>NC_132791.1:119692500-122549166 GCF_048418805.1 Vulpes vulpes | reverse complement strand
TTTCAGGCTCAAACTGTGGGGCTCCCCGTGACCATGCATTCACCGAACGTGCGGCTGATGCGATCTGCCCTCCTCCCACAGGCGTCCAATATGGAAGCCTTTTCATTCCCGGCATCCAGCTGCCAGGCAGAAGCAGCATTTATGGAAGAAGAGTGTGTTGACACACCAAAGGTACAGACATGTTTGAAAGACTGTGAGTTGCAGGTTGGCTGGGCCCTCACTTTGATCCACATGTGTTGTACTTCGGCTTTGCTGACCTTTGTCATTTCCTCAAGTCACTCAGAAGTGTTGTTTTTGTGCAGAAGACTTGAAAAAAATATCCGGGCTACATTTGGCTCTCATCGTCATCTTATCATAATGGCTGTCGTGTGACTTGTCAGACCTTATACATACTTTACAAAATTTTTCTTTCCCCTCCCTCAACCAGTTCCTTCCCTCTTCATGTTTCTAGATCCCTCATAGGTGTGGGATTACAAAAAAATTGTAATTCTGAAAACAGAAATCTAATTTTTGTCCTGAGTCGGGCTTTGTTATTATTGCCTCTTTTCTGCACATGTGCTGCAGATAAAAAGTGACAGGCCATCTTTTTTTGTTCAGTGGGGTTCTTTGTCCAGTTTGAGTATACATAAAGGAGGTTATTTTTGTGTACTGCATGAGGTTGGCTTTTAATACATAGAAGATGACAGCTTCTCATTTAAGGGATACTTATTAACTTCTAATCCATGTTTTATATACTTAGCATCAAGTGGTGTCCAGAAGCTTGTATCAATGGGCAGACTTTAGAATGTGTTCAGGATAGATTCCATTCTTCACTAGCTGTGTGAACTTAGGCAAGGTAACTGCTTTGAACCGCCGTGTTCTGTAAAATAAGAACACCCAACTCTGTGAGACTCTTGGGAGGATTAATTGAGATAATGTGTGTGAAGTTCTGGACATACTGTAAACACTCATTATTGGTTTCCTGTCTTTTTAGCTGCTTTGGGTAATAAAAGTATAACTCAGACATGAATTCTGCCTCCAGATTTATAGTTTACCAGAGGAGACATGATGGGTAACTAAAGACAATGTGCCAGGTGTTGGATAAACTGATAAGATATAATCAGTCCCTTAAAGAGATATAAATCAAAGTGCTACAAGTCTGGATAGAGGCAGGGGAAGTTGCTTTTAGCTGATTTCATCAGGAAAGTCTAGGTTACCTGTCAGAGCTGGGGATTGAGAGGTGGGCAAAATAGGGGTGGATAGCATCTTGGTGGAGGGAAAGCCTGAGCAAGCAAACACCAGAGAAGCTTAGGTCCACCTTCCTAAGAACAATAACTCAGTGTGTGTATGCGGGAAAGGGCAGATGAAGGGAAGTCGTATGAAGTAAAGATGAGAAGCTTGGCTTTGAATGGCAAGTCCAAGAATACAGGCTTTTTCTCTGGGCTCTGGTTTCACAGGAACTTCAGTGAAGAAATAAGTGAAGGAAGTGAAAGGTTTTGATCAAGGAAGCCCTCAAATCCACATTGTGCTTCAGAAATTATCCAGGAAGGTGGGGATAGGGATGGTGTAAGCTTAGAGCATGTGGAGAGCTGATTCAGAGGTTAGGTAATGTGTTTGGCTAAACTGTAGTCAAGGCAGCTTGAGGCCAGGCTGCACAAGCAGGTGTTGGGCTGAGTTGCTGACGGCGAAGAGTTAATGTCCATGTCCCTGAGGACATGGCCACTTCCTGTGGACAGTCTGTTTTTCTCTGCATGTGATTGCCTATAGGATGTTCAGTAACCTCATCTACTTCAACATTCTCACCTAGAAATTTAGCTATAAATTGGAACAACATAATTCATTTATTTTTAAGATCTGATTCCCTTGAAACAATTAAAATGCATTCTGCTAAAAGCTTATCTGTGAGGGCATCAGGCCTGAAACACAGATTGGGCACTGTCTGCTGTATTATATAGGGCAAACTATTTTTAAAGCTTGTGATTGTTACCGTAACTAGGAAACAGACAGGAAATGAATGATTTTATGAAAGATAAAGACAGTGGCTAGATGGTGTATTTGCATTTGTAGGAAGAGCAGTGCCATGCTGGAACTGGCCACCCACAATGGTTGTGCCATCCTGGCACTCAGCCAGGCCATAGACCTCCACTCATCCTACTTGTGGACCATTGCATTTATGTCAGGAAGAATGCTTGTCCCTCTTCCCTCCCTAGTACCTCCTTTTGGAGGTCAGTCAGTAAATGCACATGCACAGAGCTATCAGAGCTACCGCCCTGTTGTTCATACTGCTTCACACGCATTTACTAGGATACCTACTTTTTGTCTTCTAAAAGATGCTTCATAAATGAATGTGTTGTTTGTCCATTTCTACTCCCAGTTGTTGGCAGGTATTGTCCATCACAGAAATTTTACCTCTCCTTTTCTCCCAGAAGTCTTAAAACTATCAGTAAAATCTCTTAGGGAGTCTGCATTGAAACACTGGTTTGGGGTTCCTCTAAAAACTACCTTCTTTCTGAGACAGTCACCCAACTCTGAGCAGTAACTGAGACCACCAGGTGACAGAGAGACCATGTGGAGGGGAAGGTGTACAAACCCTAAAGGGGCAATCTTTCAAGGGTTTCTTTGAGAATAATCAGTTTCTAAAAATAGTCAGTTTTATTGAGAAATAACTGATATCACTGTATATGTTTTAGGTGTACAGTATGATGATTTGATTTACATATATCAAGAATTTACCACAGTAAGTTCAGCTAACATCCATCTTCTCATATAGATCCAATAAAAAGAAGAGAGAAAAAAAAGTAAAAAAAATTACCCTTCTAAAAAAAATTATCCTTCTGATGAGAATTCTTAGGATTTATTCTCTCAAAACTTCTCTTAAAGTAGCAGTATTAGCTGTAGTCATCGTTGTGCATCCCATCTCTGGTAGTTATTTATCACTGGAAGTTTGTGATTTTGATTGCCTTCCTCCAATTTCCCTTCCCCCCACCCTCTGCCTGTGGTGACCACAGGTCTGGTCTCTGTTTCTATGAGCATGGTTTTGTTCTTCTGGTTTTTCCAATTCCACATCTAAGTGAGATCACACAGTCTTGGCTGCTGTGACTTATTTCACTTACCATAATGCCTTCAAGATCCTTCTATGTGTTGGAAATGGTAGGAAGTCCTTGGTTTTTCGTGGCTGAATAATATTCCATTATGTACAATATAGCACAACTTCTTTATCCATTCATCTATTTGGACACTTGGGTTGTTTCCACATCTTGGCTGTGATGAATAATGCTGTTAACACAGCAGTGCAGATACCTTTCCGAGCTAGTGTTTTCATTTCCTTTGGATGTAGGAATAATGAGTTTTGTGTACACACACCACACACACACACACACACACACATACATTTAGTCCCTTTTAACATTGTATTAGAAATTATAATGAAAGGATTTTCCAGGCTCCTTCATAGCTGGATAGCTAACCTAGGCAAATGCAAGTGTGCCAGGTATGTTTCCTCTTAAATAAGAGTAGGTCTGAGAAGAATATACTTCTGAGGCTTTATAAATGAGAGACAATTAACACTTTACTTTTGAATTTGAATTTTTAATTTATAATTGAAAAAAATAAAACCAATCAGAATCATACATAGAAAATTCAGAGAATTTCCATAATTCCATAATCCCACTACCCAAAGATAGGTATATTTTGGCATGTTTCCTTAGAGTATAGGTGAGTCGGTAAGTAAGTATAGGGTGGCTCAGTCAGTAGGTAGACTTATTAAAACAAAATTGTATTTTATTATATGTAATTTTGTTTTGACTAAATATAACATCAGGAGTATTTTTCCCCATCATAAAATCTGAAAGCTTAAGTTAACAACAGTCTAATAATATACTGTATTTATTTAATGGCTATTTTTGAACATCAGGTACTTTAATTTTTTTTTACATCCTTAAATGTGCTTCAAGTGAATGTCCTTGTGTCTAAATCTTTGACTAATACCTCTGATTAATTCCTTAGGATAAATTTCTAGAACTGGGATTACCCAGTTCTTTTCCACCTGGTTATCTGTTTAATTCTCAGTGATAAAAAAAAAAAAAAAGTTTTAGAAGAAAATGGTATAGTTTTATTCTCCCACCTTTAAAATTTTTAGTTATAAAACATCATCTTTGGTCAGGAAATAATATGAGATATGGTATTTTAGTTAATCCTTCCTAAAAACCACTTTACACATGAGAGAAATTGAGCTTTATGGAAGTTGAACAAGTTGCTGCTGAGTGGTGGAACTAAGGTTTGAGCCAGCACCTCCTCTGCACATGCCCAACTTGCCAGGCAGTGAGGATACAAATGAAATAAGACATATTGTCCAAGTTCATTGGCTAATACTGCACATTAATATGTTGCCCATCTGCACTGTCGCCATAACAAAACACCCAGGCTGGAGGTTAAGCAACAGAAGTGTATTTTCTCACAGTTCTGGAGGCTAGAAGTTGAAGATGAAGGTTCTGACCACTTTTATTTCTGGTGAAGACACTCTTCCTGGCTTTAGAAGACCATTGTCTCTCTCCGTCCTCCTATGGCCTTGCCTCTTTGCTCCCTTGGGAAGGGAGAGCGTGTGAGCAGGAGCACACACGTACGAGCTTTCTGGTATCTTTTCTTATAAGGATGCTAGTGCTCCCAGGTCAGGACCCCATCCTTGTGATCCAAGTTTAACTATTCCTCCTTAGAGGCTGCATTTCCAGATACAGTCACCCTGGGGATTAGGGTTTTCATACATGAAGCAGGGGGTGGACATGGGAGTCGAGACACATATTCAATCCGTAACAGTCTATCAATCTTTTGTGCTAGAAACTTGTATTTTGTGGTAGACCCAAGGGTGATAATCAACTAATGGCAGAGTTTTTCAGAGTTTGACTTTACATGTGTACTACCTATTGCAATGAGGTCTCTTACTAGATAGAAGTGATTGATTGAGGGGTGCCCAGGTGGCTCAGTCAGTTGTGCGGCTGACTCCTGATTTCTGCTCAGGTCCTGATCTCAGGGTCGTGAGATGGAGTCCCGTGTTGGGCTTCATGCTCACTGGGGAGTCTGCTTGGGGGTTCTCTCTCTTCCTCTCCCCACCTCCCCACCATGCTTATATTCTCTCTTTAAAAAAAAAAAAAGTGATCAGTTGAGCTTTAAGGAAAGACAAAAACAGTGTATTAAAAAATGTCCATTTCACCTATTTATCTTGAAGTCCTGTAATTTACAGTCAGGCTAGATTATTTCCTAGAGCAAAAGATCTTATTTCTAGTAGCTTAGGTCACATAGGTAGATCAGCCCAATATTTGAGTCACAAAATCCTAGGGCTGAATTCGTTCTGTCCAGACCCTGGGTAAATCAGCAGGCAAGGGTGGCGTGACTGTCACCTGTTTCTGGAAATGAACTTAGAGCTGAAGGTGTTCACATCTATTAATGATATATGAGTGCCCCCCCCCCCAATGCTGCTTTCTGATTTAATCATCATTAAACAGCATCTGAAAAACCAAAACCAGATCATTGTTTCCCACGATGAAATTGAATTCAGCAAACGTTTTTAAATGAGAAACATCATTCCTGTTGTAGTCTAGATACGGAGATAATTTGTAAACAGAGAATTTAAGAAAAGAATGTAAATTTAGGGGAACTGCAAGGTCTTTTAAGTGCTCCAGAAAAGATGACGGTTCTCTATTAAGAAAAAAAATAACCTGGTTATAAGGCTAAACTGTAAGAAATAACTGATAAAAGTTTAACAGGTTATAGAAAGTATGAAGATGTTTAGTAGATATTTACTCAATGCCAGTCTTTTCTCAGTTACTTTATTCATTTCTAAATCATCCTTGGCTATTCTTAGACAACTGTATTAGTAGATTGTTAAGGAACTTACATGTATAAATAGAAGTTCCCCAAGAGCCACTGTTTCCTACAGCTACTGAGTGTCCAAACAGGGAACACCTACTGAGGGAAGGGCCTAGGGGAGAATGAGAGTCACTGGCCGGATTTCAGAGTTTTTGTTTCTGGTGCCATGTGGAGAAGATTGGTCTTAGTGTAGGAAGAAAGCATTTCCCTCTGTTTCTTTTAAATGAGCACTTGTCACTTTAAAACCCTGTCATGCGTTAGCCACCTTATCCAAGTAGTGGCTACAGCCCCAGAACAGTTTTTATGGAATAGCTGTCCCCTCCCCCAAGCAAACAAAGCTCTGAGTCACCCACAGAGTCTCCCTCTCCAAATAAAGGGCCTTGCAGTGCCTTCAGAGTGGTTGCCATAAGAGGAAAGTTTTTCCTGTGTCTGGCACTGGGGTGTCCCACGTCACCTCTCACATACATGAGCGTCTCGTGCTTCCAAAGGAAACAGTGGCTCCAGGCAGTGTATCCCAGGTGAGAGCACCACTTAGAACGCCATGTCTTATGACTGGCTGGTCCTGAGCAGCGATTCCCAGGAGAAAATGGATGTATTTCCACAGGGGAATAGTTACGGTAATGAAGTAAATAATTGCCTCCTCGCTGGGGCTCTTACCAGCCAGGAAAACTCACAACCACAACTCCCCTTTGTCTGCTGGTTCTGCTTGCCATTAGGTGGTTTGTTTGGCAGCTGCAGAGGAGGGCAGAGTTCTCACTTGCTTGGGAGTTATGCTGAGTTCACCCTGTGGGATAGGAGCTGTAGGTATTGTGTGTATTGCTGGAGGAGAGAGAATTCAGTGCACTGGTGCTCATTAACCTCTGCTGGAATTTTGGGGCTGTGAGTCATTTGTTATTCTATAATGGAAGACTTTGGCTGTTTGCCATTTCAAATTTTTTTCACTCCTTTTTGCGGTATCAGTCTGTCTTTAAAGAATTCTTTTTTCCATTCCCCAGGCACTGAGAACCAATTAAAGACTAAATCAAATGGGCAGGTACTTAAATTATGAACATAAAAGTACGTCTAGAACCCTCCAGAATGTTTTGTGGTTGAGAATTAGAAGAATGCTAGTGGCTACTCTTTTTTCTTAGCCATGCAGGTTTTTGTTTTTTTTGTTTTTTATCTCATCCTCCCCCTCATCGTTTCCCTTATTTAAAAAAATAATAACTGGCAGGCCTCAAGCTAATATATCCCTATTCATCTGGAAACCACTAAAAAAATTGTTTATTGTAATAATGATGACTCAGAGCAACATGAGAGGCAATGCCAGTTTGGGTCATAAAGGGCTTCTGAGAGCTGCAGTTGACTTGCCTTAACTTCTAATCTGCATGTTGTCATTAGTAACAAATATGTACATTTTTATTATTTTACTTAATTTCTAGTTTGCCACAAGTCTTGACATTTTTTCTTCTGTGGGTTTTCTTAACGTCTCAGCAGAGCAGCAACTGATAATTTCCTCTCACACTGACATTTAGGTAAATGGCTGTCTGCTGGACCCCGTGCCTCCTGTCCTAGTGAGGAAGGGGTGCCAGTCGTTGCCCAGCAACATGATGGAGACCTCCATCGATGAGGGGCTGGAGACAGAGGGAGAGGCTGAGGAAGACCCCAGCCAGGCCTTTGATGCGTTCCAGTCCACACGCAGTGGGCAGAGACGGCACACTCTGTCGGAAGTCACCAACCAGCTAGTCGTGGTGCCTGGTTCAGGTAGGATATCCAGTAAGCAGTGGATTGAGTCTTCACAACACACACTCCTGCTCCAGTCTCCAAGAAATAGTCATGACACCACTTTTTAGAGTGCCACCTGCGTGTTATTCCCTTATGGACCATGTTCAGCAGGCTGTAGGGTTAGGTCTACTCAGTAGCTGCCAGAGATTAAAATGAAATATTTCTGAGCTAGCTCCCTCAACAGCCAAGATCTATCTGAGTGCTGTGTGATCCATCAAGGACTCTGGCTTCTCTGGAGTGGCAGAGATCTTATGGGCAAAGGTTTTGGGGCATTCACCCCACTAATTTGAAGCTGATTAAATTGACATGTAAAAAGTCTCTGGAAAGGTATTTTGGTTGGAGATTGGAGATAAGGATGTCGTAGCTGTGCAACTCAAGCTGGTTATCCTCTGTATCCCATGTTCAGAGAAGCTGCTGTTTGCTACTGGTCATCTCTCTTTTTTGGTTTGTTTTTCTCTTAAAGGGAAAATTTTCTCCATGAGTGACAACCCCTCCCTTGACAGTGTGGACTCTGAGTATGATATGGGGTCTGTTCAGAGGGACCTGAACTTCCTGGAAGACAACCCTTCCCTGAAGGACATCATGTTAGCCAACCAGCCCTCCCCACGCATGACATCTCCCTTCATCAGTCTGAGACCTGCCAACCCGGCCATGCAGGCTTTGAGCTCCCAGAAGCGAGAGGCCCACAACAGGTCACCAGTGAGCTTCAGAGAGGGCCGGAGGGCGTCAGATACCTCCCTCACCCAAGGTGACTGGCCGCTCTGTCTCATAGCTTGTAAAACTCTTGTGTTGCGGGACTTGAGGGTATTTGTGGCCATGTTGGTTTCACACCTCTGATCACCAAAAGGCCTTGTGCTTTAAACTATTCAGTCATTGTTCTCTGTTTCAGGAATTGTGGCATTTAGACAACATCTTCAGAATCTGGCTAGAACCAAAGGAATCCTAGAGTTGAACAAAGTGCAGCTGCTCTATGAACAAATAGGACCAGAGGCAGACCCTGACTTGGCCCCAGCCACTCCTCAACTCCAGGACCTTGGTGGCAATTGCCCTCAGGTGGGTGCCCCAGGCCCTTCCCACAGGGGCTCTGCAAGTACAAGTACTTTGTCCTGGAGGAGTGCCATATCACTTACAGGATTTACTGCAGTCCTGGAGCAAACAGGTCATTTTGGAGAGCTCACAGCCTGAAACCTTTCCTTGTTCCTGCCCCCTGCCACTGACGGGTTACACCCATCCACACTGGTCCCAGATGATTAGTACCATAAGGAGGTATAGACACGCTGAAGCAATGTGTGGTTCCAAGGGCAAATGTTATATGAATGGCCTCTTACGGCATCATGGACCACCCTCCCCCCACGTATACAACGTTCAAAACAGTCACCCACAGAATGCGAACTTACAGCCTTTACTCTTGATGTGAGATGTGAGATCACTTCATTAATTATTAAGTGGATTAGTTGTGCTAAAAATGACCCAAAAATATTGCTGTTTATCCAACACATTTTATTTTGAGCCTATTTTCAGTGCATCAAGGATATTCTAGCATTTGATGCCCACACGAAGGTCATGGCCTCCCGGTGACATCAAGAGCCTTTGCTGCAGTACTGACTAGGTAATCGTTCACTGCAAAGTGATTAACCCTCAGCCTACTAGTTCTGCGAAGAGCTTTGAGCATATCTTACAGAGCTGGAGTTCCTCTTGGACATTTGCCAAGGTGCTTAAACAAAGAAATGAAACTTTCCCCCACATGGAGAACTGAAAATGTTTTCACACCCCTTTCCCCTCAGGAGGAAGTTCAGCAGCAGAAAACGGTCCCCGCTGTGCCCAACAGTGTGCGTCCTCAGCTTTCGCCACGGCAGAGCCTAGAGGCCCAGTATCTCCAGCACAGACTCCAGGTGGGACCCTCCCCGGGTACTCCAGCTCAGTATGCTCACCCAGAATCTGCTTTTCTGCACACAGAAACCTGTTTTGCTTGGTAGTTTTTAGGGTAGCTGCTTTTTTCCCTCTAAGCAGGTAGCTTTGACTCTGGATTTGTAGTTTCTAGAAACATGTTCAGACTTAGCCTCATGCTTATATTGGCAGCAGAGAAGGATTTGTCCTCAGGCCCCAGGAAAGGAGAGTGCCACCAGTAGGAATGAGAAACCCAGTTTCTCTGCTTCTAATGTTATGCCTCTTAATGAATAATAAATAAGATGGAAGTCTCAAGCCAACAAAATTTTACTATTAGCTTTCTACATTTAATGCCTGAAAACCTTTACAAATGATACAGATCCCAGTTCCTTCAGCAGGCCTTGTGGCCTTTGCTGTCAAGATATAACTCCACACTGGAAAAATTAGAGAGGAAGACAATCATGAGCCACTCTTAACTCTGGGAAACAAAGGGTTGCGGAAGGGGAGGGAGGTAGGTGGGTGGGGTGACTGGGTAACGGGCACTGAGGAGGACATGTGATGGGATGAGCACTGGGTGTTATACTATATGTTGGCAATTTGAATTTAAATTTTAAAAAAAAGCTTTAACTCCACTCTGCTCATTGTTTTTCATCACTATAAGCCTTGTAATCCTTGAGGACTATGAGAAAAGGAAAAACTGGTTCTGGTCCAGACTGGGACAGCGCAGGCCTGCTGACCCAGTGCCACTGGGCCTCAGAGAACGAGCATCCACGCCCTCCCCCTGCGCAGATGCTGGAGGACACAGTTGGTCTCATCCTCAGGCAGACAGACGGTCCAATGGCTGCATCCTAGATGACATCATATTGTGCTTATACTCTTTTTCTACTCTTCCAGAAGCCCAGCCTTCTGTCAAAAGCCCAGAACACCTGTCAGCTTTATTGTAAAGAACCACCACGGAGCCTTGAGCAGCAACTGCAGGAACACAGGTGAGAGGGTCCCTCTCTTGGTTGAAGACTTCAGGATGCTGGCTGCGTTGTCCTCCCTCCAGCCCCTGGTGTTTGCCTCTCCTGGGAAACAGTTTTCAAGATGTGACTGCTGACATAGATATTCCAGTGTCCGTGACAGGTGGGCCCAGCAGGAGGTGGCAGGCCGGAGTTTGCTTTCTTTTCTTTCCCTTCCAGTATTTCCCATCGAGTTCTGAATAGACAGACCTAAGCTTTCAGAAACCCATGGCCTACGGCAGTGTACATGGCCATCATGCAGAGAGGCCCTCCGTTGTCCCTTGTGGTAGTTCGTGTCCCCACATTGCACCAGCAGAAGCAGCTGGGCCAATGTAGACTTCCCCTAATCCATTAGCCTATGGCCACCCCCAGAGGCCAGGCGTCACCCTGCTTGCACACACTCCAGATGGGAAACCAGCCTCTCGCTTCATAGGGAGAAAAACTCGGTCTTAGGGAAAATTACTTAGGGTTCAGCGTAACACTGAGGGACCAGCAGAATCGGAGAGACAATATGCCAGGTGTAGGAACCCCGACACAGGTGATTCCTACCCCCCCCCCCCTTTTTTTTTCTGCTGCGGAAAAGTGAGAGGACTGATCCCGGATGGATATAAGATTGCCATCACTAAGGAAGATGTGAAATTATGTCTTTTGCTGTTGCCCATCTAGACTCCAACAGAAGCGCCTCTTCCTGCAGAAGCAGTCTCAGCTGCAGGCATACTTCAATCAGATGCAGATCGCCGAGAGCTCATACCCGCCGGGCCAGCAGCTGGCCCTGCCCCGCCAGGAGCCACCCGCGCCATCCTCGCCACCACCCCCCCCTTTCAGCCTGGCCCAGTCCCTGAGCCCTGTCCTGGAGCCTACCACCGCCGAGCAGATGCAGTACAGCCCCTTCCTTGGCCCCTTCCGAGAGCTGCAGCTGCAGCCCCTGCCTCCGGCCCCTGGCCCCCGAGCCCCTCCACTGCCACCACCGCCCCCACCACCACCCCCTCCCCAGCAGGCAGGGGCCACCCCGGCACCCCTCCCGTTCTCCTACCAGACTTGCGAGCTGTCCGGGGCAGCATCCCCTGAGCCAGACTACCCACCTCCCTGCCAGTACCCAATGGACGGAACCCAACAGGGCAGCCTGGCCACACAGGACTGTCCACAGCGGAGCTCAGGACTGCAGGAGGCCACCTCCAGCTATGACCCACTCACCCTCTCCGAGTTCCCTGGACTCTTTGATTGTGAGATGCTGGAGGCTGTGGACCCACAGCATGGCGGCTACGTCCTGGTGAATTAGCGTCGGCACTGGAGTGAGGCAGGTCAAGTGAAGGAAGAATGGGGATTTCTACTTTTATTCCAGCCTTTTAAATTTAAAGCTTATCTTCCTGCCCTCTCCTAAATGGAGAAAAATTAAGTTGCCCGACTGGAATCCAAGGGCCTGGCCAGGCACATGTCCCTTTCTCCCGGCTCTGTCCACCAGTCTTCTGGGGCAAGTGCTGGAGCATCGTGGTCGCCGAGGCTCCCGCCCAAACGTCAAGTGGAGCAGGCTCTCATGGGAGGTGGACAGAGCTTTCCACAAGGAGACACCCAGACATAGGTTTTCTGTAGAACTACACCAATTCATTGAGGGAAGCCTCGATGGAAGCAAAAGAACCATGTGCCGTTAGAGATGGGCAAAACACAGAAACACACTATATTTTTCACTGAGGCCAAGCAACAGCACGTTCTGTTAGGCAAGTCAAGAATATGTAATGGAATCTGATGCACAGGAAATAAAGGAAAATTGTGCTTGGTCACTGAATCCTAAGTTTGAAGCTGCTGCTGCAGGTCGTCCCCAAGACCACTGCAGAGAAGTGGAACGTGAGCTGTTTCAGGGGCCACTGAGTGACAGCTGGCACTGACCCCTGAGACTGGCAGACGTCTCCACCTGGGAGCAGTGACCCCCCCCCCCCCTTCTGCAGGGTCCCTTAGGGCTTCAGCATCGTCCCCTTTAGAACCACGAGGAGCCCCCAGGAGGGCAGCCCTGGGCCAGGGAAGACGGGCTCTTCCTGCGGAGTCTCCTGCACAGACTGCTGGTCTGGGGCCGCCAGGCTGTAGAGGACCTTGAGTCTCTTTTAAAATGTAGTAACTACTTTGACTTTACACTCTGTGTTGCTAGTAGTTCATTGAGCTTTGTATATTTGGACAGTTTCGTATAGGGCTTAGAAATTTCAAGGACAAGAACATGAACTTCGATCTCCCATGTGAAGTGGTAGTGCTGTGCCTTTTCCCCCAGATCATGCTTTAATTCTTTCTTTTCTGTAGAACCAACAGTTTTCATTTATGTCAATGCTAAATCCAAAGTCACTTCGGAGTTTGTTTTCCACCATGTGGGAATCGCATTCTTAATTTCCTTAAAAGTTTTGACTTGCAACGAAACGTTCAAGTATTACAGCAATATTTAAAACCACAAATGTGTTAACCATCTAGCAGATCATCTGCCAAACATGTTCAATGACTAGTGAAACGTAACCTTAACCCTTACAGATTTCTCATGGGACTAAGTGAGAGCTAGATGCAACAGCTCACCAATCATATACCTAGAAGTAACAAGGAACCCGTCGCTTGGACGGCAGCACCCCAGTGTTAGAAACCCAGTGTTACTGACCCAAGACGGTCATTTCTGTCCTGTAGAATGGCCTGTCCTATCAGCAGGTGAACGCGTAAGCACAAAGCATCACAAAGCACAAAGGAGAGAGACACTACGTTGATGCTGCATCTAGACACACCTTTAAGTCGCCTTTCCTGGTTGTAGTAGGTGTCCAGGCAAGTGGGGAGACATGTGCACAGCCCTCCAGTGTGGGTGACTGGAGCAGCCCCCCAGCGCTGGGGTGAGCGTCCGGGCATTAGTGAGAGGGGGTGCTGTGGAGGACTGTCGTTTCTGTGATTTTACAACTCCTGAAAATCCAGTAGGAATGAATTCTGTTCCCTCCTTGAATTGTTTATTCCTCCTCATGCTTAGGATTGATGACTTCGTGAAATAGAGAACATCATTTCATTCACGCGATCCTTTCATTAAGATCTCTAATCTGTTTTCAGTCTTTGCAAAATAAGCCAGTTATGAAATAGGGCTTGATTTGTTTAGACTAAAGGATATTTTTCCAAAATATACTACAGAAGCGCTGTAATGTTTATGAAATTAAAATGCCTTCCAGCCTGAAAATGGGACGGCAGGAGTGGCACTGGCAGGTTGACACAGATGCCTGCTTCCCTCCCTCCTCCCAGGCCCCAAGCCCCCCCAGCCCAAGAACCCTGGGAGTGGTGACAGAGACTGGTAAGGCGGGGGGCAGTGGGGAATGGGGGTGCAGAGGAGAGGCTGGTGGAGGTCAGAGGGCCCAGAGCCAGCTGCAGGGACACTCCCCGGCAGTGACCAGGTCTGGGAGGCCCTCCCTGGGGGAAGAGCACGAGCCGCCCTGCTGGACCCCATGTCGTAAGCTATTTGCTTTTCTCATTATTTCAAGCAGAAATCAGTAAATTCCGTAACGATCCGTCTTTATTGAAATGTAAGCTGCTGAGAGGCAACTGGTGACAGTCGATCAAGTGTTTTCCCAGCCCTGTGGGATCACCTCCAGCGCTCTGTCCCCTAACCAGTGACCTCGGGACACTTCCAAGTGGCTTCCACACACACTCAAACACTAAGAAGGCTTCGTACCACTCTTTTTATGAGGCTACTTTGAAATAAGGACTTTCTTTCCAGTTTGTTTCACGTTAGCAGTGTGTACACTACTGTATAGTAATCAT
This sequence comes from Vulpes vulpes, assembly GCF_048418805.1. Classification (NCBI taxonomy): domain Eukaryota; kingdom Metazoa; phylum Chordata; class Mammalia; order Carnivora; family Canidae; genus Vulpes; species Vulpes vulpes. The sequence goes on along the minus strand of NC_132791.1, from coordinate 122,534,911 downwards.
TAGCTTTATTATCTTGTAAACCAGGCTCCTCTGAAGAGACTTTGGTGAGATGAACGTGAGGTAAAAATTTCATTCGGCAAAAAGTGCAATATGTGTGGTACTTTATTTTTTATGGTCTTTTTTTAATCCAGGGGTATTAGTCTCTGCTTTGGGAAAAATGCACTAGTTCTGCAATTTCCAGTTGGGCAAGTGTGTCTCAGTATTTACATGCAACTGATAGGCTGGTCCCTGTAAGGCAAGTAGAATGTGTTAACAGCAGAAAGGTGTGTGTTCTGTTTTCAAGCCCCTGGGGAGCTACCTGACCCTGCACCTGACCCTGCACCGCCCTCCCAGTACCTCAGGAACAGAGAAGGGGGGCAGAAGGTTCTCTACAGCTTCCCCTCTCCACTACCCTCTTAAAGACAAACGACTGGGGCCCACAGGAGAGGACGAGGGCATGGCGCTGAGGGCTGCTGCTTCCATAGGAACAAAACCCCTTCCCTCCTGTATCAGACTTTGCCTCCTCGGAAAGAGAAAGCTGCCTCGGAAATAAAGACCTGCTGGGCGCGTAAGCTGTTCGAGAGTCCCTCGGGTGTGGCTGGCCTGCCCCACCCTCTGAGGAGGAGGGCCTGGGTTGGGTCCTTCTGGGGAGGGGGCAGGCCACCCTCCCTCCTGCCAACTCCAGGCCCCTCCAGCTTCGCCCCTGCCCTGCCCCCACACTGTCCTTAGCACTAAGAGGGGGGATGCCCCACTAGGAAGGGCTGGGGACATCAAAGGAGCGGGGTTCCCCATTCTCCAGGATACATTCAAAAGCCTCTGTCCTTAGTTACACCTAAGCACCCTTTTGGTTGAAAGGAAATTCCTACTCCAGACCTCTTGCCACACCCTCCTTTCTCTAGAGCCCTCACAGCGCTGCTGGCACCACCGGGAGCAGTGATGGAATCCCAGCGCAGGGGGCTTACCTTGACCGCATCTGTACCCCTGAACCGGGCCGCCCCTACTGCCTCCTCGGGAGCCACCCGAGCCGCTCGCTCTCTGTGTGCCTAGACATCAAAGGGACAAACTGGAGAACAGGTAGTGAGTTGGAGTCATTGCATAGGCAGGGGTCTGTGGTTGCTGTGCTGCTTCAGGACATTTTTACAGAACTTCTCTTCAGAGTGGTGTGTGTGGAAGACAAGAGCAGTAGTCTCTGCCTCTGTTTCAACACTGGACAAAGACTCTTTAAATGTATGTGTCCCACCTGCCCAGGGGCCCCAGGGGGGGTCACTGATCACAGAGCGCCCCCCGCTCAGCCTGTGGTCCCAGGAGGTGGCAGGGTAAGCTCAGGCGGGTGTCCTGCCCACGTCCCCTTCTGGGACAGCAGCTTCAGGGTCACAGCCCCCCGCAGGGGAGGGGGGCAGCTGACAGCTCTGCCCCAAGTCAGCCTGCCCATCTGCAAGGAGCAACAACTCCTAGCTGGACCTTAACTCACCAAACATTTCCCAGGGAATCTCTTCTAAGCCTCACGACAATTCTGTGAAATTAGCAGGACGCATACAGTCCTCACTTTTCACAGTTGAGGACACCACAGCTCGGGAAGTTCCGGTGAACTGCCAGGCCCGTGGGGGAGCCAGGACCAGCTCTGGGGCTTCCTGGCTCCTCCCTGGGCACTCCCTCCCCTCCTCAGTAGCACCTGACTCTTCACAGCCAACAGCTGTGTCAACAAAGCCCCCATCTTAGTTAAGCACGGGGGTGGCAGTGGCTGTGACCCTGTCCCCACAAGCGTCTTCTCCCCTGGGCAGCTACCCCCAGGCGGCCGTGCGGGACCAGCCTTAAGAGACACAGGCCCCACACACCGCCCTCCTTCCAGGGTCCAGTTAACTACAGAAGTTTAGACTCACATCAAAGACATCTAGTTTCTCCTAGTCACACAACCTACCAATTTCCTAGAGCATATGGTGGAAGGGCACACACACCCTTCCCTGATTGCAAGGGGGCCGAAATGCAGGGCTCTGGCTCAGCACTGCAGCCCCACAGACCCAGCCCCACGGAAGGAGGCCCTCGGAGAAGAATCGGGAAAGCGGCCTGGCCTGCAGGAGGGGTGTGCTGTCAAGGTCCATCAAATAGGAGATTAGACACTTTTAGGGATGAAACAATTAATGCGCTTTGAATACTTTGTCTTCTCAGAGGCACAGTGGGTGGGTAGAGGGGCGCTGTAAAAATAGAAGTACAAAAGAGCATCCTGGGAAAAGAAGGGCGCAGACTGGAATTCTGTCCCGAACAAGGAGAGCGAACTCAGACCCGCCGCTGGCTGTGCGGGGCCTATCTGGTGCAAGATCTGCTCAGTCCGGGAAATCCAAGGAGAGGTGCCTTCCCACTACTTGTGGTGAATGAAACCTGCCTCCACCAAAATCTCTGGAGGGAAAAGCAGCAGAAAAGATTTGCTTCTCTTGGGGACTGCGATTTAAGAAATAAAAGTGATCAAGATATTTGCACTTTGTAGAAAGGGCAAGATTCTTTGCTTATTTCTGAAAGGGGGAGGGTGGTCTTTGCTGGATGTTTGGTTTGTGAACAGAGTTACTTTTGATAAAAAGCTGTAGTTATTTTTTTCTGTGTTTTTTAAATTACTAAGAAATTGGTGAGTTCAATAGCTTTGGTATTTTGAGTGCAAATCATAATAGTTCCAATGTGGAAAAAAATCAAAATGGACCCTGTCCCTCAATGTTAGGAAATTGCCTAAAATGCAGTTTAATAAACGATCTTTGTTATCAAATGGTAATTTACATGGGGTAATGTTCTGCGAGGAAAATGTACTGTTTTTATGTTTCCAACCTAAAACTGAATTAAAATAAAAACAACTTGTTTTCTAAAAGCCTGGGTGAGATGAATGTCAGATGGAGGTAGGGCCTTTACCTCATCAGGCCATGAGTGGAATTTGTAGAGTCTGGAAGGTGGCTGTGTTCCCTGAGCTCTGGTGCTCATTTCAGGCTACAGAAGGACAGTGGATAATATGTTCTCATTGACGTCAGCAGGGTAAATAATACCTTGCTCTGAAATCGCCCGAGTCCACGTTAGCCGCGACTGAACGCTGACGGAGCACAGCTAACCACAGCCTGTCCACGGGCACGCGGGCCGCTGCTCCTGGGTTCGCGGATGCGCTCCACCCCGGAACGGCCTCAGTAGCAGGAGGAGGGGAGGCAGCGCACCGGGCTCCCCAAGTTCAAGCAACTCCAGAGCAAGGGGTGGAACCCGGGCCAGCGAGACACTTCACCACGTCACGCCCCGGGGGCCGCGGGAGGCCCCCCTCCCCGCCGCGTGAACACACGGCCGCCCCTCCCAGGGCCACCTGCTCAGTGCACTTGGGCTGGACAATCCGTGAGGCATCAGAAGCCACTCTCGTACGTTCGCAAGGTCCTCGTGCCAGACCCCAAGGGAAAGGGCAGTATTAGATCCTACTCTCTGGCAGCGAGTTCAACTGAGATCTGGTTTCACTCAAACCATTTTGGTGGAGCCCATGCTATAGAACAGAGACGGCTCCCACACAGGGATCACCCACCTGCAGGTGCAGGGGTGCAGGTGGCTGTCAAGGGCAGGAAAAGAACAGAGCCCTCTGCACCGACTTGCCCTGCCCAGCACCCAGCACAGGTGCTCAGCCCTGCCCCCAGAAGACTTACTGGCTCTCAATTGCCTCCTTTTTTTTAAGGAAAGCACTCAATTTCAGTAACGATGTTTTGCAGACTTTTCCCTTTCCCACCAAATTTCTCCATCATTTTTGTGTTGCCAAAATCCACCCCAGGGTATAGGCCAAAATAACAGACCTGCCAGCAGAGACTGGCCAACACTAGCCAGTCAGGCCCCTGACCTACACATTCTCCAGAACATCCTTCCCTTCTGTGACCTCTGAGCCAGAGGCTTGGCCCAGGTATAGGAAGATGGGGCCAGGGAGAGCTGAGCCCCAGGCCCCGGGCCTCTGCTGGGCCAAGTGGGGCCCAGGACTTGCCAACAGTGCCCACGCTTCCAGAGGGATACGGTGTCTGCAGCCAACCCACCAGCCCGCCTCCCTCACTGCCAGCGCCCCAGACCTCTGCTTCTCAAAGGGAGAACGCAGTCACCCTCCCCATCAGGGAGGCTTTGAGCATTTTACTTGATCTCACCTTGCTCCCCAAAGATGAGGAGGAAATAATGGGGCCTGAGATGCCGAGAAGGGGTCAGACAGCGCTGACCCTCAGGAGCAAGCCCATTACCACTCCAGGGCCACCTGCTAACTAGGAGTGGGGTCCGGCTGAACGGAGAAGAGCCTCAAGGTTTTTCCCAGAAGCCCACCACGCAGAGGACCCTGCACTCACAGCCTCCACTGACTCTTCAGTGTGAGACCCAAGAACTGCCCTCTAGTCACCAGAGAAGCCCAAATGTTGAACAGGGTCCCTGTGCCAGCAGAGTGAGCCAGTGGGCAAGCAGGCCGCTGGAGGAGGCCCCGGGGATGCAGGGCCTGGCCAGGAAAGCAGCGCCTAGCTTCCCCCAGCCCACCCCCTGGGGCAGCCACCCTGGCTCCAAGGCCCTCTGGACAGACTGGTGCCTACCCATTTCTTGCCAGGGACGGTGTGGGGGGCAGCAGCAAGCACCCCTGACAGTCCTGGGCCCTGGCACTGCTCCGAGCCCTGCCCCTGGCCGAGCGCATCACCGCCAAGGCCCACTGTCCCCGGTGCTAATATGGGAACGCGCGCCAGCTGATGTACCACATAGGTTTGCTGAGGTTCCGGGCAGCCTGGCCAGCCCAGCCTGTGGAGCAGAAAGCCCCGCGGAGACTGGCAGCTGCCCCGACGGCTCGTCACACCATCTCCCCTCTGCCTGCCTTGCTTCACTGAACTCCACCCTGACACTGGACTCGGATAGTGGTCGTGTGGCACCTATGAGATCTCTGCATGGGGTTAAGGCCGGCTGCCCATTCTGCACACCCGCTCCAGGTTAGGAGCCCAGAAGCTTGCCTTGGACTCCGTTCTCGGTTATGAGTTCGGGCAGCGCCAGCCACGGGTAACACCGACAGAAGAGCATTCACGAGAAGCCACATCCCACCCAAAAATGGGCTTTTGTCATCCACCTCCAACTTTCAGGTCAAGCTCCTGGGCATAGGGTCCAAGGGCCTGGGGGTCCTTCTCGGTCCCCAAAGTCCCACAGGGAGACGGTGCCAAGAGAAGGCCAGAGCTCGAGGGCGCTGCTCCAGCTGGCCTCCCTGGGCTCTGATCTGTCCTCAGCAAAGGCCTCTCCCCTCCCAGCATCCAGAGCCAAACTCCGCAGATGGCCCCAGAAGCCCCCCGACTTCTCTCAGTGGTGGGGGGCGGGGGGGGGACACAAGGAGGACAAGCAGCCCCTCCTCACCCAGGAGCTGAGACTCCTGAGCCACACAATGTTCCCCGTCCCCCCCACTGCGGGCTAGTGGGAGCACAGGGGACAGAGGCCAGACATCCTCGGGGCCCGTATGGCTTGGAGTTTGGGAAAAATAAATAAAACTGAAAAAAAAAAAAAAAACCAAGAGTGGAAAGAAGCAAGGGGTGCAGGAGGAGAGGAGACTCCTCGGCCGGTGTCTGCAGGACAGGCGGCTGGACAGGCTGCTGGATGGACGGGAGCGGAGGAAGGGGGTTCAGCCCCACGGCGCCCACAACCGCTATTTACGGATGCTTCGCCTGATGCGAGTCCCCAGACCTGCGCTCGCGGGGAGACTGAACGTCCCTCACAGCTGCTCCTTCCTGCAATAACAGGACTGACATCACTGTTGTCAGGGAAATGGTGTTTTGATTAAAATCATGTGACAGCTACTTCGTGATTCAATAAACAAATCCCCTGTTAACCCTCGCCTGACAGGCCAGTGGCAGCTCCGTGGTCAGAGGCCAGGAGGGCGGCCACGGGGGTTGGGGGGGTTGGGGGGCCCAGCCGCGCCAACACCACCAATGGGCGGCTGAGTTGCCCTGGGCCTGCGGGGCCTCAGCAGCCACGCTGCTCCCTGGCAGGCCCGCGGGGAGCTGGCTGCTCTGCAGGCCCCGGGCAGGCCCCTGGCAGCGCCCCCGCCCTAACTCTCCCTTCGGGGCTGCTCTCCTGGGGCTGCTCTCCTGGAGCGAGCGGCTGCCTGGCCGCCGGCCCTGACTTCCCGCGGCTCCCAGGCCCCGACGAGCGAGCGGCTGAGGCGGGTCCAGGGCCGCGACAGGGACAGTGAGCGAGGGGTTAAGAACGATTCCTGGTTCGCCCTGGATGACTTCCTGGATCACTCACTTGGCGCCGGCCCCTGACACGCAGGGCCCTGCTGGCAGCACTCCGTCCCCTCCCTCTCACCCGGGCCACTTTCCTAGGGTCACACAAAGGCGGGGAAGGCTCCCTGAGTGTCGGGCCAGGGGGTTCTGGGTTAAATCGTCCACAGCCTCGGGCCTCCCGCGGGCCAGGAAGCCCCAGAAGGCAGAACAGGACTGGGGGGAGGTTGGCGCCCCGGGAAAACCAGCGCCTCCCACCCAGGGCTGTGAGGACCGACTGGGCCACCAGGGCCGGTCCCCAGCTACTCCAGGCCCAGGTCAGGGGCGACAGGCCCTCATGGCCCAGCCAGGCGGCCCTGAACTTGTAGAAAGCCCCTCACACCTTTCTTCCCAAGCAGGGCTGCGGGTCGGGCCTAAAAATATGCGACTATCATTCCTGCTCCTTCAGTGAAGGGCTCCTCCCAGGCCGCGCTCCGTGACACCCAAGGGCTGAGGGCTCAGGCTGCGGGGCCACCCAGACCAGCCCCGCGGCACCTCGGCCTGCACAACAGGAAACCGTTCTCATGGCCTCAGTTTACATGAAATGAAGGGAAAGCCACGGGGCCTTAGAACAAGCGTTTCGATGTCAGAGCCTTCACCAAGCAGCCCCACCCCTGCAGGCGCCAGTGCCGGCGGAGGCCGGACCGGGAGGTGCAGCGGGGCTTCCACACGCGGCGGCGCGGCAGCCGCTTCCCTGGCCGCAGCGGACGCTCACACAACACGGGCTGAGCCACGCGGGGGCCACGGACGGGGTCGCCCCACAAATACAGTGTCCTGCCGGTGTATTTCTCCTAGGATTTTCTTAACACGTGTTCTTCTCTCTAGCTGACTGGATCGTAAGGGCGCAGTATGGAACACACACACCATACAAAGTGTGCGCTCACGGGCTGTTGGTGGTGTCAGTAGGCCTCTGGTCAACAGGCTATCAGTAGTAATGTTGGGGGGGGTCAGAAGTTATATGCAGATTTTTGACTGCCCCAGGAAGGGGGGAAGTGCCCCTAATCCACACTGTTCAAGCGTCAACTATATCTGTGAGCCCCCAGGCACCCTCCTAACAGCCCCAGGGCTGTGACCCATACCAGCTCCAATTAACAAACAATGACGCTCAAATTCAAAACGTTTGCACATCTTCTCTAGAGTGGCGGCATCAAATGGGGCTTTGGACCATTACCCAGTAAAAGTGACAGGAACGGTTTTGTCCTTGATCGGACAGGACCACCTGAGCGGAGTTGTAGCAAATATGGAGGGTCTATAGTCTCTGAGCTTAGTGGAAATAACCCATTTCTGTAAGAGCTCTTCCCCAAGCACCCTTGTCCGGTGTGTGAGCCTCGCTGTCTCTGAGTGGGGCGGGGGGGGGGGGGACAGACCTCGAGCCACAGGAGTGACAGAGCTCCGAAATGCCCACCCCTCAGAAATACTCTCAGGACAAAGGACAAGAGAGAGGACAACAGGCTTTAAAAATACACTCCTGGCCCTAAAAGCCGGCCTGTCTCCGCAGGGAGTTAGGGCGCTGCTTCAGTGGCTACCTGCCGGAATGCCAGGCCACGGGACCATGTCCACCTCAGCCCCAGAGGAGGGGATCCAGGTGTCAACAGCACTTACCTTCCCGGTGTCCTCTCCAGGCCCTCTGGGTCTCAGGAAGTGGTTCTTGTCAGCCCCAGGGCTGCTGGGCTCCTCACTGTCCTTCACAGGGAAATCTAGCTTCCTCAGTCTCTGGGCCACCGCTAGAGATACAGACAGCAGTCCAGTAACGCCCCTGACCCTGACCCCCTGACCAGGGCACGGCCCTCCTCAGCCCACCTGCGCCTCCCAGCCAGGACGCCCCCAGCTGGGCAGAGCACAGGAACCTACAAGCGTGTGGTCCCCTGGGCAGAGAAAGCTGGCTCGCCCTAGAACCTTCCTGAGGTGCCTTTCCCTCGAGCGCCATGGAAAGTGTCAGCTCGGGGCTCCCCCGCGTCTTGGTCACTGCCTGCCTGCACACCCCCAACCAGGCAGAAAAGACCTGGATCCTTCCAGAACTGGTAATATCAGCTTCAGAGAACTCTGGAGAAATAAACTACTTGGCTTTTCTACCCAATGAGTAATTAAACTCATCTTCCAGATTTCCATCTCAACTGAACATTATGTAATTTCCTGGAAACAGCAGGTTCACGGAGACAAACGGGCAACAGTGAAACCACCGCGGGTACGAGGACGGGAGACATGTGAGTGACCAGGAAGAAGGGGCAAGGAAAGGATGGAGGCAGGACACACAACAGAGGGAGACTGTCATAGAAGCACAGAGTACCCATCACTTCAGCCTTAAAGTGAGGGTACAACTCCCTCTCCCCTCAGGTTTCCAAGCAGAGATGACAGAGGAGGCTTCAAGAGAAGAGTGCCAGGAGGAAAATCAAGTGTTAGAGGAATTTAAGTAAAGGCAAGAAGGAAGAATTAGCATGCAGTGCGTTTGGCCACCCTGCCCACCATCCCTGGGTGGGACACAGCCACTGTGACTGCTGCAGGAAAGCACCAGATTGTCAACTCTGTGGCAACACAGTGACTAATACATAAGATTGCACCAAGAAAGCATTGCTGGAGCTCCACCACCGGCTCAGGAATGACAGGTCTGTCTCCCCAGAAGGCCTATGCAAGGATCGCAGATGCTTGGATGAGACGGCTCACAGGTCAGGCTGCCGGGCTGAGTCAGGACAAGCCATCCAGCAAAGACCCCTGAGGCCTTGGCTCCCAGTGGCCAAGCTGTGGCATTTCCGGGAGCTGAGGACTCTGACTTCAACAAGCCCTCATTGAAAACCAGACATTAACCAGTGCGTCCTTATGAAACAGGACGTACCTTCAGGTTCCTGTCTTCTTGGCAGCACAGAGGAAAAAGATCTAGTCTCTCAAACCTGTGACAGGTCAACCCCACGCAACATAGGAAGAAACACTAAGGTGGATTCCAGGGTTGAGGAGCCCTCTTTATTGGCATCAGCTTGCTATGTAGGTCTCCACTTCACTTTCCTCATCAAGCAAACAGATGCCAACGTACATCTCAGGCAGCCATGTAAATCCCCACAGAACCGTGGCCGGAGCAGGGGACATGAAGAAGGATGACCCAAAGCTTAAGGGCTGCAGAATCTTTCTGCTGTGCTGAGGGAGAATGGGATGTAGTGTGGTACCTTCGATGACTTGTTCCCGCATGTAACACATCAGAGGGACAGATTTTAGAGATTTGTTAAACAAATTTTTATTGAGTACCTACTATGTACACCAGACACTGGTCTAGGTGCTGGCAATACAGCAGAAGACAGAAGAGACAAAAATCCCTGCCCTTACAGAGTTCTTGGAGCCACCACTCTAGTGATATCAAGTTAGGAAAACGGATCCGTGGTTAATATGACAAGAATAGTTCCCCCTGAGTAATACAACAGATTCCCTATTGCTTGAGATACGAAGAGTGAATGAAGTCCCTAAAGGGTCACCCAAAAAGAGCCTCCTTAGCTCCCAGACTCATGTCTGAGAAAGCCAGGGCTCCTGTCTCCTCTTCACCAAAGTCTTAGAAGGAGAGGCCAACACTTAAGGGCTTCCGAATGGGTATATCTGAAGTCTAAAGAACATTTAAAAGTCCATCCCAAAACCAATGGTATTTCCAACCAAAGAGTAAAGCAACAGTTGTCCAAGTTTGTTTCAAGAATCAAGACAATAGTCTCTCAAATATGCAGTTCACTGAAGTGGACCATAACCTAGAGATAGTAAAAAACAGAAGAACCCCAACACTAAAATTAAATGTTTATAGCATAATATTAAAATGAAAATGTAGGAATACATTTAATCCTTGGCCCAAAAAGTAATAAAATAGACACTTCCTATAAGGTTGGCTGGCAGTTTCAAATGCAGGCAGATGATGTGTGATTTAAAACGTTCGGTTTCTCTAAGGTAAGACAAACCTGGAAACATCTGGTCAAACTTGGTTTCATGTAACAATTTCATGTACAAAGTTAAACAGAACATGACTCCCTGGCTCACTGAATGAATTAAAAAACCAAAATGGAAACAAGGAAACCACAAAGCAACATACAAGGAGCAAAAAATAAGCTACAATAAAACCTCATTAATTAGACTTCATTAGGACAAGGCCAGTTTGAGTAGGTGAAAAATATAATTAAATCTAAAAGAAAAAATATGTATATTTTCTATGAAATACATACGTATATATTTCAGAGATAGAGTATAATACATCTTTAAAAGGGTGTGGCCTGTAGAAATCCCCAGGAAGGTATTTTAATACAACTGAAGAGTGCTCAGTAACTGGCGTAACAACTGGTAAAAGGGTGCTGTTTAAAATGGCTTCAGTAGTTCAGATACAACAGGTTGCCTTACATACTGTTAATTTGCTCCAGCAAACCCTTCAGCTTAACTCATTATCTTAAATTCCAGGAGGAATTAATGAGGTTTTACCGTGGACATAGCACAAACACTGCAAATGGTGGGTGGCCAGCATCACCGATTCTGGAACACTGGTACTGAAGCCACAGCACCAAGGACCAGATGTCAACACGCCGGACACAGAGCCAGGCAGAGAGCAGGAAATCCTCAGGATACTCTACCAGCACTTTCTCTACTCATCAGAAACATCAAACAGTAATCTTACGATGAAGCCATGAAACTACTGCATGTTAGGAGGCACTACATTTTGTGTTTCTCAGCAGAGAGAAGGAGGGAGCGAAGTGTTTCGGACGCACTCACGGTGCTGCGCCACTGGCGCCCAGGTCAGTTTCAACATGTGAGCACCAAGATGCATCCGTACTCCAGGTTTCTGAATGACATGATTACAGTAAAAATCAAGCAAATAAAAACCAAAACATCCAATACATGAACCCTGAGCTTCTACACCCCCTTCCATGTGAGATGCTAATGCAGACCATCATGATCCAGGAAAATATGGCTTTCCCTACATGCATCTCCATGTGTCTCCCAAATAGAGTGTTTATAAAATAAGTTATTCTGAACCATGTACACTGACTTTGGAATGATGGAGAGACACACAAATATATGTAAACGTCAAGAGAATCACTCCACTCCCTGTCTGGGTCCAAACCCACCCGAGCTTGGTGGGAATAATAAGTGGCCAGGGCCTGATGAAGCAGTGAGATGCAGGAGCCCACACGGTGCCAGGGGAATCAGGAGGAAGACAATCAAGAAATGACTGTACCAAGTATCAGGAACTGGTCACAAACAGTAAAATGCTTCAAAAATAATTATTCCAAAAAAGATGACGAATAAAAATCCCAGTTCATCTTTAGAAAGAATCAAGTCACTGAAATTTGATCTCTTGTAAGCTGCTGCCATCTGCTTGGATGAGGTCTTGAAGGTTCTCCACTTTTTCTCCACCCAGTTTAAGAACAGAGGGACTAGAACTCTGTGATAAGAATTTAGTAAAAGTCCTTTCCCTCCTGTTCCTCATTATGCCAACGCAAGCACTGGAAAATTCCAAACAAAATCAAGTTAGTGGTACAGAAAGTTTATGAACCGTCTACGTGAATATTAGTATGACAATAAATGATGCAAGAGCATGAGACTCTGAACTTCTCACTGCGGTCAGTTTCTTTACTCTGCCAAGTTCATCGAGTTAAAAACTTTAAACACGAAAAAAAAAAAAAACACTTTAAACACGCATTGAAATCCAAACAACAAACTGTTCTTCCACCAGCAAGAGTCCTACTTCTACCCAGCCCTCTACTGCGACTCAGAAAGTGGCCTGCTTCATGGCGGGCCAGGAAGGTTCCACCCCGAGGGGCATGGCATCCTAGCAGCCCCCCACCCCTGCTCCGAAACATGCATCACCTGCCCACCTCACTCGCTCACACCCCACTAACCAGGGCAGGACAGAACACAGAAAGACTTACCACTTATGGCTTCCTGTGCAAAGTATTTGACATCCATGTCCTCATCTTGACCTAACTTCTGTAGCACTGGCTTCACTTCCTCCTGCAGAGCACTAAAATCCAACAATATTGTCTGTGAGAGGCATCCTCTGGGCCAGATAAATACTATAGGGTATATATAGTCTCTGGTCATTTATGAAGTTTAAAATTAAAAAAAAAAAATGTAAATGTTTATAATATATACCTGACAAGTACTAAGTATTCTAAACCCTCAAGAGACTTAGCTCCAGACAATGATCTACACATAGAGCTTCGACACAAATGACAGTCACACCCTCAGAAATGCTTGTCCAATTACTTCCTTTTACACGAACCCCTACCTTAGGTCAAGTGAAAAATCACTAAACTTAGGCTCTGCTATTACTCCCCACTTAAAAGGTAAACACTTAAATCTACTTCTTAAATAAGACTAATATTGAAATCTTACTCAGTATCTAGAATTGGTCCAATTTTCTGAAGAGATTTGGCCACATTGAAACGGACATTTGCTACTTGGTCTCCTGCCATTTTCAACACGATAGGCAACATCTGCTTAGTGGTGATTTCCTGCCCGCAGGCTTCAGACAGCGCCTTGGAAAAGAATTAAGACAGCACATTTAAAACACTTTCAGGTTTCGTTTTTTGTTAAAGATTTATTTATTTGAAAGAGAGAGAGAGTGCGAGCATGCATGGGGAGAGGGAAAGGGGGAGAAGCAAAGAGGATCTCAAGCAGACTCCTGGCTGAGTACAGAGCCCAACTCGAGGCTCGATCCCCCGGTCCCAAGATCATGACCTGAGCTGAAACTGAAAGTTAGACACTTAACCAACAGAGCCACCCAGATGCTCCTAAAACACTTTCATGTTTTTAAATATCTCCAAACCCAAAAAGCCAAATGAGTAACTTAAAAAGAAAGTAAGTGACCAACAGGTAAATGTTTCTAGTCTGAGCATCTGAATGAGGGATACAAGGTAACATTTAAAGAATTAAACCAGAATTCACCACTGATTTGACTACTGCTTTTTTCTCTCTTTTTTTAAATTTTTTTTTTTATTTTATTTATTCATGATAGGCACACAGTGAGAGAGAGAGAGAGAGGCAGAGACACAGGCAGAGGGAGAAGCAGGCTCCATGCACCGGGAGCCCGACGTGGGACTCGATCCCGGGTCTCCGGGATCGTGCCCTAGGCCAAAGGCAGGTGCTAAACTGCTGCGCCACCCAGGGATCCCCTCCCTCTTCTTTTAAAGATTTATTTATTCACGAGACACACAGAGAAAAAGCCATACACACAGGGAGAGGGAGAAGCAGGCTCCATGCAGGGAGCCCGATGTGGGACAAGATCCCAGGACTCCAGGATCGTAACCTGAGCCAAAGGCAGATGCTCAACCACCGAGCCACCCAGGCACCCTTAACTACTGCTTTTATTTATTTATTTATTTATTTATTTATTTATTTATTTATTTATTTACTTACTTACTTACTTACTTATTTATTTATGAATTTTTTTTAACTACTGCTTTTAACATGAATTTAAAAACTGACATTTTCTCCCATCAACTAACTGAATTAATCAGTATAAGAAACAGGTTTCAAACAGAACACAACAGATTCAGATTTCAGAAATACAGCCCCAAATAACTCCTGTAGCAGTAGAGCTTAGCAGTAAAAGATGTGTAATACTTACATTAATGCAGAATAAAGTGGTCATTCTGTGCAAGTAATTAGGATCATTTGCCATTACTAGCACTTTGGGAACGATGGTATTCTGGGCCCACTCTGTACCAAACTTCTGAACAAGTTTCATGAGGTTGTTGGTGGCAGCTTCCCGGATGGCGTACACTGGCAGAAGAGGTGATAGAGCACATGGTCATGCTGCTCACATCATAAGCATAACCTATTTTACTGACATTATCATCGAAGGGGGCCCCAAAATGCTCTCCACAAACACCCCAAATTTACTCTTACTACAATGGCAAACGTGCTCAGATAGAACTCCTAATATACTGATTTGGTCTTTCATAGTTTAAAAATGTCTATGTTCAGGGTGCCTGGGTGGTTCAGTAGTTGACATTTGGCTCAGGTTGTGATCAGGGTCCTGGGATCGAGTTCCGCATCAGGCTCCCCATAGGGAACCTGCTTCTCCCTCTGCCTCTCTTCTCTGTGTCTCTCATGAATAAATAAAATCTTTAAAAAAAAAAAAAAAGAAAGAAAGAAAGAAAAATAAAAATGTCTATGTCCAAGGAAAAGGAGCTCAGGAGCTCATTAGAGGCAACACTAGTTAACAAATACTGAGTGTCTACAAGGTGCCAGGCATTACAGGAATAATACAGAAGATACCCCCCACACACTCTCAGAGGAGAGAAAGCTAATGCCTTTCGAGGAGTCACATGGATCAGAGTGATCAGCATGAAGCATATGTACAAAGATCATGAGGGCCGGAGGAGTTCAGAGAAGAGAGAACAGAGGGGTCCAGGAAGCTTCAGGAAAGAGACGCCTTGCTCTGGGCCTTGGACATTAAGGAGAATTTGTATAAGTGGAGGAAAGAGGGGAGGTATTCTTGGAGAGGACAGACACACATGGAGCAGGGCACGAGGGAAAGCTGTAGTAAGCAAGGCTGCGAGGCTGGACAGTCAGGGGACTCGGAACAGAGCACTGTGGAAGCTAAATTTAGAGTTTGTAAGAAAAACAATGAGTTTTTAAAGCAGAATTGTGACCCGATGACCAATGTGGTATTTAAGCAAGATTATTCCAGCAGCAGCAAGAACATCAGAGGAGAGAAAGCCAGCAGGGAGGTCACACAGAAGCCACTGTGGTCACCTGCACGTCAGCAAATAAAAACCTCAGAACCATTCGCCTCTTTTCCCTTAAAAGGTTTATGTGGAAACATGTCAAGTATCATCTGTGAATAAATGTGTGCGCTTTAACATCTAGCAATTCCCTGTAAGATTTATCAAGGATATCATAAATCTAGATAATGAAAGCCCGAGCTACTATTTTCTCAACAACGCACTGGGGTACACAGCAGCAACAGTCAGGCCCGCTGCAGCTTCCTTTCCCAGGTCCTGTAAGACTCAAACCTTGGGCTTGGATAACAAATCCAGGGCAGTGGGTGCTGATTCCTGTTTCTACTTCCCTCTCCAGGTAGGCCACCCTTCCAGGTAATAGGATGGACAAGGAGAGCTATCCAAGCTGCAGTCCTCATCCTGGACAATTTATAGAAGGCTTCCAGGCAGGAAATATCTACTCTCCCCAGTCCACAGATCCTTTTGGGCAATGCCACTGCTAAGAATAAGAAAGGCAGCATAGCCGAGGAACTACATAATTTATTACTGACATGAAACCTGACCAACGTCTATGGGAGAAGCAACCTGTCAGTGATAGCAGAAGCGCTCCCCACAGAGCAGACGAGTCAACTGCTTTACCCACCACACTAATCCCCTCCCTTTACCTTCAGGGTCTTGGTCTTTGGCACAGTCCCCTTCCAGCTCCTCCCGTAGGGTGAGGCTTCCTAAAGCATCTGTGTCTTGTCTAATTCTGGTTTTTAATTTGCTAGAGATTTTTCTCACCTCAATGCCATGACCATAGGAAGGGATCTCAATGCCAGAGTAACCAGAGACCACACATGTGCTCTGCCTTGGCCCAGACCTCAGCTGTACTCAACTGTACTTGGCCAGATGCCTACTATGTTCTTGACTCCTCTCAATTTTGTGCCAAACGAATGCCAACCATTCCAGAGCTTGGCCTATTTTCTCCTCTTGTTTTGTCTCTCTCCCTATCCTCTCAAGGTCTGATGGACTCGCAAGGTTCCTCTGAATGCCTAACACACTCCATATGCTCACTCTGATTCTTTATCCTTTCTCCTAGAAGAGATAAATTCCCCTTCTAAATTCCTAAATACTGTCCACTCAACCTCAGAAAAAGAGGTGGCACTTTCTTCCTTATACTACTCCAGATTTTTCACAATATTCTCTATTTTTTATTTTTAAAGATTTTATTTATTCATGAGAGATACAGAGAGAGGCAGAGACACAGGCAGAGGGAGGAGCAGGCTCCATTGTAGGGAGGCCGATACGGGACTCGATCCTGGGACTCCGGAATCACGCCCTGAGCTGAAAGCAGACGCTCAACCGCTGAGCCACCCAGGTGTCCCCATGATATTCTTTTAGTAGTTTAGTAACCAGGAAAAAAAGTTTCAAAAATGTTAACTGATCAGTGATCACTACAAAGTAGTTATCTACGATGCAAAACAAAGACAACAACAAAAAACCCATATGATTAATTAAATACAGAATAATTTCACAGCTGGCAATTCACTGATTCAAAGAATGTGGAAACACCAATTAAGTTATGCTAGCGTGCTGCTGCAGGAAAAAGAACAAGGGTCTCTTACTCCCAAACTGGAGGGAAAACATCTACAAAGTGAGGAAGGAGTAACTGACTCCTACAGACAGAGCAATCTTACATAGAAAGGATGTCAGGAACTCAATTCTTTGTGGAACATTAGGACTTTAAAAGTTCCTCAGAATTTATCCAAAATGCAAGCTTTCAAAATAATAATAATAATAATAATAATACATAGAATGACCCACTGGGATGTATCCTTCCCACTAATGTTAAATATGTATCAGAAATAACATAAACATTATTTTCCCTAAAGAAAAGAAATTTCTTTCCTGTGATTTACTAAACCTAACTTTCATTTAAAAGAAAAAAAAATGAAAAAAAAATAAAAAAGAAAAAAATAAAAGAAAAAAAAAATGGCCATAAAAAGGTAACTTCTTTAGAGGACATGAAAAAAGTCCTCACATCTTTTTTGAAAACACTGAAATTACCTGCATATATATGCTTTTACAAGATTTGCACATTTCTCTTTCACACTTTCCTCCTCACTGTCTTAACCTCATGATCTTCCACATGACCCAAAAATGCCCTTAATGAAACCACCTCGGTGTACAAGCAGACACAAGTATCCCACTCCTCCCAAATATCCAGGTGTAAGCATAGCCAGTGAACAGAGATACTTTCAACACATCAAGTCTATATAAGGGTTGTGGAACTGAAACAGGATGCCCAGCAGATGCACCAAAATATGGAACCAAAGCTCACCCAGGACACTGTAAGCCCCCAGGGCCTCATGTGAACAGCTGTCAGACCACACTGAAGTTGCCAGGCCTGGACACAGGGCCTGGGCAGTGAATCTCGCTGGTACAGAGGGCACCCCACCCTCCCACCCATCACTGCCTGGCAGACAGGAGGAGATACGCAGACCTGAGACCTTGGCAAAAAGTTAGCTGCTAACAAGTTAACATGTAAGGTGGTTATACAGAAAACATCCATTGCCTCGTCTATCTTGATAAGCAGCTCTCACTAACAGTTTGTGGCACTAGAAGAGAAGGATTCTGTGATTGTTAAATTATGTCATAAATATAAAAAGAAGAGAAATTATTTTAAAACATATTTTCTAAAACAGGTGTTGCACCCGACCCTGCCTGAGCCTGAGGCCTCAGCAGCAGCCAGGGTACAATTAGCCTGCCTTTCACCAAAACCAGAAATCTGGGCCCCCTTTGTCCTCAGCAATAGCTGGCATCTCCTACCCCTAGACTCCTTTACTGCACCACTGTACACCTCCCTCTCTAAGTCACCTCAAAGAGGCCAAATAGAGACTTCACCCCACCTCTGACCAGATGCCAATCCCTATCTAGCCCAGTCTATGATGACTAAAAAACTCCAGTGCCATGGTCGAGCAGAAGACTGTGGGATAAGGCAGGAGTGTATATATTAAAAAAGTCTGAAAATAACATAATAGAATGGCTAAGAAACAGGGCAGAAATTGTTTAATGAAGAAAATAAAATTTAAGATTAAAAAAATTGGTAGAAAATAGCAATGTCAAACTTGTGTTCAAAGGAAGCTAAGTAGACTTTCATCAAAGCCTTTCTTCATCCCTACATTGGTAAGGCAAAACGTCTGGTCAGATTAGGATTCCATTTTAAAAAGGAAATATATGAACAAAATGGATGTATGCAAAAACATGGGCCTTCTATATTAATCTGTTTAACTTACTCACCATGGTCCACAAGCCAGGCCATACATAAAGAATTCAGCTTTTCGTCAAAGAACTCCACACCCTATAGACACAGAAGATCCCATTAATACATATCTCCAAAGGTCAGAAATCAAGAAGGTCTATTTACATTACATCAAAATGGCCTGAAAGCTAAAAAAAACATGTTTCCAAATAAGCTGAATGCACAAACTAGCCAGAAAAGGAACAGCATTGAATCTGATTTACAAACTGTTAAGTCTATTTTATTAGACAGTGATCATAAACAAAGAAAAGCCTAAGCGAGATGGCCCAAGCCCTGCTAAGTGGGAGAGAAGAGGAGGACCAGGTGCCAGATACAACAGCGCAGATGAGCTGGAAGGAACACACTATGGACAGTTTCCCAAGCAGTATCTAGATTATTTGTAAAAATGAATTAACCCAGGAAAGTATCTGTCAATAATAATAGTTCTCAATTTTTTCCCTTTGTGGTGAATATCATAATAAACCCTTACGGATGAAGGAAGTGAGAAGAAGAAACAGAGAGACTCACAATTAGAGAACGTCTGCGATGATGGGAGGAAGCAGAGGACAGAGAATAAAGCAGGCACAAGACTCCAGGGAAAGTGGCCTCAGCAGAGTCACAGGTGGAACCATACTGACCTTCCCAGTTCTGCTCCTCCTGGCAACAGGCAGCCACCCCAGTACAGGCGGTTTTACACACACCTGCCTCTGGGAGGGCTTCTACTGCAGGTGGGAACAGTGCTGGGGTATCTAGTGCCTCCTCTGTGGGGTCTACCTGTCCTGACAGTGGTTTTATTTCTTTGGAGGCTAAGGCGTTACTAACCAGTGAGTATTTTAAATGAAGACATGTCATACCAAGTGTCTTTGAAAATAATGACCTAAGGAAACAGCTTTATGGTAACAGATTATGAATAGGTTTTAGCATACACAGGATTACTACGTCAGCCTTCAAAAACTTCCTTTTCATTTCAGGTTATGGATTTTTCTGAAGTCTTAATTCACTTTTATCTCCCAATTCATGTGGCTCAACTTTACATTTACTCATCATGGTCCACCAGGCAGGCCATACATAAGTTCTTGAAAGAATTTTATAAACTAACTACCTGATACAAAAATTTTTACAGATAAGGAGAAAAATAAGGATAAAATATACTTCAACCAGGATGTTAAAGATACTGAACAAAACGCTCACGATTAATGTGTGCCACCCCCTGCCAGACAGGTAGGAGTCGGCTAAACGCAATCACCACCTGCCTTGCTTCCATACTCCCTCCACCACAGAGCTGACCTTTGCCAACGGCCCAGGTCTAAGGGAGCAGAGGTTAAAAGAAATGATACTAAAACTGCCCCTCCCTTGTAGACAGCTGTTTCAGTTTTTAGCAAACCAGTCAGGCGCTCCTGCTTTCCACTCTGGAGAGGAGATGCAGGTCAGTCACCAGGGAAGAAGAGAAGATGATCGTCAGCACTTGGGAGTGACAGAGGACAAACCCATGACAAGGTGACTTCACCTGACCCTGCTAGCTATTCACTGATACTCTGGCATCTGCTTTGAATTTTACAAAACATAATGCCACAGACACGCAAGGGCATACTTCATAAATTAAATATGCCCAAATAAGCAATACAGATTCAGTGGTCCAAGAAGAAAAAATTAGTCCCACATGCTGTGATCCAAAAGTCATGGAAGGGGGAATCCCTGGGTGGCTCAGCAGTTTAGCGCCTGCCTTCGGCCCAGGGTGTGATCCTGGAGTCCCGCATAGGGCTCCTTGTATGGAGCCTGCTTCTCCCTCTGCCTGTGTCTCTGCCTCTCTCTCTGTGTCTGTCATGAATAAATAAATAAAATCTTAAAAAAAAAAAGTCATGGAAGGAGGGTGAGAGTGGACACAAATCACAGAAGGTTAGCTATAAACTAATGAAGTGTAGGAGCTTTCTCAAAAAATATTCACGTATTTATTCCTTCGACACTGAACAAATGTTACGTGCCTAATTCCTGCCAGGTTCTGGCAAGCACTGCAAGTGAAACACTCAACACAGCCGCTGCCCGAGAAGAGATCACTTGTCATCTCCCCAGCTAGATTTTCACAGACCGTTCCAATACACTGTAGCATGTGCTACCAGCAGAGGAAAGGCATATCACACCTAACACTATCTAGGGCACTTAATAAAAGAGAAAGGAAAGGATGTGGCTGTAAAACCCAGCACTGAAATTCTAATTAATCTGATGATCAGTTCGAGTAAAACTAACCATGAAACTTAAAATAGTAACGCATGGTGTGTTACTGTGCTCTCTGGCCTCCGGACTTCAAACTCCTTTCCTATGTGATGAGGTCTCAACTTCCTTTAACCAGAATGTAGGAAAAGGGGTCTTCAGGGGCATTTTGCTCAGAATATAGGCAAACAGCTGCCCTGTGCAAAAATCAAAGTTTTAGAGACACTAAATATCATACTATGTTTTTTTTTTTTTTTTACTATGTTATTTTTTTATTAAGAAACTGATTATAGGGATGCCTGGGTGGCTCAGCAGTTGAACGTCTGCCTTTGGCTGAGGGTGTAATCCCGGAATCCGGGATCGAGTCCCACATCGGGCTCCCTACGAGAAGCCTGCTTCTCCCTCTGCCTGTGTCTCTGCCTCTCTCTTTTTGTGTCTCTCATGAGTAGATAAATAAATCTTTTTTAAAAAAAGAAAGAAAGAAACTGATTATATTCTACTATGGCTTTGCTTTTAGGTGGTGATAAGGCGAAATGTGTTTCTATAACATCTTTTTGTTAGAAGTTAACGCACTAATGAAAATAAAAACCATTCTACAGCCAACTAGGTCAGACCACATTTTCATGCATCTAAGTGAACATAATCCTATGAGCTCTGTGTGCCTCCTATGTATGACGGTCAATCCGCTCCACTATCTGAGGCTACCGTTCACTTTATGGAGCACACATACTCACCAGCTGGCCCGCCAGCAGTGGCATATACTCAATGATGGCCAGCCTGACTCTCCACTTGGCATCTTCAGCCAGCTCCACTATGGCAGGAAGGAGAGACTGAGAAAGTTGACGGATCCCAATCACTTCATTTACACAATCCAAATTAGAGATGATATTCAAACGAACTTCTGGACACTGCAAATACACGAGCCCCAAAAGAACACTTGTAAGAATCAAGTTCTCTGCCTAATATTCTCCTACTGAGGACGTAAAAACTGCCTTGAGGATTACATGTAATAATACAGGTAAAGCCTTTATGATCATGCCTAACAGACAGGATTACTCAATAAATGTTAGCCACCATTACAATTTTGATGCTACCTTTAAACTTAAATTAAAAACATCTAAAACAAAGATACATTAGCTTTAAAGAGAAGACACCAGTGCATATTATGCAGAGAGGATACAAAGACATTTTCAGGTCTGCATCAATGGCTCCCTGTGCTCATTTTCTGCAAAACTTGTAACTCCAAACCCAAACACAGGAATTGTCACTGGTTTAAAATAAGCTACCTTTTTTTATCCTTTCATCCCTGCTTCGGGTTCTATTTTAGTGAAACCCCAAACCAAAACCAAACCAAATCACTGACTATCAAAGGCAATGGAATTTTTAGCCAGACTCACCTCATCCTTTAACTGAGCTAAAAAGAGAGGTAGAAGATGTTCAATGGTATTCTCTTTGCCCAAAATGGTAGACAATCCCATAATTACAGAAGCTAGAGCTGATTTGACGTGTTGATTTGTATCAGATACTAATTCCTAAAATAAAATCAAAATTAAAAGCCTTTCTTTTTTGGCAAGACAACAGAAACTTCCATACCCTCTCCAAAAGAATTTAAAGAGACAGCACTATTTCAATATTGATTAGTTGATCAATTTCCTAAGGCCATCTGTTAAGACAATGGAAACCTACGCACCAGAAAGCATTTTGCAATCACAAACACAAGTAACAAGGAGCAGTGTCACATGAACGTAACTGTCCCAATCATTCCTTATCCACCCTCAAACTCAAAGAACTGGGATCCCTGGGTGGCGCAGCGGTTTAGCGCCTGCCTTTGGCCCAGGGCGCGATCCTGGAGACCCGGGATCGAATCCCACGTCTGGCTCCCGGTGCATGGAGCCTGCTTCTCCCTCTGCCTATGTCTCTGCCTCTCTATCTCTCTCTGTGACTATCATAGGTAAATAAATAAAAAATTTAAAAAAATTTAAAAAAAACTCAAAGAACTTTAAGGTAAAACAAAGAAACAAAAAACTGAGGTAAAGTTTACCTTGTAACATACAGGGCCGGGTGAAACAAAAAAATAACCTAGTTAGGTTTACCTTTATATAGGGCAGAATTTGATTCATAATTATGGTCTCTCTACCTTCAGTGGGCAAGTTCTCACAAAGTTCTGCAAGAGAGAAATAGAAAAAACTGATGCTTACAGTCATTTACGAGGAGCCAGGTTTATCAACAGTTTCAACTTAAATCATGTTTAAGCAAATAAGCTCCAAGAAGGGAAAACAGCTCTTATTATAAATGTACTTTTCATCAGTCTTGCCATATACACCAATCCAATCTGCAAAGGCATTTTTTTTTACAAAAACAAGATAAAATGGTTATCTGGTTTTAAATACAGAGAGTAGAAGCCTTGTTGACAATGTAACATACCCACACATTGAAGCCGTCTTTTATTTAAAAACACATCCCACAACAAAAAGCACACACAATTCACTGACATTTAAAAAATGCCAAATGAATGATACATCCTGCAACATAAATTGAACTCCTTCACCTTTTACTTTGTGGGCAGCAGCTGCTCGGACTTCAGCTTCACAGTCTTTAAGTAGGTTCTGAAAGGCGGGGATGAGGTCGTGTAAGGTGATTTTAGGGCCCACAGCTTTCTGGAGCTAGAAGACAATTTGTACAGGTTTTAATGTAAACTAACAAGTTAACTAACATGAATGAAATAAAACAGTGTAACCTTCAAGTACGTTCTTGCTAAAAACACTTCAAATTCAGAAGAATTAATTCAGAAACTTTTGGTACACAGCAAATCTGTGGGTTTCAAGATTTTTTTTCTCTTAGTACTTAAAAAACGTCAGGACAGTAATTTTACCTCTGAAAACTTATCAGCTACCATGTAGCGGACCCTCCAAGATTTATCTTCTGCTGCTTGCCGAAGCGTAGGCATCACCAAAGCCTCGAGGTCCTCTTGAGACAGTAACTGAGCAATGCTGACACAGGCTTCCACAGCTAGGAGACGCACTGAATCCTACAGGAAGAAAATTTCTTTCTGTTGGGACACCTGGGTGGCTCAGTGGTTGAGCATCTGCCTTCGGCTCAGGGCGTGATCCCGGGATCGAATCGAATCCCCCATCGGGCTTCCTGTGAGAAGTCTGCTTCTCCCTCTACCTATGTCTCTGCTTCTCTCTGGGTCTCTCATGAATAAATAAAATCTCTTACAAAAAAAAATTCTTTCTGTTAATCAGACAAGACTGAGGCAGAGCCACAGGGCAGTAGAGAATGCGTGGCATAGGGCAGTGCTATGGGTGTCCTTCAAAAGAAACGAAACAAAACACATTACACAGCTTCATGTCTTTATGTCTTGAAACACACTTTGCATAGCAAATCCATAGAAGTAGAAACAACCTTGTTCTAGTGTGAAAGTAAGGTGATTCCCTTGGTTAGAGTGCAAAATTTTTATTAAGGAAAATGAAATAAAAATGTAAAAATTAAATTTTAAAAAAGAACATTTTAATGATATCTTTAAGGCCTTCCTATAATAAACTGTTGAGGGATTAAAAAAAATGACAACTATACTTGAGCAAACTATTCAACACCTCACAAGAAAAACAAGAGAATAAGGGTAAGGGACAGGAAGCTAAGTTGTCAAAATTCTCCATTTGGGCTGGCAGTGATAGTAGGCATGAGATGATGACTTGGAAAGAAATACACAGAAAAACAAAACAGTAATTAAAAAAAAAAAAACCACCATCCACTGGATTTCAATGTAAGAATCAGGGACAGAATAACTGAGGTAGCCAAGCCTAGAAAAATTCAGCAAAACAAATTTAGAAACGTATAAGATGAATGAACTCAATGTCCTAAGTATAAACTGCCAAGTTTCAATGTGATGCCTATGTGTCCCTGAGCAAGCAGAAATACTCAATTAGACAAATCAATGAAAAATTATGAATTGAGATTAAAGCTTTAGGAATCATAAATATGTAAGTAGAAGCTAAAAATACGTCAAGATAAGCACCCAAGAGGGACAGACCAAAACCTTGAACAGCATGTGTCCATATATGATTATGTATTTTTTATGTACAACATACACATACATATACACAAGAGAGATAGCGACTCAACTTTCCAAAATATTACAAATATTTTAAATTGCTGGTCAACAATAATTTACTATATGCCCAGAACACTCACTCCTCTATCCAAATGAATAAGCCAAAAAAGGCTAGAACTTGGTTCTTGGTAGTAACTATACAAATATTTTTGGAATCCAAAAACAATGTTAAATCAAGGGACTACTATGATCTATGGAAATATATACTAATAAATATTTGTTAATCCCTTTTCCCCTCTATACCTGCTCCTCCTCCCAAAATCTTCTCCATCTCAGCACCACCATCCAGACAGTATGGGCTCAAGCCAAAAATCAAGGTCTCCTTGATTGCTCTTCCCCTCATCCCATGCAATCCCACTGTAATCCTAATGACGCTACCTCTAAATCTGCCTCTAGATTCTCTGTGCCTTCACTGTACCACCCTTGTTCATCATGGTGTCTTGTCTGGATTATTGCAGAAGTCTCCTAACTGGTCTTTCTGTTTGTAATCTCACCCCTACCCCTTACAATTCGGCTTTCACTCAGAAGCCAGAATATTATTTTTAAAATGTAAATTAGGACCCCTGTGATATGTCCCCTATCTTATCCAACCTCATAGCCTACCAGAGTCCCTATCACCCACTATGTGCCAAGGCTAGATGTCCTCTCCTGGAATTCTCTTTTCCTGGAGCTCTGGCTTTCTAGGAAAGGGCATGGCTGGCATTTTCTTCTGTGTCTCAGTTTATATTACCTTCTCAGAGTCCTTCTCTAACCAGTCTAGCTAGATGAATGCTGTATAATCACTCCATATTACATCATCCTACTTTATTTTCATCATAGCCTTTATCATTGTTAATGCTTTTTTTTTTTTTTTAATCTGTTTACTATCTGTTTTCCTTCATCAAAATGTACACTCCATGACAGAAGGGCCTTTGTATCCTGGCACCACAACAGTGCCTAATATGTAGCAGATACTCAATAAATATTTTTTCAATGAATGAATAAGCCAGGAAGAGCAATTCTATCAGTGTCAGATGGAATATACATACACATATTTGACAACTAGGCACTTAGTATTTTTTCTAATATATCACAACTAGAAATTATAGGTCTCTTAACAAAAAATACAATCCCACATATGAAGTGGTCTTATCACCCAAAAATATCAAATCTAAATCTTATTAAGCCTCTAGATCAGAGATGGGACAAACACTGCCTAAATCCAGGACTGTAGCTACCTTATGTAAATAAAGTGTTATGGGAACATGATGCCCATTAGTTTACACATTATAGTGCTTTTGTGTTACAAGAGCAGAGTTGAGTAGTTACAACAGAAACTGGTCCACAAAGCTAAAAATATTTACTACCTGGCTCTTTATAGAAAAAGTTTGCAAACCCTCCTCCCCCAT
Source organism: Vulpes vulpes (assembly GCF_048418805.1). Lineage (NCBI taxonomy): Eukaryota > Metazoa > Chordata > Mammalia > Carnivora > Canidae > Vulpes > Vulpes vulpes. The sequence goes on along the minus strand of NC_132791.1, from coordinate 122,509,001 downwards.
CCTAGATGCAACTATCAATTTGCAGGAAATACAGAGGACAAAGGAAATATTAAATTATACCATGAGAAGCATAATCAACAAATTCCTAAATGAAGATTCTAAACCTATGCTGTCCAATGTGATAACCACAACCCCACCTGTGGCTTCTGAGTAAATGAAGTATGGTTAGTGTCACATGTTCAAGTGAGGATTATTTTGGAAATACTGGGTTAAGTAAAATGAATTATTAAAATTAATTTCCCACTGTTTACTTTTTAAAATGTGACTACTAGAAAACTTAAAATGAAGTTTAACTTAAAATTAACCTACAATGTTTAAGTAAAAACATTACAAAGAGAAGCAGGAGGTGGTTACCAGGAAAGTCAAGATAAAGTATTATCCGAAGCAGGCAGAGTGTGACTGTATTTGGGAGGGAGCTTGTGGTGGGCTTCTAGGGTAGTGGCTTTCCAAGTTCCGTTTGCTAATAAGATGACTTTATCTTATTCATTGAGTTGTATATTTTGTACTCTTTTCTGTTATTTTAATAACATTTTTAAATTATTTTGAAAGCAAAATTTACCATCTCTCAATCTTGAATCTGAAAATGACACTCATCAGTACGTATCTGGGGCTCCTGGTCCTATACATGTGAAGTGATTCTAGGGTACACACTAGGCAAATTAAGACTCTAAAAGGATTCTTCTAGAGTCCAGAAACTCTGGGGGCTGATTCCTCTGAACCACAAAGGGAAACAGTACAGCCTGGCTGTGAAGACTGCAAACTCTGGAGCCAACTGTGCAACTGTGTCTGCTAACTATGCAACCCTGAAAAGTTACTTTAATTTTCTGTGTTGTTTCCTTTTTTTTTTTTTTTAAGATTTTTTAAATTTATTCAGGAGAAACACAAACACACACAGGCAGAGACACAGGCAGAGGGAAAAGCAGGCTCTATGCAGGGAGCCCGATGTGGGACTCGATCCTGGGTTTCCAGGACCACACCCTGGGCTGAAGGCGGCGCTAAACCGCTGTGCCACCCGGGCTGCCCTCTGTGTTGTTTCCTACTACATCACACGGCGTTTCTACCTCATGAGGGTATTGTGAAGACCAAAGCACTTCTTACATGTAAACCTCTTAAAACAGGCTGAGAAAAATTACATACTTAATGTAGGTGCTCCTTATTGTTACTATTTCTACTCCCAAAAAGATACAGACCCTTGGATTTAAAATTGCTGTTATGCAAAGTCAGCCTATATACTCATCCAGAGGATAGAGAGGGTCAAACACCCTTCTTAACAGACGCTATGCTTGAAAGTCAAAAATTCCACGCAACTCCTCCCCCCATGATTGGCTGCTATGGGCAAAAAAGGTATGTTACCCCTTAACGTAGATTTGGTCTCCCTTCTAATGTGGCTCCCATTTCCTTTTTTCTTTTAAAAAAAAGAATTTATTTGACAGAAAGAGAACACAAGCACACAAGCAGGGGGAAAGGCAGAGAGAGAGGGAGAAGCAGGCTCCACGCTGAGCAGGAACCCTGTGATCATGATCTGAGCCGAAGGCAGATGCTTAACCGACTGAGCCACCCAGGCACCCTCCCATGTCTTCTTTGACTCTTCTTTTAACCGCTGCTAATATAACAGAAAATCATGGTCTGGCTAAGAAACAAATATAAGGACATTGAGATGGGTCATATTAAACTTTATCTAGCCCAGAATTAAGCATCAATTTGGCAAAAAGGATCTTAACAAGAGAATCAACACTCCCCAAAGAAATCCTTAAAATGTCAGAAGAGAGGACTCTATCCATGTACTTTAAATACTAAAGGCTAACTTACCTGTTCATCTGAAGCTAGATTAGTGAACAGTGGAACAATTTCACTTTTCACACTGTCTAATTCCAAAACTTTTGCAAATTCGCCCAGTTTGGAAGCGGCAGCACGTCGTACCATTGGAGTGTCATCTGAGCACAAGGAACGGAAGTGCCTGGGGCAAACAAAATAATGAAGGTATTTCCTCTCAAATACCATGGATTAAACACCCCCCAACACACACACACATACCTACATACACACACACACACACACACACACACAGAGCCATTTTAGAGGTTTTCTCTTACAAACATCAGTGCTTAGGCTTTGACTCACAGAAGTAACAAGTATAAACAAAACCACTAGTATATTCAACTTAATGATAAAAAGTCATGTTACCACATCTGCTATCCTATCAGCCACTCACTGGTAACAGGGTATTATTGTGTAAATTGTCAGCTATGAGTTCCCAGTAATCCCAAATAACTGAGAAAACATCATATCTTACTGTCTAATCTCTGCCTTGACAGCATTTGACGCCCTGGGATAGCAAACGCTGAACAAACCACATGCAGATGTGCGAGAAGTGAACCAATCACCACTCGCCAGGCGTTTCACCAGAGGTACAAAATGTGCTTCCAAAGCAACAGGAGTATGCTCCTGGGAGATCTGCCTCAGGGACTCCACAGCCTTGTCTCGAACCACAGTCTCTTCCACAGTTGCCAAACTTTCCAAAGGAGGCTGAATAGATCAAAAAGGAAAATCAGAGAAGAAAACTTACTGAATCAGGTTAGCTACACATTATCACCTTTTAAAGTGACTGAAGGGAGGTGGTACATGTAACCAGAATGTTAGCTACATCACACCAAATGGTTACTTTCAGTTCACACGGTGATAACATATGGTGCGTCCAACCTGAAGACACGACTTCTGTAGGACAGCCAAGATCTCATGTCCCAGATGGCAATTCCCAGATGGTGTCTACAAATGACACAGTGGAGACTTGACACAATATTAATATTACCACGAGCTGAATGACTAGGTTTAAAAGATATGTAGCCAAATTCAGATAAGATCATGTTTATTTCCTCAAGAGTGAGTACAGAAACATGAGCAACGCTGAGCACCACAATTACATTATGACATCCCAGCAGGCCACTGACCTACAATCTCTAGAGTATTATTTGACCATTCCTGGAAATGCAGGCAACCCTTGTGCACTAGAGCCACACCATCAACATATGAAAGAATACATCCAGAATCTTGTGAGGAAGATACAAAGCAGGAGTTGGAGAACAATGGAGAGTACAGACCTGGTAGGAACCCTTTTCTACAGCTGCAGAGACCAGGAGGGTAGGTCTGGACTAGGATGAGTAAGTGAATATGACACAGCCCCATGAAAAGAGCAAGAGGGCTAGTCCTCTGAACCTCGACCTGGGTTTGCATCTGAGCTAGGTATATTCAGCATATGCCATGAGCTGCAAATATTCAACACAAAATCCACATACAGAACTGACCAAGAGATGAAACACAATTATGAATCAAAGGAAAGTGTGTCTACCTAATAATACATTTCAAAAATCATTTGATACACAGAAGTAGAAAGTACTGAGCTTTCCTAAAAGGTATTTCACAAGCCATTTGAGAAGATACTGTGTTCTTACTCACTTGTGACTGCCTTATGATCTACCATTGCCTTCCCCGAGCTCCTCTCGTATAGCATCACTGGATAGTCTCTGTCACCACTATACAGTAAGGCCAACCTCCTGACAATCAACGAGGAGTTTTCTCTGGATCTGAACTCTGCCTGTTTCTCCCAGCTCTCTCCCTGTGGCCTCCCCTACCATCCTTCGTATGCCGGCTCAACATCCAGCAAGGCAACCTGTTTCACACTTTGAAACCCCTGAATCAATGAATAATTACTGCTATACTGTAGTACTAAGGACAGAGAAAAAACAAGGCAGACAGGATCCTTGCTCTAGGGGGCTCTACAGTCTAGTGGAGGAAGATAACCGATCAAGAAAACAATCATATGGTGAGAAGTACTCTGTGAAGAAACAGAATAGGATGATGTGGTAAGGGGATGACTAGGAGGCAATTTCAGGTTAGGCATTCACGGAAGGCCTCTCTGAGAAGATACACTGAAGTTGGTTCTGAATGACAAGGAACTAGCCACCAGAAGCTCAAAGAACAGCAGAAGGAATACCTAGGCCAATAATCACAAGGCAACAATAAGCTTGGTTTCTTCAAAGAACAAAAACACCACCACTATAAATAGAATGAAGTTCTCAAGAGGAACATGACATGAGATAAATTCACACAGATAGTTTGTCCCTTAATTTACAAAACCTAAGGCAGGAATTTGGATTTTCAAAGAGCTGAGACTGGAAGTATCCACTTGCTGGGTGAAGAGCGAACCAGAAGGATTGGGTAGAAGGCAACTGTCAAGATGTTACTGGAGTAATCTAGAGGAAAGATTTTGAGATCTGGGGAGAGGAAAGGAAAGAAGAGCTAGGTAATAGTGGGGAAGAAGGAAAGTGAACTGATTTGGAATATGTACAGAAGCCATAGGAATTACTAATGGATTGAATGTGGGAAATGAGGGAAAGAGGATACAAGAACGTCTTCTAGGTTTTGGGTTGTCCAAGGGGGTAGACAGTGATGCCATTTACTGAGATGGGCCCACTAAATGAGAGCCATACTGTAGGGAGAAAAATTGAGTTCTGTTTCAGGCATGTTAAATTTGAAATGCCTGTTTGACATACAAGTGAGAAAATCATAGGCAGATACGTAGAAAGATATAAGCAGTATTTATATCCATGGAAAGGTCAGAGGTAGAAATAGAAATCAGAAATCAGCATCATATAGACAGTATTTAAGCCATGAAGCAAACACCACTATTTGGTCCAACTGCTGAATTCCTAGTCATCCTTCAAAACCTAGTTCAGACATCATCTCCCAAGTGGTTTTCTCCTTTCTACTATTTAGGTACCTTCTATGTGCTTCTATTTTTCCATCTAACACTGTACAGTAATTACTTGTTGACACAGAAGGGCAGAGACCTCATTCCATTCACACTGGTGAATACTCTAACATCAGTGCCTGATACAGTAGGCTCTCAGTAAATGTCAGCCACTGTGAACCGAACTCCTCAAATTCAGTCAGTCAGAAGCAAGCCGTAGACTTACAATCAAAGATAAAAAGCTAATGGACATTTCCAGGGAAGCTGACTAGTTCAGTCTGTAGAGCATGTGGTTCTTAATCTTAGGGTTGTGAGTTCGAGCCCCCAGGCTGGCTGTATAGATTACTTAAATAAATAAAAACTTTAAAAAAAGAGAGAGAAGCTAACATTTCCAGAATCATGACACTATGAGATAAGAATTAAGATCTCCAATTTTAGAGTGGTGAGGGGGAGAACTCCTAAAAACAATCAAACCTTTTTTCTCCCAAATTCTAACAAGTCCACAGAGGCATGAAAAAAAAAAAGGAAAAAAAAAGAAGAAATTCTTATGTTCACAGTCAGAAAGAGAAAGGGTTAATTGAGTCCAAAGTGCCTACATTGTTTTCTCAATAGCCAATACTGTGACAATCCATTAAAAAAGTAATAATAGTAAGTCTGCGTTAAAAATGCTGTAGTGGGGTATCCCTGGGTGGCTCAGCAGTTTAGCTCTGCCTTCAGCCCAGAGTGTGATCCTGGAGTCCCGGGATCGAGTCCCACATCAGGCTCCCTGCATGGAGCCTGCTTCTCCCTCTGCCTGTGTCTCTGCCTCTCTCTCTCTCTCTCTCTCTCTCTCTCTCTCTCTCTCTGTGTGTGTCTATCATTAACAAATAAAATCTTTTTAAAAAAATGCTGTAGTGTTCCGATCACCACACAATGTATCGTTTATACTGGAGAAGCTCTAGAAGAATGGCAGGCAGAAGTACTTACCAGCAAACAGTGGGCAAAGTCAGGACCTCCCACCAGGCCAGTGAAATTTCCCAGTTGCTCAGCAAGAGCTAACAGTACCTCATCTTCATCATAAATTGTATCTGGAAATGACAACAACCCAATACTCATCAACAAGGATAGCTGGCCCAAAGCGGGATACTCACACAAAACTATAAACCCTCCATGTCTAACTAGATGGTCCTGTGGATCCTAACAGCATTCTGGATCCACTTTACACAATGAGTTAGAAATTGACAATCTTGTATCAATTACCTTCCCCTTGGCTAAACAGTCACCATCTTAATATATCTGGCCACAAGTTTAGTACGTTAGAGCATGTGTAACAAATTCTAAAGAAGAGTCGAAGTACTGAAAGCCATTGGAAAATGGAAACGGCCATGCCTTTTCTTTAAACAAAACATTCCCGTACCCGTAAGGAATGGCAGCAGTTCTGTTCGCGTCCTTTCGACTCCAAGCGCTAGAGCAATTGTTGATAACTTCTTAATACTGTTGAGACGGAGCTGTGAGGAGAAGAAAGCGGAAAGCATGAAGCGCACAACTGTGATTTAGACCAAAAGATGAAAAGTGACAAACAAGTGAGGTAACGACACGCTCAGTGACAATGAGGAAAACCCTCCACTGAGATCTTATTCTGTAGGGAACCTCGGGAGCAGTGCAACACAGCTTCACTTGAGCCAGAGGAAGGTCTCTCGAGAGCCACACTCAAAGGAAAAAGAGCACTACATCCAGGAAGCGAGGCAACTTCCACACACGCGGCGGCGGCGGCGGCGGCGGCGGCGGCGCCCTGTTAGCAGGTGAAACGGCTGGATACCACCCTTGCCTTCCCACAAAGGCAAGCCAGAGCGAACACACCGACTCCTCTCGGTTAATAAGCCGCCTCACCCTTTCCGCCCAACAAGCCAGGCCGGTTTCCAGGCCGAGGGGAAGGCTCCATCCACCCGCAGCTCGGCCGCGCCGCCCTCCGCCCGCCCGGCCGGGACGCGCGTTCCCCTCGCACCGCCCGGAAGGGGCGCCCGGCGGGAAGCCGGTGCTCGCACAACCGCCGGGATCGCGGCGACGCCTCAGGCGCCGAGAGGAGCGGAGCTGGAGACGTCCAGAGGAAAGTCGGGTCGAGTCAGCGCAGCTCCTCGGGGGGCTTTATCTTCCTCCCCATCAAATTTCTGCTCCGAGTCGGGCTCTTCCAGTCCCCCGGCCTCCCCCACCGCGGAGCCGACCTTCCTCCTTCCCCACCACACGCCCGGCCGGGCCCGCCTCCACTCCCCGGCCCCATTCCAGTACCTGCACGTCCTCATTGCGGAGCTCGTCGATTAAAACCGCGATCGGGTAGAGCGAATCGTCTCCATCTCCTCCCGCTGCCCCCGGGCCGGTCCCGGGCCCCGCTGCGCCCGCCATGTTCTTTCTCCTCCGGCTGGTCGCCGCCGCCCGCCCCGCGCCCAGGCCCCGCCCCCGCGCCGCGCCCAGGCCCCGCCCCGCGCCCAGGCCCCGCCCCCGCGCCGCGCCCAGGCCCCGCCCAGCTCCCAGGCCCCGCCCCGCGCTGCTGAGGCCGGCGCTCCCACCCGGCGGAGGCGGGGCGGCTGAGCCTCTACCCCGCTGGCGGAGGTCCCCGCGCGGACCCGGCTGCGGGAGCTGCACGTTTGAACTCCAGAAGAAGGGTGGGCTGAGAAAGCGAACGGAGCCCCCGCATCCTTTACGCAACCGAAAGAAACAGGGGCAGGAATTCATTCTGCTCATGATGGGCCGCAGGGGTCAGGGCCCTACCTGAGTGATGCGAACTGTGCTCCTGGGACTCTGGCGGACCAAAGAGGATGATGCCCAACGCCAGGAGGAAAACAAATTTAGCGCCTCCCCTGACTTCATCCTGGCCCCGAGCCACCGGGTTTCCAGGCCAATTTCCCCCGCTAGCCTCAAGCTTCCCCAGAACCCCCACCCCCACCCCCCACCTCTTCCTCTGGCCTGGGAGCCAGAATTGTATCTGGCTTCTGCTCCGTAAGACAAATAACGCGGGCGGTGAGAGAAAATGAACACTGCTGTCCAAACTCCCCAGTCAATATTTTTTCCGCTTTTTCCATGCAAGCTGTTAAAAACATGCTGCTCTCTTGTTTTTGTGTTTCTTTTCAGTTTGGTACTGGAATGGTGCCTTCTGTTGTTTTTTCTTCCTCCCTCTTTTAGGTCTTTAGCATGCTACAAGCACAACAATCAAGCAAAACTAGGACAAGCTTTAATCCTTCCAAATTGGGTGGAGTGGCTACTTTGATTGTACGAGAAAGGCTCAACTGGCCTCCCTAGAACTCTAGAGTCCTCAAAGGCACCAGGAGGAGGAGGTGAGGGGCCTGGAGTTGTTTCTTTCAAAACTTAATGGAAAGTTTTCCTTTACCCTTCTGAGGCAGCACAGAACAACTAGAATGGCCCCTCTTTTTTTGTTTTGGGACTATAATTTAAGCAGTTTAAACTGATAAACTCCATAGTGATCACAAGCTCCAAAAGTAATTGTAGATCTAATTAATAAACATTATTAATAAACGCAATTCAGGAGACATTTTAAACATGGCATTCATAGGAAAAAAAAAAAAACAATAGATAGAACCTTTGGTAGGTGTGAAAGTTTGGGAACCACTGGACCTGAACAGTAGCTCTCAAATTAAGTCTGTGGATGTTTTCTGCATGGCTTCAGTTTGGTTTTCATTTTGGTAATAATTTTTAGATTTATATAAACATATTCTGGACTATATGGATGATCACTTTATAACCAGTATTGCCATACTATTTCAAGACTCAGGTTTGCATGTGTGTGCTTTTACCCTTTTAGGATAAAGAAAAAAGAACAGAAGTGGATTTAAAATGAAAATGGTGTTTTCATGCACAAAATGAAAGCCACATGACATCATGGAAATACACTGTCGCAGCATTTCCAAGAGTGAGAAAACAGGTATTACAGGTCACTTGGTGGCAGAGGCACGTTCACCTCAAAAGAAGCTGAGCATTCACAGTCAATACCTGGGTCACAGTACAGGGAATAATTCAGTATCTTGTCTTTGATTTGTAGCTCTATTTTGTTTTGTTTTGTTTTTAGTGTATAAGAACTATAAATAAAAGAACATTATATTCCTCCTTTATATTTGCCAGTTTAAATAACATTGTAATAAAAATAATTTAAGTTGCCTGAGAGTTTTCACAATTTTTTTTTCCTTTAGAAATGGATCCAAATAACACTCAAGGTTGGATTTTGTACTTTACCAGTTAGAAGATCAGAGGGGGTTCCTACTGGCATGGGAAGGAGAAATCTGTTCCCTTAGACTTGATGTAAAAAGTCTTCAGAAATGGTGGAGGAAGCAAGCAGAGAGAAGCACATTAAGTCAGTTCCACGCATATCATCATCTACATGTTAGCTCAAGCTCAGATGAGCCTCACTTTGAACAAAAATAAGCACACTGATTAATGCTAAGCTATTTTGTTTAAAACTTGGATATGCTTTCCTTACCCAAGCACAATGAACTGGATACCTAAGAAATAACTATGATTAAATATGAAGTCACAAGCTGAAAAAAGTAGGTGCCAAAAAATTGCCTGGTTTGAGAGTCATCAATTCTAGACTTCAATTCTGACCTCTCTGACTCACTGTGATCTACCTCTCTCCCTATATACCTCAATCCCACCTCCCACCCCCTCAGTCCTAATAAAACAGAGTCAACCACTTCTGGGTCCCTCTCTAGTTACTGTGATGATTGTGAAAATGGAACAGGTAGTAAACATGGAGATGCTAATAAATCCTTCAATAAAGAAACTAATTAAAACAGACTACAGCAGAAAGAGGCTACTTCATAAACTGGGCCAAATGGAAACTGGAACAAAATCTAAGTCTTTTGGGGAGTGTGACCCACAGACTGTCTGAATGACCTAAGACGCGTGTTGAAAAATGCAGGTTCCTGGCCTGCACCCTAGATCCAATGAATCCAAACCCAGAAAGCAGGGCAGGGCATGTTACTGGGTACCCCTGTGATTCTAATGTACAATGATATTTCAAAGTCATTGATTTAAAAGCATCTGGAAAATAATTTCCATGTCAATAAGCAGCTGTTCAGGAAGAGTCTGAAGAGTCTCTGGAGGCCACCTCTTGAAGAGAAGAAGTAAATGACAGCTAAAACTGCTTGTCAATAAGTAATTCTGTCCCTAGACGGCTAAAGCTGCTTATCAATAAGTATTTCTGTCTCTACTGGCTATGGTTTTTGCCAAATTAAACTGATCCCTCTTTTGCCGGACTTCTGGAATTCAGCTAAGTACTTACAAATACAGCACTGTCATTCTGAGCTGCTGCTACACGCTCTTCCTCTGTATTGCGCTCCTCTGGTCTCTTCCCCACACCCCCACCCCACCCCAACACACACATGCACACAAGAAACTAATGACCAGGGAGCACCAGAAGCAACAGCTGAGATTAGGCTGGGAGTTTAAAGCAACACTTGGGAAACAGTGTAACAGTCTCAGCACAAAAGCCCTGAGTTCTGACACCCACATCCAGTCCACTCTAGTGAATCAAGGAAGATAGGGTCAAACTTGTCCTATTCCTGTCACACAAAGCTTCAAGAATATGGAGAAGCACAAGCAGATGGGATCAATAGACATCAAGTCCTGTGCTTATAACGGCTCCCAGTGTCACAGCAGAAAAAACGGGTCAGCCCAAGGAAGTCTAAAGGACATCACTGTCATGCTCTCTGGCCTCTCGCCTCATATTTATTCAGTTCGCCTCTTCCTCACCATCCACAGGGCTTTACAAAACAAATGCTCATTCAAGCTGATCTGCTCTAGAGCCCACCCCCCCACCCCCCAGAAAGAGAAGGCCAAGTGCAAGACACCTTGCAGGTGGTTCTTTCAAGGCAGACCCAGAAGCATCCCACTGAAAAGGCAACCAAGAAATAATACATGAAAAAAATTTTAATTAAAAAAAAAAAGTGATCGGGATCCCTGGGTGGCTCAGGGGTTTAGCGCCTACCTTTGGCCCAGGGTGTGATCCTGGGGTCCCGGGATCGAGTCCCACATCAGGCTCCCTGCATGGAGCCTGCTTCTCCCTCTGCCTGCATCTCCGCCTCTCTCTCTGTCTCTAATGAATAAATAAAATCTAAAAAAAAATAAATTAAAATTAAAATTTAAAAAAAAAGTGGTAGATGGTCCAGTTCACACACAGAAAACCTGAGGTACAGGCAGGCATTTTCCAATTATCTTCATTTAGCAAGATGACCCTGGTAAATGGATTCCCAGGTCTGTACCTAATTCATTGCAAAGCAGTAATTATCACCATTGCATTAATGATATTTTGAATTTTTATTTATACAAAGACTGTCTTAAATCCTGTGGAACTCAAATATTTTCACCTCAAAATTTTAATTGCATTTTACAACTGAATTGCATAAAGAAGAAGAGGCCTTGCCTAGAGTCACACAATGAATTACAATGAATGAAGAAGCTGTGAAACTCATAGTCATGGGTTTTTTTTTTTTAAGATTTTATTTATTCATTCATGAGAGACAGAGAGAGAGAGAGAGGCAGAGACACAGACAGAGGGAGAAGCAGGCTCCACGCAAGAAGCCTGGTGTGGGACTCAATCCCAGGACTCTAGGATCATACCCTGAGCCGAATACAGACACTCGACCACTGAGCCACCCAGCTGTCCCCATAGTCATGGATTATTACTACTCCTTGCTTCATCCTCTACCTCCATGCCACAGTTTATCACTAGATATAAAAAAGGTGTTGGATTTCCAGAGCAAAACTTCTCTTGAATTCTTGAGAAGCTCAAATCAAAGAAATGAAACAGCCAGTTCCGATTCAGGGCAGTACACAGAGAAGTTAAAATAGGGGCAACTGGAAATAGTGAAAGGGAATAAAGGGGAAAGGAGAGAAAATGAGTGAAAATATCAGCAAGGGTGACAAAAAATGAGAGACACCTAACTCTGGGAAGCAAACATAGGTAGTGGAAAGGGAGGTGGGCGGGGGGTTGGGGTGACTGGGTGACAGGCACTGATGGGGGCATTTGGCGGGATGAGCACTGGGTGTTATGCTATATGTTGGCAAATTGAACTCCAATAAAAAATATATATATAAAAAAATAAGGGATCCCTGGGTGGCGCAGCGGTTTGGCGCCTGCCTTTGGCCCAGGGCGCGATCCTGGAGACCCAGGATCGAATCCCACATCAGGCTCCCGGTGCATGGAGCCTGCTTCTCCCTCTGCCTATGTCTCTGCCTCTCTCTCTCTCTCTGTGACTATCATAAATAAATAAAAATTAAAAAAAAAATTTTTAAAAAAAATAAAATAAAATAAAATAGGGTCAACTGGGTGGCTTCGTCAGTTAGGTATCTGAATCTTGATCTTAGCTTAGGTCTTGAGATCATGAGTTCAAACTCAGAGTCATGAGTTTGCGCCCCACATTGTGCTCCACGCTAGGCATGGAGACTTAAAAACAAAAAAACAGGTATACACTGGAGTCAAGATGATCTAGATTGACATCCCTGCTCTGCCAATTACGAGTTATGTGACTTTGGACAAGTAACCTACCCTCTCTAAATCTTGGTTTCTACATCTATAGAATAGAGCTATAAAGCTTACCTCATGTGGTTGTTAAGATTAAATAATGCATGTGTAGTGCTTTGATTAGTACCTAACAAGAGTAAACCCTCAAATATTAGTCATTAATAGTTATCTATTGAGGAAGTAGAAGAAGGAAAGAAAACAGTCCAACAGAGCTTTGGCAACAGACTGCCAGAATGAAAAGATGAAAGGAGTACATGACTTATAGAAGACATAACTCAAGGTCTTCCAGAAGGTTTTTCTCATTGGCAAAATAGGGGCAAATCCCAGCTGAGGTCTCATGAGGTTCTTGTGAGGAATACTATCCACAATGGAAAGTACTTTGTAAAGGAAAAGTGTGGCACAAATGTTAGAGGTCATTGATCATCAAGCACTCACTATGCTGGAGCCCACAGCAAACAAAAGAAAAGAACATTTAGAGACCTGTGCTCTGGGTGTGCAGGCCCCCACATCCCCCAGAACAGCAGCCAGATCGAGTACTTCCTCCAACCTCAAGGGCGGGTTTAAGTACAACAGACCCCGAGGTCAAACCATCATGGCGGCTTTTCTCCAAAGTCTGAGGTGTTCGGGTTCTATTATGGGCTCCGACATTCTCAGGACAGACCTCTGGTTATCTTGTCAGATGCTCTACACAGCTCAACAAAAACTCTTGGTTACAAAACAAACAAACAAATAAAAACAAACTTCTTGTTACAGCGTTAAATGCAAAAGCAAGGTACGCAGTGTTATTGAAGTTGTGGCCACTTAAACAGAAAATGCTCGGAAATAATAGATTGCTCCTAAACAGGCAGTATTAAAATATCTTAAGATTGAAAAAAAAAAAAAAAAAAAAAAAGCAAGTGCCAGAACAGTGTACACAGTATCTTATCAAAGTAGAATACACACACATGCTTGTAGAAGCATTAAAAATAATTTTTTAAAGGTTCTAGAACATATAAGAATCACATTGGTTGGTTATGGGAAGATAACAGGGTACTGGGGAAGAGGATAGAAGGGAGATTTTTCAGTGTTCAATATACCCATCTGACCTTTTGTTTTTTTTAACATATACTATATTCCAGATTTTACATGAATTTCACCCATTTTTCTGTCTTTTATCTGTTTCAGGACCCAACCTGGGATACCAATATCCAAGATATTTACACTTTTTGAATTCTGAACCATGAAAATTCTTACATATTCAAACAAACCAGCCTTTTGGCTCTTGGTTAGTTACCACACTATAGACTAGACTCTGCCACTCTCTGGTTGGTTTTCCCCATGGTATCCATAGATATGTATAAAAGCCCTCTCCTGCCAGATATTCCTTGTCTAGCCTGGCTATGTCCACAGAGTCCAGATTCTGTCTTTATTTTTATAAGCCTTTACCACCTGTCTCACACCAGACCCAACCAATGTAAGTAGTTTTCAGCATGGAGGTACACTGTTCCCAGGTTCCAGCTAGACAGAGGTTTGATTTAGCAAAAACAGACTACTTAAAATATTCCTTGTTCCCTAGAAGCTTTTTCCTGTAGTGTCCCCTGGAAATAGCATTTTCCCCACTTCCTTTCCTGATCTGCCCAGCAGAACTATCAGGAAAAAGGTCAGAAGAATAAGAAAGAACCAGTGCCAAGACCCCCTGGCCATGCCACTCACATCTCAGCAGAAATTCAGCTGGGACTGTAATCAGAAACCGGAATTTCCACTAACTTCTAGGACTTCAGGAAACCAGCTCCCTTTCTGATCTAGCCGTGTGATTAAAATTAGCTGGGCCACACAGTGTTCTAAAAAAGCCCCTAGAAAGACTCACTCTTACTAGGACAGCCTCCAGGCTGTGATTCCTGGAGGCAGATTTAGAAGGTGGTAAAATGACTGAACCGACTTTGACTAAGTCACATTCTTATCTCTGCCTGTCTAATCATTCCAGACACTTCAACATAATATCCAAAAAGGAGCTAGAGGGCTCTGGACTCCAAAGAGGTCTTGAAATAGGGAGTATGAAGTCATGGTTAAGAAGACTTGAATCCCAGGCTTGCAATTTCCTACCTAGGTGATCTTGGGCAAGATGTATAACATCTCTTGACATCAGATTAAGAAGAAGATAATAATAGTTATCAAACTCGTAAGGTTGTTGTAAGGATTATGTGAGAAAAAAGCAACTTGAAACATTCCTGATATATAGTAAATGCTTAAAAGATGTTAGCTATTATTCGTATTATTCCTTGCAGAGCAAATCTCACCATCTAGAGGGTGTAAGAAAGAAAAAAAGTGAAAGAAAGAAAGAAAAAAAAAAAAAAAACCCATGATCTGTTCGATAGCACCTATACTAAAATTGGAACAATACAGAGAAGATTAGCATGGCCTCTCACAAGGATGACATGCAAAATTGTGAAGCATTCTATAATTTAAAAACAACAAAAGGGGGCACTTGGGTGGTTTAGTCTGTTAAGTGTATGCCTTCAGCTTAGATCACAGTCCTGGGATCCTGAGCTCCAACCCCACACCGGGCTCCCTGCTTAGCAGGGAGTCTGCTTCTCCCTTTCCCTCTCCATGCACCCCTCCACTCCCTGCTCATACTCTCACTTTCTAGCTCTACCTCTCTCAAGTAAATAAGAAATCTTAAAAATAACAATGCACTTCCCATATAGTTCTAAGATTGAGTTCAAAAGAGGTTATCAGGCGTCACACAGATAAAGAAGGAAATCTCCTATATCAAAGAGCTAAAACTTCTCTGGTCCTCAAAGCCTGTCTGCCTAGGTGGGTACCCTATAAATGTAAATCATCTGCAAATATTATCTTTTCATTCCGTGATCTGCACAGGAGGAGCAATCAGAGGTATTCTAAAGCTGTTACTTTACAGGGACACAGCTCCTGCTAAGTGCTAGTACTTTTCTTCAGCTACTGTGCTGGGGATAATGGGTGGGCATTTGATGGAGGGGAATGCCCTGCCCATTCACATATCCTTTGGGTTGCCTTTGACAATATCAGTAAGTGAGCAGATGCAAAGTCAAGATTGTGTGTAGGATGCAGTTTGCTCCTGTTTGGAAACCTTAACAATGGGCAATCGGCAGGTAATTAAACCCGAAAGTAGCTGCTTCCCCCTCTCAACCAAACACATGCCTTTTGTTACCTCTGAATAACATGGAGGTCATGTTAAAGAGAACTGAAATTAACTGAGAACTGACCTGAGGATCATTTCCCAACCAGGGAATCACTGTTGCAACGGATGATGCATTCTCCCATAAATCATGAGCATGGTTTTCTCCTGGAAATTTTCACAATTTCAACAACGTAACAGAGCAATGTAGGGATGATAGAGATTCTAAAGAAATGTAGCTGAGATATTTCCATTTACACTGGAATTTATACACCAAGAATACAGCAAATACTGAAACAGATTAGTTTCCTGGAAGCAAAGGAGCTGTGAAATTTTCAGTGAGAATGGGCTGCCCTCTGCTGGGCATTTAGGGAAGTTTCTAGGAGGGCACTAGGCAGGGCTGCCTCCACAAGTTTTCAGAAAACAGTGATAGTTGGAAGTAAAACAAAAAACAAAACCAAAAATTAAAAAACAAAAAAAACATGACAACAATTTTAAACTTTAGTGTTATTTTTTTAGAATATCTCCCGTAATCACAGACTGTGAAAACACAATTATAGAAAAGGCTCCCGGGGAAGGGGATGAGTTTTAAAAACACTTGAGATTCTTTCATAAATGTAGCACCATAGGGATCCCTGGGTGGCGCAGCGGTTTGGCACTTGCCTTTGGCCCAGGGTGCAATCCTGGACACCTGGGATCAAATCCCACGTTGGGCTCCCAGTGCATGGAGCCTGCTTCTCCCTCTGCCTATGTCTCTGCCTCTCTGTGTGTGTGTGTGACTATCATAAAAAAATAAATAAAGTAGCACCATAAAAACAGCCTCTTTGCTACACAGCTCCACAAATATTTTACTGGCAAGAAAAAAAAATGAGAATGTATTCTCAGAAATACCAAGGAGGCTTAGAGACATTTTCTTAATAGAGGCAAGAAAGAAGCAAGTCTAACTGCTGAATGATACATGGCGTTTTCTTGTTGGTTGAGTGGGCACATTTCAGGTCATTTCTCTCAAAATGAGATTAACCTTTGCTCTCGTGTCTGTGTGTGCATGTGGGGGGAGGCAGGTAGGGAAGCACAGCTCCAGAGAAGCTCTGCAGCATACCGTAGCAGAGCAACAAAGGGGAAGTCCTTAGTGCACATGTCCCAGAGTGACATATGAGATCTACAAAGTAGGCTCACGCAGCAAGTCCTGCACAGGGCTCATGAAAGCCACAGGTTCTTACCTGAGCAGGCCAAGCAGTGCTGATCATTATGGTCTGACCTTAAAGACCAGACAGCTTTCCTCAAGGCTGGATCTGCCTACTCAAACATTCTTTTCAATCAACCAATAAAATGGCACTTAGATGGGTCTGAAATTGTCAGAATAGAGTCATTTCTCTTTTCCAGATGTGTTACCATTCAAATGTGCTGAATCAATGGGAAGAGAACTACAGTAAATTATTAACATCCATTAGTGTACATCAGTACCATATTAGTTAATTGTTTCCCAGAAAGTCGGACCCAGAGAGAGAATGGATAATAAGGGAGGTAAGTGTGATAGTCAGTAAAAAAAAAAAAACACAAAACAAAACAAGACAAAAAAAAAAAAAAAAAAAAACAGAAAATGCCGGCAGGTGGTGGTGGTGGCGGCAAGAGGTGTGGATGGAAGCCTGCATAGCCAGGGATTGTAACTGGAAAAGACCACCAAACATTTTGCCTATTTAATTATCTGGGATCTCTGGCATGATTGTTTGCCTTCCAGTCTCTTAATATTGATGGCAGTGGATATAAAATCATATAGAAAGTTGTTTTTTGGGCAGCCTGGGTGGCTCGGCAGTTTAGCGCCGCCTTCGGCACAGGGTCTGATCCTGGAGACCCGGGATCGAGTCCCACGTCGGGCTCCCTGCATGGAGCCTGCTTCTCCCTCTGTCTTTGTCTCTGCCTCTCTCCCTCTCTCTCTCTCTCTCTGTCTCTCATGAATAAATAAATAGAATCTTTAAATAAATTAAATTTAAAAAAAAGAAAGTTGTTTTTTTTTTTTAATGATGTCAGGGCCCACCTGCAGCCACTAACTCAGAATTCTTTAAGGGGGTTTGGGGGTTCAAGCAGAGAGTAACAGTTTTGTAAAGGGTCCCCAGTTGAGTCACTTGTGCAGCTCTGGTTGAGAATCACTACTCTATAGGTCATGTTTTCTCCAGCACTGAGTGTGATGCTGCTGGGGCAGCTAGCAAACAGACCAGAAAACATACCCTTCTCACTTGGCAATTTGAGATTCAAGAGCTAAAATGGCAAATACAGGACAATGGCACCAGTTGCCAAACACTAGCTCTGCAGGCCAATGAAGGTCAAAGAGAACCCTCCTAAGGTGGGGAACAGCTGGAACTTGTGGTTGTAGGTCTGTGAAAAATCCTTGGCGGAATTCATTTTAACTTGATTCATTTAACATTGGAACCATCAAGAGTCAACTGTTTATACTTTTATCTCCAGGCATGTAATGACAATAAGCAGTCCAGAAACTAGAAACTAAAAACAAGAACAAAACATGCTACCACTCCTAAATATTTCATGAAGATACCCATAGTTCACTTAAAACAATTTTTTTTTTGAATGCTCCTACTCAGGTAAAATGCTATTTAATCTGACTCTTAATTACATTATGAGCCATTTATGCTAAAAAGGTCCAATAGGAATTCCCAGTCTATGTCACAATTCCATAACTTCATACCTTTATTTAAATTTGCCTCGTTTTGTTTATCAAATCAATTAGTTATAATTTATTTTGATGTCAGATCTATGTTGAACTCCACAGCTGAAGAGAGCCAACACAGCCTTCAGTTCTAAAACATTACCTGCTAACTCGGTATTACTGAATTTGAATGTATCACTACAAAGCCATCCTGCAGTTAGACTTCCCTTCCCTAGCAGGGCTGATAGGAATGGAGCACTTCTTCACGCCTGGAAGGGAGGCCATCTGCCCCAAACTCATTCAAGAAGGTCTCCTAAGTCTGACCCTCCAAAATCAAATAATAGAAATATTCAATAAAAATATCAAATCTCTTTGTAGAAGGTACTCTGAGGAATCTGCTTTAATGTGAAAGCCTCTCTACTTCAGGAGAAGTCCTAAAGCATGCACAATATGGAGCCTCCTTCAAGCCTTCCAAATTGCCCTTGGGGTAGCAGAGGAATTACTGTTTTCCGTGGTCTAAAAATCTGCCAACTTGAAAGCAAAGGCTGTGTATTAGTTGTAGGTTTCTTTTTACTTTTCTTTCTCCATTGTCAACAAACGTGTATACTACCAAAATGTTCAGGGAACTGTGCTGAGCACTGAGAGGGTGACATGGGCTTTGCCACTAGATGTGTCATTGATGCTCTTGAGAGACCAGGAAGGATGACATTCTAGACAGAGAAAAGTAAATTAAGGCTGTGGGCTTCTCCCTCCTGGAATTCTATTAATAAAATCCCCTTCTCTGAAATGACTTGAAAGAAAGCAAACCCAAGTTTCATGGGCATTTTGGGTCCTAAGGAAAGAAAACTGATAACCAATCATATAAAACCAGATAACTACTAAAAGTTATTGGCTACAGGTACAAGGTATGGGAATGATGTCAAATTCATTCACAAAAAAACTTTTATTGTTCTTGACAACCCCCAACAAAGGAGGAAATTGCTTAAATGTTAAATATTACCAGATCCACACTTCTATGAATGTTAAGACTGTCGTGGTCCAGAGATTTTTTCATCCAAAAACACACAGTGCATCCGGAAACTATCACTTTTTAGGCACAACACTGACATGTTGAGTAATCTTCATAATGCTTCGTTTTTCCAAAAGTACAATAAAACTAACCCTCGCAGGCTTTCACAAATAAAGGCTTCTTCCTAGAGTTTTCAGAATAAACATTCCAGACTATTTGGCCTGTGGAAGGCAGGTCTATACACTGAAGAATGAGAGCGGGGACAGATGGGAGGAGTTGAGTTTCAATCTCTGAAGATTTAAAAAAGACTACATGTAGCAAAAGAGAAAATATCACACTAAACAGGAAAGTCAAATTGCCAAGATTTATTTCTTTCTTTTACAGAAAATACATGTATGTAATATAAACACTGACAAGTAAGATAAAGTACGGGAATCAGGAAGACAAATGAATTGGACAAGACTTGCTTCAACACTGCACTGCTTCCTGATTTCATCTGCAGCACAAATTACATGGTCATATATATTGGAAAAATTGAAGGCAACATTCGTCTAGATTTACCAAAACACCAGAGGGCTCTGAAATCCAACAATGCCATACAGAAATCTGATCCTTCTGTTGCCCAAGAACAAAGCTGAGCACATGTCCATCTATCCATTTACTCAAGGCATTGAACGTAGTAACATCAGAATGAATTAACACATGAGATTTAATAGGCCATGGAGGCAAGGATGAAATTGTGCCTCTTTACCCTCTTAAGAGAAAATAACTAAATTAAAAGCAGAGCTGCCTGACACCAGATAGAAGACAGCATAATCACAGTGAATTATTCCAATAAATCCCATGAAATGCAACACACAATAAAGGACTGCCATTGGTGCTTTGCCCCAACAGTCACTCCAGATCTAATGCTATAAAACCACATGAGTTTTTAAGGCTCTTTCTCAAAACTCCAAACTAGGAAAAGTTACCCAAATAAATGGTTGAGATCAAGAGCCACCTTGATTTAAAACAATGTTTCTAAACTCAAATTCAATAATAAAGAGTATGGGCTCCCATTTTCTAGGATTATCCCAGGAGATTAAAGTGACTGGTCTTTTATCAAAGTGTACCAGGTGATAGGTATACTTTGGTAATAGATGCCTACTATACTGCCTGGTTCAATAATGGGGCTCAGTGTCTTAAGATCTAGGGTTCAGATAAGGCTGCTTAAGATCTAGAGATCAATGGAGTCCCTAACTGGCTCAGTCAGAAGAACATGTAACTCCTGATCTCAGGGTTAAGTGTTTGAGCCCCATATAGAAATTACTAAAAAATAAATAAACTTGATAGAGATTAGAAAACCCTGAAACTGCCAAGTATACCCACCCCCTCACTCAGCTCTGTAATCAAGGTTCTTACAAATAACCTGTAGTCCTTCATTCTTCAATATTCAACAATCTGTGGAGAAAGAAGTGCCTCAGATACTGCAACCTTATGGAAGGCAGAGCTTACAGGAGGCTCATGCTAAACAATGATTCTCTAGAAGAGAAATGCTTGTATGACCAGGTGTTTTGAAACTCTTTTTTTCTCTAGGCAAAGCTGGGGAAGCAATACAGGGAGGCTATCCCTATATTGCTGAGACAGAGATTTTTTTTTTCCTAATGTGTTTATATAACATCATATGAGAAATACTCATTTTCACCACAAAAAAACATTCATTTTTATATCCCTTACCCCTAGCATTTGGCACAGTGTTTCACAATCTATTGTGCTCTCACTAAAGATGGACCTATAACAGAGAAAACCAAAACCAGGTTTGAAAAGGGATAGGAACGGATATTCCCAAGAAATCCCTGGATCAATTGTGACCTTTTTTGTGCTCTTTACAGTAAGTTTTTACTCAGAAGGCTTTTTTTTTTTTTAAACATGCAAGATGATAAAATAGACCAGCCATTGTATCACTTGGATTAAGAAAAAAAGCTACTCACTGTGAACCTCTGTTATGGGACTCATTTACCTCTGCAAAAAGTAGAGCACTTTAGCCATTGCGAAAGACAGTACATTGTTCCTGCAGGTAGGACAAGATCAAGATCTTTCGCTGAAAATTCTCTACCCTGTAGTCAGACCACAGGTGACAATATTTGCCTCAGAAAGCAGGAACCAAGTACTGGGGATTAAATGCCAGAAATCTTTAAAGCAGCAAGTGGGACCCTGGCTGAGCTTGACTCTCCCATCACTGTTCTAAACTGTCTAGACCAAGTTCCTCTCCAGCACTTCAACCCTAGAAATTCCATTAGAGGGATCCCAAAAAGGAGACTTGTCATGTGGGAACCAGCCATTTTCTTCCTCCCTTATTACTTATGTTCTCCTCTCTTGGGATCAGTTTCTGTTGAAAAGACCTTCTCTTTAAAGAATGGAAGATGGAAAATAGCTTCTATCCTCTGGAAAATAGCTTTATCCTATTTGCAGATACTAGACACAGTTACCCTTAGGAAAATAAGGCACCTATAATAGGCCCTCAGATAGCCTATGTGGAAATGCAACTAATAGGGGATCCTGTGTGGTTGCAGAAGAACAGAGCTTCCAAACACGAGCACTACTTTCCTGACACAGGCTGGGCTGCATCATGGGGTGCTGCTGTGATGGTCTGACAGGCACAATGGAGGCTCTGAGGAACTCAAAGAAATACAGATAAAAGTCTTCTTTAAAATAGAAAGTTACATTATCAAGCAGGTCTCTGGCCAACACCATCATTCTTCCAAGTAATGTCTTCAGAGTCAAGAGAGGAAGGATGGAAGCACACTAGGGTAGAAGTTAGGGAACCAGGTGCTAGTCCTAGCTCTATTACTGACTGGCCTTGTGACCTTGGGCAAGCCATTTGACGTTCCCCACCCCCCATGCCAAAGTCTGTTTCATCATCTGTAAAATGGGGATAAAACCACTTGCCTTGTCTATCCCATGTCATGACTGTGAGGACCCAATGAGATAATGTGAAAGTGCTTTGTAAACTATGGAATATTGTAAGTAAAGTAACAGTAATACTTACTACATTTTAATTAGGTCCTTATCATTACCTATTTGACTAGACATGCCCCATGCAGAATGCACTTTGCAATAGATAGAATCAAAAATAGGTGCTATAAATACATACTTGGCCCTTTATCCACTAGGGTTGTTAAAAAAAGGGGGGGGAGAGGGAATTCTTAATTTCCTCAGAAATGGCCTCAGAAAACATTACTTAAAAATATGAGGTCATCCAAACCTACCAAGTGATAGAATTAACTTTCTCCAAATATGTCCTGTACAGTTATGGTCTGGTCTGTTGATACCTTAATACAGAGAAGTCTTGAATTCAAAAAACAGCATGCTTAGACCTAAAGAAAACATATTACAGTTTGTTGTAAAGGAAATAAAATGAAAGTAAGAGGCATTCTACATAATGAAATTAGGTCACAGTTCCTCAAATAGTTGCCTTTTTCCTGAGTATCTCCAGGACAGGGTTCTAGTCCTGTGAAGTGCTTTAGAGAAGCTTAGTCTTGCATGAGGTGAAAAGGACATGTAGGTTGGCAATTAGGCTGTGCTCATTTTCAGCACTAGAGTTTGAACAAGGTCTGCTAGGAGCTGCCAAACAGCTTTGGTGGAGAAGCCCATATGGCCCAAAAGAGGCTTGCTACTTCTCAGATGCCAGGCCAGAGTATGGAGAACAGTTTAACGCAGCCATCCAGTTCAGGGGTTTTCAATTCTTCCTGTAAGGTAGTTCTGCTCTCCTCCGGTCTAGTAAATAATTGAACAGAAGAAAAACAGTAAGATGTAGAGCAACATATCTACCACACTTTAGGGCCTTTTCCTGCCTAGCTGCAATAAGTTTACATGCAGAACAGAGACATAGGCAAGACGAGAACGTGAAGGACTCTGACCAGCCCAAAGCACCCAGATTCCAGTCTCTGTGTCAGACAGCTTTTATTACAAATGTTACAAATGATGACTTGGAGGGAGTCCCGTCAGTGCAATCACTAGTTAACAGGATGACCGTCCTTTGGGGCCACAGGCGTGTTGCTAACCTCCGCTTTTCTTCCTGATTTGCTTTGCTTTCCGGGGTTTGAGGATGGTGTAGTTCGCATACACTGTATATTGATCTGACAGGAAGGGGACATAGAATGCCCGCAGTAACTTTGAAGATCTGAGAAACAAGAAAGAAAGAAAAAAAGAAAAAAGACAAGTCAGAATTTTGTCATTTGAGAGAATTTCCAACAATGTTGAAAATGATAAAATGAAGTTACCTTCATTTGTGGTGGTGGATCTTATTCTAAACATTTAGCACAGAAAAATCTCTGATTTAACTACTAAATCATGAAGACAGATTTAATCGAGACCAAGTACCTTGCTACCAACACTGAAAAGATGGCGTCCCTAATAAGCCACAGTGTTTCCTTCAGAATAGCTACAGGCCTTCACTTTGCACAGAATATGCCATAGATAAGTTCCAGGTCAATCTAAGGACTGCTATTACTGGAATAAACTCTTAACACCCAAGTGGTTTCTGCATCTAAGAGACTGTAGAGATGCCAAATGCTCCAATGATCCTGATTCCAGTTCTTAGTTTCCTAGGAGAGGTAAAGAAAACTATGTCCTGGGCTTTCTGTGCACATGCTCACTCCAGCAGTGCCTAATCAGAGAGAGAGAGTATACACACAAGCTCATGGGTCCCTGGCAGGTGGTAATATACCAACTTGTTACTAAAATATACAAAGAGCAGAAAGCCAGAATTTCTCATGAGTTTCTCAAGAATGTGAAAACTCCCTCACATTTATTGAGTACTCAGTATTAGACAAGCACTAGAAAAAGTGCTTGCACTTCTAAAGATATTATTTAATTCACTCAATAACCCCATGAGGAAAGTGCTATTATCTCTACTTTAGAGATGGGCAACTGAGGCCTACACAAAGTAACCTGGTCAGGGTCACACAGTAAGTGATAGATGATAGAGCCCTCATTCAGGGATCCCTGGATGGTGCAGCGGTTTGGCGCCTGCCTTTGGCCCAGGGCGTGATCCCGGAGACCCGGGATCGAATCCCATGTCGGGCTCCCGGTGCATGGAGCCTGCTTCTCCCTCTGCCTGTGTCTCTGCCTCTCTCTCTCTCTCTCTCTCTCTCTCTCTCTCTCTCTCTGTGTGACTATCATAAATAAAAAAGTAAAAAAAAAAAAAAGCCCTCATTCAAATCCAGATTTCATTCCAGATTCTGCACTCAATAACCTGCATTATGGTTTATCCTACATTCCAGAAACAGGCTAACCAAATTCATCACTTCCTAGAAAATGTGGCAGTGATAGTTTGGAATTCTATATGAAGTACTACTTCTTGACTATGCTTTCTGAGTCTAAAAATCAAAAATTGGCCCAGTTACTGCCACCCTAAATGAGGTAGCTGGAGAGTGTTCTGCTGCCAGTCCTCTTCCAGACTCTAAACTTGTAAATGTCATGTCAACGTGGCATTTGTACTGGCAGCCTACCCCTGGGTTTGGCAGACTCCCGCAATGCCTGCACACAATGATATCGTGCTTGGCATACACACCTCTTAGATTCTCCCCAAATGGGACGCTGGCAGTGCTCTGTGCTCAACAGAGATGCACTTTCCTTCAACAGCTAACAGCTCAAGGGCTTTGATAGAAAAGAGGCTTAGAAGAGAGACAAATGAGATAAAGCAGGCCTGCTAACAAAATGAACATGAGGAGGAAGCACCTACCTCAGTAAAAAAGAAGTTAGTTTATCCTTTCTGTCCACGCCGCAAAGATAAGGGGAAGGTCAGAACAGAAAACTGTAAGCCAGAGCAAACTCCTGCAAGCTTCAGTGTAGTAAAGAGAGGCTAAGACTAATTAAGAGTCATTTCCATTGCAGCAGGCTCTGCCATCAAAACTTTGTTAGCATGGTCAGTACGTATTTCTGGTCAGCTCAATCCTTCAGGCAGCTCCAATAGAACATTTTAGGCCTGCTGGGCCCAATGTGAGTTTTTCCACTCTCTTTTTTGAACAATTCCCTACTATTTGGGAAGGCTGTTATTTCATAATTTTGTTTTAGAGTCTTCTAAGAACAAAGAAAAATTGTACTTATTTTTTAGAATAAAAATCATCCGGGATCCCTGGGTGGCTCAGCGGTTTGGCACCTGCCTTTGGCCCAGGGCGCGATCCTGGGCTCCCGGCATGGAGCCTGCTTCTCCCTCCTCCTGTGTTTCTGCCTCTCTCTCTCTCTCTCTCTCTCTCTCTCTCTCATGAATAAATAAATAAATAAATATTTTTTAAAGAACCTCATCCTATCTTTACCATGTGGGTCCACTGCAACCTTTTATAAATTTAAGTTAGAGTCTTGAGCATCACCTCCCACTGGCACCCGAAGATCCAGGAGCTTCAGTCCACAACTAGGGTTTCAATGGATTCACCAAAGCAGCTGCACCCAGCCTGGGCCCCGGGATCATCTCAGATGTTTCCTGAAGAGCACTCTCAGGAAGGTTCAGCTGTTCGAACCATGTCCGAAGTGTTAGTAAAGAACCTTAGCAAACTGACTCTCGACCCTAGTATCAAACTCCCTTCCCCGCTACCAGATTATCCACCCCAGCAGCAGGAGAGAGAGAAGAAACCACAGGGGCTTGTTGACCGCATCCTCAGCAACAACAGGAAGAGGAGTGGAGTGAGGACTCTGTTAACTGCTAGGAAAGAAAGGATGGAGAGGATGATTCGATTGATTCAGTACCAGCGCTACCTCAACAAGCGGTCCATGCTTCAAAAGGATCTACCAGAGCAGGAAATTGAGGGTGAATCCAGAGTGGAAAGATTTAGATGTACCTGTCATTATTGCCTGTATCATAAAGATGTTTCTGAGGATACCAGCATGGAGAAAAATTATGACACGGAGCCAATGTAAACATAAACTTGTACTATTTCCTCTGATTAGTAATTCTAGGATCGTTATGCAGCAGCTCGGGAAAGCTGTTCTATGTTAAGACAAATTGTAATATTTTAATAATCTATGATATAAACTGTCTTGTATCTATTCCAGTTTGATATTAGTTTGTGAGGATTCCTGTAGTTTTCATTTGAATGACTTCAGTTCCTGCAGTTTGCATTTGAATGGTTTCAGTTTATGTCCACTTTTCAATTTGACCTAAGGAAGCACTACTAGGTTGAGTGTGCCTAAGTGTTTGAGAAGCCTAAAGTCATTAAGATAAAACCTAACATCAAAAAATCGGAAGCCAAGTAACTTGTGCAGAAGGAATACACAGAAAACTTGGGGTGGTTTGGTTAGAGTATAATTAGGGGAGGGTGTGCATAAGGTAGATTTTTCTGGTTTTCAGAAATTGTAATTTTCTTGATGTGCTATTTCAATTTTTAGTAGCAAATGTGTATGTAGAGGATCTTATTAAAATTGAGACTTATTTGAATAAAAAAAATAAAATAAATTTAAGTTATATTACAGAATTTTAGTGGTTTTATTTTTTTCTTCTGTATCTTGGATTATTTACAACTATGTTTTTTTAAAAAACTAAAATAAGACAAAGGAAAAGAGAAGTCACCAAAAAGGATGATGCAAAAGTAATCACCATTATCCTGCAATTTTCTAATTGCACTCCCCAAATTATTGTATCCTCTTTCAATAAGGTTTAAAAGACCTGAGATACTATCTTTGCTGTCTGCTTTTAGCTTTCATTGAACACAGTTGAGAATCCTGGATTTTTAAATTTTCAGTCCATAATGGCAATGAGAAGAAAATGGATGGAAGGAGACATTTCACAATTATTAGATCAGAAGATGAGTGCAGGGCACCTGGGCGGCTCGGTTGATTGAGCGTCTGCCTTTGACTCAGGTCATGATCCCAGGGTCCTGGGATCAAGTCCTGCATCAAGCTCCCTGCTCAGCGGGTAGTCTGCAGTCCTCCCTCTGCCCTTCCCTCCACTTGTGCTCACTCTCTCTCTCTCTGAAATAAATAAATAAAATCTTATTAAAAAAAAAAAAGAAGATGATGAGTGCAAAAAGACACAGAGCAGCACCTCCAGTGAGGATGGTAACCCCAATCCTAAGTATAAGTTCAGTCTAAGCATCTTCAGATGGCAGTATATTATACAGCATATACAGATGAATCCTCTCAAAAGTTGATGAATGAGCAAGGTATTTCTCAGAACAAAAAGAATATAAGGTATTTACATTGAGTCAGTCATCCCACAGGGAGGACTTCATCATTCAATGTTTTGCAACAAGAACCTGGACCATCCTTTACACTGAAAGGACATATGATCATATTCTTTCATCTTTTATGAGAGCTGTGGGCCAAGTTTTATTTGATACAGTTCACAGTGGGCAAATGCTGAAGGCAGGTTAGTATTCAAGGATGACTAGGAGCAGTATATATGGGAAAGAAATTTAAAAATTCAATGGATCTATCATCTTGGTTTATAAATCTAAGAATGAAAATGTCTGAATTATGGAGCTAAGAAGATAGTTATACTCTCTTCAACAAAATTATGAGCCATCAAAGGTTTCAAAAAATTTCTGGTTTTGCATTTTGATGATGCAAGTGGTAGAACAACTAGAAGTGATAAGCTAGAATCTCCTGGAGATATATTTAAAGTTTGGAACCAGTATTTTCAAGATGGACCTATTCCAGGTCCATGCATGACAAGTGCATTCAGAGGTGTCCATTTCACTTGTCTATATATCTATGTATTTATTCTGAAGCAGAAGAATATGGAACAAAGATTTGAGGTCACTACATTTAAATTGTTAAGCTTTCAAATGAAGGTTTTGTTTCTGTTTTACTATCCTCTTACTCATATTTTTTAAGTTACTTATAAAATAACTAAAAAGAAAACTGTAAAAAATGAAAAGTGTCTATTGGGAAAGACAGCAAATGGCGGACTATTTTTCTTGGTATGCTGACAGATCATGTCCAGAAACTCTAGAAGAGATTTTGGGCCATACAGGGGACATCACGAAAAATACTGACTGCCCTGAGGTGGAAGAAGGGCTACTATGCCTTACTGTGGAAAGCAAAAGGCAGGCTGAGACAAAGATAAAAAAATAAGGGAGACCAGGACAAAATACATGCAATACATAGGAGATTAGCAGTGAGAACATATGAAATATTCCTGCAATCAAGATGACAAATCTTGGGGGAAGATAGTAGGGAAAAATGACAAAGAATATGAATGGAGAAAAGAAACATAAATGGCCAATTAAACACAGGAAGCAATGTTCAATCTTACCAGTAAATCAGGGAAATGGAAATACAGGTGTAATTTTTCAATAATCAGGTTTGCACAAGTTAAAAAGTCTGACAGTATCAAATAACCAAACACTGGTGAGGAATTAGGAAACAGATATTGCCAAAGTGGAAATCTGCACAGCCATTTAGAAAAGCAATTTTAGCAGTGTTTGTTTGTTTAAGATTTATGAGAGAGAGAGAGAGAGAGAGAGAGAGAGAGAGAGGCAGAGACACAGGCAGGGGAGAACCAGGCTCCATGCAGGGAGCCCAATGCGGGACTCGATCCTGGGACTCCAGGATCACGTCCTGGGCCGAAGACAGGCACCAAACTGCTGAGCCACCAGGGATCCCCATCATTAACAGTGTTAAAGCAAAAACGATGTAGCCCCTATTATAAAGAATTTTTATTTTATACTCTACACCATATTGTTTTAACAAGCTACTCCATTTTCCATTTGTACAATAGAAAATTTCAAACATATACAAAAGTAGGCAAACATACTACTTATAATAGTTTTTAAAAACCAGTAGATAAGTTTTTAAATAAATGTCAAATCCTTAAATGAATAAAACCCTTATATGTTTACTATGTGTGGGGCTTTGTGTGCTGGCCCTGAGGCACAAAAATTCCTGTTCTCAAAGAGCTAATGATCTAGTTGGGAAAAACAATATAAATGATACATAACCACAACATAGCATTTACTAAATACTAAAAGCTGATCCCAAAGTTCAAAGTGATACTACACACATTGAAAAGACAGGACAAACACTGAGGGTTGCACAGGTGTGGAAAAAGCATTTACTGTATCTTATTTCATTTTCTCCATCCAACATTCCAAGATAGACTCAACAGAAAGGCGACTTGCTCATTCATATAACCAGATCTATAGGATCTTAGGTTAAATGCTCTGTCCACAGCCTGAAAATGGCTTGAATAAAATCCAAACTCTTTCTCATGGGCTACAAAGCCCTAGGAGATCTAGCCCGTCCTTGCCTGGCCAACCTCACCTCGCACACTTGCCCACTACGCCAGCGTCCTCTCAATCCCTACCCTACAGCCTTCGCATGCTTTCCTTCCTCTGCCTAAAACACTCTTCAAAGCCCAACTCATTTTTCATTCTTCATCTTAGAGGCAACCTTTGAAAGGTCTTGCAACATCCTAGGAAAACCTAGGCTTCCAGTTCTATCAGTTAATCTGAGGGTACCTTGTGTGTTGGTACACTCTTCACAATGTGTAACTTGTTGGTTACTTTGTTTATTGTCTGTTTTCACCCCTACTCCCAGTACCAGATTTCTGGGACCAAGTCTGTTTTATTTACCAACAGCACGGTGTCTGGCACCCAATATGTGCTGAAAAGCAAAGGTTAGATGGAGGCTGAATGGAAGAATGGAAGGCAGGGAGGGAGCGAAGGAGAAGGAAAGACCACTGAAGAGAGTGAGGGACGGATTTTATACAAATGAGATCTGAGTTTAACTCAATCCAGTTCTTCCACCAGTGACTGAGCATCATGTCAAGCAATGATTTAAGTGCCAGAAAAATAATGGTGGACAGAAGAGTCCCACTCTCAATGGGGAATTTAAAGTCCCATTGCATGTGTAGCTTGTAACAGCCATCTTGCTAAGGACAAGCACAGGTCCGACTTGAATACATCGAGAGATCCGGGAAGCATCTTGATTCTGCCATGCTTCCTCCGTGTACAGTCCCAAGAATTCAGCATCAAATTCTATTATGTGTTCAGGAAACACGAGTCATTTCTAGTTAAGCCTGGATACAAAACTATATAAAAGGTGGGGACTCTACATAAGAGAAGCCTTATATAATCCATTTATCATCCGAGTTTGGTATTGGAACAATGTTATTAGAAAGTGAATCTTTTTCCTCTGCTGATTCTGCTCGTGGTCTTTAAGAGCATTATCTACCATTAACATCTAAAGCCACTAGGAATGCAAGCTGGTACAGGCACTCTGAAAAACAATGTGGAAGTTCCTCAAAGAGTTAAAAATAGAGCTACCCTCTGACCCAGTAATTGCACTGCTGGGGATTCACCCCAAAGATAGAGATGCAGTGAAACGGCAGGACACCTGCACCCCA
The DNA here is from genome assembly GCF_048418805.1 of Vulpes vulpes. Classification (NCBI taxonomy): domain Eukaryota; kingdom Metazoa; phylum Chordata; class Mammalia; order Carnivora; family Canidae; genus Vulpes; species Vulpes vulpes. The sequence goes on along the minus strand of NC_132791.1, from coordinate 122,478,617 downwards.
GTGTTCATAGCAGCAATGTCCACAATAGCCAAACTGTGGAAGGAGCCTCGGTTTCCATCAACAGATGAATGGATAAAGAAGATGTGGTTTATGTATACAATGGAATATTACTCAGCCGTTAGAAACGACAAATACCCACCATTTGCTTCAACGTGGATGGAACTGGAGGGTATTATGCTGAATGAAATAAGTCAATCGGAGAAGGACAAACATTATATGGTCTCGTTCATTTGGGGAATATAAATAATAGTGAAAGGGAATAGAACGGAAGGGAGAAGAAATGGGTAGGAAATATCAGAAAGGGAGACAGAACATGAAGACTCCTAATTCTGGGAAATGAACTAGGGGTGGTGGAAGGGAAGGAGGGCAGGGGGTGGGGGTGAATGGGTGATGGGCACTGAGCGGGGCACGTGACGGGATGAACACTGGGTGTTATTTTGTATGTTGGCAAATTGAACACCAATAAAAAAATAAATTTATTATTTAAAGAAAAAGAAGCTGTGGTCCTTGTATACAATGGAATATTACTCAGCCACTAGAAATGACAAATACCCATCATTTGCTTCAACGTGGATAGAACTGGAGGGTATTATGCTGAGTGAAGTAAGTCAATCAGAGGACAATCATATGGTTTAACTCATACAGGGAATATAAGAAATAGTGAAAGGTTTATAAGGGAAAGGAGGGAAAATGAGTGGGAAAAATTAGAGAGGGTGACAAAACATGAGAAACTCCTAACTCTGGGAAATGAACAAAGGGTAGTGGAAGGGGAGGCGGGCAGGGTAACTGGGTGATGGACACTGAGGAGGGCACTTGATGGGATGAACACTGGGTGTTATAGTATATGTTGGTGGAAGGAAGGAAGGAAGGAAGGAAGGAAGGAAGGAAGGAAGGGAGGGAGGGAGGGAAGGAAGGAAGGAAGGAAGGAAGGAAGGAAGGAAGGAAGGAAGGAAGGTAGGTCTAAAGCCAGTAATATCTTCTAGAAGATGAAGTGAGCAGTCAATATACACACACATGTACATCACTTATGAGTATATTGACTATTTTTTTTAACCCAAAAAAACAAGTTGGCTTGAATTCTTCACTTCTAACACGATAGCTGATGTTCTAAGTTAATTTATTTACCTTCAACAACTTTAACATGTTAAGCACGACTAGGGCCTTTTAAATTGCTCTGTTACTGGATAGAGTGACATCAAATTGGTTATTTGGCTTTGTGAAAGAAAAGAGCAGTGGAGCACTGGAGTAGCATAGACCTGGAAACACAGACCTAGAAACACAGAGCAGACTGAAATACAAATTAGAACCTAACTAATGTCTATCAAAACTCACACAACAATGTCTGTAATAATGTGAAACGCCATAGCATTGCCCTAGGGAAGCACAGGAAGCAATATTTAGGGAGCCACATCACTCAGCATAATACCCCCCAGTTCTATCCACGTTGAAGCAAATGGTGGTTTCAACGTGGACAGAACTGGACGGTATTATGCTGAGTGAAGTAAGTCAATCAGAGAAGGACAAACATTATATGGTTTCATTCATTCAAGGAATACAAAAAATAGTGAAAGGGATTAAAGGGGAAAGGAGAGAAAATGAGTGGGAAATATCAGAGAGGGAGACAGAACATGAAAGATTCCTAAATCTGGGAAATGAACAAGGGGTAGTGGAAGGGGAGGTGGGCAGGGTGGGGGGGTAGGTTGGGGTGACTGGGTGATGGGCACTGAGGGGGGGCACTTGATGGGATGAGCACTGGGTGTTATGCTATATGTTGGCAAATCGAACCCCAATAAAAATATACAATAAAGTAAAATAAAAACTTGAAAAGGAAAAAAAAATTTAGGGAGCCACAAAATAAGTGCCTCAATCATAGAAGGTGACTTTCCCTCCCAGTGAGAAAGTCACTTAAGCAATTCGAGGATGAAATCCATGTTGACAAAGCAATTGCCTGAATAGCATAATTAGCCACAGCTCAGAATGTTTTCTAATTCAATTAGCAGCCCTATTGATCAGGGCCGGGGGAGCATTCTGCTGTGGAGATTTAAATCTGCCCTTGCTGGCGGTCACGGAAGACTGCCTGCCAGACCCTGAGGTCACCAGCTCAACAGGCACAAATGAAATGCTGGGTCAATTTTTCATGTTACAAAGAAAACATCCTAGTCCTCAGGTTTTCTATTTTTAGCTATCTATCCATCCATCCAAACATTAATATCCCTGTGAACCTCTAGTCTAAACCCACTGCCAGTTCTTTCTTTTTAAAGCTGGTTTCCTCTCTCTCTCATGTAGTTCATAAACCAGCGAGATTGTCCACGGTCCGCCGCACAGAAATCTTCAGTTCCAAAGAGAATTTCAGAATCCTCTCAAGACTTAATCTTAGCCATCCTCAACCTACAGTCCCATATCAAGCAATTTAAGAACTGCTCAAAAAGCCGGGGCACATCAAAAATATGACTGTGCTTTAATAATTTTTAACAGGAAATGGGGTGATAAATACTAATCTTCTGTAAGTAGTGCAGAGGGGACATTTCTCTCTTTTTCAAAGAAGAGAGGGGGACACAGGAGTTACATGCTGTATGTTATACCCCATGAGAGTGCCGGTCTCATGAAAGAACTCTGTCTAACTGCCATTATCTCCAGTTTTTAGGACAGTACCACAGAAAGTGCCCAATAAATATCCTTCTGTGAAAGAATAAATCAGAACATCTAGTTTTACCTCCCTTGCTCCTAACAATATTCATCTTCTACAAGGAAAAGGAATTAGCAAAAATACTACAAAGCTCTTTTTTCTCTTCACTTCCTGAACAGATCAGTCCTAAGGACATCAGATGGGTCCAAGCAAAGTTGAGTCTACAGCGTGTGGTGGTGGCAGGGGGGAGTGTCCCACGGGATGTCACAGCACAAGTGACATGTGGAGAGCACCCAATATTGGCCAAGAAAATATTAATGCAGAAAGCCAAGTAACCTCTCCAGGTTTCAGTTTACATAAAATGTGCTGAAGCCTGATTACCTACGTGACCAGAATGACACTATTTCCAGCAGGGATGTCCAATAGACCCTTGACATTCATGAATACATTCCCAGTTTTGACTATTTGGTAGCCACCTCCAAAGATCCGTGTAATGGTCTGGAAGTTCTCTGAGGCACAAACTGTAATCACAGCACTACAAGACTGTGTACAGAGTGAATCATTTAACTGATCCATGGCCCTGGTCAATCACCTGACATAACACCATAACCTTTTGCCAGTAATCTTTAGCCAAAATTCAGAATGAGGGAATTGAGAAAGAACTGGTAGTAGGCCATCTTGTGACCTTCAGTCCCACCAGTGCTCAGCAAATGCACTTCACTAGTCTCTTCCACCTGATGGCTACTTAAATATGAAGGTATTATATGATCTAGCCACCATTCCTGCAGAGAAGACACTAAACCGTGTTCAAAAATGTGTCTGTCTCTGCTTTTTGGACCTTTATTTGGACTATTTCTATGTGACAAATAGAAACACTGAAAACCACATCAGGTAGACGATTCTTGCAAGATTTACAAAGAAGAAATAAACAATGAGCATACTTTAAAATAACTCAAATCTTTTTAGCTAAAAAAAAACAATTTGTGATTTCTCTCAAATGTGTGGTTCACTGATGGTTTTGTTTCACCTGCTGTTGGCTGGAAACTTCATAACAGCCACACTCCTGTGGCTGGCTATAGGCTCAGAGTTCAGCTAGTGAAAAGGGACCTTCAGGCCACCTCTATGTGGGCCTCCTTTCTCCACATGGGCTTTGGATCTCCTTAAAGCCCAGTGCCTGCACCTAAGAAGGAGCATTCCAAGAGACACACTGAAGCCCATTGGCCACTCAACCATCTTTATCTTACTGAATAAGGGCATCAGAAACTTCCAAAGAAATCCTTATTTCACTTTTTTTTTCTTTTTACTCTGGCATAAATCCAGCTTTAGGAATTTGAAATAATCACAAAACAAAACTACATGCCAATGTGACTAACAAACACAGATGCAAAACTCTCAACAAAATATTAGCAAATAGCATACACCCACCACGATCACATGGGACTTATTCCAGAGATGCAAAGATGGTTCAATATTCACAAATCAATCAACGTGGTATATCACATCACCGAAATGAAAAAAAAAATCACGTGATCATCTCTATAGATGCTTAAAAAGCATTTGACAAAAGTCACTATCCATTCATGATGAAAACTCCCAACAGGGATCCCTGGGTGGTGCAGCGGTTTGGCGCCTGCCTTTGGCCCAGGGCGCGATCCTGAAGACCTGGGATCGAATCCTACGTCGAGCTCCCGGTGCATGGAGCCTGCTTCTCCCTCTGCCTATGTCTCTGCCTCTCTCTCTCTCTCTCTCTCTCTCTCTCTCTCTCTGTGTGTGTGTGACTATCATAAATAAATAAAAATTAAAAAAAAAAAGAAAACTCCCAACAAAGTGGGTTTACCAGAACATACTTTGACACAATAAAGGCCATATATGAAAACCCCACAGTGAGGCAGAGGCCCATGTGGGGCTATTGCTCAGCAGGCCCAGGCCCAGGGCCTCAGAGCCGGGAATCTGCACCTGCACCAACCTAGCTACTGCCAGCTCTCCCAGTCCACCGTGGTCCCCACTGCAGGGTCATTTGGGTGGCCGGGCAGTCCACATGCAGAAGTGAGGGCCACAATGACAGAGTATGGCAGGGAACAGCACAAGCTGGAAGCTCTGGAATCCATTTACTCTGACTCCTTCACAGGCAGATGTCTCTTAGCTACCCCTGTATAGCACCAGTGCAGTTCATTGTCTCTCTCACCAACAGTACAGATGTGTTGTGAGGATGTGAAGGGGACACCTGAAGAGGGGTTTGAGATGTTATTAACTGGTATTATCAGAAAATCCACCCAGTTTCACCATTACTCTGACATCTAAGGCTGGAGAAAAAGATGAAACTGTCCAGGCTACCCTCAAGTTTATATACAGTGAAAAATACATAGATGAAGCCCCTCTTTATGAATATTCTCCCAGGAAAATCGACAAGAGAATGAGGACTCAGATATATTTTTTTTAAGATTTTATTTATTCATTCATGAGAGACACAGAGAGAGAGAGAGAGAGAGGCAGAGACACAGGCAGAGGGAGAAGCAGGCTCCATGCAGGGAGCCCGATGTGGGGCTCCATCCCAAGTCTCCAGGATTACACCCTGGGCTGGAGGCGGCGCTAAACTGCTGAGCCACCCAGGCTGCCCAGACTCCGATATCTTTAAACTATTAGCATTATAGGTAGAAGAAAAATCTTGGCAATGGTAAGGATCTTCAGTGACAGTTGTGCAAGAAAAATTAAATGAGATAGATCAAATATAAACTAGAAGAGAAGAAAAGAAACAAAAAGAGAAAGAAGCAGAGGAAGCTAAAGAGCAATTATTTCCTGGCATTCCTGTTACAAATGAGAATTTAAGTTGGAAGGCCAAATTTGATGCAGAACTCTTGGAAATTAAAAAGAAATCAATGAAAGAAGAAGATTGAGTAAGAAAAAAAATTAAGTGGGAAACTACTATTTGAAATGGATCATAATCTTGACACACTGGATATTCAGTTTTCAGAGGATGCTGGAAACAATGTGGAGGTGGATGAATCTATGTTCCAGGAAATGGAGTACGTGGAGCTAGAGGATGAGGAGGATGATCCAGACTACAATTCTGCTGACCCAGAGGTTGACCTAATGAACTATCCCCATTTGCAGGGAGGTGTGACTGCCATAGCATCTGTGGCTGTGCTGAGGTGTTGATTTTTCTTTTCTCTAAGAAAAAATAATTTTCTGGAGAATATTCTTCTGATAGCTTTTGTCATTGAACTTAATAAACTGATCTTAAAATTTTTCTTTTTTTTTAAAAGATTTTATTTATTTATTCATGAGAGACAGAGAGAGAGAGAGAGAGAGAGAGAGAGAGATGCAGAGACACAGGCAGAGGCAGAGGGATTTTAAGATCCCCTACTGATCTTAAAATTTCAAAAACAGAAAACTCTACAGCTAACATCACACTCCATGGTGAAAAACTGAGAGCTTTCCCTCTAAGATCAGAAGCAAGACAAGGATGTGCACTCTCATAATTTTTATTCAACATAGAACTGGAAGTCCTGGCCACAGCAATTAGACAAAAAAAAAAAAAAAAAAGGAATAATAAGCATCCAAATTGGTAAAGAAAAAGTAAAACTTTCATTATTTGTAGATGACATGATACTATACACAGGAAATCCTCAAGACTCCACCAAAAAACTTCTAGGTAATTAACAAATCAGTACAGTGACAGGATACAAAATTAATACCCAGAAATTGACAGTATTTCTATACACTACTAACGAAGTAGCAGAAAGAGAAACTAAGAAAACAGCATTTACATTTGCATCAAAAATAATAAAATAGGGGATCCCTGGGTGGCTTAGTGGTTTGGCGCCTGCCTTAGGCCCATGGAGTGATCCTGGGGTCCTGGGATCGAGTCCCACATCAGACTCCCTGCATGGAGCCTGCTTCTCCCTCTGCCTGTGTCTCTGCTTCTCTCTCTCTCTCTCTCTCTCTCTCTCTCTGTGTGTCTCTCATGAATAAATAAAATCTTAAAAAAAAAAGTAATGAAATACCTAGGAATAAACTTAATCAAGGAGATGAAAGACTTGTACTCTGAAAACTATAAAACAGTGATCAAAGAAACTGAAGATGACACAAACAAATGGAAAGATAGTATTAATTCTGGCATAGACTGTCAGAATTTCCATGTTACTCAAAGCAATTTACATATTTAATGCAATCCCTATTAAAATACCAACAGTATTTTTCACAGAATTAGTGCAAATAATCCTAAAATTTGAATGGAACCACAAAAGACCCAAGTAGTCAAAGCAATCTTGAGAAAGAAAAACAAAGGTGGAGGTATCACAGTTCCAGATTTCAAGATATGCTACAAGGCTGTAGTAATCAAAACAGTATTGCACTGGCACAAAAACAGATCAAGAGAACAGAACAGAGAGCCTAGAAATAAACCCACACCTATATGGTCTATTAATCTTCAACAAAGGATACAAGAATATACAATGGGAAAATGACAGTCTCTTCAACACATGGTCATGAGAAAACTGGACAGCTACATGCAAAAAGAGGAAGTGAGATCACTTTCTTACACCATGCACAAAAATAAAACTAAAAATGGATTAAAGACTTAAATCTGAGGGGCGCCTGGGTGGCTCAGTCGGTTAAGCATTTGACTTCTGATTTTGGCTCAGATCATGATTTCAGGGTCCTAAGATGGAGCCCTGCATTGGGCTCCCCACTGAGCAGGGAGTCTATAGGAGATTCTCTACCTCTGCCCCTTCCCCCGGCTCATGCTCTCTCTCCCCTTCTCTCCCTCAGATAATAAATACATAAATCTTAAAAAAAAAAAACCTAAATCTGAGACCTGAAACCATAAAAATCCTAGAAGAGAACACAGGCAGTAATTTCTCTGACATCGCTATAGCAACATTTTTCTAGATATGTCTCCTCAGGCAAGGGAAACAAAAACAAAAATAAACTACTGGGAATACATTAAAATAAAAAGCTTTTGCACAGTAAAGGAAGTCATCAATAAAACGAAAAGGCAACCTACTGAATGGGAGAAGATAGTTACAAATTATATATTTGATAAGGAGTTAATATCCAAAATACATTTTTAAAAACCCATACAACTCTACATCATAAAACCAATTAAAAAATGGGCACAGGATCTGAGTAGACATTTTCCAAAGATGACACACAGATGGCCAACAGACACATAAAAAGATCCTTAACATCACTCATCATCAGGGAAATGAAAATCAAAACCACAAAAGGTATCACCTCACACCTGTCAGAATGGCTAAAGTCAACAACACAAGGAATAACAAGTGTTGGCGAGGATGTGGAGAGAAAAGAGCCTTTGTGCACTACTAGTGGGAATGTAAACTAGTACAACCACAGTGTGGAGGTTCCTCAAAAAATAAAAATATCATATGATCCAGTCATTCCACTACTGGGTATTTACTAAAAGAAAAAGAAAACACTGGGTAGCCCGGGTGGCTCAGCGGTTTAGTGCTGCCTTCGGTCTAGGGCGTGGTCCTGGAGACCTGGGACTGAGTCCCACATTCAGCTCCCTGCATGGAGCCAGCTTCTCCCTCTGCCTGTGTCTCTGCTTCTCTCTCTCTCTCTCTCTCTCTCTCACTCTCTCTCTCATGAATAAATAAAATCTTAAAAAAATGAAAACACTAATTTGAAAAGATAAATGCACTCCTATGTTTACTGCAGCATTATTTACAATAGCCAAGATATGGAAGCAGCCCAAGTGTCTATTGATAGATGACTGGGTAAAGAAAATGTGGTATATATATATACAATGGAATATTAGCCATAAAAATGAATCTTGCCATTTTCAACAATATGGATGGAACTAGAGAGTATAATGCTAAGTGAAATAATCAGAGAAAGACAAATACCTTATGATTTCATTCATATGTGGAATTTAAGAAACAAATGAACAAAGGAAAAGAGAGAGAGAACCCAAAATACAGACTCTCAACTATAGAGAACAAATCGATGGTTACCAGAGGGAAAGGAGGAGGGGGATGAGTGAAACAGATGAAAGGGGACTAAGAGTGCACTTACGATGAACACTCAATAATGTATAGAATTATTATTAGTTTTAATAAAACTAAACTAAAAAAAAGATATGGTATACATACATAATGGAATACATTACAGAGCCACAAAAAGGGATGAGACTATGCAATTTGAGACAACATGGATAGACCAAGAGGGTATTATGCTAACTAATAAGTCAGAGTGAGAAAAACAACATATGGTTTCATTCATATGTGGAATCTAAAAAATAAAACAAATGTATAAACAAAAAGTAGAATCAGACCTATAAATATAAAGAACAAACTGATGAATGCCAGAGGGGAGATGGGCAGAGGATGGGCAAAATGAATGAAAGGGTGGGAGATACAGGATTCTAGTTATGGGATAAATAAGTCACAGGAATAAAAGGCAGGGCATAAGGAATATTGTCAATGATATTGTATCAGTGATGTATGGTGACAGATGGTAGCTATACTTGTGGTCAAAGTAGCATAATGTATAAACTTGTGGAAACACTATGTTTTATACCTGAAACTAATGTAACATTGTGCGTCAACTATACTCAAATTTAAAAAAAGAACATGAAATACATCCAATAATTGTTGAATATTTTCTGAGACCTTAGTATGTGCTAAGTATTGTAGGGGTTTCTAACTCTCAAGGAACTTAGAATAAAGACTTTTGATGATGCCAGCTGCTTGGTCTAAGCTAGCTAAAAGCAGTGGCAGTCCTAAAAGACTGTATACACTCTTCAAACCTGAGAATCTCTATAACACGGACTCCGAGCATAGACGGTCTGTCTTTTTCTATAGAACTAATTTCTAGGGCAGCTCAGGTGGCTCAGCACCGTCTTCAGCCCAGGACCTGATCCTGGAGACCCAGGATCGAGTCGTGTGTCGGGCTCCCTGCATGGAGCCTGCTTCTCCCTCTGCCTGTGTCTCTGCCTCTCTCTCTCTCTCTCTCTCTCTCTCTCTGTGTATGTGTCTCTCATGAATAAATACATAAAAATCTTAAAAAAAAAAAAAGAACTAATTTCTAAACAATGGGAAACACTCTCTGAACTTCAGAAAAACAAAAACAAAAAAAGGGTTTGTTGTTCTTAAAATATCAGCAGATCTCAATGATTAAGCAGTTGAAGACTGCAATGAGCAAAATGCCAATGTGTTTTGAAACCAAATCTAGCCTGAGTTAGCTCTTCCAGATGAAAGGTCTCAGCAAAGTATCTGTGAGATTTAAAAAAAAAAAGAAAGAAAGGCCAAGAACTGATAAAGAAACAGAAAGTAGTGAGAATGATGAGCTGTAAAGAATTACAATCTCTTGTAATTCTCTTCTTCCTCCCAATTTCTCAGTATTCTTGGCACAGATGAAGGAGCTGGACATACCACCATGATTGACGTATAGGGAAAAGACAAGAGCACTTCAATTACTGATTAGGAATGAGAACTAATTCTACTCAAAGGACATGAAGCCCACCTGAAGCATGTCAAACTGTTGGCCTGCAACCAAATACTGCCATAAGGTATAGTCTCCCTTTTCCACCTGGGTAGCAAAAAGCTGCAGATGAACAGCCTGCTGGACTATTTTGTGCACCATATGTCTCTTCTACAAGAAATCTCCTTTAAAAAGTAAAATTTCAAAAATTATCCAATTTGGATGAAGAATGGTATCAAAAGAACTGCGATGGTTTTAAAACACATCCATAATTCTTCAGTAGTCTTCCCATCAACAGGGAAAGTCTAATTCCTCCCCCTTGAACATGGGTTGAGTGGCTTGCTTTCAATGAACAGGAGACAAGAGTGAGACACTGCATGAATCCCAAGGCTCGGTCATAAAAAATCTTTGTAGCTCTTGAGATACTAGCTTTTGGAAGCCAGCCACCAAGCTGTGAGGAAGCACAGGCCATGTGTTGAAGCCATGTATAGGTGTTCTGGCCAACAGCCAGCATCAACTGCTAGACATGTGAGAAAGCCTTTGCAATGCCTCCAGTCCCAACCACTATCTAATGGCCAATGAATGAAGAACTCGAGTAGCTGAAGAACTGTCTGGCTGAGCCTAGTAAACCTCCAGAAACATGAGAGGAAACAATAATAAATAACTGCTATTCTTTTATATTGCTAAGTTTGGGACGATTTGTTAACACCACAATATAAAACAAGAGATTCCAACTAATTTTCCCTTTACGGTGATTCTCTATGATCATCTTCTTCTCTTCCAGAAATAAACAACCCTGCTTTTGCTGGCATTAGGGGCTGGGAACACAATGGCTGCCATCAACCAGACTACCCCAGAAGACCAAAATGGATACAGGTGCCACAGACTCTAGGCCTCACAGCTGCTGGATTCACTTCTTCTTGGAGGCCAAAACAAGAGTCATGGTCCCAGTAAAAAAATCTCCACAGCAGGTAAAGCTCAGTGGCCACCAAGAATCCTGTGTTGGGCACTGAAAGAACACACGGGACAGGTGCTAAAAGCACAGTCCCCATCTTGCTGCTGTAGAGGCCCTCTGACTTGAGAAGGTCCCTCTCCTATTGTGCCAGCCCAAGGTGTTAACTTTTAACTCCTCACTTGCATCCACTCTTTGCCTGTAACTATAACTTGCAGGGCTCTGAAATCCTGCCCCATTTAAGGCTGCCCAAATTATCTCATGTCCCTCATCAGGCAAGCCTAAAATTCAGTTAGATGAGGCTAATATGTCCAAAATAAGGAAGAAGGAAATCTCACAATCCAAAAACCAAAGGTGAAAGCAAAGCAAGCCATACAAAAGGGATCTATAAGGAGAGAGGAAAGCGTGGGCAGAAAGTGGCTGTGTAAAGCAGTGGCAGGGCCTCCCAACCTGTTTTTTTTTTTTTAATTTTTTAAAAATTTATTTATGATAGTCACACACAGAGAGAGAGGCAGAGACATAGGCAGAGGGAGAAGCAGGCTCCATGCACTGGGAGCCCGACATGGGATTCGATCCCAGGTCTCCAGGATCGCGCCCTGGGCCAAAGGCAGGCGCTAAACCGCTGCGTCACCCAGGGATCCCCCCAACCTGTTTCTAAAGCTACAAACAGACCCTGGTACTCAGGAGGCCAACTCCAACATCCTGGAGAGGCATTTCCCACCAGACTCCTACAGCCAAACATTCTCACCACACTTAGGAAGGAACCCACCATTGAGCTGGCAACTGATTGCAACACTCTCCTTCACTCCTCTCTGGGGAATCTCAGAGTAGGTATTACATCCACCCACGTGTCGAGCTATTTTATACAAGCAGCAATTATATCATGCTTCAAAGAAAAGGAAAAAAATCCTCTCTTATTTTAGAAAGTATGTAATATGAGACGGCCATAGAGTAACAAATGTGTCTGGTTTAAAAAGTGATATTGCTAACTAGCTTAGAACCCATATCCTAGGAGTCAGAGAAAGCTTTATAAAATTAGCCAGACACAGACATGGCAACATCAGGGAGAGGAAGGCATGGCTTTGGTGCCAGCTGTGTGCACAGGGAGACCAGAAGATGGGGTAAGCTCTTATGCCTGGGTTCTGTCTCAGGCTAACAGGTTCTGGGGTCTCCAGGCCTCTCATAATGCAGAGAAGCAGCCTATAAGACAAGAATGAATGGACATATGGGTTGCCATTCATCCAAATGGGCTAACAACATTTAGCCCCATTTACGGAGTCATCCTCCACTAGCCTAACAGGAAAGGCCTTGCTTGTCTTCTAACAATTTCAACAGAAAACAAGGCTTCTTCCTGTATTCAGATATTCAGAATTCCTAAGTTTGTACCAGTCACAATCACTAACTAATAAAGATTATTATTGTTCTAATTATCTTTAGGCTGCTTTCCCCTGGAGCTGAGTCTCCAGTGAGTAGGATATTTTTATGTGCCAATACGGTCTTTATCCAGGTTGCTGAGACACAACCTAGGAATGTCAGCAAATTAAATCAATAAGCCATGGGCAAACCCACACATAGACATGAACTATTGGGAAAGGAACCATATATGCTCCATTCCACCATTCTGCTTTTTGGGGCAAGCCCCTGTATTCTGGTCACATTACAGCAGAATGACCATACATCTTCATTTGCCCAGGACAGGGCCCCTTTTATTTTAAAAATCACTCTGATTTGGTGATTTTTTTTTAAAGATTTTATTTATTTATTCAAAGAGACACAGAGAGAGAGAGGCAGAGACACAGTCAGAGGGAGAAGCAGGCACCATAGAGAGAGCCTGACATGGGACTTGATCCCAGGCCTCCAAGATCACACCCTGGGCTGCAGGTGGTGCTAAACCGCTGCGCCACCAGGGCTGCCCCTGATTTGGTGATCTCTTAAAAATCACTTTACCTAAGAGCCAAATTTAAGCCAGTGAAAGAGGTAAATTAAATTTTTCTTGACTAACCCTCAGGCGCCCCATCCAGAAGGCTCCTTTTTCTGTTTCCCCCTTGTGCTCATGATTTCCTCTCCTTGAATCATCTAGGCAATTCTGCCCCCTTGACCACTGATACAAATCCTCCTTTTTCTCTATGCCTCAGCTCAGGAGCCATGTCCTTCAGGAAGCTTCTCAGTATACCCTGACCTCCACAGAGGTCTCCTTTCTTGGAAGTTCTAGCACACAACCTGGCACCTCTTATGGTCTTAATACTATTTTTAAGTTGTTTTTTGCATGTGTAACTACACAAGCTATAAGTCATTTAAGGGCAAAATCTGTGTCTAATTACTTCTTTTACATCCCTTTAAAAAATCCAGCTCTGTGACAAGGACATAATATCTCCTGATTTTCAAACCTGCCTAACCAGCTGGCTCTGAGATCTAAGACTCCAGGTGCCTTCTACTGCTGACTCCCTTCTCTCACAGTACCCTGTACTTCTCCTAGAAAGCACCTACACAGGTTTTAATTATATATTGATTTGTATGGGTAGTTGTTTAATGCCAAGGTTCAAGAGGACAAAGAATTTGTGTCTACTGCTCATCATTATGTACCTAAAAGCCACCACAGTGCCTGACAGTGTTCAAAAAAATATCTGCAGACAGACAGACAGATGGATAACGGAATAAAGAAAAAAATCATCTCAAAGTGAACCATTAAGGAAGCAGATTTAATAAAAAAAAAAAAAGGAAGCAGATTTAAGTTTTAGGGCCTGAAACATTTGAGAAATTAATCAGCTTTCATTTCTAAAAGATCATGTGGTGGTATGTCACAGGCTTATTAAAACCTCCTTTTCTCAGAAAGAGCTAGAGTGTAATTAGGCCTGCAGCCTCACCCAGCCTAGGGTCTAAGACATGAATGACCATCTCATGCAGAGGGTACCATCTCTCTCCTTGTTACATAAATTGCTAAAGTACAAAAACCACAGTCTCAAGAAGACAAAGGAAATGCAGCCACCCAAGCGAACAGGTTGGAAGGCATCCCAGGATCAAGCTCCCAAGAGCATTTCAGGCATAAGCTCAGAGTGCTCTGGGGTACACAGCCTCGGACAGTATAGTCCAAATTAATTGTTCCAAGTCCACAACATGAGATGTCATGGTTCTGACAGCTATGAACTGCCATGGCAAAGCTGGGCTGTAGGATCTCAGTGTTTTTCCAGTTATATCAATATCTACTAGGAAATGCTGAGGAAGAGAAAGAAACAGCATAATTTCGGAAACCTAGGCTGCCTGCTAATGCCTGACACACATATAACGCTTTAGAATTTAAGAACACCTTCATAGTTTTCCATGCTCACTTAATCCTTACAACATTCCCATGAAGTAGGTAAGATATTATTATCTCTGTTCTAATGTGGAAATCTAGGAATCAGAGAGGAACAATGAGCAAGAAGCCAGGACTCAATGCACAGGTCTTCCGACCCCTTGCTCTTTTCTCTGTACCCTGCACTCCTTCAAGTCAACTATACCTTTTCAGTTCTTAAACCAGATTTTTTTCTTAGCATATGGTCATGAAAAGAATGCCAAATTATGGGAAATGAGTAAAATTTATGGGAAGTGAAAAACCTCTGAAGGCACTCTCCAATAACCTCCCTCCCTCCCCCAGCCCTAGAGGTTTGTCGAGTTGGCAGAGGAGAAATGAAGCAGCAGCATGGATCAAGAGAACAAACAATGAGGTAAATTTAGGGTCCCTTGCTCCAGTAAGTTCTGCTCAAACTTGCAAAAGCTTCTGCTCAAGGACCAGCCCAGCTAAAGAAAGCAATCCACAACACTTCTGATACAGCAAAGGACAATGTTAAAAGCTTGATACAGGCCACTAGGAAAGTTGTGGGATTCTGGGGAAATTCTAGCCTGATCTTCCTGACACCCAGCATCTCCAGAGTCAATCCCTCTCTGCAGTTGAATTCACACTCTCACTTGCCAACCAGAATCATCTTCTATTGTTGCTAGGCCTCCAACTTTCCCTCCTTCCAATCCACCTCCCACAAAATCACCAAAGCAATCCTCAATTGTCACCACTTCTTGGATTCTTCCTTGGCCCCTCTCACCCTAATCTTTTGGGAACCCATCCCTCCTGTGCTTCAGTAGCACTTTCCTGGTGTGGTGTTTCTCCGCAGGTATACCATAAACTCCTCAAGACAGCAGTCTTGTCCGCAAACAATCTAAAGTCTTAGATGTAGAAGATGTTCAATAAATGTTGATCAAATTGAGCCCATTATGCTTTCTTTCTGGCCTCAAAATCGAGCATGTTAGGGAAGCAGGATGCACAGTGGGGAACAGCAAGCAGCATCTCTGGACAGGATGGCTGAGGAGAGTGAACACAGAGGAGCTACAGCACTTGTGTGACTGCACAGGTATCTCCTCCAGTCACTCTCTGCTTACCGCAAGGCAGGTGGGAAGGTGACCAACATTTTCTGCTCTTCCCTCCAGAGATTTCAAATGCTGTAATGAAAACTGTACAAGCAGGTTTCCGGGCCTTGTCCCGAAGGCTTTCAGTTAATATGCTCCAGCGGTGGTTCAAGGGTGCCACCAAAAGGGGAAATGGGTAGATGGGCAGCCCTTCTCATTTCCATCCCTCAAAACCAAAAGTGGGGGGGAAGTCACCTTAAAATGACTCCCTTGGGATCCCTGGGTGGCGCAGCGGTTTAGCGCCTGCCTTCGGCCCAGGGCGCGATCCTGGAGACCTGGGATCGAGTCCCACATCGGGCTCCCGGTGCATGGAGCCTGCTTCTCCCTCTGCCTGTGTCTCTGCCTCTCTCTCTCTCTCTCACTGTGTGCCTATCATAAATAAATAAAAAAATTTAAAAAAAAATGACTCCCTTACCCCATTTGCTATTAACAGAGTTTATTCTGTGACCAATGTACTGTTGATCACTATTTGTGAACCATTTGGTTTCCCTTTGCTAACAGCAAGGTTGCTTAGGATCTGCTTTGCCCTCAGAGCTGGAGATCCTCCCAGAGCCAGATCTCATGTTGTCACAGTTTTCTCAACTCAAAATAGAAGGCACAAAGCGACCTGCCCCAAGTACTATATCAAATAACAATAACTAAGAACACGTGTGGTGCAGAAAGTTTCACACCATCACTGCTGCTTCTCCTTCCAGTTCTCCCCTCTTACTGCTCCAATCTGACAATGTGTGACTATCAATGATCCCACCACCTCTCATGGCCCTCCACCCCCACTGTGCCCCCCACCCTTCCTCACCCAACTTAAGGCCATGACACCTCCATAAACTCAACTCCCTTGCCCCTTAACGCTCTGCTGAACTTTTTTGGCCTAAACCCAACCCTGCACACAAAAATGTGCACATAAATGTTCATAGCAGCATTATTCAAAATAGCCAAAAAATACAAATAACTCAAGTATCCACCAACTGGGGAAGAGGCAAACAAAATTATTATATCCATATAATGGAATAGTATTCATCAACAAAATAGGACACCAATTAATACATGCTATAATATGAATGAACTTCCCAAACATGCAAAGTGAAAGAAGCCAGATACAGAACCCCAATATTATATAATTCCATTTATATACAGACAACTTGGTAAATTTACTAATAATTACTAAATTGCACACTTTAAATGGGTGGCTTTTATGGTAAGTAAATTATACTTCTATGAATTTGTTTTAAAAATTAAAAAAAAAAAGGGGGGGGAATCCCTGGGTGGCTCAGCAGTTGGCGCCTGCCTTTGGCCCAGGGCACAATCCTGGAGTCCCGGGATTGAGTCCTGCATCGGGCTCCCGGCATGGAGCCTGCTTCTCCCTCTGCCTGTGTCTCTGCCTCTCTCTCTCTCTATCATAAATTTTTTTTAAAAATCTAAAAAATTAAAAAAAAAAACCAACTCTGGTTAAATTTACCTGTTCTGTGATTCAGCACTGGACTATCTCTATAGCTGGAGAAGGAAAAAGCAACCACACTGGCCCCACTTAAAACTCAGGGGGGTTCTTGATCCTGTCTTCCAATCACACTGTATTTCTCGAGCTCCTTTTGTCCCCTACTCTCCTCAATTATTTCCCTCTCCTCAAATCTCCAACACCACATCCCCATATAGTCCCTTCTCATCTGATAATTCTGCTTCCTGCTTCACTGAGAAAACAGAGGCTATTAGAGAACTTCCAGACTCCCATTATCACACCTACCTGTAGCCAGTTTCTATTCTGCTCTATCTAGCATGTATGTGTGCTATTTAAATTAAGATTAAATGAAATTTAAAATTCAGTTCCTCATTGACAGCAGCCACATTTCAAGTGCTAAATAGCCTCATGCAGTTCGTGGCTCCTATAGTAGACAGAGCAGATATGGAACATCTCCATCACTGCAGAAAGATGATCTATCTACTTCCTAACTAACTGAAACATCTCCTCTACTTACAGGTACCTCTTCTCTCATCTACCTCAAGGGTACTGCTCCAGCAATCCCTCCTTCCTCCTCCATGATCAGTTTTCAGCTAAGACATCATCTCCATCAGCATACAAACATGACTGTTAGTGAAACAGATAACAGATAATGGCATTCTCAACAGAAGTAACAAGCATGTGACATGTTAAAGGTGTTAGCTGATGCTACTGTCATAATCATATGGCAATACAGAAATGTATCAAACCAACAAGTGTACACCTTAAACTCACAAAATGTGTTTTTTTTTTAAAAAATCTACTACCATCAGTTGATGTCTTTTTTTAAAATATTTATTTATTTATGATAGTCACACACACACAGAGAGAGAGAGAGAGGCAGAGACACAGGCAGAGGGAGAAGCAGGCTCCATGCACCGGGAGCCCGACGTGGGATTCGATCCCGGGTCTCCAGGATCGCGCCCTGGGCCAAAGGCAGGTGCCAAACCGCTGCACCACCCAGGGATCCCCAAAATGTGTTTTTTTAAAAAGAAAATGTAATGGTTGCACAACACTGTAAACGTAATTAACACCACTAAACTGTACACTTAAAATAGTTAAAATGGCAAATTTTATGTTTTTTTGTATATATACATATATGTGTGTGTGTGTGTGTGTGTGTGTGTGTGTGTGTACACACACACCACCACAATTACAAAAAGATTCAAAGGACAAAATCTCTCATCGTCATTTCCCTATAGTACTCACCACCAGCTATGGCCCTGTTTCTCTGCTACCCTTCAGAGCACAACTCTTCAGAAGACTTCTCTATGTTCACCATCTTCCTCTCATCCCCCTCATCTCTCAAGTCACCATGCCCCTACCACTCTACCAAAATGGATTTTACCAGCTGCCTAACCCAATGGACAGTTGTTCTTACTCATTTTTATTCATCAGCAGCTTCTGAGCACTCCCTCCTCATAGAAACATTATCTTCCCTATTTCTGAGTCCAAGACCTGCCTCTCAGGACCTGGTCCTCTACCTTTTGATTTCTGCCTAGATTCTGCCCACCAGGCCTCCCTGGACCTCCACTCACAAACAACCTGATTCCTCCACTCAACCCCATTACTCCTTCACCTAAATATCCTGACTCCTCTCTTGTCATTAGTTCTCAGGCTCTTCTGAAGAGCCAGATAAGCCCTGGTCTATTTGCCCTACTTGACTGAGCCTTGATCCCAAAAATAATGGACATGAACTTTTAGCTCCTTAAAGGACATAGTCAATCTTCCTAACATGTTACAATACTCTGAGTAAGACCACTGAAATTGATTGCCAAAAGTAATCCGTGTCAGGTAGCTCCAATGGCCCAGTGGTTTGGCGCTGCCTTCAGCCCGGGGTATGATCCTGGAGACCTAGGATCAAGTCCCACATCAGGCTCCCTGCATGGAGCCTGCTTCTCCCTCTACCTGTGTCTCTGCCTCTCTCTCTCTCTTTCTGTGTTTGTCATGAATAAAGAAATAAAATCTTTAAAAAACAAACAAACAAAAAAAGTAATCCATGTCAAATACTTATTTGCATTGTCTTCAGTGGATCTGGTTTATTTAGATTCTTTTACTTGGATGATACCTGAATAAACTTTGCACTTGATGCCTAGAAAAAGTACTCTTTAAGATTTCTCAGGAAACTGGACAAGAATAGAAGATGTGCTTGGACCCAAATAAAAGTAAAATGAAATGATGGCTATTACAGTCAGCCCAGGACTGGAAGTTATTCAATCAAGATTCTAATTTTCACCCTTAGTACATCTCTAGCCACATACCTAGAGGCATCAAGGAATGGTCTGTAGGCCAAACTGATCCATTCTTCTCTATTTGATGAGTATTTCGGCTCCCGGGGTGTTTCTCCCATGGTGTCCAAATCCACTAAATAATGGCATTTACTGATGTCAATCTGCAAATGGAGAAAGGGCAACACTGCATCAGTAACTGCAAAGGTCCTTTCAGGATAAGGAACATCAATTACAATCTTAAAAATTCCCACAGGGATCCCTGGGTGGCGCAGCGGTTTGGCGCCTGCCTTTGGCCCAGGGCACGATCCTGGAGACCCGGGATCGAATCCCACGTCGGGCTCCCAGTGCATGGAGCCTGCTTCTCCCTCTGCCTGTGTCTCTGCCTCTCTCTCTCTCTGTATGACTATCATAAAAAAAAAAAAAAAAAAAAAAAGAATACGTTTCATTACGTTTAAAAAAAAAAAAAATTCCCACAGGGTTTCAGAAGTACAAACACCCAAGTCTTTAGACAATATCTGTGCTCTCTCCCTTGAGATAAGAGTGTTGGGTGCTGGGGTAATATTTAGGCTCCTGGGGGCAGAAGAAAACATGCACCCACCTAGCCAAATATGTATGTAAGCTTTGGGAGTTCTGACTCTAGTTTGGATATTAAGTTCCTCTGGCCTCAGAGACACTTCTGAAGCTAGCATAAGTTCACAATCTACTCAAAAAACTCACTTCTGCTATCATTCCCTTCCAATCTATCACCTCTTATCTCAGAGATTGAAAGGGCATCACCTAACCACACATGTTAATGTGTGAGGAAGCCCTGTCTCTGCTGATAAAGTGGTTACTCTACACCTCGTAAGTGGTACAGAAAGATCATGCATCATTATCTCCTTCAAAAATTCAACAGAACTGACAGAGGGAACTGCTGCTGCAGCAAAAGATCAGTAAAACTGAGATATCAGAACTGTAAGAATGGAGACTACAAAAAATAAAAAGCTATATAGTAACTTTTAGCAAAATTGTAGTCATCCAGTTGCTTACAACATGGATACACCAGACCATCACAGGTAATCTTAAATACATTTCATTTAAAACCATATCAGGGGCAGCCCAGGTGGCTCAGCGGTTTAGCGCCGCCTTCACCCAGGGTATGATCCTGGAGACCTGGGATCGAGTCCCACATTGGGCTCCCTGCATGGAGCCTGCTTCTCCCTCTGCCTGTGTCTCTGCCCCCCTCTCTCTCTCCTCTCTGTGTTTCTCATGAATAAATAAAACCTTAAAAAAAATAAAACCATATCAGTACTGTGCTTCTCACAAAACTCATTAATTCAATGGAACATACTATAAAATCTGGATACTTCTGCTGTTAAATAGCTTCCTTCCAACTAAAAAAAAGTCTAGTCTAACCAAAATCACAAGTATGTGGCAGAGTCATATCTGGACCCAAGTCAGTGTGACTTCAAAAGTCATATCAAGACCACCCCAAAACAGAGGGGAAGTGTTCTCAGGAGCTCATCTAAATGTTTCCTACAAATTAAAACCAATAAAGAGTCCTTCTAGAATGCCAGGTATCAGCTAAGATAAAGGCAATTAGAAACATGAATAGATCTACAGCAAATCTCACATTTAATAGTAAAGGGCTAAAAGCTTTTCCCTTGGGATCAAGAACCAGTCAAGGCTTTTTAACTATGCTATTCAACAATGTATCACAGGTTCCAATCTGATGGGTAAGGTAAGAGAAAGGAATAAATGACAGAAGAAATGGAAACAGATAACAAAATTCATTCATCACAATGATATGACTGGTATATATAAAATCTAGTTGCCCAATAAATTTTGGAATTCAGAGAGTTTATCAAACTTTAGACTTACATGATGTAAAAATCAAAGTCATATATTCACATAGAACAGCAGTGGACAATATAGGAAATGATTTTATTTTTAAAAATTATGTACTTTCAAATTATGTTATGAAAATATAATTTACAAGAATTTGAAAATGTATGCCTTTGAATAGAACTCACAAAAATATGGGAAAGTCCTCTATAAAAAATTATGGAATTTTATTGACAAATGTCTGTCAATGATCAATTTATAATGTGGTATATTCATATAATTAAAATGTGGCAAATACGTTAATGAAATATTATTCAATCTTAAGGATACGTTGTATAGCACAGAGGAACCTTGAAAACATGATGCTAAAGTGAAAGAAGCCAGCCACAAAAGTCACATATGGTGTGACTCCATTTACATGAAATGTCCAGAACAGACAAATCCATTGAGCCTGAAAGCAGATTAGTAGTTGCTAAGGCCTAGGGAAGTGACTGCTTAATGGGTATGGGATTTTTCTGGGGTGAGAGGGTTGGGGAGGATGAAAATGTTCTGAAATTAGATAGTGGTTATGGCCTCACAACAGTATGAATGTACTAACCACCACTGAATAGTGCACTTAAAATCATTGCTTACCCAAAGATCCAGCAACTCCATTTCTAGGTATATACCCAAAAGAACTGAAAGTAGTGACTCAAAACAGGTAGTTATATCCCAATGTTCATAGCAGCATTGTCACAACAGACCAAAGGTGGAAACAACCCAAAAGTCCATCATGGAAGAATGGATTAAAAAACTAATGAGTGCCAACTTTCAGTCTGACGTGATTAAAAAGGTCTAGAGGCAGAGAATGAAGATGGTCATACAACAGTGTGAATATACTTAAGACCACTGAATTATATCCCCAAAATGGCTAAAGTAGTAAATTTTATCACAAAATAAATCTGTTGAAATGATGAATTTTACTTTTTAAATATTGTATTTATTTATTCATGAGAGACACAGAGAGAGAGAGAGGCAGAGACACAGCAGAAGGAGAAACAGGCTCTATGCAGGGAGCTCAATGTGGGACTCGATCCTGGGACTCCAGGACAACAACCTGAGGCAGAAGCTCAACCCCTGAGCCACCCAGGTGTCCCGAAATGATGAATTTTAATCTCAAAAAATTTTTGATAATATAGTATTAAATGGAGAAACTTTATTCCTATAGAATCAATGTTATAAAGATGCAAAGTCTAAATAAATTGATCAATATAGTAAATGCAATCTCAAAAATCCCATCAGACTTTTTTGGTGAAATTTGACAAGCTAATTCCAAAATGTATATGGAAATGTACAAGGACAGCCAAGGCACTGTCAGGAAAGAAAAGCAAGGTGACAGGCTTACTTGCTATAAATTTAGAGTAAATAAGACAAGATGTGTTTAGTGCAGGAATAGATTGAGAGACTAATGAAGAGAACAGGATTTAGAATGGATGCAGGCAACATGGACCCTGATTTATGACAGAGTGACACCTCAGAGCAGTGGAGAGAGGATGAGCTCTTCACTGACTGGTGCTGGGACAACTGGATATCCATTGGGGGAAAAATAAAATTGGACCTCAACCTCACTCCACTGACAAAAACCAACTTCAGATGGACTAAAGAACTAAATGAGAAAGGCAAAATTATAAAGCTCTTGAAAGATCATATCGGAGAGTATCTTCAAGAACTGCGGTAAAAGGCTTTTTAGACAAGACACACAGAAAGCATTAACTACCAAAAAAAATGGATCAATTTGACATTATCTATTCATCAAAAACACCCTTATAAGAGTGAAAAGATGAGCTAAAGAATGGCAGAAGAAATATGTAACACATTTAACCATCAAGAATTCATATCTAAAAAAAAAAAAAAAAAAAAAAAAAAAAAAGAATTCATATCTAGAATATATAAAGAATACCTGCTAGTCAACAAGACAGAGAGATCATCCAATAGAAAAATGGGCAAATGACTTTAACTGGTACTTCATAAGAAGAAACCTAAATGGCCAAAAACAAGTGAACAAATGCTCAATCTCATTAGCAATCAAGGATATTGCAAACCAAAAAAAAAAAAAAAAAAAAAAAAAAAAGGATATTACAAACCAAAATCACAATGAAAACTTACAACACTAAGTGTTGGCCAGAATGTGGAACAGCTCTATTCATTGTTGACAGGAGATTAGATTGGTACAAGATTTTTAGAAAACTGTATCACAGAATCTACAAAAACTGAACATGTACATTTGCTATGATCCAACATATGTACCCCAGGTATCACATAGATCCATACGAAATAATAAACATTTCATTGTTTACTTCACAAAATTGATAATTTCACCGTGGTATAAGCTAATATATATCCAACAGAAATACATGCACCAAAAGACATTCCAAGAATGTTCAATGTGGCTTTTTTTTTAAAAGACTTTATTTATTTTTATTTTAAAGACTTTATTTTTTTTTAAAGACTTTATTTATTTATTTGAGATAGAAAAAGTGAGACAAAGAGCATGAGCAGGGGGTAGAGGGAGAAGCAGACTCCCCACTGATCATGGAACCTGATGCAGGGCCCAATCCCAGGACCCCAAGACCATTACCTGAGCTGAAGGCAGACACTTAACTGACTGAGCCATCCAGGCACCTCTCAATGTGGCTTTTTTTTTTTTTTAAGATTTTATTTATTCATGAGAGACACAGAGAAACAGGCAGAGACACAGGCAGAGAGAAAAGCAGGTTTCATGCAGGGAGCCCTATGTGGGACTTGATCCTGGGACTCCAGGATCACGTTCTGGGCCGAAGGCAGTCACTCAACCGCTGAGCCACCCAGGTGTCCCTCAATGTGGCTTTATTTGTAATTGGCCCAAGACTGGAAACAAGAAAACATCCATCAACAGTAAAACAATAAATTGTGGTTTGGTCACACAATGAGATACTATATAGTAACAAAAGAGAACAAGTGCGATTATTATTAACCAAGTGTTGAGGAAAAAAATCAATAATTTGCCAAAAAAAAAAAAGTGCAGTATGATTCCATGTATACGAAGTTCAAAAAGAGTCAAAACTAATTTAAATTGTGTAGGAATGAATATTAAAGTGGTAAATCGAGAGAAAAGTAAGGACATTATTACCATAAAAAAAGTCAGGAGAGTCCCCCTAAAAGGGGGAGTGGGTCGCAATCAAAAGGAGTTGCTGATGGAGTTCTAGGTGGGGACAATGCTCTAGTATTTGACCTGGTGATGCTTACACAGGTACCTGGCTCTATTATTATATTATTGATTACTGTACACTTGTGTTTTGTGCACATTTAGGTGTATGGGTAATATACAACTGAAGGTTTAAAAAAAAGTGCTTATAAGAACAACTTGTTCATTTCTTGCCTGCAGTAAACTCTGTCCTTCCCCCCACCTCTAACTCACAGTACTGTTCCCATTCTCTTCTAGCATTATTTATATGTAAAAGTCTTGAGTCTCACATCTGTCTCTACATATGGGCTATTCCTCCAGGGGAGAGAAGGCACACTGGGAATTGACGTCAGACCCAATTCCATTCCACATAACTCTAAAAATGATTCTCTGTATAAACACTTCAGGAAGCAGACTTTCTGGTCTCAACACCCACTCTGTAGCTCCCAAGGATTTTAAAAACATGAAACAAGTTTTTAAAAGCTTTGCAAGCGCCATGCCACTGTAGTCAAATAGAAGCAGCCAGGGGCAGAGACTCCCACGGTCTCATGCCAAGACCTCCTTCAGTTAGGGGGCCTCAGTATGACATTTCAATACTGGACCTCAGCCTGGCCTTTTCTGGCCAGGCATACTACAGGTCTAATTATCTAGGTTTGGTTCCAGATACATGGTCTCCCAAAATGGGTAATAACTAATTAATATCTAACTATACCAGTTAGCTTTTGGCTCCATTCCTCACACCATCCATATGCAAATTCCATTTAAAATTTTTAGAAAGATATCATGGCAAAAATCATTAACTGAGGTAAGAGTACATTTCAAAATATGTAACCTCTTTATCCTTTTGGGGAAGCAGCTGCTGAATTTTTTTTTTTTCCGGGAAGCAGTTAATGAACAACTAAAACATGCAAGAACAAAGACTCCCAGCAGAAAATGGTTAGGTATGATCAAGGACAGGTTTCTTTTCTTTTTTTTCTTTTTTTTTTTTGTTTAAATTTTATTTATCTATTTGAGAGAAAGAGAGAAAAAGCACACAAGCCACAGGGAGGGGCAGAAGGAGAGGGAGAAGCAGACTTCCAGCTGAGCAGGGAGCCCAAAGACTAAGTAGGGCTCAATCCCAGGACCCTAGATCATGACATGGAACTGAAGGCAGACGCTTAATTGACTCAGCCACCCAGGTGCCCCTAGGGTAGGTTCTTTATTAGAGAAGAAATAAAATATTTAGAGAAAAGGAGCCCCCAAAACAACAAAATAAAAAGGCAACCTATGGAATGAAAAAAAAAATACTTGGAAACCATGTAACTGATAAGGAGTTAACACCCAAAACATATAAGGAATTCATACAACTCAACAGCAAAAAAAAAAACAAATTATCTGATTTTAAATGGGCAAAAAACCTGAATAGACATTTCTTCCAAAGAAGACATACAAATGGCCAACAGGTACATAAAAAGGTGCTCAATGTCACCAATCATTAGGGAGATGCAAATCAAAACCATACTGAGATACCACCTCACTTCACATCTGTTAGAACGGCTATTATCAATAACACAAGTGATAACAAGTATTGGCTAGGATATGAAGAAAAAAAGAGCCCTTAAGTACTGTTAGTGGGAATGTAAATTGGTACAGCCATTATGGAAAACAGTAAGAAGGTTCTTCAAAAACTTAAAAATAGAATTACTGTGCAATCTCACTTTTGGGTATATATCTGAAGGAAGTAAAGTCACTATCTTGAAGAGACATCTATACTCCCATATTTAGTACACAGCATTATTCACAGTAGCTAAAACATGGAAACAACTGAAGTGTCCATCAATTGATGAAATGTGGTATGTATGTAACACACACAGGGATATTATTCGGCCATAAAAAAGGAAACCCTGCTATGTGTGACAACAAACAGATTCATCTTGAGGGCATCATGCTTATTAGTGAAGTAAGCTCGACAAAGACAGACAAATAGGGGGATCCCTGGGGTGGCGCAGCGGTTTGGCGTCCGCCTTTGGCCCAGGGCACGATCCTGGAGACCCAGGATCGAATCCCACGTTGGGCTCCCGGTGCATGGAGCCTGCTTCTTCCTCTGCCTGTGTCTCTGCCTCTCTCTCTGTGTGTGACTATCATAAAAAAAAAAAAAAAAAAAAAAAAAGACAGACAAATAGGGTATGATCACTCTTATATGTGGAATCTAAAAAAGTTGAACTCACAGAAACAAGTATAATAGTAGTTAGCAGGGCCTGGGGGAAGGGGAGAAAGGTTAGTCGAAGAGTACAAATTTCAGTTACAGGATGACTAAATTCAGAGGATCTCAAGAACAGCATAATGATCATCAGTAACAATACAGTGCTGTGGGGGTGCTTGGGTGGCTCAGTCGGTTAAGTATCTGACTCTTGATTTCAGCTCAGGTCATGATCTCAGAGTTGTAAGACTGAGCCCTCCATTAGGTTCTGCACTCAGTGGGGAGATTGTCTCCCTCTTCCCCACTCCCAATCCCCACTCACTCTCTCTAAAAAAAGGGGGGGGGGAGGAAAAGTCAATATAATGTGTACATTTGAAATCTAAGAAAGTAGGTCTTAAATGTTCTCAACATTAAGACAAAAAAGTTAACTATGTGAGGTGATGGATATCTAACTAACCCGTGGTAATCACTGTACAATATACAAATATATCAAACCATCACATTGTATACCTTAAACCTACACAATGTTATGTGTCAATTTTATCACAGTAAAGCTAGAGAAAATAGTTTATTTAAACAATTAGAAGAGGAACTCTCTGTCAGAGGCCTAGATTCAGGTCTGGGCTCCACCATAATCTAAATGGGTGACCCATATTCAAGTTTTTTAAATCTCAATTTTTTCTGTAAAATAAGGACACCAACATTTATCTCAGAGAGTTACAATGAGGACTAAATGAGAGGGTTCATTTGAATAGAACTTCTAAAGGACTACACAAATTGCTGTAACATTAGAAGGAATCATTGACTAAAACTCCATGAAATGTGAGAAGCTGATGGACAAGAAAGAACCCTGGGGTATTAGAACCCGTTAAAATTAATTATTCTTGCTTTCAATTGAAATCAGTGTTTACTGTCAATTCAAGCCATGCCCAACATGTAGGACAAGAGGATTACAATATTAACTACTCACAGTCCTCCATCAGCAATGAATTAGCAGCATCCACTAAACAATACTAAAATGAATCTTGAGGGCATCATCACCATCACTAAGTACCTATGTGGTAAATCCTAAACTAGGGTATACAAAATTCTTGTGGACATGTCTCCACTATTAAACTTATAATTGAGGTCAGGAAATGGTATTAGCACCTATAAAATACAGAAAGTAAGTAGTATTAGAACAATCAGAGTTCAGAGAGGAAGAAATCACTGGGGGCTACAGTGGCTGAAAAGATTTCCTGGAGGCGGCAGTAAAAGAGAGAACAGAGGGGAAAAAAGGCAGAAATGAGGATGGTTTACAGGGGCAATAGAAGAAATATCTGCTTGTCCTAAGAGGTGTGTGTTAAGAAAAGAGAGAATCTGAGGGCTGATAATGGAGAAACCAAATTAAGAGATCTGGATTTTGTGCATCAGGAATCTACTCCAGGCTTTTCAGCCAAAAAAAGTGAAATGATTAAAAGATGGGTTTCAGAAAGAGAGAGACCCATACTGGCTATGCAGGTGGAGCGGGGCACAGGGCAATTCTGGAGGGAAAGGCTGGAAGCAAGCACTCCCATCACGAAGGCAGTGCCCAACTGTGAGTGATGCACTCTCAAGTTCTATGCAGGGGGAAAGAAGAAAGAAAGGGTAAGTCTCAGGCCTATTTCAGAGGAAATCAGGGATACCAAGACTTCTAACCCAGTGAATGAGAGAAGAGGGGGCTGCAGTGAAGAATCAGTTTGGGTGAAACTGGGAAAAGATGCTAACTTGCACTTTACACCAAGGAACTAAAAGAAGATCTCATGACTGGGACACCAGGATTTAGCAGCTGTCTTCTGTTCCTACTGCCTATAGCACTCCCTACTCCCACCTCATAAATCCCCCATAAGCTTTCAGATCCCAGCCAAAAATTATTTCTTTAGGACAGGTCTCCAAATTATATGCTCTCATAGCAACCACTACCTCTCCATTAAAACATTTCACATTTCGGGGTGCCTGGATGCCTCAGTCAGTTGGGCGACTGACTCCTGATTTTGGCTCAGCTCATGATCTCAGGGTCATGGGATTGAGCCCCATGTTCGGCTCTGCTCAGCGAGGAGTCTGCTAAAGATCCTGTCCCTCTCCCTCTGCTCCTCCCTCACTTGTTTACGCTCTCTAAAATAAATAAAGAAAATCTTAAACACACACACACACACACACACACTCCACCCTGTAATCTGTGGATTAATTGGCAAGTTAGTAAATTCTATGGAAGACGGAGCTGTGTCTATCGCATTCACTCATACATTCTAAAACCAAGCCTAGTATAAAGCACACAGCAGGGGTCCAGGAAAGCCATAGTGAACAAATGTGCACAAGAGTGAAAAAAAAAGTGAAAATAAGAGGAGGGAGGAAAAGGTGAAGGGGTAGAAAACAGGACAGAAGAGAGGCGCAGAAGAGCACAGATCAAGTGCAGGAGGATGTGGAAGCAGCAAGAGACAGAAGAAGTCATTGGAGAGGCTGCAGAAGAAGAATCCAAGGAGTACAGTTCTGAAACTCAGGGGGAGAGTGGATTTCAAAGGCCACAGAAAGGCTATGAGGAGACTTTAAGATGGAGAAAAGTCAACAATAGGAGTGGGTTCCCCAGCTGTTCCCAAGAACACACTTAATACAGCATAGAATGCCTGTGCGGGACAAGGAAAGAACTCACAGCCCAGCCTCCTTTTCTCAGTGACCTTCGCTGCTGTCTATCCAGCTGCCTAAGCCAAGCCCTACAAGTCCTAAGACAGGAAGGATGTGAACTTGCAGTCAGGCATCTATCGGCTGGAAATGACAATGACGCACGTAGCTTTAAAAATAGAGATCTCTGACAAGGGCCAAAGTGCAGTTCAGGAACATCACAGAGAAACCATCTCCATGTTTAAGAGATCTCATTTCTCAAATGTCACTGAAAATTCTCCAGTAAACAAATGCAGTAAAGAATCCTCTAAGACTTTAAGGGGATAGTATGAAAGATCAATCAAAATCAATCTGTCCTGTAACCTCCAGGTCAAGTGGGAGGACTGAAGTTCAGAAAACTGCTCACTTTGCCCACAGCTAAGTAAGACTGCTCATAAACTGAGGCTATCAAACAGCAACAATGGCTGATATAGGTTATGAATTTAATGCTTCTAAGCAGTATTCAGGATGTCTTTCTTTCCAAAACTTGTAATAAGTTTTGATTTATTTCTTCATATACCCTGTAAGCAACATTAGTGAGGCCCAGGACTTCTTATAGCTGAGCATTCTAAGCTCTAGGGGGAGCAGAAAGTTAGTCAATCTTGATAGCACCATATACCTGGTACATGCCTGGCACTCAGTAGGCAGTCCAAAAACGTTTGCTGAAGCAAAGAATGGTCCCAGCTGCACCAGGATGCTGGACAATTTCAAACACCAAGTGTTAATAAAAACTAAGACTAGCTGTCTTTAAGTGCCAAGAATTTTTTTCCTAGCTTCTGGCCCCAGGAGGGCAATCTATTTCCTCTAAAATGTCATACAATGAAGATTAAATCACATTGTAATAAATCCACTAAAAAATCTCTAATTAGCAAAATGAGTTCATGCTCCAGTAAACCATTAATTTTGAGTGAGGCTAGACAATTCACCATAACAAGGTTTGACTTATTTGGATATTTCATAGAAAGAAAAATTAAAGTATGGAAGTTATCTAGAGAAACCAATTTCAACAATTATTCCTGGATCTCACTTACTGTGATGAGAATACACAACTCCCTTCAGGTCTATGAGTGTACTCCTGCTACTGGGAATGGATTAGGGCACCTCACAAGTATAAAAAATGAAAGGAATCACATTTAAAAGCAAACCAAAATTCTAAATGGATATTCCTTGCTTTTTCTCAACTTACAGAAAAGATGCTGGAGACAATTAAGTTCAGTTCTGCAAGCTTGCATATAAAGCATTTCTATCTTTTTAACTCCATTTTAGCCACAACTTTTTATTATAAAAAATAGAATTATAAACAGAAATCCTATTGAGTGTATATATATATATGTCCTACTATATATATTTTTTTTAATTTTTTATTTATTTATGATAGTCATACAGAGAGAGAGAGAGAGAGGCAGAGACACAGGCAGAGGGAGAAGCAGGCTCCATGCACCGGGAGCCCGACATGGGATTCGATCCCAGGTCTCCAGGATCGCGCCCTGGGCCAAAGGCAGGCGCCAAACCGCTGCGCCACCCAGGGATCCCTATATTTGAATGTACATTATATCAGGAAACAGCTATAAAACAAGTGTTTGAAACAGCTAACTCTCCTAAATGACACCAGCAGAAAAGTAGAATAATGCTCTGAGCCCCCTACCTCCAACCAAGCATTCTTCTTACTTACATCGATCTAATACTACCTTTTGTAGCAAAAAATAGGACCTAAATACCTAAATACTCTGCCTCTACCTCCATCTCTAGCTCTGTAACTTAGGGAAGTCACTTAAAACAACCTCAGAAGTTTTACCAGGTCTCCAAACAATCTGGACTGAAACCACTAAAATCCCTCTGAACTCTAAAAGAAAGATCATTGTAGAGGAAATAATTTTTTTTGTTTTTTAAAATCAACAATTTTTTAATTGTTTAAAAGATTTTATTTATTTATTAATGAGAGACAGAGAGAGAGGGGGGCAGAGACATAGGCAGAGGGAGATGCAGGCTCCCGCCAGGGAACCTGATGTGGGACTGGATCCCAGGACCCAGCATCACACCTGAGCCGAAGGCAGACTCTTCACCACTGAGCAACCCAGGCATCCCTAGAGGAAATCTGATTACGTGTGTCAATACACTGCACAATGTTGATTCTACTCTTCTCACAACTAGTGCTGCTCATCATTAGAAACATTTTCATATCGGAAGACATCACTGCACTGGAGGTAACACATGTAAAGGATCTATTTTTATACGGTCACGATTTAGGAATCAGAAAGTCTTACACTGAGCAAAGCTATGTATTTGTCAGAAATTGCAAAGGCAAAGTAAGATCATTCAGTTCTCTGAATCTGCTGATGTCAAGGAGTTATTTAAAGCCTAGATATTATCATTGTTATTCTGACGTTGTTAAATATGGAAAGGGTTAGGGAAATTTTGTGGGCTTGCATACTTGAAAAATGTTCAATTTTTACATGGCTTCTCTAAGTGCCCTGTCAGTAGAAAACATATGATTTGGGAATAAGTCACATGTCTTACCTAGAGTGCTTAGGATTACCACACAGATCCTTCCTGAAGTTGAGTGATGGCACATCCAGAAAACTAAAGACAGTAGATTTCCTTCACACAGCTCACATTAGACATCACTAACCAACTGTGGCACTCTTTCACAGAGACTAGATACAATCTCATTATGCTTTTGGACCTGGACTCCAGTAAGCCACTACCAACTGATCAGAAGAGCCAAATGAACAAAAATCATTTGCCTTCCTTGTTAAATCAGTACACGGGGGTGAACACCCAGGATGGTGGTAATGCCAGTCAGTGACTGCCAATCTACCTAACACATAGCTCTCAACAATGGATCTCAGTAGAAACAAATCTGTTCTTTTATACAAAATCCATTATTTAGAAAACTAAATCATGGGAAATTGCTTTTCTTTTTACAACAATAAATTCAAGGTTTCTTTCTTTTTTTAAAAGATTTTATTTATTTATTCATGAGAGACACAGAGAGAGAGAGGCAGAGACATAGGCAGAGGGAGAAGCAGGCTCTATGCACGGAGCCCAAGGTAGGACTTGATCCCGGGACTCTGGGATCACGCCCTGAGCCGAAGGCAGACACTCAACCGCTGAGCCACCCAGGCATCCCAAATTCGAGGTTTCTTTCATAAATCTGACTTTTAAATACCAGCTTATATAAAATATTTTAAGAATACGTCTATAATAAAGGATGAAATCATAACACTGTATGTTAACTATACTGGAATTAAAATGAAAGTAATGAAATCATTAGTGTTTATGACTAAAGTCACTATCACTACTATCATTAAGAGGAGTCTATTAACACAGTATAAGGAATATAGTCTATGATATTGTAATAGCATTGTATGGGGACAGATGGCAGTTTGTGGTAAGCACAGCATAATGTATAATGAACTTCTCAATTCACTATGTTGTACATCTGAAACTAATACAACATTGTGTGCCAACTATACTAAAAACTTTTTAAATTAGAATGCACTGGAAGAGAATAGAAAGCATAAGAATGCATTTCACTTAGTAAAAATAAGTATTATTTGTGGAGCTTTACCCCCTCACACACACTTCTGTGTGTGTGTGTGTGTGTGTGTGTGTGTGTGCGCACATGCTCATGCATACATGCTGAGTCGTGATAGAGAAGGTATTTCTCATTCTGTATTGGAGATAAAGAAATTTGAAAGCCACTCTTAAAAAAAAAAAAGCCTATTAAATACCAAGTTAGGAAACAAAAGAAGAATATGGTACACAACTTTCAGAGAATTTCTACTTTAGAGTTAGGTTAAGTCATGTACACAAAAAGCCATATACTACTTTTTTGTATTTCCGGCTTTTTGTTAAAGTTTATATTGTCATCATTATAATTTTTAGAAGGACCAGAGGAAGACAAACATACATACTTGCCCTTTAGGAGCTTACTACTTGAGATGGACAATACCAGATAAATAAACTTTAAATGGCAGTCAGCCAACAGAATAAAGCAATTACACCAAAGTATAAATAAAAAGGGACAGGAAATTAATTTTAATCATCCGGAGTTGGCAAAACATGCTCACAAAATCTTCTGCTATTATAATTCACTGTTTAATCAGCCAATTGATATTATTTTCAGTTCCTGGAATGTATTTCATGACCCAAGAAAAGGGAATGATTTTATGAACTCAAATCTTCCACAGTCATTTTCATCACCCTTCAAAAGAGTGTTAGTTCAATAAATGAAACTCTATGCAAGTTATTATTTGCATCAACTATGAAATTACAGGACTAGTTCCCTACTTGAAATGTTGGGAACAGCTAGGTAGGGGAAATAAACTAGGGCCCATGTCCAATTTTCTGGAGATTTTTATGTAGGGTTTTAATGGGTGACTTTGCTGGTTTATTTGAAATTTTGTGA
Source organism: Vulpes vulpes (assembly GCF_048418805.1). NCBI lineage: Eukaryota > Metazoa > Chordata > Mammalia > Carnivora > Canidae > Vulpes > Vulpes vulpes. The sequence continues at coordinate 122,445,144 of NC_132791.1, read as the reverse complement.
ATCCCCCAAATATTCTAATATTGAAATGTTAAAAGCAAATATATTCAGCAAAAGCTATATATGTAGTATTTCTTCTACTAACATACATAATTGAGTTGATTGTAGGTGTTAAGATTAAATGGATTTTGGAGCACCTGGGTGGCTCAGTCATCTGAGTGTCTGCCTTTGGCTCAGGTCATGATCTCCTGGTCCTGGGATTAAGCCCCAGGTCAGGCTCAACAGGGAGTCTGCTTCTCCCTCTCCCTCTGCTCCTCCCCTGTGCCTATGCTCCCTCTCTCTCTTAAACAATAAAATATTTTTTAAAGAGTAAATGGATTTTTTAAAAGATAAATCAATATTTTAAAAGTAAATAGTTTTAAAAGTAACTACTGAAGGGATCCCTGGATGGGTCAGTGGGTTTAGTGCCTGCCTTCGGCCCAGGGCATGATCCTGGATCTCAGGATTGAGTCTCACATCGGGCTCCTGCATAAAGCCTGCTTCTCCCTATGCCTGTGTCTCTGCCGCCCTCTCTCTCTCTCTCTCTCTCTCTCTCTGTGCTCACATGAATAAATAAAATCTTTTTAAAAATTAAAAATTAAAAAAAATAAAAGTAACTATTGAGTGATTGGGCAAGGTAAACAACGATGGGAAAACTGGGTCACAATGACAAAAAGACATTAACAGTCGCTCTCCCTTGCTCAAAATCTGCAAGGAACTCCCACTGGAAACAGGATCTGTAGCCTACAAAGTGGCTTGGTAGACTAGTTGGGAGAAAAGTGGTAGAAAAGAACAGGAGCAGCAAACTAACTTTGTGAAACTCACAGGTGTAAGTGAACCAGGCACACAGGGTAGGTGGAAGAGGCTACGAGACAGGAGGCAGGGTGTGGCTCCCAGGCTTTGAACTCGTCATTCTGTAAATGATCCTGACTAGGGAGTTCAAAAGCATCCACATGAAAACAGACCTAACACAGGTAAAAGAAAAGAATTCCATCCTCCTGCAATGTATCAAATTGATAGAGAACCAGTTAACACCTGAGTCTGCCAAGCAGTAAGCCCTGCCAGTTCACATTAGAAACAAAGGACAGAAGAAGGCAAGGCTGTATGTTAAGTGACTGAGCTCACAGGTGGGATCCTCAGTCTTTGAAGCAAAGAGGTATTTTCCATTTCTTGTCAAGTTAAAAGTTGGCCTTGAGAAGCAAAAGATAAAGGGAAGCACACAGTAGAACATAAGCAATGGAGTCAAATCGTAAGACTATTTTTCTGGATTATAGCTTATAGACTAATGAGTTCCTGGCAAGGGTCAGAACACAGCTTACAAAGCTGAGAGTGAATGTGCTTAGAGAAACTTCCAACTAGATGAAGAGATCTTTAAACTAAAATCTGAAAGGGGAAGAAAAAAAAATCCAGATAAAAATCATAAAATCAGACACTCTAGTCCAAAATATTTTATGTTTTAAAAAACACACAGAAGGAAGAACTAAATAATTTTAAGGAAAAATACAAAGAGGCTTAGAAATAAAAACCTATGGCCTCAAATATCAATAAAGCATTTGATCCACTATGTTAAAAGAAGATGTCAAATAAAAAGCAAGAGCAAGCACTTTTCCATTTTCCTTCTGCTAAGTCCAGCTAAAAACCCTAGACCTATGTATGAAACAAACATAAAACAACTCCAAAGGGCAGAAAAAAGAAAGCAGGCCAGCTAGCAACCTCAAGACCCCAGGAACAATACTTTTATACAATAAACAGTCTACTCTAGCAGTGATAATTTTATGTGTCAACTTAGCTAGGCCACAGTATCCAGATATTTGGTCTAACATAAGACTAGATGTTGCTGTGTAGACATTTTTTAGATTAAATTAACACTTAAATCAGCAGACTTTGAGTAAAGCAATTACCCTTCATAATGTGGGTAGGCCTTGTCCAATCAGTTGAAGAGCTTACGAAAAAAAGAGTGAGGTTCCCTCAAGGAAGAGAGAATTCTGCCTCCAGACTGCCTTCAGACTCAAGCTACATTGATTCTTCCCTGGGTTCTCAGCCTGACAACCTACCTTAGAGATTTTAGGCTTAATGGTTCCCACAATTGTGTCAGTCAATTTCTTAAATTACTCTAATACACACACACACACACACACACACACACATACACGCTATTCGTCTGTTTCTCTGGACGACCCTAAAACACTAGTCAAACAGCACTCAAGAGTGTCATTCCACCTACACTTCTGATAATAAATGTTCAGTGGAGAATCCAGACTTCCACCTTTACCAGGCTGCAATGAAGGACCCCTCCTCCTGGCCTGGATGGTATCAGAGAAGACTGAGTAGCAGGGAGCCAGGACTTACAACCCTGGTGGGCAGTAATCAGTCTCCTCTCTCCATCACCTACCACGTAGCATCAGAGGAAACCATACAGGGAGCCTGGACTCCCACTCTACCGAACAGTAATAAGGCACCCCACCACCTACATGCTGAGGTGGTGTCAGAGAAGGCCTAGTAGAGTCAGGACTCCATTACTGTCCAACAGTCACACCCCCATGGAATCAGTGGAGGCCACCTGGGGAGTAGTAACAAGGTACCCCTACCCTCAGTCAAGGTGATATCAGTAGAGGCCTACTAGGGACACTAAACTTCCCACCACCACATAGCAGTAACATCCAACCATACCTACTCCCAGGTATCTATGGAGACCAAGAAGAGAACCTGGACTTCTAATTCTGTCTGGCAGTGACAAGACAACCTCCCTTTCCTCCACCATTGTTGGGTCAGAGGAGGTCAGCTAAAACAAAAGACTTAAAGAAGACCCAGAGTCTCATAATACCCAAAATGTCCTGGTTTAAATGAAAACTTATTCATTTCAGTAACAACCAAGATCTCAATTCTCATGACAAATGACAACAGATGTCAACACAGAGATGATTAAGATACCAGAATTATCTAACAAAGATTTGAAAGCAGTCATGATAAAAATGCTTCCATCAGCAATTATGAACATGCTTGAAAAAAAAAAATAGAAAGTCTCAGCAAAGAAACAGAAGAAGAACCAAACGGATATCAGAGATGAAATGAAAAGGACAAAAGCTTAAATAAACAGCTCAGTGGATATGCTCCACAGCAGAGTGGAGGAATCAAAGGGGAAAAAAAAAAATCAGTGAACCAGAAAAAAGAGTAATACAATTACACAATCTGAGTAACAGAAAGGAAAAGGACAAAAAAAATAAAGAGTTCCAGGGACCTGTAGAACTCTCACCAAAGCTCTAACCTTCATGTTGCCAAGTCCCAGAAGGAGAGGAGAAAGAGGGCAGGGCCGAAAGAGGCCAAGAAGCAGAAATGGTTGAAACTCCCCAAATCTAGCAAGACAGTTAAACTTAGGGAATCAAGAAGCTGAACAAATCCCAATCAGGATAAATTCAAAGAAATGCATTCTAGGATACTTCATAATTTAACTTGTGAAAACTAAAGACAAAGAAAAAAATCTTGAAAGCAGCCAAAGAAAAACAACATCTTGCCTACAGAGGAAAAACAAGTAGGATGACAGCAGATCTCTTATCAGAAACCAAGGAGGCGGGATCCCTGGGTGGCGCAGCGGTTTGGCGCCTGCCTTTGGCCCAGGGCGCGATCCTGGAGATCCAGGATCGAATCCCACATCGGGCTCCCAGTGCATGGAGCCTGCTTCTCCCTCTGCCTATGTCTCTGCCTCTCTCTCTCTCTCTCTCTGTGACTATCGTAAAATTAAAAAAAAAAAAAAGAAAAAAAAAAAAAGAAAAAAAGAAACCAAGGAGGCCAGAGAGATGGTACAATGTTGTTCAAGCAGTGAAATAACAGAACTGCCAACCCATCATGCCATATCCAGAGAAGCATTCTTTACCCTGAAAGAATGGCACAAATTCTAAAAATAGAAGCTAATAATAAAAGAAGGAACTGTGGAACATTACGAAGGAAGAAAGAACAGAACAATAAGTACATGGATAAATACAATAAATTTTCCTTCTCAAGTTTTCTAAGTTATCGTTTAAAGGTTGAAGCAAAAATTTTGACACTTTTTTTTTTAAGATTTTATTTATTTATGAGAGAGAGAGAGAGAGAGAGAGGTACAGACACAGGCAGAGGGAGAAGCAGGCTCCATGCAGGGAGCGCCTCCATCCAGGTCTCCAGGATCACACCCTGGGCTGAAGGTGGCGCTAAACCGCTGAGCCACCTGGGCTGCCCAAATTTTGACTTTCTGATGTGGTTCTCAATATACATACGAGAAATATTTTAGACAATTATATACAGGAAGATAAAGGGATTTAAAGAGAGGTAAGACTTCTAATACTTCACTTGCACGGGTATAGCCAATCTAGAAAATCACTTGGCAGTTTCTTAAAAACCGAAACCTATACCTACCGTATGATCCGGCAGTCATATTCCTGAGCATTTATCCCAGAAAAATGAAAACGTGCATCACACAAAAACCTGTACACAAATATTCACAACAGCTTTATTTGTCCAAAAACTGGCAACAACCAAAATGCCTTTCAACAGGTAAATGACTCAACAAACTGTACGACCTTATACCATGGAACACAACTCAGAAACTAAAAGGAACAAACTGATACACACAACTTGGATGGATCTCAAGGGTATCACATGCAGAGGGAGAAAGGCAGTCTAAAGGTTACATACTGTATGATTCCATTTATTTAAAATTCTCAAAATAGGAAAATTAGAGATGGAGGATAAAGTAACCGTTGCCAGGGGTCAGGGATGGTGAAGATGGCATGAAACTATACAGGAGTGGTAGAAAGAAGACTTCTGTGCAGGTGGAATAGTTCTGTACTTTGGATCCTTTCAGTGGATACCTGAATCTATTTACATGTGACAAAATGGCACAGAATCATACTAACGTAATTTCCTGGTTTAGGAACTCTACTCCAGTTACAGTGGGGAAATTGAAGAGTACATGTACCCTTCTCTGTATGAGCTTTGTAATTCCTGGGAATCAAATTCTTTCACGAAAAAAAGTTTTTTAAATGAAAAAAAAAAAAAAAGCAATAAGGAGCCTCGAGATTTGACAGGATGGTATATGTGACTGGAACTGGTTAACCTGTGTCCCTAATAGAAGGGTATATCTTTCTCAAGAGAAACTCAAATAACATAAACTAAAAGGCAAAAAATAAGCAAAATTTTCCTGAAAACCCTTCACCATGAGAGGAGAAATGGAAAGGACTGAACACAGCAATGATGAGACTTGAAGAAAAGACAGAATACTAATCAAAAAAAGGTATCAAGGCAGTTGCAAACATGGCTCAGAGCAGAGACGGCGAAAACCCCTTCACTGGGCCCGGCGAGCTTGACAACCCCTTTCTGGACCCAGCTGTGATCCAGCACCGACCCAGCCCGCAGTATGCCACTCTTGACATCTACAACCCTTTTGAGACCCGGGAGCCCCCACTGGCCTATGAGCCTCCTGCCCCTGCCCCGTTGCCTTCACCCTCGGCGCCCTCCTTGCAGTCATCAAAAAAGCTCAGCCCCACAGAACCCAAGAACTATGGCTCCTACAGCACCCAAGCTTCAGCTGCTGCAGCCACTGCTGAGCTGCTGAAGAAGTCGGAGGAGCTCAACCGGAAGGCCGAGGAGTTGGACCGGAGGGAGCAGGAACTGCAGCATGCTGCCCTGGGGGGCACAGTTGCTCGACAGAACAATTGGCACCCCCTACCTTCTTTTTGCCCAGTCCAGCCCTGCTTTTTCCAGGACATCTCCATGGAGATCCCCCAAGAATTTCAGAAGACCGTATCTACCATGTACTACCTCTGGATGTGCAGCACGCTGGCCCTTCTCCTGAATTTTCTTGCCTGCCTGGCCAGTTTCTGTGTGGAGACCAGCAATGGCTCAGGCTTTGGGCTCTCTATCCTCTGGGTCCTCCTTTTTCACTCCCTGCTCCTTTGTGTGCACCGCCCCATGTATAAGGCCTTCCGGAGTGAAAGTTCATTCAATTTCTTCGTTTTCTTCTTCATTTTCTTTGTCCAGGATGTGCTTTTTGTCCTCCAGGCCATTGGCATCCCAGGTTGAGGGTTCAGTGGCTGGATCTCTGCTCTGGTGGTGCTGAAGACCAACACGGCTGTAGCTGTGCTCATGTTCCTGGTTGCCCTGCTCTTCACTGGCATAGCTGTGCTGGGAATTGTGATGCTAAAGCAGATCCACTCCTTGTACCACTGCACAGGTGTCAGCTTTCAGAAAGCCCAGCAAGAATTTGCTGCTGGTGTCTTCTCCAACCCCGCGGTGTGAACTGCTGCCGCCAATGCAGCCGCTGGCGCTGCCGAAAATGCCTTCTGAGCCCCATGAGCCCTGGCAGGGATGCCCTGGCCCTGCTACTGGAGGGAGCGCACTTAGCCTTCATTCCCGAGGGCTCTGGGGCTTGGTGAGACATCCGTCACTACTTGGGGTCTCCTCTCATGCCCCCAGGTTCGCAGCCATAACTGCTGACCCTGACTTAAGGGTGTGGGGAGCCCACTGTGACCACGTTCCGCTACCCCTGCCACCCCCCCCGAATAGGCCACACTACTGCCATCTCTTACACACCCCAACCCAGCTTCCCTCTGCTGTGCCAAGGCTGTTGCTTCGGTTATTTAAATAAAAAGAAAGTGGAACTGGAAAAAAAAAAAAGGTATCAATCTTGTTTTCTAAAAAACTGCTAACCAGTCTTATAGCAAATGCTATCATATTAAGGCAAGAACATGAACCTTTTTCATTGGCTGACATCTTGATAGGTAACATAAACCTATTTGTTCTGTTCTTATTAAAGGGAGACAGAGATAGCTATAGAAATCAGGGGTTTGGGGCGGCCCGGTGGCTCAGCGGTTTAGCGCCGCCTTCAGCCTAGGGCATGATTCTGGAGACCCAGGATTGAGTCCCACGTCGGGCTCCCTGCATGGAGCCTGCTTCTCCCTCTGCCTATGTCTCTGCCTCTCTCTCTCTGTGTCTCTCATGAATGAATAAATAAAAAATCTTTAAAAAAAAAAAAAAAAAGAAATCAGGGGTTTGGAAATTTTAAGAATTTCCTTAAAACAAGAGGAAGTAGGAGAGTTAAGTATTTCTCTGGGTGTGGGATCTGTTAATGAAGGCTGACAAGGCTCATCAGCTAACATCTGTGCAGTGGGGGGCCCTGCCAGCAATACAACGATGGGAAGGACACGATCCCTGTCTTTCCAGAGTTTGTAACCTAGCACCCTAAGAGGAGTATACCTAGACCTTGAAGGATGATAGCGCTTGAGTCCTAATTAGTCTAAATATCTATTATTATTAGGATTTTTTGGGAGGTCTCTCTTGAATTCAAGATGGCCAAATGAAGGGCTATATAAGTATTTTAGTTAAAAATTGTTAAATCAATAAAAAAATAAATAAAAAAATTTAAATCATCTGCTATGTATATATCCTATGTTCAGTATGGTGGAGATTTCAAAAAGTAAGGACAAAGACATGAACCGTTGTCCTTAAATAAATAAATAATTTAGCAGAGAACACAGTCACATAAATATAGGAGAATGAAACAGGAAAGAAATGAAAAATTCCCTGCCCAATTAACGAAAATCTAGAAATCTCAAACCATTTAACCTTCCCCCAAACACTCAATGTTCTTTCATACTTCAACCTTTGCATATGCGGTTCCCTTTGGCTGGAAAGTTAATTTCCCCTTCCTCTGCCAGAGAATGCCCTGTCATTTTCTGAGACCCAGCTCCCATGCCACCTCTTATATGAAGCAGGAAGTCCTTCCTTCTTTCTCTGTGCTCCTACAGCATATTCTGGCACTCATGACATTGCTGAAAAATGTCTGAGAAGACAAGACTTCAAATTCACCTTTAGGTTTATCAAAATAATTTATGTGCATAGTTCAAACCTTACGTAGCACCAGAAGTTTATGAAAAACAGTGGTACCCTCTGTATTTCCAGGTCCCACTTCCCAGAGGCAGCTACTTACAAGTCCATCAGCTTTTTCTCCTGGTACCTTTTGATTTTTTCAATTGTCAAATAATAATACACAGTAACTTCTTTTGGTACTTGATGCACCTTGGCATCAACCATTTCTCATCTATCATTTCAGGTATACTCTGGGGCCTTCATCACTGTGAAAAGCAGGGTCCTTCAGTTCTGGGTGATTTTCCCAGAGTTTTTGATAATTTCCACTCTTCCATTTCATTTGTTCTCTCTGGACCTCCTATTAGCTAGCTGGATGCTGGCTCATCTTTCTCCCTTTTCCTATTGTCCATTTCTTTGGGTTTTGTTCTGTTTTTGTACTATTGTGGAATGGAAGATTGCTCCAACTTGGTCCTTTCATTGTTCTAATTTTGTCAATCTCCATTATCTTATTCTTAGTTTCTAGGAGCTCTTACTTTCTGATGGTTCTTTTTTCAAAGCAAATGCTTTTGTTTCACGGTCCCCAATCTTTTCCTAACTGGAAAAGGAACCTATCAGGAAACATTGATTATAGAAATTTAAAATCTTTTTCTGCTTCCTATACATTGTTTTTTCCAATTCCTTCCCTGACCCCAGACACTTTTTTTCTTGGTGGAGTCTTGTCTTAAATGATAGGACATTTTGCTTTCTGTCACCTTTGTATTTTCAATACATAGTCAGTGACAATAAAAAGTTATATAAGTGGGTAGATGAATGAGCCAATGAAGGAACAGAGGAGAAGCATTTAAAATTTATGAAAAAGATGCCAAAAAGGTTAGACACTCATGCTATTGTACTGGAAAGACTGACAGATCAGGGTCTTTTTGGGCCAGGAGACCCAGGACAGTGGGAAAGGCCCCTGCCAACAGATAGTCTCTGGTACATGTACTGGATAGACATGGCCCTTTGTGGGAACCTCAACAACAGGCAAATTATTTCATTTTACTTAAAATTTCATGTAATTCTTTAACTCTCCTCCTGCCTGGAAGAGTTTAACATACAACTTCATGGTCTATTTGCCACAGCAACATCCTGTCTTAGTTCAGTATTTAAAAAAGTTATTCATGTTGCTCTTCTCCTCATAGCTTATAATAGGTAAACCACATTTATCTCTTTGAGGCAATCTAGTAAGCAGAAAGAGGAGCAAAAGTAGTCTTAGATCTAATGACTGAAATAACTAAGAGGCCAGAAGGCTAAGAGGCAAAAATTACTTAATAGAAAATCTTTCTCAATTTTGAGTTGAAGGTTCTTCTTGGGCTCAGAAACAAGAAACCAGAGGTCAGCTGACAGCATACTGAGTGTGGTCTGTAAGCACACAAGAGAGCTTCCTGGTCGTTTCAAAAAGCTGGTGTCTATAGCCCCTATTATTGGGGTTCTTTTTTTAAAATGATGAAAGTACAGCATGACTTACTATAAAAATGTTTTAAATGCATTTCTAAAAAATTCCCTATAATCCCACTACCCAAAATAAATCACCATCAACCTGTTAGTTTATATCCCAGACCCTCTTTTCTACAGACATAGATTTTTCCTTATAAGATCTGGATCATATTATATATATATAAACTGTTTTACTGTGACTATTTTTAGTTTGAGTTTTCTCAGTTGAAATCCCTGGTAACACCAAGGGACTACTGCCCCTTAGGTCTAAGAGCTAGAATCAGAAAGAATAGTTTCTTCTCTCGGTTTTATCAGTATCTCAAAATGCAAAATCTGAGCCCATCCTCCATAACATCGTCTACAAATCAAAAACCAAGAGACTGGATTTAAATCTGCCTTAAAGTGTAACCAAAAAGCTCATTTTTTTGTTTCTTCAGATTTAATCATTCTTTCTTGCATCAAAAATAACAAAATTGTAGGGTGACATTAACACATGATCGTGAAACAAAAATGTGTTTCATTTCATTAGTCACAGGCTACATATCAACCAGCTGTTGAAGCTAAAAATATGCCTTGGTTTAAAATTTTGTAAAATACAAGCATTTAAGACTCATTTTGAAAGAAATGTGACTTCTTTCAGTTTCTAAGAACCCACTAGAAGCTTTGGAGAATAACAAATCAGCACCTCTAAAGCAGAAGAAGAAAAAACCGGTATAGAGGGGAATTCAAACTAATTTATTGATAATCAATAGCACTTTGTTTACATCTTACCAATAAATGTAAGTTAAGGATGAAAATTTAATAGCACCTTCGGACAAAGAAAAATACATATTCTCAAAGAACAGGCATGGGATAGAGGTCAAAACATCATTAATAAAAAGTGTGCATTTTCATGATGTGAGCACTAGGTGTTATACTATATGTTGGCAAATTGAATTTAAATAAAATTGTTTTAAAAACAAAAAAGAGAAATAACTACAGACTTCAAAAAAAAGAACGTGTACATTTTGTTGGGAATAGGAATGAGCTAAGGGGAGCTGGGCAGGAATAAATACTCGCCACTCTGCCTCATGAGCTGAACAGAGATTCCAGGGAAGGGGACTCTCTCCAACTCTCAAGCATCAGCATCACACTCAGGTAGAACTACCCAGCACAGTGTGCCGCTAACATATATTTCTCTCTTCTGGGACAGAAGCAGTAAGCAGACTTCCATCTCTGGTCATTAAGTCCCATGGTCCAGGAATCATGTTGCAAGATAAGATTTGCCACCATTAAATAAATATTTGATTAGAAAACAGGCAATGAGATATCCTGAAATTACAACTGGATTTCAGATGCAGTCACAGCAAATTGGAAACAGATCAAAACTATTTCAAGGGCTTTAGAAACTCACAAAGTCATCTAAGAAAAAAAACACGTATCATTCAGTTCCTGAAAAGGAATTACAGCTGCTTCTAACGCCCAGCCCAGTGCTACACCATTTTGCCAGGCATTAATATTCTCCAGTAATATATTTTTTTAAATGGAAGCACAGAGGCCTATGTTTGATAGGGAAAGACTTCAAGTATCTTTCTGGCTTTTCTTTTCTTTTTTTAAGATTTTATGTATTTATTTATGAGAGACAAAGACAAAGAGAGTCAGAGGGATAGAGGGAGAAAGCAGGCTCCCCCACATGGAGCCCGATGAGGGATTCAATCCCCAGACTGGGATCATGCACTAAGCTGAAGGCAGACGCTCAACCACTGAGCCACTCAGGTGTCCCTCCTTCTGGCTTTTCATTTCTTTTTTTATATAAACTCCACTTAAATTTAAGTAGTTGTAACCCAGAGGCACAAACTGTTTTATAGTTTTGTCATCTCCCATACTTACTAGATATGTATTCATCAATTGAAACTTTACATTCCTGAGTAAAAATGTACTGCACTGTAAAAATGTGAACTCACAGGTCAAAATTTTTGGTCATTTAATCACTAAAGATCACAGAAAGTTCATTTTTCTAAATATCAACATAGTGGATACCAGAGAATTAATCTTAAGGAAGCATTTTGAAGAGCCTTCACTTAAATTCCTAGCAATTCCAATCTTATTCCACCGCACATACTCTAGCATTTTGAACTTGCTTGCTTCATTCCTCAGGCTGGTAACAAAGAGCAAGGATATCTATAGAACAATTTATTTCCTCCTGCTCTAGTAAGAGCAGGAGGAAGGATAAGATAAAGACTATAGGGGAAAAAAAAGCAACTGGGGACCCTGATTATTTCTATAGACAAACACAACAACTGCTACTTAAAATACCTGGCATATATATATCACAGAGCTCTAGAAACGTAAAAGTAACTTCTTTAAAAAATTAATGCTCAGCTATTTACTTCCATTCAACCCTGTTACGTCAAAAAATGATTAACCATTATACACATACACACACACTCAAGTGATAGGCCATATGGTATAAACCATGAGGGGCTTTTGGAACTAAGAGGAGGTGTGAAAAGAATATTGGGGAAATCCTGAAATCAAGCTTCTTATCCCAGGACTAACCTTTGTCAGATTACAACCCCTCTGAGCCTCAGTTTCTTCACCCATAAAATGAAGATCATGGACTCTGTGGTATCTTTAATTCCCTTTCATATCTGTAAATTCTTCCCACTGGGAAAAACAAGGACTTAAAAACAAAATAAAGCAAGTTTTGACTGAATATACAGTCAACTGTGTTGTAACACTTGTTTTGAAAGTGCAAATTTGTTCTAACACAACAGATATTATCAGGGAACAGTTTGAGTATAATTCAGTTTCTGCTTTTGCTCATGTGTCATTTAATCCACAAGAAACACAAGGTGAAGCCAGCAAACCGCACTCAGCTGACCTCCCCAGAATGGGAACCCACGGAGTGCACACGCACAGTCCACAGTCCTCCAGCTTCTGCAATGCACTGCAGGCCTCTAGCCGCACCCTCCTGTCAGTCTTTGGCAGGAGGAATTTCTGTCCCGTTGCAGAATAACCCTTCCAGCACCACTTCCACAAGCAAACTTCAGGTCTTTTTCAAGATAAACTCCCATATTACTATAGTACATGTGTAATTTTAGCTGCTTAACTAAATATGTGAAACTGTGCACAGTTTATATGTTTATATGTTCATCTTTTTTTTTATGTATCACTGAGAATGTCGTTGTTGAGTATTATGTCTCTAATCCCATTTTTCCCATAAGCCTTGTGGTTTTTTACCACACAATGACGTTTTGCAACTTTATATCACATTACAGCAGACCTGACTATATCACTGTTTGGGGAAAAGTCATAAATGAACACTTCCGTTTTTCAAAGACAACAGATAGACAAGCTTCCTTCAAGTCTGCTGATGCATTAAGTTAGAATCAAAGGAAAGTCTGTTCCCTCCTGACCAGGTGTTTTTTACTTCTCTGGCTCCCACATCAGGCATCAGATTTGGAGTCAGAAGGGTATCCTTCACCTTGAAAGAACCAACAAGAAACTGGATTTGTCCACTGATAAAGAAGAGACACTTAAAAAATTAAAAAAAAAAAAAAAAAAAAAAAGAAGAGACACTGAATTTTGGCAGAAAATCTGTCATGTCCCACTGTAAAAATGCCACTCATTCAATAATGAGATGCTCAAAAGTTACTATCAACTATGAAAGAATGCGGAGCAAAAGAAATATTTCTGCAATATAGTTCCATCAGTACGTTAGAAACTTCAGAGGCCTTACAAACACTCTTAATTCTTGATAAACTCAGACATAAAGGAGGACCGTGAACTAAAGGAAGTCCTGCATGTTTCCTAGTTTCCATGTGCCAGAAAGAGGAGACAGACCAAATCATTTAGCATTGAAACCAAAGGTTGTCTAAAACCTGTCACTCAGAGCCAATGGGCAGATAAAAAACAATGCTGCCATCTAGCATGCTCAGGAAAGACAGGAAACATCATTATTTTGCGTTCTCGAAAAAACCTGGACTTAAAACTACGACTGACACCAGAAGTAACGAACATCGATACAGTATAGCATGTGTTCCTATACACCAGGCCAAGTTATTTGGCCACTACAGTCATAAACCTGGCACTGTTTCTTTCTTTCTCTTTCTTTCTTTCTTTCTTTCTTCTTTCTTTCTTTTTTTTTCTTTCTCTCTTTCTCTTTCTTTCTTTTCTTTCTTTTCTTTCTTCTTCTTCTTCTTTTTTAAAGATTTTTTTTAAAGATTTTTTATTTATTTATTCATAGAGATACAGAGAGAGAGAGAGAGAGAGAGAGAGAGAGGCAGAGACACAGGCAGAGGGAGAAGCAGGCTCCATGCAGAGAGCCTGACGTGGAACTCAATCCCGGGTCTCCAGGATCACGCCCTGGGCTGCAGGCGACGCTAAACCACTGCGTCACCGGGGGCTGCCCTTTTGAAAAGATTTTATTCATTTATTCGTGAGAGACAGAGAGAGAGAAGCAGGCTCCCTCCCAGGAGCCTGATGCGGCACTTGATCCCAGAACTCTGTGATCCCGACCTGAGCTGAAGACGCTCAACCACTGAGCCACCCAGGTACTCTCTAGCACTGTTTCTTAAAGAACTACAACACAGGGGAGCCTAGTGGTTCAGTCAATGGGAGTCTGCTTCTCTCTCTCCCTCTGTTGCCCAACCCCCCACCCCCCCGGCTTGTACACTCTGTCAAATAAATAAAATCTTTAAAAAACAAAAAAAACTACAACATTAAAAATTTTTTAAATAGTTGGTATTTAAAAAAAATAGTTGGTATTTTTGTTTACATACATATGTACATGTATATGCAAAGAAAATAAATAAAAGACAAAAAACATCAAAATGGTAACAGAGGTTAATATTTGGGTAATAAGATCATAGATTACTTTTTTACTGATAGCTTTCATTATTTTATATAACGGACATATATTGTTCATTTTATCAGAAGAAAAACAACTGACTGAAAGAAATGAATCCCTGTTCATCGTTCACATAGAATTCGCAGTAAGCCGTCAAGTATCTCTTCTAAAATCCAAAGGGTGAAAGGTGAGCAGCCTGGATTTGGAGGGCACTTGTCCTACTAGGCAGGAATGTCAGAAAGAACCTTACAGGAACACTCTCAAACACAAGAAGGTGTACAAGCACAATGGCAGACACTACACATTGAGTAGATATATCTGACTTGTTTTGAATCAGACAGCATTTTGGTGACTCCTATAGGTATACTAAACAATCTTTGCTTTTGTGTAAAGCTAACATAGAGCCACTTAACTAAATTTAATGCTGTCTGGTAGCAGAGAATATGGAAATACAATCTAACCAAAAACAACCAGTCACCAAAGCCTACGAAATGTGTAAAAGGCCACTGCATATTTTACAGCCAGCTTTCTCTCAAGATCACTGTTCCAATGATAAAGAATGTTCATTTCTCCACTCAGAAAGCATGCGCAGGCCAACGACTAGACAAACAGCACTATCCCAGATGCTATGGTGAGTACAGAAGAAACCGGGTGCAGGCACTCTTGCACAGCACGCATAGGCCGGTGGGGATAGACAGGACATTTGTATCAGAAATACAGAAATAAAGTAAGACAAAAATAAATGGCTACATGAACAGTAGAGAGTATTAAAGGCACTTAAAAGAGCACAGCTCACTGTGGGCTTAAGTAGGTGGGAAAGGCTACAGAGAGGAAAAAAGCTTTGAGGGCATAAGGAGGGAGACAAAGGTAGTCCAGGCACGGTCAACCAAGATAAGCAAAGTCATTTAGGTGGAAAAGGCAATGATGAGTTCAGGTAGACAAAAATCAGGTTGGAGAACAAGGAAAGTAAAAAAGGAAAGAAAGATTCAGGCACATCATAAATCCTCTTAAGGGTTCCTTTATCTCTAATCCATCTGATGGATCACTATCAGATTAAGGACATTTGTGGGAAAATCCAATGTATCAGACACGATGCTAAATATGACAAATATCTAAGTTCATTATAATCTTCCAAAGTGGGTATCATTATTCCCATTTTACAGACAGAAACTGAAATTAAAGAAGAAGTTAATTTGTCCAAGGTCACCAAGGTAAGCAACAGAACTAGGATTTGAACTCAGACCTACCTGGCTGAAAAGTCCATTTTCCTTTTTAGTACTCCATGCTACTTTTTCCCATGACATAACTATGATAACGTCATTCTGAATTTATGCCTTCCTCCATCCCAGTGTACACACCTACCCTTCTGACTACCCACAGTCCTCATGGTGATCCCCATCAAGCCTGCTGTCAGGAGATATCTGCAGCTAAAATAAAAATGACTGAAAAAAGTTTTCCCCATCCTGGAAAGGAATCAGATGCTTAAGAAAAAATCTCTAATATAAACTGCTTTGTGGAATACAGATCTTACCTTCTTAGGGGGCCAGGGCAAGCATATATCTTACAATGGCCATTTTCATAGCTTATAGCTTGAACTCCCACAGTAAGAATCTCACTCATAAGCCCTGAGGGTCTCCATCTGGGAGACAAAAGGCCATGTACAGCTGCAGGAGTGCTTCATAATACCATGAGTCCCAATCATTTCACATATTTATGGAAAAACCTACACAAAATGTGTTTGACATCTAAATCATAAATCTTTCTTTAAAAGACAGGTTGCCAAAAAAAGTGCTTTCTAATAATTCTGTAAAATACTCTTCTGTCTCTAAGAACCAGAAACATTATCTTTATTGCTCTTACCTTTTCTACAATCAAAGATCTTACAAGTATCAAATGGCATAAGTGTCATCTTTCAAAGGAACTAAAATAAAACCACATGGGATCCAAGAGTACATAAAGATGAATGGGTAAAAGAGCATGACCCTGACAGAGATTGCACCATGCGCTCACCATGAAATTAGCCTTCATTCACTGACGTCCATTTGCTAAAACCAGAATACACTAATAATTATCAGGTCAAAAGTCTACTGGGAACTTGAAAGTCCCCCACTAAATATTTTAATGAGCCAGGGAATTATAAGAGTTTCAGAATGTGTTTTGAAATGATTCTAATCAATGTAAGAAAATTTCCAGACCAGCTTAGAAAATACATTGAACTACGTGTTTCACACAGAAAATACAAGGAAAATACAAGGAAATTTTTAAATGAAAGTGATACTATTCTTTCTCAACAAAAGCGGTTACATCCCTGACCCTGAAGAAATCACTTCCTAAGAAATTCCCACTTCATCAAAGCTCCAGTTTGTATGCCAAAAGATTTTAGGGATAGAACTTTCTTTAAAGCAGTGAAAGGAAATTATTGCCCTTACGTATCTGGATGGCTCCTCCAGGTTCTGGTCATTCATGTCAGTAGGAACAATCCGGGTAGCCAGTGGTCCCTCTGCAAAAGGCTTTGGTAACTGGCCTCTGAACTCTGATGTAATGAACTGAAGCTGCCAACTGTCAGAAACACAAATAAGGGAGAGTAAGAAAAACACAGGGGCCCCATATTGCTAAATGTACTTGAAATAAACAAGCCAAAAAAGAAAATCATGTGAAAAACATTTCTCTTGGAGAAAAAAATATTTCTTCTAAAACCTCCACCAGGGAGAGAGAGACAAAGGTCATGATTCAGTCCAACATCGTTGAGAAATTTTCAATGAGAGGTCTCTCAACCCATTCCACCAATTCTTAGCAGTGAAACTTGCAACGAAATGGTCCTACTGCCAAACAACCAGAGAAGGATCCCAGTTTATCACCAAGGATCAGAGGGACTTAGAAAATTAAAGCAAATTCACCAGGTACAAAAAGTGAAATGTAAGAACACACTGTGGGAGAAGTACTTCGTTTCTGAGTAACGCTCAAAAGTATCTTTAGTTAGGAAACTATGGTAAATGTAAAAGGCAAAAGCTAAAGTTAATACTTAAAAAAAAAAAAACAAACCCACATTTTAATCTAATCATTAATGACTGATACAGGATCTTCATTAAACACAAGATACCCCCAACCAACTAAGCTGAAGCCAATTCCCAAATGGAACGAGATGACTCATCTTAATCCGACTTCTTTTCCCTAAATAGGACCCTCTCCATCCCAGTTAAGCAAACACAAGGAATGCCAGAGCCTATTCTATCATCCAACAACAGAGCACAAAGGCAAGTGGTCCAGATATCCTAACCATAGCTTTCCCCAGTGTCCATATGCTGGTAAAGAGTTTTCACTATTGTTGGATGACAAACATTTCTTCTCTAAAAATCCTCTCCTAGGTAGAGTTTCTAGACCACTTTTGGAAATAGATTAATAACAGATGACTATAGAAATTTAAATATGAATCCTCAGGAAGAGCCCCTAGCAGGAGCCTAGGGCTCACAGTGTTTTTTAGAAGTCCCCAGACCTCTGTGGTTACAGATAGTACAGGGTGCATGGCCAGACACAGTACTCAGTCTACTCAACACAGGTCACAGTGGTCTAAAGTGGTCAATTTTTCAAAAACTTTTTGTGAAAATCCCCAAATGAAAGAAAAATTAAGGAGACCCTGCCATAGAATTCCTATTTTTACTCTTTGATTTAAAACTGAGAATTAAAGGAAAACTTACTTATCAGGCAGAAGGAAGCTACTAGGAAAGCGATACCACTCCTTTCCTACACAGACATTTACAGGCCTGCCTTCTGGAACAGTGTGGATGGTCGGGTCTGTGGCAATTCGGTAAAATTCTGGATACAAGTCAAGGGGCCCATGATACCCTGGAAGGGAGAAAGGTTTGTGAAAGCCAAAGATGAGTAAGATGAGAGTCTGACATTTCATCATAATGCATGTGAATGTCCCCTCAAAACCCATGTGTAATTTAAGGGTGCGAAGGTCCCCAACAAGTGCAGCAGGAAGCCTGCTCCATTGGCACATGGCATCTCTACAGTTAGGAAGATGATCACAGCAGAGACCCTATTTTACCAAATACCATTTGCTTTCTTGCCCCTTTTCTACACCTTTTCACTTTTTTTTTTTTAAGAGTTTATTTATTTGACAGAGAGCCCACAAGCAGGGGGAACTGAGTAGGAGGAGTGGCAGGTGAAGAGGGAGAGGGAGAAGCAGGCTCCCTACTCAGGGCTCGATCCCAGGACCTTGAGATCATGACCTGAGCTGAAGGCAGATGCTTAACTGACTGAGCTACCCAGGCACCCTACCCTTCTGCCTTTTAACTTCTGTTCTTTGAACACATTTTAAACTTCTGGATCCAAATAATGATTACAGGAAGAATATAATATAGGAATTGAGCCCCAAATTTGCTTCCTATGTTTCAGGCTTCCTTAATTCATCCTTCAAAATGAAAAAGCATCCTTTAAAAAACAAACAACAAAAACCAAAAATAGAAAAAATATTTTATAGTTAGTCACATTCCTTTTAGAATTCTCAGTCTTCTCTTTAATCTTAGAGAAGTCACATCCTTGTCACACTATTAAGTCTGCAGGTTCTCCTTATAGTAAAGTCCTCTGCCCAGCTAAAGCTGAACTGTATTAATCACATAACCATCAAAACCCAAGATGAGGTGCCTTGTGAGCATGGGTTAAGACGTTCTCTGTACATCTACCTTTGAACAGCGCCACAGAGCGAGAAAAAGATAAGAGCCCAAACAGGAAGAGCATTCCCGATGCCAGCCAGTTCGATGTCACAGTGTAATGCTCCAGGCGGTATCGCTGAAACACGAAGTGGTAACATTTCTAGAAGGAAAGAAAACTGTATTGAAAAAAAAAAAAAGAACTTGCAGAATATACATAATATAATAAAAAAACATCATAACAACACCAAGAAGGAGGAAGCAGCAAAAGAGATTTTAGCAAGGGTCTGAGCATTTGCAAACACTTAGTGAGGTACCCGCTTCAAATTCTAAGATGAAAACAAACTCCGATAAGACTACAGGTCAGGCCAGCCAGAGGAATTCTCACCAGCTTCAGAGGAAACTTATTTGGAAACCTCTCTAGTGCTTGATGTCCTAATAATTTCTTTCTTAAAAATATTTAAACAAAAGTGCTGGTGCGCCTGGCTAGCTCAGTCAGTGGAGCTTGCAACTCTGATCCCAGAGTTCTAAGTACAAGCCCCACATTGGGCGTGGAGCCTACTTAAAAGAAAAAATTGCTTTAAATAAACAAATAAACAAAAGTGCTTTTTGGCAGTTTGCTTTGATACATGAAGTATTTCTATATTGGTATAATGAGTATTAATTTTTACCTTTATCACTGAGAAGTTTTCATCAGTTTTTAGTATCAACAAAATGTCTCAGACCAAACAAGAAAAAAAATTCCTTTCATAGAACATCAGGAAAATGCTGTTAATTATCTGCTAAACTACTTTACAAACTAGAGAAATATTATTACAATATATACATATACAGACATGAATTCCACAATCTTTGAGAACCTTTCCAATAGATTTATTTCCTTCTTTCTCTCCTAGACTAGAACTAAACTTTGGGGAAGTAAAATTTTGCAAATATTTACTTGTTAGTGCCATAAATATTTTCATACTTGGGGGAATAATCTGTCCTAGGGAAACAATCCAAATACCCAAAGAAAGTTATTCATCCTAGCATTGTTTAGAATACTGAAATAACTAAGCAACCTCAACTAAATTATATATCTAATCATTACAACAAATTCAGTATATTACATATATTACATAATAATGTTTTTATACCAAATTTAGAACATACTCCTATTCAAAAGATGGGTACAGATATGGCAATCTTGAAAATTATATGATGTAGTTCTATTAAAAGGGATATAAAAAAGAGGGCACTGTGTGCATTTGCATCTTTTTTTGTTTGTTTGTTTGAAATAAAAGAACTTGATTGAAAGAAAGAAAAAAACAAAAAGGGATATAAAGTTATATGTACATTTAGATTACAACCATAATAAAGTTTGGTATGTGACAGATAAAAATGCTGGAAGGAAGGTGGTTTTGTTAAGATAGCAGGTCTGGGGGCGCCTGGGAGGCTCAGTGGTTGAGTGTCTGCCTTCGGCTCAGGTTGTGATCCCAGAGTCCTGGGATCGAGTCCCCATAGGGAGCCTGCTTCTCACTCTGCCTACGTGTCTGTGTGTGTGCGTGTGTGTGTGTGTGTGTGTGTATCTCACTCTCTGTGTCTCTCATGAATAAATCTAAAAAAAAAAAATCGTTTAAAAGGATAGCAGGGCTGATTCTAAAAGGAGTAAAAAGTGGGGCACCTGGGTAGCTTAGGTGGTTAAGCTTCCAAATCAGTTTTGGCTCAGGTTGTGATCTCGGGGTTGTAGGATCAAGGCCCACACTGGGCTCCATGCTCAGCAAGGAGTCTCCTTGGGTTTCTCTCTCCCTTTCCTTCTGCTCCCCACCCCCTGCATGCTCTTGCTCTTTCTCAAATAAATCTTTAAAAAAAAGTAATAAAAGAAAAATTATGTGCAATAAAGTCCAATTACTTTTATAATATAAATTAAATTATAATACAAATTAAAACTACCATCCTAACATGGATGAGTCTTAAAAAACGTTATGCTGAATGAAAGAAGCCAGTCACAGAAGCCATTCCGTTTACATGGAATGCCCAGAATGGGCAAATCTAGAGATGCAGAAAGATTAGTAGTTGCGTGTGTGTGTGGGGGGGGGGGGGGGGGGGGGGTGACAGCTAATGGGTACAGGGTTTTTGAGGTGATAAAAATGTTCTAAAATTTACTGTGGTGATGGTTATATACATCTGTGAATATACTAAAAACCATTTAACTTATCACACCTTTTGGGTGAACTGTATGGTTTGTGTGAATTATACCTTTATATATTTGTTAGGGAAAAAAAACCTGTGTCCATAATTACTCTTTCCTGCCAGTTGCAAACGGTAGCAGAGGTCAAAAAAGAGTCTGGAGGCTTCTGACGGCACAAATACAAAGATATTCAAGATCAGTTCTGACAAGGAATTGACCTGGACAGGTTTTAAGCCAGGATTACAAAGTGTCCCATATTGCTAACTGCCTGATGTTATCCCAAACTTGAGTAAGTTTTAATATGATCTCAGAGTTGAAGAGTAGACATTCCACTAGCTCTGCTGTGATGCCACCATCCTGTGGCAGGCCTATACTATGACTTAATAAAACTCTATCAGCAACTGGATTCCATGAGAAAGAAATTAACACACAAATCAACAATGCAAATATGTAACCAGTTTAAGAGGATGATCAAAAGTCAAGCAATCAATGCATGAAGCTTTAACAATATAATCTATATCAGGTTTAATGCATGGATAAAATATCTTGGGAGAAGCATTCTGTAATTTGCCTTTAAGCTTTATGACCAATTTAAAAAGTGAAATGGAACAAACCAGATAGACACTTCCCTGAAACTCACCTGAAGTGCAGAAAGGGCCACGGCACCACAGAGACATATAAGTGGATATACAGGGAAAAGAAATCTCTCCTCTTTGTGAGGCTGGATGAAGAAAATCAGAAACCAAATATACATTGGAGCCAAGGTAAGCCAATATGGGTGGCCTAAATTCTGAACTGTAAGACAGAGAAAAATACCAACCTTTCACCATATTAGAATGAAACAACCTATTTAGTTTCAATGTTCTCTTGATCTCAAACAGGAATATGCCCTAGGGCACCCCATAAAATGTTTCAGCTTTTGTCTTCACACTTTCTCTGATGCAGTAAAAGGGTTAGAAAGAGGTGTACACTCCTGAGCTCCCCCAAGAGTGTCAATATCTAATGGGAAGTATAATACTGGATTTGGCTAGAACACAAATGAAAGTCAAGCAAATGGGTAGCAGAGCGTAATAATTTCCACACTGGATGAAGAAAAAAGGCTTCTTTCCCCAGTGAGTCCTGCCATTAAGATTAAAGGTTCCTGAGATTAACCAAAAGTGTAACAAACTCCTTTCTTGGGTTTTAATTTCCATGTTCTGTTTTTAACACATTAATCTCCTTATATACCAATCAGTCTGTTCAAATAGCTATAGATCAAAGGGAAAAAAAAGCTGGATTCTCAAACCCATCACTAGCTTTCATCAAGCCACAAAGAGTTTGTTTCAAAGTAAATATAAAAACACACTTAAAGGAAGTTCAACTGATGACGTTTTCTCTCCTCTTTTGCAATACCCATACACTCTGAATCTCAAACTGGAACTCAAAAATACGTGAAGCATGTGAAAGATTTAAAGGAATTTAGTGAGCACTACACCTGCTAGAAAGTTCCTGTGGTTAGGTACATGAACAGTGAGTGATAAACCTATAAGCCACCAGGAAGGCATCCCCTACTGTGCTTCCATTAGTGATAATCAGCAATGCCTAGAAATCACCGGCAAAGGGTAGATAGACAGTGCCCTCTGGCGTTCATCAAATCTACAATGAGCAAGTATAGAGGAAAAGCTCAGGATTGTCACCAAGATCCATCTGCATGTTGCTGTTATCTATATTTTTGTAAAAACTCTTCAGGGATGAAAATTCTTGAACTGAAATACCAAGCTTTTCCTTTAAACTTTCTACTCTTAAGATTTTATCATGAGATTTTAGATTTTATAAATCCTATAATTTAAGATTTACACCCTCCCGGGAAGTATTTTAGATTGGAATTTTCTTAATTATAAGAAAATGAAATATTTTTCCTTTTTGTATCTTAAAGGCTAACAAATACATTTTTTTAACAAATATATTTTTAAAATATGGCCTGGGGCACGTGGCTGGCTCAGTTGGAAGAATATAGGATTCTTGATCTCAGGGTCATGAGTTCAAGTCTCACATGAGGGTGGAGATTACTTAAATAAATATTTTAGAGCAGCCCGGGTGGCTCAGCGGTTTAGTGCCCGCCTTTGGACCAGGGCCTGATCCTGGAGATCCAGGATCGAGTCCCATGTCAGGCTCCCTGCATGGAGCCCGCTTCTCCCTCTGCCTGTGTCTCTGCCTCTCTCTCTCTCTCTCTGTGTCACTCATTAATAAATAAATAAAATCTTTTAAATAAATAAGTATATATCTTTTTTTAAGAAAATAAAATATGAACTAAAATTTTTGAATGTCCTCCATAAAATGTACAAAATCAGAACTATAGTTGTACTATTTGATGGAATAATAGGCAATTTCTTTGCCGCTTCTTTATGGTTTTTTTTCCTTTAAAAGAATTTTTTTTTTCTATTATAAAATACACAGAGGGACGCCTGCATGGCTCAGTGGTTGAGTGTTTGCCTTCAGCTCAGGGCGTGATCCTGGAGTTCCGGGATCGAGCCCCACATCAGGCTTCCTTTAGGGAGCCTGCTTCTCCCTCTGCCTATGTCTCTGACTTCTCTCTGTGTCTCTCATGAATAAATAAATGAAATCTTTGAAAATAAATAAAATACACAGAAAAAACAGTACTCATTTTCTTACTAGATGGACATGTGTATAAATTACACATTTTTAAACCAAAATTGGATTCATTTTGTAGAGAACAGCTTAATATGCTGTTTTTATACTTACATCACAAGCATTTCCAAATTTTCCATAAGCATAAATTATTTTTACAGTTAAAGAAGTTACTTTTCAAAAAAAGATAAAGTGATCCTTAGGAAATACAAGGAATAGAGGAATAAGTTAACACCTCCAGGTGACAAACAGCTGAATCCAAATGTGGGACACTTCACAAGATGAATGACCTGATTTCTTTAGAAATCTTCAGGAGAAAAAAGAAGCGGGGGAACCTCGTAAAAAGCCTAAGAAACTTAACACCAAATTCAGTATATGACCCCTTTTAGATCCCCTTTAAGAACATTAACTATAAAAAACTGTTTTTCAGACAATGCAAGAAACCTGAATATCAACTGAATAGATTTTAAGGAATCACTGTTGATTTTGTGAGGAAAGCAGCATTACAGTTATGTTAAAATAAAAGTAACTGAAGGCAGCCTTCATATTTGAATAGTGTTAACACAGTGAACTTTTCATAAACCATTAATAGTAGAAAAGCAGAATGAGGGGTGGGATGGAGAGATCATATGGCATCCAAATCAGACAGAAAAGTCTGAAATCAAATCTCTTTCCAAAGCTCATATGAATTTCTGCTCAAATCTGTCTCCCATAAAAGAAACATGGGCACTAGATATCCAAATCCATGACAACTTGAGAAAACACTGGCTGTGCACTACAGAATCAGAGCAAGCAAAATAAATGACAAACCAAACCTTCCACGATAAGGCAAACACAGAAGCAAAACGGAACAAAGAGAAGCATAATGTTTCCTAGGAAGTCCAAAGCTTCTCTCACTTCAGTATCAAATTTGAGGGAAATCCCTGTATGGTTTAGTTTTCAAATTTTTGGTTGAAGTAATTCCCCAAAGAATGTTTACCTCCATCACTTATTATTGTAAGCCATCTTCCATGTTAACATGTATGCCTTTAAAAAAACACATAACTCAAATATGCTTATCTCCTGAGATTTTATAGCTGTTTTTGCCTCCCCAGGTGGTTCTGTATGATATACTGATTTCCTCACTTGAAGGGATATAAAGTTCCTCCCCTTTGTTAGTTTAACTTATAATTATTAACTAAATCTTCACAAAAATTTATAAATACAGATCAAAAATTCAACAAGCCAACTATTTTCATTGGAAGAAAACAGAGAACAGAATAAGTAGATTCATTTTCACTTCTTGGTATACACTGTTACCTGCTCTTTCTTCCCCCAAAACCTATCATCCCTTACACCACTCACCATGGAATCTCTGCAGTAGGTATTCCATAAGAGAAGTCAGTGGTAAGACCAGGAGAGCCAAAGCAAAGGCTACATTAAAATTAAGAAATCCATTAATTAAATAGAAATACCAGGGTTCTGTACCTGGGGAAACAAACAGATAAGAAACCATTAGTGGATGCCTTCAACACCTTTTACAATGCTTTACTCAAAATGTTCTTTGTTCAAGTAATGTTGGTAGTACAATGCCTCAAGTGAATGAGTCCACAACGGGAGTTCAGTTCCTCGGGCTCAGCCACACAGGGGAAGCACAAGAGCAGAAGATGGGAAGAGAATGGGACTGGTCACTTTTCCAGAACAACCAAATAATTTACATAGCTTAGTGGTGACACTGTGATTTATAATAAGCAATTTATATTTGGTCTCCATCCCCATTCCCAGCACAAAGCTCCTACAACCGTTGGAATTTCCTAATTGGTAAGAGTGATAAGGGTGTCTTCTGTTAATTAGGAAATTTGGGAAAAGCTTCCAGGTGGCTTAAAGATGGGGACTGGTGGCCAGGGGAACCAATCATCCAACCATGTGATATAGGGGAATTAGAATTTTCAGTCCCACCCTGATGACCTCCGAGGAGGAGAGAGGGGCTGGCAAAAGAGCTCAATCACCAATGGCAATGATTTCACCAATGGTGCTTGTGTAATGAAGCCTCCATAAAACCCCAAAAAGACAGGGTTCAGAGGAACTTCAGATTGATGAACATATAGGTGTGCAAGGAGCCCGTTGCTCCTCGAAAGAACAGGAGTTCTGAGCTCCATCCCACACACCTTACCCTATGCATTTTTTCCATCTGGTTATTCATGTGTATCCTTTATAATATTTTCCATAACAAGCTGAACAAGCCAGTAAATTTAAATAAACTTTTCTCTAAGTTCTGTGAGCCACTCTAAAAAATTAATTGAACCCAAAGATGGGGTTGTTGGAACTTCCCATCTATAGCTGGTGGGTCTGAAGTGACAATCTGTGGACTTGTGATTGGTGTCTAGAGAGAGGGAGAGAGAGAGAGAGAGAGAGAGAGAGAGAGAGAGTGAGTGTGTGTGTGTGTGTCAGGGGGAGGTGGGGGCAGTCTTGCAGGACCACACTACTCAGGCCTTTCTCGTGTTATTCTCCCTGGTTTATCCCACTTACATTCTAGTATCTTCCTCCTTGATATGCTTAACCACCATTCTGTAGTTGTGTATACAGGGGACCCTGCATTCGGTAAAAAGCAATTAACTTGTTTTCCTTAGGAAAATAATGTTCACAGATCCAGATTCTACTTAGAAGTTTTGAAGACTAAGAATGAAACAAAATGACTGAAAACACAAGCCTTATTCACATGAGTTTTGATTCTTTAACTCGAAATCCTTAAACTCAAATGATGAGAACCACCCCCCCCCCTGCACATTTAGCAGGTTTGTCATCTGCTCTTCCCCTCTGTGTGATTACTTCAATCAGGCAGTGAATGACACATGCGGGCTTTAATCACTGTGTGTTGTGACACCCGCCTTGCACCACAGCAATTTCCTGCAATCAGCATTGCTTAAAAGGGTAATCAGAAAGCAGAGGAATAGTCAGAAAAACCTGACATTTTTGCAGCTTGCACAGCAAAATAAGATTAGAAACCAAACCCGTAAAGCTAGAAACATTTAGGGGAGAGAGGGAGGGGGTACCCTCAGGAAAGACTCCACTTGAATTGTGTGTCACCTTTTGGAAAAGCTCACTCCTTCCTGTCTAAATACAATGATTGTGACTGTCCATAAATGAAGGTCCTGTCCCAGGCCAAGTTCATTAGAGACATTTATACTCGGTGTTCCTTTTTTTTTGTTTTTTAAGATTTTATTTATTTATTCATGAGAGACAGAGAGAGAGAGAGAGGAGACCCAGGCAGAGGGAGAGCCCGGCTCCATGCAGGGAGCCCAACGTGGGACTAGATCCTGGGTCTCCAGGATCACACCCTGGGCTGAAGGCAGCATTAAACCGCTGAGCCACCCAGGCTGCCCTATACTCATATTCTTTACAAATAACCTTTTTGGTTACAGAAAACCAATGATTTTCATATAAAAAAATAAATATTTTCTCTTGATTTTAATTAATACTTAACAACACATTTCCTAAATTGAGTCCTTTAGGAGTCCAGTTACCAAAAAGGTCATTTTTTGGTTTGTTGTTGTTTTTAAGTATGTTCCACACCCTGCAAGGAACCAAACTCAGGGCTCAATCTCACAACCTTGAAATCAAGACCTGAGCCGAGATCAATTGTTGGATACTTAACTAACTCAGCCACCCAGGCGCCCCCAGAAAGGTAGCTTTTTGTATCATCTCCTAACCAGCAATGTGGTGGCAACACTATCAACTTTGACCTGCCTTTTCCCAAAACAAATTCTGGAAATCTGAGCCTGAGAAGAAAAACCAAAGTGACTAGGAGAAAGGATGTCACTTTTCACATCATCTTTTACAGATGCTAATAAGCATTAATAGAAAAAAAAAAAAAGCCTCTTTCTCTTTGATCCTTACAAATACATACTGTTTTTTCAGGGAAGCACTTTATTTCCAGCAAATATTTGTCTCTACCGCAACTTACAATACCCCCTGCTAGGGCAGAATACCTTTTTACCTAGGCATACTGTACCTCAGATTCTGAACCAAAAGTATTAAAGCTAGTAAACTTTAATGTTTATGTTTATATGTTAGGAACTCAAAGATCAAGTTCACAGCTAGGCTAGGACCATTTCATAACAGACTGTTACTTCTTGGAAGAACAGGGTAAAAACTGGGGGATAAGCCAAGAGCAGTGAAGGTTCAAGAGACAACAGTCTTAAAAACAAGGGCAAAGGGACTCCTGGGTGGCTCAGCAGTTGAGCCTCTGCCTTTGGCTCAGGGCGTGATCCCAGAGTCCTGGGATTGAGTCCCACATCGGGCTTCCTGCAGGGAGCCTGCTTCTTCCTCTGTCTGCGTCTCTGCCTCTGCCTCTTTCTCTCTCTCTTTCATGAATAAATAAAATCTTAAAAAAAAAAAAAAAAACCAAAGGCAAAAAGGGACATAAATAGAGAACTCTGTCACCCAGCATCCTCCTCTACTTGATGAGATGCCTGCCTTAAAAGAGAAAAGAGTAAAAACTTTTATCTCTTTCCAGGGAGATATTTGATGCTATTTCTCAGAAAGTATCAAAGCTGAACTATGCAGAAAAAAATGCGTCAAAATGACAAGCTACGCATTTAACTGGTGCAAAGTGTGCAGTGAAAGCTAAAGCAGGGTCTCTGCAGGGAATGACTCACCCATCTCCCTCTTTAGGGAAAGTGCTTCAATTTCTGTCATTCAAATGAGCTAAAGGGAACCTTCACAGAGGCTAAAAGAAGAAGGGATAATGTTTACTGTTCCACAGATTGAA
The DNA here is from genome assembly GCF_048418805.1 of Vulpes vulpes. Lineage (NCBI taxonomy): Eukaryota > Metazoa > Chordata > Mammalia > Carnivora > Canidae > Vulpes > Vulpes vulpes. The sequence continues at coordinate 122,416,822 of NC_132791.1, read as the reverse complement.
TGAAAGGAAACCATTTTATAAGTCTATAATTTTACATAACTGCAAGAACTAAATTATAGTAAATCATCTTATAAATGTCAAATTTGCAACACCAAGAGCGAAAAGACACCAAGGTTCATCAAAAACGATTAGCAAAGAACGAAAGCTCTTGAACAGCTCTGCCTGACAGTCAACTCTCAAGAGACTCATTGGGGCTTCATCCTCTGCTACTGCAACAATGGAAAACTGAGCCTTTTAATAAAGGCCACTTGCCTTTGCCTTCCAAAATGTCCTGTCCAGTGAGTGATCTGACAGATGTTGATGAAAACACACAAACAGGCAGGGATCGTATCCTAAGCTACGAAGTGGCAACCTTGAGCAGACCCACTGTTATTCTTGAGGGAAGAACATTTCTCATACCTGTTCTCCCACGCCTTCCCCAGGCCTGTGTACTGTTCCTCTGAGAGCACCACTCTTCACTCACCACACAAAAATACTTATCAACCTCAACATCTATTATGAACGTGAATGTTACAAGGTTAAGAGCAAAATCAGTGCCACAACCAGTCACTTTCTTTCTTGTGACACTAAGTTTTATCTCTTGATCTTTGACACCAAAGAGATGTTTTGTCTATGACTTTGCAATTTTACGTCTACACCAAATTTCCTAAATGCCAAGTATTCTTTACCTCATCCAAATATTCCTTCTTTGACAAGGGTGGTGCAATGCTCCCATATGAGAGAGAGCCTGCCAGCGTGCATGTTGTGCCATCAAAGCTCTCCAAAGGCTCTTAATCATCCTCCCAGCCTAAGTGCACGGGACCTTCAAAGGTACAACTTCCTGCCCCTTCTTTAGATCAAATCTTATCTTCTACTACCTCCAACTCATGCTCTATTTCTGCAACCTTATTCTCCTGTAGAGTCTCAACTGCCAACCTCCAGGGTTTTGCTGAGGTTGTTTTCAGTGGAAATAACACAGGCCTTGGAGTCAGACAGCCCTGGGCTCTTGCCCCACTTCTGCCACTTATTAATTACATGCAAGTCTCTCACCATGCCTACCTGGATCTCCACAGCTGAGAATAAGAATAAATAATGCCTATTTCACAGAGTTTTTGTGAGGGGAAGAAGACAGTTGTGTAAAATTTCTGGTATATAATAGGCATTTTTTTAAAACAGAAAATACTGTAATTAATATTATGAAAAAGTACTCCTTTTCTTTCTCCTGGGTTCTAAATAGTCAGCTCAGGTCTGGACTATGTCATTAATAAATGTTCTCTGGCCAAGAGAGTATAGAAAGGTCCCTTTGAAAACCAGGAACAAGAGAATAAATATTTATATTATAATCACAACAAAGAGATTGGATTTATCTTGCTCATGCCTGTGTAGTTTCTACCTAAAATCAGCTAACACTGTAAAACTACTTTAACCTTTTTAGAAAAAGAAGCCAATATTCAATCTTTCTTTTTTTTGTCTCAGCAGTATCTACACTGGACATTGTAGTTGTCTGAAATATATTCCTCTAGCATCTACTCACTACACTTTTACTCTTCCTTCCAGGATCAGCTCAAGGACCACCATCTATAAGAAGTCTTTTTGCTACCCCTACATGGACTTATTCCTATGACTCCTCATCTTTCTTCTGCAGCACATAATACACTAGAGTATAATTATCTACTTGTGTGACTGCAGCCTTATTGGACAGCAAATTCTATGAGGACACACATACTCAAAGGTAACTTATTCAATGTTTCCTTAGCTGAAGTCCAGTCACTTATTTGTTCAAGAAGTATTACAGGCTTACACAAGAAACAGCACTAAGACATGAATGCAGAAACTATCAACACAATGCGTTTGTAGTTTTCAGATAAGAAACCTGCCTACCATAGCTAATGAAGCACTTGGAGCAGGAAAATCCTACAAAATAGTCAAAATAATGCCAAATATTGCCAAACATGTAGGCAAGTGAAAGAGCTGGAGTTTCCATGACAAAAGATATGCTGTCTCAATGTCTGACAATTGCAAAGCTTCAAAGCACTTATTAAAAAGTAAATACCAAAGAATGGACTCACCCATTATAAGTTAGAAGACAATCATAAAGTAGTCTGTCGTTTAAAAAGGCACTTTTACCTCTATTATTTTTATTTGGTATTTTAAAAATCCCAATCTAATACACAACAGGTCTAACCAAAATAGTTATAAGGATGTAATAGTAATCAGGGCATAATATAATGTGATGGGTACTCCCAAATTTGTTCATCCATTTATTCATCATGACAAATCTTTTTGAAGACCTAGAATATACAAAGAACACTTCTAAGATGGAAGGAGTATTTTCTCTGTAGGAGTTAGTTACTCTTTAAAAGAATGGAAATCAACCCCACCCCAAAATTGTCAAATTCAAAGATGAAGTAAAAGGACAAAAATTCTACCATCAAGAACAACACCCTCAAGTCTGACTTAGCACTGCTTCAGCCCTGTTGAAGCCCAGGATGATGATACCTTTTGTCCCAACACAGTTTTTTCTATCACTAGGAAAGTCATCAGTAACTGTACATTCGAAATAGCAAAATCTGAACTGAAGCTATCCCAGGTTCATCTAAGCAGGCAGAACAGAGCTCCAGGCACTCTTCCCAGGCAATCACTAGCCAAAATGAACATCAGATGCCAACACCCAAAGAAAGACTGGCTACTTCTCTCCTGGATCCCACAAAGATCCCTGACCCAGCTGCCACAAAAACAGAAACCTAAATCAGAATTTATTCTGTCTTTTCCACTTTCCTAGCCAACCTGTACTGTACTATACTTATAAACCTCACTTATCTAGGCAACTGCTTTCATATATTTCTCAAAATTTTATAAATATGCAATTAAAATACCAACATGAAATAACCCGTTGAAAAGGTAAAGCCAGTTTCCCAAAATTAAACTCAAATTAACAACTTATTCATCCATATATAATGGATATCATGTTTCCACCAATTCCAGTAAATTAATTTCTAATGTGCAATCTGACTTGTAGAACCAAATACAATTTTAACAAGGCAGCTAAAACAAGGGAATATTAAAAACATACAAACTGACTAAAGGAAGACATCTAGAGGCAAAAGTTTAAAATTGCAGCTTGTTCTCAACGTCCTTGGAGATCGTGGAGTTCTAAAGGAACCTTTTAAGATTCCTTCACTTAGGGAGCTCTTGGCTGACTCAGTCAGAGGAGTGTGTGACTCCTGATGCCAAGGCTGTGAGTTCTAACCCCATATTGAGTATAGAGATTACTTAAATAAACTTAAAAAAAAATTAAAATTAAAATTAAAAAAAATTAAAATTCCTTCACTTAGGAATTATTCTCTAAACAAGGCAGTTTGTAAATTCTCACTGAATAAAACATGGTTTATTTTGACCTATTACCCACTACCATCTAAAATGACAATATTCCACAAATCCCAAAAGGCCCTATTAAATCTCATACATATGCTTACTTTAAATCTCCTCAAATAAATAAATAAATAAATAAATCTCTCATCCAATCTGTTGGTTCTGCTAGCAAAGTGGCACAGAAAAGTGATGGGCATGGCATAACTGATAAGACACAGAGGTAATATTAATCTGCTGCACAGCAGAACCCCAAGATGATCAAATACACAAAATACTTCAAGACCTTCAGAAAATTAAGGCAAAAGAAACTACACTTATTATAATGAAAAAACAGTCTCATAAAATGGCAGATCTGACCAGGAAAATCTCTAAGTCACCCTTCTATAGCTGTCACTAACTCAAATGCCCTAAGGGGCCAAACAGAACAGGCTCAGGGCTGGCTGAGATAAGGCATGGGTGGGGCGGGGGAGTGGAGGTAAAATGTAGACTGCATTCCCGAGGCTAAAGGCATCCCATTTTTTTCCTCTTAATCCTAAACTGGCCAAACTACTCATCTCTCATGCCGACTTTACCATTTGCTCTGCTTTGTCTACACATTTTCCAAACTTTCTCTCCTAATGCCTGATACTGAATGCAAATTTAAAAAAGAAAAGTAAACCAAATGTATCTATGTCCAGAAAACCTCTGGAGGAATATACTCCAAGGTGTTAACAACAGCTATCTGGAAATGATGTGATTATGAATATTTTTATTTTCCTATTTTTATTATAATATTGGTTTTCTTTTTTTTTTTTTTTTTAGATTTATTTGACAGAGAGAGAGGGCACATGTGCACAAGTTGGGGGGAGGAGCAGAGGGAGAGACAAGACTCTCCACTGAGCAGGGAACCCAACACAGGGGTCCATCCCAGAAACCTGAGATCATGACCTGAGCTAAAAGCAGACGCTTAACCAATTGGGCCACCCAGGCACCCCTCATATTGGTTTTCTAATGCGAACAAAAAAAAGTAAATTTTAACTTTAAAAAAGTAGCATCAAGAGTCAAGGCATGGGGCACCTGGGTGGCTCAGTCGGTTAAGCATCCAACTCTTGGTTTCTGCTTAGATCGTGATATCAAGTCTTGAGATCTAGCCCCAACTTGGGCTCTGTGCTCAGCTCAGCAAGGAATCTGCTGAAGTTTCTCTTTCCCTTCCCCTCTGCCCCTCCACACACTTATTTACCCACATGCATACACTCTTTCTAAAATAAATAAATCTTAAAAAAAATCGCATTAATCAAGAAAAAATGTACTTATCATTGTACTCTAGCCAAATGCCATTTAAATAAGAAGTTACCAGCAAAGAAATGCCATATTTGATTAAATGAAGCACTGAACTGAAATTTCAAAGCTCAGGCAAATGAAGCTATCTCCTACTCTTCCCCAGATTCTCTAAGGCCTTACCATAAAGATCAGGTCCATGAGGAGTAAAGACATTATATAAGACAATGTTCAGTGGTGCAACCACCAGCTTCCCATAGTAGTAGCTGTCAATGACCACCACAGGCACCTAAGGCAGAGCAGAAAACATATACCAATTGCAGGGTTTTGTTTTGGAAACATTCTCCCAATGTTAACAGGATAAACTTCAAAATGAAAAGCAGAATGAAACAATTTCTCAGGTTCTCTTTCCTACATCAGAACATGCTTTTCATTACAACTTTGAAAAAAATATATATATATCTATATATAAAACTCACCAGAAAGAGTATTAGGGCCACCAGAGACCAATGAAAGAAACTCTTCCACCTGTGTTTCATGACCAGCAAATCAAAGGCAATGGGTAAACTATTTAAGAGAAAAAAAAAAACAGGGAATTAAATAAAATATTTAAAATATGGACTCAAACAAGTCAGATTCACAGATACCTCATGCTGAATGGGGGGGGGGGGGGGGAATGTCTCCAGCAGTTATAGTGAGGAAAGAAAACTGGAATAGGAGAACATGTCTTCTCAACAATATAGTTTTCTCTTCAGAGAGCCCATGAGAGTACTCTGCACCCCACAATGCAAAAGGAATATTAATACTGAGCTCCTGGAAAGAGCTCCATGTTATACATATTTATGTGTAATAGACATTCAAAATATTAAGTTGAATGTGCTCTGTGCTCCTACACTAACCCAGCCAAATGAGTATTCGTCTCTTCCATGATTTATAAAGATTTTAATAATGTTACAAACTTTAATATGTCAGTTCTGATATATCCAACACCATTTGCCCTTTTCACTTTCACTTAAATCCTTCAAGCAAGTGGCATATGTATGTTGCCTTCATTTTTTTTTTTTAAGATTTTATTTATTTATTCATGAGAGGCATAGAGAGACAGAGACATAGGCAGAGACATAGGTAGAGGGAGAAGCAGGCTCCCCAAGGAGAGCCCAACACAGGACTCGATCCCAGGATCCCGGGATCACAAGCCGAGCCAAAGGCAAACACTCAACGACTGAGCCACCCAGGAGCCATCTTCACTACTTCTTCCTGAAGTCTTTGCTTCAAGCTTGTGAGACAGATGTAAGGTCAACAGGAACCTCCTCTCAGCCAGACCCAGTAAACACTTCAAAGCTTCACCTCCCTTGGTCGCACAAAGCATCTGTCCCTTCCTCTATAGGCTTCCTGGCTCCTGTTTTGTTCTGGCCCCTTTCCAAAAGCTCCTTTCTAAACATCTTTTTTTGTGTCCTACTATGGTCCTAAGTCCCAGAAGCAAACTTTTGCTCTTCTTTCTCTACACGCATTTCCTCAATAGGTACTCCCACTCTTGCATGAACAAACACCTTCATATCCATGATCTCTAAATCTAGAACACTAGTCAGAATCTGTACCCATGTTCCAGTCACAAGGAATTACCTCCCCACTCCAATCTGTTCCTACAGAACTTACCCAAATGTCAACTACAGGCTCTGCTCCCGACATCTCTTCAGAACCAATTTCTCCTGTCTCTGAATTCACATGGCATTACCATCTCTATTGTTTATTTAGCAATGCCATGTGCCATCACAAGGTATCTCTTCTGTGACATGAACTTCCCCATTCTGTTATCTAAATTTTGAATTAACATTTGTGTTTTTCTTTTTTTCTGCCCAACTAGTTATATTTCCATGGCATCTCTACTTCTCCTTTGGTAAGTCACCACACTTTAGTTACTTGTTCAATGTCTGTCTTTTCTACTAAGAGGTAAGCTCCAAAAGAGCAGGTACCATAACTATCTTCTTTAGCATCAGCAGTGCCTAGCACAAAGTATTCAATGAATGATGGTAAACTGCGAACTGATAGTGATCCTGAAATCCCTTATCTGGGGTAAAGGCAGACCCTTCAAAACACGCCACTCAGAGGCATTTGAAGAACTCAACAAAGTTCAATGTCAATGGTGCTAGAATAAAAGGAATGAAGGGACTGACAAAGGTTAGAGAGGCAAAAAGGAGGGAACATCAGGACTTTGTGAATCATGTTAGAATCTGGACACCATAATGCAGGGAGTGGCAAGCTTTTTATTTAAAGGACTTAACTATGTATTTTAGGTTTTACAAGCCACATATGGTCTCTATTGCATATTCTGCATCTGTGGTAGTTTGTATAGGTGTGTGTTAACAATTCTTTAAAATGTAACAACTTCTCAGTTCTTGGGCTGTACAAAATAAGCTAGACTGGGCCCCAGGCCCCAGGTTGCCAAACTCTGTGACACAGAGGAATGGGGAAGCTATTATAGCTTAAAACATGGAGCGATACAATCATATTTGCATTTTAGGAAGATAACTCTAGTTTGATTGCAGAAAGCAGATTTACAGAGATCAAGCCTAGAGATGGGAAGATCATTTAGGAGGCTGTGTGGTAATCCAGGAGCAGAGGTAAAGAACAGTCAGATTCAAGATATTCAGGAGGGAGATCCCTGGGTGGCGCAGCGGTTTAGTGCCTGCCTTTGGCGCAGGGCGCGATCCTGGAGACCCAGGATCAAATCCCACGTCGGGCTCCCTACATGGATCCTGCTTCTCTCTCTGCCTGTGTCTCTGCCTCTCTCTCTCTCTCTCTCTCTCTCTTTCTCTCTCTGTGACTATCATGAATAAATAAATAAAATCTTTAAAAAAAAAACAAACAAACAAGATATTCAGGAGGTACAATAAATAGGACATAGGAAAGAGAAAAGAGTCACAGATAATTTTCAGGCTCCTGGTTCAGCACTGAGTAGATGGTGGTACATTTATTGGGATAGAAACACAGGTAAAAGAACAGATACAGAGAGATGATAAAGAGCTCAGTTTTGTGAATGGGCAACCATTCAAACCATGAATATATGGGAACGACTAGACCGGATTTAAGATATGGGAATCATCAAGATGGTTGAGATATAGGAGAAAAGATAGGAGAGGGCCTCACACAAAATCTTAAATATTTTGAAGATGATATGCCAAGCAGAAGAAAAGATTGGAGGTGGAGAAACCAGGCTTTAAAAGACAATTAAGAAAATTTGGAATACCTATTCCTAATACCTATTAGCTCCTCTTCTAAAAATTTATCCCATAAATAAGTTTCCATAAATGTATAGATCTATGTACAAAAATGTTCACTGAAGCATTACACATCATAGCAAAAAACGAATCCTACATGTCTACCAATAAGGCAATGGCTAAATTATGGTCAGGTAATGGAATACTACACAATGCACAGAAAAAGTTATCTAAGTCTACATACAATAGAAAATATATATAGTTATAGGATAATTCTATTTAAGAATTTATGTTATGTATGTACATATTTGTGTGTGTGTGCATTTACACACATGAGGACAATTTCTGGAAAGATATATACAAAAGTAGGGGCACCTGGGTGACTCAGTTAAGGATCTCCCTTTGGTTCAGGTCATGATCTCAGGGTCCTGGGATAGAGCCCCATGTCAAGCTCCCTGCTCAGCAAGGAGTCTGCTTCTCCCTATCCCTCTCATCCCTTCCACTCGTGCTTTATCTCTCAAATAAAAAATAAAATCTTGGGCAGCCCGGGTGGCTCAGCGGTTTAGTGCCGCCTTCAGCCCAGGGCATGATCCTGGAGGCCCGGGATCGAGTCCCGCATTGGGCTCTCTGCATGGAGCCTACTTCTCCCTCTGCCTATGTCTCTGCCTCTCTCTCTCTCTCTCTCTGTCTCTCATAAATAAATAAATAAAATTTAAAAAAAAAATAAAATCTTAAAAAAATATATGTATATAGAAAAGTATTAGTGACTATCTTTGAAGATTAAGCTAGGGGAAAAGAGGATTAAGAGTTCTTTTCACCTCATACAAACTTCTTATAATAAAAATATACTACTACAGGGACACCTGGGTGGCTCAGTGGTTGAGCAGCTGCCTTTGGCCCAGGGTGTGATCCTAGGGTCCTGGGATCGAGTCCCACGTCAGGTTCCCCATGGGGAGCCTGCTTCTCCCTCTGCGTGTGTCTCTGCCTCTCTCTGTGTCTCTCATGAATAAATAAAATCTTTAAAATATATATACACATATATATATTTATACTACAGTTGACTTTTGAACAACATTGGTTTAAACTGTGTGGGTACACACACATGAAGTTCTTTATAAATACAGTTCAGTACTGTAAATATAGTTTTTCTTTATTTTCATAGTAACATTTTCTTCTCTTGCTTACTTTATTATAACAATGTATAATACATACAACATACAAAACACATATTAATTAACTAAGTTATCAGTATGGCTTCTGTCAATAATAGGCTATTATTCTGGGCAGTCCAAAGTGACATGCAGGTTTTCAACAGTGCAGAGGCCAGCGCCTCTAACCTCCTTGTTGTTCAAAGGTCACCGATACTATAATAACCTTCACATCAAAGTATAGAATTTTTCTAAGTTACTAGCAGTGCAGTTAAGAAGGGAAGGCAGCACAGACTAAAGCAGAGTGGTAGGACTAAGAACCACAAGAGGAATGAGAAAGACTATGGGCCCTGGGAAAAAAGCTGCTGAGATATGAACATAAGACTGCAGGGAAGCTCCAGTTTCAGGGCTGGTGAGTGGGGAAATACACAGCACAGAGTGGTATGTGTGGAAAACATCAGTGGCAGGGTCAGGGAGGCCTGGGTTGAAAAGCAAACATAATCCTAAAGGTAAATTACTCTCTTGCATTCTGTTTTCTCATTTATAAAGTACTAATGATTGAGCGCCTGGTTGGCTCAGTCAGTTAAGTGCCGACTCTTGATTTCAGCACAGGTGGTGATCTCAGGGTCATGGGATGGAGTCCCAAGTCCGGCTCTGTGCTCAGCACGGAGTCTGCTTCTTCCTCTCTCTTTGCTCCTCCCACCTACTTGTCCACACGAGCTCTCTCTCACTCGCTCTCAAATAAAATATTTTTAAAAATTAAAAAAAATAAAGCACTAATGATTGTAGTTCTGCAAAGTTGTTGTAAGGTTTAGAAATAAAGTTTATAAGGGGTTTAGCAGCAGCTAACATACAGCAGAGGCCTAATCATTACTATTCTTATTAGAATTAATCACAATAACATGCAGCAGGAGAAATATTCTTCCATTTCCCATAATCTCTTTAAGTCCAATTCATTCCTGTAACTTTAGGTTGTAACCAGAGAACATGGAGATAACGTGGAGGTTTACCAGGTGTCCAGTGACACCAGAAGGTGAACCACGTTAGTCCCTTACCCAAGTGCAGCACTGAATGGCCAGCCTAAGAAAGCCCCAGCGGCGACTCCCAGCACAGCAACAGAAGTCTTGTCCATATACCAGCCAGTCATGGCTACCAACGTAGTGTACATGCAGAAACTGCTAGGAAGGAATGCTGCAAGAGTGAAGAAACGGGGAACAGAAAGGAGGGGAGGGACAGGAGTTTGAGGTTTATTAGGTATTATTAAAAATTTACTCACATTGCAGGAAGTCAATAACCAGGAACATATCTTAAGGAACAATATATTAGAAATATGCAATAAAATTATAATGCTTTAAAAAAAAATGAAGGTCAATTATTTTTCTTATTTTCTCATTCTTGGTTTTTTTGGGTTTTGTTGCTGTGTTTTGTTTTTTGTTTTTAGGTACCAACACATGCCTAGTTATACAATGCCAAGCATGCCATTCCTCTGCTAGCCTGTATCCCAAATCCAAAACGTAGAGAATTCCAGGTTGTATTTCCAGGCAGGGAATATGCTTCAAAAAACTTGGGAGTCTTTGCCGACTATTTCTGAAGTAGTTTATCTTCTGACAGTCTACTGAGATTGTCCTGGCACTAACCTTTACCCCTAGGAATTCTGGGAAGCTTCTCAAGAGCCAAATATTGGCTGGCATCCTGCCTCACATCCTGCATCGATGGAAGTAAATAGTTCAGCCTATAGATGTGCCCTAGTTACTTCCATCTAGCATTACTTTGTTGTAGTAAACAGCAATGGACTGAATACTTTCAGGGTCTCTGCAACACTAACATTCGATCAGTGTTTCCAGCCCTTCCACACAAAAATGCAGACCTGTCTCTCCAGGCTGTACAGATATGCTTCACCTAGCACTAGGGAAGAAACACTAGACAAGGACCACAAGGAGGCCATAGGATCTCTCAAACTCAGTGAAAGGGTTAAGAGGCTGTGTATCAAAGGATGCCCTGAATGTCTCCGCACCTTCACATTCTCAACTGAGATGACAAAACTAAAGGATCTCTTATCTCCCTCTCATCAGAATCAATGTTAGGAATAGCAAAGTAACCAAAATACCATGAGGTACAACCTTTACAGATAAATGTTAAATAATATTGATGCTCTCTGAAGTTGTCAGTGACAGCTGCCAATGTAGAAGACAAAGGGAGCAAGGTAATCGGGGGTCCCTGCCAGCCTGGAGCGGAGGAGAGCACAGTCTCATGGAGGGCAGGGACTCTCAAAGTTACTCAGGTCTCTGCACAACAACATACATTTTCATATAGTCGACAAAGTCAAATACATACTTTTGTGCTGGATGCTATTTTTGTGTATATTTAGTGTATATAGTAATAGCTTTTTCCACAGAATCGGAAACAGCCTATCCTTTGACAGCAGGCCACCATGGCTCAGAGAACAGAAATGTTCAATGATAGCACAGCTAGCAAGCCACCACTCTAAGGTTATACTCTAATTCTCTTTAAGTGTACTGTCAAAAAAAAAAAAAAGGCCCAACAGAGGATGCACAGCTTTATAAAATACATTGCAAATAATGGACAGAAAGGAGAACTATAAAGAACAGGGTTTTTAGACACAAACGAGAACAACAAAGTTGTTTTTCTTTCCCTAACAGCAAGGAAAGGCAGAGGGTGCTGGTGTTTTTCAGCCTCGTGATGATAAAAATACAATACTGTAATAGAAAGAGACATGATGAAAATAACAGCTCTACCACTTAGGAGTTCTCTGAATCCCACTAAGTCATTAGACTTTGACTTTCTTAAATTTCTGTGTTATCATCTGTAAAAATGAGAAAATATTTCTTACCCCTAACACAAAATTGCTGCAAGTGTTGATGAGGATCAGGTAGGGAATAGTGCTCTGCAAATTACTGATATGCTACCCAAACAGAACCCAGACCTAGACAAGTTCTTGCTTTCAATGCAACTGGGAAAGATCAGTGCACCTGCCATGACCCCCCACCTGTCCTTTTACTTACCTGATGATGAGCAAAACATGCCAGTGCTAAGAACCAAGAAGGCTAGCATCATTCGACTCACATGCAGCCCAAACTTCTTACACACGGCCCTAAGAGAAAGGAAGACTATCAGCATAGCAAATCTTAAGGACAGATATTTCAAATCAAAGTAAAAAACATGCCTGCATCGAAAGACAACACTGATGATCTAAAATCAAACACAGAACTGCCTGGACAGGTTTGCGTGCAACATTCTTACTCTTTAAGCAGAAGAGAAGCTCTCTACCTAAGAGGAAATGTATCCTTTCTGTACTAAGATTATGTATCCTATCAACAGGAAAACAGCATGATATACTGGACAAATAACAGGCCTTAGACTGAGATGGGCACAGGTTCAAATCTGGGCTCTGCCACTTAGCAGCAGCTACCCTGCTCTAGTGACAAAAATCACTCTGTCAGATTCTTCATCTGTCAAGTGAGGATAATGAGAATGCCTACTTTGTCAGAATTCTGTGAGGACAATGCATGGAAAAGTGCTCAGAAGAGTGCCTAGAACAGAGTTGCTCAATAAATGGTAGTTATCAAACAAAAAGATGAGAAGACACACAAAGTGTTAATACACAGTTGTCAAAGTGCACGTCTCTCAAACCCAAGTAATTACACACTTCCTTTATTTCCTTGGAGGTTTTTAACCCCATAAACATTCTTAGGCATGATTACTGCTTCATTTAGTCCACATTTGTATAGACCTACCCCTGTGTTACCTGTCTTACTGGCTCAGGTTCCTTAGTGCATCTCAGAGCTGGTTTCTGAGATAATTTTGCTTCTTCCTAAGTCCTTTCTAAAAGCTCCTTTACTGAGAATCTGTTAATGGCAAATTCACCCTTTTTTGTCTGAAAAGCCTTACTAAACTCTTGGTCTTAAAAGGCAGTTTAGCTGAGTACACAATTTTAGGATGATAATCGTTTTCTCTGAGCACTTTGAAGATTTTTATCTTCTGGATCTTGAGAAAGCTTCTGTCAATATAACTGACATTCCTTTGTAGCGTTCCATAAGTTCTGTCAACTTTTTTTTTTTTTTTCTGTCAACTTTTAAGATCTCTTTCTTTGCACTTGGTATTCTACATTGTTTCACTAATTCCTTCTTATTTATCCAGCTCAGGATATGTCAGGCTCCCTGATTCTATGAATTAGCATCTTTTATTTTTTCCAATCAATTATGGAAATTCTTAGCTATTAGCCTCCCTAAATACTACTCCTCCCCATTCTATCACCTCCTAAAATCTGACTGGGTCTGTCAATTCCACAATACATGTCTAACATCTTTTTATTTCCCTTACATTTCCCCGTTGTCACTATGTACTTCAAGCTTACTGATTTCTTCAGATCAATCTTCTACTTTCCTTGTTCGTGTCTAGCTGTTCAAATTAGCCACTGAATTTTAAATATTACGCTACTTTCATTACTAAAAGTTCTATTTGGTTCTTTTTCTGCTGGGTTATCTTTGTAGTCTTGTTCCTTTTTCCTTTTATCTTTAGTGTACCGTGGTAAGAACATATAATAGGAGACCTACTTGCCTAACAGATTTTTAAGTGTACAATACAGCACTATTAACTATCCACACAACTTTATGCAGTAGCTCTCTAGAACTTACTTTATCTAACACACTGAAATTTTATTTATTTTTTTTACAACTGAAATTTTATATCCATTGATTAGCAACTTCCCATTTCCCCTTTCACCCAGCCCCTCGCAACCAAGAACCCATAGTTTGCTTTCATGAGTCTATTTTAGAATCCTACAAGTAGAATCATGTAGTGTTTGTCCACCTGTAACCAGTTAGCTCACTTAGCACAACATTCCAAGGTTCATGTAGATTGTCACACATTGCAGGATTTCCTTCTTTTTCAAGAGTTGAATATTCCGTATATACATGCACATACACACACACGTTTCCCCCCATTTATTGGTCAATGGACACTTAAGTTGTTTCTGGGCTACTGTGAATACTACTACAAAGAATATCTAATGCAGATACCTATTCAAGACCCTGTTTCAATTCTTTTAGATAAATACCTAGAAGTTGGATTACTGGATCATATAGTTCTATTTTTAGTTTTTTGAGGAACCTCCATACAGTCTTGCACAGCATCTATACCATTTTGCATTCCCACCAACAGGACACAAAGGTTCCAATTCTACATCCTTGCCAACGCTTATTTTTGGGGGTTTTTTTGTGTGTGTTTTTCTGACAATAGGCACTCTAACAAATACAAAGTTATAGTTCATTGTGGTTTTGATTTGCATTCCCCTTATGATTAGAGACATTGTATATCTTTTCATATACCTGCTGCCTAAGTGTAAATCTTTAAAAAATTGGGCAGCCCCAGTGGCTCAGCAGTTTAGCGCCACCTTCAGCTTAGGGTTTGATCCTGGGGACCCAGGATCGAGTCCCACGTCAGGCTCCCTGCCTGGAGCCTGCTTTTCCCTCTGCCTGTCTCTGCCTCTGTGTGTGTGTGTGTGTGTGTGTGTGTGTGTGTGTGTGTGTCTGTCATGAATGAATAAATAAAAATCTTTTTAAAAAACTGTCTATTGAAGTTCTTAGTCCATTTTTATTCAGATTAATAGAAACTCCTACATCTCAATAGCAAAAAAAAAAAAAAAAAACTATATATTTTGGAATTGAACCTCTTCTCAGATTATGGTTTGCACATATTTCTACCCATCCTCTAACTAACTTCCTTTTCACCCTGTGGATTATTTAGGTTCTTGTTTCTTATTCAAGTTTTCAATTCCTTCTTTTATTTCTTTAGAAATATCAAATATATTCGTTTTACGTTCTAATTTTAGTAATTCCTAATAAGTGAAGTTTTGCAGGTCAGCTTTCTGTTGTTACTTCTGCTGGGTCTCATGTACAATATCTTCTGTGCTTTGTGATTTATTTTTATTATAATTTCTTGTTCACTAGAACTTTATTTGTAGTAATTGACACTTGAGTTAAAGATCCATTTCTCTGGAGAAACTTTGTTTTTGCAAGATGCCTAGGGATACTACCAACTCAGAACAACTTAAAATAAATTCTCAACTTGGGATTTGAGGGATCATGTAGGTGATGTGAATTCAGTCCTGAACCCATATGAAAACCAATGTATGGTTACAATCCTCAAACGCAGCACTGGCTGGCTTTCGTTCCCTCAGAGTCAAGGCCAAAGAATTTCTTTATGACATTTTTAGCTATTTTCCAGTGGGGAAATTTTAAATAATGATTATTAAGTCTAAATACCTCTTAAAGCATTATTAAAATGATGGGTTGCATGTAAAAAAAGTGGGTATTTTTATTAATGTAACACTTACGCGTTTAACACTTCCACTAATCTTCAATCAACCAATAGGTACTTGGTGAAAGACCATGTACTGGGTCCAAGTATGAGCATGAGTCCCACAATGGGAATAATTTTCTATCATCTAAGCTCAAGGAAGAGGTAAATCATGATTCTGTATTTTGTGACCAAAAATAAGGCTCTACTGGGGCAGCCCCAGGTGGCTCAGCAGTTTAGCACTGCCTTCGGCCCAGGGCATAATCCTGGAGTCCCGGGATCGAGTCCCATGTTGGGCTCCCTGCATGGAGCCTGCTTCTCCCTCTGCCTGTGGCTCTGCCTCTCTCTCTCTTTCTCTCTCTCTCTCTCTCTCTCTCCCCCTAATGAATATATAAATAAAATCTTAAAAAAAATAAGGCTCTACTAAATCTGACCAAATAAAACACCAGTTATACATATATTAACATAATCTAACTTTATATGAAGATATGGAATTTATGAGCCTCAGGAAGTAAAGTGATAATTAGAAGTATTCCCCTCCAACGGTTTGTTTCAAAACAAGAAGTCCCACTTCTTTCTTCAAAAAATTAAAAATAGAATTACCATATGATCCAGCAATCCCACTGCAGGGTATATATCCAAAGGACATGAAATCAGTATGTCAAAGGGATATCTGTACCCCCTATGCTTACTGTGGTACTACTCACAACAGCCAAGACACAGAAACAACCTAAATGTCCATCTATGAATGAACAGATAAAGAAAATGTGGCATACATACACAATGGAATATTATTCAGTCATAAATTTAAAAAGGACATCCTGCCACTTGCAACACGTGGATGCACGTTGAGGGCATTATGCTGAGTGAAATGTCAGACAGTGAAAGACAAATACTGTATGAACTCACATGTGGCATCTAAAAAAAGCCAACCTCGTGGAAACAGAACAGAATGGTGGCTACAAGGGGCTGGGGAAGCAGGGGTACAGGGAATAGGGAAGATTAGGAGACGGTGGCCAAAGGATACAAACTTCCAGTTATAAGAAGAGTAAGTTCTGGGGAATCCAGTATACAGCATGGTGACTATAGTTAACAATATATTATTTACACACTTGGAGGTTGCTAAGAGTCAATCTTAAATGTTCTGGCCACACACAAAGTGAAAAGTGATGGATGTGTTAACTAACCTTACTATGGTTATTTCATAATATATACATTTATCAAATAATATTGTACACCTTAAATTGACACAATGTTATATTTCAATTATATGTCAAAGCAAGAAAAAAATTTTAAAGTCATACTTCAAATATAGTATCAGGACCTAGAAGAAAGTGTTTTCTATCATAAACATTGCTTAGGCTATCAAAAAAAAAAAATCTTATACTATATCGGGCTTCCTCATAGCCCTTTTAGAAGCAAAGCTTTCATACTCACTTATAAAAGTAAAGTTCACAGATACAGCTCACAAAAGCCAGGAGACATCGTAAAAAGTAGAAGACAAGAATCTGAAAGAAACCCAGAACAGGAAAACAGAAGTTAAAGAGAAACAAGAAAACTATTAAAGATAAAACTACTCTCATTTGTCATTAATAACATTATGAATTGGCATAATCTTTTTGAAAAGCAGTATGTATAGAAGATTATACCTATTTTCCTACCCCTGGACCCAGCACACCTATTTTTATGAGTTCCAGACCACAGGAGTAACTCAAACTATGCAGGGAAGATTAGTTTTATTCATCAACATGGTGAATGAATGTGGCACTATTACTTTCGGAAAAAAACTGCTTTAAAAAAACCACACAACATCTCTCTCTCTCATAAATAAATAAATAAAATCTTAAAAAAAAAAAAACTCTACATTCAACAAACATTTCCTAAACAACCATAATATATTGATAACTACAGATAATTACTCAACACCAGGTAAAAATATACAATATTATTTATACATT
The DNA here is from genome assembly GCF_048418805.1 of Vulpes vulpes. Taxonomy (NCBI): domain Eukaryota; kingdom Metazoa; phylum Chordata; class Mammalia; order Carnivora; family Canidae; genus Vulpes; species Vulpes vulpes. The sequence continues at coordinate 122,399,572 of NC_132791.1, read as the reverse complement.
GGAATTACAGCTTTGGAAATCAGAAGCATATGAAATGATTGAAAAGAAATGTAATAAAATGGTAAAGGTGGCTATATCAAGCTGCTGGGACTTATCCTCCAAACACCTGTAATATGATTTTATTAATTTCATAATTAAATACATTAATTTTTAAAAGACATAATAATAGGGGTTATATTTAATAGCTTTCATACTATAGTACACTGGTGTATTTAAGAACATTAAATACTTCAGAATGTAAGCACTACTTAAATATATATCATGATTAATATTACTGCATGTAACTTAGAAATACTTCCCATTTTTATCACTATAACCCAAAAATTCCAAAGAGTTCAATAAAGTGACCGATCCGATAAATGCCAGATTAATTCAATAAAAACATACTAAAAACCTAGTATATACTAAGCACTATTCTAGATGCTAAGAATTCATATAATTTTAGTACAAAATATCTACACATGTGAGGACCCCTCATCTAATTGGGGAGAGTATAAAACATGTTTAGAAAGTTAAAAAGAGGGATCCCTGGGTGGCGCAGTGGTTTAACACCTGCCTTTGGCCCAGGCCGCGATCCTAGAGACCCGGGATCGAATCCCACATCGGGCTCCCTGCACGGAGCCTGCTTCTCCCTCTGCCTATGTCTCTGCCTCTCTCTCTCTCTCTCTCTCTCTCCTCTCGCTCTGTCTCTCATAAGTAAATTGAAAAAAAAAAAAAAAAGTTAAAAAGACTGGCTGGCTCAGTCAGGAGAGCATGTACCTCCTGAGCTTGAGGTTTTAAGTTCAAGCCCCATTTTGGGTATAGATATTACTTAAAAATAAAATCTTTCAAAAAATAAAAGAAACTTAAAAATTAACTTGAGTTAATATAAGAATTGTATTTGGAAGCAGGACAACAATGCCCCTACAACAACTAACATCCAACATATTACTGGAAATCCTGGTCAATGAAAAAGGACAAGAAAAAAATGAGGCATAAGGAATGGAATAGAAGAAACTAAACCCTATATACACAGATGGAAGAGAATCCAAGAGATTCACATGATAAACCCATAACACTAATATGGAAATTCAGCAAGATTAAGATAAAGAAAACAAAAATCAGTTGTTTTCTTCTCTATCAGCAAAGAGCACCAAAAAACAAAAACAAAAACAAAACAAAACAACCCCACAGGATTCCTTTCCTAACAGCAAAAAAAATATGAAGAATGTAGGCATTAACATACCTAATACTGATAAGACTGACATGGGTACATTTAAAATTTTTATTGAAAGGATACAGAAAACATGACTAATCTGATAAATAAATCTTAAGGATGGAATGACAAACCTATAAAAATACTGATTCTCATATTAATATGTGATTCAATGCACTGTCAATCAAAACCCAACAGAATTGGGGGGGGGCAAATATTGTGAAATGATTTTTAAAATACAAACTTTATAAAGGACAAAGTGAGAAACTGATCAACCAGATATTAACACACACTACAAAGCCATAATAATAAAAACAGTGTGTTGTATTAACAATTTGACCAATGACCTAGGAAAAGGGTGCCAGAAACAGAGCCATACATGTGGGAATAAGGTGTAGGATATATACGGTATTACCAATCAGAAGAGAAAGGATGATTATTTAGCAGATGGTACTGAAAAATCCAGTTCAACATATCACAAAAAATAAAGCTGGATCTTTCTACAGTTTATAATAAATAATATTCAAACTGGAGCGCCTTGGTGGAGCATATGACTCTTGATCTCAGGGTTGTGAGTTCAAACCCCACAACCAGTATAGAGATTACATTAAGATAAAAATCTTCAAAAAAAAATCATATGGATTAAAGCCTTATATGTGACAGGTAAAATTATAAAGCTAGGAAAATACATAAGAACATCTTTGTGACTGTGGAGAAGGACAGTCTTTTCTTTTAGAAAGACCCAAAACCCATCCAACCATTAAGTGAAAAACTAACTGGCTTAACTATATCAAAATTAAAGATTTCTGTTCAACAAAGGTCCACAGACAAAATTAATAGAACATTAACAGCCTAAAAGATTTTCAATATCTAAAATCTCCAAGGGGTTGCTATTGAGAACTTCTACAAATCAGAAGAGAAAACCAGAAAACCCAACTGAAAACCAGACAAAGGATGTGAACAGATAAAGCAAAGGAAATATTAAAGACAAATGAAATTCTGCACCTCAAGAGTAATCAAAGAAATGCAATTAAAAGAAGAAACATTTCACATACACGAGAAGGATGAAAATTAGCAAATCAGAAATACCAAGTGCTCAGGAGATGTGAGTGGCTGAAATACAGAACACTGTTGAGAAGCGTAAAGTTAGACAGCCATTCTGGGGGGCAATTTGGCAATACTCCATGAAATTAGCTGATAGATACATACATACACACATAGATATGGGACTCCACCACTGAGTATATAGTTTATAGAAACTGACATCCAGATCCATAGGGAGACAAAGGTACTCTTGCTTAGGATGGCAAGAAGTTGGAAAGGTAACCATCACTGGGGTGGCAATTATTACCAGATTGTCTCCCAGCAACAATCCACCCTCTCTCAATGGTTTCCACTGATAGAACCTAAGAGAAAGGAGATTATAAGGAAGAACAAGGGAAATCATTCCTGTTCCGTTTCCTGCTTATGTTTTTGATATAAGAGGAAAAGTGACATAAGATGAAGGATTCTATTGAACCTGTCAAATTGGAAGCGACCGTGGTACCCAAGAGGACACAAAAGCCTTCAGCATTGCATATTGTTATTTCTCTGCTGAGACCTCATCCTGTACACCTCTCCTCTGCTAAGTTCAAAAAACCAGAAATGAATTACTAGATAGGGAAGGGAAAGACAGTGCTCTATCATCTTCTACAGATACTATCTTTCTGATCAGTCTAAAATGCAAATACAATCATGTCTCTCCTCTAAAACATCTGGATGGCTTCAGAATGCCCTTGGTGGGTATGTCTAACTACTTACTAGAGCATATCAGGTTATATAAATCTGGCCTCCTTCTACCTTTCAGTATCATGAAACCCACTCTACTGCTCACTGTCTCTTCCAAGCATCAAGCCTATTTCTACAAGAATGCCATGCTGGCCCTCTTCCCAGCCTCATGGCTTTCTTCCATCATTCCCTTTTTTCCTTTACCTAGATAAATCCTACTTACCTTCTAGTTCTCTCATCAGGGACTCCTACTTCATGGAAGATAGACTAGCCATACTTTTCCTTATTCCTCCTGCTACATAAAACCAAAAACTCTGGATATTATAGGTAAAGTAAACCTAGTAAGATTCAAATAGAGAGAAGGTGGCAGACTGCCTGGGGACTTTAAGACCACAGGAAAAACATAATGGTAAGTTCTCTGGGTTTTCTTTTGCTTCTATATTCCAGACTTAGAACTAAAGAAGTTGGCAGCTAGAAATGCCAAGGAGTATAAGCAGCAACCAAAGCCTAGCCAATCTAGCCACAGGCCAAGAAAGAGGCAGCCTAACAAGACAGAAAATCTTTAGACAATAGCTATTGTACTCCAGAAAAGCACTCCAGAAAAAAAAATGTAGCCCAACTCCCACACATGCCATCAAAGGTCCAGTAGGAAGTCAGGACTTTGATCCGTGCTGGTGGTAACAAGCCCCTTCTCTGGCCACGGTGTCAGTGGAGACTATGTGGATTAGTCTGGACTTCCATCTCCCCATCCTACTCTAAACAGTAATGAAGTACCCCGACCCTGCCCACCAGAGTGAAGGCCTAGAAAAACCTCAACTTCTACCCCCACCTGGCTGTAACAAAGGTGAAGAACACCCTCCTTCCTCCTGCTATAGAAGTATCAAGAGCAGCCAGACAGAAGGCTTCAGTAAGACCCAGAGGAAGCATGCTGGGCTCATGAATAAGATCTAGATTCTCATAATACCCCAAATGTCCACATGGCAACTAAAAATTACTTGGAAAATATCAAACTGAATGAAAATCATCAACAAATACTAACAAGATGAGAAAAAAGTTAGAATTATCTGACAAACTTTTAAAGGAGCCATTGTAAAAATGCTTCAGCAAGCAATTAAGAACACATTGGAAACATGAAAAAACAGAAAGTTGCAGTAAGGCAGCAGAATATATAAAGAAAAACTAAATGGAAATTTTAGAACTGAAAAAATACAATAATCAAAACTAAAACTCAACAGATAGCCTCAACAGCAGAATGAAGTGGACAGAGGAAATGATCAGTGAACTGGAAGATTAGAAATTGCTCAATCAACAGAGAAAACAGACTAGAAAAAAAAAATGAGTAGTGCCTCAGGAACCTGTGGGACTTAATTAAACATCTAACACTGATCTCCTTGGAATCTCAGGAGAGGATTAACAGGGCAGGGCTGAAAAAGTACTCAAAAACTAAAATCTTCCCAAATTTGGCAAAAGACATAAACCTAAAGATTCAAGGTTAGTAAATTCCAAGTAGGACAAACCCAAAGAAATCCATGCTAAGACATATCATAGTTAAATTTCTGAAAAGTAATCAGGTTAGGTCTTCATTAACTCCTAATTAACCTTCAGCACTCTGTTTAAATTAGGCTCTCCGGGATCCCTGGGTGGCGCAGCGGTTTGGCGCCTGCCTTTGGCCCAGGGCGCGATCCTGGAGACCCGGGATCGAATCCCATATCAGGCTCCCGGTGCATGGAGTCTGCTTCTCCCTCCGCCTGTGTGTCTGCCTCTCTCTCTCTCTGTGACTATCATAAATAAAAAAAAAAAAAAATAAATAAATAAATAAATAAATAAATAAGGCTCTCCTAACACGCTATCTCATTGCTCACTGTATTTTTCCTCCATGAGACCTACTACATTTATAATTACTTGTTCAACATTCATCTTCCCCGCTAACCTATAAATTCCATGAGGGCAGGGATTTGGCCACTTTTATATCCACAGCACTTAACAAAGTGCCCACCAGACAAAATCTGGCCATTAGTTAGTATCTAAAGTATATAAAGAACTTACACAGCTCAACACAAAGGAAAAAAATAATCCAATTTTAAAAACTGGGCAAGGTCAGGGTACCTGAGTGGCTCAGTTGGTTAAGCAGCCAACTCTTTTTCTTTTTTTTTTTCTGAAGATTTTATTTATTTATTCACGATAGACATAGAGAGAGGCAGAGACACAGGCAGAGGGAGAAGCAGGCTCCACGCCGGGAGCCCGACATGGGACTCGATCACTGGACTCCAGGATCGCGCCCTGGGCCAAAAGCAGGCACTAAACCACTGAGCCACCCAGGGATTCCCCCAGCAGCCAACTCTTCTTCTAGGCTCAGGTCATGATGTCTAAGTCCTGGGATCAAGCCCTGCATCAGGCACCCAACTCAGTGGGGAGTCTGCTTCAGGATTCTCTCCCTCTCTCTCTGCCCTTCCCGCCCATGCTCTAAAATAAATCTTTAAAAACTAAATGGAAAGACATGAATAGACATTTCTCTATGAGGATGCAGACAGAATAAAAGAACTTATGTGCACTAGCTGGTGGGAATGCCAACTGCTGCAGCCACTCTGAAAAACAGTATGGAGGTTCCTCAGAAAATTGGTTAGGATCCAGTAACTGCACTACCAGGTATTTAGCCAAAGAAAACAAAAATACTAAATCAAAAGGATATATGCACCTCTGTGTTTACTGCAGCATTATTTACAATAGCCAAATTATGGAAGCAGCCCAAGTGACCACAAATAGATGAACATATAAAGAGGCAGTATATACATACAATGGAATATTTGGCCATAAAAAAGAATAAAATCTTAATATTTGCAACGAATATGTAAATATCATACAGAAAACTAATATAACACTGTATGCTAACTATCCTGGACTTAAATTTTTACAAAGTTGCTCCATTAATGTTTGTTGAATGAATGAACAATTATCTTTTCCAAAAAGAGTCCTCTCCTACTTACCAATCTATTTTGTCCTTTTCTGAAAACTGTTCCAGAGACTCACCTCTTGATCAGCTGTAATTGCTCTCAGGTTGTCCTGAACTTACCTTATTAGTTTGTAGAATTCTTGCATGAAATGCAGCTGGCCAGGCATGAAGCAACAGATAAGCATAGGACCGAATCGCATAAACTGGGGAATATTCCCAAGTCTGAAACCCCTTCCCATATATGAGGTAGTGTGTCTGAAAGGAAAGAACAGACAGATTCAAGGTTAAGTTGACAAAAAAAATCCCTGCTAAGAGGATATAGGTGAAGTTCTCAAGTAAAAATGTTAGTAAGACAAAGGTACACAGAAATGCTGAAATTCTCAACAAGATTTGCAACTATTAGATAAAAATCAAAATGACCCAATACTGAAAAATATTAGGGCATTATAATTTCTACAAGATTATTGCTTAGTCAATGTCAAAAGCTTGATCTTTACCTCCATTTTTTAAAAAAATACTCATTAACCAAAGGGTGCCTGGGTGTTAGTTAAGTGTCTGCCTTTGACTCAGATCACGATCTCTAGGTCTTCGGATGGAGCCCTGCATCAGCAATGAGCATCTCATCGAGCTTCCTGCTCAAATGGGAGTCTGCTTCTCTCTCTCTCTGTCCCTCTCCACCTGTCACTCTCTCAAAAGAATAAAATACTCATGAGCTAAAACAAAAACTCTAAACCTGTATTTTCCTTAAACTACCTTCACTAAGCATCTTTTAATGTGAAATGGGATCAGAAAATTTCACCTCTGAATTTTCTGCAATAGGAAGTCAGCAGACTTCTAAATGGATAAATCATGAAATAAGCAGTTATAAGCATACTAGTTAGTAAGATTTTTTTTATTTTAGCAAACATCAGAAAAAAACAACCAAAAAAGTTGAAAGAAAGCAGTCACCTCTAGGAACTGGGATTTGGCTATAAGAAGTGCAACAGAGCTACTGTTTTCCCTTTCAGCTCTGTAGTAGTTCACTTTTTTTTTTCTTAAGATAGATTTGTTTGTTTATTTATTTACTTATTTATTTATTCATTCATTCATTCATTCGAGACACACACAGAGAGAGAGGCAGAAACACAGGCAGAGGCAGAAGCAGGCTCCATGTAGGGAATCCAATGCAGGACTTGATCCCGCCGGGATTAAGCCCTGAGCCAAAGGTAGATGTTCAACCGCTGAGCCACCCAGGCGTCCTAGTAGTTGTTAACTTTAAAAATTATCTCAAAAGGGATCCCTGGGTGGCGCAGCGGTTTGGCGCCTGCCTTTGGCCCAGGGTGCGATCCTGGAGACCCGGGATCGAATCCCACATCAGGCTCCCGGTGCATGGAGCCTGCTTCTCCCTCCGCCTGTGTCTCTGCCTCTCTCTCTCTCTCTGTGACTATCATAAATAAATTTAAAAAAAAAAATAAAAATTATCTCAAAGTATTATTTTTTAATCTTTTTTTTTTTTTTTTTTTTTTTTTTTTTACTTATGATAGTCACAGAGAGAGAGAGAGAGAGAGAGAGGCAGAGACATAGGCAGAGCGAGAAGCAGGCTCCATGCACCGGGAGACCGACGTGGGACTCGATCCCGGGTCTCCAGGATCGCGCTCTGGGCCAAAGGCAGGCACTAAACTGCTGTGCCACCCAGGGATCCCAAAGTATTATTTTGATTTAAAAGAAATTTAAGAAAATTACAAATTACATCTTTCTGTAAAAGTCCCATTTTCCTATGACCTTCAACAACAGGTAAATGATCAGCTTAGAACACAAAAGCAAGGGGCACCTGGGTGGCTCAGTGGTTGAACATCTGCCTTTGGCTCAGGTTGTGATCCTGGGGTCCTGGGATCCAGTCCTGCATCCGGCTCCCCACTGGAAACCTGCTTCTCCCTCTGCCTATGTCTCTGCCTCTCTCTCTGTCTCTCATGAAAAAATAAATATTTAAAAATAAAAAGAATACAAAAGTGAAAATAAAGTTGCTTTACTATCAGTCACACTTGTACATTATTTGTATCCTGATTGGCAACAACTTCCCAAGCGGTGAAATCAAGAACCAAAAAAAAAAAAAAAAGAAAAGAAAAGAAAGAAAAGAAAACTAAAGAAATCACCTACGGGTTCCCAGTAGTTGAATGTTTCATCACAGTCAGAGATGTTGCTCAGGAGAGCAGCACACAACCGTGCTGAGAGCAGACACTTGAAAGCAGTAGATCCTTCAGGGGCCCAGACTTGTCCTGCTTTGTTCCCAGATAACCTGCTCAGAATCGAAGAGAGACGTGTCAGGAAGACCTAGAACGGCCCAAACTAGACAGAAATGACAAGAATGGCAAGGACATCAAAGTCCTTTATTAAGTCAACTAAAAAGTTAGCTGTGGAATACAGAAGCCAGGGACCAAGAACTGAATCGTATTCTTTTTAGCCCCTGTTTTTAATGAGTAGGCTTATTCGTACTTTTAATTCACTGCCTCAATGGCACTCCTGGGAGGCCACAAAGCTCTCGTTCTCCGGTTCTTTCTTCTCTTTAACAAGGTCACTACTTTCCACGGCCTTAACTCATTTCGCCACTTGTTCAAACGCACGGAGGCCTCATCCGGGCGAAGCAGAGAACCTCCTCCGGTTGCGAGGTCCGGCGCTCCTCCCCCGCGCCCCGGGAGCGGGACGGGACGCGGCGGCAGGTGCCGGGGGTCGTGGGCCCGCCCCGCACAGGGAGGGGCTGGGCTCTGCGGGCAACGAGGGAAACCGAGAGAGGCCGCCGGGAAAGGTCTCCCTCGGGGGCTCGGCCAGCTGCGACCGCGACGCCAGCCCGCCCGGGGCCTGGCCAGCAGCCTCGGGGCCGCCCTCCGGGCTCCCTCCCCGGCGACACGGAGCCCGCGGCGGGGGGCGTCCGGGGAGAGCAGAGCACCCGGGGGAGGAGCCCGGCAGGCCAGCCCCGCGCCGCCCCGCGCCGCCCTGCGGAGACCCCCGCGCGCCAGCCCCCGCCGCCCCGGCCGCCCCGCGCCGCCCCCCGCCGCCACGCCCCCGCCGCGCCCGCCGCGCCCGCCGCGCCCGCACACCTACTCGGTCCGCGGCTCCGCGCCGCTCGCCTCGCGGCTGCACAGCAGCTCCCGCAGCTTGTCCGCCGCGGACACCGTGTCCCCGCCGCTGCCCCCGACCCCCTTCGGGCGCTGACGAGCCCCTCGGCTCGCCATGGCACGCGCGGAGAAAGAGGTCCAGTTCCGAACCCTACGAAGGCGGCAAGCGCGGAGACATAGATTTGGCTGGCAACGGTGTCCGCTGAGGGACAAAAGACCTTGACATGCGCAGAAAAGACTAAGTAATAGCGCGTTTGGGCCAATTGGGGCAAACCCCGAGGTAGAAACGAAATGGGACCGGAGACTTGACTTACACCACCATAGCTACCCGCTTTCCACATGTTTGTAACTATGGGCATTCATCCCTCCGTCCGCTGCTCTCTTCCTCACTCTTCAATACCAATGGAAAGTAGCTAAGGTATTTATCCAGTTAAAAATCACAGCACAGCAGCAGATGAAAGGGGAGGTCCTTAAAAGGTCACTGACACCTTGCCCTCTCTGTATTTTGGGGAGCGTGATAGAGACAGCCTGCAGCTAATTGTTTCATTAATTACAGACAAAGCTGTAATGGCAGAACAGAGAATAAGAAAAATGAAAGCCTGAAGAAATTCTGTGCAACCAATGCAACCTGGCACTGCTATTGCTACTACAACAATTCGGGAAGCATTTTGCATACTTTATCCTTTTTAAGTGTAATATAACAACCTTGTTCTTACCAATAAGTAAACTGAAGTCCAAGGTTGCATAAGGAGGAATTGGTGGAGCCCTATTCCAACTCAGGTCTGTCTTATTACAAAACCCATGCTTTTCCCAGGAGATTGGGAGGAAGAGCCTGATGTCTTATAGGTGACAGCATACCTCTGACCCTCAGGGGCTATTCATCTGTTCCGGATACCCTCCCCACTGCCCCAGTCACAGAGTTCTGTCCCATACATGGAGAGCTCTGTAGCAGTAGCTGAAATGTTTGTATAGGCAGCACTAAAACGGGCCTTATAAGACATGTTAAAGGGACTTCTGTATGTGGCCAGGGAGGGGATGAGGCATAAGCAGTAGACAATTATGGAACGAAAAAATTTCATGGGTAAAAAGCAAACCTGCAGTAAAGGTAGTTATAACTTATAAAGCTAGGATGAGGGGATCCCTGGGTGGCTCAGCAGTTTGGCACCTGCCTTCAGCCCACAGCGTGATCCTGTAGACCCAGGATCGAGTCCCACATCAGGCTCCCTGCATGGAGCCTGCTTCTCCCCTGCCTGTGCCTCTGCCTCTCTCTCTCTCTCTGTGTGTGTGTGTGTGTGTGTGTCGTGAATAAATAAATACAATCTTTAAAAATAAAAAAATAAAGCTAGGATAATGGTTAAAAGACAAAAGTAGTAAAATCAATTATATCTTAAAAAAGGGACTCATGAAATAAAAAGATGTAAAATAGGACAACATATACATAAAATGGGGGGGGGAGGATAACAATGAAGTTCTTTTTGAAGGTGTTGAAACTTAAATGCCTCTCAACTTTAATAAACATTGCTACCTTAAGATGTTATATAGAGTGCCTCCTTAATCAAAAATCACCCGTTTTCTCACTGCCTGCCAAATGAAAGTACAAATTCCATATTCTAGCATTCAGTCTTTCATCACCTAAATCCAGCCCTATCCTATTTTTCTAATCTTATCTCCCACTACTTTCCTATATACATTTACATTCCAACTAACTAGCCTGAAAAGTGCTCCAGCCACTCCCTTATCTATACCTCTGCCTGGAATGCACATCTTCCTTACCTGACAATCCTCCCATCACAACACTGCCGTTATTTTAAGATCCAGCTCAAATGCTACCTTGTCCATGTACTAGGCACCATTACGGATAGAAGATAGGTATAAATGAGGGACACCTGGGTGGCTCAGTCGGCTAAGCATCTGACTCTTGGTTTCTGCTCAGGATATGATCTCAGGGTCTTGAAATCTAGACCCATGTTGGGCTCAGCACTGGGCTTGGAGCCTGCTTCAGATTTCCTCCCTCTCCCTCTGCAACCCCCCTGCCCTGTGCATGTGTGTGCACTCTCTAATAAAAAATTTTAAAAAGAACAAAGGTATAAGTCACATTACCTGCCCTCAATTAGTTTACGGTGAATGTAGAAAGCTGAGCAATAAATGTGTCCATAAGAGATCCCTTGATTCTTTACTCCACTCCCCAAAATGTAATGCCAGTGTTCCCATCCCCATTAATGATACTCCTGTTCTTGCAGATCAAAAACCATGCAGTCAGTACTGCTTGATTCCTGTTTAACCCCACACCCTTCCCCCATACACATATAGTTCTTCAGCATATCCTTTTAAATATTACCCAGCCCAACAACATCTTCCCACCCTGATCCAGGTCACCATTATCTCTCATTGGCATTAATCACCTCCTAGTTTGTATCTTGGCTTCCATTCTTATCTTTCTACATGCTTTTCTCCAAATAAAAGAACAAATAAGACCGTTATTTCCCTCCCAGAGTTTACAATATAATTCCAATCTTCGGAGCCTAACTATTCATTAACAGGAACATACATTAATTAACATTAGAGGACTCTAGAGTCCTGGTCTGAGCCAATCTCCCAGTGTCTCTGAGAGATGCTTAAAATAGAAAGCTCCAAAATCCAAGAGGGCAAAGTTTAATCAATCACATGCAGTGGTTACTAGTGAAGACTAGGGAAAGAAAAACAACAATGGCAGAAGGAATATGAGCTTTATTTTTTTTAAGATTTTATTTATTTATTCATGAGAGACACACAGAGAGGCAGAGACAGAGGCAGAGGGAGAAGCAGGCTCCATGCAGGGAGCCGGATGTGGGACTTGATTCTGGGACTCCAGGATCATGTCCTGAGCTGAAGGCAGGCACTGAACCCCTGAGCCACCCAGGGATCCCAAATATGAGCTTTAGAGTCAGACAAATCCAAGTGTGAAGTCTATATCTGACATAAATTCGTTCCATGACTTCAGCAATACTCAACCATGGAATAAATATTATCATGATGATGCCAATACTAATTATGGAGCACTTTCAACTTACCCAAGCTAATAAATGTTAGTCTGACTCAAAAAACCACTCTTGTAAATTGATTTAGTGAGATAACACAAAAGGGTTTAAAGAAGAGGAATTGGCAGTGTGAAAAAATATGGCACTGAAGTTCTATTGCATCTTCAGGGATAAAGTATCTAAAATACAAGATGCTGTTTTATTTGTTTTCCTAGTCATGACTCAGGATCAAAATACAGTACAACTCCATAGGTCACCAATCCCACCACAGTCTATGAGTTTTTTTTTTTTTTTAAAGAATTTTATTTTACTTTATTTATGATAGTCACAGAGAGAGAGAGAGAGGCAGAGACACAGGCAGAGGGAGGAGAAGCAGGCTCCATGCACCGGGAGCCCGACGTGGGATTCGATCCCGGGTCTCCAGGATTGCGCCCTGGGCCAACGGAAGGCGCCAAACCGCTGCGCCACCCAGGGATCCCTACAGTCTATGAGTTTAAGTGACAAAGCCCCCAGTTTCTTTGGAGTCAACTAACATTGGCTAGAGTACCAAGGTAAAAGACTATAAAAAACACAGTCTGGAAAGAATTACCAGTTACAAATTGGTCTTTCTTTCTTTCTTTTTTTTTTTTTTTTTACAAGATTTTATTTGAGAGAGAGAGAGAGCACACAAGCAGTGCAAAGGGGCAGAGGAAGAGGGAGCAGCAGACTCTCTGCTGAACATGGAACCAAACAACATGTTGGGCTCAATCCCAGGCCCCCAGGATCATGACCTGAGCTGAAGGCAGATGCTTAACTGAGTGAGCCACTCAAGTGTCCCCAAATCGTCTTTTTCATCTGCACCTGCACTCACACCCACAAAGATTACTCTGGAGAAGTAAATTTATTAAACTACCGAGGTATTACATGTAGTCTTTGCTGAATCTCTTTCCTAAACTGTAATTGCATTGATGCCACCTGCTGCCGAGTGAGGGCCTTGTCACAGGTCTGATATGTCAATCTATAGCAGAGACTGACCTGTTGAGTCTTGGGATGCTGGAAACGACTAAGGAATTCTATGGATATGACAGTGTCCTGGGACACTGCTCGGGCCACTGTGTGCAACTCTAGTTCATCAAATTCTTTCTTCTCATCTAACCAAAAACTAATATCATGCACATAGCATGGAGGATACAAGGAATAGCTTTTAAAGGGTTCTATTTTCCCAGGAACAAAATTCTTCAGGAAACGGGGATCAAAGGTCCACAACATCCTCCAGTCTGAGATACCCCAGACAAGCATTGTTAGGAGGTCCAAGTTCATAGACACAAACATAAAACTCTGGTCTTTGTGTATAATGCTTGTAGCAGATGTGACAGACCCAATAATCAGATCCTTGGCACAATCTGGGCCAAAATTATGAGACTTCACATAAATAAAATAATCTTTCCCATTTGGTTGAAAGACAAATTCCACTGAACTGCTCAGCTTAGAGCCCTCCAGCAATGTCTGGGTCAGAAGGCTATCAAGAGCGCCCTTCAGGTGATCCAGCAGTGTCTGAAGATAATGATCCTTCAGATTTTGATTAAACCCAAGGATAAATAAAATCTCATGAAATGCCGGCATTGTGAAAGGCAAGATAAAGCACTTCCGAAAGACAGGTCCACTGAGGACGTGTAGGGAACCTGGGAAGAAGCCTGGTGCTTGGATGACAGCCTGAACATGAACTAGGAGAGAAGGTCTAAGGCACACCTTATTTTGGCCATAGATTTCTTCATGAGTTTCTTCCTTGCTGTCTAATCCAGGATCCTTGAGAAGATTAAGTTCTGAAAATAACACTAGAAAGTCCTTCATGTCTTGTGTTGTCCCACCAGTCAGGGACTCAGAATTTGAGTTATCTTCACAGAGACTAATCCAAAAGGCAGCCGACAGACTGTCACAGTTCCAGTAAGTGAGAACATTGGTGCTTCCCTCTGGCAGTAAAGGAAAGGAACAGTTCAGCCTCCTTAGAGGGAAAGCTTTGCCCAATTCAGCAATGAGCTTCTCGTTAATGGTTTTGATGGGATGACAGGAAGGTGCTTCTAGGAAACCTCTGTTTAAACACACATAAAAATGACTTTTTAAACTTCAAACATAAAAAATTATTATGGATCTAGAATTAAAAGCACAAATAACTGTATAGAAAAGAATTATCTTTAAGGTGATTCCAAAAACAAATTAAAAAATTCATCTACCGGAAACAGAGATCATGTGTTTCAGAACTCCGATAGCCACCATTCTTACAATATACCAGAAAATCTGACAAAGTTTATTTTTTTAAAGGTTTATTTATTTATTCATGAGAGACACAGAGAGAAAGATACAGAGACATAGGCAGGAGAAGCAGGCTCCCCACAGGGAGCCCGATGCAGGACTCTATCCCAGGGCCCCAGGATCATACCCTGAACCAAAGGCAAACGTTCAACTGCTAAGCCACTCAGGCGTCCCAATATGACAAAGTTTAATTCTAAAAAGGCTTGTGGGGCAGCCCGGGTGGCTCAGCGGTTTAGCACCACCCAGGGCGTGATCCTGGAGACCTGGGATGGAGTCCCACATCAGGCTCCCTGCATGGAGCCTGCTTCTCCCTCTGCCTGTGCCTCTGTCTCTGTCTCTGTCTCTGTCTCTCTCTCTCTCTCTCTCTCTGTGTGTGTCTCTCATAAATAAATAAAATCTTAAAAAATAAAAATAAAAAAATAAAAAGGCTTGTGTAAGGTCAGACTGACAACTATTCATAGCATGAACATCATGAACAATTTATCCATGAAATTAATTAACAATTTTTTTGAAATTAATTAACAATTAATCCATTCAATATATGGTTGCCATCAAGTCAATCAGGATACAACTAGAGATAGAAGTAATTTCTGGTAAAACAGCAGGTTACCTGTTCAGCTTTCCTACAAGTGCTTCTGGTTCTGGAAAGGAAAACCAGCGGTCACCCAGTTTGATTCTGAAGGTTCTGGGTTGTGAACACCCAAAGGGTAAGCTCCGGGTGAAGATATGGTTCAAAGCACCTTCTACATGAAAGGACTTATCTTGACTCCTGCCAAAATAGTCACCAAGTATGGAGTCTGTCATTTTTTTAATTAATTAACTAATTCATTGTCATTTTTTTTTAAAGCAAGTATTTCTAGAGACTAAAGCAGGAAGTTGGTAGAGGAATGTTTGACTAAGAGATTTTTTTTCATTATTAGTATTAGAGATGAAAAAAGGCTAGGCTTCTGTTATTACTTACCTATATCCAGTGCACTTGTACCCTGGCACAGACTCACAGCTGAAAGGATGCACCTCACTTAAAATGAATCCTCCCAGAGCAGCCATGGCAACCACCTGCCAGCTGTTGTGCCATTCTCTCCTGGGCTTATCAGCAGAAGTCCCACCTTGTCCTCTACACAATGCCACATGGACTTCTCCTTCCTCTGCAAGAACATCTTTACAGCTAATAGGGGGAGGAGAGCACCAGCAATTTATCAGAAACAAGTTGAAATTATCATAGGAAGTAACCTATACATACCTGGCTTGGCTGTAAAATAATTAAAATCCAATCATATCTATTTACAAAGGTCTATAAGACTTCACACATGCAAAGGAAGTAGCTGAAAGTAAAACCGTAAATTCAATGTTCAACTCATAACTGATACTAGTGGCTGACCAGGGTATTATCTGGCTTTGTATCTGCATTGTTCATCTAATGTCATAGAAAGGTCAATGTCTGCAGAATTCCTATACATGATTCACTGACTGGGCTGTTTTTCCCAGTTCAGTTGTTCATTTCACTCCCTTCCTATTAAAATTTCATATTTAAAATACTAACTTATGGGGATCCCTGGGTGGCTCAGTGGTTTCGCGCCTGCTTTGGCCCTGGGCGCAATCCTGGAGTCCCAGGATCGAGTCCCGTGTCGGGCTCCCGGCATGGAGCCTGCTTCTCCCTCTGCCTGTGTCTCTCTCTCTCTCTCTCTATCATGAATAAATAAATTTTTAAAAATATTTAAAAAAACAATCCTGGCTGTGTGGGGCACCTGGATGGTTAAGCTTCTGCCTTCAGTTCGGGTCATGATCCCGGGGTCCTGGGGTCGAGCCCGGAATCAGGCTCCCTGCTTACTGGAGAACCTGCTTCTCCCTCTGACCCTCCCCCAGCTCGTGCACTCTCTTTCAAATTAATTTTTCAAATCGTAAAAAAAAAAAAAAAAAAAAAAATCCTGGCTATGTGAAGTTTCTTGACAACTATGATCCCTAGAGACCTCCCATATAGTACCACATGTTTTGGTAAAGTAGTTTAAAAGCACTATTTTAAGTTCACATTAATCTGAGGTAGTTACCATCAATATCCTCATTTTATGGATGAAGAAGCAAAAGCAAGTAAGGATCAAGTAAGCTTACCCCAAATCACATAACTATTAAGTGGTGGGTGGGGATTTTGAATTCATGTTTTTGGCCATCAGATTATACTGGCTACCATTATTTTTGCATTATCCAAAATAGGTGTTCCTCCCTTTACACGCCCAAGAGCACACTATTTGTACTTTTTTTTTTTTTTTTTTTTTTTTTACTATTTGTACTTTTATTTAACATTTAGGGTGACATGTCTGCCTTTCCAACGAGACTGTGGGTTCCTCTGGAGCTCTACATTAGCCCTAAAACCTATCATAGTAACTTACACACATATGCCCTATTTCCCAAACTAAAATATAGGAGGGCAGTAACTGTGTAATGTACATCTTAAACATTTTACTTTTGAGTGGTCTCATTTCCTCACCTCTGGAAAAACTTGGCAAGCAGTTCCCTGTTCTTAGCTACTCCAGCTTTGCGTCCACAGTGGGGAAAATTAAAATAAATCCGATCAAACTCCCTGGGGTGCAGTTGCAAGGCATCTGCCAGATGGGTGCAGTCCACACAAAAAAGTATCTCAGTACCTGGCAGGAAATACAGACAGGAGGGTGTCTCAAGACCTGAATCCCTCCCTAACCTGTACCTTGCAAGACAACCCAGGTGCAAGCCCACAGCTGGCTTTCGGGGAACAGGATGCCTAGGAGCAACCCCCGCGCGCCCTGGGGCCGCCCGCACGCCCCCTCCTTTCACTTCCGGCCGCGCCTGCAGCGGGGCGGGGCTTCGCGGAGGGGCTGGCCTAGCTACCTCGCTCGCGCAGGCGCCGCAGATTCTCCCGGGCCACGGGATCCCGGGCCACGTCCGCCGGGCGCTGCAGGCAGGTGGCGGTTACACGGGTGCTCCCGTCCAGGGTCTCGCTCAGCGCAGCGGCGAAGGAAAAATTCCCCTCCCCAACCAACAGGAGGCGCCGAGGGGCCATGGCCGGCACTTGCTCCCCGCTCGCGTCCTCGGAGGCGCCAGTTTTTACGTCACTTCCTCCGCTGGGGGGGGTGGTCTCTACTGGCCTCTCCCTCGGTCGCTGATTGATGATGCATCGTCAGCGTCCTGTCGTCCTGAGAGACGGGTGCCGCCAGTTCGGGGGAGGGCAGGGGGCAAATAGCTATGAGTGCAAAAGGGGAGTCCGACCATCCCGTCCCCTCCCTTCCTCGCACCTTCAGGAGGGTCAAGATCACTTCCTTTTAGCCCGAGCGCTGCCCTGAGGGACTTCGTCACACCTGCATGAGATCACAAGCAGGCACTAGCACACAGGTGCGGGCCCAGGGAGAGGCGAGGTCTGAGTGAAGGGAGTGGGGCGGGGCTGAGGTCCAGGGGTGCCCTGTAGGTTACTGTCGCAGAGGGCTTTAGAACAACCTTCCGAAATGGCTGCTTCCCTTTGTCTCTGCTGCTCGAGATTTCTCCAGGTGCTTCTCTCTCCTACCTTTTATTCATTTAGGAAATACCAAGTGCCTGTTATGTGCCAGGCCTCCGTGCGGGCGGCGAAATACATGGGTGACCAAGATGTGGCCTGTGAATTCACGGAGCTTACAGTCTCATGGAGACCGCACAGCGAAGGAGGCAGCCCTGGTACAGTGGGATGCGGCGCTACGAGGAGTCGTTCAGGGTGCAATAGGGGCACAGAAGGACCTAGAACCTCACCAAGATCCGGGATGAAGTGGAAACGTTCCCTGAGTGAAGTGAACCTGAACTGAAACCCAAGAGGAGTAGGGAGCACCAGAGGGGCTCAGTCGGTTAATCGTCTGCCCTTCTAGCTCAGGTCATGTTCCCAGACCTGAGATCCTGAGGAATCTGAGATCCAGGGGACCTCGGGCTCCCTGCTCGAGGAGGAGTCTGCGTCTCCCTGTCCCTCTGCCTGCCGCTCCCCCTGCTTGTGCGCGCTCTCTCTCTCCCTAGCTCGCTCTCTCAAGTAAATAAATAAGATATTTTTAAAAAGAAAAGAAGGACGCTTGGGTGGGTCAGCGGTTAAGCGTCTGCCTTTGGCCCAGGGCGTGATGCTGGAGTTCTGGGATCAAGTCCCGAGATCAAGTCCCATATCAGGCTCCCTGCATGGAGACTGCTTCTCCCTCTGCCTGTGTCTCTGCCTCTGTGTGTGTGTGTGTGTGTGTGTGTGTGTGTGTGTGTCTCATGAGTAAATAAAATCGTTAAAGAGGCAGGAGGAACAATATATGCAAAAGCATGATGGAGAAACAGAATAGTTGAATTTGGCTGAAATGTAGTTGGAGAGTGGGTAACAGAGGAGATTGAAGAGTTAAGCAGGGGCCAGGTCATACAGAACACCCTAAGCCATTTTCACAACTTGAGTCTTATTCGGAAAACAGTGGCCAGCTTTTAAATAAGAAGATGACACAATTAGATTTTCATTTTCACACCATTCTTTACTATGGAGAAGGGATTGGAGAAGACCAAGGCTGATGGCAAGATCAGATAGGTGACTATAGCAATAATGGTGACAAAAGCTGGTAGTGATCTAAAATGGAACTTGGCAGTGAGGATGGAGGGTAGTGGTCTGATTAAAAAATCAATAAGACCTAGAAATTGGATGGATGTAAGAGGTAGAAAGAAAAGTCAGAGTCAAAGATAAGCCCAAGTCCTTTGGGACTTGGACAACTGAGTGGATGTTGATGTCTGTCCTTAGAGCTCCAAGGACAGTGTCACTTTGGTTTACAGTGTGAGTACCAGGCTTGTCAGATTTTGTGGGACCAATTACTCTGTGGTCATCATGCTATTTGTTGACATCAGTGCATGCATCTCTCTTCACAAAGGTACGGGATAAGAGGGCAGTTACCTTTAAAGCTGCAGTATTGGCTTTGTCCCTACCTGTGGAAAGGTGGCTTGGTGGGTAGTGTCTCCCAGATCATGACCTTCTGGCCATGGTGATCCAGGTGACCTACATTCTTTCTTTGCCTGGAGAACGGGACGGCCAGGTTTGGTGATATCTCTTCCTTTAAAGAAAATGGAACAGCTGGATAAAATTTGCTATCACTTATCTACAAATTCTTCAAACAATACAAGCCACTCAGCATCAAAATACTGTTCATCAGTGAAGGTATTGTCTTACCCCCCCAGCCAAGGGACCACAGTCATCTTTTGGCCCAAAATTAAAATGGCTAGGCTTTTGATTCCTTACAAAAAATTGAAATTCAGACATTGGTCATCTGATATGTGCAAAGCACCATTGACTGGGATAGCAGGCAGAATGAGAGGTATGATAATAAGATACAGGTCCTGTCCTCAAGGCATGTACACAGTTCAGTGTAGGAGATTCAACACATACTTGAAGAACTTCAACGTATGGTAGAAAGCTAACGATATGAAGATACCATTCTGTGTGAGACAAAGGACAGAAAAGTTAACTTGGAAGACGTCATGAAAGAAGTGGCATTTGAGCTGAGTCCAAAAGGAAGAAAACTATCATTTATTGAACTTGTGTTGTGTTAAGTAGTTATCCAACTTTCACTTTTCCCTATTCTCTCGGACTATAGCAATATTCTTAGACCTTAAACTCTTACATCTCTAAATTTCTTGAACATTTAGCTAGTTTTCCATATAGTATTGGGGATACTGAAGGTTTTCCTGCCTCTTTAGGGTGTGGCATTTAATGTCTGCCATCTGCTACTTTTGATTGAGAGGATAGTTCAAAGGATTCAGGGACCAGGAGAGAAAGAAACAGAACCACAGTTAAACTGGGAGAAGAGCCTAGATTCTTAGGAAGGTGTACTTATGTTATACTTGGCCAAGGGTAAAGAAGGGATGAATGTCTTCTCTATTCCCTAGTTTATACAACTTGCCTTTCTGTTCTCACTTTTTCCCAGAGACAGTCCCTCGCCTATTTCCTTGCAAACCCACACTATGGCAGCCTCATTAATGCAGATGGACATGCTGAAATATGGACAGATTGGAATGATATGTCCAAGTTTTTCCAATATGGATGGAGATGTACCACTAATGAGAATTCCTATTCAAATCATACCCTGATGGGAAACTGGAACCAGGAAAGATATGACCTAAGGAATATCGTGCAGCCCAAACCATTGCCTTCCCAGGTAATCTAACTTTCTCTTCTGTTTCCTTCCATTAGCAAAAGAAATGCCAATGGCCATTTTAGAGGTAGAAATCTGAGAACTTCCATGCCGAGATCTCTCAGGCTTCTCTACTCAGTGAGGTGGTTGGGGGTGGACAGCAGTCTTTAACTGGAATGTCTGTCCTACTATACTATCAAGTTGAATAGTAGAGTATTCAAAGTATGGGTAGTACTCTTTCTCTTGCTTCTCTTTAGACTTTATTCATCTACATAAGTATATGTCTTCTGACTCAGGCTGCCTACCTAGATTTGTCATTTATCTGCATTTTGCCCGTAAATGTTTCCTAAACAAACAAACAAGCAAACTTACAAAGGATATGAAAGTTAGTAGTATGTAGATGCACAACATATAGACCTCTAGTTAATCTAAAATATGACAGCATGTTAGAATTCATGTAATTGTGTCCTTTATTTCCCAATATTAGGTGTATACTCCTATATTTTTAACTAATTGGTTTTTCTTTCCAGTTTGGACACTATTTTGAAACAACGTATGACATGAGCTATAACAACAAAAGGCCACTTTCAACTCATAGTAGGTGGACTGTTCTTTTCAATCTTTATATACTCAGGACTCAACTCTGTGCCTGGAACATAGAAGGAACTCAAATAAAAGTAAATTGAAAAAAAAAAGTAAATTGAATGAGTAAATAAGTGCATGAATGAGTAAATGATTTTTCTCTTTTCTCAATTTTGGTAGGACTCACTAAACTCAGAAATTTTCCCTCAGTAATAAGAGCGAGACCAGTTCCTTGTTGTTGACTGATTCTACTTGTCTTTCCTTCCCTTTTCTCTTCCCCCAGGATTTAAGAGAGAGCCTCACTGGTTTCCAGGACATCAGCCTGAGCTGGATCCTCCTCGATACAAATGCACAGAAAAGTCAACTTATATGGCTAGCTACTCAGAACCTCCACTTGGGCATTACTCTGCCTGTGTGTGGAATCCTAGTAACTGCCAACAGGTCCAGGATTCTAAGAAAGAATAAGAAGCTTCATTTTTCCAGAGTAAATTGTAGGAGGGAACACATTCTAAGCACAAGTAAGAATTTAGCTGACTATAATACAGTTTCACTCTCTGAATAAAGCACAGTAAATATTCCCTAACCCCTTTTTTGTTTGTTTTAATCAAGATTTAAATGTCAAATTTAAGTTAATTATGTCTGCTCTTAGTTCTCTGTTGCGAAGTTGTAGTAGGAGAGGATTAAAAAGAATTATTTTAAAAGTGCAACTACTTTGCTCTTCCCTACCTTCCAGTCAGTCAAGATCCAGCATGACTTGGGTTATGTTTGATGAGGCGCTTCCTGGATATAAGCCGGGTGGTCACAATCAGATATTGTAACTTTATCATGACCTTAATGAATATCCCCTCTTAAAGACTACAAAACGGGGAAAAAGACTTTTTAAAATTATTATAATGAATTTAAAACATACAAAATTAGACAGAGTAGTATAATGAACTCCCATATACATTACCCAGCTTCAATAATTTATTTTTCATTTTTTCATTTTTCTAAAGATTTTATTTATTCATGAAAGACACAGAGAGAGGCAAAGACATAGGCAGAGGGAGAAGCAGGTTCCCTGCAGGGAGCCCAATGCAGGACTGGATCCCAGGACGCTGGGATCATGACCTGAGCCAAAGGCAGACACTCAACCACTGAATCAACCAGGTGCCCCAATAATTTATTTTTTAAAAGATTTTATTTATTTGGGGGGGAGAGAGATTATGAGTGAGAGCGAGAAAGAATCTGAAGCGACTCCACAATGAGCACAGAGCCCAAAATGGGGCTCCATCCTACAACCACAAGATCATGACCTGAGCTGAAACCAAGAGTTGGGCACTTAACCAACTGACACCCAGGCACCTAGCTTCAACAATTTATGATTGATCTTAACTATCCTTATATACTTTCTCTATTTATAAAATTAATTTTAGAGCAGATCTCAGAAATTATATCTTTTCATCTCCAAAGATTTCAGTATATATCTCAAAAAGATAAAAATCATCAATTTTTTATTCCCCCACAAAGACCATCAAGGCAACCTTTCATCAAACAAAGCTGAGGTATTAAACCTGAGCAGGGAAGCACATCAACTTGACACAATCTTTGTGAGAATTCAAAAGGGGGATGTTCAGGGAGGGTATCTTGAGAGATTTGGGGTAAGGACTCTGTTGGTTTAAGACAAATCTTTCAGAGCACCTGGGTGGCTGGGCAGTTGAGTGTCTGTCTTCCGCTCAAGGCGGATCCCAGAGTCCTGGGATCAAGTCCCACATCAGGCACCCCACAGGGAGACTGCTTGTCCTTCTGCCTGTGTCTCTGACTCTCTCTCTGTCTCTCATGAATAAATAAATAAAATCTTTAAAAAAAAAAAGATGGGTCTTTCAAAGTAGGGAACTGGTAGGGATTGAGACAGGATCGTGAATAGTTTGAGCTTAGTGTGCACAGGGAGGCAACAGTCTAAATTTTAACACATTTGAACTTATCAATATTTTCCTTTTTTATTTTGTCTCCTGTTTATTATGATAATGTAATGGATGAAAGATGTCTCCCATGTATTTCCTCCCAAACGTTCATTATTTTATATTACAAACACAGATATGGAATTTATGTTGTATAGGATGTGAGATAATAACTGAGTTTCATTTTTTTCCATATGACTATCCAGTTTTCCCATTAATTATTAATAATTATTGAAAAGACCATACTTTCTCCACTGCTCTTGAACACCATTTTTATTGTAAATCAACTATCTGTGTATACTTGGGCCTTTTTCTGGGCCCTCTATTACATGCCATTGGCCTAACTGTCATTACATATGCTATCTTATCCACAATGCCTTAATTACTTTGCTATTGTAATTACGATAATTTTGTAAATCTTAATATCAAATAAATGAGATACTTTCACATTGTTTTTCTTCAAGAATGCCTTAACTATTTCTAACCCATTGAAGTTCTATATAAATTTTAGGATCAACTTGCCAAATTTTACAAAAAGATACCATTAAGGTATTGGTAGAAACCGCACTGCATTGTTAGATCAACTTAAGAATTTGAGTTATAGGGGCGCCTGAGTGGCTCCATCGGTTAAGCATCCAACTCTTGATTTCGGCTCAGGTCATAATTTCAGGGTCATGAGACTGAGCTCTACATTGGGCTCCCTACCCAGCTGGGAGTCAGCTCAAGATTCTTTCTCCCTCTGCCCCTCCCATTTGTTCCATCTCTTTCTCTCTCTCTAAAATAAACAAATAAATCTTTTAAAAAATTTTAAGGGGCAGCCCGGGTGGCTCAGCGGTTTAGCGCCGCCTTCCGCCCGGGGCGTGATCCTGGGGACCCGGGATAGAGTCTTGCATCGGACTCCCTACACGGAGCCTGCTTCTCTCCACCTGTGTCTCTGCCTCTCTCTCCCTCTCTGTGTCTCTTATGAATAAATAAATAAAATCTTTAAAAAAAAAACTTAAGATTTGAATTATTGCCTCTTGCTAATTGTAGTAATTCATTAAAATATGTTCTTGAAATACGAGTATTTTATAGGCACTTATTTTAAGTTTGTTATATATCCTATTTCCTGTGTATCCAGCATATTTTTTAGATAGTAGGAGTAGTAAAATATATATATGGCATAAACTTACCATTTTAATGATTTTTAAAAATTATTTATTTTTATGATTTTATTTATTTATTTGAGAGAGTGCGGAGGGGAGGAGCAGAGGGAGAGGGACAAGCAGACTCCATGCTGAGCGTGGACTGAGCCCAATGTGGGGCTCCATCTCATAACCCTGAGATCACAACCTGAGCCAAAATCAAGAGTCAGTCGCCCAATGTGGGGCTCAAGCTTACAACCCCAAGATCAAGAGTCATACACTCTTACTGACTGAGCCAGCCAGGTTCCCCATTTTAACTACTTTTAAATGTACAATTTAGTGGCATTAAGTATATTCACAGTGTTGTGTGACTATTAGCACTGTTTCCGGAACTTCGTCATTATCCCAAACTGAAGCTCTGTACCAATTAAACACTGACTTCTGATTCCCCTCTCCTCCTAGCCCCTGACAACCACTGTTCTCCTTTCTGTCTCTATGAATTGGCCTATTCTAGAAACCTCCTATAAGGGGAATCATGTCGTATTTGTCCTTTTGTGTCTGGTTTATTTTGTTTAGCTTGTTTTCAAGGTTCATCCACATATATTCCTTTTAAGACTGAATAATATTCCATTATGTATTTACTACATTTTTCTATTCCATTCATCTGTTAATGGATACTTGGGTTGTTTTTGCCATTTGTCTATTGTGAGTAATTCTGCTATGAACATTGGTGTACAAGTATCTGTTTGACTCCCCACTTTCAATTATTTTGGAGGTATACCTAGAAGTGGAATTGTTAATCATATGGTCATTCTGTATTTAACAGTTTGGAAATGCCCAACAACTGTTTTCCACTGCATTTTTTTTTTATATTCTCGCTAGCAATGTACAAGGATTCTAACTTTTCCACATCCTTACTGACACTTATTTTGTTTTTTAGTTTTTGTTTTTATAATAACCATCCTAGTGGGTATAGAATGGTATCTGTTGTGGTTTAGATTGACACTTCCCTAATGGCTAGTGATCTTGAGCATCTTTTCATGTGCTGTTTAGCTATTTGTATATCTTTGGAGGGAAGTTTATTCAACTCCTTTGCCCATTCTTGAATAAAGTTGTTTGCCCTTTTGTTGTAGGAGTTCTTTATATATTCTGGATATTGATTTCTAGTCAGATACAGGATTCACAAATATTTTCTCCCATTCTGTGGATTGTACTTTCTTTCACTCCTTTAGCAATGCCCTTTGATGCACAGAAGTTTTCAATTTTGATGAAGTTCTGTTTATCTATTTTTTCTTTTGTTGCCTGAACTTTTGGTGTCATATCCAAGAAATTCTTGCCAAAGTCAACATTATGGATATTTTCCCATAGGTTTTCTTCTAAGATTCTACCATTTTCACCTTATAACTAAGTCTTTGAAAAAAGAAAAAAATGATTAAATCTTTGATCCTTTTTGAATTAACTCTTTAGATGGTATAAGGTAAGGGTCCAGCTTCATTCTTTTGCATGTGGAATGTCCAGTTTTTTCAGCATCATTTGTTGAAAAGACTGTACTTTCCTCCATTAAATGGACTTGGTATCTTTGTCAAAAAAAAAACATTTAACCATATGCATAATGGTTTATTTCTGGCCTCTGTATTCTATTCCACTGGTCTATATATCTGTTTTTGTGCTAACACCCCACTGTTTTTTATTACTGTAGTTTGAAATAAGTTTTGAAATTAGGAAATATGAGTCTTCCAAATATGTTCTTATTTTTATTTTTTTTAAATATTTCGTTTATTTATTTATAGAGACACAGAGAGAGAATGAGAGGCAGAGGGAGAAGCAGGCTCCATGCAGAGAGCCTGATGTGGGACTCAATCCAGAGTCTCCAGGATCACGCCCTGGGCTGCAGGCGGCGCTAAACCGCTGCGCCACTGGGGCTGCCCTGTTCTTTTTAGATATTATTTTGGCTATTCAGGGTCCCTTGAGATTTCATATGAATTTTAGGGTAAATTTTTCTATTTATGGAAAAGAGGTGTTAAAACTTTTAATAGGGATTCAAATAAATCTATAGATTGCTTTAGCTAGGTTGATATCTTGACAATATTAAGAATTCTAGTCCATGAACATGTGATGTCTTTCCATTTATTTGTCTTTAATTTATTTCAGCCATTTTTTGTTTTCAGTATATAAGCCTTTTGCCTCCTTAGTTAAGTTTATTCATAGTATTTTTGATGCTGTTATAAATAGATTTGTTTTCTTTTTTTTAAGACTTTATTTTATTTATTTATTCATGAGTGACACACAGAGAGAGGCAGAGAAGTAGACAGAGGGAGAAGCAGACTCCCTGTGGGGAGTCCAGTGCAGGACTCGATCACAGGACCCAGGATCACGATCTGAGCCAAAGGCAGACGCTCAACCACTGAGCCACTCAGGCACCCTTCGATTTGTTTTCTTAATTTCCTTTGGGGATTATTCATTGTTAGCATATAGAAATGTAGATGACTTTTGTATGTTGGCTTTGTATCCTGCAACTTTGGTGTATTTGTTTATTAGCTCTAGAGAGTTTTTTGGTGAAATCTTTAGGCTTACTACATGTAAGATCATGTCATCTATAAACAGATAATTTAATCCCTTCATTTCCAATTTGGAAGCTTTTCTTTTTCTTACCTAATTACTCTGGCTAGAGCTGCCAATAATAGTGGCAGAAGCTGCCACTTCTATTGAATAAAAGTGGTGAAAGTGAAAATTCTTGTTTTGTTCCTGATCTTAAAGGAAAACCTTTCAATTTTCACCACTGGGTATGATGTTAGCTGTGAGTTTTTCATATATGGTCTTTATTTTGTTGAGGTAATTTCCTGCTATTCCTTTTTAAAATTTATTTATTTATTTAATTTTTATTTATTTATGATAGTCACACAGAGAGAGAGAGAGGCAGAGACACAGGCAGAGGGAGAAGCAGGCTCCATGCACCGGGAGCCCGACGTGGGATTCGATCCCGGGTCTCCAGGATCGCGCCCTGGGCCAAAGGCAGGCACCAAACCGCTGCGCCACCCAGAGATCCCAATTTCCTGCTATTCCTAATTGAGTGTTTTTATTATGAATAGATATTGAATTCTAATATTCTTTCTGCATCATTTGAGATTAGCATTTTTCCCTCTTCATTCTGTTAATGTGATGTAATACATTGATTTTTATATGTTTAATCAACTTTGCATTTCAGGAATAAATCTCATTTGGTTGCAAGGTATCCTCTTAATATGCTGCTAAATTCGGTTTTCTAGTATTTTATTGATTTTTGCATCAATATTCATAAGGAGCATTGGTCTATAGTTTTCTTTTCTTGCAATGTCTTTGTCTGGTTTCAGTATTGGGGGAATACTGGCATCATAGAATGAGTTAAAAACTGGGTGATGGGGTGCCTGGGTGGCTCAGTTGGGGAAATATCTGCCTTCAACTCAGGTCATGGTCCCAGGGTCTTGGGATGGAGGCCCATCTGGCTCCCTGCTCAGCAGGGAGTCTGCTTCTCCCTCTCCCTCTGCCACTCCCCCTTGCTTGTACTCTCTGGCTCTCTCCCTGTCAAACAAGTAAATAAAATATTAAAAAAGAACAACAACTGGGTGATGGACATTAGGAGGGCACACGATATGATGAGCATTTGGTATTATAAAGACTGATGAATCATTGACCTCTACCTCTGAAACTAAGAATACATTATATGTCAATTAATTGAATTTTTTCATTTTTTTTGAATTTTTTAATTTTTTAAAGATTTTACTTATTTATGTGACACGAAGAGAGGCAGCAGGCAGAGGGAGAAGAAGAAGCAGGCTCCCTGCGTGCTGAGCAGGGAGCACAATGTGGGTCTCAATCCCAGGACCCTGGGATCATGACCAGAGAGACGCAGGCACTTAACCAACTGAGCTACCCAGGAGCACCCCTAATTGAATTTAAATTTTAAAAAATAAGAAAAAAAAAAGGAATGAGTTAAGAAATGTTTACTCCTGGGGCACCT
The DNA here is from genome assembly GCF_048418805.1 of Vulpes vulpes. NCBI lineage: Eukaryota > Metazoa > Chordata > Mammalia > Carnivora > Canidae > Vulpes > Vulpes vulpes. Next base: position 122,371,491 of record NC_132791.1, on the reverse strand, counting down.
GGCTCAGTCAAAAGAACATGTGACTCTTGATCTTGGGGTTGTGAGTTTGAGCTCCACGTAGGGTACAGAGATTACTAAAAAAAAAAAAAAAAAAAAAAAATTAAAAAGTAAAACTTAAAAGAAAGAAATGCTTCCTCCTCTTCAATTTTTTGGAAGAATCTGACAAGGATTGGATTTAATTATTTAAATGTTTGGCAGAATTCTGACCCAGGGCTTTTCTTTGTTGGGATGTTACTACTGATTCTATCTCCTTGTTAGCTACAGGACTATTCATATTTTCTACTTCTTCATGATTCCATTTTAGTAGATAATGTGTTTCTAGAAATGTATCATGCTCTTTCTCTCTCAAATAAATAGATAAATAAATAAAATCTTTAAAAGAAAAATAATCTCATATCAATAGTCTAAATTTATTTTGTAAGGAACCAGAAAAAAAGAGCAAACTTCACCCAAAGCTAGCAGGAAGAAGGAAATAAAAAAGATCAGAGCAGAGATAAATAAAATAGATAATAGAAGAACAATACAGAAAATCAATGAAACCAAAAGTTGATTCTGGTGAAAATATCAACAAAATTGACAAACCTTTAGCTAGACTGGCTAAGAAAACAGAAAACAGAAAAATCAAATTACTAAAATCAGAAAAAAGTACAGACATTGCTACAGATTTTAAAGAAATAAAAAGGATTATGAGAATACTATGAACAATTGTATGCCAGCAAATTGGAAAACATAGGCGCCCTCATTTTTCTTTCTCAATGTATGTGTTTACAGCTGTAAATGTCCCTTTTAGTACCACTTTCATTGCGTTCCTTGAGTTTTGATATGTTGTTTTTTCTTTTCCATTTATCTCAAGGTATTTTAAAGTTTCTTTTATAATTTATTCTTAATCCAATGATTGTTTAAGAATGTGTTGAGGGGGATCCCTGGGTGGCGCAGCGGTTTGGCGCCTGCCTTTGGCCCAGGGCACGATCCTGGAGACCCGGGATCGAGTCCCACATTGGGCTCCCGGTGCATGGAGCCTGCTTCTCCCTCTGCCTGTGTCTCGGCCTCTCTCTCTCTCTCTGTGACTATCATAAAAAAAAAAAAAAAAAAAAAAGAATGTGTTGAGGGCGCCTGGGTGGCTCATTTGGTTAAATGTCTGCGTTGGGCTCAAATCATGATTCCAGGGTCCAGAGATGGAGCCCCACATCCGGCCCCCTGCTCAACGGGGAGTCTGCTTCTCTGCTTCTCCCTCTGCTCCTCTCCTGCTCATGGGTGCTCTCCAGTGAGTGCACATGCATGTGCTTTCTCTCTCTCTCTCTCTAGATATATATATATATATCTTCCAGATAAGTAAATGAACAGTTTTTTTTTAAGATTTTATTTATTTATTTGAGAGAGAGAGAGAGAGAGAGAGAGAGGCAGAGACACAGGCAGAGGGAGAAGCAGGCTCCATGCAGGGAGCCTGACATGGGACTCGATCCCAGGACTCTAGGATCATGCCCTGGGCCGAAGGCAGGCTCTTAAACCACTGAGTCACCCAGGCTTCCCCTAAATGAATAATCTTTAAAAAAAAAAAAAAAATCTGGATGGCTTAGTAGTTGAGCATCTGCCTTTGGCTCAGGTTGTGATCCCGGGGTCTGGGATTGAGTCCCACATCAGGCTCCCCACAAGGAGCCTGCTTCTCTCCCTGCCTATGTCTCTGCCTCTCTCTCTGTGTCTCTTGAATAAATAGATAAAATCTTAAAAAAAAAAAAAAAGAATGTGTTGTTCAATTTGTGAATTTTCCATTTTTCCTTCTGTTATTAATTTCTGGTTTATTACATTACGATCAGAAAAAATACTTGATATGATTTCAATCTTTTAAAATTTATTAAGACTTAGGGCATCTGGGTGGCACAGTTGGTTAAGCATTTGATTCTTGGTTTTGGCTCAGGTCGTGACCTCCGAGTTGTGAGGTCAAGCCTCACGTAGGGTTCTGTACTCAGTGAAGAGTGTGTTTGAGATTCTGTCTCCCTTTCCCTCTGCCCCTCCCACTTATGCTCTCACTCTCTCTCTGTAAATAAATAAATAGATCTTCAAAGTAAAATTTATTAAGACATATGTGTGGCCTAATCTATGATTTTTCTTGCAGAATATTCCTTTTGCACTAAGAAAAAGGTATACCCCTTTGCTGTTAGTTGGAGTGTTCTGCTACTACTTTGTAAATTGTCTCTAACTCCCCTCTGCCAAACAAAGCTGCAGAGAACATCCTCATATATAGCTCTGAATTGCTGGGTGATGAAGTAATTGTGTATTTAATTTGGCTGTTGTTCTCAAGAATGGCTGTGCTGTCTACACACACCAGCAGTGGCTAAGGTTCCTATGTTGCCATATCTCTGCCAATACTTAGCATTAACCAACTTTCTAATTTTTGCCAAGCTGATAGGTGTGTAAAGCAGTGGCTCTCAACCAGAAGCAATTTTGTCCTTCAGGAGACAATTGGCAATGTCTAGAGACATTTTTGATTCTTACAACCTTGTATGTCTACTACATCTGGTGGGTAAGGACCAAGGGTCCTGTTCAACATCCTACAATGCACAAAATAGCCCCCACAACAAAGAATTATCTGGTCCAAAATATCACTAATACAATATGGAGAAAGCCTATTGTAAAATTATAGCTTGTTTATACTTTGATTTTCATTTCACTGACTACCAGTGATTTTCAGCATTTATTTGTATGCATATTGGCTTTTTGGTTCCCACTTCTATAAATTTCATATGTACAGTCATTGTTCATGTTTTTTTTTTCCATTGGAGCAGCTGTCATTTTCGGTTTGCAGGGGTTCTTTGTATATTCCAGCTACCAATGCTATTCATCTCTTACAAATTTTAGAGATTACATGTATATTCTCCCTTTCTGTCAACTTCTGTGGAGGGTTAAAGATGGCCACAAATTCTTTGATACTCTCTCACCAAAAGGTGGAAATCTATACCCCTTCCTTTCAAATATAGACACTCTGTAATTGCTTTGACCAAAAGATATGGCAAAAGTAATATTGCACAGGTTCCTAGGCCCAGGCAGCGTTCACCTCCTGTCTTGTGCAATACTCCTTACTGGAGCCCTGAAGTCCAACTACCTGATGGAAATACCCTATAAAGAAGCCCTGATACTACAAAGAGAGGGAGAGGGGCCCAGCTGAGCCCAGCCTTCCAACCATCTTCACTAAATCATCAAGAGTGAGAGTTAAGGCATCTTGAAGCCTGAAAGCCAAAAACTGATCCTAGTCAATGTCATGAGGAGCTCAAGAATTGCCCAGCTGAGCTCTGTGCTATAAATAGTAAAGTCTAATAACATGATTGTTAAGCTGCTACATTTTGGGATAGTTTGATTGCAGGAACCACCAGAACAATATTCTATAAGATTGTATCCTGTAAACTTGTGAACTCTTTTATTGGTTCTAATAGTTTGTCTACTGATTCTAATGGGGTTGTTTGGGTAGATGATTATATCATTTACAAATATTAGCCAATATGCCCATTCTCCTGAATTTTATTTTTATTCATCTAAATATTTTCATATTTATTTGTCCATATTGTTATTTTCCTTTTCTGCTTAAAAGCAACTCTATGATTGCTATGTGTTAGTAATAAAAAAATGGCATCACATATGAATTTACTGTTCTCTTATTAAGAAGTCTGTCGTGCATTTACTCTTTAACCTACCATTTTCCTGAAACTGTACTTATGAAAGTGAAAGTTTAGGGACGCTGAGGTGGCTCACTGGTTGAGTGTCTGCCTTCAGCTCGGATCGTGATCCCGGAGTCCTGGGATCAAGTCTCGCATCAGGCTCTCTACATGGAGCCAGCTTCTACCTCTGCCTGTGTCTCTGCCTCTCTCTGTGTGTGTCTCTCATGAATAAATAAATAAAATCTTAAAAAAGAAAAAAAAAGAAAGTGAAAGTTTGCTCAGTCTACTGGATGCTTCAGCTCATAGGTAATTTGACTTTCATATTCTGCATTTGATAATCCACCTGACTACTCACTTCTTTCTCCCCTTGGTTTCTGTGATGACATGCCAAATAGGTTTTCCTCCCATCTCTCCGAGACACTATGTCTCTTTTATGAGCTTATCTTTCTCTGCCAATCCCTTAAGTTTGCCTTTCCAATGATTCTGTTGTTGACCATCCCCTCAACTTCTTTTGGCTAACACTTGATGGTGTTAATCACTCCCAGAACTGCAGCTCTCACTTATGTGCTTCCATATTCTAAATCTATACTTCCATATTAGATGTGTCACCAGAGCTCTGAATATACATAACCAACTACTTATTGAGTTTCTCCATTTGAATTCTTCAAGAGCCACAAACTCAATGTACCTACAACTGTATTCATAATCTTCTGTCTCAAACTTTTTCTCTCCTAAGGTATTCATATCTAAGTGAATTCTATAGCTCTCTTTTATGTATCTTAACCACTCTTTCTTATTTTTAAAAGATTTTATTTATTCATATGAGAGAGAGAGAGAGAGAGGCAGAGACATAGGCAGAGGGAGAAGCAGGTCCCATGCTGGGAACCCAAGGAGGGACTCGATCCTGGGTCTTCAGGATCACGCCCTTGGCCGAAGGTGGTGTTAAACCGCTGAGCCACCCAGGCTGCCCTATTTTTAATATTTTATCATAAGTTTACACAGTTGTCAAAAACAGAAACCAAGGAATTATTTTGGCTCTTCCTTTTTCATCCCCGTTCAAGCACTCAGGCCTTATACATTCTACCTCCATATTATGTCTTGTTTGAGTCCCCCATTCGTACATCTCTAGTGACTTTTTTAAAAAGACGTTATTAATTCAAGAAGAAAGCACACAGAGTGTGGTGGGGGACAGGAGCAGAGGGAGAGGGAGAAGCAGGCTCCCCACTGAGCAGGGGGTCCGATGATACCAGGGCTCAATCCCAGGACTCTGGGATCATGACCTGAGCCAAAGGCAGACACAACCAACTGAGCTACTCAGGCACCCCTATTGTTTTTTCCTTCTTCCAGTTTTCCATTATTTCTCACCCAGTCTGTAAAAAGCTTTCTATCTTGATGAAGTTCCAATAGTTCATTTTTGCTTTTGTTTCTCTTGGCTTTAGAGATGTATTTAGCAAGACGTTGCTGTGGCTGAGGCTGAAGAGGTTGCTGCCTATGTTCTCTAGGATTTTGATGGATTCCTGCCTCATAATTAGGTCTTTCATCCATTTTGAATGAATTTTTGTGTATGGTATAAGAAAATGGTCCAGTTTTCATTCTTCTCCACGTGGCTTTCCAATTTTCCCAACACCACTTTTTGAAGAGATTGTCTTTTTCCAATGGATATTCTTCCTGCTTTGTCCAAGATTAGTTGACCGTAGGGTAAGGGTCCATTTCTGGGTTTTCTATTCTGTTCCACTGATCTATGTGTCTGTTTTTGTGCCAGTACCATACTGTCTTGATGATTACAGCTTTGTAATACAGCTTGAAGTCCAGAATTGTGACGTCTCCTGCTTTGGTTTTCTTCTTCAACATTCCTTTGACTATTTGGAGGTCTTTTTTGATTCCATATAAATTCTAGGATTGTTTTTTCCAGCTCTTTGAAAACTGCTGGTAGTAGTTTGATAGGGATTGCGTTAAATGTGGGTACCATAGACATTTTAACAATATTTATTCTTCCAATCTGTGTGTGTGGAATGTTTTCCATTTCTTTGTGTCTTCCTGAATTCCTTTCATAAGTATTCTAAAGTTTTCAGACTACATATTTTTTATCTATTTGTTTAGGTTTATTCATAGGTATCTTATGGTTTTTGGTTCAATTGTAAATGGGACTGATTCCTTGATTTCTCTTTCTACTGCTTCATTGTTAGTATATAGAAATACAATAGACTTCTGTGCATTGATTTTATAATCTGTGACTTTGCTGAATGCCTATATCAGTTCTAGCAATATTTTGGTGGAGTCTTTGAGTTTTCTACATAGAGTATCATGTCATCTATGAAGAGTGAAAGTTTGACTTCTTCCTTGCCAGTTTGGACGCCTTTTATTTCTTTTTTGTTGTCTGATTGCTGAGCCTGGGATTTTCAGTACTATGTTGAACAACAGTAGTGAGAGTGGATATCCCTGACATGTTCCTGACCTTAGAGAAAAAGCTCTCTGTTTTTCCCCATTGAGGATGATATTCACTATGGGCCTTTCTTAGAATTATTCTATTAAAAAAAAATGATAGTTTAAAAAAATTAAAGCACTTAGCACAGTGCCTACCACACAGTAATATTAGCTCAATAAATGCTAGCTAATATTAAAAAAACAAAATAAGTGATAGTTAGAATTGCCAACCAACTCGTGGCATAATTCAGATATAGAATTATGGATGAGCTAATTATAAAGCTGAAAAAAGTTCTTAAATATACTGGACTACGAAAGTTCTACACTAATGACAATGAACAGCCATAGCAAAAGATGTGACCTGGAAATGAATAACAATAAAGATGTAGTCTAACTTGAGTTCAGTAAAAATACACCAAAAAGTGAGCCTGCACATTCAAACAAATTATGTCAAAAACATAAATATCAAAATCTAATAGTCAAAGTATGATTTAAGACCAACTCATTAGGATTATGTCTGCTTGAGAAATCTGGTAATTCACTAAAATGATTAAAGTTGACATATGATTTCCAGAACATTCTTCAGATTTTTACACTATTTAATTCAGCTTCTGTCAGTTAAGATTTTTTTGTATTCCGATAACATAAAGCCATTGTCAAAATAGATTAAACAAAAACAAGACATGAGACATTCTGAAGTAAGGAAGGCCTAGAGTTGGCCAATTTAGCAATTCAGTGATCCATCAAGGACCTAGAGTCCTACCATCCTTCTTGCTCAGCCATCCTTGGCATATCATGGATGGTCCCTCAAGGTTTCAAGATGGCTATAGCAATCTGAGTGTCACATCCTCATGCTCCAACATTAGGAGGAAGAAAAAAAGCTCTCCCACCTTTCTCCTCTCTCTCTCTCTCTCTCTCTTGATGGATCTTATTTATTTATTTATTCATGAAAGACACATACACACAGAGAGACAGAGACACAGGCAGAGGGAGAAGCAGGCTCCATGCAGGGAGCCCAACGTGGGTCTCAATCCTAGGACTCCACGATCACGCCGTGGGCCAAAGGCAGGTGCTAAACTGCTGAACCACCCAGGGATCCCCTTTTGATGGATCTTTTTTAAAAACTAAAACCCAGGGTGCCTAGATGGCTCAGTCAATTAAGCATCCAACTCTTGATTTTGGCTCAAGTCATTACTTCAGGGTCATGATCTCAGAGTTGTGAGATGGAGCCCTGCATCGGGGCTCCACTCTCAGCAGGGTGTCTGCTTGAGATTCTCTTTCTCCATCTGTCTGTCCCTCCCCCCACTCTGCACTCCAGCACAAGCTCTCTCTCTCTCTCTCTCTCTCTCTCTCTCTCTCTCTCCAATAAATCTTAAATAATAATAATAATAACTAATAACCTTTTCTGGAAGCATCTTCAGCAAACTTGCCCCTGTCTCAATAGCTACAATTGGATCATGGCCCTTTCAAGACTAATCATTACAGAGGGAAGGGAATTTCCATGATTAGTTTGGGCTAATCAAGATAGATCACCTGTGCCTGGAGCTTGGTTCACTTTCCTGAAGCACATGGCTAGAATATGGTGATACCTAAATCAATCTATGGAGCTGTTAGCAAGATGAAGGTGGTAAATAGGTTGGTTAGGCAACCACCTGTATCTGTTACACAGCCACAAAAATTAGCTGCTAATTTTAGAGAAATCTGACTTCTGGCTAGATCACAGCATTTGTGGCTGTTAGAAAGTTGTGTTGTAGGAGAAAATATTTTGAACCTGTATAGATTTGCAATTTATATTGTCCTAGCTCCACACTCCTACAGCACGAAAAATTTTGGCAACTGTTTCAGGCAGAATATTTGATTTTTTTTTTTTAAGTAGGCTCCATGCCCACCGTGGAGCCCAACATGGGGTTCCAACTCACAACCCTGAGATTAAGACCTGAGCTGAGGTCAAGAATCACATGCTTAACCAAATGAGCCGCCCAAGTGTCCCTCATGTAGAATATTTTAAAAGCGTAGCCAATCCCCAATCTGTAGGCTTTGTGAAGGCAAGAATCTCACTTTACTTTGTGGTTAGTCCTTGAAATCAGAAATTAGGTAGAAGTTACTACAGAAAAATAGTAGTATCTGTGAACAAATATGCCAGATAACCTATACCAGAGCTATTTTTCACTAGTTGAGTCAGAAGTTTTGTCTGAACCCACAAGTGGGATGGGGGTGTTTTTGTAGAGTAATACGTCTTTGTTTAAGCTGAATAATAGAATTACTTATTGATCAATTAATAATTCTGAAACTTAATTTTTTAGCAGGAGGGTTATTGGATGCTTCTCGTCTTCGTTGTTTTTTCTTTTTTTTAAATATATATATTTTAAAGATTTTATTTATTTATTCATGAGAGACAGAGAGAGGCAGAGACATAGGCAGAAGCAGGCTCCATACAGGGAGCCCGACGTGGGACTGGATCCCAGGTCTCCAGGATCACACCCTAGGCTGAAGGCAGGTGCCAAACCGCTGAGCCACCCAGGGATCCCTTTTTAAAAATATTTTAATTTACTTTTTTATTAAGCTATATATACAATGTGGGGGTCAAACTCATGGGCCCAAGATTAAGAATTGCATGCTCTTCCAACTGAGCCAGCCAGGCACCCCTTCCCAGTCTTAGATCCAAGATATTTGATAAATAATTTGGAGATTACAAATGAAAGGCTTGTTTGGTGATAGTGACTCAAATCCTATTCATTTCTCTTGCGAATTAGCTGAAGGCATTGCTTATCAGTAGGAAAATATCACTTTTGGCATACCACCTCCTGCCTGGCAACAGGATTAACTGCAGAGACTCACTAAGGTCTTTTATGCATATTTATCCAGAGATCTTTCAGATTTGTTGTTGAAAATGAGTGCCAAAATCAGAGGAGGAGAGAGAGGAACTGATATTCCTTGAACTCTGACAAGGGCTTTACCTACATTTCCTCCTGAATTTACTCTTTACAAGTGTACAAATCAGCTCCACGTGTTACAAATGTAATACCTAAGGACTAGAAAGGTTGACTTGCTAAATTTATACTATTAGTAAGTAGTAGAGACAGCCATTCTGACTTAATATCCCCAGAGTCCCCTAAATCATAATGTGGTGATTAAATGGATCTGCTGTATTTTCACATTTATTTTTTAAAAATACAGAATATTCAAACACAAGACAGTTATCTGTTGCTGAATAGTATTTTATTAGCTTAATAATTTGGGCCTGCCCTTAGCATTAATAAGCTTCAGCACTAATCACAAGATTTTCATTCACTGGTGGGGAAATTTTCTTGTTTTAAAAAATGCAGTTAGAGAATGGGCATCTATTTCTTGGGGGCTGCAGTGACTGCAGGCTTCTCTTCACGGGTGATGGGAATGGTGCGCTCAGGGCCTGAGGCCTGCTTCCTTGGTCCATTCACAGTGAGGACCCCATCAGATGACAGGGATGAAGTAATGGCAAGAGGATCCACATCGGCTGGGATCCTGTATTTCCTGTGGAACTCCCGGGAGATGAAACCATGTTCATCCTAATCCAAGAGAAAGAAGAAAGAGAGAGATAAGAACAGGAAATGGCACCACTTGCTGAGAACTCAGACATTCTCCTTCCCCTGACATGTGACCATACACCACTGCAACAAGAGAAAACCAAATGACTGTTCTGTTTGGGGTTAAAATAAAGTTGCCTAAGTGGTCACTCCCACCAATGAGAGTCTGAGAAATCTGAAACAGTGAAAACTACACAGCTCTTCCAAACTGAAGCATAGATATCTTTAGGAGTATTTCCCAAAGGTTTATATCAGTGTTGGGCCTACTGAAATATCATTCAGCACTGAAGATCTGAGTCCCTAAGGAAGTCCAGAAATTATCCTGACTCTTCAGGAATGTCCCAGAATGTCCCAGAATGTCCCAGACCAACAGGACCACTGCTAAAACAATGACAACAATAAAACTTCATCCAGGGAGACTATGACCCAAACTTAAATCACATAAACAAAGCTGAAACAGACCAAGGACCTCAAACTATACTGTTTGATGCACAAGTATATGGGTTCTCAATAATCGGTAAGAAGCAGACTCTTTTAAAAACCCTCCCAGAAATTAATGAGAAGCTATTTCATTCTCTAGAATTCTGCTAAAAACTACCTGACCCCAACCTTTATACAGCTCAATCTCAAGCATTTATGTAGACAGGCTATCAATGAACTGATTTCCACATGGGCTTCAGGGTTCTAGCTGCTGAATGCAGCTCTGAAACTTAGACAAACCCAAGTAGTTCAGCATTTTAGATGAGCTAAAGATGAGAGCATTCTGGAACATCTAAAAGAAAGGCTCAAAGTCAAAGGTCTTCAGGATACACGCAATTCATTTAATTACGTAAAGTAACCTGGTGTCCGACAAGCACTATTCCTAAATCAGTGGTCCTCAACTTTGAATGTTTATTAGAATTACCTAGGGAGCTTTTAGAAATGCTGATGCCTGGGGCCCACTTCTAAAACAATTTGATTTAATTGGTCTGGGATATGTCTAAGCACTGAGATTTTTCTTTTCCATTCCCCTAATGATTCTAAGGTGGCCAAATACCACTGGCTTAAATGGGAAATAAACATCCCATATATCCCACCTAAGGCAATCATATCAAAACAAACAATAAGATCTCTTCTCTGGCCCAAACAAAAATAGGTCTGTCCGGGTCCCAGACCCTCATGGCTTAAGACTGGACAGTTGCCAGGCTCAGAGGCTGACGGTTGAGTCTGGCATGTAGCACACAGTGGATGAATGAGCAGAAGAGAAAACACACTACATACCTGGCGCTCTTCATGTTTGCCATGCACCTCAATCACATCTCCCAACACCTTGACCTTGAGCTCCTCTGGGGAGAAGTGCTTCACATCCAGGTTGACAGAGAATCTGTCCTTCTCCAGACGCATCTAGAAATAGCAAGAGAGGAGAGGGTAGGAGAAAAGATGGTAGGAATGTGGATTGCATCAGTGCAGTCTCTTCGTTCTGCAGACTCGCTTTCTCTCCAGGTAGTTCATCCTTCTGTTTTTGGGTAAAAATCCCTTTTTGAATAAACATGGCTCTCTGGTTCAGGGGAGCCACTGGAGTGGTACCCAAGGCATGCCTCACAGTCATCAGACCCAAATTTCATGTACAGGGACAGGAAGAAAGACAGACTACCCAGGGGAGCAATCACAAGGATGGATCTGGACACGGCTCCTGCTGCCTCTCTGACCCCAATGCCTGGCCTTGTCATTTGTCTGTGAGACAAAGGCCCCTTCTTTTTACTCAGGCCCCTGCCAATTTTCCCACCCACTCAATCTGGAATGTTCTGCTGGTCTTGATTGTCCTTCCAAAGCCCTTGCTCACTCAGCTCCTGTTTACTCACATTTGAATATTTATTTTTAAACCAGAGCGTTCTCTGTGACAGCTCTGTCAAGCTTATCTGTTCACCCCCTTTCTCCCACCCTCTTAGGACAAGTGGGGGTCCCAAGACTGGACTTATGCCCTGTTCTTATCAGGTTTGGACACAGGTCAGTGCCCTGTCACAGTGCTGAGAAACCTGGAAAATCTTAGAGGAAGGAATAGAAAGAAAGTCAACAGTGTTTGCTGTCTTCAGCTCCATTCAGTGGAAGTGAAAAGCTCAGAATGAGGCAGGACTGTTTCCTGACTCTGAAACTTGAGATGCTAACATTTGTCAGGAGTATGAGATATCAGAAGAGGCGAGCAAAGGAGTCTGAAGGCAGCTCTTTCCCTGTAGATCTTTCTGAACCAAACCAGAAAGGGGCATCCTACTTAGAAGTTAGGAGATAGAGGGCGATCTTCACAGCCCGTGGAGAAAAGGCAGTAAGTAGGACACAGTGGAGCATCAAATACAAACAGGTAAACTGGTGGAAAGAACCAGTAGCCTAGTCTTTCTTAAACACTGGTGGACATACAAGTGCCTAAGATGCTTAGACATAGCCATATTCAGGCAGAGAGAAAAAGGAGAGCAGGTGGATATGTTTCCAGGAGGTTCTAGGAAGAACTCTCCTCTCCTGGCAGAGACTTACCTCTGAGAGCCCGGTGTCAATCCAGCTGGGTGCCCGCAGGAATGAGGGTGGCCGAAGGTAGAAGGGGCTCAGGGAAGTAGAAGTTGGGAAGAGATCAGACTCCAACAGGTGCTCTCCGAAGAACTGGTCAAAGAGGCGGCTGGGGGAGTGGAAGGGAAAGAAGGGGCGGCGGATCCAGGGGTGGTGGATGGCGATGTCCATGGTGGCTAGGTTGAGTGGAGGGGGTCAGCTGGCTGGTCAGCTCCTTCAGCCGCAGCTACAGCCAGCCCCTTATATACGCAGTCTTGTGAAGCTTCTGGAATGGTGATGTCAGGAGTTTTATTATCCCAGCTCACCGCCCGTTCATGGAGACTTGTGATCGGGGATTTGGCAGTGTGACACATACCCAGTACTCACTGAGCTAAGAAAAGAGAAATACAAACACGTCTGAGCTGGCCAGTGACTTGTCCTGGTCCTGTTGCACTAGCTTTCCCTCCACACCCAGTAGTGCCCCCCCCACACCCCCTTCTCTGGAGATGGGAGGGAGTCAGGAATCCCAAGCAGGCGGCTGTTGTGCCCCTCCTCCTCCTCTCCAGCCTAGCGTGCCAGGGGAATTGGGCCAGTGACTATCTTGGGCCTGGGCAGGAACTGGAATCTTCCTAGGCTGGGCCCCAGGGACATTAACTCTTTGTGGGTCCCTGGAGAAGAGCAGCCATCACCAGCAAGTCAGCGCCAGGCATCTGTGTGGCGCCCCGGCTTGACCCTGGTTCAGGAGAGGACCCTGACATTCGTCTGGGCAGAAGACCCTTCACCCCACCCCAAAAAAGGGTGGGAAAGTTCCTTGCATCTTTCACCTGACACGGCGCGCAGGACAGCTTTGTGCAGTCGGGTGTAGGGTGCCTGGGCCTTGGGCGGACAGAGGGAGGAAATGTGGAAAATGCGCCCACGGTGAGGGTGAGGGTCGCCGCTAGGCCGCTCCAGGGCCTCGGGACCGGCCTCCCGCCGCGGCTCGCAGCTCGCAGCTCGCTGCCCAGCCAGGACCCCCAGCTGTCCCCTCGGGCCGCCTGCGACAGCTGCAGGGCGCGCGGGGGGGGGGGGCGCGGGGGTCCAGGCGGCGCGGGTCACACACTTGTCGCAGGCGCTCAGGGGCCCGGCCCCGCCCCTCCCCCACCCCGGGCTCCGCACTATTTTGGGTGGTGTAGACCCCGCCCCCACCTCGGACCGAGCCCTGGCCCGCCCGCCCCGCAGCTGGAGGGGTCGCTGCTCTGTTGGGGCTGCAGCTCGGAGCGGAGCCGCCGACGCCTCCAGCCATGTCGGGCCGCTCGGTGCCCCACGCCCACCCGGCCACCACAGAGTACGAATTTGCCAACCCCAGCCGCCTGGGCGAGCAGCGCTTCGGAGAAGGTATGGCCCAGACGCCACCCCGGGCCCCCACCCGCACCCCCACCCCCACCTCCTGAATCCCGGGCTGACCTCCCGACAGTCCTGGCCTCCACCCCACTCCGGGCTTAACTGAACTCCTGGGGCGAGCCGTCTCCCACCCGGACCCCCCCGCCCCCGCCCCCGCCCCCGCCAGGCAGGGCTCGGTCCCCTTCCCGCTGACCTCGGGCAGGTGCCCGGCCCTGACCCCCTGGCTGGGCCCGTGCTCCCCTCTGTCCCGCGGTCCCCGCCCGGCCTGCCCTCCGCACCCCCACCTCGGCCCCTGGGCCCCGCCCTGGCCTCACCCCTCGTCCCCAGCTCATCCTGCCTCATCCTGCCCCTCAGGCCTCCTGCCCGAAGAGATCCTGACCCCCACCCTCTACCATGGCTACTATGTCCGGCCCCGGGCCGCCCGCGCCGCCGAGGGTAGCAGGGCAGGGGCGTCTGAGCTTCGGCTCAGCGACGGCAAGTTCCAGGCGTTTCTGGACGTGAGCCACTTTACGCCCGACGAGGTGACCGTAAGGACTGTGGACAACCTGCTGGAGGTGTCTGCGCGGCACCCCCAGCGCCTGGACCGCCACGGCTTCGTGTCCCGGGAGTTCTGCCGCACCTACGTCTTGCCCGCCGATGTGGACCCCTGGCGGGTCCGGGCGGCTCTCTCCCACGATGGCATCCTCAACCTGGAGGCACCTCGGGGTGGCCGACATTTGGACACGGAGGTCAATGAGGTCTATATCTCCCTGCTCCCTGCACCTCCCGATCCAGACGAAGAGGAGGAGGCAACCAGGGTTGAGCCCTGAGTGTCACTGAGCCAGCACCCAGTGAACCCCTTTCTACCCCCCGCGGTGGTATGAGCAGCTGCCCACCGCCCCAGAGGTAGCCGCATCCTTGGGGGGAGGGGGAGAGTGCATGGCCCACAATGTATGGTTTGGTCCCTTGAGACATGTCATAGCCTTTGGTTTAGTTCTGGGTGGAGCTGAATAAACCCAAATCTCAGGGCCTTGTTTGTGCTGCTCCCTGTTCTGTGGCCTGGACGAGGGGATGGGCAGGGAGGGAAGAGGCCATAGCCAGCGAGACAAAAGCTCCTCCGTTAGATGTGCCCCACGTCACAGCACCCTGAGCTCACACTTGGATGCTGAGATCATACCCGGAAGCTGACACTGGCTCCAGATCAAATTCCTAGCTGTAATTTTCTCACAATGCAACAAAAGAGAGAGTGATCCTGGGAGGGGAAAGGGATATGCCATCCAAACAGCCCAGAGGGCACTGTCTGAGCTGGTGATTAGAGACACAAAAACAAGGGTCTCCAGCCTGTCTGGCCTGTTTCGGGTAGGGGTTGGGAAAACAGTGTTAGCTGGAGAGAGTTGCCTAAAGCCCTGTTTTCCCAGAGTAAGATCTGTCCACTGAAAATGGTCCCTGATTCTGAGCGGTGGAGAATGCATACACAGGGCACAGACACAGACGCCTCTGCCATTGTCACCAAACCACCAAGTGTCTCCAACCTGTGCACAGGGTCTATGAGAGAAAGCATCTGTTTCTAATCTTGGAACATCCCAAAGAGAGGAATCACTTAGTCCAAGACTAAAGGCAGGGGCACTAGAGCTATTTATATGGTGATGGCGGCCAGGGAATCTTCCTTTGGAAGCAGACTCTTAATACTAGGGACATGGTGTGTTCAGAAAAGTGTGGGCATCTGGCTCCTCAGTTACTCTCTGTAGTTTGTGCATGTGTTGATTTGAGAAGGGTCCAGAAGACCTCCTTGCCCCAAAACATATATTTTACTAGGTTGTGGTGGACACCTGAAGTTCTTCCATTTAAGTGGTTGATTCTGAACTTTTTAAGGTTAAAGACCCGGCTGAAAAATCTAGCAAAAGCCGTATGATCCTCTTCCCATAAAAATACACTCAAGCTTGCCTTACGATTTGAACAAGTTCACACAGCTCTTGAGATCCATTCCTATAACCCCCCTTCTTAGGGATCTGTGGATTCTCAAGATAAGAGCCCTCATTCAAATAATTCAATTCTTGGTTAAAGGATTACCATTTAACAAAAATGAAAGCGTACCTCAGAGAAATAACTATTGACACATTCATTTGTTCATCCATTCACTCGACAAGTGTTTCTCAACCCCCAAGTAAGGCACTGTGGTGGATGTACATTATAAACATAATTTTTTTAAAATGCTCTTTTATTGTCTACTTTCAGGAACCTTACATCTAGTTGAGAAGAAAAAGAAATAGAAGAGATCTTTATTCAGACTTCAGCCAGAATGATTTCCATTGATCTATTTTGGAATTGTTATTTTTATTATTATTATTTATTATTGTTATTATTATTATTGTTATGTTAGTTTTATTTCAAAGAGGGGGTTCCTTAGCTAGAAAAAAACTCAAAACCTCTGATTTAGTCCAAATCCCCATACCACTGAAATTCTTTTACAACTATTAGTCAACTTCCTCTTGGGACTTTTTTAAGTGAAAGAGAACTTAGAACTTTGTAAGTTCTTTTTGGCAGTTCTTCATCAGAACTTTTTGGATGTATTTCTCATAAATTCTTCCTTTTATTGACCCCAAATCTTCATTTCAGTAACTTCTGCTCATTGGTCTGGTCACGTCCAGAAAATAAATGCAATCCTTCTTTCACTTAGGAGTCCTTTACAGATATTTTAAAATAATCATCCTGTCCTCTAAAGGCTTCTCTTTCCCAAGTAAATATACCAAATTCTTTTAACCATATCTTATAGGACATTTTTTTAAAGTTTGTTTGTTTATTTATTTGTTTGTTTGTTTGTTTGTTTATGCAATACCTACACCAAACATGGGGCTCAGATTCACAACCCCAAGATCAAGAGTTGCACGCTCCTCAGACTGAGCCAGCCAGGCGCCCCTAGGACTTTCCAAACCACTTGTTACCTAGACAACTTTCTCTTGAACACACTGGCTTTTGACAATGTAACTTGAAATTCAACATGTAGACCTAAAATTATTATTCCAGTCATGGGCCCACTGGAACAGACTTCCGTGAATCATTGATACCCTTATTTATCATTCTAGAATTCCATAAATGCTGCTTAAGGTATATCATACCACAGTACACTGTGGTTTCCTATGGAGTTTCTGGTCATAAAATCTCTTTGGTGTTTTCCTTTAAAACTTTCCTTTACATTTCCTGAGGCTGGGTGGCTGAGTGAGTTAAGCGGCTGCCTTTGGCTCAAGTCACCATCTCAGGGGCCTGGGATTGAGCCCTGTGTTGGGCTCCCTGCTCAGTGAGGAGTCTGCTCTTCCTTCTCCCTCCACTCCTCCATCCCCCCACTCTTGTTCTCTTTCTCTCGCTCTTGTTCTCTCGATAAATAAAATCTTATTTAAAAACTCCCTTTAAATTAGGGAAAGTGGCTGAAAAGAGACAAGATTTTGGAGGGCTTTGAGTGCCAGGCTAAGAAGTTTGGGTATCGGGGTGAAAGGAATACAGTTAATACTAGAATACAAAAGGAATTACCGGGGAGAAGCACAGCCATGAAGTAAGACGCTAGTGCAATGATCCAGCACAAAATAATAAAGTAAAATGCTTTTCCATCTGACAATTAGCTGAGAACAAGAAGTAATAGCAATAGCTAGAAATTAATGAAAGCTTCCCATGTGCCAGGCTGTGGACAAGAGCTTTATTTACTTTATCTCATTTAATGTTCACCAAAATCCTATAAAACTATCACTCCCATTATTCCCATTTCTCTTAAGGAAAAAATATTCCCATTTCTCTTAAGGAAAAAAGAGTGTGCAGGCCACTCCCTATGGAGCCCAGGGCTGAGCTATGGGTCCTGAGCACCCAGCAGGGGCACACAGATAACCGGACATCTGAGCAAGATGGGTTGGGAGCATTGAAGACAAGCTCACAAATTTTCCCAGAGCCCATATTGTCTACAGAGGAATTTGCTCAACTGCATCCTACTTGCTGGTGAGAGTAGAATGAATATAACATTGGCATTGGAAGGAGAAGCCGAGTTGAGTTGGAAGTGGAGCTTCTGTAGTTCTGTACTGGGATGAGGAAGTAAGTGATCAGGAAGTGCTGACGCCATGCCAATCCTAGAACCATATGATTTTTGACCACAAAGGGGATTAGGTAATGAGTCTAGTCCTCTCTTTTCACCCAAGTAGAAAAAGTGACCTGCCCACATTAATTCCAAAAGCAAGGGAGCATATAGAAGGAGTCAATTTCTCTAAATTTAAGTTTCCGGGAGACTCCAGTATTCAAACCCAGATTCTGGACAGGGACAATAAGAAACTGATACTGGTTACTTTGAAAGTGAAACTCCATTAAACCTGAGTAGTGCTGGGGAAACATATGGTAAGAGTCTGCACTCCATTATAGAGGCTATATTTCAATGACAGTTTAAGGTGGTAGAGAAACATTTCCTAAGGAAACCCAGAGCCCCTTCCTATCTCAGATTTCTTTTCACTGAAGCTTGAAGCTCAACATTCATGGCTTCATCAAAGCAGCTCCAAATCCCAAAGGTGAGATAGCTCTCACCTGGAGCCCATGTGTGTTCCTCTACCCCTTGGCTGGAAAGAGTCACCTGGGAATCACTCCAGCAGGTGGCTTCCAAAGTCCAACCGGCTAGGTTGAAATCTGACACTGACAGAGACTCCCTGGGAACTGCTGTTGAAAGCTAAACCAGGAACCAGGAAATCCACAACCCTCTATGTAGAAAAACAGCTGGGCTCCCTCCGAGACAGAGCACCATGGGAAACCAGCTCTGCTGCCGGGGATGCTGGTGAGTAGGGGCAGAGTGGGGGAGGGTAATGGCTCTGTTGGTGGACGTGGAGGCCCAGAGAATAAGAGAAAGCCTACAGATAGTTCTCTACCAACCTCCCATTGCCACCTCCCTCTGCCTGGCACACCTCCAGGTGCCAACACCAGAGCATTACCTCTTTCTGTGTTGACTCCTTTCAGAAAGCCTCAGAAAACATAGCCAAACATGCTGACTGCCGCGTGGCCAGAGCAGGACTGGAATGGTGAATTGGCTTGGTTTCTCCTTGTCTTCCTCTTCTGCTCCTTTCCTTTTGCTCCCTTCCCTTCTTCCCTGGATGATCATCATAATTATAATGTTCGAGAGCTACCAGGCTCTAGGCACTTTTCAAGCAATCTCCTTTACTCTTTCCAACAATAGTATGAGGGAGGTGGCCTTACTCCTCCTGTTTTTACAGCTGAGAAGCTGAGGCTCAGAGAAGTTAACTTCTCCCAGGTCACATGGCTAGTGAGCAAATAAACCAACATTCCACCCCAGGCCTGTCTGACTTCAGACCCCATACTTTCTACCCGTGCATAATACTGCCTCCCACATCAAGCAAAGCAGCTTTGGAGACATGTTATTTAAAAGAGCTGAAGTAGAGAGGAGAATATCCATGGAATGTTGGATTAGAGCTTTCACACTTCCTTGCTGTGTGACCTTAGGCGAGTCTTGTAACTTCTCTTTGTCCTCAGGTAGACAATATAGCTAACACGACCTATGTTGTTTAGATTATAGGTTTGAAGAGCAGAGGATATGTGAAAGCCTCACAATAAATTATTTGTAGTGTCTTTACTGCTTTTTCCCAGAGATATAATCACTCTAAATTCCCAGACCTAGTTTTATCTTGTTTACTGTTTTCTTGGCTATATCTCCCATGCCTGGGTCAGTCTTGAGGATGTCTTGGTTGTGAAAAAAATCATCATCATATTTAGAGAAATAGATAAGGTCCTTTGAAAAGCTACATGTAATTTGGAATCAGTACATTGGGTTCCAGTCCTGTTCTTACTACTCGTTCAAACAAACATTTTTATTGAATGCCTATATGTACCAGATATAATGACAGATGCAGAGGATGTGGTAATAAGAGGTAATTTGGCCCCTGCCTTCTTGTGTAAGAAACCAAAGTTTTACGGACGCTTGGGTGGCTCAGCGGTTGAGCCTCTGCCCTTGGCTCAGGGTGTGATCCTGGGGTCTTGGGATCGTGTCCCACATCGGGCTCTTTGTATGGAGCCTTCTTCTCCCTCTGCCTATGTCTCTGCCTCGCACTCTCTGTCTCTAATGAATAAATAAATAAAATCTTTAAAAAAAAAAAAAAGAAACCAAAGTTCTAGGGCCTCACTTGGCCTATCTGAAATTAGAAATGATAATGAGTTTCTCAGAAGCTAATCAGGATTGGTGGGGGTGGAGGGGTGCACTTTTTAAACTCTGAGATGTCCCATAGACATAGGACATTTAGGGTCTTCTAAAAAAATTTTTCCCCAAAGATTCATTTATTTGAGAGAGAGAGGGATATTGTATTCGGGGTGAGGAGCAGAGGGGAAGCAGACTCCATACTGGGCAGGGAGCCCGACGCGGGGCATGACTATATGACCCTAAGATCATGGCCTGAGCCAAAATCAAGAGTCCAATGCTCAACCGACCAACTGAACCACCTAAGTGCCCAGGCATCTAAGCATTTCTACAGAAAGGGTGTCACAGCTTCTTTTGCTTCCCTTGTGCCAAGTTTTCACAGTCTTCATTTTTGGTTAATTCTTTCTCTGATGGTGCTAATCATAGCAGTCAGCTTTTACTGATGTTCCTTATATGTCAGGTACCTGTATTTTACATTTTTTTAACGTAATTCTTCCAAAAGTCCATGGGATTTAGCTTCTATTATTATTCTCATTTTGTTAATAAAAAATGAAAGCCTGATGAAGCTAAAAACTTGCTGAATATCACACGGCTAGTCTGATACCATCACTTTGACTCTAGGGCCTGGTTAGAAACACTACCCTGGATATTACAACCAAAACATATTTTTTTCCTCTTAAGATATTATTAGGACCAGGGGCGCCTAAGTAACTCAGTCAGTTAAGTGTCTGACTCTTGGTCTGACTCTCGAGTTAGGATTTCAGGCTCATGGAACTGGATCACGCATCAGTCTCTGCACTCTGCAGGTAGTCTGCTTCAGATTCTCTCTCCCTCTCCCTCCTACTCACTCTCTCTCTTCCCCAAATAAATACATTTTAAAAAATTTTAAAGTATTAATAGGACTGGATAAATACTGTTCTCCTCTGATTCTTACTATCTCAATAAACTTAGAGACTTTAAGACAGTATGATGATTAAAAAGATTTTTATTTTAAAATATCATTATTAAAAAATAAAAATAAAAAAAAATAAAATATCATTATTATTATTATTTTCTGATTATAAAAGTAACACACATTCACTGAAGAAAATTTGGAAAATACCAAAGAGCAGAAAATAGGAAGCAACCATAAATATTCTAAATATATTTATAGCAACCATAAATGGCAGGAACATTTTAGTATATTTCCTAGTATATTTCCATGTAATCCTTTTTTTTTTTGGCGCACTTCACAGTTACATTTATTCATGCCACAAAGGAAACAACACATCTACAAGTGTACAGCAATGCTTCATGTTCCCATCTAACAGAGCTTGCTGAGATTTACAGCCAGACTGAAGTTCTGATTTGTACTCCAAGCAAAACTGGATAATGATGACCATGAGCAGGTGCAGGACTCAAAGCTTTCATAGTTTTACTTCTTTTATCAGCAATCCTGATTTTATAAACGGTGAAGTCCATCAATCCCATTCCTACCCAAATCTCCTGGTAAACTTGGGTATTATAGGCCTCTATGAGGGATCCAAACATTTTTAACAAGGCTTTGAAGCATCTCAGCACAGAATCCCTGGCTCAGACTGTCCCAACCTGCACAGCCAATGACTCGGAAAGGTCACTTCCATGTAATCCTTTTGAAATGCTTACATGCATAGCTTTTATCCCAAAACATGCCTTATTATCTTTTTGTTAACTTAAAGAATAAGCTTTTCCATGCTATTAGATGTTCTTCCAACATGTTTCTTAAACAGATGTATAATGGTCCATTTATTGGAGATGCCATTTATTTAGTCAATTCCCAATGTTAGACATATAGGATATTTACTATTTTTTGCAAATTGCAAAAAAATATGCCCAACATTGGGAATATTTCCAGTCAGAAATATCCTATATATCCATTCCCTTGTAAAAAATGCTACAATGAGCATCCATATTTGCACCTGATTATTTCTTAGGATATGGAACTGCTATAGCAGAGGGTACACACTTTATGTTTAAGCCTCCTCATACTTCTTATCAATTGCCGTGCAGGAAAATTGAGCCAGTTTTTATTCATACTACCAATATAGGAGAGTGCCTATTTAGCTTCCTGAATTCTGAGCTAAAAATAAAATCCCATCAGCTATTAGACTTACTGAATATTCCATTTAGGTTGTGTCCCGGCACTGTATAGTATCCAGCTTGGGAAAGGCTCCATTCACTAAAATTGGTCGCCCAAATCTGTTACTTTAGAATTTATATTCTCTTTATCCATTTAAGTAGAAGTAAGTAGGAGAACAGTCTCCACAAGGGCAAGGAATTAGAGGCTAGGATAAGGCTATGAATAGACAAAGGTAAAAAAAAAATTTTTTTTTAAGAAAAGGAAGAGCTAGGGCAGCCCTGGCGGCTCAGTGGTTTAGCGCCGCCTTCAGCCCAGGGTGTGATCCTGGAGACCCAGAATGGAGTCCCACATCAGGCTTCCTGCATGGAGCCTGCTTCTCCCTCTGCCTGTGTCTCTGCCCCTCTCTCTCTCTCTCTCTCTCTCTCTGTGTGTGTGTGTGTCTCTCATGAATAAATAAAATCTTTAAAGAAAAAAAAAAAAAGAAAAGAAAAGGAAGAGCTAAAGTGGCAGAGGTAGAAACACCTAGAAGTGGTTTCAAAGCTTTTCCTCCTGAACCACGTGTAAAGTTCAGATGGTGATTCTATTTGCTCTCAACTTAACAAGCTGCATTAAAACCAAAAGTCAAACCAAAACACAAACAAATATATGCGGGAAAATCCTAATTTTTTCCACAGGAGGAAAAAGGACATGATCTAGAAGTTTCCCTCCCTCCCTCTTTCTTTTTAACTAGCATAAGAAGGAAATTTCCTTAGGGGGACAGAAATCAGACAGATAGGGCTGGCTCTGGAGAGAGCTGGAAATGTACTAGCAAGAAAAAGCATCCGGAGTAAGCCCCAAACTATTCAGCCTATTTCCTCAGACAAGTGTTTTTCTCTGGCCATCAAACAGTTGACAGTCACGTAGACACAGTGGCTCCACCAGGGACCCCAGGGGCTCAGAAATGAGTCTGTCCTACAGCTCAGAAATGAGGTCTGTCCTGCAACAAGGGCAAGGCAGCTGAGTCACTCACCAAATTCAGAGCTCCCTGTGCTGTGGATGTTAAAGGTTAAATATCTCTCACTTTCCCTGTTAATTAAAAACAAGGACAGAGAAGCAGGAAGGGAGATCACATGTTAGAAAAGGGCTTTGAGGAGTCCTAACCAGTAAGCCCTGGTTGTGGCAGCTCCTGTGACTCCCAGATGAGAATCCCATGTTAGCAGAGACCCTGAAAAAAGAAGCACTGAAGCAGCAGCAAGAGGGTCTCTGAATCCAGGAATATTCCATTATTTGGCAGGTTTCCCTTACCCTCTGCTGGGATTAGCCTGCTAGACAATCCCAGAATAGCCCTCAACACAGCTATATCCCTGGCATGTTGTGCCTAGTTGCCTGAGGCTGTATTTTGGGTTTAGTTATGTCAGTTGTACCACTTCACCTTCCAGAACCATCCTTGTGGAAGAGATACGGTACCATCGATAAATGCCTAGGCTGGCTTAGGGTGAAGCTTTGTTAGAAGGAAGTGAGGGAAGTTCATCCCAAAACGTTCAGGAGGCCACAGAACAAATGATGAAGATGGGAAGATGGAGGCCAGGTCCCTTACACGTGGGTGATCTGTGTTTCTTTTTACAGGAACTGCCCATCAATTGCCCAGAGGAAAAAGAAAACAGGTAACTGGATGTTGAGGGTGGGGGCTTGAAGTGGTCCAATTAGAGAAGTTGCTAGAACCTGTGTCTTTGGAAAAGGCAAAAGGATGAAAAAGAGGAGAAGCCTTAGAAGAGATAAAGGGAGATACTACACCTGAGAAAATCTTCCAGGGTTCAAGACCAGCTCTGAGTCTCTGGGTCTTATCCTTTCCATCATCTCAGAGTGGCAAGGTTGGATGCTCATTCTTTCATTCACCCAGCAAAAATTAATTGAGCACTGATCGTGTATGCGAGGCGCTCTGCTGGGTCCCAAGGAGGCAGAGAGGCATAAGAAGGACACAAAGAGCTCAAAATCAAATTTGAGAGAATTGTTTACACATAAACAAGTAACTGCAATGCAATCTACTAGTGCTATAATAGATTCACATTCATAGGAGAGTGAGAGTGCGGGAGAATGGGAGAAAACACCAATGTTGAAGGAATAATAGCAAGTTCTCAAGCTGGAAGAGGAAAACAGAGAAGAAAGGGTATTTTAGGCAGTGGAATTATCTCATATAGAAGGAAGGAAGGAAGGAAGGAAGGAAGGAAGGAAGGAAGGGAGGAGGAAAGAAAGAAAGAGTAAGAAGGGGGAAGAAAGAAAGAAAAGGAAGTTAACCCTTCCTTGAAAGTGACCGATTGTGTGGTGTGGCTGAACACTTAGCACATTGTACTTTAATAGTCTGTATACTTATTTGTCTCCCCTAGTAGACTGTAAGCTCCCCAAGGCAGAGAAAATAGCCTGCTCATCCTTTTATCCCCAGAACATGGCACACAGCCTGCCATATAATGGGCTCTCAACATTGTACTGTGTTAGGGGCCAGTGTAAAATGAGGATGGAAGATATTGTGGGCAGAGAATGAAAGGAGTTTGGATGTGAGAATGTCACCAGTCAAAGAGGTGAGAACAGGGGCAGGGAGATTAGTTAGAAGCCCACCATAATACTCAAACAGAGATTCCAAGAAGGCAATCTCAGCAGAGACAGAGAAGAGAGACTGAATTTAAGTTGGATTTCTTTCTCTCAGGAAGCCAAGCAAGACAGACACTGAAGCAGCAGCAGCAGCAGCAGCAGCAGCAGCAGCAGCAGCAGCACAGGCACAAGCACAGTGCAAAGGTAATGACCGGCCTCTGTCCCTTCCAGGGGGCTGTACTGACATGGGATCTGAGGACTCAGCATTTTCACCCTGCGACACATCTCCATTATCTGGAACCAGAACTTGCTGGTTCTGTCCCACAGAGGAGCAAGGCAAGGGGACATCAGAATCACTGACCTTGCTTTGTAGGTGAGGGGCAAAAGCAAGCCAAGAATCTCCCTTCATGCTGTCCATTTCTTGCAGGTCCATAACACAAGAGGACATACGTATGAGCAGGTGTTAGAGAAGCCCGGATCTCAGGAGAGGAATCCAGGCCTCAGGTCCAAGGAGAGCAGCTTACATTATGCAGACATTCAAGTGTGCAGCTGTACCCAGCCTCGCTCTGCTCGGCAGGTGAAACACCTCCAGTCAGAAAATGCAACGGAGTATGCAATCCTCCGCTTCCCACAGGCCACACCCCGCTATGACAGCAAGAATGGGACCCTGGTGTGAGCCCTGGGGAGGACGCACCTGTTTCCATCATTTTACCACTACTCCCTTAGGGGAGAATCTGCCTTGGGGAATTGGTTGGCAGCCCAGAGATGCCTGCCACGTTTTAAAGAACTCCAGAGCCCCATGAATGCCACCAGTCTTGCCCCCTCCCCTAGGCCTATCTTTTATTTGCCACCATTAGCTTGGAGTTGTATTTGGGTTAGCTAGGTGTGGATGGAGCTCCACAAAATCAGGGGGCTAGGATGAGCCTGAAGGAAGTGTTTTGACCTCTACCTTTGCTCCTGCTTTCAAGAAAAGTGCTGACAGGCCAGATTACCCCAGCACTTGAGCTGATTTTGTTGGGCTTAATTTAACGGTGTCTCTTTTACACACCTTACACTCCAAAGCTTAAGAAGAAAGAGGTGCTCTGGAAAAGCATTCTCAGTTCTTGTACACAGCCCCCCAGAGCTGGCTTGGGCAATTCCTTCGGTGGTGGGGTCAAAGGTCCCAGAACCTAAACAGACAAACGAGGGCAGGGACTGAGGCGTGGAGGAAGCCATCTCTGACCATCGGTGACAAGGACTTCAAGTCATTTGACAGAACTGCATGACCTGGAAACTCCCCTTGGCTTGCAGGTGCAGAGCCGCTAGGATCAATAAATCACAAAAGGAATATCCCTGGTGGCGTTTTCCCGGGTGGGGGGCTGCGGGCTTTCCGTAAGTAAAGCAGGACTCGCTCAGCCTAAGGGCAGCGGGGAAATTCAGGAGCTTCGCGCGGGACCCCCCAGGCCTTGGCTGGGGCGGAGCACCGGCGTGGTTAGGACGTCCAAGAGGCGGGTTCCCATCTTTGCATAAGGCTGAGCTCCCCGGGCCAGTCCGCATTCAGGGGGCGGAGCGGGCTCGGTCCGCAGGGGGCGGGGCAGGAAGCCAGGGGGCGGGGCCAAGGCGGCAGAGCCTGCGGTCCGGGCCGTTAGGAGGCGGGGCCGGCCGAGAAGGGGCGGGGCCCAGGCGGGCAGGGTCTGGCTCGCGTCAGCTGGAGGTGGGCGGGGCCAGGCCGAGCCGGCCTCCGCGTCACCATGGCAGCGGGGACGCAGCCGCGATGCTGCAGCCGGAGGAGGCGGTGCTCAGAAGGGCTGGGGACCGAGATGCTGAACCAGACGCACGGATGATTTAAGAAGTAGGTGCTGAAAAGTGGGGGAGGGGGGTGAGGTAAGGGGGGGCATGCCTGGGAAATAGAATTACTCCTGGTCGAGCGTCCAGATCAGAAGTAGGTACCCTCGGAGGGGTTAAAATGGGGGGGGGGGGGGCGGCTAGAAAGAAGGAGGCGGAAGTTTCAGGTTCTGAGCCGGCTCTGAGTCTTTCAGGTTCTTAGGGTGCAGTTCCTGAATCAGACTTTCTCGGAGCTTGGAGACGAATTTAAGGGCGTGTACCCCTTCAGCCTGTATGCCATCCTCCCCAAATACCGATGCCCCTCGATGTATCCCTGAGAGCGATGATTCTTTAAGACCGACATAGTACCGAAAATGGAATCATGGCACAAAATAGTTGGTGGTAATAGTATCGACCTCATAGAAGAAGATTTGTGAGTATTTAAAACACTTGGAACAGTACATGGCATGTAGTCCAATGTCGCTGCCATTGTCAGCATTATCATCATTTTCCCGGCCTGTTCTCTGGCACAGGGTGGATTTGAAAGAAGTGACTAGAAAACTTCCTCCGCCGCAAATTGGCAGAGCAACTTCCTCGCGGGTTCACTACTAGCTGGAGCGTCATAGCAAGAACTTGATTTCCAACAGTTATTTACTATGACGGTCAAATAAGATGATGTAGGTGATAACACTTGTAAACTTGAAAGTGTTATGTCAACATTTCTGCCTTAATATATAAACGCAGACTTTCTAGGTTAAAATGGAATTCCTGAGGATGAATAGAAGTGCATGCCAGAAGCAGAGCTCCCAGTATTTGTCTTGATTGTCTTCAGAATTCTTGTCATTAACTGATAATCTTAGGGAGAAGGGAAAAATGCATCCTTGGTGACTGATAGGGAAGCATTGCTCTTTACTTCATTACTATTCAGCGTAAGTGGCTAGTTTTTAAAATATCATTAGGACAGTTCTGTTGTGATTACATTATCTTTGGCTGGATTTCCCCACCAATTGGGGTCCCATTTCTAGATGACATAAGTTGGTAGATTTGAGGCAGGGTCCTGACCCTACTAGGTTGGTTTAGCTTGGGAACTTTTTTCCTGTCCTGAATTTTTGTACATTCTCCCTCTTCCTATTTTAAGGTGGCTGTGATCCGGCTTTTCTAGGGACTCTGAAGATGGGGACTCAAGTGGTTAGGAGACTCTGTAACACCTTGCTGCCAGCAGAGCCCTCTGTAAGTTTCTGGTATACTGTTAAAAGAAGTGTGATGACATTAATGGAATTTTAGGACATTTCCACAACTGGGGATTTCTCCATCAGGACTCAGATCCTGGAACAAAACTGTCATATATTTGCTTTCTTTTCTTGCTTCCCCTTTTAGTGGAAATGCTAGCTGCTTTGATTCATTATTAAAATCAGGGAGATGTTGAAAAATTATAGCAATTAATCAGAATATATGCTGTTTAAAAGATTTAATAATAATTGTTATAGAAATAATGCATGTTAATTATAGAGCATTTGGGAAATATTGTAAACCATTATTTTAAAAAACCATAATGCTCCCTTCCAGAAGCAATCACTGTTATTATTTTAGAATGTAGTATTTTCTTCTAGTCTTCCCCCAAGGAGAGAGATCCCTTGCACAAATGGGGGAGGGGCAGACAGAGAGGGAAAGGGACAGGGAGACTCTCTACTGACCATGGAGCCCCACATGGGGCTCGATCTCATGATCCAGAGATCATGACCTGAGCCAAAATCAAGAGATGGATGCTTAATCCAACTAAGCCACCTAGGCACCCCTAAAACAAACATTTGAACAGTTAAATTTAATATTTACAAACATTAAGAAAAGCAAGAATCAAAGGGTCCCTGGGTGGCTCAGTTATGAAGTATCCAACTCTTGATTTTGACTCAGATTATGATCTCAGAGCATGAGCTCTGCATCGGGGCTATATGCTCAGCAGGGAGTCTGCTTCTCTCCCTCTCCCTGCTTATGCTCTCTTTTTTTTTCTCTAATAAATAATAAATAAATCTTTAAAAAATGTTTGTTTTCATGTGGTTACAAATGTTTGGTAAACATTATAACGGTTCTAATTTTCTTGACCATTTTTCTGTTTGTTAGACTTTTAGGTTTCCCTCCCCCGTGATAAATTGACTTCCTCATTTAAGACTTTTTTTTCCCTTTGGGTTGGGTTCCAGAAGTAGAATCCCTAGGTCAAAGATCAAATGACATGAACATTTTAGGTAATAACTTAACTTTTAAAGGAAGAATCCTGGTGTCAGATTTTATATATATATATATATATATATAAATATATATAATATATATATAATAATATATATATAAATATATATAATATATAATAATATATATAAATATATATATATATAATTATATATAATAATTATATACATATATATATCTCCCTGAAGACAGAGGGTCAACAGCTGAGAGATAGAAGGGTTCTTGGTAGAAATCTGGCTACCTCTTGCTGTGAAGTCTTAGGTCCTGCAGAAAGATTATTTCATGATAGTGTAGTTAGTAATGTGGAGCCCTAACCTATTATGAATGGCAGTCCAGAGGTATGGGGGCTTGTGTAGTGTTTATACCGTAGAGAAATTCAAGAGTTATTTCCAAAATATCCACCAGATGTCGCTAGTCTTAATCTAATTTCTACCCACAGGCTAATCTGCAGATAATTTTTGAAATGTGAATTTCAAAAATTCATGTAGAATGTATTTGCATATCTGCTTAAGTACAGTTTATATTAAGCACTGGCATCTGGTGATTACTTTGGCAACATCCTACTCTAGTCTCTTATCATTCTGTCTCTTTTTTCCTTTTTCTTCCTACTCAGTCTGTCACTCACCCT
Organism: Vulpes vulpes; assembly: GCF_048418805.1. NCBI lineage: Eukaryota > Metazoa > Chordata > Mammalia > Carnivora > Canidae > Vulpes > Vulpes vulpes. The sequence continues at coordinate 122,342,480 of NC_132791.1, read as the reverse complement.
GTACACTTTGTCCCCACATACTAATATTGGATTCTTGGTTGTACTAGTCTTTTACTATTCTTTCTTTCAGTCTTGTTTCTTGCTTCTGTGTCTATTTGTGTATTTATGCGTAACTCTGCGTTCCTGAGGTGTTTTTTTTTTTTTTTTTTTTGCTGAAAGAAAAGGACGTGGCATATAATGACATACAGTGGGCACTCCATATATTTAGTGAATATTTAAAGAAAAAATGCATTGGTGAAGGAGAAGAAAATATAAAAGGATACCAGAAATTATCTATTTATATCTGTCTTGGAAATACACTGAAAGAGACAAAAATTCACACTTCTAAATTAACTAGAATTAGGGGCACTGGGTGGCTCAGCCGGTTAAGCAACTGCCTTTGACTCAGGTCATGATCTTGGGGTCCTGGAATTGAGCCCTGTTTCTGGGCTCCCTGTTCAGCGGGGTGTCTACTTCTCCCTCTGCCCCTCCCCCTGCACGCACACTCTTTCTCGCTGGTCCTCTCTCTCTCAAATAAATAAATAAATGGAGAACCTTTAAAAAATAAATATTTAAAAATAAATTAAACTATAATTAAATGTTAAGGGATATAATATGGAACATGCTATGACCTTTGAATTATAAAAAGAAGAATATTCAGTCATTGAGCTAGGATTTATTGAGCATCTACTATGTGCTAGGAAATATTTTTGGTTCTGGAGATAAACCTGTAACTAAACATACAGAATTCCCTGCTCTCATGGACTTTACATTCTGGGCAAGGAGACACTGACAAGCAAACGAACAAGTAAATACAGAATATACAAGACAGTGATGAATGCTAGGAAGAAAAATAAAAATAAATTAGGCAAAGAGATTTGGGAGTGCCTGGATGAAGGGGTGCTGTCATTTTATTTATTCACTTTTACTTATTTTTTGTTTTTTAAGTAGGCTTCACACCCAGTGTAGAGCCCAGTGCAGGGCTTGAAGTCAACAACCCCAAGATCAAGACCTGAGCTGAAATCAAAAGTCAGATGCTTAACCAACTGAGTCACCCAGGTGCCCTGGGTATTGTCATTTTAAATAGGGTGGTCATGAGAAGGCTGAACAGATAAAGTGATATTTGAGCAGAAACCTGAAAAAAAGAACAGGCATGAACCATGTGTTATCTAGGACATGGGTATTCCAGAAAGATTAAGATAAGATCTACCTTGATTTTAAGAAAACCAAAAGTGGTCAGAGGAGTTTTATGAGGAAGCAGAACTTGAACGAGGCATAGTCAAGATCTGAGTAGTAGAAGGATAGTAATGAAGGCATGGGAGATGAAAATGAGCCCTGGAAATGCGTGAGACAGAGAGGAGCCTGCTAACCTGTGCACCCAACCTGTGTACCAGCAATGTGGGGGAGGGCCTTGAGAGGAATTTATATCTGACAGGAAAAAGGAGTGTTTGAAAACACTTGACCATTTGAGCAGGAAGATGAATGCATTGTCTAAGTAAGATTAAGGGGTATAGACTAGCAGAAAAGCCTGGAGACAAAGGGAGCAGATTAAGAGCCAGGACACGTTTGGGGTCTTTGGTGGTAGATGTGAGCCCTTTTTGTGTACATTTATGCTGATGTCTCTGAAGATAAATGCAGTAGAAATTGTAGACATATGTTACTGCCAAGAATTTCACTAATGTGTGAAAACAGAAAAAGATTAAGAAATTATTTCAGAGTCATTTAAAATATTTCCATTGACAATTTTAATTATGTTTATTCAGATTGTCTTTCTGCTTCTTTATAGTCATTAATGATTGTGCACAATAGATGTATTAAATCTACATAGTGTGAGGGATGCCTGGGTGGCTGAGTGGTTGAGTGTCTGCCTTTGGCTTAGATTGTGATCCCAGGGTCCTGGAATCAAGTCCCACATAACGCGCTCTGCATGGAGCCTGCTTCTCCCTCTGTGTATGTCTCTGCCTCTCCCTGTGTGTCTCTCATGAATAAATAAATAAAATCTTTAAAAATAAATAAATAAATGAATAAATAAATAAATTTACATAGGTGTGAGGTTCACACATTTCTACACAGGGAGAAGTCACAGTCAATATTTTCACCAGGGGCAGCCCGGCTGGCTCAGTGGTTTAGCGCTGCCTTCAGCCCAGGGTGTGATCCTGGGGACCCGGGATCGAGTCCCATGTCAGGCTACCTGCATGGGGCCTGCTTCTCCCTCAGCCTGTGTCTCTGCCTTTCTCTCTCTCTGTCTCTCATGAATGAATAAATAAAATTAAAAAAATATATATATATATTTTTTTCACCAAATGGCAATTCTGTCTAAGGCTCATAGTCTTACTTAGGCTAGCATATTATTATCTGTATTAATAAAGTGATAAATGAGTTAGCCAGTGATTCCTCCACTCATTTATTTTTTCATTCATTCAACTAAAAACATTTACTGAGTACCTTTTATGTCTCAAGCATCATATAAAAATATTGCGTAATGATTAAGAACCTGGACTTTGGCTTTACCACTTAGCAGCTATAAGTTCTGGAGCAAATTACTTATCCTCCAGACCTCTCTTTCTTCATCTGTAAAATGGGGATAATAAAAACCCCATACTGTTTATGGTGATTGTGACCATCAAATGAGCTAATGTACATAAGTGCTTAGTATAGGGCTTAGCATATAGTATAAGTTCAATCTTAATATTATTATGGTTGTACATAGATATGTGGGTAGCTTTTAGTCGGTGAGGGAAGCATTTGCCATTATTGTTAAGATAATATTAGGACAGAGGGAGGAGGTCTGGTAAAATTTCAGAAATCAGGCAGCATGGCATAGATATACAGGAAGTGGCTAGCTTGGACCCTCTGCCTGTCCTCCCAGGCAGAGTGAATGACAAGCCAGCAGTGGTGGGAGTGGTTCCAGCTACCTGGACCGGCTTGCAGTTTCCCCACCTTCCAGCACTACGGGATGCAGATCATTGCCCTAGTTATTCCTGGTTCTTTTAGCTAACCCACTTACCCTACCAGCTCTTATGCTGATATCACAGCAGAGTGAGATGGGGAAAAGGGAGGGGACAGTAAATGTTAATGCTGTTTAGAGCTAAAACTCTGTTCTTCACATGGGTTACTTGGTAGGGCAGACCATGATAAATACCATGATCACATCTTTGGAGCAAAAAAACCTAGAGATTATATGCTCCAACAGGGATTTTGTGCTTTTTCCAAGTGTGAGAGGCAGACTATATGTGAAAATAGTATACTTTTTGGAACAGTTCATTAGTTGTGTGGGGAAGATGGCACAGAATATTATGAAATGGTACTATCTAGATTTAAATGAATTAAAATTGAATGCTATTTAAATTTTCATCCTGCATTTGCATTAGCCACATTTTAAGTGCTTACTAATAGCATGGGGCTAGTGGCCACTGGACTGGATGGCACAGATACAGAACATATCCACCATCACAGAAAACCCTATTGCATACCACTACTGTAGAAAATGTGGTTGATATAATTACAGACTTCTAGGGAACAGAGCAATTGTGGGCCACATGCCCTATAATAAATCTTGTATCTATCTACCACAGTTCCCTCTAATTCCTCCAGCATGCTGTGAGGTGCAGGGCAAACAGCACAGGGCTGACTATCAGAGGCATTTGACTATTCAGAACTTAGCTCCTATTGTTTTGTTTTTGTTTGGATTTTTATTTGACAAAGAAGGAGAGAGAGAGAGAGAGAGAGAGAGAGAGAGAGAGAGCACAAGCCAGGGGAGAGGCAGTGGGAAAAGGAGAAGCAGACTTCCCACTAAGCAGGGAGCCCTGAGATCCTGACCTGTGCTGAAGGCAGATGCCTAACTGACTGAGCCTCCCAGGTGCCCCAGATCTTAGCTCATATTGATATGCTGAGTGACTGTAAATAGCTCTCCTGGTCTTTATTCCTTCATGTGTGTCAAAAGATTTTTTTTTTTTTTAGCTTTAAAATCCAATGGTTTAATGAGTCTTCTCCTGGGAATATTGAGCTCACAGGTCCTTCTTTGATATAGGCCTTGTTCTTTGAGAAATAGTGACCTTTTGGCATATAACTATCAGCAGGACCTCCCTCTGATGTTTCAATACTTTCTCCTTTGTCGAAAGCCTGATGGGCTGGCAACCAATCAGAATCCTCTATCCAGAGATCCACCAGCTGAGTGTTTTGGTTTTGCATCACTATGCATATAGATGTGTTGCATGCAATTTTATGTTGTTTCTCTTTTCAAAGGGCCTTGTTGCATTAACATGGATCAGTGACTCACCTGATGGTATTACACCATGAACTGTGGTCATGGCAAGTCCCCTTGGCAGCTAAACTCCCCAGCTAGTTGGGAAGGACAGTGGTCTTCTGACTTGTGGGCTGATCAGGTTCAGTTTGATTTGGTGTCATGGCTTCTCCCCAGCCTTTGCCAGAATTGAATACACAGCATTCAGTCAGCAGCAGCCACTTAACACCTCTGCTGGCCTTTTGCTCCCTGCTTGCTGTGGTGGGGGTGGGGGAAGGTGGTGGAGGTGTGTCTTTCTCAGAAGTAGCTTTGCATTTAGCAGCTTTAGACATTCAGGCAAGATGTTGCTAGTTCTGGATGCTCAGGTATGGATTTTCTTTCTCTCTAGTGAGCTGAGGAGGCGGTCATTAGGTTGAAAAGAGCTGTAACTGATTTTCTTGCTGAGGTACCAATGTGTATTTGGGGAAGGAATTTGTGCCTTCTGCAAAATCAGAAGTGTAAAGTCCTAGCTCCTCAAACTGCCTTTGTTACTGACCAGCTGTGTATCCTTGGGCAAGGCCCTGACCTCACAGCCTTCCCCTCCATCTGGGATCACGAGGAGTATGTAACATAATATGGGTTTTCTTTCAGCTTCCAGTTTTCCTATAGAAACAAGAATGTGCATTGAGAGTACAAATGACTAGTATTCCTAAAAATAAATAATCAAGGCTGTGACTTGAATAACTAGAAACAGAGGGGAATAGCTCTCTGGTTCATTTGGGGAAGCTTTTACTGAACTCTTTCAAAAGCTCCAGGACATTTTTATACTATTTATTTCATTTTATTTCTCAAAATTTCATTTAAATTCCAATTGGTTATCATATAGTGTAATATTGGTTTCAGTAGAATTTAGTGATTTATCACTTACATGTATAACACCTAGTGTTCATCATACCCATTACCCATTTAGCCCATCCCCCACTCACCTGTAGTGCCTATTTTAATTAAAACCCATTTCAGGGGGCCTGGGTAACTCAGTCCGTTGGGCATCTGCTTTTGGCTGGTGTCATGATCCTGGGGATCTGGGATGGAGCCTGTGTCTAGCTCCCTGCCTAGCAGGGAGCCAGCTTCTCCCTCTTCCTCTGCCATTCCCCTCTACTTGTGCTTTCTCTCTCTCTCTCTCAAATAAATACAATCTCAAAAAGAAATAAAACCCATTTCATTCATTAAAAATATGGGCTTTACATTTTAGCAGTAATTTTTTTGTCTTAAATATTTTATTTATTTATTTATTTATTTATTTATTTATTTATTTATTTATTTATTTATTTATGGAAAGAGCCCTACAGAGCGGGGTGGGGAAGGTGTAGAGGGAAAGAATCCTGAAGCAGACTCCTCCCTGAGGGGGAAGCCAGAAGGGGGCTCAATCCCAGGACCCTGAGATGGTGACCATGACCTCAGCTGAAATCAAGAGTCAGCCTCTCAACCAACTGAGCCATCTAGGTGCCACTTTGCAGTTATTTTGAAAAGAAATATGAGTTTTAAAGGTAAAGCTTTGGTGATCCTTGGTTTACCCTTGATCTGTTGTGATCCTGTGATATTTCTTTAGTACTATTTCTATTAAATGCATTCTGATATCACCTATAACTAAATTTCCACACACACACACACACACCCCAGTCTGGCTGGTTCTCTCTTTCTCTCTCTCTGTTTTTTTCTTTCTCTCTGCTCCCCGTCTTTATTTTATTTTTTAAAAACCTTACTTACTTATTCATGAGAGAGAGAGAGGCAGAGACACAAGTAGGCTCCATACAGGGAGCCCGACATGGGACTCGATCCCAGGTCTCCAGGATCAGGCCCTGGGCCGAAGGCGGCGCTAAACGCTGAGCCACGGGGGCTGCCCTGCTTCCCCGTCTTTAGCCTAACCTTACTCTCCAGGCCTCTTGTGGAAAAAGGTTGCTGTTTTCAGCTCTTCCGGGGAAAAAAAGTCCTGATTCATTTCCTTTCCCACCCATCTTGTGGGGCGTTTGGCTTTAAATCCGCAGAATGGGGACACCTGGGTGGCTCAGTGGTTGGGCCCCTGCCTTAGGCTCCGGTTGTGATCCTGGGATCCGGGATCGAGTCCCGCATCAGGCTCCCTGCGAGGAGCCTGCTTCTCCCTCTGCCTGTGTCTCCGCCTCTCTCTCTCTCTCTGTCTCTCATGAATAAGTAAATAAATCTTTAAAAAAAAATAATAAGGGGCGCCTGGGTAGCTCAGCGGTTGAGCATCCGCCTTCGGCTCAGGGCGTGATCCCGCGGTCCCAGGGTCCGAGTCCCGCATACGGCCTCCCTGCATTGAGCCTGCTTCTCCCTCTGCTTCTGTCTCTGCCTCTCTCTGTGTATCTCATCTTAAAAATAAAATAAATAATGAATCTGCAGAATGTGTGTGTGTGTGTGTGTGTGTGCGCGCGCTCACGCCGGCACGCCTGCCTGCAGGCCCGGTGTGTGATTGCGAGCGCGTGCACTCGCCGGCTCGCCGGCCGGTGTGTCAGCGACTGTGTGTGTGTGTGTGTGTGTGTGCGCTCACGTGTGTGTGTGTGTGTGTGTGTGTGTTCGCAGCGCGCGCACAGACCCGCCCGCCCGCCGGCGGCCTGGCGTGTCGGTGCTGCAGTGTAGGCACACAGGCCCGCCCCCAGCCCGGTGCAAGCGTGTTGTACGCGTAGTGTGTGTGTGTGCGTGCGCGCTGGGCGCACACACCGGCCCGCCGCGCGCCCGCGGTGCTCCCCCTTAGCACGCCGGGCCGGGGGCTGCCAGCCAGCGCCCCTCCGCCCTTTGCGCGCCCCAGCTGTTTCTATAGGAACCGCGACAGTGCCGGGGCCCCTCCGGCAGAGGCCGGGTGCGAGCATGCCCAGTGCAAGGCGCTAGTTTGGCTCGGGTCTAGGTTTCCAGTAAGTGGCCTGCGGGACTCCGGAGAGATCCCAATAAGCTGAGCGGAGAGTCTTTGTGTGCAGAGGAAGGAGGCGGCGGCCTGGCCTGGAGACCCCGCCCGGGGAGCCCCCGGCAGGAACAATGCTAGCCTGCCTGACCCGGGGGAACTTACTGGACGTCCTGCAGGAGGGCTTCAATGAGGTAACCGTCTGCTCCTCCCACTCCCAGCTCCCCTCCCCCAGCGCCTCCCGCCTCGCCTCGTCTCTGGAAGGGGCTCTCCTGCCCCATCCTCGCGGGGACCCCAGACCCCTTCCCCCGCAGAGCCCTAAGGGGCTAAGGTGGTAGGTACCGTACAGACGAGATGGCTAACGGGGAGAAATCAGAAGGGCCGCCTGCCTCCATCGAAGCCGAGCGATGCCCTTCCTTGGTGGCTTACCTGAGCCGAGTAGACAGGACTGCAAACTCAGAGGTCATCTCCTTCCCAAAGAGGTGGGTTGCACCCTCCTCGGGGATTCTCCACAAGAAAATCCCCAGGGAAGCCTCTGCACGCATGGCAAAAGTGCTCATTCTATTTCAGGAGCTAACTGGGTGGGCCAAGTTAGGGGTGAGGTGGAATTGCATTGGTAGAAAGTTTGAGAGAGGGCAGGGTGAGTAGGTGGTCCACTTGAAGTGCCCTCTTCGCGTTTCTGTCTCTTTCCATTTTCTGGGCAGTAGATTTCTTGACCACCAAGGGCATGGTTGGCAGGCAGGACCGTAGAGGAGAGAGGTTGCTTGAGTTTCTGGGCCGAATTCAGGGGAGCCAGCATTTGCTTCCTTCTGTGTGCCAGTGGGGCATGGGACCCTCAATCTGACAGGCAGTATGGGCTAGGGCTGGCTGGGGGTCTTTCTCTTTTCATGGTTTTCTCTCAGAATTCTGTGGTTTCTTCCATTCCCTTCTCTTGGGACCCAGGAAATTCTGGTTTTGGACCCTCCCCTCCTTGTGCTCCATGTGTCTTCCATTGCTTCCAAGCCCCACCCCTTTGGTTCGCCTGATTCCAGCATCCAGGGAGACCTTTACCAGGAGACCTACGCTGTTGGTTGTGTCTTTTCATCTTTTCTTCTTTGCTCTTTTTCTTGCCACCTCTTCCTCTCTTCCCTCTATGTCTCTCTTAAATATAAGACTTTCTGAAGATCACTTTTGAGTTAACACATGAATACATCCTCTTCTTAAATCTGAACATTACAGGCAAGCCTGCGTGCCTTTGGCCACCCCTCCAGTCCTGGCCTGTTCCCCAGAGGTGACCCTTCACGTGAATTTGTGTGGAAGATTTTCTTTCTCCCACTGCACAGAATACTCTTTTCTCAATTCCTGTTTCTAATTAAGAAGCTCCGCAGCCGACCTGTCTCAGAACCTTCCCAGCCTGCTCCCTGTGCCCCAGCCTTGTTCCAGACAGAGGAAAACTGCAGAAATGCTGTCCCCACCTAATCAACGGAGTCAGAATTTTCCTTTTGCGGAGGGATGTCACAACCTTGAGTCCAGGGCGGAGCTTGCATGCTGCCCGCACTGCAGGGCTCCTTGTTTTGCATCCATCCTCCCTGAACACACACGGACCGCACCGCACTGTTAAGGGCTACAGTCTGAGAAATGAAACACAGCTGAGCTGGGAAGCCACCTTTTTGAGTGTTACCGGTATTCCTGATTCCTCTTCTCTCACTCGGGCCTCTGGGCCTCCCCTGATCCCAGGCTTCGTACTGTCTGACTCATCCACCAATTGTGGCAGAAGCTCCTTGGGTCCTTCTATAGCCTCCCTCCCTTTTAACTCAGCCCCCCCCCACCCCCATGTCAGGTCCCAGTGTTTTGTTAGGCGGGGGAATCCAGTACAGTCAGCCCTAGCCTTTGCCTTCTGCTCCTTTTCACTTCTAGACCTTTCAGCTGAAGAGCCAAAAGGCTTGGCTGTCTTTTCCATGCTTTACTGCTTCCATAAATATCCCCTGATCTCCCATTCCGGTAAGACATAAAGGAAAAGGATAGTGGGAGAGTTTTGTTTGTGGTGGTAACACAGTCTCTTCATCAAAATGACACACGGTAATTTATAATGAGCTCGTCTAGAGTAATGCGGTAATGCCCCCTGTCCCTCTCTGATGTTTGATTTTTTTTCTGCCCATCCTTCCTGCTTCCCTCCATCGCCTTCATGGGCTTACATACAATCCATCCTTTCTATTTGTAAATTGGAACTTTGATAGCCAATAGGTACTTTTGGTTTCTCTGAGAAATTGACCTCATCTAAATACTACTTACAGTTAATATGTTAAATCCCAGTGGCCCCTGAGAGTTTAAATAATCCTTTCACATACATAATAAATTATATTGAATAATTCTTTTCACATAGAGTATCATGCCTGGTGCTACTGAATATACTGCTATGATTTGTTATTTCAGTGTTGATGGAACCCTGATTGATTTATTCCAGCTTCTAGGGTTGCTTGATAGATCTAGTAATATTCTCTCTCTTTTGTTAGAGTCATGTGATAAGGATGTAGCTGGTGTCAGAATACACTTTGATTCCTCTGAGAAGCTCTTCCTACTGAGGCTAAGAATACCACACATGTGTCCAATCATCTCTGGGGAATGATCCAAGCATATCTGAAGCCATTCTTCATCACCCAGATGCTTTATAGATCTGTGTGGTTAGGGCTGTGACCTCATTCTGTGTGGCAGAGAAAACTGCCACAGGAAATGAAGCAATGGCCCTAATTGGTTAATTATAAGGGAACTCTGAAACAGGGAGAAACCCTACGGTCTGAATCAAGGCTTCCCTCTCCCCTTTGGAGGCCTTGTTCTTAGTCCTTTCACCGTTCTGCATAACTATGCATGAAAATTTTCTTCTGCCACATTCCCTGGATAAAGCCCTGGCTTCAACACACCTGACAAATTACCCACAGAATTGATCTATGTTATTGTTATCAATACAATCCCTTTTATTGACATGGTGAATCTGCATTTTGAGTTATCCACAAATTTTGGCTACTGCCACATTCTGTAGCCTACCCTGGCTGTCGTCCCCTGTTTCCTGTGCTCTGGGCTTGGCCAGGCTATCTACTGTTCACATTTTCCCCTTTCTGCATGTGCCTCAAAGCTGTTTGTTTATTTTCTCTGCTACTGGGTATTGATGCTGCCATATGAACATTGTCTTTGGGTGATGTGCCAACGTGCACTTCTGCAGGTGTTTTTCTAGGGGGCTGAACTTTCTTTAAAAAAGACTTTGGTGATTGTGTTGGACGGTTTTGATAGATCTGAGACCTTAATATGGTTTGGCCAATAAACATTCATTCATTCAGTTATTTAGTTCATTTTTTGGGTGAGGGGATGGATAAAATATTTGAAATACACCTGGTTCCTGCTCCCAAGGATTTTGTGGGTGTTCTGGAAAAAAACCCATAATAGGATGTTTAATGTGGTAAGCATCCTAAAAGAGGTAGTGTTCATGGGAGATTCATAGGGATATCTTCTATTTAATGATATCATGAAAAGCACCAAATACTTACCAACCTAGCTACTCACTGAGGCCAAAGCTTTTTTCCTGCTAGTGGGGTAAACATGCGTGGAATCACTCACTCAACGGACCTTCACTGAACGACTGTGTTTACCAGACACCATGCCAGGCTCTAAAAATAGATATCAAATAACATAGAGTTCCCTAGTGGAGCTCACAAGTCATGAAAATAAAATAAATGTTCACAGTATGAAACTTGGGGGAAATTGTGGCAATACAGAAATCTTGTTTGTCAGGCAAACCTGAGCTTGGCTGTGGTGTAAACTGCCTGAGGGACTGAAAGTTATGGGAAGGATTTATGAAAATGTTGGTCAACAGGAAGGGAGTTGTCTAGGCCTTCATTTTTGAAATGTTCAACCTGGAGGACTTTCCCTACCTCTTTCCCTCCAAGCAGAGTAGTAGAAACTCGGATCCCACGCGGAGATTCACCCGTCTGGCCATCCTTGAGAACTACAAAAAGAGCCTTTGTCTGGTGTCATCCCCATAAGGGGGACGTAGGACGTATGAGGAAGAGCATTGGCAGGTGGAGCAGCTGCAACAAACATCACTCAGTGCCCAATGCCTTCCATGAAGTAGGATTTGCAACATGAGGCAGACCACAGATTTTCAGACATTTCCACAATGAATTCCTCTGTGCTTTGCTTTAGAAATTAAAAGGCCTGTTAGGTCTTTAATGTAACAAAAGCACTATACTCCCTAACCTTCTTTTTTTTTTAAATTCTGGCTGATTTCTCCTTTCCTCACCCGGGCTCATTGGCTTTGTTCCCACAGGAGTCAATGCCAGCTAAACAGATGCTCCCTGGCAGCAAGCTATCAGACAGCTTTATGTTCCTCATGGTGAGTGATGGGCTGGCCAGGCATGTGGAACAGTGATAGGGCACCGTTTGCCAGGTGCCACTCTCCCAGGCGCTTCAGAGAGAACGAGAAGCACCGGAAATGCTTCCTCAGCCATGACTGGCCTTGTGTAGGCTGTGGGGACCAAAGTCTCAAAATGACGCTTTACTGAATATATTTCCTTTTGTGTTATCCCCAAACCGGGCCCCACTTAAGTAGTCATGAACATAACCATCCATGGTCAGGTATGGTAAGGGGATAAGGAACCAATCCCAAAGGCCCTATGAGCGGGCTCCATGCTTTGTTTGTAGGATAGGGGACACTCATCTCTAGTGATGTCTCATTCATTCATTCATACACATTTATTGAGCACCTACTTTATAACTGTGCTCCTGAAGGAAAAGAGTATTTGTGGAACTTGTAACTCATGGGAATTTTTACAGTAAGGTTAGGAGATGAAATCTTTCAGAAAGTCTTTAGTTTTTCACTTTGTGGTATATTATCCTTTGACCACTATGCTGAACCCTGATATGAATAGTACTGCCTATACAGGAAGAAGAAATGTGATGATCGTTGCACTTGTGAGCTTTATTTTTTACCTAAGTAGCCACCAGGTTCAATTAATCAGTTGCCTTTCCTGGCTCCGTTAAGGCCTGAAAGAGTTAATAGAAAAGCTATACTGTATCATGTTCTTTTACCGGCAGAATTCAAGCCAATAATAACTCAGGCTTTCCAGACCTCCTGCTTTCCCCTCAGTTTCTCAGCAGCGTCTCCCCACCCCCTCATCTTCTGCTGCTGAAGGGCCTCAGTCCCACACAGGAATCTGGTTTCCCTGTGAAGCAGATTCGCTTCCTGAGCCAGATAGGTCTCCTCCTGAACTCTCCAGCACATTGGCAGAGAGCCCCACTGCCTTTCTTGCTTGCCAGCAGGGAGCCACAGACCTCTCACTTCTGGATGCTTCTGCACTGGAACAGTAGATCACAGACTTTCCCGGTGAAGCCCAGTAAGTGCTTTTTTGTGACTCTAAGGGAACAAGTCCCCTGCAGGAAGTTTCTTTGACCTTGAGGCTTAGAGGAGCTAGGAGAGGCTGGGTTTGCAAACTTGTTTGGAAGGAAGGGCAGGCTCCAAAGAGAAACAGAAAGTTACATTTGGCAGCAAGTTACATTTCAAGATAGTGCTTCCTGCATAAGTGAAGATGGTGGATGGAATTGTCTCTACTTGGGAGAGTTTTAACTTCTATGTAGGGTTATTTAGAATAACCATTCCATTTGGAGAAAGCTGATGGAGTTCATGGAGTTGCTAAGTGCTCTCCACACCAGCCACTTCCTGCTGTTACCACTATTTGTACAACTTTACAGTCCTTCAGTCTCATCAAGGCAAAATCCTGCCCAGCCAGCTTACACCGATGCTGCATCTACTTTTCTCTCCCTGATGCCTGGACTCAAAGGACTGTCAAAAAAACCCTGTCTTTCTAGACTTCTGGATTACACAGGCATCTTTCTAGCTTCCCCAGAGCAAGTTAGAGATGTTAATTCTGGATCAAGATTAGTTCTGTGCTGTCACTGACACTGTATGTTTGATTGTCTTGCTAGTTTGGTTGCAAGTGCCAAGAACCCGACTTGAGTTAGCAGAAATAGAAAGTGGAATTTACTGACTCATGGAATCCAAGGAAAAGCTGAAAAATTAAACCATGCAAAGGGAAGATTGGAGCAGAGTCTCCATGAAAATCAAGAACTCAAATACTGGCCAGCTCCCTCCCTCTCCTCTTTGCCAGTTATCTCTGGTTCTTTCTGTGGGTGGCTTTATTCCCTTGTACTCTGTAGGGTTTTCCCCTCTCAGGTGGGCAGCATGGCCTATGGCAACATCTAAGATTTGTATGTTAGAACTTTGTTAAAGAGAGATGGGTGGGGGGATGCCTGAGTGACTCAATGGTTGAGCTTCTGCCTTCGGCTCAGGTCATGATCCTAGGGTCCTAGGATCAAGTCTTGCATCAGGCTCCCCATAGGGAGCCTGCTTCTCCCTCTGCATATGTCTCTGCCTCTTGCTGTGTGTCTCTCATAAATAAATAAATAAAATCTTAAAGAGAGAGAGAGAGAAAGAGAGAGAGATGGGTGGGGAGAAGGAGAAGGATTCTCTTCCTGGAGGCCAGATCAAAAATTTCCAGAGACTGGCTGGTCACAATCAACTCAGCTGGACCAATGAGTTGTGGCCAGTGGAGTGGGTGATATCATAGAAGGCCAGTCCTTGGGCCTACCACCATGTCTGCAGATGGGGCATGTTTCTCCAGAGGGGAATCACTGTAGCACAGGGATCTACACCAAGAGCTCTTAGCTCTACCACCCCGTGGGTCTGACTTGAACCTATTGGCCATGCTGTGATTCTCCAGCTGTTGTTTTTGAAAACAGACCAGTAACTAGGGGCATGCTCATGATGTATATATTAATATTCCAGATATTTTCATTTTGCCAAACCTATTGGATCTTGTCTTCACTGAACAATTGACTAATAAGGTGATAGGGCTAGAAGTAAACAGAATTCAGTGGGCTTTCTTCCCCCTGCTTCAAGAAGCCTTTAAGTTATTTCATGTGGTTGGGGTAGGGGGTGGGAGGTGGAGAAAAAGAGGGCGAGTGAGCTAGGCTCTGGATCCCCCATGCTAGCCCTAACCAGGGAAGCTCTGCTTTTCTCTATTTTACATATTTGCCTTTCACACGACTTACTTGAGAAAAGACTATGGGGCCAAAAAAAGAAGGAGGAGGAGGAGAGGAAGGAAACTACCAGTCCAATCCCCTGACCGTCAGAAGGAAGAAGAGGAAGAGAAAGAGAAAGAGAAAAATAAAAACTACTAGTCCCGCCCCAAGAGAGTAACAGTCTCTTGCAAAAGCATATGGTCTTTCATCTGCTGCAGAAGTAGCTCTAGTAAATTTTAAAACTAAGCAGCAGGGCTGCTCATGGCCTAGGCTTGTACTATAGACCTCTTTAAAGATAAACATCTTCGTGGGGGAAGTGGTGGTGTGGCTGGTCCATTTTTTTCAGAGCCGGCAGTAGGCATTTACAGAAGGACAGGACAGGGTGTGAGGTACAGATGCCTTCAGGTCAAAGAGGAGGTTTGGTTTAGTGCTTGGCCCCTGATCAGACTTCCTGGGTGGGCAGAGACCTAAAGCTGGGGCACCCCAACCTATGGATGAGAGTAGCCCCACTCAGTTGTGAGTGCTGGTCCCTTTGTGAGATGCCATTCAGAGTCTCTGTCAACATGCAGACATAGTAGCATGACAAAGGCCCTTCTTTGGTCAAAAATATTTTATCGATGATTTTATCGATGATATTGATGATTCCACGCTTAGAGTTTTTTAAATGAAATGAATCTGGGCAGAATGGGAACTGTGCTCAGCATTTTCATACCTACCGCCTAGTCTAGTCCTAGAAGTCAGTCTAGTCAGTCCTAGACTGACTTCAGGACCTCTGTGCCACAATGACGAGGCCGCATCCTAGACTTATGCCACAGAATTGTCCTGCCCTTGATATCTTAAACTCTGAGACTCTGTTCTCCACTCAGCACCCCAGTATCCCTACTCCTCCATTCCTGTCAAATTTGTTTTCAATGTTTAGACACCTGGTGGCTCAGTGGGCTAGGTGTCCAACTCTTGATTCTGGCTCCAGTCGTGGTCTCAGGGTTGTGAGATCAAGCCCTGTGTTGAGCTCTGTGCTCACAGAGTCTGCTTGTCCCCCACTTAATTTCAATCTCCTCAGGCTCTCTCCTCCTCTGTCTTCTCTGTCCTCTGTTTATCAATGCTCCTCCGACTTGTCCCTGATGCAGATCCCACCGTCTGTTACTTCAAACTCCTACTCACCACATCCATGCTTCCTGTACCCAGGGAGCCCCACATCCCCTCTGACCACCACCAGTCCTGGATGCGCCCATCTCCTCTTCCCTCCGTGCAGGCCTGCCCAGCAGTTCCAGGGGAGACCACATAACCTGCTGGCAGGTTCTAGGACAGCAGCATGTTTGACAGCCCCGGCTGAGTATGGTGTTGCCGAGCATGGTTAGCATTTGCTGTTCTTCCCAGCTTCCCACAGCATCCCTTCCTGAAGCCTCCTTCACTCTGTCCCTCTCAATGTCACAGGCAAGTGGACCTACTTCAGAGTGAAGAGGGCAACCGAAATTGAGCTCCATCCACTGCCCTGGTTACCAGCTAGGTCCTGAGATCTGACCTTTACTGTTCACCTGTGTAGCCCCACTGATCTTTGTCCCACCTTGTTCTTTGAGATCTTTCCAGTTTATCTCTAACTCAGCAGACCCCATGGGTGTAAACTGAAACAGTACCCTTTGAGCAGTAACTGCCCCAACCGCCCAGACCAGTTTGAGCTTAAGCCCTGGCTCCTGCTGCACAGTTGGCCCGTGGAGAGACCCGTGGAATGACTCGTGGAATGTCCTACCGTCCGTTACCTTTACCCCATTACAGTGCTAAGGAGGAGCACAGAGTATGCCCAGGCATGTTTCCTTCAGGTACGTGTGTGACCTCTGTCCCCCTCTACATACGATGACAGGGCTCCTCTTTCTAAATACGCATCCTAACCCTAAATAAAAGGAACCCATCCACCCTGGCTCGGGGAGTTGCAGCTTTAGAAATTATTCACTGTGATCTCCTTATTTGCAACAAATAAAGTTTCCTTTGTTGTGAAAATTCCACCAGATGTAGCTTCTATATGTGACTTACTAAGGAGCAAACTCAGGTTAGTTCAATGACACCTCTTCCCCCTTCCAAGCTTCACAAAAGTGCCTATTCCTGCCTCCTCATGATCAGAGGAACAAGTGGCCCTTGTCCTCTCCTCTGAAACCTTGCCACATCACTCACACCCTCCCCTTGTGTCTGTTTCTCCTTCACTGACCTCTCATCTCAGCCTCCAGATGCCCTCTCATGCTAAAACACCCTTGTTGGCTATTGCACCTTCCCCTCAGCTAATATCCATTCTCCTCCCTCACTGCCACTGTTTACCTGCTTCCTCGTGTCTTCTCAGTTCACGGGCCTCTGACTTCTAACTCCCCACCCTACGGTATCTGTTCTCAAAAAGATCACCAAAGCCTGTTAATTATTAAACGAAATGGGCTTTCCAGTCCTTAGCCTGATTTTTGGACAGAGTTTGACTTTATCAAACACTCATCTTAAAATTCTCTTATCCCTGGATTCCCACACTTTCTCCTGATTTTTTTTTTTTTTAATTTTACCCTCAATGAACCAGGAAGCGCCTGGAGGGTTTTGTTTTGTTTTGTTTTTTATTCATGAGAGACACACACAGAGAGAGAGAGAGAGGCAGAGGAAGAAGCAGGCTCCATGCAGGGAGCCCGATGTGGGACTTCAGGCCCTGAAGGCGGCGCTAAACCGCTGAGCTACCCTCGCTGCCCCTGAGCTACCCGGGCTGCCCCCTGATTCTTTTTCTATCCATCAGACTGCCTATTCTAAAATTATTTTAAGATTTTAATTTTTTTAAGTAGTCTTTATGTGCAATATGGGGCTTGAACTCATGACCTGAGATCAAGAGTTATATGCTCTACTGACTAGACTGGCAAGGTGCCTCAATAATTTTACTTTTTGCTTATCTCATTATATTCTTTGGACTAAGATCGAGTAGTTTCAAGCCCCCTCCCCCCCTTTTGGCCATTTATCAGTGCTGTGGTCTTGAGCAAGTTTTCCCATGAGAGATGGGGCTAATAATACAGATTTTATTTTATTTTATTTTTTTAAATTTTTATTTATTTATGATAGTCACACACAGAGAGAGAGAGAGAGAGAGGCAGAGACATAGGCAGAGGGAGAAGCAGGCTTCATGCACCGGGAGCCTGACATGGGACTCAATCCCGGGTCTCCAGGATCGCGCCCTGGGCCAAAGGCAGGCACCAAACCGCTGCGCCACCCAGGGATCCCAATACAGATTTTAATGATTGGGTATGAGAATTAAGGGAGACGATGCATAGAAAGTACTTCAGTCGGTAGCTGACAAGAATTGGCAGTCAGTACATTTTCATTTTCTTCATTTTCTTTTTTCCCTTCAGTGCCCTCTCTCCTCACTCCCTTTGCAACCAAATTACTTTTTAAAGTTCACCTTACTTTTTGGGGTGTTGTAAGATCCCACGATTTGGGGGCAGCACTGAATTCAAATCCCTTTCTTGCCACTTAGCAGCCCTGTTACCCTGGGCATGTTATTACTCTCAGACCTTGGTTTCCACATATGTAAAATGGGAATAATAGCTCCCCACAGGATCAGTGTGTATGTGTGCATTGTATGTATGGGAATATAAATAACTAAATATTAAAACATAAATTGCATATATATATAAATTAAAATATGCATTATAGATTTATTTTTATATATCTGGAAAAGAATGTAGTAAAGCACTTAGCACAGTCCCAGCGGGGGGTAAGCATTCAGTAGATGGTAGCTACTATCTTACTTGCACCTCGCCTGTGCCTGTCACGCACAGATACTCTCACACATGCAGCTCCCACCCAGTCCCCTTCTCCTGTGCTCTAGCACCTACACTTTGCCAATGGGCTGTAGAACATCTTTACTCTGATGGCTTCAAATAGTTCAGACTCTTGTTCAAAATGGAACTATGTGCTCTTCACATGTTCTCCATCTCAGTGAAAGCATCTCTATCCCTCAGGTATGACTGTACTTTCTGTTTTTGTCGCTGCTTTTATCCTATCAGTCATCTCACTTGTTTGTGGAATTTGTCCTTTTCTAATTATACTCTATCAGTCCAGGTTCTCATAATCTCTCACTTGAATTGTTGCCTGGTCTCCTTATTGGTTTCTCCAAATCTGGGTGTTCCTCATTCTGTCCTGTGTTCTACTGTGTATTCCGAGTGACCTTTCTAAGATGCACGTCTCCCTGTTTCACTCTCCCGTTTCAAAACTCCACACATTGCTGTTAAAAGTCTTTGAGCTCTAAGTGCGGATAGATCTTGTGCTGACCTATTTCTCCACCATCATCACCAGAGTCACTGATGGCTCTGCCCACACATTGGGTGGGTGTTCCTCCAGGATTACCATGTGCCTTCACTGCTCTTTCTTTTCTTTTTTACCACCTTTCCCTAGGATGCTGTTCTCCCCTTCCCCAACTGGCAAACATCCTTAGGGAACTGGACGAATGCCCTTAACTCTAGACCCTTCTCTGATCCCCACATCCTTCCACCCTGTTGCTCCTCCTGTGTACAGAGAGTATTTGTTAATATTTCTCTGTGCCCACCATAATTAACTTTGTATCACAGTTATTTATGTGCCTGTAAGCTCAGGACTTGGCACAATTCCTAGCTGTGTTGGTTGATTTTAACAAGTGAAATTTATTATAGGTAAATATGGATCAAGAAGACCAGTTTTACAAGAATGAAGATGGAAGACATTGGTTTAACAGCAGAATGTGTTAAAAATTACGTAGGGGTTTTGGTTGACAGTACTGTGTGAGTCAACAATGTAAGGTGGTAACAAAAAAAGAAAAAAGAAGAAGAGGAGGAAGGAGAGGGGGAGGAGGGAAGAATGTGAAATATTTTGGATGAAGAAGCTGAATGTCTGATTTTACTGCCAGAGAATTGTGTTTGGTTCTAGGTATCATGGTTTTAGAGGAACTTAGACCAGAATAGCAACGATTCTTGAAACTATTTTGTTTTTAAGACTGTTTGAAAAAACGATCAAAGTAGACACACTGCTAGCTAACACAACCAAGAAGGAAACGGGAGAAAGCACAAATATACAAAATAAGAAGTGACAATGGAGAAGTAACCATTGAAAAAAGTTGTGAGAGTCTTTGGAGGTCTGTGCAAACATATTTTAAAACTTTGATGAAATGGATAATTTCCTAGGGAAATCCTGATGACCCAAATTGAAAAAGAGAGAAAATTTAAACACATCAATTTCTGTGGAATAAAAAGGGAATCCTATTAAGAAGCTATCTCTCAAAAGAAGTGCCAGTTCCAGATTATTTCATAGAGGAATTCTACCAAACTGCCACATATCATCAGAGTCCCAGTGCTCTATGTGTTATTTCAGAGCATTGAAAATGAAGAGAGGGATCCCTGGGTGGCGCAGCGGTTTAGCGCCTGCCTTTAGCCCAGGGCGCGATCCTGGAGACCCGGGATCGAATCCCACGTCAGGCTCCCGGTGCATGGGGCCTGCTTCTCCCTCTGCCTATGTCTCTGCCTCTCTCTCTCTCTCTCTCTCTCTGTGTGTGACTATCATAAATAAATAAAAATTAAAAAAAAAAGAAAATGAAGAGAAACTTCCTACTTCTTTTTAAAAAGCAAATATAATATTGATACCTAAACATGATAAAGACAGTGCAAAAAGGGACTTTGCTTCTCCCTCTCCCTCTGCCACTTCTGCAGCTTATGTTCTTTCTCTCACTCACTCTCTCCCAAATAAATAAATAAATTCTTTAAAAATATATAAAAAAATAAAATGTTACACGTGAATAAACAAATATATGAGTGATATATGAGTGAGGATACAAAGCCCATAAATAGACCTACGGACTTATGGAAATTTAGTATATGATAAAGTTAGCATCTCAGACCAGCAGGGTAAAGAGGGAGTTTTTAATAAATGGTGGTGCTAGAACAACTGGGTAACTGTTTGGAAAAAGATGAATTGGATTTATTTCTCATGTCAAACACAAGAATAGACTGCAAATGGATCAGGGATCTAAATGTAAAAAATGAAACCATAAAAGAAGTAGGAAAAAAACAGGTGGATTCTTTCACCTTAGTGAAGGGAAAGGCTTTCTAACCATGACTCAGAATTCAGAGGCAATCTAATAAATGATCAATAAATTTGATGATATAAAAATAGAAACTTTTTCATGGCCAAAAAGATACTATAAGTAAAGTCAAAAGACAACTGACAAACAGAAATATCTGCAACACATGTCTAAGACAAAAGGGTAACATTCCTAAGATCTAAAGAATTCTTAAAAATGGAAGGACAAAGGACCTATCAAATTTTGATAGAAAAATGAGAAAAAGACAATTCATTCAGATATCAAAAAAAAGTGATAAAAGGTAAAAGATACAAAATGAATTATTAAGCCTACAAAAAGAAGGGGGTTTTTTTGGAAAGATTTTATTTCTTCATTTGAAAGAGACAGAGCATGAGGGAAGGGAGGAGCAGAGGGAGAGGGAGAAGCAGACTCTCCACTGAGCAGGGAGCCTGATGTGGGTCTCTATTCCACTCTATCCCAGAACCCCAAGATCATGACCTGAAGGCAGACATTTAACCGACTGAGCCACGCAGATGCCCCTACAAAAACAGGTTTAAATTCATAATGAAAGAAATGAAAATTAAAACAACACTAAGATACAATTTCTCACTTATCACATTGGCAAGGATTGAAAGTACGACAACATTCTGTTGGCAAGGCTTTGGGAAAGAGTGCTCTCATGCATTCCTTTGGGGATGCAAACAGATACAACCCTTTTGGCAGTGAATTTGGCAATATCTGATAAAATTATCCAACTACTTGCCTTTTTATCCAGCAATCCCAGTTCTTGGAATCTACCCTGAAGGTAGACTTGTATCAACATGAAAATATACATGCATAGGGTCACCTATTGTGGCTTTGATTGTAGTTGCAAAACATTGGAAAAACTCTAAATGCCCACATATAGGAGAATGGTTGAATAAATTCTGGCTTATCCACATAATGGAGTACCACAGTAGCTGTAAAAATGAATAAGGAAAAATCCCTAAACTAAAAATCTCTAAACTAAATCACTCCATACACGGAATATATTAAGTGAAGCGAAGTGAAAAGCACAAGTGCAAAGAGAATATCAATGCTGTGCCGTTTTTCGCACAAGAAGGAAAAAAACAGGAACTCATGAGGTTGGTTATGTATGGGGTGGGTAGGAGTAGGTGGAAAGAATGGAGAGGAGAGTGGAGTAGAAGGAATGATGAGGAAGTGACACCTTCCTGACTAGGTGTTTTTGTATAGCTCTGACTTTTAGAATCATGTTAATCTTTCACCTGATCATCCTAAATGTGGAGAGAACCCACAGTGGACTACTGATACTAGACAAATGAACCCAACTGTATTGCAAATGAAGAACATAACCACACCGAAGGGATTGGAGGAGAGCTAGCCTATGTGACTTGTGAATCAGTATTTTGACTAATACTGTAAAACTAAAGACAAAAAGAACTCTGCAAAAATATTATGGTTAGTAAACTAATTTTTCACAAGGTATGAGTTAGCAAGTCTGACGCTATTTTATGTGTTCTCTAGGATTGAGCACATATTAGTAAATATATAGTAGAGAGTGAGAGTCCGATTTCTCATGGGGAGAAACGAGTTATAATAAAAGGGATGGAAAGGAGTGAACTCTGCGTTGGATTGAAGGAGGGATCAGGGTAATTTATGCTAGAATTCATGGTGTGTCTCTCTGTCAAGATAAGTAGACATAGACATGTATGTATATGTGTATACATATGTTTCCTACTCTACTACTGACAGGGCCAAGAATGTTACCCCAGTGACATTGAGCACAACTCATGCCCAAAGTTTGGTTTCTAAAAGCTATTCTCCAGTAAAAAGAACTGGAGTTCTTTTGAGAAATAGATGATTCCAGAGCTGGGCAAGGAAAGTACAAGTTGAGGAGTGCGGAGTATCTTATGATGCCAGAAAGTAAGGAAGTGTTCAAAAAACATGATAGGGCCGTATGATCCAGCAGTCCTATTTCTGGGTTGGTAGCCAAAAGAATTGAAAGTGGAATCTTGAGGAGGTATTTGCACACTCATACTCACAGCAGCAGTATTCACAATAGCCAAGAAGTGGAAGCAGTCCACATGTCCATCAAGATGAATGGATAAGCAATACGTGGTATAAACATACAAGTGAATATTATTCAGTCTTAAAAAGGAAGGAAATTCTGACACATGCTACAACATGGATAAACCTTGAGGACATTATGCTAAGTGAAATAAGCCAATCACAAAAAGACAAGTAGTGTATGATTCTACGGTTTTGAGTTGTTATTTATTTATTATTTATTTTTTAAAAGATTTTATTTATTCATGAAGGACACAGAGAGAAGCAGAGACACAGGCAGAGGGAGAAACAGGTTGCCTGTGGGGAGCCCGATGCAGGACTTGATCCCAGGACTCCAGGATCATGACCTGAGCCAAAGGCAGATGCTCAACCACTGAGCCACCCAGGCTCCCTTGAGTTGTTATTTAAAGTATTCAAATTCACAGAAACAGAGAGTAGAATGGTGGTTGTCAGGGGCTGAGAGGAGGGGGAAATGAGATTTGTTGTTTAATGGGTACAAGGTTTCAATTTTACAACATGAAAAAGATCTGTACTTTCATTGCACAACAGTGTGAATATACTTAACACTACTGAACTGTACATTTAAAAATAGTTGAGATGGCAAATTATATGTTATGTGTTTTTTACCAAAAATTTTTAAAAAGTGATGGGCACATATAACAAGGATACAGAAACCAACATTTGTCACAATTTGAGCAGCAAAATAAATAATGATAGTGATGGATTAATATAATAAATAAGTAAAAGTGAAATAAATACCCATGAACCCATACTGATATAAATAAGTAAATGGGGGAGGGAAGAGAGAACTTCTCATATTAGAAATTCTAATAACTGTAAAAGGAATGATGGAATTAGAAAAATCATCATTTGGGGAACGTCAGAGGAATCAATCAGGAAAAAAAAACTCAATGATTTTCGGGAAAGAAAAATCGATGTTAAATTTAAAATGGACAGATAAAGTGATGATGAGAAAAAGGGTATTTTCATAGTCTCAGAGCATTTTCCCACAAGATAGTTGCCAATTACAAGGGGAAAAAAGCAACTTTATAATAGAGAAACCTGGCAGACACTACCTTAACCGTTTGATCACAATTAATTTCACCAACAATGAGATGTACTGGCATGATGTCTCTGTTGATATGGTCCACTGAGAAGGGTTCACTATGACTTCTGTGTTCTTCATGCCCCAAATCCATAACCTGAATTTAATCAGTGAGAAACTTCAGACAAACCAAAATTGTTGAGGGACACTGTACAGAATAACTGAGCATTATTCTTCAAAATTGTCAAGATCATAAAAAACAGAGAAAGACTTAACAACTGTCCCAGATTGGAGGAGACCAACGAGGCATGATGGCTAAACATAGCATGACATCTTGGACAGGAAAAGAACAGTGGGACAACTGGTGAAATTAGAATAACATCTGGAGACTAGTTCATTGTCAGTGTTGATGACCTGTTCTGATCATTGTACTATGGTTATGTAAGATGTAAATGTCTGGGAGGGACACCTGGGTGGCTCAGTGGTTAAGCGCCTGCCTTAGCTCAGGGCATGATCCTGGAGTCCCGGGATCGAGTCCCATGTGGGGCTCCCTGCATGGCGGCTGCTTCTCCCTCTGCCTGTATCTATACCTCTCTCTATGTTTCTCATGAATAAATAAATAAATAAAATCTTAGAAAAAAAAACGTGGGGGAGTTAGGTAATGGGTATTGGGGAACTCTTTGTACCTTTTTTGGTCACTTTTATGTAAGTATGAAATTATTTCAAAATGAACAGTAAATAAAATGGAAATAATACTTAAGGGTTTTGAATAACCCCCTAGTGTGTAGGTCAACAGTGTGTTCTGATGGCCAAGGAAGGAAGAAAAAGGGAAATAAAAGAGTGAAATGTCTCAAACAAGGAATCTTCATGTCTCTTTTTATACCCAGAGTATTGTGTTAGGTTCTAGATGTCTTGGTTTTGGAGAGATTTAGACAGGAGATCAATAATGCTTGAAACTATTTTATGTAAGGGATGTTGACCTTTGTTCACAGCTCTGGATGTATGTAGGAGCAGTCAAGGAGTATCTATATACCTGGGCCCTACCAGGTACCTGTTAGCTCTACCAGAATCCTATGAGAGAACTTGGGAAAATAAAGCTTCCTAAGTTATACCCCCTGGAGAGAATTTGATGGGGTCATGTCTACATGTTTGTGTTTTTTAAAAGCTTCCCTTGTGATCTTGATGCTTAGCCAGGAATGGGAACAGTGCTTTTTAAAACTTAATGTGCATATGAATCACTAGGAGATCTGTTTAAAGTATGGCCTCTGATGGAGTAGGGCTGGGCTGGAGCCTGAGAGTCTGCATTTCTGATGGGCTCCCAAGTGATGCTAATGCTGTTGGCCTGTGGGCCATATTTGGGGTAGTAGACAGCTACTTCACGTAGATTATTACTCAAGAGACCCAAGCATTGGCTGTGGGGGAGAAAGTGGTTTAGACGAAGGTGCCTTCTGTTCTGAGCGGTTGAGAAAGGTTCACTGAAACCTTGGGGATGAATTTATTTGGGTGGTAGTGTGGTCCAGTGAAAAGAACACTGGCAGGAGTTAGAATTTCATAGTCATGGTTACTGTCTGAGTGACCCGGAACAAGTTAGATCACTGTTTTTGATTCTCAGTTTCCAATTAACAGAAAAAATGCAGTAAAACTTCCCCGGCAGATTAGTGTCAGCGAGAGTGTGTTCATGGGACCTAGCAGAGTGGTGCCTGGCTGGCCCCTTTGGTGGAGTGTGTGACTCTTGATCTCAGTGGTTGAGCATTCTCCTTCAGTTCAGGGTATGACCCCGGGGTACCAGGATTGAGTCCCACATCAGGCTTCCCTCATAGAGCCTGCTTCTCCCTCTACCTGTTTCTGCCTCTCTCTCTGTGTCTCTCATGAATACATAAATAAAATCTTTAAAAAAAAAAAAAGCCAACAGAAGGCTTTAGTTACTCAAGTAATAATGATCTTGGCTTAATGTAAACCATTTGTGCTCCTCTGCCCCTGCATTATTAATCTTTTCAGTCATTTAAGTCTCGGCCTGATGAACTGTGACAAATGATTCACTGGCTCAAATATTTGTCGTGTACCTGTTACTCTAAAGTCCAATAATTCTAAACTCTTGGTACTCCCTGTGTAGAGCATAGTTCAGACCTGAGCTCCTTTGAGCTCACTGTCCCCTTTGCCACTCCTTCCAACCCCAAAGTATGGGCTCAGGTTGGGCTAGTGTTGTCAGAGCTCTGTGTGACACCAGACATCCTCAGGGAGATCAGAGCTGAGGTGTGCAGGAAGGACAGGGAAGGCTTCCTGGAAAAGCTGATGCTTGAGTTGAGCCTTAAGAGGAGGCACCAGGCTCAGGGAGGGGACGTGGCTGGAAAGCTCAGTGCGTTTGGGGTACTGTGCATGGTTTGGATGAACTGAAATGTGCCCCACCAAGGGGAGGGTAGTGAGTAAAATTGGAGAAGAGGTAGCGGCCAGCACACAACAGACTAAATGCAGCTAAGGGGGTTGGATTTTATCTTGAGGATAAGAGAAGCCAGTGAAGGATTTGAAGCAGGAATGTGTGGAGGGTGGGTTGAAGATGATACTAGGTACAGGAAGCTTGGTTAGGAGGTTTTTAAATTATCATTTAAATTAAGTTAGCCAACATATAGTAAGTATATCATTAGTTTCAGATGTAGAGTTCAGTAATTCATCAGTTGCCTATAATACCCAGTGCTCATCCCATCACATGCCGCCCTAATGCCCATCACCCAGTTGCCCCATCCCTCTACCTACCTCCCTTCCCCCAACCCTGTTTGTTTCCTAGAGTTAAGAGTCTCTCATGGTTTGTCTCCCTCTCTGATCACTTCCCATTCAGTTTTCCTTCCCTTCCGGTATTATCCGCTGCACTGTTTCTTATATTCCACATGAGTGAAACCATATGATCATTGTCTGTGTCCGACTGACTCATCTTGGTCAGCATAATACCTTCCAGTTCCATCCACGTTGATGTAAATGGTAGGGATTCATCCTTTCTGATGGTTGAGTAATATTCCCTTGTATGTATAGAGGACATCTTCTTTATCCGTTCATCTGTCATGGACATCTGGTCTCTTTCCACAGTTTGGCTATTGTGGACACTGCTGCTATAAACATTGGGGTGCAGGTGCCCCTTTGGATCACTATGTTTGTATCTTTGGGATAAATACCTAGTAGTTCAATTGCTGGGTCACAGGGTAGCTCTATTTTTAACTTCTTGAGGAACCTCCGCACTGTTTTCGAGAGTGGCTATACCAGTTTGCATTCACACCAGCAGTGTAAGAGGTTTCCCCTTTCTCTGCATCCTTGCTAACATTTTTTGTTTCCTGACTTTTTAATTTTAGCCATTCTGATTGGTATAAAGTGGTATCACATTGTAGTTTTGATTTGTATTCCCTGATGCCAAGTGATGTGGAACATTTTTTCATGTGTCTGTTGGCCATTTGTATGTCTTCTTTGGAGAAGTATCTGTTCATGTCTTCTGCCCATTTCTTGACTGGATTATTTGTTTTTTGGGTGTTGAGTTTGTAAGTTCTTTGTAGATTTTGGATACTAGTCCTTTATCTTATATGTAATTTGCAAATATCTTCTTCCATTCCCTAGGTTGCCTTTTAGTTTTATTGACCGTTCCCTTTGCTGTATAAAAGCTTTTTATCTTGATGAAGTCCCAGTAGTTCATTTTTGCTTTTGTTTCTCATGGTTTTGGAGATGTATTTAGCAAGAAGTTGCCGTGGCCAAGGTCGAAGAGGTTGCTGCCTATGTTCTCCTCGAGGATTTTGATGGATTCCTGCCTCACATTTAGGTCTTTCATCCATTTTGAATTTATTTTTGTATGGTGTAAGAAAATGGTCCAGTTTTATTCTTCTGCATGGTGCTGTCCAATTTTCCCAACACCCATTTGTTGAAGAGACTGTCCTTTTTCTATTGGATATTCTTTTAGTTAGAAGTTTATATGTTGGCCAGGTAGTCAGATCCCAGCTGTTACCCTAAATGCCTTTTTTGGTCTTAACTCCTTTTCCCCAGAGCAGCATGGTTTACTATGGAGGCGCCCTGTGCCTGACTGGTCTGCCTCCCAGGGTGCTGTGGCTGAGGAGTAGGAAAAAAAGGAGCAGAGCTTGGGCAGGAGTCTGGCCCATATCAGGCAGAGGTGCAGCCACCCCTATTCTGTGGAGTGAGTTGGTTAGCACAAAGCCCTTCGTCAATGCTTGGACCACGTTTACTGTGTCACATCCTAGCTGGGGACATTGGGGAAGTTCTATAACTTCTCTGAACTTCATCCATAGAATGGAGAGGATACTGACCCTTCAATGCTTTTGTGATAATTAATTACATGATAATAATGATGAAAATAATAATGACATCAACTGTGTGGCAGGTCCTGTTTCAGGTACACTCATCAACACAATAAAACATACATCAAACACCAAAAATAGTGTATAGTTCACGTATGTATTAAGTTCTTCCTCCCACTACCTTGCTGATGCTGCACTTCTGCAGTTTGCCAGCAGCTGATAGATTATTCCCTTAGTACTGTCTTACAGAGACTTCATTTATTCCCACAAATCGACACAGAGAAAATAATGAAGATTTAATTTAAGCTCAGGGAGCAGCCAGTGAGTAATTTCCAGCATCATTTCATTGACAGAGTATTTGTGGCTTAGAAATCAACTGTTCTTTAACCAGATTGTAACTTAATACTGTTAGCCTCTGAGCCTGATTTTTAGGATTCAGGGTCTTGGGCTTCGGCAGAAACCCAACAGACTTGCTGCTGCTTCTGGGCCATTATTCATGTGCCATTTTGATATTTAGTGCCCTTCTTCAGAACAAATGCATAATCAGAATAAACACCTGAATGCAAGCTTTGTGTAAGGCACAACATGGAAGACATAAGATTATCCAAGGGCTGGGATGAGTTATATGTCCCTCTCTGGGCCCATCAGACTTCTGATGATACTGTCTAGCTTAGTCTCACAATAAGTGAAAGTTCTCCCTTCCGCCTGCCCATGTCTTGAGGGCACTGCTTACCAAATCCTTTCTTTTCCTTCTTTGTGCAGGTTTTAGGCAACTGGATCCTCTTTGGCAGTATAAAGCACAGATTATCACTAACTGTGTAGCAATCCCAGGATTATGGACTCAGGAGAATAAATCTTGCATTGACTCTGAGATGATTGCACTTAAGTCTCATTGTGAAGAATGTAGTGATGGCAGAGGTGGTTCTGAGCAGTTTTGCTGTTTATTCCTGGTTCCCCAATACCTGCCTTCTGAGTATCACTGTCCCTTGTGCATTGTAGACCATGAGTGATTGTTCCTGGGAAGCACAGTGGGTTGCTGGCGGCAGTGATTATACCTGAAAACTGGCTGCGTTTCTTGGCTGGTTCTCATCCCTGGTCAACAGAGAAAACACAGGCAAAGCAGGAGTCCATAGTCCTTGAGACACTCATCTGCTTATCTGTGTCTACATTGCCACCAAGTCAGTGGTTAGCTTTCCCTGATGACTAGCATAAAACTAGAGATTTTTAGAACACATTCCATTTCTGATTATCTTTCTTCTTTATTCCCTTGAAACCTCCTCCTCCCTCTGGATGTAGATTTCCCACCACAGCCCATTCTCAAATGCTGCCCTAGAAGGTGTGGGGCAAAGGATAAGAATAATATGCAACCTCTGTCTTATTTCCACCTTTGATTTTCCAGCAACAGCTACAGGCGTACGTGGCCTGGGTGAATGCACAGCTCAAGAAGAGGCCAGCGGTGAAGCCGGTGCAGGACCTGCGACAGGATCTTCGGGATGGGGTGATCCTGGCATATCTCATCGAGATTGTTGGTCAGTTGACCCTGGACTCTGATGCCAGCATAAGCCAGAACATGCCTTCTTTATCCTCCATGTGCCCTTCAGACCAGTTTGCTGCTTCTTTGTAATATGTGGAAATGGAAGTGTAGAAGGTTTAACTTACTCGACCAATGTTAATTCATTTATTTATGACTGAACAAATTCTGTGTGCAGGCACTGTATTATGCTCCGGGAATGTGATTATGAGCATAGTCTATCCTCTCAGGAGTATTCCTATCTAGTTGGAAAGACTGGAAAGTGAAGTCAATTCCATTCTTGTACTTAGGACTCTGATGGGGAAAGGACAAAGAGGAGCACATGGGTGGATGGAGGCACCCATTCTAGTCCTAGGGGTTCGACTTTCCAAGGCTACGTAACTGTATGTAGCAAAGCAGAGGCACAAAGCTAGACCTGCTTTAATTCCAATGTTCATTTATTTTTATTTATTTATGTTTAAAAGGTTTTATTTATTTATTCATGAGAGATACAGAGAGAGGCAGAGACATAGGCAGAAGGACAAGCAGGCTCCTTTAGGGGAACCTGATGTGGGACTTGATCCCAGGACCCCAGGATCACAATCCAAACCAAAGACAGACACTCAACCATTGAGCTACCCAGGCATCCCCCAAAGTTCATTTTAAACCTTAGTTTTCACTGATTTGAATCAATTATACTTGAAAATATAGTCAGATAGAAAATGCAGAAGTCACAAAAGTATGTAAAAGCCTTTTTTCCACCCGCACCAGTGACGTGTTCTTTCTGGAAGGGACCAGTGTTAGCAGTTTCTTGCATTTCTTTTCAGATGTTCTGTGCATCTACAAGCAATATGAATATGTATTCTTGGTTTCCCAAAACCCACATTCTTAAATGCTGGATTTTATTGTGACTTTGCTATATGGAAAAATTCACTGAATTCACTATCTTATTCCTCAGTCTTTCTTTAACATGTCCTCATCATTGGGCTTTTGATCCCACTATTCCACTGAAACTGCTTGCATCAAGGTCACAACCTTTGCCTTTTCAAATCCAGTGGCTCGGCCTCAGTCTCCATTTTATTCAGTTTAGCAGAACTTGACACAGTTTGTCCTTCCTCCTTCAGACACTCTCATTACTTGGCTTCCAGGACCCTCCTTCTTCACTGGCTCCCCCTGTTTGTGCTGCTGGCTTTTCTCCTTTTTTTTTTTTTTAAAGATTTTATTTATTTATTTGAAAAAGAGAGAGAGAGCACAAGCAGGGGGAGAAGCAGGCAGAAGGAGAAGCAGGTTCCCTGTGGAGCAGGAAGCCTGATTTGGCACTTGGTCCTGGGACCTGGGGTCATGATCCAAGCTGAAGGCAGACACCCAACCAGCTGAGCCACCCCAGCACCCCTGGCTTTTCTCCTTTCTGACCTCTAAATGTTGAGGTCCTCTACATTAAGTCTGTAACCCTCGTGTGTCTCTGTCCCCAAGTGATCTCCTCCCATATCTATATCATTAGCCCTAAACTTGTCTTTGAGTTTGAGACATAAATATCAACTTTGTGCTCAACATGCCACCCGGATGTCTAAAGTGCAGCAGAGCTTTGGGTAACCTTCTGCCTCCCAATTCCTGTGTCCTCCAGTTTCTTCACTGAAGTAACACATGACGGTACCATTCACCCAGCCATTAACACAGAACGCTTGGAAGCTGTCCTTCATTATTCTCTTTTCTTCATATCATATATTATACCCTTCCCTTGTGCTATCTACTCTATGTTAAAGTTTCACCCAACATCTGACTTCTCACCTGTCAGCCTTTTCCAGTCAAGCCCAGAACCATCATTATCCCTTACTTTGGCTAGTTTGATTTTCTAACTAATCTCCCTGTTTCCTCTCTATATAAGCTGAGTCCACATATAGTCAACTTCTAAAAACACAGATCCTGTAAGTCCCTTGCCTCAGACTCTCCTTTGGCTTCACGTTACACTCAATAAAATTCCAGCTCTTTACTCTGGTCCATAGACCCTTAAATATCCTGGCTCTGCTTACCTGCCTACCTTCTTCTAGGACTTGGCTCCCTCCTCTCTCTCCACTCCAGCCACATTGGGCTTGGATAAGCTGAACTCATTTCTACCCTGGCATTTGTACCTGTGATTCCTCAGGCTGGGATGCTTCCTCCTCAAATCTTAACATCTCTTATTTGATTCAAGTCTCTGCCCAAATACAATATCAGGGAGGCCATGATTCTACTCCCATTTGTTTTTCCTCATAGCCCTTTTCACCACCTGAAATTATATTACACATGTACTGGTTAGCTCGGTCATTTGTCATCCCTAGAGATATGACCTCTGCAGTGGGAGGGACTTTGTCCATCTTGTTCATTGCTGTTTCACTGGTGCCCAGAACAGTGCTTGGGACACAGCGGGTGCTCAATGAGTATTTGCTGAGTGAATAAGTGCACACACAGTCACTTCACAGCCTCCTGGATTTAGCTTTGAAAATTTTAAGACCCTCCAAAAGGCTTTTACTTTCTTATTCCCCATCCAAATTACAGGCACCAAGGCTTAACTCACTTGCATAATTATATATAATCTTCTCATTTACATCAAATATTCCCTTTCTTGGTATCTGGCTATTATGAAACTTTGATAGTGTTCCTCCCTATATCTTTTATGTTTTCTCTCTTTTAACAGCAGGAGAAAAACTGAATGGGGTACAGCTGAGTCCCAGTAACCAACAGGAAATGAAGAATAATGTGGAGAAAGTGCTACAGTTTGTGGCCTCTAAAAAGATTCGAATGCACCAGACTTCAGCTAAAGGTCAGTGCTTCGTCATGTCTTTGGGGGATGAGTATACTCAGCTTTACCCAGGGATTATGAGGCTCGGAAGAACCATCCATTGTATAGCCAACGGTTCTGAGGAGACTGCAATAGGATTAGGCCCATGGTCTCATATCATTTTTCCATAAAGAGAGTTACCCTCTTGGGACAGGGTGATCATTGAAAATCTGGGTGGAGATAGACATTCTCTATTGAATAAAAGTTTGGTTGAGTGTATGTATGAAAATTAATAGAGTAGAAATGACAAGATTGGGATATTAACCTTAGAATATCTCATTTAAGTAATCAAAAATGAAGATAGATTATGTTTTTCAAGTTCCTTCGGTTTCATGCCCAAGCATTATTTCAAATCATAATAGCTATATTTTTTCCATCCAGTTTTCTAGAAGAAAAATATTTTATAGCTTTTTTTTTTTTGGATATCACGGAATATTTCAGGCAAGATGAAAGGGGCTCTGGGGCCTCTGAACATCCCCTCTGTTGTAACTGCATGGCCAGAAGAGAACACTTCTCTTCCATAATGAACCCAGCTACAAGGAAGCCATTGTTCAGGTGTCTTCACAGAGCCCCAGGCTCTCTGGCCTTCCCACTGTTTCTCTAAAAATGATTGTAGATCTGGTTCTATTTCAGTTTCAGTTTCTGGGTCTGATTGCTTGTGGCTCTGATAAGAATGGGGGTGGGAGGGAGCTTTCCTTCCATGTTGGATTATTGGTGTTCTCTGTGTTGGGATCATTCAGGTGGGGCAGATACTGTATGTACCACTGAGAATGCCCTGTAGAAAGTATCAAGCATATTTGCAATGCCATGACACTAAAAAGATAGAATTTCACCCATTCCTTAGTTTAACTTTCACCAGACCTATCATATTGCTTTTTGCGTGCATTCTTCTTTTTTTTCTAGGGCAAAATTTAGAGTGCCATAATATCGCTGCTCTGGTCCCCCTGAGGGGTGGGCTTGGGGATCTGGCCCATTAAACTTAGCTATTTTGAGGGAATACTGCAGTGGAGGACATCATTGTCGTTTACCTGGAGAAGTGCAACAGCTTCCTAATTAGTTTCCCAGCTAATTAGGGGGAGTTTTGTCCATCCCCCTCTGCTCTCCACACGGCAGCCATAATGATCTTTCTGGGAACACATGAGTTCATGCCACTGCTCTGTGCCTGCAGGTCCTTAGGGGGAAATCCAGAGTCCTTCCTGTGGCTTGCCATGGCCTTTCTGACTTGACCTCTGACTTCACTGCCTGTGGCCTTGCCCTTCACCTTCTCCCCCTGCACTCTGAGCCCTAGCTGTGCTGTGCGTTTTTCAATGGCTCTGTGACAGAGCCATGCTACAGAAATATAATGCGAGTCTCATAGATATAACTTAAAAGTTTCTAATAGCTACATTTACCAAAAAAGGGAAATGAGAGAAACTAATTTTAATAACGCATTTTATTTAACCAAGTATATCCAAAATATCATCAGTGGAGTATGTGATCCATGTAAAAGCTAATAATGAGATGTTGTGCATTCTACTTTTTATACTAAGTCTAATGAGATATGTTTCAATCTGACTTTTTTTTTGGTGCTAAGTACTGTTCTTCTAGCACATTTCAATTCAGACTATACCCTTTTAGTGCTCAGAAGCCTCATGTGGCTCGTGGCTCCCATACTGGACAGCACGGCTCTCACATGTCGTGCTCTCTCTCACTTCTAGACCATCACACCTGCTGTTCCCTCTTCTTGGAATATTCTTTCCTTCTCCTCCTTCACTTGATGAACCACTATTTGTCAGTCAAGTCTCAGTTTTAAGTCTACTTCCCCTAGGAATCTACTTGAGCCCTCTAGACTGGACAAGATGACCTAACTTTGTGCTCCCGGAGAATCCTGTACTTCTAACATTACACATCACCATACTTTATTATAATTGCTTTAACATGTTCTGTCTTCCTATTGAACATGGCTTTGTGAGGACGAAGAGACCAGTATCACTAGCAAATATGTGTTAAATGAATGAACCCTGTACCTCCCTCTTAGGACCTCTGGGTCTGTTCTGTCTCTCAGATATTGTGGAAGGAAACCTGAAGTCTATCATGAGGCTGGTCCTTGCCTTAGCAGCTCATTTCAAACCTGGCTCCAGCAGGACAGTGAACCAAGGACGGGACTCCAGAGCCCCTCTGCAGAGTCACCAACCACACTGTGCCACTGCTGTGGCCCAGGGAGCAGCTGCCGCTCTGGCTGATGTGTGTCATGACATGTCACGGTCAGGACGGGATGTCTTTCGATACAGACAGAGGTAAGGGCAGAAATCTGGGGATGGGAACTTGTTCCTCTCTCTGATCTCTCATGGTGAATGATACCGTGCGATAGATGGATGTGTATCATCTCAAGAGCCCTGCGCTGCAGAAAAAAGCATAAAGTATAGGTCAGAGAGGATACTCCAAATGAGAAAAGCCCTTTTAAGAGAGATGTTTACTTTGCAGTTAGTGGAAAGTAAAGGAATCATATTTGTAATTTTTTTGTTCTGGTGCCCAGGATTTAAATATATGCCTTTGGCACAGTGGGTTTTCTTCACTGGGAGATATGTGGGAGCAATGTTCCAAGTCATCTGGGGGAGTCTCTCTCTAGAACATATCCTAAAGCCAACTTGTCCTGAAGACTCACAGCAGGAAACTTTGTGGGGATTGTATGTTTGCTGGGAGAGAGCAGGACCCTAGGTGTTGCAGAGATTGGTGAAATTAGTTGTTTTATGTCTGTCTTCCGTACTGGGTGTCAGGTGTCTCTAAGGCAGGGGCTTGGCCTTACTCCTCTTTCTTCCCTTAGTGCTCTCAGAGTGGCCATCGGTCTTTTCTTATTGAGTTGACCTGAACTGAGGACTGACACCCTCTCCTTTGCTGGTGCCCTCCGCCTTTAGGAACAACAGCATGGATGAGGAGATTGAGAATCCCTACTGGAGTGTGCGCGCCCTGGTACAGCAGTATGAAGGGCAGCAGAGGTCCCCGTCTGAGTCCAGCTGCTCCAGGTAACTGTGGTGTCAGCCCTGTAGCTCTAACGTCTTGCTTAAAAGTTGAACTCTTGGGAAGTCTCCGAGTTTTGAGCTTCAAGGAGCAACACAACAGGCAGTAAGGCTCCTAACTCATTTCTCTTTCACTCGGTTTCTGTTAACTTTAAAGGGGTAGTCTTCAGCACTGCTTTGCGGTTTCTTGCTGGCAGGAAGGTAGGGAGGGTGGGGTGTTTCCCACACAGGGAAGCTTTGTGCTGAGCCTGAGCATCACTGCTCAGCTCTGTCCACATGGGGGCGTGAGTAGGAGCTGTTAGGGCCCAGGCCCTGGCTCGGATATCTGCGCCTTAGGGCAGCCACCAATTCCGACAGCCAGTTCCATGGTACTGTCTCTGCGCCTGGCCCCAGAAGGCTGTATCAAGCTTGTAACAAGAGAAAAAAAACTGAGCAGAGCTGTCTGAGAGCATTAGAACATTTCCAACTTTCATTTATAGGGCTAGGAACTGTGGCAGACTAGTATGCCTGTGAGTGGGGTAAGATGTTTGGGACCCTAGCAGAAAGGCCATCTCTAGCTCTTTGAGCCAAGTGCAAAGACCCAAATAGGACACAGTGCTCTAATAAAAGCCTGATCAATGCCAAGTGTAGTGGCAGGAAAAGACTACTTTCCTGGCTCATATAAATCATGCTCCTAAAAATATATCCCCAGATCATGTTAGCTTATTTACTAACTTCATTTCATTGCTGAATCATATTTAATTTATGCTCTTATGACCTTTTCTTTCCTACCTCAACCCAGCTTAGTCTGTTCTAGTTAAGCCTAGTTGTTCTTTGTCTTGTATGTATCTTAGGTGCATTTGTTTTCTTTCCTCCTGTGTTTTTTCCATATAAAATTCCATCTGAGATTGATAGACTGTTTCTTAATTCATTGCAGTCATATGGAATTCTTCCCAGCATTTTAATAGACCGATAACCTTGCTCAACTTTAATTTTTATGTTTAGTAGATTGCTTTTTTATTTATAAAGTTCACATAGCATAAAATTAGCCATTCATCATTTTAAAGTGTACCATTCAGTGGCATTGAGTATCTTCCTCATGTTGTGTGACATTACTTCTATCCATATCAAGGGCATTTTCATCACCCCAAAAGGAAACCCTGTACCCATTAAGCAGTAGGTGTGCTAGTATGAGAATCTAAAGCGTTTCTCCCTTGCTTGCTGCTTAGACTATCATTTGGTACAGAATCAAAGGCCGTTCCATTGTATAAGGAGATGTATTGCTTCCTGTATGGCTACAGGCCTTTCACTCCTTTGTGCCAGTTAGAGTTAGAGAGAGAGCCAGAGAGAGAGAGTGTGTGTCAGAGAGTCAGAGAGAGTGAGAGAGAGAGAGCCAGAGCGAGCCAGAAAGGAGAGTCTGGATTTCTGCCTGAGAACACCTGCTTCCTTGCTTTCTGGCAGGAGAACTCAGACTAGGGCAGGAGCTTTGACACTGTGAATTAGGGACCCACTGGAACTCGGGCTGCAGTGGGCAGGCAGTGACAGATTTCCTGGGAGAGGGGTCAAGTAGTAATTCGCATTCCCTTGCTGATTTTTGCCATTTTCTTCTAAGCTGACCTCTCACTCACCTCTTTGGGATGCTGGGTCAGCACCCTGAGTTTTCCTCAGTGAGCACCGGGACCCAGCAGGCTCTGGAACATTCTGCCCGTCCCCGCCTTCCTCGGGAAGGGGGGTGGGGGAGAGGCCACCTCGTGGCTCAGTGACCCAGGAAGGCCGGGAGACCGCCGTGTGAGTGTGAACCGGGCGTGGCTCCCCTGCGCCTGGAGACCCCCGGGCGGGGCCCTGGCCGCCTGTTGCTCGGCAGACCTCGCGTGCACGCAGAGTGGTCCCCGGCTGGGAAACCAGAAGGCTCGCAAGGCCTGGGGGACGGCGGGAGGAGGTGGGCTTGGCGGCGCTGTCTCCACCCCGGCGAGGGCGACCTCGGGGCCGCGAGGCAGGGAGGGGTCGGCGGCGCGGAGAGGGCGTCTGCGGCCCGGGGTGCCCGCTCCTCCCGGCGCCCGGGCCCCGCCCCCGCCCCACCCCCACCCCACCCCCACCCCACCCCACCCCACCCCCCGGTCCGGGTCGGAGCCCCGCGCGGCCCGCGCGCCGCCAGCCTGGGAGCGGGGGCGGAGAGGGGCGGGGCGGAGGCGGCGCGGAGCCGGGGCCGGGGCCGGGGCCGGGGCCGGGGCCGGGGCCGGGGCCGGGGCCGGGGCAGGGGCAGGGGCAGGGGCAGGGGCAGGGGGTGCCCGCGCGCAGCCGGAGCCACGGGCGGCGCGGCCGGGGGCCGGCGATGGGGTGAGATGCCCGCGCCCGGGGGCACGGCCGGAGCCGCGCGGCCGCCGCGATGCCGCTGCCGGGGCCCCGCCGCGGGCGAGGGGAGGCGGCTTCCGTGCGGGCCGGGCTGCGGCAGCGTGTGAGCGGCCGGGACCGCGCGCCTCACACCCGGGAGCATCCCGGTCCGCGGGGCCTCGCCGCCCGCCTCGCCGCCCGCCTCGCCGCGCTTCCGACTCGGCTCCGCGGGCGCGGCCGGCGGCTCCGGTAGGCGGCCTGCGGGGCAGTGCTTCTGGGGGCCCCCGCGCGGGGAGACATGCCCGTGACCCCCCGCCGCCCGCCTCGCCCGGGGAAACAGGCTCGCTGAAGCCGGAGCCAGGACGGGGACCATGGGAGGGACGCAAGTCAAATGGTGAGCAGGAGCCGCCTCGGCCGGGGGGGATGGGGATGGGGATGGGGGCGGGGGCCGGGCGGGAGCCGCGGGGGCCGGGGATGCTGCTGGCCGGGGCCAGACCGGGTTGGCGGGGGGCGCGGCACCGGGAGGACGGGCTGCTGCCCCGGGAGACCGCCGCCCAACGCGGAGGGTTTGGGAGCCTCGCCCGCAGCGGGGAGGGAGGAGGGGCCCTTCACCCCGTCCTGGCTCCGCTGCGGGAGGGCACGGCCGGCGGACGCGGGACTCTTTCGCGTTACCCATTACCCATTTATTAAGAATTGATTTTCCTGTCATTTGGACTTTGCTGGGGCATCGTTTGTCTGATGCTAAGATTGGGGAGATGTTGGACCTGTGGGAATTAAGAAATGTAGCAGTCACACTGTTTTTGTAATCAATTCCCTGATTTGAGGGGATTATGATGGCAAGCGGGGTATTACTTGTTTGCAGAATAGGGGTTTTGAGTTCTTCGGGGAGCCTAAATCACATAATTAATTAGCATTAAAGTACTCTTCTGTGACCTGAAGTACATGATCGAATTCACCATCCTCACTGGTATAAGGTTCTTGGGGATGCAGCAAGATTGCTGCTCTGACATGTGCCTCAGGATTTTTCTCCCACAGGTCCTTTATCTTGTGACTTGGCCACCTAGTTTCATGGTCTTACCTCCCTGTGGCCTCACATACTGGCAGCCTCAAATTCAAGAAAGAAAAATGTTGTTTTCCTTTGGCTGCTCTGCCACTCCCCCAGTGGGGTTGGATGTGCAGACATCCGCCTCCTTCTGCCCTTATATGGGAGACAACTCACTTAAGAGGAAGAAGGTGGAGCTGAGCATGCGTCTCTGCTTTTAGGCGAGCAGTTCTCCAGCATCCCAGGTTCACACTCCTCTTCCCACCCTCACCCCCCTGTGTCTCACACATCCCCACTGTGGTCCAGCCAAATGCAGGCAGTGGAACGTGTCAACCATAGCACCTCGTCAGCTAAGGAAGTGTCGTTTTATCATTTCTCAAAGAAGAGCAGCTGATAGGGGCCTCTGTCTGCAAGTGGATCCCCATTTCTGTTGGAATCTGAATGTGGAGGCCTAAATGGTCATAAATCTATTCTCCTTATGGTGACAGAGAGCCCTGACGCTAATGCTTTTCCAGCAGTTAGTTCATGTTGGCCTGGAAGCCAGATTGCCCAGGTGGTGAAAGATGGATAAGCAATGACCTTTTCTAAATACCACTTCTTGCCACCTCTCTATAACAACCCCCCACCTCCTGCTGGGGTGATAGATCTTTACATAGGGTAAAGCAATTTTCCTTCATTTCAAGAAGCAAAAAACTTTGTATTTTTTTCTGAGGTTCTGATAAGGATGAGGATGTATCACTGGTTGAGGTCATTCCCACCAAAGCCCTAAAACTTGGGACAACCAGGAGCATGAGACACTAGTCCTCAGGCGGCTTTCAAGGTTTTGAAATCTCTGACTACAACCACTTGTGCTCAGCTCTTGTTTTTCTTGGTCTCTAGGAAGACAAAATGTTAACTCCTGATCGTGGCTGTGAGGATTAGCCTGGGAGACTTCAGGGGCACATTAACTGGGTCAGTGCATCCTAGACACTTTCACTGTTGTCTGGGTGATGGATTTGGAAAGAATTCCTGAGAGGGGGCTGGGCCCAGAGACCCTAGGGTCCCTGAGATTGTTTCAGAGCTGATATTCTCAAGGTGCGGCAGTGCAGAGAAAAAAAGGCTCCTCAGATTCCTTCTCCCTGTCAGATGGAAAATCCAGCCTCACATTCCCATCTTGTCCGAAGATTTGCTGTTGTTCTGCAGCTTTAAAAGACATCTTCCCTGATAATCACAGCAGTTCCCTCCAAGGCTAATAGTTGTATGAGAACCTAAGAATCATTGGGAGGTTTGTGGTGATAGTTTGCAAATAGTATAAGCAGGGATCTAAATAACTCTTTGATGGTACAACCAGGTAAACCTTTCCCTTTCCTTAGCAGATCTTTCCCCATTTCCTTCTGAGTCCCCTTTTCCTAGTCACGTACTATCCTTGTTGATATATCCCTGCCCTTTTGCCCAGTCCAGCACTGTCCACACACTAGCAGTTCCTCACCGTGAATCACCTCAGCATTGTCCTTTCTCTTGAGACCAGCCTAGAGCTGATCTGCCGTGTTACTCTGCTGGTGATGCTTGTGTCTGTGAGTTTCAGTAGATTGGAAGTGGATTTTTCTTCCAGCTCCCAAAGCTGCTAAGACACACACTATATCTTTCTGTCTTTGAATCTGGGCCCAGGGATAGTGATGGTACAGGTGGTGGTGCAGGTTGTGGTGGTAAGTTAAAAAAAAAAAAAAAAGCGCAAACAAAACAAAACTTGGAGTTCTTTAAGATGCTAGATTACCCATCCTTCTGGTAAATCTCTTCCTTGCGAATTAGGCTTCCAGGCAGCCTTGCTGTGGAAAAAACGTCCTAGGACTGGGTCATTCATTCCTTTAACATTCATTCATTCATTCATTCAGTAATTCATCCTGTACTCATTCAACAAATGTTCGTTCATACCGTGGACTGGGGACTGTGTTGGGCAGTAGGGTTAATAAAAAAACATGTTTCTGGGTTAAATTATGACAGTTGGCTTCTAACCAGCAGTTCACAGGGACACCTGGAGGCTCGGTCATTAAGCGTCTGCCTTTGGCTCAGATTATGATCTCAGGGTCCTGGGATCGAGCCCCGAATCGAATCAGTCGCCCTGCTCAGCAGGGAGCCTGCTTCTCTTGCTCCCTCTGCTGTTCCCGCCACTTGTGCTCTCTGGTTCTCTCTCTCTTTGTCAAATAAATAAATAAGATCTTTTAAAAAAATAAATAACTGTTCATACTAATTGTTCTCTTACTTTTCCTTCTATCACAGCCTGACTTCACCCAGTCCTATCCACAGTGCCAAGAGCGAATCCATTATAACCCAGTCAGAGGAGAAGGCAGATTTCGTGATTATTCCCTCTGACGGAATAGAGAACAGAACAGGTACTGTCAGTGTGCCTGGGTTGGCTCAGGGAATAGCCCTTGTCTTGAAATGTTTGGGGGTCCTGACTGTCTACCTATAAATTCCCTGGCCTTCTCTCCCTCTCTGCGGCCTGTGCATGCAGGGTCAGCTCTAGGGGGCTCTGATGCCTTTGAGCCAATGAATGTGGTTATCTTCTTGCAGAATGTCACTTATGATATCATAGCTGTCAGAAATCTTACAGCAGCGTAGACAGGCTGTTCCTCTGCTGGCTGTCTGTGAATTAGGAAGTGACTTTGGGGCGATCCAAAAGTCTTACTCAACTAAACTGTTTTTATTATTCCTATGTTATAGAAATAATTTCAGTAAGTTCTTGACTTAAATTTGAACCAGGAATAGATCAGTATGAGTTGAGGTGCCTGTGAAAATATAAAGAGCAGGTCTACATCAGGCTTTTGTGTGGGTTTGTTTTTTGTTGTTGTTGTTTGTTTTTTTGTTTTTTTGTTTTTTAATCAGGCTTTTGGTGTGAGGGCTATAGAAAGGACCACAAAGGGTTCCCTTTGTTTAAACTTCTCCTTCTTCTCTCTCAGTTACTCTCCTTCTTCTTACATAAACATACAGGGAAGCATAAAAGAAGCAAAAGCATGTGATTTCGATAGTTCTATTCATCTCTAAGGGCTGTAATGAAACTGAAGCCCTCAAAAACAAAAACGACTTAAATTCTTGCCTCTAGCCCTGGAATGAGCAGCAAAGAGTTAGTCACGTTACTGATTCAGAAACTCCTGGGACCTTGGGGAGGGAAAGCATTTACTGAGTGAGTGCTCCGGGTCAGGCACCATGGAGCCCTGCATATAAGTTACCTCATTCAATCTTCCCAGCAACCCAGAGGAATTACACTTATTACATTCACGCTTCTGAATGAAGACGCTTACTCAGAGAGTTTATACCCTTCTGTATTCCATAATGCGTTTTTAATGGCCGTGCACACAATTAGATGGGATAAAATAGACACCAGGAAACCAGAGCAAAGAGACCATAAATGTCGGAAAATAAAACAAAACCAGGAGCAAGATTAAATAGCTTGTGCATGTGTGCTTTCAATAGTTTGTTTCATGTGTGACTCATATGGTGTCACATGTGGACGGGGCTTCGGTATGACGGAATGGTCAAAGGAATATTAACTCGAAGGCTCCCCTCTGAAGCTCCGCAGCAACCGACAAGAATTTGGTTTTCATTGCAACTGGTAGTTAGCTCCTCTCTTTGTACCTGGCAGATTGCAGCTTTGGGAATGCCAGTTGCAGAGGATTAAGAATAGGGTCTATGTGTCCCATACCAAGATTCCCAAGGAGGGAATCTTATTACTTCTTCAAGGTTCCATCGCTTTCCCCAACAGGAGGGAGGCGGAGTTCCTAGCCAGTTCTTTATGTGTCACAGCCCCACCTGGTGGATAGTCCTGTTTGTGCCAGGAGGACAGGTTCAGAAGGCAGGTGACCCCAACCTGAGAAAGGCAGAGGACGGTGACGCTTTCTGCTCGAAACTCTTTTCTTCAACATGAACTATACTCCCTCCTTTCCTTTCGTAGAAGAGACAGACTCTCCGTTTTCCCGAGACTGGCGACCAGGTAGCCCCGGAACCTATCTGGAGACCTCATGGGAAGAACAGCTGTTGGAACAGCAAGAACATTTAGAGAAAGAAATGGAGGAAGCAAAAAAAATGATATCTGGATTGCAGGTAGCCCTTTCCCGTGTGGCTTATCCTTGGTGCACCCATTGATGATGATTTTTAAGTCTTGAGTATCAGTTGAAAGTAAACTGGTACTGATTCACAGGAGGTCAGAGTTGAATGGGGGAGTTCAGACAGGGGGAGTAGTCCTCAAAGAGCAGAAAACCCTTCATGGGTGCCTACTCCTAAATGGGCCTACGGGCTCTTGTTGACAGCACAGCTGTTGGGATTTCTGCGAGCCTGGGACCCTTCTGGACCCCTACCAAACCCTTTTTCCAGCTCTTGGCTTGTAGGTGGGTCTCTCCCCTGACCTGCACTGTGGGCCTCACCAAAGAACAGCACTGTGAACAGTCAGGGATTTTTCCCTTGGAATTCTCTCATGAAGAGTGCATGAGAGTAATCCCGCAGGTCTCCATTTGAGTCTAGCTAAGGGATTTAGCTCCGTCCTGATGTATTTGCAAGCGGCCGCCAAGCCATAACGATCAGGTAACAGAGGTTTCCCTTAAGCAACAAAGCCCTTCAGTCTTTTCTATACCTTCGTGCCAGCTGGGCAATTCTACCCCAGAGGCCGATTGACCCACTTGACTTGGTTCCTACCTTGAATGACCCCCCCCCACCCCAATCCTCCCATCTCTTTGTGTCTGCCCCTGTTTGGGAGAGCCCCCTTGTAGTGTGCTGGTGACCCTGAAATTGCCTAGGAATATTCCTTTCTGTTTGTGCTGGGAGCTGCACTGCTTCTGAATTGTCAAATATTTATGGATACGTAAACAAAGCCCACATTATGTGAGTGGCTCTGGCAGCCGGCTGGCGGTGGAGGGCGTGCTCCCAGCCAGCCAGCAGCAGGGTGAGGACACAAAGGGTTCCTAAAGAAAAAAGGGGATTGGTACTGTGGAGAAACAGTTTGCATAATGTATGCCCCAGGAGCTGAGAAGGGCTCCAGGAATGTTTACTGCCTAAATGTTCCCAAGGAGAGTTGTTGATTTTTCCCCCGTTTGCTTTGTTTTTTTTTTTTTTTTTTTTTTAATGTCTGCCTTTGAGATCTCTTATCTGCCACTCCATTAAGGA
Source organism: Vulpes vulpes (assembly GCF_048418805.1). Taxonomy (NCBI): domain Eukaryota; kingdom Metazoa; phylum Chordata; class Mammalia; order Carnivora; family Canidae; genus Vulpes; species Vulpes vulpes. Next base: position 122,299,050 of record NC_132791.1, on the reverse strand, counting down.
CTGGTTTAATTAATGGAATTTTGTGTGTGCGCTGACTTTGGGATTATACCCAACCAGGTCTTTTCCCAGGATGATTTGCATTATATGAACATAGATACCCATCAGTTTTGGCTTTCAGTTTGCCTTGCATTTTTCAGTCTGGAAGAAATCCGATGGCAGATTAGACAGAAAAAGAAGAGATCTGACAGGCAGAAAGTCAGCACCCTAATATTCCCTGCAAACAGTTGTTTTAATTCATAGCCACATGATCACAATGAGAATTCAGTTCCATTATAGAATACAATGGGGCTCACAGCATCCACTGGGCTTCTTAACTCTTTCAGTGATGAGCGTGTTGCCTGCTAAGCCACATCCAGAATTTCTGATTTATTAGTATATGCCTCAGTTAGAGCTGCTGACACTTTACCATTAGAGTTAGTATTTCTGTGAGGTTGCTCTTCCATAGCTCCCTGTGGCCCCGTCTTCTTATACTTCTTGTCACACTCCATGGGACAACCAAACTCATTTGATTTGCTAATATTTTATTATTAGTTAGCGCTTGTTAGATCAGCCAGCGGCTGGATTTTAAACAGTTTTTATATACCAGCATCCCTGGGTGGCTCAGCAGTTTGGTGCCTGCCCTCAGCTCAGGGTGTGATCCTGGAGTCCCAGATCGAGTCCTACATCAGGCTTCCTGCATGGAGCCTGCTTCTCCTCTGTCTGTGTCTCTGCCTCTCTCTGTGTGTGTGTGTGTGTGTCTCATGAATAAATAGATAAAATGTTAAAAAAAAAAAAGAGAGAGAGAGAGAGGAAGAAATAGAAGTTAACCTCTGTAATCCTGGATTGAATTGAGACAGAATTGAAATATAAACTGGGGACACACTCTTAAATCTTTCACTGAGCCAATAGGTCTCATAATACCTACCTGCACGAGCAGTTCCAAGTTTTTGAGTACTGAAGAATACAGTTTTGGGGCCTTCTTAGGAATAAGATTACAGATTATGAGTACAGTTGATCTTTGAAGAACTGGGGTAGGGATTGGGGTTAGGGGCACCAATTCTCTCTGCACAGTCAAAAATCTGTGTATACCTTTTGGCGCCCCTAAAACTTAACTATTAATAGCTTACTATTGACCATAAGCTTTATTGATAACATAAACAGTTAATTAACACTTATTTTGATTGTTATATGTATTATATACCATGTTCTTAAAGTAAGCTAGAAAATAGAAAATTTTAAGATCATAAGGAAGAGGGATCCCTGGGTGGCGCAGAGGTTTAGCGCCTGCCTTTGGCCCAGGGCGCGATCCTGGAGACCCGGGATCGAATCCCACGTCGGGCTCTTGGTGCATGGAGCCTGCTTCTCCCTCTGCCTGTGTCTCTGCCTCTCTCTCTTTCTCTCTGTGTGACTATCATAAATAAATAAAATTAAAAAAAAAATGATCATAAGGAAGAGAAAATATACTTGCAGTACTGTACTGCATTTTGTAAAAAAAAAAAAAAAAAAAAAAAAAAAAAAGGATACAGGTTGCCCAAGGGAGTGAAAATGGAGAGTTATTAAAACTAACAAAAATCCAACAAACCCAAGTTAGTGCTTTAAATGTATTTTTTAAGGTGTTTTTTTTTTTTTTTTTTTTTTACCTTTTAGTAATCTGTACACCTAACATGGGGCTCCAGTATACAACCCTGAGATCAGTAGTCTCATGCTCTACTGTCTGAGCCAGCCAGGCACCCCAAGTGTATTTTAAATAATTCATTATAATTAACTTTTCTAAGAAAGGATAATTCTTACTGCTTTTAGTTCCCTTTCCAGTTGGTAGAATTTAGTTTGAGCAGCTGTGGTTTGAAATGTAACTTCTGAGCAGAAAGTTTTAGGTTTTTGAGCATTTACTGGGGCCAAGGAGCCTCAGAGCAGAGGATTTAGGTGCATCCAGAGAGATGAAAGGGTCCTAAGCACGGGCCTGACAAAAAGAACTCCTGATAGACCGAACATGAAAAATTGGAGGTATCTAAGGACCAGAAATTACCTAATTTCTCCAGAAATTAGGAGATTTTGAGAGGAAGCTCAGTTGTGATTTCAAATTGGAATAAGCTCACCAGGCTCAACTCTGGACTCTGTCAGGTTTTTTTTCTGCTTTTGTGGTTATTTAGGCCTTACTGCTCAATGGATCCTTACCCGAAGACGAACAGGAGAGGCCCTTGGCCCTCTGTGAACCAGGAGTCAATCCTGAGGAGCAACTGGTGAGTTTCTTCTTTTGTGACTGGGCACCAGATAATCTGGTTTATGTATTTGTTTGCTTTTAGCTTTTGACTCTGTTGTCCTCACCTAGAAATGTTCTCTTCCCTGACTCCAACCCTCCTGATTTTCCTCATATGTTTTTGACTACTTTTCCTTCCATCTTCCCTCCCTCATTCATCAACAAATAGTTAGTGAGTGCTGACTGTGTACAGGCACGGTTTCAGGGTGCTGGAGATACGACGATGACACAGAAGACCTAAGAAGACCTAAGACCCCAGCCTCACAGAGTTTACATTCAGGTTCCCTCTCTTTTTTTCAGCCTGTGCCTGAAATGCTGGTGTTCCTCGTAGTTCCCCCCAGGGCCCCTGCTGTCTTATACACTCACCTGAGCAGCATTATCTGCCTCCACTTCGCTCACTTCCCGCCTGACCCAGTGTTGCTTACCAAATACTGATTTCTAGCTCAGCCCTCTCTGTGAAGTAGATTTGTATGTGCAGCATGTAACCCTCTGCTGATCACCTCCTCTTATATGTCCCATAAGCATCTCAGTTCAGTGAGTCCTAGAGTAAACAGTTTTTGTCTCCCCAACTCCAAAACTACTTGTCCCTTTGGATTCTGTTTCTGATCGCTCTCCATCCACCCAGATGCCCAAAACAGACATCTGAATATCATCCTCCAATCCTTCTGGCCTTTCCCTCTGTATCCAGTTGGTCACCCAGCTCTGTCAGTTCACTCTTTAAATATTTCCATCCATTTCTCTCCATTCTTACAGCTTCTACCTTAATTCTGGCCTCCTTCCAACATTCTAGCAGCCTTCCAGCTGGTTTTCCTGATTCCTCTCCTGTCCTCCTCCAATTCATTTCTATAAAATAGCAGGATACCTGGGTGGCTCAGCAGTTAAGTGTCTGCCTTCGGCTCAGAGCATGATCCTGGAGTCTCCAGATTGAGTCCCACATCAGGCTCCCTGCATGGAGCCTGCTTCTCCCTCTGCCTGTGTCTCTGCCTTTCTCTCTCTCTCTCTCTCTCTCTCTGCCTGTCTCTCATGAATAAGTAAGTAAAATCTTTTAAAAAGAATAGCAACAATAATTTACCTCCAATGCAAACTTCATTTCATCATCTCTTTGCCTTTTCTCCCGACTCCCCATCCCCTATACACACACACTTATCTAAACTTCATCCATGGTCTTTTCCTGGCATTGCCCTGTGTGTGTGCTTCCACCAGAGGAGAGGAACTGCTTCTTCATCTTCTCTGTCCTCATAGCACAGGGCTAGCATTGAAAAGGTGCTAAGTAAATATTCATTGAATGAATGACCTCTGAATTTCATGGCCTAGCTACATAGCTACCTCTTTTTGCCTTATATTTAGATTATAATCCAAAGTCGTCTGGATCAGAGTATGGAGGAGAATCAGGACCTAAAGGTATGTCAGAACATGTGGCTTTTTCCCTTTGAAAAAAAATTATTACACACCATCAAAATGGTAATGGGTATAGGGAAGGGATACAGATTTGGGACTTCAGCTGTGTCTGTTTTATTTCTTGAATTTGAAAAAGAGAGACATGTCCTGAATATGGCAAAAATATAATGTCTTTTCAGTCTTGGGGGTGAATAATAGGTATTTATGTCACTGGTTCTACCTTTATGTTTTAAATATTTTATAATCTTTCATTTTAAATTAAAAATGTGTCTAATATGATATGGTATTTTTAATTTTTATTTGTTTTTGGTTTTTTTTTGTTTATTCATTTGAGAAAGAATGTGTGTGAATAAGAGAGCATGAGGTAGGGGAGGGGCAGTGGGCAAGGGAAAGGCAGGCTCCCCACTGAACAGGGAGCTCAATCCTAGGACCCTGGGATCATGACCTGAGTCAAAGGCAGTTGCTTAGCCAACTGAGCCACCTAGTTGCCCCTAGTATGATCTTTTAAAAATAATTTTCTATAATTTATAATATATTGCTTTCAGGTATACAACATATTGATTTGATATATGTATATGTTATGAAATGATCACCACTATAAGTCTAGCTAACATCTATCACCACACATAATTCCACATTTTTTTCTTTTAATGAGAACTTTTAACATTTACCATCTCATCAACTTTCAAATACACGATGCATTTTATTAACTACAGTCCACTATGGTCATTTATAATGATTTCTTCCCAGAATGCTCATAGTTCAGTGGGTTTTGACTTTTTTGGAGTCATAGATATATGACTAATGCCATTAACTGCCTCCCCAGGAATATGCATGGGTGCGTGCATACACACTCCCTGACTTGAATTTTTAATAGAGTAACTTTGGAGCTCATCTGTGGAGCCCATGTGAAGAATCCCCATTTTAGATATGTTAATTCCAAACTCTTGATGTGATGCAGTAGGAAAAGAAGAGAGAGCAGGGTCTGGGGTATGGATGTTCCTCTCCTAAAATCTTTCCTAGTGACAAGTATATACATATATTTAATCTATTATAAGGTATGGGTAATTAGTATTTCATTATTGGACTAAATGTGTTTTTGTTTGGTTTATAAAGAATAATGCCCACTTGGAGAATCTGAAGCACTCTAACCCTTTGCTGAACAAATGAAATTGGGGATAGGCATATTAAGATATGATTGTATGTTTCAGTAAGGGAGTCTTAGATTTTTATGATTAAGTTTTCCTGTCAGGGAACCATGCTAAATGTAGGAATAAGAGTCTGTGGGAATGTGGGTATCTTCTTCCTTGGCAAGACTCTTCTCTACCTGCATTTGAGCCTGGGTAGCATAGGGAAGAATGGGATGGATCTTGTGTCTGTCTCTGTGAGTCAGGCTTTACAGTTTACTGGACCAGACCTGCTCTCTGCCTCAGGGTTAAGTTTTCATGGAATGGTTATCTGAGTTTTGTGTTCTTACTGACAGAATGAGGTAATGCTTCTGAAGCAACCCAGACGCAACCATCTGATCTAACTATATTTGGTTTGCAGAAGGAGCTACTGAAATGTAAACAAGAAGCCAGAAACTTACAGGGGATAAAGGTAAAAAGGAAGACATTTAACCCCTTAAATAAACTCCACATGGTAAAGCTGTCTACACTGCTAAGCGTGGGTGGTAGGAGGCTAGTTGGGCCTGGGGTTTTGTATATATTTGCTGGAGCTGTGAACAGGCTGTGTGATATTAGAAAGTGCTTTGTGGATGGGAATTGTGACATGTTGAGGAAAATACCTGTGTTTTGCTGAGACTTATTTCTGGTGGTTATGACTCAGAGTGCTGTCGCTTCCCTCCGTGTCACCCTGGTGGTTTTTATGTGTAAAAACAAACAATTTTTTAGTTTTCTTCTGTTCTAAAGAATGTCCTCTTAAACATTGTAATTTACTCCATTTTTGAGGAGTTAATAATATTAAATGGCTTGAAGTGAAGTAGGTGTAAAAATATAATCCTTGAAGAGTCTGTCTTCCAGCCTTGCCCACTTCCCTGCTCAGTCACCTAGTTCTCTTTCTTTGAGGCAACTTAACAGTCATTTTTTTCTAAGATTTTATTTATTTATTCATGAGAGACACAGAAAGAGAGAGGCAGAAACATAGGCAGAGGGAGAGGCAGGCTCCATACAAGGAGCCTGATGTGGGACTTGATCCTGGTACTCCAGGATCACTCCCTGAGCCGAAGGCAGACACACTTAACTGCTGTGACACCCAGGCGTCCCAACTGATCAGTTATCAATAAACACATATGTATATAATTTTTCCCCAATGATAGTGTACTATACTATGTATATATGCAGCTTGACACGTTGCTCCTTTTTTCACTTAGTAGCATATCCTAGAGATTATTTTATTTCAGTACATAAAGACCTTTCTAGATCTTTTTCTATGGCTGCACAGTATGCCAGTGTATGTTTATATGATAATCAGTTCCTACTGATGGTCTTTTAGGTTATTCCCAGTCTTTTGCTAACACAAACAGTGATCTAGCAAACAGCCTGGAATATATGTTGTTTCACACAAGTGGGATTGTATCTGCTGAATAAACACCTAGAAGCCTGGAAGGATGTTCTTAAGCTACTGCTTTTCCCCCTCTTCCCCACACTCCCATTCATGGGCTAGACTGGAGGGTAGCTCAGCAGCGTTTGTCAGAGTATATTTTGTAGCCTTAATCCTTTGAGATACTTCGGAAAACAAGTATGCTCAAGTAAGTTTGAGAAATGCCCTGTAGGCCGGAAAAGTCCCAGTGAGTAACACCATACAAAGAACCTAAGAAAGTCTGCCATAAGAAGATTGGCCTAAAAAAAAGTTTGGAATTATTAACTACAGAAGTACCTTTTTTCCCATGCAACACTTACTAACACTTTGGGAAAAGTTCTTCTGAACTGCTGACGCCAGGGGCATCTTGGATGGCCTTTGCCATGTAGTGTCGTGGCTGACAGCATACTTAAGAATGGGCTCTCAATTTCGCCAGAGCCGCACTGTTTCTTTGCAGTCTGTAAAGAGAGAAGAGTCAGGGCAAATACACTGCAGTGCAGTTCCAATCCATTATTTCCATTTGAGGTTGCCATGGTTGGAGAAATGTGTTATAGATGACTCCTTTAAGTGTGTACAACCCACAGTTCTTCCTCATGGTAGGAACCAAGAGGGTCCAAGCTGAGAAAGATTCTCTAAAGCTGGTAAGATTGTAGGATACTGGGAAAGAAACCCATCAGCCCAAGAAGAGGTTGTTTTTTTTTTAATATTTTATTTATTTATTTATTCATGAGAGACACAGAAAGAGGGAGAAGCAGGTTCCTCACAGGGAGCCGATTATGGGACTCAATCCCTGGACCTGGGATCACGCCCTGAGCCAAAGGCAGGCACTCCGCCACTGAGCCACCCAGGCGACCCCCAAGAAGAGTTCTAAGCGTGGAAATACAATCCAGGTCCTGATCCAGACAAGACATTGGAAGGCAATGGGAGGAGGGCAGGAGCAGTGCTCTGAAAGTGGGAGTGATTCCAGGGATTCTATATCAACAGGGTAGCAGGCAGCTCTAGGGCCTGGCTCTCTAGCAGATGGGGATTTGGCAGAGAAGGAGGAGGATAAAGAGCTCATCTAGATTCAGTATTTATATGCCCAGAATACAGATGAAAAAGCCAGGGTGGGAGGAAGGAGAGAACATTGTCCGTGGTCAGTGTCATCAAGGTAAGTGTAGACTTGTAATTTGAATCTGGGTCTGTTGGATCCCAAAGGCCACTGATTCTCTGGAGCATCATGCTGTCAGGAATTCAGTGGAGGAGAGGGGTGAGGAAAAGGTGGAGGAAAAATCAGGTTACAGTCAGCTAGGTGTAGGACGATGGGTAGGATTGTCCTTTAACTGCTAAAATCCTGGAGGGGACAGAAAAGTCCCTGCTCCTTGTACTCTCTTTGTCTCCCAGTCTGCCCGAACTAATGCTGGATGTTGCAGCAAGGGGTTTAAAACTTTCAGTAATAACTGGCTAATTGATTAACTGGGACCACAGTGACGAGTGTGCATTTTCCCCAGGATGCCTTGCAGCAGAGGTTAACGCAGCAGGACACATCTGTTCTTCAGCTCAAACAAGAACTGCTGAGAGCAAACATGGACAAAGATGAACTGCACAACCAGAATGTGAGCTACGTGAATGAACTCTGCCTTCGTTAAGCCCCAGGAACTACCTGTTAGATCTGCCGGCCTTATCTCCCTGACCTTATTTCTGAGATGCCAGCCCTTGGTGTCTGCAATTACTTCTACGTCCTGTTAGAGTCATCTCTGCTTCTGGCTGAAAGCCCATACCACACTGGCCTTGAGCCTTCAACTTTGAGGACACTGAGACAGAGGCAGAACTGTGGTTTGATAGTTTATCTTACTAAAGACATGGAGAGCAGCCACAGAGCAGCTGTGTGTCTTCACCATGACTGTGCCATCTCTGTGCTGTGTCCTCTCATGGCCAACATCAGCTCTGGCTACTGAGTAGCTGGTCTTCTACTAGGGTAGGCAGATGACACTTCTGTGCCAGTTAATTCTTTCTCTTCCTTCTTGCAGGTGGACTTACAGAGGAAGCTAGATGAGAGGAACCGCCTCTTGGGAGAATATAAGGTAAGAATGTTGGGCAGCCCCGGTGGTGCAGCGGTTTGGTGCCTCCTGTAGCCTGGGGTGTGATCCTGGAGACCAGGGATCGAGTCCCACATTGGGCTTCCTGCATGGAGCCTGCTTCTCCCTCTGCCTGTGTCTCTGCCTTTCTCTCTCTCTCTCTCTCTCTCTCTCTCTGAATAAATAAATAAATCTTTAAAAAAATTATTAAAAAAAGAATGTTTATCAGTTTGCCGATGATTTCCATTTGACCTTTTTCAAACAGTCGATTGTTGCTGTTGTTCAAAGAGATCTTAAGTACTCTGTTCTCATGGCTGCTTTCTGCAAGGAAATCTTTGTTCCTTTGATTCAGTCACCCTGAAGAACAGATAGCAAATCTAAGAGTAGGAGCATAGAACTAGTTGTCTGGAAACTTCAGTCTCAACCTTTCTTTCTATCTAGCATGCATGGTATATAGTGATCCTCCTACAAAAGGTAGTTCCCTTCCTCCTTACTTTTCCAAGGATCCTTTGTACTGTGTGAGATTACTATGGTGTATAATGGCTTCCAGTGTGGCTTGAGGAAAGGACTGTTCCCCCGGAGGCTCTCCTTTGCTCAATTGGAACTTGCATGGCCCATGGTGAACTGCTGCTTAGTGTGCTTGGCTCTGCCACACATCTGAAAGCTTGTTCTCTGTTGCAGAAAGAGCTGGGGCAGAAGGAGCGCCTCCTTCAGCAGCACCAGGTCAAGCTGGAGGAAGCACTCCGGAAACTCTCTGAGGCCAGTTACCAGCAGGTGGGAAAATAGTCACCCACTGGCTTCCTGCCCCTCCAGCCTGAAGACCTCCTTTTCTGATATAGTGTCTTATATTTGCAGGTGGATCTTGAGCGGGAGTTAGAACAGAAAGATGTCCTGTTGGCTCACTGTATGAAAAGAGAGGCTGATGAGGTAACTTACAACTTGGGGTCCCTCTCCCATATCTGCGGGGTCGCAGAGGCTACTTGATGAGGGGGTTAAGAGTACAGATTCCAGGGCCTGGCTGGCTTAGTTAGAAGAATATGTGCCTCTTGATCTCAAGGTCTTGGGTTCGAGCCCCATGTGGGGTGTAGAGGTTATTTAAATAAAGAAAACTTAAAAAAAAGAGTGCAGGTTCCAGGCAAGGAAAATCTGGTTTGATATTCCAGTTTTTCATATACTTTTTACCATTATGTGACCTCAATTTGCTTAACTTCTGAGCCTTAGAAATAAGACTTATTGGGAGAAAAAAAAAGAAGACTCATCTGAAAAAAAAAATGACCCATCTGGAAAATGGACAGTCTTGGTAGATCCACTTGGCTCAGAGTCAGGCTCACAAAATAGTACTCCTGATTCTTATTTTTTTCTTACTGGAGCGAAGTCAGGAGCTGCTAGAGCAGCATTCTCAGACCCTCTAGTGGCCAGGCTGAGGCTGGGTTGGGGGTCTCCAGGCTGAGGCTTCCGTTTTGCTCATTTTTTATTCAACAGTGCCAACCATGTATCAAGTCCTGGGGTTACAACGATGAACAAAAGGAGAAAAAAAGTCTTTATACTCATGAGGCTTACAATCTAATTGAGAGAGGCATGAACAAATACACAGTGACATACTATGTCAGGAAGTGATAAGTATAAATAAGAAAAATAAGACAGGACATGTTGATTTGGAATTCTCCCTTATAACAAGCATCACTTCTTGCTGCTATAGGTGACCAACTACAACAGTCACAACTCTCAAAGCAATGGTTTTCTCCTTCCAGTGGCAGGAAAAGGAGCTGCTTCAATCACTCACAAAGGGGTAGGTTCTTAGGATTTGCATGCAGACCTCCACTTCCAGCTAAAACCAGAAGAGGAGCCTAGCCACTGCCAGGGCCCCAGGCCTTTTGAACCCCAGTTTCCTAGTTCTTGCATTTCTGTTGAGCATGTAAAGATGTGAAGCACTTGCTATCCAAAATTAATAATTAGTGGGCAAACAGTAGGCCCACTTCTGTGAAGGAAGATTTCTTATCACTCATACCTCCTCCCTTGAAAATAAAAGACTGGGGATGCTTGGGGTGCTCAGTGGTTGAGTGTCTGCCTTTGACTCAGGTAATGATCCCCGGGTCCTGGGATTAAGTCCCACATTGGGCTCCCTACAGGGAGTCTGCTTTTCCCTCTGCCTACGTCTCTGCCTCTCTCTGTATGTCTCTCATGAATAAATGAATAAAATCTTAAAGAAAAGAAAAGACCAATCCTGGTAATCTCTATCCTGTACCATCATAAGGCCAGCACTTGGGATGTGGTTAACAGTGGGGCACTGCGCCAGGTCAGCAGCACCTCCTTTCTGCTCACAGACCAGTGATCTGCAGCTTGTTCGTGATGCACTCCGCAGCCTCCGCAACAGCTTCAGTGGCCACGACCCTCAGCACCACACCATCGACAGCCTGGAGCAGGGCATCTCCAGCCTGATGGAGCGCTTGCATGCCATGGAGACCCAGAAGAAACAAGACAGAAGGGTAATCCTCTTCCTGTGTTGTTTCTCTTAGGCAAGCACCCAAAGAACTTAGTTTTATCAAGTTTAGTTTAGATGAAGGCCATGCTAAAAGATGGGAAGACCCTGTGGAAGGTTGTGGTTGCCTTTCTCTTTGGTTTTCCTCTAAGTGGAGCTAACTCTTCATCAGGATGAGAGTTCGTGATAACTCTTGCTCCACAGAAATTGTGGTTCTTGACCACACAGGGTCTCTCTTTATTGCTTATTCTGCTTCCACTTCTCCCCTGAATGAGCTTGACATCAGATGTGGAAATATATGGGAAAATGCACTGGAAACTAGAAAGCCTTTTATGAATGGACATCATTATTGTTAGGATAAATTGTTTAGCTTTATATACTGTGGAAGATGTGGTAGAAAAGTATGTATTTCAGGTATACTTTTATGATTTAAATTTCTCGGATAAATTCTCCTGCTGATCCTAACTGAGCATTTTTGTGTGGCTCCTCAGGTTCGGGGCAAGTCACCCAGAAGTCAAGCAGGTAGTGAATACCGGGAGTCCTGGCCCCCTAATTCAAGTAAGTACTCATTATTGCGCAGTAAGGACTCCTAGCATATTAGATCAGAGATTTAGTATTTTTCTTGGTACTAACATTTTGAGAGTAAAATTTTTCTTGTGGTGCTTCACTCTGTTGTTTCTCTAGTTAATACTTAAATCAGGTTACTTCTAGGACTATGAAAACACATACGGTTGTCATCACCACCATCACTGCAAGTACACATTTAACCACATGCAGGATGTTGCGGACTCAAGCTAAAATATCTTTGGAAAATACACAGTATCAAAACGTTTACACTAACCACAGAAAAATATAAAACAACAAAAACACACACAAACCATCCTGCAGCCCCAAAAAGCACAGAAAATTTCCAGTTCTTCCTAATGGCAAGTTTAATTCTTAGGGGATTTTCCTTAAAAGCTGGTGCTGAGGTCTTTTTCAGTTTGAGTCCTTTTTTTTTTTTTTTTTTAATTTTTATTTATTTATGATAGTCACAGAGAGAGAGAGAGGCAGAGACATAGGCAGAAGGAGAAGCAGGCTCCATGCACCAGGAGCCCGATGTGGGATTCGATCCTGGGTCTCCAGGATCGCGCCCTGGGCCAAAGGCAGGCGCCAAACCACTGCGCCACCCAGGGATCCCATCAGTTTGAGTCCTGAGAAAGATTTGCACCTCCTAGTGGCCACACCTAAGAAGTCATTTAACTTGTTCTGTGACCTCTCCTTTAATTTCTTTCCCTGTTCCTTCAAACATGCTGGAAACTTACTACCCTGCCTGGTAATTTCTCTTTTATTGTGTGTGTTATCTTTTGCTTTAATAATGTTGACATTTTCTCATCTTTTATAGTTTACCCAGTCCTAATCTAAAAGTACATAGTAATCTAGAAAAAAACAAATAGTAAAAAGCTGACTGTAACAAGTTTTATAGAGTTTTGAAAACTACATTAATAAACAAAACCTAGGGGTGCCTGGGTGGCTCGTTGGTTAAGCATCTGCCTTTGGGGGTCATGATCCGGGGCCCTGGGACTGAGTCCTGTGTCGGGCTCCCTGCTCAGCAGAGAGCCTGCTTTTCCCTCTGTACCCACTCCTGCTTGTTCTCACTCTGTCAAATATTTTAGTATACTTCCAAATATTTAGACTTACCTACATTGGCAGTTTATATTAACCTAAAGAAAGTACTAAAGGGGATGGCAATAAAATAAAAAGGCTCTCGAGAAAACAGAAGTGACTATTTCAAAACTAATGTAATTTGTTATATTAGTGCTGCCAAAGCAAGCACTGTCTCTGTCAAATAAATAAAATCTTAAAAAAAAAACCTAAAGTAAGATACTTAAGATATAAGATACTTAAGATATTGGCACAATTTGAAAGGTAAAATGTTTTTTTGCAGGGTAAATAAAATAATATATATGTCACCAGATACCTTTTCTTCTTGAATGAGGGATTTACACTGGGAACAAAACAAATTATATTAGTACCAGAATTAGTTTCAATTTCTTTTTCTAGCATTGTTTTGAAATAGTTACTTCTGTTTTCTCGAGAGGCTTTTTATTTTATTGCCATCCCCTTTAGTACTTTCTTTAGGTTAATATAAACTGCCAATATAGGTAAGTCTAAATATTTGGAAATTCTTCTTTAAAAGTCTAATAAATTCCTCACTTTTGTGTATTTGCAGTACTTATCCCGAATACTGCAAATAAATTCATTGCTGCTTGTAAATTCACAAATGATATACAAGGTCTCTTCTCTGAAAACAAAAACTTGTGTAACTCGCTAGCCCTCTACCTACTGACTCTTCTCTCTCATTCCCCTGCATCAGACATTGAAAGAATAGTCTATACTTGTTCGTTTTCCTTCCTTTCTTCGCATTCACTACTCTAGCTACCAGCCGACTGTTACTCATCTAATCCACATGTTCTTTTTGTTGGATCACTGTTGACTTTCTTGTTCCTTAATCAAAGTGGTTACTTTTCAAAACTCGTCTTCCATTGACTTTTCAGAAGCACTTACTGCTCTTACAAAGTTTCCTTCTGTATACATTCTTCCTCTTTAACTTGAGTACCAACCAGTTATTCATTCAACAAATATTTATCGAGAGTCTAGTGAACTAGACACATTCTCCTCTTCTCCGTCGAACCCTTGAATGTTGATGTGTCCTGAGATCCATGGGGATCTAGACCTGGCCTTTTCATATTTTCTTCAGGTGATCCCTTCCACTCCCACAGCTTAAACTACTCTTATGTGCTGATTATTTTTAAACTTTAATCTCTAACCCCAGCCCTTTTCTGAGCTTCAGGGCTCTATTTCTGAATAACAGCTAGATATCTCCTTGTAGGTAGAAAGGTACTTCAAACTTTGTGTCTAAAACTGGACACGAGGGATCCCTGGGTGGCGCAGCGGTTTGGTGCCTGCCTTTGGCCCAGGGCGCGATCCTGGAGACCCGGGATCGAATCCCACATCGGGCTCCCGGTGCATGGAGCCTGCTTCTCCCTCTGCCTGTGTCTCTGCCTCTCTCTGTGACTATCATAAATAAATTAAAAAATTAAAAAAAAATAAAACTGGACACGAAATAAGGGAAAATATGTAGTATGAAATCAAACAGATCTGAAGTGCAGTTTTGGCTCTCAGCAGAGTATATGATCATGAGCAAGGCTGTTAATATCAGTGAATTTTAGTTTCCTTGTTCATGAAATGGAGATAATTTTGAAGGATTATGAGCATTAAGTGAAATATTATATGCAAATAATATGTTATAGTGTTTGGCATAGGATAGGTGCAAGGCAAATGTTAATAGCCTCAAAATAACTTCCAGTTATTCCCCTCTGGCTATGCCCTGTCTTTCTACTTTTCATCACAGCCAAATCTCCTGAAAGAGTAATCTTTCTGAATCTACTTCTTTTCTTGCCTTTTACTCTTAAGGGAAAGCAGTATTTATTATTTCAGATTTTAAAAGTAATACAGTAGGCACCTGAATGACTCAGTCTGTTAAGCATCTGCCTTTGGCTCAGGTCATGATGTCAGGGTCCTGGGATTGGCTCTCTGCTCAGTGGGGAGTCTCCCTCTCCCTCTCCCTCGGCTCTGCCCCTGCTCCTCACACTCTCTTGCTCTCACTCTCTCTCAAATACATAAAAATAAAATCTTTTTTAAAAAAAACCTTTAAAAGTAATACAGTAGATTACTGGAATAGAATGGAAAGTTCAGATAAAACCTATATATCTGTAGTCATTTGACCAGCAAGTAGTCTCTTCAACAGATGGTGCTGGACAACTGGATATCCACATGCAAAAGATAGAGATAGGCCCTTACCTCACACCATGTACAAAAATTAAAAATAAATCACTGATGTAAATATAAGAGCTAAAGGTATAAATCTCTTAGAAGAAAACACAGGGAAAATATTCATGACCTTAGATTCTCAGCATCAAAAGAAAAACAAAACAACAAAGTGTGAGCAACAAAAGAAAATAGGGAAATTGGGACTTCATCAAAATTAAAAACATTTTTGCATCAAAGGACACTATCAAGAAAGTGAAAAGACAAACAGATTAGGAGAACATACTTGAAAATCGTATACCTGATAAGGGTCTAGGATTAGGAATGCATAAAGAACTCTTATAGACTGACAACAGAAGACCAAGGAATCCAACAGCAAAAGGGCAAAGGAATTGAATAGACATTTCTCCAAGGATAAACAAATGGCTAATCCACACATGAAAAGATGTATGTCAAAACCATAGTGAGATACCACTTCATGCCCACTAGGTGGTTCCAAAGGAATGGAAAGTAAGTGTTGTTGAGGATGTGGAGAAACTGGAGCTCTTGTAACATTGCTGGTGGAGATATAAAATAGTATAGCTGTTGTGGAAAACAGTTTTATGGTTCCTCAAAAACTTAAATACAGAATTACTATGTGATCCAGCAGTTTCCTTCCTAGTTAAATACTCAAAAGAATTAAAAACAGTTATCCAAAAATAACAACAACAAAAATCTTGTACATACATGTACATAGCATTATTCACGATAGCTGAAAGGCAGAAACAGCCCAAATGTTCATCACCTAATGAATGTTGTTGATACAAATTCTGACATATGCATCCAGTGGAATATCATTCAGTCACAAAAAGGAACCAAGTATTGATCTGTGCTACAATGGAGATGAACCTTGGTAATGTTAAGTGAGTGATGCCAGACACAAAAGGGTATAAGTTGGATGAATCCTTTCATGTGGAATGTTCAGAATAGGCAAATCCATAGAGACAATGGGTAGGGGACATTACATTCGACAGGTACCAAGATTAGAAAGGAGTGACTGCTTAATGGGTATGAGGTTTCCTTTTGGGATAATAAGATGTTCTAGAACTAGATAGTTATAGTGACATAACATTAAATGTACTAAATGCCACTGAATTGTACACTTTACCTGGTTAAAATGGTGAGTTTTGTGTGATGTGAATTTTACCTCTATTGAAAAAAAAAATAATTTTCTTGAACTCATTAGAGAGATGAGATCATAGGGTGTCCAACCCACCAGAATACAAACAGGTGGCTCCAAGGAGAGATTGGATGCAAGCATGCATGCATGCATGCATGCAAGATTGTGGCGGAGCACGGGAGAAAGATGGTGCCACCATACAAACAGGGAAGAATTCAGCTAGGATTGTAATTAATTGCTCAAGGCTAAGCAGAGAGTATAGGAATCCTGAGGGCCACAAATGCAAGAGGAGTTTGCATCCACTTGCTGGCTCTTTATGGACCTCCATCAGGTGCTTATGAAAAATACTGGTGGTAGGAACAGAGTCTAGAGGAAACCTCTCTTGGTGGTGGAGACCCAGAGATGGGGACCAGCTGCCACTGCAGGAAAAGCACTAAGCATTCTTCCTTGAGGAACAAAAGCCTTGAGCCTTTAGGAAAGGGCAGCAAATCCTGTTTTCCCCTCCCTCCCTGTCCCAGGCAAAGGTGAAGACCCATTTTGGCTAGGGGGAAGGAAAAAGGAAAAAAGAACTGTCTGCTCCTGGAAGAATGGTAGGCTATTGCCTTGGGCTCAGATCTTTAGAAGTTGCCTACCCTTGGGGGAAGGATAGGATCACTCTGAAAGCCCCACCCTCAAGACAAGGTTGGAACATGACCACAGGGAAGCTCCCCTCATCCCCGGCCACTGGGTGTGCAAACACTGTGCAATAAGCAATAGTATTCTGCTGGGGCGGGGGGAGTGGGGCAAAAAGTGTAGAGAGATTGACTCAGGTATAGGCACTCAAGTAAAGTCAAAAGCTGAAGGTGGAACAGGAACACTGAAGAAAAACCCTCCAGCAACCAGCCACCCCCTAAACATAACTAGAATTCAAGGATGACGGGTGGTATACTGAAGGTAACCTTAACAAAAATCCCAATCCCATCTCAATTCCAGTCTAGATGAACCATCCCTAGTAATGGCCTAGCAGAACAAGCAGTGTGCCCATTTTCTAAGCATAAACATTTTTTAAGTCCCTCTTTACTGTCGTACACGTGATGTCTGACATTCAGTAAGAAATTATAAGACGTCCACAAAAGCAAGAAAAATACTGTTAAGAGTCGATCAATATCTACTCAAGAGTAGACTCAAATAGGACAAGGGATGTTGAAAGGCCTAGAATAAGTCAAGAAAATATATGAAGGTAGAATGGCAGGGGAGATTTTAATATTATAACAATTATATTAAAAAATTATATCAATTAGGTTATAAGATACAATAATTATCGTTTGTTGGTTCTTATGATAAAAATTTCTAATTAGTCTTTTCTCTTATTAAAAGCATAATCAGGGTGCCTGGGTGGCTCAGTGGTTGAGTGTCTGCCTTTGTCTCAGGCCATGATCCTGGGGTCCTGGGATCGAGTCCCATGTCGGGCTCCCTGCAAGGAAGTCTGCTTCTCCCTCTGCCTGCCTCTCTCTCTCTCTCTCTCTCTCTCTC
Source organism: Vulpes vulpes (assembly GCF_048418805.1). Lineage (NCBI taxonomy): Eukaryota > Metazoa > Chordata > Mammalia > Carnivora > Canidae > Vulpes > Vulpes vulpes. The sequence goes on along the minus strand of NC_132791.1, from coordinate 122,281,819 downwards.
TTTCTCTCTGTCTCTTGTGAATAAGTAAAATCTTTAAAAAAAAAAAAAGCATAATCGTAAGTACTCATTAATTAAAATTTTCTATAAGTACCTGTAAAAAAATGTAGAGACAAGATGTAGACCAAGGAGTTTGAGTTCAAAACCATGGGACCAGGGTGCCTGGGTGGCTCAGTCAGTTAAGCAGTTGACTCTTGGTTTGGGCTCAGGTCATGATCTCAGGGTCCTGGGACCAAGCCCCACATCAGGCTCTGTGCTTAGCGGGGAGTCTCCTTGAGGATTCTTTCTCCTTTTCCCTTTGCCCCTCCTCTCTCTCTTTCTCTTTCTCTGGAATAAATAAATAAATCTTAAAAAAAAAAAAAAAAGAACAAACCATGGGACCAACACATATAGATCCTGTGTAGCCAAGGGATAAAGTAGGTCTTGTGCCTTTTACAATGGAAGCATGAAGTCCCTTGGACTCTGGGTTTCTAAGGTTACTTTGCTCTGTGATCCCTGTTCCTGCTTATTTCTCTTTTCATGAATCGCGTGAGCATTCTCTACCACTGTCTAAATGTTGGCAGTATCTGCATCTTCTGCTGTGTCCATTCTTCTTAGTTGAAATCTTGCTTGGCTTCTTTGACCTCTTTTGACTCTGAGCAACAGCCTCTGTCAGGACACTTGTTGTGCCCTGGTAGGAATACCTGGAATGGGTGAGAAATGATGGCCTCGTGATAGTGTCCATGTTCAAAGCACCTCCATGTTTCATGGCCCTAGTGGTGACTCCCTGTGTGATCACACCCTATGGACATGGTTGGTGTTTTGCAATGGTGTGAAAGCTGTGCTGTGACCTCAGGCGGCTTCATTCTCCTGAGACACTTTGAATAACTGGAAATGAGGGTGGTTGGGAGCAAATTAAGTTCTGACCACTGTCTCTCTTTTGATTGCAGAGTTGCCTCACTCACAGAGCTCGCCAGCTGTCAGCAGCACCTGCACTAAAGTGCTCTACTTCACTGACCGGTCACTTACACCCTTCATGGTCAATATACCAAAGAGGTAAGATTCTGAAATCGCTGTTTGTCTTAAAAAGGAAAGGAGGCAGAACCATTAGTTACTGCCCACTGAAGGAGCTGAGGTGTTTGAGAAACAGTACAGTGTAGGAAGCATTCAAGTTGGGATTCTAGTTTCAGTGTTACCACCAGTGGCATTCCAAGAGACAAATCACACGATCTGCTGCTAGGTAGAGACAAGAATGGTGCTCCCGATTCTGATATACAAATATGTTCCAAGTTAGGCAAAATAGTTTTTTAAAGGCTCACAATACCTCCTGTTGCTAGCCATGGATTGCTAGCAGCCTGGCCCTCCAGGGGTATCACTCATTGATCTTAGTACTGTTGATGACTGCATCTAAGCAATTGAAAATTCATGTTAAAAGCCCTCAAACATTCATTTATACTCCCTTGTAAGGTAAATGGCTTTGAAAGAAAGATTTTTTAAACTCTGGAACCAACTACTGAGAAAGGTCATAGGATGTCCGTTTCCTGGGGTGTTTGCTTAGTTGATCTGGGCTAGAGAAGAGCTTTCTGAAGCTGGAAGGATAAAGATGATAACATCTGATTTAACTACCACCAGCCTAGAGAAAGGAATATTGTTGCCAAGAAGGAGATCAAGAGAACTTAGATATATTGATAGTTCAACATACTGATGGTTCAACAAACTTCAGAGACCTTATTATGTCTTATTTCCAGAGTAAAACAGAGAAAAGTGATCTGGCTGCTGCTGAAACAAAAAAATATATTTTAAATTATCAGATCACCCCAATGCTGTTCCCATTCATTCCTGGTGGCTCCCTAACCTCTGCCGTCCCAGAATTGTCTGGGTTCTCAGCAGCAGGGACCTAATAAGGCCATGCCATTTCTTCCTGGAGAGTCTTTGGCAGGGGCTTGGGTTTAAAGCTAACATCTTGGGGCACCTGGGTGGCTCAGTGGTTGAGCATCTGCCTTTGGTTCAGGTCCTGATCCCAGGGTCCTGGGATTTATCCCCACGCATCAGGCTCCCCATAGGCAGCCTGCTTCTCCTTCTGCCTATGTCTCTGCCTTTCTGTGTTTCTCATGAATAAATAAATAAAATCTTAAAAAAAATAAAAAAATAAAGCTAACGTCTCATCTTCCCAACCTATTGATAAATAGTCTGTTTCAGTGCTCTTGCCCTTTGTTGCAGGTTGGGGGAGGTGACACTGAAGGATTTTAAAGCAGCTATTGACCGGGAGGGAAATCACCGGTATCACTTCAAAGCGCTGGATCCTGAGTTTGGCACTGTCAAAGAGGAGGTACAGAATCCCTGGGGAGTCTGGGTGGTATTAATGGTGATTACTGAACCCCAGAGCCTCCTCCTCAGGGACTAGGACCAGGAGTACCTGAGTTCCCTAACCAGGTCAGAGGAGCTTCCTGAGCCTCAGACCAGTCTTATTATTCCAGACTGAAGCAGTCAGGGAATTGCACAAGGAGTGGGCAGCTTCTTCATTTCAAGGACTTAAATCACTTTGACCAAACTGGGATAAATAATTTTAAAAAAGGAGTTTTGTTAGTGAAGAAAAAAAAAGGACTTAACACTTGAACAAAGGCTTGGCTTTGAGGTCCCTTCTCGACCTGTAGCCAAATCTTAGAAACTTTTCTGCTAGGCAGCCTGGGTGGCTCAGTGGTTTAGTGCCGCCTTCTGCCCAGGGTGTGATCCTGGAGACCTGACCCACGTCAGGCTCCCTTCATGGAGCCTGCTTCTCCTTCTGCCTGTGTCTCTGCCTCTCTCTCTCTCTGTGTCTCTCTCTCTTTCTCTGTGTCTCTCATGAATAAACAAATAAATAAAATCTTAAAAAAAAAAACTTTTATTAAAAAAAAAAAAAAAACTTGGGCAGCCCCAGTGGCCCAGCGATTTAGTGCCGCCTGCAGCCCAGGATGTGATCCTGGAGATCGGGATCGAGTCCCACGTTGGGCTCCCTGCATGGAGCCTGCCTCTCCCTCTGCCTGTGTGTCTGCCTCTCACTATCTCTGTGTCTGTCATGAATAATAAATAAAACCTTTAAAAAAAAAACTTTTCTGTTTATGTTGAGCAAAATAAAACAGGCATGAGTATATGGAACTGTATGTTGTGATGGTAGTTTCTCACATAATGAAAATGAGGAACTTCTGGGAAGTCACCTATGCATATTCTCAGCTCCTTGACTGTTTTTCTTAGCCTTGTGTTTCTCTTTATAATCTGTCTGCCAAATACAGGGAAGAGAGTTCTGAGTTCTGACATATTCAAGTGCTTGCGTTGCGATTAAAACCAATGTTTTATTTCATAAATATTTCTGTACTGAAACCCTTTAATAGCCCTGTTCTATTAGTGACTTAGAAAATTAATTGAATGAATGAATCAAAAGAACTGCCTGTTCTTTTGGCCTCCTTTCTAACCCTTTACAACACCTAGGACCAAAATTTTACCCTTTCTCATTTTTGTAATGTTTATGATACTGCTCTCTCCTAAGAACCATAGAGTGCTGTATGTTTAGTAATTTACTAATTCCAGTCAATCTCTATAAGCAAAGCAGGGTTAGGGATGCTTTTACCAATTCACATATGTGGAACTAAGAATATATATTACATAATTTTAATAATATATAATAATATAATACATTACAATACATATTATATATAACATATATAACCTAATAGTCTGTTATACAAAGTACAGTATAATAACGTATTACACATATCAAAAATATTATATATATACATTTAGTTATAATTTTAGGGATGAAACCAAAGGAACATAGACTCTAACTTAAGGCTTTCCTCTTATCCTTTGCGTTGAGCTCTTACTTTTATCAGCAGCAGCTGTCTGGTGAGACTCCCTATCTTACTTATTTCTTCACTGTGGCTTTTCCTTTTCTTCCTCTAGGTTTTCCACGATGATGATGCCATCCCTGGATGGGAAGGGAAAATTGTAGCCTGGGTGGAAGAAGACCATGGAGAGAATTAATGCTGAGTATTGTATTGGGGGCTGATGGAACTTGGTACCCCCTGGCTGTTTCACTCAGGAAAGAAGACTGAAACCAGAATACACGAAGAAGTTTCTAGTTCGTGCTGCCAAAACAGAAGCTTCTCCAAGTGTGACAGCCTCAAGCCAGTACTATTTCTGTGCCTGGCATATGTGGTATTTAAAATCCCTGTCCAACTGTAGACCATGGGTTCATCTGGAGTTCCTTGTCCGTGGGAACACAGTGTTTTATTCTACTCTGAGGACAACAAACCGAAGGCCTTAACCAATGGGAATGGATGATCTCGCTCCAATAGGGGCATGGCTGCTATTATCTGGAACCTGGGAATCGGATGCATCTCTCCTGTGTGTTACAGTATTCTTTTAATTGGCCTCAATGGTTGCAGCAATCAGAGTCCCAGCATTTGTACTCACAGACAAGGCAAAGGTACCAGCTTTTTTGCTTCTTTGCAGCTATTGCAAACCAAGAGTAACTCATGAGGTGGTACCAAAGATGAAAGCCCACTCTTCAGGAATTTTTTTGACTGGACATGGATGGTGCTGAACTGTTGATTGGATAGAAAAAGGGCTGCCCATATTGTGCTATACTGTGCTAAAACCATGATGAAGTGAGACCTTGGGTTGCCTCTTGTGTCTTAACTGGTTCTGCAACTGTCCTTTAGCCCACAGAGGGCACATTTCATGTACTGCTAGTTTTCCCTGGGGACTCTTTCACTGTAGAGCCATTTTTCCCCCTTCCAACTGATGAACTTTGTGTTTGAAAGGAATGAGGAGTTAAAATCTCCTTTAAAATCCAGGCGGGTATGGAAAGGTGCTGCTACCCATATTTTCTTGACTTTCTTTCTCTCATGACTTTAGCTCATGGCATCTCCTTTGCAGTCAAAAGGAGACAGACCATTAATTTCAGTATTTGTGATTTAGGAGTACTGAGCATGAGTTACTGGTCTGCCCCTCTTCATTTCAAGTTATTTTCTATTATATATTTAGTCTAGATTGATCCTTTAGGGCACAATAGGAACCATGGGGCATGGTGCATGAGTTGTGAATGGCAGGGTTGATTCTGGGTTAAAAAACAAACAAACAACCCTAGAATCCTTTCTCATGTGCAACATTGTCAAGTGTAGAAGGCAAATGAAGAGTTAAACTTCCAGAGATTACTTAATAACTTGGGTTTTCTCAGTCATTTACAAAGCACCATCAACTAATCAGCCATACAGACACACACACACACACACACACACATTCATTCCCAAAAGCAGTCGGCCTGTGACCACCAATGTACACTGCCAACCAGAAGAGTCAGACAAGTCATTTCTGGGTTCTTGACCTGTCTGTCTCTAGTTCATCTCTCTTTCCAGCTATTTCAACACACTACTCATTGGAGCTCTGAAATGACATTTTGTTGTTTTATATAGATGTATCTTTTAAAAATATTTCATGTTTGGAAAATTCTTTTGTACCCATTTGCTTTTTGTCTGAGAACCATGTCTATTTTTATAACTTGAGTGTGAGTTCCATATGTCCTCACATTCTGTATACTGTACCCATTTTCTAGAGAACCCAGTAGCTTTTATACAGGCTCTTCTCTTCTTAGCCCTTGTGGTTTCAGAACAAGCTTTATTTTATTACAAGTATACTAATGACAACTCCTGGTTCTAATTCTACCTGCCATTTTGGTTGTGGAGGTAGTTTTATGTAATCTATTTGATTGCTCCTCTAGCAGACAGAAGGAGCTCAAAAGATGTGATATCCTTCAGTAAGTTTACCTGATCTTCTACTGAAGAATTTCTTAGCAGAAATGACTGGGAAAGTTTGGGAAAGTCAGTCATAAAGGAAGAATAATTCATTATGAAAGCAAACAGAAGAAAGTAGGATATTCTGAGCCCCCCCCCCCCCCCCCCAGGAAGTCTGGAGAAAAAGTCCTCATGTCACCAACTTCTCTGTTGCATGAATTTTAGTGTTTTGCTATAAGACAGCATGAGGGTTATCAGGCCAAAATTTGTTATTGTGTTTCCAGTACAATTTATCTTGAATATTTAAGTTAGTTTTTATTCGTCAGTTTTCTTTGAGCAAACATTCTTAGCATTATGTAGAATTTAGCTTTTCAGAGAAAATTAAATGAGAGAAAAATGTCAAAGTCCTCTGCCTTATTTGGCTTTTATATCTCTGTCCTTTGGAAGAGGAGCTGCATGGCTGTAGTGCCTCCACAAAAAGCTGAAGTTGAGTTCCGGGGAGAGAATGAAGTCATTTTTCCCCTTTAGCTCATTAATTCTCATATGCCATGTAATAACTAAACACCCCATCACAGGATGTCACTCCAGTAATTCTTGTGTACAATGTGTGGGTAATCCCCATTCCAGTTTCTAAAGGCAGGAACCTCCTGAGGAAGCAGGTGCATTGGTTCCTTTTGGTTTGAAGAGAGTACTATTTGTTACACTATGGCTGCGCTTGAAGCCTCTTGACTTAGAGTATTGACCCCTGGTGACATTTGTGTGGGACAGTCCATCCTGACCTTGAAATTCTATTTCTTTGAAAAAACTAAGGAACTAGAATGTTTAGAGTTCATAAAATAACCTCTCAACTCTGGGAGATTTTAAAAAAATGATCCTCTCACAAAAATTAGTTTAGAAGAAAGCCCAATTCCTTCAGAAGTTATCATTTAAAAACTGACAACTATTCACACTCAGTTCCTTAAATTAGCTGGAATTGGAACATTTTACAATTTGTACCTAAAGAATTTGGGATAAATTTACTTGTTAATGGCATTCCTACTTATTCCTACTTACTGCTTAACATTTCAGCTCTTTTGACCAGGATGGTTGTAAATTAGGGAAAATACCTGTATGTTCTACATCCAATTCAAGAGGACTCTAATTAAGAGCATTTATGTCATAATTATAATTTTCATTTTTTCCATAAAATAAGCATTATGATTGCACACTCCTATTGTCTGAATTTATGTAAGAGGTATAGCTTGCTTAAAATATATATGTAAAGTTATATTTTCTTAGAAACATGGATGTTTGCAACCTTTGCTTTCATAGAGATTACCACCATGCATTCTCCCTGTTTTGTTTTCATGAAGACTGTGTTATATACCAGAGGCTTCTGATTATCAGTGATAACCAGTTTTAACTGCCTGTATGTACCAGATTTGTGAACTAATTTAAAAAAGCAGAAACAAACCATGAATAAAATGGAGTTTGCAAACTAAATACCATTAATCATTTTCACTTGTGTTGATTGACTGAAATTAATCAGCAAAGCCATTTACATTTAGTGAAAGTCAATTTCCTCAAGTGATCTCCCTGGTAGCGGTTGTTTACTCACTACCTGGAGAGCAGAGATAAGGATTACTTTATTGCTATAGATATTTTACCATTGGTATTTCAAATATAAGCACAAAACACATTATTATTGTCAAAGAAAATTCATTGATTTAACACTACTTTTGAAATTATGTATAAACATGCAAACAAGTAAGAGCCTGAGTACAAACCGTATGACAAAAGTCTTGAATGCAAAAGCAAGAAACATGAACTAGATAGACTTTCAGAAATGTGTATTTAAAAGAAACAGAATTTCCAAATTAATTTGAAAGCTGCCTTTCTAAAAACTTAGGTCAGCTTCATTTATCACTTCAATTTAAATGTTTTATATATCTACATTTTTAGTCCTGGGCTTTCACTTGACTTGCAATTACACATTTTCAACTATTAATAACAAGCCATTTTAAGTGGGTTATTATGTTAAAACTAAATATGTAAAGAGCTTAACTCAGAATCTTTTGTTATACACTAATTTCTCTTTCCATCTACTCTTTTTCTTTTTTTTTTTTTTTTTAAGATTTTATTTATTCATAGAGACACAGAGAGAGAGAGAGAGGCAGAGACACAGGCAGAGGGAGAAGCAGGCTCCATGCAGGAGCCGGACATGGGACTCGATCCCGGGTCTCCAGGATCACACCCTGGGCTGCAGGTGGTGCCAAACCACTGTGCCACCGGGGCTGCCCCCATCTACTCTTTTTCTATTGGTTGTCACCATTCTACAAGTCTACTTTAAACCTTAGAGTCTTGAGCCTTCCTTTTCCTTAAATTGTTACCCAATCTGTTTATGAGAGTTCAGTTCATTCTCTCAAGGCTGTTTTGATGAAACCTAAGATTTCCTAGCCTGCCTCTAGGGTAAACTTACTACCCTGGACTGTTTGACCTGTGCCCTCCTGTGATTTAGCTACACCTGTCAAAAGTATATTCAAAATGCCAACCAAGGTTTACACAAGCCTACCTAAGTGAACAGAAAACTGAAGATTGTATCATCCAAAGGCTAATTTATTAGATAGTTATCAAACTCAAATACATCGGAAGTAGTGAGATACTCTGGTCAATTCAAAATCGTTGAAACATTTTCATAATAATTTATAAAGTTACAGTATAAGCCCTCTCACTGATCACAATTATTCTTCCAGTTGTTATTAAATTGCTTTACATACTTGTAATATAATTGCTCTACTCTTAGAATTTCAAATGTGCCTTTCTATTTAATCTGGAAGTTTTCTCAGTTGTATTGCCTACATATTACTTTGTTAGGCAGCTGTGACTGCTTAAACTTTCCTCATTTTTGGAGAGTTAGGTTTATCCAGTTCTTTTTGCTTATAAAGACACCAGAATGGTTTTTAACCTTGTTCTGAATGCTTTAAGGGTACTAGAATAGAATTTTGGGGAAAGATGTAAACATTTTCCCCCAGTCTGCCACTTCTTACACTGCCATCTAAAAAAAAAAAAAAACCACTGTATTGGGTCCACTCAATCTGCAATCTCATGAATACTGGGTTTTTGCTTTTTTAAAGTTTACTACTTTAATAGGTATGAAATAGTGCCTCGAGGTTGTTTTGATTTTCCAAATGTTTCATGACTAGCAAGACTGAACATGTTTTGACACGTTGGTTTTTCCTATTTCTTCTGTTCTTGGTGTCCTATGACCATCTGTACACTGGGGACTTGGGAGATAAAAATACAGCACGTGCTTCCTCCTAATGTCACCCTCAGGTCAGAAATGAGGTGTTTTGTGCTTATTATAGCATGATGACCCCACAAGACGGGTAAACCTAACAAATGGCTGACGATAACTTCTCGTTTATTAATTCAAACGAACCGCCCTTAACCTCCAGTATTTACCGGATACCATAGACTAAAGCCTGCGGAGACACCGAGGAACCAGAGACTTGATCCTTGCTCTCACGAGGGCTTACGGGTCAGCCTTGTGCTCGTCACCGCAAGCGTTAGCAAAGCTTTCGACAGGAAATGAGAAACGCAAATCTGTCCTGTAAACGTGCATCCTCCTCCAAGGCATATGCCTAGTCCCGCTCGGGCACACCTCCGTGGGGGGAAGGAGTCTTCCGCTCGGCTGCCCTTCACGCCCTCCGGCTGGGGAGCCCGGCTTCACTCCGACGTCCGGTGCTGCTACAAACCTCAAGTTAAACCTCGGCAACCTACCAGCGGCGCCGAGCGAGGCCCCACACCCGGCGGGCCCCCCGCGCCCGCCGACGCCGACGCCTCCGCCGCCCCCGCCCTAGGCCTCCGCCGCCTTCCCGCGCTCCTCCAAGCTCGGCCCCTCCCCTCAGCCCACCTCTCCGACCCCTCGGCCCGCATCCGCACGGCTCTCGCCACCTCCTAGGCCCCGCCCCTCCTCTCGGCCGCGCCCTTCCCGCCCTGCGATGCCTTTCCGAGGACCCCTCCAACTTCCACTCCTCTCCGCGCCCAGGCTTGCGCCAGCGTCGGCTCCCAGGCCGCCCGCCCTGCGCTCCGCCGCGGCCACCCTCTCCCTTACTCACGGGAGGAAGAGCCGACGGACGTCCCACCCCCTCCTGGCCTGGGGCGGGGTGCGGTGAAGCTTTGGAGCCCGTTTTACGACAATGTGCGGCGGCGCGGCGCGGCTGACGGCAGCGGCGCCCTGCTCTCGGAGAGGTCACTCCGGAGACGGCGTTGGTCTCGGGGTGTGGGGGTTGCTGGCACTATGTGGCGCGTCTGTGCTCGGCGGGCCCGGAATGCGGCCCCGAGGGCAGGATTCGCGGTTCCGAGGGCGGCCTTGCGGGAGGAGCCGGGAGCTCCGCGCGTGACCTCGCGCGCTGGCGCGGCCCCGGCTCGCTGCAGTAGTGGGACTGCGGGGTCCGGCGGGGTCCGGGCACTCTGCAGCTGGAGCCTCGGCTCGTGGGCGACGCAGAGGAATCGCCTCCTGCTGCAGCTGCTGGGGTCGTCCGGCCGCCGCTGCTATAGCCTGCCCCCGCATCAGAAGGTGAGCCCCGGACCTGCCCTTCTCCGGACCCCGTTTGTCCTTCAGGGCAGACTTCTTGGCTTCAGGATCCTCCTTCTGAGGACTCCGGGATCTTCCGTCCCCGTCCCGGCACAGACCGTTTGTCTCTTCTCCGAAACCAAGCTCTGCTCTGGCTCTTGAGCTCACTCACCTCTGCTCATCTTTTTATTCCATTGAAGGAAAGGAGTTCCAGGCTTCCGCCCCTTGATCTGTTCCATTGAAAGCAGAGCTCCAAACCTGAGGCTATTTGTGGAATGTCTGCTGAGTTAGGTGCTCTGTCAGCCCCACGGGACCGTGGAGCAGGAACCTTGCCACTGGACAGCTTCTGGTGCTGGTGGCGACAACTCCCTTTCTATCCCCAGTGCCAAGCGTGTGACCGGGGACTCAGTGCGCTCTTTGCAATAAATACAATTGAATGAAGCATTTAACCAGACAGAGAGAGCTTAGCCTTTTTTTTTTTTTTTTTTTAATTTAGTGTTTCTCCTTTTTCTCCTCCAGGTTCCTTTGCCCTCTCTTTCCCCCACAATGCAGGCAGGCACCATAGCCCGTTGGGAAAAAAAAGAAGGGGAAAAAATCAATGAGGGTGAACTAATTGCAGAGGTAAGTTGTTTAAAATATTGAAAATGGGGATGCCTGGGTGGCTCTGTGGCCGAGGATCTGCGTTGATCCTGCTTCTCCCTCTGCCTATGTCTCTGCCTCTCTCTTTGTCTCATGAATAAATAAAATCTTAATAAAAATAAAATATCAAAATGAGAAGGAACTGGCTTAGTTAAATTAACTGTTAGTTTTCCTGATAGGTAGCTACCCCTTTTGCTTAAGAAACTTAGATGGGTTTTTTTGTTTGTTTGTTTGTTTGTTTACAACTTGATGTTAGAGAAGGCTGGTTAGATAATCCTGCCAGCAGCTAGCCAGGCTGATTTTTAGCTAAGGTGGTTTTTTTTTTTTAAATAATTCCTTTCAGGTCTATTAATAGAGGCTTTATCTTCACATGACTGTTGAACTGTGTGATTATAGGCACAGTCTCATAAATTTCCCACTGGTGGCATAAATTTAAGCTGCTGGTTTCTGTTAAAAGGTTGAAACTGATAAAGCCACTGTTGGATTTGAGAGCCTGGAGGAGTGTTACATGGCAAAGATACTTGTTGCTGAAGGTACCAGAGATGTTCCAGTTGGAGCGATCATCTGTATCACAGTTGAAAAGTGAGTAGTACCTTGGTAATTTGCAGAACTGGGGTGCTTAGTGTGGAGTGTTTTGACCCAGAATTAAGAGAGCAGGAGTGAAAGGCTTCTGAGCTAAATCTGCTTTGCAATCTCCTGTGCTTACACATTCTTTCTCTTCCATAGGCCTGAGGATATTGAGGCCTTTAAAAATTACACATTGGATTCCTCCGCAGCACCTACCCCACAAGCAGCCGCAGCACCAACCCCTGTTGCCCCTACTTTGCCACCTACACCTCCCGCTCAGGCTCCTGGTAGCTCCTACCCCACTCACATGCAGGTGAGGCCCCTCATCTGGGTATTTGCTCTAGAAAATTTATTATTCATTATCTTTCATTCTGGAAATTGGCATTAAATATGTCTAGCTCTTGTCATTTGAAAGTGAATAGGGATTTAAACATGAAAATTGACAATTTTATTCTTAGTCATTATGTCAGTTGTTTGAGTTTGGACAGTCTCCTTTAAACTTTTCCAACCTCAGTGTGGTAGATAGGATAATGCTTGGCATTTCTCATTCAAGAATATTATATTAGATTTTGAGGATGATTTGTACTTATATCTACTCCTCGTATAAATAAATTGTTTAATAGGCCTCAAATGTTGTCTATAGAATAAAAGTCCCCAGTTGATGTTTTCTTTTGACATTAGGTGTTCGTTTTCTAAGAGTGGGTGAACTAGTCCCGTAATATTAATAAATGAGGAAACTGACAATAAAGTGTGAAAGTAAGATTTACAGAAGAGCTGAAGGCATTAAATATGATCACTGTTGGTTCTGTGAAATCTGTTTCTAAGAAACTACAGCAGCTTATTAGATATTAAGGTTATCCCATGTATATTTGTGTGTTTTGGATATTGGAAATGGGTAAAAAAGCAGCTGGCCTTTTTCTAAAGGATTAAGACTAAAACTTTTCTTTCACTTAATTTATTTGTAGAAATTTCTGTATAGGAATCATTTTCTTTTTTGGACATAATGTTCTTCTCCATGGTCTGTTATTAATAGCCACTTGTGGTGAAGTTTTGTGTGGTGTTTGGTTCACACATTTATTTCATCCTATTCAGTAAAGTCTATCTCACTACATAAGACATACTTCATTTCTCTCCATTTTATGTCTGTGGCTTTGTGTGCAAGTGTTAATGGTTGTGTCTTAGTTGTTTTTTAAGATACTGTATAGAGATTATTGGCTCCTCTGATTTTTTAAGAAGTAGATGTAGGTGACAAAGTCTGTACAAGAAGAACATTTTAAAGCAATATTTTCTAATTAGAATTCTAAGTTTTTCTTCTTTTTCCTTCCTTCCTGAGACATTAATTGAAGTGATTTCTCTCTCGGCATAATCCTATTGCTATTAGATATAAAAAAAAGTAAGAAGCAAGCCCATAACAACTGGATAAGCACCAAAATTCAGGGGACACACAAGCCATATGAATGGCAAAGCAATGTTTCATTGAGATCAGCCAATCTGATGTTTAAATTTTGAGATGGAAGTGACTATTTCCTTTATTTGCTTATTTTTCCTGCAAATAGTTAAAGTTCTACATCTTCCTTACCAATTTGGAAGACTTCATTTGGATGCCTTTTCTTTCTTTTTCTTGTCGGATTGCTTGTGACTAGGACTTCTAGACTATGTTGAATGAAAGTAGCGAGAATGGACATCCTTACCTTGTTCCTGATCTTAAAGGGAAAGCTCTCAGTTTTTCACCATTAAGTATGATGTAAGCTGTAGGTTTGTCATTTAGGCCTTTATTAAGGATGCCTCAGTGGTTCAGCGGTTGAGTGTCAGCCTTCGGCTCAGGGCGTGATATCCCCGTCCAGGGATGGAGTCCCACATTGGGCTCTCTGCGAGGAGCCTGCTTCTCCCTCTATGTCAATGCCTCTCTGTGTTTCTCGTTAATAAATAAATAAAATCTTTAAAAAAAAGAATAAGGGCTTTATTATGTTGAGTATGTTTCCTCTGTGCCCACTTTGTTGAGTTTTTATCATGAATGAATATTGAACTTTATCGGATGCTTTTTATTTCATCTATTGAGATGATCATAATGGTTTTTATCTTTTCTTTTATTAATGTGATATATCACACTAATTGATTTGTTAATATTGAGCCACCCTTGCATCCCTGGAGTAAGTCCCCTTGATTATGGTAAATTTTTTAAATATATTGGTGGATTCAGTTTGCCAATATTTTGTTAAGGATTTTTGCGTCTATGTTTATCAGAGATAATGGCCTGTAGTTTATTTGTTTGTTTTTGATGGTTTAGGTATCAGTGTATAATAGTGGCCTTATAGAATGAATTTGGAACTTTTCTTCCTTATTTTTTTGGAATAGTTGAGCAGAAAAGGTATTGATTCTTTAGATGTTTGATAGAATTCACCCGGGAAGCATCTGGTCCTGGACTTCTGTTTGTTGGGAGTTTTGTGATTACTGATTGAATTTCATTGCTAATGATCAGTCTGTTCGAATTTTCAGTTTCTCTCTGATTTAGTTTTGGAAGGTTTGTGTTTCTAGTAATTTATCTATTTCTTCTAGGCTGTCCAATTTGATGGTGTATAATTTTTCATAATATTCTTTTCTTATCTTGGAAAGGTATTTGGGAAGTTTAAGAGAAATGCAGTTCCTCTAAGTGAAAAGATAGATGCTAGTACAGAGCGCAGCAGAATTTTAATGGAATAGTCTAGACCAAGATCATTTTGTGAAAACGAAAAATTCTAGCTTAATCTAAGTGATAAAAAAGATGAAAAGATGCTCTGTGCTTAGATATATAATTGAAGAATTAATTTTGACTATCTACAAAGAACTGTTTCCTAACTTACCCCTTGCTTTTAACTTTGGTTGAAGAGAAGAGGCCAGAGCATCACTAATACTATAAACCTTGAGGTTTGGAGGTTGATTCAGCTGGTGGGCCACTGTTGAAGCACTGATTCTTGGCTGTTATGGGAGTATCAGACAGATGGGGATTTGGATAGTCAGAGTCACCATCATTCCTACAACTATTGAAGCTTAACTCAGTGCGGTTGTGTCCACAGCTTCCTAGGATTAAGCAATAATATGTGTTTGTTTCTACAGGTGGTTCTTCCTGCCCTCTCTCCTACCATGACCATGGGCACAGTTCAGAGATGGGAAAAAAAAGTGGGTGAGAAGCTAAGTGAAGGAGATTTATTGGCAGAGATAGAGACTGACAAGGCCACTATAGGTGAGATTTCTTCAGCTCTTAATGGTTGAGGCACTGAGTTTTCCAATGAGGGAAGAGGATTGCCGTCCTATCCTATAATGAGTGAGTGATAACATGAAAAATTTTAATTTTTGGGATTCATTTCCTGGAACAGGCTATGTCATGACAGCAGGGGTGCCTAGTGGAGTTTGTCAGTTCCACACTGCACTCTTAATGAATCGAGGATATGTCAACCTAGAGATTATTTTTATCTAGAGTCTTACTATGTTATTAAGAAGCTGTATCAGCACTGCTGCTGTTTAAACTGGGCAAGGGGGAGAAAAGAAGAATTAGGAGAAAATTACTTTCAAGGCAAGAAAATAACAGAGTTTAAAATGACTGAGGTAAAACTGAAACCAGGATTTGGATTGCTTTCATAGTGTGAGAATGACTGATAGGATGTATGTATATGTATATATATCTGTTCACACATCATACTGCATTTCCATATATTCCCAATTCATTTTTATGCTCAGAACAAAGACTACCTAGACAATCTTATATTTGTTATAATATTTAGAGATTAGTAGATAGATCTATTTCTTTGTTGTCCAGTCCCCAAAGATGCAGTAGGCAATTCCGGGCATCCTCTGCAATGGTGGTTTTGAGATTGTGTTCTTCAAACCCCACGATACCTTGATGGCACCTTGGTACAAAGGAGACATAATGAACAGACTCTAGTCGCCTTACCCCTTGCCCCAACTTCACCTTTTTATCTCTTTGCATATTGTATTCCTCCCAAAAGATTTTATTATAAGAAAGGATTGTTTGTTGGAAACAAACAAAACCCATTGGTAACAATAGATCTGCTTTACCTTTCAATTTGAATACCAGAATTGCTCTAGAGATGGTATTCTAGAGACTCTAGTCACTGGAGAAGCATTACCTTGGTCAAATTCTTTAAACCGTCTTGTGGCCTTGGAGTCCTTTTTTTTTTTTTTTTTTTACATATCTTTTATTGGATATTCTTTTTTTTTTTTTAATTTTTTTTTATTATTTATTTATGATAGTCATACAGAGAGAGAGAGAGAGAGAGAGAGAGAGAGGCAGAGACATAGGCAGAGGGAGAAGCAGGCTCCATGCACCGGGAGCCTGACGTGGGATTCGATCCCGGGTCTCCAGGATCACGCCCTGGGCCAAAGGCAGGCGCCAAAGCACTGCGCCACCCAGGGATCCCTTATTGGATATTCTTAATTGATAAAGGGAAGATTTCATCAAAGATGTATTTGTCAGGGAGGGGCACAACACAACAGAAAGCCAAGATATGCAAGGCAAAAATTGTTCTTTGCAATGTTGTCTTTTAGTTTTACTTTTGTAACACTTCATGTTTGAGTTTTTTCTAAGAAGTCACTGTATAAAATGTAAGCGGTCAACACCACAGAAACCCTAATAATGCCATATTTCTTCACATTGAAATATTTAGTTGAATACCAAATATCACCTCTTTGAAAAACTCCACAGATACTTTTAAGGGCATAATCCCATATCACTGTCCATTCTAATAGCTCCCTTAATTTAACATCCATATGGTTCTGATTTTTAGCAGTACAATTGATGCCATATTGGTACAGATGATGCCTTCTTGGAGTCTTGTGGGTCTGCATAGTGGCCTCCCTTAGAGATGTTTTTAGGAAAATGTTCAGAACTAATTACTGTCTGTAATCTCTCATAGTTTTATTTGACAGCTATTTATTATTTACTTTGTCCCAGGTACTAAGTACTTGGAAAATAATGATTTTTATAACATACCTGTGACATAGGTATTGTTATCCCCATTTGTAGCTAAAGAAGCTGAGACACAGGGATCCCTGGGTGGCGCAGCGGTTTGGCGCCTGCCTTTGACCCAGGGCGCGATCCTGGAGACCCGGGATCGAATCCCACGTCGGGCTCCCGGTGCATGGAGCCTGTTTCTCCCTCTGCCTGTGTCTCTGCCTCTCTCTCTCTCTCTCTCTGTGACTATCATAAATAAATAAAAATTAAAAAAAAAAAAGAAGCTGAGACACAGAGATATTAAATAACAAAAAAGATTACATAGCTAGTTTCTACTTAAGGAGAAGAGCTTTTTTACTTAAAACTGTGCTTTGAGTTTGGTGGAATAGTGGAGTCTCTTAAGTTCCATCATGGTCTTTCTTTCTATTTCAGGTTTTGAAGTACAGGAGGAGGGTTACCTGGCAAAAATCTTGATCCCTGAAGGCACAAGAGATGTCCCTCTAGGAACCCCACTTTGTATCATTGTAGAAAAAGAGGAAGACATACCAGCATTTGCTGACTATAGGCCAACTGAAGTAACTGATTTAAAACCACAAGCCCCACCATCTACGCCACCCCCGGTAGGTATGCTTCTAGAATTGAGCAAACACTTAACCGTATTCATCTCTAAATTAAGGGATTAGATTGGATGATATTCTGGGTTCCTTCTAGATTCTGTGACTTAACGAAGAAGATGGTTGGGGTGCCCAGCTGGCTCAGTTGGTACAGCCAGCAACTCTTGATCTCAGGATTGTGAATTTGAGCCCAAAGTTGAGTATAGAGATTACTTAAAAAAATTTTTTTTTTAAGATTTTATTCATTTATTTGACAGAGAGCGAGCACAAGCAGGGGGAGCAGCAGGCAGAAGGAAAGGGAGAAGCAGGTTCCCTACTCTGTAGGGAACCTGATGCAGGCTCAATCTCAGGATCATGACCTGAGCTGAGGCAGACGCTTAACCGACTGAGCCACCTAGGCACCCCTAAAAATTTTTTTAGAGCTTTAAAAGAAAAAAAAAAGAAGAAAGAGATAGTGAGCTTTTGTGGAGATCTGAAAGGTATATGGCAGTGCACCATTCCCCTAATAGTTGTTGGATCCTTGTAGCTTATTTTTTTCCTACTGTCTTGAGTCCTGCAGAGAACAAAGCCGAGGTGACATGTTCTTTTTCTGCGTGAGGTGTTGATATGCATGCAAATGGAAGTTACTGTATACAGTTGTTCATGAACAACATGGGATCTGGAGCACCAATTCCGTGCCCTTGAAAATCTGTGTATGACTTTGTATTCCCCCCAATTTTAACTACTGAGAAAGCCTACTGTTGACTGGAAGCTTTACCAACCATGTAGATAGTCAACACATATTTTGTATAGTATATGTATCTGATATATATTGTATACCGTAGTTTTAAAGTACACTAGAGAAAATGTCATTAAGAAAATTGTAAGGGAGAGAAAATACATTCACGGTTATTTTATAGTACAATATTTTACAGTACAATACTGTAAAAAATACATGTGTATGTAAATGGGCATGTATCATTCAAACTTGTTTGTACTTTTGGTATTCCTTTATGATAGTGGGTCAAGCTTATTTCTATAGTACATTAGAACCTTGACATAACATGGCTTGTTTTGCTTAGAATCTAGTCTCGTCATTGTGTGCTGTACAGGATACATTATATATCTAAAATATATTTGTATGTACTCTAGGCCTAGACAACACTATGACGAGGCTTTTGTAGATGTTAGAGTCATATGAGCTTTAGACTAAATACACATTTCTGTCAGGGAAAACTTGATTTCTGACTTCCCCACGTTTGTGGGGAGTCGGCAAGGAGTAGTGACTTCAACATGGAACATTCTAGCATAATTTATTTTGAAATGAAGTTAAGTAAAAACAAAGCCACGTAAGAGAATAAGGAAACAGTGAGAGATTAAAGTGAATAATTCTGTAAGGATATTACATACTGGTTAGCAGTATGAAATTCCATGTCTCTTCATGTTACCGTGGAGTAAGATAACATGGTTCTGTCTTTAACATAAAGTATTACTACTCTTCATATGGCTGTGTTATGTTGGTTAAGCAGGAAAACTGTGCATTATGATCTTTGGGAGAAAAAAGTTATTTTGACTTCATAATAAAATGTAAGCTCTTGATCTTTCAGACTGGTCTTTGCAGTGGTAAATTAACAATATGTAACTTTTTTCAAAAGGTGGCCCCTGTTCCTCCAACTCCCCAACCTGTCACTCCTACACCTTCAGCCCCCCGCCCAGCTACTCCTGCTGGACCCAAGGGAAGATTGTTTGCAAGCCCACTTGCAAAGAAATTGGCAGCAGAGAAAGGTATTGACCTTACACAAGTAAAAGGTAAGTTTGTCTGGAAATACTTAATTATTAGTGAAAGTATAATGTGCTTGTTCAGCAGAGTTGAGTTTTAAGACTTGATTATATAATAAGAAACCTGTTAATGTGAGGCTGACTGAATTTAGCAATACACAACATAAAAAAAACATAAACCTGGGGTGAATTTAAATGACTTTGAATAACAAAATTCATATAAAACTGAACTGAAGTTCCCTGAGGGCAAAGGAAAATGTCTTATTCATGTCTTTTTTCTTCCCAAAAAGAAAGTATAGCTTACTGATAAGAGGTTACTTATTTAGAAAAGGGGAAATTACTAATTCTGAAGCCTGTTTGATGGCTATTACTATGTGCTAGTTCCTGAATTGCCACATGACATTTCATAAAGTAAGAATTCACCATTTTGGGGATATGAAAAATACTCTTAAGGGATCTCCCTTACTGTTAAGTAGTAAAGTTTTAATTTTTTTTTGAAGATTTTATTTATTTATTCATGACAGACACAGAGAAAGAGCGAGAGGCAGAAGGAGAAGCAGGCTCCATGCAGGGAGCCCAATGAGGGACTTGATCCTGGAACTCTAGGATCATGCCGGGCTGAAGGCAGGCGCAAAACTGCTGAGCCACTCAGGGATCCCCAGTAGTAAAGTTTCAATTCGCATCTAGTTACTAGTTATTTCCCCAGTTGTCCAGCTATGGGTGCTCAGTGCCGGTTATCATCTATCTATTGCCTTTTGTTTTGTGGTTAGAAGGCAAGCCACTCCCGAAAGAATAAAAATAGAATATTGTAAATTTTTTGGACCTCAGGGGGTTCTTATAAATATTTGAAGTTGCTTTTTTCCATCTTTACGTTATTGCACTGGTGTATTGCCATTTTGTATATATATGTGACTAGAACTAGGGATAGCAATGTAAGTTGGAATAAATTTTAAGGAGATGAGGAACTGAGTTAATAATTATATCCAAAGAATTTATGACGTGAAGGATTATTTGAGATACTTAGCAACACTGGCTGCTGTACCAAAGATAAAATTTGAGAAAGAGATAGAAATTCTAATCTAGGGATGCCAGTCATCTATTTGTTCAAGAAGTATTACAGCCTTGGGATGCTTGGGTGGCTCAGCAGTTAAGCATCTGCCTTTGGCTCAGGGTGTGATTCCAGAGTCCCAGGATTAAGTCCCATGTCGAGCTCCCTGCGTGGAGCCTGCTTCTCCTCTCTCTGCCTGTGTCTCTGCCTCTCTCTCTGTGTGTCTCTTGTAAATAAATAAATAAAATCTAAAAAAAAAGAAGAAAAGAAACTGTAATCTGTTAGGTGATTCATTTACTATTATTTAAAATACCAATATTCATGGAGTCTGTGCGTCCAACACTTGTTCATAAGAGAAGGAAAAAAAATAAGGAGATTTCTCTCTCTCTCTCTGTCTCTAATAAATAAGTAAAATCTTTTAAAAAGGAGGGGGGTAGCCCCAGTGGCTTAATGGTTTAGTGCTGCCTTCAGCCCAGGGCATGATCCTGGAGACCCAGGATTGAGTCCCACGTCTGGGCTCCCTGCATGGAGCCTGCTTCTCCCTCTGCCTGTGTCTGTGCCTCTCTCTCTCTCTCTCTCTCTCTCTCTCTCTAATAAATAAATAAAATCTTAAAAAAAAAAAAAAAAGATTTCAGTCTCAGATGTTTATATTACCAAAAATAAAGAGTAAAGCAGAAAGGAAGTATAGCATAGTAGTCAGGAGTATGGACTCTGGAGTTGGAATGCTCAGGTTTGAACCCCGGCTCTGTTATACACTAGCTGTTTGACCTTTTGTGTCTCAGTTTCTTTATTTGTATATAAAAATAAGGCCTTATAGGTTGTGAGGATAAATTAAGTTAGCAGTGCCTCTATATATAAAACATATACAGGTGTTAGCTGTGATAATGAAGATAACTTGTGATTACCTAGGTTGGTCCAAATGCTAAGAGAGAATAAACCCAAGTGACAACACCATTGAATGACAAAATGAATATTTGTGTAGTCTTGACTGCTGTTAGACATGGTGGTTGGGGAAGATCTTTCTGATGAGGTGACATTTGATCCTACCTGAAAGATGAGAAGGAGTCAGATGTACGCCAACTGTGTGAAGAACTGGGGACAGGGAGACCAGTAAAACAGTGGTCTCTGAAGTGGAAGAGAGCTTGGCATGTTTGAGGAACATTAGGGAGGCCAGTGTTCATGGGGGTGAGGTTGGAAAGAAACATAGGGAAGGGTAAGAACAAGGATTTGACAGGTCATGGTTGAATTTGAATTTTATTTAAAGCATAGCAGAAAGCAACTAAAGGATTAAAACAAAGAAGTGACATAAAACGATTCGTATTTTTAAAAGATCATTTTGGCTGTTTTGTGCAGATGGGTTAAATGAACCCCAAAGTCCCTGTTAAAGATGTTGTTAGAGCTGACAGTGGTGACTTAGACAAGCATGGTCAGACTGGAAATGAAAAGAAATGGACAGTTTCAAGATACATTTTTGACAGAATCAACAGAACTTAAAGATGGTACATGGGGACTTGATAACAGTTCTTTCAAAACAAAGGTGTGTTGGAAGCCAGTCTGGGTAGGCTGAAAAGTAGAAAGTGGATAGAGAAATGGAAACAGCTTTGTGGACACCTCATTTTAAAAGCTTTCCTATGGAGGAGCAGGAGCTAAGATGGTGGTATAGTAGGTGGACCCTAAGCTTGTCTCGTCCCTTGAACACAGCTAGATAACTGTCAGATCATTCTGAATACCCAGGAAATCAACCCGAGAACTGATAGAACAAACATCTAGAGGGAGAGAAGAGACAACATCAGGGAAGGTAGGAAGTGAGTAGACATCGTTTTGAGGAGAAACGGATCATGGATGCTGCAGAACAGAGGGAGCCCTGGTTGTAAAGAGAGGCAAGAGAATGGAGCACACAGGAATACATACAAGGAGAACACTTCCCAAAAGCCATTGGCTGGGAAAATGAGAGAGGCTGATTTTCATGAGTTTTTGCAACCAGCAGGGCTCAAGGACTGGAGTTAGAGGTCCACAGGCTTGGCTGGGATAGAGACCTGAGGGCACTGCCCACTGCAGGCAAAGATTGTCTGACGGATAGAGCAGCCAACACACAGCAGCAGGGTGCACACAGCATACTAGAGACACTCCCTGAAGTGCCAGGTCCTGGCCACTGTGTGACCTCCTCTTAAAGCTATTACTCTCTGGAGCAGGAAATATAATAGGATTTTCTAACATACAGAAAACAGAGACCTAGACAAAATAGCAAGATCGAGGAATTCATCCCAAAAGAAAGAACAAGAAAATGTCATGGCTAAAGATCTGATCAAAACAGATGTAACTAATATGCCTGGTGGAGAATTTAAAATAGTCATATGGATATTCCTGGGCTTGAGAAAAGCATGGACAATATCAGGGAGACCCTTACTGCAGAAGTAAGAGTTAAAAAAAAATCAAGCAGAAAGGAAAAATGAAATAACTAAGATTGGAAAATGGCTGGATATGATGACCACTAGGAGAGAAGAAGCAGAGGAATGAGTAAGTGATTTGGAGATAGAATCATGGAAAATAATGAAGCTGAACAAAAGAATGATGGATCGTGAGATTAGACTTAGGGAACTCAGTGACTCAATCAAATGTAATTACATTCATATCATAGGAGTCCCAGAAGAAGAAGAGAGAAAAAGGGGCAGAAGATTTGAGGACATAAAAAGTGAAAACTTTCCTAGTCTGGTTAACAAAATAGAAATCCAAATCCAGGAGGCACGGAAAATTCCCATCAAAATCAAGAAAAGCAGGCCAACACTAAGACACATTGTAGTTAAATTTGCAAAATATAGTGATTTTGAAAAATCCTAAAAGCAGCAAGACAAAAGAAATCCCTAACTTACAAGGGAAGGACCCATAAGGTTAGCTGCAGAACTTTCCACAGAAACTTAGCAGGCCGGAAGAGAGTGGCATGATATATTCACTATGCTGAGTGGGAAAAATTTATAGCCACAAATACTTTATCCAGCAGGGCCATCCTTCAGAATAGAAGGGGAGATGAAGAGTTTCCCAGACAGGGGTGCCAGGATGGCTCAATTGTTTAAATGTCTGAGTCTTGAACTCTGCTCAGGTCTGTATCTCAGGATTGTCAGTTTAAAAGCCCCACCACGTGGGGTCCCACATTGTATGTGACGCCTACTTAAAACACACACAAGCTTCCCAAACAACTAAAGGAATTTGTGACCACTAAACCAGAGCTGCAAGAAATATTGAAGGGGATTCTTCGAGTAGGAAGGAAAGGCCAAAAGTGACAAAGACGAGAGAAACAGAAAAATCTCCAGAAACAACAAAACAAGTAATAAAATGGCACTAGACATGTATCAATAATTACTCTTAGGTAAATGAACTAAATGCTGCAAGCAAAAGACACAGTGTCAGAATGGATAGAAACAAGACCCATCTATATGCTGCCTACGAGAGACTTTAGACTAAAAGGCATCTACAGATCGAAAGCAAGGGGATGGTGACCTATATGGCTCAATCAGTGGAGCATGTGACCCTTGATCTCAAGGTTATGGGTTTGAGCTCCACATTGGGTTTGTAGATTACTTAAAAAGTAAAAATAAAAATCTTTGAAAATGAAAGTGAGAGGGACAGCCCGGATGGCTCAGCGGTTTAGCGCTGCCTTCAGCCCAGGGTGTGATCCTGGAGACCCAGCACTGAGTCCCACGTCGGGCTCCCAGCATGGAGCCTGCTTCTCCTTCTGCCTGTGTCTCTGCTTCTCTCTCTCTCTCTCTTTGTGTGTGTGTGTGTGTGTGTGATGAATAAATAAACTTTAAAAAAAAAAAGTGAGGGGATGAGAAACATTTATCATGCAAATAGATGTCAAAAGAAAACCAGAGTAACAATGGGTTATATCAGACAAACAAGATTTTATATCAGATACTGTAACAAGATAAAGAAGGGCACTATATCATAATAAAGGGGACCGTTCAATAAGTAGATCTAATTGTAAATATTTATGCTCTCATCTTTGGAGCACCCAAATATATATAAAACAATAACAAACATAAAGGAACTCATTGATAATAATACAATAATAGTAGGGAACTTTAACACCCTGCTTACATCAATGGAGAAATCATCTAAACAATATCAACAAGGAAACCATGGCTTTGAATGACACAGTGGACCAGATGGACTTAAAATATATTCAGAACATTTTATCCTAAAGCAGCAGAATATATGTTTTTTTCAAATGCACATGGGATATTCTCCAGAATAGATCACATACTAGATCACAAATCAGGCCTTAATAAGTACGAAAAGATTCTGATCATAACCATGCATATCTTCTGACCACAACACAGTGAAACTTGAAGTCAATCAACCACAGGAACATATTTGGAAATGCTAAAATATATGAAGAAACAACATGCTACTAAAGAATGAATGGGTCAATCAGGAAATTAAAGAAGAAATTAAAAAAACACGTAAACAAATGAAAATGAAGGCATGCCTGGGTGGCTCAGGTCGTGATCCTGGAGTCCCAGGATTGAGTCCCACATCGGGCTCCCTGCATGGAGCCTGCTTCTCCCCCTGCCTATGTCTCTGCCTCTCTCTCTCTCTCTCTCTCATAAATCTTTTAAAAAAAATGAAAATGACTGTCCAAAACCTTTGGGTTTGTAGCAAAAATAGCCCCAAGAAGGAAGTACATAGCAATACAGGCCTACCTCAAGAAGCAAGAAAAATCTCAAGCAACCTAACCTTACACTGAAAGGATCTAGAAAAAGAACAAATGATGCCTAAAGCCAGCAGAAGAAGGGAAATAATAAAGATTATAGCAGAAATATATCAATATAGAAATTTTTAAAAAACTGTAGGACAGATCAATAAAATCAGAAGCTGTTTTTTTGAAAAAAATAATAACATTGATAAACCCTTACCGAGACTTATAAAAATGAAAAGGGACCCAAATCACAAATGAGAGAGAAAAAATAACCAGCACCACAGAAATAGGATTATAAGAGAATATTATGAATAATTATGGCAACAAATTAGACAATCTGAAGAAATGGATAAATTCCTAGAAACCTATAAACTACCAACACTGAAACAGGAAGAAATGGAAAACTTGAACAGATCAATAACCAGCAAAGAAATGGAATCAGTAATCAAAAATTTCCTCAACAAACAAATTTCCTCACAAACATCTTTGTTTGTGAGATGGCTTCACAGGGGAGTTCTACCAAACATTTCAAGAAGAGTTAATACCTGTTATTCTCAAAACAAAGACTCCACTAAAAAAGGAGAGCTACAGGCCAATATCTCTGATGAACATGGATACGAAAATTCTCAACAAAATACTAGCAAATCAAATCCCAACAGTCAGTAAAAGAATCCTTCACCACAATCAAATGGGATTTATTTCTGGGCTGCAAGGGTGGTTCAGTACTTATAAGTCAACCAACACGATACACCACATTAATGAAAGAGAACTATATGGTCCTTTCGATAGATGGAGAAAAAGCATTTGGCAAAAGTACAAAAATCCATTCATGATAAAACCCCTCAAAGACGTGGGGATAGAGGAAACATACCTCAACATCACGAAGTCCGTCTATGAAAAATCCACAGCTAATGTCATCCTCAGTGGGGAACAACTGAGAGCTTTTTCTCTGTGGTCAGGAACAAGACAGAATGTCCAGTCTTCCACTGAAGTCCTAGCCTCAGCAGTCAGACAACAAAAAGAAATTGGCAAGGAAGAAGTAAAACTGCCGCTATTTGCAGATGATGTGATCTTGTATATATAAAACTCATGGGACGCCTGGGTGGCTCAGCAGTTGAGCGTCTGCCTTCAGCTCAGGGCATGATGCTGGAGTCCTGGGATCAAGTCCCGCATCACGCTCCCCGCAGGGAGCCTGCTTCTCCCTCTGCCTATGTCTCTGCCTTTCTCTCTGTGTCTCTTGTGAATAAATAAATAAAATCTTAAAAAAACAAAAAACTCAAAAGACTCCACTAAAATATTGCTAGAACTGAAACACCATTTCACTAAAGTCCCAGCATACAATATCAACATACAGAAATCTGTTAACTTTCTATACACTAATGAGGATGCAGCAGAAAGAGACATCAAGGAATTAGCCCCATTTACAATTGCACCCAAATCCAGCAGATAGAAGTAAAAGAGCCGAGGAAAGCACTGTATGTGCCAGTACCCAGTTTGTTGTAAAGGATACCACATGGGAACAGTCAATAGAAGAGATGCATACATAGGGCAAGGAGTGGGGTTATTGGGGAAATGTGTGCAGAGCATCCATGCCCTCTCTGGGAGTACAACCCTCTCAGCACATTGATGTGTGTTCCCCAACCCAGAAGCTCCAAACTTAAAGAGTTTATATTTTTTGGAGGTTTTTTTGTAAGAAGCATGGTTACTTAAATCCCTGGCTATGAGTTGTTGAATTCATTCTCCAGTACCCCTGCCCTCCTTGGAGGGACAGATGACTTAGTAAATATGACCAAAATGTAATCATTTGGGGAGAATGTTTGAAAGCTTAAACCCAAATGTTCAGTTTGATTTGTCTCACAGCTACTCATGTTTCATATTTAAGGCAAAACACTTTCACATCACTGTCTCATTTTATTCTCACAGTCTTCCTTTGAGCGGGGCCTGGTATAATCTCTGTCCGGGTATCCATGGGTGACTCAGCAGTGTGGTGCCTGCCTTCAGCCCAGGGCGTGATCCTGGAGTCCCGGGATTGAGTCCCTCATCAGGTTCCCTGCGTGGAGCCTGCTTCTCCCTCTGCCTGTGTCTCATGAATGGATGAATAAAATCATTAAAAATCTCTATCCTACAGATGAGACAAGACCAGCAAAGATAAAGTAACTCTAGTCTTCTGAATTATATTTGACCACAACCCTACATTTTTTTACTCCTAGTCTGGTGTTCTTCCCTTTAAACCATATTGCTTTGTGATGGCCTGTTGTGTCTTCTTCGGGAGACAGGCAAAAAAGTAAAAGATTTCAAATGAGTAAAAGATTTTTCAATGAGTGAAAGCCCAGCCTAAGGCAGGGGATACCGCAGGTTCCCTCCTCTTGGGGGGCTGTGGTATCCAGATCCACCTTGATGATAAGGGGAGGTTATGGTTTCTGTTGCTTATAAAGGGAGAGGTATTTAATAGGGATACTACTACCTCTGTTATAGAGCTCCGAGTGAGGATAAACACAGTCCTAGCCAACTCAGTTTTTATAATGAAGGAAAAGAGTTGGGAAGAACTACATACAACGAGACTCCTTTTAAAAGTCTGCCTTGGGGAAAGATGAATCAATATGACCCATTTTTTTCTAGAAGTGGGCCAGTATAAAAGGTATTTTAATAACTAAATTTTAAATCTTAGAATTAAGGTTCAGAATTCTCTATTTGAATCTAAAGGTAAACCTGATTGCCTGTGCATGGGAGGAGGAAAGAATTGAGTGAAAATGAAAGTAAGCCTGTAGTGTGAAGATTTGAAGATCTTACCTTGTGTGTGACATTGTACACGCTTCATTCCCAGTGTGTGATAGAGGCCAGTTTAGAACCTTGGCCACTACGAGAAAGCTCAGAAGCTCAGAATGATGGAGACCACACAAGGAAGGAGTGATTCTGAAGATAAGATCATTACAGTTGAGAGTTATTTGGGCTATTTTGGGGTGAAAAAATTAACTTGCCTAATATGTCTGAAACGATTGTCATATCTGTTGACTTTGTACAAAGGGAATTCTTTATGATCAGATGAATCTAGAAGCCAGATGAGATCCATTTCAGGGTTCAGAAGGGAGTTTTCAGAGCTGACTAGGAGAGGCGAAAGCTAGACTTGTTTGGGAGGCATAAATTGTACTCAGCTTATCCATATCCCAGTATTTCCCAATTTAAAAGTACGTAAAACTCTTAAATACTTAACAGAGTGTTTGCTGTAGTTAAAAGAATCACTATAGACCAAATGAGAGCACTCTGTGTGAATGATAATTAATAATTGGTAAAAGCTGCCAAAAACATTAAGGTACAGGAGTAAGACAGTGAACCCCTTCAGAGGGCCTTTGGTAGAGAACCCTTAGTAACTTGCCCTTCCCAGATCACGGTGTCAGTCTCCTGGAGGAACAAACAAGTCTGCTCTCACATACGTGATATTTATGCATCTCTTCCAGGGACGGGACCAGAAGGCAGAATCATCAAGAAGGATGTTGACTCTTTTGTGCCTACTAAAGCTGCTCCTGTGAGTTACATTTAGCATTTTTGTTTTGTTTAGTTCTTGGCAGTTTGTCCCTGCAAAATATTCTGTGCAACCTACTAAACCCTTTCGTACATTACTTATGAATGGAATAGCTTAACCAGAATTGTGGGTTTTTTTGTTTTTTTTTGTCTAATTTCACTGGCTAGCAGTAGATATGAATGTGCTGTCATTCAGCACATAAAAGGAAGGATGATATGCTACACTGACATGCATTCCAGTTTCTTTTTTCAATGGTGGTACTAAATTTTTCTTAACAAATCCTCTTCTTATTCAGATCCTATTTTTATTTATTTATTTATTCAGGTCCTATTTTTAAGTGCCTGCTTATAAGTTGGTTGACTAGAGTTTGAGTTTTATGTACTTAATTATTCCACACAGGAATTAAATCCATATAGCCAACCAACTGTCATGCAGTTGGTTAAAGTGTTAAGATAATTAGCTAAAAGTAAGTGAAATGATTTAATTATTTAGATGTTTGCTTTAAAATGAACGGTTTATCATTGTTTTTTCTTAACACTGTTCAGAAAAGTGAATTACCTTTTTATGCTTATTTCTAATCTTTTAAGAATGCATTGATTGCTTTTCTTGAAGGTAATTTTGCAAATACAAAATTATTTTAACTAATCATTAGTTAAAATATTTTAACTAGTTGGTTATTTTAACTAATCATTTCTCTGAACAAAGAAAATGATACTTAAATTAAGTATAAAAATTAAAAACAGACTTCTTATGTAAGCACAGTACAAATCTGAGTCTCTTTTGCTCCCTTGAGTTAGAAATAGCTATTTTCTATAAGCCTTTTAATTTTTACTTTGCCATCTGTTAAGAGTCACTAGCTTCTGCCTGTTGCATATGCTGAGATTGAGCCACAGGTACTAAGAGCTTCTGTACCTCCTTATAGGCTCCAGCAGCTGCTGTGCCTGCTGCGGTTCCAGGAGTGGCACCCGTTCCTTCAGGGGTCTTCACGGACGTTCCAATCAGCAACATTCGTCGGGTAGGAATATTATCCTAAATATTTAGCTGCAGTCAAAGCTGTAGGGGGCATTTTTACTCTGATTGTTCAGTTGCATCCACAGTTTGAAACACTACCAGAGACTTTTTATTTGGGATATTTGGATGATTGGTTGTAGATGTTTGGCTTGGCCAAATAAATACTTGGGATAAACAAACATTGCTCTGATAGATACTACTAGACGGAGTCCAGGTTTTGGTGCATATTCCAATTCCATATTCTAGTTCTGGTAATGCTTGAGGTAGCCATTACCAGGGAACAGGGTAAAGAGGCAAACAGAGCCCTGCCTTAGGTAAAATCTCACCTCAGCTTAAGATAAGTGATGTCTTAATCTTTTTGATTTCAGGTTATTGCACAGAGATTAATGCAGTCTAAGCAAACCATACCTCATTATTACCTTTCCATTGATGTAAATATGGGAGAAGTTTTGTTGGTACGGAAAGAACTTAATAAGGTAAGAGGTTTGGAAATTCCAACTCTGAAATTCTAAAATTCTTGTTTTTCCCCACTAAACATTTACATTTTTACCTGTACTTTTTGTGACGGTATGTTGATGATGGAAAATGGTGTTCTCTTACTAAATTTATTTATTTATTTTAAAGAGTGGGAGACTGGTGGATGGGGAGGGGCCGAGGGAGAGGGAGAGAGAATCTCAAGCAGGCTCCATACCCAGAGCGGAGCCTGACTTAGAGCTGGATCTTACAACTCTGAGATCATGACCTGAGCCAAAATCAAGAGCCAGACTCTTGACTGAGCCACCCAGGCATCCCAGGTGTCTTCTTAATTTTAATTTGCTGAGAGAATATCTTGGAGAACTTTTGTTTTCTAACCCTTGATTAAAATTTCTCATTTAAAGTTGATTTTGCCACGGATCCATTTTAGCCTAGCACAATCTCACTATGATTCTATGAGGCTAGATAAGAAACAGTATGTTTACTCTGTTTACAGTTAAGTACCAACTACCTACTTATGCTTAGCATGAGGCACTTTTAGGAATACAGCATAAGTCATAGTCCTCCATGAGCTTAAGTTTTTAATCTAATGGAGATAATGCATGTGAAAAACAGAAGAGGCAATTTTTATTAAAGTAAAAATACCCGTTGGTAGGTCAATTTCTTTATGGTAATGCCCCTTGACTGCTAAATTACACTGTATAGGTTAAGTGTTCTAGGAATTCAGAGAAGGAGGACACCAATAAAAGTAGTTGGGAAATTCACAGTGGTGTGGGAAAAACTTGATTAAGCTATGGAGAATAGGAAGGGTTTGCATTGGCAAAGAAGTTGAAGATAGTTCATTATACTGATGGAGTATCATAAAGGCAAAATGCTTTTTAAAAAGGACGTAAGTGGGCAGCCCCAGTGGCTCAGCGGTTTAGCGCCTGCCTTCAGCCCAGGGCATGATCCTGGAGTTCCAGGATTGAGTCCCACATTGGGCTCCCTGCATGGAGCCTGCTTCTCCCTCTGCCTGTGTCTCTGCCTCTCTGTGTCTCTCATGAATAAATAAATAAAATCTTAAAAAAAAAAAAAATTTGCGTAGGAGGGACACCTGGGTGGCTCAGTGGTTAAGTGTCTGCCTTTGGCTCAGGGCGTGGTCCTGGTTTCCCAAAACAAGTCCCGCATCGGGCTTCCTGTGGGGAGCCTGTTTCTCCCTCTGCCTGTGTTTCTACCTCTCTCTCTCTGTGTCTCATGAATTAAAAAAAAAAAAAAAAAAAAAAAAAAAGAATTGAGTAGGAGAAGGAGATATGAAAAATGTTTTCAAGGAAGTGAAAAGTAAAAGCCAGTGGCACTCAGCATTATATAGGTTATCTATAACCTCTCTGACCTCCTGCTTTTCCACTCCACTCCTTGCTCATTCTGCTCGAAAAAAATTGTCTTCCTGTTCCTCGACACTCTGCCTGTATACTCCTACTTTAGTCCCTTTGCACGTACTGTTCCCCCTGCATGGAATATTCTTCCCCTAGCATCCACCTAGTTTCTTCCGTTACCACCTTAAGGATTTGACTCAGTATCACCTTCTCTCGCCTTCCCTGGTTACCTTATTCTAAAATTAAGGGAAGAGGAATGGGGTGAGTAATCAGTTTTCCCATTAGTTCTTTTCCTCTGTTTTTCTCTTTAACATTATCTTGCATATTATATATTTCATTTATTTATTATCTGTCTACTCCTTTAGAATGTAAGATCCCTAAGAGTAGAATTTTTACCCATTTTTTTCCACTACTTTATATCCAGGGATTTTTAGAACAGAGTACTCAAATATTAGATGCATGAATGAATAAAGCAAGAAGCATTAACAGGTAGTAACGGGCTATATGGCTTAAAGATGATTGCATGCTTTTACTGGCAAAATGGTAAAGCTATTTTATAATCTGTTTGAAAATTAGACATGAAAAATATACATCCAGTGTATTATTTTATTCTTTTTAACAGTTTTATTTAGGTACATTTCACATATATCATTCAGCCACTTAAAGTTTACAATTCAGTGGCTTTTAGTATATCCTGAGTTATGTGACCATCATAATGAATTTTGGAACATTTTCATCACCCCAAAATGAAATCATTCTCCCATTACCTTAGTTAGCCCCCACTCCAATCCTCCCATCTTCCCCAACCCTAGATAATCACTACCTACTTTTTGTCTTAGATTTGCTTGTTTTGGGTATTTCCTGTTGGAATAGGGATTTCATTGAATCTGTAAATAATTTGGAGAGTATTGTCTTCTTAGCACTGTTCCTACTCCATGACCATGGAGTGTCTTTCCATTTATTTAGGTCTTCTTTCATTTCTTTCACTAATTTGTACAGTTTTTCAAGTATAAGTTTTTGTACCTTTTTTGTTACATTTATTCCTAGATATTTTATTCTTTTTAATACTATTATAAATTTCATTTTCAGAGTGTTTATTGCTATTATATAGAAATACTGTTGATTTTTGTGTATTGCTTTTGTATCCTAAAACCTTTTTATTTAGTGTTCTTTAAGATTTTCTATATGCAAAATCATGTCATCTCCAAATAGAGATAATTTTGCTTTTTCCTTTCCAATTTGGATGTCTTTTATTTCCTTTTCTCACCCAACTTCTTCAGCTAGCACATCTAGTAAAATGTTGACTGGAAGTTGTCTTGTTCTTGATCTTAAGAGGAAGTAAGTCTTTCACTAAAGTACAATGATGGTGGTTGTGGGACTCTTGTAGATCTGTTTTATCATGAGATGTGGGAAGTTCCTTTCAATTCCTAGTTTTTATGAAGTG
The DNA here is from genome assembly GCF_048418805.1 of Vulpes vulpes. Classification (NCBI taxonomy): domain Eukaryota; kingdom Metazoa; phylum Chordata; class Mammalia; order Carnivora; family Canidae; genus Vulpes; species Vulpes vulpes. The sequence goes on along the minus strand of NC_132791.1, from coordinate 122,249,449 downwards.
GTAGTTGAATTTGGTCAAAAGCTTTTTCTGTGTCTATTGAGATGGTCATGTGATTTTGTCCTATATTCTGACATTATTACATTAATTGATCTTCAGATGTTAACCAACCTTGCATTTCTGGGACAAATTCCATTTGGCTGTGGTGAATAATCCTTTTCATATATTGCTGGATTTGGTTTGCTAGAATTTTTTTGAGGGTTTTTGGATCTGTATTCCTAGGTATTTGTCTGAGTTTTATTTTTTCTGGGTTTTGTTTTTTGTGTGTGTGTTTTTTTTTTTTTTTTTTTTTACTGTGATATCTTGGTCTGGTTTTGGTATTGGGTTAATACTGGTGTGTCAGAATGAGTGGGGAAGTGCTCCCTCTTTTGTGTTTTGGAAGATTTTGTAAAGAATTGATATTCTTCAGATGTTTAGCAGAATTCACCATTTGGGGAAATCATCTGGGTCTAAGTTCTGTGTGGGTAGTTTTAAAATTATTCAGTCTCTATTACTAGTTACAGATCAATTCAGAGGTTCTATTCCTTTTTGATTCAGTTTTGGCAGCTTGTATCTTTCTAGGAATTTTCCATTTCATCTAAATTATCTAATTTGTGGGATAATTGTTCATAGTATTACCTTACAATCCTTTTTATTTGGTAGGTTATGTAGTAACGTCCCACATCATTTCTGATTTAGGAATATGAGTCTTTTTTTTCTTTGTCAGTCTAGCTGAACATTTATCATTTTGTTGATCTTTTAACAGAACCAACTTTTGGTTTTGTTCAGATAAGTGAAAATGAAGGCATAACATACCATAACTTAAGGGATACTGCTAAAGCAGGACTTAGTAGGAGGCTTATAGCTACTGACCTACATTAAAGACCTACAAAAAGACCTATATTAAAAAGATGAAAAAAACAACTTTTAATTTCATTTCATCCTTTATACCTCAGGACATTTGTATTCTTCCCCCCAGGTCCCTGCCAGAGGTTATATTTCAGTGTTTGGGAAGAGAGTTTAAGAAACTACAATGGTTTCTTGTCTTTGCAGATGTTAGAAGGGAGAAGCAAAATTTCTGTCAATGACTTCATCATAAAAGCTTCAGCTTTGGCATGTTTAAAAGTTCCTGAAGCAAATTCCTCTTGGCTGGACACAGTTATAAGACAGTAAGTAAGATACTGCTGGTCAAAGTATATGTATCCACCAGCAGATTTCTTGTGCTATCTCACATGTAACTAGGAATATAGGGGATAAGGAGAAATGGAATACAGGGAGGGAGATGACTTCCATAGGCAAAACAGTTTGAAAACAATGTAAAACTATTTATAAGATAAGGCTAAATTTAGATAGTGAAGACTATAAATTCTATGAGTTTAGAGAGGCAGATAAGTTTACAGATGTGAATAATTAAGTTGATAACTGTTATAAAGCAGGGTTGAAATGATTTTTGCTCACCAATTAGTTCTGCTGAATTCTAATGGGAGCAAATTGAAAACAAAACCAAGAAGCATATTTGTTAATATTATGGTGGCATTGTGAGTGGCATGGTGCTCAGTGTCTTCCCATGTCTCATTTTAATCCTTAGGACCACCTTATGAACTAGGGCTTTCACTTCTATTTTACAGGTGAAGAAACTGAGGGTTCAATGAGTTAAATAACTTTGCTTGAATTAATGTGTTATAGTAAGTAGCAAAACTGTGATTGGAATCAAGATTCTGACTTCTGCACCTAGGTTTGTTCTACTATGTAGATTTTTTTATATTATATAAAATAATAGTATATACATTAGAATATTGCTTTGTGGCTTACAGTGACCTACTTAACTTTTAATCTGTGGTCTACTCTCAAGAGGCAAATACAACTTTTTTTTTTTTTTTTTTTTAAGATTTTATTTTTAGAGAAACAGCATGAGCAGGGGCAGAGCATGAGAGGGAAAGGAAGAGAATCCTAAGCAGGCTCCATGCTCAGCAGGGAGCCTGACATGGGGCTTGATCTCTCAACCCTGAGATCATGACCTGAGCTGAAATGAAGAGTCAGATGCCTAATCGACTGAGCCACCCAGGCACCTCTACCTTCATATTATTAAATAACATTTTCCTGTTGCCTTTTATGGATTTTTCATTTTATCAGCTGATTTGATATCAGTGAAGAATAAAATTTAGCTTTTTTGTACCCTACACACACACACACACACACACACACACACACGCTGTTATCCTGCCAAATCGATTATAGCACAAATTCTGGATAAATCAGTATTAATATTTTTATGCCTATGAAAATATTATTTATGATTAAGACATGTATGCTGTGAATACTGACCAAAATGATCTTAATGCTTGTCTAAGAAGGGGCTATCATCAGTTCTTTCTAAAAGTTTCCAAGAGAACACTAAACCATTTTCCAAGCCTGTCAAACGTAACAGGTAACCTACTTTGCTTGGTCATCCATCTCTTAGAGAACATCTGAGGGTCTAAACTATTCCTTATGGACTATATTATTTCCTAGGGCCTCTATTATAAAAGATTTTATTTATTCATGAGAGACACACAGAGAGAGGATACGGGACTCGACTCCAGGATCCTGGGAGGCACCCCCTAGGGCCTCTATTATAAATGACCACAAAATGGGTGGCTTAAAACAAAAATTTATTCTCTCCTACTTCTGAAGGCCTGAAGTCTAAAAGCAAGGTGTTAGTATGGCTGCAAACCTCCATAGGCTCTAGGGGAGAATCTTCCTTGCTTTTTCCAGTTTGGGTAGCTCTAGCATTCCTTGGCTTGTGGCAACATAACTCTAACCTCACATGGCCTTCTTCTCTGTCTCTTACAAGGACACTTGGCATTGGATTTAGGGACCACCCAGATAATTCAGGATGATTGCATCTCAAGATCCTAATTAACCCACAAAGATCTTTTTACTAAATAAGGTCAGATTGATGGGGCGCCTGGGTGGCTCAGTTGGTTAAGCATCTGCCTTTGGCTCAGGTCATGATCTCAGGGTCTTGGGATGGAGCCCCCCCATTGGGCTCCCTGCTTAGCGGGGAGTTTGTTTCTCCCTCTCTCTCTGCCCCTCTCCCTCCACTCATGCTCTCTCTTTCTCTTTCTCTTTTTCTCTTTCTCTTTCTCTCTCTCTCTCTCTCTCTCTCAAATATATATATATATATAAAAGTAAGGTCTCATTGATAGATTCTGAGATTAAGACAAAGATACATCTTTTAGTGAGCTGTAATGAACATCTGTGTAACAATTCAGTGTTGACTTAACATTTTTATTTTTCTTGAGTTGAAGTAGAATTGCTGGGTCATAGGGTAAATTAATGTTTAACCTTTTAAGAGCATCTGAAGAAAACACCTCTTTGATGAGCAGATCAAGGTTGCAGGGCAAGTTCTGAATTGTTCATTAATTGCTATCAAATGCTCTTCATTCATTTATATAGGCATTCAACAAATATTGAATTTGTACTGTTTACTATATTCATTGGTAAACAAGATAAGAAACACTGTGCTTATTAGTCTCTTAGGAGGAAGACTTTTTTTAATACAGGATCATTAGGAAAGCAGTATTTGCTGTGTGATACGTTGGCAAGAGTCCAACCGCGGTAGCTGCCAAGGGGTCACACAGTGCTGTTTGAACAGGTTCTTGTGTTTGCAAGTGACAGTCCCACAAATACCCCTGGTCAGCTTGGCCACACTGAGGGATATGATACCCATAATATTCTAAAACTTGTGCCTAAGAGTAGCTGGAGTTCTTCCTTCATGAGAAGTTTTCATTTTTTTCTCACTTGCAGAACACTTCTGCAGGGGTCCTTACACAAACTCCAAGGAGGCTGTTGATACAATTTAAGAATAATTTGGGAACTTGGATGAGGGGGAATAAATAATCCCTTCCACTACCTCTAACTGAAATTTGGCATTTTCTCCTCCTGTAAACATAAGGAACAAATCAAAGAGGTATTATTAATAGTATTTGTGCTGGTGACCAATAAAAATCACTTATTTTCATATCAGATTGTAGTTTTTGCAGGTGTCATTTTAAAAGTGTTTTTTGCTTATCACTACTTCAAAATTGTATCAATTATTAGACCTCTTGCCAGATCTTGTTATTGTTATCAAATTGTTATCACAATTTTGTTTTTTAAATATCTATTCTGAGAAGGGACTCAGATGCAAAGGTACCCATGGCATAATACAGAGTAGGAAACTTACTTTTTAATGTTCTGAGATGCTACCACCCTACATCCTAAGTTCTCCTGTTTCTCCCACAAGAGAGTCCTCTCCCTCCACTCTTCCTCTATCTCAAACTCTGCAGACTTAGCTCCAAACAGTCTACTTCATCTCAGAATCCAGGAATTTCTTTTTGTGTAATCCTTACTGAATGCTGGGCCTTTTCCACCTGCACCCATGTATCAGGCAAGGCAGGTGCAAGGCAGTTAAAGCACACATGAAGTCAGCCTACTGACACATTTCTCGTTCGATTTTTAAAAGTCCAAGTTAAGAAGTGGGTGTAGCAAAATGTCAAAACCAGGAAAGGTATGCTACTGGCTAAACAGTAGCCCAAACTGAGGTAAATATCAGTATTCTTGCTTAATCTGCACATGAGCTCTTAATAAATATTGATGATTATTGAAATTTCCTTTCCTTTTTTTTTTTTTGAAATAGAAACCATGTCGTGGATGTCAGTGTTGCAGTCAGCACTCCTGCAGGACTCATTACACCTATTGTATTTAATGCACATATTAAAGGACTGGAAGCTATTGCTAATGATGTTGTTTCTTTAGCAACCAAAGCACGAGAGGGTAAACTACAGCCTCATGAGTTCCAGGTAAGGTATTATTTATTTCCCTTCTGAATGTTAAGAATTACATTAATTTTAAGGGTGGCATAATCCCAGACATCTGCCTTTGGCTCAGGTCATGATCCCAGGGTCCTGGGATCAAGCTCCACATCAGGCTCCCTGCTCATTGAGGAGTCTGTTTCTCCTTCTCCCTCTGCCCCTCCCCTCTGCTTATGTGTGTGTGTGTGTGTGTGTGTGTGTGTGTGTGTGTGTGTGTGTGAGAAATAAAATCTTTTTTAAAAGGGAGAGGTAGCATAATGCTTTTATTGCATTTTCCACCTTTGATTCTGCCTTATATTCTTCCTGATACAAGTCCCTGAAAATAAAAAGTGAATACCCTATCAAAAGCTAAAAAGACATTTTCCAACAGTTTGCAAAAGCTGCACAACTAACTGACTTATGTTCATACTCTAATGGTTATATATTTTCTGATAATTCAGGCTTGCCTCCCCCACTTCAGCTTTTATTAATAAATTGCAAATAAGAATTGTATATATTCAGAGCGTACAGCTTGATGTTTTGATATATGTATACATTGTGAGATGATCATAGTCAAGCTAAGTCACATCTTTTACCTCGTGCTCCCTGTTTTCCTTTTTTAATTTTTTTGTTTTTATGGTAGTTCAGAGGCCTTTCTTAAGATTAAGGTCTTTCCACAGAATATTTGTCTTTTTTTCTGGCTTATGTTGACAGGCAGTTAATATGATCTATTTTTAATCTCTTGTTCTCTAGGGTGGCACTTTTACAATCTCCAATTTAGGAATGTTTGGAATTAAGAACTTCTCTGCTATTATTAACCCACCTCAAGCATGTATTTTGGCAATTGGTGCTTCAGAGGATAGATTGGTTCCAGCAGATAATGAAAAAGGGTAAGTAACAAAATAAAAGGGAGTTTGAAGTTCATTTTCGTTTTTTTTTTTTTTTTTTTATGATAGTCACAGAGAGAGAGAGAGGCAGAGACATAGGCAGAAGGAGAAGCAGGCTCCATGCACGGGGAACCCGACGTGGGATTCGATCCCGGGTCTCCAGGATCGCGCCCTGGGCCAAAGGCAGGCACTAAACTGCTGCACCACACAGGGATCCCCTGAAGTTCATTTTCATTACATTATACCTGTTTGGTTTTTGGTGGTGATGGTTGTATTTTTTTGTTTGTTTGCATATTATACCTGTTTTTTAAGTCTCAGTTTTATAATTAATTATTGGCTTGGCCTTTTGGAACTTTAGTATAGAATGTTAAGTATAGAATGAAGTTTCTTAGGGCAGCAACTCTTCTGTTACTAAATGCAATTAATCCTATTTGAGATGGGAAGCCTTATTTACTATAGGTCAGAGGTGAAGCATACTGTTTCATGGAGCCAGATTGTAAATATTTTAGGCTTTCTGAGTCATGGTCTCTGTTGCAAGTACTTTGACAGTACTTAGTGAGAAAGCAAACATAGGCAATATGTAAATGAATTCCAGAAATTTGCATTTGGTGGGATTTGAATAGGGACTATAGTTTGCCAGCCCATGCTCCAGATGGCTGTTTGGTCTGTCAATCTAGAGGGTGAGGTAGAGGTGTAAAGTACATAAAGAGTAGGTGGAAAATAATATTACCTGGTTGGAGGTGGCATTTGGGTTGGTTACTGGCTAAAAACTAGTGATTGCTTTCAGGATACCTAATAATGTTTTTTATCTTTTTTTAGATTTGATGTGGCTAGCATGATGTCTGTTACACTCAGTTGTGATCATCGAGTTGTGGATGGAGCAGTTGGAGCCCAGTGGCTTGCTGAGTTTAGAAAGTACCTTGAAAAACCTATCACCATGTTGTTATAATTAACCCAAGAATTTCTAGACTCTCCCAGGTCACAGTGGTTCATTCTTACCAAGATATATATATGTTACTACACAGGTGTTTCTTTTTATTTTAAAGTTTTAACCAGTTATTTTTGAGTCTGTCCAGATAAGTTATTTGTAATGGGCATTACTGAATTCTTTTAAATGCCGATTACACCCACATATTGTACACATTTAATGAACACCAGATTTTGAGCTGTGTATTCCTAGTCAGGGGAACATGTGGCCTGGCCCTTTGGTGCTAAGTACTTCCATTGGGAAATGTAGCGGTAGAATTGTGGTTCCCTGTTGAAACAGATACATAAAAGTAATCTGGATGAAATCTTGAGGTTTTGAAATGTAATTGCCTCAAATGTTTTGCTCAGATTTAAGGGAAAGAGAAGTCAAGGAAAGAAGCTCATTCTCTTGGATTAAGTGTTTGAATTAAAGCTTGATTTTGGAATTCAACCCTAATTTGAATTTTTCTGTTACATGATCTTGGTTTATCACGGATGGGAAGGGTAGAGAACTTTAAGGAAATTAAGTAAAAATTTTAAAGTTAACATTTTCTTAGACTTCTTCAACCAACTGTCCTTTATTTTTCTATGAATCCCGAAATGGTTGTTTTCACCTCTTGAAATGAATATACAAATATAAACCAGCTACTTGGTATAAATGAGAATTTGTGTGGGTATTTATTTAAATGACTTACACATGTAATTCTGAAAGAATTTAAAATTACATTCAAATAAAACAATATGCTTATAGAATTTAAAAGAAAGTAGAAATTATTTCTCCCAGATTAACTGGTGGTTACTTGCAAATGAACTTCTCAGAATCTGTTACTCAAATAACTTTGGAAAACTGTATCAAGTAACTGAAATAGGTGTATATATGTAAAATATGGTTTCTAGTGAGATATGTGCCAAAGTCCATTTATCACCAAGTCCTGTCTGAAAGGAAGAGTGAGAGACATTGGTAAGCAGTTGGGAGAGCTAAAAGAGTAAAGTAAAGTGGTCATTTCTACTTGGATAAAGTAAAAAATGTTCAGTGTGTACAAAAGTGTTCTGTTTTTTCCACCCAGTGTTGTCTCATGTATAATAGAAAGTCCTAAAATTTTATTGGAGAGAAAATAATTTAGGTTGCTTGCAGCCTTATCAGCCTAAATATTTTTTTCCATTTTGTTACGATTTGCCTTTCTTCTTAGGGGAGGGGGAGTGGAGGAGGTGATATTCAGGATAATAAAAATGAATTTGGAACATCATAATTCCAGACTATTGAATTTATGTGTTTTAATAAATATTTGGAATTGTTTATGACTATTTAAAATAAATCTGACCGGTGTTTCCTTGTATATGTGTGGAGCAGTCCCCTGGAATTTAGGTCTTTCAGTGTGGAATCTATTTCTAAATGTTATTACATGGTGCACAAGTGACACTGCATATATTTCAGAATATTTCCCTTGCTGTATTATTATGAAAGCAGTACATTAAATTGATTTTTTGGTAATTAATAATGTTAGCTTGAATTGAAGATTATGCAGAAGGAATAAGCTTATCACAAGGGACCATCAATCTGAGCCACATCAGGTTCAAATACATAAAACTTCAAAGATAATTCATTCTTGGCAAATGCTTATATGGCTGTTGTTCCCTTGAAAGAAAAATAAAAGTTGTCTCCTAATAAAAATTATTCTGAATTAAAAATTAATCTGAGGTATAATCTAAATCTGGATTCAGTCTATTTCTCTTACCAGAATTGAAAGCAAAAAGTTAAACGTTTTGCTGAAATTATTTAAAAATTAAACTATGTTTTCAGTGTGTCTTGTCTAATTTTTGATGAGTTGATAATTATTTTTCACATTAAATGCTTAAAGCCAGAGATAGCTATATATGTGCATACTCTTAATACAAGTGCATTTTAAGCATGTGGAATTAGTAAAATAAAGGATATAATCTAACCCTTAAAGCTCTTGGGAGTTACTGAAGCACCTCATGGTGGAGTGTGCCACATAGCAAGATAAAAGCATAGTCTGGCCCTGTTAGATATTTACCACAACCCTGAGGTTTTTGAGTGAAGGTACGTTATCCCAAGGCATGGTCTGAAAAAGGAGTTAACTAGCCTGAGAGATCATATGAATGTGTTGCAAGGAGTATTCATCTAGTAATGCACAAGCCCTGGAATACTTGGGAAAATAATCATTACTGATAATTCTCTAAAACCAAGTTTGTAAGGGCACCCAGTTGAGTGTCCAACTCTTGGTTTCACCTCAGGTCATGATGTGCAGATGGTGAGATTTGAGCCCCTATTGGGCTTTGCGCTCCATGGGATGTCTATTTTTCCTCTCCCTCTCCTTCTGTCCCTTCCCCCTGCTTAGACACTTTCAAGTTAATAAATAAACCTTAAAAAAAAAAAAATAAAACCAAGGTTGTAGAAAACTCTGGTTTAGCATCTCAAATTCCAGTTTCAAGGGAGAAAAATCTTGGTAAGATTCAGATTAAACTATTCCACAGTTATTAATGTTCTTCCTAGGCAAAGTTTTGCATTTTTAGGGAGAGGGAGGAGGAGAAGGAAGTTTTTATAAAAATCCACTGAAATAAGTAAAATATTTTGGAAAATAATAAGAATGTAAATTAAAAATTAAGCATGTTAGATCTTGAGATGCATTTTACTAATGAGTACACAAACACCTAGCTGCTGACAAGGGCTGAGAATACCAGAGCAGAAATTCAATCGGTTCTATGTGGTTAGGTATGGCAGTTTTTAGGACACGTTTTGACAATGATTTTGTAGAAGGGAATGTAAAGCGAAAGCATTCCAAGTTTTTTGAGGGATCAGAATATCATAGATACGTTAACTTTAGAACATCATACAGTTCTAGAAAATTTTTCAGATGGTAAGTTATCCTGTTGCTGGGAGAATTCAAATCCAGACCAAGTTTAAGAAAGTTATTTGTTTTTAAATATCCCACAGCAATTGTTTCTATTCTATATACTGTATTAGTTTCTAAAGTTAAAAAGCTTTAAAATGAATAAGGATTTTATTTTTAAAGATTTTATTTATTCATGAGAGACACACAGGCAGAGAGACATAGGAAGAGGGAAGAGAAGCAGGCTCCATGCAGAAAGCCCAATGTGGGACTCCATCCCGGGACTCCAGGATCACACCCTGAGCCAAAGGCAGACACTCCACCACTGAGCCACACAGGCGTCCCGTGCATGAATTCGAATTTTAAAGACTTTATGTTGAACTAGAAACTTAAAAGGAAGATGTACTGTATCTAGAAAAGATGATTAAGGATGTTTAAGGTTTGACGTGAACATTGCTTGGGCTATGAAGTTGACACTTTGTATTGAACAACCATCTGACGAATGGAAGTTGATAAATACATCACTTGTGTCTTTTTGAAATTATTTTCCTAGGGGATGCCTGAGTGGCTCAGTGGTTGTCTGCTTTTGGCTCAGGTTGTGATCATCCTGGGTTCCTGGGATCAAGTCCCGCAGGGAGCCTGCTTCTCCTGTTGCCTATTTCTGCCTCTCTCTCTCTGTGTCTCTCATGAATAAATAAATAAATAAAATAAAAAAGTTTAAAAAAAATACTTTCCTGGGAGAAAGGCACTTGTCCCAAAGTCATATCCTTTTTCTTAGGGTTAGATGTATTTTGCATCTTCTTTTTTTTTTTTTTTTAATTTTTTTTTTAATTTTTATTTATTTATGATAGTCACAGAGAGAGAGAGAGAGAGACAGAGGCAGAGACACAGGCAGAGGGAGAAGCAGGCTCCATGCACCGGGAGCCGATGTGGGATTCGATCCCAGGTCTCCAGGATCGCGCCCTGGGCCAAAGGCAGGCGCCAAGCCGCTGCGCCACCCAGGGATCCCTATTTTGCATCTTCTGAGCAATAAGTTACTTAGGAGCAATAAGCAGTCTAGTTACTGTTACTGCATCACTGTATCCAGCTCACAGACTGACTTATTTTATTTTTTTTTATTTATTTATTTATTTATTTATTTATTTATTTATTTATTTATTTATTTATTAGATTTTATCCATTTATTCATGAGAGACACAGAGAGAGAAGGCAGAGACACAGACAGAGGGAGAAGCAGGCTCCATGCCGGGACATGGGACTTGATCCCGGGCCTCCAGGATCACACCTTGGGCTGAAGGCAGGCGCTGAACCGCTAAGCCACCAGGGCTGCTCGACAAGTCCATATTTAATATTAAAAGATCTGTCTGGGTAGCTTGGACTCCTCCCACCAGAGCTGTTTCATAGAAGTATATGTTTGCATAGAATTACATTGGCCCTGTAACTGTATAGCCAGAGGAAACACTCATTGCTTCACTTCTTGGTAATATAAAATGTACAGTGTGGGATTTATTCCTGATGTAAAACTTTGCTACTGACAACAAAGTAAACCAGAATTTCAACCAGTAAATCAAGAATTTTCACAATTTACTTGGAAACACAAAAAATTTTCCCAAGTGACAATTTGTTACTTTAAGAGAAATAGCTTCAAAACCATCTATCATGGCAATACTATTTAAAGTTTCTGCTTCTAGCCAAGTTTGAGAAGAAGGAAAAAAAGACAAACATAAGTTGATGAGAAAATCTCATTCCATCAAAAAGACCTCTTAGAAAATACTAATGTTTCAGGTAAACCATTACTTCTTCACCCATAATGTCACTCATAATGAAGGTCCTATTATTCACATGTCTTTAGTCAGCACTGAAAACCCAAAGCAGATGATGCTCTTATACCAATGGCATTGTGATGATTAATGTAGCTTTCTCTTTGATAAATTTGGCTGTAGTCATTTCAGTATCCACAGATTCTGGAAGATTCAGATGTAATCTGTACTTCTCAGAAACCTCAATCAATAAATCATCCTATTTTAAAAGATGAAAAGAGAAAGTATTTCCTGGTTAAAATATGTGTTATTGTGTCATTCCCAGTTATTCACTCCTTTTCCATAAGAGGAGGATCCCACTTACTGTCATGTGACTTGCAATGAGCTGTACAGTTGCTGTTGTAACTCCCTGAGGTTTTGAGGTTTTTTGTTATTGCTGCTCAATACATCAAAAGTTAACTGATACAGTGCCGTAAGTTGGGTGTTGCCATCCTAGGTTATGTGGCATTGACTTTGTGGCTGACCAGCAAACAGTGAGGAAAATTTACTGACAATAGGAAAAATGGTGATCTGCGTTTTATAGTGATAAAACCCTTCATAAAACTGATAGTTTTATCACAGTAATTTAAAAGACATACCTTGTTAATTTGTGGCTTGAGGTAAAAAAAAGTGTGAAAATAGAATGTTGGTTGCATGCATTGTTTCCATTGACTACATTTAATAAACTACTACAAAAAGAGACGAGCTTAGAAAACGATTTCCCAGTTTGCAAGTAGTATTTAAAGAATACAGAGCCCAGAAATTCTAAGACATCAGGACTGAGAAATGGAACTAATTTTTATTTTAACCCAGTAAAAAATAAAACTGAAATTATTTCATAGCAACAAAGACTGATTAAGACAGCCTAGCAGTAAAGATTGAATCACACATCATATATTACACTCTTTGTTAAAACCTCTCACTGGCTTAAGGTGGAGCTCAGTTAATCCTTACATTTGGCTCACAAGACAGCAATTAAGCAAAAAAAAAAAAAAAGGCAACTGAAAAATGAACATGTCTAATAAAGAATTATGGGGAGTGGCACTGATTGGAATCAAATAAAACACTACCAGCCTAGACTAAAACATTTAAAATGACCTTTCTATGCCCATCATTCCCAAAACATTTAACAGAGTAAACTGCTCAGCATGTAATGGTGGTATACCCTCCAATGTTCTTTTCTGATGTGGCCAGTGTGAGTCAGAAAAAGGGAAATACCATCCAAAGAATGAAGCTGAAAGTCCTGGAATACAATGGAACTAGGGGGCTAGGTAATCAAGGAATCTTGTAGTGGAACCTAACCAAGAACATCCTCTACCTGCAGGAGAGATACCCTCATAGTATCTGCCTATCAGGATTTCAGAATTGCTGTGCACCAGTAAGCCTCATATTTTCCCCATTTCCAAACTGAGACTGTTAATTATGGTTATCCTGTCTCCATTCCAAATTGTATGGCGCATGGGGCTATGGCAGTAGATTGCTTGTCTTTTCAGTTCATAGGTCTGTGTTCAGGAGGAGAATGCAGATTACAATGGCAAAATCCTATAGTTTAGAGTCTGATACTGGGATTGGGGGTAACTTTCTTGGAGAAAGAAGCAAATTTTTGTCATCTTGAGAATGGACTGTGGCAGATTCTAGGACTTTTGCCAATTTTTTGGTCTTTTTGTGTTAGAGGGGTATACATTCCTGCCATTTGAAGTCCGTGACTACCTGTAAGAATATTCTTCCCAGCCCTATTGATGGAGGATTTAGCCTTGTGCCTTAGCTTTGGACAACAGAATGTGAGTAAAAGTGATATATACTATGTCTGAGAGAAAGTTTAGGATCTATTGCATGACTGGCCATTTGTTTTCCTCTTCCATGAGAATGGCATATCTCAAATGGGAATTCCTCCTCCACCTGTATCTTAAAATGTACAAGACTCCTGGAACAGAGCAGGTCTACCTGACATGTAACCTGAGCAAACTGCTATAAACCACTGAGATTGTGGAGTTTGTTACTACAGCATAATATATTGTGTTGACTGATACAATTTATGGTATTACTTATTCGACTTACCTCAGAAACACTAAGGTCACAGAGAGACACTGAATTAATACCAGGTAATTCAACTTTTATTTCAATTTTCTGAGGTTTCTCCTTCTGGTCAGCCACAATTTTTAATTCATAGGTTGGTTCCTTCATCTCTACCTGGATCTCTGTACTGGAAATCTCCTCAATCAGACATCTTTTTTTGCTTGAAACTTCGCCTTTTGGCAATAAAAGTTGAAAGTGATCTGGATTGCTCAGAGTACTACTTATCTGTTCAAAGGTTAGTTCTTATAGAAAAAAAGGGAGAGATTAAATCATAAGATTAATCAACAACATAAAATATTATCAGGCTATGAACTGTAATAGATGTGGTGTTAGCCAAAATGGCAAATAAAACTGAAACTAAATTCGTTTGGGAATCTTAAAAGAATCTTGGGATGCCTGGGTGGCTCAGTGGTTGAGCATCTGCCTTTGGCTCAGGGCATGATCCTGGAGTCCTGGGATCGAGTCCTGCATTGGGCTCCTGGTGGGGAGCCTGCTTCTCCCTCTACCTATGTCTCTGCCTCTCTCTCTGTCTCTCATGAATGGATAAAACCTTAAACAAAAAAATCTTAAACCCAGGGCACCTGGGCAGATCAGTCAGTTAAGCATCCGACTCTTTTTTTTTTTTTTAATTTTTAAAAAGATTTTATTTATTCATGAGAGACACACAGAGAGAGGCAGAGATACAGGCAGAGAGAGAAGGAGGCTTCATGGAGGGAGCCCAATGTGGGACTTGATCCCGGGACTCCAGGATCACACCCTGGGCTGAAGGCAGACAGACGCTCAACTGCTGAGCCCCCACCCAGGGATCCCCCAAAGCATCCGACTCTTGATTTCATTCAGGTCGTGATCTCAGGTTTGTGAGATCGAGCCCCGAGTTGGGCACTATGCTCAGTGGGGAGTCTGCTTGAGATTCTCTCTCTCTCTCTCTCTCTCTGTCTCCTCTCTCTCCCTCTGCACCCCCCCCCCCAAATAAATAAAATCTTAAATAATCTTAAAGAGCTGGGTTAAAAAGTTTGCAGGATTTAAAAATGTTTAAGGACATGTTAATATTTCTAACATCTAATCTTTATATTTTTCTATCTTAAGTTTCTCATCTTTTAAAATCAAGATTTTTGGTTTGCAAAATGTACACAGGATCCAAAACAATTTTAGATCAGTTAAATTTCCCCCTTACGGTCATTAACTTACCATTTCTCATTTTCTCTCTTAAATCTGTAGGGTCAGCTTGCATTCCCATCAGATTTTGTTTCATCCTTTCAATGCTTCCTTTTATTCTAAATTTAGCGATACTGTAAGAGTGTGAGAGAGTGAATTGGAATTTTTCCTCGATGCATTTCATGGCCATCCGTATTAACTGGTCTTTTTTCACTTGGTCCTTTTCTGCTGCCTGGAGAACATCAGGATTGTAGGCAACACTGATGACTGTATAAACATCTGTGTTTAATTCAGAGGATGTGAAATGAAGACAACTTGTTTCACTAATGATACTGTCAGGTAATATATTAAGTCATAATCTTGGATAAAGCTAGTAAGCATAAATTCTGTATTTTTCAGAGATAATCACAATGGTGCTCAACACAAAAATTTCCAATTAGGGCATTTCTTGGCATTTTATATGGGTCACAATGAGAAAAACTGAGCAGCATTCAATTCATATAAATAAAAGTATGCTTATTAGTTATTAACTACATTATAGCCAAATAAAATATTTTACTTGTAATGCCTTTTACCAAGTAAAATCTGGTCCATGCTTATTCCCAATAAAGTTTTTATTTTTTTATTTTTTTTATTTTTATTTTTTTAATTTTTTTTTAAATTTTTATTTATTTATGATAGTCACACACAGAGAGAGAGAGAGGCAGAGATACAGGCAGAGGGAGAAGCAGGCTCCATGCACCGGGAGCCCGACGTGGGATTCGATCCCGCGCCTCCAGGATCGCGCCCTGGGCCAAAGGCAGGCGCCAAACCGCTGCGCCACCCAGGGATCCCTCCAATAAAGTTTTTAAAATATACTTTCTCTCCCTTAATTCTATGTACCTGATGTCTCAGACATATCTTCTGGTTTGCCAACACTTATAAGTACTGGATGAGTGGCTGATTGAGGAGCTGGGATCCTTTTCCACTGACACAGGTTAATAAAAAGTACTTTTTCCTTTGGTTTCTAAAAAGCAAATAATTTTGCACATCTCAAAACCTAGGGTCTTTTTTTTTTTTTTCATTTAAAAATATCCTAAAGGTAGCTCATCACAGAATTTGGAGTGTGAGAATTTTAGACTCTGAGTAAGCCATTCCATTCATTAATACTGTGTTTGAGAAATTGTACTGTTATCTGCTTTCCCTGAAGCCACTGACTTTTCATCAAGATCCAGTTGCTGCTCCCAGAGGAACTGGGAGGAAAGAGGGGGCAGTGATCTAAGCAGCTATTCCAGGTATGACCCTTGGTATGTCACCAACTTCCTTACCTTCCAGCGAAGTAAGTTCTCTTTATGTGGAAAACCTCCAACTCTGCGAGTCTCTGTTAAATCATTACATTTTTTTTTTAAAAAGATTTATTTATTCATGAGAGACACAAAGAAGTAGAGACATAGGCAGAGGGAGAAGCAGGCTCCCTGTGGGGAGCCCGATGCAGAACTTGATCCCAGGACCCCTGGATCATGACCTGAGCCAAAGGCAGATGCTCAGCCACTGAGCCACCCAGGTGTCCCACTTGTTTTTTATTCTAATAGAAAATGGCTCACTTTGAGATCTCCAAAATATATCAACTGTGAATTTCCCATTCTTACTCCTTCAATCTAATCTTCCACACTATGTTTCACTCTCCCTTTGGAGTGGTGGTTCCTCTCAAGTTTTGTTACAGTAGCAATAGCTAAAGGTCTTTCAAGTTTTCTTAAAGTAGCAATAGCTAAAGGTAAGTGATTCTTTGATTACTCAGGATTCTTTCCCTCAACACCCCCCCCCCCGCCCCCCGGCCCCTGGGTACCAAGGCAACAGACCAGGATCCTGCTTTGTAGACAGAGCTGTGGTTCTGGGGCAGCACAGAGCTCTTTCCCTTCTTTGAGCTGCTGCTGAATGAACTTTTTATAGCTCTCAGGATCACTTTCAGCCAGATCATCTAGGAGGTTCCAGAGCTGAGTAACCTGGGTGAGCCGACCCTTTGAGGAAGACTCCATGGTGGACCTGAAAATCGGACTCTTGAGTCTGTGGAAAGACAGGGCTTTGGGGAGAAAAAAAGGACGTGTGACTAATGATTTCTTTTTTCTTTTGGAAGAGGAGGCACAGGTCAGGAACTGTTTTGGTGAAGATAGCACCCTGTGTCTAAAAGACTGTGGCTCAGAACCACTTTTTTTTTTTTCTCAAGATTTTATTTATTTATTTGAGGGAGAGAGAAACAAGCAGGGGGAAGGGCCAAGGGAGAAGGAGAAGCAGAGTCCCCGCTGAGCAGGGAGCCTGAGCTGGGGCTCCACCCCAGGACCCTGAGATCATGACCTGAGCTGAAGGCAGAAGCTTCACCGACTGAGTCACCCAAGAACCCAATCAACACCACTCTTCTTTACCTAATTCCCTAATTATCTAGTCCCCCTTCTTAGGATCTCAGGTTGTCCCCTCAGACCACAAGTCCTCACCTCTGCCTAGACCCCCGCCCGCGCGGAGGGTAGATGGTCAAAGTCTGCGTTCCCAGGGACCCAGCCTCTTGCTCAGATCCGGGGTATTGGCTGACCGGTGCCTATGCAGTCCCGACCCTGCCAGAGGCCCCAGGACACGTCCCTCAAAGCTCAGTAGCTGAGAGCATGGCTTCCGAAGGCACAACGCCTCGATCCCAATCGCAGCCTTTGCAGATAATGTAATTAAGTTATATATCAGTTTATGCTCCTGCAAGCGAAGGCGATAATACCTACCTCGTAGGTTACTGGGAGAACGAGCTGTGCTGGTGCAGGGAGGCTGGGACACTTCCTAAGAGCATCCTGTGCCTAGGGACAACCTCCCTCGCCGCCACCCCCCCCCCCCCGAGGGGCGTCCCACAGCTGCCACAGAATGAGGAAAAGAGGAGCTGTGCGTCCCCCGAATACTCTACTAGGGCTGATCTCCACGGGAGGCTTCGGTAAAGGACAACCCTTCCAGCGGGCGGCGCACCCACCTCTTCCCTGGGTTCCTTGACAAACCGCGACGCCTGTTACCACGGTAACCGGGCCGGGTACAACCTCTAATTGGGTCCGGAAAGCTCCAGGGAGAACCGTGTTTTCACGTCCAGTTCCGGGATCTTCCCCTTCTGGTGTTGGGCTTGCTTTTCCGCTGAGGCCGACCCACTTCTTTTCCAGGAAGGCGCCCGCCTCCCTGGCTTCGGCGCCTTTCCACCTCGAGAGGCGGCTGGACACCCTCCCGGGGGGGCGGGGAGGCGGGGAGGGCGGGGGGGTGTCCCTGGGTCTCCAGGGGGTGGGAAGCGTTTCTCCGGAGCACGACTTCCGGCCTGGAAGGGAAGCCCGCTCCCTTGTCTCCCAGACCGATTCCTCCCCCCCAGTCCCCGCCACGCGAGGCTGCGGCGCACGGTATGGGTGTGTTTGTGTGTGTTTGTACGGGGAGGGCGTTTGGAGGGAAGGTTACCCGGAGCTCCGTGGCCGCTGGGGGGCAGGGATCCCGGTGACAGAGACGGCGGCGTATTTTCTGCCTTCCGCTTGGAAGCCTCCCCTCCCCTCCCGCCCCCTCCCCCTCCCCTCCCCCCGCCGGGCGCTCCGGGTATTTGTTGGGGCCCAGGCGAGGGGTGTGCCCGTCCGGAGCGTCCCCAGCCCTTCGGGAGAGCGGCGCCCAGGCCCCGGGGCCGTCCCAGAGGAGCGCGAGCGGGGCATGCCGCGTCCCGCCGGCCGCCGGGTTCCGCGCCGGCGCAGCCTCCGGCCTCAGTCCGGAAAGAGCTCTTGCTGTCGCTGTGGGCTGGGGGAGAGGCAGCCGCGGCCTGGGCCACGGCGGAGGGCACAGTAACCGGTGGGAAGGCTGCGTTTTCACGAAGGACTCGGGTGAAGCTGCAGAGCTGCCTCTGAGCCCTGACTCCTTGGCTTCCTGGGTCGGAGGAGATCTTGTAATGGAGTGGTTCTTCGTCTCACACTAGCAAGATGCCTGATTTCCTCAGGACCGAGGGGTGAGTGAGCGGTGGGGTGGTTGCTCAAAACCGCTGGGAGATACACACTGAATATCCTTGTCATTTTTTTTTTTTTTTTTTTTGGAGGCTTCTGTACAAAGTACAAAGTAAGATTCCTCTGAGTGGAGAAATGTAGGGGGTCTCTGCATCTGATGGCAAATGTTGACACTCGTGGTCCCTGACATCGTCAGATCTAAGTATATGCTTCATCACAAACTGATTTTGGGATTCGAAAGTTGATTTTCTCCTCTGGACTTTGTTTGCTTTAGGTTCTCTGGCCCGGGGCAAGTTATGTATGGCTAAGGGGAATTTCATCTACAAAACAGGAATGAAGATGCTTGCTTTATATAAAACATGGAGTTGTTTTGAGGATTAAATAAAATGGTGCTCTTCAAGGCACTTAATTCCGTGCCGTTTCAAAGGACTTGGATGTCCACTATCTCAGGGCACATTCATCTTCACATTAGTGTGGTCAGGCATTCCCCCCCCCCACACACACACTTTTTTTAAAAAATTTCATTTATTTAAGTGGGGGGAGGAGCAGAGGCAGAAGGAGAAGCACATTCCCCACTGAGCAGGGAGGGGGATGATGCTGGGTTCCATCCCAGCACCCTGGGATCATGACCTGAGCTGAAGACAGACGCTTAACCCTCTCAGCCACCCAGGCATCCCCATTTTCCCCTTTGAATGGTGAAGGGAAAACTACCCCTGAGGACCTCTGACTTCTTGTTTAGTGATCTTTCCTTTATCTCATGCTTCTTTATAACATTGTAATAAGAGATAAGGTAATGAAGGAAATTATTGTTATTAAATGTTATCTACTGATTCGTTTCAGATTGAAGAATGTCCCGTGTTCCACTGGGGAAAGTCCTCCTGAGGAATGTCATCCGGCACACAGATGCTCACAATAAGGTGAGGCGTACAATCTAGCTATTCCCCAACATTTATTGGAGGCATACAGTGTGCCAAGCATGATTTTGGTACTTTGGAGATACAACGATGAATAAAATAGATAATTACAATCAATTTGATACATACTGTAATGAAATCTGCCGTGGTGTATTAGGAGAGTCTTGGTAAGAATGCATGGTATTTGAACCGCTATATTTGAATTAGTTTCTTGATGAACAGGTTCGAATTTACCAGCTGTAAAATATCATTCCAGACAGAACATCATGTACTCATAGGGCAACAGAAAAGAGCATGAAGCACTTTGGAGCATGGCAAGAAATTGTGTGCATCCAGAAAGTAAGGAATGTGGGGCAGAGTAGTGACAGAAGATAAGGTTCAAGTGGAAAATTAGAATTGGATTGTGATGCTTGGAGATGGGACTTTTCCTCTAAACAATAAAGAAGCTATCAAAAAAAATTTTTTTAAGATTTTATTTATTTATTCATGAGAGCCACAGGCAGAGGGAGAAGCAGGCTCCATGCAGGGAGCCCAACATGGGACTTGATCCCTGGTCTCCAGGATCACACCCTGGGCTGCAGGCGGTGCTAAACCGGGGCTGCCCTATCAAATGTTTTTTTTTTTTTTTTTTTTTTAATTTAATTTAATTTTATTTTTTATTATTATTTTTTTTAATTTTTTTTTTTTCCTATCAAATGTTTTTAAGCAGGGTTTTGTATTTTAGAAAGATGGTTTATTAACTGGATTAGGGGATAGATTAGATGGAGTGAAACAATAGAGACACCAGTTAGACAATTACAGTGCTCCAGTTGAGAGATGAGGATGAGTTCATATGAAAACAATGACAGGGATGAAGATGAGGAATTAGGAGATAAATCCAAAGAACTTGGTGACTAAATTGAAACATAAAGGGTTATCATTTGATAATTGCAGCTTAATTACAAAATACAGTGATAAGTGAGTCTATGCAGGGTTAAAAAGGTCTGTTGCTGTAGGATTCTACATATTTGAGATTCACTGGGTCAGATTATAATTATTATTATATTTTTTAAGATTTTATTTACTCATTCATGAGAGAGACACAGAGAGAGGCAGAGACATAGGCAGTGGAAGAAGCGGGCTCCCTACAGGGAGCCCAGTGTAGGACTCGATCACAGGACCTCAGGACCACACCCAGAGCCAGAGGCAGATGTTCAACCACTGAGCCACCCAGGTGTCCCTCTGGGTTGGATTATTTAGCCACTCTAGAGAATCCTTAATTTGTTTCTCAGGTTCCTGCTTATAGCCTACTCTGTAATGCAATAATTAGTACAGAGTATATTGTCAGTTATTTTTCTGTGATGTAAAATGTTATTTTTAGTAATTTTTTTTTTTTTTTAATCTAGATTCAGGAGGAATCCGATATGTGGAAAATAAGAGAACTGGAGAAACAGATGGAAGATGCTTACCGGGGTACCAGGAGAAAAATGTTACCCAGTAGTTCAAGGTGAAGTTGCAGCTTTGAGAACCAGTATTAATTTAGATCTTGTTCAGAACCTTCAACTTTCATTTAAAAGCATTTTAGTATGCTAAAGATAGAGGAGTTCAGTTCTGTGAATCTTTAAGCCTTCCTTCTTCATAAATCTAGACCCAAGAATAAAAGTAATGGTTATGGTGCATGTGGCTTAACTCTTAGTTTTTATTTGCAATGGCTAATTTGAAAATTCTACCTTGAACAATCTTAAAAGTTAAGGATTCTGTGTATCCAGACCTTGTCTGGTGGCTTTTAAGATTTTCTGTTCCTGACTTAGGGTCACTTAGTTATTATTCATTCCTTTCCCCTATTAGTCTTTGATTCTCTCTCAGCCTTTTCTTTTTTTTAATTAAATTAATTTTTTTTAAAGATTTTATTTATTCATGAGAGGCACACACACACACACACACACACACACACACACACACACACAGAGGGAGGCAGAGACACAGGCAGAGGGAGAAGCAGGCTCCATGCAGGGAGCCCAACATGGGACTCGATCTAGGTCTCCAGGATCAGGCCCTGGTCCAAAGGTAGGCGCCAAACTGCTGAGCCACCCAGGGATCCCCTCTCTCAGCCTTTTCTTTACCCCATCTACTTGCTGTGTTGGGGCACTCAGCTTTTCACATTACCTTTTTAATAATTTCAATGTGAAATGCATAATTATCCAGTTGTCTGTGGAGGTATAGAAATATCTGAATTATTGGAAGTATCTCTCGGGCTTCATATGCCTGTTAGTGTAGAGCTGTATGTATGAAAAATGACTAGTAATAATGCTGATTTCTAAAGCCACTGAGGGAATAGTTAATAGATATTTAAAGAAAGTAAGTGTGCCTGTGGCATACTCAGGATTTGGAGTGTGATTGGCTGTATGTGAAAGGCTTTTTAAAAAATTTTTTTTTTATTTTTTAAAGAATTTATTTATTCATGAGAGACACACGGCGGGGGTGGGGGTGGGGGGGCGCAGAGACACAGGCAGAGGGAGAAGCAGGCTCCATGCAGGGAGCCTGACGTGGGACTCGATCCCGGGTCTCCAGGATCAGGCCCTGGGCTGAAGGCGGCACTAAACCCCTGAGCCACTCAGGCTGCCCCTGTGAAGGGCTTTAGACAAGAAAGTATTCTGGGTAACCACAGTAAAGAAGGCAGAGGCTCAATATAAAAATAAATATCTTTGCAGTCTGTTTTTCTTGCTGAAGATGGTCCTTTGAGAATTTAGAAATAAAATTGGTGCAGATAATTTGTCTTCTGTTGGTGGTTCAATTCCAAGAGGCATTTCCAGGAACAAAATGTTGTTTTTAGAGTGAATTATCGATACCTGTCATAGTATAATAAATCTTTAAAACATAATCTCTTTGGAAGTGGGGATTCTGATTATCTCTTTCCCTGCAGCTAGAATAGTGCCTAGCATATAGGAGGCCCTTAAACATTTTTGGTAATTCATTAGCTTTCTTACTGACTTGTTAGTGGATCTTATAAGCACAGGCTGTATCCCTTGGTTCTCAACTGTTTTTCTACCCCAGCATACTCATGGGTTAGGCCTTGCTCCTACTGTTATTAAGCCCTCATGATAGCAAATTACTAGTTTTCTGGGAAGAGAGTATATTTCTAGGGTAGTTTGAAATGTCCCTAGCTGTGATTATGCTCTACTTTCCTCTTTGCATGCCCTTGTACTTGAGAATCAGTGAGCTATAGCATGCCACAGTTCATAAGTCATTTTGTCTTGTATTCTGCAATAGGTTGGGTAGTAATGGTCAGATTTTCACTGAACAACTGTTCAGACTTAAAGAGAGGAAGAGATCACGTCCTTTTGCATGTTTTTTTTTTTTTTAAAGATTTTATTCATGAGAGACATAGAGGCAGGGACACAGGCAGAGGGAGAAGCAGGTCCCATGCAAGGAGCCCGATGTGGGACTCGATTCAAGGACTCTAGGATCACACCCTGGGCCAAAGGCAGGTGCCAAACTGCTGAGCCACCCAGGGATCCCCTATTGTTGTTTTTTTAAGCACAATATCAAGTGGTTTTATTTTCCTTTTAGCTTGTTCAATAGTTTTTTTTTTTTTCAGTTATTTATTCATAAGAGACAGAGAGGCAGAGACATAGGCAGAGGGAGAAGCTGGCTCCCCATGGTGAGCCTCATGCAGGACTTGATCCCAGGATCCCTGTATCCTGACCTAAACCGAAGGCAGATGGTCAACCACTGAGCTACCCAGGTGTCCCTGTTCAATGGGTTTTATGCATTGACATTCCATAAAGGAACCTCACTGATTGCTTCTCATTGTAAAAGTTCTGCTTTTCCTTATAGCCGGATGCGTAGTGATGGTTTTGATGAAGAAAGTCAAAGAGACTATTGGAGGCCAAAGAATGAAATTTCTGGGGCACTAGAAGATGATTTTCTTAAGGCTAAATCCTGGAACAAGAAGTTATATGATTATGAAGCTAATATGCCGGACAGGTTTGTAACTAAATTCTTGTGACCATTAATAATATTTGGCCTGAGAATGTGTACTTTTAAAAATTACTTTGACAAAAATTTCACACAAATGTTCATAGCATTATCATCATAATGGCCAAAAAGTGGAAACCCAAATGTCTATCAACTGCTGAATGGATAAACAAAATGTGGTACAGTAGTTCCCCCTTATCCATGGGGGCTATGTTCCAAGACTCCTGGTGGTTGCCTGAAATTGCCTAGTACTGAACCCTATATATACTCTGTTTTTTCCTATACGTACATACCTATGATAAAGTTTAAATTCTAAACTGGGGACAGTAAGAGATTAAATAAAAATAGAACATTTATAACAATTTACTATAATACAATTTATGTGAATGTCATCTATCAAAAATTGTACTGTACTCACCATTCTTCTTGTGATGATATGAGATGATAAAATGCCTATGTGGTGAGATGAAGTGAAGTGAATGATGCAGGCATTTTGAGTAGCACTAGGCTACTCCTGACCTCTTGACAATACGACAGAAGGAGGGCAACTGCTTCTAGAAAGCGAAACTACAGATAAGGGGGGATGAATGGAATGTTACTTGATGGTGAAAGGAATAAAGTACTGATGAATGCTACAACAGGGGTGAGCCTTGAAAACAGGTGAAAAAAGCCAGACACAAAGAACCATTTATTATATGATTCTATTTATATGATCTGTCCAGAACAGACAAATCTGTAGACAGAAAGTAGACTCATGGTTGCCATGGGCTACAGGAGAGGGAGGAATGGAGAGTGACTGCTAAGGAATGGAGTTCCTTTTTGGGTGATGAAAATGTTCTGAAATTAGATAGTGGTTGATGGTTGCACAACTCTGAATATACTAAAAGCCACTGAATTGTACACTTTAAAAAAGGGTGAATTTCCTGGCCTGGGAATTACATCTCAATAGGATTGCTGTGTAAAAAAAAATTGTCCCATTGTAGACAGTATTGTTACAAGTTGTTTTTGGAGAAGCACTTTACAGCTAAAGAGCAGGATAGAAGAGTTCCTTAGTGTTTCCTGAGAATGGCAAGTTCTCTTACAAATGGACAAAAGAATCCTTTGTGTCTGAAATAATAACACAGTACAAAAAATGTAGCCAACTAAGTTACTGAGCCTGAAATGGGATTGGCTCTATCATTATCTCTATTTCCTTTGTTCTCTGTGCATGTCTGTGTCTGCATGTACTCCTGAGTCGTTTTTTTTTTTTTAATTTTCAAAAACGTATGCATTGCTCTAATACATGTAATGAAATATGTCATCTTACAGATGGGGTCACAGTGGCTATAAAGAGTTATACCCTGAAGAATTTGAAACAGACAGGTAAGATAAATAGGCTTATTGAAAAAAAAAAGCTAGAAGCTGTAAGATTAATACCAAGTCTGTACTGACATATAGTATTGTAAAATTGGGTTCCTAATTTTACAAAGGAGATAATGTTTGCCATTAAAAATGTAACCCAGAAAAATAACAGGCAATTTTGTTGGGAGATAATTGGTATATTGCCTTTTCCTGATTGATGTTCTGCATATATATATATCATTTAGGTTTTTTGTTTTGTTTTTTTTAAAGATTTTATTTATTTATGAGAGACACAGAGAGAGGCAGAGACACAGGGAGAGGGAGAAGCAGGCTCCTTGCAGGGAGCCCGACATGGAACTCGATCCCGGGACCCAGGATCATGTCCTGAGCCGAAGGCAGACACCCAACCACTGAGCCACCCAGGCATCCCTGTTTTGTTTTTTTTTATTTATTCATGAGAGAGGCAGAGACAGAGGCAGAGGGAGAAGCAGGCTCCCTGCAGGGAGCCCGATGTGGGACTTGATTCCGTGACTCCGGGATCATGACCTGAGCCAAAGGCAGATGCTCAACCACTGAGCCACCCAGGTACCCCAGCATTTAGGTTTTTTTTTTTTTTTTTTAATAAGATTTTATTTATTTATTCATAGAGATGCAGAGAGAGAGAGAGAGGAGATAGAGAGAGAGTAGTAGAGACACAGGCAGAGGGAGAAGCAGGCTCCATGAAGAGAGCCTGATGTGGGACTCAATCCAGGCTCTCCAGGATCACGCCCTGGGCTGCAGGCAGCGCTAAACCGCTGCGTCACCGGGGCTGCCCAACATTCAGGTTTTTATACTTAGTATTCAATACAGTAACTCAGTTTGGCAGATCAGAATTTTAACCTTCATTTTAAGAAAACAAAATGAGGAAATAAAACTCAGAGTGATAAAATCTCATAGTAATCCTTTGTTAAAGCTCTTAGTTAAAAATTCAGATGTTAACCCCTACTTACTTTTTTTTTTTTTTTTTTTTTAAGATTTTATTAGAGAGAGAGCATGAGCAATGGGAGGGACAGAGGGAGAAGCAGACTCTCCCCGCTAAGCGGGGAGCCTGATGTGGGTCTCAATCCCAGGACCTCTGAGATCATGACCTGAGCTGAAGTCAGACACTTAACTGATTGAGCCACTCAGGTGCCCCAGCCCCAACTTTCTATCCAGAATGCTCAATACTAAAATATAAATACGCTTTTTATTTTCTATAGTAAAGCAGTTTCTCTTTTTTGTTAGTAGTGATCAGCAAGATATTACCAATGGAAAAAAAACATCTCCTCAAGTAAAATCATCTACCCACGAGTCTCACAAACACAAGAAGTCAAAGAAATCCCACAAAAAGAAGCAGAAAAAAAAGTCACACAAAAAACAGAAGAAAAGCAAAAAAGAAGCCACAGATATAACAGCAGATTCCTCAAGTGAGTTCTCGGAAGAAACCGGGACTTCTAGTACCAGGAAAAGGAAACAACCACATAAGCGCAAGAAAAAATCCAGGAAAAAGTCTCTCAAAAAATCTGCTTTATTCTTGGATGCAGAAAGTGACACTTCCCAATCGGATGATTCTGCATCCAGCAGTTCTGAGGAAGGTGAGGAAAGAGAGACTAAGAAAACCAAAAGGAAAAAGAGCGAGAAAAATGTTCACATCCCTCTAGTTAACAATGAAATACAAGAGAGGACAAATAAACGCACAAATTGGAAAGTGGCTACAGATGAAAGGTCTGCAGAGAGTTCAGAGGAGGACTAGATGAGGAGGAGACATTCTCCATTTCCCGTCTGACTGGTTACTTACAGCTCTTCCACCTTGGGGTTCTGCTAGTGACTAGTCCCAGCACAGGGGCCCTGAGGTCAGAGCTGTCCTGTGCCATCTACATACGTTCTGACAGACTTCTTGTCTTCTATTTTGGCCTGTTAAACTTGATCCTCTTACTGTTAATAGGGAATCTGGTATTTTGTTATGAAGTTTTCTCGAAGAGATTATTTTTTGCAATTAATCACATTTAAGGTAGAGTGCATATACAGCAAATTAAAGGACCCAGAAGGCTGAATCCAATAACAACCTGGGTACACTAATTGGGATGTTGAATCTGGGGAAAGCAGGGCTGGGATCAAGAGGTGGATTGGAACTGGTGCTGTGTAGAATGTTGTAAGGGAACATCGTGTTGCTGTTTATATAGGTGCCACAACTTGACCTTTTTTGTCTTCAGCCTTGGTGCTTTGATCTTTCTGTATTTTGGCCTCATAGATGTGGTCCAGCTTATTTAATGAGAAGATGAGTATAAGAGCAAAACATTTTTCCTTCATGATAACATCCATAGACGGCTGTTAGGAGTCTAGGGTTTCTGTCAAGTTTCCCTGCTGGACAGGGTCCATAGCTACACTCACTATATCCCTAAACATAGTAATTGGTATAGTAAATGGTTTTCTATTTCCATTGCTGTATATCGCCTAAATGGACTTGTGTTCAAAATTATTTCTTTAGTTATCTTGGGGAATTCCTCAACCAAATGGGATAAAATTAGGAATTAGTCATGCTCATGGTGCTCTGAACAGGATTCAGGGTAGCAATTGCCAATTTAAATATTTGTTCGTTTCTAAATCTATTAATGAACTTGAGATTTTCCCTGAAACTAGGTCGAATCAGTTCCAAAATGAAACAGGCTTCTCAGGGACGCACCTACTTCTTCCCAGTCTGCCTTCTGATTAAAGCACCAAGCAGAGACCATAGTATTTCCCTTTGCTATATACTGTGATCCCTACTGTTAAATCCTAAGAAACCAAAATGTCACGGAGAAAAGGCTGGCAGAACACAAGTGAATTTGTTCATTATGACAGGATATCAAGTGTCCCACCATTGTTTTTCCTGGTTGTCACTTCATGGGCTGCGTAGAAAGCTTGAAAATGCAAGACCCTTAGTTTTGGTTCTGCCACTAATTCGGTAGTTACAACATCTGGAACAGGTAAGTTAACCTCCCTGGCCTTACTTTCCCCATGTAGAATACAGAAATGCTTCATGGCAGCAGGACAGCGTAAGACACCAGCAATAGAATATAACAACATTCCATGAGGTGGTAATATTTTATAGTTCTAACTACTAAAGTTGTTCTCTTTACAGAACAGATGTCTAATAAAATGTTTAGTCATAAAATACGTGGCCAGCTAGAGGCTCCCTATCCCTTGATTAAAAGCAGGTGCTACCTTTGGGGATATTTACTTGAAATATTAATACTTTGGTACTTAATTGTCAGTGTTCCATGGCGTATATTTTTACTTTTGGGATTGGTAGGGGCCCAAGGTGGGGAAAAACAGTCTGTAATTACTACCTCTTAACGTAAAGACAAATTGTTATGTTCTTGGAGTAAGTGAAATCTGTTGGAAGGAGTTTTCAGCACGAATTTTTTTTTAGTATCGTTTCTGTGCTTTAAAAGTACTGATTCTAGCACAGACTCAGGAAGATGGGCCAGTGGAACAAGACATCTCCAGGAAGTTGGTTCTACTCAGTCCTGACCTTCCCTTCCTCCCAGACTAGCAGGCCTATCTTTCCCAAGAATACACATCTTGCCTGTTTTGTTTTTTGCCATGTTTACTTTTTTTTGGTCATGTATAAGCAATAAAGCTGTTTTTCTGTTCTTCACCTTTCTCAACCCCAATTTCTCTTCTATATTTGGCTTAGGATGGCCCTTCAAAACCTAAGATCTCTCATGTGCACTACTGGTCTTGGAACAAACTCCTAGTGTTCCTGCCAATCAGAGATCTCTATATTAAATCCTAAAATGGGATTAAGAGGAAAAAAAAAGAGTCGGAGAAGTCACATTTATTGAATAATTGTGATAAAACATGGAATTTCTGAATTCCAAATAAATAAATTTCACTTCTTGAACATTTGATCTGTTACTTTTTAGCACCAATAACAGCCTCAAGTTCACCTGATGACAGGCTGACGACCATCCCCACTGGCCCTTTAATCTGCTTAACAAGTCCTTTGCCTGTCATCCTCCCAGGGGATGGCCTACTGCCCTCCTTTCTGGACAATCTGGGCAAACCGGCTGGTGATGGCAAGAGTAGTGTCAATGAAGCGGTCCACACAGCTTGAGAGACAATTCTCTGTGCGAGAGTCTAGGCGATTCCCTGGCTTCTCCACACATTTATCCCAGCACAGCTCCATGAAGTGATGCACCTTAAGAGGAAAGAAAATTAGTAACCACTGCTGTCTGCATTTACTTCCTTGAAGGCCACTGCCTATTTTTCCCCAATTGTGTTAAGTTCGTAATCAGACTAAATTTTCAGGCCGGGTTATGTTTTCTATTTCCAAGTGGCACCAGTGTAAGCTGGCAAGGTATGGTACCAATTTCCTCCAAACCACTGCTCTCTTGTCATTCCAAACCTATCCCTTAGGCTAGTTCTTAAGTTCCAAACCTTTTGGGGGTCATGGACATCTTTGTGAATCCAGTGAAGGTTAATGGATCCATTCTCCATTAGAAAAATGCGCATACGGGCACAGAAAATGTGTTCTTGCTGTTTAATTCGAGAACCAACCCCCAACCCGCCCCCAGCCCCCAAAGGCGGGGGGAAAACCATTTACTGACGGCTTTGTCTTGGGAGACTGGGTACTAGGCTGCCAGTCCATACTTTCTGCGGTCCTAAAATGGGGCTGTCACCTCGGTTCGAGGCGTGGTCAACCCGCCAGCCACGCTGCTAGTAAGGGGCCACGCCGGGTTCGAACCCCGCCGCCGGGGCTCCACAACACCTGTCCTAAACCACAGTCCAGACTACTTCGGAGCCCGCCTTTCTCAACGGACGTTTCGCTGCTTTGTCGTTCTCAAACTCCTTACCGCTTAGGATGTGTAGTGAGGCAGCAGGCGACTGCAGACGCAAGGCCGGCAGCGGATGGGTGCCTCGTCCAGGGCCACGCGCCCGTAGGGGGCAAAGGCAGGACCAGAGCCAGAGCTTCCGAACGCCACGCCCTGCGAGCTCGCCGCCGAAGCAGGGGCCGGTGCCCTGGCGCCGACCGAGCCTTCCTCTCGGCTTTGCCCTTTCTCCCTAGCGGGCCCCGCGCACTGCGGCTCACCGGCGGCTGGGGCGCCACGCCTCGTTTCTCTCTGGGAAGAAGTGGGCGCAGCAGGAGCGAGCCCCAGGCCGCCCCCGGGGTGAGGTCGCGGGCTCCGCTCGTTTTTCCCTAGCGGCTGTCACTTCACGGGCTGGGAAGAGTCTGAAAATTCAACTTGTGCCTCACCCTCCTGTCTCTCCCCCCACGGGCCCTGTCCCCGCACCTGTGCAGTGAACTGCGCCTTCTGCTGTTCGGCCGCCACCAGGCGCTGCAACTCCGCCTCGTCCGCCTCCCCCAGCTCCGCCATCGTCCGCCTGCCGCGCGGGGCCTCCGGCCGAGCGTGTGTGCGCATGTGCGGCGGGCGCGCGCCAGCTCCCGACTTCCGGTTCACGCGGCGTTTCCCTTCGTGGTCGGTGGGTGGGAGTTTGCGAGCGACTGCTTCCGGGTTGCTGGGTGACCTTGAGCCTTCAGGAGGGAGATGGCGAGTCTCTGGAGGCTGAGCGTCCTGTGCGGAGCTCAAGGAGGCCGAGGTGAGGGGTCCTAGCAGCGGGAGGGTCTTCGCGCCGCCTCCGGCCGGGGGAGGGAGGCTTCTGAAGCAGGGAATCCGTCCGCCGTCCCGTTGGCCGATCTGGCTCCTGTCTACACCACAGCAATAACCACCGTTGTCTACGCGCCCAGATGTTTTCCGGAGCTCGCATCTTCCCCGCTCCGGGCAGACACGGCGGTAGAGTAATCTGGAAGAGCCCCTGGGAGTTACAGTCCTCCTGAGGCTGTTCCTAGGAGTTGTCTTTTTTCTCCCCATTCACTGTCCTTATAACGCGCATCAGAAAAATGTGGGCTTAGCCTCTAAGCCCCTGGCCTTGCCCATTGACCCTGGATTGGCGGAGAGCGGGTTCCGGAAATCAGTTCGATAATCATTGAACTGGGCATTTTTCTTATACCAGGCACCGTGGTAGGGATGGGATACACATGTGTATGGAACATAGGCCCTGCCCACGAAGAGTTTTCGTTTTTATAGGGAAAACACATACAAACGTAATTTAACAAAGCCAAAAACCGTTGTGTTGCACATAAATTGTTATGCCAGTCCAGAGGAAGAAAATACTTGGCTTTCTTGTTTTGGAAGAATTACCCTTTCTTGGTTCCTGAAGGAGCTGCGTGTGTCTTGAGGATAAGGAAGGTCACAGAAGGAAGGGCATGACAGTTGGAACTACTGGGGTCAGTAAAAGTGATGATGAAGGATGTAGAAACTGCGAGGCAGGAGAGAAAACAGACCGGATGTTATTAGAGCACAAAGCTCAAGGTGAGGAATGAGAGATGAATCTGGAAAAGTGAACTGGAATCAAATCGTGGAAGAACTTGCCTCGATAAGGAATATGCGTTTACCCGATGTGAACGGGACCATTGAAAGGTTTGACATAGAGTTGCAGTTTATTTATTTATTTTTAAGATTTTATTAATTTATTCATGAAAGACAGAGAGAGAGAGAGGCAGAGACACAGGCAGAGGGAGAAGCAGACTCCCTGTGGGGAGCCGGATGCGGAACTGGATCCCAGGACCCCCAGGATCATGACCTGAGCCAGAGGCAGATAGATGCTCAACCGGGGAGCCACCCAGGCATCCCACAGTTGCAGTTTAGATTGGCCATTTGGGTAACACTGTGGTAGATGGCCATCATAGGAGATGGGACGGGCTAAGACACAAGTCCAGGAGATGACATAGGACACTGTTATAGTAGGGCAGGTAAGGATTGTGAGGTCCTAAACATGGAAAGTAGTACAAAAAAGAGCAGGTCGTCTCAAGAAGTGTTAAAGAGATATGTTGATATGATTTGGTGATTGAGAGTTGAAGGGAGAGGGGTGTTTTATGTGACTTCCAGATTTGGGGGTTAGGTCAAGAATGGCTGGGATGTCACTAGATAACGTGGGGGGGTGTGCAAATGGAAGACAAGTTGGGTTGGGAAAGAAAGTTGAAGAATGATTTTCATTTTTGGTGTGGCGAGTGTGAGAAACTTGTAGGATATCTCAGAGGAGAGGCCCAGCGGGCACTTCAGCTTCTGAAACACTGGAGAAATAGCAGGGCTGCTGATATAGAACTGGGTGTCATCAGCTTATAGGCAGCATAAACTGAGTGACAAAATGGCCAAGGGTGGGCTTAGGATGTGAGGAGAGCAATGGGATGCTGGGAAAACATTTAAGAGTGAATGCAAGAGTCGACTGATTTTCAACAGAGTATTAATAAGTAAGTGCTACTATTTTCATTTTACAGATGAGGACATTGAGGCTTAGAAAGACTGTTTAACTTAATTGCTCATCACCTCCCACCTAGTAAGTGGTGATTTGTGTGAACTTAGGTCTGCCTATTTTTTAACCAAGAGACAGGATCCAAAGGGGGACAGAAAAGGATGGGTTCAAGAGTACAAGTGGAGGGGCGCCCGGGTGGCTCAGTCAGCTAAGTGTCCAACTCTTGATTTCAGCTTGAGATATGATCTCGGGGTTGTGAGATTGAGCCCCACGTCTGGGGTATGCAGGGCTTAGAGCCTGCTAAAAATTGTCTCTCTCTCTCTCCCTCTGCCTTCTCCCCACTCCCAAAAAGAGTACAAGTAGAGAGGAGCACCTGGATGGCTCAGTCAGTAGAGCATGCAACTCTCGATTTGGGGTTGTGAGTTGAAGCCCCACATTAGTGTAGAGATTACTTAAAAATAAAATCTTAAAAAAAAAAAAAAAAAGGACATGGAGAAACTGATCTTGAAAAGGAAGATAGCAATAGATGTTTTTCCCAAACTAGACTGAATTCCTTGAGGACAAAGGCTGTCTTTGTCTCTTGCTCTTATATGTCGTAAATGTTTGTTGGGTGAATGCATGGAAAGAGAAAGGAGCTGTAATTTACTTGTTAAAATCAGTAAGAGTGCAGCTGTTTTACATAAATGGTTCATTGATTTTTTTTTTTTTAATCTTTCAAGGGCTACTTAGTGTGATCTCTTAGCAGCCCAGGGAAATAGATACTGTTCTCATTTGCAGAGGAGATGTTATGCCCCCTTTGGGATTAAGTAGCTTGCCTGTGGTTATTTAGAAAGTCTGTCAGGCCTGTTAAAAGAGAAGTGTTTATGACCTCCCTAATGTCTCTTTCCTCAGCTCTGTTTCTCCGAATCCCAGTGGTCAGACCTGCTCATGTTTCAGCATTTCTCCAGGACCAGCCTGCCCCAGGATGGTGTAGAACCCAGCACATTCACCTGTCACCCAACCACTACTGTATGTTTTTTTTTTTTCATTGCTGCTGCTTCTTGGGCTCTGGCCCTCTACATCTGGCCAAATTTTCATGCCTTTGGCAGGACTGTGGAGCAAAACTCTTATGTCCACCTCTGTCAAATGAAGACCTACCTAGCCAGTGCCTTTGGGCAGACAATGCCAGCATGGTTGAGTGATGCCATTTAGAGTCATAGAGACCCTTCTGATCTAAGTCCTACATTTTCAGTTTTTTTAAAAAGAAAATCACTCTGTAGGAAGAGTCTGTACAATGTAGTCGATCTTATTTATTTAGCTGATAGGAGCCAGATATAAATAATTTTAGAATAGTAGAAAATTTAAAAAGACAAATATTTATAGCTAAAATTGACTTGCCTATTTTTATTTAGGTTCATATTAAAATCACATGGCTTTTTTATGACTATTATAGAAAATTTGTAGATGAATCAGTTAACTGTTATTTTCAGTTTTAAAGTCTGGAAAGATCTGTATTTTGCAGAGATAAGACTTCTCTTGATTCTTAAGTCAACAGCTTACATATAGTTGTATCTGAGTTATGAGAAGTTAGGCAAGTACACTTTTTCTGCTCTTTAGAATTATTTTATTATCTTTGAAAAAGTTCTGTTTCTCTAGTCCTTTCCTAAGTTCAGTTAAATTTAGGAGAGTGGTTTTAATTTGGGGTGTGTGGACTGAAGGAAAGCACTTGATATTATAAATATAGTTTCTATTTATGTATCCATGTGCATTTTTCTGGGGAGCAGCTCCATCCTTCCATTAGATTCTGTAACCAAAATAAGATAGAGGCTCTCAAAGAAATGTTTAAAGCCCATTTTTTTCTCACTTATTTAATAGAAGTTCTCCTGTTCCATATTTGTTTTGGGCTATTTATAAGTAATGGGACAGAAGGGCTGTAATCCTAAAAGTTCATAACAGAAATTTTTGAATTGGCTGGTTTAATTTTGTTTTGGAATGATTTTTATTATTACCTTCTAATTCTAAAGATTAGAAAGTGCAAATAAAAGAGTAATGTTTTAAAGGAATTCTTCAGGTGGTACTAACTTATATTATTCATAAAGTATCTGTCTAATACACTAAAATTTGAGATTAGTAATTCCACAAAGATATTTTGTTCATCTTCTTGCCTGTCAACAAAGTGGGTCAGTCTTATAATCAGTCTCTGTTGGCACCAAGACACCTTGTGCTAAAGAACTTCAAAGAAGGGAAGTAGCATCTTTCTCAAGTACTTTCTTTATCCTACTCTCTTTATGCTCAGAACAAAGTCTTATATGCATGCTGTTTACCATCCTGTCAGCTGGGTTATTTTGTGGCAAACATTGAATCTGAGAGATGTGTGTTTCCCCCTTTCAACTCTTATGAATCTGGTTCCTCGTTTCTGTAGCTGGTTCCAAGGCTGCATCTCTCCACTGGACTGGTGAGAGGGTTGTCAGTGTTTTGCTCCTGGGCCTAATTCCAGCTGCTTATTTGAATCCTGGCTCTGCGATGGACTACTCCCTGGCTGCGGCCCTCACTCTCCACAGTCACTGGCAAGTACAGCAGGCCCTTCATTGTTACGTTGTCTGCTCAGTTTATTTGCTGTGAGCCTGTCTCATTACTGCATATGAGGGAGAAGTTGATTGAGATACTCAGACCTGGAGACAACTTTAAAACATATAGAGAATATTTATATGCTCTGATTTATATGTCCACTTGCCTATTCAATGTCTTCACTTCCATATCTAATAGACATTTTGAATATAGCATGTTATAATACTCAGTCCCCGATCTCCCCCAGATCTCCTCCTCTGGCACTCTTGCTCATCTGAATTAAAGGTTTTTCCATTCTTCCAATTGTTCATGCCCCAAACCTGGTCATCATCTCTGAATTCAGTAGTCTCCTAACTGGTCCTCCTTCTGTCTGTTCCAACACAGCAGCCCCCATGATCCTGTTAAAATATTAAGTCAAATCAAGACATTTTCCTTCTCAAACACTTTCTCTCTTTCAACCTTCCCCAGACTGAAAGTCAGAATTCTTATGGTGGTCTACAGACCCAATGTAGTCTGGCTCTGTTCCCACATCTCCAACTACTTTCTTCTTCATTCACACTGGCTTTGATCATTCTTAGACATGCCAGGGACACTCCAGACCTCAGGGCTTTACTTTTACTCTTGCTTCTGCTCAACATACTCTTTTTCTAGTTACATACTTGGCTTATTCCTCATTTCCTTCATATTTGAAGTGTCACCTTCTCAATGAAGCCTTCTGTAACCACTTGTTCACAATTGCAGTGTCCTTCCCAGCATTCCTTATCCCTCTCCCCTATTTTATTTTTCTCAGTAGTGCTAATTACCTTCTTATGTTGTCTCCCCTCATTAGAATGAAAGCACAGATACAGAAAATAATGAGAATCAAATTCATGGCTTAATGAATTATCACAAGGGCAATTCTGCCCAGGTCAAGAAATAGAGGGATGCCTGGGTGGCTCAGTGGTTAAGTGCTTGCCTTCAGCTCAGGGCGTGGGTTAGGGGTCGGGTCCCTGCATGGAGCCTGCTTCTCCCTTTGCCTGTGTCTCTGCCTGTCTTTTTGTGTCTCTCATGAGTAAATAAATAAAATCTTAAAAAAGAAATAGAACTGTAGGAGCTGCTTCCGTGTGTTCTGCCTCAGTCATAACTGTTCAGCATGCACCCACCAAGGACCATTATCCTGATTTTTATAGTAATCCCTTCCTTATATTTCATCATAGTTTTATCATCTGGTTGTCCTTAGACACTATAGTTCAGTTTTGCCCTTTTTAAAAAAAGAAGTGGAGATTTTTTTACTTTTTGTTTACTCTTAATATCTTTAGTGCCTAGGGGATCCCTGGGTGGCGCAGCGGTTTGGCGCCTGCCTTTGGCCCAGGGCGTGATCCTGGAGACCCGGGATCGAATCCCACGTCGGGCTCCCGGTGCATGGAGCCTGCTTCTCCCTCTGCCTATGTCTCTGCCTCTCTCTCTCTCTCTCTGTGTGACTATCATAAATAAAAAAAAAAATTTAAAAAAAAGTTTAAAAAAATATCTTTAGTGCCTAGAGCAGTACCTGACACATAGCACTAGGTAAATAGTTGAATGACTGAATTTCCAGTTTCTATTTATTTTATCCAGTGTATGTAGTTTGTTAGATTTTTTTTTAAACCATTTTTTTCTTTTTTCTTTTTTTTTTAAATTTATTTGGGGGGTTGGGCAGAGACACAGGCAGAGGGAAAAGTAGGCTCCATGCAGGGAGCCTGACGTGGGACTCGATCTGGGGTCTCCAGGATCACACCCCGGGCTTCAGGCGGCGCTAAACCGCTGCGCCACCAGGGCTGCCCTAGATTTTCTAAGTTAATGAACCTTCTGAAAAGTTTGTAAGTAACACTTGGGTTCTTTGAATTGTTCATTTTATATTATTTTACAAGGACAGTATGATATTGTGGGAGAGGGAAGCATTTTTATATTGCTGGAACTGAAAGGACTTGGGAATATCTTATCCAACTCTGTTATTTTGCAGATGTAAAACTAAACCCCAGGGAGGTTAAGTGGCTTGTCAGAATGATTTTGTAGTGTTAAAGGGAGATTTTTACTTACCTAGTTTTCTGGGGTTGGTTGGGGAATTACCCTTTAATCAGATAGACGTTTCAAAGTAAAGGATTCCAGTTGTATATTAAATATTAGATCATAAGTACAGTAAGATTTCTCTAATATGTGGCTTTTTGGCAGGAGATCCATCTAAATCCATGAAAAGTCAGAATAAGAGATAATTCTAAAGTAATATATTTTCTATTATTTTCATTTATTTTATACTCCTCCAGTTTCCTTACTAATTCTTCCTTCCTTTTCTCTGTCTCTCTGTCTCTCTCTCTCTCACACACACACACATATACACACACGACTTCAAAGAGTTGTTTATAATCGTGCACTACTTCCTCAGCATCCAATCTCTTTTAACCTATACTAATTGGTCTTTTATCACAACTACAAAGCTTAATTCATTCTTACCAAAATCTCCCTAAAATCTTCATTTTTCCAAACCCAGCTGTCTGTTTTTGGTCCTCCTGTTACTTGAACTCTCAACAGAATTCAACCTAATTGACCATTCCCTCCTTAAATAATTTCCCTTTGGCTTCCTAGATGCTGTACCCAACATTCTTTCCTCTGTCTCACCAGCTGTGCCTTCAGTCTCTGATGCCTGCTTCTCCCTTTGTCTGACCTCTGAATAATAAAGCTCTGAATCCTGGGTTCAATCTTGCTTTCCTAATTTCTCTTAATTTCCTGAGGTGAACTGAGATCTAAACTTTTTCCTGATCTGCAGACCTGTATTTTCCAGTTGTCTAACCAGCATAATCCACTTGAATGTCTAATGGTTGTCTCAAATTTAACATTGCCCAGACTCACTCTTCCCCCACCCAACTCTCTTGATTTTTCCTCAAAGCCACCTCCTTTCCTGTTCTTCTTCCCTAATTCAATTAAATCTAGTTGCTCAAGCCAAAAATCCTAGGAATTATTTTAGGTATTTCTTTTTGTCTTATCCTACATCTAGTCCATCAGCTCTTTCTGTTAGTTGTCTCCTCAAAACACAGCTTACCTCAATCGTCCCTTAACACCGTCTTCCCTGTCACCAGCCTAGGTTAAGCAAATAGTCTTACCAAGGCACTTGGCCTCTTAAGTGGTTTTCTGTTTCTGTTTTTGCCCCCCACCCCTTCTGCCTGCACTGTTCATTTGCCATATTATGGCCAGAGTGACCTTTTTTAAAAGTAAAATTATAGGGCAGCCCCAGTGGCGCAGCAGTTTAGCGCCGCCTGCAGCCCAGGGCGTGATCCTGGAGACCTGGGATCGAGTCCCACGTCAGGCTCTCTGCATGGAGCCTGCTTCTCCCTCTGCCTGAGTCTCTGCCTCTCTCTCTCTCTGTGTTTCTCGTGAATAAATAAATAAAATATAAATTTTTTTAAAGTAAAATTATATTTATCTAAAGAAGATCTACAAATGTCTCATAAGCATGTGAAAAAATGCTCATCATTTGTTATTATAGAAATGCAAATTAATGGGTGTCTGGGTGGCTTAGTCAGTTAAGTGTCTGATGCTGGATTTTGGCTCAGATCATGATCTTGGGGTTGTGGGATCGAGTCCTGAGTCAGGCTTCCTGCTGGGCTTGGAGCCTGCATAGAGTCTCTGTCTCTCTCTCTCTCCAAGGGGGGAAAAATGGCAAATCAAAACCATAATGAGATACCACTTCAAACTCACTAGGATGGCTGTCATCGGCAAGATGGACAGTAACATGTGTTTCAAGGATGTCAGGGGGTGGGAGGTGGGGAAGGATGTCGGGAAGTTGCCTTGTAGGTCTGTGCTGGGAATGTAAGAAGTTACAGCCACTTTGGAAAATGGTTTGGAAGTCCTAACAAAAAGAGTTACCATATGACTCAGGGATTCCTCTTTTAGGTGTTATACCCCTCGAACTTGAACACATATGTCCTCACGCAAAAACTTGTGTAGTAATATTCATAATGTTATTTATAATAGCCAAAAAGTAGAAACAGTCCAAGTGTCTATCAGCTGATGAATAGCTAAAGAAAATACAATATATTCCTACAAAGGAATATTATTTGGCCACACAAAAGGTTGAAGTACTAATACAACATGGGTGATCCTTGAAAATGTGAAATGAAAGAAACTTGACACAGAGGGCCACCTGTTATGATTTCGCTTATGTGAAATGTACAGAGTAGGCAAGTCCATAGAGACAGGAAACTAGTTGTTGAGTTAATGAGCTAATGGATATGGGGTTTCTTTTTGGAGTGATGAAAATGTTCTGACATTAAATAGTGATGATGTTGCACAACTTCATGAATATACTAAAAGCCGTCTTATTGTATATTTTGAAAGGGTTAGTTTTAGGGCGACTGACTGGCTCAGTTGGAGGAGCATATGACTCTTGATCTCAGGGTTGTGAGTTTGAGCCCCACGTTGGGCGTAAAGATAACTTAAAAAAAAAAAAAAAGGATTGATTCTATGGTGTGTGAATTACATCTCAATAAAGCTATTATTAAAAAAACAAAATTATGTCACTACTGACTTAGGTTACTCCCAACTTAAAACATATCTGTCGTTTCTCATTACATTTCAAATGAAATTTTTAAAAAACCTTTTTTTTTTTCCCTCAAGATTTTTATTTTTAAGTAACCTCTACAACCATTTTGGGGTTCGAACTCAAAATCCTGAGATCAGGAGTCCTGCAGTTTACTGACTGAGCCAACCAGTGCGTCTGAACTCAGACTTGTGACCTTCGGGGCCCTGTGTGATCTACCCTTGCCTTCTGATCCCCGTGTTCTCCAGCCACATTGATCTTTTTACTATTTCAAAGATGCCACGGTCAATGTCCCATTTGTTTGGAATGTTCTTCTCATTTAGTCCATCCTTTCTAAAATATTTCCTCATTGCACATACGTACTTTTTTTTTTTTCTGCTTCACCAGAATCCGTTCCATTAGGGCAAGGGTGCTGTCTTATTTGCTCTTCTTTCAACATTTATAACAGGTCCTGGCACATAGTGTCTGTTTCATAAAAAAATTTTTTTTTGAATTAATGAAAAACTTAGTAGAGCATTTGCTGTAAAGTTTATTTTTTATAGTAATCTCTACACCCAATGTGGGTCTCAAACTCATGACCCTGAGCTCAAGAGTCATGTGCTCCACCGACTAAGCTAGCCAGGCACCTCTCGAGCATTGGTTTTAGTTCAAAACAAAACAAAACAAAACCCCCAAGATTTTGTAAATAGAACGGTAATTACTCTCTTTGAGGGAGGCGGGCAGGGGGATAGGGCGACTGGATGATGGGCACTGAGGAGGACACTTGATGGGATGAGCACTGGGTTTTATACAATATGTTGGCAAATTGAACTTCAATAAAGAGTATGTAATAAAATAAAAATAATAAAACAAAAACCTACCTTCTTTGATATTAATGGGAAAAATTGAATCTAAAGAAAAGCAATGTCTTTATTATATTACTAGGAAACTCATAGCCCCTTCATTTTGGTTTATGATTCCTGTTACAGTGAGTTGTATTTTGAACCTGATAATTATTTTTTGTAGTCAAGTTAGCCATATAGCCTTTTGACTTGTGATTTTTCTTCTGTACTGTATTTTTTTTCTTTAGGGGCCTTGGACAAGTGGTTACTGACTATGTTCGAGGGGATGGTTTGCAGAAAGCTGTCAAGGCAGGCGTTTTGGCACTCTCAGCTTTAACCTTTGCTGGGCTTTGTTATTTCAACTACCATGATGTGGGCATCTGCAAAGCTGTTGCCATGCTGTGGAAGCTCTGACCTTTTTGACTTAATACCTTCAGAATTGATTGTACACCTCTTTGCCTCTGCTCTATCATGCCCTTCAGCTCACAGTAAGGAGGAAATAACAGATAAGTCTAATGGTGAGACAAACCTCTTCTAATCACCTGGTCATTTTTTTTAGAATTTAGTCTTTGAGGAAAAGGTTTGAGGCGAATTGTATCCAAGAAATTTGGAGACTGGGTTCCTTGTTC
The DNA here is from genome assembly GCF_048418805.1 of Vulpes vulpes. Lineage (NCBI taxonomy): Eukaryota > Metazoa > Chordata > Mammalia > Carnivora > Canidae > Vulpes > Vulpes vulpes. Next base: position 122,208,884 of record NC_132791.1, on the reverse strand, counting down.
TGGTGAGTTATGGGGTTGTCTCCTAGCTTCTCATAAGACTCATAGCATAATTAACCATTATGTATGAGCTTTTGCCTGTTAGCATATCAAATTCTTAAAGGGAATTCAGCTTTATTACTATCAGTACATGATCAAACTTCTGTATTTGTCCTGGGAATGACGGAGAAAGGGAAAACCTGTTAATTCATAAGTAAAGACTTAAAATTAGTGTTTAATTTTTGAAAATTGCCCTCTCTGTTCAGTTGATAGTGGTTACTGATGGTTACATGTCCTAGGGAAAGTTTCAAATTAGGAAATACTGTTCTCTGACATTATTCATTTCTAAGTCCTGGGAAGAAGAGCTTGGAGAGCTTCTGAGTATGGAGAAGTTCCATATCGGGAAGAGGTCCCCTCATAGATGTATGAAAGTATTATAGATTCTAAACTGAGACTTAATCCTCAAATGTGTTTATTTTACTTGTCCTAAAATAATCTGTCTACGAATATAAAAAACTGTAAGTAATTGTTATTTTCCCACTGTAGGAATCTTTAATGTGAAAATGTATTCTATGAAAATAAAGTTTTTTAAAAAATAAAATGCTATATAATAAATTGTATTCTACTCTTTTATGTACTAACTGTCTCTAGTTTTATTCAATAGAACTTGGTGTCTGTTGCATATACACCAGTAAAACAGGACTGTTTAAATTTCCTTCTAGGGCTCAGCAGTTAGGTAAATTACAAAGTACTGTAATACAAAAAAGTCTTATATGTAATAGGCAGAAATATATGGAGTATGAGTAGTTGGGGATGAAAAGAGTATTAAGATTAAATACATTTGACCCTTGAACAATACAGTTGGCACATTCAACTTACATGTGGATTTTTTTTTTTTTTAAGATTTTATTTATTCATGAGAGACACAGAGGGAGGCAGAGACACAGGCAGAGGGAGAAGCAGGCTCCCCACCAGAAGCCCAATGTGGGACTTGATCCTGGACCGTAGGATCATGCCCTGAGCCAAAGGCAGATGCTCAACCACTGAGCCACCCAGGTGTCCCATATGTGGATTTTTTTTTTTTATAAATACAGTACAATAAATGTATTTTTAAGATGATGTTCTTAATATTTTTCTTCTAGCTTGCTTTATTGTAAGAATATTGCATATAAATCATATAATATAAAAATAAATGTTAATTAACTGTTTATGTTCTCAGTAAGGCTTTTGGTCACTAGTAGGGTATTAGTAGTTCAGTTTTGGAGGAGTCACACAGATTTTTGACTGTGTGAGGTGTTGGCACCCCTAGCCTCCATACTGTGAAAGGGTTGTCTGTAGCAGGAATTAAAATGAGGTCTAGATTACAATGTTCTATAAATGCCAGCCTTTGGAATTTTAAGTTATATTTTGTAGGTAGGGAGTTTGATCTGAGGGGTGAGTGTAAGGCATGATGGTTTGTTTCTCCTAGCAGCATAGAGGTACTGGGACTTGGCATGTTTCTCACTGAGGACATTAGTGGGCAGCTGAGGCAAACTATCAAAGGGGAGCTGTCCAGAAGGGTAAGTGTGTTCATAAATGTCTGTACTAGGGGTTAAAAATAAGCTCCCCTTAATGTGTGTATGGTCTCACAGGAGATTCAGATATATATTAAGGGCTCAGGAAGAGGAGATTAGTTCTGTTTTGGGGTGGTTAAATATTTTATTTTTTTATTTTTATTTTTTTATTTTTATTTTTTGGTGGTTAAAGATTTTAAAAGGGAGTTATGCCAGAATAGTAGGGTTCACCAAGAGGGGTTGTTGGGAGAGTCTGCCTTGGTAGGGAGAAATATAATAAAATATAAATAATAAAATTACTAAGAAAATAGTAATAAAACTGACATTGTTTAGAATAGCTGGTTCATGATGATGATAGAAAGCAGACTGATCTTCAGTCAATTTTATTGTTGGCTGAAAATTCTCTGTAGATAGTGATCCCCCTTCGTGTTATTCCTCTCATCCTGTACCCAGCCCCCAGGACACCACTGCTGTAAGGGGGAGTTTTCTTTGGTTGAAATGGGGTGGGCAGGAACTGGGTAATATGGGGATCCTTTGGCTGTCACTAGCACCATCGGCCCACAGTTGGATCTGGAGAAGTGTCTAATGTTAGTAAGCTTCATTAGCGAATAAGAAGTTAGAGTGAAGGCTGGCTGGGTACTGCTTGCCCAGGTCCCAGTTGGTTTTGTAATTAGGACAGCGCTGAGCCATCACTGGGAAATCTGGGTTGCTGTGAGCTGCTGGAGCATCAGGGAAAATGAGGCAGGGGCTAACAGCAATAGGTTTCTGAGGCTAAGGAGGACGTGATCACAACTGTGCCTTAGAATGTAGATGACATGAGGAAGGTTGATAAACTAGAGGGAGAAGGACATGGAGCCTCAACAATAGAGGAAGAAATGGCCGGAACTCTAATGGCAGCGGAAAGTAGGACTCAATTTTAAAGGTATTGTAGAAATGAAAAAACATTCCTTCATCTGACAGGTACTAAGTACCTCATGTAATTGGCACTGTAGGTGAAGAGAGAAAAACTCTGCCCTTAAAAGGAACTCAGTCCCGTTGGGACAACAGCTAAGTTAAACACTGTATCACAATATACTGGTAAATGTGATGACCAAGCGCAAATCAGGCAGTGATCTAACAAAAGGTGCAGTTAGAATTTGCTTGCAAGTTTCCTTGGAGGAATCTTGACCTGGTATCCGAAAGATAGGGAGCTGACAAATGGCCAAAGACACTTGGGTGAAGCATCAGGACGACTGGAAGATAGTAGACCTAGCAGAAGATGGCACACCCTTCTGTGTGACAGCAGCACAGGAGAGCTGATTGTAGAGGACCCTCTGCGCCATGATAAGTGACTGGAACTGTCGTGATGGCAATGGGGAGTCACTGATGATTCTCAATTATGCAAATGATATGGTCAGATGTTTGTTTTAAATAGGTTATGTAGGCTGCCGTGTGAAGTATGCATGTGAGGGAAGTAAGCATGCAAATGTTAGATTATTTCCATGATGCAGAAAAGATGATGAAAGGCAATAGTAGCCAGAATGAAGAAGAAAACAACCATAGGAGATATTTAGAACTTACACAATAAGAGCTAAACTGGGGTGTGAGAGGTCAAGAGAGGAAGGAAAGTATGCTCAATTTCTTTGTCATAAATGGATGGATGGGAAGAGGTCATTAACTTTTGGAGGAAAATTAGTTAAGACAGTGGAGAGAGGTCACTGCCAAAGCTTTGAATTTATGAGATATCCAGGAAGAGATAGAATTTATATTTTGGCAATACAACAGACTAAATTTTAGAAACCATTTTGCTGCAATGCACCTAGGAATGTTAAATGTGGAGAGTACCTTTTCAAACATGGCTCATGTTGCTGGAGGAAATACTCTCAAGCCAGAACAAAATGTGCATGTGGTTAGAGAGGCAAATTGTTGGCCATGGGATCATGTACTGACTTCAGGTGGCCTCGGGCTCTAGATTTGAAGAAGGCAACGTAGAAGCCAGGAGCAAATTTCTGGGCTCAAATTGGAATTTGGTTGGAGACTCCCTAAAATCAGGAACCATGAAGAGTTTTACTCTCAAAGGGTGAATTAGAAAAATAACTTACCTCAAAAGAGCAGAGAGAGGAGAAACTTGTCTGACTTGCCTTGGTTCTGATTGGCAGAAAGAACATCACTGAGAGTGTGTGGCTAAGGGCCAGTCCTTATGCCAGTTTATGGCCTGAGTTCATAACTGTCTGCTAATTTACCATTTACCTGGGTTGGTGGTGCCCCCACCCCGCCCGGCAGGAAGTACACAATTTTTCGCTGGAGGAAGTTTTCTCCAACACAAGCCTCAAAAGTTCCCATGAAGTTCTCATGAATGTGAATTCATGTGAATTCATACAAAATCACAGTATATCCAGGAAACACCCTAAACAAGACTAGCCAGCACAAATAAAACAAACTCTACCCGCAAAGAATTCAGATCTTGGCAGCATTTTCAGACACAGAATATAAACTAAATGAAGTGGAAATCTAAGTATGAGTCAGTTGTCAGATCAGGGATGAGAACATCTTTGGAGAAAGTGACCCTACCTCTGATGTTCTCGATTTATAGAGTCTTGGGAAGTAGATGTCTACTCGGGAAAGTTGTCTGTTCCTTGGGAGTCCTAATAGATGGATGTCAGGTCCATCCCCAGTGGGGCTGGATATCCTGGTTATGAGATCCTAAGCACTTTTACACAACACTAGGAAGCATGTATGCATGGCTCTGGGCCTGGAGTTTGAGAATTCTATGTGAGGTTAAAGTACCTGAAATGGTCACTTCCAATGTGGCTCCAAAGCTGACTTTTATTGGTATCTCACTAATCTAGTGTCCTCGTTGCATATCATGCTGGTGGCAGTGGGAGAGGCACAAAATGATGATATGCCTTTCAAAAAAAAAAACAGATTTTAGGTTGGGCATACAGACTATGCATATGAGATTCATTTTTAAAAAAAATATGTAACAATTACAACACACATGGATAGAATCTGTTAGAGGATGAATCAAGCCCAGCCTCATGGGGTCTTTCTATAACAATTTTTTTTTGTAAGATTATTTTTTTTTCATTTGAGACACACACAGAAAGGCAGAGGCAGGCAGAGGGAGAAGCAGGCTCCCTGCAGGGAGCCCGATGTGGGATTCGATCCCAGAACCCCAGGGTCAAGACCTGAGTCAAACGCAGACACTCAACCACTGAGCCACCCAAGTATCCTCTATAACAATTTCATATGAAAGTTTATATTCTTTAAAAATGTAAATTGCAGTGTCATTAGGCCTAGGCATAAAACTTAGAACTGAGGAAAGTTTCAGTCTAAGCAGAAAAGTTGGAAACTATTATTTAAAAGTACTTAAAAAGGTTATGATTTGGACAGCTGAATTAAATGAGTGGTTGGTATTAAGGAGGGCACTTGTGATGAGCACTGGGTGTTTGTATGTAAGTGATGAATCACTAAATTCTACTCCTGAAACCAATTTTACCATATATGGTTAACTAACTAGAATTTAAATAAATATTTGAAAACAAAACCATTTGTAAATAAATGTTCAAATGGTCTTAAATATGGGGATCTCTTCATGTTTTCTAGATTATAATTAAAATGAGTAAAGTTTTGGGATCCCTGGGTGGCGCAGCGGTTTGGCGCCTGCCTTTGGCCCAGGGCGCGATCCTGGAGACCCGGGATCGAGTCCCACGTCGGGCTCCCGGTGCATGGAGCCTGCTTCTCCCTCTGCCTGTGTCTCTGCCTCTCTCTCTGTGACTATCATAAATAAATAAAAAATTGAAAAAAAAAAAAAAAAGTAGTGCTTGGCACAAAATGAGTAAAGTTTTATCACTTGTTGAGCCTCCTAGGTAAAGTTTTATGACTAATATTTTTGTAAAGTTTGAACCAATTTGTCTCTGTAATCTGGGTTATTATTATTACTCGGTGCAAATATTAGCAGCCTGAAAGGAGTTTGGGAATTACCAAGCAGTACGAAACAGCCTTCACAAACAAATGTCTTTCCCCTATCCACCTTCCCACCTGCAGTGAAGGCAGTGTTACATTTTGAATAGTCCTTCTTATACAGAAATCAGATTGAACAACTGTCGTTATAATATGCTGGTAATGCTAGAAAAGGCTCTTTGTATGGTAGTAAGCTTTATGGTGTTAACTTTAGTGTGGACTTAAAAAAAATTTTTTTTTTGAAATTTTAAAAAAGATATTATTTATTTGAGAGAGATTGAGAGAGGGAAAGCACACAAGCAGGGGGAGAGGCAAGGCCCCCTGGGGCGCAGGGAGCCTGATGCAGGACTCGATCCCAGGACCCTGTGATCATGATCTGAGCTAAAGGCAGACACTTAACAGATTGAGCCACCCAGGCACCCATTGTGTGGACTTTAATAATGGAACTTTCTTTGGGTGTTGTTAATAAAATAATTGGGGGCATCTGGATGGCTCAGTGGTTGAACATCTGCCTTCAGCTCAGGTCATGATCCCAAGGTCCTGGGATCAAATCTCACACTGGGCTCCCTGCATGGAGCCTGCTTCTCCCTCTGTCTATGTCTCTGTCTCTCTGTGTCTCATGAATAAATAAATGAAATCTTTTTTAAAAATAAAATAATTTCATTTTTTGCTTGAATTGTCTGAAGATGTTAGAAACTTTTTTTTTTTTTTTAAGTAGACTCCATGCCTAATGTGGGGCTCGATCGAATTCATGACCTTGAGATGAAGAGCTGATGCTCTACCAACTGAGCCAGCCAGGCTCCCCAGAACATTCTTTTGATTGCATGATCAATGCTCACATCTCAAGCAGTAGTAAATTCTTATCCATAGACAGTATGAACATACATCCTTAATTTTAAAAAGACTTTATTTATTTATTCACGAGAGACAGAGAGAGAAAGAGAGGCAGAGACACAGGCAGAGGGAGAGGCAGGCTCCATGCAGGGAGCCTGACATGGGACTCTATCCCGGGTCTCCAGGATCACACCCTGAGCTGAAGGCAGCACTAAACCACTGAGCCACCTGGGTTGCCCTAAATCCTTAATTCTTTAGCAAGAGTGGGATGGTGGTTGCAAAATATTCCAAAACAGAATATTTCAGAACTAACATCTTTGCATAAGATATACCTGGATTCTTTTAAGTTATGGGTCATCATACGGTAATATATCAGGGTTGTACAGGATAGGGTTAGTCAGATCAGGACTGGGTGTACTTAGAGCTTAAGAACTGTAGAACATCTAAAATTACTTTTTAGGGGCACCTGGGTGGATCAGTCAGTTAAGTGTCTGCCTTCAGTTCAGGTCATGACCCCAGGGTCCTAGGATTGAGCCCCATGTTGCTGGGGCTCCCTGCTCAGTGGGGAGACTGCTTCTCCCTCTCCCTCTGCTCCCTGTTCATGTTCTCTCTCTCTCTATCTCAAATAAATAAAATATTAAAAATAAATAAATACATAAATAAAATTATCAGGAAGGGGGAGTGAGGTAGCTAGGTTTAGATTGGAGCAGCATTTAATAATTATAAAGGAAGCAGACAATGAAATAATATTACAGAAGGCAATGAACTTATATGATTCCTACTTTTGAGTAAGCATCACTAAAACACTATCCTGTCTTTCATTTGCAATAAGAAAAGTTCAGCATAGTTAGGAAGGCCTGAGTTAGAGTTGATAATAATAAAGGTTATTAAAAAAAGAAAGCCCCTTTGAACATGTGTATCCCTTGGGCAGAGCTCTGAGATATTATAAATTCAGCTCACACGGTGTTTGAGCTAATCAAGATATGAGGAATACCAAACATGCCTAATTGGTTTTAGTATTTCTCCTTTAATTAAAAATTAAAAATTATAGCCTGGAATACTCCCAAGAACATTTAGGTATAACAGGCCTCTCTTTCTCTTAAGGTTTATTTATTTACTTTAGAGAGAGAGTGTGGAAGTGTGCCCAAGCATAGGTGGGGAAGGGACAGAGGAAGAGCGAGAGAGAATATCAAGCAAGCTCCATACCCAGCATGGAGCCCAAAGTGGGGCTTGATCCCACACCCTGAGATCATGACCTGAGCTGAAACGAAGAGTCGGATGCTTAACTAACTGAGCCACCCAGGAGCCCTTAGGGGGCTCTTAACAATTCTATTATTCTGAATTTAAGACTTGCGTTTAAGAAAAAAAAAAAAAAAAAGACTTGCGTTTAAGAAATGAAAATTGTCACAGAAAATTGGTTGTTACATATAGGCATAATCATAGAGTTGTAAATACAAGGGAATATCTTGCTTTAGAGTGATGATATATGTGTACACATTAGAAAGCTTTTTTGGAAGTGAGGAAAGATTGATTCAAGAGAATGATGGAAGCACAAAAACTATATATATTTTTTATTTTTTAAATATTTTATTTATTTATCCATGAGAGACAGAGAGAGAGAGAGAGAGGCAGAGGGAGAAGCAGGCTCCCTGCTGAGAGCCTGATGTGGGACTCGATCCGGCGACCCTGGGATCACGCCCTGAGCCAAAGGCAGAGGCTCAACCGCTGAGCCACCCAGGTGTCCCCACAAAAACTATATTTAAAGATTGATCTTATTTTTTACTACTAATATGTCTTCGTATGTATATGGTTACACACATGCAAACGCACAAATGGGTGAAAGATTCCAAACTTTTGCCTTTAGCTTTTTTTTTTTTTTTTTAAGATTTCTATTTATTCATTCATGAGAGACAGAGAGAGAGAGAGAAAGAGAGAGAGAGAGGCAGAGACACAGGCTGAGGGAGAAGCAGGTTCCATGCAGGGAGTCCGATGCGGGACTCGAACCCGGTTCTCCGGATCATGACCTGGGCTGAAGGCGGCGCTAAACCACTGAGCCACCCGGGCTGCCCTGCCTTTAGCTTTAAAATGTAATTAATCCAGGGCACCTGGGTGACTCAGTTGTTGAGTGTTTGCCTTTGACTCAGGTCATGATCCTGGGGTTCTGGGATCGAATCCTGCATTGGGCTTCCCTTAGGGAGCCTGCTTCTCCCTCTGCCTATGTCTCTGCCTCTCTCTGTGCCTCTCATGAATAAATAAATAAATCATCTTTTTAAAAATGTAATTAACCCTAGCATGGTAGGCAAACACATATATCTTACTGAATTTTCTATCTTAGTAAGCTGTAGAAATTCCTTTGATAGACAAATCATATCCATTTGTTTTCAAATTTATATGTTCTTTTATTGCATTTAGTATATCAAATATAGTTTTGATCATTCATATTCGTTACTTTAGTTAGCTTCGTTAATCTTTAACTATAACAATAAGTTTCTATTTCCTTACAGACAGAAAACCAGAATGCAGGTGACTAAGGGTTGAGGTACAGAGTACCTCAGAAAAACATCATCTAAGGGCATAAGGACATTCTATTAAGCATGCCAATCAATAGTCAGTCTATAATGTATAAAAGTAGTTAAAGTATGTGTTAAAACTGTGACTGGTAACCAGTGTTTTGTGTTCTTTGTCTTACTTAGAAATTGTCCAGGTGCCCAAGGATGATTCACTAACTAAATAATAGGAGGGGAAAAAGAAGAAATGCATGGTAAATTATCCCAAATAAGATGGTAGAAATTAAATCCAGATATAGCACTGATCACTCAGAGGATAACTGGGTTAAACTCATTGGTTAAAATAGAGATTCTGGGGCACATGGGTGGCTCAGTGGTGAGCATCTGCATTTGGCTCAAGTCATGATCCCGGAGTGCTGGGATTGAGTCCTGCATCAGGCTCCCTGCAGGGAGTCTGCTTCTTCCTCTGCCTGTGTCTCTGCCTCTCTCAGTGTCTCTCATGAATAAATAAATAAAATCTTAAAAGAAGAGATAGATTCTTAGATGAGCTAAAACAAAATCTAGCTATATATTACATAAGAGATAAGCCTACAATATAAAAACACAGAAAGGATGAAAGTAAAGGGACAAAAAAATACAGTACAATACAAACCAAAAGAAAGCTGGTCTACCTATATTTATATCATTTGAAGTAAACGTTAAGGCAAAAAGTCTTGTTAAAGATAAGAGGGTCATTATGTGGTAAAAGAGAAAAAATTAATGTTCTAACAATCCTGAATGTGTATGCACCTGCTAATCACAGCCTCAAAATTTCTTTTTTTTTTTTTTTAAGATTTTATTTATTCACTCATGATAGAGAGAGAGAGAGACAGAGAGAGAGAGAGAGAGAGAGAGAGGCGCAGAGACACAGGCAGAGGGAGAAGCAGGCTCCATGCAGGGAGCCTGATGTGGGACTCCATCACGGATCTCCAGGCTCACACCCTGGGATGAAGGTGGTGCTAAACCACTGAGCCACCTGGGATGCCCTACACATTCTTTTCAAGAAGACATCTGACCATGTGTACAAACTACAGAAAAGCCTTAATAAATACCAAAGAATCGATATCACACAGATTACTTTTCTTTTTCTTCTTCTTTTTCTTTTTTTTTTTAAATAGACTCCAATGTGGGGCTTGAACTCATGACTCTGAGATCCAGACCTGAGGTACCCCTAGATCACCTTTTCTGACCATAATGTGTTAGAATCAGAATTTCATAACAATAAAGATAGCCTAAAAAACCCTCAGTGTGATATATTTGTAAAGTAAGGGAGATTCCTCAAAATAATTCATAGGTCAAAGAATGAGTTATGGTGGAAATCAGATAATAGAAATTATACAGTTAAAAAATAATATATAGTAAAACTTGTTTCTTGCAGTCAAAGACCTCCTTAGGTACTATGTTTATAGCCTTATAACAGAAGGGAAAAATCTAACTTAAACAACAGTGTTTATGAGGAAGGGGAGGTTTTGACAAAAGGCTTATATCTCAATTGCAGATCCTCGTTTCAAATACATTGCAGCAAACGTGATCTATTTAACAGATTCTAGACACCGTAACATGTGGATTTTCTCCCATGCCTTAATGGTTTGGATTGGTTTTTGGGCTAACACAGCTCATTAAAGACGTGTCAGTGAAGATAAATAGTTGGCATGTGTCTGGATATAATCTAACACTTCAAGCAATGTGACTTAGTGGCATAATTTTAGTAGAATATCCTTCGTAGTTTAAGTCTTCCTAAAGCACAAACATCATAAAAAATTTAACCTTAAAGTTAAAATGTGTTAAGATATATTTCTACGTTTTATTTTTAAAAAGATTTTATTTATTCATGAGAGACACAGAGAGAGAGAGAGAGGCAGAGACACAGGCAGATGGAGAAGCAGGCTCCCTGTGGGACTTGATCTCAGGACCCGGGATCACACCCTGAGCCGAAAGCAGATGCTCAACCTCTGAGCCACCCAGGTGTCCCGTATTTCTACATTTTAATAAAAAACAGTGGAGTGGTTATTACAGTTTGATTTCAGTTTTGTTTAGACAATTGTGTGTGTGTCTGCCATATTACTAATAGTGGTTACATTATATATTTTTGTGATATTTGTTTTTTGGCAATGAGCATCTATTCCAATCAGAAAAATAGATTAAGAAAATACAACAGCAGTGCATAGGTAGTGTGTACTTTATCATTCTGCTGGGGTTGGCCTCTTCCTGCTCTGCGTTCATTGATGAAATTAGTTGGGGAGGCTTCAGTAGTGAGTAGACATAGGCTGGGGATCTCAAATTTTGTTTTCAGATTGAAGGTTACGATCTGGAGCCTTCATCCTCATTCTCTGGAATATGTGTTCACTTAGTTAACATCTGAGCACTGGGGACAGATGTGGAGACAAGTATGTTGGTACTGTATGAAATTGTAAATGATGATGTAATGGAGGGAAAAAATGTGTTGTATAACCGCAAATGAGAGAATGAGGCCAACGCACGAAGAAGTCTTCTGCAAACATTAGTTCCATGAAAATTTCGTTTTGTTCTGCTGAGCATGCAGTGGATTGGTCAGTGCACATGTAAGCCCGAGTTTGGGGGCAGAGCCTGAGGGGAGCTAAATTGCTCTGTAAAATAGAATAAAAATGTGGGATTCCTAGAACTAATCCAGGAAGGGACTTGGGAGGAGGAGAGATCAGAGGGACAGATGAGAAAAGAGTTGGCAAGATGCACTGAGGCTGGGTTCTGGGGGCCAGAGAAGTATAGTAGCCAGTAAGAAAAATTCCTCATTCTAGAATGACCCCAAAATGGATAAGGGTGTCCATGTATAATTTGTAGATTTTTTTCTGCATTTTGACAATATAACTCATTCTTTTGTCCATCACAATTTTTCAGTAATATTTACTATGTCTTATAAGAGTGTTCAGCGTTTTATTTTAGAAATTGTACTGGAGTAGATTTCTATTAGGGTCAAAGCAATATCTTTATTGCAGAGCATATGTTAGATGCCGTGATGATCCATAATCTGTATGACATTCCAATTCACTGGAGGGAGGAACTTGGAACCAGAAGTGACCATGAGCATATATGCCTCCTAGGAATTTGCAGAAACCTTTAAGGTGGGGACTGAGTTTCCCCATTGCTTGTCATATTATTCCTCAAGAAAGTCTGAGCTATGCTACACAAACCCCCTGTCCTTTCAGGCTTAGCCTTAGGCATTGAGTTTTTCCATCACTTACAAGGTGTGATTTGAATTAGCTCCTAAGCCTTGCCTACCAGGGCTTTGTCTTCTCTCGTTTGACCTAAAAACCTTACCTGCAATCAGATTTACTCTTCTAGTCTAGAGAGAACATGTGAGGCATTTATTTCAGCAAAATCCTACCTACTTTACAGGATTGTTATAAAGATTTAAAAAGATGTTAAGGGCAGCCCCGGTGGCTCAGCGGTCTAGCGCCACCTTCAGCCCAGGGTGTGATCCTGGAGATTGGGGATCGAGTCCCATGTCGGGCTCCCTGCATGGAGCCTGCTTCTCCCTCTGCCAGTGTCTCTGCCCCGCTCTCTCTCTCTCTGTGTGTCTCTCATGAATAAATAAATAAATTCTTTAAAAAATAAAAAAAAATTTTAAAAAGCCCTTCACATACAGCCAATCACACTCCAAATCCTGAGTATGCCACAGGCACACTCACTTTCTTTAAATATCTATTAACTATTCCCTCAGTGGCTTTAGAAATCAGCATTATTACTAGTCATTTTTCATACATACAGCTCTACACTAACAGGCATATGAAGCCCAAGAGATATTTCCAATAATTCAGATATTCCTATACCTCCACAGACAACTGGATAATTATGCATTTCACATTGAAATTATTAAAAAGGTAATGTGAAAAGCTGAGTGCTCCAACACAGCAAGTAGATGGGGTAAAGAAAAGGCTGAGAGAGGGGATCCCTGGGTGGCTCAGCAGTTTGGCGCCTGCCTTCGGCCCAGGGCCTGATCCTGGAGACCTGGATCGAGTCCCACGTTGGGCTCCCTGCATGGAGCCTGCTTCTCCCTCTGCCTGTGTCTCTGCCTCTCTCTCTCTCTCTCTCTCTCTCTCTCTGTGTCTCTCATGAATAAATAAATAAAATCTAAAAAAAATAAAATAAAAATAAAAAGATGTTAAAATAAGTAGAACATTTAAAAATGCTGTACCAGGGGTGCCTGGGTGGCTCAGTGGGTTAAATATCTGCCTTCAGTTCAGGTCATGATCCTGGGGTCTTGGGAGTGAGTCCCATATCAGGCTCCTGGCTCAGCGGGGAGTCTGCTTCTCTCTCTCCCTCTCTTCCTCCCCTCTCCTCCACTCATACTCTCTTTCTCTCCCTCTCAAATAAATAAATAAAACTGTAAAGGGGTGTAATATGAATAGGTTTACAAGGACATCTGAGGAGAAAAAACAGAGAGAGGGATTCACACAGCGTTTCATTTTCCCACGTGGTGTTTTCAGGTTTTAGTGTAGGAAAGGATTGGCTAAAAGCAAAACTGGCAGGCCAACCCATTGCAAGATGCCCCAAGAGTTGTAGTGGAAGTTAAGAGGAGCTTCTGGGGACAGGTGCATGGTCACAAGGTGTGGGAGCTGTCAGAAGCTAAAGTAAAAATATTATCATACTTTGGCCTTGCCTGTTCCCTCTGCCTGGAAAGGCCTTCCCTGGCTTCTCTGGCAGCTCTTCTCTTGTCATGTCTGCCATCCTCTAGAGCCCTATGTGCATACATATGCCACCAGTGTCTTTTCATCTTTTTCTTTTGTCTTTTCCTAACTTATTGAACTGGCAAGAGAGTGTTATAGTCTATTTTGATTTCATTTGGTTGTGTAGTTTTCTTCTATTCACTCTCAGAAAAATACCTACTTCTCATTTAAATAGCTCCTTTTCCTTCTTCTGGAAAAACAAATAGGCACTTTTATGAATTGGACTTCAATATCAGCATTATGGCCATGAGACTGCTCCCTGGGAGACTCCAAGAAGGATGCAAAAGCAGGAGAACTGGCCCCATAAGCTAAATTTACACTTACTACAATTTAGAAATCTTTAGGATCTTTAGAAATCTACAATTTAGAAATGCTTTTCTCGCTCAGCTGAATTGTGACAGTTCTAAGGGATGAGATCATGTGTCAGGTGCCTTTGTATTCCTACCCCTGAACTGAACACCCTGTCTAGTGCTTGCTGAGTGGTCAGGGAAACACTGTTGAATGAACGAGGGACCTGTGGCTTCCAAGCCTCTTTGGCATCGGCAATTGAGCCAGCGCACCTGTGCAGAAGGAGGTGTTTGTTAGAAACAGAACCACTGCAGTATGTGACCAGTGAAGGACCCACAGGTGTTCAGCAAAACCGTGACATTGTAAATAAATATTTTTGGCAGTAACAGCTGCTTCTGACACAAAAAGTAGACATTAAAAGAAAATGAAGAAGCTAGACATCATGGCTAAAGAATGCAAAAAAGTGAGATGGTGTGCTGCTCAGCTCTTAATTTATAAAAATGACTAAGTGAAAATATGGAGAGGTCAATGCCATTGAAGGAAGAGTTGCATTAGAAGTGACAGGCATGCCATGCCATGCAGGGCCACATGGGGAGGCCCCAGTATTAGTCTCCAGACAGAAAGGAGCAAGGGAAGCCTAGGCCACAGCCTTAATTCTGCTTTATAAGGAAATGCAGAGCCAGGAACGGCAAGGAAGGGCAGACAGTTGAAGATTGGATAGTTCAAGGAATTCCGGCTGGCTTTGGGGCATAGGGCTGTCCCGGCTTGTCTGCTATCTGGCCTTTGGTGAAAGGCAGGGGAAATCCTGGCTTTGTGTGTGGGAGCTAGACACAGGACGTGGTTGGGGACATGGGATTGGGGATTGGTCAGTTTATGTAGGAAAGGGGGTCCCATCAGAAAGTTGTTCACTGTCTTAGGAATTAGCTAGTCCTGAAGGGCAGACACTCCCCAGCCAGCATCATAAAACAGAAAATGTAAAAAAAAAAAAAAAAAAAAAGATTAGTACATAAGGCTCAAGAGCTTAAAAGAAATGTTATGGCAAGGAAGTATATGAATGAGAAATTTTAACCTATGCCCATTTAAATGATAACATGTCAGGTATTGGATAAAATCTGGATATTAATTTGGAAAGCATTGTCCTCTTCACTGCCTTTTAGTCTTGTTCATGGGTATGTCTCCATGTGCTTTAGGGCTCCTTTATTTCTCTTAATAAGTTTTATCAAAAAAAATAACTTTTATCATTTTTGTCTGAGTAGCCTGTATTACCTAAATTAGATTATTCCCACTATCTCCTTCTTACTGTTATACGTGGGATTTTCCAACACTACATTTTCTTATTCATATAACTCATTTATTGAAGTGAAATTTGTATTTTTGCAGATGTATGTAATGTTTTGCAGTTTTGCAGAATTCGTGATATCTAATAGATTTTTAGTTTTAAGAACTGTGGCTATAGGGACACCTGGGGGCTCAGCGGTTGAATGTCTGCCTTTGGCTCAGGGTGTGATCCCGGGGTCCTGGAATTGAGTCCCACATTGGACTCTGCATAGAGAGCCTGCTTCTCCCTCTATGTCTTTGCCTCTCTGTGTTTCTCATGAGTAAATAAATACAATCATTTAAAAAAAATTTTTAAAAACTGTGGCTCTAAAAATTTAAAACATATGCAAGTACCCATCACCCATCTTACACAATTATCAAAATTCTGCTTATCAAAAAAAATTCTGCTTATTATTTTTCTTCTGTTTTTTCACTTCTATAATTCACATCTTCAATTCTTTTTTTTTTTTAAGATTTTATTTATTTATTCATGAGAGACACAGAGAGAGGGCAAGGCAGAGACACAGGCAGAGGGAGAAGCAGGCTCCATGCAGGGAGCCCGATGTGGGACTCTATCCAGGGACTCCAGGATCACGCCCTGGGCCGAAGACAGGCGCTAAACTGCTGAGCCACTAGGGCTGCCCCTTCAATTCTTTTTAAAAAAGATTTTATTTATTTAATCTTTGACAAGGAAAGAGGGCACAAGCAGGAGGAGCAGCAGGCAGAGGGAGAAGCAGACTCCCCACTGAACAGAGAGCCCAATGTGAGACTCAATCCCAGGATCCTGGAATCATGACCTGAGCTGAAGGCAGATGCTTAACCCACTGAGCCACCCAGGCACCCCTCCCTCTTCAATTACACTTAAAATGCCCATGGACTTCCTATATATTTTTTCTGGCTCCAGCAAAAAATTATTCAGATGTATTTGATGCTTCTAAGTCTCTGGAATATTTTTTTCCTTTCTTTGATTTTATTGTTTTGTTTGCTTTGTCTTTTTAGTAGTCTCTGTGCTGACTTTTTCCTCTGTTCTCAACCTTGAACAGAGTGGTATCTATTTAGATTTTTTTAGTGCCTGTTACCAGGCAGACTGAGTGAGGATTTCCTGTGGTTCTGATTTCTGCCCAATGGTTGAACACCCACCCTTAAAATGTGTTATCTGGAGGGCAGACTGATATGCACGTGTCCGGGTCTCATTCCCAGTTCCCTAGAAGTTTTGCCTTTGTATGCTTCTGCTCTGCTGATGTTGCATCTTTCTCTTACTGCTGTTGCCTTGTTATCTGTCAATCTCAGCTAATCAAAGACATGAGGTCTTGGGTGATTTTTTATAAAATATGCTGTCCTAGTAAGATTTTCCCTGCTTCTTCCCCTAACTCCAAATCATACCAGGTCTATACTTAAGAACTAGTTTCCCCACACTTTCTGCCCCATTGTTTTTTTGAGATTCCTATGATTTAAAGGCAAACAAAACAAAACAACAAAAATAATTACAGGTATGATTTTTTTTTTCTTTTTTGGTGGGGAGAGGAACGACTTTTGGGGGATGGAGACTGGATCAGAAGCAAGAACACTGCTCCTTCTAGTGGGAAGAAAGGGATTTTGCTGCTAAAGAATGTCAGGATTAGCTTCTCCAGTTCTTTCCTGGCCTAACTTCGTATTTTACCAATACCAAGGTGTTGTGTCTTTTTTTTTTTTTTATACCGTATACTTTTTTATTCTCTTAACGAGAGAGAGCGTGAATGGGGGGGTGGTGCAGAGAGAAGGAGAGAGAGAATCTTAAGCAGGCTCCATGTCCAGCATGGAGCCCAATGCCTCTCAATCTCACAACCCTGAGATCACGACCTGAGCCAAAATCAACAGTTGGATGGTTGTCGGCTGGGCCTTCCAGGTGCCCTTAATACCATATACTTAAAAGGATGAGCTCAGTCCCACCACCCCAAGATCATGACCTGAGCTGAAACCAAGAACTGAATGCTCAAATGACTGAGCCACCCAAGTGCCCCAACATTAATCTCTCTCTTATACATGTATATCTTCATTTGCTCCCCAGTGTCTGCTTCCATTGCTCTTATGTGAAGATGGGTACATTTGTCTGTTGTAGCTTAATGACACCAATACTTATTCATAATTGTTAATTCTTTGATCATGTAGTACCTTACACTTTGCAAGAGATTTCACATACATCATTATTATTCATTTACTCATACATTAAAAAATATTTAAATGTCTGCTACGACCAGGCACTGTGCTGGGCCCTAGGAATATAAAGATGAAAAAGATACAGTTCCTGATCTCCAGGAGCTTATAAGCTCAATGAGGAGGTACATAAGACAATTGACAGGTTAGGTTACTCCAAAGTAAACTTCCTATAAGACTTTGGTTTTTATTTATTTTTTATTATTTTATGTTTTTTTAAGATTTTATTTATTCGTTTGATAGCACGTGCTTGAGAGTGGATGAGTGGCAGGGATGGAGCAGGGACAGAGGGGAGCAGGGAGCCTGACACAGTGCTTGATCCCAGGATCCTGGGATTCTGACCTGAGCCAGATGCAGACACTTAACTGACTGAGCCACCCAGGTGCCCTTGGTTTTTTGTTTTTTTTTTTAAAAAGATTTTATTTATTTATTCATGAGAGACAGACAGAGAGAGAGAGAGAGAGAGAGAAAGAGAAAGAGAGAGAGAGGCAGAGAAAGAAGCAGCTTCCATGCAGGGAGCCCGACGTGGGACTCGATCTAGGGTCTCCAGGATCACACCCTGGGCTAAAGGCAGCGCTAAACTGCTGAGCCACCCGGGCTGCCCATGGTTTTTAAATAGATTTTTAAATTCTATTTTTTTAATTTTTAAAGATTTATTTTTTAAAAAGATTTTATTGGGGATCCCTGGGTGGCTCAGTGGTATTTTCACAGTTTTATGTGTGTGTGTGTGTGCACGCACACATGTATATGAATGTATACAAACCAAATAAATTGGCATTTTGGTTTATAAATTAGGGCCTTAAGAGCACAGTCAGAACTTAATCTCTACTGGATAACTGGGCAAAGTAAGAATCTGATCCTTGTAATCCCACCCATGCTCAGACAAACAAAGGAGCCCAGAACCTCTTTACTTCTGAACTGTGGTCAGTAATGCCAGATGAGTGAAGGATTCCTGTAAGAGGTGAAACTTTTTTCTTCTTTGCTGGCATTCGTGTCGTAACTTACACATAAGGAATTCAGCTTTTTCCCATGTTGCTTTGTAACTTCGGTATCATTCAAAGTGGAAATGGATTTTGATGGCGTAAGTTATTTCCTGGGTGATAAACATCTTAAATAGAGAAGTGAGTCAGCAGAGCCCATGAAACTTATGAACCAAGATGGGTCACAGGGGCAGTGGATCTGCTGGATCTGAACATAACTTTCTCTTCAGGTCATTTCCCATGAAACTGAGTGGAAATCCCCCCACCCCCCCATCCCACTCTTGCTCAACTTAGCACCTGCAAGTGAAGGCAGTAGCCCTCTGGCACTCACATAGCTGCAGCTAGTTGAAGAATCACAGTATTTAGATCCATTTTAGTCTGAACTTTTCCTTACTATACTTTCAGAAAGTATGAATTGTTAGGAATATTGTAATACTCAATGAAAAGGAAAGATGATTAAGAAAAAGACTCAGAACCATACAGCAACTAAATGCTCTTTTAATGTAATTTGGAGTATTTTTTTTTTTAAGACTTTATTCATTTGAGAGGGAGAGAGCACAACCAGGGCTGGGGTGGGGCTGAGGGTGAGGGAGAAGCAGGCTCCGGGCTGAGCACAGAGCCCGACTTGGTGCTCCATCCCAAGACCCCAGGATCATGACCTGGGCCAAATGCAGATGCTCAACCAAGTGAGCCACCCAAGCACCCCTAATTTGGGATATTTTGGAATGAAGCAGTCTTGTGCTCTCAAAAAAGCAAGGCGGGAGGAGACAGTGTGTCAGACTAGTTATTCACCTAATTACTTATCTCAGGCTTTCAAAGTCTATTTCTAAAAATTACCCCATTTCTTTTCCTCTTTGCAGAGGAAAAGTAAACTTTAATTTCAAACCTGAATTTTTGTACTGAGAACACAGAAAATTCATTTCTCCACTTCTAAGCTAATTCCGAGTGCAGCTGGATGCCTGGCAAGGCAAAACTTGAAGATCATGCTGCTTCTTGACTTGGAAATGGAGGCTGTGAATCACTTCCGGCAGAAATTACCCAAAGAAACCACTGGATCGGCCTCCGGTGACTGCAGAATCGTGACCCTTTTCTCCATTGTCCAAGAAAGAGAGTGTAACTGGATTCCCTGCCTTCCACCTTCCTTTCCAATGTCATAATGTGGGTGGTTCTGAGGAGCAGGTAGGAAATGTATCTGAGGAACTCAGGAGCTTCTTCCTTTAAAAGTCCAACCTGTCTCCCCAGCCTTCATGGTGAGGGGTCTAGCAGGAGGGAAACTGAGTGGCCCAGTCCGGGACTTGGTGGCAGGTGAGGCCTAGAGTCCCAGTTCTCTGCTGTAGAATAACCACGATGACCGGAGAGGGAACCAGTGAGGTGGCGTCTGTGCTGGTGGAGTGAGCAGGAGGACACAGGTCTCTGGGGGGTGTCTGCTGCTGGAACCTGGTCTCACTCGCTTTTCTCTTTCTTTTAGATTGATTGATTGATTGATTGATTGATGAACGCATGCAGGAGCAGAGAAGGAATAGGTGTGGAGAGAGGGAGAGAAAAGAATCTCATGAAGATTCTGCAGTCAGGGCACAGCCTGATGGGGCTGGATCTCAGACTCTGAGATCATGACCTCAAGATCATGACTCCAGCTGAAAACCAAGAGTCAGACACCCTGAGCCACCCAGGCCCCCGCCCCTTCAGTCTTATTGGGGCTGACTTGGCTCATGGAAAGTAGATGCCTCAAAGGAGCTGTTATCTTCAGAACTGCTGACCCAACTTCACAGTGACGCACAGGTTGTCCTCTCTTGGGGAACCCTCTCGTTTAGACTGTAGCAGCAAATTGAAAGCCCCTCAGGGCTTTGGTGACACTAGCTCCCAGAGTGTCCCTTCTGGAACAACTAATGTAGTGATGGGAAGCATCCTTCAGCTACAAGTGTCTGGGGGGCTTGAGTCCCTCTCTTTCTCTGGACACTCTACTCATACAGGGTTCCTATATACCTAAGGGGAGCAGGGGACCCCAAGGAGGCCAAACTGGACTTGTCCTTTGGGGCCTGAGCATAACATTTTTAGTGAACTGCATTGCTCACACCTCCAACCATGCAGTTAGATACTACAGTTACATGAGTAATGGTGTACACAGAGAAGGGCAAATACACATTGGAAATCAGAGGCTTATTTCTCCCTGTTAAAAACAAGGGAAGAGACCAGTGATGGACCAGTGATGGACCAGAAGATGGACCAGTATCCATCTTCCCTTTTCTTAGAGCGTCTACTTTAGAAAACTTGTAAATTCTTTGTCTCTACAAATTGTTTTAAAAGTGAAGTCAACCTTTGGCCGGCTTTACGACCCAGGTGTGTCCTTCCAATGGAATTGGGGCCCCCTTGGAAGAGAGCCCTATCCCCCAGCGTCTTAGGGCCAGTAGGAGCCTAATTTCAGTTATGGGTCGCAAAACTACCTCCTGTCATAAAAATGGGAGTTTATTTTTTCTTCCTATAAAACCAGTTAACTAACACAGATGGTTGCCCCAAGTACCATGTGAATTTCAGATGAACTATGGGTAATAAATGGCGCCATTGCATCCACTTACTTAAGGACTAGTTATTGCTTCTCTGGAGAACGTGTCTGTGATGGGTTGTACCTGCTTGGCTCTCTAAGGGGATGGAATTTCTTTCCGTTTTTGCAATCTCTTAGTGGATTGCTTGGGATGCGCATCACATTCTGGTTTAATGCTGATTTGGTGTAAAACTGTTTTCTTTCTCTTCCTTTGTGGAGAGATTTTCTGGATTGGGAGATTTTGTTCTTAATTACATTTTCCCAGCACACACTAATGCCACAAATCAAGACAACAACAGATGTGAAAAAAGAAAAGTTTGTACCAGACTGACTCCCTCAGGAGACCTGACTTCTAATTTATTCCCTCAGAGTTTACAAGAAAGCCACCTTATCTTTTTCCTTTTGTCTCTTCCTATTTCCCCGAGTTTCTCCCACCTTCTTATATTGTCTGTCTCCCTTTCATGCTGTTAAAAGATAACTTTCAAAATACGGTACTGTCAGGACTTTTATACAGATATCAAGATAATCACGCATTAAAGATTTTATTCTACTCATCAGTGAAGGAACTGGGGAGAGATTGCAGCTGATTCAAAAGAGAATCCAAAGAATCCAAAGAACAGGCCATTTTTAGATCAAGAATATTGAAATAAATATGGAACTGGTGACAAATCAGTTTTTCCAGAAGAGAGAAGGGAAATCAATTTCTTTTTCACCAGACAGGACAGAACTGTCTATTGATAAGAATTATTGTGGGTTGCTATCAGTTTTGTCCAAGTTAAAGGTAAAATAGCTCCCTTGGAATTGGAATCAGATAACTGGAGGAATCTCTTTAAGACTGTGAAGTTCCCGGCAGCCCGGGTGACCTAGCGGTTTAGTGCCGCCTTCAGCCCAGGGCATGATCCTGGAGACCCGGGGTCCAGTCCCACATCAGGCTCCCTGTGTGGAGCCTGCTTCTCCCTCTGCCTGTGTCTCTGCCTCTCTCTCTCTCTCTCTGTGTCTCATGAATAAATAAATAAAATCTTAAAAAAAAAAAAAAAGACTGTGAAGTTCCATATGGAGGCAAACTAGATGTCCATCAATGGCTGAGTGGATAAAGAAAAAGTGATACCTATATAGAGTTAGCCAGAAAAGAGTGAAATCTTGCCATTTGCAACAACATGGATGAACCTTGTGTGCATTACGCTAAGTAAAATAAATCAGAGAAAGGCAGATGCTATATGATCTGACTTATATGGGGAATCTAAAAACAACAACAAGCTGATAGGTACAGAGAACAGATTGGTGGTTGCCAGGGGGCAGGAGGTGGGGTTGGGGAGTATGAAATGAGTGAAGAGAGTCAAAAGATACAAACTTCCAGATAAGTCCTGAAGATGTAATGTACAGCATGGCCACTATCGTTATCAATTCTGTTTTGCATATTTGAAAGTTGCTAAGAGAGTAGAGCTTAAAAGTTCTCATCACAAGAAAAAGAATTCTGTAACTGTGTATGGTGACAGATGTTAATTAGATGTATTGTGGTGATCATTTCGCTAAATATAATATCAAATCATGTTGTACACCGGAAAATAATACAGTGCTATATATCAATAAAAAAGACAATGCAGTTTTTCACTAAACACAAATTTTTCCCTGCAGTCTTATTGTTCTTACTGTAAACAAAACAAAGCACATATGATGACACTTTTGAGAAATTGGCCGTATGTAGTAATTGTTTCCCCTTTTTCCTTACCAAAACAAGTCTCTTACCTTAAGTCTGATTAAAAATCACCAATTCCAGGAAGAGTTCACTCTTTAGCCTTAGCTGGCTGGCTCCTCTGTTATTAGCATTATCATTAATAAACATTTTTTGTGTTTAATATGCAGTTACTATGTCTGACACTGTCAGAACAAATAATTATAACTCTGAAAGTTATAACTTGAATAAGTTAACTGCAATTACAGTATAATAGGATATAATATAACATATAATAATATATAATGTTATAGGATTACTAGTAAATTAGGATAACTAGTAAAAGTAAAAGAAAAATTAAGCAATTGCTTTTCATCAATTGCAAGGTGCCAAATAACCTGTCTAATTTAAAAAACCAAATAAACCAGTTTGGTTTTTTTTTTTTTAAGATTTTATTTATTTATTCATGAGAGACAGAGACACAGAGAGAGAAAGAGAGGCAGAGACACAGGCAGAGGGAGAAGCAGGCTCCACGCAAGGAGCCCAAGGTGGGCCTCGATCCTGGGTCTCCAGGATCACGCCCTGGGCTGAAGGCGGCGCTAAACCGCTGAGCCACCCGGGCTGCCCAGCAGCTTTTGGACTCTTGCACCAGCACTTTTCTTTGCCAGGAATTTACATCTTTCCTCATAATCTCGGCACGGGAGGCTCCGGGCTGGCCTTCGGTTCTTATTTTAACTGCTACTTCTTCATAGAGGTGCTTAATTCTTCACATAGCATTTTCCACTATCTGATATTTCGATCGCTAAAGAAAAAACGTATCTTGTCTCATTTCCCCCTTGCTAGAATGTTAGCTCCGAGGGAACAGGGATCTGCTTCTCTCATTTGTTGAATCGCAGTGCCTGTAAAAGAGCTTGGCTCACAGTGAGCGCTCAGCAAATATTTGTCGGACGCATGAAAAGCACTCAAATAAGTCTTGTTAGGTTGGTTTGTCATCCTCTACTGGTGGGTAAATTATTTTTTTTTTTAAATTTTTTTAAATTTTTATTTATTTATGATAGTCACAGAGAGAGAAAGAGAGAGAGGCAGAGACACAGGCAGAGGGAGAAGCAGGCTCCATGCACCGGGAGCCCGACGTGGGACTTGATCCCGGGTCTCCAGGATCGCGCCCTGGGCCAAAGGCAGGCGCTAAACCGCTGCGCCACCCAGGGATCCCCCCCCCCCTTTTTTTTTTAAGATTTTATTTATTCATTAATGAGAGAGAGGCGCAGAGACACAGACAGAAGGATAAGCAGGCTCCATGCAGGGAGCCCGACGTGGGACTCGATCCTGGATCTCCAGGATCGCCCCTGGGCCGAAGGCAGCGCTAGACCGCTGAGCCACCAGGGCTGCCCAGGTGGGTAAGACTCATATGAGCTGCAGGCATACAACACAGAGCTTCCAACCTTGATGAGCTGACTGGAAAGCAGTGAGGTGAAGAGGTGAGGTAGCAGACCAAAGATTGACAGACTACGAAGATGTGAGGGGACCGGGAAACTAGGCCCTTATCTTCCTGAAACCACTGATGGACAAGCCTGTGACTTGGGCAGGCATTGCCCAGGTTTGATCACTCCTTAGAAGAGCAGGGAGACTAGACTGCCTTACCCTGCAACAATTCAGGTTGTTACTGCTTCTTTACGCAATTTATGAGCACCTGCCATAGACTATCCTAGCTTTTTGGAACCTCTGCATTAGGGACTCAGTTCATGGATATCTGTCTGGTCAGATGAAATAATGTCTGGCACATAATAGTATTCGATAGGGAGGGATTCCATTACCGCTTGCCTGGGTATACCTATTCCTGTCCAGGTGCAGGAGGGAAGGGTGTAGCCTTTCTGGATTCTGGAAGGTGTCCAAGGTGGAAAAGGAATGCTGACGAGCCAGGGCCGCTGTGTTAGGTTTCTATATTGTGCACCACCTGCACCGCTGTCCTCAGTGGCCCAGGGTCCAGCAGGTGTTTGTGGTCTCTCTTCTATAGTAAGTAATTAACCATGCAAGATGCTGAGATCACCAGCCACAGCTACATGATGCGCAAAATAAAAAGTTACAAGTGTTGCCCTCTGCTCCTCAACTCAGCTAGGCCATCGACTGGAGTCCTCAAGACCTCAGAGAACTTCTTTATTTAATTAACTGACTTGCTCCATTTGTAGAAAAGTATTGAGTCCCAGAATCTATATTTTACTTCTTATATTCATATGTTGAGGAATCACAATGTTCTAGGTTTTGCACTAGGTACTTGGCATACATCACTGAATAATACAGACACAGGTCCCTGCTTTGTAGAGCCAACATTCTATGGGAGAATCACATAATAAACAATAGCATAGTGTAGAAGTTAGTCATACAGTATATTAAAAGGTGATGGGCCTATAGATGAAAAGTAATGCAGCATCAGGGGAATCCATAGCGCCTGGAGGTGAGATAGGGTAGTTCATGGTATTAAATAGTTGGTTTGAACAACTAGAAGGATGGTGCTGCCGTCAACTAAGATGGGAATTAGCAGGTTTTCAACAGTAAAGAGATCTGAACCATGGATACATGCAAAAACTTGGTTGAATCACAGAGGCATTTTGTTGAATGGAAAAAGTTCAAAAAATGTATATGGTGTCTGATTCCATTAGTATGATATTTTGGAGTAGCTAAAACTATATGGAAGATGAACAAGTCAGTATTTTTCAGGGGATGGGGGTTGAGGGGTAGGTTTCACTATAGGAGGGGCAGTATGAGAGATTGTGGATATGATGAACTGTTTTACATTTTAATTGTGTTAGTAGTTTCATCAATCTGAATTTGTTAAAATTCATAAACTGCACACCAAAGCAAAATTAATTGTGTAGCATGTCAATTTAAAAACTACTATTAAAATATTTAAAAATATTATGTAGGGTTTTCAGAAAATTAATATTTATTTGTATATATTTGTGGAATTTTTTGGGCTTTTAAAACTTACAATTTGATTTTGTTTCTTATTCCACAAATATACATAGGCCTCAGGCTCCTACAAAATCAGAATCTACCCCTGTGGTGCTGGAATAGAAATCATACTAGAGAGTAGGAGGTTCATTATTGGCCTATACTTCTCTTTTGTCAGGGACTACACCCTAATCAGTCAGTGGTTATATGCAAATTCACTGTCAACTACTGTGAATACAGAAGGTGGATTTAGGGGGCCACTCTTAGGACTCCGACCCTGTAGACAGAGCTCTGGGGGGCCAAGGGCAATGATCACATTGGCAGGAAGGCAAAGGGAGGGTTTAGTGGTGACAGAACAGAGGTCTATTTCCAAGAAGAGCCTTCCTTGGCCATGGTACAGTAGGTTGCCTCTCAAGGGCTTCAACCACAAATCATGGTGTGGAGGACATTTGAGGCTGCAGGGCAAATATGAATGGAGGAAAATGATAGGGATAGTTGCCATTTTAGACAAGTGAAGGGTGACATACCTGATAGGCATCCAAGTAGAAATAGTGACTATAGAGCTGAATATATGAATCTGTAGTTCAGGAGAAAGGTCTGGACTTTAAACATGTATTTGGAAGTTAACATTTATATGATATTTATTTATGACCTAGACCTTCCTCTGACCAGGAAGCACTGCCCTGTGATGATTTCCCCTTCCCTTTCTGGTTTGTCCTATTACCCTTTGGCCTTCACTTTACACTGACCAACAATTCAACCAAGGAAAGGAAGAGGACCCAGAAGAGAGACAATTGGTTTGGAGTTACAGGATGAGCAGGCTACCCTCCTACAACCAACCAGTAACCAATCTCCCTTACCAACTTGGAGAGGAAGCCTAGGGCAGTGGAGGAAGTAAAGATGGGAGGGGGACTAATGAGAGCTTGCTTGCTTTTTTAAAAAAGATGTTATATATTTATTTGAGAGAGAGAGCACAAGCAGAGAGTGGGAGAGGGAGAAGCAGATTCTCCACTGAGCAGGGAGCCCAACATGGAGCTTGATCCTAGGACCCTGTATTCATGACCCGAGCCGAAAGCAGATGCTTAACTGACTGAACCACCCAGGCACCCCTAATGAGAGCTTTCTTGTTGAGTAGGTTATGGCAACCTGACTTCTCATGGTCTGGATTTTAGAGAGGGGTACAAGTTGACACCCCCGTCCCCCAACATACACACAGATAGCTTTATAAGATATGAAATAGAGTGGATCTATGCCTCCTCCTTTTCTGGGTAGAGCCTTTGCATCTGAAAGACAGTAAAAAAGAAATGTAGATAGAGATAGAAAAAGATATGGTGTATCTAGTAGGTAAGATAGATAAATAGATGTAGATAGATAAATAGATAGATAAATGTAGGTAGATGTAGAAAAAGATATGGTATATCTAGTAGGTAAGACCTGAATGATCTCTCAAAGTCCTCTGAGTCCAGTGGGTCCAGGAAAACTAGAATATTTTTTCTTTCTTTCTTCTTCTTTCTTCTTCTTCTTCTTCTTCTTCTTCTTCTTCTTCTTCTTCTTCTTCTTCTTCTTCTTCTTCTTCTTTCTTCTTTTCTTCTTCCTTCTTCTTCTTCAAGATTTTATTTATTTATTTATTCATGAGAGACACAAAGAGAGGCAGAGACATAGGCAGAGGGAGAAGCAGGCTCCCTACAGGGAGCCTTATGCAGGACTCAACCCCAGGACCCCAGGATCATGACCTGAGCCAAAGGCAGCGATGCTCAACCACTGAACCACCCAGGCATCCCAAAACCAGAATATTTCAGTGCACCCAGGAGTGTCACCAGCATAGCCTGGACTCATTAGAATGCTTTTCTATGGAAGTAATAACAAATCTAATTCAAACTGCTTTAAGTAATAAATAGATTTTATTGATTCCATAATAAAGCTTAGAGGTAAGAGTGATTTGATTAGGCACTGGCTTCCTTGCTCTTCTCTTCTGGGTGTTGGCTTTGTCCTCAGGCTGGCTTCCCTCCTAAGAGCAAAATGTGTGTGTCAGTTTCAGGCCTCACATCTGCCTGTTCGAAGGGGGATTTCTCTTTTCCAAATCATGAAAAAATAGTCCTGGGCTTCTGTTTGGACCAACCTGAGTCATGTGCTTACCCCGAAAGAACCATTGTGACTAAGGAATTGCCATCAAGGCAAGAAGGATGAGATTATGCCAGAGTCAGTCAGGATCCACCAGTGGAACTTGTTGGCAGAAGTGGTGGTTTATGTCAATCCCATTGCAGTCACCTACCTGCTACATAACGGAAAGGGATCATGTAAATCCTGGAGCGGCAACCAGTCAGGTCAACCATGTAGTTGGAGAAAGCCATATACCTAAAAGGGTTTTGTGGACAGGAGTGAGGGCCTGCTCATGTGGACCAAAGGAGGATGATGGCAGATGTCAGAATCTGCTGATAATGATTGAGGGCTAGATTCCATACCCATCCCACTGCTGATACCTTGGTATTATTTACCCTATGGAACTGAGATAAAACTATGGAGAAAGGGGGGCATTCAGCAATTACAAAAATTAAGTTCCCACTGCTTCAGCACACTGAGAACTTGAGAAAAGAAATAAAAATATAGAAAATAAGGTTGCATTTCTTACCCATCAGAGTTTACAGACTAAGACTCATATCTGCTACATCAAGTAGCACCCTGACCTTCAGAGATAACTTCCAGCAAATCAAGGTTCACATGCTACGAGGACAGAACTCTTCTTCACATTTGTCTATTAAAATTCTTTCCTTTCAAAATTTAGCTTAATTTGCACTTTTCCTGTGAAGGCTTCTGCCAACCTGCCAACCAGAAGTCCTCCTCTCCCCCTTCTTTCTTTCTATCTTTCATGTTGCAGGAGATCTTTGGAAGGCCCAAGGCTCTGCCTGATTTGTGCCTCTGGTCTTAAAAAGTTCAGAATATGGTATCTGAGAACTTTCTGGAAATGCCTCCACTTGTTTTTGTTTTTGCCCAATGGCTTAACAAAAAAATGAGTTAATGATTCTAAAACTATCTTGAACACCGTCTTGGAGTCTAAGAGCCAGAAAGAAGAGAAAGTGCTTCCTTCATAGGTCAATCAAAGGGCTCTTTTGGGATAGGTGGAATGTCATGGCATTGTGCCTCACATTTAATAATTTCCTTTACCTTTGACTGTTTTTACTTTCTAGATTCCTGAATTGAACTCTGTGAGATATACTTAATTTAGGTCCTAGACAAAAGATAGAGTCCACTAATGGAAAGGCCCATCTGGGAACAAACACTTTAGGATTCTCTCTTTCTCTCCCTCTGCCCCTCCCCTCCTAAAATAAAAAAGGAAAAACAACAATATAATTAAGAAAAGGACATAAAGGGCAGCGCCCCGGTGGCTCAGCGGTTTAGTGCCGCCTTCAGCCCAGGGTGTGATCCTGGAGACCTGGGATTGAGTCACCGTCAGGCTTCCTGCATGGAGCCTGCTTCTCCCTGTGTCTCTGCCTCGCTCTCTCTGTGTCTCTCTCAAATAAAATCCTTAAAAAAAAAAAAAAAAAAGAGAGAGAGAGAGAGAGAGAGAAAGAAAAGAAGAAAGAAAAGGACATAAAATATCTGTTTAATATTATCTCTTTTTTTTTTTTTTTAATTAAGATCTGGTTAATATTGGCTCAAACTCCCATTCAATGAATTGAGGAAAATCCAGTACTGCTCTCAAAGTTTCTTCAGATTCCTGAAATTCAGGGTTCCCCCTTTGGTTGTAAGCTCCTGCTTCCTCCAGCGGTGCTTATCTTGATATCTAAAGCAGATCACTCTTCTGTTCACATTGATTCAGATATGAAATTCAGCTATTCCCCCTAATTTCCGCAAAAAAAGGGGCTGCACAAAGTGTTCTGTGTTTAGCAGACTCTATTAAAGGTACATGGAGATGGAGACATTTACGTTAGAATAATGCAAATAGTGTTAAATTGTGTCTGTACTTCGTCAATCCTAAAATGTGCAACTTTTCACATTTTAATATCTCTGAAATAAGAATGTGCTTTACAATTGAAGGCATGTCACAGTTTAATTGTCAGGGTCTTTACTTTCATGGTGGTACATTAAATAATGGTGGATTTTACAGTCAGTAGCATCTTAGATTCAACCAAAAAAGTGAATTCTACTTCCCTGTTTTTAGAAAGTCCTCTGGTGGGACACCTGGGTGGCTCAGCGGTTAAGCACATCTGCCTTTGGCTCAGGGCGTGATCCTGGAGTACTGGGTTCGAGTCCCTCATCAGGTTCCCTGCATGGAGCCTGCTTCCCCATCTGCCTATGTCTTTGCCTCTCTCTTTCTGTGTCTTTCAAGAATAAATAAGTAAAATCTTAAAAAAAAAAAGTCTTCTGGTGATTTTTACTATTTGAGCTCCACCTTCTTTTCGTGGTGCTTGGATCCAGTCTGGTGCCCCATATCACATTTCTTCAGCCCACCTCTGATTTCAGCAATAATTGCAGCAATTTGCATGCCAGCTCATACTAACAATTTTGCCTCGAATGGGCTGCGTGTCTTTCCACTTTCTGCTGTAGATAAATCTGCCCAGCCTAGCACAGTTCAGGAGTGTGGGTGTTAACATCCCCGGGGCAACCTTCCACTAGTACTAGTCAGGAGCTGGTGGGGAAATGCCTCTGCCTCCCTTCCTCGTAGGAATAATTCAGGGAGGCATCCTGTCAGCTGCTTAGGAGGTTCTGCACAAATCAGGCCCACAGAGACAACATACCTTACATCAGCTTTTGCACATTCTCTTTCTCATTCCTGCTCCCTGGGAACCACCTCTCAAATAAATTACCTGCATGGGAATCCTCGATTTGGGCTCTGTTTCTTGTTTTGTTCTGTTTTGTTTTGGTGGGAGAGGGGGACTCAAGCTGGGGCTCTCTTTGTGTTCTCCCTCCCAGGGCTCCCTCTTTCCATTCCTTACATCCAGACTCAACACACGCTCTACTTTTGCATGTTCAAGATTTCAATGGCATTTTTGAAAGGATTGTTGTAAAACTTAACCAGATTTTGTCCAGGGAAAAGGGTAGAGTTTTTGTTTGTTGCTTTGTTTTTTGTTTTTTGTTTTTTGTTTTTTTGTTTTTTTTTGGTTTTTCAGCTTGCATTCCTATAGAAAGAAAAACTATACGGATCTATACTAAATGTCAATTGTTATAAGATGGAAGATTGGGTGATATAATTTTTTTTTCTTTCTGTTCCTTAGTATTTTCTAAAACTTTTGAGGTGAAAATGTTTTAATTTTATAGTAAAGAAAAAATATTAAGTTAATATAAAAATTTGGTCAAGCCAACTTTTTTCCCTTAAAGAATAACTTTGTTGAGGTTATAATTTACATACCATAAATTCATCCATTTAAGTATATTGATGGGAGAACGGAGGACTAGCTGAGGACAAAGCACAAGCCTGGGGCAGCACATTGACAAGTCCTTGAAACAGAGTGACCTTCCTCTGCCGACTCAACTGTCTCGTTGCTAAGGGCAAAAGGCAATCTTAGCCCGACCCCCAGGATCCTGTAAGTCTACTTTAAAGTTTAAAAATTTATTTAGAAATGTCCTTTATCCCTAAATCCCCAAGATTCGTGTTGGCAATCATTCCCCAAGCACATGGCCCACCGATATGGATTTGAAGGGTCTCATGACTCAGGTTTTATTAGATGGTAAATAATACCATATTCTCAATAATAGCTAGCCCTCTCAAGGTCCTGGAAACCTTGCTTCCAAAATTCCTTAAAGAGTACTTTTATTCCCAAACCGCTCCCAACTCCCAAGTATATAATCAGTCCCTCTTCACAGGCCCAGGGCAGCAGCTCTTCCTGCCCATGAGTCCTGTCCCCATGCTTTAATAAAACCAATAAAACCACCATTTTGCACCAGAGTGTCTCAAGAAACTTTCTTGGTCGTTAGCTCCGGACCTCATCTATATTCCAAAACTTCATCATACAATTCAGTGATGTTTAGTTTTAGATTTAGATTTACCAAATTGGGTAGGGACCACCATTTTGGGGAAGTCCACCCCAAAATGTATCATTTTGGCATGTAGATTACTTTAAGCTGAAAACATTCAAGACCCAAAAGACTCAGAAAGAAACTTTTTGACTTTCTTACAAATGTCTAAGAAGAATTTAGATAGAGGACCTGTTCCAAGAAGGGAGGTATAACCATGGATAACTATAGTATATAAAATGAACTAAGGGTGGTAAACAGCAAGGAATTTCGCGTTCTGTTTGTTAAAATTCCTCTTTATGTCCCATTGTTTCTGAAGGGCCCAACAAACATTTGCTTACTAAATTTTTTTTTCATCTCTCTGTGAATTGCTTTCCTTCTCTTTGAAGTCCCAGACTCCTACACCACTTTCCATAATTTCAGATGACTTATATACTTCATTTTTGCCTATCTTTGGTATCTCATGTCTGGGTGGATTTCCCATACATATACAATGAAATTTGATTTTCTCCTGTTAATCTGTTTCATGTCAGTGAAACAATTTAATTCTTAGATTGGCTAGAAGAAATTTGAATGATAGAGTAAAATTTTTTCCTCCTCAACATGTGCAACCATCACCATATCCAGTTTTAGAACGTTTTCTTCTCTCTAGTAAGATCCTTCATATCTGTTGACAGTTAATCCCCATTTCCACCCTTAACTGTAAGACAAACATGATATAGTTTTTGAATGTAGGTGAGATCCAGAGCTGAGGACCAAGAAAGAATTCATGAGTTGTCTTTGGTGCAAAAAGGTGGTTTTATTAAAAGCACAAGGACAGGACCCATAGGCAGAAAGAGCTGCTGCACCAGGGTTGTGAGGAATGGTTGATTATACACTTGGGAGTTTCAGGTAAGGAAAAAGGGAGTGTCCAAAAGAATTTTCATATGCTAAAGAGGACCTACAAGATATTGGAGACCTTGCCATTGCCAAGTTAAGGTTGTTTCTCCCTCTAGCAAAGTATTAACGTTAAGACAGTTGGATCTTTACTTTTGGGAGTTAGGTTATTGATAAGAATGCTTTTTTTTTTCTCGTAAACCACTAAGACATTTGTAAACTGAGGGAGGCTCACATCTTTCTGGACTGTGATCTCTATTGGTTAGTCATTTGTTTTTCCTTCCTGTAGCTTTAGGGCAGGCAGGAGTGCCTGAGGAATGTCACATATATCTCACCTGGATTTGCCTTTCCTAGACATTTCATGAGAATTGAATCATAATCTTTTGTGTTTAGCTTCTTTTATTTAGCACAATGTTTTTAAAGTTCATTCATGTTGTAGCATATATCTATATTTTACTTTTTATTAGTGTTGGTATTCCATTATGGATATACCACATTTTGTTTATTCCTTCATCAGTTGATGGACATTTGGGCTTTTCTCACTTTTGACTATTATGAATAATGGTGCTGTGAATGTTAATGTACACATCTTTGTGTGAACATGTTTTTTTCTAGTGTAGATATGTAGAAATGGAATTTTTTTAAAAAAGATTTTATTTATTTATCCATGAGAAACACAGAGAGGAGAGAGAGAGAGGCAGAGACACAGGTAGAAGGAGAAGCAGGCTCCATGCAGGGAGCATGATGCGGGATTTGATCCAGGGTCTCCAGGATCACACCCTGGGCTGGAGGGGACGCTAAACCGCTGAGCCACCCGGGCTGCCCCAAGAGATTTTATTTATTTTTGAAAGACAGAGAGAGAGGCAGACATAGGCAGAAGGAGATGCAGGCTCCCCTCAAGGAGCCTGATGCAGGATGTGATCCCCAGGACCTGAGGATCACAACTTGAGCCAAACGCAGACACTCAGACCCTGAGCCACCCAGGTGCCCCAGAAATGGAATTTCTATATTTATCTTTTAAAGAAACTGCAAAACTGTTTTTCAAAGTGGCTGTACTATTTGTATTCCCATCAGCAGTGTATGAGAATTTCTGTTTCTTCACATCCTTACTGACACTTGACATGTTGATGGTAGCCATCCTAGTGGACAGGAAGTGGTTTCTCATTGTGGTGTTAATGTGCATTTCCCTAATGACTAATGATATTAAGCATATTTTTTTTCTTTCTTAAAAAAAAATTTTTTTTTTTTGAGAGAGTGCACAAGCGGGGGAGGGGAGAGGGAGAAGAGACTCTTCACGGAGTCCTGCCCAAGGACACATGGGGCAGTGTTGATCCTGGGACTCCAGGATCACTCCCTGGGCGGAAGGCAGGTGCTCAACCACTGAGCCACCCAGGCATCCCTTGAATTTTGATTAAGTCCAATTTATTTATTTATTTATTTATTTATTTATTTATTTATTTATTTATAATTATTTATTTATTTATTTATTTATTTATTTATTTATTTATGATAGTCACAGAGAGAGAGAGAGAGGCAGAGACACAGGCAGAGGGAGAAGCAGGCTCCATGCACCAGGAGCCCGACGTGGGATTCGATCCCTGGTCTCCAGGATCGCGCCCTGGGCCAAAGGCAGGCGCCAAACTGCTGCGCCACCCAGGGATCCCTTATTTATTTATTTTAATGGGTCATGCTTCTGGGATTGTGTCTAAAAAGTCTTTTCATAACCTAAGGTCTTGACATAAACCCAAGATTTATAGCTTTAGCTTTTTTTTTTTTTTTTTTTTTAAGTAATCTCTGTGCCCAACGTGGGGCTTGAATTCATGACCCTGAGATCAAGAGTTGTATGCTCTATCAACTGAGACAGCCAGGCACCCCAGCTTTAGCTTTTACATTGATGTCTCTGATCCATTTTGAATTAATTTTTTTAAAAGATTTTTTATTTATTTATTTATTCATAGAGACACACACAGAGAGAGAGGCAGAGACACAGGCAGAGAGAGGCAGAGACACAGGCAGAGGGAGAAGCAGGCCCCATGCAGAGAGCCTGACCTGGGACTCCATCCAGGGTCTCCAGGATCACGCCCTGGGCTGCAGGCGGCGCTAAACCGCTGCGTCACCGGGGCTGCCCTAATTTTTATATATAGAGTGAGATAAGGGTCTACATGCATCATTTTGCATGTGGATATCCAATTGTCCCAGCACCATTTCCTATAAAGACTCTTCTATCAAACTGCATTTGTCAAAAATCAATTGGTCATAAATATAAGGGTTTATTTCTGAATTCTCAAATCTGTTCTATTGATCTGTGTTTATCCTTATGTTAGTATCAAACTGTTCTGATAACTGTAGCTTATATTGTTTTAAGATTTGGAAATAAAAGCTCTTCAACTTTGTTCTTTTTCAAAATTTTTTGGCTATTCTGTGTATTTTGGATCTATACACATTTTAGATTCAGCTTGTCAATTTATGCAGAAAAGATGTGCTGGAATTTTGATGGACATTGAGTTTAATCTATAAATCAATTTCAGGGAACTGCCATATTAACAATATTGAGTGTTCCAATCATTGAACATGGAATATCTCTCGATTTATTTAAATCAAGTTTAATTTCCCTCAGTGTTGTTTTGAAATTTTCAGTGTACAAGTCTTGTACTTCTTTTGCTAAATGTATTCATAAGTATTTTATTCTTCTTAGTACTGTGAATGGAACTGTTTTCTTATTTTTATTTTCAGATTGTTCATTCTCATATGTAGAAATAGAATTCATTTATTTTCATATATTAATCTTGTATTCTGCAACCTTGCTCAACTTGGTTATTAATTATAATAGGGGTTTGTGTGTATATGTGTGCATATATATTTTGTGTATGTGTGTGCATATATTCCTTGGGATCTTCCATATACAGAATCATGTTGTATGTCAAATAAGGACAGTTTTACTTTTCTCTTTTGTTTTTTTTTTCTTGTGATTGTACAGGCTAGAACCTGCAGTATGATGTTGAATAGAAGTTGCAAGAGCTGACATTCTTGCATTATTTTTTCGGCATTAAGTATGATGTTAGCACTAATACAAAAAGAGATATGCCCCCCTATGTTTATTGTAGTATTCTTTACAATATCCAAAACATGGAAGCAACCTAAGTGTCTAGTGATACATGAATGGATAAAGAAGATGTAGTATATATACAAAATGGATTTTTACACAGGCATAAAAAGAATAAAAAGAAATCTTGTCATTTGCAACATGGATGTATCTAGAGGGTATAATGCTAAGTGAAATAAGTCAGTCAAATACAAATATCATATGATTTCACTCATATGTGGGATTTAAGAAACAAAACAAATGAACAAAGAAAAAAGACACAAAAACCCCAGACTTTTAAATACTGAGAACTGGTGGTTACCAAAGAGAGGTGAGTAGGGGGATGGGTGAAATAGGCGATGAGGATAAGAATATACATATCATGAGAGCATTCAGTAATAAATGGAATTATGAGTCACTGTATTACATACCTGAAACTAATATAACACTGTATGTTAATTATATTGGAATTAAAACGTAAATTAAAAAAAATATTAGCTGTAGGTTTTTCATAGATGCCCTTTACTACATTGAAGAAGTTCTCTTCTTTTTCAAGTTTATTGAGAATTTTTATTATGAATTGGATTTTGTCTAATGCTTTTTCTATATCTATTGAAATTATTGTGTGGTTTTTATCCTTTATTCTATTAATATAGTATATTATGTTAATTCATCTTATAATATTAAACTATCTTTACATTGCTGGTTTGAATGCCACTTGATCAGAGTATATAATCCTTTGTATATGTTGCTGGATTCAGGATCAATCTGACTTTGGAAGAAATGCAGAAATTAGTCAAGTGAAGTAGTCTCTACAAAATCTTGTTTTTAATGATATTTTTTAAAAATTAGAAAGTTCAGTTATCAGTATCTTTTGTCATTAGGACTAGTAACCCAAAAGATTGAAAGCACTTCACAAATATAATCTATGTTGCAATTAACAATGTAGAATGTGTTTTGAAACTATACATTCTTCTAATGTTAAACAAATATTTTATTCACCTGGATAAGGAGGACTCATTTCAATTTTGTGATACCTTCCTATTCATTTCTTTTTTCTTTTAATATTTTAATTATTCATTTTAAGAGAGAGAGAGCCTGTGTGTGTGAGTGGAGGGAGGGGCAGATGCAGAGGGAGAGAGGTTACCTCCCATGCTGAGTGCAGAGCCCAACGTGGGGCTTGATCCCACAACTGTGAGATCATGACCTGAGCCGAAATTGAGAGTCGGGTGCTCAACTGCCCGAGCCACCCAGGTGCCCCGTATTCATTTCTTAGTGGTATATTTTGAAACTATAATTCATTTTATTTCATTACTACAATTAAAGGCTCAAAGTCTCTTATGACCTTTCTGAAAGACAAAAACTCAGAAAATTCAAACTGCAATTTTCATATCTAGCTCTTGTTTTGAACAGTGAACATTATGGATTTATCCCCATTTTCATCCTTTTCTTTCAAAATGAGTTTGAAAAGATCGTTCTCTTTTTTACAAGCTAGAAAGTGTCCTTTGTACAATGAAGACTCAAATTGTATCTTATCATCATGGCCTGGAACACTTCTCTGAAAGAATATGATGTCATTTCCTTCATCATTGATACTATCCGGAGGACTCATTTTCTACAGAGGGGAAAAAAAAAAAAACATGGTTCAATTTTTTAAGGGCATGAACAGTTTGAATACATGTGGTTTATTTTGAAGTTTATCACTACACAGAACTAAAGAAGTTTTTATT
The DNA here is from genome assembly GCF_048418805.1 of Vulpes vulpes. NCBI lineage: Eukaryota > Metazoa > Chordata > Mammalia > Carnivora > Canidae > Vulpes > Vulpes vulpes. The sequence continues at coordinate 122,171,752 of NC_132791.1, read as the reverse complement.
CTCATGAGTTAAGAAAAAACAAACAAACCTTTCAATGTAAGATTACTGATATCTTCTCCCTCTTATTATTATTATTTTTTTAAAATTTATGATAGTCACACAGAGAGAGAGAGAGAGAGAGGCAGAGACACAGGCAGAGGGTCTTCTCCCTCTTAATTCCAAATCTATTCTCCCTGTTTACTCTGGCTTTTCCCACCATTGAATGCACATTCAGGTTTAGGCTTGTAGTTTCTTTTTTCCTCTTTCCTGAGTGGAGTCCATATCTGGTCAAGACGAAGTAGAGTTCCAGCACAGACCAGCTGTTTGTGCTATTAGTTCCTGTCTTCTTCAACCATTCACAGCTAAACAAGTTGATAACTCCACTCCTAGGCATAGGCTAGCTCTTTTGAGCCAAATGTGAGAGAGGCAGAAAGCGGCAAGCATCTTAGCTTCTTTCTTCCTTCAGTGGGGCCGAGGACTGAAACTTGCTATAAATAGATCCCCTACTTGTACTGGGGCAATGCCTTGGGTTCCAGTATAGCCTTGCTTATTGGCTGAGACAGTACTTTTGCTCTGCCAAGCACTCTAGTTCCATAGTAGATTTCAATTTTTATCCTGACATTGGCTGGGCCCTACCCTGAACCAAATGTTGACTCCTATATCTTTCAGCCACAGCATAAGGTTTTCTCAAGGATAGCTAGATCATTTGAGACTATAATCCTGCTGGTCACCCAACTGTACTTTTCCTATTATTGCATCATATTTACTTCTTGGGATGGGCTAGAAAATGTGAGGATCACCTGAGATTCTTTCCATGTTAATCCCAGAGCCAGCAGACATTTTGATTTTAATTTTGAACCCTTGGTAGCAAAGATTACCCTGATCCTGTCTAAGGAACTGATGGAAAGACCTCCAGACCCAAAATAGCATTCCAGCATCCTCTCAAGATATCTGAAAGAATCTGAGTGGAGGGGGCTACCTCCAAACTTCTCAATCAGTGGAATTTATAATTCTAACTGACCTTTGTCCTTTATCAACAAATGAGAGTCCTGAACTGATGACAGTATAAACGAGTTCACTCCAAGCTCATAATTCTATGCCTGTCTACAATATACCAGAATTTAGGAAGAGACCCCAAACTGAGGGAGCCAATTTGGGACTAAGCTAAAGTCTAATGTATAAGTAATAGATCATCCCTAGTTAAAACTCCAAGAGGTCTAGAAATATTAGAGAGAGGTAAACCTTTTAGTTCAAATCTAGTGTGGAAAATTATTGTTGAAAGTAGAGGTGTGGATAAGCAGAATAGGTGATCTCTAACTAGTTCGATGTCCTATTTCAGAACAAAGGCAAGGAAATCTTGGGGCAGTGGCTCTTCTTGGTTTTAGTGTTGATTATTCAGAGCCCTCTTTGAGAAGGTGCACAAGTGGACATGGAAACAATCCCAATGACCTTGGCGAACCCTCAACTTGGAAAGGTCTACCTGGTGAAACTTGGGTGTTCCAAGGGCCTAAAGTATTCTTTACATCAGGAGGAATTGAATCTGAACCCAGGGAAAGGGAAGCTTGACCTAACGTCTAATTATTTTGGTCCTCTCCCAAGTGCACTTGTCAATCTGAGAGAACCCTGACCCTGCCTGTAGTATAAACAAAAAATAGACACTGACAGTAAGCTCTTGAAGCAAATCCCTCTTGGTGTCTTGAAGGTTCCTGCCCAAAGAAAATCGGGGATAACCAGAAGCACTAGGACTTTATAGCTAGTAACCAACCCAGAAAGGTGAGCACATAATGGCAGCCAGTTGTGTCTTACAATCTAGAATTTAGTCTATATTTATAATCATGACTAAGATCCTTATTAATGGGTGGAAGACAGATTAAAGAACATGCATTAAAAATTGTCCTAGGGAAAAAAAAAAAATTGTCCTAGGGGGCAGCCCCGGTGGCGCAGTGGTTTGGCGCCGCCTGCAGCCTGGGGTGTGATCCTGGAGACCCAGGATCGAGTCCCACATCGGGCTCCCTGCGTGGAGCCTGCTTCTCCCTCTGCCTGTGTCTCTGCCTCTCAGTCTCTCTCTCTCTCTGAATAAAATAAATAAATCTTTAAAAAAAAAAATTTGTCCTAGGGATCCCTGGGTGGCACAGCGGTTTAGCACCTGCCTTCGGCCCAGGTACCACAAAAAAAAAAAAAAAAAAAAAAAAAAAAAAAGGTGTTCAAGTAATGATACACCCATTAAAAATTTTTAAAAAATAAAATAAAACTGTTCCTAAATCCCTCCTTCCCACTAAGTATCACCTGAGTCCTTCCATTTGCTATGAAGCTAATGAAATTTAAATGTCAGAGCCCCTCACTTGTCTTCCTAAAGGCCTTTTCTTTCTTTTTTAAGATTTTATTTATTTGTTCATGAGAGACAGAGAGAGAAAGAGGCAGAGACACAGGCAGAGGCAGAAGCAGGCTCCATGCAGGGAGCCTGACATGGGACTCAATCCTGGGTCTCCAGGATCAGGCCCTGGGCTGAAGGCAGCGCTAAACCGCTGAGCCACCGGGCTGCCCAGGCCTTTTCTTATTCTAAATAAACCATCAACTTTATTACTTTGGTGATTTTTTATATTCTCTTTCCTTAAAAGGGCTGCCCAAATTATAGAAGCTTCAGGCTCTCGAAGACCTGGATTTGCCTAGTTCCTACTCTACGCCGAGCATTATTTCCATCTTAACATCCTCCCTAGTCTCTCTCAACAAGACTGCTTACAGGTTAGGTTCATCCATTGCTGAATCTGCCTCCACAACTGAATTAGTTGTCCTCTACCCCAGAAGGCTGGAGCTTAGTCAAGTCCCTCCTTCCCTTCTGAGTTTGTTGCTAAATAATAACGTGCTTAACCCACTCCAGCTCATTTATTAGCTCCCAGGCCTTGAAAGCCATTATGATAACTAAGCTTCCTGCCTGTCAGGTCAACATGGGAGATTCCAACTGCCACCAGAAGGGAGTGGCACTCTGGTTGGAAGGCGATGGCCTAAGGGCACAGCTAAAGTTGGAAGTATTTGTTGTATTGGTCTTCCTTGGAGGATATATTTTAATCAATTAACTAATTAATTCGAGAGAAAGGGAGAGCGCATATGAGCTGGGGTGGGGTGGGGAAGGACAGAAGGAGAGGGAGAGGGAGAGAGAGAAGGTAAGGTGGGATCTCACATTCCTGAGATCAGGACCTCAGCTGAAATCAAGAGTTGGATGCCTAACCAACTGTGCCACCCAGATTCATTTTCTTTCTTTCTTTCTTTCTTTCTTTCTTTCTTTCTTTCTTTCTTTCTTTCTTTCTTTCTTTTTCTTTCTCTTTCTCTTTCTCTTCTTCTTTCTTTCTTTTTCTTTAGACAAGAGGGAGGCAGAGACACAAGCAGAGGGAGAAGCAAGCTCCTGGTTATGGAACTTGATCCCAAGACCCTAAGATCATGCCCTGAGCCGAAGGCAGATGCTCAACCACTGTGTCATCTGGATGCCCTGGATTATATTTTAAAGTGGCTCTTTCTACCTTCCCAAATGTTCCCTTGACATGTTCACTAAAGTTATAACTAGCTTCCAGTAGGAACTGGGTGACCTTGACATCAGTTGTTTATTGGCAAATCCCCACTTAGCAAGTCTTTCATGTTGTGGATTCACCTTTGAAACACTGTCAACTTGTGAGCATGCCCTGGCTGCTGTTATTGGGAAGAAAGTTTTCTGGGTCAGTCTGTAGCTATAGTTAATGGTTGTTTATTTGATAATACTGGAGAAAATAGAGAAAAATAATGGAGAAGAAAGAAAAATAAGCAGTGGCCAGAGGTAATTTATCTGACCTTGAGACAGATTAAAGAGCGTTCAGTTGGTTTAAGTGCCTGACTTTTGATCTCAGCTGGAGTCTTGATCTCAGGGTTGGGAGTTCAAGCCCCACATTAAAATGCATTTATTCACTAAATAAATAAAGAAAATAACATACACAAAGAAAGTGACATATATCAATTGAAAGTTGAAGGATGTAGCCAAGACTTAGGCTAAGAAGCAGGAACAAAATAATTAGGGATTAAAATATAAATTACACTATCATCAAAATTTACAAAGTAGAGGGCTTACAGAAGGTCAGTTAGCTTCATTCTCTGTGTTAGGACTCATTCTGGAAAGTCACATGCCATACTTTACTAATACATGATAATTCATGTCTGTATTCTATATTATTACTTCATCCATGGGTTGATTATTCAGAAGACTCGGTTCTGAAACAAGTCTGCCCCTTCTCCCCCTATAGCAGGCTCAGAAAAACTATGATGTTATTGTAATGTTAGAGAGTCTGACAATTTTTAGTAACTATCCATTTTCATGCTTCTCTGCTTCTTGCTACTCTTGTTCTAGATAAAAGGTTGGACTGAGGATATTTGGGTTTTCAAATTTTGCACAAAAACATGACTAAAACAAATTAAGGCTCAGTCTTACCTGAAAGGAAATAGTTTTGTTCTTACAGGAGAGAGTAGACATTGTCTTATACTTCACAGAGATAGTTACTGCCAGACCTCTAGTGAGGCTATCTTTATACATATAGATGATAAATATGGTATGGGGTGCATTATCTGAAACAAACCATTAATAAAGGAAAACACTAGTTAGAAAGAAGTCTTGCAAATCAGTATTTATGGAAATTAGCTTAAGGATAATCCTTAATAGACCCATTACCATTACTTTGAGGTTTAGTCAGTTCAATAGGCACCCTCACATTCTTTAAAACACATTCACAATATGTATTGTAACACAAATGATGCAACTTTTTGAGTGTTTTACAGATCCTTTGAGTTCTAAAAAAGATTGTTTTTAACTTTATTTATTTATTTATTTATTTATTTATTTATTTATTTATTTTAAAGATTTTATTTATTTATCCATGAGAGACAGAGAAAGAGAGAGGCAGAGACACAGGCAGAGGGAGGAGCAGGCTCCATGTAGGGAACCTGACATGGGACTTGATCCCAGGTCTCCAGGATCAGGCCCTGGGCTGAAGGCTGCAGCGGTAAACTGCTGAGCCACCCAGGCTGCCCCTGTTTTTAACTTTAAATGCTAAGTAGAACATTTAAAAAATCTGTTAAGGTAAAAATTTAGTTTTTTTCAAAAGTGCACAGTCAGTTTCAACTCTGCTTTAGCTCTGGTATTTAGAATTCAAACCTTGGGAGGCAAACTGATTCACTTTGTAAGGCACTCTAAGTTTCTGGCATAAGACAGACTTACCTGAAATGCTTGTATATTTATTTTTGAGTTTTGAAAATGCCGCCAGCAATTTCAGCTATAAGCAGCAGGTATTAAGGATATATGTAGAGATCCTATATAGTTAATGTTATTAACAAGTGAAGGGATTGATGACCTACATGTAGGGTCACAGCAGGACCTCTAGCAATGTCTATTGCGTCTAACTTTCACCCCAACTAAAAAAATGTGGGATACCCTATCAAGTTTCTTATGAGTGAAATTATTACTACTCCTAGGACTTTTCATATGAGGATTAGATCTATCAGAGAAAAACAGAGGTAGTTAAATGGAGTGGCTAGAAGTAGTTTATCACTTTTACGTTACAAATATATATTTTTAAAAATACCTGTACAGTCAGAATCAGGCATATCCTCAAATACAGGTTGATTTCCCTCGTTAACGAAGAGGACTTGGTCGTTCAAATTTCGTATGATTGAGAGTTTAGGTTCAAGCTTGCCAAAGTAATCTGATTCCAGGCCTTCTACAATGCACATTAAATATCCTTTAAAAATATGTTTTCCCCCCGCTAAATTTACAAATAAGCATACTATATGTCTTTCAGTTTTCAATAGCTACTGATCATAATCTGGTACAGAAGCAGCTATGATAAAGTTTCACAGTGTTTCTTTAACCCACTTCCAAGAGCACGCCCCAGTTCTTGTTATCACCCAGAACTACTCTACTTTTACAGTTTTATATTCAAATATTCTGTTTTCTAACCACAATGTCTCATTCCTTTAGTTTTCTTAAGCTTTTCCTCTACTTCAGAGTTCTGCCTCTTAAATCTTCTCCCTGTCTAACCTCTTCCTGTCTTCCCTATGCAGCTTGGACCTCGTGGCTCATCATTTTATCTACCCCTTTGCCAGTATCTTAAATCTCGAATTTGTTTGTCCTCCTACTACAAAACCCCAAACCTGGCCGCCTGAGTGTGGCTAGCAAACAATTATAGAAATGTACAAATTGGTGCCATCACAAATTCACCGATGCAATGTCAATACATTCTGTTAACACTATTTTTCCTAGTGTTCTTAAGTTTCAGTGCCTAAAATTATTTATAATAAACACATTATTTCTATAATCAGAAAACATAAAGCTCTTTTCACTTTGAGATTTAAAATTCCTCCATCAATTGTATCCAGTCTGTAGCTGGCCTTGTTTCTTTCTTCCTTTTAATAGCTAAGCTTCTGGTAAGAATTGTCTGTATCACTTCCTTACCATTTACTCTTCTACTAATTGCAATCTGCCTCTGCCTCCATTTCTCCATTAAACTGCTTTCGCTGAGATCACCAAATTCCTTGTTGGCAAATGTGATAGACTTTCTGGTCCTTGGTTTTCAAGGCTGCAAAATCTAACAGGGTGTCTATGAACTCCAGCTTGAAAGGCTTTCCTGGGATTCTGTGGCATTCTCTTGGTTTTTCTCCTTCCTTTTTGGTTACTCTGTTCTTTATCAGCTTCTTTTTCTACTGCATCCTTTAAATTCTTTCCATAGAGTTTAGTCCTTGGCTTTCACTTTCTCACTCTATACATTTCCTCTGATTTGTCTTTTTAATCCTATAGCTTCAGATGTCATTTCTATGCATAAGTCTCCTACATCTATATAACCAGCCCAGATTTTCATCCCGAGCTCCAAACTATATGTCCAAGGGTCTACTGGACATTTCCACTAGGATTTCCCACAGACAAGATCCAAAACTAAATTGATGTCTTTCTCTTTGCTCTGCAAACCTCTTGACCCTATTCTTCCTCTTGTGTTTCCTATTTAACTGAATGGTAGAAATTGCCTATGTGAAAAAAATGTAGCCATCATCTTTTCTTTCTCTCCCCAGCCCCAATCATGTCCTGTTGATTCTTTCAAATATTTCTAAAATCCCTCCACAGCTCTTCATTGGTACCTGCTGTGCCTACCTTAATTCATGTCACCATCATTTCTTACAGGGACTGCAATAATAGCCTCTTAATTGGTATCCCCATGTCCGTACATCAGTTCTTTATATTGAACCCAGAAGGAATTAAAATTCAATTTTAATTAAAGTTGAAATTCAGAGAGATGATCATATTATCTCTGAATTTTAACGAGGCACATAGCCACTCAGAATAAAGATTAAATTTTCCAGATTTCCTCACAGCTGGTGTGGCCACATGACTAAATTCTAATGGATGGAATATGAGTGCAGTTGATGTGTGTGACTTCTAAGAAGAGCCTTTAAAAGGAATGGGGTTTTCTTCCCCTTATTTTGAATCCTTTCTTGCTGGCTGGGATACGGACCCAGGAAATGTGGTAATGCTTTTCGAGCATGTGAATGTGTTCAACAACCTAGGGATGCTGGAATAATAAGAGAGAAGAAACTTGAGGTCCCAAAATCATCAGGCAGTATCTAGCCATACTAATCCTAAATTACTGACTTGGACTTGTGTTTGACAGAAGCATTTCCTATCTTATTCAGTTACTATGTTTTTGGATCTCCTTGTTATGGCAAACCACTCTGAATACCAGATCATATACACTGTGCACAATGAACCCCTATTATCCCAAAGATAAGGTACAAATTCCCTATCTTGGAATAAGGGAACCTTCTTTATCTGCGCCCTATTATCATTCTTCTCTCACCATTCTCCTACTCCCATTCTGAGTTACTTTTAATTCCTCATAGCTGCCATGCTTTCTTTCATATCTTGGCCTTTGCATGTGGTCTTTTCCCTACCTAGAATACTTCCTCTTGGCTAACTCCTATTCACTCTTCAAATCTGTCCCTCCTTCAAAGTGCCCTCCCAGAATCTACTGGACTGAATTAGGTGCCCGTTTTATGTGCTCCCTTTGTGCCTTTGTAACACTTAACATATCGTATTCCAATTGCCTTCCTGATGTGCTTGCTACTTTCTGCGGGAACCATGTTTTGCTCACCATTGTATCCTATTGCTTAACATAGTGCCTGGGATATAGGTATCAATATTTATTGAATTAAATAAGTGGAGAGTAGGGCAATCTTTAAGAAACATGAGGGGTTATATGCCAATTATATCTCAGTAAAGCTGGGGGGAAAAATAAACATGAAAAAGTAGTTTTTTTTTTTCAAATAAATTGCCATCTTCTATTTCCAGTTCAGTAGGATTACTTTAAGAATGGGAAAAGTGCTATTTTTAAGGAAAAGCATGAAAAACTATACTGTGGACTTTAACAACCTGGGGTCTGTTAGAGGGGTCACAGGCCAGACATGGGTATGATCTTACCTAAACACCAGAAGGACAAGGCCTGGGTGCATTCACATCTTAATAAGACTCAGTGACTTAGCCTCATAATTCTGCTTGCTCCACCCTTCCCCAGCTCCTCTATTTCCAGAAATCTCTGGCTCCTGGGCACCTCCCAGGCTTTTTCCCAAAGCATTTCTGAGAGAGAGGGTTGAAGAAGGAAGATTTTCTTGATTTTGGACAACTCTCATGCTTCAATCCCTTTTTCCTCCAGAGAATCAATGATTTCCTGCTAATCTCAGGATCTGTATAACAGGCAATGACTACTTTGTAGATTCTAAGGGCTAGAGAATTTCCTAAGGTGTAGAGAGAAACATATTTTGCTAGAGGTTCCTTTTGTATCCCTTAGGGTCATCTTTATTCCAAGGCTGTTCTTTGGGGTCCATATTCCTTTGAGGGAAGATTCACTTCTCAAATATACTGGTACCAGTTTTTCTCAGCTGAGAGTGGTGATATGAGTGTGTCTGACAGACACTTACTCAAGTAGTTACTTATTTTACAAAGAAAGAGAAATAAATTTATACTTTACCATCACTTTCCGCTAAAGGAGAAAAAAGAGAAACAAAATATGTTAAGTTCTATATTTCAATTCAGAATATTTTTTACCCTATCATTTCATTGCTCTCCTGTCACTCCCCAAAATTTAACCACTATCTTACCAGTGATGGCCTTTGTGGAACTCCATCAGAAATATTATATAATCATCTTAAAGGTCCCATAAAATGAAGCTCATTAGACTTAGTGTGTTCCCAGGTAAATTAGATATAAAACCTATATCCAGGGTTTATAAATTTAAATTTTCAGTTAAAATGAAATTTTATAAAATGAGAGATTTACTCTTAAGTTCATTATTTCTTTTTAAAAATATTTTATTTGTATATTTGACACGAGAGAGAGAGAGCACAAGCAGGGGGAGCAGCAGACAGAGGAGAGGGAGAGGGAGAAGCAGGCTCCCCAGTGGAACAGTGAACCTGATGCAGGCTGGATCCCAGGACCCTGGGATCATGACCTGGGCTGAAGGTGGATGCTTAACCGACTGAGCCACCCAGGTGCCCCAGGTTTATTATTTCAATGCAAAAGTCACCTGGGGATTTTCTATGAAGCTTTCAAATGAAGTCAGCCTTTCAAGTGAACCCCAACTGCCCAGGGAAGATTAGTCATTAGCACCTGTTTTTATTTGTCAAATATGTTTACCTAAAATGGTGTAACTCACTCACAGAACTCTAAATGTAAGGTATTTCTTATGTGATTTGCAGTTTGTTTTGGGAAATTATATTCCCTGAATGTACCCAATTTTGTGGGATTTTCATGATGTGTACCTGAAACCACCTTGAGTTAGCTACTGTTAAAAGTGCCAGAATTTATGGTGGGATGAGGTGCTAGGATGTTGGACATATTGTGGTTAATTTCTAGAGGCCCAATATTTTTTCTCTCCAGAGAAGAGTGTCATTACACAGAGTATTACAATGCAATTTGGTGACAAAAAAGAGGCACTTAATAGTTCACCTCACAACATCTTTTCTAGCTGCATACATTTCTGAACCCTCATTTGGCCTATTGCCATAAGCTTACCTTTAAAGTACAGTGTATTGTTAATAAATTGCATTTTCACAAAGTTGATGCAATCGTCTTCTATTGGGTTAGTAGCCATCTTTATTCCTAATGAAAGCAAAGCATTGTCTATGAAAAGGTAGTGGTTGATACATATACATAAAAAGAATTTTTACTATTTACTGCCTTGTACTACCCCGAATTCAGAAGTCAATGTATCACCCAGCATGCTGATGAACACTGTGGACATAATAAATGCTTGGGTCTTTGCCTTATGAATACACATACTCAGATGTTCTCTTGCCAACCATCAGATATTTGGAATCTAGAAAATGTCTTTTCATAAAACAGTGTTATAAAGGATGGATAAGTGGCCCACTACTGAACTGAAATATTGTCCTAGTATCTTGGGAGAAATAGAATATCAATATAAATATAAGATGCCTGTCATTTAACTACAGATTGGCTCTATCTCTGTCTTTCAACCAAAAGGATCACGTGCATGGGGATTCAACGGGATCACTTCACTGTCAAAATACTTAAAGTGAGACAATGATAAAAATGATCCCTTCACTTGGCAGTGAGGGTGAGGCTTGTCATCTGGTGGCTCTTTTTCTCTCTAAACAGCAGCAGCAGCAGCAGCAGCTTTAGATCTGGAATTTGGCTTATACTATGCCTTTTATACAAATAATATGTAAATATACAGTATTTCTGTAAAAAACAACAACAAATAATATAGGCCTTGAAAATGTTAAAACTTTTCTTTGCTCTTCTCTTGTGCCCCTACGCTACTCCACTCCACTCCAATATAGTATGTATCCTTCCAGACCTTTGTCTATGAAGCAGGGAATTTGTGAACTTGGATGGGAAAAAATTTACATATTTATTTTTATCAGTTTCTAACTGAAATTTAGCAGTTCCTTCCATTATGGTGTAGGAAACAAATTATTGGCAGTACCTGTAATGTCATTAATAGAAATACATATTTCCTATTGTGTTATCTTGAGATCTTGAAATAAAGTTTGAAATTTACAGAAGTGATTGGTCCTCCCAGTAGATTTTGTAATTTATGTGTTAATGAAGAAGCACATAATTATACTATATCAAAATTGGTTAAATTTTTTTGATAACTCCATTTTGATACAATAGATTTCCTTTATAATCCTAACTATTTAATGTTATGCATGTAAAGATATTATTTTGAGAAGGGATTCATAAATTGCACCAGATTGTGGGTCCATGACACAGAAATGTTTAAGAGGTTCTATCTACTCCAGAGTTCAGCAGTACCTTGGATTCCCCCTTTTTTTTTTTTTAGATTTTATTTATTTATTCATGAGAGGCACAGAGAGAGAACAGAGACCTAGGCAGAGGGAGATGCAAGCTCTATGCAGGGAGCCTGATGTGGGATTCCACCGTGGGACTCCAGGATCATGCCCTGAGCTGAAGGCAGATGCTCAACTGCTGAGCCACCCAGTCGTCCCAGTACCTTGGATTCCTGAGGGCAGTTACAATCGGGACTCTAAGGGAGGTGGTTGGGTCACAGTCGTCATTGGCATATATAGGGGTATTTAAGCTGAAGGTTCCAGTTAGAGAATTGACTCGAACATTTTTCTGATATAGTCTGCTGAAGCCAGATATATATGGTAGAGGAAGCAGGAAATTAAAACCCAGTTTAAAAACGTAATCCAAATTAGGTTAACCCAAAACCCTTGTCAACTGGTGGCTATTTAAATTTTATCTAGGTTCAGTTCCTTATACACATACAAATGTGGATAGTTATCAAATTTATATAGATATATAATATACAAACATATGAAATAACAGCTAGGGTGGTCTTCTCCACAAACTTTAATGTTATGTAATGGACTCGTATTTTTGGAAAATAATTTACCCAAAAAGTACTAAGTAGTATGTGCAGGAATTGTATGAATTTACTTATGTTGACTAGAGTGAGTAGTGAATCAATGAGTGAATGGATTTAGAGAACACTGTTACCTTAAAAAATAATAATATTACACAATATTTGAAATCATCAGTTAATTACTGAGCATGCACTAGGTGTCAGGCGTGGCGTTAGAAAGCTGACAAAACACAATACCTACCCTCCAATTACTCAGAGTCTAATTAGAGACAAATACATAAACAATTCCAAAATAGTATAATGAATGCTTTAAGAGCTAGGTTTACAAGAGACCCTCTCTGTGTGCCTGGCGTGTTGAAGAAGATATCTTAGAGGAAGTGATAACTGTGCTGATTTGTAAGAGAGACAGGCATTTTCAAGGCCAAAGGAAGAGCTTTCCACAAAGAGGGAACAGTCTAAGCAAAAGCCAGGAAGCAGGGAATTCTGAGAGAACATGGCTTATTTGGTGCCTCATCATTATTATATTGTAGTTGATGCAAATGCAGCCCCATTTTACAGGAGGTAAGTATTCTTGATGATCTCACATAGTTAAAGATTAACTTTTCCTCAGGAGTAAATAGAAAAGTATGTAAAGTGTTATCCTTGGAGTACATAAATCTACAACAACCAAAGTAGTATTCTAGCTTTCTTTCTTTGTTTCAACTTTCTCACCCACTAAAGCTTTGCATAGTGTTCTCTCCACACACTCTATCATGGTGGTATTTGGCTTTAATCTTGCACCTGTTTTTCCAACTTATTTATTTGGAGATGTTTTTCAGCACAACAGTAACAATACCCCTCGGCACTTCAAAAGCATTACTACCAGGTATAAAAATATTTAAAATTATGAGAGTAGTGAATATTTTAAAAATACCATACAAAACCCGTATGTCTCAGGAACTTCTGATATATTTAAAGAATAGCCTAGTTTACATAATACTGACAAGGAAGTAGATCATTGTCAGGTATAAGAGACATTTAAATGTGTCAAGCATGTTTTTTTTTTTTTTTTCAAGAGTGTTAACAGTTCACAACTCACTTAGCCTACCAGCTTTGAAATTATGTCATTCTAGATAAACTAATTTGGAGGACTTCACATATTTTCATTATGTCTATGAAGTGAGGCTCTTATTTTTTACATTTCATGAATTGATCCTGCCTAGTTCAATTCATATAAAATGCAACTTGCGATGTAGTTCAGTTTGACAAAACTCCGGAAGGAGAGTCAGATTATAAACACCTGGCTTAAGTAGGCTAAAGAGTTTGAACTGTTTTTCTGAAAAAAAAAAATACTAATTTTCTTCAAGTAGGAGAAAGACAAATTTATGTTTTAAAAAGCTTGCCCTGGCAGCAGACTAGAGGATGGGTTCTATGGGTAAAAAATGGACAGAGCCCAGAAAACAACCTCAGAAGCAATGTTAACAGTTCTGGTAACAGTTGATGAAGCTATAAACTAAGGTAGTGGCTGTGGGGATGAAAGGAGATTTAACAGCAGGATTTTTAAGCTGATTGGCTGTAGATCAAATTGGAAGAAGGAGGAACTGCAAGTGATTTCAAAGTTGATGGCTTGGGCAATTTGCTGAGTGGTTATAACTCACATAAAAAGAGAATGACAGGCTTGCGTAGAAGATAATTAGTTTAGTTTTGCAAATCTCAGAGAGAAGTGTCAGAGAAGGCAAGGGAGAAAGGAATTTCAAAGACATGCTTGAGATCAAAAGCTGTAGAGCTCACAGTTTAGATACAAGCTCAAACTTGTTCATTGAACTTGGCAGTTAGTAGGAAGTTTTGGTGTTAGTAGCACAGTGTGGGGAATGTGGAGGGAGCAGAGGCACGCTGATAAAGATCTAGAGCAGAATTGGGTGGGGAAGGACGAGAGGTGCAGGGAAATAAGACAACAAATACAAATCATTCTTTTAGGGAGTTTGGCTATAAAGCGAAGAGAGAGGGTGGGAGCTAGGTGGCGGGGGAGGTGGGCAGGGGCAGTATGTAACTTGCAAATTTCAGTTTCTGACTCGAGACCCACAGTCCAACTGTAGGATATACTAATGAATTACTTTCCGAAACATTCTCAAGTAACCTGTCCCAAATGGAAACCAGGGAGTCCTCGACTCCTTTTTCTAAACTGCTTCATAAATACTGTAAACTATAACTCAGAAATGTCTCTAGAGGGGATCCCTGGGTGGCGCAGCGGTTTAGCGCCTGCCTTTAGCCCAGGGTGCGATCCTGGAGACAGGATCCCCTCGATCCGGGATCGAATCCCACATCAGGCTCCCGGTGCATGGAGCCTGCTTCTCCCTCTGCCTGTGTCTCTGCCTCTCTCTCTCTCTCTCTCTCTCTCTCTGTGTGACTATCATAAATAAAAAAAAAAGTATTAGAAATGTCTCTAGAATTTGGTATCTTTTCTCCATTGCCATCACCACTGTTTTATTTATTTGTTTATTTACTTTTTATACTGATTAATCCAGTTTTTTAATTTAAATTAAATTAATTAATATATAGTATATTATTAGTTTCAGAGGTAGAATTTAGTGATTCATCAGTTGCATACAACACCCAGTGCTCATTCCATCACCCAGTTACCACCCCCCCTTCCAGCAACCTTCAGTTTGTTTCTAGTGTTAAGAGTCTCTTATGGTTTGTTTCTCTTTCTGATTTTGTCTTATTTTATTTTTCCTCTCCCTTCCCCTGTGATTCTGTTTTCTTTTTTTTTTTTAAGATTTTATTTATTTATTCATGAGAGACATAGAGAGAGGCAGAGACACAGGCAGAGGGAGAAGCAGGTTCCATGCAGGAAGCCTGACGTGGGACTTGATCCCGGGTCTCCAGGATCACACCCTGGACTGAAGGCGGTGCTAAACCACTGAGCCACCCCGGCTGCCCTGTTTTGTTTCTTAAATTTCACATGAGTGAAATCATATGAAAATTGTCTTTCTGACTGACTTATTTCACTTAGCATATACCCTCTAGTTGTATCCATGTCATTGCAAATGGTAAGATTTCATTTTTTGATGGCTGAGTAATATTCCATTGCATATATACACCACATCTTTATCCATTCATCTGTTGATGAATTCATCTGGACTCTTTCCATAGTTTGGCTATTGTGGACATTGCTGCCATAAACATTGGGGTTAAGTTGCCCCATTAGATCACTATGTTTATATCCTTTGGGTGAATACTTAGTAGTGCAGTTACTGGATCATAGGGTAGCTCTATTTTTAACTTTTTGAGGAACCTCCATACTGTTTTCCAGAGTGTTTGTACCAGCTTGCATTCCCACCAGCGGCGTAAGAGGGTTCCCCTTTCTCTGCATCTTCAACATTTGTCATTTCCTGACTTGTTAATTTTAAGCCATTTGGACTGCCCACCAGCACTGTTTTAAATCCAGTCCTCATCACTTCCGACATCTTCTATTTTAATACTCTTTGACTTGGTTTTCTTGCTTCCAGACTCCCCCAGGCTACATACTGTTGCCAGTGTCACTTCCCCTGCTAGGCCACAACTTCCCTGCTTTTGTTGCCTGCCGACCTTTCATTCTTCATCCTTTAAGGCCCAGCTCAAACATTTTCTCTAGGGAGGCCTCCTGGACTCCTCCATTCCTACTTAGTCATTCTTTCCTCAGTGACCCCCTCCATCAATCCCGGTTTATGCTTCTCAAATAGCTCTTACTACAAGATTATTTTGATTACATATAGGTCTGCCCAGCCTCCACCTAAGTTTCTTTAAAATGAATTGTCCTTTTTTTCTTGAATCCTCAACACCTGGAAAGCTTGTATACAGCAAGAGTTCAATAAATGTTAAATGAATAAATGTTTGCTAGGATAAATTGTGCTGCCATGACAACAGTGTGGAGGGGTTGGTAGAATTTTTTCTGTCTTAAAACCTTCACTCTATCTGAAAGCCAATGAGAAAGAGAAGGAAAATGAAGAAAATATGAAACATATTTTATTTTACTTTTAAAGTGATTTTACTTATTTGAGACAGAGAGAGAGGGCATGCATGCTTGAGGAGAGGGGTAGAGGGAGAAGGAGAGGGAAAGGGAGAGGGAGAAAATCACGGGCAGACCCCATGCTGCTAAGTGGGAGCCCTATGCAGAGCTCTATCTCACAACCCTGAGATCCTGATCTGAGCCAAAAGGAAGAGTCAGATGCTTAGCTGACTGAACCACACAGGTGCCCCTGAAATATATTTTATAAAATAGAGTAACTTCTTCAATATTCTCCCTTTTCGTTTTTTTCTCTATTGATTTTTTTATTTCATGTGTTTATTTTTAATTCTTTATTTTCTTGCCACTCTTTGTTAGATCTCAATACAGCTAAGATTGCAAATGTTGTGCCCCCTTTCACTCCTCTCCTCAGTTTTCCTCTTTTGCTTTCTTATCCGTGTTCCTTTGCTTTCTTAATTCTAGTCTATGAAAATTATAGTTCCCATTGGGTAAAGATACTTTGAATATCTCATCTACAATTCTCAGATTATTGACTTTTTCTTTTTTTAAAGGTACAAGCCACCTTGGAACGATCCTCTGGGGAATATGCACTGGAAATTGGTTCTTTGAAACAAAGCCAGTTTTAGTTATACAAGCCTTGGAAACCATCCAAAGGCTAGGGAATGGTAGAACTCCTGATGGAAATTAGGTGGTGGGCTTTGCAGTTTTGCCTGGGGCGAGGGACTTAATTTGGAGAGTCTCAGTTTCCTCGTTTGAACAAAGAGGAAGTTGAATCGTTAATTTTTCAGATCTTATCCAACCCAGCGTTCTGTAATTCTAGATTCTAGGTAAGGCTGCAAGGAGAGAAACATTTGTATGTGGCATATATGCTCGTAACCACTTCCTCATATCTAACACAACATGTAATGATTGAATGTTTATTATATAGCCAGCATTGTTAACCCATTGGAGTTTAAAAACATACTATTAAAGTAAAGGTGTCTTGAATTTGAAAAGCAATCACATTTATCCTTGCTGTGGAATTACAATTCTGTGGCATAGGCATGTCATGAAGTGAAGAAGCATATTACCTAGTTCCCTAAAATCAGGTACGTAGTCATCCTGATAGCAGCAAGATCAAAACCTAACTATTCAGTTCTATAAATCATTTCGTTCTTAAAAATGTTGCCCTTTTATGAATATATGCATGTAGGTGTGGCAGAAATGGAATGAAAGAAGACCTAGATAAAAATTTAGGTAACGATAAAAGATGTATATGTAATCAATGGGTACATACAGACTCAAAGGAAAAAGCAAAAATGGAACTGATGTAGTTGGAATGGCCTTGTGTGAAAAGGAGAATCAAATTTAACCTTAAAGAATGCTTAAGATTTGAATGAATGGAAAAGGAGATGAAAGAACATTTATGTGATCATTAAAACAATGTTGTGGTGGAGGGTGGACTGAAGGAACCATATTTTAGACTGTAGCGGAACAATCCTGCTGTCCTCTAGTGGACTCAAGGCAGGGTGGGGTTAGAGAGGGCTTTGGAAATCACTGGAAGAATGTGAATTTATCATCTATCTATTTATCTGAAGTTTATTTATTTTTCTTAGTAACTTCTATACCCAGTGTGGGGCTCAAACTCAAGACCCCCAGATCAAGAGTTGCATGTTCTTCTGACTGAACTAGCCAGGTGCCCCCGGAACAATGTGAATTTAATCTTGCCGGCAATAGGAATGCAGATTGCTGAGCGAGCAAATGCATTATGAAAAAGACAGAGGTAGGCTATGACACTACTATAAGAATTCATGTAGGAATTCACAATATTCATGTAGGGATATTATGAACAGGCCAGGTTATGAAATATATTGTGGAGGATGATTTAATAGTAATTGAAATAGCTGGGCATAGGCAAAAAGAAAAGAGTTTAAGGGCATCCTAATTTTTGTTAGTCACACTTCAAAACAGAGATTTTTATTCAGCCCTTTCCTTCTTGTGAAATAAAATTCTCCTGGGGAATACTATAATTTTGTAAAACTGTAGGCCAGCTAAGGGTGTTGATGCAGATTCTATCCAAATAACCAATCCTGGGCAAAATTTTTTGTTTGCTTTTAGAATCATAGATTCAGAGTGGAGACTCCCTTTGGAGAGAAGCTTACTTATTTTATCACTTATTTATTTTTTTTTAAAGATTTTATTTATTTATTCATGAGAGACACACAGAGAGACAGAGAGAGAGAGGCAGAGACACAGGCAGAGGGAGAAGCAGGCTGGCTCCATGCAGGGAGCCCGACATGGGACCCCATCCTGGGTCTCCAGAGCCTTGCCCTGGGCTGAAGGCGGCACCAAACCGCTGAGCCACCCGGGCTGCCCCTATCACTTTATTTTTTTTAAAAACAGATTTCATTTATTTATTTGAGAGAGAGAGAGAGAGTGCACAAGCAGGAGCAGGAGAAGGGGCAGAGGGAGAAGCCGACTCCCCACTGAGCTGGGAGCCCAGAGCGGGGATGGATCCCAGAACCCTGAGATCATGACCTGAGCTGAAGGCAGACACTTAACCCACTGAGCCACCAGGCACCCTTATTTTATCATTTTAAAGCAGCGATTCTCAAAGGGCTAATGAGGTCAAAGCTATTTTCATCACAATTTCAAGATATGATTTGTCTTTTTCTTCTCATTTTCTCAGGGGTGTACAATACAGTTTAGCAGAGGCTACTGTGTGATACTCTTCTGTGTGATACTGTATAGATTGAACGCAGAAGCAGATAGAAATGCAGCTGTCTTCTATTAAGCCAGACATTAAAGAGATCCATAAAAATGAAAAACAATGTCACTCTTCAGAGTAGATTTTTACAAATATACAGTTATCTATATTAAAAATATTATTTATGCTAACCCATGATGTGCTTGCTATTTTAAAATAAATTAAAAAGTCACTATTTTTTAAATTTCTCAGTTTTAATTTCTAATACAGTAAATGACAGTAAATACCCTAGAAGAATAAAACTTTTTCAGGCTCCTCAGTAATTTTTAGGAATGGAAAGAGGTCACAAGACCAAATAGGTTGAGAACATTTGCTCAAAAGTGATACACTCCATTGTTGGTTAAAAAAGAGAAAAATCTTCCACTTTGACTTTGCTATATGTTCCCTACATTGTTACTGCCTGGCCATCAATTAGTGGTGTCACAGGACTCACATTGCTCTCAAACACTTTTCTAGCTTACTTACTTTTAAACCATGACTCATTTCCAAACAAAGAGGAATGATATTTCTTACCTGTGCTCGATAGTTTCCTATAAGAGGAAGGGATCTGGAAGGTTTGAGGTCTCTTTCTTTTCCTGAGGCTGTGTAGATGGGAAAAGGTGGCAGCTGAAGCAGCCAGGAATGCAGAAAGCATCGAAAACAGAGCCAGTTGTCGTCTTATCTAATAGCCATCTGGGGGAGGAGACCAAGTGTCTGGGGGAGGAGACCAAGCGATTGGGAGAAAGGAGGAAGAAGGTGGAGGGAGGAGACTGCTATGGCACGCCTTGGACCGGCCGTCAAATGTGGGCTCTTTCCTAGGGCAAAAGAACTTGGACTAGGGAATATGGGTATTTCTTTTCATGTAAAATCACGATTTTAATGAAATAATTTCTTCTGTAAAAGTTGGAGTTTTGGGCCTTACAAAGCTTGTGCCTCTTTCAGAAGCACTGTACTTCCAAGACTCCTCCCCCCTTTTTAAAAGATTCTTTTTTTTTTTTTTTTTTTAGATTTATTTATTTTAGAAAGAGTGAGCATGGAGGGGATAGAGGGAGAGAATCTCAAGCAGATGCCCCACTGTGTGGGGAATCTGACTTGATTGGGATGCGGTGAGTGCAAGGTGGTGGTGGAGGGAGACTATCTCTGGACCAATGAAATCATGACTTGAGCTGAAACCAAGAGTCAGACACTCAAGAGACTGAGCCACCTAGCTGCCCCCTAAGCCCTTTTAGAAAAGCACCTGCGTGGCCAATTAGAAGCATCTTTTCTCATATTAAACCCTGTTTTGAGGGACGCCTGGGTGGCTCAGCAGTTGAGCGCCTGCCTTTGGCTCAGGGCATGATCCCAGAGTCCCCAGATTGAGTTCCACATTGGGCTTCCTGCATGGAGCCTGCTTCTTCCTCTGCCTGTGTCTCTGCCTCTCTCTCTCTCTATCTCACATGAATAAATAAATAAAATCTTAAAACAACAACAACAACAACAACAACTCTGTTTTGAGCCTTTCTATTCACACTTTGGTACAAAACTCCTTATCTTGCGGTGCTGAGTAATCAATCAGCCCTATTAGAATAGTCCCTATAATGTAATATAGCACCTAAAATGTAACTTAAAGTAAAATATTACAGCCTTGAAAATAATTAGCAGATACAAAGTTCCTTGGACAATTTTCTCTTAAACATGCGCTAAATTGTATTACCTTGCTAGCAAGGGAATTAGCAAAGCGACTTTTTGTTTTTGCTTTTTTTGTGCATATAGAGACTGTATAGAAACAGAGGGGTTGGGCAGCCCCGGTGGCTTGGTGGTTTGGCGCCGCCTTCGGCCCAGGGTGTGATCCTTGGGACCAGGGATCAAGTCCCATGTTAGGCTCCCTGTGTGGAGCCTGCTTCTCCCTCTGCCTGTGTGTCTCTGCATTGCTTTATCTCTCTCTCTGTATCTGTCATGAATAAATAAATAAAAATCTTTAAAAAAAAAAAAAAAGAAAACAGAGGGGTTCTAGGATTAGGAAGTGAAATGTGTCCATAAGTAGCTAGTTGGGTTTGTTTTTTTTAACAAAATAGAGTTTTTATTTTATGAGGTCATAAAAACATCATGTCCCAGCAGTGATTACAAAGGAAGTCTGTGGTGGGATAGTCAGAGTGCTTGGTGCAGAGACCACTAGAAGAAGAAAAAATCACATATTTAAGAAGTATATAATAAGAATCTACATATGATTGAAATAGAAATAACAGATTTTTTCTCCTCCAATTATAGAGTATGAAAGCATGAAGTGGAGTCAAACAGTGATCAAAAGCATAGCACCAAACGTGCTAATTGCCAGTGATTTTTCTCCAACTGTGAAGATGTGGAATGCACAATTTACCCATTTCTTAGTTCTGGGATAAACATTTTTTTGATACAGAGTACCCCAGATGTCTTCATGTCCTGCCTACTTCACAGGATTGTTTGTAAAGATTAAATGAGATGATGATAGCCCTCTGAATATTTTAAAGCACTAGACAACTATAACTCTCCATGTATTCTCACTTATTCTTACTCATTTAGTTTATACAATGGAGATGACATTTTAAAAATAAAACTTTAATATAGTGTTCTCTTAATCTGGTGTAAACATGTATTAGGTGGAATCATTTTTCTTGGAAATATTTTAGGAACTAGATAATAATCTCTTTAGATATCATACAATATGAAGTCTGAAAGAGGAATTAGATCAGTATTTCCCAGGCTTTTGGATTTAAAGGACTATTAAGAATAATGACAATAACGATAATAACGCAGAACGAATGAGCACTGAGTGGGCAACTTTATATTTTTTCAAGTAGGACATTAAAAGTCTTAAAAATCTTTACATTTTTATTTCATGAAAGACCACTTTCACACCAAAAAGACTAGGAAGTACATAGAATGAGAGTAAAGGACCATTTTTTCAGGTAGATGCTGCGGCTTTATGAAAAACTCTACTTTCCCCCCTCATTTTATCACACAAGGGGAAGATGTCAACACAGATTGTTATCAGTCCCCAAACAGTGGTTGGGATCCTATAAAGACTGCCCATAATAACTACACCCTGACCATCTAGTCTAGTTTTATGAAGTAACTTATATTTCACAATATTAGCAAATCCAGTGAAACAAACCAAGTACCTATTTCCTGGGAGCTTACTTAAAACGAATGGCCTTTTTCACAAATAGCCAACAAACACGCACACACACACACACAAACATTGAGATGTTTCAAAGGGTGTGTGTGGCGGGAAGCATGTGCAGTCAAACGTAGTTTTGCTAAGGTGTGAGACTGTGTACCTGGAATTTATGGAGGATGTTATTGACCTTTGTTTTATGAGGTGATATATTTTTTTCTTTCCCATCAACTAACTGGGCATAACCTTAAGAATGTCTATCTTTGAAACTGCAGGTCAAAGTCACCACAGGAAAGCATGAACTTCAAAGTATGTGGGCCACGTATGTTAGAAAGTATTTTTTGAAAGCTGCCAATTAAGTGGACTAGACCTACCGACATCAGGAAAGGAATCTTCCAGCAGGGGGCCGGGGGCGGGAGGAGGCGAAGGCAGGGAGGGCCCCGGGTTGCAAGTTTCGCTTCCGAAAACGCCACCTGGAATAAGATGGAAGTCTTATTTGCAAAGCAGTGTCGGGTGACCCATTTTGTGTTCCTTTACTGACATTCTTTTTTTTTTTTTTTTAAATTTATGATAGTCATAGAGAGAGAGAGAGAGAGAGAGAGAGAGGCAGAGAGACAGGCAGAGGGAGAGGCAGAGGGAGAAGCAGGCTCCATGCACCGGGAGCCTGACGTGGGATTCGATCCCGGGTCTCCAGGATCGCGCCCTGGGCCAAAGGCAGGCGCCAAACCGCTGCGCCACCCAGGGATCCTCTTTACTGACATTCTAAGCAGGTGGGACACATCCCACCTCGCCTCGCTCAGGCAATTCTCGTTCTTTCCTGAGAAACCAGCCTCAGGGTCTTCCCATCTTCCCCAAATACACACTTGGAGGCAAGGAGAGATTTTTGACTCAGGGATCGCAACTGGGGGGCGGCGCCCCTCGGCCAAGCGCGGGAGAGCTCCTCGCAGCGCTCCCGGAAGCTGTGCGGCTCGTCACGTGACCCACGCGCTGCCTGCTGGGAGCCCGCGGAGTCTGCGCACTGGCACCGCTCGGTCGCGAACCAGGCCTCTTCATTCCCGCGCTTTCGCTGAAGTGGAAGGTCCCGCCGCCATGTAGTAGCCTGGGCTTGGGGTGGGGCGGGAGGGATGCATGTTCTCGAGGGTGTGAAGCCAGGCAGTGAGAGGACGGACGCTTCCTCTCAGGGGCATTAGCGTGTCTGGAACACAAGGAGGGAGGAAAGGCCGCAGGGAGGGAAGCGAGGGGAAGAAAAAAAAAGGTAGGTGACATGGCCCCAGGGGCCCACTAGGCGTTGAGGAGAAAGAGAAGATGAGGAGAAAAAAAAAAAGTTGCGTAAGGTGCAGGGTCATTGCTTGGTAAGGTCTAGGTCACCGGGGCATTGGCTTGCGGAGCCGAGGACGAGGACGGCGTCTGCGAGTGGGGTGTGTCACGGGAGGAGTCTCACCCAGCCTCGTGACCCGGCGGACTCAGCAGGGCGGGTGGGGGAGGGCGGCTAAGTGGATGACAGGGAAAAACAAAACAAAACACAAACAGATTAATTTTTGCAGAAACAGAATTACCTAACTGTGGAAGTTTTCATTTGCTGTCCACAGGCGTTCTGCTACCCTGAGGGGGAGAGAAGAGGTGTAGAAGGAAAAAGGGAAGAGAAAAAAGGGGAAGGGAGAGGAAGAGAAGGGCTCTGGTGGTGGCTTCTCTTTTGGAACTTCCCAAGGCAGAGTGAGCCCTACGGGGCACGTGTGGTGTTTTCCTGCTGCTGTGGTGGTAGACAGCGTGGAGCACAGGAGGGAATTCACGATCATCATCAGTGTTTTAGTATTGTTCGTTGTTGCTGTCTTTCTGTCTCATTTATACGAATATGATGTGTGACCAACCAGATTCATTACAATTTTTCAGGTCACCATAGTTTCTACAAGAAAAAAAAAGAAGAAGAAGAAGAAGAAGAAAGAAAGAAAAGTAAATTGATATTCGAGTATAGACCGGGCTCATCTCTCTCTTTTTTCTTTTTCTCTTTTTCTTTTTCTTTTTCTTTTTCTTTTCTTTCTTTTTTTTTTCCCCGCCGGGCTCATCTCTTCAGACGTAGAGGCTATCCCCGTGTGGATTTCTACATTTTTACTGTGACCGTATTCTTTCAGATTCCTAGGGAAATGATCTTCAGGATTTATGGAAAAGTAATTTAAGAGTAAAATTTGATGCTCTGTGAAGGTCAGATAGGGCGGTGGAAACTCCGACGCGAAATCTCGGTTCTAGACTGGCTCAGTTGTACTTGTTTGAACTTGGCCAGTGATCTCTGCCTCTGTGTTCACGTCTGTGAAAAATGACATTGAACCAGTTAGGTAGACTATGAGGTATATTTCACCATTAAGATTTTTTTTGAAGGTAGAAGAATCTTAAATTCTGAAACGAGGCAAAAGTGCCAAGGAGACTAGTTCGGCTGAACCTAGGCAGAGGGAGTAGGTGAAAATCATGGGTTGGTAGGTTGGCCCCAGGTGACGTCGGACTTTAGATGCCCTGCCATGGAAATTGAACTTGTTCTGGAGCAATGAATAGTGGGAAGGGAATTTTGAGTTAAGGGAATATGGTAATCAGTTTGGAATATTGGCAGTAGTTGATAGGATGGAGTAGGGTAGAGGGAAATTCAGTAGTTCAGGAAAATGACAGATAAGGAGAGCCTAAATGAACAATTAGAGCTTAAATAAAATTGGTGGGATTAGGAAGAAAGGGGAAGACTAAAATAAGCTGTAGCATGGAGTTTGTACTTACATTTGGCATTCCTTTAAACTTTGCAGCTCTTGCCTCCAGAATATGATGGCAAGTCACATCGTAAAACCTGATACTAGAAATTGCAAGAGACCAAGAGAGCTGGAGGTAATCCATATGCTCCTGGAGCCTTAACCTTTGGTTTTATTTTTTATACTTCTCAAATTTTTTTTCTATTTAACAAAGTTCTGTTGATGAATGGAATTCAATGTTTTCATATTCCCGGAATTGGGCTTGTCCCAGCAGGAACTATGTTGACTCCAGCTGCTTTTTCACTAAATTAATGGAGGTCTTCAAGAAACTATTGGGAGATTTCTTTGTTGTAATTAGTGGTGTAGAAACAAATGGTTTCATGCATGTATGATACCTAAGATTTTAAGTAATTGTTTTGCTCTAGTAAGTAGGAGACCTAGGTACTATAGTTGCTGATATTTTCAATTAAGAGCACTGTGTTCTGCCCTTCTTCACTACTGCTCCCACCAATAGATCTGTTTGCATTTAGGATATTATTTGCTTCCTTAAAGATCTTGCAGAGTTTTCCAGACATTTGTCTGTTGTCTAAATGAAAGTTTTACATTATTGCTATGGAAACATCTACCCTTTCAGGATACAGGAAACTTTTCCATCAAGGAATTCATACCATAATCAAAGCCTAACGTAAAGCCAAAGTAAAATTTAGCATGTTGAATAAGGCGCTTGTTAGGCCTAAAAGTTTTCTCGATAATAAAATGTCAAATGACTAAGTGGGACATGAGTGCATATAATTTCTAGTATGTTTGCTCTTTTCCTTTTTTTTTTTTTATTTATGATAGTCACAGAGAGAGAGAGAGGCAGAGACACAGGCAGAGGGAGAAGCAGGCTCCATGCACCGGGAGCCCTATGTGGGATTCGATCCCGGGTCTCCGGGATCCCGCCCTGGGCCAAAGGCAGGCGCCAAACTGTTGCGCCACCCAGGGATCCCTGTTTGCTCTTTTCCTGAAAGATATTTTATTTGCCTTTTTTGGGGGACAGCATGCATATGTTCTAAGAATCCTGTTGACTATCTATTTTCTTTACTTTTTTTTATTAGCCTCAAATGCCAGATAGTCCACAACTGTCTTCTCTTGGAAAATCAGATTCCTCTTTCTCTGAAAGCTCTGGACTGTTTTATAAAGATGAATCCCTGGAGAAAGATTTGAATGGTGATATATAAAATGCATATATTTCTAAACAATGATTTTCTAATACAGAAAGTTTGTTATAGTTCATAACTTACTCAGTGACTTTTTTTTTGAACAGATATGAGCAAGGAAATTAATCTAATGTTGTCTACATATGCAAAGATCTTAAGGCAAGTACTTATATTATAGTATATCCTCTTGAGTCTTTCTCTTAGAAATGATTTTTTTCTCGAAACCATAATGGGAAGTTAGTTCAGTGGCTGCAAATCTGCCCAGTAATTGTAATTTCAGAGTTTTTAAATAATTAATTACTTGGTTATTTTCAAAGACTAACATGAACTTTTCCACTAAAATCCTGTGTTTTGTTACTACCAAAGCTAAGTACTAGGCTGGTTGTATTTTGATCTCTGATTAGATGATATAACATTTAACATTTTATGAAAAAAATTTCGTTGAGAAAGATGCCATTTGTTGAAGTTAATGATAAGAGTGCTATTAAATATATTTATGAAATATTAAAATATTATGTCATGTATTTGAAGACTGAATTTAAATATTTTATTTGCCTGAGATTATCATGTTTGTAAGATGTTTGTTTTGTTTTTTAAGGTGTTTTTTTTTTTTAAATACTGGACAATCATTGTATTTGGAAGATGGTTTGTGTGGCTGTTAAAATAATGTATATAGTTTAATATGGGAATTATAATGTATTGTAAGATATATAGTCTGCAGTGTCAGGAGACTTTGAATAGTCCAAAATATTTACATGACTAATTTAACTTTCACTGAAGAGTGTTTGTAAGTTAATGAAGCTTTTTGATATGCAAAGCTGTTTAAATGAAGTTGCTAACAAATAATATCACTGTGATAGTGTCACTGGACATTATAACTGTTTAGTTTAATGTAAAACTTTTCTTTCCTCATTAGTGAGAGAGCAGCAGTAGATGCATCTTATATTGACGAGATAGATGGACTCTTCAAAGAAGCCAATACTATTGAAAACTTTCTAATACAAAAAAGAGAGCTCCTGAGACAGAGGTTTACAGTGATTGCAAACACATTGCACAGATAAAATTGTGTACTTAACATAAGCTGAGAATTTAAGCCCATTATTGTACTAAAAGAATGACATTTATGCTCTGAAAGCTCTCTAGTTACTAAAGAAAATGTGTACCTTAAATGTAGAAGGGGAAATTCCTTGCATTTCTTTTCTAGATTTAAAAGGGGCTTTAAACTGGACATTAATATGAAGTATGTAGCTTTTTTTTTTGAGGGTTGAATATTTGGCATATTACATAGAAGTAGAAATTATTTAAGTTCTCTGTAGATTTTTTTTTAAACCTCCTAGCCTTTCTTAAAATTCTAAAAGAGAACTCAGTGAATTAATTTGATAATGTTTAACAGTAATGCACTTTTTCTTTTAGAATACTCTGTCTAAATAGCAGATAGATAGCTATGGAGATAGTTTTTTATTGGAGATAGTTTTAAATGGTTTTCATGGTCAGTATTATTAAAAAAACTAAAACCTCAAGGTAATTTGTCCAGTTTCACAATATGTAATAAAATATGACTCAACTATTGCGTTTAATGTTATCATTTGATTATTTTAACTATTAATTATTATATATGACTAATAAAAATTCTTGGCTTAAAATTATTTTTTTGTGATAAAAGTGATAAAATAAAAACCAGAAATTACTAACCAGAACCTTATATGAGTTGGCTTTTTTACATATCAACCATACAATGGTGCAGTTAATAAATTATGTTTAGAAACCTTAGCAACTGTGTGGTATAAGATTGCCTAAACAACAAAGTAACCTTGGTGAGTCATTTAAAACCTATGATAATTCATAAATTGAATTTCAATTAGAGGATCTGAAACTCATCTAGCTAAAAAAAGGTTGAAAGGTCGTGTATGATTTTATCGAAGACTTTTAATATGTTTTATAATTATATATGTTAACTATTATATGTGATAACTATATTAAACAATTTTAAAAATCACAGCACACATTTGTCAATCATATAAGTAATTCAATCTATTTTATGTATATTTTGCCATATAAGCAATCACAAATTTGGACATATTTACAAATGGCACCACAGGGAATTTGATATTCCTCTGGTGTACAGGATATTTGCCTTGCTGCCTTCTAAATGTTAAAACTCATTTGACAACTAAAATAGCAATCACATTACTATTTGAAGGCATATATACCACATTTATATAAGTACTCATGCAAGAAAGGATTGAAAACAGTAAAATAAAATATTAACTAAAAATATTGGTTAAGTGAAAAAAATTAATTAGGTTTGTAGAGGGATATGCTAATGGCACAGGATAGGTTGGAGGTCAACGAGAGAACTATTAGTAATGGAATTTTAGGGGCAGTCTGGGTGGCTCAGTGGTTTAGTGCTGCCTTTGGCCCAGGGTGTGATACTGGAGACCCTGGATCGAGTCCCACCTCGGGCTCCCTGCATGGAGCCTGCTTCTCCCTCTGCCTGTGTCTCTGCCTATCTCTTGCTCTGTGTGTGTCTCATGAATAAATAAATAAGAGTGTTTGTTTAATAAAAAAGTAATAGAATTTTATTTTTTTTAAAAATATTTTATTTATTTATTTGAGAGAGAGAGATAACAAGAGAGCATGAGTGGAGAGGAGTGGGAGAAGCAGACTCTCCATGAGCAGGGAGCCTGATAGGGTGCTCCATCCCAGGACCCTGGGATCATGACCTGAGCCGAAGGCAGGCACTTAACTGACTGAGCCCCCCAGGCGCCCCAGTAATGGAATTTGAAAATACTAAATGTAACCAGAAGATTATATTTGAGTTGTTATGACACGTCACATAGGTTTTTTTTTTTTTTTTGTCACATAGGTTTTGAGTTATTCTGTTAACTTACAGAATTTTATAATGTTCTAAATACAAAGACATCTACTGGCACATCATAATTTAATGTTCCCGAGTTACTCTTTTATAAGCATTTATTATTAATGAGAAAGATAAGGCTAACATTGTTTCAGAGGGCATTTCATAATATGCTTGTTATATCTTGATGGTGTCACCATTGTTCAACATGTTCTTTTTCATGCTGGTTCAGAAAATTGGTTTGATCATTTCCTTTGGTGTGATTAAGACTAGGGGAACTGATTTTTAGTTACTGGTCAGAAAAGCTACCTCCTATGATAAAAGTTCCTGAAAGCCTAATTAAGACTGATTTTTATCACGTTTTGGTGTTTTTTGTACCGTCCATATAAACAAAAATAATTATCTTTGGATGATTAACAACTGCAGGTATGTTATTACCCTTTAGTTTGCACTTCTAATATCACTCATTTCAATAAAATGTCACAGTTTATAAATTATTTCTCACTAGTTACCAATAAAAATAGATATTGAACATCTTTGTACATCATACTCTGCTAGGCATTGAGGGGAATACAGAATAAGATACTCTGTTCTCCCTTTTGACAGTTGTAACCACTCCTTTCTTGAAATATACTTACATGTCTTTGCTAGGAAGCCAGGATAGGTAAATGTTAAAAGTATCTCTATGCAGTGCTAGTTAACTCTTTAGTGGGTGTTGGCAAAGGGGTCAGAAAAGTAGTGAAACGAGTTTTGGAAAGGAAAGAAGTGGATATTTCAGGCAGGGGAAGTCTTGCTAAAATGGCACCAAAGAACAAAATCATGTGGTATGTTGGATAGACTTTCTCTGGAGCTGAGAATTCACAAGGGAATAGTGCATCATCTAAACTGCTAGAGAGCAGGAACTGAATCTTGTTTCCTTATATTCCTAATTTGTAGCACAGTATTTGATATATTGGTGTTCAAGAGTGTTTGTTTAATAAAAATATACAGGGTTATATGTTTTTTAAGAGCATACCTTCACAGAGCCTTATTCGTACTAGCTTGTCAGAAAATGTTTTGTAAATTAAATAAATGGAAAAGAAAAGGAGGGATGAAATATTAGAAAGCAGAGGGACAAAAGATGGAAAGGTAGGTGTGGCCAAAAAAGGTAGAGTCCTTTGTTGCTAGACTACGTTGGACTATATTCTCTAAGGAAAGAGATGTGGATCTTTGAGAGAAGTGGCATAATGAAACTGAGCCGATGGATCAAGGGGCTTAATTGTACTGTGAGAAGAGGTTTGAAAGAAGAAAGTTTAGGAAGGGAGACCTCTATTAGTGGTCTAATTTCAGAATTTGAAACAGCTATTTGTGATAGGTTAGGTAGTTAGGATACTTCTCCTGAAAATGAGACTAAGAGATTGCAGGTGTCTGGAAGCCCTGCCCCTTGTCTGCCCTCCCTGACTCCCTCCCCCATTCCCTCCTATTCTGTCAGTGAGCCAAGGACAGCCCAGGAAGTGAGTGTGAGGTTTTGGAAATCACAGGATCTGCTGCTACTAAATTCAGTACCAGAATGTTTTCTCAGACCTTTCTCCATTTTGTCAGCAGCCTTTCTACCATTGCAGTGAGGTTCCTTTCTGTGGTAGTACACTGGATCCCAGGTAGGGGATTTGCCCCTTGCTCCTCCCCTTCCTCCTCTTCCTACGTAGCACCTTAGGCTTCCAATTCTGTGTCTCCTTCCTGAAAAGTTCTGGGGGCTTATGAAGCTTTTCACTCTGTGTGTAGCAGGTGCAGGCAGCAACACCATGGAGCTGGGAGTTAAGGAAGACTTGAGTCAGGATCTGTTTACTTGTCAGGGAAACAGTCTTTCCATTTGTATATTTTGTATAACATACAGGGCAGGATTCAGGGTTTAGGATTCTCTTGAATCTGCAATATGAAGAATATTCACTATTTAGACCCTTCTCAATTGCAAATCACTGCTACTCGTCCTAATGTAAATGTTTGGTTATTCTATTTGCGTTCTGGGGGACTGCTTTAAAACATCTGGTGGTTGTTTTCTAGCTTTTTATTATAGGTACTATCATTACAAGATTTTATTTCTTGAAATTGGCTGATGTTGAACTACCAGAAATCATACTAATATGCATTATAAACTTCAAAATTGTTTAATAATTTAGTGCTTGTAGTATGCAACATAGTGTGTTTTTACCCCTGGAGTGGGGGTAAAAACAAGTGATCCTTTATTCAAGAAATACCAGTAGTAGAGGTTATAAATTGTATTCATCTTTATCGCAGAAGAGAGTAAGATGAGTGTCTTAACAGAGCTGAAATAGATGCTGTGTGAGTTCACACTAATGAGAATCAGTTCTTGCTATAGAAAAATGGGAATGCTGTGTTTGAGAAGCACCTGCTATGGGCACTGGATCTTGAAGGATGAGTAGGGTAAGTGAATTTCACCTGGAAGAGATGGGAAATATCCTAGGTGAAGAGAAGGTTGTAATTATGATGAGAAGAGAATGGGGAATGGTTTAGTTTGGCTGGAGTGGAAGGCATTAGTGAGGGGGCACCTGGACAGGTAGGTTGGCGTGAGATCGTACAGTGCCTTCAGTGCCTGCCAAGAAGTTTAGACTTTACTTGGTAGAAGCGAGGAGTTATATGTGAAGGCTTTTGGAGGATTATTTAATACAATCAGATCTGTACTTAAGAAGATTAATTTTGTAGCAGTGCTTCCCGAAATTTTTCACATCATAGCACACATAGAAAATGACAATCCCTGGGTGGCGCAGTGGTTTAGCGCCTGCCTTTGGCCCAGGGCACGATCCTGGAGACCCGGGATCGAGTCCCACGTCGGGCTCCCAGTGCTTGGAGCCTGCTTCTCCCTC
The DNA here is from genome assembly GCF_048418805.1 of Vulpes vulpes. Taxonomy (NCBI): domain Eukaryota; kingdom Metazoa; phylum Chordata; class Mammalia; order Carnivora; family Canidae; genus Vulpes; species Vulpes vulpes. Next base: position 122,140,375 of record NC_132791.1, on the reverse strand, counting down.
TGCCTGTGTCTCTGCCTCTCTCTCTGTGTCTCTGTGTGACTATCATAAATAAATAAAAATTAAAAAAAAAAGAAAATGATAATATTTTTACCTTACATTGGAGTAAATTGGATGGGATCTTTTAGAGCTGGAGACAATTGGCCTGTGGCCTCTGGCCATCCCAAGGGATCAAGCGATCACGAGGCCCACCCAGTCAGAGGCTCTGCATGGTAGATAGCTTCCCTATCTAGTTTCTCCTTCCAAGTAAGAGGCTATGCTAACATCTTCTAAGAGGATGTGAGGGCCTAAATTAGGACAGTAGAAAGGAAGTGACTCGATAGGTAAGAGAGATTGAGGAGGACAGGTTCAGGCAGAAAAATGGGGGGGGGGGGGGTGGCGCTGCCCAGGTGGGGTGGACTAGCAAAAATCTTTACAAAGGATTTCCCCAGGCAACCTTGTAAACTTCTCAGCCCTAATAGTTTATACTGGCCACCCCATATCATCCCCTTAGCATTCTCTTCCTGGTCCTGTCTGGGGATAGTCAGAATTTAACCACTTAGTGAATGTGAGGGACCAGTGGAGAAGACGAATTCAAGGCCCACAGAGATTTTGAAGCTAGATGATTTAGCAGGTGGAGGAAATGGATTTGGAAAGGGGAAAATGAACAATTCTCTTTTGGCGTGTTGAGAGTTACCTGCAAGAAGTACTTAGTAAAATTAAGGGACTTGGTGAGACTACCAGGGAGGGTGTGCTGAGATTATAAAGAGTAAAGGTCCAAAGTCAGACTCAAGAGGTGATAAGAAGAGGAGCCAATTAAGGGAAACTATCTACTCTTACTATATTTAATTATGACAACAAATACAAATGGGAAATATTATCCTCCTTTCACTCCATGATCCCCATATTACCATTGAAAAACTTGAGGCTCAGAGTGATTGGTAACTTACCCAAGGTTGTCAGCTAGTAAGTGAAGCTAGCGTAAAGCAAACAAAGAGGGAATAGGGAAGTTAGAAAAATGCAGTGTTTTCAGGAACCAAGAATAGAAAAGGGTTTAAAGAGGTATAGATCACAATATCAAGTGCCATGGAAAATTTGAAGAGTGTACAAAAAACTGCCAATAACATGCTATGGTGTACAAAACATGTGGACATACACATTTTTTTCTAAAATGCAAGGTGTTTTAAATTCATGAATCTCTATTCAGACAAATGTCCAATCTGGGTATTTAAGTGTGAGGACTAAAAATCACTGACCTCGGGACATTTATTTTAATGTTAAGAAGAGAGTGAGATGAATATGCCTAATATAAATGAAAGTAATAAGATAAATACCTAAGGGTTTCCTCCTCCAAGTTTTCAAAGTATCCTCTTTATACCTCTAATATTGGGGTTCTCAAATTTTGGTATGGCTAAGAATACTTGCTTGCTGTATCTGATTCTGCTTAGGTCCAGTCTGGAGACCATTAATCTGCATTTTAGCAGTAATACCGTGTATTTCTGTTCCAAGTGGTCCTCAGATCATACCTTGAGAAATAGTGCTCAAACAAAACACTGATTACAGTACAAATGGTCTGTTTGTATGTCCATTTACTAGGGAACAAGTTCCTTTACATCGAATTCAAATGCCTTTTATCCCTTACCAGTTACCACTTTATAGAATGAATAAATAATTTGAAGGAAAATGATGTTAGGTCTTGTTGGGTTGATCATTGAAAGCTATATAAATAATGATAGGTAACCTTTTTTCTAAAACCTTGTTCTAAAACCTATACATAACCTAACTCATTTATTTTTTATAGCCCTAGAAGTAATAAGAATTATTATTATCTCCATCTTAGAACGGAGGAAACAGAGCACGAGAGGTTGTCTTGTTCAAGGCTATTTATTTGAAAAATGGGAGGCCAGGATTTGAACCTAAGTAATCCGGAGCCCAGCAGAAGAACCTGGGCCAGTACTTTTATCAAATATTACACTAGACTTCCTCTTAAAGGAGGTAGCACTTGAGATAGAATTTGAACAATACTAGCATTTCCTTAGGGATAGATGAGTCAATTTTATTTGGGAAATTAGGAAATAGTTGAGTTTGAATTGTTATTTATAGGAAAGTAGAAGGAATCATGTACTCTAAACAATTTTATAAAGATTTGGAAGAAATGGGATAATAGATATAACATTGTAAAATATTTTGCTAAAATCATGCAAATCTCACTTCTTTGGAGGAATAGTATCTCTCTGTGTTAGTTTTTCTGGTTTAGATTTCTATTTTACTGTTCAAGATCTGTGAAATAAAGCACAGTCTAATTATATATCTCACCACCTCTCTGTATTAGGCAACACTATCTTGTGAACATCAAATAAATATGAAATAATAGGGATAATTTCCAGCTTATTATATTGTAATGATTTTTTTCCTTCTCGTGACTTTTGAAGCCCAGATAATTTCAGACCATGTATCACTGCATAATTTAATTCATGACATCCTTCTTTTTTTTTTTTTAATGACACCCTTCTTTTAGAAAATGCCATGCACATTCATGTGTATGCCACTAAAATGGAAGAAATTGAATTACAGATCCTACTAAATTCTCATAAATTGCTATGAAATCCTTGGCATCCCACTTTGGTGTATCAAAAGTACTGACATAGATGTAATTAGGATAGTAATGAATACTGGTCATTTTTCATTCTAACAATGAGGTTGCTTTTAGAACATCTGAGGTTAATATGTAGACTCAGTCTTGTGAAAAGAGGACCATTGTTCAACTGTGAGAAATAATAGTAGTAATAAAATCTTGAGTTAATTCTTAGGCAGATTTGTACTGCAAGACTACAAAAAAAGGATTGTTTTAGTTCAAAAATGGAGAACCGGGATGCCTGGGTGGCTCAGTGGTTGAGCATCTGCCTTTGGCTCAGGGCGTGATCCTGAGGTCCTGGAATAGAGTTCCGCATCAGACTCAGGGAGCCTGCTTCTCCCTCTGCCTATGTCTCTGCCTCTCTCTTTGTGTTGCTCATGAATACATAAATAAAATCTTAAAAAACAAAACAAAACAGAGAGGTGACATTTGAAAATGAGGAGGTAGAGGGATTTGGAGATGATATTTAGTATTGGGTTTACTTTTCCCTTACTAGTAGGTAGGAGTATTGTCTCTGGAGAAACAGGTATCTTGTACAATTTTTTGACTCTTGATTTCCTCTTCACAGTTTTGAAGAAATACATGGAAGGTACTCATCAGAAGAAGGCAGTCTTCCATAAGCGTGAAAGGCTCCCGTGTATTGCACCACTACTAACCACGGTGGAGGAGACGCCACAGATGGTTTCTACCCAAGTCCGAGGACAGTTTCCTGAGTGGCTCAGTGGCTATCTACTTCGAATTGGGCCTGGGAAATTCGAGTTTGGGAAGGATGAGTAAGTCTTGATTTTGGAGAACAATTTAGATTTTTTTTAGTGTGACTGGTTCTGCATTAATGTGCATTAAGTCTGTTTTCTCTCTGAGGCCAATGTTGCATGCAGTCCCTTTGATTACAGGTGAGAAAACCGTAGTCTACAGAAAAGAAAAGACACTTAATTCTTAAAAAAAAAAAAAAAAGAAAGAAAGAAAGGGGGATCCCTGGGTGGCTCAGCAGTTTGGCGCCTGCCTTTGGCCCAGGGCATGATCCTGGAGTCGCGGGATTGGGTCCCACGTCGGGCTCCCGGCATGGAGCCTGCTTCTCCCTCCTCCTGTGTCTCTGCCTCTTTCTCTCTCTCTCTCTCTGTATCTATCATAAATAAAAATAAATAAATCTTTAAAAAAAGAAAAGAAAGTTCAGACTTTTCTGCTTTGCAGAATATTATGAATTCAGAGTCCTCTGAAGGCTTATGCCAAAAGAGAAGTGCCTGTATGACTACCAAGCTCTGTTTCACCACAAGTTCCTGAAGGAAGAGGCAATGTCTTCACCTCAGACAGCTCCCCTACTCAGTGCTCGCCAGACACCATGACTTTTTCAGTTCCTCAAACTGGACACATTTATTTTTGCTCAGGGTCTTGGCATTGGCCCTTATCTGTCTTCCCAAGTCTGATTCTTGTCATTCAGATATCAGCTCAAATGTCCTTTGAGGCTTTCCTGATCTCCTAATCTAAAAATGCTATTATTAATTATATTACCTATTAGGGCATCTGTGTGGCTTAGTTGTTTGAGTGCCTGACTCTTGGTTTCTTGGCTTCGGTTCAGTCATGATCTCAGGGTCATGTGATGGAGCCCAGTGATGGGCTTGGCACTTGGCTCAGGGTCTGTTTGTCCCTTTCCTCTGCTCCTCCCCTTGCTCATGTGCCCCTCCCCCCAACTAGATGAATAAAATCTTTTTTAAAAACGGTGTTACCTATTTTAATTCTATGCATAGTGCTGTCAATGCCTAGTATTTGTTGTTGTTGTTGTTTATTTGTTGTTTTATTGGCTGTGTTCTTCCACTAGAATATAAATTCCATGAGGGCAGAAAGTTTTTTCTTATTCACCCTATATCCCCAGTATCCAGGACAGTAACCTGTTCTTTTTTTTTTTTTTTTGGCCTGTTCTTAAATAGCTCTCAATAAATACATATAAATAAATGAAAAACACAGGGTGATTCTTTAGTATTTTATTACTTTGTATGTTTAGTAGGGACATGAAATGATTAAAGAAACCCCTATGGTAAGGAAGGGATCTTCTTTGCCTTAAACTTTTTTAAAAAAAGATTTTATTTATTCATGAGTGACATACAGAGAGGCAGAGACACAGGCAGAGGGAGAAGGAGGCTCCCCACAAGGAGCCTGATGCAGGACTCGATTCCAGGACCTGGGGATCACAACCTGAGCCAAAGGCAGATGCTCAACCACTGAGCCAATTAAGTGTCCCTTTAAACATTTTCGAATATTAGAAACTTTTTTTCGTTATAAAAGTTTTTACTTATATAAAACTTTTTGAAATATAGAACAGAGTGGGGGAGGGGCAAGATGGCAGAAGAGTAGGGTCCCCATGAGACTTGTCCCTACCAAATTACATAGATAACCTTCAAATCATCCTGAAAATCTATGAATTCGGCCTGAGATTTAAAGAGAGAACAGCTGGAATGTTACAGTGAGAAGAGTTCACGCTTCTATCTAGGTAGAAAGACGGGGGAAAAAAGAAATGAAACAAAAGGCATCCAAGGGGGAATGGCCCCGTGAGGAGCCAGGCTAAGGCCAGGGCGAGTGCCCCCAGGACAGGAAAGCACCATCCCGGAGAAGCAGGGGCTTCACCAATCTTCCCGGAGAAGCAGGGGCTTCACCAATCTTCCCGGAGGAAAGGCGCTGGCAGGGAGTTAGAGCAGGACCCCAGGAGGGGTGGGGATGCCCTCAGGCTCCCTGGGACACTAACAGACACCTGCGCCCTGGGGAGAGTGCGCCGAGCTCCCTAAAGGGCTTCAGCCCGCGGCCGGCTGGACCCGGGAGCAGCTTGGAGGGGCTCAGGCTGTGGCTCCGCGGAGAACGGGCTGCCCGGCCAGGAGCACAGGACACTGGGGACACAGCCTAGGATCTGGCCTCTCCCCGGGACAGGCAGAGGCCAGGAGGGCACAGGACAGCAAGGACGCTCCTGCCCCCAAGCTGACCAGATCAGCGGCCCCGCCCCCAGAGCATCCAGGCCCCTGCAGACTGAGAGCTCTGTAGCTACTGTGGGAGCTGAATCCAGGGCTCCAGGGCTGGCCGCTGCCACTGTGGTTGTTACTCCTGGGGCCTCACAGGGTAAACAACCCCCACTGAGTCTCACAGTGACCTCACCAGATAAACAGGATAAACATCACTTACTGAGCCCTGCACCAGGCAGGGGGCAGAGCAACTCCCCCAAGTCCTAACACCTGAAAATCACAACAGGCCCCTCCCCCCAGAAGACCAGCTAGACGGACAGGGGAAAAACAAATTATTGACCAAGCAGCACTGGAAAGTTCCAGGGGGAAGTCAAGGGACTTACAGTATACAGAATCAGAGGATATTCCCCCTTGGTTTTTTTGGGGTTTTTTTTTTTTTTGGTTTTTGATTTCTGTTTGCTTCCCCCACCCCTTTATTTTCCTTTCTTTTTTTCCTCTTTTTCTTCTCTTTTTTTTTCTTTTTCTCTTCCTTGTTTCTTTTTTTTTCTTTTCTTTCCTTCTTTCTCTTCTCTCTTTTTCTCCTTTTCCCAATGAAACTTGTTTTTGGCCACTCTGCACTGAGCAAAATGACTAGAAGGAAAACCTCACCTCCAAAGAAAGAATCAGAAACAGTCCTCTCTCCCACAGAGTTACAAAATCTGGATTACAATTCAATGTCAGAAAGCCAATTCAGAAGCACTATTATAAAGCTTCTGGTGGCTCTAGAAGAAAGCATAAAGGACTCAAGGGACTTTATGACTGCAGAATTTAGATCCAATCAGGCAGAAATTAAAAATCAATTGAATGAGATGCAATCCAAACTAGAAGTCCTAACGACGAGGGTTAACGAGGTGGAAGAACTAGTGAGTGACATAGAAGACAAGTTGATGGCAAAGAGGGAAACTGAGGAAAAAAGAGACAAACAATTAAAAGACCATGAGGATAGATTAAGGGAAATAAATGACAGCCTGAGGAAGAAAAACCTACGTTTAATTGGGGTTCCCGAAGGCGCCGAAAGGGACAGGGGTCCAGAATATGTATTTGAACAAGTCCTAGCTGAAAACTTTCCTAATCTGGGAAGGGAAACAGGCATTCAGGTCCAGGAAATAGAGAGATCCCCCCTAAAATCAATAAAAACTGTTCAACACCTCGACATTTAATAGTTAAGCTTGCAAATTCCCAAGATAAAGAGAAGATCCTTAAAGCAGCAAGAGACAAGAAATCCCTGACTTTTATGGGGAGAAGTATTAGGGTAACAGCAGACCTCTCCACAGAGACCTGGCAGGCCAGAAAGGTCTGGCAGGATATATTCAGGGTCCTAAATGAGGAAAACATGCAACCGAGAATACTTTATCCAGCAAGGCTCTCATTCAGAAAGGAAGGAGAGATAAAGAGCTTCCAAGACAGGCAGGAACTGAAAGAATATGTGACCTCCAAACCAGTTCTGCGAGAAATTTTAAGGGGGACTCTCAAAATTCCCCTTTAAGAAGAAGTCCAATGGAACAATCCACAAAAACAGGGACTGAATAGATATCATGATGACACTAAACTCCTATCTTTCAATAGTAACTCTGAACGTGAATGATCTTAATGACACCATCAAAAGGCGCAGGGTGTCAGACTGATAAAAAAGCAGGACTCATCTATTTGCTGTCTACAAGAGACTCATTTTAGACAGAAGGACACCTACAGCCTGAAAATAAAAGGTTGGAGAACAATTTACCATTCAAATGGTCCTCAAAAGAAAGCAGGGGTAGCCATCCTTCTATCAGATAAACTAAAATTTACCCCAAAGACTGTAGTGAGAGATGAAGAGGGACACTATATCATACTTAAAGGATCTATCCAACAGGAGGACTTAACAATCATCAATATATATGCCCCGAATGTGGGAGCTGCCAAATATATCAATTAATAACTAAAATTAAGACATACTTAGATAATAATACACTTATACTTGGTGACTTCAATCTAGCGCTTTCTACACTCAATAGGTCTTCTAAACACAACATTTCCAAAAAAAACGAGAGCTTTAAATGATACACTGGACCAGATGGATTTCACAGATATTTACAGAACTTTACATCTAAACTCAACTGAATACACATTCTTCTCAATGCACATGGAACTTTCTCCAGAATAGACCACATACTGGGTCACAAATCAGGTCTGAACCAATACCAAAAATTGGGATCGTCCCCTGCATATTCTCAGACCATAATGCCTTGAAATTAGAATTAAATCACAACAAGAAGTTTGGAAGGACTTCAAACACGTGGAGGTTAAGGACCATCTTGCTAAAAGATGAAAGGGTCAACCAGGAAATTAAGGAAGAATTAAAAAGATTCATGGAAACTAATGAGAATGAAGATACAACCGTTCAAAATCTTTGGGATGCAGCAAAAGCAGTCCTGAGGGGGAAATACATTGCAATACAAGCATCCATCCAAAAACTGGAAAGAACTCAAATACAAAACTAACTTTACACATAAAGGAGCTAGAGAAAAAACAGCAGACAGATCCTACACCCAGCAGAAGAAGAGAGTTAATAAAGATTCAAGCAGAACTCAACGAAATTGAGACCAGAAGAACTGTGGAACAGATCAACGAAACCAGGAGTTGGTTCTTTGAAAGAATTAATAAGATAGATAAGCCATTAGCCAGCCTTATTAAAAAGAAGAGAGAGAAGACTCAAATTAATAAAACCATGAATGAGAAAGGAGAGATCACTACTAACACCAAGGAAATACAAACGATTTTAAAAACATATTATGAACAGCTATATGCCAATAAATTAGGCAATCTAGAAGAAATGGACACATTTCTGGAAAGCCACAAATTACCAAAACTGGAACAGGAAGAAATAGAAAACCTGAACAGGCCAATAACCAGGGAGGAAATTGAAGCAGTCATCAAAAACCTCCCAAGACACAAAAGTCCAGGGCCAGATGGCTTCCCTGGGAATTCTGTCAAAGAAGAAACCATACCTATTCTACTAAAGCTGTTTGGAAATATAGAAAGAGATGGAGTACTTCCAAATTCGTTCTATGAGGCCAGCATCACCTTAATTCCAAAACCAAAGACCCCACCAAAAAGGAGAATTATAGACCAATATCCTTGATGAACATGGATGCAAAAATTCTCAACAAGATACTAGCCAATAGGATCCAACAACACATTAAGAAAATTATTCACCATGACCAAGTAGGATTTATCCCCGGGACACAAGGCTGGTTCAACACTCGTAAAACAATCAATGTCATTCATCATATCAGCAAGAGAAAAACCAAGAACCATATGATCCTCTCATTAGATGCAGAGAAAGCATTTGACAAAATACAGCATCCATTCCTGATCAAAACCCTTCAGAGTGGAGGGATAGAGGGAACATTCCTCAACATCTTCAAAGACATCCACAAAAAACCCACAGCAAATATCATTCTCAATGGGGAAGCACTGGGAGCCTTTCCCCTAAGATTGGGAATAAGACAGGGATGTCCACTCTCACCACTGCTATTCAACATAGTACTAGAAGTCCTAGCCTCAGTAATCAGACAACAAAAAGACATTAAAGGCATTCAAATTGGCAAAGAAGAAGTCAAACTCTCCCTCTTTGCCGATGACATGATACTCTACATAGAAAACCCAAAAGCCTCCACCCCAAGATTGCTAGAACTCATACAGCAATTTGGCAGTGTGGCAGGATACAAAATCAATGCCCAGAAGTCAGTGGCATTTCTATACACTAACAATGAGACTGAAGAAAGAGAAATTAAGGAGTCAATCCCATTTACAATTGCACCCAAAAGCATAAGATACCTAGGAATAAACCTAACCAAAGAGGTAAAGGATCTATCCCTAAAAACTATAGAACACTTCTGAAAGAAATTGAGGAAGACACAAAGAGATGGAAAAATATTCCATGCTCCTGGATTGGCAGAATTAATATAGTGAAGATGTCAATGTTACCCAGGGCAATTTACATGTTTAATGCAATCCCTATCAAAATAGCATGGACTTTCTTCAGAGAGTTAGAACAAATTATTTTAAGATTTGTGTGGAATCAGAAAAGACCCAGAATAGCCAGGGGAATTTTAAAAAGAAAACCATATCAGGGGGCATCACAATGCCAGATTTCAGGTTGTACTACAAAGCTGTGGTCATCAAGACAGTGTGGTACTGGCACAAAAACAGACACATAGATCAATGGAACAGAATAGAGAATCCAGAAGTGGACTCTCAACTTTATGGTGAACTAATATTTGACAAAGGAGGAAAGACTATCCATTGGAAGAAAGACAGTCTGTTCAATAAATGGTGCTGGGAAAATTGGACATCCACATGCAGAAGAATGAAACTGGACCACTCTCTTTCACCATACACAAAGATAAACTCAAAATGGATGAGAGATCTAAATGTGAGACAAGATTCCATCAAAATTCTGGAGGAGAACACAGGCAACACCCCCCCCTTTTTTTTTTTTTTGCAACACCCTTTTTGAACTCGGCCACAGTAACTTCTTGCAAGATACATCCAGGAAGGCAAAAGAAACAAAAGCAAAAATGAACTATTGGGACTTCATCAGGATAAGAAGCTTTTGCACAGCAAAGGATACAGTCAACAAAACTAAAAGACAACCTACAGAATGGGAGAAAATATTTGCAAATGACATATCAGATAAAGGGCTCGTTTCCAAGATCTATAAAGAACTTATTAAACTCAACAGCAAAGAAACAAACAATCCAATTATGAAATGGGCAAAAGACATGAAGAGAAATCTCACTGAGGAAGACACAGACATGGCCAACATGCACATGAGAAAATGCTCTGCATCCCTTGCCATCAGGGAAATCCAATTCAAAACCACAATGAGATACCACCTCACACCAGTGAGAATGGGGAAAATTAACAAGGCAGAAAACCACAAATGTTGGAGAGGATGTGGAGAAAATGGAACCCTCTTACACTGTTGGTGGGAATGTGAACTGGTGCAGCCACTCTGGAAAACTGTGGAGGTTCCTCAAAGAGTTAAAAATAGACCTGCCCTAGGACCCAGCAATTGCACTGCTGGGGATTTACCCCAAAGATACAGATGCAATGAAACGCTGGGACACCTGCACCCCAATGTTTCTAGCAGCAATGTCCACAATAGTCAAACTGTGGAAGGAGCCTCGGTGTCCATCAAAAGATGAATGGATAAAGAAGATGTGGTTTATGTTATTCATGTATAATGAATATTACTCAGCCATTAGAAACGACAAATACCCACCATTTGCTTTGACGTGGATGGAACTGGAGGGTATTATGCTGAGTGAAATAAGTCAATCGGAGAAGGACAAACATATATGGTCTCATTCATTTGGGGAATATAAATAATAGTGAAAGGAAATAGAAGGGAAGGGAGAAGAAATGGGTAGGAAATCTCAGAAAGGGAGACAGAACATGAAGACTCCTAGCTCTGGGAGACGAACTGGGGGTGGTGGAAGTGGAGGAAGGGCCAGGGGTGGGGGTGAATGGGTGACGGGCACTGAGGGGGGCCCTTGACGGGATGAGCACTGGGTGTTATTCTGTATGTTGGCAATGAACACCAATAAAAAATAAATTTATTATTTAAAAAAAATATCGAACAGAGCGGAGATGGTGGTTGGGGGTAATGTGGACCATATCCTGGTAGCACTTTGGTGTATTTCCTGCTAGGCTTTGCCCCATTTGTATAGATTGGTTTTAAATAATTATAATCGTATTGTGTGTAGAATTTTTTTATTGAAGTATAATTAACATAACATTAGTTTCAGGTGTACAACCTAATGATTTTATATTTGTATGTGTTGCAAAATGATCATCAGAGTAAGTCTAGTTAACATCTGTCCACACATAGTGTTTTCTTGTTATGAAGACTTTTAAGGTTTTTTTCTCTTAGTAATTTTAAATATGCAATAGAGATTATTGACTATAGTCACCATTCTGTATATTACATTCCCATTACTTATTTTTGTACTTTTCGACTTCCTTCACCCATTTCACCTAACTTACCCCTCCTCTTCATCTCTTGCAACCACCTGTCTTGTTCTATGAACTTGGGGTTTCTTGTTTTTTGTTTTGTTTTTAAAGATTCTTTGTATTAATGAGATCAGGTGGTATTTGTCTTTTAACACCTGATTTTTTTTTTATTTAGCAAAATGCCTTTACCATACTGTCACAAATGGTGGATATCCTTCTTTTTTATGATGGAATAATATTCCATTGTATATATCTATACTTTATCTTCTTTATGGGTTTACCCACTGATGCACAGATTGTTTCTGTGTCTTTGCTATTGTAAATCATGCTACAATGAATGAGGGGTGCAGATATCTTTTGGGGCTAGTGTTTTATTTTCTTCAGATAAATACCCAGAAGTAGAATTACTGGATCATATGGTAATTCTGTTTTTAATTTTTGAGGAACCTCCATACTGTTTTCCACAGTGGATGCACCATTTACATTCCCACTAACAGTACATGAGGGTTCTCTTTTCTCAACAGCTCACCAACACTTGCTACTTGTCATCTCTTTGATATTACCCATCCTAACTGTGAGGTGCTATCTTATTGTGGTTTTTATTTTATTTTCTTTTTTTTAAATTTTCATTTCCATCATGATTAGTGATTTTGAGCATCTTTTTGTGTGCCTCTGGGACATCTGAATGTCTTCTTTGGGAAAACATCTACTCAGATCTCTCCATTTTTTTAATTGAATTGTTTATTAATTAATTAAAAATTTTTTTTTCTATTGAGCTGTGTGGGTTCTTTATATCTTGGATAGTAGTTGATTTTTTTTTGCCCTTATTTAAAAAGTTTCACGCTATCATAAGCCTTTTAACCCATGTTGCTATGAAATCTGAATGACCATTAATTTTATGGCTGGATGGTAGGTGGTTTGGAGGCAGAGAAAAAGAAGGTGAATGAGCTGGCCTGTGGATCCCTCTGGCCCTAATCAGCAGAGTTGAGCTTTTGTCTATTTCCATATTTTGATTCCATGCAAGTTATAATTTGAAAAAAGATTTTAAGCCAAAAAGAAGAGGGAGGAAGAAGAGAAAAATAAAACTACTAGTCCAATCCTGAGAGAGTAACAGTCTCTTGCAAAAGCATATGGTCTTTCATCTGCTGCAAAAGTAGCTCTAATAAATTTTAAAACTAAGCAGCAGGGCTGCTCATGGCCTAGGCTTGTACTACATGCCTCTTTTTTTTTTTTTTTTTTTTTTTTACATGCCTCTTTAAAGATAAACATCTTTGTGGGGGAAGTGGTAATGTGGCTGGTCCATTTTTTTTCAGAGCCGGCAGTAGGCATTTACAGAAGGACAGGATCTAGCCTTCCCCTTGGGTATGAGGTACATATGCCTTCAGGTCAAAGAAGAGGTTTGGTTTAGTGATTGGCCCCCCTGATCAGACTTCCTGGGCGGGTGGAGAACTAAAGCTGGGGGACCCCAACCTATGGATGAGGAGTAGCCCCACTCAGTCATGAGTGTTGGTCCCTTTGTGAGATGCCATTCAGGAGTCTGTCAACATGCAGACATAGTAGTCTTCTTCAATTAAGAGCCCTTTTTCAATCAAAAATATTTCACTGATTTCATCAGTGATTTAAGCAATGATATCAATGATTCCATGCTTATGAGTTTTTAAAATGACATGAATTTGGGTGGAATGGGAACTATGCTTAGCATTTTCATACCTACCACTGTCCTGGACTGACTTCAGGACCTCCCATCCCCACTGCAGTGACTCTCCCCTCTGTGCCACAATGACAAAGCTACATCTACATCATGGAACTTATGCCACAGAATCGTCCTGCCCTTGATATCTTGAACTCTGAGACTCTGCTCTCCGTTCAGCACTCCAGTGTCCCTACTCCTTCATTCCCATCAAACTGGTTTTCAGTGTTGAGACACCTGGGTGGCTCAGTGGGTTAGGCATCCAACTCTTGATTCTGGCTCAGGTCAATGATTTCAGGGTCATGAGATTGACCCCTGTGTCAGGCTCTGTGCTTAGCAGAGTCTGCTTGTCCCCCACGTAATTTCAATCTCCTCAGGGTCTGCCGTCCTCTGTCTTCTCTGTCCTCTCAATTTATCAGTGCTCCTCTGACTTGTCCCTCGTACAGATCCCACCGTCTGTTACTTCAAACCCACTCTCACCACTGTCCATGCTTCCTCTACTTGGGGATCCCCACATCCCCTCTGACCACTACCAGTCCTGAATGCACCCATCCCCTCTTCCCTCAGTGCAGGCCTGCCCAGCAGTTCCAGGGGAGACCACATAACCCGCTGGCAGGTTCAAGAACAGCAGCATGTTTGGCAGCCCCAGCTGAATCTGGTATTGCCGGGCATGGTTAGCATTCACTGTTCTTCCCAGCTTCTCACAGCATCCCTTCCTGAAGCCTCCTTTACTCCGTCTGTCCCTCTCAATGTCACAGGCACAGTAAAGCCAACTTCATAGTGAAGAGGGCCATCAGACTTGAGCTTTGTCCACTACCCTCTTCCCAAACTTCTCCACAAAAGTGCCTCTTCCTGCCTTCTCATGATCAGAGGAGCAAATGACCCTTGTCTTCTCCTCTGAAACCTTGCCACATCATTCACACCCTCCTTTGTGTCTGTTTCTCCTTCACCAACTCCTCATCTCAGCCTCCAGATGCTCTCTCACGCCAAAACACCTTCGTTGGCTGTTGTACCTTCCCCTTCAGCTAATATCCATTCTCCTCCCTCACTGCCTCTGTTTACCTGCTTCCTCATGTCTTCTTGGTTCACGGCCCTCTGACTTCTAACGCCCCACTCTACAGTATCTGTTCTCAAAAAGGTCACCAAGCCTGTGTAATTATTAAATGAAATGAGCTTTCCAGTCCTTAGCCTGACTTTTCAATAGTGTTTAACATTATCGACTGCCTGTCTTAAAATTCTCTCATCCCTAAACTCCTCCATACCAATTTCTCCTGATTCTTTTTTCTTTTTCTTTTCTTTTATTATTTTTTAAAGATTTTATTTATTTATTCACGAGAGACAGAGAGAGAGGCAGAGACACAGGCAGAGGGAGAAGCAGGCTTCATGCAGGGAGCCCGACGTGGGACTCGATCCTGGGTCTCCAGGATCATGCCCTGGGCTGAAGGCGGCACTAAACCACTGAGCCACCCAGGCTGCCCACCCCCCCTTTCTTTTTTTAAAGATTTATTTATTTGAGAGAGAGCATGAGTGTGGGGAGGGGAAGGGCACAGGGGAAAGGAGAAGCAGACTCTGCTGAGCAAGAAGCCTGACCTGGTACTTGATCCCAGGATCCTAAGATCAGGACCTGAGCCAAAGGCAGACACTTAACCAACTGTGCCACCCAGGTGTCCTCTCCTGATTTTTTTCTACCCATCAGATTTCTCATTCTTAAATAAATTTTTTGTTCTTCATCTCACTTCACTTGTGCCTTTGGTATTGATACATACCAGCCTGTGCCCTGAGTATTCCTCTTCTCTCATCATATGCTTTCTTTGATGTAGTAGAAATAATACATTCTTTGGAGTAGATGGAGTGGATTCAGATCCCATTTTGCCATTTATCAGTGCTGTGGTCTTGAGCAAGTTTTCCCATGAGAAATGGGGCTAATAATACAGATTTTAGTGATTGGGCATGAGAATTAAAGGAGACAATGCATAAAAAGTACCTCAGTCAGTGGCTAACAAGAATTGGCAGTCAGTACATTTTCATTTTCTTCTTTCCCTTCCGTGCCTTCTCTCCCCACTCCCTTTCCTGCCAAATTACTTTTTATAGTTCACCTTAATTTTTGGGGTGTTGTAAGATCCCACGATTTGGGGTCAGCACTGAATTCAAATCCCTTTCCTGCCACTTACCAGCCCTGTGACCCTGGCGTGTTTTCATTCTGTACATTGGTTTCTACATCCTTAAAATGGTAATAGTATCTATTCACAGGATCAATGCATGTGTGAGATAAAATAATATTTTATGTTTATATATGAGTTAAAATATGTTATAGATTTATTTTTATATATGTAGGAAAGGATGTGGTAACATGCTTAGCACAGTCCCAGCGGGTGCTAAGCACTCAGTACATGGTAGTTACTGTCTTATTTGCACCTCACCTGTACATGTCACACACAGATACTCTCACACATGCAGCTCCCACCCAGCCGCCGTCTCTTGTGCTCTAGCCCCTGTAACTTTGCCAATGGGCTGTAGAACATCTTTACTCTGATGGCTTCAAATAGCTTGACTCTTGTTCAAAATGGAACTCTGTGCTCTTCACATGTTCTCCATCTCATCTCTCAGGTATGACTGTACTTTCTGTTTTTGTCACTGCTTTTATCCTATCAGTCATCTCATTTGTTTCTGGAATTTGTCCTTTTCTAATTATACTATGTCAGTTCAGGTTCTCATAATCTCTCACTTGAATTGTTGCCTGGTCTCCTTATTGGTTTCTCCAAATCTGGATGCTCCTCATTCTGTCCTGCATTCTACTGTGTGTCCCAAGTGACCTTTCTAAAATGCACATCTGCCTGTTTCACTCTTCCTGTTTCAGAACTCCATACATTGCTGTTAAAAGTCTGAGCTTGGGGACCCCTGGGTGGCTCAGTGGTTTGGTGCCTGCCTTTGGCCCAGGGCATGATCCTGGAGTCCCAGGATCATGTTCCACATCGGGCTCCCTGCATGGAGCCTGCTTCCCCTCTGCCTGTGTCTCTGCCTCTCTCTCTCTCTCTCTGTGTACTCACGAATAAATGAATAAAATCTTTAAAAAAAAAAGAAGTCTTTGAGCTCTAAGTCTAAGTGTGGATAGATCTTGTGCTGACTGATTTCTCCACCATCACCAGCCACTGACAGCTGCCCACATACGGATTTGTTAACTGGATGTTTCTCCAGGATTACCACATGCTTTCAATTCTTTTTCTTTTTCTTTCTTCTTTCTTTCTTTCTTTCTTTCTTTCTTTCTTTCTTTCTTTCTTTCTTTCTTTCTTTCTTTCTTTCTTTCTTTTTTTCTTTTCTCTTTGTCACCACCTCTCCCTAGAGTACCCCTCTGCCATCTTTAGTTGGCAAACATCCTTAGGGAATCAGACAAAGTCTTCTCTCCTCTAGACCCTTCCGCGATCCCCACATCCTTCCATTCTGTTGCTCCTTCTGTGCACAGATAGTATTAGTTAACACCTTTCTGTTGTCTCAGAGAACAACTTTATGACATAGTAATGTGCCTGTAAGTACTCATCTTGGCACGAGCCTGGCAGAGTAGTAGGGGCTCAAGAAAAGTTGGCTGGTTTGAGTAAATGGATGCATGGAATGATAGGATCTAGAAGGATTTTATGACATGGAATCTAACAAGTTGAATATTTTTAAAGGTAGATGAGATGAAGAGAGATTTCACAAGCACAAGTAATTCAGAATGTAACAGCATAATGTGTTAAAAATTACTTAAGCGTTTTGGTTGACAGCTCAGTGTGAGTCAATACTATGAGGTGGTAACAAAAAAATAAGTAGGAAAGAAAAAAAATATGAAGTTTCTTAAATGAAGAAACTTGAGTGTCTGCTGTTATACCCAGAGTATTGTGTTTGGGACTCTGTGTTGTGGTTTTATTTTATTTTATTTAAAAAAAATTTTTTTTATATTGTGGTTTAGAGATACTTAGATTATAATAGCAATAATTATTGAAATTATTTTCTTTATAATGTTTTTGGAAGAAAATTACCCAAACAGAGAAACTACTAGCTAATACAATCAAGAAGAAAAAGGACAGAAGCACAAATGTGCAAAACAAGAAATGGCAGGAGGAAAGGAAACCATCGAAACATAAGAATGTACAGGAAACTTTGCACACCTCTCAGCAAATACATTTGAGGACCTTGTGAAACAGATGGTTTCCTGGGAAAGCACAGATTACCACAATTGATAGAGATAGCAGATGTGAACACAACAATTTCTACAGAGGAAAGAAGAGATATGTATTAAGTATCCACCTCTCAAAAAAAACACTAGGCCCAGATTTCTTCACAGAGAAATGCTACCAAACCTTCAAATATCAAATATGTTCTCTATACATTATTTCAGAGAATTGGAAATGAAGGGAAACTTTCCACCTTTTTTAATGAAACAAGTGCAATTTTGACTATACATGATACAGATAGTACAGAAAACTAGTATTCATATTATTTCTGAATATCCATGAAAAAATATATATAGTGTTAATACAAGACAAATATTTTATTAACAAATAGAATCCAACACTATTTTAAAATATAAATAACAAAAAAAAAACTATGATAAGATTAATTCCAAGAATGCAAAGTAAGTTCATTATTTGGAAATCCACCAATATCATATACCATATTAATAGGTTTTAGGATAAATAATCATAGGATTATCTCCATAAATGCTGACAAAACTTTTGTCAAACTTCAACATCCATTCTTCATGGAAATACTCAAGAAAACAGGACCTGATGGATACTTTCTTAATGTGATATTATATATATTTATATATATGTACACACAAGTATAAATATATGTATACATAATTTATACATATATATGTAAATAGATGTGTATATGTGTATATGTATATATACACGTGTGTATTTATATTGATATATGTATGTATATACACATTATATAGTTTGTATGTATATGTGTATATATGTATACACACATAAGATATTTTAATCTTAGTCTTAAAACCAGTAATATTAAATTGGGAAATACTACAACTCATTTCTTTAAGACAGGAACAGGGGAGAATGGCCACTATTCCACAGCTTTCAACCAGATGTAACCAATACAGTTAAACTAAAGAAATTGACTAGAGGCACGAGGATTAGTACAGTAAAACTGTTTGTAGATGATATCTTAGTAAACCTGGAAAACCAGGCAGAATCAATGACAAAACCAATTCAAGCAATAGAAGGTAAGGTAACAGGGTGTAAAATTAACCTACTGAAATAATAGCCTTCATATACACAAACAACCAGTTAGGGAACAATAATAGTAGAAAAAAACCTTTACAGTAGCAAAAAAGATTAAATATTTAGGAACTTAACAAGAAATGTGTGAACTTTAGAATACTCCTGAAAGACCCAATTAAATGAAAAAACATCCTGTGTTCTTGAATAGGATAATTCAACAACATAAAGATGTTAGTACTCCTTAAGCAGCCCAGGTAGCTCAGTGGTTTAATGCCTGCCTTCGGCCCAGGGCCTGATCCTGGAGTCCCAGGATTGAGTCCCATGTCGGGCTCCTTGCATGGAGCCTGCTTCTCCCTCTGCCTGTGCCTCTGCCTCTCTCTCTGTGTCTATCATGAATAAATAAAATCTTTAAAAAATTTTTATTTTTATTTTTTTGGTAAAATTTTTTTAAATTTAATACAATCTTAATAAAAATTCTAACACGTTTTTAAAGGAAGTTAAACAAAACATATAAATAAATAAATAAAGGAAGTTAAATCAATATAAAGTTTATATGGAAAAATAAATATGCAAGAATAGTCAAGAAAACACTAAAAAAGATTTTTCAGTGAAGAGACACGCCCTTCTAGACATTAAAATATACTATGAGGTGTCTAAGTGGCTCAGTCATTTAAGTATCTGACTCTTGGTTTCGGCTCAGGTCAGGATCTCAGTGTCCTGGGACCTAACCCCACTTTCAGCTCTGTACTCTGCAGTCTGCTTCTCCCTCTCCCTCTGCCCTTCACCTTGCTCGTGCTGTCTCTCTCTCTCTCAAATAAATAAATAAATAAAATCTTAAAAAGATAACATAAAATTTACCATCTTAGCTATTTTAAAGGGTAAAGGTTAGTGAAGTTTATTCACATTGTGAAATAGATTTTCAGAATTTTTTCATCATGTAAAATTGAACTATACCTTTTGTGTGTGTGTGTGTGTGACTAGATTATCTCATTTATAACAGTGTCCCTCAAATTCTATGTTGTAGCATGTGACAGAATTTCCTTCCTGTTCATTGCATACTGGGTTGCTTATTTTTTGATTATTGTAAATAATACTGCTATAAACAAGGGTGTACGAATATCTCTTTGATCCCCTGCTTTCTGGACCATTGCCTTGAGGCAGTGGTATTAGCCTGGCTTATCCAAGCTGAGGACATTAAGCATTCAATCAAGCACGTTAATGAAAAGACTGTAAGGTGTGAAACCATTTAGAAAGCAAAGCCACAACTTTTCCTTATGGTTTTTTGATGTTATGTCATTTATTTATTTATTTAAGATTTTATTTTTTTATTATTTATTCATGACAGACACAGAGAGAGAGAGAGAGAGAGAGAGGCAGAGATACAGGCAGAGGGAGAAGCAGGCTCCATGCAGGGAGCCTGATGTGGGACTTGATCCCGGGACTCCAGAACCACGCCCTGGGCCAAAGGCAGCACTAAACTGCTGAGCCACCCAGGGATCCCCTGTTCTGTCATTTAAATAGATCATTTCTACTGTAATTATATATATAAAAATGATTAGCCAATAAGGACAGTCATCTTATTTATTTAGTTTAGCAAAATTCTGACAATTTGAAAAATTTTAAAGTCAATGGAAGATATAAGATATGAAGATAACTTTCTAAAAATTTAGGAACCCATTTTAATTGAGAAAATGTAAAGTATTCTGTATCCTTGCATGTTATTCTCTTGGCCATAGGCTAAAAAATCAGAATTATCTTTGGAGTCAGCAATTTGGAGATTCTTTTTAGCTTTCTAAGTGTGAGTTTTTTGATGGGGTAGGGGTCAGGAGAATGTAGGTTGCTCTTTCCCGTTATATTCCAGGATATACTCAAAAGGTATCATCCCTTAATTTCAAGTTTTCTAATTAATCAAGTTGTGCTAGGAACCCATTCTGATTCCTTATCTCTATATTTGAAGGCTCTCATTTTGACACCATGTTTTTCCTACTGATAACTGTTTTTCTCTTTTTGCTCCTGTTTGAAGGTACAGTCACTGGTTTGATGGAATGGCTTTGCTTCACCAGTTCAGGATGGAGAAGGGCACAGTGACCTATAGAAGCAAGTTCCTACAGAGTGATACCTATAAGGCCAATAGTGCCCATGATCGAATTGTGATCTCAGAATTTGGAACACTGGCTCTCCCTGATCCATGCAAGAATGTTTTTGAACGTTTCATGTCAAAATTTGAGCTGCCTGGTAAGCAGCCTTTACTGTACTCAGAATTTGTGGGTGATAGTGATGATTATTTCATTATGATATGTATCAATCTATATAAATATATACTTTGAAATACATATATCTAGGTATGAGAGGATGTTTAAACTGTGCTGTGGCTCTGATTGTGTGCTACAGTAAGTTGTGATATTTAATTAACTCTGGGGTTTGGTTTCAGCAATAACTGACAATACCAACGTCAACTACGTGCAGTACAAAGGTGACTACTATGTTAGTACTGAGACCAACTTTATGAATAAAGTGGACATTAAAACTCTGGAAAAAACAGAAAAGGTAAAATATAGGTAAAAAATGAATAAAATAGACCCTACAATTTTTTTTCCTTTCAAAATACTTTTTACTGTAGTAGATATCTGAAGAAGAAATTGAGGGGGCACCTGGGTGACTCAGGCAGTTGAGTAGCAGACTCTTGATTTCAACTCAGGTCATGATCTCATCTCAGTCTCCTGGGATATAGCCCCAAGTCTTTCTCAGTGTTCTGCAGGGAGTCTGCTTCAGGATTCTCTCTCTCCCTCTACTCTTCCCTCTCTAAAATAAATAAGATCTTAAAAAAAAAAGAAAGACAATTCTAGACTTCTTAGTCCTAATATCCAAAGGCTATGGCAAAGAAGAAATAGAATAGTATAGATTTATATTGGCTGTTTCATGTTCTTCCTAGCTACAGGTAGAATTGGACTAGAGATTGTCTAGACCCATACTGCTTTCACTTAACACATTAATTAAAAATAAATAGGATTTTGGACCAGAATTTTAATTTTAATTCTTATTTTTTGCACTTGCCTGTGATCTTGGGGGGAAAGTCCTTACTGGATAATTGTTTTTGTCCATTTGTTGTTAATGGTGTTGCAGTTTTTGTTTATTATTTATTCTCAGTTTCCTTAGTAGGAAAAATAAATTTGATTTCTTGGGGGTGAGATACTGGGGCTTATACTATAGTTTTTCTATTCTATTTTAAAAATATTTAACACGTTCCTACTGTCTATGCTGCAAGTAGGGATCTGCCTATGTAACATTAAAAATCCCTGATGGTCTTAAATTTGCAGGTAGACTGGAGCAAATTTATTGCTGTGAATGGAGCAACTGCACATCCTCATTATGACCCAGATGGAACAGCATACAACATGGGGAACTCCTATGGGCCACATGGTAAAGTTGAGATGGAGGTCTTTTTAAAAATAATTAGGAGTTAACTATCTTTCCAGGATTCCATTATGATTAAGGTTGTAAGCCCATAGGATGTCTATTTCCATATCTTGATTCCATGCAAGTTATAATTTGAAAAAAGATTATAAGCCAAAAAGAAGAGGGAGGAGTATACAATTTACTGTGTTCTGTGGTCCTTCTGCACATACGCTTAGCAACTGATTTGCTATTTGACCTTTTCAGCATGACTTACATTTTTATATTCTATCATCCTTTTTTTTTTTGGCTCACAGGCATTGTAGGGATTTTTAATATGTATTTCACAAACTTGAATTTCTTAAAAGTATCATATTGCAAGTACAAAAATGTAGAATGCTACCACAAAGAGATATGGGGGGCAGGGAAGGTATATTGTTTATCACATGGGAAGGAATTTATCAATGGAATAACAACATACTGAGGTAAGTTAAGGTTATAGTGTGGTTGTATTTACAGCTGTTTATATCACATCTTTTTCCTGGTCATCCACATATTTTTTCAACTGCCTACCAATCTGCTCTAGAAAGTTCTAATAGCTAATAGTGATAGCTAACTTTTATTGAGCACAAGTGCCTAGTACATGCTGATGTTAAGCATTTTCACATATATTTTCTCATTTAATCCTTCTAACAACTCTCTGGGAAAGGTACTAATAAACTGCCCCCGTTTTACAGATGAAAGGAGTGAACCTAAGAAGGTTTAGGATACTTGCTTAAGCAAGCTTCTAAGTGTATAAAACCAGTCTTGAGCCTGAATCATACCCAAAGTCACTTTGTTGGACAATCTTAGTAATTTTTCATTACTGAGAACAGAAGACTCTCAGACCATGCAAATTCATGTTCTTGTAGCTTGAGTATGTATCCCTCTGAAAAGAAATGGGTAGGTGTTAAGATATTGCTGTGTCTCTTTGCTGTCAATCTATCATCTGTAACCTGTGAAAGCTTTGTAGAGTTTAACTGTTGTGTAGGTTAATGTATATGTTGGTAGTGAGTAATTGGTTTTGCAGGTTGTTGGTCTTTACCTCTATATTTACAAATGTGGGTGTATATTAAAATGAATACTGCAGGGTTTTTATATGGCTCAGGTAAAGATAGGGTATTCCGACACTTTATCACCTATGTCTCTCTCCTCTTCTTTACTACTTGATCTAGGATAGGGATGAATCCTTCAAAGCTGTTACAGGACACAGCAAACATTCTTTTAGGTAAAATGTTTCAGCAAATAGGTAAACTGACTCAGTGGTTTTGTTTTGTTTTTGGCTATCCATCTTTTTTCATCATTAAAAAAAAGATTCATTTTAAAAAATGATGTCTATATATTTTTTTTGGTCTGTTTTTTCTTCCCTTAGTAACATATTAGTGTAATTAATTACTCGTTTTGCAGAACCAGGCTGCATAGAATTCTCCTAAGTAGATGTACCTCTTTTTTTAAAAGCTATTTTCATGTTGATTAAAATATGGTTGACAAAAAATACATTTACTAATAAATTAATTCTAGGGGCACCTGGGTTGCTCAGTGGTTGAGTGCCTTTGACTCAGGTCATGATCCTGGGGTTCTGGGATGGAGTTCTGCATTGGGCTCCCTGCAGGGAGCCACCTTCTCCCTCTGCCTATTTATCTGTTCTCTCTGTGTCTCTCATAAATAAGTAAATAAAATCTCTAAAAAAAATAACTATTAATCAAGTAGATAACTTTGTAATTAGTTCATAATATGATAAATACTGTTTAACCAGTCTGAATTATATATTCTAAAATAAATAGTCATTGGATTAGTGGTTCTCAGCCTTTAATGTGCCTAAGAATGTTCTGGAATGCTTTTTAGCAATGTAGATTACTGGGCATTGTCTTCAGAGATTTTGGTTCAATAGACCTGAAAAGGGGCCAAGAATCTGCATTTTAACCACCCCCTTACAAGGCCCTTATCTTGGGACATTTGAACAGTCCCCAGGTGATTTTGGTACAAGTGACTCCTGGATCTTTGAGAAACCCTGCCCCCCTGCCGCAAGTCATCAAAGGCTATCTTGTTCCTTTGCCTCAATTTGCTATTATACAAAGTCCTGAAGAGTCTCCCACAGTTAAGACTTGTAGTATGGGCAGGTCATTCTGGGCATTCCTTTGCTGGATGTTTCCTGGGCATGTCTGGCTTGCTCAGGCCTTTACAACTTGTGGTTAGAACAGTTCATTAATGGGGAGCCTGGGTGGCTCAGTTGGTTAAGTGTCTGCCTTTGGCTCAGGTTGTGATCCTGGGGTCATGAGATCAAGCCCCAAATCTGGCTTCCTACTCAGTGAAGAGTCTGTTTTTACCTCTCTCTCTGCCCCTTCCCTCGCTCGTGCTCTCTCTCTTTTTTCAAATAAATAAATAAAAATCTTCCAGGAAAACAAAAAAATAGTTCATTAACTAATGGTTAAGTTTAATGAACTGAATATTGTCACTTAATCCAACTGCTGAGATGGGCAGTTCTTCTCTTTATCTTCTGCTAATCTCAACTAAAACTGAATTTTCTTTCTTCCTCTTCCTTCTTTTTACTTGATGATTTAGTCTGGTGGGGAGTTTTTGAACTGAAACTCAAATGTACATGTAGCTGCAGGGAGCTCGACTACCTAAGATGTGTTTGGGGGAATTTAGTGATTCTCATAATAAAGTGCTTGCCAATAATTTTTATCTTTAAGAATTAAAAAGCTTTTAGTTGTTTTAGCCTTTCCAGGTATCTTTAAGAGACCTTTAAAAATGAACAAAAATCCTCTAAATATTAATCAAGCCAGCTAACTTTTAGTGTTAATTAAATATATGTAATCATTTAGATGGTAATATGATACTCTTGAACTATAGAGCTTGTCTTTTATTGCTTTATAACTCATCTTTATATATAACGGGTGCTCAGAACACATCTATATCCCTAACTCAGACCTCTCCAGTATTTTATATCCAATTGCTTACTCAGTGTTTTTACTAGGATGTCTAATAGGCATTACAAAATTAACTTATCTAAAAACCAAACTCCTGAAGATTTCCCCTGATTTTTTTCTGCTTAAAATAACCCCCATCTCAGTTGATGCTAATTTCATCCTTCCAACTGCACAAGGCGACAATTTTGGAATCATCCTTCCCACCTCTGTCACATCCATATCCAATTGGTTAAAAAGCAAATTGCAGCAATGCCTTCAAAATAAATAAAAAATCCAGCTACCTCATATTACTTCTACTGCCAGCACTCTGGTTTGAGCCAACAATCCTCTCTCATGTGAATTATTATAATGGCTTTTTAATGGTCTCCATGTTTCAGTCCCACTTCATTTCATTCTCAACATATCAGCCACTTATCCTTTGAACCCACCCACCTCATCTCTCTAGACTCTTCCCCTTGTTCACTGTGATAGGGCCACACTGGCCTTCTTGGTTTTATTTGAACACTCCAGACTTAACTCTTGGTTAAGAATCTTTGCATTTGCTCTTCTTTCTGCCTGGAATTGTTTCTCTTGAGTATCCTCAAGGCTCTTTTCCTCACCATCTTTAGATCTTTGCTCAAATGTCACCTTTTTAGAGAAGCCTTCTCAGATCACCATATCTGAAATTGCAAACAGTGGCCTCCATCCATATACACTTACTCTTGATCCCCGTTCCCTGTTTTATTTTTTCTTTATAGGTCTTACCATCATCTCATGCTTTATGTTTTTACTTATGGGTACTTATTAGAACTTGAGCTTTATCAAAGAAGAAAGAGCCTTTTGTATATTGCACACCACTGTATACAAGTATCTGGAAGATAAACTTAGGATACTCAGAAGAATACCTGGAATATAGTTGGCACTCAATAAGTAATTGCTGAATAAATGAATAGAGAACTGTATGGTTATCTTGTTCCAAAAGAAGCTCAGTAATTACAAAATTTTGTAAGTTACCCCAGTTTTTCAGGACCAACATTGACAATTCTAATACCAGAAATATAATTTGATATGACCTCAATATTTATTATAATGTATGATTTAACATAACATATAATTTAACAAATATGTTAATTAATTGGTCAATAGCTATTTGTACTGTGCCTACTGAATACTAAGTCCTTGCTTGGTACTGAGGATGCAAAGATGAATCAGACACAATTCCTGCCCTTAAAGAGCTTACCAGTCTACTGGCAAGCAGATAAATAAGTCACAATCATAGTGTCGTAAGTGCTATAACTGTATAGGATATAATCAGGGCATTAGAGGAGGGGCACCAATTACATTTGGGGTAGGGAAGAGTCAGGGTTGCTACTTGAGGAGTGGTTACCTGAGCTGATTTCTGAAGAAGTGGTAAGATGAATGATTGCATGAATGAAGGTGACTGCATGAATGCATTGATGAGAAAGGATGAGATGGGACTATGGGACTCAGAGCGCCCCCTGGGATTCAGAGGATTGGACAAGAGTGGATGTTGGGGCATGTGGAGACTATAGTTGTAGGGAGTAGGAAGAGGGACAAATAGAATTTGAGGATATTAAAAAAAGTAAGAATTTGAGGATAATACTGACTGGTACCTAATCTTTTCCTATAAAGTAGAGAGTGAGATCATCTTCAGGGAGTGAAAGGGTGGATAACTTTTCGAGATCATTAAAATGCAATAAACTTAGCTACAAATCATGAAAAAAAACCACAATAAACTGTTGATCGATTACTTTGTATTGTTTGGAAACCTTAGCTAATGATTTTTGTAAAGTTTATATTTTTTTAAATCCAAGTCTTCATTTGAAATAGCCCTTTATGAAATATGGATGTCATGCATATATTGCATAAGTCTTTTCACTGCTTTTGTGTAGTTCACGAGTTAAAAGGATTGTCTTTTATTCTAGAATGTGTATAATATAAGACAGGATTTTGTTTTCCAGGTTCTTGCTATAATGTTATTCAGATTCCTCCAGAGAAGGTGGATCTTGGGGATACAGTTCACGGAGCCCAGGTGATATGTTCTATTGCCTCTGCAGAGAGGATGAAACCTTCTTACTATCATAGCTTTGGTAAGCCCAGAGATAAGGTCAATTAACGTCCCTGCAGCAGAGGAACTAGTTTGGGCAAATGCTGTGTCAATACACCTTCTCAAGTATGCTGATAATGAGATCAAAGTTGCATTGTAATGCTAGTTAAATTTATTCTGTTTAGTCACATATTTCTTACCCTGGCCAAATGACTGCTGAAAAAGACATATTTAAAAAATTGACAACATCAAAGTGAACCATAATATAAGTTACGGACTTTGGATGCTTTTGATGTATCTATGTAAATTCATCAGGTGTAGTAAACATGCTGATCACTCTAGTGTGGGTGTTGATAATAAGGAGGCTATGCATGTAAGGG
This sequence comes from Vulpes vulpes, assembly GCF_048418805.1. NCBI lineage: Eukaryota > Metazoa > Chordata > Mammalia > Carnivora > Canidae > Vulpes > Vulpes vulpes. The sequence continues at coordinate 122,113,079 of NC_132791.1, read as the reverse complement.
GGCAAGGGGTATATGGCAAGTCTCTGTACCTTCCCTTTAATTTTGTTACAAACCTGAAACTGCTCTAAAAAAGTAAAGGCTTAATAAAAAAATCATTTGACCATAAAAAATTGACAGAACTCAAAATTTTAGGTAACTTTAAAGCCATAGGTAATGATCAGACATGAAAAGATCTTGACTATATTTTGGGGGGAAAATCATATTTTGTTTGATTGCTTCAGATCTTTCTCAGAATATTTATTTTCTGTGTTCTAAACCTTTATAGCCAATCTGCTCCTGAATCCTTACCTTCAATGTAAATAGCAAATGGAATACAGAATAAACATCTCGATCACAAATGACATTTTAATATTATGCTTCTTTACTTTGTTCCTAAAACAAACAATTTAGGGGTGCCTGGTGGCTCAGATGGTTAGTTTAAGCATCTGCCTTCAGCTCAAGTCATGATCTCAAAAAGCAAGCTGAGGGCATTCAAACCCCAGCTGTTCTAAAGAAATTCCCTTTTTTATGTAGGAACAGAAAGTATGTTAAGCAAAGCTGGGAAACAGTGAAGAATTATTTTGTGGCTGGCTTTTGCTTAGGTCAGCAGTACTGTGTCCAGGCATTTGGATGAGTCCCCATAACTGTTACATTTCAGACAACTCTAATTTGCCAAGTAACATTTTATTATTTGCTGGAACCTTTTAGGAATGACAAGGAACTATATAATCTTCATTGAACAGCCTCTAAAGATGAATTTGTGGAAAATTGTCACTTCTAGAATTCGGGGAAAGGCCTTTTCAGATGGAATAAGCTGGGAACCCCAGTATAATACGCGATTTCATGTAGTGGATAAGCACACTGGACAGGTGGAGTATTTTGAGTATACTAAAATGATTGGACATAAAGGCATATTTTCCTGTGGTTGATTTTTACCTTCTCTGGGCATTGCTTGCATAAGACACTCTTAATCAAGGATATTACCTTCTTCCATAGGTAGAAGCTCACTTATTTATTAATACAGTGGGTTTTGCATATTAGAAAATGGTAAGAAATGGCTTTACACTTTTAATTATCTGACCCAACTATAATGGCATCTAGGAAACCTTCTTAGCATCTTAGCAAGGATTTGTCCATATCATACTATTTGCTAAAGAGAACGTTGTTCGTGCAGAGGTGTTCTGTAACTTTTGCACTCATACTTTAATTGCTTACTTCTGTGACTTTTTGATACGTAAATATGATAATCCTACCAAAGTCCAAAGTATGTTGGTTAAATATCTTTCTATATTCCTGATTAGTGGCACTGGTATGTTTGTCCTTTTTTTAGCCTCTTTAAAGAGATAATATCCTAAATTTATTCTATCCTAATTTCATTACACAAAAGAATCCTATTTTTGGTAATGAGTGCATTTTTCAAAGAATTAATCATAAGTTACTTAATGGCAGTATTTTCTATTTAATCATGTAGAGTCCAGGATTTATTTATCCCTCAAAATATTGGACCATATTTCATCAGGACTTTTAAGTTCGTTGTAACAGTTGACTGGTTTGTATCAGATAGCCCCAGTTCATTGTTTAATATGAGATGTGATGGCTTAAACAAGCAATGCTCAAATCAAAATGTTTGCTTCTACTTTTTACACTTGCTAGGCTTGTCATTTAAAGGGGAGGGCACCTTTTTAATTTAAACTTCGTGGTTCTGTTCCCTAGAGAAAAAAAATGAAACAAAAAATAAAATATCTCTTTTCATTGTTGTATTTCCCCTGCAGCTTCTTCCAGGAATGTACTACACTAAACCTTTTGTTACTTTTCATCAAATCAATGCCTTTGAGGACCAGGGCTGTGTTGTAATTGATTTGTGCTGTCAAGATGATGGAAGAAGCCTGGAAGTTTACCAGCTACAGAATCTCAGGAAAGCTGGAGAAGGGCTTGATCAGGTAAATAGCTGATTTGTCAGGAGTTGTCAACATAATTTTGAACTAGTCAGGTTCTGGTTTTAGCTGTTTCTCTTGCTTCTTTGGCAAATAAAGAAGGAGAATGGTTTTGAAGCATTGAAAACACAGCTTTATATTTTACTTATTTGATACTTAAAAATAATTCAAAGTACTTACTTCATACCTAATAAATAAAAAGCATATTAAGGAAAACCAAGAGATGTGTTTTGGAGCTCTTGTGATTAGTTCTTTATTATACTTGAACACTAAATACACTTACGTTTCCTGGAAAGGGTAACAAAATGGACTATATATCTTAATTCTCTGATAAAAGAAAGTGTTTCAGTTCATCTAGCTGAAGGGATTCACATTTTCCTGATACTGAATCCCAGGTAAAGTTTTCCCTTTAGATTATGCAATATAAATTGGTTTGAGCTGTAGTTTTTTAAAATATTTATTAAAAAAAAATTTTTTTTTTAAAGTAAGTTCCAGGGATCCCTGGGTTGGCTCAGTGGTTTAGTGCCTGCCTTTGGATCAGGACGTGATCCTGGAGTCCTGGGATCAAGTCCCACGTCGGGCTCCCTTCATGGAGCCTGCTTCTCCCTCTGCCTGTGTCTCTGCCTCTCTCTCTCTCTCTCTCATGAATAAATAAATAAAATCTTAAAAAAAAAAATGAAGTAAGCTCCATATCCAGTGTGGAGCTGATGTGGGGCTTGAACTCACAACCCTGAGATCAAAACCAGAGCTGAGATAAAAGTTGGATGCTTAACTGACTGAGTCACCCAGATGCCCTTGTAGTTTTATTTTTAAGTCTTTTTAAAACATTAATTTTAAAGTTCTTTATACTTACAGAGCTGACCTATGTTAGTGGTGCTTTTGATGAGTAAGTTTCCAAGATATCAATTTTTTTATGAGTAATACATTGTACATCCTATTTCAGATATCGTCCCATCATAAAGTCATGGAAATATTTTCTCATTTACCTCTAGAAGAATTTTTAGTTATAAAAATTAAGTATACATATATATAGTTCTATTTCTGAACTCTGTATTCTGTTCCACTGGTCTACTTATGCATTCTTGTACCAGTATCCCATTGTTCTGATTACTATCTCTGTATAAAAAAATCTTTATGTTTAGTAGATCATGTCCTCCTAATTTTTTTCTTCTAGAATAAGTTTAGTTTTCCTCCTGGGTATTACTCCTAGGTATTTATTTCTAGGTAATATATATGTGTATATACATATATGTATGTATATACACATATATATATTTTGAAAGAGTGTGCATGAATGGGGGATGCATAAGGAGAAAGAGAAAGAGAGAGAGAGAGAGAGAGAGAGAGAGAGAGAATCTTAAGCAGACCCCATGTTCAGCTCAGAGCTCAAGATGGGGCTCCATCTCATAACCCTGAGATCATGACCTGAGCCAAAATCAAGAGTCGGACTCTTAACTGACTGAGCCATTCAGGTGCCCCAGGTATTTAATATTATTTTATATTAATTTAGATGTTATTTATCTTCACTTTCATTTATGTGAATACTGCTGTATAGCAATATGATGATTTTTATTTATTGATCTTATATTCAGTAATGAATGTAGCAGTTCAGTGATTCTAATAATTTATAGATTCTTTAAGATTCTGTACATCTATAATTGTATCTTATGCAAATAATGATTTTTTTTCTTCCTTTCCAAACTAGTTATTCGTTTTCTTTCTCTTGCCCTACTTTACTGGATCTCCAGTACAGTGTTGGATGTAAGTGGTGATAGTTGCTATCCTTATCTGATGCCTGATCTGAGAGGAAAAGTTTTCTTAATTTTACTATTAAATATGCTGTTTGCTATAGATTTAAACAAATGAACAAACTAGTAGACTTTGTTTTTTTAAAGAAGTTTTAGGTTTAAAGCAAAATCAAGCAGAACATACAGAGAACGCCCATGTATATTCTTTTACCCCTCTCTCTCCAGGTTCCCTATTATTTACATCTTGCCTTGGTGTGGTATACTTGTTATAGTTGATGAGCCAATATTTATACATTATTACTAAGTAAAATCTATAATTTACATTAGCTTTTATTCTTTGTGTTGTACAATTCTATGGATTTTGACAAATGCATTAGGTCATGTAGAATAGTTTCCCTGCCCTAAAATACCATGTTCCACCTATTCTTCCCTCCCCACTTCTCTCAACACCTGACAACTAGTAATCTTTTTACTGTCTCTATAGTTTTTCCTTTTCCAAGATGTCATATTATTGGAATCCTAGAGTATGTAGCTTTTTCAGACTAGCTTTCTTTTAAAGATTTATTTATTTGAGAGAGAAAGAGAGAAAATTATTGCTAGATTTTTTTTAAAGATGCTTTTTATTTGCTTAGGAAAGTTCTTTCTTACTTATAGTTTATTAGAATTATTATCATGGATGGGTGTTGGATTTATTGTTTTTTTTTCTGTACTATTGAGATAATCATATGACTTATCCTTTATGTAATCAATGTGGTGAAGTATATTGATTGATTTAAAAAATGTTTATAATAGCTACTTATTGATTTTTTTTTACTTATTGATTTTTTAATGTGAAGCTTAACCTTCCATTCCTGAACCAAATCCCAACTGATTGCAACATATTTTTCTTTTAATATTGTTAAATTTACTTCGTTAATATTTTGTTTAGGATATTTTTGCATGTATTTTCTGAATAAAATTGGTCTATAATTTTTTTCTTTTAACGACCTTGTTAAGTTTTGGTATTAAGGTTTGGTGATCTCATACAGTGGGTTGGAAATTCTCTGCATGAAAATGTATCAGATTGGCATTGTTTCTTAAATGTTTGGAATAATTCAAGAAGTTAGCCATCTGGGCTTGTAAATTTCTTTATAGTTAGATCTTAAATTATGAATTCTGTTTCTTTAATAATATAGGATTATTCTGATTTTCTGTTTTTAATTGTGTCAAATTTGGTAAATTGAGTTTTTCTATAAATTTATCCATGACATCTAATATTTCAAATTTATTTACTGGATGTTATTCATAATATCATTCTATGTTTTAAAAAAATGTACCTAGGGTTAATTGATACCACCTGTTTTTAATCTAATATAGTTATTTTTCCTGTCTTTTTTGTTCATTTGCTTGCTAAGGCTTGCCAGTGTCTTATCAATTTAATGAAGCTTTTCAAAAAGGACTATCTTTTTTCCTTTGCTGGTGCTCTTTAATGTGTGTTTGTTTTCCATTTCATCAATTTCTGTTATTTTTATTATTTCCTTTTCTACTTTGTTTTTTTATTTTTTAGGTTTTTATTTAAATTCCAGTTAGTTAACATACAGTGTAGTTTCAGAAATAGAATTTAATGATTCATCAGATGCATACAACAGCCAGGGCTCATCACATCACAAGTGCCCTCCTTCATCCCCATCCTCCATCTAGCCCATCCCCCACCCATGTCTCTCCAGTGACCCTGTGTTCTCTATTGCTAAGAATCTGTTTTATGGTTTGCCTCCCTCTTTTTTTCTTTTCTCTCCTATCATCCTCTTTTTTTTCCTTAAATTCCACATCTGAGTGAAATCATATGGTATTTGTCTTTCTCTGACACTTTCTACTGTCTCTGTGCTTAATGTGTCCTCTTTCTAACTAAGGATATGGATCCTTAGTTTGTTATTTTTTTTTCTTTTTTTAAAAGATTTTATTTATTTATTAACTCATGAGAGAGAGAGAGAAAGAGAGAGAGGGAGGGAGGCAAAGACACAGGCAGAGGGAGAAGCAGGCTCCATGCAGGGACCCTGATGTGGGACTCGATCCTGGGTCTCCAGGATCACATCCTGGGCAGAAGGCAGCACTAAACCGCCGAACCACCTGGGCTGCCCAGTTTGTTATTTTTTTATACTTTCCCCCACAACATATGTCTTTGAGATGATAAATTTCTCTTTGGCTGCATCCCACGAGTTTTGATATGTTTTATTTTTATTACCTTTCAGTTAAAGAATTTTCTCTCATTGAGGTATCTTCTTTGAAACATATTTTTAAAATTCCAAATACATTGGGATTTTTCTAGTTATTTTCTGCCATTAATTTTCAGCTTAATATTACTGTATGATTTTAAATTTATAAAATTTATTGAGATTTGCTTTATGACCCAGAACAAGATAATTTTTATTTTATTTTTTTAAAGATTTTATTTTTTTATTCATGAGAGACACAGAAAAAGAGAGAGGCAGAGACGCAGACAAAGGGAGAAGCAGGCTCCATGTAGGAAGCCCAATGCGGGACTCGATCCTGGGTCTCCAGGATCATGCTCTGGGGTGAAGGTGGCTCTAAACCGCCAAGCCACCTGGGCTGCCCACAAGATCATTTTTAAATGCTTCATGTATGTTAGAAATAGTATATATTCTGAATTTTGCATGTAGTGTTTTAATATATGTCAATTAGGTCATATTTGTTTATATATATCCAAATCATGCTTGTTTTTATTGATTGCTACTTATTATATAAGGTTCCGATATAACATGAGAGGCATATTAAAACTCTTACTTAGACTATAGACTTTTCTGTTTCTTTTTATACTTATGTTAGTTTTATTTAATATTATTTTTTAAAAGATTTTATTCATTTGTTCATGAGAGACACACAGAGAGAGAGGCAGAGACACAGGCAGAGGGAGAAGCAGGCTCTACGCAGGGAGCCCGACATGGGACTCGGTCCTGGGTCTCCAGGATCAGGCCCTGGGCTGTAGCAGCGCTAAACAGCTGAGCCACTGGGCTGCCCTTTAATATTATTTTTAAAAGTAAACTCAACCGCCAATGTAGGGCTTGAACTCATGACCCACCCAAAGATCGAGAGTTACATGCTCTACCAACTAAGACAGCCAGACACCCCTTTAATTATGTTAATTTTTACTTTATACATTTTGGTGCTTTGTTATTATGTATATACAAATTTAGAATTGTTTTACCTTGATAATTTATTGAACATTTATTTCTGAGTAATGGTTTTTGCCTTAAAGTCTACTTTTTTGCATAGTGCTTGCCTGCTCTAACTTTTCTACTCTTTTAGTTTTAATCTTTCTAAATGTGTACCTTGTAAGCAACATATATTTTAAAAATCCATTGTGCTAATTCTTGATGTTTTTAAAAAAGATTTATTTGTTTGAGACAGAGGGTTGTGCGCATGTGCGGTGGGGGAAGATGGGCAGAGGGAGAGACAGAGAATCCTCAAGCAGACTCCCCACTGAGCCCGGATCCTGCAGTAGAGCTCCATCCCAGGACCCATAATCCCAGGATCATGACCTGAGCTGAAATCAGGAGTCAGCCACTTAACTGACTGAGCCACTGGGTGCCTAAATCTTGACTTTTATTTGAGCCTTTAGTTGGAATAATCACCAATATATTGAGGTTTAAAAATCCCATCTTACTATTCACTACCTATTTGTGTCATTGATTCTTTCTCTCCTTTCTTGCCTTCTCTGGATTGGTTGAGTATATTTTATTGTTTCATTTCTCTCTCCCTTCCTCCAAACCTTGTTTCACCCTCTGCCCATTAGCTTGGTATACATTCTTTTGGTAGTTATTTTAGAGATTAAAACATAGATCCTTGGGCAGCCCAGGTGGCTCAGCGGTTTAGTGCTGCCTTCAGCCCAGGGCATGATCCTGGAGACCCGGGATCGAGTCTGGCATCGGGCTCACTGCATGGAGCTTGCTTTACCCTCTGCCTGTGTCTCTGCCTCTCTCTCTCTCTGTGTGTGTCTCCTGAATAAATGAATAAAATCTAAAAAAATAAAATAAAATATAGATCCTTGATTTAACACAATGTATCATAAATTGATTCTTTTAATTCTTTGCATACAGTGTAAGAACTCTGGAATGCTTTAACTCTATTTATTCTACTCCTGGTTTATACACTGCTGTTGTTGTGTATTTTAATTTTCTTTCTATATTAAAGCCTATAAGGCATTATTACTAATATTGCTTTATGTAATCATAGTTACCGCATACTACCCATTTACCCACATCTGTACCTTTCAATTGCTCTTAATTCCTCTCAGTCTGTCTGAACTTCCGTGTGGAATCATTTCTTTCTGACAGAAGACCATCTTTTTGTGCTCCTTACAGTTCAGATATACTGGTGGTGAAATCTCTATTTTTGCCTGTCAGGAAAGTGTCTTTATCTTACCTTCTTTCTTGAAGGATACTTTCATTAGATAAAGACTTCTATGTTATTAGCTATTTTCTTTTGACATTCTAAAGATATTTGATCGTGTTCTGATTTCTGTTGAGAAATCAGTAGTCTAAGCTTTGCTCCTTTGAAGTTGATAATTTTTCCTTCTCTCATTTTAAAATCTTCTCTTTGGTTTTCTGTAGTTAGTCCTATGGTATCTCTCAATATAGTTTTCTTTTTATTTATTTTACATGGGTGTTTTTAGGGATACTTGAATCTATGGTTTGATGTCTTTCATTAATTTTGAAAAATGTCACCTATTGTTTCTTCAAATATTGCCTCTGGTAAATCCTTTTTTTTCTTCTGCTGAGACTGCAATACACACGTCACTCCTTTTCACTCTGTCCATTTGTTGCTTATGTTCTCTTTAGAGTTTACCTTCCTGTCTCTCTCTAAGCATCTTGTTTGGGATATTTTCTTCTTATTTATCTTACTGTTTATTTTTTATTTTTTTCAGCTGCGTCTATTCTGCTGTTAAACCTTGCCACTAGGTTCTTAATCTCATTGCATTTTTCAGTTCTAGAATTTTAATTTGGTTCTCTTTTATAATTTCTAGTTCTCTGCTACAATGCTCAAGTTAAAAGAATTTCCTCCAACATATTCAGAATACTTAAAGTCTGATAGTTTCTAATATCTGGATCCCTTGTGGCCCTGTTTCTGTTGTTTGTTATCTTGTTTTGTTTTATAATCATGCTCTCTTGTCTTTTCATGTGTTCTCTAATTCTTGTCTTCTCATGTGTTCTCTAATTTTTGTTGTATACAAAATATTGTGTTTGAAAAATTGTAGAGATATTTTGAGACCCAGGACGATATGTTCCTCCAGAGAAAAATTTATTTTCTTCTGGCAGATTGCTAGGGTACATGAGGAGTCCCAGATATTCTTAATCTAATTATAGGGATTGAGATATTTTGAAGAAGGATGCAGTCCCTGAAAGAGTTGGACTATTTCTTGTTTATTCTTACTCTTAGGTGCTGACCTGCAGGGTCTTGACCCAAAGAACTAGGGGTTTATCAGGGCTTCTCCTTTTTTGGCAGTTATTGAATCCCAACTTTTGTCCCGTTAGTTCCTCAAAACTATCAAAATCTCTACTCACTAGGGTCAAGTGGTTAGGGAGTTGATGTGGCTATATCTTTATAAAGGTAACATTAAGGATTCTTGTGTTCTTGTGATTTTATATCTTGAGTGTGGTAGTGACTACATGAATTTACACGTGATAAAATTGCATGGAATTAAATACACACACAAATGAATGCATGTTGAATTGGTAAAATCTGAATAAAGTTGGTGGATTAATATCAATGTAAATTTTTCAATTGTGATATTGTACTCTAGTTATGCAAGATGTTATCATTGGTGAATCTGGATGAAGGATACATGTGATCCCTCTGCATTATTTTTTTATGTGATAAAATATACATAACATAAAATTTACTATTTTAACCATTTTTAGGTGTTTAGTTCAGTGGCATTAAGTACATGAACAGTGTTGTACAGCCATAACCACTGTACATTTCCAGACTTTTTTTTTACCATCCTTAACAGAAACTCTACCCATTATATAACAAGTTCCTATTCCCCACTCTCTGCAGCCTTTGGGAGCCTCTACTCTACTTTCTGTTTCTATGCATTTACCTACTCTGGGTACCTAATATAAGTGGAATCAGACAAGATTTATTTATTTGTTTGTTTATTTATTTTTAAATATTTTATTTATTTAATAGAGAGATAGAGAGCATGAGTAGAAAGAGAATCAATAGGAGAGGGAGAAGCAGACACTCCACTGATCAGGGAGCCCAATGCAGGGCTTCATCCCAGGACCCTGAGATCATGACCTGAGCTGAAGGCAGATGCACCGAGGCACCCAGGTGCCCCAAAGATTTTGTGTGTATGTGTTTGGCTTATTTTTTTTTAATATAATCCTTTCAAAGGTCATCCATATTGTAATATATATCAAAATCTCATTCCTGTTATAGGTTAACTATTTCCTTGTATGTCTATACTACATTTTTTTGTCCGCTTATTTGTTGGTGGACATTTGGGTGGATTGTTTTTTACCTTTTGGCTAATGCGAATAATGCTGTTATGAACATCAGGATACAAGTATCTATTTGAGCCTGTTTTAAATTCCTTTTGTATACACCTGGAAGTGGAATTGCTGGATCCTATGATAATTCTGTATCTGTTTGAGGAACTACCAGACTATTGTCCACAGTGGCTGCACCATGTACAGGGGACCAATTTCTCCATATTTCACAGCACTTGTTATTTTGTTTTTGTTTTTATTTTTTGACAATAGCCACCCTAGTGAGTGTGAAGTAGTGTCTCATTGTGGTTTTAATTTTGTATTTCCTTAAGGACTAATGATGTTGAGCATATTTTCAAGTACCTATTGGCCATTTGTATATTTTTGACGAAATGTTTATTCTAGTTTCTTGCCTATTTTTAATCAGTTGTTTATCTTTCTGCATTATTCCATGCCAATCTGCAATGATCTCAGGATTGAAAAGTCTAATAAAGAAATTCTCTCATTTTCTCAGCCTTTCACCTGCCTTTTTTGAGAAGCAGCTGATATCCTGAGGGGACAAATTGCCCCCCAGTAACTTATTTACCTGTGGGTTTCCTTCTCTCTTCAAATCTCTGCCCTGTTGATTTTCACTGCCTTTTTAGCTCACCAGTGCCTACACACAGCTATTTAAAAAATCTTGTCCAGCTTCTTTAGCTTTTTTCAGTGGGACAGTTGATCGACATTACCTAATCCATCAGTACTGGAAGCACTTTTGTTCAGCTATGGTTTTGCAAAAGAAAAGAAATGTTTAAATAAATTTAAAATTAATTTTTAGAAATCTCTTTGTGAAGTTTAAAAATAGCACTAAATCTTTACTTGGTAAAAACATTTCTGTGTGAGATGGAGATGATATGAACCAAGTGTATGAAGGGAAATGGCAGTTTGCCCTCCATCTTAACAATAGTTCAAGAGAAGAAAATGTGCTGAAAGCATTCTTATTGTCAGAAAAAAAAACCATTTATTTTGTTAGCGTCTTCTGCTTAAACATAATCTGTGTTGGGGGTCCCCAAAGTCACAAACCCCCTTGGTTTGATGATTCACTAGGAGGGCTCACAGATCTCAGGAAAATCAGCACATGAAAAGGTGCATGGGATGATGCCTGGAGAAAACTGACAGGTACACATTTCCAAGTCCTCTCTGGTGGAGTCACACAGGACAGGCCTGAACTCTTCAGCAACTTTGTTGTGACAACGTGTGTGAAATGTTACATGGCAGGGAAGCTTGCCCAAGCTGGTTGTCCCGGATTTTGTTGGGGATTGGCGCAGGGGCCCATAGCCTCTACACAACCTGGGTTAGTGAGCCTCCATATGCCCATAGGAAGCAGGTGTTCATTATAAATCACATTGTTAGTATCTGGAGAAGCTAGTACAGTGTGGCTCAAGACCTCAGGTCTGCAAAACCACTCTTGTCAGACAAAACATTCTAAGAGCTTAATTTCCAGGTGCCGGCCAAGGACTGACTAGTGAAAATAGACCGTTCTTGACAATGTGCCAGGTTTCAGCAGCCCAAGTCTACTATGTTAATGCTTTTCTAATGCAGAGGCCCATTCTGACCAAACATGAGGAAAGAAGCACCCTGTTACTCTGTAGGCTCTCACCCTGCAGTATGTTTCTTAATGGCACTTATCACTATCAGACCTTGAGCTATGTAATCATTTGTTTATTAGACATTAATTCAATAACCTGTGTTTTAATTCTTATTTATTATCATCCTTTCTCCATTAGAATGTGAATTCCATGAGGCCAGAGACTTGGTTCACCATTGCATTCCCAAGGTCTAAAACAGTGCTTGGCCTATAGGAGGTAGACAGATATCCTCAGCAGATATTTGAGGAATAAATGAATGAATGAAAATCATCACTTAGGCAATTACTTACGAATGCCAACAATATTCCCTGGGTATAAATTATTGGGATGTGCTGTTATCCCACGAATGACATTTTCTCATCTGTTTCTTTGTCTCTCCTGAACAGGTCTATAATTCAGTGGGCAGATCTTTCCCTCGAAGGTTTGTTTTGCCCTTACATGTCAGTTTGAATGACCCCGAGGGAGAGAACCTCAGCCCATTGTCCTATTCTTCAGCTAGTGCTGTGAAACACGCTGATGGAAAGGTACGCTATGAAAGGACATTAGACGAAGACTTTGAATTTTAGTCATATTGCTTTATTCCTTGGCTGTTCTACACAATATTTGGTGCCCAATAAGTCTGATAACATTCGACTGAGCAGGGTTAAGGTCACAGGAATAGCAGAATTCTCAGTAGGAGTCAGCACTCTGTTTACTTTTTGTATTTTGAAACACGCAATTCTCTAATCGTTATGGAACATCTAAGTATTTGATATTGGTATTGATCATCTTCACCTTTTAAATAGTTTGCACTTACCACAGGCATGTCATTGTGTAGCTATAAATATTTCAGCTTTAGTAGAGTAAAAAAGGACACTTCCACATGCCATGTGACAGTCACAAAACCTGATAATCTTTTTTTTTCTCGTTTGAGAATGTGCATATGTGTGCAAGCAGAGGAGGGTATGTGTGCAAAAGGGCAGAATTTTTTTTAATTAACACATACTGTATTATTAGTTTCAGAGGTAGAATTTAGTGACTCATCTGTTATATATAATACTCAGTGCTCATTATATCACATGCCTTCCTTAATGCCCATTACCCAGTTACCCCATCCTCCCACCTACCTTCCCTCCAGTGACCCTCAGTTTGTTTCCTATAGTTAAGAGTCTTTTATGGTTAGTCTCCCTTTCTGATTTCATCTTATTTTATTCTTCCTTCCCTTCCCCTCTGATCCTCTGCTTTGTTTCTTAAATTACACATGAGTGAAATCATACAGTATTTGTCTTTCTCTGACTTATTTCACTTTAGCATAATACCCTCCAGTTCCATCCACATCCTTGCATATGGCAAGATTTCATTCTTTTTGATGGCTGAATAATATTCCATTATATACATATATATGTGTGTGTGTGTATAATATGTTATATATATATATATATATATATATATATATATATATATATAATATGCCACATCTTCTTTATCCATTCATCTGTCAATGAATAGTGGATATCTGGGCTTTTTCCATAGTTTGGCTATTGTGGACATTGCTGCTATAAACATTGGGATGCATGTGCCCCTTCAAAATACTATGTTTGTATCCCTTGGATAAATACCTAGTAGTGCAATTGCTGGGTTGTAGGATAGCTCTAGTTTTAACTTTCTGGGGAACCTCCATACTATTCTCCAGAGCAGCCGCACCAGTTTACATTCCAACAGTGTAAGAGGGGTTCCGCTTGGAGAGAGAGAATCTTAAGCAGGCTCCATACACAGTGCAGAGCCTGGCATGGGGCTTGATCTCACAACCCCAAGATCATGACCTGAGCTGACATCAAAGGTTGGATGCTTAACCGACTGAGTCACGCAGGTGCCCCAAACTCGATAACCTTTTATGCATTCGTACATATGATGGAAAGAGGAACAATGGATAAAAATACTTAGAAAGTCTCAATTCCCAAGCCCTGTGGTAAACTCAGTCCTCTCACTGACCTACGCTGTGTAAAATAAATGAGAAAGAAAGCAACAACTGCAAATCTTTTTTGGGATCTCTTTTAGATTTGGTGTTCTTATGAAAATCTACATCCTGAGGAACTTGAGGAGGAAGGAGGTGTTGAATTCCCCCAGATCAACTATGGCCAATTCAGTGGCAAAAAGTATCGCTTCTTCTACGGCTGTGGCTTTCGGCATTTGGTGGGGGATTCTCTGATCAAGGTTGATGTGGTGAACAAGACACTGACGGTAATGAAAATATTTTTTTCCTTTCTGAACTCTATTTTTTTTAAACTCTATTTTTAAAATTTTATTTATTTATTTATATGAGAGAGAGCAAGAGGGCATGAGTGGGGTGGGGAGTGGCAGAGGGAGAGGAAGAAACAGACTCCCCGCTGAGCAGAGCCTGATGATGTTGGGCTGGATCCCAGGACCCTGAGATCATGACCTGAGCCTAAGGCAGATGCTTAATCAGCTGAGCCTCCCATGTATCCCTCCCTTTCTGAAGTTTTAAAAGACCTGCTTTGCCCTTTGAATTGAATTGAATGTGAGTAGTGAATTGAATGAGTCTCCCTTTTCTTCCTCTACTCACATCACTTAGTGTCTTAGTCATCATGATATCTGAATTGAATTTCTGTTTTGTTAAAGTAGCTTTTGATATCCTTTAATATATAAGCAGCTCAGCCATTTACTTTTCTTAAGTTTGAGAACTATGGAATCACTAAGGCTTAGGAGTATATTCCATCTATGGAGTTTTAAGTGAATCACAAGCCCAGAAAAACAAGTCTGCGCTTGATGTTATTTTTAAAGAAATCATGGGGTTCAGGTTTTTGGGACACTTATATTTCAGGTGGATGAGAAATTATAATTGCACAAATTGTGTCTGATGATGATGGAGTCTGCAGCTGCAAAAGCACTCCCCTCCTCCACTCAACTCAGTGAGCCTGATTCATTTACTGTTGGAATATTGTACTGACAGCCAAATTCATGACATGTGATAAAAGCTATCAAAAGCTTCCTGATCATAACTAGCCTTCAATCAAATACTGTTTTGGGGGACTTCTAGATTTGGAGAGAAGATGGCTTTTACCCCTCGGAACCTGTGTTTGTCCCAGCACCAGGAACCAGAGAAGAAGATGGCGGGGTTATTCTCTCAGTGGTGATCACCCCAGACCAGGTAGATATATCTTCCCGTCACTAGTCAGAGAGAAAAGTAGCACTGAGCCTTTTGAGGATTATATTCAGTGATGCTGTCAATAGTTTTTTTTTTTTAATTTTTATTTATTTATGATAGTCACACACACACACACACACAGAGAGAGAGAGAGAGAGAGAGAGGCAGAGACACAGGCAGAGGGAGAAGCAGGCTCCATGCACTGGGAGCCCGATGTGGGATTCGATCCCAGGTCTCCAGGATTGTGCCCTTGGCCAAAGGCAGGCGCCAAACCGCTGCGCCACCCAGGGATCCCTGTCAATAGTTTTTGATTCCAATACAGCACTTTCTCCCTTTTCTTCCTCTATTAACATGTACATGCCCTTTTAAAAATCATAATCTGTGCTTTATTATTGCTTTAAAGCTCTGTCTCTATATAGTCATAATTTATATTTGCACAGAAATACATTTACAAATGATTTTCACACATATCACTATATTTACTCATCAGAACAGCTTTGTTGGATACCATTTTATGCATGTGGAATTTGTAACTTTTAGAAGTTGAGACAGCTTGTGTCAGATCTCATAGTGGTAAAGACAGTGTTTCAGTCTGTCTTCTGATGTCTGGTCTGACATTCATGCCACCATTTGTACTGCCAGTTTCATCGGAGTGCCCCAAAAGTGTAATGGGGTGAGCCTTAGTGTCTCAGTCATCATGATATTTTAACTTCTTGTCTAAGGCAGTCTTGTGGCAAATCAGTTATTAGTGACTGCCTGGGTATAGGATTCTGAGGCTTTTTAAGGGTTCAGTGAGGAAAGTGCTATGATCAATTACTAATATCTGCCATAGGCCTAGAAGGACTTTGTCCTCACACCATGTACTTACCACTCCTGTAATTAGGCCAGGGCAAATATCAGTGTGCCTTGTAATGCTACCCTTTGTACAGCTCCAAAGTAACACGAAATGGAGGCATTTCTAATTTGGAAGAAAAAAATTCTATGTCTCTTAGGGGATTGAAAAGGAACAGGTAAAAAGATCCTTAAGCTCTGAGAGATTCTGTGAAGGTAATTGGTATAGACAACTTAATTTCTTCACTCTCTGTGTGAACTTCTTCAGCCATGATTTCCTTTTCAGGCTAGTTCAGCCATTCAGCAAACATTTAGTCAATGTATAGATAGCCAAGGCACTGTGCTAGATGCTGAAGATAGATAGGAAGATGCATAAGACATGATCAAAAGGATTTTCAGTATTGTCTTTCTATTCTAGAATGAAAACAATTTTCTCCTAGTCTTGGATGCCAAGAACTTTGAAGAACTGGGCCGAGCAGAAGTGCCCGTGCGAATGCCTTATGGGTTCCATGGCACCTTTGTAGCCACCTGATAGAACACCTGGAAATGCCTGGAAACTAGCTCTGAGATGAACATATTCTGTATAAAAGAGAGAACAAAAAGAACACCTTCCCTTCCAAACCATAGACATCTGGTTTTAAAATTTCTATTAAAAACAGTTCTTGAGATAGTCATGGTTTTATAATTTCTTAGGGCTCATCCTTAAAAACATGAAGCAAGTGTTGATACATCCTTTTGAAGAGAGCTTTAAATTTATATTTACTAGCTAGATCTTCCTCTAGGTCATAAGAATACACGAAAGAAAAAGTAGAGCTGTGTTATTACCACCACCAGGTAGGGGGGTGACAGAGGTCCTCACACTTGGGAAAAAAATACAAATAATTGTAGATAGTGAGATATGAATATAGCTCTAAAAAGCACTTTGTTTCTTCCATCACAGCCTGCCTATTAGCACAGCTTCAAAGGGGCCCAGGGAGGACAGGAAGCCAGTTATGTCATGCTTAGAAGCTTTCTTCCACACTGTTTCTCCGCTGTCCACAGAGGGCACAGCAGTTGAACTGCCAGCGGCCACCTTCTACCCCATCTCAGTCTTGGGAGGGTTGTTTTGAGGGATGTCACTAAAATTTCTTCTCATCTCCAGGTATATGGTTCTCTAGAAATTGAAGAGGAGTTGGTAGTTCTTCATTCAATTGGGCAACAGGTGGCACTAGAGGCCATATAATCTCTACATTCCTAAACCCCCCACCAGTTTTTAACAACCGCCCAAATCTGCCATATGTCTGTCATGTAAGCCACACTCTTGCCAATACCTTCAAGATCCCTTGTTCCTTTTTCCTTCAGTTGTACTTCCTCCCTCAACTTCAGTCCAGTTTCAGGCCCGTTACACTGTCCTCCCTCCCTCTACATGTTGAATGTTGCTGGGGAAGCCTCCTAGAGCTGTAGTTCTAGGCAACTGTGAACTCGCAGTTAGATACATGCACAACCCTGGACCAGGATCGCCAGTTTGTTCCCAGTTATCCTCAGGAGTTGCTGCAGACATCATAAACCCTGTTCTTTTCAGTGAAGTGTTCCCACAGGTACACAAATGCTGTGTGTAAGAGTTTATATTGTAGCAATAAAGTGAAAGTTCTAAGTTTTGTGTCTGAGTTGATGAAACACGGAACAAAAGCAGTGAGTAACAGAATGACGAGAAGATACCAGAGTAGAGCTAATACAGCAGATGGGGGAGCTTCGAGGCTGAAGTCACCGTAAGAGAACATAAATCCCCTCATATCTCACAGAAATCCTCAAAAAGGCATTGTACTTTTCCAGACAAGGTGTGGAAGATTGTTTTAGATCTTATCTGGATCTAAAGGGTGGAGGAGATTCTAGCTGACATCTGGGAGTACGTGGAGCTGATAAGTGTCTTTCCTCTATAAACTCCATCCTAATCACAGGGAGTGAAGTTCAAGCATATAAAGGTTAGCAGTACAATCATAAGGTTTGGACCCAAAGGTGCCTAAATTCTGCCATGGTTCTGCCAACTATGAGGTTCTTGATGGAGAAGACAAAAAAGGATGAATGACATTTTGTAATAGCCTATGCCTGATAATCCAGTGCAGAGAGTTTTGGTAAATTGAGTGAGCACTTGACTAGGCTTCAAAGCCTCTGCAGGGCCTCTTCCCCTCTCATCACTCAGCAGTGTCTAGAGACTCAAGGAAAGGGAGTATGTGACGTACAAGGAAGAAGGAAAGGGACCTCTCCAGTGACTTTCTGTTAACTAATTACATCTGCAAAGACCCTTTCCCAAATAAAGTCATATTTTGAGTTACTGGAGGCTCAACACATTAATTTGGGGGGAGCATTACTGAGCTCATAACAGTATCACTAAGGGTGAATTTAGTACGTTTAATAAAAACATTTAGAGAAAGAGCTCTGCAAATGTAATGCCATACTACAGTAACTGAATAACAGCAATTTATCATAAGTTCTTTCAGCTTTGTATTTTTTATTCTTTTTTTTTAAATTTTTATTTATTTGTGATAGTCACACACACACACACACACACACACACACACACAGAGGCAGAGACACAGGCAGAGGCAGAAGCAGGCTCCATGCACCGAGAGCCTGATGTGGGATTCGATTCCGGGTCTCCAGGATTGCGCCCTGAGCCAAAGGCAGGTGCCAAACCGCTGCACCACCCAGGGATCCCTGTTATTTTTTATTCTTAGGACTCCATTCAAAATGAGTCAAGTAAGAGAAATCTCACAGAGGAAGACATGGACATGGCCAACATGCACATGAGAAAATGCTCTGCATCACTTGCCATCTGGGAAATACAAATCAAAACCACAATGAGATACCACCTCACACCAGTGAGAATGGGGAAAATTAACAAGGCAGGAAACAACAAATGTTGGAGAGGATGCGGAGAAAAGGGAACCCTCTTACACTGTTGGTGGGAATGTGAACTGGTGCAGCCACTCTGGAAAACTGTGTGGAGGTTCCTCAAAGAGTTAAAAATAGACCTGCCCTACGACCCAGCAATTGCACTGTTGGGGATTTACCCCAAAGATTCAGATGCAATGAAATGTCGGGACACCTGCACCCCGATGTTTCTAGCAGCAATGGCCACAATAGCCAAACTGTGGAAGGAGCCTCGGTGTCCATCGAAAGATGAATGGATAAAGAAGATGTGGTTTATGTATACAATGGAATATTACTCAGCAATTAGAAACGACAAATACCCACCATTTGCTTCAACGTGGATGGAACTGGAGGGTATTATGCTGAGTGAAGTGAGTCAATCGGAGAAGGACAAACAGTGTATGTTCTCATTCATTTGGGGAATATGAATAATAGTGAAAGGGAATATAAAGGAAGGGAAAAGAAATGTTGGGAAATATCAGGAAGGGAGACAGAACATAAAGACTCCTAACTCGGGGAAACGAACTAGGGGTGGTGGAAGGGGAGGAGGGTGGGTGTTGGAGGGGAATGGGTGACGGGCACTGAGGTGGACACTTGACGGGATGAGCACTGGGTGTTTTTCTGTATGTCGGTAAATTGAACACCAATAAAAATTAATTTAAAAAAAAGAAAGAAAGAAAAAAAAACAACAAAATGAGTCAAGTGTTCTATCCTAGATGTGGTCAACGCCCAGGAAATACTGTTTTATTGTAGGATCTTGGATGAGTAATTCACTTCTCTGGGCCCGTGTTTTCCCATTGGTGAGAGGACTGAACTAGGTAGTGTCTATCTCAGATATTCCCGAAGTTCATCCCTCGAGGCGAACTCGAGGTGGGGGAGAGAATAAAAATATCTGAAAAGGTGTTAAGAAAGGTTGCTCCATGGCAATACTTTTTTAAAGATTTTATTTATTCATGAGAGACACAGAAAGAGAAAGGAGAGAGGCAGAGACACAGGGAAAGGGAGAAGCGGGCTCCATGCAGGGATCCCAAGGTGGGACTCCATCTAGGGACTCCAGGGTCACGCCCTGAGCTGAAGGCAGGCTTAACCGCGGAGCCACCCAGGGGTCCCATGGTAATACCTGAACGCAGAGTATGTAGCAGCAGACAGGAGACATTTGGGAGAAATCACCTTTTGGAGGCTGTACGCCTGCCACTCTCATGGTCTAATCTGTCCTTCCCAGTACCTGGAGCCCTGCCAGCCGCATGGTTAGCTACTCGGTAAGTATTTAGTGGGGGAATGAATGGAGAAAAGAGGGGGCCTAAGACTGGCCACTGCAGGTAGTGTGGGTGCTGCTTGTAAGTAAGTGCGAGGAAACAAGCTCCGTTCAGTGCGGAGGTGTCCACAGGGGACCGAGGACCGCTAGGGTGTGTGTGCGTGTGTGTGCGTGTGTGCGCGTGTGTGTTCATGACTGGGTGTGTTCGCACACAAATGGCTTCATGTGTGTGGATGACCAGGAAAGCTCGAGAATTTCCCCTGGTAAGAAGACTCTTCGCAAACAGTCCAAAGGTAGTGTCCTTTCCGAAAGCCAAGGGGTCCCACATGTGCCCTGAAATTCCCGCTCCCTTTATGCTGAGTAGTTTGCGTCCGGGGCTCATCTCAGAATACGCGGCCGGTGGCGGTGACTGTAACCGGGGCTTTCTGGAAGGGAGTGGCAAGAGCACCTCGAAGAGGCCCCTCCAGTGTCCAGGGTACCCAGTGGCCTAAAGCCGGGCAGGCCTAAGGAAAGCCATCCCTGCCACCTCTTCTGACCTCGGGGAGGTTCCCCGGCTGAACCCCGCTCCAGGGAGCCAACAGGCTCCGACCCTCCGGGACGCTCGCTTTACTGCCTCCAGGCCAGCAGGGGGAGCCAGCTGCAGCGCGGGGCGGACAGAGCGGCCCAGGGCGCCGGCCGCACTGCGCAGCCGCGGGCGCGCCGCCCGCCCCGCCCCTCCGCTGACGCCGCGGGCAGGCGAGGCGATGAGCGGGGAGGGCGGCGGCGGGGGCGGGGGGCGCCGCCGGGCGCGGGTGTCCCGCCTCGTCTCCTTCAGCGCCACCCACCGACTCCACAGGTGTGGGGGGTGTCCGGGAGGGGGGCGGGGCCCGGGGGCGCCTGGAGGGCCGGTGACGGCGACGGCTGTGGGGCCGCGCGGAGGCGGCGGGGGGCGCGGGGGCCCAGCAGAGCTGCCCGGGGGCACGCGGCCGTCCCGGGACCTTGCGGCCCCCAGGTCTGTGTCCCAGCGCTGAACGCAGGGAGCCCCAGGCGAGCTGTTGCGAGGGCGCAGTGGCCTCGGTCGGTCCCCGTCGCAGAACGAGGAGCATTCCCAGCAAGGCCCCCCCCCCCCCCCCGTTCCTTCCCTGGGCAGGTAGCGGTGCCCGGGGCGCGTCACCTGCGCAGCTTTGGGAAGGGTTCGGCCAAGTCACGTTGTGCCGAAGCCTCTAAGTAGACGTGGGCGCGCCACGGGGAAGCGGAGGGAAGGAAGAAAGAGCCCCAGGAGGGCGTGCCAGAGCAGGCCGTTCCCACTTCCCACCTAGGCTTCCCTGAGGATGCTTAGTTGATGGGACAGGTACACACAGCAGCATTCATTAAGAAGATTGTTTCCTACGGGAATCCCTGGGTGGTCGCGGGTTTAGCGCCGCCTGCAGGCCGGGGCGTGACCCTGGGCACCCGGGACGAGTCCCGCGTGGGCTCCCTGCATGGAGCCTGCTTCTCCCTCCGCCTGTGTCTCTGCCTCTCTCTGTGTCTCTCGTGAATAAATAAATACAATTTAAAAAAAAAAAAAGAAAAAGAAAATTGTTTTCTGTCCAGAACTACAGCTGAGTATTGTGATTTTTAAAAGTTTCACCTAATTTGAATCCCGCTCTTGGGATTGGCGAAGTGGCCAACGGGCAGTGGTTAAGGCCTGATAGTGCGAGATCGTGAAAGAGGAGAGGTAGTGGGTCATGTAATTATTTTTCAGGAGAAATGAGGTTTTTAGAAAAGATTTTATTCATTCGTGAGAGAGGCAGAGACACAGGCAGAGGGAGAAGCAGGCTCCTCCGGCAGGGAGCCCCATGCAGGACTCGATTCCAGGACCCCGGGATCACGACCTGAGTCAAAGGCAGACGTTCAACCACTGAGCCGCGCAGGTGCCTCCATGCAAGGTTGTTAAAGAGGAGATGGAGTAGGTCATGGAACTGTTTTTCAGGAGAGGGACTTGAGCATCTAGATGAGTTGGAGTCTTGCCATAGAACAAGGGTGTGGGCTGGGTTGATGCTCATTTGTGCCGTAGAGTAGCCCAATTAGGGGGCATACACTGGTTCCTGACGGAAAGCTGAACAATGAAGTCCAGTTGATTTATGACTCTCCCTTTGGTGAGCTAAGGTAATAATAAATTGTGAAGCTTTTCAAAGGCAAGAGCAAATAAACATAGGAAACAGAGAAGGTGTCTGAACTTGTGTCATGTAAATTTTTTTTTTTTTTTTTTTTGGTCAGCAAATCTCTGAGTAATGAAGAAAACTTGAAACTGTTTGGGAAATGCAACAATCCAAATGGCCATGGGCACAATTATAAAGGTGAGAGAAAAACTGATGAAATTTTAGCCCTTCCAATAAGGATGAAAGTATGATCAGCAAATACAGTTTTAATAAGTAAGAAACTTTACGGACAAAGCATATTTGAGCCTTAAATGAGAAGTTACCTGGAAGTTCAGAATGAAAAAAAAATCTGTTACCTTGGTTGGATGTGTCTTAAATTTTACCTTGCAAGCATCTGCTCTCTTAGAGATAATGAATGGTTTAAACAGGTTTTTCTTCCCCCTTGGCCTTAGTGTGCATAATGAGATTCTTTTGGCACCGTACTTCCTTCTAATTAGGTATTGCTGAGGCTAATGTTAAAATTAGATTGTATTAAAAAAAATTAGATTGTATTCTTTGAGTAAATAATGACCGACAAAAGGGAGATATTGGCTAGGAATAGCTGTATGGCAGGAAAATAGGTTGGATCTAATACTGGCGGCAGTGTTCCAAGAAAATAATTTATGTGACTATAAGAGACTTGATTCTTTGAGATAAAGCTGATATCTCAAAAGAACAGCCCTGTAAGCTATAGAGTATGAACAACGTATAGTTCAGTAGAGTAAAAAGATTCAAAAGGTATAGGAAGATCAGAATTTCTAGTTTAGTTATTGTCTCTTACGTTTTCTATGATATTTATCATTCTTAGTTTGCTCACTTATCACATAATAATACCTAATGGTGTTTGTATAAAGCTGAAAAGCATATATAAAGGTCACTAATTTGTAAAATGCTATCATCATCATTTTTCAAGTGCTTCAGACAAGCACTTTGTTAACTTACAAAGCATCACCTTGAACGGTATATAGGTCCTGTGAGAAAAGGGATCAGAGTTTTAGGTCAGTCGTGGTTTTCCTTGCTGAGAAAGGTGTTGCCCACTATTGGGCCATCTCCATGTGTTGCTAGATGTCTTCCTGTGCATTTTCTACTTTTGCAGGCAGTGATCAAGCAGCATCTCACTATCTAGTGGACATTCCTACATAGTGCATCAAATTCATAAGCACAGTGTACACCCTTTCTGGCTTTGGCTGGGCTCCTCTGCCTAAACAAAGCTCCTGCTAAGCTTCTCTGTCTTGGCCAAGTCTTGTTTTGGTTGATAAAAAGATCTGAACCAAAGGAACTGCTGTTTTAGGGAAAATATAAATAGAACTTTGCAGGGCAGAGATCTAATACTTAATTTATGTTGTTAACTTGTGTTTGGCTGTTTTCTGTTGAAAGTCATGTGGTTTTTTGGTATTCTGTTTTCTTTCCCATAGTTGTGGTGACAGTGCATGGAGAGGTACGTGCTGAAAATAGCTGTGTGATTTGTGCAGATTGCTGGGCTCTTTCAGCCAACGTGATGGATTCTGTGTTGAAAAATTCTGTTCAAATCAATATTGCTTCAGTGTTGGCCTTTGTGTGTGGTGAGCTGCTGGCATTCCAGGCCTTTCCTTTCCCAGAGGGTTATCTGTAATGTGCTATCTGTGGACAGGTTGAAGAGTAGTACCATGAAAGGGGCTCCTGGAGCACCAGGTGTTTCCATACTGAGATCAATGTCCCGGGAATGAAGGCAGATGTGGGCACAATTTCTGCACATTGTATAGCCTTTAATAATTTAACAGAGGTTTAAATATGAAGATAATATTAGATTAACATTCACCTTTGTTTATTCTTTAGATTGATCCTGTTACAGGAATGGTTATGAATTTGACCGACCTCAAAGAATATATGGAGGTAACATCATGGTGGATGATTATTATGTATGGTCCTCTAAGTATATTGGATGGCCCCCTTATCACTCCCCAACCAAGTACCTGCAGAGGTTCCATGACCTTGTGAGTGGAATTGGGTATGGGAGTAGGGAAGTAGTTGGAGGAACCATTCTCATGTTTTTCTAAAGGTGTTTGGGTGATTTAAAGGAAAGAAGTCCCAGTTGTATTGCAATGATGGGAATAGCAGTAACAGGCTCATCTTGTATTTCTTGCTGGCGTATCTCAATTTCCTCTGCGTAACAGATTCTGCCTTTCTTTCAAGACACAGCTTTTCCCTTGAAGCTTTCTTTTCCTTCTCTGGATTTTCCTTATGCCTTTGATCATAGATCTTTAACACTACCCTGTGTTATTCACTCTAGTTTTAAATTCACTGAGGCAGTTCACCATAGGGATGACATAGAAGAAGGAATTCAAAGACTTGCTGACTGTATCATAGAAATCCTGCCTGGTCAGAGACCTTAGAGATTATCTTTTTTTTTTTCCTTAGAGATTATCTAAACCAACTTTTTCATTCCATAGATTAAGACTAAGAGAGGCGGAAGAGTTAACTGACTTGCCTTAGGTTGTGTGGTGAGTCTTTTACAAAGTTGGGAGTGGACTTCCTTCCGTCCAGCTCTGTTTTTATGATTCCATCATTTTATCTATTTGTTCATTTCTTCACTTAAACTCTGCTCCTTTCTCTCTCTCTCTCTCTTTTTTTTAAGATTTTATTTATTTTATATGACAGAGAGCACAAATGGGGGAGCAGTAGGCAGAGGGAGCGGGAGAAGCAGGGCCCCCCTCGAGGCAGGGAGCCAGATTCAGGGCTTGATCCCAGGACCCTGACCATGACCTGAGCCCAAGGCAGACACTGAATTGACTGAGCCACCCAGGCATCCCCTCTGCTCCTTACTCTTGTTTTAGAATCTGACATTTGTCTCATAAAAATGCTATTAATGATCATTACTGCTTCCATGGTACTTATCATCTGTATATTCAGCAAGTTTGTCCACTATCAGTTTTCGGGCTAAGTATCAGGAGTACACAGATGAGTGTGACAAAGTCCTTCCCCGCAGAGTGCTTTTTCTAAGAGGCAAACAGTAATAAATGGTCAGTAAGGTTCGGCTGAATAAATGAATAAGGAGGGCACCTGGGTGGCTCAGTCGGTTGGGTGAACTGACTCTTGATTTTAGCTCAGGTCGTGGTCTCAGGGAGCTGGGATTGGCCCTGCATTGGATTCTGCATTCAGCAGAGTCTGCTTCAGGATTCTCTCTCCCTTTGGTTCTTCCCCTGCTCACACACTCTTCTCTCACATAGTTAAATAAATCTTTAAAAAAAGAACAAATGAATAAAAGATTCAGTGTATTCCAAATACTTTAGGAAAGCTATGAAGACAGAATTTTTACATTTATTGGGGACATAAAATATATATGGACACAGTGCTGTACAATACAAGACAACAGTATAGGAAGTATGAGGTGTCCCATGCATGCATATGACCACGTGCTAGAGGAGAGGTTCTCTGGAGAGGACTCTTCCCCACTTTGTGTGTCTGAGGGACACCACGCAGCCCCATCAGTAACAGTAGCTCATTGTGGCTTAGATAGTAAAATCAGAAGGAGCCTGTGAAAGAAGCATTGACAGAAAAGTTGGGACCCGAACTGGATTTGAAGAGAAAACAGGTATTTTCTTGATTTCCATGTAGAACAGCCTTTCATTTGATTTGTTTTACAGGCTATTTAAGACTTAACTCTTAAAAAAAAAAAAAAAAAAAAGACTTTTTTATATGGTTCTGGTTTTGCTCAAAAAATGATTACCATTATTATTAATGTACCATTCTGGGATCAATACCACTGGAAAATTAGATTGTTTTTCAAATGCATAGATTTTGTACAATAGCTAAAAGTAAAAAGTTAGAATAAGGCAGTTACTGCCCTTGCCACTAACAAGGGAAAACATTGTGTTAATATATATAAACATTAGGAAACAATGGTCTCCACAGATTTACATTTTTTTCCTCCCAAGTGTCCAAGACCATTCTTAAATTACTCCTCATAGCAGAAATTTAGAACTGCTTACATAATTTCACTTAGTCTGCTTTGTAAAATGTACTACTCACTGGACCCTAATGACATTGTGGCTCTGTGCATGCAGAAGGGAAGACTGTATGGAGAAGTGTTTTTGGTAATTTTTGGGACAGCCAGTCACAAGGTGTTAAACTCAGTTCTGAACCATAGTGGCTGGTTCCAAGAAAGCTCCAGTGAATCCTCCTGTACTTGTTAGTTTCTTACCTCTTTGTGTTTGTTAATAAGGAGAACTAGTCATGGTGGAGATCCGGGCCTTGCTTTATTTTTCAACTTTAAGCATTGAGACAAGGAGGAAGTTCTTAAAAGTATTGAGTTAGTGGCTAACTGACGAGGTAAGTTTTAGGGGGTGAAGATAGAACACTTTGGAATTTGAGTCTGAAAGGGAATGAGTGGTATCCTTCCTTTGTTTTGTCTATAGGAGGCAATTATGAAGCCCCTTGATCACAAGAATCTGGATCTGGATGTACCATACTTTGCAGATGTGGTAAGGTGAGTCTGATCATCTTGCCTTAAGTACATAGTAAGAAAGAAGAATTGCTGTTAACATTTTATCTGACTGCTGCATAATTTCTGAAGTTTTAATATTCTCTTTTAACATCTAGAATTTCTGTTCTCTATAAATATCAAACGTGAAATTTTGTATATTTGTCTTTGATCTTCTTTCTTTTTTTTCCTACAGCACAACAGAAAATGTAGCTGTATATATCTGGGAAAGCCTCCAGAAATTTCTTCCTCTGGGAGTTCTTTATAAAGTAAAAGTATATGAAACTGACAATAATATTGTTGTCTATAAAGGAGAGTAGCTTTTAGGAGATAATACTATAGAAAGACTAATTTCTTTCTATATTTGAAAAAGGTCTTCATCCCCCTGGACTATTAAGAAGTCATCACATACTTGTTATGCCTTCACACTGTGTTCTAGAGTGCCCGATTGATTGAAATCATTGTGTGTAGGACCTGTTGTAATTGAAATATATCTTAAAACCAAACTTGTAAAACATTCGGATTATCATTTAGAGAGTCTTTTATCTATAGATTAAAAATCACTTCATTTTCAGTAAAATGTTGTGGTGTGGAGTTTGAAAGCAAAATAGATCAATTTTTGTTTTTCCGTTATCTCATTTTTAATACTCATTTTTTTTGGTGTAATATAAATGGCAGAAATGTTTATAAGACTTATAGGAGGTGAAACTTAAAAATACAGGTGACCACAGAGTCCAGAAACTGACAACATATACTTCTTCCTTGATTACTTCTCAGATATGTAAGGGCACAAGTTTATTCAGTGAAAATGAGACACACAGATCACCTTGGCAATGTGTTGTAGGTGGATATACAAGGATTGATGAAAATACTGCTTTAAGTGAAATTGTTGACTGCAGTTTTGCACATCTTGTTGAACTATGAATTGCTAGTGAGGAACAGCATGTTCATTGAACATTTGTTGGAATATCATTGGACTATTATGTATATTTGTGTATGTTTCCAGACCTTATGGCCACCTGAACAATTTTAATTCAGAAAACTGAAGAATAGTCACATATACTAAATCTTATTAAATAACATGAAAAGGATATATTATACTTTAATGCATCTCTTATATACAGTTTTTCCTAACTGACCTCATTTTGTTCTGATCATTAAACTTCTACCTGCTTAAGTTGAACTGTATTCTTGGCATCTGGTATCTTTTCTTCATGACTAAATCCACAAGAATATATTTGCTTGGTTTACCCAAAGAATTGTTCTCTCCTGTGTACTCATTTGTATTCTAAACTTCTTAAACATAGGGTTTTATTTTTCTCTCCACATAGCAGCTAGTACACAATAGATTTTCAGAATGTTGCTGCCTGAAAATAGTAAAAAGACTTGTGCGGTGATTACTATACTAGAAAATTTTTCAAAGGAGTGTGCTGTAATTTTGGAGAGTTAGGGGGTGCCTGGGTGGCTCAGTTGGTTAAGCATCTGTTTTCAACAATGATTCATCATGATCCTGGAGTCCCTGGCTTACATCCCTTCTCTGAACCCTACGTTGTCTAGCTCCCTGCTTAGCAGGGAGTCTGCTTTTCCCTCTGCCCTTCACCCCACTTGTGCTTTCTCTCTTTCAAGTAAATAAGTAAAAAAATTTTAAAAAATTAAAAAAAATATTTTGGAGAGTTAGTAATGCAGGAATTTTATAATAAATTTTGGTAATAGTGCAATGCCCACTTAATTAAATTTGAATGTGTTTTAGTAGTCAGACACAATTTTTGTTATGTATGCGTGTTTATTCTATATTGATTACTTAAAAGACAGGATTTTTAATTCCCACAGATACCATGCAAGGTGCATATTATTCCCATTTTACAGATGAGAAAATTAAAATTAAGAGGGTTTAAGCCACTTGCCTAAGATCAGCCAGCAAATAGATAGCAAACTGAGGGTTTGACACTCAGGGTCTATCTGACTCCTAAACACAGACTCTAAACAAAGGGTAATAGGATAGTGTATGTATATTTGAGGATTTTTTAAAAAAGATTTTTATTTATTTATATGACAGAGAGCACAAGCAGAGGGAGTAGCAGAGGGAGAGGGAGAAGCAGATTCCCCACTGAGCAGGGAGCCAGACATGGGGCTTTATCCCAGGACCCTGCGATCATGAACTGAGCTGAAAGCAGATGCTTCACCTACTGAGCCATCCAGGTGCCCCAAAGATTTTTTTTAATAGATCTAATTTTGTAGATCTGATATAGAAATCATTAGGAAAACATTATTTTTCATAGTAGCATGGAAATTCCAGGTGTTTGCTGTTCATAAATTGCTTTGAGAGAACATTTTTTTTTCTACTTGTTCTCCTTAGAAAAGTGAGAAATCTGTCTATCAAATGGAGAGAATGAGTTAAGATATTATGTAGGTGATTTTTTTTAAAGATTTTATTTATTCATGAGACACACACACACACACACACACACACACAGAAGCAGAGACACAGAGGGAGAAGCAGGCTCCATGCAGGGAGCCTGATGTGGGACTCAATCCTGGGTCCCCAGGATCAGGCCCTGGGCTGAAGGCAATGCTAAACCGCTGAGCCACCCAGGCTGCCCCTGTAGGTGATTTTTTATGTCTTCTTAGAACCTGCTGTCAGAGACCCTAATTGAGCTGTATTAATAACTATTGCTGGGATCCCTGGGTGGCGCAGCGGTTTGGCACCTGCCTTTGGCCCAGGGCACGATCCTGGAGACCTGGGGTCAAATCCCACGTCGGGCTCCCGGTGCATGGAGCCTGCTTCTCCCTCTGTCTGTGTCTCTGCCTCTCTCTCTCTCTCTCCCTGTGTGACTATCATAAATAAATAAAATTAAAAAAAAATAACTATTGCTTTACCTTTTTGTGTTCTCACTACCCTAAATTTCTTGTGGGCAGACTCTTTATTCTAAGCAGAGTATCCAGTAATTTTTTTTGTTGATTAAATAAATGAATGGCATATTGATAGAAACTGTTGAAATTTTGTGGTCCCATATACATAATAGGCACTTGGTAAATGTTTCTAGAATAGAATAACGTGAGAGTTTCGAGGCTTGAATTCTGGTCCTCATGACTGTTCAGGTATTGTCCCTCTCGTCTTAGAGCCTTAGTTTCTTCATAAAATGAATGCTTGGACCTGATGCTTTCCAAAGTTGCTTCTGCCTGTTGTCAGATTTTATATCTTTGTGATTTTAAATACTAAAGGAGTATATATTAAATTAGACAAGGAAGAAGGTTATCATGGGGGTGATGAGGTTTGGAAAAGCTTAGTAGAGAAGGTCAGTCCTGAATGGTCCTTGAAGTGATGGGGTAGGGAGGGTGGCCTTGGGAGTTCAGGAGAAAGGAAGGAATATGTACTGGATGGGTACAGTTCCTTCATGAGGATGCTGGTGGGAATGGACCAAGTATATTTGGGGCAGAGCAAATAGATTTATTTTAATAGAAGGGTGATGAGATGCAAGCAGGCTAGGAAATATAGGATGGGGACAATCTGGAGGCCTTGAGTATCAGTTTGGTTCTTAACCTCTGAGAAATAAGGAGCTGTTGAAATTTGTTTGCTTTTTAAGGAGGATCACTGGCTGGAAGTGATGAAGTAATGAAATCAGTTGCAAAGCCATTATGGGGATCCAGATGTGAGGTGATGGTGGCTAGAACTGTCAGGGCTCAGGCAGTGGAGCGGCAGGGAAGGAGGGCAGAGCTAACACGGCACAGTGCCTGCAGTGGCCTCAGGCATTTTGCTCAGTACTTTTTATATTACCTCACGTTATCCTTATGCCCACTCTGCAAGGGGAGTGGGCTAGTTATCTACTGCTACATAGCATATTACCCCAACATCGTGGCTCAAAACTGCACATTTATCATTATTATCACAGTTGGAATGTGCCAGAAGTCTGGATGAGTCCCTGCTGGGACCTCTGGCCCAGGGTCACTGACTGGCTGCAGTCATCTATCCCCAGGCTGGATTAGGAAGGGTCAGCTGCCAGCTCATGGGATTGTTGACAGGGCTCAGTTCCTTGTGGGGTTGTTGGTCTGAGCCCTCAGTTCCTCCCTCCCGTTCTTGCCACAGGGGCCCCTGCATAGAACAGCTTACAACAGGGCAGTTTGCTTCTTCAGTGTGAGCAGGCAAAGGGCAGGGAAAGGGAGTGATAGTGAGCACATGCCCCAGCACGGCGGAGGCCACAGTCTTGTGACCTAATCACATTTCTAGATTTTGTCTCTTAAAAGCAACTCACTAAATCCACCCCACACTCTAGGGAAGGTGCAAAGTGTTGCGAGGACCGCAGGAGAGGTGGCTGGGGAGGTAAGTATGGGGAGGGGGCGCTGTCATGCCCTTTTCTCCCGCCACCAGGGGATTAAAACCCATTTCCTTTTATAGGAGTGAAATATCCGAGCAGCAGTGGTTGTTTCCAATGAGCATGGTGGGTTTTGTGGGTAGATACACAGATTTTTATTTTTTATTTTTTATTTTTTTTAATTAATTTTTATTGGTGTTCAATTTGCCAACATACAGAAAAACACCCAGTGCTCATCCCGTCAAGTCTCCCCCTCAGTGCCCGTCACCCATTCCCCTCCAACACCCGCCCTCCTCCCCTTCCACCACCCCTAGTTCGTTTCCCCGAGTTAGGAGTCTTTATGTTCTGTCTCCCTTCCTGATATTTCCCAACATTTCTTTTCCCTTCCTTTATATTCCCTTTCACTATTTATATTCCCCAAATGAATGAGAACATACACTGTTTGTCCTTCTCCGATTGACTTATTTCAGTCAGCATAATACCCTCCAGTTCCATCCACGTTGAAGCAAATGGTGGGTATTTGTCGTTTCTAATTGCTGAGTAATATTCCATTGTATACATAAACCACATCTTCTTTATCCATTCATCTTTCGATGGACACCGAGGCTCCTTCCACAGTTTGGCTATTGTGGACATTGCTGATAGAAACATCGGGGTGCAGGTGTCCCGACGTTTCATTGCATCTGAATCTTTGGGGTAAATCCCCAACAGTGCAATTGCTGGGTCGTAGGGCAGGTCTATTTTTAACTCTTTGAGGAACCTCCACACAGTTTTCCAGAGTGGCTGCACCAGTTCACATTCCCACCAACAGTGTAAGAGGGTTCCCTTTTCTCCGCATCCTCTCCAACATTTGTTGTTTCCTGCCTTGTTAATTTTCCCCATTCTCACTGGTGTGAGGTGGTATCTCATTGTGGTTTTGATTTGTATTTCCCAGATGGCAAGTGATGCAGAGCATTTTCTCATGTGCATGTTGGCCATGTCCATGTCTTCCTCTGTGAGATTTCTCTTCATGTCTTGCCCATTTCATGATTGGATTGTTTGTTTCTTTGGTGTTGAGTTTAATAAGTTCTTTATAGATTTTGGAAACTAGCCCTTTATCTGATATGTCATTTGCAAATATCTTCTCCCATTCTGTAGGTTGTCTTTTAGTTTTGTTGACTGTATCCTTTGCTGTGCAAAAGCTTCTTATCTTGATGAAGTCCCAGTAGTTCATTTTTGCTTTTGTTTCTTTTGCCTTTGTGGATGTATCTTGCAAGAAGTTACTGTGGCCGAGTTCAAAAAGGGTGTTGCCTGTGTTCGCTTCTATGATTTTGATGGACTCTTGTCTCACATTTAGATCTCTCATCCATTTTGAGTTTATCTTTGTGTATGGTGAAAGAGAGTGGTCCAGTTTCATTCTTCTGCATGTGGATGTCCAATTTTCCCAGCACCATTTATTGAAGAGACTGTCTTTCTTCCAATGGATAGTCTTTCCTCCTTTATCGAATATTAGATGACCATACATTTCAGGGTCCACTTCTGGGTTCTCTATTCTGTTCCATTGATCTATGTGTCTGTTTTTGTGCCAGTACCACATTGTCTTGATGACCACAGCTTTGTAGTACAACCTGAAATCTGGCATTGTGATGCCCCCAGCTATGGTTTTCTTTTTTAAAATTCCCCTGGCTATTCGGGGTCTTTTCTGATTCCACACAAATCTTAAAATAATTTGTTCTAACTCTCTGAAGAAAGTCCATGGTATTTTGATAGGGATTGCATTAAACGTGTAAATTGCCCTGGGTAACACTGACATTTTTACAATATTAATTCTGCCAATCCAGGAGCATGGAATATTTTTCCATCTCTTTGTGTCTTCCTCAATTTCTTTCAGAAGTGTTCTATAGTTTTTAGGGTATAGATCTTTTACCTCTTTGGTTGGGTTTATTCCTAGGTATCTTATGCTTTTGGGTACAATTGTAAATGGGATTGACTCCTTAATTTCTCTTTCTTCAGTCTCATTGTTGGTGTATAGAAATGCCATTGATTTCTGGGCATTGATTTTGTATCCTGCCACGCTACCAAATTGCTGTATGAGTTCTAGCAATCTTGGGGTGGAGGCTTTTGGGTTTTCTATGTAGAGTATCATGTCATCGGCGAAGAGGGAGAGTTTGACTTCTTCTTTGCCAATTTGAATGCCTTTAATGTCTTTTTGTTGTCTGATTGCTGAGGCGAGGACTTCCAGTACTATGTTGAATAGCAGTGGTGAGAGTGGACATCCCTGTCTTGTTCCTAATCTTAGGGGAAAGGCTCCCAGTGCTTCCCCATTGAGAATGATATTTGCTGTGGGCTTTTCGTAAATGGCTTTTAAGATGTCGAGGAAAGTTCCCTCTATCCCAACACTCTGAAGGGTTTTGATCAGGAATGGATGCTGTATTTTGTCAAATGCATTCTCTGCATCTAATGAGAGTATCATATGGTTCTTGGCTTTTCCCTTGCTGATATGGTGAATCACATTGATGGTTTTACGAGTGTTGAACCAGCCTTGTGTCCCGGGGATAAATCCTACTTGGTCATGGTGAATAATTTTCTTAATGTGTTGTTGGATCCTATTGGCTAGTATCTTGTTGAGAATTTTTGCATCCATGTTCATCAGGGATATTGGTCTGTAATTCTCCTTTTTGGTGGGGTCTTTGTCTGGTTTCGGAATTAAGGTAATGCTGGCCTCATAGAACGAATTTGGAAGTACTCCATCTCTTTCTATCTTTCCAAACAGCTTTAGTAGAATAGGTATGATTTCTTCTTTAAACGTTTGATAGAATTCCCCTGGGAAGCCATCTGGCCCTGGACTCTTGTGTCTCGGGAGGTTTTTGATGACTGCTTCAATTTCCTCCCTGGTTATTGGCCTGTTCAGGTTTTCTATTTCTTCCTGCTCCAGTTTTGGTAGTTTGTGGCTTTCTAGGAATGCGTCCATTTCTTCTAGATTTCCTAATTTATTGGCGTACAGCTGTTCATAATATGTTTTTAAAATCGTTTGTATTTCCTTGGTGTTGGTAGTGATCTCTCCTTTCTCATTCATGATTTTATTAATTTGAGTCTTCTCTCTCTTCTTTTTAATAAGGTTGGCTAATGGTTTATCTATCTTATTAATTCTTTCAAAGAACCAACTCCTGGTTCTGTTGATCTGTTCCACAGTTCTTTTGGTCTCGATATCATTTAGTTCTGCTCGAATTTTAATTAACTGTCTTCTTCTGCTGGGGGTGGGGTCTATTTGTTGCTTTTTCTCTAGTTCCTTTATGTGTAAGGTGAGCTTTTGAATTTGAGTTCTTTCCAGTTTTTGAATGGATGCTTGTATTGCGATGTATTTCCCCCTCAGGACTGCTTTTGTTGCATCCCAAAGATTTTGAACGGTTGTATCTTCATTCTCATTAGTTTCCATGAATCTTTTTAATTCTTCCTTAATTTCTTGGTTGACCTTTTCATCTTTTAGCAGGATGGTCCTTAACCTCCCCATGTTTGTGGTCCTTCCAAACTTCTTGTTGTGATTAAGTTCTAATTTCAAGGCATTATGGTCTGAGAATATACAGGGGACTATCCCGGTCTTTTGGAGATACACAGATTTTTAAAGCATGGGATTCTTGAAATTAAAACCCTCTCTAAGGTGAGAAGTTGAGAAAAATTAATTTGACCGTATCACTGTGAACAGAATGACCAGAACTCAGCTGTCATTTAGTCTGAACTGGATGTAGTCACTACCAGTGGGTTATAGAAACGGCCAGAATACGATCAGTTGTATATGTGTGGCTACTCATAGACTAGATCTATGGTAAGTGTCCATTTTGTGTGTGTGTGTGTGTGTGTGTGTGTTTTTACATTCCAAACTTTTATATTCCTTCTGGAAATAGAATTATTTTAAAGGTGGGAAACAGATTGTGCTCGTTTCGCTTTTGTTATGTCTGGGATATTTTTAGTCTCTCTTGCACACAGAAAAATCATTGTTAGTTTCACGCAGTTTAACTTTATAGCAAGATTCTGTTGCAAGACACTTTTGGAAACTGTCCCAGATAAACACTCTCCACATAGCTGCAGAGAGAACTGCTATCACCACAAAAGAAAAAGTAGGGGAGGGTGGTTTGTGCGCTGGAAGGAGTTTCAAAGCGGCAGTTAGGCTTTCAAGTAGCTCATCAGTTGATTTGCTTCCTTCAGAATCTGTCCCCCAAATCCCACTGGCATTCTGTCACTATCAAGACAGGAGTATTAATCATTTAAAAAAAAAATGCACTGACCTTTTTTTTTCTTTCTTCCTTTTTTTTCCCCCCTGGTTGGCTAAAGAAATGACATCCCAGGCTTGTGTACTTCAAGATGCCCAAGAAACAAATCCTCAGCACGTCAGCCCAAGTTCACCTTCAAGCAGCCAGTTTATTAATGAAAACTCCCAATTTAGTAAAAGTATGAACTCAGTATAAAAACCCTTTTCACTTTTCACAAATATCACTGTGGCTGATGACAACCTGAAGAAATAGAAGGGCTAGTGTGATTCTAGTAAACCTCTTAAAGGTTTACTTTGCCTGCAGAGAGAACCATTGGGTAGCGAGGTGCTACATGGACATCTCAAAGTTAACATTTCCTAAAGCGAAATCCCAATTTCCTCCTTTAGATTTTATTCTTCGCCAGTCTTCCCTGAAAATACTGCTACCATCCATTTTTTTTCAAGCCAGAAATCTGGGTATTGTCCTGGATTCCTACCACTTATTTCTAATCATCAGAAAGTTCTATTGGTTCTACTTCTAAATATGTAATGTTAGAGATGCCTGGGTGGCTCAGTGGTTGAGTGTCTGCCTTCAGTTCAGGTCCTGATCCAGGTCTGGGGATCGAGTCTCGCATAGGGCTCCCTTCTATGCCCCTCCTAAGCACAAGGAATCCACTTCTCCCTCTGCCTATGTCTCTGCTTCTCTCTCTCTGTGCCTCTCATGAATAAATAAATAAAATCTTAAAAAAAAAAAAGCAGTATTGGGGCACCTGGGTGGCTGAGTGGTTGAGTGTTTGCCTTTTGCTCAGGTTGTGATCCTGGGGTCTTGGGATCGAGTTCTACATTGGGCTCCCCGCAGGGAGCCTGCTTCTCCCTTGCCTATGTCTCTGCCTCTCTCTCTCTCCCTCTGTGTCTCTCATGAATACATAAATAAAATCTTTTAAAAAATAAAATATGCAATGATTTTTGTCTATCTCTCCATTTTCAGTGCCATTGCCCCTGGCCAAACTGCCCCTGTTTCTTGCCTGGATTATTGACATGGCCTCTTTGCTGGTCTCCTGCTCGCCCTTTGGTTCTCTTCCATATTTCTTTAGTTCTCTCTTCCCTCCTATTACTGGTTGAAAGCTTTCTCTTGATTTTAAAACAGAACCCAAACTTTGGGTTCTGCTTCATATGACCCAGGCACTGGTTCTCCACAGCCTCCATCTGGAGAGCTGGTCACACTGGCCTTTTTTCAAGTCTTAAAGCACATCAGTTTCATTCCTACCTCAAGATCTTTGTATTTTCTGCCCTTCTGCCTGGAATGCTGCCCCCTCACCCCCACCTCCCACCTCTTCATAAAACCGATCATTCTCAGATCCCAGCCAAAAGATCCCCCTTGCAGAAGCCTTCCTTGGCCACCTTGTTATTTTCTGTTGTAATTCCTATATACTCCCCTTTCTCGCAGTCTCAAAACTTTTACCTATATTTCCTTTTGTCTCATTTATTTGCTTACTGGTTTACTGTCTTTCCTGATCATGGAGATCTCAGCATTGCCTTATTACTCTCCTTTCGCCAGAACCTAGCCTAGAGCCCAACTACCCAGCAGGTGCTGATTAATTAGTTATTCAATGTGTAAAATCGCCTGCCATCTCCAAAGAACAGGTTGAACCTGGTTAGGTAAACATTTTGAGATTTAATACTGAAATTTCGAGGATACTTCCCATAGGTGTTATTCTTTATGTATTTCCATTTAGAAGACAACCACCACAAAATAAAAATAAAATCCCCTAAGTATTTCTCCAGACTTAGTTATATGACTGATTTTGTCTTCCTGGAGATTTTCCATTTCCATTTGTGAGTAAGAATTATTTTAGTCCTCAACTACTACCTTAACTAAAGACAAGCCAGCTTTCTGAATCGAGGATCTTTTAGTAAATTTGTATCCTCATGGCCACACCATCATTTGGTAGCTGCCCTTAGACTGGTGCTCACGGACAAGGTACTCCCTTTAATGGCAGGATAAACCATAAAGATTGGTGGGAAGATTGGTGGGGAGTAGGTTTGCCCCAGGCAGAGAGAGCCTTAGCTGGTAGTATCACAAACAATGCTTTTTATCATTCCATCTGGTTGGCTCCTAAAAGCAGGATTTTTTGCAGAGTGTAGAACTAAATAGATCTGTGGCAACACTGGTCAAGGCTCCATTCTCCATTCTAGAAAACTATTTAGAAAAGGAAAAAAAAAGTATGCAACTGAACCAAATTGTGGGGTATAATGTTTTCCACCCTCATGGAGATTGTGTTGTTAACCAAATTAAGGTTGTTGGTATTGATTGGCTTAACATTATGCTCACCACTCTGTGTCCAGCATCTCCGTCACTGTGGCTCTGTGAGGTGGGAGGAGGCTCCAGTCCACTGAGAAATCTGGGGTCTAAGGGGATGAAGGGTCTTATTCAAAGTTACTCATTAGGTGGAAGAGCTGGGATTTGAACCTAAATTTGTTTGGCTTGAAAAAAAAAAAGAAAGGAAAGAAAAGAAATAGAGAAAGGAGAAAAAGACTCAATTAACAATTAAAAAATTTTCCCAAGCTCTTTAAATGTACTATCTACATATTTTGTTCCTTTAGCCAAAGGCTTTTTGAGTTTGTTGAACTCAAGCATCTGAACCTAAAGTCTATTTTTACATACAGGTTATATGCATATGCATATATAAATGTGTGGGTTTTTGCAGAAGTTATTCCCCACTTCTATCAGGTATATATATTTAACTTCATTCTATCTATATACATGGACATAACATATATAAAAGCAGGGTGGGGGGGGGGTGGTCCGTATGTCCCAGTTTCACGGCTGAGCTGCAGTCAAAGAAATAACATTTCAGCCATCAGAAGTAAAATAATTCTTATTTTCACTTGTATGCCTTGAAGGACACGAAGAGGTAACCGGTTTGTAACCTAGAGCAGCTCTTGGGAAATCCCTTAGCCTCAGCTCGGCCTGTAGAGGCTCCTTTCCATCTCAGCCCCCACAATACTCATCCCAAACTTGGCTTCTCTCTTTCTTCTCCACCCTCTCTCTTAACTATTATGTAGAAGAATTAAACCCCTCACCAACAGTTTAGTTTCTCTGTAGAAAGGAACAGACCTGGCACACAAGGAGGCATTTTACTTAGAAGCTTGAAGGGCGGTGATGGGGCTGTGGAGAAAGACTGGAAAGTCGGACATGAACCATTTCTTGTAAGAGTTACACGTTAGTGGGGACCTAGTGGGGCACCTGGGTGGCTCAGTAGTTGAGCATCTGCCTTTGGCTCAGGTTGTGATCCTGGGGTCCTGGGATTGAGTCCTGCATTAGGCTTCCTTCTGCCTATGTCTCTGCCTCTTTCTGTGTGTCTCTCATGGATAAATAAAATATTAAAAAAGAAAAAAGAGTTACATGTTAGTACTTGTAATCCTTGTAATAGGTACCATTTTATTTGCACATATTTATATGGGTACAATACTTGGCTTTCTTGCACATCAGTATATCATTTGTGATGCCTTTTTAGGCATTAGATAATTATATATGCTTACTTTGTGCCAGGTACTGTTCCACATGCTTTATATGTATTAACTGACTTAATCTCCACAAGGGCGTGTGGGTAGCTACTATATTTCTCCTTAATTTACAGATGGAGAAACTGAGTCACACAGAAGGTAGTAATGTGTACAAGGTCCCACAACTAATAAAGGGTAAAATTAAATGAATTAAACTCAGGTGGTCTGGCCTCAGAGTTTATTTTCTTTTTTTTTTTTTTTCCAGAGTTTATTTTCTAAGACAATTGCCAAACTGCCCCTTGTTTGAAATAATAAAGTTTTTTTTTACTTCATTATTAATATTTTTAAACATTTATTTTCAAAACTAATGTGGAGGTTGATAGATAGTAAGATGACATCTGCGTGTTCTGCCTGTTGTGAACGTTTTCCCTGCTCTGCACGGTCGGTGTGATAGCTGGACCACTAGCTGGGCTCGGACTCCTCCTGCAGTGTGAAGGTCTTCAAGGTACCAGGATTTGGAAGACAGCAGTTTCCTTTCCTACTTCCTCAGCACAGAAGCTCACTTCCCTTCAACGGATGGGCAGTTGCTGTTTCCAACTCAGGATAAGCCCACGTTGAATTTCACAAAACATGAAGCTGCAAACAAGAAAACGTAAAAGTGGAAGAACAAGGTTGGGTAAGTGAGTGTGGGAGTGGAAATAGTCCATCTTTTGTTCACCTCTTTCTTCTCCGCACCAGGTGCAGCCCTGTGGGTTTCCTTGAAGATCCTATATGTCTGTTTTCCTTGTGGTTGGTCATCTTCTCATCAGTGAGGATCAGGATTAGCCTGTTCCTAGATGGTGAATGTCCATACTTGTCTATCCCTTTACTCTGGTTCTGCTGGCCGCTCACTGGATTCTCTCAAGAAAGAGCAAGGACGGCAGATACCAGGAAGCCCTGCCACTCTAGTCTGGCCTCCTGAGCCCAGGGGAGATAACATTGTTGAATACGACACTGTTTCTTTTTTCTTTTTTTCTTTAAGATTTATTTATTTGAGAGAGAGAATGAGAGAGAGAGAAAGCATGAGTTGGCGGGGGAAGGAGAAGAAGACTCCCCACTGAGCAGGGAGCCCAACGTGGGGCTCGATCCCAGGACCTGAGATCATAACCTGAGCTGAAGGTAGACACTTAACTGACTAAGCCATCCTGGTGCCCAGACACTCTCTGAGCCTGGCTTTCATGTCTTCCTCCACAGGGCTCCCAGCAGCCTCTGCCCATCAATCACACATGGCATCGAGCCACACTGCCTTACCACCTCTGACTCAACTTTGAGAACTAGGTGTGGATGTGACAGAGAAATCAAAATGGAGACCCACCCACAAGAGGGCTCAGATGCCACCTAGACCAACCCTGTATGGAACAGATGAGAAACTGGGGCAGAAGGTCCCCCTTCTTTTTGAGCATCAGAGCTGGAACTTCACATGTTCCCTGCCTGTGAATCCAATGGCCTTGTGTTACTGCCTCTGTGCTGCATTGTCTGCATTCAGCTCCCCAGATTTCTTTGAGTCTCAAAGTTTCCAGCTTGAGAGTGTTTTTACTGAGGCCCCAATAGTTGTCCCAACTTCTACACTGAACCTGAGATGTAGCCAGGCTGAGCCATGATGTATAAATATGAAGCTTGTCCCTTGCTTTTGGGTCAGGGCTCACTGCAGCTTATCTCAGAGGTGGCAGCAGGGAGTGGGTGTGGAGGAGCACTGCTGGAGCTTGTGTCCATGAGTAACACCTGTACCCTGTCCTTATCATAGGACCCTGGGGGGCAGGTTTTCCTGGGGGATGCTGGGGGTTGCAGAAGCCACGCAGGGGGCCCTACAGGCATCCTGGTTAATGCTGCAGGCTCTGAAGTGGTCACAACCCAGCCTCACCACTTACTGAGCAACTCTGGACAAATGATTTCTCTGTCTCTGCCTGAGTGTCCTCATCTGTAAAACAGCTATATCTTCTAGGATTGTCCTGACAATTAAATGGGATGATGCACTCAAAGCGCTTAGCACAGTGCCTGGCAGTACTGATGTCATAGAAAATGGCAGGGTGAGGAGCTCCAGGAATCTGTCACTCCACCGCAGCAACCTTTAAGCTGGTAAAGACTGTCAGAGTCAACTTTCTCAGTCTAGGATCTAAGAAAAGAAAACTTCCAGCTATTAGAGGAATGCTTAATGAGGAAAGAAGCTGCTAAATTTTGAAATTTAAGAAAATCTGTCAGGTAGCTGGCTTGCTACTGAGATAACAGAAAAGCGATGTCAATGACCACACTCAACAAGGAATGCAGTCTGCACGAAATAGTTGAGAAAAGTCAAGCAACAAGCAGCAGTGTGTCCTGGAGAGGAGGCTGAGCCCGATTGCCAGAACCACCATGTTATAACCTTTAACACATCCAGTTCTTAACAAAAATTAAAGAATCGCACGTAGGAAAGTGTGCCCTATTCACAGGGAGGAAGAAGAAGTTGACAGAACCTGCCCCCAAAGAAGACTTGTTCCTGGATGTTGGCATCCTGGAATTCAGCATAATTATTAAAATAAAACTGTTGCCTGGATCCCTGGGTGGCGCAGCGGTTTGGCGCCTGCCTTTGGCCCAGGGCGCAATCCTGAAGACTCAGGATCGAATCCCACGTCGGGCTCCCGGTGCATGGAGCCTGCTTCTTCCTCTGCCTGTGTCTCTGCCCCTCTCTCTCTCTCTGTGGCTATCATAAATAAATAAAAATTAAAAAAAAAATAAAACTGTTGCCTATTACCAGGATATTACTGGAAATCTCACACTTTTCTGTTAGTTTTACATTGTATTATGAGTGCTCTAAATATTTTGCCCATTTCTTAGTGGGAATTACCATTAGGGGAAAAATGACCAGTTTGTACTGAGGAAAAGTAAAATTGGTAAAACTCTACCCTTAGATCTGGCTTTAAAAATATACACTCCCACCATTCTTTTAATTTTTTTAAAGGTTCACATACATGAATAAAATTAGACACCAGGTTGTACTTTAAGTTAGAGTAATCACTCATTAAAGACATACTTGAATTTAACACATTCATTATTCTTGTTTGAAGTATAGCTTATTTGGTACGACATAGGAAATAATGTATTTATACCATAACATTTCCCTATGGTTGGTTGCTCAGACATGGTACATTCCTGTTGTCTAGCCCTTCACATACTACTGGTATGACCAATAACATCAAGGCTAATCATTTTTCCTTCCCTTGTTGGGTGACATGAGACACAGAAGGTCTGTATAGCCTGAGTGGGGTTGGTCAGAAATCTGAGGTCATCTTGAAAGTGAAGAAAGGTTTTTTTTTTTATCCCTCAGAGACTCAGGTGTAGAGGAATATTTGACCGTGAACAAAAGTTTACACTGGCCGTGGAATTGGCTGTCAGCTTGTGATACCGAGAGTCGGAATTCTGGGTTACACCCAGACCAGGTCTAAGTAGTTAACAAAAAGCCTAATTAATGTTCTGAGAGATCCAGTTGAACATCTGTATGCCCTGAGTCCACCAGTGAGTGGACTAGCTACCCTCTCCACCAAGTGACCTCCAGGTCTCTGTTTTGGTCCAAAGCAGTGGCAGTAGAGTTGTACATTTGAGAATGTAGAGTCTTCATTTGCACACCTATCAGAGCACTGGCTTGAGACTGAACGTAGGAGGATGCAGTGGGCGCAGGACCAATTATTCTCCTAGCTTCCTTCTAGGAGAGGAGTTTGCTGGTGAGAAAGACTAGGAGGATCTGAATGGCACTTGTGATGGGGCAGAGGAAGGTTCTGTTGGCCAAGTTGGTTGTTCTTGGGATCGGGTGTGGGGTTGTCTTGGTTGTGGAGATGTGTTCTGTTATTGGGGTTGAGTGTGGGGTTGTTGTTGTGGAGATATGTTTTGTTGTTGGGGTTGGATGTGAGGTTGTCCTGGTTGTTGAGATCTGGGAGGTGGTTGTGCCTGGAAAAAAAAAAACAACACAATGGCATTAGGACCTCTTTTGGAGGGGGAGACACTAGAGAAAGGAGGCTAATCTGACAAAAGGCCAGAGCCAGAAATTCATTAGCAAACTTCAGTCAACACATCTCAGTGGCCAAGTATATGTAAAAGAGGAGGAAAACTAGGGAGTACAGAATGTCAAGGAAGAAAAAACAAACAAGAAACACTCTCTACCCTTAAGGTCTATACAATCCTATGGGGGGAAGGAGTTTATACAACTACTGAATTTATTGTTGGGTGGGTAGTCTGTCCTCGAATGTCTTCATGTCCTTAATGTTATATTAGATCAATCAGTGCAAATATGATCCAGAATGGCACAGTTTTTTTCCTTACTAATTTCAAAGGTTGCACATAAATTTGATAAGAACTAGATATCATCCAGACCTGAGGACAGCTACCCCTGCTCTAAAGCAGGTGCATGGAGACCCCATCCAGACCCCTGAATCTCTTTCTATGATTTCAGAGGCACTGCTTATTGTCCTGTGCAGAGGTCTGACCATCCTTTGGTTTTCTGAGGTTGCCTTGCAGAGAGTTGGAGAGAACCAGGCCAGGGGCTGATCCTGGAAAAACTGAAGCTTTGTTATGATGCCTCCAATAGTATGTGGATCAAAGAGAACTATATGGAAAGAGGAGAGCGAAGTCCCATGATTTGCTCAGGCCCAGGCACTCTACCCTGGCGGGAGGGTGCCTACCAGTTACGAGGCATTGTTTTAACTCATTTAGTGTTTCCCAGGGCAGATGTTTCACCAGTATCCCACTGAGCCACAGAGTCTGAACACAACTCCTTCCTTCCTTCCTTTTTTTTTTTTTTTTAAACTGGATTTTATTAGTGTGGACCTAAGGAATCCTGATTGGAAACAAACATTTTTTTTTTCTTTCTTAGCATTTACATGAGTATTCATCTTGAAAATGTCCTTCAGGAAGAAAATAACACCCCAGTCTTTTCACAGAGGGAAACCACCAAGGAAGCCATGAAGGCATTCATGTAATAGTTTCCTTAGGCAGAAGCACTTTAAAATTTATTGTTGAAAATAGATATCCCTTGTGACTGTATTTGCAGTGTATGGCCAGCAGGAAGATGGGCAGCATGCTGCACGTATTTCAGTACTGGGGGGCTCCCAAGGAAGATCTGTTATCTGGACATTGAGAAAGACCAATGTTTCTTGTTCTTGATTGAACTTTGTATTTAAAAACTTCATTAAGAATGAAAGATTGTTGGGGCACCTGGGTGGCCTAATTGGTTACGTGTCTCCCTTTGGCTCACGTCATGATCTCAGGGTCCTAGGATCGAGTCCTGCTTCAGGCTTCCCTACTGAGTGGGGAGTCAGCTTCTCTGTCTACCCTTCTGCCCCTATTCCTACTCCCCTACTCTCTCGCTCTCTCTCCCCCCCCAAGTAAATAAATGAATATTTAAAAATGATTGCCTTTATAATTTTGATGTAAGTCTAAGAAAAGTGACAGGAAAGTGTAAGATGTGGGCTATGAGTCCTAGTTTCTCCATTTACTTTCTTTGTGGTTTCAGACAAATTACCTGTCTTTCCTGGACCTTAGTTTCTTGAATTTGTTTCAGCTCCCTAGAAGGAGGCAAGAGAGAAGGAAGACGACAGAGAAGGGAGGAGAAGGACAAGGAACTTCAGGATAATTGGAAGTTGGGGACGACAACTTATGAAAGGTCAGTAATCCCTTGTGGTAGTGGTGGTGGCCAGAGGGTACTCTGAGAACTAAGGAAAGTATGAGCATTTCTACACTATCAAGGCTTCTTTGTGCAAATCTCCCCCTCTTCCCCTTAAGCCCCTTGGTTAGAGTCTGCTATACCTAGGAAGGCTTTGTGCGAATGGGAATTCTTTGTGGAAATTAAAGGGCTGACTCTTTTATCCATCTATGTGGTATTGGACATAACGGCTCCGGGGGCAGCAGGAGTCTGGAGCCGCAGGTGGCTGTGAGAATTAGAGGCCCCTGGGAATTGGCAAAAAATCTTGGGAATGGCTTTTGTTTCCTACAGGGTGTAGGATAAAGGGTCGAGCTGTCTTCTGTAGGTCTCAGGTATTAGGAAACTCAACTGACATCTGGATAACACATGATTAGAAGATTCTTCTGGGGCCCTCATCAAGTAATTTTCCAGGCTGACGGAAATGTGTAAATAGGCCACAGAGGAACTTACCTTTTCTTTCTAGTTGCAGAGAAGAAAATGTAGCCACATCATAGAAATTAATAGTGAAGGCTCTGTGGAGGGTAAATCAATGAGAGATAATGGTGAGGCTCTCAGCTGTGGAACTCCCAAGTCTAGCTCCCTTT
Source organism: Vulpes vulpes (assembly GCF_048418805.1). NCBI lineage: Eukaryota > Metazoa > Chordata > Mammalia > Carnivora > Canidae > Vulpes > Vulpes vulpes. The sequence goes on along the minus strand of NC_132791.1, from coordinate 122,068,210 downwards.
TCTGCCTTCCCAGAGGATCCCAACCTTAGTGTTCTCTCAAGCATAATCAACAGATCATTGCTGATCTGGTCAATATTGTCTTGACTAAGATCCTCCGTGGTCTTGCTCCAGTCAAGCTCTTGTCCATCACCCACCCCCCACCATCTTCAGCACCTGAACTCCCCACAGCCTGGAATGCACACCTGGTCACTGTTCAAGCCAATTCCACCCATTGTCTCTGGCCTGGTCCCATCTGCCTATATACTCAACAGTGGCCTCTGTGAAGCCATATCTCCCTGTTGTCATTAACCCAGATGGAGCTCCATTAGAGAGACATGCCCCTCAACTGCACTGCCTTGCTGTGAGCCAATCCTGCCACGGCAGGAGGACAGGTTCTATTGTCAGCAATGCCTGATGCATAGGAGGTGCTTAGTGTTCATTAAACAATCTGTACAGCTTGTTGTGCTGTTCTTAGATCAGTGGTTCTGTTATTATTTCAGTCTCTTGTTCATACTTTGAACAGTTGACTAATGAGAATGCTCCAGCCACATGTCAGTCACCGTGCTTGGTGCCGAGGGGACATGGGTGGAGGAGACAGGCAGGGTTCTCACCCTTGTGGCACTTTACCGTCTCTTCAGAGAGACAGACTTGAAACAAAACAATCAATAAACAAGTTAAATAATTAGATCCCAATTGTGATATGTGTTATGACAAAGCAGTGGAAGCTATGAGAGTGAAAACAGGAAGCTGGAACTTGACCTGGGTTTTAGGGAATGCTTTCTTGAGGAGTGATGTTCAACATCTGCAATTATTTCCATAGAGGCCCTGCCTACCCAAAACTCACTGTGGAGCCCTGTGGGCAGGAGCCTCTTCACATCCCATTGGCCCCCCGCCCCCAGCACAGTGAGCTCCCTGCTCTCTGTTCTCCCATCGTACGTGCTACTCCTCTTTCCTCTTAGGCGTGGGGACCAAACCAGAGAGGCCAGTTTAAGAGAGGTCTGGAGACTGCACTGTGGGTGGGAATGTGCTGTTTCTGTGGCAGGTTGTCACAGTTGGGCCTTTTATCTGTTGTAGCATGGAGTGTGAAGGCTTTAATGAGGTAAGAGAAAGCAAAGTCGTTGCCCTGACTAGTTTTTGCTGGCTTCGAAGAGGCTGCTGTCCTCCTGAGCCTGGAATGTAGCAGCTCCCTTAGATTTCCACTTTCCGAAGTCACTATGGGCAAAATTACCTCTCTAGGGACAACTATGTCCAACCAGGCCTCGGGTTTGGCAGGAGAAGGCAGGATGGCTTGATAGCATCATCACCACCAGTGTCCACAGAGACCCAGGGGACACGACCAGGGTACATGGCTTGACCTGCCCTTTCAGTACAAAGCGGCAGTCTGAAAGTGTGAGGGCCTCTCAACATGGACACCTGAAGTAACCTGGATAACATTGCTAGCGGAGAGGAACGTCTTTGTTCAAGTGTAATGTAAGCCCCCAGGTGGCTTCACCTCACAATCTGAGCATGTCCATTTTGTATGACACTAGGAAGCCAGTTTTATTTTATTTTATTTTTTTGAAGCCAGTTTTATGACACAATCATCACACTTGGCGTTCCCAAAATGAATCTGTATTTTAAAAAATGATTCTCCAGAATTTGAAGCAAGCAGCATGGCTAGTGACAAAGATCTTTGCTTAATCAAACTTTTGTCAGGCTCTAGAACCTTCTCAAGCCTATCTGTGCACTTGCTTGTAAAATACAGTTTTAGTAGGAACCCTGCTAAGTCAGTTGAGCAAGTACCTTCCACCCTTTACCCCGAATACCTAGTCCTTCCTCCTCTACCACTCCCAGGGAATACCTGAGGGCTCTGGCCTGCTATCTGCAAGAATCCTGTTAGGTCAGTTTAGCCAGAATCCCCCTGATAAGGCCTTAACTGTCTCCTCTCAGTGATTCCCACCCTGCTTCTTGGCTATAATTCCCACTTGCCCACATTGTATTCAGAATTGAGCCTGGTCCTATCCTGAAGTCTCTTTCCCCAAATAAGTTTTGTTTTCATTTGTTTCTTTGCTTGTTTTGCTTTAACCACTGTACAGCTGTGACCAGAGCTTTCTGTCTATGATGAGTCTGCCTGGGGGTTTGTGCATGTGTGTGAACTCCTGTAGGTAGAAGGTAGGACAGAGAATAATGAGGCAGAAAAGGAATTCAGCTACTAAATTCTCCACATCATGTCTAGGGTGTTTTGAGTTGTCCAAGGTCAGTGTAAAACTGCATAAACCCCATCTGCAGTTGTAAAAGCCCAAAGTAAATCACATAGAGATAGATTCTTACTGTAGCGTGATTGTGGTTATGTTCGTGGACTTCGGAGATATCCAGCTTGCTGTGAAGAGCTCGTCACTCGGGTTCTCCAGGTGATACAGGACACTGTTGTTGCAAAGCTCATCTACTTTTTCCCAGAGGCCTAGTGCGTTGTTGTTCGCATCCACTGCTCGCAGGACCACAGAGGTGATGTTGGCATTCACAGGAACCCACACTAGGAGGAAAGGGTAAGGAACCAATCAGCCATCTGTGCAGTCAGATAGGATGAGGATAGTGAAATCAAACATCAGTGTGAAAAAGGAAGTTACCAATAGCGTTGTACATATAGTATCCCATATTATTTTATTTTATTAAAGATTTTATTTATTCATTAGAGACACACACACACACACAGAGGTAGAGACACAGGTAGAGGGAGAAGCAGGCTTCATGCAGGGAGCCCAACGTGGGACTTGATTCTGGGTCTCCAGTATCATGCTCTGGGCATTGTATCCCATTTTAAATGAAGTTGAAGAAAAAAGTCTGGAAGGAAGTATAAGATCTTACTATGGTGATTTCTTGGTAGTGGGATTATCCATTATTTTTATATTCTTCCTTGTGCATTTTTGTGTTCTCCAAATTTTCTCCAGTAAAAGGTAAACAAAAGAAGACATGTGCGCCTGCCCTGGTTTTGTTGTGTCACAGGGGTGAGACCCTGGCTGGCTCTTAACCTCCAGAGCCAGGTTCCTGTCTGCCAGATGAAGGGGACAGCCTGTTCTGCCCTTCTCTCAGGGGGAGTGGAGTATGGGAAGAGGTGGGCTCAATGCATGGGAAAGGATCAAGTGGGCCCCCCGGGAAGTGTGTCATGACATAAGGGGCCAATAGTGCCAAGTCAAAGCTGAGTCCATTTCCTGGTCCCAGAAATACTGATGCCCTTGGCCTCTGTTGTTGAGCATGAGGGAATGGGTGGGGTCTCTGAGCCTCAGTACCTGTCATATAATCCTAGGGCTTCCTGACCTTCTCCAGTCAGGTGAGTCTTCCTGCTGACTTAGCCTAGGGTATGGTCACAGGGACCTCACTCACACTGGCTGATTCCAGTATTCTGATGTGTGACACAGAGGGAACTTCAAGAGGACACTTCATTCAGTCTGTCCATTTCCTTCCTTAGAAGATCCCTTCTGGAAGAATTTCTCAGTGCTAAAGGGTTATTCTCCAGGGCCCTGTCAGCCACCCAAAATTCATTCAAAGACTTCTTTTTACAAAGCAAAGAAAATTGAGCAGGTAGCACAGTAGGATCAGCCAGTTCTAAATAAGAATTTTAGCTCTCCCACTTAGGAGAGGTCATTTCATCCCTCAGCCTTTGTTTCCTTATTGTTCATTACTCACTCCACAAGTGTATATCTAATGCCCACTCTGCAGCAGGTCTGGTCCTAGGTCTGGGGATGATGACATCCCTCATTATAAGGAGATCACACTACCTTATCTTACAGCATTCCTGGGAGGAGCACAGTGAAGAGTGTAAGACTTTAACACATGATGGGTGTCAGATGAATTGCGATTGTTATTTATCTATTTATTTTTTAGCACAAAACATTTCTGTTCTGTTTGTGCCAATCAAGGTAGGCTGAGCCAAACCCCACTGGCCCTGACTTGCCCAGTGAGAAGCTGACAGTTCTAGATGTGTGCACAACGGTGAGATGGATGGTGCTCAGTGGTGCTGTCCTGCAGAGAGCACCAAGTCTGTCAGTCCTCCCACGGGCAAACTCTTGTCTCGCCATTTCTTCTGCTCTCCTTCTTGCCTTCTGGATTCCAGCTTCCTTTTTTCCCTCCTAGGCATCTGTCACTTGGATTTCTGGCCTCTACCTTCTCTCTTCAGGACATAGCCAGATCAGATTCCATGCACAGCACTTCCATCAGGACACAGTACACTCCAGAACTTTCAAAGTGCCTGTCTTTCAAAAGAATCTAGACATTTCTGCTTTTTCACTTCTGTTGATTATAGTACCCAACACATGGCTTTTATGACCCTCCTAGCCTGACTGTGCTTTTCGCATTTCTGCTCTAGGGGCAGCCAGCCCTCCTCTGGTTCTGCAGATGTACCTGGCCCACACCAGCCTCTGGCCTTTTTCATGTCTGGAACCCTGCCTTATCACACATTCCATCCCTGCTTGCTCTCCAGGACCCTGCCTATGTTCCACCTCTGGGCCAGTTCAGCCTCCCTTCCTCTCACTCCTGAAACATTTACATTTGTTATTGTAGAGTTGAGTACTTAATTACATTCTATCTGTACTATATACTGTGGCTTCATCCATGTCAATATGTGGCCAGCCAAACACTGGAGACCTGGAAGGCACTAAATAACTACTCACGGATTAATTTAAAAAGTTGTGTGCCCAGTATTATACAATGCCCTTAAAGATGAAGGTTCAAGAAAAAGGCAAGCAGGTTATAGCCATCTTGCCCACGGAGGCAGATGCTTGCCCAGCACAATCTTAATATAAATGTCACTGCGTCGCGGGTTTCTTTCACTGATATCAAGACAAACCCAGGGAACCTCTTCTAAGATCCTGCCTGAGCTGCACTTGTGCCATGGAATGTGCCAAACCATTTATGCATGACTTATCAATGTAGACACAAACCCTGAAATTAAAAAAAATTCAAAATCAAAATAAAGAGAAGCAGTTGGTTTCTGTGGGTCTTTACCCAGTCTCTCCAAAAGTCTCGAGTCCCAGTGCTGTCCTGCAATGACACTCGTACGAGGCAATCATGAAGCCTGTTATGTAATATAATCCTAGGTGTGGAGTCTGGCACTTCACATCTCCGTGAGCGTAGGATTTTGACTCTCAAATCACTCACACAGTGATTCAGTTTATCATAGAGCTTTAGCACATTTCTGTTCTGAGATGAAGTCAGATGAAGTTTGGAGAAGTGCCTGGCACGAAGTAGGCATTCAATGAACCAGAGTTGGTCTCCTCCTCCTTTCCCTTTCTCTCTACTCTACCAAACCCCTCTGTAAATGTTTGATTTTCCCCTCACCCAGCATGTTCCCTTTCAAGGGGTCTTATGGATCCTCTCTTGACTGTTCATTCTCCTACCTTGCTACTTTCAGAAGGCCCCCATTCTACATATCTCTCCCACAGCATCTTCACAAGATGGGTTTCTTTTCCTTCCATTTCAACAGCAAAATCCCTCACCTTGTGTTATGTTATCTTACGTCCCAAGTCTGTGATCTCTTTTGTAGCAGTCCCTCTGATGACCCCCAGGTCCTTCTTTGTGTGCGAGGTCACACCTATGCTTTTCTGTCCTCATCTTGAATTATAAGGTTATCCTCCCTGGCTTGGTAGGACAAGATCCACTGCCTGTGGAAGTGGGTGGGATACAGTGACCCAAGTCACAACTGAAGCCCTTAGCGACAGACCCCATGAAGAAAAGAAAGAAGGACAAGCTGGGACAAGTGTGTGAAAGCAGACAATAGTTGTTCTCCTGCCTCAAGTCTGGAATCTATGGTTCATGGGTGTGGACATCACCCTGGTGCTCTAGGAGAACAAGATGACACAGTAATGAGACAGCAGGCTCTGAAGCTAGACAGCCTGGCTGAACAGAGCTGGACAAACTTCAGCTGTTACTTAGGTTCAGATATTAACAATGCTACCCACTATGGCCTGGGTAGAACTTTAACTCCCTTATGCTGCAGTTCTCATCTGAGAAAACAATAGCATTTACCCAGAGAACAGCATCCCAGCACGTAGTAAGGGTCTCAGCTCCCATTACCATAAGTGAGGGGCATAGAGTATCTATGGGCCAGGTATCTGAAACTAGACAGCTCTGGTTCATATCCCAGCTCCATCCTGTAAGGAACTCTGTGACCTGAGCAAGTGACTAGCACTTCTACCTCTGTTTTCTCATCTGTGAAACCAGAATAACCATGGTATGTTATCTGCCTAACAGGTTATCACGAGATCTAAATGCATGAATACATGTAATCATATTAAATGTTATTATGAAAGTAATCAGAAAGCACCTGTCTTGACTTACAGGTGTGGCTGATCCCAAATGGGATATTCGTAAAATGTTCCGAGGCACTTCGAAGAAAAGCCTTGGATTGGGAAGAAAAGACCGAGATTTAGGAGCTAGCTCTGCCCCTTATTAGCAGGGGAACCCTGAGCTGCCACCTAACTTCTCTCAGCTGCAAGGCTGCTCATAAACAAGGTGTGAGAGGAACACTTTCCCTCCCTAGCTCACTAGAGTTTCCACCCACACACTAAAGGCAAACAGTGCCTCCCCGTGTTGTGCAACATACCATCATCCATGGTGGCATTGTTTTATCACATAGATGTGAACAGACCACACACTTTGGTGGACTTATTATCCCTGAAAACAATAAAAATGCCCACTTTATTTAAGTGTGAGAATTTGCCGCAGGTGTGCTCTTACTGGGGCTCAGTTAACCTGGGTATCAGGACTTAATGACTCCCAGCTCAGATTTGCACAGAGAACAGAGCAGAAACAGTTCCACCCAGCCAACTCTCTCACACATATTCCCTTTCTTTGTTTCTATCTCCATTTCCCATCTGGGTCAAAAACATATGTTTTGTATGATTGAGAGCAGGAGTGGAGGGGGAGTGCTCTGAAATTCTAGTTAACTCCCCTCAGAAGACAAAGGACAACAAAGAGAATGGCTTCTCCTCACCTGTGTAGTTTGTGTTGCTTTCGTAGACATCTGAATTGGCCATGATGCCTTGGCCAGTGGTGGTGACCTCACTGAAGAGCATGCAGCTGTCAACGTCATCTGCAGAGCTGGCCGAAGAACACAACAGTCCGAAGCATAGAAACAGCCTGAGTGGAAGCAGCGTGGAGCTAAGGACTGCCATGGTCTTGACCTGTTTGGAAACTGCTGGGCCCGGTACTGGGTAATACCTGTGACTCTGCAGCTGTTTATATGCTCCAGGGCTGGAGCGTCTGTGTGAAGTCATATATGCAAATCTCCTTCCCACTCCTCCCTAAAATGAACTGGTGTCTGGAATTTGGCGCAGGCTATCACCCAGGAGTGAATCTCATGGTACTCGTCAGCATGACCCTTTACAATTCCAGTTTTGCTCAAGAAGGGGAAGGTACTGATCATGGTTCTATTTTGCATCTCATTCATCTCAGCATCTGCTATTTGAAGAAAGCTGTTGAGAAAAGGCTTAGTGCTGGCAAAGTGAAATTCAGAGTTGAGTAATCACATACTTGGCCCATTTAGAAGCACCACACTACTCCCTGTAGGGAATTTAGGCATAAAAGCTCTATTTTCTTGGAATATTACATATCCTTTTCTATCTCTCCTTTATTGAACATGTTTCCAATCCCAGTTTCTTTTGTGACTAGCATAAAATGTAGGAAGACTGTGCCTTTGGATTTATATTTATTTTTTGGAAATAAACAGCTTTGATCCACCTTGCTCTTGACACATTCTTCCATAGCACCATAGTACAAGGAAACTACTTAAAGAATTAGAAAATATGTTTTCTTGTATCTCTCCTCTGATTTTTATGATTTACTCACTAATCCTTTAGTATTATGTGAGTAGAAAGGAAACCAAAACAATGGAGAATTGAATCAAGATGATATTTATAAATGTTTCTTCAAGAGAAGCACATACAGAATGGTAGAACAAGGACCTCTGAAAAATCTCCTCCTCCAGAAAAGCAATGAGAACAAAAACAGTCAAAATAAACTTTTTCAGAACTCTGGAAATTAAGCAAAGGTTTACAAAAATCTGACAAGCATTTTTTAAAGAAAAATGGCTGAATCTCATTGAACACAATGAGCATGGTGGCATTGTAACTTGGCTTATTTACACCCCTCTCACTACACCTCTGCACTAGCCTTAGAAACCAGCAGCCTTGCCACCATGGGAGCCATGCAGACTGGCAAACTAGCAGCCAAGGGAAGGGGTCAGAATGGGCTTGGAGCGCTCCAAAAAGCCTCATTTCCAGAGGATTGTCACTATGTGACGTGTCTGGAAATTGCCTATAAATCTGAATTCTCAGGTTTTATTAGCTGACTACCAAGTGGACTCAGCAGAGCCTTCAGTGCTCCACACATGGTAAAGAAGATAGACTTCTTTAGAATTATTATTATTTTTTTCATGGTGGGTGCCTGGTTTATTCAACTCTCAGAGCTCCATCCCTGGCCAACGAACAGAAGTAAATAGCTAGGAGCTGTGGGGCCCAAACAGAGCGGGGCTGTGCAGTTATCAGGAGATAAAAGGAGCTCAGCTAAGTAGCCAGAGCAGCATCAGGGCCAGGCGGAGCAGAAAAGGCCCAAGCACACAGTGCCCAGCCTCACTCATGGCCCCAGCATAGAACCTTGCCACTTCCTCATTGGGGTTGCCCTGGGCCGGGTCGAACCACATCTGGATGCAGCGGCCACTCCCTCAGGTGTAGTTGCTGACTTTGTAGGAGTGACTACAGATTTCACTGCACAGAGAAGTAGATGTGGGGAAGTAGAAATGGAAGGGATGGCAGGCAGCTCTCTCTGGATACTGGTTATACCCTGAGGTCCAGGTCCAGCCCTTTTGCCAGTTGCTCTTGCTGGTGTAGGAGGTGCGGCAGTCCTGCCACCATTGCTCACAGTCCTCTCTGCACAGGGGCATGTGCAGGATGTGCTCCTTGTGCCAGCCCTGGGTTCACCTCCTGAATCCAGAGCCCCAGGTTGGGGGAACACTCATATAGGCAGGTGTCCTGGATGAAGTCCTTTTTGCAGGCATTGATTTGCAATGGTTCCAGTTGAATCTGTACAGGTAGGAAATATCCTTATGGGCTTCCTGGCTGGTGTTGGTGAAGCAGCAGGAATTCTTCTTCCAGGGGCTGCACTGCTTATGCAGCTTGTCCTCTGGGCTTGGCTTTTCCTTGTGGTGCTTGGTGTCCATACAGACATTGAGAAGCTCAGTTCTGGGCCACGCTGTCCGTACTGCGGCCACCCCCACCAGAAGGAACAGCATCTGCGTTGTCACCAGCTGGGCCATGTCAGTCTCTGAAAGAAGAGCTGTGGTCTGGGAGAGGAAGTGGTTTCTGGTCTGGCTCAAGCTTCTGCTCCACTCTATAGTTCCCCTTGCCCTCCTCCAGGGCACAGCTGAGGTTTAGTGGCTTGAATCCTGTGACAGGCAGGGAGGGTTAAGGCCTCAGAAGACTTCAGCAGGTGAAGGACCATCAGACCCCCTCAGGCCTCTCTTCTGGCTTTATCCTTTAGAATTAATTTATAAAAGTCAGTAAACAGACAATAGCAGCAGCAGCAGCAGCCGCCGCAGCAAACAATAATAACCAACAGAAACTACAATAAAACCTGGGAAGGAGAGGTATTGCACATCCAGAATGACTACATTATATTTTTTAAATGTCCAGTTTCAACAAAAGATTACAAGACATGCAAAGGAACAGGAAACTATGGTCAGTACACAGGAAAACCTCCCAATGAATAGGAATTGTCCTCAAGGAAAACTGGATATTAGACCTAGTAGACAAAGATGTTATCTCAAATATTATAAATATATTCAAAGAAGTAAAAGAAAGCAGGTCTAAAGAGTAAAAAGAAAGTATGAGAATAATGTTTCACCCAATAAAGAATATTAATGAAGAGATAAAAATGATTTAAAAAAAACAAATAGAAATTCTACTGTGGAAAAGTATGATGACTAAAATGAAAATTTCAGTAGAAGGGCTTAACAAAAGATTTTAGCCAGCAAGAGAAAGTATCAGCAAACTTGAAGATTTTCAATAAAAATATAGAATAAATTTATCAAAAGAAATGTAAGACTTGTATACTGAAAACTATGACACAGGACCCAAAATAGCCAAAATGGTCTTGAAAAAACAATAACAACAAAGTTGGAAGGCTCACACTGACTGAAATTTCAGAACTTACTACTAAGCTGTAATAATCAAGATAGCATGGTACTGGTGTAAGGATAGACACATATAAATCAATGGACTAGAGTGAAGAGTCCAGAAATAAACTCATACGTTTAGAATTAATTGATTTTTTTGACAAGGCTGCCAAGACAGTTTGATGAGGGGTGGGGGGAAGAATAGTCTTTTCAACAAATGGTGCTGGAACAACTGGATATCCACGTGCAGAGAAATGAAATTGAACCCCCAAATCATACCATGTAGAAAATTAACTCAAGGTGGGGTCAAAAACCTAAATGTAAGAGCTTAAACTATAAAACTCAGGGGAAAAAACAGGTATAAACTTTTCATGTCCTTGGATTAGGCAACAGTTTAATAGATAGAATGCCTAAAAAAAAAAAAAAAAAAAAAAAAAAGAATGCCTGAAGTACAAGCAACCAAAGAAAAAATAGGTAAATTGGATCTCATCAAAACTAAAGCTTTCATTCTTCAAAGAATGCTATCCAGAAATTAAAAAGACTACCCAAATAATGGGAGAAAATGTTTGCAAATATCTGTCTGATAAGGGCCTACTACCCAGAATATATAAAGAACACTTACGATTCTTTTTTTTTTAACACTTACAATTCAACAATAAAAAGACAAGTATCATAATTTAAAAATGGGCAATGAATACTTTCTCCAAATAAGATAAATACAAAAGATGCTCAGCATTATTAGTTATTAGGAAAATGCAAATAAAACCTCAAAGAGAATACCACTTCACAGCCACTAGGATGGCTAATTGACAGATAATAAGTATTGGTAAGGATTTAGAAAATTTGTAACCTTCATGCATTGCTGGTGGGAAGGTAGCCAGTTTGGAAAACAGTTTGGCAATCCTTCAAAAAATTAAACATAGAATTACTATTATAGGAACCAGCAACTCCACTCCTAGGTATATACTCAAGAGAATTGAAAATGTATGTCTGCACAAAAACTTGTACATAAATGTTTATAGGAGCATTATTCCTAAAGCCAATAGGTGGAAACAACCCAAGTATCCATTAATTCTTGAATGGATACAAAATTATGATATATCCAACAATGGACTTCTATTCAGCTATAAAAAGGAACAAAGTATTGATAGATGCTACAACATGGATAAGCCTTGAAAACGTTATACTAAGTGAAAGAAGCTAGATACAAAGGATCACAAATGGTATGAAAGCACTTATATGAAATATCCAGAAGAGGCAAACTGACAGAGACCAAGTATTTTCCAGGGATGGGTGTACGTGTGTGTGTGTGTGTGTGTGTGTGTGTACATGCACGCCCATGTGTGCAGATTTGTGGTTTCTTTTTGGGTTGATGGAAGTGCTCTGGAATTAGATAGTTGTGACAGTTCATAATTGTGTGACTATACTAAAAACCACTAAACAATTTTATGGTATGGGAATACATCTGAGTAAAAGTTTTTACTTATATACTATTATATGTAAGCAAGTTGGGGGTAGTAAAAAGAATGCAGCAAAACTTTAATATTAGATCCTGTTTAATTTGGGAGAGTTTTAACCTATCCGGCTTTTAGTTTCCACTTCTGAAAATTGGGGCATTAATACCAATCTTACATATTTTTATGTATGTTCAATGAGAAATACATGTAAACTGTTTTGGAGGATGAGATGGGTCTGGCACATAGTAGCTGTATAACACATGTTCACATGTTGATTTGTTCCCTCCCTTCTGACTTTCCTTCCTTCTTTCACACCAGATTAAGGCAATAGGTCAGAAGAAGAGCTGTTGATATGGACATCACTGTGTAAACCTCCTTGTGAACTGGGGGCAGAGGATTGGGACAGAAGAGAAAAGTGATAAAGCAGAATTGTTCCATTCATTTACTGCGTTGTGGAGCTCAGCCCTAAAGATGGCCCATATGGACTCACCAACGTTGCTTCTGGGAGGAGGGAGCTGCCTGTTGGCTGCAGGGACGTATGTTGACAAAACAAAATTAATCTTTGATTCCTTCCAGAAAGGACTTCAGTTTTCTTGAGAATAGGAGACCACAAGAAAACTAGTTTAAAAAAACAAACAAACATGTATTTGGACTTTGAAATATTCCTCTACATGTTTCTCTCTAATTTTGGACTCTAGTTCCTGGAAATTCACACTCTTTGAAAACTGCATAGGTGATTCTAGGACAGTGCTTTTAAATCTTGAATGTGCATTCAAATCATGTGGAGCATCTTGTAAACATGCAGTTTCTGATTATTTTGATTCAGTGGGACCAATGTGGGGCCTGAGACTTCTCATTTATAACAGGATCCCAGAGGATACTAAGATGTAGCTAATCCCTGGAGCTCACCTTGCAAAGCTCACCTTGATCTGAGTAAACCAGGTTGGGACTGAATGTCAGGCTAGTTACTAAAGTCAGAAAAGTTGGGCTCTGTGACTGTGCTGGGTACTCCGAAGTTTCCAGTTGGCCTAGAGCTTGTATGCTGAGACTTCATGATGCAGAAAGTGGTGGGCACTTCCATATCTCTGTCTCTCTAGGAAGTACAGCTTTCAGACAGCAGAGAGCAGCTGGTCTTCCTAAGGTTGGAGTCTAAAGAGAAGTTCCCTGAAATTCCCCAGGAGCAACCACTGGTGAATGCAGGGATCAGGAACCTGAGGCACTGTGGCTGGTTTTTGATCTAATCTCCCAAGTGTGTCAGAGGTGAGGGATGCAGCTTTGCCACAGGTTTTAGAGTCACAGAAGCCCCCATTTGAATCCTGCCCCTCATGTCGTGACCTTGGACTGTATTTAACCTGTTCTGAACCTCAGTTCTTTAAGTCATATTATGGAGTTAACAATACAAACCTTGCAAGATTGTCTCAAGTTTTTTTTTTTTTTGTTTTGTTTTTTTTTTTAGATTGTATCAAAGTTTAAGAGAGAACAAAGGTTACATGCCTGCCATCGTCTGCCTTCAGTAAATGGTGGTTCTTAGCAACCCCGGGCAGAGCAGGGTGCAAATCTAAGAGAAGGCCTCCAGGGAGAGGGAGAGGGCTGGAGAATGTTTACAGCATCTCCTTTGTCCATGGTGGATGCTTACGACAACACCTTGACTTTGGGACTAATTGGGTTGTACTCTTTGCTTTTTTATATTTTTAATTTTTTATTATTATTTTTAAAATATTTTATTTACTTATTCATGAGAAATACACACACACACACACACAGAGAGAGAGAGAGAGAGAGAGAGAGAGAGAGAGGCAGAGACACAGGCAGAGGGAGAAGCAGGCTCCATGCAGGGAGCCTGACATGGGACTCAATCTCAGGTCTCCAGGATCAGGCTCTGGGCTGAAGGCGGTGCTAAACCACTGAGCCATCTGGGCTGCCTCTCTTTGCTTTTTTAGATCAGGGTGTTGGGTATTGCGCTTTTGAGGATTCCATAGGGTGGATCCTTATGCCTTAGAGGACAATCAGGCAGCCAGCAGTTTAGAAGATATAGCTCATCTTTTTCATTCTCCAAGGCTTACAAATTCTCAGGGAGATAACACACTATTGTATATGACATTAAGAATTTTCAAACTGTGGGTGACGGGCACTGAGGGGGGCACTTGATGGGATGAGCACTGGGTGTTTGCTATATATTGGCAAGTTGAACTCCAATAAAAAAATAAAATAAAAAAAGAATTTTCAAACTGAACTGGCTCTAAGAGATCACTTTATTTTATTTTCTAAAGATTTTATTTATTTGTGAAAGACAGAGAGAGAGAGGCAAAGACACAGGCAGAGGGAGGAGAAGCAGGCTCCCTGTGGGGAGCCTGATGTGGGACTCAATCCCAGGACCCCGGGATCATGACTTGAGCCAAAGGCAGATGCTCAGCCACTGAGCCACCCAGGCATCCCTAAGAGATCACTTTAATCAAACTTCCTCATTTATGTCTGAGAAAACTGAATACAGAAAGGTGAAACTTTCCTAAGGCTATAGCCATACTTAGTGCCAGTGTCAGGGCTGAGACCACACTGCCCACCTCTTCGCTCCAGCCAGGTGTTTTCTTCACTGTACAGTTTTACTACTGATTACATGCCTGCACCTACTTAGCATTTGAGATTCAGATGGACCAAAGTCAATGTATAATACATTTTAATTTTAATATTTATTACATTATAATAATTAAAAACATTACCTAATTTTAATTTTAATAGTAAATTAACATTAATAGGCATGTGTACTTTGTGATATATTTGGGACTCTTACTAGTCTATTTGCATTTTATAGAACTATAGAGATAAATGTACTCTTGCCATAATTAATTGTTATCTTTCCTCGAGACATTTGTTGGTTACATTGGTAGCTTCATTTAGTCCTAAATTGTGTCGGTGGCACAGTTGGGTTAGCACAGTGCTTTACCCACATTGTCTCATTTGCATCTTTGATCAGGAGACTAGGATTGGGGGGCACTAAGTCAACTGTCTAATGTCACACAGCTTTAGGGGAAAATACCCCTGCCTTATAGTCATTCATTGTGACTCCAGGCTGATGACAGTTCTTTTGTTTTCATGGAATAGGAGGATGAGAACAAAATGGTGAGATTTTGAAAGAGAATATAAAAATTTATCAATTTAAGGGCTCACCTTTTCTTCCAACATTATAGTTTTCTGACATTTTGTTATTAAAATGTCCTTTCTGTTGTGAAATTATGGTCATTGTAGATTGTAGGTTGTAAATCCCTCCTTTCATCTGTTTGTTTTTTTTAAATGTCCTTATTTGGCAAAATTAAAAATTGATACACTTTCTAGGTCCCTGATGTCCAAAATCTGGAGACCAGGGATCTACAAAGATTTACTTTGTGTAGGAACATCCAGAAATGCCTTGTGTTACTGTGGCAAGAAGTAGGGATTACTGGCATTTAAGTAGGAGCTGGTGTTCAAAGACCTCTTTTTCAATAAGTGTGATATTGAATCTTTTTGTTGTTGTTGTTCTCTAATTAGGTTTCCAGAACTTACACACAACTGAATGTATATACCCTTTGACCACCATCTTCCTTTTTCTTCTACCTCTGAGACCCTGGGAAACATCATTCTAATGTTGGCTACTATTTTTTTTTTAAGATTTTATTTAAAAAAATAAAGATTTTATTTATTTATTCATGAGAGACACAGAGAGAAAGAGAGAGGCAGAGACACAGGCGGAGGGAGAAGCAGGCTCTATGTAGGGAGCCCGACATGGGACTCAATCCCGGGTCTTCAGGATCACACCCTGGACTGAAGGTGGTGCTAAACTGCTGAGCCACTGGGGCTGCCCTGTCTGCTACTATTAATTCAACTCTTATTTTTATATTTAGATTCCACATATAAGTGAGATCATGAAGTCTTTATTTTTCTGTGGGTGGCTTATTTCATTTAGCATAATGTCCTCTAATTTTATTCATGTCACAAATGGCAGGATTTCCATCCTTTTTAAGGGCTGAATAATATTTCAGTGTTTGTCTATGTATGAGTATATGTGTATATATATACACATGAAATCCATATATTCATATGTATGTGTATATATCACAATTTCTTTACCTATTTATCCATTTCTTTATCCATTTTGCTGTTTCCCTATCTTGGTGACTCTGAATAATGAACATGGGAGTTCAGATATCTCAAGGAAAGTGATTTTATTTCCTTTGGATGTATACTCAGAAGTGGGATTGCTGGATCATTTGATAGCCATATTTTTAATGTTTTTGACAAACCTCCACATTGTCTCCTAATGGCTGTGTCAGTTTACCATTAGCATAGATTTATTTATTTACTGACAAACCTCCATGTTGTTTCTCCTGATGATTGTGTTGTTTACCATTAATATTTATTTATTTATTTATTTATTTATTTATTTATTTATTTATTTAAAGGTTGGGGAGGAGCAGAGGAAGAGGGACAAGCAGACTCCATGCTGAGCACAGAGCCTGATGTAGGGCTTGATCCCTCAACCCCTTGAGATCATGAAATCAAGAGTTGGATGCTTAACCAGTGAGCCACCCAGGTGCCCCATCATTAACTTTTAAATGTTGCCAGGAGGTATTTTCTTTTTTCTTTCTTGTATTGAAATGTAATTAATGGACAGTGTTATATTAATTTCAGGTGTACAATATAACAATTCAGCAATTCTGTATATTACTGAGTAGTCATAAGGGAGTTGAACCTTTTAAACTCCTCCTTCTAACATTAGCATTTGTAGTCACTCCAAAAATCCAAAATCAGTTACATTCATTTTTAGGCAGAAAAAAAAGTGTCGAGGATCCTCAGCATCTGGTCATAGAGTGGGTTGGTGGGTGAGGAAGTGAAATGAGACAAGAGAAGTCAGGGATCAGTGCTTCCCAATCCCCAAACAGAAGAGGAAGTGGAACAGGGATCCCCAGCAGAGGGAGGAGGTGTGTTTGGACAGCCCCTTCACTGCCCAGCTAGTGGGAGTTCCTCCCTGGAGAGACAAGAGCTCTCTTCCTGAGAGGAAGTATCCTGCCAGGTGCCCTGGTCAGAAACCCCTGGAGACAAATGGCTTTCCTTAGTTCCTCTTAGCTACACTTTGGCACATCTTTGGAGGCTCTGGCATTTTACCAAGAAATTCAAATGCATTTTCCTGACTGTTTAACTGGACAGTTTAATTGTGAAAACATACGGGACACTTTAATCAGTGGGACATGAGCTGAACTCCCAGAAGGGGCAATGGACCAGTGTGGTGGGTGAACTGACAGGATGCAGCAGAGGCAGCTCTCCAGGGGCAAAGTCACTACTTATGGGAATCCCCTTACATCCAGTTCTTTAAAAGAATATTGATTTTCTATTATCCTACTTTGTTCATGTAGGATTTAAGGTAACTTACAGAAATGCCTCTGCCTTTGCCTCGTGTCATGATCCTGTGGTCCTGGGGTCTCGGGGTCCTGGGATGGAGCCCCACATCAGGCTCCCCACTCCATGGGGGCCCGCTTCTCCCTCTCCCTCTGCCTGCTGCTTCCCCTGCTTGTGCTCTCTCTCTCTCTCTGTGTCAAATAAATAAATAAAATCTTTAAAAAGAAAATAATTGTTTCATTATTTGAGTCATAGAAACATCTTTTAATTCATTTAATTCCCTTAGATGCTATTGACTTCTGCCATTAATCATGAACAGTGATTTTTTTTTCCTTTTGGTATTGATTTGATAGAATGCACTAGCATTTAAATATCACTACTGTATACTATGGTGTCTTATCTTTTCTAAAAACCAAACAAATGAACCTCCTGATAACAAATAGGCTCTATTTCTAGCCTTGTATACAAATATAATTTTGTCACTTATGTAATTTGTTGATACATTAATTTCAGAGTTCTTTGTAGCCCTGTTTCCTGAGACTTTGAGAAATTCCAGCTTACTAAAGAATATGTCTTTCAGTTGAGAATTATTACTTCAAAGATTTTTTAAAAAATAACATGTAAAGGCTATTTTTTAAACTTTTTTTAGTTTTTTATTTTTATTTTTAAAAAATATTTTATTTATTTATTTATGAGAGACACAGGCAGAGAGAGAAGCAGGCTCATGCAGGGACCCCGACGTGGGACTCGATCCCGGGTCTCCAGGATCATACCCTGGGCCAAAGGCAGGCACTAAAGCACCGAGCCACTCAGGCTGCCCTAAACTTTTTTTAAATAAAAGTTTTATTGTATAAAAATAGAACTACCATGTACACAGGGAAAAGAGCACAAAAATTTAACTGATACAGAACAACTGAAAGTCACAATTATCCAATGTTGTTTGTAATTACTTTTCAATTTCTTAAACAGCTCCCCTCAACTTGTTTTATTTATTTATTTATTTTTTAGTATTCTTGCCAATTTTTCAGTTGAAACAGCATCAAGTTTTCAAAAAATTAAGAGCCTCAGGGAAGGGACCAGCTTTCAAGATAACAAAAGTGACACTGAGAGTCTCTTCCTAACAGGGACCAATTCTATATAAAAATTTCTTAAGAGTAACTATTGAGTCTTGTGGAATAGTCTATGTATCTCAGAGACCATCAGGGATGAATTAGAACACTGACATAAATGGTCCAGTTTGGAGAGAGGACAAACAAAATAGCTGCATTTCCTTGTCAGATGAACTCATGCAAGGAAACCAGGGAGAAGCTCAGAAAATATAGGCAATGGCTGCTCAAAAAGAATTAGGAAGGCATTCTAAATGCCACATATTGTTAACAGTGTGCAAGTTAATGCAATCAGAGGGAGAAAACAGGAAACTTTTTAATAATAGCTGGGTACAGGTCTTGAGAATTCAAGAAAACAATCAATAGTAGACAAAGGAGCCAAAAGTCTCCTCAGTTGACGGTTAGGACCTAGATAGTCTTCCTAATGGCTCCAAATAGTCAAGGAAATCTATTGTTGCCAAAAGCATCAAAGCAATTCTGATTTTTAAAAAGCCAGACAGAATTTTCTGCTTCTCTTCCAAGATCGATTACCTTTGAAGGAAAAACACACCAGGAAGCAAGACAAAAACAAAAACAAAAAACCAAAAAACAAACCCAACCACCAAACCTACAGAAACAAAGAAACAAAACCCCCCACTGATGCTAAAGAGAAGCCGTTTTTTACTCACATTTCCAATTAGAGTAACAATACTTTTGCTTTTTTTCTACATATGAACAATCCTAGGACATTCCCCTGAAAAGTAGATGTGTAAAGGCTATTTTTAAGTGATCATTGAAATTCAAACAAAACAGGACACCTGGGTGGCTCAGTGGTTGAGCATCTGCCTTGGGCTCAGGGTGTGATTCTGTGATCCTGAGATCTGGGATTGAGGCCCTCATCGGGCTCCTGTAGGGAGTCTGCTTCTCCCTCTGCCTGTGTCTGCCTCTCTCTCTGTGTGTCTCTCATAAATAAATAAATAAATCTTAAAAAAAAAAAGTCTTGAAATTCAAACATAAAATCTAAAAATTCTAATGGAACTTGTGGATCCTAAGAATACACTAGATGCCATTGGGAGATATACTTATTTATTTAAATTATTTATAATGTGTTGATTATTAATAACCAATATCATATTTTAAGAACTGATACAAATATTACTGTTTTATTTTTTGGCACCAATAAAATTATATAAAAGGTAATATGTTAACTTTTTTATGAATACATTTTTGGGTATGCACAATATATATTCTCCAAGCCAGAGATTTTGATCCAGGTGGTGTACAGTAGGGTCAGATATCTGCATTTTGAAAGTTCTGTAGGATTGAGAAGTGCTCTGCTGGATGGTGGAGAAAACAAAAATAAATCAGATATCAGGGCCTGGTAAGAAGTAACTTTAAAAAAAAAAAGATTTATTTATTTATTTTGAGCAGGAGACAGCGTGTGCACATGTGTGCAAGCAGGAGGAAGGGAGAGAGGAAGACACTCAAGACTCCCTACTGAGCCTCAATCCCAGGATACTGAGATCATCCCAAGCTGAAACCAAGAGTTGGATGCTTAACTGACAGAGCCAGCCAGGTGCCCCAGAAGTGACTATTTTTGAGCTCTCTTGAGACTTAACTTCGTGAGTTTCTTTCTAACTGTTGTATTGAATTCTCACGACAATCCTGAGCAAGGAAACTTCACCTCCATTTTATAGAAACTAAGATTTGGCAATATTAAGTGAATTGACCAGAAGCTAGTAAGTAAAGGAGCTGAGATATAAAAATATTTATGTCTACACTATCTTGTTACAAAAATGATTTGGGACTATGAGCAGGGATTTGAACCCAGGCCTTTGTTTTGGCTGTGTGTGGGTTCCTGCCAGCCTATGACATCTCACTATGAAAGATTCTATAAGCAAAAAGTGATTTGGTTCAGGCTTAATAGGAACATTGCCTTGATCTTCTGAAATTGATGCTCTGGTGCTTTTATTTTATAAGAAATTCTCAGGAACTCTCATATTTATTAACTATGAGTAATAAGGGTGCTCTTTTATTGTAGGTAGAACTATGCTTTCCAGCTGTTTTACTTTGAGGGAATAAGTACTATCATTTTTATTTGCTTACTCCAGAATAATAGTTGCCACTTGGGGGGTGATTTTGCCATCTAGGGGCATTTGGTCATGTCTGGAGGCATTTTTGCTTGTCACAGCTGATGGTGGTGGGATTGCTACTTAAATCTAGTGAGTAGAAGCTAGGGGTGCTGCAAAATACCTGTGATGCACAAGACAGCCACCACGATAAAGAATTATTCAGCCCCAGATGCCAGTAGTGGTGAGGTCGTGAAACCCTGCTCTAGAGGAAAGGAATTATCTGGTATGTAGAATATTAATGGTTTTAATAATAACAAATAGATGCTATTTATTAAACATCCATGGTGTTCTTGGAATCACTTCCAAAGGAACCTTAAAAATGATTTCTAATCTCAGAAAGCTTCTACACCAATGGGAAATCAAGAGAGTTCTGAGAATTTGAGCTTCTATCAAAAGGGAAAAATCAGGGGCTCCTGGGTGGCTCAGTCAGTTGGGCATTCACCTCTTGATCTCAGCTGAGGTCTTGATCTTGTGGGTTCATGCCCACTCTGGGCATGGAGTCTACTTAAAAAAAAATAAAAATTTTTTTTTTTTGTAAAGGGAAAAATCATAGTCCATACAATGAGAAGGAGGGAAGATGCCCCTTCTGTGTGGGCAGGTAAGAGCAGGATCTCTGAAGTCAAGAAGAAAGATCTGTGTTGTGTATCTGCTTCTCTGTTGGTTATCCACATGATCTCAAACCAATATATTGAACTTCTCTATTCTCTGGTTTATAAAATGGGGATAATGGTAGTACTTATTATAAGGTTGTTGGAAGCTTTTTAATGAGATGGTACATGTAAAGTGCAGTGTTTGGCATAGAGAAAGCACTCATTAAATTCTTATTTTACTTCTTATTTATTAGAGAGATTCCACTGAGGTGGTGCCTGGGAGCTGTTCACACCTCCTCCAAAGGGGAATTCCAAGGATCCCAGGCTTCACCGCCTCCTTGAGCAATGATAGGTGAGTCAGGGCTGCAAGAGCTTCACTCTGGCTCCAGGACACAGCCTGTCCAGCTGGTAATGAGCTGTCCATTGCAGCTGAGTTGAGATGGAGCTGGGCTTGGTTGGCTAAGGGGAAGCAAGAAAGGAAGATAACAAATTCTTTTTTCTTGTGAAACTTTATAAACTGAAGGCCTTTATCTGTAGAGGAGCAGCAGAGTATGGAGCAGATGTATTAATGTCTCTATTTGTGAATAAAAACTATGATTTAGAGCTGCAGCTGCTCTAGCTTCCTTCCCCAGGCAGGAAATAAGCTCTCCTAGTCCTAGAACCCTTTAGGGGCGCAGGGAGGTTGGCTTGGCCCCCAGAGATTAAGGTGAAGACAGAGGGTGGGGGAGTTCTTGCCTTGGACACCTGCCAGATTCTCTACTAATGAGGTCATTCTGGCTCTTCACCTTTGTTTGACATGGAGTTTACCAGAGAAGGGCACCCTACCTTTATCCTTTGTTACCTATACCCTTGCTGCCTTTTCCTGTGTTTTGTCAACACAGGATGGTATTTTTAGTTTTGTTTTGCTGATATCATTGCAACCCTGTGTCCTTGTGCCTTCCTTGTCTGGGGCAATCATCTTCTAGGTGAGGAGTTCCAGAGGAAGGTGTGTAGGGATCGCCATGTATGATGTGTGCAGGTGTGGCACCATTAGCTGGATCTAACAATCTCCTCTTTTGTTGTGCAGTGATTCTGTGGGTTCTGGGCTTGAGCTTCCCTTGGCTTGGCTTGTGGCTCTCTTGGCAGCTTTTGTTGACTCCCTTCTGTGTTTCAAGTTGTAGGGGAAGGCCGCTGGACAGTAGGTGGGTGAGACTAGGGACCTCCCAGGAGAGGCTGAGGGACATGGCAGCTCTATTTCACACAGATCCATATTGATTTGTCTTCTCATATCCTTTGGATAGTCCATGTCTTGTATACTAGGAACTTCCCGGAGGCTTGTTTCCAAGAGAGGGGCTTGTTTCTAAGAGAGGACTGAGAAAATGGTTGCAAAGCACAGTTGTGAGTATTTGTGGGAACATCAGCTGCCTCAGGTGCAGCATGTAGAATTAGCTAGTGGGCTGCTCAGGCCTGGCACTGCCAGCAGTTTATAATATCAGGACTCCACATACAGCCAGCGATGCTAGGACTTTAAGTCCATAATCTTCTGCCTCCCAAAATCTTGCCCACCATTATTTCCTTAGATTGCTCATGTACACTGTCACCCTTAGGTGATGAACTGACATACCATTCTCATTTTTTAAAAGATTTTATTTATTTATTTGATAGAGAAAGAGAGAGAGGGAGAGAGAGGGCACAAGCAAGGGTAGTGCAGAGAGAAGGAGAAGCAGACTTCCTGCTGAGCAGAGAGCCTAACATGGGGCTTGATCCCAGGACCCTGAGATCATGACATGAGCCAAAGGCAGACGCTTCACCGACTGAACCAGCCAGGTGCCCCTTACATGTCATTCTCATTTGTTTCTATGCTTAGCTTGTGTTATCCAGATTGTGTTTCAAAGAGCATAGGCCTTAGAATTGATTTAAAATCACTACTCTCCCATCTACTAGTATATAACTTGCTGAGTCTGAGTTTCTTCATTTGTAATACCTGCCTTGTTGCCCTACTGTGGCAATCAATTCAATGATTATTTTCTGAGTGCTTACTAGGTATCAGGCAATGTGCTCAGCACTGGGGCCTGGGGGAGGGGGCACAAAGCCTAGTACCCAGTACTTGATCCCTGTTTTTGAATTTGGTTTAGTGTTGGGGGGTAGGCCTATAAGCAGATAGTTTCAAGACAGTGAGCAAATGCTAAGACAGAGGTAGGCTTAGGTATGCATTGGAGTACAAAGGAAAGACAGGAGTGCTTTTTGGAGTAAATGGAGGACGAGACATTTTGAAGGATGAGGGGTGGTTGGGGTGGGAGTTTCTGGATGAGAGGAATGTGGAGGTAAGAAACAGCATGGAGGGAGCAGCGAATTATGGAAACGTAGTGCTCAGGACAAGGGGTGACACAGCTGATGCTGGGGAATGACTAGGAAGGATTCAAGTCACCAAAGCCTTGTAGGTCATGTCAAGAATTTAAGACTCTATCCTACAGGCAATAGGGTTTTGAAGCAGGAGAGTGACGTGGCCAGATCTGAGTTTAGATCAGTCACTTTAGTGACTATGTGGGGAGTGCATGTGGGATTGAAAAATCTGGAATCAATCCAATCAGGAGGCTGTTGTAATAGTCCAGGTGAGTGATGATGAGCTATCACAAAGTAGTCATGAGGTGTAGGATATAGAAGGGAGGGGACAGAATTTAAATATTAAGGCAATGAAAAGGGCAGATTTAGAGATAGTTTGCTGGGGAGAGGGTGGAGTCAGGATGACTCCAGGTGTCTGGCTTTACTGGACGGGAGGATGATGATCCCGTTGACTAACATGGGGATCACTGGAGGAGCAGTTTTGGGGCGAGGGTGGAGATGGTGAGTTTAGGTCTCATTTGAGATGCCTGTGGTGTATCCCAATGAAGACGTCTAGCATAGAGTTGTATATACAAACCTGATGTTTGGGAAGAAAAGCCAGACTATGATAGAGACTCACTATCTGATGATAGCCAAAACACCAATGATGGAAGCTTTTGTCCAGGAGCATTGTGTGCAATGCAAAAAGCAGTAGTTTAAGGACTGATTGGCAGGGAATCCCAATGCTTAAGTGGTGGTTGGAAGAGGACTCCAAGGTGGAGACCCATGCTGACAGAGAGAGAGAGAGAGAGAGAGAGAGAGGCATGACAGTCACAAAGGAGTAGACGGTTTCAAGAAAGATTAAGCACTAGGGTCAAATGAAGCAGTAAGAAAAGTCTAGAAATTGTCCACTGGATTTTGGCAATAGGAAGGAATTGTTTTTTTGCTGGAATGTGGTAAGTAGGGGATCAGAAGCTGCAATGGAATGAGTTGGGGAGAGGAGGAGAGGCAGTGACAAGAGCAAGTAGAGGTTTCAGTAGAGAAAAAAGGAGGGAGATAAGATTGGGTTGGAAAGACCCAGGGGAAGGAAGGTTTCTGTTTATTTTTAAACGTTGCAAAACTGGAGTGTATTTATAGGCTAAGAGGTAGGAAACAGTAGAGAAGGAGGTGTTGGAAGGTAAGGGTGAAAGCTGAGGGAGACAGGTGCCAAGGCTGGGGAACACAGATGGAGGGACTGGCCTGGGGCAGGAGGAATAACCCTCATCCTGGGAGACTGGAGACAAGGAAAAGGAGGAGTGTGGAGACTGATGAGGATGTAGTAGGGACAGGAAGGTAAAGCAGCTCTCATTTTATGGCTTCAGTTTTCTCATCAAGTTAAGAAGAGGTGTTGTCCACCAAGACTGAGGGGGCTTTGGGGTTGGGTGGAGGGACTTGAAGAGGGATCTAGCAATTGGAACAGTTCCTAAGGAAAGTGGGGAGATGGCGGGCAAAGCACAAGTCTAAGGATTCTCAATTTGCAGCACTCTGAACCCAGTTGAGTGTGGAGACCATGGTGCTATGGTAGAATTGTGTGCTTTTCCTCAACAGCACTTGGCCTGGGCAGAAGGTCGATTACAGGATTTGTTAGGGTTGGATTTTTCCAGAAAAATGAGATTGAAGGTAGGTGCTTGTGACGGTATGGTTCAGGTGGTCAGCTGTGAGGTCTGGGCTGGACAGGCAGCAAATGAAGGACTCAGGGGACCAGGGATGCCTGTGATGCTGAGGAGCAAATGGAGTAGGAGTGAGAACAGGAAAGAGCCACACAGTAAATGGAATGCTGTTTGGGGCTGGACTATTAGATTTTGAGATTTCTTATAAGGGGCAGTTCTGACAACTGGATGTGGGGAACCCAGGGGGAATGGAGATGAGGAGGTTTGTGAGCTGTGAGACTGCAGCATGGAATGAGTTATGGACATCCAAATTACTTAGCCAGGTGGTAGATGTAAGGGACAGAGGGAAGCTATTAGCCTTCAGTGATGGGGTTGGAGGCCGTTAGAGCCATGGGGCTGAGTCTCAAAAGCAGAGACTTCAATTGGAAGGGGAAGAGTAAAGATTTTGAAATGGCACTGGGGAGTATAGAGGACAGCACTCCCTTGATCTGGTGCCAGTGGGGAGTGGGATATTGAACAATCTCCATGGAAGGTTATAAGGAAGTAGTCAGGCTGGAGTTGGTGTAGTTTGTGCTCTGTTTGGGGAGTGGTGGGGCTCAAATCTGAGCTTTCACCATACTTTAGGTCCTGGGGGGAGAGGGAGCACTTTTAACCAATGTGACCCCCACCCCCAGAGGGGCCACCTGTCTCTAATTTACCCAAGGTGCCAAGGAGGCTAGTGGTGGACTTGGGAATTGGTGTCATAGGGTAAGGTTATAGGGAAAGGACTGAAGGTGTAAGGGAGCTTAGTAGGCTTTGGGGGCTTTGAGTGGCACAGAGGAAATATTCTGAGAGAGGGAAGCAGAGAGACAGGGCGAGGGAAGGTGGAGGAGCACTGAGGTGTTGTGAGGAGGAGGGATGACTGGAGGGGCTTTCAATGCCAAGAGTGGATTGACTGCCTCTGAGGCATTAATAGATGGTGATTTCAAGGGTCCAGATGGAAGCCACTAGCCTCCTGGGGCGAGGCTGGAGCTCCCCAAGGATCCTGTCTGGATATACCACTGTGGTCTTTGGCATCTGCGTCACTGTCACAGGATGCTTATAAAAATGCATGTTCCTGCAATTTTACTCAGCTCCAAGGTTATTCTGAAGCATCTCCAGTTTGAAAACTCCCATCTGGGAGTCTTGGTGGTCTTGCATGCTGAGGGCCTGGTGGCACGCAGTGACATCTCAGAGATACAGCACCACACACAGGGCCTGTCTGGTCAATGAGTGTCACACATGCTTGGACCCCTTGGTGACCTCTGGGAGGGTGTGTGGGCACACAGAGTTTTGTTACTGGCTGATGTATATGCCAATATGCTGGGGCAAGGAGCAAATATGGCTTCAATTTTTCCTCCTAGTACCTCTCACTCACACTTCTGGGAAACCCCAGGCCCCCTTCTTGCTCTGGTCTCCTCCTTTCCTCTTCCACTGGCCTCTAACTCTTACCTGTCCGCCGGCCTCCCTCAGGGAGTTGTGGTATGTCTGAGGCTGGGATGGTGGTGAGAAGAGAGAAGGTGGCAGAGAGAAGGTGGTGCCAATGGCCACCGCTCACATCCTTCAAGTGCATTTTACTTTATTAATATTCTACACCTTTTATCCATGTTGTTTTAGGAGTGGGTGGAGGGGACAAGGAAGGAAAGGTGTAAGGGGATGAAGAGCCCTGGCCACCTTGGCACCTGACTCTTCTTTACCCTTCAGGCTGGTCCCAGTCCTACCGTGGGGGCCACCCCTCTCCAGCCCTCTGGCCCTCACTAATCCAAAACAGTCTTGAAACTGGAATCAGAATCTGAGTTTGTTCAGGGAAGTAAATGTTCATTTAGCTGAGCTGGCCTTAGATACTTTGGGCAACACAGAGAAGACACATGAGTGTACGGTCAAGGGGAACCTTGGGGATATGTCTGTAGTATTGGCGTTGTGCTATGTGCCTTAGAAGAAAAGAGAAGGGAGACAGACCAAGCAAGGGCTGAGTGTGGATCTGCAGTGAGCATATCAAAGGGAAGAAGGGCCCAGAGGGCCTAGCAGAAGGGTAGTTAGTGGTAGGGGAATTGAGTCTCGTGTGGACTCTTGTCGGTGGGGGGGCAGGTTCTCAAGCCAGACGCTCAGGTGTGCT
Source organism: Vulpes vulpes (assembly GCF_048418805.1). Lineage (NCBI taxonomy): Eukaryota > Metazoa > Chordata > Mammalia > Carnivora > Canidae > Vulpes > Vulpes vulpes. Next base: position 122,041,372 of record NC_132791.1, on the reverse strand, counting down.
GGGAGATGATCATGAGGTTTGCAGGGTCCCAGAAGGGCAGGAAGGGGATGTGAGCATCAGTAAGGTATGAGAAAGTAGAAAACAAACAGACCCCAAACCCTTGAACCTCCCTACAGGTGGGGCCACGTTGATGAATCTGGCAGGTGAGAATCCTAGAATTCCGACAGTTGAAGGTGGTGTGGTGGTTTAGTTACTCAAACCAACATGTTGGTACAGTTCATGTAACTTTAACATCTAGTCCTATAACCTTGTACATGAGTGCCTGCCTGTATTTATGATACGCTCAGGTGTGTGTTGGACCAACTTGGGGGCAGGGGTGGGTAGTGGGCAGAGAGCTCGGCAGCCTGTGGCTGTTTTATAACACTGAATAATTGTGAAGGAATTATGAAATCCTTCATTGATGTGACATGACAGGCCTATGAGTAATCCACCATACCTGCCCTCCAGGGCTCTCAGGTGACCCAGGATATAAGTCTTGTGAACAAGTAACAATAGTTCAAGACTGACCCAAAAAGCCACACTGGATGTGGGAAAGCAGCCCCATGAAATAACAGGGGAGGGAGGCTAATAGCTTAATAGGCTTAATAGCCCAAACACCTTGTATGTTGGTTGTCTCCCTTCCCAGCTAGCTTGCAGGTTCTTGGAGGATAAATACTATACCTTCTTTTGTGTTTCCCACGACTCACTGTATGCCTTGGTACTCAATATCTGCTCGCTCTTATTAATTTTTATGCCTGCAGGGTTTGCAACATGCTCTGCATATGTTAGGTACATGGTTTTTGTTAAATGACTACAATTAATTTTCTCTGCCTTTCTTACCATTCCTCCACTTCTCTCCCATCTCCCAAGGGTTTATTTTTTTTCTTTCAAGGGTTTATATAATAAATGCTTATTAAAATGAATCACGAAATAGTCAATGACATTAGAAGTTCAACTTCACCGATAAGAAATTTCATTTATTACATCGGCAGAGATTAACAAAAGTAAGATAATTTTCCACATTAATGAGGTCTCAGGTAGACGACACTTTTATAAATTATTGCAGGGAGAACAATTGTTCAGTTTTGGTGTGTGTGTGGGGAAACGCAACCTGATACTATTTGTCAATAGCTTTAAGAAGGCAGATAGATATTCTTCCATCTAGATGTTCAGTCTCTACAAATTTACCCTAAGGAGATAATTACCACTGAGTGGAAAGAAGATAATCATAGCATTTTTTTGTGAGAGTGAACACTGAGAACTTCTGATGGGCTCACCAGTGAGGGACTGTGCTATTAGTGCCTCGAAGCAACTTATAATAACATGGCACAAAAGCATTTGAAAAATGAGATGAGAGAATGTTAAAACAGAATTAAGGTGGGGGGGGGGGGGAAGAATCACACACACACAAAACCCAGCTCAGAGAGCTAGTTTGGTAGGATTTCTGGAATTCTGTTTTTTTTTTTTTTTTCCTAGCTATATGACCCCAGGCAGCTCACTTGACCTTTGTGTGTTCAGCCTTCTTTTCTGTAAAATGGGGACATTGCAGTCTGCCCTGTAAGGATGGGTGATGTGTATGGGGAGCACTTGTTTCTGAGCCTGTGTATCAGCCAGATGCTCAGTTAGTAGTGGATAGTATCACCCAATTTTTGTTGAAATAAATAAATAAAATGTATATTTGCACAGTAAAAGAACGGCCAGTACTTTTCTTACATAGAAAAGTTAGCAGTATTGTCTCTAACTGGCAATAGTGTGATTTTTCTTTTCTTCTTTAGACTTTGCCCTTTTGCCAAATTTTCTACAATGAACACTATAGGAATTATATTAATATGCTAATTAGAAGCGAAGCACTTAGAAAAGAAATGGTCCTGGGCTTGTATTTTAAAAAAAATTAAAGAATTAAAGAGATGAATTACTGATCCCATCTGTGTTAGAATTACAAGAGACCTGGGATCATTTGTTTAACCGCATTTTACAGTAGAGGAAATGCAGAGAGGGAAAGGGAGTCATGCGAGGTAATACACAGATTCATAGCGGATTTCACATTTCCTGAGCCAGGGCTTTTAGAACTACACTAGTCTGTGTTTGAGGACACAAGGCTCAAGAGAGGTGCTGCTTAAGGCCTGGTTATCCTGCAAACCATCGGTGTCCCCAGTGGAATTCTGAATCCTCGGAATCCCTTCCTGAATCTCCCTGGAAAGACTTCTGCCTCCTTAACCTCTCCCCAGGCAGGATGGAGCCAGACAGCATCCACTACTGCAGTCCACTTTATTTCTACCAGACAAGTCTGAACAAACCCCTTCTCCAGATTTTATTCTTCATTAAATGGAGACAGCGATGCCTCTGGAAATCCTCCACATTGTTTCCAGCCTACATGTCTCTCCTGGGTTCGACATCTATCTATTCATCCTCACGTGGATGTCCTGCAGGCACATCCAGTGCCTGGTGCCTAAAATGGAATTACTGTCTTCCCTCCCAAACCCGTTTCTCCTCCTGTTATTATGCCTTAGGAAATGGCAGGCCCAGAATCCAGGATGACATTCTCTACACCTCCTCCTTCTAACCCTTTATTGATTAGTTGTTAAGTCTCACTGATGCAACCCACGTCACCCAGTCAGGATTGATGAGCCTGAGTGCCCTCCGTCCGAAGAGTGGATAGCGGGTGGGTAGGAGAAAACCTGAGGATGAATCAGACCTATCCTCAAGGAGTTAATCCTTTTCTTCACCATAAGCAAAGAAGAGATGCTGGGCTCTGAGACTTTCAAAGAGGAAGGCATTTCTAGTGAGGGGTCAGTGGGAGGCCAGTTTGGACCTTGAGGGCAGTGTAAGATTTGGACATGTGGGCAAGAGGAAGAGAATTTCAGACATGAGAGCGCAGTGGAGAACGCACAGGGGATGGGGAAAGGTTCAGCCCTCTTGGAAGAAGGAAGGATGGTGGTGGAGACAAGGGGAAATGAAGGCTGGTGTGGACATGAGGAAGGACTTGACTTCCATACACAGGCTACCAGACTGCAAAGCCCAGGGGCAGAGGGGCCTAAGGCCAGGGCAGCGGGCCAGAGCATGTTCCCAGCACATCCTTTTCACTCTTCAGGGCTGGTGGTGCTGTACGGTGGACCCTTGGACAACATGGCTTTCTACTGTGTGGCTCTCCTCACGAGTGGGTTGTTTTTGTTTTTTTCCCCAATAAACCCAGTTTTGTAAATGTATTCTCTCTTCCTCATGACTTTCTTAATAATATTTTCTTTTCTTCTGCTTACTTTTTTTTGTGAGAATACAGTATGTGCTATATATAACATAAAAAATGTGTGTTAATCAACTTTGTGTTATTGGTAAGACTTCTGGTCAACAGTAGGCTATTAGTAGTTAAGTTTTTAAGAAGTCAAAAGTTATATGTGGATTTTTGACTGCACAGGGGTTTGGAATCCCTATTCCCACCCCCCACGTTTTTCAAGGGTCAACTATTCAAATTATCAAGATTTGGTTTTTGCAAATCTGATGTGAATCAGTATCTCATTGTTTCAGGTATATTTCCTTTATGTTGGTGAATATAAGCTTTTATTTATTATTTATTTATTTATTTTAAAAGATTTTATTAATTTATTCATGAGAGACACAGAGAGAGGCAGAGACACAGGCAGAGGGAGAAGCAGGCTCCATGCAGGGAGCCCGACGTGGGACTCTATTCCGGGTCTCCAGGATCACGCCCCAGGCTGCAGGCGGCACTAAACCGCTGCGCCACTGGGGCTGCCCGAATATAAGCTTTTAATGTGTTCTTTCTCACATTTGTAGTGTGGCCATTTTGGCTTTCTAATTTATGAATTGGATTTATTATTTATTTTCCATATCCTCTGCTCATTTCCCTCTTTGGTTGTCATTTTCTTGTAGATTTGTCGGAGTTTTTTTTTTTTTTAATAATGCTGGATACTGAACATTTGTTGGTTGTATGTGTTATATCTTCAAAATATGGCATATCTTTTACCTTTCTTTCTGGTGTGTTTTGCTGAACACATATTCTTTTTTAAATATTTTATTTATTTATTCATGAGAGACAGAGAGAGAGAGAGAGAGAGAGAGAGAGAGGCAGAGACACAGGCAGAGGGAGAAGCAGGCCGCATGTGGGGAGCCTGATATGGGACTCGATCCTGGGACCCCAGGATCACACCCTGGGCCAAAGGCAGGCACTAAACCGCTGAGCCACCCAGGGATCCCTGAACACCTATTTTTAATTTTAAAATAGTCACATTTATAATCTTTTGTGGGCAGTGTTTTGTTTTTAAGCAGGCTTCAGGTCCAGCAAGGAGCCCAACATAGGGCTTGAACTCACAACACTGAGATCAAGACCTGAGCTGAGATTAAGAAACCACCTAACCGACTGACCCATTCAGGCACCCACGGGCAGTGTTTTTTTTTTTTTTTTTTTTTTTTTTTAATATTTTTGAAGAAATCCTCTCCTTTTATGAGATTTTAAAAAGATATCCCCCAATATTTTCTTTTAATGTTTGAAAGTTTTACATGTCACATTTAGGTCTTGAATTTACTATGGATTAATTTTTGTGATTGTTGAAGATAAAAATCCAATTTTTTTGCATATGGATAACCAATTATACCAATATGTTTTACTGAAGAGGCCATTCTATCTCCATGAATCCATAATGCCAGTTATGGGGGCAGAGTGGGGTGTTTAGAGAGAAGGATAGGGAAGTTCTCTGATGAGGGACGTTTGAGCAGAGAGCTGAATGAATGAGGATAGTAAATGAACCATGCAATCATCTGGGGGATGCTTCCCCTAGGAAGAGGGAAAAGTGAGTGCAAATGCCCTGGGGTAGAGTGTCCCCAGTGTTGGAAGAACAGCAGAGAGGTCAGTGCATGGAACAGACTGATTGAGGAGGCAGGAGGAGAAGCAGCATTGGCTCATTTGCTGCAGCCAGATCGTGAAGGAGCTTGTAGAACATAGTGCTTTGGACTTTGCTCTAAAGTGATTGGCAGCCACAGGAGGACTGTGAGCAGGGAACAGCATGACTGGATTCATGTTTTATGGATGATCACACTGGCTCTTGCATGGAGGCTAAGCTGCAAAGGAGCTAGTGATCAGTTAGAAGGCGAGAGGCAGTGGCAGCTTGGATGGTGGTGGTAGGGACAGGGAAGGCAGAAGTGTCAGGTTCAGAGTATTATTTGAAGGTCGAAAAAACGGAATCTCTGATGGATTGGATGTGGGGTGTGAGAGAAAGAGAAGAACAAGGTAACACCTCCTCGCCATTTTCTTCATTCTCTTCTGAAGCTCCTACTGCATGTTTATTAAAGTCTATAAGTCCATCTACCATCTTAACTAATTTTTCCTATTTTCCATCTCTTTGTGCTCTGGCTACATTCTGGGTGAGTTCTACAGTGCCTTCTTTCAATCACTCATTCCATCTCTGACTGTGCCCAGTTTCTTAGGGACTGTTGAGTTTTAAGTGTAATTGTTAAGTTTTTCACTTCCATGATTAAAAATTGTTCTTCATATCTGGCTGTTTGGGTTTCATTTTTTTTTTTTTTTTGGTGGTTTGTTTTTATTTTTGTTTGAAATAGATATGGAGAGATAAAGGTGGGTGTGTCTAGGTCTAATCCCTCCAGGCGGGCTTCCTGCAGGGATCCACCGGAACTGGCCCAGTGCATATGCCAGTCAGTGCTGACAACAGCAAGGACTGGGGATGAGCCCTGTGCCCTCACGCCCCCATCCTGCCAGGAGAGGGCAGCTGGCACTTTCCCTACTGTAAGTCCCTGCCACAAGGTGGCTAGGTGGTATAGCTGCAAGCGCCAGGCTTGCACCTCTGTCTGTATCATATGGGGGAGTGCTAGTGCAACCTCCCCCTGAGAATACAGCCCAGGATCTGGCACCCCAGCCTCTGATTGCTCCAGGAAGAGAGTGATACTTCCCTAGTCAACAACATCAAAGGCCCTTGGTCTAAGAGTCAGGCTTCCTCTCCTAGAGTCTGATGTGTGGCTGTGCTAGACCTTTGTGTGCTGCCACAGGAAAAAAGGGCCATGGGGACCTGCACACGTCCTCCTGCTCCTCTCTCTGAGTCTCCCCGGCTGCTGATGCTACTTGGCCATTTGCCCTTTTCAGTGGCCAACATTATGTCTTCATTTGTTTCTCAACCATCCTCAACGTACTGATGTACGCCTTTTTTTTTTTTAAATTAATTTTTATTGGTGTTCAATTTACCAACATACAGAAAAACACCCAGTGCTCATCCCGTCAAGTGTCCCCCTCAGTGCCCGGCACCCATTCGCCTCCAATACCCGCCCTCCTCCCCTTCCACCACCCCCAGTTCGCTTCCCCGAGTTAGGAGTCTTTATGTTCTGTCTCCCTTCCTGATATTTCCCAACATTTCTTTTCCCTTCCTTTATATTCCCTTTCACTATTATTCATATTCCCCAAATGAATGAGAACATACACTGTTTGTCCTTCTCCGATTGACTTATTTCACTCAGCATAATGCCCTCCAGTTCCATCCACGTTGAAGCAAATGGTAGGTATTTGTCGTTTCTAATGGCTGAGTAATATTCCATTGTATACATAGACCACATCTTCTTTATCCATTCATCTTTCGATGGACACCGAGGCTCCTTCCACAGTTTGGCTATTGTGGACATTGCTGCTAGAAACATCGGGGTGCAGGTGTCCCGACGTTTCATTGCATCTGAATCTTTGGGGTAAATCCCCAACAGTGCAATTGCTGGGTCGTAGGCCAGGTCTATTTTTAACTCTTTGAGGAACCTCCACACAGTTTTCCAGAGTGGCTGCACCAGTTCACATTCCCACCAACAGTGTAAGAGGGTTCCCTTTTCTCTGCATCCTCTCCAACATTTGTGGTTTCCTGCCTTGTTAATTTTCCCCATTCTCACTGGTGTGAGGTGGTATCTCATTGTGGTTTTGATTTGTATTTCCCTGATGGCAAGTGATGCAGAGCATTTTCTCATGTGCGTGTTGGCCATGTCCATGTCTTCCTCTGTGAGATTTCTCTTCATGTCTTTTGCCCATTTCATGATTGGATTGTTTGTTTCTTTGGTGTTGAGTTTAATAAGTTCTTTATAGATCTTGGAAACTAGCCCTTTATCTGATACGTCATTTGCAAATATCTTCTCCCATTCTGTAGGTTGTCTTTTAGTTTTGTTGACTGTATCCTTTGCTGTGCAAAAGCTTCTTATCTTGATGAAGTTCCAATAGTTCATTTTTGCTTTTGTTTCTTTTGCCTTTGTGGATGTATCTTGCAAGAAGTTACTGTGGCCGAGTTCAAAAAGGGTGTTGCCTGTGTTCTCTTCTATGATTTTGATGGAATCTTGTCTCACATTTAGATCTCTCATCCATTTTGAGTTTATCTTTGTGTATGGTGAAAGAGAGTGGTCCAGTTTCATTCTTCTGCATGTGGATGTCCAATTTTCCCAGCACCATTTATTGAAGAGACTGTCTTTCTTCCAATGGATAGTCTTTCCTCCTTTATTGAATATTAGATGTACGCCTTTTATTCTGCTTCCTAAAACTGATTTCATGTGGATTGATTTATTTCAGATTGTTGATGTTTTTAGCTGTTACGCTTAGCATTTGATTTCTGCATGTGTTTTATAATTTTGGATTTGCAGGCTCCTTTGGAAGGCGAAGCTCTTGGATTTTTTTTTTTCTATCTCTTTCTACATGTTCATGACTAGGTCTAGAGGTGTTGTAACTTCTTGGCCTCCTGAAACTCTGGTCCCCAATCAGGCCTTGTGCTGGTGGCTGGTGAGTGGAGATAGAGGGGATAGCACAGTGGGCAGCCTGGCTCAGGAAGGAATGCATTGTTCTCCAGCTTCCCAGGCCCACAGCTCCCTATGAAGCTGGCACCCCAGGCAGCACTCTGCAGCAGTTTTCTCCAGTGTCCTTTCTGGATGGGGTGGGAGGATCCCCAAAGCTGACTTGAAGTAGGGAAGCACTTTTAATTCTTTTGTTGTTGTTGTTGTTGTTGTTGTTGTTGACCAAGGCAGGGAAAGAAACCAATTGGCTCCTGAGAGGATGCCACCCAAAAGAGGAAGAAAGGGAGCTGGTTCTTTTGCATCCTGAAGTCAGTTAAGAATCCCCCAGGTAGGTGGCTGGCCAGGACAGGTTTCATAAGGAAGCGTCTCCCTCTAGTGGCCCCACAGGTGTATTTCAATATGCGTTGCTCGCCTTTGTTCTTGGGGATTTCCTTACAGCTCTAAAAGATCTACCAACATATGGGTGGGAGAGCTGTAGAGTACAAAGCCCTCCCTTGTGACTAAAATGAACGGATTCTGTAGTGACTGGTGAAAGAGAACTCCCCTTCAATTTCCATGTTTCTCATAATTTTTCCCAGTCAAAATTTGCAAATGGCTACATATATATGTTAATTAGCGTTATTCCCAGGAACTCCAGAACCCTTGTACTTCTTCCAGGTAGCTTCCTTATTAAGGGGCCTCTTTCGTGATTTTCTCTGTCCGTCTCTACTTGCTAAGTGTCTTAGCTGAGTTCTTTTAGTTGTTGTGAGCAGACTCCTCCACACCAATTGGCAGGAATTTGGGGAGGAATTTGAAAGGACAGAGGGGTAGCAGGGGGAGCCGATGTCCTTAGAGCCTGTGATCTGGTTGGAAGGTCACACTGGAGCAGGAGTCTGGCTTTTGCCCTGGTTGTCTGCAGGATGGTGGCCTCCCTTCTCTCACTCTCTCTTTGCTGCTGACCTTGCCCTGAGTCCCCCTGTTTCTTTCCTCTGCATCATAGCTTCTGCTTATTCAGAGCTGTGGTTTACCCTGAGCTCATTGTGGTCCCCCTTGCATCTTTCCACTCTCTCCACCTCATGGTATTTCAATCTTAGCGTGTACCAACAACTAACTTATTTCCTTGGCATTTCCCAGTTCTGTTTCCTGAGATAGAACTCTAATTGATGCCACCACCTGCCTTTTTTGGTGCTTGGGCACATCAAAGATCTCTGGCCAGCCCACTCATTGGCTCTTTGCAATCAGCTGGGCATGGGAGGATGTAGTATAGAGCAGAACTGGCTGGGGATGCCTTTGTAGCAGGGGCTGAGGAAGTTTCCTTTAGAAGGGCAAGATCATGGCACATCATAGGGCCATCCCATTAGGAAACTCACTTGTGGCTGCTGTGAAGCCCTGGTCTGGGAACTGAGTGATTTGGTCTGCTTTGCAGGGGGGCTAGGAGCTCCCACAGGTTGGAAATTTCAGGATATCACTTGATGGGATTCATCTCTCCATTTGTCCTGCTCTGTTTTCCATTCTCATTGTGTGGCCAGTGTTGCAGAGGAGCACAATGAATGGCTTGTGTGTCTCTGAGGCAGGCATAATGACGGTGTACCATGTGGGTGGGTTGATTGGCTGGTCAATGAAGGGAGATGTCACATTGGGGCAAGGAGACAGGGAATGGGGATGGTATCCTGCTGCTGGTTAATAGAGCAAGTTTGTTCAAATTTAGGAAGGGTATCGCTTTCTCAGGATACTTCACTGACATCTTGCAGAAAGCTATTGTAGTAACCAGTCAACGCCATGAGGAGCACAGGGAGGAAGAGGTCCTTGGGAGTTGTGCAGTGCAAAACTCGCTCTCCTGTTAGTGGCTGCCTTGCTGTGGCCACAGTGAGCAAGATGTGCATCTTGGCCTGCCATGTGTCTACAGGTACCCTGGCAAGGATCTCACATGGCTATGGAATAGGGGCCTCCATCACTCAGGGAACACAGATACATAGATTTGGGGTTATAGAAAACTTTTTGGGGAAAAGTAGGAGAAAATGAACATTTATTGAGCACTTCCTGTATGCTGTGTTAAATCATTGTTCATAGTTTTGCACCATATCTGTGTTGTGGCTATCATTATTCCTATTTTACAGCTAAGGAAACTGGGCTCACAGATTCAGCCAGGGCTGCTGCAAGTTGTATATTTGTACTACTCCAGGAGATGCTCTTCACTTTGTAGTCAAAGTGGCCATGTTGGTTGGAGGTGGGGCCAATAAATCACTTGCCCAAGCCACGCAATGGGGGAGGGGCAGAGCCAGATTTAAACCCAGGTCTGAATGATTGGAAAACGTCTGGTCTTTCTGTTCAGAGACCCCATAGGAGTAAAATGCAACTGAATTTAGTTTTCTCTTCCTCTTTGGGAAAAGTTCTACTCACATATTCTGAAATCAAGTACAGGAAATATAGAATTTTATCCAAAATGACGGTAACCTCAGAAAGAATAACGAGCACCTGTGTGTGATACCTACTACTGTCCTAGGTGCTGGGTCATCAACAAGACACGGAGCCCACTGAAGGCTGTGCTGGGCTGGATTGCGACAAGAACAACATGGCTCTAGGGTGTTATGAAGTCAATCTGAAAACTGGATTGACTTCCAAGTTGGAGGTTCTCCATTCCACAGAACTTTGGTTTTAATTGGCCTGGCACAGAACTCTTCATCTCAGTTTTTATTTTTAAAGATTTTATTTATTTATTTATTTATTTATTTATTTATTTATTTATTTATTTGAGAGAGAGAGGCAAAGACACAGGCAGAGGGAGAAGCAGGCTCCATGCAGGGAGCCTGACGTGGGACTCGATCCTGGGACCCCAGGATCACACCCTGGGCCAAAGGCAGGCGCTAAACCGCTGAGCCACCCAGGGATCCCTTCATCTCAGTTTTTAAAGGCTCCCAGGAAGATTCTAGTGAGTGGCCAGGGTTGAGAAGTACCAGTAAAGTCCAGTCCTTCATCACAGAGGAGACAAAAAGGGACCTGAGAAGCCAAATACTTGCTCAGACTGCTCAGCTGGTTAGTGTGTGTTGGTTCTTATTGGATCCTCTGCTGTGTGCCTTGAAGGGGCAGGGAAAGGGGCGAAGGACAAAATGAAGCAGGTAGATGGCTTGTTGCAAGAAAAGAGAGGCCATACTTATCTCTTAGCCTAGGTGATGCTGGGAGGCACTTAATTTTTCATCAGGAGTCTCAGTACCCAATCCTAACCACCACATTATATGAGGTTGGTCCTCAGAGGGCATTGTCACTATTGTGAGCTGAAACCAGGTGTGACTCATGCCAGGAAATTGCCTGCTCTTGTTATTCATTATGGTGAAAGGCAAAGCCATTGTAAGAAAAACACCCAGGAATACAAGTGGCTTGAAGAATATCAAGATTTATTTCTCTCTCATTTAATAGTCTGTGATGAGTAAATGGGCTCTTTTTTCCCATCAGGGCATTTGGGAACGTGGCATTACCCCAGGGCATTAGTCAGCTCTGCTGACTGAAGCTGGGATGTGGCCTTTTCTGGGTTCTAGAAAGAACATGGAGGAGCATGTGGAGGGTCTTTTAAGGGACATGTGTCACTTTTGTTCATTTTCCAGTGGTGAGAATTTAGTCCCATGGAAGCAAGGGCATCAGGAAATGTAGTCTCTTCTTGGGAGCCAGTGCCCAGCTATAAATCTATTCCTATGGAAGGAGAAGGCAGATTCTGGTGACCAATGAGTGTCTCCACAGCAGTCCTCAAGGGAATTTATTCCTGGTGCCCTTTGCAACCATTCTTCCAGTCAAGAAACATTTTTGAGGGCCTCCAATGAGTCAGGAGGGTATAGAAGTGGAAGCACATGGCAGGGAGATTCTAGATTAGATGTTTTCCATCAGGGAACATTCCCCAGAGGCAGCAATGCCTGAGTTTTGAAGATGAGTAGGACACACATGGCAGATGGGGCATGGGGAGGACTGAGTGTGACAAAGTAGTAGATAGAGGTAGGCTAGAGAGAAGAGCAGAGCCAGACCATGCAGAAAATCATGAGGCACGAGAGTACAGACTTTCAATTGATAGTTACAAGGAGAGAATCCACTAGCATCTCCAAGTGAAGGGGAACTTTGGTGGAATTGGGCCCCCAAATTTTAACCCTTATTGAAAGAGAAGTAAGGACAGTAGAACAGATCAAGGAAACTAAGAGCTGGTTCTTTGAAAGAATTAATAAGATTGAAAACCCCTTGGCCCAGACTTATCAAAAGAAGGGAGAAAGGACCCAAGTAAATAAAATCTTGAATGAAAGAGGAAAGATCACAACCAACATTGGAGAAATACAAACAATTATAAGAACATATTATGATCAACTATATGCCAACAAATTAGGCAATCTGGAAGAAATGGATGCATTCCTAGAAACACAGAAACTACCAAAACTGAAACAGGAAGAAATAGAAAAAATCTGAACAGACCCATGACCAGCAAAGAAATTGAAGCAGTCATCAAAAACTTCCCAACAAACAAGAGTTGGGGTTGGATGGCTTCCCAGAGGAATTCTACCAAACATTTAGAGAAGAATTAATGCCTATTTTTCTGAAGCTGTCTCAAAAAATAGAAATGGAAGGAAAACTTCTAAACTCTTCCTATGAGGCCTTGACTCAAAACCAGACAAAGACCCACCTAACAGGAGAATTATAGACCAATATCCCTGATAAACATGGATGCAAAAATTCTCACCAAAATACTAGCCAGTAGGATCCAGCAGTACATCAAAGGATTATTTACCACGACCAAGTGGGACTTACTCCTTGGCAGTAAGGGTGGTTCAACATCCTCAAATCAATCAATCAATCAATCAATCAATCAATCAATGTGATACCCTACTTAATAAAAGAAAGGACAAGAACCATATGATCCTCTCAACAGATACTGAAAAAGCATTTGACAAAGTACAGCATCCTTTCTTGATTAAAACTATCCACAGTGTAGGGATAGAGAGAACAGACCTCAATATCATAAAAGCCATATATGAAAAGCCCACAGAGAATATCATTCTCAATGGGGAAAAACAGAGCTTTTCCCCTAAGGTCAGGAACACAGCAGGGATGTCCACTATCTCTACTCCTGTTCAACGTAGTACTAGAAGTCCTAGCCTCATCAATCACACAACAGAAAAAGAAATAAAAGGTATCTGAATCAGCAAAGAAGAAGTCAAACTCTCCCTCTTTGCAGATGACATGATACTCTATGTGGAAAACCCAAAAGACTCCACCCCCCAAATTGCTAGAACTCATATAGGAATTCAGCAAAGTGGCAGGATACAAAATCAATGCACAAAAATCAACTGCATTTCTATACACTAACAATGAGATAGAAGAAAGAGAAATTAAGGAGTCAATCCCATTTACAATTGCACCCCAAAATATAATCTGCCTAGGAATAAATCTAACCAAAGACACAAAAGATCTGTACTCAGAAAACTATAGAACATTCATGAAAGAAATTGAGGAAGACACAAAGAAATAGAAAAAAGTCCCATGCTCATGGATTGGAAGAACAAATATTTTTAAAATGTTTATTCTACCTAAAGCAATCTATACATTCAATGCAATCCCTATCAAAATACCATCAATTTATTTCATAGAATTGGAACAAATAATCCTAAAATTTGTATGGAACCAGAAAAGACCCCTAATAGCCAAAGGAATGTTGAAAAAGAAAACCAAAGCTGGTGGCATCACAATTCCAGACTTCAAGCTGTATTACGAAGCTGTAATCATCAAGATAGTATGGAACTGGCACAAAAACAGATACATAGATCAATGGAACAGAATAGAGAACCCAGAAATGGATCCTCAACTCTATGGTCAACTAATCTTTGACAAAGCAGGAAAGAATATCCCATGGAAAAAGATAGTCTTTTCAACAGATGGTGTTGGGAAAATTGGACAGCCACATGCAGAAGAATGAAACTAGACCATTTCAGTATACCATACATAAAAATAGACTCAAAATGGATGAAAGGCCTAAACATGGGACAGGAATCCATCAACATAGGCAGCAACCTGTTGGCTGCAGCAACTTCTTGGCCACACCAACTTCTTGCTAGACACATCTCCAAAGGCAAGGGAAACAAAAGCAAAAATGAACTACTGGGACTTCATCAAGATAAAAAGCTTTTGCACAACAAAGGAAACATTTGACACCACCAAAAGACAACAGACAGAATGGGAGAAGATATTTGCAAATAACGTCAGGTAAAGGGCTAGTATCCAAAATCTATAAAGAACTTATCACACTTAACACCCAAAGAACAAATAATCCAATCAAGAAATGGGCAGAAGACATGAACAGACATTTCTCCAAAGGGAATACAACTCAAAATCACAGTGAGATACCACCTCATAACCAGTCGGAATGGCTAAAATCAACAAGTCAGGAAATGACAGATACTGGAAGGATGTGGAGAAAGAGGAATTCTCTTACCCTGTTGGTGGGAAAGCAAGCTGGTACAGCCACTCTGGAAAACAGTATGGAGGATCCTCAAAAAAGCTGAAAGTAGACCTACCTTAAGACCCAGAAATTGCACTACTGGGTATTTACCCCAAAGATACAAACATAGTGATTAGAAGGGGCACTTGTATCCCAATGTTTATAGCAGCCATGTCCACAATAGCCAAACTATGGAAGGAGCCCAGATGTCCACTGACAGATGAAAAGATAAAGAAGATGTGAGATATGTATATATATATGTATATATATTTATACACACACACACCTAGTAATATATATATATATATATATATATATGGTAGTAGTAGTATATATACTATACTATATATACTACGACTACTACAACTACTACTCAGCCATCCCCCAAAGAAGAAATCTTGCCATTTGCAACGATGTGAATGGAACTAGAGGATATTATGCTGAGCAAAAAAAGTCAATCAGAGAAAGACAATTATCATATGATCTCACTCATATGAGGAATTTAAGAAACAAAACAGAGGATCATAGGGGAAGAGAGGAAAAAATAAAACAAGACAAAATCAGATAGGGAGACAAACCAGAAGAGACTCTTAAGCATAGGAAACAAACAGAGGTTCACTGGAGGGGAGGGGTTTGGGCAGATGGAGTAACTGAGTGATGGACATTAAGGCGGGCACACGATGTAATGAGCACTGGGTTTTATATAAGACTGATGAATTACTGAACTCTACTCTGAAACCAGTAATACGTTATATGTTAATTCATTGAATTTAAATAAAGTTTAAAAAAAGGAAAGAGAAGAAGAATCTGGACTGAGCTTTTAAGCTTACCTGAGCTGAGCTTCTAATGTGCTCCACACGAAGTTATTTAAGAACAGAATCAGCCAGGCCTTGGGAAATGTGCCGTCATATTTTATGAGGTGTTTTTGTTTGAGCCCATCTAGACAATAGCATAGTGGAAGGGGTGTCCTCTGGAAGGGAAGCGGTGTGGGAAGGGGTAATCCAGGGCAGATATTGATTATGGGAGGTAGTCAGGTACCATCTCTGACAGCCCAGATCTTGGAGGTGAATGCCACATTTCTGGTGGTGGGAGATGAGAGGTACCTGACCATGACAGTGGGTGGGCATGACATGGGAGGCAGGTGGATGAGAGGCTTTTGGCTGCACTGGGGCCTATGGAGGTTCCCTCTGTTCCCCTAGTCCTCTGGGAAACTCATGGTAAAGGTAGCTGGTCTCAGGCATGCTGTGTGGTATTGGAGAAGGGTGGATGCCATAGTAAGGACTGAGAAGGAAGTGTCTGAGCAGGACCCTTTCCCTGGTGGCCAGAGTGGTAGTTGTGGTGGTGGCCCTGTTCTGGGGGGCGGGGGGCGTTGTGCCTTGCAGAGCAGGGATTTCAGAGGCCCCATGGTGGAGGCCAGAGTGGAAGGTCATACACTTCAGGGGCCTGTTCCCAAGTTCTGGCCCCTTTCAGAGACCCCTGCAGGATGTGGCGGCAGGTTGGTTGGTGGGGGCTTAGAACCTAAGCCTCAGGTGGTCACAGTTTGGGAACTGAAAATAAATATGACCTGGCTTTATAGTTACTGGTGAGGAGGTCTAGAACATTCTGGTTGTATTTTCATAACCTGCATCACCCCCTCCTGCCCTCACACCTCTTGTGAATTGTAGAGTTCATTCTTCTGTAAGTTCTCCACTTCTGTTACTCAGTCTCTGTCTCTTCCTCCCTGCTTGTTCTCTCTGTGTCTCTGTATCTCTCTCATTTCTCCCCATGACCTTGCCCATGGACAGACAGTTGGTCTCCTCATGCTTCCAGTGTTTCTTTTTCTCTCTGGCGTCTCTGGGCTCTGCTACAGACAAGGCAACATTTCTCTGTGGGAAGTGGGATGACCTGTCTGCCTTTCTCCTGAGCTGCTGCTGCCTTTTCTTCTCATCACTGGCTTTGGGAGGTCTCTGTAGGGCCCCGCCCAGACAAGCTTCCGGCTCATGATGAAAAGGGGGTGCTCTGCTCTCCTGAGATAAAGCATCAGGGGCACAGCCTGATGAGTAAATCCTGAAGCCGTGGTCTCTGTTGCTGGCATCCCTGGTGCGGGCAATTTGAAACTTTGCTATTCAAAGCCATGTCCTTTGTTCCTACACGTTGCAGTCCACATTAATTGCTTTTCCAATGGTTTTTCTGGCAAGCTATTTTTGCTGTAAGGGTGCCTGGGGTTGCCGCTGCCTATGGAAGTGGTGTCACAAGCCCCAGAGGGTGCAATAATGGGGACCTGATGGAGGCTCACAGAGTAGAAGATAATGAAGTAGAGTCACGAAGAGTGTTTTAAGCAGTCAGGCTTAAGAAATGACAGTAGCCTGTGGCCAAGCCTTTCCCAGGGTGTCATCCTCTTGGTGTTTGTGTTTTTAGCAGGCCCCCTTCCAGAGCAGGGGCTTCAGTAGGCAAGTGCCCAGGTACTGGCCTAAATGACCTCTAGGGCTTTCCCAAGACCCTCTGGAGACTGGCAGCATAGAGACGGGCACTGGGGTGTTGCATCTTCCCAACCACAAGTCAGAACACATGGGCAGGGGATTCAGTATCTCATTCATCACAAATATTCACTGACCTCTTACTATGAGGCAAGCACGGTGCTAGGGGCTGGGGACACAATCGTGACTCAATCACAGCTCCCACCTCAGAACAGCCCCCAGTCTGGCTGGCAGGGGGACACACCCACATACATGCAGTTAGATGCAGTGTGGGGAGCCCCAGTTGTATACATGGGGCAGTCTGAGTACCGAGGAGAGGTAATTAGCTCAGTGAGAACCAGGAAGGGCTTCCTGGAGGAGGAACCAAGGGAAGTGAGTCTAAATGAGTAAGTAGGCGTCAGTGAGGCCAGGCAAAGGGGAGTGTAAAGGTGAGGAGAGGAAAGGCAAATTGTTTTCCTGGCTGCACCACTCAGCTTAATACTAATGCGGTAGAAGGAAGCCATACGAAGGAAGGGAAACAACAAACAGCAGTCTTTGGACTGTGCGACCAAGTTCAATCGCCTCTCCTTCATACGAGGGTCTCACACTGGGTGTCCAACTGCCCCCTGTATGAGCCATGTATCCCCTTCCAATTCCTTCCTGCGCTCACGGGGAACTAAAATTCCTGGGACTGCAGATGAATGTGTCCTGATAGTCCTTGCCTTACTCAGGGACTGTCCAAAACTTGGGCCCCTCAGTACCCATCACAGTGCAGAGAGCACATGGGTGCTCATCAAATCCTTGCTTGTGGCAGCATGTGAGCTACCTACCTGTCAGGGTGACCAATGGGCACTTGGCAGTGAGAGGCAGCCAGCAGCTACACGTGTCGTTAAGTTTACAGCAGAACATGGGTTGGGCCAAGACATAAGGCTGCAAGAGGCCTCGCTGTGTCAGCCACCGGCCAGAGGAATCAGAGGGAGGGACATCTCTGCTGGTCTCAACTGGGGGTGGGGGTGCTGGAGCCTCTAGAGAGTGAATTCCAGCTTAGGCCAGTTTGTCTTTCCAGCACTCTGGGGACTAGCCCCCAGGGTCCATTTCCTTCCTTTGCTGCTGGTCTCTGCTTTTCTGGGCAGATAATGGGAAGTCCATGGGATGTAGTATGGTTTTATGAAAAGCAACCTTGGAGACAGCTAGACCTGAATTTGAATCTTAGCTCTGCCGCTTCAGCTGTGCAGCCTTGAATGCTTCACTTCTCTAAAAATTTTTTTAAAGGTTTTATTTATTTATTCAAGAGACATATAAAGAGAGGCAGAGACATAGAGGGAGAAGCAGGCTCCCTCTGGGGAGCCTGATGTGAGACTTGATCCCAAGACTCCAGGATCATTACCTGAGCTGAAGGCAGACGCTAAACCACCAAGCCACCCAGGTGTCCCTACTTCTCTGAATTTTGATTTCCTCATCCACAAAATGGGGTGAATCACATCAATTTTTTTTTAAACAGCTGTTGAGAGGATCAAAGGATCGCACATCTAAAGCACGTTCTTCAAATCTTAATCTCTCTGGGCTGGGTACAGTGGCTGCATTCATTCATTAAACAATTATTGATTGCTTATTGCTAAGCATTTTTCTTGGTTCTGGGGAAACAGTAATGAACAGCATTCCCTGCTTTCATAAAACTCAGTGTATTCTGATAAGGAAGCTAGAAAATAAGTAAGCAAACCAATAAATAAACAGGATAATTTCAGATAGTGATAAGAGCTACAAAGACAAGGAAACAGGCTGGTAAAGCAGAGAGGGATTCGGTGGGAGGCCTGAGAAGGCTTCAGGAACGGGTGATATTTAAAACAAGATATGAAGGCTAAGGAGTTTGCCTTTTGCCAGGACCTGGGAAAGAGCATTCCAGGCAGAGAAAACAGCAAGGATATGTGCTGAGGAGGGAGGGTGCCTGGTGCATGCAGGGAAGACAGGAGGTCCTTGTAGCAGAGTGTCATGTACCCTGAGGAATGTGGTATGAGATGAGCTGGTGAGCTGGGGCTAAGTCCTTGCATGCTTCCAAACTGTGCCCAGGTGGCCTGGGGCCCTGGAGTGAATTCACAGGGGCTTCATGGCGTAGAGTAAATGTTTAAGGCGACAGCTGACATCTGTTGGACTTTATGTAAACTATTAAGTAGTCAGGATGGTTTGCAGTTTCACCATCAGATTGCCTTACCTGCTTTTGGATGACACCATATCTTCACGAAGCTGGCTTTTTAGTGATTGCTGTGATAAAAAGCAAGCATCATGGGAATATCAATGTAGACTCAGAAATAAGTGTGGCAGTGTCTAATCTGATCCCAAGGTCTGAGGTGCTGTGCAGTGCCCAATTAGCACATACATCCCATTAATAAGTAGGTGGTTATTTAAGAATGTGATAAAAATATCGTTCCCATTCAATTTATATGTATTATTTTTTCTAGTGGCTATTCAGTTATTAGGACATAAATATTTATTGCATTGTTTGGGCCTAATTACTTAATGAACAGACCCTTCGGTGTTTCTTCTGGCCCCGGGGGACAGTAAAAATACTTACTGAGCCACAAGGGCAGGATGAGCTGAGAAGGTTGGAAACCCGCCCCTGGACTAGGGCTGCACGCTTAGGGAAGTCTTTCTCATTTTAAGCCCCTGGCCTGATAGGAGGTGTTTGTCTTTGTACAGACTCAGGAGTGTGTGACTCTGTGTCTGCAGGCAACTGGAAAAGATCCTGTAGGTTTTGTAACTCCGTGGGCCCCGGCCTGCAGGACCATTAGGATCACCCAGGGAACTCTGCAAAATAATAGTTTACTGTCCTCAGCCCTGGATATTCTAATTCGGTGTGTCTGACAGAGTCTGAGTTTAGAACCTGTGCAATAGTTCGCTTTCGTTCAGGCAGCCAGGATAGCTCAGATTTGGGGGTTCTGGTTGTTATCCGGTGTACCTGGGGGCCAGGCTGTGGCCTCGGCCAACTGTTTGGCCTTTCCTGATCTGGCGGGGAAGGGGTGCAGGCATGTTCCCCGCAGAATCCTAGGCGAGGTGGGCGCTGGCAGCACTCATCCCCACATCCACCCCCCCCCCCGGGGGGGGCACAGCATCAGTGACCCCGAGAGGAAGCCGCTCCGTCCTAGGAAGTCCCTGTGGGGAATGTCCTCGCCCTCCCAGGCCCACTGATCACGCACCTTCTCCGCTCGAGCGCCCACCTGACCGGAGACGCCAGGGAGGGTTTGGGTGCGGGGTGGGAGGTTAGGGTGGGGGGCGACTGGGTGCGGCTGGGAGAGGGGCCGCCGAGAGGTGGCAGCAGCTGCCCGCCCGCTGCCGCCGCCAGCACGGAGCCTTCCAGCCGGGCGCGGACGCGCGGGGCTTCGGGGACGCGCGGGGGCTTCGGGGACGCGCGGGGCTTCGGGGACGCGCGGGGGTTCGGGGACGCGCGGGGGCTTCGGGGACGCGCGGGGCTTCGGGGACGCGCGGGGGTTCGGGGAGTCACAGGTGGCTCCGGGAGACCGCAGCTCGGGGACCCGGGAGAGGAGTCGCGGAAGCGGCGGCCTGAGTGCTTGTTATGCCCTAGCTTGGTCTCTTCACATGATTTGTGGGGGAACAAGAGGTTGAGTTAGGGAACATGGACATGGATGAGCCAAGACCCTCGGTACACAGATGGGGAACCACGGTCTCAATGTGGTGTGATGTGAAGTATTCTTCTCCTCCTCATCCTCCCCCTCCTCCTCCCCCTCCTCCTCCCCCTCCTCCTCCCCCTCCTCCTCCTCCTCCTCCCCCTCCTCCTCCTCCTCCTCCTCCTCCTCCTCCTCCTCCTCCCCCTCCCCCTCCTCCTCCTCCTCCTCCTCCTCCCCCTCCTCCTCCTCCCCCCCCCCTCCTCCTTCTTCTTCTTTGGTGGCAGTGGTGATAGGGGGTTGAGGGTTTGAAAATCACTCCCTTGCTGGTGTCTAAAATTTCACTATTACAGGTGCATTCTCTTGTCTTAAGTATTGTTCTCCTCAATAATGGGGAAGGAGCAGTGCATTAGACTTTGAACTCTTTAGGGTAAATCAGTGACTTAATATCTCTTCTTTCCTGGCAAGAGAAGGGTTAGCTCAGAATACTCAAGAAACAAAGAGACTGAAGGCTCAGTGGTACTTGCTACTCAAGCCTCAGGAGACCAGGGCAGGCGCTGGGAATCTCTCAGAACCATTTATGTTGGAGACAAAGCAGCCCCATATCCACTTTGTGGATGTTTTAGAGAGGATTAATGACGTTCACAGTGTGATTAATACAGTGAATTGCATTATTGTTATTATTATTATTTTGTAAAAGAGAAAGCACTTGTGCTAATACTTTGATACATTATGAAATCCGTCTCTCTCCTCCCTTTCCTTCTACCTTCTCTCTTTGAATTAGGGAAACGGTGTGGTATGGCATAATGAACTTTTAAGCCAGAAATTCCTGGCTTGGAGATCCCTCCTTCCCACCCCCTTTTTGACTGTGTAATTCTGGAAAACAATCTTTCAGTTCTGGAAAAACAAGCCTCGGTGTTCTCATCTGTAATATCAACAAAATGGTGCCTATGGATGGTTGTTGTATCAAATTAGATAATGGGTGGAAAACACTTGGTGTAGGTATTGTCTTCAGGCCTATAGGCTGTGTAACAATAGTACCTTGGGGAGCTTCCCCCTGGTTGAGTGTGTGCATCTTCTGGGTGCCACCAGCGACTCTGTTGAACAAGGCCGTCCACCTGAGGACTTCCCATCTTACACTGATGAGAGGGGGGTGGGTGGGTGGGTGGGAACACTGACATCACATATAGAGGGCACCACCTTGATGCAGAATTCTGCATCTTTTCACCCCAGACTTTAGGAATCTCTTACCAGAAAAATAGAAAATATCAGTAGGCAGTAAGATATACATATCCTTTGAAGCCTGGTTCTCCACAGGCTTCTTCAAGGAATTTAACATTTGTTTATTTTTATAAAAAAGTAAAATTCACCCTGTGTGTTGTCTAGGGGTCTTCAAACCAAATATCTGGAGGCAGGGGTGAAGTTTTATTTGTCTTTTTTAAGGAAAGTCTACTCTCCTATGTAATGTGTTCCTAAAAATGTATGTGAACACCAATCAATATTTCTCTGATTGTTTAGTCAAGAATAAAATGGTATTTTGGGGCTCACAACTGTATAGGCGGAAGACTTTTGTATATTTTTATTTCCCTCTGTTCCCCCTTCCTACCTGAAAGTTTATTAGTTAAATATGGGCTTGGGATCTGGGTTATTATTAAATAATTTTTGGTTTTGGATGTCCCCTGGTTTCAGAGTATTTTTGACACATAGTCTTGTAACCGCATTTAAACAATTATTTTAAACCCATCTCTATGTTTAATTGGTTTCACTGCTCACTGCTAGTCCTTTTATATTCTGATTTTCCCAATTCTGAGCTCCTAATTTTAATTCGTCACTTGTGCAGTTGGAATATATTTTAAAGTGATTTAAAGAAGGCTATGTGAGTGGCAGCCATTTTGAGCTCTTATGAACGTCTTTTTGTTGTCTCTTCTCAAAAACTAAAATTTTCCTGTGAGGAGAACTATTGAGTCTAAATCTTCTTCATGTCAGAATGGTAGACATTGCTCTATCATTGTAGAAGAGAAGACCAAGATCAGCATGATTTCATTCCATATATATATATATATATATATATATATATATATATATATATTTTTTTTTTTTTTTGGTCTGGATGTATATGGGAAAACATGCTTTTTATTTGTTTGTAACTTAAATGCTTGTCAGGGTATTTCTAGGTATGAGTGTCTCCTGGTTACTTTTACCTGGAACCTGGTGAACCCACTATATTCCTACCGGGTCCCACTCTTCCTATCCTTGTTTGGAAAGTTTTCTTTAATTATATCTTTGATGATTGCTTCTCTTTTGACTGTTCTGGATTTTTCTTTGGCAATATAATTCTTAGGCTGAATCTCTATTCTTGGTCTTCCATAGCTATCATTTTCTTTTTAAATATCTGTGTGTTTAAAAATGAATAAATAAATATCTGTGTGTTTTTTTAAATCTAAGATAGTACTGACTGTAAGAAGCACTATTATTTTACATACAACAGAGGGAAAAAATGCTGCCAATTAAACTGTGACATAGTGCTATAATTATAATCTTGTGAAATTGGTAAATTGATCACACAAGGCCCTTTCCTGTTTTGAAATGTTTCATCTATTTTGGGAAATTTGGCAGTTTCTCCTGCCTTCAATTGCATTGCTTGGCATGTGACAGGCAGTCCATTTTGCATGCATCTCAGTTACAAAACATCACAGAATTCGTACTTCAAGGGAAGTTTCCTATTTCTTAGGTCCTGTAAGTACTTGGTTTTTCTTAAAAAAAAAAAAAAAAAAAGTTGTAGTCATTGCTCCAATAGCAGATATTTGCTTCAGTAATATCGAATTACCTCCTGCTGCTTTAATCCCATGCCTTTCTGCATACACAATAACTTCTTGTTTCAATGCCAAATCATAATGTAATCTTTTAAAAGACATTTCAAATGGCAGTTAAACTCACATGTAATCACAACAATGTACATAACTCAAAGTGCTTACAACATGAACAGCTGAGACCAAGTTTGCCCATGGCCAGTACTTGCCAACCTTGCCATGCCAGCTCCCTGATCCAAAAGATTGTACAATGCCACTGATTATAAGACGTAACATGATTTCCAAAGTGTTAACATGTGGCAAAAAGGATGTCTTAGAATCAATGAAACAGGATAGTTTAATTCTTTGTTCTTTCTCTGCATTTTGAAAGCTTTTCTCAAGTCTGCTATACATAATACTTATTTGACTTTCTGCCATGTGAGTTCCACTCATTTATTGCTTTATATATGGCATTTAATTATTATTTAATACTTTTATTTTCCTAGAAATTTTTTTGAAAGCCAAAAGCAACTTCCTTTCCATCTGTTCATGGGAGACCATTGGTCAAATTCTCCTTTATAGACTAGAGGCCCCATGATTTTTACCATGCAACTGAGTTCTAGTCAATAGAATGGAAACCCAAGTGACGTGTGTAATTTATAGGACTTCCCTATAAGAACGTTCAATAAGCTCTTGCCCATGCTTCCCCCAACCCCCACTCCAGCTGAGTGCCAGGAGGTAACAAGGACAACCTTGGAGGCTACATGATGAAGATAGCAGAACTTTTGTTAGCTCGGCTGCCCAGGAGTAGAGAGCTGCTCTTAAAAACTGGGAACATTTGCCTTGGGCTGTTTTGTAAGTGACAGATCAACTTTTATTATATTGCATCCAGTATACAAATATTGAGTGTGTTTATACAGCAGCTGAAGTTATTGTGATAACACATATTCTGAAATCACCAAGTATCTTTTCTAAAAGATTTCTATAAGAACTGCTCCAAATGGTGCCTTCTTAATTATTTACTGCTGCTGTAAAAAGAAGAGTAACTTTGACAATGAAACTATCTCAAATGAGGTAATGAAGTTATTATCGGATTTTAACACTCCCATCATTTCTGCTAAAAAAACATTTCAGAATACAGTCTTTCCTGTGGGTGTGTGGTGTTCTGATTTGCTGAGATATTTGATAAAAGAGAAGAAATCTCACAAGCAAGGGGCTGAAACTTGGATGGATAATAATGGAATAGTGCTTAATATTGTTTTAGATGAACTATTTTAAAACCTCCACTCTTAAAATTTTAACTAACTGCTGTTTCTTGTGTTCTAAAAGTTCCCGTTGTTTATTTTGAAAGGATCACAATTAGGCTTAGTGTAAGCAAAGAACCCTTCCCCTGCCATTACATTTTCATAAGAACCTAAGATGTAATCTGTGGTGGCAGTCTTTTAAACTTATCTCCATTTATTTCAGCTTGTTTTCCATAGGATTTTCAGTTTCAACTTCATAGGGCCACATTATGTTTTCATATTATAGAAGCCAATTTCCTACAATTTTCTTCTGGTTCCTAAAGCAAATCATCTTCAGAGGTGTGCTCTTTCTCTTGATCTTCTGGGTGATACTCTCTTTCTTGAATGTGGTATTTTTTTTCTGTAGGCCCCAGGAGGGTCCTCCCTCCCCCTCACCCCCTTCACCTACCTTTAAGCAAGTAGAGAGCTCTATGGAGACTTGGTGCTTGCTAACAGAGAAGAAGTGCAAATTGTCCTTGGCTTTGCTCACTACCCTATTTTTTAGGTCTGTAGCTGGAGAGGCAGTTGAGGTACATAGCACCTCTGTAGTTTGAAGAATGGATGGGATTCATCTTGTGTAGCCCTCCTGAACCGATGTGGGATCTCCTCCTACTTCTGCCCATAACATTCAGAACTGGTAGAGTATGTAAAAATCTTACCAGCACATATTGCCTTTATCCTGCCTACAAAGCATCATATGTAGAAAAATTACCTTCCAAAACATGATGGTGCCTTTGCTAGTCCTCTTCTACTTCCTGCTCCATGCCTTCTCAGGAATTGAATTCTGTGAAATATGTGAGTATATTGGGGAAGATGCAGTAGTTCTCTGACGCATTCCCAAAGTAGCACCCAGAGTAAAGAGCCAGAGTTTTGTTTGCTTTGGTCTTGGGTCTCTGAGCTGGGGGTGGAAAGTAGGAGAGTGGCAAAGTCTTCTCATCATTTTTCAGGTGGATGAGGCTCTCGTTTGTCTCAGTGCAGCTCAGCTTCATTACCTTTATTTAGCTAATAGAAATTCCTTCTAATTCTGGTAACAGATTGTTGATTATTCTTCCTCTTCAGTGTTGTGAACTTTGTGTTTTTTTTTTCTGTATCATAAGCAATTTAGGGAGAAGTTTAGAGATACTTCATCAGGAGTGTCTAGCCAGATGCCATTTTAAACTCTAAGTGGACCAGATTTTATTTTATTTTATTTTTTTAAGAATTGTTTTATTTTTTTTTTTTAATTTTTTTATTATGTATTTATGATAGTCATACAGAGAGAGAGAGAGAGAGAGAGAGAGGCAGAGACATAGGCAGAGGGAGAAGCAGGCTCCATGCACCGGGAGCCTGACGTGGGATTCGATCCCGGGTCTCCAGGATCGCGCCCTGTGCCAAAGGCAGGCGCCAAAGCGCTGCGCCACCCAGGGATCCCTTTAAAAATTAGGTCTAGAGATTAGTTCAGTTTACTCATCTGTCATGTTCTGTTTGTCTTATAGCACTTCATGAAGCATTCACTGGGTCCCAAGTTATCTTCAGATACTTTTCTAAATTCTGTCATATGGGCCTTTGGAGGAGGCAGGGGGTGAACTTCTTTGGTAGCATGTAGCCACATCAAACAGTCATCAAAGGGTGGATTATTTGTCTGACCTGGGGTCTTATTCAAAGTTCTTTTGGCTGTTAATAGAAACCAAGTACAGCCAATTGTGGGATGGTGGGGGAGAAAGCAGAAAGAAAAGAATAGAGTACATTGGTATGCAGGAGGATCTTACAGAATCTAAGCACAGTTGGGCCATTTAAGAGCTGGGACGAGGAACTCTTGAAGCTGTTAGGATCCCAGACCAATCATTCACTCTCTTCTGCTTTCCTCCAAAAGAAACATTAATTGTAAACAAAGTACTGTTCAGGATGTACCTGTGAGTTTGCTTCTCCATATGCATGGAATGACACGGATGCTTTATGGTTTCTGAGTTTTCCTCTTCCCCACTCAGGTAACCGAGGTCAGATGGATGGGTGCTTCTCCCTGGAGCCTGCCAGATTCCAGGGAAAGAGAGACTTTGATAAGCCTGACCTGAGTCATGTGACCACATTGGTTTTCAATCAACAGTGGTTGGGTCTATGAAGACAAGTCCATATGTACATAAAGTTATAAGCATGACTACTGGCTTCACCTGAGGGTGGGAGACAGTTCCCAGAAAGAGAAGCTCTTTGTGATCAGGGCAGATTCCCTAAAGGTGTCTACCACTTTTGGCGTTTGGAATAAAGCCCATTAGGTCCTGTTCTGAGGGGAGGTGGAATGCTCAGCCATGATCCTCTTCTTTGGCCTTTGAGTTTCTTGGGTGGAATGGAGCACCATTCTCTCCATTGAGCTGTGGGTCTCAGGGCTCCTGTGAAGAGTTGTGAGTAATTTATAAGGCTGCACACCTGCACCTCCAGCTGTCTCCCATTACATTTTCCCTGGCATTTTTCCCACTTCCCTCCAATCAGAATGACTCTTTAATATGAAATCCACATTTTGCAAACTTTCTTTTTAGCAGTGAGTCTATTTGGAAACTAAACTCTCTCTTTGGTGTGAAATCAGGACCAGTCACAACAGGACACAGCACGCCTGCCACTATTGCTTTTTCTGTGGAGGTAGAAGTGAAAAAGTAGTGTATCTCATGGGTACATTCAGTGGAATTCAGCTGCAATTAGCAGCGTAGGAGAATACTGAGCTAAGAGTTAGAAGTCCTGGGTGTTAGTCTTGAATACCATGTTTTACATAAAACTTCAAGACTTTGGACAATCTTATCAGTGGAGCCAAATCTCACTTAAAAATTTTTTTTGAATAAGTGTAATGATACTTTATCATTTAGCAAATGCTTTAAATATGATCAAATATCTGTAATTATAAAGCATTCTTTATTAATTGACCTTATATGGACTATTCATAACTTTCCAACAATATTCCAATGGTTAATTGAAATTTATAGCATGACCTCAGGAGGAGAGGTGAGATCTTAGAGCAGTTCAGCAATTCATCTGACAGCATCTGACTGCTGCTCTTTCTCCTCTTCCTTCAAAGTGCACATACTGTGGGGTGTCACAAAGAAGACAGGGACCAGGGTAGGCAGAGGGCTCAGTAAACACTAAGAAAGGACAATTTTTTCTCTCTGTGTCTTCCAGGGACTTTGTGAGGCTGAATTAGGGTTAAATTAAATGACAAAACCTAAAGAAATGAGGCCTTGCTTCCTTTGCTTGGGTTTATGCTGCAGAGGGAATGTGACACAAAAAGCAAAAGCATAGGTACCAATATTATAGCACTTTACAGCTTGCAAGATCATTCATGATTCTTGGGTCACGCATCCTTACAAGCAGCCCTATAGGCTAGATACTGTTATTGTCACTGCTATATGGTTGAGGGCTCTGGAGCTCAGTGATGTGAGCCTGAGGTGACATGGTTAGCAAATGGAGTCAGAATTTGAACCTGACTCCAAATTTCTTCCTCTTAATAAGCACATTCTCAGGGAGCCTACTTAACCAGTAGGTTATTAAGTGTTTGACTCTTGATTTTGGCTCAGGTCATGATCTCAGGGTCATGAGATGGAGCCCTACAATGGGCTCTGTGCTGAGTGTGGAGCCTGCTTGAGATTCTCTCTCTCCTTCTCCCTCTGCCCCTCCCTGCTTGTGTTCTCTTTCTCTAAAAAGATAAAAACAAAAAACCAAACAAGCACATTCTCATGCCTAACTGAGGAGTTTTAGAACACTGATATAGCTGCATCCTGCCCTCACAGACTCTGATTTAAGTGATCTGGAATTGGCCCTGGCTTCGGGAATTTTAGAAGCTCCAGAGTGAACCAATGTCCAGCCAAGTTTGAGAACCACTGCTATATGTTTTCCCCAATTTAGTGGCTGAAGGCCAGCCACATTCTGACCCCATGCTTCTCAGACTTTAATGCACATAAGAAACACCTGTGAATATTGTTAAACCTCTGATTCAGGAGGTTTAAGAGAGCCTGAGGTTCTGCATTTCTAACAAGCTCCCGGTGATGCTGCTGGTCCCAGATCACACTTTGAATAGCAAGGTAGCCCGGCCAGCGTAAGTCCCTCATACCAACTGTGTGGTGCTCTGAGTGCATCTGCCCAGGCTCCACAGCAGTGCTCAGGCAGCCAGATGGACTTGCTACTCCTGCCCCCCAAGGCTCCCCAACCCAGCTGGTATGAGACGCCATCAGTTTGGTTGTACTTGGAGCTGTGCTGCTCCTTCCCTCCCACCACAGGGTCTGCTGCTGTGCATCCTGGACTAGGCTGCCTTCCTGTCCTTGCTTCTGGTTCTGAGATCTGGTGCCTCCCAGTTGCCCTGTTTGTTGATGTCAGCTCAGTCCTGATGTATGACAAAGCCACTTCCTGCCTGTATGACCTTGAGCAAGTTACTTGACCTGTAAGGGAATGAAGAATGCTACCTCATGGGTTTATGAAGAGATTACATGAGACGGTGTAGGTGAAGTGCCCACACGAGAGACTGCTATGCTCAATTAACAATGATTATATTATTAAAGAGGTTGGGACTTAACATTTATTGTCTAGTGTGTGCAATACCTTGCACTAGGTGTTTTGTAGACATCCTCTTGTTTGAGCCTCAGAACAACCTTATAAGGTACATATCATCTTCTCTAGGTACAAATGAGGTGATCGAAATCAGGAAGGGTTAGTGACTCAGCCAAGGATGCACAGATGACAGTTCTGACTTGTCTGACATTGAAGATTCTTGTAGATTGCTTTCGATAGTTGTGGCTTATTTGACGACAGGAGGGGCTCCATGAATACTAGCTGTCTTACCTGTTTGGGAATGAGGGAGAACAGCACCCAGAGGGCTGGGAAGCAGCCTCCCACTCTCCAATTGCCCTCGCAGGGCAGGCTGGGATAGGAGCAGAGGTTCAGAGATAAAATGGCCAGTCAGAAAGTGACTTTGATGGGCAGACATTACCAAATACTGCCTGCCTGTCCCCTGCCTTGTGAAGCAGGCAATGCAAGGTCTAGAGGAGCTGTAGACTCGATGCCCTCCTCAAGAGTGAAAAGCGACTTTTTTTTTGTGCTCTAGTAGATTGAGAATGAGCTAGCAGCAGCAGGTGTGAGTACAGTGGATAGGGAATGAATGAGATCTTTTCATGGCTGGGTGTGGAATGGGAGCTCCCAGCCTAGTCTCTGTGAAAGAGCTTGGTAGGACCCAAGTCCCCCAGTCTCCTTGTCTCCTGCCAGGCCCAGGCACCCACCTGCCACAAATCTCTGCCTTTGCCACATGTGGCTCCAGGGCGTCGAGGTAAAATGTAAATCCTGCCTTTAATACAGCAGCAGTGGGGAGTACACTGATGAGAAAGTGGGGTTGGATTGGAGTTGCTGCAGGGAGCTAGCTTGAAATCCCAAATGACATGACTGTGGTGGTAACATTAGTGTGGGGCTAGTCTCTCCCTTGTTGGGGACCCTCACCATCCCAGGCTTTGCTCAGCAGGGTGAGGAAACCCAAGAGGAGGTGTGAAGACCGGGGCCAGCGATTTTATTTATTTATTTTAAAGCTTCATTCATTCATTCATTCATTCATTCATTCATTCATTCATTCATTCATTCATTTGAGCAGGGACGGGGTTGTGGGAAGGGCAGAGGGAGAGGATCTCCAGCAGACTCTCTGCTGAATGAGGAGTCCGGGCTGGGATCCCACGACCTTGAAATCATGACCTGAACTGAAATCAAGAGTCAAATGCTTGATCAGATTGAGCCACCAGGCGCCCTGAGGCTAGAGAAAGGAGGAGTAGCTGCTCTGGGAGCTGTCCCTTCCAGCCAGGTGAGCTGCAGCCCAGTGGCCTGAGATGCTCCCAGTATAGCCGTGCCATTGCCAAGCCCCACTCTGCAGGAGAACGGTGATGCTCTGTTTGTACCCTTCCATATCTCTCAGCATCAGCACTAAGATGGATCCTTTTTATGTGGGAGGAGATGGAGCCAAGAGAAACCCTGCCAAAGTCCCTGGTGTCCGAGCGGCAGTGTTGGCCAGCCTTGTTTTGCTCTGTGGGAAAACAAGGAGCCACTCCACCTTACTTCACACTGGTTCTTCTAGCTTCAAAGCTCACGTTGTCCATCTTGATGAAAAATTTTCAGATTTTACACAATTACAGGAAAAGAGAAACCCATGACATACACTTCGTTGTTTATATAGCCGGTTTCATATATTTTGAAAACTATTAAGTTTTCAGCAGGTACCAAAATTCTTTTTTTTTTCTTTTTTTCTGGAACTGGGGAAAGGGGCTTTGCAGAAAAGGGCCCCTTTATCCATCTTTTAATTTCTTTCATGACCTTTTCACTATTAAAAAGTACTTGCTAGTTATCTTCTAGAATGTTCTTAATTTGGGCTTATATGATGTCTCCTTGTGGTTTAGATACAGGTTATGCATTTCTGGCAAAAAACCCCCAAAACCTGAATGTGATGTTGTGTCCTTCTAAGAGCATCCTACAGAAGGCACATGACCTCTCTCTGTTCTCCTGTGACATTAACTGTGATCTCTCGTGCCAGGTAGCAACTGACAGGTTTCTCTACTGTGAGGTTACTATTTTTACCTTTTTGATTAATAAGTATTTTGTGGGAGGAGATTCTTTAAATAATCCTGTTTCTCATTATCTCTTGCCCACTGGTTTGGGGATTTGGTAATGATCCCACCTGAAACAATTATTGCTGGGAGTTTAATTTGCCTACAAATGTGAAGATGGTACAATTACAAAGCAAAAATAAAAGAGTCTTCTAGGCACATGGGCAGGACCAGATCACTTCTTACACCTCTAAGTCTGCTTGTTTTCAAAGTCTTGTCTCATTTAGTATACCTTAGTCAACTATTAAGTACATAAAATGTTGAATGCCAGGTCCACACACCATGTTTGCTTTTAGGAATAATGATATTTCAATGATGTTTCTACCTTTCTATCTGATTCATTCTTGTGTTTCAGAGCAAACAGTCCCTTTGGAGCTCAGAGCTACCTTCCAAATTTGATCTGAACTTATGTTCCGTCTCCCTCTATTTAGACTGAAGATATGTGGTATTACTCTGTGTGCCCCGGTGATTCCAATTTCTACTCAGGACCAGCCTCTTCCTTGGTGAATGACTCAGCAGTTTACAATCTGACATTTTAAGAGAACCGCTTTGCTATTAAACTGAAGCCATATATTAAAGTTAAACCCCGAAGCCAGCATGGGTCCAACAAAGGTTAGACAAAGATAAGACAATTTGTCATACCTACCAGCCTACGAAGTGCACAGCAGAAATGAAATGAGATCCCAGAACCAGAGCAGGCTGGGCCCTTTGACTACAAATTCTTAAGAGACAAACGCTTTTCCCGCGGCAGCAGCTCTGGCCTCCTCCGACACAAGCTTGTTGATGGACTATGTGGAAGGATTCTGTGCTCCAGACCTGAGGCCCGAGTTAGAACAGCGTATTTAAAGGAGGCTTAAGAGTTGAACTTCTAAATTGGGAAAGTTGTAAATTTGAAGTGAGTTATTGATTTTTATTTTGTACCAAAGGAGAATTGATGAAATAGAAAAGAAAGCCTTCCTGTATGAGCACCTAGCAGGCAGGTTGTCAATTGGGTGATTGTCCTTCCCTCATCATTTATTTCAGCTGCACAGAAATGCCGGCCAGGAGGGGCAGCTGAATGCAGCAGCAGGAACGTGTCCGTGTCCGCATACGCCTTCTCTGTCTGCGATTGATCGACCTGGCCCGTGCAGCAGTACTTACCCATCCCCCTTTCCTGGTAGGCTTGCTCTACCTTGCTTTTCCTGAGGACGGGAGGGGAGGAGGAGGCTGGAGAAAGGGGAAAGAGAGGAGAGGGTTGTGAATGCAGAGCAGGAAGGAAGGGGATGGAGAAGACAGCTCTTTCTGTCTCCATCCCTTCCCAGGGGCCTACCATCTTAATCCTGAGGCCTTCTGGACCATAATACCTGCAGCGAGGCCCCGGCACCAAGCTTTTCCTGGCCCACTGCACACTCAGTTGCCCCTTACCAAGCAGCGTGAAAACTGACACCCCCCCTAGCCCCTCAGGGCACTCTCTTCCACAGACTTCCAGAGGACCATGCTGACTTACAATCTATATCATTCATTCATTCATTCATTCATTCATCAGTCATTTACTGATGCCTCTGCTAAGCCAGACTGGGAATTGTGCTAAGTTGTGCTAGATATGTAAAAATAAACACAATTCTTACCCTCAGAGACCTCCTGGTTTAGTGAGAAGTTTTTAAGTAGATAATCATAATGCAGTCATAAGATATAATTTACTACATGCCATGTATCCTTTTGGATACTTTACATGCTCTACATATTTAACCCTCATGACACCCATATGGAGTAAGTGCTGTCATATCCCTTTTATGGTAGATGAAGCACAGAGAGGTTAAATAATTTACCTAAGTTCACACAGTTAATAAGATGAAGCACAGGGGCACTGGGTGGCTCAGTATGTTAAGCGTCTGCCTTTGGCTCAGGTCATGATTGGGTCCTAGCATTGAGCCCCACATCAGGCTCCCTGCTCAATGGGGAGCCTGCTTCTCCTTCTCCTCCCAGCTTGTGTTCTCTGTTGCTATCTCTGTTTCTTTCAAATAAATGGATGGAATCTTAAAAAAAAAAAAAATGAAGCATAGAAAAGTTAAATTATTTAACTTTTCTTTTTATTATTTATCCCAGGTCACCCAGTTAATAAATGGCAGAGCCAGGATTTGAATTCAGAGGCACTGGCTTCAGAGGTCGGGCTTGTCAATAGTATATTTCCCTGCCTCTCTGTGAGTCAAGTATGGTAGTGGGGTCTCTGAGTGTTACAGGCACACGTGGTGGGGCTGGTTGAGGGGGCAGGGGTAAGGCTGGGACAGGACTTGGTTTGGGGTTGTGTAGGAAGTAGCTTAGTGATCTGGGCAGCCTGAGGTTCCTTCCCTCCCTCCTTTTTTTCTACCTTCCGTATTCAGTAAGTGAGT
Source organism: Vulpes vulpes (assembly GCF_048418805.1). Taxonomy (NCBI): domain Eukaryota; kingdom Metazoa; phylum Chordata; class Mammalia; order Carnivora; family Canidae; genus Vulpes; species Vulpes vulpes. The sequence continues at coordinate 122,008,095 of NC_132791.1, read as the reverse complement.
ACTGTGTGCAAGGCATTGTGCTGCGGGTACAAAGATGGGCCTAGTCTAGCCTAGGATGTGCCAGTACGCAGTGTGGCCAGAGCTCTCCCAGCAGAATGGACGTGAGGCTGTGGCAGGAGCAGTGGCGGAAGGCTTCACAGAGGGATGGGGGCACATCATGTGGACAAGGGGAGCAGGAAGATCTGGTGCGAGCGACTCGGTGACACACAAGTGCAAGGATATAATCATATCAGTTCTACTTCCGAGTCCCTTCCAGCCAAGGATCTAAAATCCAGTCATCGTCTGGGGCAACACTCACCTTCAGCTGATCTTCCAGGACCCTGGATCAGATGCGGATCTCGGTCTGTGGTTTCCACTCTGTAGGGACCTGAGGCTGTTCTCATAGCCCGACATCCACTATCAGTGTGGCACTGTCCCCAGCTTCCAGTGAAGGCTGGCCTGGTCCCCTGGACCACCATTGCAGGTGACAGCAGTCTTCTCACACCCTACAGCTCTCATGGCTGTGGCTTGGTGCCCGAATTTCCCGCTGGTGCGACAGGGCCACTGGCCCTCACCAACAGGCTGCCATTGAGCCAACCCCTATGTCTTTCTCCTTGGAACCCAAACTTAAAACTGTGTTGACTGCCCTCTGGTGGTAGGGGAGCCCTAGAATTTAGGAAAGATGGCTTAACTTCTCAGAGGGGGAGACATTGTCTCTTTCTTTACCTCGATTCTGGAGAAGCATGGCCATCAAGTATACCGATAAGAGTTACAAGAGCATTCCAGGCAGAGCAGAGGATGTGAGCAACGACACAGATGTGTCACTGTGTTGGGTCTATTGAGAGTCTGCGCACAGCGTGGGATGTCAGTGGGAGATAGGGGCAGGAGGATGGAATCTGGGCTAGGTGGTAAGGGGCCTTGAAAGCCCAGCTAGTAAGAAAAAACCAGCTTTCACCTAAAGTGGAGTAGTGATGTGACCAGGTCTGGAGTTTAGAAAGATCCTGGTAATTCTGTGCATGCGTGTGTATGTGTCTGTGTGTGTCTGTGTGCAGTCGAAGGCTGTTAAGAACAACTTAACCTACTGCATAATCCTCCCAGAGTGGCCTGGGCCTGGTGCTGTCCTGTTCCCTCATTTGATGATGTGTGTTGTGGGGCGGTATCGCTCACAGGCACACAGCTAGATGCTTGTCCCACTTCACCTTGGCTCTTAATCCAGGCAAAGTATGAGCAGGGTGGGGAGATTATAGCCCATGTCCCCTGAGATAGGTGGGTAGCAGTCAGAGCAGTGACAGAATTAATTTTGTATCCTGTCCTTGGGAAATAAAAAAGAATGGGCCCTAGAAGACTCTTCCGACCAGGCTCGTTGGCAGAAGTGAGGGAGAGATTAGACCAAAGGTTTCTCATTTCCCCACAATCCCAGCCAGATCCAGTTTCAAGGACTCGGAGCTTCCTCCCTGAGCCAAGAAGACACCCCGTTCCCCTAGTCCTCAAATGACTCCAGAGCCAGAGGCACTGCAAATGACTCAAGCATCAGGAAAGGCAGAGCCAGGTAATGAGGTGCGAGGGGAAAGTGCCTAGCCGTGACTTTAAGTGGGATTTATTTTCTTCATCTCGGGTTCCCTATTGTATGGCACGCTCCTTCCCCACCTGCAAACACAGCCATATTTTAGGATACAACTCTGAGGGTTTCAGGGCTGAGAAATAATGGCTCTGGGTGCTGTCACTGCATAGATGTGCCCTTTCCAAATATACAAAACAGGAAGGTGACCTGCTGATTCAGTGGAAGGCAATAAACCACACATTCAATTAGAATGACATAGATTTAATCACAATTGTCTAATGGTATTTGAGATTTCTTATTTAATCAGTAATGAGACGACCCAGCAATTAATGTTCCTCGAATCACGGCCGCCCTTACCAGTACAGTGTTGATTTTAAACTAATCTTTCTATTTCATATCCTCTTTCTATTTCTGGAGCTAATAAAGGTGCTCTAATGAGTTGTATTAAAACATCAAATTCTTCTTTTGTTGCACCCACAAGTTTATCATGATTTTTAATCAGAATACTGAGTCAATTTGCAGGAAGGAGTTTTGGACATCATGGTTTGCCTGGATGGGGAATCCATGGTGAACTTGGCTCATTTCCCTGTAACTCTCCCAGATGTTTTAGGTCTCCTATGGAGAGGTTTGAGAATTGGGACAGCTAGCTTTATGGGTGTGTGATATATGTGGTCACACAGGACCCCATGCTCAGAAGGGCCCTGTGCTTGGTTTAACATGATGCTGGCGCAGTCTCGAAAATCTTAATTCCTTTTGTAAAAGGGGCCCCACATTTTCATTTTGCACTGAGCCCTGCAAATTAGGTAGCCAATCCTGTTTGAGGATCTATCAGATCCTCTTCTTGGGTTAGTGCTTCAGAGTCTAGGCTAAGAAGGGCAATGTATGGAGTGGGCAAAAATTGAGTTTGGGGTGCAGTGAGACTAAATCTGCCCCTGGGTTTCCCACATGGCTTTTCATGAAAATCCCTTCTTTTTTGCAGTCCTAAAGCTCAGGCTATAGGATAACTAGATAAAAGTACGTGTCAATGAAAGACTAGAAATTCTTTTTTGGAGGTGAAAATTTTTAAAAATTTTTTAATCCATTTGAAAAAAATTATAATAATGGCTATTATATATTATTCCTACCATGGTCCAGGAACTTTCCTAAGCACTTTATGTATATCATCTCATTTGATATTCACAACAGCCCTGTGAGGTAGGTACTATGATTAATCCCAACTTGGAAACTGAGGCAAGAGAGGTTAAGCAAATTGCCTAAGCCATAGAGTCAATAAATGGTGCAGCCAAGCTTAAATCCAAGTATATGTTCTGGCATGGTAGAAAGAGATATGTTTTTGAAAGAGCTGGATCTGGTTTGTTGTTGTTCCTGCCATTTGTTAGCTGTGTGAACTTGAGCAAATCACTTAACCCCTCTGACCCTGTTTCCTTATTTGTGGGAATAATAGCACCTGCCATGTAGGGCAGATTTGAATTAAACAAAATAACACATGTACAGCATTTAGCTTGGTGCCTGGCATAGTACCCAATTAAATGCGAGGTCATTTCTCTGCCTCCTTGCAAATTCATGCATAGGCTGTCCTACAGAAAGCCTTTCTTGTCTGCTATAAACTTATACTCCATACTCATTTGTTCTATTATTTCCTTAAGAATTTTATTCATACCATTATATTGGTATATGCTTATTTTATATTAGTTTATTCATCAATAATTTGTTGAATGCTTGGTATATTATTAATTTAGCAGCTACTGTATTCCAACCATGAGCAACACACTATGATAGACATCATACTATGTTTAAGGCATATTGTGTTATGACTGCAAGGAGTACTGGCCACATGTTTCAAGGGACTCATAATCTCCTTGGGAGATGTGATCCATAAACATGTCAAATATGAAAATAACTAACAGAACATTCTATGATTGTGTCAAAATGAGTCTACAGAGGAGGATAAGAGTGTATAAATTCATTTACTCCTTCATTAATTCATTTAAATATTAAATGTTTGTACTGCCAGGAGCTGAGAGCATAATGATGAATAAAACCAATAGGATCCCTGTCCTAGAGTTTATATTCTAATAAGTATGATAGACAATAAATAGATACACACATAATTAAAGTAGTAATAAGTGATGTGAAAGAGAATATGGGAGTGATTAGTGCTCAGAGAATGGGGACTGAATGCTATAGGCTGGGGTTATTAGTAGTGTGTGGCAGAGTCAGAATGAAGGGTAGTGGATGTGGGTAGCTGGAGAGGAGAGATGGGGTCAAAGGTCAGGATGTAGGAACAATGAATGTTCAGGTAGTAATGGAAATGCTTTACATTTGGATTATACTTTAAAATTCCACAGTGTGGGGCACCTGGGTGGCTCAGTGGTTGAGCATCTGCCTTTGGCTCAGGTTGTGATCCCAGGGTACTAGGATCGAGTCCCACATCAGGCTCCCCACAGGGAGCCTGCTTCCCTCTGCCTATGTCTTTGTCTCTCTCTGTGTCTCTCATGAGTAAATAAATAAAATCTTAAAAAACAAATTCCACAGTGCTTTCACATATGTCATGCATTTGTCAGGATAGATTAAGTTGTGCTGCAATAACAACCCAAATAGATAATGATTTACATCTTGTTCACTTTCCTTGTTCAGTGAGGTTGGTTGGAGGTTCTGTTCATCATAGCTGCTCAAGGATGAAGTCCATCTCAACCTGTGCTTTTAGGATCACCCAGCAAGGGAAAGTGGTTCTGTGTTGGATATTTATTGCTGTATGACAAATTACCCCAAAAGTTAGCATCTTACAACAACATGCATTTATTATGTCACTGTTTCTGTAGGTCTTAGCTGGGTTCTTTGGCTCAGTCTCTTATAACACAGCAGCCAAGGAGTCAGCTGGGGCTGCAATTATCTCAAGGTCTAACAGGGTCAGGATCCACTTCCAGGCTCACTCACATGGTTGCTCACAGATTTTTTTTCCTTGAGGGCTGTTGGACTGAAAGCCAGAGGCCACCTTTAGTTTCTTGCTAGGTAGCCTCCTCTATGAGGGCAAGAGCATGCAAAGAGCCAGGGAGAGGGAGCATAGCAGCAAGACAGAAGCCACAGTCTTTTATTTTATTTTTTAATTTAAATTAATTAACTGGTTAAATAACATATAGCGTATTACTAGTTTCAGAGGTAGAATTCAGTGATTCATCAGTTGCATATAACACCCAGTGCTCATTACATCACATGCCCTCCTTAATGCCCATCACCCAAACCACAGTCTTTTATTACCTAATCTCCTAAGTGACATCCCATTATTTTTGCTATAGTCTATTCATTAGAAGCAAGTCATTAGGTCCAGCCCACACTCAAGGGGAGGAGACAACACAAGTGAGTAAATGTCAGGAAGTGGGGGTCATTGGAGCCATTTTAGAACGTGCCTACCACACTTCCATCTTTTATCCCTGCCCATTAGGGGAATGACATGTGACAACCTCTAATTTAGAGGGGGCAGGGAAATACAGTCTTACCACGTGCCTGGAAAAAGAACTGGCATATTTGTGAACAGCTCTGACGATTTATAGAAACAGTCCCATCATGGGGCACCTGAGTGGCTCATGGTTGAGTGTCTGCCTTTGTGATCCTGGGGTCCTGGGATTGAGTCCTGCATCAGGCTTCCTGTAGGGAGCCCTTCTCCCTCTGCCTATGTCTCTGCCTCTCTCTGTGTCTCTTGTGAATAAATAAATAAAATCTTTCAAAAAAAAGAAATGATCCTGTCATACAGAGACTAGCTCACTAGTGAGAGGTTCTGCAGAGGGCTTTAATCAGGCACAGATTAGAAAGTCAGGCTGAGCTTTATGAGATTAACTGATGTGAAGGAAATAGGTGGTCAATAAATATTTTTCAGTAGGAGAGTAATTTAGCCAGTGATGCTTAAAATTATTATTCACTGACTTTTTAAACTACAAAAGTAGAAATACATGCACAAAGGTAAAAAATTTCAGAGTCTAGAGGTATATGTAAGCTCCTAGCTCTCCCCCACCCCCGAGTCAACCATTTTTTAATATTCTTGTCTCTAGTGGAAATACTTAGGAATATATAAACCATTTATGTACATGTTCCTCTTTTCCTTTTATTTATTTATTTTATTTTTTAAAGATTTTATTTATTTATTCATGAGAGACAGAGAGAGAGAGAGAGAGAGAGAGAGAGAGAGAGAGAGAGGCAGAGACACAAGCAGGCTCCATGCAGGAGCCCGATGTGGAACTCAATCCTGGGTCTCCAGGATCACGCCCTGGGCCGAAGGCAGTGCTAAACCGCTAAGCCACCTGGGCTGCCTGCCTCTTTTCCTTTTAAATCAATTATACGTGTATTATACATGCCTCGTTCTGAGTCTTCCTTTTCACTTCACTGTGGAGATAATTTCACAGCACCTATAGGTCTGTTTTATTGAAAGTTTTAGAGGGATTGAAACTGGTGGCCATGTGGAAGGGAACAAAGAGAATGGAAGAAGCTAGATCAATTGAGAGACTCTTCCAATAATTCTGATTATTTTTGTTCATTCATTCATCAAACGTTTATTTTAAGTCTTTGCTGGGCTCTGTGATATTAAGTCACATTATCCTTGAAATTATCCTTGCCTTCAAAGAGCTCAAGGGTGCCAAGTAAACAAATAAATCATAATGCAGTGTGCTAAAATGTTGTAACTGGAGTGAAGTGACAAGTATCTGGACCAGGATGTCTCCACGAGATAAAACACAGGAGGTGGCTGGAATACTTTTTCTTTAGAACAAAGATGTCAACAGTTACAGTCTGATAAAAGGTAGCTGCAGGCCTTCCTAAAAGGGTAAACTGATGCATTTTCCATTTATTTTATACCCCCCCCCCCCATCCTCACCCTCGTGCCATACATACACTGACATGGTGTCTGATGTAGACTAGCGTTACCTGACTTATGGAGGACAAGGTTCAGGAGAAGCCCACGATGGCATTAATGGTTTCCTTTTGTTGCTCAACCTCTGTCGATGGCATCTCCAACTCCCGCCTGGCTGTAGTATAACCAGTGAGCAAATTCTTGATTATGCAAGAAGATGAGCCTCTGATTCATTTTTGATGTTCGATGTTATGAGGCAAGCTCCCCGGCCATCTGTTCAAAGGAGGAATGTGTTACGTATTTTGATTATTTTATTTTTATCTTAATCAAGTGGCAACTTTCCATCTTGACGGATCTTAACCTGAGCAGTTGTGGCTGGAAGGCAATGGGCTTGAACAGACTGATGTGAGGTGGGGGAGAAGGATATGCCACCTGGTGTAATGCTGGTGTCAGATGCAGGAGCAGAGTCTCCCCTGTACAGCCCTCTCACCTCCCTAATTAGTGAAGAAATTGCAAGCCCTACAGGGGGCACCAAAGTGCTTAGAGCGCCAGCCTCCTGGGGCTCATTACACAAATAGAGCAGAAGACCAAAACAACCAGGATCTGTTGCTTACAACCAGGGATTCCAGGTGAGGGGGGGGGCGTGGCAAGAGGCCCAGGCAGCTCCCCGAAATAGTTAAAGGCACCTGAGAGCAGGGGAGGCAGCTGCAGCTTCCTCATTAGAGACAGCCAAACATCTTAGTCTGTTTACTGAGGTTAAGAGATTTAGGTTTTCCCCAGCCACGGGCATTTGATGGAAATGTGCAATTATGTTCTAGGAGCTGGCTTTAGGACCTCACAGAATGAGTGAGATGGAGCAGAGTGATAATCTAGGCAATTGTCTTAGTTTGGGTTTTCCTAAAAGATGAGCCTGAAATGGAGATTGGGGAGGAGTTAGTTTGTCAGTGATCCAAGGTAAAGGGGTGAGGGAGACATGCGAGGAGAGAAAACCAGTAGTGAGCTGGTTGCTCCAGTGGGCAGCTGGGCTTGATCCTGATGAGGACCTGCTGGAACTGTCCCTCTGATGCATTTTTTCAGACTTCTAACTCCATTGAGTGTTGCCCTTGGGGGTATTAATCCCTCACCTTCAGGCTGCTCTTACACCTGGGATTTAGAGGAAAAAAGCCCTGAGGGAGACAAGTGGAGCGTCAAGATAGGTGGTTGAGTTTGTTTCCATGCATGGGAACCCTTAGTCCCTGCTCTCCCAAGTGGGCAGAAAGGAAGTGGTGTGTGACAGGCAGCATCCCCCTCATTTGTGGAGAAAAGGAGTGGGGAAGTGGGGAGGGAGGAATACTACTTAGTCATTGACAGTGACCGGTGTGTGAGTTTTGTCTGCATGGTAGGCACCAATCTTAGCCTCAAACTCAGATAGGAAAGAAATCTCAAATTCTGTACTTGTCCATAAATTAACCTAATCTTGACTCTGTGTTCTCACCATACCGTGCTGGTAGGAAATTTAACCTCATTCTGGAACTCTTCTCCCTGTGTACCAACATCCGCCCCAGCTCCATGGTTGGTTCCAAGTTTCTGAGAAGCCTCAGGCAGGAAGTTTTGTGCTTGCACAGGTATCTGCTGAGACTAGATTGTGATGCTTACCTCATGCATAGGGTTTTTGTGGTTGCTTTTTTTTTTGTGTGTGTGTGTGTGTGTGTGGTTGTAACTTTTCTGGTTAACTAGTCAGGTGGAGCTAGCTGAGCATTTTCTTTTTCTCTTCTGCAAGCTGCCTTATTTTGCACACCTTGGGGTTTCCTTCCTGTGAATCACCGTGCCCAGAGAATGCCTCTCGGTAAGAAGATGTAATAGCTTTTGTGCATAGTTTGTTCTACTGCCCTTCCACCAGTGACTTGACCCCTTGTGACCTAAAAGTTCATCCTTGCAGCCATTTCCACGTTAAACAATGACCTCTGGGTGTGAAGTACAGCATGAGACTGGCACCTGAGTGCTGGCAGTCTAGACACATTCATTGTTAGTTTCTTAATAAACTAGCCTGTGGGTCTGCTTATTTTTTAACTACTTAGAAAAGACCTTTTAAAATTTAAATTAATTAAAAAGGATCATTCAGTGAGCTTTTCTTTTCTTTTCTTTCTTTCTTTCTTTCTTTTTTTTTTTTTTTGATCTGTAGTTCAATGAGTTTTAACACATATAAATTTGTGGAACCACCACCAACACGAATCAGGATACAGAACAGTCATCACCCTATAAAACTCTCTCCTACTGCTCCTCAGCAATCACATGCTCTGCCCCTTCAGAACCCCTGAGAACCGCTGATCTGTTCTCCATTGCTATAGTTTTGTTTTTGAGAATAAGATCTTTGTATTTAAAACACTCAGTGTTTAAGTCCACTATTCAAAGTCATTCTGGTCTTGTATTAGCACACATGGGTTTGCTTGTCTTCTGGTTGGTCAAAGCAAGGTGTAGACAACCCTTGCATAGTCATGTGTGTCAAGGTAGCCACGAAAAAGCCACCAGAAAGGTGCTCCTGAGAGGGCAACCAACTTTGCCAATATTATCAACCTTGCAGTGTTTCAGAACAGACAGCTCTACTGTCTTTCTCTTACGCTTATTCTTCTTGGGAGTATGTGGGATGACTTATTTTTCTTAATAGCACCATGAAGTCTCAACAGCAAAAGTGATCTTTTTTTGAATGTTGTAATCAGACATTGGTACATCCATCTTCTGGTTGCTTTCCCAGCAAAATGAGTCCCTGCTGATTGGGAGGGATCTTGGCTTTCATATTTTTTATTGCACCCCTGGGTTCAACCTTGAGAATGACGGACTTTCCTGTTAGGGCTTTTCATGAAAATCTGCTTCTTGGCAGTTGTTCTGAGATAGTGAATTGGAAAAGAAGAATCGGTTCTGATTAAATGTTGCTTAAATTTGGGCAATCATCTTGGGTCCCCTCCCTCTTTAGGAGCTTTGTACTATCACTTTGCTATCGTTCAATAAACCTTGCTTTGCTGCCCCACCCAAAAATAAATGTGGCTTAAATTTGGCTTAAGCTGGGCTAAATATGGGTTATGGGAGGAAAAAAAGAATAAGGATCCCAGTATCACAATTGGAGTTCTTATCTGAAGACTCAGGGGAGCACTGGTCACTGGTCACTGTAATTAGACATCCTGACCTAGCCACTTGCATTGTTAAAGGAATTAATTAAAGCTGCTCTGAAATAAAACAGAAACTCTGAGAAAGCCTCCTTCTTACCTACTGTCCACACATTCTACAGCCTGGCAAGTGATCCCAGGGTAGGCTGGAGAAAAAGGAATGGAGGGAATGGAGTCTCTAGGACTGCTACAGGAATAGATTTTTCTAGGGAAATAGAGGAAGAGGCACGTGACCCATTTCTGGAACCTCCTTTGGTCATCTTATTTTTAGTTCCATGCAACATAAAATGGCTGCAGAGCTATTTTAGGACTCTGAAAAAATTTATACACATATCTGATAAAGGTCTTGGATTCTTTTAAGGCAGAAGACCAGACCTCAGAAAATTTTCTATCTCTATTAGCCAGGTTTAAGCTTGGCTATGGGTGATAGAAAATCTAACACAACAGTGGCTTAAACTTAATTCAAGTTTATTTCTCAAATACACATAGGCTGTCCTGAAGTGGTATAGTGGATCTACAGTTATTAGGAACTCAGGATCCTTGTCTGTTGTTCCCTTCCCTCTTCAACATGAAGCTTCCACCTAGTGGAAAGTCCAAAATTGTTTTTCCTGCTCCAGCCATTAGGTTCACATTCCAGCCAGCAGAAAACACGGAGGAGGAGGAGTCAGAATCTTTCTCTTTAAGAGTTCTGCCCATGCACCCCAATGTTTATAGCAGCAATGTCCACAATAGCCAAACTGTGGAAGGAGCCTCGGTGTCCATTGACAGATGAATGGATAAAGAAGCTGTGGTCTATGTATACAATGGAATATTCCTCAGCCATTAGAAACAACAAATACCCACCATTTGCTTCGACATGGATGGAACTGGAGGGTATTATGCTGAGTGAGGTTAGTCAATCGGAGAAGGACAAACATGATATGGCCTCATTCATTCGGGGAATATAAAAAATAGTGAAAGGGATTATAGGGGAAAGGAGAGAAAATGAGTGGGAAATATCAGAGAGGGAGACAGGACATGAGAGACTCCTAACTCTGGGAAACAAACAAGGGGTAGTGGAAGGGGAGATGGGTGGGGGGGATGGGTGACTGGCACTGAGGGGGGCATTTGACGGGATGAGCACTGGGTATTATGCTATATGTTGGCAAATTGAACTCCAATAAAAAAATATACAAAAAAAAGTTCTGCCCATGGGTGGCTCAGCAGTTGAACCTCTGCCTTCGTCTCAGAGCGTGATCCTGGAGTTCAGGGATCAAGTCCCACATTGGGCTCCCTGAGAGGAGCCTGCTTCTTCCTCTGCCTGTGTCTCTCTGCCTCTCTCTCTCTCTCTCATGAATAAATAAATAAAATCTTAAAAAAAAAAAAGAGCTCTGCCCAAAGGGCAGCTGGTTGGGTGTCTGCCTTTGGCTCAGGTCATGATCCTGGAATCCTAGGATCAAGTGTTGCGCCAGGCTCCCTGCAGGGAGCCTGCTTCTTCCTCTGCTTCTGTCTCTTTCTCACTTTCTTTCTGTGTCTCTCATGAGTAAATAATTAAAATCTTAAAAAAAAAAAAAAAAGAGCTCTGACCCCAAATCCCACTTACCATGGTACTGACCATATCCTCTTACTTTTCTTTGCCCAGGACTTAGGTAAATGGCCACAGTGGGCAAAGGAACTTGGAAAATGTAGTCTTTATCCCACACAATCATTTGCCCAGTCAGGGATGAGAGAATATGTGTGGTACGAGGGGAGACATGGCAGCTCCTGCCACATCCTCCTAAGGCAACCTCAAAACTTTCAGTACAGAAGAGTTATGAAAAGAAGATATCCAGATGGGAGTGTGGGAGTGTGATGGGAAGGAACCCAACCCCTTGAGGTTCACCTCACATTCAATGCCGTCATACCCTCACTTGCCCTACCTGAGGGCACAATTCCCCCCTCCCCCCGGAAACCCCAGACCTCCTCTCCTTCTTTGTCCCTGGCACGAGGGGGTCTCTTGGCAATTTCAAAGACCTTGAAATGCTCAGGTGTGAAAGAAGAAAATCAACAAAGAATGCTGAATGCTTAGAAACTTATAACTTAGAGGTTTGGATCTTAAGGTAACTGCTTTCCATCCCCAAGAGACAGGGATAAATATGCAAAAAAATCGTGCCTGACTTTGTTCCTTTCAGTTGCTGTCAGGTCTCCACATAGAAGAGAATAGCTTTACTTTTTCCTGGAACAAGGCACAAGACCATTTTCAAACTCCATCCTTCCTGTGCTCAACCATTTAGGTCTGGCTTTCCGCTGAGGCTTTGTCAGGGATCCCTCTGGTGACTAACAGGCAAGACTTCCTGTCTCTGCAGGGAATGAATTTGTCCCTTTAGGCCCACAGGACTGGACTTTCACCACACTGTAAATAGTATATATTCGAGATCTTTCATAGCAGCCTCATGAATCTACTCTATCCTTTTTAACAGCTACATAGGTATTCCATTGTCTGAATAATGCCAATTTATTTAACCAGATTCCTATAGTTGAGTGCTTTAGGAATTGATGTTTTTATAGCAGAATTGAGTTTTTATTGATTGTTTTTTGAGCAGGGGAACAGTCTGAATTTAGAGGATGGACTTGTCAGGAAAAAGAACCGTTGGGCTGGTGAGTTGGGAAGAACAATGTCTCCCTTTTCACAGTATTTTGAAGGATGGCCTCATTTGAGAAGCTTGATGGTTCAATAATGGACAAGAATTGAGGTCTCCTAAATCTGCTGGAGGCTGACAACAGATCCTTGGGATCAGAGAAAAGAGCAGACTCATTGACTTAATAACTGAGTCCATTGAAACAGCAGGTGGGCAGCCCACCAACTTCTACAGTTCATACCTCAATGTCAAACTTTGGCGTCTAACACTCAAGTAGGTTGATACGGAAAGCAGAGGTGGATGACAGCAAAGATGAGACTGCTTTAGAAATCCCCCATGCTGAGAGCAAGTGGCTGGTCAGTATCTCCACCAAACTGCCAATCCCGATGTGACCTTTCTTAAACAGGAGGATCTCCTGCAGTTTGCAAAGTAGGCACCCTTCCCTGTGTTTAGGGACCCCAGGCTCCAAATATATTTGCTTCTCTGTCCCGTGTATACCCCAGCTCTTGGCCTTCTGAGAGTTCAGTTGCCTTTCTATTCTTTTATTCTCAGAACCTCCTCTCAAAAAAATACAAGAAGCAAATAACATTCTCATTACAATGTAAATTGCTGATAACTGAAGTGATACCAGGTTGGGAGGGACACTGGGAAGGTATATATATGCGTGTGTGTGTACATATATACTTATATATATGTATGTGTGTGTGTGTACATACATACATATGTACATACACATATATGTACACACACATATATTTTCATTAAAATTAAAATTACAGAATTTTCACCACACCAAAGTAGAGAGAGAAGTATAATAAACCCACACATGGTGACAGCTTCAGCATTTTTCGGCAATCTGTTACTTTTGTTTCCAACTATTGTCTGTTTTCCCTTAGCATACTTTTTTGTTCTGCATGACTCTCAATTATTTCAAATATTTTCATGTAACCCACAAATATGGGAAAGGAAGATACATTGAATGGGATGTAAACCCCATGGGAAGTTCAATAGGGCTGCGGCCATCCGGGGGGATGAAGGAGCAGGTGCGCAGGTTAGGGTTCAGCAGGGAGGAGTTCCAGGTCACCGAGGATGCCCTGCAGCACGCAGAGGAGGGAGCAGGAGGTACCATGTACTTCCCTCTTGCTGTCCCTGCCTTCAGCCAAGGGAATGAAACTCTGACTCTAATATTTTAGGCACTTACAGCTGGTGGGAGAGAATGTTCTAGAGGGAAGATAACTTCTCATGAGCCAGTCACCCCCAGTGGGCAGTGGCCGATTTCTCTCCCTTCTGTGTTGTATTGCTTTTCCAAATGCTTGATGTGGTTTGAACAGAGTGGGGTGTGAATGTCAGGCAGAACCCAAGCCTGGCTGCCAGCGAGTGTCTGTGCTGGGGAACAAAGCCAGGCAGGGCTTCAGGTGACAGCCTGCACGCTGCCGAGTGGGAGGAGGGAGCAACAGAACTTGCCATTTGGAGGGACTATGGGCTTCAGGCCTCCCGCAGGAGGACCAGCAGCTGTCAGTGTCATCCCGGTTCTACTTTCTACTCAAAATGAAGATGTCATGGAGACAGGAGGAGATGCCAGTCATGCCCTTTGATTTGCAGTTTCCTCCAGCGGCAGCAGTTTTGTCTCTAAAACTCTTTTTTTTTTTGGCAAGCCAGTATGTCCCAAGGATAGCTTTTTTGGCATGCGTGATTAGTCAAGAGGTAGCTCTGTGTGTGAGTGGTGTGTGTGATGGGTGGATAGGGAGTGAGGCAGAGCGACTGAGGGCACTTGGGGTTGAGTGAATCCCTTGACATCTTTAGAAGTTGCTGCCATAAAAAAAAAAAAAAAAAAAAAAAAAGAGAGAAGCTGCTGCCGTACACCTGGCTTTGTGGTAGGCTCTAGAAATGTCTGTAGCATTCATTTGTCAGCTACTTGAGGAGCAGGTGTTCTTGGGGTAAATTTCCTAGCTTTGGTTAGACCAAAGAATATGGTGGTTCAGATTCATTGTTGAGCCCTACATAATGACACAAGCCAAGAGGGGTCTGTTCTTGTCCGGGCTACTCCCTCAGCAGGGGTACACAGGCTGTAGAAATGGTTGCTGGGCTCAGATGGGTGCTGCTGCCAATTGTGTGCCACCCACAGAATGTTAAGGGCTTTTAGAAGAGAATCTGGTTGTTCACTGTGAGGTCTGCAGTTGGCCACATGGCCTTGCTCAAGTCTAGTGAGCTATTTTTAGTGTGAGGGGAGTCATGAAGACTATTAACTCGGGCTTGAGCTAAGCAGAATCAGCAAGCCCTCTGCTTCAGCATTTTCTAAAATGTGTTCTGCTAAGTGCTAACTCAGTAGAATTATGGTGGACGGGGCTGCTCAGATGGGCTAGGGCCAAAAGTGGGTGGAAGGTTTCCATGATGACATAAGTTGGGAAATTGTGGGTTGACTCAGTCTGTTTGCTGCAGGACTTCTCAGGGCATTTGTTATACTATCATGCATTGTAACTTTCCAAGAGACAGCTATTATATACTGTGGATTTCCCCCTCACTTATTTGGCTCCTATTAAAGGAGAAGTAATTTGACATTTGTATCATTATAAGCTCCTCCCAAAGGGTTTTGGAGATCTTAATTGACTTTACATTTCTGTTTTATAAAAAAAGGAAAAATACACTCCATTTTACATCCGTGTAACCGCCCTTGGGAGTCTGGATCCGTTCTTACTCTTACAGCAACCGTGAAAGGTAGCTTCCCCCTTTTAAAGACAGGGTCACCGAGGCTCGGAGAGGTTTAGTCATTGGCTCGGGGTCTTATCATTCAGAACAGAAATGCTGACTTAGGTTTCTCTATCTCCAAAGGTGGTGTTTTTTTCCCTCAGGTGAAGGGGGGTGGGGCAGGTTTTCCTTGTTTGGTGTCTGTCTTGCCCACAAGAATTTAAATACTTTCCCTGAGGGTGGGGATTTTGTTTTGTTCACTCCTGAATCCCAGGGCCTAGCACACAGTAGGTGTTTTGTAAATATTTATTGGAGGAAGGAATCACTATCTTCTTATCTATGTAATAAACATGTATTAAATATCTTTTCCAGGTCTCCCAGGAGGTAAATTTGAGAAAGTGTAGTCAAAGTACAACTTTGGTAAGGCCGGGTTAAATAGAAAGACCATGGTTGTTTTGGGGGACAGAGAAAAAGAAGTTAGCTCTGTGGAGGTGCTCGAGTGTTGTCTCTGAATCCTGATTTCTTTTAAATCGAAAAGAAAGAAAGGAATATTAATCACACATGCCCCAGGAAATAATTAAAATAGTCCAGAAGGGTGTGGCATGAAAAGTCAGTCTCTCCCTGCACCTCCATTACTGATCCCGCTCTTCACTTGACTTTTTTTCGGGGGGAGGTTGGTGGTGGTGATGGTTTTGTCCATAACTCAAATTATGTGCTTATATTTCTATTCCTGCAGTCATCAATTTGATGACTATTGACTCCCCACTATGATAAATGAGGCATGCATCTTCTCCTAACTTCTTCCTGCCAATTTTCGTTTTATTTTTATTCTTTTATTTATTTCCTCTATGATTTAAAATAAGGTCCTTAAACCTTCATTCCTTGATTCATTAACTTAGTGTCTCTTATTTCTCTACCATGTAACATGAGGCAATTAGTTCCTCATTTCCTTCTTCCTCCTCCTCCCAATATTGGTTAGTACTAACTGTACTTATACTATGTCAAATTTTAGAACATTTATATTTGACACAGTCACCATAATTAGTCCCCTCATGCTTTGTTTACATATCCGTTGATGTTGACCAATGAAAATCTATAACAATATTGTGATTTTGTAAATACTATTTAACCTTAGAATTGGTGGACTGTTTGGATCAATAGAAGAGATGCAACCTTGTTTCACTAAATTTTGGCTGCTCAAAGGAAGTTGTTACAAACATTATGGTCAAATGAATTCCTTCTGTACTCTATCAGTTCTCCAACATAATAACTGATTTTTAAAATTTATTTCATATCTAGAACATGGTTCTCATCCTGGAATTTCTAATTGCATGTGTTTCCTTTCTTGCTGCCTAAGGTAACACATACCATCTTCACCATATTATTAAGAATGTCCAAATTCTTCATCATACTGTTCATAGAATGGTCAATTTTGGAACACTTTTTCTTCTGCGCCATTCTAAGCACTCCTGAATTAGTTCCACTGTTTGTTGGATCTCATACAGTCTTTTATGTTTGAGAGACTGAATATACAAATAGGACAATGGCCAGATGATACAAAAAAATAGAACCCTGATCCACAATCTGTAGCAATCAGGGTAAGATGCCAATCTATTCTCTATAGTAACCAGCCCAGGGAGCCAGCCTGTTGTCTGTAAGTCAGACTTGTAGGAAGTCAGACCATTATCTCTAGCAACCAGTCCAGAAAGACAAATGGTAAACTCTAATAATGGGCCCCAAATGGGCAGGACTTGACGGATATCTGACAATTTCCCTATTTTTTGCCCTTCTTCTAATGTAAGATCCACCAGGAAAAGCCAAACATGTATCCCTAACCGGCTAACCGGTCACATGGGATACCCGACTTCTAGTTAGCCTGCTCACAGCTTCCCCACACCAGCAGCCTCCAAGCAGGGCACATCTGAAGTCTTCCCTTTTTCCATGATAGAGCTTTTACACTCCTCTGCCTGCCTTTGAGTCTCTGCCAGAACACACACGATGGTGGCTGACTCCCTTGTGAGCTCTGCATACATAATCTTTGCCTGTTCCTATTTGGTTGGTCTTTGTTTATTTCTACAGATTCCTTTTTTGTTTGTTTGCTTTTCTGAAGTATATCCCCAGGTAAATTTTTCAAGTAAAATGTCTGGCTCTTTGCAGGTCTGAAAATATCTTTGTTTTGTCCTCTCACTTGGCTGGCTTCTAGGTTCAAAATAACTTTACTCAAAATTTTGGAGGTGTTACCCCATTGTCTTCTACTTGCTGCTGAAAGGATTATTAATCCTTTGTAGATAAACTTTCCCATGCAGTTTTAGAAACTTTTCTTAATCCATGTTCTGAAAGTACATGAGGATAAATTTAGGAATTGGTCTTTTTACAATCACCTTGCTTAGTATGTGGTGGGCTTTTCAGCAATAAAGACCTCAGAAATATTTATTAACTCCTTTCCTCCCTTCCTTTTCTTTTCTTCTTCTTCTTCTTCTTCTTCTTCTTCTTCTTCTTCTTCTTCTTCTTCTTCTTCTTCTTCTTCTTCTTTATTCTCTCTCTGGACTTCTGTAAGATGGATTTTGGCTGTTATGAATCTTCTGCATCTCTCAATTTTTCTCTCATGTTGTATCTGTCTCTCTGTCTATTTGTTTTCCATGTTGGCGTATTTACTTGTATTTCCTCTTCAACAATTTTATTTTCATAGCACTCTATTCTTTATGGATGCAGTTTCTTCTCAAAATCTCTTTGGAGTTACTAAATTGAATTTTTTTGAGTTCTATGGTATTTCTTCTATTCTGTTTCTCCAGGCGCCTGTTTGCTTCTCCAAGCTGTTTGTTCCTTTGTGTTCTCCTAAAGGGTGTGCTGGTCCTTGACTGTCTCTACATATTTATGAGGCTAGAACCAGGTTGATTAGGGTAGGTAGCCTGGATGTGGATTTCCTGGCCAGCATCCTTCTGGTAACGGAAAGGGCTACAGGCAATGGGTGGGCCATCTGTACCAGCATGCTGCATTTTAGAGTGTGTGAGTGGGGAGCAGTCAGCAAAATTGGGATGGCCCTATTTTGGAATGCCCGTTCCACTGTGATATCCCACCCATTTCCAGAAAGAACTCCCAATCTATTCTGACTTTTTTAGTTTCGGTGGAGGGCTAGGGAGACTGATCCCTGAGGATCGACGACTTTAACCAGGGACTTCTCGGCATCTCCTCTCCTACTGCTGATTTTTGGGTGGGGGTTGGTGAGGAGGGGTCCCTGTTTTGAAGAATTGCTCTTGTCTCATTGTGGTCATCTGTTACTGTTGCTTGCAACCAGTGGGATTTAATTCACTTCATAACTTCTTTGGTCCTTCCTACCCTGTCTTCTGGTCTGAGTACTTCTAAGAATTGATTCCCTTTTGTATCTTTATAAATTGTCATTTTGGTTGGATCTTGGAGTGGTCTGCTTTTTTTTAAGATTTTATTTATTCATGAGACACACACACACACAGATAGAGAGAGAGAGAGAGAGAGAGAGAGAGAGGCAGAGACACAGGCAGAAGGAGAAGCAGGCTCCATGCAGGGAGCTTGATGCAGGACTTGATCCCTGCATTCCAGGATCATGCCCTGGGCTGAAGGTGGCTCTAAACCGCTGAGCCACCTGGGTTGCCCTGGTCTGCTTTTTCAATCACATTTTAATGGACTCAAGTGCTTTTTGTTTGGCTTAGGACTGAGGGAGTTAGAACAAAGATTCTGTGACCAAAGGCAAATCAATTTGATTTTACATGTTACCACCATCACCCCAAAGCACCCTCCAAGCCACAAAGAGACAGAGAACTCAAGATAAAGAGGCATTGACAAACCAGGGTGGGAGTCCTTTTGCTCTTTACCATTTGCCAGGGGTAAACAGCAGACCCTGTGGGATCATGCCGGTGGCCCCAAGGAGATTTGCTGGGCTCTCACACCCTCGCTGCTATAAGGATGGTCAAGTAATATTGTGCAAAACTAGAAGAATTTGTCTGAAAGGGCATCCAGAATCTATTTCACTCCTTCCTAGATTTTTCCCAGAAGAATCAAAATTATGGTAGAAGTCAGAGTTATGGTAACCTAGCTTTGGAATAACAGGATATATATGTTTCCCAGGACAACTGAAAAATATAAACAACTTTGTGGAGAATGGGAAAAAAGAACTCTGTGAAAAAGCTGGCTCATATGTGGTGCACAGATTTTGAGGAGAGAGTAGAAGTCATTGTCTGGCATCTCGAGAATGGCTGCCTGGCGCCTGCCTAAGATATTCCTCAGCTTCTACCCTGACAAGCTGGGAGACAGTGATCCTAAAATGTCACAGAGCATCAGTGGCATGTTCCAGCAGAAGCCAGTGGTCCTCACACTGAGAGAGCATTGGTTCTGCCTGGGTACCACGTCTTGTCTTGTAGTGAGATTGAGTACTTGCCCAGATCCCACAGCCAGCAAGAGACAGGGCTAGGATTTGAACCTAGGACTCTCGGACCTCACAGCCTGTGTTCTTTCTTCCACAAAATTGCCTTGTGTCATTTCTCTAAAAAGTTAGCATCAGAGGGCAAGAATGACACGTGGCTGGGCATGAACACTGGTGGTAATGCACAGTTGTGGTCCAAGGAGGGAGTGATGGGAGGGCTGACTGAAGTGTGGGGAGGGCAGGGATGAGTCTGTCTTACCCACACTCCATCCCAGCCTCGGGGAGACCTGGGGTCCATCCTAGCACTGAAGCTCAGCTGATATTTGCTGTTGAAGGAGTGAGCTAGAGCATCCAGATGAATTTTGTGGGGAAGGCAGGGTTTAGCCACGCTTTGTAAAGCAGTAGGTGTGGGAGGGTGGAGAGGGCAGAAAGAGTTGTCTGGGTCACAAGAGCCAGGATAGAGCATATCATGCAGGTGGGGATGAGGAATGAGTATTGAAAACCCCAGGCAGGTCAGCTTGAGGAAGCAGCAAAGACCATGTGATGGCAAGCCCTAAACATCAGAAAGAGAGTCTGGGGAGAAAAGGATGAAGAAATAGGTTATGTGGAAGTTGTTTTGTCTTTAAATATGAGCTGTGAGCTATACTTTGATTTTTGATTCTCAGAAATAAAATCATCTAATTTAAAATCTAATCATCTAATTTAATCATCTAATTTAAATTAATAATGATAGTTATTTTATGGAGTCCTCATGATGAGCCATAGATTTTGCTAAGAGTTTTACATATATCAACAGGGCTAATCTTCAAGTTTGGGAGGTAGACATCATTATCCCTTTTTCTAGAGAGGAGGGAAACTCAGAGAGGTTTAGAAACTTTCCCTGGATCACACAGCTGACCAGGGCAGGGCAGGGGCCTTGAAGCAAGGAGTGTCTGGTCCTGAGGTTCTCTGAATGGCCATGTTTACTGCTTTCCAGAACAGGTGCACAGCTCATGCTGTGACAATGGGAAACCCTGGGTGAGTTGGAGGTGAGTCTGGCTGCCGTGTCATCCAGAGGCCGAACTGGGGAGGCTTGTTGGAAGTGCAGACACACTTTGCTAAGGGCCAGGCTGGCACAGTTCGACTACTGCTGTGCTATAGCCAGACATTGAGCCAGTGCCCTCAAGGTCAATCTCAGCTACATTTCTCTATGCTTCTATTGCTCAAAGACTTGAAAACAACCTTGAAGGAATAAATAAATGAGGGAGTAAAGTATATGCTCTCCCCCATTAAGCTTGGCTGGGAGTCTCTCTTCCACACTCCTCACATGCAGAATGTAGTTTGAGGGAGCAGATTAACATTTCAAACTGGTTCGTGCAATTAGACCGGAACACCTGGTTTTGCAATAACTCTCATTTTCTGTGTGTGCTGAGGGGGTTCTTGAAATTCCCATGCTTGGTGGATTACCCTAATGACTGGTCACCAGCTGTTATGTTGGCATGTTGTACGACAATTGATTGCAGCTCCCCACTGGCATTTGGCAGCGGCCCCAGCAGAAGCAGGTAGCAGGCTGGTGCTGACACCTTCTCTTCCTCATGTCACGCGGGGCACAGGCTCCTCTTCAGCAATAAGTGGCTCAGGCTTAAGAGAAGAGTGTCAGGCTGGCAAGCACCCTCCTTGTCTCAGCATCTGGGCTGATTAATCAAAGCCAAATGTGTGGGCAGGGGGCAGTGTGAGGGAAGGAGGCTATGAGATGCAGCATTCTTCAATCTGTATGCTGCTTTGTGCAGTCCTGAGGCACATATAATCATTTTTGGGTTTTATAACAACTATGTTGGCTGATAGAGCAAGTTTTAGAATCTCGATGCACAACAACAAACCTTGTGATATAATATTGTATAAGAAACATGCATTTAGTCATTCAGATACATTTCCTCTTCATCCACGGTTTCTGAAAACACACCAGAGCCATAAAAGTGAAAGAGGTGTTTTGTTATACAGGAAGGTGACTTTTGGGACCCCACCCAAGGGCAAGGCCTGGTTGCCAGGAAGACCAACCATGTGATTAAAGAGTTGGACATTTAGTCCCGTCCCTGACCTCTGGGGAAGAAAGAGGGGTTAGAGGTTGAATCAACCAATGGCCAAAGACTTAGTCATGCACAACTATCTAATGAAGCCTCTGTAAAAAACCCGAGAGGATAGCTTTTTGGTCCTTTTTGTTGAGCTTCCATTCTTAGGGAACCAGAGTGCTCCCAAGTACCACTGAGATAGTCCCTAAGCTCCATGAGAACAGAAGCTCTTTTATTCAAGACTTTGCCCTATGTATATCTCTTCACTTGGCTATTAATTTATAGTCTTTATCATACCTTTTAATATACTGGTAACCACATGTAAGTGTTTCCCTGAGTTCTGTGAGCTACTCTAGCGCTTAAAAGAACCTAAGGAAGAGGTCCTAGGAAACTCCAGTCTGTACTGTTGGGTCAGAGGCATAGGTAATAGCCTGGGGCTTGTGATGATGGCTGAAGTAGGGGGTGGGGATGGGGGAATCTTGTTGGACTGAGCCCCTAACCTACAGTACCTAATACTATCTCTGAGTAGATAGTGTCAGAATTGAGTTGAAATCTTGGACACCTTGCTGGTGTCCGAGAACTGGTTGATGGTGTGTGTGTGTGTGGCGGGGGGGAACCACCTCTACCACATTAGAATTGGGTCCGGAAACCAAAAAAGAGACTCAGCCCACCTCAAATAAAGACAAAAATCTGGAGTCTACACAGAAAGATATAAAAGACATTTATCATTCTTCCTGACTGCCTAACATCAGCCTCTCTTCCCCACTGTGTGTAATAGAGCCCTGCCTTTCTCCTCAGAAAACAACACAGGCAGACTTTTCTTCTCTTCAGTGTTAACCACTGTAGGGGAGAAAAAAATGTTTCCTACCCTCCTATGTTCTTTGCTGGTCTAATAATTAAATCGACATAAGACAGATTAGTAGGAAAAAAACAAATTTAATTTTATATGTATAGGAATGCCATAGAAATATGAGACCCAAGGATAGTTGAGGCTTATGTGCCATCCTGAGCTAAGGGATGGGATAAGGGGCCTGAGGCTTCAAAGGGAAGGAGGGTAATTCACAGGACAATAGAATAGCAGGTATTTGGTAATTAGATGTTTGTAGGGCCATACCTATGAGATAAGTTATCTCTGATTATCTTGAGAGGTCCCTTATCTAATTTTTTTTTAGGTAGTTAAGGGAGAAGTAAAAGTTCTTATTGTGTCTTCTGGGTCTTTATTGCCTTCAGCTCAAAATAATCCACATGTCAAAGGGCCGTATTTTGAAGTTCTGTCTTCTGCTCCTTTTCACAGAACACAAGTGTGGAACTTGAGCCAATCAGGCACTCCCAAGCAGGACTTTGAATCTGGTAACAAGGCCTCAAAGATGGCGGTAAAAAGGGGCGGGAATGGAAGCTCAGAATCCATCCCTCCCTCCATCCATCCATCCATCCATCCATGGTCACAATAGTATCCAACACCAGTGATGTCTTGGAAGAACAGTGAGGTCCTGACAAAGATTTTACTAAAATATAAACATATTATCTGTTTGTAATTACTTGGTTCTTGGACACTTGCTAAGACTGGAGAGCCATCCATCTATGTATTTATTTACTTATTTACATTTTATTTATTCGTGAGAGATACAGAGAGAGAGGCAGAGACATAGGCAAGGGAGAAGCTTGGAACTTGATCCCAGGACCCCAGGAAGAGAGTTGTTGAATCTGAGAACTCCTTAGAGTCTTCCCATGCCCAGTGTCAGTCACTGTTGCTTATAATTGTCAACTAAAAAACAAACCCAGACTTAGTAAGTTAAGAGACTTCATTTGAAAGGATTATTCCAAGGGATGGGAGTGGAGAGTCTATTGCAATAGGAAGAAGCTCTGACCATAATGTCTGGAAGTGTCTGAAAAGTTAGGGGAAGGAGTTTTTCTTTTATAGGGAGGACTGAACAGTGCTAGAAAGAACCAGGAATGAGGAAGCGCTATGAAGTGATCAGGGCAGGAGATCAGACAATGGTTTTTCCTGAGGCCAGCCCAGCTCAGGCTGTGAGTGGGCCTAAACTCAGGCCCCTGGAGGAATGAGAGAAACCTAACTACTTGCTTAACAAGCATTTTATTCCAGTTGTTCCTAGTGAACTACTAGGGACAAAACAGATCAGCTAATCATTTATGAGGCAAAGAATGGGAACTTGGAAGGTCTGTGCCTGGCTTTGTCCTAGATAAACAAGACTGGCTTCTGTGAGTCTTATCTGTGTGCTACTGGGAAAGGAGGATCTTTGTAATAAACCATTTCTTGGAACACAAAAGGTTAGGGGGACTTTTTAACCACTGTTTCCAGGAGCACAGGGCTCAGGTACAAGCAAGACTGTTACCACAATCCTGGCTGATAAGAAGGGAACATGTTTATAGACCTCTGCTACTGCCAGGCATTCTTACCTACATTATCTCCATTAGAGCCCACAAGGTAAGTTATTAATATTACCACCATGTTTCAGGGAGGTGCGGTGCAGAGCAGAGATAGACATTTTCAAGGTATTTTACCAAGAAATGGAGCTGGAGCTGAGGCCTGAACCCCGGTTTCTTAGGTTCTGAACGTGTACCTGTTCCTTTGCAAAATGCTGCCTCTCCACATGGCCTCAGTGACTTCCCTAATGCCATGAACCTGGTTTGTGCTTAAGACACGAGCACACTTATTTGACACATAAGTGATCCATATGTATTTGTGGACTTTTTCACAATAATTATGTTACATCAATATCTAACGGAATATGAAAATGGGGATCAATTACAATCTAAATTTTCTAGCCTGAGATTTTCCTCTATAATTTCTAGGCAGTCATCAGCACTTCCCCTGGTTTACAGGCCTGTCTTTGAATGCAAAAGGACTGCATTAGCACAGCCATCAACCCTGTCCGCCTCCAGCATTGCAATCAATGCTGCTGTAATCTTTCTTTACCAAAATAACAATTCTTCTTAAAGAGGAAAAAAAGAGATGAAAATCTGACATCTTTTTTTTTGTACGTTTTCAGATTCCCTATCAGATAACCCCCCCAAAACAACAACAACAAAAAGTGAAGATGAAGTATTTTATATGATATCAGGATGGAATCTAAAACAGGACTTGTTTGGGTTCTGAAAAAGTCATAGCCCTGAGAAGGCTCTGGTCACACCAGATAGCAATATTCAAGGGGAATCTTCCTGCTGGAAGATGAGATGGCAGCATTTAAGCTTCTTGAAACTAGGATGCTCCAGATATGTATTGAAAGGGCCCCAGCTTCTGTCCATCCTGCAGGTGGTGCTGGTCCTTCCAGTGCCTCAGAGCTAGGGGCTAGTGCCTGCGTGCTGCTTTCTTCATCCTAATCCTACTCTGTTCCCCAGAGACTGCCTAGGGTTGATAACTGCCCAGGGTTGATACCTGACCACTCCTGTTTACAAAGACCTGCTCTTCCAGCCTCTTTAGGCGCCCCACACCCTAACATCTTGGGCTTGTATTGGGATGTTAGAGCCCAAACCCAGAGCCTCTCAGGGTGATGGCCTGCTGTGGTCATGGCTATAGCTCAGATTCCAGACGTGGACAGTCATGGGTTTTGTTCTGGCTCTTCCCAATGGAATATCGATGAGCAGCTTGGATAAAGTGTTACAGCTCTCTGTGCCTTAGTGTCCTCATCTGTTAGGAGGAGGTGATAATACCCATCTCATTGGATTGTTGTGAGGATTAAAGGAGATAATGTAACCGAGTAGGTAGCCTCAAAGAAGCACTCAGTAAATGCTGGTTAATGGTGAGGGTGATACTAAACCACATATACTAATGTGTGATCGTGGGGAAAGGAGAAGCAATCTGCCAGACTCTTCTCCCCTTTCTTGCAGGAACAGATGGTCTCATAATGGCCATCCAGATCTTATTCTCCCTCAGTGCTCAGTTTGGGCTGTAGTGTCATATGCTTCTCCTGCTCACCTCCCAGACCTGCTATTGGCCAGGAAGCATTCAACTTATATTTTAGCTAAACTCTCCTTTGTGTAGGGTCTTGCTGCTTTATTTTAGGGAACAGCAAGGCATAGAGGGAAAATACAAAACTTCAGTGAAAACCTAGGTGGATTCAGATCCTTGCTCTGTTACTTCCTGTCTGTAAGGCTCTAGGCACAGATTGGGCAAGATGCTTAATCTCCAGGCCTCAGTTTTCTATTTGGGGAAAATAGGAACAATAGTGACAGTTACGGTGAGTATTAATTAATTAATTACACAGTGCCTGGCATATTACTAGTAAGAGCTCAGTCAATGAAGATACTTTTTTGAAAGGATTATGATAAAAAGTCACTTCGGTTTTCTTGTTCCCCTGTGTGCAGAGAATAGTTAAGAGTGGTGTGTAGGATATAAGGTAGGAAATGGGCAAAAGCCCTGAAGCAACCTGTTACTGAGGCTCACAGAGGCGTGGAAGAGGAGGGCTGTGGGAAAAGGTTTTGGCTTCAGCTGGGGGTCTCCAGTCCCACCATGTGTCCCTGGGGTTGATCTTGAGGCAGCTGCTGTCTTGATGTGGGGGTTTTGGTTGTGTGCATTCACACCCTGACAGGACTCACTTTCCAAGATCCTGCCCTGCAGCCTTCAGCTCTGCTTTGCACCTGATCCCTGCTCAGACCTTTCCAAAGGGCTTAGAGTCATTCATGCAACAGCACATTTTAATTCATGCTTGGAAGTGAGTGGTGGGCCTTGGAGCTCCTGACACCTGCCACTTTCAGGGAGGCAGTTAGAGGCCTGCAGGGAGCAAGTGTGGATGCTGGCTTATTACTTTTCCTGTTTCAGGCAGGCAGGCAGTTACATTTATTAAGTTTCTATAGTGTGGAAAGTACTGCATCAGGTGCTGGGGGGGGTAGTGGTGGTAGATATAAAATGCGCCTAGTCTCCTTTGCAGAAGAGCTTACAGACCATCAGGAAGTTAGGACACACACCCAAAAAAACATAACTGAATTCATGTTGCTGAGTATATTTTTATGAACTACGTCTCTGGAGGGAAGGGGAAGCTGAGCCAAGGCTGGGGCTAGTGGCGCTGTTTAGAGTTGGATGAGGCTTATCAGGGAAGGCTTTCCAGGGAAAATTAAATTGAGCAGGGTTTGGAGCCACACAGGAAGGAGCCTAGGGTGGAGAGGAGGAGCCTAAGGTGTAGTAGAACAAAGGTGTAGTAGAACTTGTGGGACTGATGATAAACCCATTGGTGTGGCAGGCAATACAGGGTGATGTCTGTTGAATCATTTTAGGATGATGGGGGACAGAGCTGTAGGCAACTGTGAGGGCAAGTTTAATGATAGACACATAGAACGTTCATGGACATCTGGCAGAGGCAAACCTTTATAGGGGCTTGAGATCAAGTATCCTCTGCATATTGTAGGTTTGTTGTGTGTGTGTGTGTGTGTTGGTTTGGTTGGTGACCAACTTAGCACTCTGCAAGTGACAGAAGCCAAAGTGAGGTACCTCAAAACAAAGTCTTGTAGGGCTAAGAGACTATCAAAGCTTTTTGCATGGTCAGCACAGTTTTTACTCAGATTACATCTTTCTTTGGGGGTCGATTAGGGACACTGATGGGAATAATAGTAGAGATGAAGCTACTAGTCCCTCCCTATCCCCCCAAAACCTCAGCCCTTCGACCCCCATCAGGGTGGAGCTTCAGGAAGGATCTAGAACCAGGGACAGGCAGCCACTATGCTCTGTGTCTGTGTCACTCAGTAGCACCTCCTTTTCACCTTAGACCACAGGGTAGGCAGCAGGAGACTAAAGCAGACTGAATTAGAATTTCCTTATCACTAATACTACATATTGGGAAGAAACAACATGATTGTCCTGACAAGGGAGGTGGCTGTTCCTAATCCAGTGACTCCTTCCCAAGAGGGGAGTGTGGCCACAGCACTCCTGCTGGTCTGCCCACATGGTGGGATGGGTGAGGAGAGGGACCCTGTGGATAGGCAAACAGCCCAAAGAGTATGGAGGAAAGTGGTTATGAGGGAAGGCGAAAGGGGTTGGGCTTCTCTCCTGGCCTTTGCCTGTGGTGCTGTGGGGAGGCAGGGGCAGACCACAACTGTGAGCTTGGGCATGTGTCCCTCCTGCCTAAGCCTTTGTTTCCTGGTCCTCCACAGGAAGGGTTGGGTTGACTAATCCTTCCCAGCTCCGAAGCACATCCCTCCTGACCATGTACGAGATGATGAGGGCCCAGTGTGGGGTGAGGGCAGTGGGAATGAGTGATATGAGAAAAATATCACAGGAAAAACTGGCAGGAGTTGTGCAGGACTGGCTGTGGGGTGTGAAGCAACAGGAGGGTTCAGAATGATCTGGAAGCTGGGGGGATGATGGTGTTCCTCATGGTGATAAGAATAACAGGAAAGGGGGGCCATCTACAGAAAGATGAAGAGTCCAGCCTTAGGTGGGAGGGAGTGTCCAATCTGGGAGACCCAGAGATAACCAGGGATGGCTGCTCACCACAAGCCATGTGGTCAGAGTTACACATGTGGGTCTGTGGTATATCTGCAACTAGGCTGGGCCTGGGCTGAGTTGTGCCAAATGCAGAGCTGTTGCCCCCATGTGAGGGCCCTGGCCACATCTGAGAACAGTGGGCATGGGCATCCAAGGCAAGATGTTTAGAAAGGAGAAGCAGCTGAGGTGGAAAAGGTAGCCCAGTTTTGAAAAAATGAACTGGACAAGGAAGGTAAGAAAGAAAAAACAGGGTAGTAGCTAGAGGGACAGATGGATCAGTGGATTCAAAAGAACTCTCTCCATCCCCCTGTCTCACTCCTTTCCTTTCACTCTTTCCCTCTGCTCTAAACTAAATAGTCATGTCCTTCTAACATTCGTTCGTTCGTGTGTTGAAATCCTGACCCCCAATGTGATGGTGTTAGGAGGTGGAGGTGAATGGTAATGGGGAGCTGGTACAGCTTCACAAGTGGCCTTAATGCTCTTATCAGGAAGACCCCAGAGAGCTCTGTTGCTGGTCTCCTCTGCCATGCACCCTTGTTGATCCTGACAGTCCAGTGGGGGAAGTTCAGTGAGTGGTGGGCCATTCAAGTGAAGGATGTTTTCTCACAGCCCTCGGCTTCAGCTCACTGAGACTGGGAGGCTGAGCAATGTCTAGGAGACTCAGAGGATGTCTCACTCTTGGTGACTTATTTTCTTCTTTCTAGGCGCTGGCCACCAGGTGTCTCCATGGAGGCTGTGGGCAGTGTCTGGGAGTGTTTGGGGAACAGGAGCTCCTGAGAGCAGAGCTCCTTGTCGCCTGTACCACGTCCCCGAGTTCTGTGCCAGGCCAGCTTGTAGTCTTCATGGGTCCTTCTAGAGCCTGTTCCTGGGTGCTGCCCCATCAGGAGCAAAGAGCCACCTTGGCTTCTAAACCTGCTGCATTTCAAGGTGTGCAGGCCACAAGGGTAGGGCCCTCAGGTGTTTGGGGGCCAGAGTCTTTAAACTCCTGCCCCTAGAATGGCTAAGCAGTGCTGGTTGCTCCCATGGCCCATCACCTCATGACTCTTTTAATTTTCCATGTAACCAAACTCTCCAGAGGATTGCAGGGAGCCTCCCAGAGGCTGTCGTGTCTCCCAAGAACTCGCAGGAACATTCTGTTCATCTTGCATCTTGTTGCACCCCTTCTTCCCTGATGTTTCTGAAGCAGTGGTTTTAAAAATACAGGACCTCCTCTGGCTTGTGGTTCCCTTCTAAAACACCTCTGCCTTGAACAGAGCCAGGCTCCGGTCTCCCCCTCTTCACAGCATTGCCACAGGCAGCTGGTAATGAGGCGCCTTTCCCGCTGTGAAGGCGTCCCAGGGCTCCACTGCCGCCTTCACTCTCCTGTCCTCGAGGGGGCCGGGAGAGGATTTAAGTTCCCCAGATCAGACTTGTCCCTTGGATCCATCTGCCCTTCAGGTCCCCTCAGGAATGGGCTCCTGATAGAGGCTGGAGTGGATTCTGCACCGGAGTCCTGGGGCAGCTCGTAGGCCGCAGCATCTGGCAGACATCTGCCCACGGCAAGGTGAACGCTCCTGCCGGCCAGACCCCCGGGCTTGTTGCTGGCCCATGTTCGAGACAGACTGGCTTGTGGTTGGCCTGAGTGCTCTGTGCCTCCCTCTCAGCCTGGCCGTGCTCTGGAGATGGCAAGAAGGCAGCTGGCTCTGAGGTGACCTGAGTCCCTGCGGGGTTTTGCCTCCCTGCAGTAAGAGCCAGGGCACTCACAGGAGGAGGCAGGCCCTCCAGAAGGCCGGCCTGAGCCCAGCTCCCGGGGAGCCTGCACCACTGAGTGGGAAGTGAGAGCCGTGTACTCTCCAGCACCAGGCACCTTCCTATTCACTCACAGACACAGGGACTTTTTAGAAACAACCATGTTCCTGCCGGTCCTGCATGTTGACCTACTCACAGGATTGATTTTCTAATGAAATCCTCCTACTGCATGATTTAGGTTCATTTATATAAATTATACAGTGATTTATTTAATGACTTACTTGGAGCACTATAAATTCTACAGCATCCATGCAATTTCTTATTTAAACCCCAGATAAATCCTGCAAGATGAGGAGACAGAGTTGTGCGTAAAGACCATGGTACTGGGTCAAATTGCCTTGTGGGAGCCCAAAGTGGGCTTTGTTTCGAGCACGGAAAACACACAAATACGCTAACACATCAGCTCTTGTGTATGTGTGTGTGTGGGGGGGTGCTGTGTACCAGCAACCTTCATTTCTTTGCTCAAACCCCCCATGAGATTCCCTGTTGCTCCACTGTGGACTGTAGAATGACCCGTGTGTAAGCTGGCTGTGCTGTCAGAAGGGGCCTGTGGGCTCTGCGTGGTCAGGGACTGCGGACTCAGTACTTTGACATTTCTGAGCTTCCAGAAAGGAGCCATGCTTCATGCAGCAGTGAAAGAACAGGCCCTCAGGCTCTTGTCTGAGCCCTAACACCTTTGCTTAAAAAATATCCTCTCTTGGGTGAAACTACCCACCTCTTCGTCTTCCTCAGGGGGTTACTTCCTTCTCTGTATTCCCCTCCAGGCAGCAGGGGGGAAAGGGAGCCTCTGGCTGTTTGTAGGGAGGGCTCTTCTCCTGCCCTCCACAGGTCTGGAAACAGAATGCGTATGACCTGGACGTACAATGTTCAGGAGAACCGTGAATGTGGCAGGGACATCATGCAGTCACTCATTCACTCACTCCTTCATCTGGATCTTCCTGAATTCCAGGGTGTGTGTGTGTGTGTGTGTGTGTGTGTGTGTGAGAGAGAGAGAGAGAGAGAGAGAGAGAGGTGCTAAGCATACTGGTTAAGGCAACCTTGAAGTCATCAGAGCTGGAGTGGAGTCGTCTTAGAATCCACTCCCCCAGCACAGAGTGAGGCGGCCTAAAGAAAGTTTTATTTTAATTTTTTAATTTTTTATTGGTGTTCAATTTGCCAACACTGTTATATAATAACACCCAGTGCTCATATCATCAAGTGCCCCCCTCAGTGCCTGTCACCCAGTCACTCCCACCCCCTGCCCACCTCCGTCTCCACCACCCCCTGTTCGTTTCCCAGAGTTAGGAGTCTCTCATGTTCTGTCTCCCTTTCTGATATATCCCACTCATTTTTTCTCCTTTCCCCTTTATTCCCTTTCACTATTTTTTGTATTCCCCAAATGAATGAGACCATATAATGTCTGTCCTTCTCCGATTGACTTACTTCACTCAGCATAATACCCTCCAGTTCCATCCACATCGAAGCAAATGATGGGTATTTGTCGTTTCTAATGGCTGAGGAATATTCCATTGTATACATAGACCACATCTTTTTTCTCCATTCATCTAAAGAAAGTTTTAACCCTCCTGCTGGACTCTTGGTTTTCGTCAGTTGTAAAATGAGAATAATAGTATCTATTATCAGAGGTCATTATAGAGAAATAAGTGAGATAATGCATATAAATCATGGAGAATAGGGCTTGGCAGATAACAAATGCTCAAAAATGTTAGATATAATTTGGCATGAGTTTTACCCTCTCAAATCAAAATATGGAAGATTTGCAAAACTTGTATATAAATAATGATGACATAAGATAGAAGAATATATGTACCATTAAGAAAGGTATAGATTGAGTGCTAAGGTAAGCTTTTCTTTTTTATCATTTGAATATTTCCTAATAAGTAAATAATACACATGGTGCAAATTCAAAAGGCACAAAAAGAAATACAACAAAAGGTAATTCTCTCTCTGACAGCTGTCCCCAGCCACACAGATTCCCTCCCTGGATGCAGCTACTATTGGTAGTCTCTTCTGTATCCTGCCAGAAAGTCTTTGCACATTGAACATATGTGTCTTTGTGCTCCTTCTCTTCTCACAAATAGCACACCACCGCTGTTCTGGACAGCTTTCTTTTTTTCATTTAGCAACATATGTTGGAGACCGC
The DNA here is from genome assembly GCF_048418805.1 of Vulpes vulpes. Classification (NCBI taxonomy): domain Eukaryota; kingdom Metazoa; phylum Chordata; class Mammalia; order Carnivora; family Canidae; genus Vulpes; species Vulpes vulpes. The sequence goes on along the minus strand of NC_132791.1, from coordinate 121,976,479 downwards.
TCCATGTACTGGTTCATGTAGACCTGTCCTGTACCATTGTCTTCTGTGGGAGGACATCGCAGAGCTAACCAGCTCTACACTGGTTGACTGTTAGGCTGTTTCCACTATTTTGCTATTACAAAAAAAAAATTGCCATGATAAATACTGTTTCTTGTTAAAATATTTCTCCAGATTAAATAACTAGATGTAGAATTGTTGGGACAAGGAGTATATATATTTGTAATTTTTATAGTTGTTTCCAAACCATGCTTCATAGAGCTTACACCACCTTCACTGCCACGAGCAATGGATGAGAGTCCTGCTTCGCACAACAAGCCATCAGTGTGATACCAGACTTTCAGCCTTGGAGACTGAATATCTTTTCATCTTTAGGAGCTATTCATGTTCTTTTAAATGGACTATCTACTCATTTTCTTTTTTTATTGAGCAGCTGATTTTTTTTCCTCATTGATTTGAGGGAGTTCTTTGTATATTAAGGAAATTAGCCCATTGTCATAGTAAGTCAACAAGAGTGCTCTGGCCCCACTCTGGATTTCTATGGATGTTATTTCTCCACAGGGTGAGAAATCTGTAGCATTAAGGGAAAGCTTCCCCTTCTAGACCTTTTAATGTGTACATGGGACTCTGGGATTTCCTGCTCAAACAACCCCAAGCTCATTACCAGTCCTCTTTTCCAGAGGTCTGTCTGTCTTTAGAGAGTGGGGCTGTGCTGCTGGTTTACAAGCCCCTGGGCTCATGGGTGTGTGTGTGTGTGTGCACATGTATGCATGCATACCTGCACAGAGTATGGACATGCAGGCCGAGTTGTTCACGAGCATGACTGGGAGGCCCCTTGCAGTATGAGATAGATCCAGGAATGGGAAGAAGAGTGGGAGCCTGGGTTAGCTCTTCCTATTGGCACATTATGGTGTGAAACGCTGAGGACTTCAAGAGTTCTTAAAGTCCAACCTGGCCTTCCAGGTCATTTTGAAGGCATATTTGTCAGGGAAGGGGAACAAAACATATTCTATTTAGCAGTTTATTAGCTTGATTTATAACTGCTGAAAAATATGACATATGCTATGTGGGCCTCCATTTGTAATCTTGTCCTGAGCCCTGCAAATGTCAGGGCAGGGCCTGAGCACATATCCCGGAGTGAGCAGGAGCCATGCTGGCATTTATCTACATATTATTTTGGCATGAAACCTTAGGCCTCTGATTTGTTATGGATTTCAGGGCTTGAAGGAGGTACAAGAAAGTCAACCTCACTCTGGGCAGTTGATATCTTATTACCCCCATTTTATAGATGGGAAGCTGAGGCCCAGTGAGGCCCAGTGACTTGCCCTATGTTGGTCTGCACCTTTCCCTTTCCAGGCCCTGTGATACCTCCACTGAGTGTTTCTGTGAAAACTGCTTAAACATCCAGGTTTTCATTTTGTAATCAAATCAGATAGTGACAAATTCTCAAGCAAGAGTGAATAAATATAGTTCCAAATAGAAGGATCATACCAGATTTCACACCAGACTGGAACTGTCTGTCTTCAAGATGCAGCCTCCTGACTGCATATTTCATAACAGAGGATCCTTGCCTTTCATTTTCTCCCGTGTGATCATCTGGAAGCGCGTGCACCAGATAGCTGGAATGACGCCACGGAAAATATTTATATTGGTGTGGAGTTGTTTGCATCTTAGCCTGTGCGCTACTCTAATAGCACCATGGCAAACATGACATTTCCCCAAGTAATTATAGAAGCCAGCAGACTAAAAGAGGGGATTGGCTGTTCATTGACATGGGAAGCACAGCCTCACAGACCGGGGGTTCTGGAATCATGGCAGTGTGGCTTTTTAACCCAATTTGTGTGCCTTTCTGTTAATGAGCAGAGGCTCTGCAGAGAGCTGAGCACTAGCCTCAGGACTGGGCAGCACTCCCAGGTGAAAGACTCTCCCAGCTTCACCAGGTAAATCAAGAGCAGTGTATTGCTCATCCCCTGTGCTGAGTGAAGTCTGGAGGGTGTTGCCCTCCTGCCCAGGAAATCAGTCACTGGTCAGTGCCATAGACCAGAACTTCTACAACTTCTCAAGTTCCCTGCTGCTCCAAAAGGTCAAGGGACAATGTCCATGAGGACACTGCAATGTGGGAGATGAAGACAGCTTCAGACCAGGGCTGACCAGGGGACATCTTGACCCGTCTATGCTGGCTGCTGGTTTACCACTTCCAGTGTCATTTAGGGTAGAGATGGTCTCTGCTAAGGAACTCCCCAGGGGGATGTGAGGTTAGATTTCTCTCAACGCCCTCTTAGTCTTGGGCCTAAGAGGAGAAACTGCATCACACTGGAATCCAGTTAGCTTTCATGGTGGTGTGGTGGAAGCATGCAGAGTCCAGAGTCACACACCTGGTTTGAGCCTGGCTCTCCTTCCATTAACCTGTTGGCCTCATCAGCCAATCATTTAACTTCCCTGAGCCTTGAGTTTCTTCTCTGTGAAAGGAAATAACTGAGCCTGGGTGGCCCAGTGGTTGACCACCTACCTTTAGCTCAGGGTGTGATCCCAGGGTCCTGGGATCAAGTCCCACATCAGGCTTTCCGCAGGGAGCCTGCTTCTCCCTCTGCCTATGTCTCTGCCTCTCTCTCTGTGTCTCTCATGAATGAACGAATAGGATCTTAAAAATAAAAGGGGAATAACGATACCAATTTCCAAGAGTTAGGAATTTTAAAGGGAGATGATACAGGCAAGATATGCTGATCACAGTTTTCCTTGCTTAGTAGCTACTATTTTGAGAATTTTACATAGCTAAAATGTTTTTAACTTTATAAATACTATCACTTCACTTCTCATTAATCCTCAAGGTGCTGCTATAAGAGAAGGGTATTGGGATGTCTGGGTGGCTCAGTGGTTGAGTGTCTGCCTTTAGCTTAGGGTGTGATCCTGGAGTCCCAAGATTGAGTTCCACATTCAGCTCCCTGCATGGAGCCTGCTTCTCCCTCTGCTTCTCTCTCTCTGTGTCTCTCATGAATAAGTAAATAAAATCTTTGAAAAAGAGAGAGAGAGAGAGAGAGAGAGAGAGAGAGAGAGAGAAGGGTATTATTCCCCTTTAATGGGTGAGTAGAGGAAGGCACAGAGAGGTTTTTACAATTTAATTGAGCAGATGTTCTTGACCAGGGCACTAAACCTTCTGTCTGTCATTCCTGTTCTTGAGAAGTTTATAAGCTAACAAGCAAGTCCAACATGTGCAGTGAAATATAAACTCGCCGAGGGGAGGAAGTTGGGCTATGTTGTTTGCTGCTGTACCCCCAGGGCTTCCTACAAAGTGTGTTGACTGTGTGAAGATGTGATTCTACTGTAGGACACAGGGAATGATAATAGCATATCTACAAAGTCCTCTGGAAATTCAAAAGTGAGAGAGGAGTTCAGGCCAGGAAGCATGAGGAGTGCTCCAACGGAGTGGTCACATTTGACCTGGGCTTTGAAGAGGCTGTTGGATCCTGATAGGTTGAGATGAGAGGGGAGGGGTGTCCCCAGAAGCAGGGACAGTGGGGAGCAAAGGCACCCACTTGCATGGAGGCAGTCACACGGAGGAAACACGAACCATGTGGGCTGGCTGGAGATTGGGCTGTGTGATGCCCAAGCTGGGGTCCATGGTTTGGGCAACCATACACCCAGGTTTGCCAGGGAAAGCCCCAGTTTATGCCTGTTGTGGATTAATGAGCACTTGTTACTTTTGGTGCTCCTTTTCACTTTCAAAAGTGTCCTAGGGATGATGCATCATATGCTCAATCTGTCTATAGTGAGAAATGAGGCTTTAAGGAAAGCTTGGGGCAGGAGTGAGGAAAGGAGACCAAAGAATTTAGACTTGAATCTCTTGGCTAGGGTCTCCCACTCCAGTGTCTACAGGGCCATGGTGTGAGCAAACAAGTGAAGCTGGCGGAGTGGCAGATGCTGTGAACCAGCTCTGGTCAGTAGCTGCTGTGAGAACATGTGCACTTGGGTTCTTAGTTTAGATTCTCCAGAGGGAGAGAACCGGTAGGATGTACAAAGATATAGACAGGAGGAGAATATGGGAATTGGCTCATGTTTATGGAGACCGAGAAGTCCGTCATTCACTGTCTGCAAGTTGGAGAACCAGGAAAGCTGGTGATATAATTCCGTCTGAGTCTGAAGACTAAGAATAGGGATGGGGTGGGGGCAATGGTGTGTATCCCAGTTTAAAAACTCAGAGGACCAGGGAGCGTTGATGTCTGAGTGTGGGAGAAGATGGATGTCTCTCAAGCAGGGAGAATGATTTTGCCCATTTTCCTCCTCCTTGTTCTGTCAGGCCCTCAACAGATTGGATGGTGCCCACCCAGACTGGTGAGGGAGATCGTCTTTACTCAGTCTACCAACTGAAATGCTAATCTCTTTTGGAAACACCCTCACAGACACATCCAGAAATAATGTTTAACCAGCTATCTGGGCATCTCTTAGCCCAGTCAAATTAACACATAAAATTAACCATCGCACTTGGGCTTGCCAGATCTCCTGGTGTTCGAGACAAGCCAGAAATCTGAATTTTTATGTGCAATTCCTGATTTTAAAATATTGGTTCAAAATTTTGAAAACACTGTCAGTTATATAAAACCTGTCTACACACTGTGACTGGCCTGAGGCCACTAGTCTGCCCCTCCACTGGGAAGTGGGGGCAGGGGAAGATTTCCAATGAGGGGCCAGCTTGGTTAGAGCTGAAGATTGCTAGGACCTTGATGTCAAGGAGGCGTCAGGTGAGATGAAGGTAGAGGTGAGACTTATGGTTGGGAGTCCCTTGCCATTGTCCAGGTAGGCCACAAAGCAGATTTGAACAAGGCTGGGACATTAGGGATGCAGACAAAGACAGGATTCTAGACACTTTGCAGAGACCTGGAAGGTCTAGGCCTGGGAGGTTGGGTGGAGGGGAGTGCAGTGAAGTGAGGCTGAGACACTCAGCAGGTCTGTGGGTTTCACACATGGATATGACAGTCTCCACAGTATGCCAGAGGGTCCAAGAACACAAGTCCCATGAGGCTTTGCTTCTTCCTTTGTAGGTCCTGCTTGGAATTCATCATCATCTTTGACGAGATGGGAATGTCCCAGGGCTCTGGTGATACAAGCACTGGTGACCAGCTCCTCTGGATGTAGAAACCCAGCTCCTTGTGGGCTGAGTCGTGGCCGAGCCTTCTCAAGGAGTGGAACATGGTTAAGTCCTGGGGAGGTGCACTGACTACTCATCCAGCCTCTGGTGGTGTGTGAGAAACCCATCATAAGCTTGGTTAACTCATTTGAGGGACCTATGCTAATTCTGTGTTATCACCAGTAGCATTTATGATTCATAAGAGTTTTGGTGGGTGGGTGGGGGATGGGCTGGTATTTCAGATAGCCACAAACACAACCATTTCCTCATTGAGCTGTTTCCTGCTCCAGGAACATGACTTGCTGATGCTGGAAGCCAAGTGGGAATCTGAGCTATTGTAATCAGAGGTGGACTTCCATGGTGGGGTGTTAACCATGGTGCAGGTCAGCCAAGCCAAAGCCATATGTAGCTCTACAGATGATCGCTAATTCTCACAGTGGCCCTGCACAGTGGATCTGATATATCCTCATATTATAAATGAGGAGACTGAGGCTCCCAAGAGAGAAGAGATAAGACAGCGAAACCAAACCAAACCAAACCAAACCAAAACAAAACACCTCCATCAAATCAATTGAGACCTATTGATCAGATTGAGACCTACTATGGGCAGGATGTGTTTAACCAGTAGATGGTATTGCCTGTGAGTGTGTGAAGGACATTATGAAGAATAAGGGGGAAGGAAGCAAGATTAGATAGAGAGAGGCTCTGGGTTATGATGTAGGAGAAAGGAAGAAATGGGGAGGAAGACTCTCAGCCTTCAGTATGATGCTGAGTAAGTCTGGGCGAGAGTAGCTAGACCCCCGCTGGTCCCTGGCTACTGGCCTAGAAAGGTTGCCCATTGGAAGAGTCCCCTGGCAAGCAGGAACAGCCCAGTCCTAGCACCCTGCTGCACTTGGCCTTGGGAGTCACCCTGGGAAGTGCAACATTGTTGCAGATGTGCTGGTGGGTCCCCAGGGTGGCACCTGGGCTGTCAGACAGGCAGCTCTTTACCGTAGGTTCTCCTGAAGGAGGTTTGAGTAGTCCCCTCCACAGCCACCACAGGCCCCACCTCTGCTCACTCCCCAACACTCACACACACTGCAGAGAGCCCACATGCAGCAGAGCCCCGATAGGCAGTGGAGAACCTTCTAACTTCGTCAAGGTTCAAGCTTTGGTTATTGCAAGGGATCTGACCATTGTAAGTGCTGAATTGGGACTGCTTGCGTTTTTAAGTGATTGTAGGACTTTTTTATTACATTTGAGTGACCAGAAGGACCGTGCAAACTATTTCAGTTTTCATGCATGAAGGACCACCCCCACTGAGGATGTGCAAGTGAACTATGGGACTCAAAGTAAAAATACTTTATGACACCATTTCCTGAGTCCTGCTGGTTTAATGTCGTGGTTACTCTATAAAGTGCTTAAGGCAGTGGCCGGCAATGGTAACCGCTAAATAATAGAGCTTCAGGCAACCTTGAGGTCCTAGAAAGGAGAGAGGAGACTGGGGACAGGAAAGAAAGGGGAGGAAACAGAAAGGACAGTGGCAAATGTATCAGGGTGGATATCCAGCCCTGCTACTAGATGCTGAGCTCTACGGGCACCCTGCCCAAGCATGAGGGCTGCAAGGCGATTACTGGACATTCATCTCTGCAATTAATTAGTTCATAAAGCCACTGGATTTGGAGGAGGACAATTTGCTGAAATGCGCGTACTTCCCTTAGAGCAGTCTTTGTTATTCAGAGAATAAACCCCAGCTCGGCTTTAAAACATCAACCATCACTACTGAGCCTTACCAGTAGCTATAAAGGGATTGGACCAAGTGAAAAACTCATTCTTGATTGTAAGATGCTGAAAATATAGTTGGGGAGAAAAGACACATGAATAGTAAATTGATAATAAAGTCTTAACAGCTCAAAGTAAAAGCTCCAGGTGATAGCGAAGAGTTAGCATCAGAACATTGCAGGCTTAACTGCCAGATGACTGCTTCAGGCTAGAATTGCTATAGTTTAGGGCAAGGAGACCAGTGGACTTGGAGTCAATCACACAAGTTGGGGTAGAGTCACATTCTGCCTTCACTTGCTGAGTGACCCTAGACACTTTTAACCACTCTGAGCTCCTATTTGCTAACTTGTCAGGGGGTGTAGGAATATGGGAGAATAGAATGATAATGTGCCAGTGAAAACACACCTTAAGTGTGCAACTGCTAATTTTTTTTTCTTCCTTTCAGATGACAGGGGTAGAGAGAAGGGGCAGGGCTAATGGAGCCTGAGCTGAGACTTGCACTGAGAGGAAGATTTTGGTAACTGTGTCATCACAGGGAGATTACAGTATTGAAAGGCCCAGGGCAGGGGAATCTCAAGGTGCTTTGGTTAACAGTGACTTCAGAGAGTGCTTGGTGTGGGGGTCAGGGACATAGAGATGGGTGGAAAGGCAAGTTGAGATTGTGGGGTCCTTGAACTCCAGGATCACAGCAATGGCTGTGTTCATTTAGGTGGTGTTATAGGCTGAGTTGTGTCCCCTGAAACTCATATGTTGAAGTCTTAATCCTTAGTAGTTCTGAATGTGACTGTATTTGGAGACTGGGTCTTCATAAAGATAATTAAGGTAAAATGAGATTGTTAGGGTGGACTCTAATCCAGTATGATTGATATCCTTATAAGAAGAGATTTGGGAGGAGGGGCAAGACGGCGGAAGAGTAGGGTCCCCAAATCACCTGTCCCCAACAAATTACCTAGATAACCTTCAAATCATTCTGAAAATCTACGAATTCGGCCTGAGATTTAAAGAGAGACCAGCTGGAATGCTACAGTGAGAAGAGTTCACGCTTCTATCAAGGTAGGAAGACGGGAAAAAAGAAATAAAGAAACAAAAGGCCTCCAAGGGGGAGGGGCCCCGCGAGGAGCCGGGCTGAGGCCGGGGCGAGTGTCCCCAGGACAGGAGAGCCCCGTCCCGGAGCAGCAGGAGCTGCACCAACCTTCCCGGGCGGAAAGGGGCTCGAGGGAGTTAGAGCAGGACCCAGGAGGGCGGGGATGCCCTCGGGCTCCCTGGGACACTAACAGGCACCTGCGCCCCGGGAGATGCGCCGAGCTCCCTAAGGGCTGCAGCGCGCACGGCGGGGCCGGAGCAGCTGGGGGGGGGGGGGGGGGGGGGGGTCGGGCGGCGGCTCCGCGGAGGGGGCTGCGGGGCGGGAGCGCGAATCCAACAGCGCAGGCTCCGGAGCACAGGGCGCCGGGACACAGCCCAGGATCCGGCCTCCCCCGGGACAGGCAGAGGCCGGGAGGGCCCAGGACAGCAAGGACGCTCCTGCCCCGAGCTGAGCAGATCAGCGGCCCCGCCCCGGAGCCCCCAGGCCCTGCAGACGGAGAGCCCCGGAGCTACTGCGGGGGCTGAATCCAGGTTTCCAGAGTCTCCCCCCGCCACTGCGGTTGTTCCTCCTGGGGCCTCACGGGGTCAACAACCCCCACTGAGCCCTGCACCAGGCAGGGGCAGAGCAGCTCCCCCAAGTGCTAACACCTGAGAATCAGCACAGCAGGCCCCTCCCCCAGAAGACCAGGAGACGGACCAGTTCCACCAGTTCCAGGGGAAGTCAAGGGACTTAAAGTACACAGAATCAGAAGATACTCCCACGTGTTTTTTGTTCTTTTTGTTTTGTTTTGTGTTTTTCTTCTTTCTTTCTGATTTCTGATTGCTTCCCCCACCCCCCCCTTTTTCTCCTTTCTTTTTCTTTCTCTTTTTCTTCTCTTTTTTTCCTTTTTTTCTTCTTTCTCTTTTTTCTTTTTCTCTTTTCTTTCCTTCTCTCTCTTTTTCTCCTTTTCCCAATGCAACTTGTTTTTGGCCACTCTGCACTGAGCAAAATGACTAGAAGGAAAACCTCACCTCAAAAAAAAAAAAAAAAAAGAATCAGAAACAGTCCTCTCTCCCACAGAGTTACAAAATCTGGATTACAATTCAATGTCAGAAAGCCAATTCAGAAGCACTATTATACAGCTACTGGTGGCTCTAGAAAAAAACCATAAAGGACTCAAGAGACTTCATGACTGCAGAATTTAGATCCAATCAGGCAGAAATTAAAAATCAATTAAATGAGATGCAATCCAAGCTAGAAGTCCTAACGACAGGGTTAACGAGGTGGAAGAACGAGTGAGTGACATAGAAGACAAGTTGATGGCAAAGAGGGAAACTGAGGAAAAAAGAGACAGACAATTAAAAGACCATGAAGACAGATTAAGGGAAATAAATGACAGCTTGAGGAAGAAAAACCTACGTTTAATTGGGATTCCCGAGGGCGCCGAAAGGGCCAGAGGGCCAGAATATGTATTTGAACAAATCATAGCTGAAAACTTTCATAATCTGGGAAGGGAAACAGGCATTCAGATCCAGGAAATAGTGAGATTTTCCCTCCTAAAATCAATAAAAACTGTTCAACACCTCGACATTTAATAGTGAAGCTTGCAAATTCCAAAAATAAAGAGAAGATCCTTAAAGCAGCAAGAGACAAGAAATCCCTGACTTTTATGGGGAGGAGTATTAGGGTAACAGCAGACCTCTCCACAGAGGCCTGGCAGGCCAGAAAGGTCTGGCAGGATATATTCAGGGTCCTAAACGGGAAGAACATGCAACCAAGAATACTTTATCCAGCAAGGCTCTCATTCAAAATGGAAGGAGAGATAAAGAGCTTCCAAGACAGGGAGGAACTGAAAGAATATGTGACCTCCAAACCAGCTCTGCAAGAAATTTTAAGGGGGACTCTTAAAATTCCCCTTTAAGAAGAAGTTCTGTGGAACAATCCACAAAAACAAGGACTGAATAGATATCATGATGACACTAAACTCATATCTGTCAATAGTAACTCTGAACGTGAACGGGCTTAATGACCCCATCAAAAGGCGCAGGGTTTCAGACTGGATAAAAAAGCAGGACCCATCTATTTGCTGTCTACAAGAGACTCATTATCGACAGAAGGACACCTACAACCTGAAAATAAAAGGTTGGAGAACCATTTACCATTCAAATGGTCCTCAAAAGAAAGCAGGGGTAGCCATCCTCATATCAGATAAATTAAAATTTACCCCGAAGACTATAGTGAGAGATGAAGAGGGACACTATCTCATACTCAAAGGATCTATCCAACAAGAGGACTTAACAATCCTCAATATATATGCCCCGGATGTGGGAGCTGCCAAATATTTAAACCAATTAATAACCAAACTGAAGAAATACTTTGATAATAATACACTTATACTTGGTGACTTCAATCTAGCTCTTTCTACCCTCGATAGGTCTTCTAAGCACATCTCCAAAGAAACGAGAGCTTTAAATGATACACTGGACCAGATGGATTTCACAGATATCTACAGAACTTTACATCCAAACTCAACTGAATACACATTCTTCTCACGTGCACATGGAACTTTCTCCAGAATAGACCACATACTGGGTCACAAATCGGGTCTGAACTGATACCAAAAGATCGGGATAGTCCCCTGTATATTCTCAGACCATAATGCCTTGAAATTAGAACTTAATCACAACAAGAAGTTTGGAAGGACCACAAACACGGGGAGGTTAAGGACCATCCTGCTAAAAGATGAAAAGGTCAACCAGGAAATTAAGGAAGAATTAAAAAGATTCATGGAAACTAATGAGAATGAAGATACAACCGTTCAAAATCTTTGGGATGCAGCAAAAGCAGTCCTGAGGGGGAAATACATCGCAATACAAGCATCCATTCAAAAACTGGAAAGAACTCAAATACAAAAGCTCACCTTACACATAAAGGAACTAGAGAAAAAGCAGCAAATAGACCCCACCCCCAGCAGAAGAAGAGAGTTAATTAAAATTTGAGCAGAACTAAATGATATCGAGACCAAAAGAACTGTGGAACAGATCAACAGAACCAGGAGTTGTTTCTTTGAAAGAATTAATAAGATAGATAAACCATTAGCCAACCTTATTAAAAAGAAGAGAGAGAAGACTCAAATTAATAAAATCATGAATGAGAAAGGAGAGATCACTACCAAAACCAAGGAAATACAAACTATTTTAAAAACATATTATGAACAGCTGTACGCCAATAAATTAGGCAATCTAGAAGAAATGGACGCATTCCTGGAAAGCCACAAACTACCAAAACTGGAGCAGGAAGAAATAGAAAACCTGAACAGGCCAATAAGGAGGAAATTGAAGCAGTCATCAAAAACCTCCCAAGACACAAGACCCAGGGCCAGATGGCTTCCCAGGGGAATTCTATCAAACGTTTAAAGAAGAAATCATACCTATTCTACTAAAGCTGTTTGGAAAGATAGAAAGAGATGGAGTACTTCCAAATTCATTCTATGAGGCCAGCATCACCTTAATTCCGAAACCAGACAAAGACCCCACCAAAAAGGAGAATTACAGACCAATATCCCTGATGAACATGGATGCAAAAATTCTCAACAAGATACTAGCCAATAGGATCCAACAACATATTAAGAAAATTATTCACCATGACCAAGTAGGATTTATCCCCGGGACACAAGGCTGGTTCAACACTCGTAAAACAATCAATGTGATTCATCATATCAGCAAGAGATAAACCAAGAACCATATGATCCTCTCATTAGACGCAGAGAAAGCATTTGACAAAATACAGCATCCATTCCTGATCAAAACTCTTCAGAGTGTAGGGATAGAGGGAACATTCCTTGACATATTAAAAGCCATCTACGAAAAGCCCACAGCAAATATCATTCTCAATGGGGAAGCACTGGGAGCCTTTCCCCTAAGATCAGGAACAAGACAGGGATGTCCACTCTCACCACTGCTGTTCAACATAGTTCTGGAAGTCCTCGCCTCAGCAATCAGACAACAAAAAGACATTAAAGGCTTTCAAATTGGCAAAGAAGAAGTCAAACTCTCCCTCTTTGCCGATGACATGATACTCTGCATAGAAAACCCAAAAGCCTCCACCCCAAGATTGCTAGAACTCATACAGCAATTTGGTCGCATGGCAGGATACAAAATCAATGCCCAGAAATCAATGGCATTTCTATACACTAACAATGAGACTGAAGAAAGAGAAATTAAGGAGTCAATCCCATTTACAATTGCACCCAAAAGCATAAGATACCTAGGAATAAACCTAACCAAAGAGGTAAAGGATCTATCCCTAAAAACTATAGAACACTTCTGAAAGAAATCGAGGAAGACACAAAGAGATGGAAAAATATTCCATGCTCATGGATTGGCAGAATTAATATTGTGAAAATGTCAATGTTACCCAGGGCAATTTACACGTTTAATGCAATCCCTATCAAAATACCATGGACTTTCTTCAGAGAGTTAGAACAAATTATTTTAAGATTTGTGTGGAATCAGAAAAGACCCTGAATAGCCAAGGGAATTTTAAAAAAGAAAACCATAGCTGGGGGCATCACAAGCCAGATTTCAGGTTGTACTACAAAGCTGTGGTCATCAAGACAGTGTGGTACTGGCACAAAAACAGACACATAGATCAATGGAACAGAATAGAGAATCCAGAAGTGGACCCTGAAATGTATGGTCAACTAATATTCGATAAAGGTGGAAAGACTATCCATTGGAAGACAGTCTCTTCAATAAATGGTGCTGGTAAAGTTGGACATCCCCATGCAGAAGAATGAAACTGGAGCATTCTCTTATACCATACACAAAGATAAACTCAAAATGGATGAGAGATCTAAATGTGAGACAAGATTCCATCAAAATCCTAGAGGAGAACACAGGCAACAGCATTTTTGAACTCGGCCACAGCAACTTCTTGCAAGATACATCCACAAAGGCAAAAGAAACAAAAGCAAAAATGAACTATTGGGACTTCATCAAGATAAGAAGCTTTTGCACAGCAAAGGATACAGTCAACAAAAGTAAAAGACAACCTACAGAATGGGAGAAGATATTTGCAAATGACGTAGCAGATAAAGGGCTCGTTTCCAAAATCTATAAAGAACTTATTAAACTCAACACCAAAGAAACAAACAATCCAATCATGAAATGGGCAAAAGACATGAAGAGAAATCTCACAGAGGAAGACATAGACATGGCCAACATGCACATGAGAAAATGCTCTGCATCACTTGCCATCAGGGAAATACAAATCAAAACCACAATGAGATACCACCTCACACCAGTGAGAATGGGGAAAATTAACAAGGCAGGAAACAACAAATGTTGGAGAGGATGCAGAGAAAAGGGAACCCTCTTACACTGTTGGTGGGAATGTGAACTGGTGCAGCCACTCTGGAAAACTGTGTGGAGGTTTCTCAAAGAGTTAAAAATAGACCTGCCCTACGACCTAGCAATTGCACTGTTGGGGATTTACCCCAAAGATTCAGATGCAATGAAATGCCGGGACACCTGCACCCCGATGTTTCTATCAGCAATGGCCACAATAGCCAAACTGTGGAAGGAGCCTCGGTGTCCATCGAAAGATGAATGGAGAAAGAAGATGTCGTCTATGTATACAATGGAATATTACTCAGCCATTAGAAACGACAAATACCCACCATTTGCTTCATTTGAATGGAATTGGGGGGTATTATGCTGAGTGCAATAAGTCAATCGGAGAAGGACAGTGTATGTTCTCATTCATTTGGGGAATATAAATAATAGTGAAAGGGAATATAAAGGAAAGGAGAAGAAATGTGTGGGAAATATCAGGAAGGGAGACAGAACATAAAGACTCCTAACTCTGGGAAACGAACTAGGGGTGGTCGAAGGGGAGGAGGGCGGGGGGTGGGGTGGAATGGGTGACGGGCACTGAGGGGGACACTTGACGGGATGAGCGCTGGGTGTTTTTCTGTATGTTGGTAAATTGAACACCAATAAAAATTAATTTATTAAAAAAAATAAAAAAATAAAAAAAAAAGAAAGTAATACTAGAAAAAAAAAAAAAAGAAGAGATTAGGACAGATCTACATCCAGAGGGATGATGATGTGAAGACCCAGGGGACAATGGATATCTACAAGCTAAGAAGAGAGGTCTGGAACAGATTCTCCTCAATGGCCCTTGGAAGGAACCAACCCTGTTGACACCTTGATTTCTGGCTTCCAGCCTCCAGAACTATGACAAAATAAATTTCTGTTGTTTAAGTTCCCCCAGCTGTGGTATCTTGTTACAATAGCAGTCCTTGCAAAGAATATAGCTAGGGTAAGCACGTTACATGCGTTGTCTTGTCAATAGGTGATGGGAGTATTTTCACCATGGAGTGGTTACAACTTTGGGGTGGCTGCTTGGGTTTAAAGCCCAGCTCCATCATTCAAGCTTGGACATCACATGCTCATGATAATAATAGTGGAGGTGGAGTTGAGAAGATGGGATATAAGTGGTATGGAGATTCACTTAGGACATCAACAGGATTAAGCCATATGTAGTCCAAAGCGCCATTCCCTGGATGTGTTCTCAGGAGGCCAGCTATAAGCCCTTGATTATTGGCAAACACCCTTACCCGTTTTACCTGGATTTTGAACCAGAGCTATCTTATAATGTGCCATAGAAGCATTTTTGTTGCTGACTAGGTCCTGCCTGTGATGGCTGCACCTCAATGGCTCTTCGATTTAGCACAAATTATCTGTTCTCCCACTCTCAGCTCCCTTCCCTGGGTGCCCTGATCAACTTCCATATGCCTAACAAGGTCCTGGGCATTGTTACGGACTCAGTGTTTGTCCTCCTCTTTCTAGTTCACCTGTAGCAATCCTAACTCCCGGTGTGATGGTATCAGGAGGTGGAGCCTTTGGGAGGTGATCAGGTCATGAGTGAGTCTGGTGCCCATATAAAGAAGACCCCAGAGCACTCACTCACCCTCTTCCCTCCATGTGAGGACAGAATCAGAAGCCAGCAGTCTGAAACCCAGAAGAGGGTTCTCACCAGAACTTGGCCACGCTGGCACCCTGATCTTAGATGTCCAGCCTCCAAAGTTTATTGTTTAAGCTATCCCATCTATGATAATTCTAGCAGTCTGAAGTAAGTCACCTTTTGGGTGCTAGTAGTTGGTAAAGAATTGAATGTAAGCAGAAAGCGAAGATTAGGTAACTTCATTTGCCTTTTTTTTTTAAAGGTATATTTTATATTTTTCCTCACTTAAAAGTAACATTTATTTGGGTGCCTGGGTGACCCAGTTGGTTAACAATCTGACTCTTCCTTTCGGCTCAGGTGGTGATCTCAGGATCATGGGATAGAGCCCCGAGTCGGGCTCCTTACTCAGTGTAGAATCTGCTTGATGTTTCCTCTCCCTCTTCCTCCTGCTTTGCCCCTCCCCACACTCACATGTACATTCTCTTTCTCAAATAAATAAGTAAATAAAATCTTGAAAAAGCAATATTATAAGAAATTAAAAATTTTTTTTTCTAGAAGTAGAGAGAGAGAGAGAGAGAGAGAGAGAGAGAGAGAAAACCCATTCTGATTACATAAGGGTAAGAGGGTAATTGGTACAACTGAGGAAATGGTATATGCAAACAGCTTTGAAAGTCTTGTTCAGTCCTGAGTAAGCCTACACTCTGGTTCAGACTTTTTGGTTCCTTTGATAAAATCTAGGACAGATCTCATGATTCTTTCTATCACTGTCAAATAATAAAAATCCCCTTGTAACTTTTAATCAGAAAACAGACCTTTTCAGTAATCTAAATGTCGATTCTGTGTAATAGCCAAATTCAGGATTTAAAGTTTCTCTATAACAGAGGCTGGCAACTGTCCACTCAAATCCATTTCCCCCATTTCCCCCATTTATTCCATTATAATAAGTGTTCTGGTCCGCAGACATGTTCGGGCCAGCTGGACTACATTTCCCAGTCTCCCTTGCAGTTGGGGAGTGGTCATATGACTGGGTTCTAGCCAATGGAATGTGAGGGGAAGGAATGTGTGTCCTGTCCAGGCTTGTGTCTGAAAGACTTCCCATGTATGCTGCTCCATACTGTTTTCTCTTCCTAGGTAACTGATGGACGTGGCTTCAGGGTGGTTGTTGGAAGTTATGTGTTAAGGATCATCAGTCAGGGTCCCTGAATAAATATGAGGAGCAAAGCCTCCTGCCTTTTCCACTACCCTGACCTGGAACTTTCCTTTACTGTTATATGAGCAAGAAATAAACCTCTGATGTGTTGAGTCACTAAATATTCAGGTCCATTTGTGACTGCAGTCTAGCTTCCTCGAATACACTCTCCAGCTCGGGTTTGCTTCAGACTAAAGCCTGAAGTGAGAAAGGAGGCATGGCCAACTTTTTCATCTCCTGTTTTGTGCCTCCTTTTCTGGCCCTCAACTGTGTTGATCACCTATAGTTTCTGTCCTCTCTGGGACTGGCAGGAGCACAGAGGACAGATCGGAGGCAGGAAAGGTCTTATTTGACTGGGACCATCATGAGCTTGCTGTTTTTGTGCCCATGTTGTTTTGGTACCTATTTAAAGGTGACTGTTTCCCTCATGAATTGCTTCTGTGGGGTGTGCTAGGTAGCTTCTGTTTGCACCTTCGGACCTAATCTCTTACCCCGTTCCACTGCTCTAGCCCCAGTAGGGTGACCTGTGTAGACTGTCTCCAAGTGCTCTCTTACCTTTTAGTTGCTGCTTGAGTTTGGCCGTTGGGGAGCACTGGGAGGAGATTAGGGAGAGGCAGGAGAGGGATGTTGGGGTATTGACATCCCTGGTTCTCTCCCTGTGGTGTTGTCACTGTCCAGCTGCCGTGATCTTTTGAAGGTCACAGCTCCTGTAGGGAAATTCTCTCCACATACTGCACTCTGTGTCTGGGGTCTGGTAACCACTCTCACCCCTTGCCTTGTCAGATGGTTAGGGTGCAGACAGTTATTGTCCAGAGGACTGCACTATTCCCAAGGATCTCCCTCCATACTGCCCACATCTTCATACATCATCTGTCTACCAAACTCTCCTCAAATTATCTAATGCGAGTGCCACCGCTTCTCCTGCTAGGCCACCACTAATACAGTGGGCTCTTTGAAGCTCCCCCTGCCTGAAGCATCCAACAATGTGTGTTTCCAGTGATGTGGGCAATGCATCTGCTGTACTGCTGACTTATGATTCCATTCTCATGCTTGAGCATTCTGTGGTCTCTCCCTTCTGTTGGAGGTCACATTGCCTCTCCAAGTGCTTTGGAGGGCACTGGGGCAGGAAGTTGAGGTTCAGAGATGTTCTGTGACTCACCCAGAGCCCCAGAGCTGGTGAGTGGTGGAGGCCAGAGTCAAACCCAGCTCCAATTATTATCAAAGTTAATAATACTCTTCTCTCTGCTCTGTGTCCACATGCATTATCAACCCCTTTTCCAAAGCAGTTCTTTTCCAAAGTAGCTTGTACTGCCACCAGTGAAAAAATGAAATCATCCTAGTTTGGGCCTGACTGGAATTCTGCATGGATAAAAAAGTGAGTTGAGGAGCTGCCCTTGGGCAAGCTCATTTTTCTGGCATGAAGACAAATGCGTGACAAGATGATTCTATCAGGAAGTTATGGAAGGCAATGGAACAAGTAATTTAGGCCTGGATTCTGCTGTGCTTCTACTGAACGTGACACCTAGTGACTTAGTGAAAATAAGGTGCCAGCAATCGGCCCCCTCGGCAGGTGGGTGTGGGCCAAGTGGCCATGTTTGTGAACACTTTGTTTGATTGGAGATTGTCTCTGCTTCTGTAAGTTTTCTCCTCTGTAGCTCCCACTGCCCCCAGACCTAAAAACATCTTTCAGGCTCCAGAGCATCTCTTGGCAAATGCATTACTGACTCTGCAGCATCTCAGCCTACCTTTGAGTATTAGAAGCTGGTGGGAATGCGGCTCTTGCTCTCTTGCTTCACATTCCCTTGAGGGCAGTTCTCTTGCAAAGTGGCATCAGGAGTTGCTTTCCTAGGATCCTTTCCTTGACCCCCGCCACTCCCCATGGCCTGAGTGCCTATCCCAGGTACTTTCATGATGCCTGGTTCTTATGACCCTTGTTAGTTCAGCAGGTATTCATTCAACAGGACTATGTGCCTAGCTCTGTTCTGGGACCTTGTTCTGAAATCTAGATTCTCTCATAGCACTTGTATCTCTGTTTTTTAACTACCTACTCTAAAGATACCAGGTAAATAACTGATTCTAAAAAGGAAATATTCAGGGATGTGTGGGTGGCTCAGTGGTTGGGCATCTGCTTTCGGCTTGGGGCGTGATTCTAGGATCCAGGATTGAGTCCCACATCAGGCTCCCTGGGGGAGCCTGCTTCTCCCTCTGCCTGTATTTCTGCCTCTCTCTCTCTGTGTCTCTCATGAATAAATAAATAAATCTTAAAAAAATAAAAAGGAAATATTAATATTTTTAGCTTGGCTAGGATTTCTGCATGAATTCTGAGAGGCTGCGTCTTATGTTAAAATATCATTATTTAAAGAAATCTTTGTATCCTAGTGCATTGCACATTGCCAGCAAATATTAGGTGTTCTATATATGTTTGCTGAATCACTGAACAGATACAGTATTTGGTATCCACTATTGGAGAAGCTGGTGCTTGGTGTTCCTTGACAGTCTTTTTTTTTGGCAAGAGGATGAAACCAAGTCAGTGACGTGCTGTTCAGTGACACCTCCAGGGCCACAGGCAGAGTCTAGATTGGAACTGAATCCTGGAGTACCCATACCTCTCCTTCTTTCTGCCTGCTGCTCCCATGCCATCTCATCCTGATTAGGTCAGCCAATCACATGAGGCGGAGCATCCTCAGTGTGCTGAGGAGACTGTGGGGCCATCATCATGATCTCCAAGTGTTCCAAATGAGGACACTGAGGTCTGGAGAAGGATTGTGACACCCAAGGCCACCTAAATGGCAGTAGGGATGAGGAACTAAGTCCATTGCCTTTCAGCCACAATGCTGTGTGGTTTAATGGGTCCTACCCTGGAAGAGTTTGTAGTCTAAGTATCTACAAAGTACTGACGTGCATGCGCTGATGGTTAATGGGCAGTCATGCCAGGGGGACGGGTGTGTGGGGAAGTACTGTGTGTCCTTCCTCTCCTCAGCTCTCCCAGCCCCTGGCTTAAGCTGGGCACATAAGAGAGGGCCCATGACCATGTATGAGAATGAATAGTTCTTTGCCTCGGGGATTTTAGAACAACGCCAAACAGCGTTAACAGTACTTTGTACAGCACTTCACAGTTCTCTAAGTGCTTCCACATACATTATCTCATTTCATGTACCTGCTCTCATTTGAAATTGTTGCAGGATATAAGCGTATAATTAAAATATCAATTAAGCCAGGTTCTGAAATAAATCAGGCTGTGCTAGAGCATGAATTAAAAAAACAAAAAATAAAAACAATGACAACTCATCAATCTAGGACTAATTCCTCGGGAACGACCCACAACTCCCCTCCCCTCCATCCAGCTCTGTTCCAATTTCATCATCATACTTACTGGACCTGATTTTGCTCTTAATTTGCCCTCTGTCAGGAGTTCTCCTGCCAAATATGTCTATGAAAGAAAGTCTTCTTTCATCTTTAAAGCCCTGGTTATATATCTCCAATTTTGTTAGAGTTTTCTTAACACCTTCTTTGGCCCTGTCCACTCCTACAGAATGAGCTGCTTCTACAGACTGTGTTATGTCATATCTTATGTAGTATTGTAATGATTAACTTTTGTTGATCCTCTTCCATCAGCTGTTTTATTTTCTCTAATGCCTGGTACCCTATAGGTGTTGGATATATGTCTGTTACCTGGATGAAGAGATATGCCTGGGGCATTTGGTGGCCATGTAGAATCCCTGGTGGATGGCATTTATTAGACCTGCTGTTCTCCACCTGCCTCAGCCCGACGCCAAACAGAGCAGGTTCCCTGGGGGTGAGGCCATCACCGAGGACCAAATTATTCTTCAGTGAAGCCCTGTTTCTTCATGAAGCTGCTTGCCAGGTAAAGAATAAATCTCAAGTTTTACAACTTGTTTACTTTCTAACTAGACTTCTCATTAAAACATAACAAAACAAAACACCCACAAAAATCCATTCTCTTTTACAAACAATAAAATACCCAGGAAGGATTATGGAAGATTTGGCTTCTCTGAATGCATCTGGCAATATGTTCTATGTTGCTTTCCAAAAAATAATTGCCTCTGTAGACAGTAGATAAGGTGCGTGCCTATGCCTGTTTGTGTGAGCACATGCACGTGTGCATTCATGTGTGAGTGTGCATACGCGTGCTCACACACACATACACACACTGATGACATGGTGTGGTTGAAGGTTAATCACACTGAGATTCAAATGCAGCTTGCCTATTCATCTGCTATGTGATCTAGGGTTTCTGTATAATAGGGATGTTAAGACCTACATTGTAAGGTCATTGTGAGGATCCAAAGGGAGTAGAAGAGCCAGTGCAGTTCCCAGCACTCAGAAATTCTCTCTCCAAAGGCAAACTGGAGTATGACGCCTGTAGTTCCTGGAAAGTTGTCCATCCCTTGCAGCCTTATACACACACATTGTCCCATTGTTGTGGTATTTGACAGTACTGCTTATCATCATGTATCTTTTTCTCAGGCCCCTATCTATCCCCCTAACTGCACTGGCACCCCTTCAAGGGCAGGGGCAGCTCTAACACCTCTTGCTGTCTGGCCAATGAGATTCTTATGAGGTGGGTTGGCCAGATGGGCTGTGGTCTCATCCAGAAGGCTCTGGGGAGAATCTGAATTTCCATAGGAGTTGTCTCTGCCCTGCTTCTAGGTCTCACTTCAGACTCACTGCTGGCCTACTAGAGGGTTCCTGATGCCAAGAGATTATTTCAAAAGTTGCTCTTCAGCCCTTGCTCCTGGCCAAAATGTGAGGATGGGGAGCATAGTGGAAAGAAAGCAGGGGCTTCATGGTGCCAGCTCCAACACTAGTGAGCTACAATCCTCTGACCTCTGTATCCTGTTCAGAGAGATGGGAACAATAAAATGTCCCTCATAGGCCTGCTTCTAGGATGAAATGATAGGGCCGTGGAATCACCTAGTGTAGGACCTGGCACACATTCAGGTCCTCACTTTTTCTTGTTAATACCACAATCCTTTACTTTAAAGATGCCATTGATTGTGAGATGTGCTACAGATGAACAGCTTTTCCGGAAAAACTTGAGTGCCATTTACCAATTAAATTCATATGTCTCAACCTCAGACGCATTAAAGAGTGCACAAATGAGCCATGAATTGTCTCAACTCTAGTCACAGGGATGAATGGCTGAGGGAGAAGTGCGAAGCAAAACCCACCAATGCAATTAGATGACAACCTCGATGATCAGCCTGATACAAACATGATGCCGATAGACCCAAAGGATTGCACTGCTGGCTCTCCCAGGCCTGGGAGAGAGAGTGTCAGGGACTCAGCCCTTGGCTCTCCTTTGCCCAGCATGTTTGGGCTGGATCTACTGGGTTCTACATGTGGTTCGGGCTTTCCAGAGCCAAGCCTGATCCAGGCCAGGTACCCTACTCTGTATCTGCTCTACCATCAGGTGGGGTTAGCCTTCAGCTGGCATCTGGCAGAGCAGCCTCCTCCACTGGCCTTTTCCATTGCACTTGGAGCTTCTTTGCTCCCCTTAGATTTGGGAAGGGTGGTACAGCCTCTGTCAGAATTCTCCTCGTTTGCCTGCATTGGCTTAGTTCATAGGATTGTGCTTCTACCTTGATTTCCCCTCCCATGTTCATCGTATCTGCCACAAACCACACTAGGTATATCAAACAGAAGAGATTTATTATAGACTATCAGATGTATAGGTGTTGGAAGCCTAGGACAGCAAAAGGGAGGTCATGAGGTGACCTAGGCTGGAAATTAATGGCTGGAAGAAGCTACCACAGCTGGGACTGGGCAAAAAAGGATGGGGGGAAGGTACATTACCAGAATCTGGAAGTATGGAGGAGGGTTTGCCGCCACAGGTGCAGCCATCATGGAAAAGGGGCTGTTGCACTAGAGTTGGAATAATGGGAATAACAGAGCACTTTAGAAACATCACCAAAAAAAGAATGAGAGAATAAGAGAGAGAGAGAGAGAGAGAGAGAGAGAGAGAGACTGAGACAGAGAAAGAGGAAGAACAATGGCTTCTCCTTTCCTCTTGCCCCCCAGCATCTTTCATTGAGAAACTTCTGAGCAAGTCAACTGGGAAAGGAGCCTAAGCATTATAGAGGTGTACATAGGTAAATAATAAGCACATTTGGGTAGTTAACCAATGTTTTTTAAGTACCTTCTAAATTCCAGGCACTGTTGTGGTGCTGGGGAGACAGCAGTGAAGAAAACAGAAAAGTCCATGCCCTCTCAGAGCCCCTGTGTCAGTGGAAAGAAACAGTGAACAAACACACAAAAGGGAAAGTATACAATATCTCAGGTGGTGGTTAAGGTTCTAGAGGAAAATGAAACAAGGAAAGGGTAGGGAGGGGTGAGAGGGGGTAGGTGGGCAGGAAAAATTTCACTGAAAGAAGTGAGGGAGTGAGCCTTGACACTACCTGAAGGAAGAGCTATGTGGGCAGAGACACAGCAGATGCAAAGGCCCTGGGGTCTGCCACATTCAAGGAACAATAAGGATCAGGGCAGAGTGACAAAAGCAGAGTGTACAAGTCATCATAATGAGCTTTATGCTAACTGACATGGAAAGCCATTGTCACCTTCTGCCCTGCTCAGTACCCACTTTTCCCCTCACTTAAGCCCCAGCTCAGCCCCATTCTCTGTCCTCTGATTCCAACTGGCATACATTGTCTTCTGGACTGTAGGTTTCCTGTAAACATGACCCTGCCTATTTTAAGTGTCTCTGTATGCCTAATCAGTACTTGGCACTCAGTAGGGGCTTAGTAAATACCTACTGAATAAAGAAATGGTTAAGAAGATCTTTGTACCTCTCACTTGTCACCAGCATTATGGTAGATTGATTGACTCAGTCAAAGCCAATGTTATAGGAGTGCACAGAATCATCCAGTAGTGAGTTGGAGTGAGCTTGGAGTTGGAGTTGCTTGGATTTTTTTTTTAACTAGTTGCATGTAGTGTGTGGATTATGGTCTTAATCTCCATGGAAACTTTGGGGCCGACTTTGGGACACAGGTGTGTCCACCCCACTGCTTTCTGGTAATGACAAAGGTTTTTTTTCCCCCTTCCTTTTATTAGTGATAAAGGTTTTGTTGGAGATAATTGTATTTTTAGCAGCACAGTTAATGAACTAGCTAAGCATCAATAGATGGAATCATAAAACCATTAAACACCAAGAGCAATAATGGGAAACTGTGTCTGGTGGTAATGAAATTAAGTGTCTTTATGAGGTCACTTTATTCCTTTTCTCCCCAGCTCTCTTGCCCTCCTGAGTACATGGTGACTGCTGCTCCTAATTGCTGTTTCACTAAAATGCACAATGCCATCCATTTTGTGTTTTAATTCAATGTATTTCTAGGGCCTTCAGGATCATTAAACCCTCCACCAAGAGAGTGCAGTAGAAGTGGCAGTTATGAAAGCTTCTGGAAGTGGCCCAGGAGTGTGGGAGAATAAAGATAGCTGAAAATGTTGGGAAAGAATAAAAAAGCTCTGCTGGGCTTAGTACTGGACCCAAACTGATGAATGTCAGTGCTCAAGGTTGAACCCATTCAGGTCTTTGGCACAACCTCTGCAGACAGTACAGGGCTGCTCAGAGGGATTGGGGTCTATGGTTATACCTGTTATTGAATCATAGTTTTTCAGCTTGGGAGTACATTCATATGTACAATTTCCTTTGAACATCATCACAACCCTCTATGATAATTTTTTATTCCCACTTTTCAGATGAGACAACTGAGGCACATGGAGTTTAAGTGACAAGACTCAGGTATCACTGCTAATTACAGGCCAAAGCTAGTGTTCTTTCCCTAGGAAACCTTTACACTAGGAAGCCTCATGGATGTTGAGCCAAATCACTTGCCAGTGATTCAAAACTTGCCCAGTCAAGGTCATGGTATCATTATTTCATTCAGTAATCCAAGAAATTTATTTTTAAAGATTTATTTATTTATTTGAGGGGGGAGAGTGAGGGTGGGGCAGAGGGAGAGAACCTTCAAACAGTCTCCCCACTGAGCACAGAGCCCAACATGGTACCAATATCATGACTCATGAGATCATGACCTGAGAGCCAAAGCCAAGAGTCGACACTCAATCAACTGAGCCACCCAGGTGCCCCTAATTCAAGAAATATTTATTAACACCTTCCATATGCTGGGGGTGTGATAATGATCAAAGTAGATTCTCCCCATTTTGATAGAACTTAGATATAGTTGAGAATGGTTAAATAAGCAGCACCATGCTGTGGTTGGGTGATATGATGATAGAGAAAGTACTATGCTGGCGAGGCTGCTGGCAGGATGAGAAATCTACAGGATGAGAAGCCTTTCTGGAGGAAGTGAGGTTTCAAACTGAGGCCTGAGGCATGGGAGTTGGAGAAGAGATGAAGCAAGGGAAGAATGTATGAGGGTATGGCCAAAATGTAGGAGAGAGTGGTGGCTGAATGGTGGTATTTATTGAGGTGATAGCATCAGTTGATAGGACTAAGGAACTGATTTCACATGCAGGCTGAAGGGGAAGGAGGAATTATGAATGCTTTCTATTTACTGAGACAAGGAGCACTGTGGAGGAGCCCAAGTAAGAAGCTGGGATAGGATGGTAATTACTGGGCATGTGCCACTCTTAGCACAGACTGTTCAAGCTGGCCAGGCCTCATGGTATCTCAGGGCTAAGAAGTGAACTAAAGCCCTGCTATAGACATGGTATTATTTCATTGTTGCCACCCACAAAGCTTGTGTACACTGTTTCCACTCTGCTGAGGACTTGAAAGGATGGAATGAAGCTTCAAAACAGTCACCACCAGCTGGAATGATAAGGCTAAATATGATGGAATTTAATAAGGGCAAACGTAAATAACCCCCCTTAGGTTTACAAAATCAGTTGTTCATGGGGTGCCTGGGTGGTGTAGTCAGTTAAGCATCCAACTCTTGGTTTCAGCTCAAGTCATGATCTCAGGCTCATCAGATCAAGCCTTGTGTTGGACCCTGCACTTAGCATGGAATTTACTTCAAATTTTCTCTTCTACTCCCTCTTTTTCTGCCCTTCCCACTCATATGCTCTCTCTAAAATAAATGAATAAATCTTTAAATCCCCTCTCAAATCCCCAAATTAATTGTTCATGATAAACAAAGAAACAACAGGCTCAAGCTGGAGTCACCTGTGCTAAGTCCTACATCAGCAAACCAAGACCCAGCACTCAACCTAAGTGCAGTTTTAGTCTTTTCCAGGAATGTGCCCTTTGACCAGTCAAGCTGGAATCACCTGGTCAGTACTAGTGAGGTCATCTACCTGATAGACCCTCTCCTTTACCCAAAGGAAGGTGACCTTGCCTGAAACAGTCCACTCTTCCTTTTTCCCCCTTTCTGCCTATAGAAGCTTTTTATGTTGTACAGTTCTTTGAGCTCCTTTCTGCTTGCTAGATGGGATGCTGCTCAACTCATGAATCATTGAATAAAGCCAATTAGATCTTCAAATTTACTCAGTTGAATTTTTTTTTTAACAATGTAAAGAATGAAAACCTGGCTTGACAGCAGCAGCTCATGTCAACAGAGCCTAATACAGCCAGCTGTGGAGTCGGCACAGGCCAACAGTGTCACATAGCAGCCCTTCTCCCACTTCTAATGCCAGCTCGATGTTTAAAGCGTTGCAGAGGACCCCATAAAAGTGGTTATCTGACCAGAACAGAGAAGAACCTATAAGGACAGAGAGATTTCTGACAGGGCCTGAGCTTCAGGGGGCTGCTTGGAGCATGGTTTCATGGAAAACCAGAAGCAAGGAGCATAATTTGCAACCAGTCAGAGAAGAAGAATTCTTCTCATTCCAAGAGAAGAATTTGTTTGGGCTAGAAGCAGAAGGAATGGTGGACCAAGGATATGAAAAAGGGCAGAGGAGCCCAGGAAAGCTGATTGTCATATTAATTTCTTTCAGTCGTGTTTGAACTCTGATCATAGATATGTTTAGCTTTCTGCTGTGGGAAGTGCTATGAAACGACAGTCATCGTATAAAAAGTGCTGATAAGTCTAGCTCAGATGGCAGGTGCTATTCAGAGGATGGTGAAGTCTGTGAGAGCAGGGGGGTCAAGGAAGATGTTCTGGAAAAGCTGAGAGCCAGAGGACATATCACTACAATGGCATGAGTTGCGGAAAATGAGAAAAGCCACTGATGGGAATCTTGGGAAATAGGTGGATGGGTAAGAGTGAGGCCAGAGTTTGGCATGCTTGGTGGGCCTGACAAAGAGCTGAAACATGCTGGAACTCACTGGGGTAAGCTCTTACCCATGGGGTGCAGGATTCACAGAAAAGTTAGCTGGCCAGTGAAGCTGAATTGTAGAATACCAGAATCTGTGACTTTCCTCCTGACTGCTTCTCCCTTTGCAGCACATGTCCTAGGTGGTTGACTGCCCTGTGTTGTGCTAATGACCTATAGCAGACCGAGTGCCCAGACAGCAGCAACTAGGTGAACTCCAGGGAAAATCTCTGGGAGAGAAACCCCAATGCCCTCTGATGGGAAATCAAGCTAAGTGAAAGCAGGATGTAAAAGTGCTTCATAGGTTGTAGCATGTAAGAGATTCTCTTCCTTCCTCCTTTTCTTCCTTTTCCCCCCTTTGTCCCTCCCTCCCTCCCTTCTCCATCTATTGAGAAGTGACTGCTGAGCAGGCACTCTGCAAAGGGACAGACACACAAAAATGGTCAGAGCATGGGTTCTGCTCCCACAATTCATAGTGGAGGGGGAGGTCAGACACTCAAATAAGTGACGTTACTTCTTTGATTTTAAGAGGTACTCTCAATATAAGAGTTTTTGAGAAGAAAAATCCGAAACAGTACCACACTAAATGCACACATTGTTTGCAAAACATCCTAATTTTAAAACATACAGATGTGAAAAAAGGGAATGTTCTAAAATTGAGCACTACAGGTAGTAGGTAGGTATTGCAATAGCAGTAGGTACAGTGACCTATCAGAACAAAAAAAATGTGGGGCAGAGTCTGTCTTAGAAGGAGTAGTTACAGCAGTGTGATCATCATCGTAACATCCCGGGGACAAGGCATCATTGGGATACACCAGAGGGAGCTCTGAACGCTGCCTGGGGACACCAAGTAAGGCTTCAATGGAGATGGTGTTGGAAGGCCACCTTCTAGGTGAATCATGGTGGACAAGGGTGGGTAAAGAAGCCAGAGGGAGGGGTCCCAGGCAGGGGAGCAGCTCCAGCAGAGGCAGGATACAAAAGAGAGTGTGTTGCATTCTGGGAGCAGCTCCTAGTCATCATGGAAATTGTCATTAAAAGTGGAGGAACACAGGGGGCCCTCTGCCTGGAGGCTCCTGGATGTGTCTCATCACAAAGACAACAGGGAGGGAGAGGTGAGTTTTGCAGTGTAACAGAATGTGGCATCTCTGCTAAACTGGCCCATCTCTTGGAAAGGTTCTCTGTTTTCTATTTACATAAGTCATAAATCGATTGCCTAATGCACAAATGATGTGTTCTCAAGTAGTTAGAAAATACAACAGATTTCAATAAATAGATTCAGAATTCTTCATTATATCTGCTTGCTTATTCCCTCAAAGCTTTACTCCAGGGGAAGTATGCCCTTTAGAAGTGGTTGACTGTGTTCTCCCCGTGGGCACATGTACTTCTTACACGTTCTTCTCTCAGTCTCCCTCTTGCTCTTTCTCTCTTTCTCTCCTTCCCCATGGTTGTCAAGCAGCTGCTCAGCTGCAACACCAGGCAGGCATCAAGGAATATATTTTTTGTTCAGATGTTTGTGTGTGCATGTGAGGTTGTCTCTGTATTGCATCTTCACAGAATAACCTTTGGGTGTTGGCATGATGAGGACACTATTAGCAGAAAATGCATTTATATTGGTCCCAGGACAAGGAGATTTAATATTATAATGTCCACAGTGTTGAAAGAAAGCCAAGTAAACAGTCTGGAACATCCTTCCTAGGGAGGCCTAGTAAATGAGATGGACAGTACTGGATTAATTAGGACATTCTCCTAGAGTATGTCTCTTCATGGTCCCAGGAGGATGGATATTCTCTAGGGGCAGAGAAGCACTCATCTGGTCCTTTCTACATTCACTTATTAGCTCAACTACCCTGTGCCTGGAGGAAATAATCCCCTGGCTGCCCCCTCTTAATGTTCTTTCTCAGCCCTGCGAGGCCGTGAGCTGTCAGAGCACCCACTGTGATGGAAAAACACCTGCTGGGAACCACCACCCTGGTTCCTCCTGCTGGTTCTGCCACTGGAACCTCTTTGGATCATGTCTCCTCATCTGTGAAATCAGCCTGTTTACTAGTTAATCTCTAAAGTTGTGTTTCAGCTCTGTGACAGTAATTCAGGCAAGCATAGACACCATGGCTGGATGTTTATACTGTGTGCCAGGCATTCTGCTGAGAGCCTTTGTCACCTAATCCCCATGGCAACTCTGTATGGTTCACACTCCTATTATCCCATTTTACAAATGAGGCACTGAGGCTCTGAGATATTAGCTACCTCATCCAGGGTAATGTTACTGGTGAGTGGCAGGACTGAAATAAGCCCATGTCTCTGATTCTGTAGCCCACATGTTTGATTTGTTTTCTTAGGTTGCTATAACAAAACCCATTGACTTGACAATTTAAACAGCAAACATTTATTTCTCACTGTTTGGAGGCTGGATCAAGATGCCCACAGATTCTGTGTCTGCTGTGATCTCTCTTCCAGTTTACAGATGGCTGCCTTTTTGCTGCGTCCTGCCACAGCAGCCAGAGAGAGAGAAAGAGAGGAGAGAGAGAGAGAGAGAGAGAGAGAGATCTAGTCTCTTCCTCTTTTTTTTTTCTTTTTGAAGATTTATTTATTTATTCATAAGAGACACAGAGAAAGAGGCAGAGACAAAGAAGCAGGTTCAGAGACAGAGGAGCAGAGAGCAGAGGGAGAAGTGGGCTCCTCACAGCCCGATGGGGAGCTCGATCCCCAGACCCAGGATCATGCCCTGAGCCAAAGGCAGATGCTCAACCACTGAGGCACTGAGGCATCTCTCTTCCTCTTCTTTAAGGACATTTATGCCATCATGAGGACCCAACTTTCATGAACTCATTAAATCTAGTCCTGTCTCAAAGGCCCCAGCTCCTAATACCACTGCATTGTGGGGTTAGGGCTTCAATATATGAATTTTGGAGGGACACAAACTCATTCATTCCATCACAGACATTATGCAATCTTGCCTCCTTCCATGATTTGGAGAGAGTGTGGGTGAGACTTGAATCACCCTTAGAAGCAGTAGGAGGGCATGCTGCTCTCCACTTCCAGCAGTGTGTGGAGAGGGATTAGTTAGGTACAAAGATGCTATGCCTGTGAGCAGGACTCTGGGAGCTGGTTAAAGAGATCCTGTATGGTGTTTACAAAGCCAGATACTTGTTGGAGACAAGCTCCTGCCTGGGAGTATCTGTGACCATTTGCAAACATCAAGTCATTCATTCCACAAATATCTTTTGAATATCTATACTCTTTTAGGGGCTGGGAATGCAGTAGTGAACAAGACAGGGAGCTTACATTTTAGTAGGGAAAAAAGACTTCAGCTGATCACATAAATAAATGAGTCATTAAAAATTGTGTTTAATACTAGGAAAGACTATACAGAGTGCTGAGAGTATATATACGGGGGGCCAGATCTGGTATTGGTGGAAGATGTAGTCATCAAAGATCTCCCTGAGGAAGTGATTGCAGAGCAGGGATTTCAAGGATCTGAAGGCTTTAAGGAGATGCTGCTGGGGTAGTGGTGGGGGGTTGTGTGACTGCAGCTGAGAGGGCAGGGGTGAGGGGTGTGGAGGGCCAAGTGCTTTGTAGGTAACTTAAGTAGTTTGCACTTTATTCCAAGTGCAATAGAAAGCAATTGCAAAGTTCTAAACAGGAAAATGATGCGAGCTGGTCCTCATTGAAACGAGATCACTTGGCTTCGGTTTGTAAGAGGCCCTGGTGGGAGCAAGAAAACCGGTTAGACAATTGCCCATCAATTGTGTAGACTGAACAGCTAGCATTGGCAGTGGAAATGAAAAGAATAGGAAGAACTGGGGGATATTTAGGAGGTGAAATCAGCAACATGGTCGGGAGTGGCTCAAGCCAAGGTTGAAGGAGAAATAACTGCCACAAACAGGGGCAGGCAAGCTCTTTTAGTACCCTGACACAGTTGTTTTTTTTTTTTTTTTTTAAAGAGGTACTGCCCTTTCTGAAAGCTTCTCAAAGTTTCTAGCTGGGTCAGTTAGGATAGCTTCATCTGTATGTTAGAGAAATCCCCCAACTCAGTGGTCAGAAATAATTAGGAACCATGGCACATAGTAAGGAATGTAGCAGTGGTGGGAGTTCCTGGTGGTGGGATCACATTTCCAGACATCAGACACCCAGTCACAATCCCATTATTTTCAGGTTCAACTGGCCAGAGTGAGCCATGTTTCCACTCTGTAAATCAATCTTTGCCCAGACAGTGGGTTTACCATGAGAGCTTCGACTGCTCAGGAGTTTGCTCTGGACTGGGAATGGGTCACCTTACCTGAGGAGTGGATAAATAAACTAAGCTGGGGGTTCTGTTAGGTGAGACTAGATATTGGGGCTCGCTGGATTTGTCATGGTGACCTGACCAACAAATCCCAGATTTTTTATTTCTTAGATCAGTAAACATGATAAAAAGAGTGGTTGAGGCAACTGGTGATAGACTTGCCAACTTTTCATTTTTAGCTGGTAAAGACATTTTTAAAAATTGTTATCTACTACCGCTATCATTTCATCAAAAAAATATTTTAAAAGTGAAGAAGAAAAATTTTTCTCATTTCTCTTTTCTGAAATTTGGGAACCAGTCTCTTGGACCACTATGAACAATATAAAACAGAGGTTCTCAACTGGATCCATGGGCCCATGGGGTCTGTGGAATAGAAGTTGGAAGGGACATGAATGTAGGTAAGGAAAAATTATAGCTTCATTTTTACTATCCTGTATCTGAAACATAGCATTTCCTTCAATTACAAGTGTGACAACAAGCTGGTAGTATGAGCATGACCTGTGATTTTTGTCATCAATAGAAATCACAAATATTTTCATATCATGTTACAGTTGTTGTAGATATCTGAAATGTCACTTATTATACCCACAACGATTTTGAAATTACAGAAGCTATTAGATGGCCCCTGGAAATGTGGGATTAGTCTTCCGGAAGAACTGTCTTCCACTATAGCCAGCCGCTGTCTGACAACATGGGTAGGGTGGCCACTGAGCCATGAATTAGGGATTCTCAGAGGGTGACCCACACATTACAACATTCCTTAACTGTGTGTATTTGAGGATCGATATGCAGAAGGAGTAAAATTATTTTATTTATTTATTTTTATTTTTATTATTTTTTAAAAATGTTATTTATTTATTCGAGAGAGAGAGAGAGAGAGAGGCTGAGACACAGGTAGAGGGAGAAGCAGACTCTATGCAGGGAGCCTGATGTGGGACTCGATCCTGGGTCTCCAGGATCAGTCCCTGGGCTGAAGGCGGAGCTAAACCGCTGAGCCACCAGGGCTGCCAGAGTCAAATCATTTTAATAGTTTGCCCAAGTTTTGTCCATCTGAATTGCTCTAATGCGAGTTTTTCACTCTCTGTCAGCACTGCAGCCTTTGGTGACAAGATGAGTTCAAACATGTCTGATGGCTGAGCTGACTGTCGAAGTGTGATATTTAAAGTAACTTCTTGTGATCGCTAACAGATTGCATGGTGTCATGGGTTATGCACAGTGTGGTAAGCTGTATGAGCAGTGGAAGTCCTTTCTCTGATTTATTTTTCTGTTTTTGCTTTCTGCCCAATGTTTGTGTTTTGAAGTAAAGTCGTGCATGCACAGGATATTATCCACATGTTATTCTTGTGTTATTGTTCTGTGAAAATGCCACACATTTAAAAGAATACCTTTGTGGGAAACAATGACAATATGAGAAATGAGAACCATTATTCTAGAAAGTCACAGAAAGCAATAGCTGAATTTCAAGAAGCAATAGCTGAATTTCAAGAATAGGACTGGTGAGCAACTGTATAATCCCTTGGTCTGCACAAAGGTGAAAAGATGTTACTAGTGCAAGCACTCTGCTTATCATAAAAACTGCCTTATTTTACTTACCTTTCATAAAATGTAATGAATGTTTATACCTTACTTAATTAACATACAAATTATTCCCTTTATGTAGATTTAGCAAACAAATTACTTAGGAACCATAAACAAAATATTACATTTCAAAGAATGACAAGGAACAAAAATATTTTATTTTAGCTTTATGTATTATTTGTGCTGTATAGACCCAGTTTATCTTGAGCTGGCAAAGAAAAAAAAGGTGTGATCAAACCGTGTACCTGGTTTCTTTACATTAATAAAGTGGTGGGACATAAAAGCCACAATGACTTCCTTTTTGTTGTGGAAAGATTCTTGAGAATGGAATTTTGATTTCAGAAAGACTGAGAGAGTACCTCATGTCTGTCAATATAGAAAATACATCCAAGAAAATGAAGAGCTTTGTGTGTATGTGGATGAAGAAAGCTCAGTTTGAAAAAGCCAAGATACTTCGAAAAGGTGGATTTGCCATTTTGTGAAAACTTCTGGAAGCACTCCTGAAGTTTCTTAGCAAGTGCCAATCAAAAGAAGGCTCGTTGTACTGGAGGAAGTTTACCTAAAGCCACACACACTGGGGATGCTGAGAAAAAGGGAAGTGGCTCTCTAGTCATGGAGGTACTTCCATGCAGGAAGGTTGGCATATTCTGAAGTGGATTATGGAGGGATTGGTGGCCTTGCCATTCCTCTCAGTAAGCCTCTTAATGAAACTATAGACATCTTTCAGTTTCGTTCATGATGACTCCACTAACGTCAACAAACAAGAATTCTTGTGTTTTCACTTGCTGCGTTTAGCACAGACATAATCAGGCTTTTCTATATATCCTGAGAGAAGTTTGTGGTCATAAAAGTCATCAACTTTATCAAAAGCTTGTCTCTGAATCATAATATTTTTACAGGGTGTGAACTCTCTTCTCTCTACCTTAGAGAAGCTCACTGACTTTGAAGAAGCAAGTTTTACTTTTTCTAATAGAAACAGAAAATCCATTCTTGGAGCACTTTGAAAGAAAGAATTTGGTCTGTGGGCTGGTTGGCTCCCTTGGCAGGTATTTTTAACCATAGGAATGAGATGACTCTTAATTCTCTGATATCACCATTATGGATGTCTTGGCGAGGCAGCTGATAGGAGGCTGACATCTTTGCAAACTTTCAAGTGCTTTACCTCAATGGAGCTGAGTTACAAAATTCTGTCAATTTACTTGAAAAGAGTAATCTACAAACACCTGGAAGCACTTTAGAACTCTTTCAAAAGTTATTTCTATCTTGATGGTAACAAAATTGAATGCTAGAGCAGCATTCTTTTTCTTTCTGATATAAATTGCGTCTGAGGTGTTGACCAAGCCAAAGATGAATTCATTGATCTTAGGACCACAAACCCACTATAACTAGAGTTTCACTAAAAAGCCTAGAGGAGTTTTGGTGGTCTCCAGGAGACACTTATCTTTGCAAAAGTGCTGTGGAAGCTTTAATCCCATTTTCAACGCTATTTCTTTGAGAATTGGGTTTTCAACATTGTTACCATAAAAAAAAAAAAATCAAAATCAGCTCTATTTCTAACAGGACATGTATAATGTCTTGTTATCTTCAAAAAAAAAACACATTCTACTATCTTATATTCTTATTCAAGGTAAGCCAAAACTGTCTTTTTTTTTTTTTAAGATTTTATTTTTATTTATTTGACAGCGCGTGTGCACACACACACAAGCAGTGGGGAGGGGTAGGGGGAGTAGCAGACTTTCCGCTGAGCAGGGAGCCCGAGGTGGGGCTCAATCACAGGACCTGGAGATCATGACCTGAGCCAAAGGCAGATAGATACTTAATGGATTGAGCCACCCATGTGCCCCCAAAGCGGTCTTTATAGGGGTATGTCTTTAAAAATTAAAATTCAATTTTAACTTGACTGTATTTCAAATTTAATTTTTTAAGTGTAGTAGAAAGAAGCAAGTCTATTAATATAGTAAATAGAACTTTAAAATACTTTGGTAATTATATTGCAGCATATTTAGGTCCCCCCCACCTTTTTTCTTTTTTTGTAATCTTGTATATTTACACATTAAAAAAACATTATTCTAAGATACGTTCATAGGTTTCACCAGGCTACCCAAGGGGTCCCTGGTATAAAAACAATTAAAAAAAAATCCAGGCAGCCCGAGTGGCTCAGTGGTTTAGTGCCACCTTGGGCCCAGGCCTTGATTCTGGGGTCACCGGATGGAGTCCCGCATTGGGCTCCCTGCATGGAGCCTGCTTCTCCCTCTGCCTGTGTCTCTGCCTCTCTTTCTCTCTCTCTCTCTCTGTGTCTCTCATGAATGAATAAATAAAATCTTTAAAAAAAACCACCCTGCTCTAAGATGATATAATCACCAAACCTGCTCTCAAGTTCCTCAAATGTGGAAAAAGGCAGATTTGATATGTATTCTGGCACAGGCTAGAGAAAGTGAACCACTTCATATGGGGCCACAGCCACGAGGCTCCTGTGCTTCCAGAAACCCCACTGAAGGTGGCAGCTTTGAATGTTCAGCCCCCTCACGCCCAGGACCAGGGAGGAAGGCGGAAGGTTGCCTTGTATAAGAAGGCACCTCTTCTTTACTTCCTCTAATAACGGATTGTGGGAAACTGGCCACTTTTCAACAATGTCCAGGTCTTGAAGTGCAACTTATTACTGAGTTCTTCCTGAGTGCATGGAGTATGATGTGGTTGGGCTACAGAGAAGAGGACCATGTGCTTCCTTCCCTCGAGGAATTAATATATTTGTAGAAACAAAATGAATGCCTAAAACAATTAAGGAGAATTCAATGCAAGGCAAGGTGGTATCTTGAGGAAAACCTGCCTGTTAGCTTTTTTATTGTAGCATCCCCAGAGTCTCAAATATGGCTTGGCACATGATGTGTGCTAGTAAAAAAATCTGTTGAATGAAAAAAATTGCTGACTGAATTTCAAAAATATTTATTGTTATGGTAGTAACACATGTTCATTAGCAAAACCTTGAAAATTCAGAAGAATGTGAAGAAGTGAAGAAGTGAAAAAGAAGAAAGCCAAGATTTTCTAGATTTCTTTTTTTTTCCAAATACATATGCACGACATGCACATATACTCATACTTTTTTTTTTTTAAAGAACAGAATAGGGACCTGCGTTTTAGAGCCTGATTTTTTTCTCTTAAAATTGTATTGTGAACATTTTTCTGTGTCATTCAATATTCTTCAGAACATTATTTTTAACGGCTTCATCGTATAGTATTCTATAAATAAATCATGCTGTAGCCTAACTTATTAACCACTTCTCTGTTGTTGGATCTAACCATTGGAAAGATGTTCTAACATCAAGAACTGCATTTATGTGTTGCTTGTTCTTACACATTCGTGCTAAGCTTTTTTTTTACCTTCGTATGTAATCTCATTTCATTTCATTCTCACGATAATCTGACGATGAGGTGGCATTCACTATACCCATTCCACAGAGGGCAAACCTGAAGTTCAGAGGAGTGATGTCTCAGAAGTCATGCCACTAGAAATTAACGAGGCTGGAAATCAAACCCAGATCCCTTTAATGTCAAAGTCCAGACCCTCAAATGTTACTCCAGACTGTTCCTCCAGCCCACTTTATCAGGCAATCAGGAGGCTGAGAAACATATCAGAAAGATAG
Organism: Vulpes vulpes; assembly: GCF_048418805.1. NCBI lineage: Eukaryota > Metazoa > Chordata > Mammalia > Carnivora > Canidae > Vulpes > Vulpes vulpes. Next base: position 121,940,644 of record NC_132791.1, on the reverse strand, counting down.
GAGGAGATCCAGAGAGATGCTAAGAAGCAGGGAATGTTTTCAATATGCACAACCATGGAGATGTCAAGATGGGTAAGACCAAAGCACAAGTCAGAGTCTGTTTCAAGAGAGGCATTTCGAAAGTGAGATGAGAGGGAAAGGTGTGTCCCCAGCTCCGTGCTCCCGATTTCCTGGTAGGGGAGTGATGAAACCACTCTCTCATTTCTTGCTGATATCCAGACTCATCTGACAGCCTTCATACAAGGGGCTGAAGGGAGGGTGACATGAAAAGCAGCAGAGTGCCGCTCTGTTAATTAGCATTCCTGCAGCCCCTCACATGTGAGCAGTATCAGAAAGGAGCTCAGAGGTTTGTAAGGGGTAGAGGGCAGCGACAGCAGCCCACAGGGAAGCCAGAACTGCAGGGTGACCAGAGCAACGTCTGGGCCTGGGCAGGTCAGGGACCAGGCTTAGGTGACCACCTGTCCCTGTGTGCTCAGGACTGCAGCGTTTCCCTGGATGTGGGACTTGTAGTCTTCAAATCGGGAAAGTCCCAGGGCATTCTCTGAGCAGGGGCTCATAGTGGGACAGGTCTATGCAGATTTCTCAAAAGAGTTGTCAGTGGTCCAGGATCCAGTGCTGTCTGCATGCACACCCCTCAGCCTTGCCTCTTCTTTGAAGCTGTGTCCGCAAGTCTCTGACGACCTATGTCCTGCCATGTTATAGTGCTATGTTCAATCCAAGCCACTGTATCTCTCACCTGGACTTCTAATGGTCTCCCAGCTTCTAGCCTTGCCTAGTCTATTCTCAAGCCAATAGCCATGGTGATTCTTTTAATTTTTCTTTTCACTAAGGAGTAATGTATATACAGTCAAATTCACCTATATTAGTATACGATTCTGCATGTTTTGACCAACACATCCAGTAGTTTAACCATCAGTATAATCAAGATAGAGAAATCCTTTCACTTCAAATAGCTCCCCTGTACCCACCTTCCCCTCTCCATCCTGGCTCCTGGTAGCCTATGATTTGTTTTCTGTCGTTCTACTTTTGCCTTTCAGAATGTTATATAAACAGAACCCCGTAGTACGTAGCCCTGGAGTCTGGCTTCTTTCACTTAGCACAATGCACTTGGAATTCATTCATGCTGTTGTGAGTCGGTAGTTTGTTCCTTAAGACTGAGTAGAGTTCTGTTGCAGGAATACTCCATTGTTGTTTATCCATTCTCCAGTTGAGGGATGTCAGGTACTCTCCTGTCTTGGGGAAATATGAATACCGTTGCTCTAAAATTTTACATACAGTTTGTGTGTGTGTGTGTGTGTGTGTGTGTGTGTGATTGTGAATTTCCATTTCACTTGGGTAAATACCTGGGCGTGGAATTGGTAAGTTGTGTGGTAGGAGTATGTTTTACTTTATAAGGGACTGCTAAACTGCTTTCTGGAATGGCTGTACTATTCTGCATTCCCACCAGCAATGAATGAGAGTTCCAGATACCCTGCATCCTCACCAGTGCTTGGTGTTATGAATTAAAAAAATATTTCAGCAATTTTACTAGATGTGTTGTGGTATCTTATTGTGGTTTCAATTTGTATTTCCCTAGTGGCTAATGATGTTGAACATCTCATGTACTTACTGCTATGCAAAGTGTCTGTTCAATTCTTTTGCCCCTTTTAAAACTTGCTTTCTTATTGTTGCGTTTTGAGGATCCTTTATATATTCTGTATTGTCCTTTATTAGATTTATGATTGGTAAGTATTTTCTTCTAGTCTGTGGCTTGTCTTTTCTTTCTCTTAATAGTGTCTTATGAAGAGTAGAGGTTCTTAATTTTGTTGGTCTTATTTATCACTCTGGTGTCTTTTCTAAGAAATATTTGCCTACCCCAAATTCACAAATATTTGCTCCTATGTTTTCATTTAATAGTTTCTTTTTTTTTTAAAAAAGATTTTATTTATTCATTTGAGAGAGAATGAACCAGAAAGAGACAGAGAGCATGAGCCAGGAGGGGGAGGGGCAGAGGGAGAAGGAGAAGCAGATTCCTTGCTGAGCAGGGAGCCCCGTGTGGGGCTCAGCCTAGCACCCTGGGATCATGACCTGAGCTGAAGGCAGACGCTTAACCGACTGAGCCACCCACGCACCACCATTTAATAGTTTCATAATTTTAGATTTTACAACTAGATCTGCGATCCATTTTGAGTTAATTTTTATATAAGATGCAGGAATTAGAGGTTTGTTTATTTTTGCATATGGAGGTCCCAACTGTTCCAACACTATTGATTAGAAAAGACTATCTTTTCTCAGTTACATTGCCCTTGTACTTTTGTTGAAAGTAAATTGCCCAACTATATGTGGGTCAGCGTTTGAACTCTCTGTTCTGTTCCCTTGATCTAGATGTAGAGGCAGGCTGGTTATGTTTGAAAACTGGCTCTTAGGGAGGGATAGGGGGGAGTCTCAATTTGTAGTGCTTGTTGGGTTTCTTTCCTTTTTTTTTTTTTTTTTTAAATACCATCATTTCAAGTGACCAATTTGACATCAGTTAACCTGTAAAACTCCTAAAAATTTAACATTTCGTTCTCATGAGCTGGTAGGAACCGGCTCTAGCATAGCACTATGTCTACCCTGTTTTTCAACCCCACACTGTCTAAATCACTGAAGCATTATGTTTAGTCTTAAAATGAGGTAGTGTGATTCCTCAGACTTTGTTCTCCTTCAGAATTGTTTTGTCTATTTTAGTTCCTTTGTCTTTCTATAAGAACTTTTAGAATCAGTGTATTGATTTCCACAAAAATATCTGCAGAAACTCTGTGAGAAACTGTAGCTCACTCTGAGGAAAACTGATATCTTAATGACACCAAGTCTTCAAGCCCATGAATAATATACCTCTCTATTTATTTTCATCTTTTAAAATTTATTTCCAAAAGAAATAAATAAAATTTCTTTCATTCGTGTTTTCTAGTTTTCAGTATACTGATCCTGCACATGTTTTATTAGTCTCCTACCTAAGTATTTCGTGCTTTAGAGGTGCTATTATAAATGGTATTTTTGTAAATTTGAATTTCTAATTATTCACTGATAGTAAATGCAAATGAAAATGCCTTTTTTTTTCTTTTGTTATATTGACTTTGTGTCCTGTGATGTTGCTGAACTCACTTATATTGGTTTTAGTAAGTTTTTGTAAATTCTTTGGGATTTTCTACATGGACAATCATATTGTCTATAAGTAGAAGTTTTATTCTTCCTTTATTTTTTAAAAGATTTTATTTATTTATTCATGAGAGACACACACAGAGAGAGGCAGAGACACAGGCAGAGGGAGAAGCAGGCTCCATGCAGGGAGCCTGATATGGGACTCAATCCCAGGACTTCAGGATCATGCCCTGGGCCAAAGGCAGGCGCTAAACTGCTGAGCCACCCAGGGATCCCTGAAGCTTTATTATTCCTTTCCTTTTTTTTACAATCTTCGTTCACTCCTCCATTCATTCACGCATTTCGCTGGCTAGGACTTCCAGTGTGGTGATGAATAGAAATAGCAAGAGCGGCCATCCTTGCTTTGTTCCCTACCTCAGGGGAAAAAAGTATTCAATCTTTCACCATTAGGTATGATACAAGCTAGGGGTTTTCTGCAGTTGTCCTTTGTCAGGCTGAGAAAAGTTGGTTTCATTTCCAGTTGGCTGAGAATTTTTATTGCAAGTGGGTGTTGAATTTTCAAATGCTTCTTCTGCATTAAGTTAATTATGCGGTATTTGTTGTGGGTTAAATTTTATCCTCCCCAACAAAGTATATGTTGAAGTCTTAAATCTCAGTTGCTGAGAATGTGACCTTACTGGGAAATTGGGTCACTTCAAGTGTGATCAAGTTAAGGTGAGCTCATATTGGATTAGGGTGGACTCAAAATCCAGTGAGTGGTGTTCTTATAAAGAAAGAAAGGCTTGAAGATACAAGAGAATCTGTTTCAAGACTGTCTTCCAGCTTCCTGGCTTGTAAATGCATTGGTCCAGTCTCTGCTTCCATCTTCATGTGGTCCTCTCTCCTGTGTGTCTGTCTCCAGTATAACTTACCTTTTTTTAAAAAAATTTTTTTAAATTTTAAATTTTAATTTTTTTTAACTTACTTTTTTTCTTATAAGGATATCAGTCATCAGATTTATGGCTCAACTAAAATCCAGGATGGTTTTATCTTGAGATCCTTCACTTAATTATATCCATGAATACCCTGTTTCCAAATAAGATCACATTCATGGCACCAGGGGTTAGGACTTGGACATGTTTTTTGGGACCACTGTTCAACCCACTACCTATGCCAAACAAATTCACTTACTTCTAGTTAAATTCTGTCTCTTTCCAAGTAGCATGAAATTCCCATAAGGGTAGGGAGTTTTGTCTATTATAGTCATGTCACTGCTCTATCTTTAGTACTTAGAATAGTGCCAGGCACATAGCAGGTATTAATAAATCTTAGTTAAATAAGCAGGAGGATCTCATTTCTTCTTGTTTCGCATTAGACATGGCTGTGTACCTCTTTTTTTTTTTTAAGATTGTATTTATTTATTCATCACACACACACACACACACACACACACACACACACACACACACACAGAGGCAGAGACACAGGCAGAGGGAGAAGCAGGCTCCATGCAGGGAGCCCGATGTGGGACTCAATCCCCGGTCTCCAGGATCAAACCCTGGGCTGAAGGCGGTGCTAAACCGCTGAGCCACCCAGGCTGCCCATGTGCACCTCTTTTATTACCCAAACTCCTCTTCCTTGTTTTCCAAAACCCTCTTCTTTGTTTCTCTTTTGCCTTCTCTGATTGTTCCTCTGTTTGTGTTGCTGGAGGCTCTGCCCCTTACCTAGTGCGTCCCTGGTCTTCTTTCCTACTGCTCTATTTCTCCTCCCCAAACAGCTCATCTACCACTGTAGTCCAGCACTTTCTGGATGCAGGTGACTCACATTTTTGTGTCTTCACCGCAGCCTTCCTTCTGAGCCATATTTCCACTTTCTCTTTTTATCCAAATCCTCCTTATGATTAATGCACCCAACACTCTGACATGTTGTCTTTCTCCTCCAAACCTGTCTCCCCTCCTTCCAAGTTTCAGTTCCCACAACCTCCCAGTCAGCAAAGCCAGAAGCCTGGGGTCATCCTTGATTCACCTACATCCTATCATCATCGTGGGGTCCTCTCATTTTTATGTCTTAAATACCTCTTGGACCTGTCCAGTTCTCTCCACCCCCACTGCCATAGTTGGGCTGTTGTCATCCTCTCTTTTTCACTTTGCTTCTTGCCAAAAAGCAAAATGACCCTGCTTCTTCTCATCATAAAGCCCACTAGTGACTCTGCATTGCTTCTAGGGAAGACTGATCCTTAACCTCCCTGGGCCACTCCTGAAGCTGCTCCTGGCCTTCTATGATCCAGCCACCCTGACCCTGCAGTTCTCCCAATTCTCCAATGTTGTGGGTTAGACCTGAGGGGACTGGGAGGCAGACCATCCCATCAGAGGACTTTCTGGTGTCTTCATCTCCACCTTCCCCCCACCTGCTCCCTGCCTACCTGGGCTCTGGAAAAACTGTGGAAAATTGTTTGGACAGAAAACATTATACCCTCCCCCCTCAAAATGTCTTAACATGTGAAGGAGGGGGAGCTGTCTCCAAGAGAGATTTTGGGTTCTGTTTTACTCTCAGGTTGTGGCAGTTTCTTGGAGAAATTCCATTCTGTCTCTGCTTTTTGGTGTTAATTGTTGGGATCGATGCTGCAGCAATTATGTAATGTTTACTGCAGCCACCACATATCTGAGGCTTATGTTGCTAAATGTCACTTTCATGCTCCCCAGTGCATGGTGTGTAATTATAACTGGTTCACTACCTTCTTTGTGAAGCAGGCAGATGCTTTTAGGCAGAAGGGAGAAGAGAAATGCATTTTCTCTAACCTTATAAGAGCACTCCTTTTCAGAGAGATCCTGGAACAGAGGGAGAGCAGTACAATAGGGGCTCTTCATCATGAACAGTGGTACCTGCTGGCAGCTCTGCCAGGGTCTCCTAAGATGTGCAGGACCCCTCCACTCCTCCTCTCTGCTAGGCCCCTTGGGGGCATGTGGTCTGGGAGCCTGAGATCAAATCCAGAAGGAAAAGAGATGAAAGAATTGGGAATCAGAGTGACTGTCAATGTAGCTGTGAAACAGGTGTCGTCTTGTATTGGAAGTGTGACTGGAAGTCACACAGCTTTGGGTTTGTAGGTAACTATATGACTTCAGATAAGTTGCTTTGACTCTCTGATTTCACCTTTGTCATCTCTCAGGTGGCAATGATAAATCCTGTCTGACTTGACTCAGTTAAATTTAATTCCAAACTATTTATGGAGTGCTTGCTTTATTCCAGGCACTACTAGAGGATATAGTAGTGCATACATTCTTGTCCTCAGTGAGCTTATAGTCTGGAGCAGAAGTAGGCACACCATGAGCCACAGGCCAAATCTGATCTGTGGGCTGTTTTTCTTTTTTTAAAGATTTTTGTTTATTTATTTGAGATATAATGAGAGCATGAGCATGAGCTGGGGGAAAAGAGCAGAGGGAGAGGGAGAAGCAGTCAAGATATCCACTGAGCAGGGAGCTTGACTCGGTGCTTGATCCCAGGACCCTGGGATCATGACCTGAGCTGAAGGCAGATACTTAACTGACTAACCCACCCAGGTGCTCTTGTGGCCTGTTTTTCTATAACCTATCAGCTAAGAGTAGATTTTACATTTTTAAAGGATTGTAAAAAAAAAAAAAGAAAGAAAGAAAAAGGAAAGAACAGAAAAGAAAAAGAATATGTAGCAGAATATGAAGGTGGCTTGTGAAACCCAAGATATTTATCTGATTCTTTTGCAGAAGGATTTTTGTTAATCCCTGGTCTAGAGTTGCCGCTAGCCAGTCACTATTAGTCACATGTGGCCATTAAGCACTTGAAATGTGGCTAGTGAATTGAGATGTGCTGTAAGTGTAAAATAGACATTGGATTTCAAAGAGTGCATAAAAAATAATAAAATACCATCCCATTTAATTTTTATTTATTTATTTATTTTAAAGATTTTATTTACTTATTCATGAGAGACACACACACACACAGAGAGGCAGAGACACAGGCAGAGGGAGAAGCAGGCTCCATGCAGGGAGCCTGACTGGGACTTGATCCTGGGCCCCCGGGATCATGCCCTGGGCTGAAGGTGGCACTAAACTGTTAAACCACTGGGACTGCCCAAAACCATCCCATTTAAATGTTTTATATTGATTACATGTTAAAATGATGATATTTTGGATGTATTGGGCTAAATAAAGTATATGATTAAAATGAATGATATGTGTTCTTTCTTCTTAAAATCAAGAAGGTAAAAAAAAAAAATCAAGAAGGTAAAAACCATGTAAGTAGCTCATGTTCGTTTTCTTTTGGATAGCACTGGTCCAGATGGGAGTTAGATTGTGAGTCAAAAATCAGATCTATTGCTTATTATTGTGTTATCTGGGCAAATGGTGTGACTAAGCCTCAATTTTTCCTTTCTAAAATTGGAGGTACGGTAAGAACAGCTACTGCATTGAGTTATTTTGAGGCTCAAGTGAAGCAATCCATTGAAAGCATTTGTGACGTGCAAGTTGTTACACAGATATGACTGTTATTGTGGTTCAGCCACCTGCGGACACGGGCTATGTAGTACCCTCCACCATTGTCACCAATCTATCTTTGGAGGCTCATGGCAGGGCAGACATGTGTGCCCTTCCACGCTCCCTCCCCATTCTCCACCAGCTTAGGTGGGCCCTCCTCCTGAGCATCCGCCCATAGGCCCCTGAAGCCATGTGTTTGTAACATCTAGAGTTCCTCCTCACTCCTGGAGCACATGCATCTTATCCTGGAGATACAAAGGCATGAAAATCCTAATGAACATGCTATAAGAGAAAGACATGGCATTGGGAGCCAGGAGATTTGGGTGAACTGTAATAAAACCACAGAGAGTAACTAACATCGAAGTCTTGTTAGACATTTCACATGTATTGTTTCATTTACTCAAATAGCAATAGCATGAGGACCTGAAGTTCTGATTCTAGAAACCAGAAAATTGAAGTGCAGAGAGGTAATGTGACTTTCCCTGGATCTCTCAGTGGGTGGATTGCAAGATCAGATCCCGAACGTACATCTTATGACCCCACAGAAGTCATTCAGGTCCTTTGCCTGTCCTTGCAAGGAATGATACAGGTAAGCAATGTGGTGCTGTCCAAAGGAGTCATCCTGGGGTAGGGTATGCAGCTCTGCCCCAGAATCAGAGGATGGAAATTCTCTCACCAGTGCCGCCCCCCGCATGGACTGGGCCTGACCACTTCCTTCTTGGGCCTTGAAATCCTCATCTGCAGTGGAAGTGGCACTCTCACTTCTCAGGTGTCCTCAGCTCTCACATTGTGGGACTTAGGACATAAAACCAAGAGCAGAGACCCCCAGTGTGAGCCCAGGGACCAGCTGCCTCAACATCACCTGACAAGTGGCTGGAAGATGCAGGTTCCTGGGCCCACATCTGGAATGTCTCCTTCAATGCCTGCAGGGTGAGGTCCTAAAGTCTGTGTTTGTGAAAACCTCTGCTGAGTCTCTAGGTCTCTGAACCACTGACTTAAAGGCTGTGTTTGGCTCTTCCTAGAACTTTGAAATCAGTGCTTTCAAAGCAACAAACTCAAACTATTTTCTTCTCATCTCCCATCTAATTTAATTAAGATACTAATCTTGTCAGCACTAATTTAAAAATATAACTGGGATCCTACCATTTCTCACTACTCTATTGGCCCTCATCACTTTCCAAGCCGCCACAGTCTCCCATCTGGGCTACTGAGAGAGGCAGCACAGCACAGCAGGTTAGAGGCAGGGGACCTGGGCTCCGAACCTGCTTAACCTCTCTTTGCCTCCGTTCCTCCACTGAGGTAATAAAGGCGGTTTTTTGCAAGGATTATATGACTTAATACATGATACTACATGACATAATAAGCCTTCAATAAGTATTCTTTGTCCTGCAATGGCCCCTCACTGATGTCCCCAGATTTCTGGCCTATTATGATCCATTTGCTGCTCAGCAACTAGAGACATTTTAAAATGTAAATCAGGTTATGTCATTGTTCTACTTAGAACCCTCTAGCAGCTTCAAACTCCCCATTATACCCAAGATGAAATCCAAACTCTTTTCTATTGCTTTTAAGACTCTGCTGGCCCAGGCTTTCTATACCCTATCACCCATTCTTTTTCTTACATGCTCTGTTCTAGCCATGTTACTTTCTTGCTGTTTCCCAAATATGCCAAAAACATTCTGGCCTTAGAATCTTTCCACTGGTTCTACCTATTTTTAGCCTGACATCAGATTATGTTTTTAAAATTGCCTCCCATACTAGATTAGAAGCTCCATGAGGTCAGGGACTCTCTCTCTGTCTTATTCACTTCCATACCCCCACTGTCTAGAACAGTGTCTGCCACATAGTAGGTGCCCATTAAATATTTGCTGAAAGAATGAATGAATCAACAAATGAACCCATAGCCTCTTCTTGCTCGACCCTGCTTTCCACGTTGTCAGCTCTAGCTTGCTGCTTTTCTGCTTCAACTTCTTCCAGCTCAGACTACTCTGCTGGGTGGGTGGTCTGGATATTTTGCTTTAGTTTATGAAGGCAAAGGAAATGATTCTCTGGGAAATCATAACCTGAAATACATATTGCTTTTGTACCACATTGGTGTGCACGAATGAATTACATGGAGGAATAAATATTTCTGGATACCCGAGTTGCCCAGAGGGGCCTTTTATCTTCCCTGTCAGGTGGGGTGGAGACCATTTATTACCCCCTCACTTCCCTTCTGGAATCACAGGCAGGAGGCTGCCGTAGGTGCTCCTGCAACTTCTATCATTTATCTGATTTTTCATTTGATCAATAAATCTCTCTTACATGGCCATCTGTATTTAATGTATCCAGGGAGTGGGCTAATTAAACACATAGTTAGATGGCCTCTTTGTAGGCAGCTTATGGCCTAGCATTCTCCCTGTGACCCATGAAATTTCTCCCCATAGGAAATAATTCCAAGCTCAGTTCCTTGAGCCATGAGAGAGCAGATGCCAGACATTCATTTTCCTGGTTCTCCCCTCCGCTCATGCCAGCCTCTTAGCCCTGACTCCCAAGGCCACTTCTCTTGGGTCATTGCTTAACCTCCCAAAGCCAGCGTCAGAAAAATCGAGACCATACTATCCATTTCGTGGTTATGGTCAGGATTCAATATGTCACTTTGTAAGTCCTTATCATAGTGCAAGGGGATGGTATGCACAAATATTTACCCACTAAAGTGGCCCAGGCTGGTAAATCACAACTGTGCCTGGGGTGCTGAAGCAGGTGTCGGCATTGTCACTGCTGGTAGGTGGGGAACCCTGAGAAGTCTTGGAGGAGGGAATGTTGGTGTGGCTAGAGTGATGGGACCCTTGTGAGTTTCAGGCAACTGGTTGTGTCTATATAGCCAGTATGACATGTTTCAGTATTGCAACACGCATGACTGTACTGCAGAGTCCTGGCTAATGTTCCTCTGGCACTTTCTGATGAGCTCCTTAGAGCCATCCACCTTTCCTGGAACATACAAGTCAGACACCAAAGAGGAGAGAGGCCACAGAATATACTCTGTCATTGCATTAACTCTGCACTTCTCTTCCTTGTTCCCAGTTCCATCCTACATTTGACATGCCTTCTCCCCATCTCACTTCCTCTCCGACTTCTGTTCTCCCTTCATCACTGGATATGACACTCGGCATCACTCTCCTGGCCACAGGTCTGTCTTCCCTGGACAGGTGGGTCTGCTGCTAGCCCTTGGGGCCTCAGGCTGCCTTGTGCAAATACCCCTGGTGTTTGTCCTTGTCTTAGGGTTCTCCAATCTCAGCTCTAAGTTTCAGTCTCAACTGGTCTCGGGAACAGGAAGGGGATCTGCCCATTCAAAGCTCACTTGTCTAAGTCAAGATCTGCCTTGGAATTTGCCTCCTGTGGAAAGTTTTTTCTGCTATTCCTAGTTGTCTAAATGGAAAAATGAAATATCCAGCCACCCCTAAGTACTACTTCAGTCTGAAGCAGGTTGTGACACATGGTAGTAGTGATATGTGCTATAGGAGTAGAGGAACACAGAGCAAAAGCACAGGGCTGAGATGTTAAAGAATTAAGTCTTAATTCTTGGTGGGGGCAGGGAGTGTGGGAATCTTGGCTTTGTTCATCATTGATTGTGTCATCTTGGGCAAGTTGAACTTTGTGAGTGCTATAGTTTCCTTCACTGAAAAACAAATGATCTGTGTGGGAATCAAATCAGATGATGTTTATAAACTGTGTAGCACAGGGCCTGGCACACAGGGGCTCAAAATGGTACTCATTGTCCATGGTCCCATGTCACATTTCCCTTTCTTCCATGAGAAGTGGTGTGACACAGTGGCAAGCACATGTAGTTTGGAATCCGGATCGATCTGAGTTCAAGTGCTTACTTGGCCTCCAAGTTGCTATGATACCTTGAGTATGTTACCAATCTTTCTGAGTCTCCTGTTGGCAGGACAGACCACTCAGGCCTTCCTGGTGGTGTTTGGGGGAGGTGTAAAGGATGGTGTGAAGTGCCCAGAGAGTGCTGGTGTCCAGTAGGCATTCCATAATACTGGTCCCCCACTCTCCCCTTCCCTTCTGATGAGTGATCTGTGGCCACAGTGACTGACAAAGAGACATGGGGATCCATTTGCTTGATAAGGCGTAGCTTTCTATCCCCATTTTGTTTTTGCACCTGGCATAAAGGTATTAGAGGAAATGGAATTATTGGAGAACCGTCTTGTTTTCAGAAACATTGGATAAATTAGGTTACATATTTCATTGTTCCTGAAAACTGTGCAATAATTTATTTCCTTCCTTTGAAGGCACCTATTCTAACACCCCAAAGCAATGCTTTATTTTGTTCATGCTTGATGTGATCAGCTCACCCGATTTATGCCTTGTTCAAATGAACTTGCTTTAATACAATTTTAATTGTTTCTAATGCTTTAAATTAATTATAGCCATTTCAGTGGCTCCTCTGTGTCTTTGCTGTTTCTCTGTTTAATCTCCATGGCAACCTTTCTTACAAAGAGGGAGTGCATGCGTGCATGTGCGTGTGTGTGTGTGTGTGTGTGTGTGTGTGTGTGTGTGTGTATACATGCATATTGCCTCTTCTGTTCTGGATGTTCACTTCAGTTTGCTTTTAAACTCTGTAATAACTGCTCCTGGGGAAGGATTCTGGGGTAACATCAAGTGAAAGCTATTTATCATTTTCCACTGGGGAACAATGCCTGGCCTAGAATGTCAGCTGTGAACTCTGCGCTCCCTTCCATGTCCCATCTTCTTAGCCTGGAAGCATCTCAGAAGGAAGACTGTGTGGGGTTAGAGCTGAGATGACTTAGTGCAATGCTCAGAATTAATAAATTCATATTCATGGATCACTTTTGTGTGCCAGACAGGGCTCTTTACAAATGTTCATGGATTTGATCCTTGTAGCCCCCTTGTGAGGCTAGTGTTATTATTCTCACTTTTGAGGTGAAGAAAAGGCACAGAAGTAACTTGGCCAAAATTGCTCAGCTAGTGAGTGATATGCACAGGATTAATCCCAGGTTTTGCTGATGTCCAATGGCAGGTGCTATTCCCTCCATCACAGCGTCTTGCTCTAAAGGGTGGACATGCTTGCTTTGCCCTTTGGGGCCTCCTCCTAAAGTTTTCCTGATAAACCAACCAGCCCATGTGCTCCTCTTATAACCCCTATAGCTCTGTTTTCTGTGCTTTGGCCCCCTTCTCTATTATCATTTGTATTCATACTTGGTCAGTTCCTAGAAGCACCTTGAGGCCAAGCTGGTGAGTCAGTCTTATGGTACCTACTTTCTTGGTACCCAGCACGATGCTCCCCACAATAATAAGTATTGAGCCAATCTGGGGGAAACCACAGATGGTAAGGCACAGGTGTTGTGGGCAGTTATCCTATATTATAAAAAGGATAGTGGTTATCCCTTCAATCACTGTGTTTTGCTGACCCGTGTAGATGGGTGACCTGTGCTGGGTTCCATGTTCACGCATGCTTGGGAGAGCTGGATAAATTTCAGTCAGATACTTTTTGAGATTAACTCATTTCCTGCATGTGGGGGCCTTGGGGCTTTGCCTTTGAAGCACCTGAGAAGGTCACCAGCCATTTCGTGAGAGCTGGCAAGCTCTGGTGTCAGGATGTGGTCTGACTCAGGAAATGGCAGGAGGTCCAGGTCTCTCAGGTTTGGCTGCCCAGGCAGGAAGGGAGGTGAGAAATTAATGGGAAAAGTTATGCAAGGTGAGTGGGAGGTATGGATGTAGGGTAACCCTCATTCTTCCCCTTAGAACTCTGTGGGTTCAAAGAACAGGTACAACAGAGGTTCCAAAGGGGAAGTAGGAGAATTTTACAGGTAAGCAGAGCTACATGAGGAGACAAGGGTGTAAAGCTGTATTTTGAAAAATTATTTCAGTACATACATCTCAGTAGACACGTGCCCAATCCCTTCTCTCGGCCTGAGGCCATGCACTGATTCCAGAAGGGCAGCCTTGCTTAGAATAGTACTGAGAGCTTCTCCATGGGAACAGCCTTCAGGCCTGGCCGGTTTATGGACTGTGGAAGCACGGGTGTTACACCTCATAAAGCATCTCTATACCCTGCAGCAGTCATCAGCCACCCTCCACCCCTCTGGAAACCCTCTCACTTGCCCATTCACATTCAGCCAGCTTGGCCTCTCCCCAGCCTTTGCCATTGCTGTGGCTTGTTGGCAAAGAATCCTTTGGGTCCTTAGCCACAAGGTGCAATTTGGCAGCAATTTTCTCAACTAGTGTCACCAGGGCGGATGTGCACTTGCATTTGTGGCTTGAGGTGGTATCTGCCCCCAGAGGGCTTCCTTTTGTTACTCTTTGCTCTTCTGCATGGAATGTTCCACTTTCTGACCCAGACAGGTGCCTTTGGGGCTTGATCTTGGGGGGGAAATGAGCCTTCAGGGGTTTGAGGGGCTGACATATGCTGTCCAGGTTTCAGTTTTGTGACCACCTGGTCAGCTGACCTGGCCAGCACACTGGCCTTCTGTGTCAACAGCATGCCAGTGAACTATCAGTTCAATTTCCTTGAAGGAACAGCTGACTGGGGTACCTCTGCTGGCAACACCTGAAACTTCCTATGAGAATAGTGGCCAATGGAGTTGCCAGTCCTGAAACCCAGGCATCTGGGTGGGTTATTAAGGTGGTCAGCCTCAGCAGCTTTGCCTGGAAAGTATGGGGGATACCCTCACTCAAATAGATGTCTGCAGGAGGCAGACGGATGGTGCCTGCTTCTGGAGTTTTGTCATCTGTTAACCCCCCTTTCAAATGTCTGCTCGGTCTGACACCATTGGGACAAGTCCCTGATCAGCCAGTTGTGCCCAGAGGTTGCTTGTGGAGCTATCTGGGCCATCTTCTCAGCCTCTGGGCCCTTTGCACAATGATTTGTTCAAGGGGTAGCAGAAGGGAGGGTTTCTGGAAGATCCCCTCCGAGGCTATGCTAAAGAGAGAAGGGGGTTGTCCTCTTGGTGTTTTGGCTTCTCCTGGTCTCTGTAACCTGGTCTCTGTTTCACTCACTCTGTAAGTGAAAGAGAAAATTCTGCTCCAACTAGGCTGTCTGAAAGCACCCTGTGTCATTTCAGTGCAAATAAGGAAGCACACATGCACACACACAAATACACACAAGCTTAATGCTTCAGTGTCTGGGGCTCAGCACCCACTTTTCCCTAGGATGACTTCTGAGCTGTTCAAGCTGCCAGTGGGTGATGGACCAGTGGCCTCTGGTCTCTTTACTCCCATGAGGATCCAAACCTTTTTTGGTCCAGGATGATCAGGGAACAGAAGCTTGGGGGGCAAGAGCTGCTGCTCTGAGCCCTGAATACAGAACATGGAGCAAGATCTGGACAAACTAGGGTTGGGAGGTGGCTTGATTTGGGTCCCCCACCCTCTCCCCTTTCAGAACCTTTCTCCCCACAAAATTCTGTTTTGTGCTGGTTTTTGCAGGAGGCAGGGAAATTCACAAAGGGGAACATTCAGAATAGAAACTGATGCCTTAATCATTTTGTCAAACCAGATTTCAAATGAAAATACTCTTTAAAATTCCCATCAAATATGTACCACCTCTGTTTGACCCTCATGCCTTCCTTGGCCTGCACCTCATCCAGATGCCCCTTCCCTCCTGACCCCTTGCCTTTGGAGTGAGGCTCCTGGTACAGGGAGGCTGGAAGAGAGCATCTGGGGTGGGTTGAAAGCTCAGGAGTTGGATGAAAGGGTCTAAAACTAGTCACAATTTACTTATGTTGTCTAGGCTTAATGATTTTTTTATTGAGGTCTAATTGACATATAGCATTATATTAGTTTCAGGTGTATAACATAATGATCTGACATTTGTATATATTGTTGGCTTAATGATTTACAGCACTCTTGCTCTCAAAAGTATCCTAATTTGGATGAGTTACATGATCACCCAGTTTAAAGCCCACTTTACTTACCATTGATCTGCATAACTTGTTTTCCTATGAGCTCAAGATGTCCCTGTATCTAAAAGGTTGCTGCAGAATGTCTCACGGCCATCAGCAGAGCCCAGCTCAGGTAGGGAGGATGGAGGCAGGAGTACAAATGACCTCATGATAGCCCTGGAGACCACACCTGGCTTTCTGGGAGCTTCCTGTCCATTTTTACAGGAAATTCTTAAAGAACTCCATCTTCCGGAACTACTAAGTCTTCAGGGTGCTCAGCTGGTGCCAGGGACTGTAGGTTGGCAGTGGGCTGTTTTGGGGAAGCCCCTGAACCCCTTAGTTTCCCCAGGCAGCCAGAATCTATCCGAGGGCTCTTGGTCCTGGCCATAGCCAGCAGGTGTGTGGGCAGCTGGGGATCTTGGAAGCGAGGGTGTGAGCTTCATGGAATCCTGGGCCCAGCTGGGGGCTACCTGCAGGTAGAACTCTGAGTCTCCTCCGAGAAGATGGTTGATTTTTCTCCAGTAATTCACAACTTTGCTGCAGCAGGACTGACTGCTCTACCGTATTAATAGGAAATAAACGCATTGTTTTGTTGTCTTTGATTTCCGTGTTAGGTTGGAGTCTTTGAGGGCTCTTTAAAATTTAATAAGTGAGAATAAAATAGGAAAAAAATTCCTTTGGGGCATCTGGCTGCATCAGACTTGTTAATTCTGGCTCCACATTTCCAGCTACAGATAGCTGACCCAGCAGGTGCAGTGCAGTGTGTGCCTGTCCTTGCTCCTTCAGGGCTGGCTCCACCCTCTGTCCGGGGAACAGACCCACCCTAGGGAATGAGACAATCCCTGCTCGTGCCACCCCTCACTCCCAACAGTGAGCAGAAACCCAGCTGGCAAATGACTTTACTGTCACCCAGCTGACATCAAAGGCTCCCACAGAAAGGATTCAGGACCAGGGCACCCCTTGAATGTGGAATGGGTGGAATGTCCTCAGAGAGGAGAGTAGGGACACTGGATGGCGAGGGCTTCCAGAAGTGACGGCTGGCAGACTGAGGGTACAGTTAGGTAAACCTCCCCTAGGTTTATACCTGATATTCCCCTTATGCCAGGTGGTATAAGGGGCAAAGTAGCCAGGTAATGTCCCCTCACCTTTTCCTCTGACACTACCGGGATACTTTGTGGAGGCCTTCATTAAAGGGAGTTGACTCTGTTGGAACAGAGGCTATGTTTTTGATCTGTGAAGATGGCCATAGGGGTCTTCCACGTGAGAGGTGACACTCACCTGTATCAAATGACAAGACAGTGCCCTTCTTGTGTGAAGGAAGAGGAAGGTGGGTTCCACGCAGGAGAGCCTAGGAGGCCGACTCCTTGGCTATCCTCCCCACGTGGATCTCTTCAGAGGATGCAAACATACACAACAGGTGAAGAAAAAGCACCCCGCCCCCATGGCACTGAAAGGGTCAGTTCTTTGAAGAGGACACCTCCAGGGACTTGTACATGTGCCAGAATGAGGCCACGTTAGACATCTGCAGATGACAACCTAAAAAGCAAAACAGCCAGCTATTTTATTAGCAAAATAAGCTTATTCAGGAATATCAATGGGATTGCAATTTGGGATAAGCAAACTATGGAAGACCATAGTTGAGTCTAAAGAGACAAAAGGAAGGGCAGACTTTTTTAGGTTTTAGGGGATAATTGAGGAGGGTTGAACAAAAGTTCACTGGACAAGAACAGGAGTTTGAGGGTGTGGTGGTTTCTTGTTGGCTGCAAGTGGTGGTTTGTGCACTGTTGCTGGAGTCAGGAGTGATCCTCCTTCCTGCTGGTTCTGCAGGCTGCAGTGAGTGGTGGGACCCAGTGCTCCCCCTTCAGGGCTTCCCGACTCCATTTTTTTTTTTTTTTTTGGAGTTTGATTTGCCAACATATAGCATAACACCATTTTGAATGAGGTTTCGTTTACTCATTTTCATGTGGACCCAGGGCTATCAGAGTGCGAGAGGCCAGCTGAGAGCTTGCCCAGCTCCATGGCTCCACGTGGGCTGCACACACAGGTGCATAAATCCTCTGTGTCTGGACAGATTGGTGGTCTCACCACATTGCATAGCAGCTGCCCCAGAGCACCTCGAAGCATATTTCTGGCAAGGAGTCAACCTTTCCCGGCAGCCTTATAATTTAAAAACAAATTGATATGCTATAATTGCAAATGTCTGGATTGTTTGGCCCGGACAGGAATCATCCGAAAGGCAAACAGTCTGGTCCAGCTGGAGGAGGTTGTTTCCTGACAAAGGCACTCTGCTAATATGAGGATACCTCTGCATCCTCTGTTCTTCCCCGTTTTACAGCAGGATGTAAATTCTGCATCGGAGATTTTTTTTTTTTTTTTTTTTTTTTTTTTATGATTCCTTTTCTTGACGCTTGAATTGTGCATTTCATCTCTCCCTAGAGAGGCGATGGAATTATCCAGCCATCCTCCTCGTCAAAGTTATGGGCAATTTGACCTGCCATTTAGCCATTTCCTGGAGCCGGTTGAGTAGTTCTTTGGGCCATTCCTGCCTTGAAGACAACACAAGGCCTGTTATGGCCCATGCAGATGAGGCCTGCAGACCGCTGCCTGGCCGGGAGGGGTTGCCCTTGCGAATGTTAATTCGGCCTCCACTGACTGCTGAAAATTTTACCAAGATCAGGGACCCCAGGGGGAGGGGGCTTGGGAGAGGGCGGGTTGGTGGTGGGGGTGGGGGGTGAGAGGGCAGGGGACCTCTTCCCCGAAGTGACAGATTCAGTTTCAATGGGTTGAATAGGCCAAGAAGGGAGAGAACCAACCACAAAGAATACCGTGTTACAGAAATTCGCAGAAGCCCCAGTAGGTTCGTCGGATCTGTCCCAAGTCTGAATTCGTAGGGAAAATGTGAGCCAACCCTAAGTGTAGTGTGCTCCTGTGATATGGTGATTTCTAATAAGAAATATAATATTTCGTTTTCATCCTGTTTCTCGCCCCGAGCTCCAAAAACTCTTAGAATTTCCTAAGTGATCAGAGGAACGGAGGGAAAAGGAGTCTTGTTATTTATTTATTTTTTTTGTTGTTTTTTTTTTTTGTTTTTTTGTTTTTAGGAGTCTTGTTATTTATAACAAGCCCCTTCTACCCACACCTGAGTTTATGTTAATGAGGTAATTTTTGGAAAGTATCTGGGTTCTCAGGGCACCCAAGCAGCTCACGAATGGGTTGGAACGTTCCGCCTCACCCTTCCCCCAGCCTGGGGGGGGGCGCGGAGGTGGGAGGGGCTAGCGGAGGGCTCAGTCGCCATTGGCCAATCGTGTAATCGATAGCGTCATCAAAAATGGCGCCCTCATAAAAGCCTAGGAGAGCTTCCGGTTGGCAAATGTGGGGAGGTGGGAGGGGCTAGCGGAGGGCTCGGTCGCCATTGGCCAATAGTGTAATCGACAGCGTCATCAAAAATGGCGCCCTCATAAAAGCCTAGGAGAGCTTCCGGTTGGCAAATGCAGAGGCGCCGGGAGAGGGCGGGGAGGGTGCTGCTTCCAGGTGGCCCGGGGTCTCTTAGGTTTGGGTGTTCCCTAGTTTCAGCGGCTGCCCCCCGCCACCCTTAGGGGCAGTTTCCCCTGCCACAGCTTTAGTCCCTTGAGGTTTACGGAGGTCCCGAAGCGGTTCATCCTCCCGGAGAATCCTCAGAAGGGCAGTAGTGGCCTGACTGTACCTCCCCGGGCCTGCGCGGCTCAGCTGGGGAGGGGAGCGGAGGGCCCGGAGGCCGCGAGAGCCCCCGCATGCACGCGACCTTTATTACAGCTTATCGTTTGATTGTGTTTTATTTTAATACTTTATTCATTTATTCATGACAGAGACAGAGAGGGGCAGAGACACAGGCAGCGGGAGAAGCAGGCTCCATGCAGGGAGCCCGACGTGGGACTTGATCCTGGGTCTCCAGGGTCACGCCCTGGGCTGAAGGCGGCGCTAAACCGCTGAGCCACCCGTACTGCCCTAATTGTATTTTATTAGTAGTCGTCGTGAATCTCCTACTGTGCCTAATTCATAAATTTTATCGTAGGGAGGTACGTATGGAACACACAGTCTGTACCGGGCGCGGTTTATCTGCAGGCATCCCTCGGAGGATAACGGGGGGTTGGGGGGGTACTGCATAACTTCTAATGATTATAGTAAACTGGGACTACATCGGTAACTTAGCGAGTAAACCGTTTGCCTGGGTTCTGTGAGCCACTAAAGCAGATTAATCGGATCCGAGGCGGGGGCGGTGCTGGGAACCCTGCCCTGTAGCCATCCCGTGTTCCCACACGGCGGGACAGGTGACAATAGCTGGGGCCTAAAGTGGGAAGGGGACAGTCTGCGGGACCGAGCCCTTCACCTGTGGAATCCCCTGCCTCTCCAGATGGGTAGCATGAGAACTGAGTTAAAATTACGGACAGCCAGCTGGTGTGGGACAATTGCCTGGGGGAGCTCCACGCATTTGTTGGCTGGAAGGTTTGAGAGCTTGTGAAAGTCAAGGAGGAAAACAGTTTTTCCATCATAGCTTCTAACTTGGTTCCTTTGCCAAAGAGATTTGGAGCCAGGTAGCGTGGGAGGCTTTGGAGGTGGAGGGTCGGCTTCCGTCCCTGGGTAGTTGTCAAACAGACCTGCTGTTGATCATTTCAATCTAGTGTGGTCATGTGTTCAGACTTAGGCATAGCCCAGGTTTTGTGGGAGTAGGGGGTTTAATCATACCAGCCCATGTCTGGCAAATTTCTGCCATGCAACAGGTATTATGCTCAGTGCATTCTTCCAACAGTCACATGTGCTGCAACAACCCTAGGTGGAAGATTTTATTCTGCTCGTTTTACAGATAACAGAACTTCGACTAAATAACTGGCTAAGCCATGTAGGTAGTGAGAGGCAGAGCTGGGGTTCAAAAGTCAGCCCTGTGCTTTTTTTTTCTTTTTAGCAAATAATTTTTAATTTTTAAAAAAGATTTTATTTATTCATGTGAGACACATACACACACAGAGAGAGGCAGAGACACAGGTAGAGGGAGAAGCAGGCTCCATCCTGGGAGCCCGACGTGGGACTCAATCCTGGATCTCTAGGATCACACCCTGGGCTGAAGGCAGCACTACACCACTGAGCCACCAGGCTGCCCAATTTTTTAATTTTTCAAAAACAAATGCACCAAAGAATCAGGCAATACTGTTAGCATTGGATACAATACTGGGCCACAAGTCTGCATACTCCTTTGCAACTGGTCCTGTGATAGCAGTCTTTCATTTTGCCTTTGTTTACTCTGACCCCTGTTATTTTCAGAATAGAGAAACATGCCATCTTTTTCCAGTATGACTTCCGTTGTTGAATTACTACTGCTGGGTGTATCTTTTTTCCTGAGCTGTCGTCTGCCTTTCTTCACTGTGGCCATCCCCATGTCACCCACTCTAGCAGCAGGAAGTCTGTTCAGTTATCCTTTGATCCCCTTCACAGAGACGATACACAGATTTTTGGCTCTTGTGTTGTCAGCACAGTTAATCATGGCTCCTACTGGAAGACCCAGGGAAATCCAGAATTTTGCATTGGGGAACTCACTACATCCACACTTCAACATCCTGAATGCCAGAAAGGGACCCAAAGCCAGCCAGTGGATACATTTCCCACCTTGGCCTGCAAAGGTTTAAAGAAGGCTTTGAGACGCCTGAGGTGAGCCTTGAAGGCAGGATAGGACACCCCACAGTGTTGGTCAGCATGGATTTGTCTGAGGGATGTCTGCTCTGGAGGGGTGGGGGTTGGAGGAGACCTTTGCCCCTTAAGCAATTGTCCTCTTCTTCCCACTCTTCCTGGTTCCTGTATTAAGACAGGCCAGAAACCCCAATAGGAAGCTATAGATCGGTGGCAATTGAATTTTGCTGAGATTGGAACCAGCTGGAGACAGGGAGAAAGCAAAGAGGGTCTTTGAGCTGGATCTAAATATACCCTTGCCAATGTGCTTAATTTTTTCCTCTCACCATTTCATTGTTGATTTTGAAGGATCTCAACTCCCTGGAGGGAACGTTTAAGGCTGGAGAAATAGAGTTTTTCTTCAGTTTGTCTTTTGTGTAAATAAGAGGAACACGAAGCACAAATGTTACACTGGTTCCTATTGATTTAAGTCCTAACAAGTCAAACAGTTTTACAGTTGGCCAGCTTAGCATCTTCTCGTGGCAGTTCTGCAGCTAATTGTGGGGAAGGCCATGCCTGAGGTGACAAAACTTAATGCCTTGGGTCCTAGTTTCCCATGACTTTGCTCTGTCTGTCTCTCTATATATTGTTACTGTTTCCTGGTTCTCTTTAATAATACTATCTCTTTGTTTTCATCAATGTGTCTTTTCTCATTCTCTTAAATCTCTACCAGTCTTTCCCTTTTGTTCTGTTTTCACTTGGGATGCTGCAAGAAATAGAGCAGATACAGACGAGACCTCAAGAAGTTTGCAGTATGCTCTTTGCATATTGTTCAGTATTTGTCAGTGGCTGGATGCAGCTGATGGCTGTCATGTTTGCTTTTATTGCCATCACCCTAAGGATCTGAGAAGGAAAGAAAAACCGTGCTTTTTGTGACCTAAGTCCTAAGAACACATAGCTGTCTGTGAATCTTGGTAATTACTTCATGCTGGGCCAGGGCTTCTCAGCTTGCAGTCTATGCATGAGCTTCAGGGGGATGAGGGAGTCTCTGAAATAGTAAGCAAGTTTTAAAATATGTGTGCATATGCATCTTTGGTGTAAGTTTCAAAACTCATTGTATTCTCAAGGTCAATCATAAGCTAGATACTGTCAAGAATAACCTTCTACCCCAACCAATGAGGCCAAAGAGGGAGAACCCAGTGACTTAGAAGAGAGTCAGAATTTATTCAGCTCTGAACAGGCATCTTAGTAGTTCTTAATCAGGAGGCTTACTTACCATCTTAGGGCATCTGTGAAGAAATAAACCAATAGTCACATTTGACCTTTCATTCTACCTTAAAAAAAAAAAATCATTTCCTTTGTATTTAGTTTTGTTTGTAGGTTGATTTGCAACTGAAATACTAAGCTATTGAACTTTGTTATTGATTGAAAGAGCAGAATATTTTCCTCCTATACGAAGGATGGAATTACTATTGCTTTATTCTTTGCTATATTCTAAAACTATAGAGTTGGAACTGTGCTAAAAGTTCAATAGTCTACCTTAACAACTCCTGTTGCCTCATCCACAATTTTTTCTAGAACACTCCCATCAAATGGCCATATAGCCATTTCCAGGGACAGAAAATGCTCTGTTTATTCATTCATCCATTCACCTGTGTTGTCCCATATGCCATGTACTCTGCTAGGTTCTGGGAATTTGATGATGAAGACAAATGACACCTTTGTCAACAAGGAACTTACAATTGGTAATCTAAAAAGACAAACATGGAACAAGTATGAATAGTGTTAGAGCAGGGAAAGCTCTGAGGCTAATGAGGACCACTCTGGTTTGTGGGTGGTAGTGGTCCTGGAAGGGTTCCCAGAGCAGGTAACCTCCCAAGCTGAGCTGAAGGAGTGGGAGCTAGCAAGATGAAGGAAGATGCAGTAGAGAGAGTGTCATAGGTGGAGGGAGTGGCGTACTCAAGGATCCAAAAATGAAAGTGGAGCAAAGCTTAGTGGGGAAAGTGAGAGATTAACATGGCTGAAACAGAGAAAGAAAATGGATGAAAGAAGGGTTTCCATGGAAACTAATCTTTGACAGCACTGAACCAGAAAGTCCTCCCTGACCATTAACCTTTCCATGTATGGCCTTCTGATGTTCCCAGGTAGACAAAAATCTTCATGAGATTAAGACAAATAACCAGGAGTTTCCTCGTTCCATTGACTCAATCTGAGCAGAACTTTCCAACAATTTTTGGCTATGTTATACACTTGCCATGTCCACCTCCTGGAATGCTGTTTCTAATCCCATCCACTTACCTCAAAGGTTTTGTCTGTGTTCACTTGTTCACCTCTCCCATCAGACTATATTCTGTGAAGGGCAGAGATTGTGACTAATTCTCTGGGGTGTTTGGTGCAGGGTCTAGCACACAGCAAGTTCTCAATTAGTGCTTTGTGGCTGACCAGTGAGTGGATGAATGGCTTAGATACTAGTCAGTGATAAATCTTATGAGCAGAAGTCAGGATGAAATAGAGACCAGCAGGAAAGCTGGGCAAGTCACAGCAGGAGCTGTCAGTGCCACCCTAGGAAATTGAGGTTCTTTCTATGCCATGGATTTCATGGATGTTATGATTACATTTCTCAGCATATATTTTTCTCCTCCAAACTACAATAGTTCCCCAAGTAATACAATACTTAAATTTAATATCCTGAAAAGTGGTTATACAACACCCATAATTAGATTGTAGAGGTCTTGGAAAAAAAACTTGCATTTCCAACAAAGAAAACAGTCCAATGTGTCAATACTGCAAAGCCAGAATGTGAAACTGGCAATAACTACCTTGAAGAGCAGGCCTTTACACTCTATTCTATGTTTGTTATTCTCTGACTTCTCACTATTTTGGCTAATGTTGACTTTTATATGTGATTATCCCCCTATAGTATAGTGCTGTGGTAGACAGCCTCCAGGATGACTCCCAATGATTCCTTTAGTTTGGTCTTCAAATAGTTGCTCTTGTGTGATCTGCCCCATAGTTGCTCTTGTGTAATCTGCCCCACCTGCTTGAGTGTGGACTGGACTTAGTGTCTCATAACTAACCAATAGAATATGGGAAAAGTGATGGCATGTCCCTTCTTAGGTTATAAAAAAGACTGTGCTTCTGCTTTGAGCTCCTGTCTCTCACTCTTACTCATTTGCTCTGGGGAAAGCCAACTACTACGTTGTGAGCTGCTCTATGGAGAGGCAGAGACATGGCAAAGAATCAAGGTAAGCCCCTACCCAACAGTGAGCAAAGAACTATAGTCCATGAGGAACTGAATCCTGCCAACAGCTTGCGTGAGAGCTTGGACGTGGATCCTCCCCAGTTATGCTTTCAGTTGAGGCTGCAGCCTCACCTGGCACCTTGATTACAGCCTGTGAGAGACCTGGAGGCAGAGCCATCCAGCTAAGCCATGTCTGGATTCTAGACCCATAGGAAAGATGAGATAAGAAAAGTTTCAAGCTTCTAAGTTTGGGATAGTTTGTTACTCAGCATTAGATACCCATTATAGGTTTTGGTACCATCAGTGAGGTGATACTATAATAAATACCTAAAAATATGGCTATCTAACTGGCCAGTAGATGAAGCCTGGGAGGATTTTTGATGTGTGCATTAGAGAAACTTAAGTTGGTCAGAAGGTAGAAAACTAAACTTGGATGTTGCTAGTGAATGAGGTCTCAAAGGGACGTGAAAAACACTATTAAGGAAATTAGAAGGAGATCTTTGATGTCATGGCAGAAACTTAACCTTCTTGCCTGTAATGATAGGGAAGTAGAAGATGAGCCTAATGAACTGAGTGATCAGGCAAAGTGTTGAAGGTATTGCCTGGTTTCTTCTTGTTTCTTATAGTAAAATGCACACAGGAGGACAGATAAAAGGAGAAAAAATGAGTGGGAAATATCAGAAAGGGAGACAGAACATGAGAGACTCCTAACTCTGGGAAATGAACTAGGGGTCGTGGAAGGGGAGGTGGGTGGGGGGTGGGGGTGACTGGGTGACGGGCATGGAGGGGGGCATTTGAGGGGATGAGCACTGGGTGTTATTCTATATGTTGGCAAATTGAGCACCAATAAAAAATAAATTTATATATTAAAAAAAAGGACAGATAAATTGAGGGAAGTACTGATAAACAGAAAAAAGCTAGGGTATTGATAAACTTGAAAATTCTGCCTCTGGATGGCAAGCAATTAAAAAATTAAGAAATATCTTCTGAGCAAAGATCAAATCCAGGGCACTGCCAGAATTTTCTTCAGTTGAGCCTTCAGATAATGCTGTAGCCCCCAACTGACATTTTATTGCAGCCTTGTAAAGCTGTAGAGGCAGAGGCATGAGCTGGGCTGTGTCCAGATTTCTGACTTAGAGACTGAGATAATGTTTAAGTTTCTAAATTTTGGAATAACTTGCTATGTAGCAATAAATAACTAATACTACACAACACAGAACAATTGAAGGGAAGATTACTGTACATAGGGAGTTAAGGTAAAAGTTAATATTACTGAATGTTGTGGTCCTAATGTTCTGGGAAATCTGACCAGTCCAAAAGGAAAGACCTAAAGAGACTAACATCAGGGGTTCTGCAAGGATAGTACAGGCCTCTTTTGTTTACCATTTGTGAAAACCAAGGTTGACAGGCCCTAGCTATACACATATAGAACTTTCAGTATGTTAGCATGCTACTCTGAAATATGAGCAGACATGGATATTTGGGTAGAGTGTGTAATATGAAAGACATAAACCAAACCAACAAAGTCAACTTTGAGGAAATGGGCACTGTGGAGGAAGGAAAAAATGGCAAGCCTGTCAAATGCTCAGAGGTAAGATAGGATACTATGAAGAAGGAACTGTCAGATCATAATCAGCTCTTGGAAATTGAAAATTTGGTAGCAGAAACAATTCAATGGTAGGGTCTAAAAACTGATCAATGATGACAGGGATTTTTTTTCCTTGGAAGCATTTCCAGTACCTTGAACATTGCTTTGTACATAGTAGACACTCAGTAAAAACTTGAGAGAAGGAATGAGTAATGAAATAGTTGGATAAATCTCCCTGTAGTAGAGCAGGAAGCTAGGAATGCAAAGCCAAGCAAAAGACTTCTGGGAATCTAACATCTGAATAATGGGAACTCTAGAAGGAATAAATCAGATGGGAAAAAATAATCACCCCAAAATTATTCAGTAACAATTCCTCAAAATGATAATTTCAGAATCAGCACTGTGTATGAAAATAGAGCTATTCCAAGATCTCTTATTGTAAAATTTCAGAACATCAAGAACAACCACACTGAAAGCTAAAAGATAATGGGGAAATAGTTTCAAAATTTGAGGGTAAAATACTTTCCAACCAAGAATTCTATACTCAATTAAATATGAGGGTAGAGTTAAAGATATGTTTAGATATTCAAGATTTCAAAACATTTGTTTCCTATGTACATCCTTTCTTTTCGTATGAAACCACTAAAGGGTGTGCTTACCAAGACAAGAAGTAATCCAAGAAAAACAAATGCCTAGCATCTAAGAAACTGGCTCTAACCCAGGACCGAGCGAGAAGGAAATACTCAGCATAGTAGTGAAAAGGAGGGCCCAACATAATAATTGTGATCAGGCTAGAAGTCTCCACAGCGATTTCATCTCTGGACCAAAGAAAATGACAGAGCACCTAATGTGGCTGAATGTATTTGGGGGTTTATACAACTGGGGAAGACTTCAGGGGTGAACTAGTGATAAGTACATTAAGAACCTACATGACTGTTATTAAGTACAGGGCAAACAGTGTTGGTGCAGGAATGGAAGAGCAATAATGGTATACAAATGGCTTGGCTGTGAAGAGCATTTGTACCCTAACAGGAATGTAGAAACCAAATGTACTTCTGGCTGTGGGAGGAGAATGTGAATAGGGAGGTGGGAAGGTGTGCACCTATGCAAAAGGATATGGAGGAGATTGAGGAGTTAAATCTTCATCTTTCAGATGAGCCAGTGGAGTCTGAAAGTCAATAAAATAGTATTCCAAGCAGGTTATTTAGTGACATAGCAATAAATTCAAAAGGATGTCAGGTAAGAGTTGAAAGTGATTGCCTCTAGGGTGTGGGAAATGAAATGGGGATTGTGGTGGAGGGACAAGCTGTTTTTGAATAATAAGCCTTATAGAACTATTTCCTCCTTAAACTATCTACATGTAATTCTTTGATGAAAAGATAAACTTAATTGGTAAAGTAACCAAGTGATAGCAAAAGCATGTGACCAATTTAAAAATATCAGAACACAGATTTAGAACAGAATATGAAAGTACAAAACGATGAAGGTAATGAAATGCTTTTCTTCTATTCTCCATGAAATAACTTTTTACTGCTCGACTGAGGAAATTATTTTGATTGCTAGTGAATTTATAAAAGAACTTATGAAAGTGAAATGTCTGTCATGTTAAAGAAGTAGCATTTTTGACTTGGGCAAAATATGGAAGACTCTAGGACAAAAGGCTGCAGATCAATGGTGTCTGTTGGCAGAATGCTTTTAAGGAGGACTTTTCAAAGAAACCACCTTTCAAAATGAATCTTATGTTGCAGAACCAATTTAAGATGTTTATTTACAATAATAATGCTGTCTTTAAAGAATATAATAAAATTATGTGAAAAACTAAAAAAAAAAAGTTTATTAAGCACCTAATGCATGCCAAACTCTTGCCAAGAGCTTTGGTATAGACCACATTCACCTATTTTCACATCAATATTTAAGGATATCAAATTCTCAGTATATAAGTGAAGAATCTGAGGCTCAGAGAGGTTAACTCCTTTGTACCACTTCACGAGACTAGTAGGTGGTAACGGTTGGATTTAAGCCTGGGTTTGTCTGAGTCCAAGATTAGGGCTGGAAAAAAGGAAGCAGAGATCCTTCCCATGATGTCTGTGTGTGTGCCTGATCCTAGTCCTGTGGATTTAATGAAGTCTAGGGTATGATCTCCTGTCTCCAACATCATGAGAGGCATGGGTACTGAAAAAGGAAGGAAGAATGGACCAGGAGGGAAGAGATGGGGGTCTTGAGTCTGGGCTCTACCTCTAAGTTGCTGGGTGACCTAGGACAACTTCCTTCATTTCTTTGTGCCTCTAGTAGTCCTTCATGTTTAAAATGAAGAGGAGGAACCATATGGTCTTCGTTTTCTCCCTTTTTGAAAGTTAGGTGATTCTGTACTTCATCCCTGATGCATCAGAAATGTTAGAGTGAGCTGAAGAGGTCCAGGGCAGTGGGAAGGCACTAGCTTCAGCACCTTCTTCAATACTGCCTGGGGCTTGATGCCTTTGGCACAGTTCCACAGATGAAGCTGCAGGTGAGGGTTAGAGCAGGACAGCAATAAGTGGTTCCTGCTTCCATCCTGCTTCTCTGAGATCCCATTGGTTGGTTCAGCTGTTGCCATTGGGTATGCCTGATTGTTGTAGCAGAAAGACCATGGGTTTTTACATTGGAAGATTAGGTTAGAATCCTGGATTAGCCACTTTGATTCATTTTCTTTTATTCAATGAATATTTGTTAGGCATTTATTGTGTGTCAGGCACTGCCATAAGATGTGGAGATGAATAATATAGGATCTTTGCCCCCTGGAATCTCCTAGTGTAGTAGGGGGAGAGATATATAAACAAATGACTATAAATGCTCATTGTGTCTATGAAAGAAACCTCTGCAGGGCTTATGACCAAAGGAGGTGGTCAGAAAAGACTCCAGAGAAGAGACATGAATTACTCTTGACAGATGGGAGTGAGGGTGGCATAGAGTGGCAGAAAAAGCATTTCAGGCAGAGGGAACAACATGAGCAAAGGTAAGGTGGTATAAAGCAACAGGCCCTTTTCAGAAAACCACAGTGAAAAAAGTAGGTCTTTCTATGTAGGTGGGCAGAGGATCATCTTCCTGGGAGAGAGAAATTCAGGTGCCATTAAGGCTAGGAGGTAGAGGGGGTGCTTTAAGTAAAGGTGGAGAACATAACGGTATATATTTTTACAGTGGAATGAGGGTTCCATCTGTGTATAGGTGCTGACCCTTTATTCTTTAGGAAGCTGAAGAAAACCAAAACCACAGTTTATTTAATCCTAGAATATTATTTGGGACTAGACCAGAACAATACCTTTATTTCTCCACACCGTGTATCACTCCTCCCCTCCAGAATGTGGATCTTTGCCCTCAAAGGCAGTGAGGCCAAAGTCTCCTGAGGATGGTATTTTAATGTCAGAGAAAGGAATGGTGTACTCAGTGCCTTTAAGGCCTGGAGGCTCCTGCTAGACATTGGTATTGCAATATCAAGTATCCACCTATTCCAGTTACAATGACTGGCTTCTAGGAGAAGATTCTGAAGATGGCCAAGAAGCAGCGTTTTCCATTTGAGGCCTCTGTGCAATGCAGAGGTAATTTGCATTGCTGTGGGCCTCCCATATACTGGCACCAGTTGACACATATTTATGCAGTTTATTTACTCTGGTATGGCATCCCGGGTAGTATCTCTCCTGAGGAGTAGTTTGAACATCACTCATTCTCATACCTCCCTTTTTTGTACACAGTCTATTCCCCTCACAGTCCTCTGTGCTTCTTATAGTGTTTGCAAGAGAGAGACCTATTCCAGCTTTCCCAAGTGAAGGGGATTTTATTCTAAGACTTTATTTTATTCTAAGACCTGATCCTTCTAGAATGGAGGCTGCCCTAGTGATTGTTGTTGATTCCCAACTTAGTCATGGGCTATTGTCTTTTTCTCTCCTTGCTACCCACTGATTTCCTCCCCTACTCTATATTTTCCCTACCTCAAAGCTATCATTTGCTGAGATACTTAAAGGCTCACTGTTACCTTATGGTACTTTTCCACTTTCAGTTCCCACAGCTAACTGATCCATTCTATCCATATTTCCTGGTTGAAATCTTTGGAGATGGAATGTGATTGGCCTAGTGCATCAGTTTATATCAGGATCACTGGTTATGCCCACTTCTATCCCGTCACCTCTGATCATGAGGGGCTGGGGCTCTGTATAACCAAACATCCTCATCTGAGTTACAGTGAACTGTGGTGGACATCTCCATTATGGGCAGTCTTTCCTTGAGATAGGAATGTGCAAGCACTGCAGTGTCCTTCCAGCCAGAGGACTGTGATTAAACCTCTTGACAGACAGGGGCAACTGGGTGGCTCAGTTGGTTAAGCCTCCAACTCTTGGTTTTGGCTCAAGTCATGATCTCAGGGTCATGGTATTAAGCCCCAGTTTGGGTTCTGTGCTCGGATCTGCTGGGGAGTCTCTCCCTCTGCCCCTCCTCTCTCTCTCTCTCTCTCTCTCTCTCTCTCTCAAATAAGTTAATCTTAAATCCATCTTAAATTAAATCTAGACCCACTGGTAGGACTGTAGGTAATGACTTTTGTATTTATCTTGTATTAGAACATTTTAGCTCTAGATCATACTTCTGGTCTTAACAGTCTCCCAAGTAGTTAGGGGTGAAGAATCTTGAAAAGCAAGTCAGTGACTGTCTTTTTCAAATATGCCCCCTGGGTTCTCTAAGACCTACTGTTTTGCTCTAGGGCAATTGGTCCAAATGGGATCCTAAGTGCAGACTCAGAAGTGCTCATGAGATAGAAGTTTCTGCTAATTGAAGGAATCCATCAGATGAATACCCCAAGATACAGAGGTAATTTCTAGCAAAGGTTTTTGTGACATTAATTTGTTTTACTCTGACAACTTGATTAATCAGTTTTATTGTGACAACTTGTTTTGCTGCAATGCTGCCTAATCAGGGAGCTGTCACCAAAATACTTTATGGCTTCTCTGTTTTCCATCACAAATCAAAAACTTCAGCGACAGCTCACCAACATAAGAAGCAGTGATAATTAAAATGCATTCCGACAGAATTAGGAGACATTCAGTTGGGTGATGTTATTAGGAGAGATTGCACTTAGAGAGAAAGGAACAATCAGACTTCATTCTTTCTAAGTAATTATGCAGCTTCCTTGG
Source organism: Vulpes vulpes (assembly GCF_048418805.1). Lineage (NCBI taxonomy): Eukaryota > Metazoa > Chordata > Mammalia > Carnivora > Canidae > Vulpes > Vulpes vulpes. The sequence goes on along the minus strand of NC_132791.1, from coordinate 121,909,532 downwards.
TGAATCCCAAATGCCACACCTGTGTAAAAGTTCAGGGTGTGGGCTGAGAGTACTGCACTCACCTCTGCTAGACGCCTTGGGTTTTCCCTGCTGGATCTGGGAAAAGCAGAGCCTTTGCTCTTCACTGATCATCAGAGCCAGAGCCATTAGGATTCAACCAGTAGACAGCAGAAAATAGAGAAAACTTGCTAGGAGTGGAGAGTTTACTACAGGAAGAGCTTAGGACACTCATTCCTACCTGCTCTCTAGGAGTTGTGCAGGGAGCAATGGGAAGGTAGTGGAGAAATGTAGGGAGAAGAGTATGAGGATATGCATCTTCCAGAGGGAGCTCAGCAAGTGATCATTTTAAAGAACTCCAGGAAATTAATTTTCCGCCTTTTGCTCACACCTACAGCAGAGGTGATGACATGATGTACTGAGAACGTGGTCCCTTAGCAATCTGAAATCCACTAGATAGTAAATATTTATAAAACACAGAACATAATACTTACTGTTTCTCAAGCGTCTATAGCCTTCTGGGTACCCTATAAGAAGCTCTGTACACATTATATTATTAAACATCACGCTAAGTGCATAATAGGCATTATCAACTCCAATTTCCAAGAAGGAAACTGAGGCTTAAAGAGGTTAAATAACTTGTTCAACGCCTTGTAGGGAATACCAAGATTCAAATGCAGATTGGTGCCTCCAAAGCTCATTTTTGCTGGGTTTCGTCAGGGCTCCCCTCACTGTTTCTCAGCCTAGGGCAATCCCCTTGGCAGCCTGATTGCCTTCTCACAGGGAATGGCACTGCCTGCATGGTATTGTCTGCCATCTGTTCAGACACAGGTGGGGAGGCTTCCTGACTCAGGCACAGTCAGGTGGGTGGGTGCAGCAGGTCCAGCCATATGGGCAGAAGTGCAGAGGGCAGGGGAGATCTGCTCTGTTACATCATGCAGCCTGTCTCCTTGCTATTCTAAGTTATGAATGGGCGATGTGTGCTTTCCTGAGGAGGGTCCCGATTTATAAGAGCTATGGAGATGAGTGTTATGATAAGCAGGACATTTATGGCCCCAGATGCCACAGGGCACAAAAGTCAATATGTTACATGCTCATTTAGCATGTTTGACTCTAATGGAACAGGTTGGAAATAATTGGCTTTTCAAGAAATGCTGCATTTCATTTCATTTCAGTCAGAAGGCACATACCCGCTGGGTGGTTATAACTCCAGCCTTCACAAATTTACCTTATTCTGAGTTTGGCAAGTGGGGGGAATAGAAGTATATGTGTAGAGGCAAGATGGCATAGAAGGTGCCCTTGTAAGACATGACAAAGCTGGATATACTTTCATGATTGCGTAGGGCTTCTAAGTTCTTTGGTTGTTGGGCATTTTCTACCTGGTAGTATTTCCTCAGATATGCGATCAATTATTTCCCCAGTAGCTGATCCAGGTTTAGCAATCCTGGCCTGGGATGGTTGGAAGTAGTTTCCCTTCTCCTTTCACCAATTTCCAGTTGTAGGCGTTCTATGAAGCAGTGACTGGCACAATGCTTGAAAGTGTTAAGTTTTAGAATTAACAGAAGGATGTACTTTTGCCGGTCTGCCCCAACACAGAGTGGAGCATAAGAGTGGGGTAGTAGAATGACAAGTGCAACTGTACAAGACAGTAGCATAGTGGCTAAAAGCATGCAAGAAACAAGCTTCTCAAATCTGGTAAGTTCCTAACTTGTGTGTTTAATGTCACTGCCCATTGAGGGCAGAGAAAATCCTGCTGAGATTTGCTGCCTTTGCTCAGATAGAGGCTCCAGGTGGGTCATCTTCTGATAAGATTCTGTATCCTTGGCTAACTACATTGATACTTTTACCTGTGTGTTTTCTTCTTGCTGATCTGGAGTCCTTAGAAATTGCAGCTGGTGCCAGAAGTATGATTGGCACCAAACCTCCCTCCCCCATGTTTAGGTTTTGGAGGGAGTGTCAGGAAAATGAAGGAGGAAATGTGGTCTTGAGAATGTTTTAATCAAGGCTATTGCATGGGAGCCACAGGGACCCCTTAAAATAGGGAGGCTGACTTCAAAGAGAAAATTGAAGAGCTAGTGTTCTGTTATTACTTTAACATGTGTGAGTTAATCTTTGTTTTTATAGAAAAGTCTTTTGAGAGCTATGACCTTGGCTTTCACTGTTCTTGTGCAAGCCAAATGAGCTTTTTAAAATGGCTTTCAGAGGATAGAGTCTCAGAAATAATTCTAAACTTCACAAAGGTGACTTTTAAGTAGAATATTAAAAATACCAAATTGAAGTAGTCTCAAGATAGCTCAGCTATAAGTGTTAGGTAACTAACTTTGGCCATAATCTGGTTTAGAAAAAGATGTCTGTATTTGGAATGGAGTGATAACACAAGAGGAGGTGACCACAAACCTGGATAATAATCATCATCAGTTCATCTCCAAGACTAGTGGTCTTAGGAAGGTCACATCCCTCTCCCACTTCAGTTGGGTCACTTTAGAATCTTGACTGAGGCCATGGCTTCTGCAACTTCTGAACTTAAGATGACAGTTTCTGTCCTGTCTGACAGATTCATACCATGACCTACCTGGCTTCACTGAAAAAGAGGCAAAGAGCTAGATGCTCGAGGAATCTGATGGAACATGGTGAAGAAGCCATGTTCTCTAGCTTCTGAAAAAGAAGTGAGAAAGTAGACAATTGTTGGCTTAGATGAGGGTCTGCTGAGAAAGTTGATCTCTATGACAGAAGGCTGACTGAGTCTGCCCAAAGTTAGGCTGCAAGTCTGCTTAGGTCATCAGGCTTCTTTACCTATGAGAAGCTTAATGGCTCCCAGTGGAAGTGAATGATAGTGTCCCTTAAGTTCATAATACCAATAACCAAGAAAATCTCTTCATTTAGAGCTATTTGGATATGCAAAAAGGGAAACTCTACTATTAGCTTCTAAAGAGGTAGTTTATCCTAAATAACTAGGTTTCCAGGGACCAAATAAGTAGAGAGTTTCTCAAAAAATAAAAATAGTGGGCACAGTCTCATACATCTCAAAGGCATTTAATACCTGATCAACTATATTTGGATTTAGCAACAGTCTCTCTCACTTGCATATCTAGTTGTGTCCTACCCATGGAGTTACCCTGAAGAATGTGACTACATTTCTTCTCTTTGATAGGTGAGCAGTTAGCACAAAATGCACACTCATCATGGTACTCTTTATTTCTGTGTAAGGATGTGGGTTTCTTACTTGTAAAAACAAAGTGGCTAAAACCTATTTTGATTGTGAATTCGGCTTTGGGTGATGTGAGAATGTGACGTGAATCTGATGCTCAGACTGAAGTGTATTCACCTTAAATGTCTTTGATCGTTTGAGTTTGTTCTGAAGGAGCCCAGGCAATATTGCATAAATCTTAAGGGGCCTTACAGAAGTCGTTCCACCTGAACTTTGGGGGAAAGTATGAAAAGTCACTTATTTTTAAATTTAATTTTAGTTGTTTTTCTGATATGAGTTGGATTTTGAAAAGTTGGGCTGGCACAGGGCAAAAACATTGAATATCAACTTATCCACAGGAAGCTGTAGTTCAAAACTACAGCTACTTATGATAAAAATTAAATAGTAACTCCAGTGATCCTGAAAATGAAGAATTAGAGAAGATTTTTAAAAAATAAAACCTGTGAAGCTGGTATTGGCTGCCTTCTACCTTTCTTTGCTATTGTTGCTTATTGCAGAGGTAGTGTTCAGTGACACTTGGGTACAGCCTCAGCTTCATCCCCCAGTGGAGCTGTGTCATCACTGACAATGAGTTTGAATCACTTTGAGGTACCAGGTATTTAAAGCCTATGTATTTTTTTGGTGGTTCTTTGGAGGGAGTTTTGCAAATTGAAAATATAGTGGTTCTCTTCCACCTCCTTCCCTGCCCCCTGCCATTCCATGGTTTTGTTTTCTGTGATTTCAGTTACCTGCAGTCTGAAAGAAGATGATTCTCCTTCTGATGGTATGTCAGAAGGTTGATAGTGGCCCAATGCTATGTCATAGCACCTACGTCATTCCCCTCACTTCAATTCATCATGCAGGCATTTTATTCTCTTACATCATAAAAAGAGGAAGGGTAAGTATGTACAATAAGACATTTTGAGAGAAAGACACTGTTCACAAAGTTTTATGACCATATATTATCATAATTGTTCTATTGATAATCCCTTTCTGTGCCTAGTTTATAAATTAAACTTCATCATAAGCATGTATGTATATGACAAAACAGTGTATAGGGTTTGGTACTATCCATGATTTCAGGCATGCACTGGGGGTCTTGGAAATTATCCCTTGTGGATGAGGGGGGAATACTGTATCAACATGAACTACCACATTTTTTGAAAGATAATTTCTTTTCTGATGTCATCAACCATCTCATGTGCTTCTGTGAAACTGTATACTTCTCTAGTAAGCCACATTCGGGTTTCTACTATCATTTTTACAAGAAGGAACCAAGTGTCCTTGGAGAAGAGCTGATTCTGTATTTGAGGCATGAGAACTTGAGTGTACTGAACCAATAATGTGAGCTTCAAAAAAGTAAATGACTATGGTACATTATAAGAAGTTTATGCAAGACCACAAGTCCATGGTAATACTCAAGCAGGACAAACAATATGAATTGTGCTGATGTAAGGCAATTGTTTGGTGCCAGGTTACAGAAATTATAAATGTACCAACCCATGTGGTGGAAGCACTATCACTTCCAATGGTCAGAGGGTGGACTATAGGGCTGTAAATTGGCCATTGTGGTTCTTAGCACATACTTAGGATCACAATTACCCAGAGCAAGGGGTATTAAATCACAAAGTGAGGAGTTCTTGGAGAGAAATGGACTTTTTGGATGCTGGAAAGCTGCGTACAAAGCTATTGTTCAGCAACCCTTGAAATTGGCCTTAGCTTTCTCCCTTAGTAAAACTGTCCTTGCTGACAATGAGTTTGACTTGAGAGGTAGGAGAGTTGCCTACATCTTAAACATTTTTTAGTGAGAGTCTCAACTACTTGTGTAAGTTCTTCCTGAGTGGTATTTTCAGAATCTTTCCTTCTGCACTCATCTCTTTACTATATTTTCAATCTCTTCCTTTCCACTGAATACTTCTCCTTAGCCTATAAACATATTCAAATCTCTACTCTTCTATAAACAACAACAACAACAAACAAAGAAAAAGGAAATGAAAAAAACCTCAATCAAAAGCAAAGTCCTAAACTCAAACCCACAAACCCTGCCTAGACTCCACATTTCCCTTTACTTTTTTCCTTGATCTTTCTTCTCATCTAAATATTTTGCCTTAAAAAGAAACCCTATCAAAATTTTAATTCTGACTTTAAGAAAACCCTGTAAGTCCCATAAAAATTCCAAAAACTAAGAGACAACATTTGTATTTAACAGAGATGATATATTTATTTTAATTGTTTGCTTCCACGTCTACAATTTCAGATAATTTTGGGGGGTCATTTTTCCTGTTCTTTTTAATTTATAATTTTAAAATTTTAGTTGTAAAATACATAAAATTGCTATCTTAACCATTTAAGTGTAGAGTTTGGTAGTGCTAAGTACATTAGCGTTGTCGTGCAATCCATCTCCAGAACTCCTCTTTCAAAACTGAAAGTCTATACCTATTAAACATTAGTTTTCTTCTTCCCCCAGCCTGTAGCAACCACCATTCTACTTTCTTTTTTTATAATAAATTTATTTTTATTGGTGTTCAATTTGCCAACATACAGAATAACACCCAGTGCTCATCCCGTCAAGTGCCCCCCTCAGTGCCCATCACCATTCTACTTTGTCTCTGAGTTTGACTACTTTAGATGCTGTATATAAATGGAATCATAAAGTATTTTGACTTTTTGTGACTGGCTTATTTCACTTAGCACATTGTCCTCAAGGTTCATTTATCCATGTTACAGCATGTATCAGAATTTCCTTCTTTCAAAAGTATAAGTAATAATCCATTACTATATCACATTTTACTTATCTATTTATCAATTGATGAATACTTTGGTTTCCACCATTTGACTACTGTGAATAATGCTGCATTGAATTTGGGTGGACGAATATCTCTGAGATGGTTACTTTCAATTCTTTCGGGTATATACTCAGAAGTGGAATTGCTGGATCATATGGTAGCTCTATTTTTAATTTTTGAGGAACGACTATACTGTCTTTTCTAGTGACTGTGTCACTTTACATTCCCAGAAACAATGCACAAGCATTCTAATTTCTCCAATTCCTTTCTAAAACTTACTCTTTTTTTTTTTTATAGTAGCCATCTTACTGGTATGAGGTGGTATCTCATTAGAGTTTTGATTTTAATTTCCCTAACTATTAGTACTATTAAGCATCTTTTCATGTGCTTATTGGCAATTTGTAGATCCTCTTTGGAGAAATGTCAATCTAAGCCTTTTACCATTTTTTTTAATAGAACGTTTAGTCATTTTTTTTAAATTTTTATTTATTTATGATAGTCACAGAGAGAGAGAGAGAGAGAGAGAGAGAGAGAGAGAGGCAGAGACATAGGCAGAGGGAGAAGCAGGCTCCATGCACCGGGAGCCTGATGTGGGATTCGATCCCGGGTCTCCAGGATCGCGCCCTGGGCCAAAGGCAGGCGCCAAACCGCTGCGCCACCCAGGGATCCCCTTTTACCATTTTTTTAAAACACGGCACGCACTTTGTGATTGAGTTGTAGAGTTCTTTATATGTTCTAGATACTAACCTCTTGTCAGGCAGATGACTTGTAAATATTTTCTCCCAGTGTTATAGTTGTCTTTCATTCTACTGATTGTGTTCTTTGCACAGAAATAATCCCAATTGATTTTTTTCTTTTGTTGCCTGTGTTTTTGGGGTCCTATTTGAGAAATTATTGCCAGATTTAATGCTATTAAACTTACTCTTCTCTTTTCTTCTAAGAGTTTTATAGTTTTAGTTCTTACATTTAGGTCTTTATTCAATTTTAGTCTTTTGTATATAGCATAAGGTAAGAATCCAGTTTCATTATTTTTCGCTCATGGATATTCAATTTTGCAACACTTTATGTTGCAAGGCCATCCTTTCCCCCATTGAATGGTCTTTGAACTCTTGCCAGAAATCATATGACCATGTATGTGAGGGTTTATTTCTGGAATATTTTATTCCATTGGTCTACATATTTATTTTTATGGTAATATACTGTTTTGATGACTGTTGTATGAAAGTATGTTTTGATGACTATTTTGATGATAATATATTGTTTTGCAAGAAGTTTGAATTCAGAAAACATGAGTGAAGCACATCCAATTGCATTCTTCTCCAGAATTGTTTTGGCTCTCTAGGGTCCCTTGAGATGACATATAAGTATTAGGATGGATTTCTTTTTATTTCTGTAAAAATATGCTATTGAGAATTCTTTTGTGTATATTTTTTTTTATTGGAGTTCGATTTGCCAACATATAGCATAACATCCAGTGCTCATCCCATCAAGTGCCCCCCTCAGTGCCCGTCACCCAGTTACCTTATCCCCCCACCCCCCTCCCCTTTCACTACCCCTTGTTTGTTTCCCAGAGTTAAGAGTCTCTCATGTTCTGTCACCCGCTCTGATATTTCCCACTCATTTTCTCTCCTTTCCCCTTTAATAGCTTTCACTATTTTTTATATTCCCCAAATGAATGAGACCATATCATGTTTGTCCTTCTCCGATTGACTGACTTCACTCAACATAATACCCTCCAGTTCCCTCCACATTGAAGCAAATGGTGGGTATTTGTTGTTTCTAATGGCTGAGTAATATTCCATTATATACATAGTCCACAACTTCTTTATCCATTCATCTTTCGATGGACACCAAGGCTCCTTCTACAGTTTGGCTATTGTGGACATTAATGCTATAAACACTGGGGTGCAAGTATCCTGCTGTTTCACTGCATCTGTATCTTTGGGGTAAATCCCCAGTAGGACAATTGCTGGGTTGTAGGGCAGGTCTATTTTTAACTCTTTGAGGAACCTCCACACAGTTTTCCAGAGTGGCTGCACCAGTTCACATTCCCACCAACAGTGCAAGAGGGTTCCCCTTTCTCCACATCCTCTCCAACACTTGTTTCCTGTCTTGTTAATCCTTCCCATTCTCACTGGTGTGAGGTGGGATCTCATTGTGGTTTTGATTTGTATTTCCCTGGTGACAAGTGATGCGGAACATTTTCTCATGTGCTTGTTGGCCATGTCTATGTCTTCTTTGGTGAAATTTCTGTTCATGTCTTGTGCCCATTTCATGATTGGATTGTTTGTTTCCTTGCTGTTGAGTTTAATAAGTTCTTTATAGATCTTGGATACTAGCCCTTTATCTGATATGTCATTTGCAAATATCTTCTCCCATTCTGTAGGTTGTCTTTTAGTTTTGTTGACTGTATCCTTTGCTGTGCAAAAGCTTCTTATCTTGATGAAGTCCCAATAGTTCATTTTTGCTTTTGTTTCCCTTGCCTTCATAGATGTATCTTGCAAGAAGTTTCTGTGGCCAAGTTCAAAATGGGTATTGTCTGTGTTCTCCTCTAGGATTTTGATGGATTCTTGTCTCATATTTAGATCTTTCATCCATTTTGAGTTTATCTTTGTGTATGGTGTAGATAATGGTCTAGTTTCATTCTTCTGCATGTGGCTGTCCAATTTTCCCAGAACCATTTATTGAAGAGACTGTCCTTTTTCCAGTGCATAGTCTTTCCTGCTTTGTCAACTATTATTTGACCATAAAGTTGAGGGCCCATCTCTGGATTCTCTATTCTGTTCCATTGATCTCTGTGTCTGTTTTTGTGCCAGTACCACACTGTCTTGATGATCACAGCTTTGTAGTACAACCTGAATCTTGCATTGTGATGCCCTCAGCTCTGGTTTTCTTTTTAAATATTCCCTGGCTATTTGGGATCTTTACTGATTCCACACAAATCTTCCCTTTAATAACCATTTGAATGGTAAATGGTTCTCCAACCTTTTATTTTCAGGCTGTAGGTGTCCTTAGGTCTAAAATGAGTCTCTTGTAGACAGTAAATAGATGGGTCTTGCTTTTTTATCCAGTCAAAAATCCTGCATTTTTGATGGGATCATTTAGCCCATTCACATTCAGAGTTACTATTGAAAGATATGAATTTAATGCCATCATATACCTATTCAGTCCCTGTTTTTGTGGATTGTTTCTTTGGGCTTCCTCTTTCTTTTACAGAGTCCCCCTTAACATTTCTTGCAGAGTTGTTTGGTGGTCACATATTCTTTCAGTTTCTGCCTATCTTGAAAGCTCTTTATCTCTCTGTCTATTCTGAATGAGAGCCTTGTTGGATAAAGTATTCTTGGCTGCAGGTTCTTCTCATTTAGGACCCTGAATATATCCTGCCAGCCCTTTCTGGCCTGCCAGGTCTTTGTGGAGAGGTCTGCTGTTAACCTAATATTTCTCCCCATATAAGTTAAGGATCTCTTGTATCTTGCTGCTTTAAGGATTTTCTCTTTATGTTTGGAATTTGCAAATTTCACTATTAAATGCTGAGGTGTTGAAGAGTTTTTATTGATTTTATGGGGGGGACCTCTCTATCTCCTGGATCTGATGCCTGTTTCCTTCCCCAAATTAGGGAATTCTCAGCTATGATTTGTTCAAATATGCTTGCTTGCCCTCGGTCTCTTTTGGCGCCCTCTGGTACCCCAATTAAACGTAGATTTTCCCTTTTGAGGCTGTCATTTATTTCCCTTAATCTTTCCTCATGGTCTTTTAATTGTTTTTCTCTTTTTTCCTCAGCTTCCTTCCTTGTCATCAACTTGTCTTCTATGTCACTCAGTCTTTCTTCTACCTCGTTAACCCCCATTGTTAGGGCCTCCAGTTTGGATTGCATCTCATTGAACTGATTTTTAATTTCGGCCTGATTAGATCTAAATTCTGCAGTTATGAAGTCCCCTGATTCCTTTATGCTTTTTTCCAGGAGCCATCAGTAGCTTTCTTTTTATTTTATTTATGATAGTCACACACACACACACACAGAGGCAGAGACACAGGCAGAGGGAGAAGCAGGCTCCATGCACTGGGAGCACGACTTGGGATTCGATCCCGTGTCTCCAGGATCGCGCCCTGGGCCAAAGGCAGGTGCCAAACTGCTGCGCCACCCAGGGATCCCCATCAGTAGCTTTATAATTGTGCTTCTGAATTGGTTTTCTGATACCAAATTGTAATCCAAATTCTGTAACTCTGTGGCAGAGAGTACTGTTTCTCATTCTTTCTTTTGTGGTGAATTCTTCTTTCTAGTACTTTTGCTCAGTGCAGAGTGGCTGTATGAGCGAGCTGTGTCAAGAATATCAACCATGACCTAAGGAAATTTCACCCTAGATGATTCTTGTTAGAAGCTAAAACTCTTCTCTCTGTAGCATTCTGGCTGTTTTCTCTTTAAATCTCAGGTCAAATTCGTAGGTTTTCAGGATGATTTGACAAGTAATCTAGGTAAGTTGGTGGGATTGGGTGAATTGAGGCACCTAGTCTTCCACCATCTTGCCCTCCCCCTCCTGCTATTGAGAATTTGATAGGGATTGCATTGAATATGTATATCACTTTGGATAGTATTGACATTTAACAATATTAAGTCTTTCATGTACATGGAATACCTTTTCTTATTGGTGTCTTCCTTAATTTCTTTTAAGAATGTCTTATATTTTTCAGTGTACAGGGTTTTGCCTCCTTGGTTTATTCCTAACCAGTTTATGCTTTTAGATGCTATTGTATTTGGAATTATTTCCTTTTCAGATTATTCATTTTTTAGTGTATAAAAATGCAGCTGCTTTTTATTTGTTTTAAGCTGCAACTTTGCTAATTAGTTTCTTCTAACAGTGCATGTGTGTATATCTTTAAGATTTATATATATATATAATATCATCTGTGAACAGAGATATCTTCCTTTCTAATTTAGAGGACTTTTTTCTTGCTATATTTTTCTGAACAAGACTTTTAGTACTATGTTGAATAGAAGTGAAAACAGATATCCTTGTCTTCTGTTCTTAGAGGAAAAGCTTTTAGGTTTTCACCTCTGAGTATGTTGGCTATGAGCTTTCCATATATGGCCTTCCTTATGTTAAGGTAGTTTCCTTCTGTTTCTAGTTTGAGTGTTTTTATCACTCAAAAGGTGTTGAATTTTGTCAAATATTTTTTTTCTGCATCAATTAAGATAACCATGTAGTTTTCTTTCTTCATTCTGTTAATGTAGTATACTACATTGATAGCTTTTTTAAAAAAAGATTTATTTATTCATGAGACACACACACACACACACACACACACACACACACACACAGGCAGAGGGAGAAGCAGACTCCATGCAGGGAGCCTGACATGGGACTCGATCTGAGGTCTCCAGGATCATGCCCTGGGTTGAAGGTGGTGCTAAACTGCTGAGCCACCCAGGCTGCCCGATAGCTTTTTGGATTTTAAATCACTCTTGCATTCTAGGAATAAGTCCTTCTTTGTCACGATGATCCTTTTAATGTGCTGCTGAATTCTCTTTGCTAGTATTTTGTTCAGGATTTTGCATCAATGTTCATTAGGGATCAATATCTGTATTGATATTGTAGTTGTAGTGTTTTTGTCTGACTTTGGCATCAGGGTAATACTGTCTGTCCTCCTAGAATAGGTTTGGAAGTTTTTCTTCAATTTTTTGGAAGAATTTAACAAGGATTGGTAATATTCTTAAATGTTAAGTGGAAGTTATCAGTGAAGCCATGTGTTCCTGAGGTTTCTTTGGGTGGGTGGGTGGGGGTGGGGGTTGGAGGTAGGTTACCCAGTCAGTCTCTTTACTAGTAACAGATTTGTTCCTATTTGCTATTCACAATTCACTCTTGGAGGTTGTATGTTTCTAGAAATTTGTCCATTTGATCTAGGTTATGCAATATGTCAGTATATAACTGGTCATAGTATTCTCTTATAATTGTTTTTATTTCTGTAAAATTATAATGTCCCTTCTTTCATTTTGATTTTAGTTGTTTGACTTTTATCTTTTTTTCCTCAGTTAGTATAGCTAAAGGCTGTCAATTTTATGGTTTTTTTTTTCCACCAAAGAACCAACTCTTGGTTTCACTGATTTTTTTCCTTCTATTTTTAAATTTTCTTTATCTGCTCTAATCTTTATTTTCTTCTGATAGCTTTGGGTTTATTTTGTTCTTTTTCTAGTTTCTGAAGGTTTAGAGTTAGGTTATTGATTTAAGATCTTTATTCTTCTTATGAGCTTTTAAAAAAGATTTTATTTATTCATGAGAGACACAGAGAGAGGCAGAGACATAGGCAGAGGCAGAAGGGAGAGGATGTGGAACTTGATCTCAGGATCACGACCTAGGAGCTTTTATAATTAAATTACTTTCTTAGTACTCCTTTCTTGAGTTTTGGTATGTTACATTTTCATCTTCATTTGTCTCAAGCTCTTGTCTAATTTCCTTGCAGTTTCTTGTTTCACACTTTAGTTGTTTAAGACTATTGTTTAATTTTCACATTTGTAGATTACATACTTTTCTTTTTGCTACTGATTTCTAATTTCATTCCATTGTGATCAGAGAAGATACTTTGTGTGATTTCAGTGTTTTAAAGTTTATTAAGGTTTACCTTGTGGCCTAATACATGGTCTATCCAGGAGAATGTTCCATGCGTACTCAAGAAAAATGTGTTTTTTGTATTTGAGTATTCTGTATATGTTGGGTCCATTGTTCAAATTTCCTTTCTCATTATTGATGTTTTTCTGGTTCCCTTTTAACTACTTTTAAGTGTACAATCCAGTGGCATTAAGTTACAGTAGTACCCCCCTATCCACAGGTTCCTTTTCTATGGTTTCAGTTACCTTTGGTCAGCTGTGGTTTGGAAGCAGATAATGCTTGTCCTGATGTATTTTTTTTAAGGTCAATAATGGCCTAACACTACATTACAATGTCATTTAGCTCACTTTATCTTCTCCTGTAGACATTTTATCACACATCATCACAAGAAGGATGAGTAAAGCACAATAAGATAATTTTGAGGGACCACATTCATGTAACTTAGTGTATTGTGGTCAGTTAGGTATAATAAAATTATAATTTAAACTTTATCATATGTATGCATATATAAGAAAAAACATAGTGTATATGTGGATTGGTACAATCCATGGTTTCAGGCATCCACTGGGAGTCATGTTTCCTTCATGGATATGGGGGAGCTGTGGTATTCATAATTTTATACAGTCTTCACCACTATTCAGTTCCATAACTTTTCCATGATTCCAAATAGAAACTCTGTACCCATTATAAATAACTCTGTTTCTCCCTCTTTCTAGCATTTGGTAATCTCTATTTTCCTTTCTGCCTCTATAAATTTGTCTATCTATACTTTATATACCTGGAATCATAAAATGTCCTTTTATTTCTGCTAATTTCAATTAGTTTTGTCTATGTTACAGCATATTTCAGAATTTCATTCCTTTTGAGGCTGTAATATTCCATTGCATGTACATACCACATTTTGTTTATCTACTCATCTCTTGAAAATTTGTTTTTTTTCCCTACATTTTGGTGATTGTAAATGCTATTATGAGCACTTATATACAAATCTAAGTCCCTGCTTTTAATTCTTTTAGGCATCTACCAGAGAGTGGAATTGCTTGAGCATATGGATTCTACATCTAGCTTTCGGAGGAACTGCCACACTATTTTTTTCACAGTGACTAAACCATTAACATTCCCACCAACAGTGCACAAGGAGTTTTTCCCCACATCCTCGCCAACTTGTTTTCTGTTTTAAAAATAATTATCTTAATGTATGTGAAGTGTAGTACCTTGTGCTTTTGATTTGCATTTCTCTGAAGGCTAGTGATGTTGAGCATATTTTCATACTCATTCTTTTTTGAAGTTGTTATTTATTTTTTATATGTTTTATAAAGATCATAATATATGGTTATTGTCTTTTTTAAAACAACCAATCATTCTTTAAGGAGATTTGAAAATTAAAAACATTTCTTAGTCTTTCAGATTTACAGTTTATGGCATCCTTTGTTCCTTTGCATAGATCACTTTTCATCTGGTATTGTCCTCCTATCTAGAGAACTATTAACATTTCTTAGGAAGGTCTCTCAGCTTCTGCTTCTCAGAAAAAGTCTATTTTGCCTTCATTTCTGGTATTTTTGTTGGGTGTATAAATGTAGGTTGACAGTTTTCTCTTCTTAAAGGATATCATTCCATTTTTTTCTGGATTGCATAGCTTCTAACAAGACGTTTATGACTTGTCTTATTTTATTTTCTCTGTATGTATTTTTTGGTTTGCTTTTAAGATTTTCCCTTTATCCCTGGCTCTTAGAAGTTTGATTGTATTGTGCCTTGTGATTCTTTGTATTTATTTTTGGCTTTTTTGGGATTCTGGGATCTGTGGATTTATCAGTTCTAGAAATGTTTTGCTCTTTTACTGAATAGTTTTCTGTCTTCCCTTCCTTTCTCTTTCACAGACTTAAATTACATAAAATTTAGAGTGCTTAGCATTTTTTCCCCATTGGCTACTTGCTCTGTTTCTCCCTTTTGCCTTCCATGCTTCATTTTGATTATTATTCGTGTAGTACCTAATCTGTTAATCTGATCCAGTGCATTTTTCATTTCAGCTATTTTATTCGTGTTTCTAGAATTTCCATTTGGGTTTTATTTGTGTGTGTTTTCTGTTGGTTTCCTCACCCCGTGTTATATATTTCTCTATATCCTTGTATATATTAATTTTACTAGCTGTTCTGATATTCTTATTTGCTAATTCTATCAACTCTGTAATTTCTGGTTCTGCTTCTAATGACTGACTTTTTTTTCTTGGTTATGAGTCATATTTTACTGCCTATCTATATACTTGGCAATTTGGATTGGACAACAGACCTCATGAATTTCATGCCATTGACTCCTGGATTTTGTTGTAATCCTTTAGAAAGTGTTGGACTTTCTTCCATCATATGGTTAAGTTATTTGGAGTTAACTCAGTATTCTTAAGGCCTACTTTTATCTGCTATTAGGATGAGTTCAGAGCAGTCTTCAGGGTTAGTTGACCTCACTACAAAGATGAAACCCTGCTGAGTATACTCTATGATACCCCATGTATTATGAGATCTCCCTACTGTGGCTGGTGATAAAAACTATTTCTAACCCAATGTGAGCTCCAAAAGTTGTTTGACTTATTTCCTTGTAGAGTTACAAATCATGCATATGTGGATAACTTTTTCGCCAATATTTGAGGACTGCTCTCCCCTCTCCCTCAATCTGTAGGTTTCTGGTACCCTTTCTCTGGGCAGTTCTTCCAGTGTTCCTTCATATAAATTCTAGTGACTCTGACTTCCTTGAGCTCCAGTGTCCCTCTGTTCAACTCAAAATGTTGAACTCCTTTTGGATTTCCATTCTATGGTCTGGAAACTGCATCCAGAAAATGACCTGGAACAATCACATGGCTTACTTCATTGATTTCTCTTTCCTCCAGGATCACTGCCCCATGCCTCTTATTGTCCAGTGTCTGAAATCCATTGTTACATATACTTGATCCATTTTTCTAGTTGTTTTAGTAGAGAGTATATCTAGACCCAGTTACTATATCCTGATGAAAGTGGAAGTTTTCACCTAAACATTTAGAGCAACATTTTATTGCTTTTTTCGGGGTAAAATATTTTACTTTCTTGTAGCTGAATTCTACACACCTTTCTAAAAAATTTGAGTAAATAAAAACCCAGAAATATAGACCAATATTACAAATCCCTATATATACAACACTAGAACTGAATATTAATTTGTTTCAAATCTTTTCCCCTCAAAATTATATTAAATATATGATGTTTATTATAATTTTAGGCCTTGTAGCAGGTATTCTAAATGTTTAACATTATTGATTCATCTAATCCTTATAACACTTCTCTGATTTCAGTATAATGAATGACACTGTTGTATAAATAAAGATCATAACTAATACAGTGGTTAAGTAGTATGCTTATGATTGGAAAACTAGTAAGTGAAGCAGAGCTATGAATACAGAAAATCTGTTTATAGAATTTGAACTCATAACCACTATACTATATTACTGCTTATAATTATTGAAAACCTACAGATCCAGTAGAAATCCCTTGTCCTATTGTCCTTATCCTTTATTCATAGGCAAATGAAATGTGGAATTTTATCTTTCCAGTTCATTTTTTAAATGCTTTAACCTTAAATTTTTTTTACATATTAATAAATAACAGGTTTTTTGTTTTAAAAACTTACGTAAAAGTTACCACATTCTACACATAATTATATAATTTAAATATTCCTGAAAGTAATTCACGTTGACAGATGTATATTTTTTAAATGTAGTTGCCTATGTTACATATCATTGATTTGTCTTAACCGCTTCAAAAATTAGTAAAATCCATTCCAGGAAGTGAAACAGTTTAGGTAATCTACATCTGTTCCTTCTTCTTCTACCTGGGAGTCCTTCCTTTTTCCTTCCCCTCTGTATTAGTGGCTCTCCAGCTCTGCTGAGCAGCTGTCCTCCTGATCTTTTGCCTCTGTCTTGTGTAGGATCCTCCATTTCCTAGATTTTGTGTATTCCTTCTCTAGTTTGCTTCTTTTTAATAGATATACTCTCCAGTTACTTCCTAAGAAAGGGAAGTGTGCTGGAAAGCAAATTTTTAGAAAACCTACTTTCTGCAATTATCTATATTCTCTTCAGTTAACACTTAATTGATAATTTGTCAGAGTTCTAGCTAAAATAATTTCCCTCTGACTTATAAAGACAATGTTCTGTTGCATTCTAGCTTCTAGTGGAGCTGATTCTAGATAGTTTCCCCTTCATGTAAGCTTTTGAGAACAAAATTTTAGCCTTGGTATTTTAAGATTTCAAAATTTATCTGCATTGGTATAGTTTAGCCTTGTTTTTAAACCTTCTAGACACAGGTTGTGACTTTTTAATCTGGAAGCCTCTACATTTAAAAAATATTTTTAAAAAACATACTTTTAGAAACCTTATCACCTCTGCTTTTCTTTCTGGATATTTTGATATTGAACTTCCTAGATTGATCTTAGCCTCCTATTTTTGTCTAAATTTGTCTTTTTGTTCTATTTTGGGGGACAAGTGCTCAACTTTATCTTTCAAATTTTCCATTTTGTTTCAGTTACTATATATTTTTTTAAATTTCAAGACTTTCATTCTGACTGTTCCTTTTTATAGCAAACTATTTTTATCTGTTGTCATGAATATAATCTTATTTCTCTGAGAATATTACAGTTTTAAAAAATTCTCCTTCATTGTCTTCATTTTCTTTCTTTTTCTGATTGATTTGGTTTCCTTTTTTATCCTGGAGAATTTCCCTGAAGGTCATGATAACTCTTGGTTGACCCATCCTAATTAAGGGTAAGGTACTTGAGAGAGCTCCATTGTAGGTGCTTCTTGCTGACTGTTATGTATCACTGTGAGGTGGTCAAGTGAAGACCCTGATGCCTTATTTTGAAACTCAGAAATGTCAGTATCTGTAGGTTTGTTCTTTTGGGTTCAATTTCTTCAGAAAAGAATCCACCAGTTTCCTTTCTAGAATCTATTCACCTAGGATTATATCTTGGAGCAAAGCAATGAAATGGGGCTGGGAGTCGCACTTTCATCAAATACTGATTTTAATTAAGCATCTGTCCTTCACTCTTTGTTAACCTTTTCTTCCTGAATATGGAGTCCATTTGGTTTAGCTTCATTCCAAAATGAACCATTTATCTCATTTTGATTTGGGGAAGGATTGTCATTTGGCTCTGCAAGAGGGGCAAAGAGTACACAGAGATCTACTTTTTCACTGTTGTTTGGGGCTGAGAAAGATGGACTAAATATCATGCTGCCTTCATAGCTCCTGATGCTGCAGACCGTGGAGATTTTCCAGTGTTCTGTGTCATGGCTTGACATTGGCATCCTTTGCTTGTACTTGGTATTCAGCTTTCTAGAGTCTGTTAATGTTTTTTCCTCTTCTCTATCATCTGTCATTTGATGCCATCTCTCATTTTCCATTCTCTTTGTCCTTGTGGGTTTATAGCATTTTAAATTCTATAGTATCATTTTACTGGAATATTGGGAAGGAAAAGAGAAATTTATGTGTTCAATCAACCATATTTAAGTGATAGTTGGCCTATCTGTTTCTGTCCTTTAATTTTCAAACTTTTGTTCTCATTACCTAAGCTATATGAAAACTCATTTTGACCACAATCCAAGCTTCCATTTTTAGATAGGAATACAGTCCAATTTCTTGGCTTCATGCAGAGAGGCAGACTCTAATTCTTTGCTATCTTTTAGACACACTTGGTTCTTGTTCTTCTATAGTGTTAAAATAGCCCCATTGCCTGTTTCTGGTCTTGTTGCCTCAAGTAACCAGTGGCCCCGTATCTCTAGCCCACTGTAGTTTCTACACTATTTTCATAGAAAATTTTAATCTTTAAAATTTTAATTTTTAATTTTCTTTGAAATGCACATGTACACATTCTACCCCCAGCCCCCAAAATACAGTGTGTGAAGGAGGTCTCAAGATACTGGCTCCACTCTCTTGATCATAAGCCTTCTCTGTGACATTTTGACCTGAAGTTCCATACTTGTTGAAATTAATTGTAATCTTCATCTTTATGTCTTAATTCAAAGTACTTTTGCTATGGTTTCCTAATTTCCAAATCCAGTAGACCCTCTTTAATTTTTATTAACTTGCATGTTGCATTTGACACTTCAGATTGTATCCTCCTTGAAACTCTATTGTTTTGGCTTTTATGTGCCATGTTTTCCCATTCCCCACCTCTATATCTTTGACCAATCCCCCTGTAACTCATTTGTAGCCCCACCTTTCTCCATCTACTGCTGGAATATTGGTGCTTCTTAGGGTTTCAACCCCAGCCCTTTGCATCTTACTGTATACTCTTGCCCTGGGTGATCTCCTCCACACTTGCCATTTAAGGTATTAACCATATATTGATGAGAATGGAATATCTATCTCTAGCCTAGACTTCTTCTCCAGAATTCAAGTCTAAGACCAACTGTACTGTTTGCCTCTACCTGAAAGACCCATAGTCCTCTCAAATTCAAGCAGTCTTGGAATAACCCTATCCTCTTCCTTAACATTATTACTTTTCTTGGATTCTCTATTTCAATTGATGACACCAACATTTGCCTGTTTACCTAAGCTAGAAACCAGGGAGTCATCCTTGAATCCTTCTTGTTCTTATGCTAGTTATGTCTTTAGATTGCTGAGGAATGGAGATAGGTTCTAATGGCAGTAAGTCAGGCCTTATAAGAAGGCATTCTAGAAACCTCAGGACCTGCAGTTTGTAGAACTTCCTGATCATTAATGTTAACCCAGCCTCTCTGCTGTATTCACCTCTGACAGTTAACTTCCTTCTTCTTTTCTTCCATTCTGTATCTTTTCATTATTGATTATCCTCAAACCTTTGGCTTGCTATGATCTCTTGTGGTTTCAACCTGACTTTTGCCTTCATGTAGCTTCAACTTAATCTCATTTGGGCCTCTAGTCCTATTGTTCACAGCCTGCTTTTTCTTACATTCGATGTTTCTGATTCATGGGATCAAGAGTCAGACTGTCTCGGCTCATCTCACTAGGTTACTTGTCAGCCTTTTGAAAGCCTTCCCTTATGACAGGCACTCATCCTACTCTACGCACCTGCCTCAGGAGGAGCCAGTTAATGTGATATGAAGTATGACTACTTTTCCCCAAATGATGTAAACTGGACAGTTACCTTCATAAGGGAAGCTGGCACAGAGACACTGTGATTGACATGGTTAGTATATTCCTTATTTAATATATTGAGTCCTTTCAAATTTATTTCATAAATAGCTTTTAAACCTCTATCCTCCTTTTCAATATTAACCTCAGTGTCTTGATTCAAGTCCTCATCTTTTACCTGCCCGATGACAATAGCCAGTCTTCCTCCTCCCCAGACTTCCTTCATTGGTTATAATATTGGTTTTAAGTGATGATAAGCAACAGATGGCATCTGTTACTTATCACTAGGAATAGACATTGAACACTTCTATACACTGAACCTTGGTTTTGGAGTTACCAAGGAAAACCCAACACAGGCATTGGAACTGGATGGAACAATGCTCTGCTTAAAAGATACAGGGCAAGATCAGCTTCAGAATTTAGAATCAGTCCCCAGTGGCTAACAGGTTCCTTTCAGCAGCCAGCACAGGGCAGATGGCCTGCATGTACCTACCTTGTGCTGCAGTAGGACCCTGACCCTTCCTCACAGGGGACATATATGGAGTGGGATTGACAAAGTGCCATGTGACACACATGCTTAAGTAGAACAAAGGAGCATATGTTGGGTCTGAAACAAGGAAAGATAATCCCACACAAGGCACTAAGTCAACATAAACCATGGACTCTTTATCTCTTGGTAAGGAAGTATTCCAGGCCCATTCTTACATGGCTGATAGGGGTCAAAAGAGGAAGGCATGCGTGAGGCTGCCTTTCCCAATTTTAAGTATTCTTAAAATATCTCCATATTTATTGAATACAATTTGTTACTGTTCTTAACTAAAATATTAGACAAATTCGACTTTGTATTTGTGCCTTAAAAGGAATCCAGAGAGGCTAACCAAATTAAGTTGTTGTTTTACTTTCACATGATTAATTTTTCCTCCCTGAGGGTCAGTGCTTCATCAGCCATGTCTGAGATGATTGCAGAAGCCTCCTAATTGTCTGCTGGGCCTCAGTCTCATTTCAACTCCAATCCATCTCCTAGATTTATTTTTCTAAAATGTATATCTGATCATACCCCTCTCCAATTTAAAAACCCAATGCCTATTTTCTGCCACTTCCTCCCTGCCTACATCAATCACTCCTCCCTATACTTTCTCTTAGAGTTTCCCTATTCACATTCCCTGTACTGAACTCAAGCCGGCAAGATAATATTCCTGCTCTGCTCATGGAGAACACCACACTAATTTAAGTTTTAGTGCCAAACTATATCTGTCCATTTGATGCAACCTAATTATTTGAAAAGTGGAAAATTTAGTTATTTAAAGTAGTGGTTTTCTTGACGCCACCAAGCTATTTATTTAGCTGTCAGAATATTGAGCCCAAGCTCTGAGCCACTGTGGAACATTACCTATTGGGCAGAATTGTGTTCTTTTCATTTTTACTGGTTCCCTCCATTGTGCCCCTCTACTCCAAGGTACCTAGTCCTATACTGTGCCTGTTGGTGGTCTGTAAATACTTGCGGGCACAATGGCAATGCATTCTTTTCTCCAAAGTCCTTGGTTACCAGCTAACTGTGCAAAGGATTTAACAGAAATAGCCAAAATAAAAATACTAAGTGTCAATTTAAGTCCACATTTATTTACAGTTTTTACTTAAAGAATTAATCTGAGGGTGACCAGAGGATTACCAGGGTGGAGCTAAAAGCACATAATTGAGGTTGGGGCCACTTGATGGATGGTGCTGGTGGCAGTGCATAAGAGGGTGGTAACTGGGTCAGTGACCTGAGTCCAATGGCTTTTCAGGACCAAGCCATCCCTTTCTGGCGGGCCATTTGGATTTCTAAACTTGAGATACAATAAATTGTACATGTTTCAAATATACAATTTGGTAAGTTTGACATGTATATATTTGTGAAAACATCACCGCAATCAGAATAATGAAAATATTCATCACCCCTCA
Organism: Vulpes vulpes; assembly: GCF_048418805.1. Lineage (NCBI taxonomy): Eukaryota > Metazoa > Chordata > Mammalia > Carnivora > Canidae > Vulpes > Vulpes vulpes. Next base: position 121,887,892 of record NC_132791.1, on the reverse strand, counting down.
GAGTTTCAATAAGCCCCTGTGTAATACCTGCCGCTTGCTCTTCTTTCTCCTCTATTCTCTCTTTAGGCAGTCAATGACCATCTTGATGCAGATTAGTCTGCATCTTCTAGAATTTTCTATACACAGAATACTGCAATGTGTAGCCTTTTTTTTTAGGGGGAAGGGTCTGTCTTCGCTCAGCATATTTATTTTGAGATCCAACCACATTGTTGTGTGTATCAGTAGTACATTTTGATGAGTCCATTGCATGACTGTGCTGTGATTTGTTTAATCATTCACCTGGTGGTGGACATTTAGGTTGTTTGCAATTTGGGGCCATTATAAGGAAAGCTGCTGTGAGTATGTGTAACTTTTTGTGCTTTAATTTTCATTTCTCTTGGGTAAAATCTAGGTGTGACATGGTTAGTATATGAAATGGTTACAGATGATGGGTGTATACTTAACTTCTTAAATTTCTATCAGCAGTGAGTGCAAGTTGTTCCACATCCCCCTAACATTTGGTATGAATCAATCTTCTTCATTTTAGCCATTCTAATAGGTATGCAGTAAGCTATTTAGATTTTGAACTTAAAAAATCAGTGTCCTCGTTCTCCTTCCAGGCCTCCTAAATCTTGGGGAGGGGCCTTGGGCTATCATATTTTTAGAAAGAGAACTGTACCCAGGTTTGGGAGCCACCACACTGTAGGACACTTTGAAGGGGCTCAGGTAGGATCTGACAGAAGTGGTGCAGGAAGGCAGAGAATGGAAACAAACAACTTTTTCTGCAAGATGAGATATGTTTAATTAGCTAATCTCATGTTCTATCAGTCCTCATCTACCAGAGCCAAACCTGTTGGCTTGGAAGAACCCATAATTAGAAGAGAAAAACCTTGGTTTCTCTCCTCTGGATGATTAACACTGGAGAGAGTGATGCCCTGCTGGGTGGTGCAGTGTATGTTAGTGGGACCAGCATCAGCCTAAAGAAGAGTCAGGATGGTGCTGCAACTATGGAAACAGTATGAAGTTTCCTCAAAGTTAAAAATAGAACTATCATGTGATCTAGCAGTTCTACTTGTAGATATTTATTTGAAGGAGAAGAAATCACTGTCCTAAAGCTATCTGTCCCTCAATGTTCACTACAACATTATTTATAATACTTGAGACCTAGAAACACAGTGCCCATTGTCAGGTGATTAGATAAAGAAGCAATCATGTATGCATATATAATGGAATATTATTCAGCCACAAAAAGGAAATCTTGCCATTTGTAACAACTTGGATAGACCTTAGCATTTTGCTAAGTGAAATAAGTCAGAAAATATAAATATAGCATGATTTCACTATTATGAAATCTAAAGAAAACAAAAAACCCATGAAAAGCAAAACCAAAAATCCTGAACTCCTAGACACAGAGCAGACGGGTAGTTGCCAGAGGCTGGTTGGGAGGGTGAAATGGGTAAAGGTGGTCGATCATAAGGTACAAATTTCCATTTATAAGAGAAATAAGTCCTGGAGATATAATGTATGATATGATGACTTAGTTAATACTATACTATATATTTGAAAGTTGCTAAGAGGGTAGATATTAAAAGTTCTTTCCACAAGAAAAAAATTATAACCACATGTGATTACCATAAGTTTAGTTAAAAAATAACCACATGTGATTACCACAAGTTTAATTAAAATATTTTCACAAGTTTAATTAAAATACTTGATAAAAGGATTCAACAATACATTAAGAAGATTACTTAGGGGATCCCTGGGTGGCCTAGCAGTTTACCGCCTGCCTTTGGCCCAGGGCATGATCCTGGAGTCCCTGGATCGAGTCCGACGTCGGGCTCCGGCATGGAGCCTGCTTCTCCCTCCTCCTGTGTCTCTGCCAATCTCTCTCTATATATATCATAAATGAATGAATGAATGAATGAATGAATCTATCTTTAAAAAAAAAAAGAGAGAGAGAAGATTATTAACCATGACCAAGCGGGATTTATCCCTGGGATGCAAGGCTGGTTCAACACTCATAAAGCAACCAATGTGATTGATCATATCAACAAGCGAAAAAACAAGAACACTATGATCCTCTCAATAGATGCAGAGAAAGCATTTGACAAAACACAGCATCCATTCCTGATCAAAACTCTTGAGAGTGTAGGGATAGAGAGAACATTCCTTAGCATCTTAAAAGCCATAATTAAAAGCCCTCAGCAAATATCATTCTCAATGGGGAAACACTGGGAGTCTTTCCCCTAAGATCAGGAACACGATAGGGATGTCCAGTCTCACCACTGCTATTCGACATAGTACTAGACGTCCTAGCCTCTGCAATCAGGCAACAAAAGAAATAAAAGGCTTTCAAATTGGCAAAGAGGAAGTCAAACTCTCCCTCTTTGCAGATGACATGATACCGTACATAGAAAACACAAAAGACTCCACCCCAAGATTGCTATAACTCATATAACAATTCGGCAGTGTGGCGGGATACAAAATCAATGCCCAGAAATCAGTGGCATTTCTATACGCTAACAATGAGACTGGAGAAAGAGAAATTAAGGAGTCAATCCCATTTACAATTGTACCCAAAAGCATAAGATACCTAGGAATAAACCTAACCAAAGAAGTAAAGGATCTATACCCTAAAAACTACAGAACACTTCTGAAAGAAATTGAGGAAGACGCAAAGAGATGGAAGAATATTCCATGTTCATGGATTGGAAGAATTAATATTGGGAAAATGTCAATGTTACCCAGGGCAATTTACACATTTAATGCAATCCCTATCAAAATACCATGGACTTTCTTCAGAGATTTGGAACAAATCATCTTAAGATTTGTGTGGAATCAGAAAAGACCCTGAATAGCCAGGGGAATATTAAAAAGGAAAACCATAGCCAGGGGCATCACGATGCCAGGTTTCAGGTTGTACTACACAGCTGTGGTCATCAAGACAGTGTGGGACTGGCACAAAAACAGACACCTAGATCAATGGAACAGAATAGAGAATCCAGAGATGGGCCCCCAACTTTATAGTCAAATAATATTTGACAAAGCAGGAAAGACTATCCACTGGAAAAAAGACAGTCTCTTCAATAAATGGTGCTGGGAAAATTGGACAGCCACGTGCAGAAAAATGAAACTAGACCATTCTCTACACCATACACAAAGATAAACTCAAAATGGATGAAAGATCTAAATGTGAGACAAGATTCCATCAAAATCCTAGAGGAGAACACAGGCAACACCCTTTTTGAACTCGGCCACAGCAACTTCTTCAAGATACATCCATGAAGGCAAGAGAAACAAAAGAAAAAATGAATTATTGGGATTTCATCAAGATAAGAAGCTTCTGCACAGCAAAAGAAACAGTCCACAAAACTAAAAGACAACCTACAGAATGGGAGAAGATATTTGCAAATGACCTATCAGATAAAGGGCTAGTATCCAAGATCTATAAAGAACTTATTAAACTCAACAGCAAGGAAACAAACAATCCAGTTATGAAATGGGCAAAAGACATGAACAGAAATTTCACCAAAGAAGACAAACACATGGCCAACAAGCACATGAGAAAATGCTCTGCATCACTTGCCATCAGGGAAATACAAATCAAAACCACAATGAGATCCCACCTCACACCAGTGAGAATGGGAAGGATTAACAAGACAGGAAACAACAAGTGTTGGAGAGGATGTGGAGAAAGGGGAACCCTCTTGCACTGTTGGTGGGAATGTGAACTGGTGCAGCCACTCTGGAAAACTGTGTGGAGGTTCCTCAAAGAGTTAAAAGTAGATCTGCCCTATGACCCAGCAATTGCTGCTGGGGATTTACCCCAAAAATACAGATGCAGTGAAACGCTGGAACACCTGCACCTCAATGTTTATAGCAGCAATATCCACAATAGCCAAACTGTGGAAGGAGCTTCGGTGTCCATCAAAAGATGGATGGATAAAGAAGATGTGGTTTATGTATACAATGGAATATTACTCAGCCATTAGAAACAACAATTACCCACCATTTGCTTCGACGTGGATGGACCTGGAGGGTATTATGCTGAATGAAATAAGTCAATCAGAAAAGGACAAACATTATATGGTCTCATTCATTTGGGGAATATAAAAGTTAGTGAAAGGGAATGGAGGGAAAAGGAGAGAAAATGAGTGGAAAATATCAGAGAGGGAGACAGAACATGAAAGACTCCTAACTCTGGGAAATGAACAAGGGGTAATGGAAAGGGAGGTGGGCAGGGGAATGAGGTGATTGGGTGATGGGCACTGAAGGGGGCATTTCATGGGGTGGGCACTGGGTGTTATGCTATATGTTGGCAAATTGAACTCCAATAAAAAAATGCGAAGAAATTAGTGAAAGGGAATGAAGGGAAATGAAAGAAAATGAGTGAAATATCAGTGAGGGTGAGAGAACATGAGAGACTCCTAACTCTGGGAAACAAACAAGGGGTAGAGGAAGGGGAGGTGGGTGGGGGGTTGGGGTGACTGGGTGATGGACACTGAGGGGGGCACTTTGCAGGATGAGCACTGGGTGTTATGCGATATGTTGACAAATTGAACTCTAATAAAAAAATTAAAAAATATTTGATACATATATCAAATCCTCACGTTGTACACCTAGCACTAACACGTTGTTATATGCCAATTATACCTCAATAGAACGATGACATTGCAAGTCTATGACCAGGATGTGAGCCAGAGCCAAATCCCTTTTCACCTTCTCCAGCCAGCAGTAGATAAAAAGAGAAAATGTAAAAGACTTGCCACACTCAGAAACAAGGTACAACCACTGTGTCTACAAGTGTTACAGAAACAAACATAATACAAGGGCCACTGCTGTAGACCTGCTGGGCTCCAGGACCAGAAGCAGGTTCAGGCAGCAAGGAGTTCATTTTCTCAGGTAGAGAGATGAACAGTGCTCCCACATAGGAGAGGGGACTAGGGTTTGACCTGAAATTGAATTAGGGTAGGGTTTCCCTGTCTGGGAAAGGACATTAGAAGAACTGTTTAGGTTGGCTCACTGGAATTAGAACTAATACTTAGCATCTGCTAATGTGTCATGCATTGTTCTAAACTTTTTTGCTTGGATTAATGTATTCTCACAATCCTATGAAGTAGACAATTATTATCCCCACTTTAGAGCAAAGTGAGCAAAGAAATATGTTTCTTGCCTTAATCTACACAGCTAATAATTCAGAGTTAACACCTAGGGAGTATGGCTCTCTGGAATGTGCTCAACCATAATTTTTCCCAGGTCTTCTCAGGGTGATACAGACCAAGGAAAGTTGAGGGAGGCAGATACAGTCTTGCAACCAAACTCTGGGCAGAGCCACATACTATGATAGGCAGTGATGGGACCTGTGACCCCAATATCACTGCAGGGTGGATTGGTGGGAGATGTTTTCTATTCTAGGGGTCTCAGGCTACCTGGAGGCAACAGAAACCTTTCTGGAGTGGGAGAGAGAGAAAGTAAAAACAAGAGTAAAAAAGCAAGGGAGAAAGAAGAAAAAGCTTTCACTGAAAGTGAGCCTGCAAACAAAAATAATAAAACATGTGAGGAAAACTAATACAGAGACCTAGCCAACAACAAAAACATAGGGGGTATGAGTTCACATTAGATTAAATGAGAATAGTAGAACAATGTGAAAATATTTTAGGATGCATCTGATCTCTAAAGAAAGGATATAACCATTAAAGATATATCTTGAAACAAAAGGCAGCTTTGAACAAGCGTCAATCAGGTAGAAGTCCTATGAATCAAATATTTTCATTAAAATAACAACATAGTGACAGATAAACTCCTGCCTGAATCCATTGTCAGAATTAGTGATTTGGAAGATCATATTGAGAGATTCAGCTAGAAGATACATTTTAGGCAACAATGAGACAGTGACCCAGTGAGATGTTGAGTAAGGGATAGAAACTATCAAATCTTAGCTTTCATCCAACATTGAGTGGAAGATTTTGAAGCTGCTTTTGAGCCAGAAACACTTCCATACAACTCGATATAGGAAGAATACCGAATGTGACCTCACAGGACCAGAGTTTGTGGACCAGCTTCATCATTGCCCTAAATTCTCTGAGCTTTGGTTTTCTAACCTGTAAAATGGCTGTAATGGTCTTTCTGGTGGCTTAGGGTTTAAGTGAAAAAATTTATTTATTTATTTATTTTTTAAATTTATTTATTTATTTATTTATTTATTTATTTATTTATTTATTTATTTATGATAGTCACAGAGAGAGAGAGAGAGAGAGAGAGAGAGGCAGAGTCACAAGCAGAGGGAGAAGCAGGCTCCATGCACCGGCAGCTCGACGTGGGATTCGATCCCGGGTCTCCAGAATCGCGCCCTGGGCCAAAGGCAGGCGCCAAACCACTGCGCCACCCAGGGATCCCATAAGTGAAAAAATTTAATGGAAACACTTTGCAGCTTATATACATACATGTGTATGTGTATATTTGTATTTTAAAAATTATATTTAAAATATATTAAAATATTTTTAAAAAACAAAAAGCTTCTCTAGCAAAGGAGAGCAGAAGATTCTCTATCATCATCAGTTTTTGTTCCAAGCTTTCCAGTCTTCAGCCTTTTTTTTTTTGTCTTTAGCTTCTGAATAGTTTTTCATTGACGAGGTGTGCTGTGCCAACTACCCAAAGGCGGTTTTATACAGTTGTGTGTGGGCCAATTCAGCCTTTTCTTGGTAGACAGTAGTCATTTTTTTCCTGTTTATTATGTATCTACCTTCTACTCTTAGTTATAAAAATTACACACATTCACAACAGAGAATAAAGAAATGTATACAGAAATCATCTATAACTTTATAATACAGGAAAATCCTGACCCAAGATTTTGCTTCATTTTCTCGAGGCTTTGTTCCATGTTGTCTTAGCTTGGATTGCTTTACAAAATATCACTAGCTGGGTGGCTCAAATAACACATTTTTTCCCTCACAGATCTGGAGGCTGGGAAGTCCAGCATCAAGGTGCTAGTAGGATTGGGGTCTGATGAGAGCTGCCTCTTGAGTTGTAGACAGCCACCTTCTCTCCGTTGTTCTCACATGATCTTTCTTTGGTGCCTGACTCTGTGCATGCAGGGATGGGAAAGAAAGAACAAGAGTAAACTTTCTGGTGTCTTATTGGATACTAATCCTATTGGATCTGAGTACCCCTATTATGACCTCATATAACCTTAATTACTTCCTTTGAGGCTCTGTCTCCAAATACAGCCACACTGGGGCTTATGGTTTGAACATAGTGAATTTTGCAGGATATGAATATTCAGTCTGTATTGTATGTCATACACATATGTATGTATACTGGACATCATCTGTAATTATTATGCTATGTAATATGTAAAATTCAATACCATTTTTTAACCATTAGTATTTTTTCATTTTTTACAAAAATATTTTATTTATTCATGAGAGACACATAGAGGCAGAGGCAGAGGGAGAAGCAGGCCCTATGCAGGAAGCCTGATGTGGACCCGATCCTAGGCTGCAGGATCACGCCCTGAGCTAAAGGCAGAGGCTCAACCGCTGAGCCACACAGGCGTCCTGCCACTAATATTTTTTTCATGCCATTCAGAATTTTAGGAGAACTTCCTATCAACTGCCTAACAGAAATCCCTATTATAATATTTTCCCACCATGCCTCTGTTGTTGAGCTTTGAATTAATTAGGATATTGAACTAATAAATAACTTTGTACATGTACCTCATTTTGATATTCTCTTTGAGATATTTAATTTAGCAAAAATGTTTTTAAAGTTTTTATTCCCTAAACATTTTGTTCCTAATTCCTAGTTTTACTATATTGTCAGAAAATGTTGCATACATGATATATGCATTTAGAGACTTATTGAAGCTTTCTCTGTAGCTCACTATCAATTTTTATAAATGTTTCATGGGCAGATGAAAAGAATGTATATTTGGTGATAGTAGGGTACATTGTTTGATGTATTTCTATTAATCCCATCCTATTAATTTTACTCAAATCCTCTTATTTTTCCTCTTAATCTATCAAAGAGTTGGTGTTTAAGTGCTCCACAATTATGTGTTTATCAATTTTCCTGTGTTTCCAATAATTTTTGCTTTTTATAGTTTGATGTCAAGTTATTTGACATATAAAAATTTATGACTGTTTTCATTGTGGATTGTAACTTATAAAAAGTGACATTTTATGTTTTGTTCAATGCTTTTTGCTTGGAATAAAAGCTTTTCAGAATTTAACTTTGCTATTTCTGCACTGCATTGTTTTGCACTGGACTGAAAAATCTTTATTCTTTATTTTACACCGTTTATAAAAACTATTTTGCTTTATGCCTGTTTCTTATAGGAAGCATATAGTAAGATTTGAATTTGTAGTACAATTGGAGACTCTTTTTATTTTAGTGGGGTAGTTAAACTCCTTATATTTATTTCATGATTTATTTGTTTTTATATTTCATACCTATTTTGTGCTTCCTATTTTTATGCTTCTTGCTTTTTCTTTTCTATATGGAATATATTTTATATCCTTTTATATTCTTCAGTGATTTGGAAAATAGGTCCTATTTTAAATTATGTTACTGATTACCTTTGAGTATTAGAAACATTTAAATATGTACTTAAAAAAGTTTTTGTGATACTAAAGAAAATGCATTAAATACATATGTTTAATATCGAATACAGATGGTCCCTGGCTTATGATGATTTTATTTAAAATTTGTTTGACTTTATGATGGTGTGAAAGCGATAAACATTCAGTAGAAACTTGACTTTGGATTTTGATTTTTACCTAGGCTAGCGGTATATGGCATGGTCCTCATGATGCTGTGCAGTGGCAGTGAGCTGAAGCTCCTAGTCAGCTATGTGATCACAAGGGTAAATAACCAAACCAATACACTAACCAACATTTGGTACCCATATAACCATACTGTTTGTTACTTTCAGTATTCAATAGGTTTTATGACATACCCAATACTGTGTTGTAAAATAGCCTCTATATTAGGTGACTTTGCTTAACCATGGGTCATGTAAGTGTTGTGAACACATCTAAGGTAGGCTAAGTTATGACGGTTGATAGGTTAGGTTTGTTAAAGGTACTTTTGACTTTTTTTAAAAAGATGTTATTTATTTGAGATAGAGTGTGCATGAGCAAGGAGGAGGGGTGGTAGGAGAGGGAGAAGCAGGCTCTCTGCTGAGCAGGGAGCCTTATGTGGGGCTCCATCCCAGGACCCTGGGATCATGACCTGAACCAAAGGCAGATGCTGAACCACTGAGCCACCCAGGTGCCCCTATTTCCTTATAGTTTTGATGCACTTATTGCAACGTGATATTTTTTACTTAGGTTTTTATTTTTAATCTAGCATGACTATCTTTTTTTTATTTGAAGCATTCAGTCCATTTAAATTTAATGTAATTACTATGTTTTTGTTTAAGTCTACCACCTTATTTTGTAGTTTTCACTTATTCAATCTATTCTGTTTCTTGTCCTTTCTTCCTTTTTTTGAAATTATGGAATATTAAAATTTAAAACATGTTTTCTTTCAGCCAGTTTGGAAGTACTTACTGTGTTTTTATTCCTTTGGTGGTTATCTGATATACTATTTTTAAAAAAGATTTTATTTATTTATTCATGAGAGACACACAGAAAGAGATGGAGAAGCGGGTGCCTTGCAGGGAGCCTGATGCAGGACTCGATCTCTGGGCCAGGGATCACACCCTGAGCCGAAGGCAAGACGCTCAACCACTGAGCCACCCAGGCATCCCTATCTGAGATACTATTAGACATGTACCTAATTTATTAAAGTCTGACGTTAATTGATATCCTTCACCTCCTCCTAATAATGAAGCACCTTTAGGTATTATAGTGTTATTATCACCTTCCTGGCTTATGTGTTTTTGTTGCCATATTTATTTTTTTATTCCTTTTGAGACATTTAAAATTACTGTTTTATATAGTCAATATTTAGATTTACCCACATATTCAGTATGTTGTGAGTTCTTCATTTCATCTTGAATCTCAGTCCTTCTATCTGGGATTATTTTCTTTCTACCTGAAGTATATCCTTTAGAATTCTCTTTGTTTAAAATCTGCTCATAGTGAATTCTCAGTCATTGTTGGTGAAAATGTTTTTATTTCACCCTCATTTTTGAAAGGTACTGTTTTTTTGGCCAGGAATAGATTTCTAGATGGAACACTTGTTTCCTTTCAGTACATTGAGATAACATTATGACTTTTGGGTGCTATTGCTGCTATTGAGGATTGGTTATCAGGGTAACTGTTTCTCCTTAGGTAGAAGTGATCTATATTTTAGGGATAAATTTTTTCTCTCTCTAATGTCCTTTAATTTATCTATGTTGGAATTGGGCATGGGCATGGATATCTTTTTGTTCAGACTTTTAAAGGATTTGTTTGGCTTTTAAATCTGTAGATTGGTGTCTTTCATTAATTCTGGAAAATTCTCAGTCATTATTATTTAAAATATTACCATTCCCCTATTGTCTATCCTTTTCCTTGTTGAAATTTTGATTTATATTCTGAATCATTTCTTCTGTCCTCCCTCATATACTAATTTTTTATTTAGTTATATTTATCAGTGGTTATAACCATATGTTGTTTTTAATCCAAGAAGTACCTAGACATTCTGTTTATTTAAAAAACATATGCTATTACTTGTCATAGCATCCTTGCAGAGATTTATTGCAAATATTTTTTAAAGATTGTATTTATTCATGAGAGACACACAGAGAGAGGCAGAGACCTAGAGGGAGAAGCAGGCTCTCTGTGGGGGGCCCCATGCAGAACTTGATCCCAGGAATCTGGGATCATGACCTGAGCCAAAGGCAGACACTCAACCACTGAGCCACCCAGGTACCCTGCAGATATTTTAAAACTGGTATGTCATTTCTTTAAACACTGTAAGAGTAATTTTATTATAATGTAGCCTGATAATAATTCCAGTATCTGAAGTCTTTGTGCATCTTTTTCTGTTCTTTCTTACTTCTGCTGGCTCTCGTTCCTTTTACTTAATCTGTTCTATTATTTTTGACTGAATTAATGTCATTGTCTTCAAATTATTTTTAGAGATTGAAGCATAGTATGAAGGTATATTCAGAGGGGATTTATTTTTATTTCTCTTGCACACACAGGGGAACCACCAGTCTAGAACCACATTAAATTCATGCTCTGAGGTTTTTTTCCCTTCCAACCAAGTTATGTGAATTTCCTTTACACATCTTTTTAAAAATCTATTTGTATTTGCAACTTCTCAGCTATGTTTTTTTAAGTGAAGTGTAATTGACAATGTTACATTAGTTTCAAATGTACAGCATAGTGATTCCACAACTCTATACCTTATGCTGTGCTCACCATAAGTGTGCTATCATCTGTCACCATACAATGCAAATATAATACCAATGACTATATTCCCTATAGCGTACATTTCATCCCTGTGATTTACTCATCCCAAAGCCAGAAGCTGTATCTCCCACTCCCATTCACTCACTCACCCATTTTGTACCCCACTTCCCAACCATCAGTTTGTTTTGTATTTATAGATATATTTATGCTTTTCATTTGTTTTGTTTTTTAGTGAAACCATGAGGTATTTGTCTGACTTATTTTACTTAGCATAATGCCCTCTACATCTATCCATATTGTTACAAATGGTAAGATCTCATTTTTTTATTCCTGAGTAATATTTCACTGTATATGCATACCACATCTTCTTTATCCCTTTGTTGATGGACATTTGGTTTGCTTCTATATCTTGGCTATTGTAAATAATGCTGCAATAAATATAGTAGTGTATATATATATGTATTTTTGAACTAGAGCTTTTTATTTTTTATTTCTTCTTCTTCTTCTTTCTTCTCTTTTGTAAATCCTGAGTAGTAGAATTACTGGATCATGGGGTATTTCTATTTTTAATTTTTAAAGAAATTTCCATACTGTTTTCCACAATGGCTGCACCAATTTACATTCTTAGCAACAGTGCATGAAGGTTCATTTTTCTCCACAGTTTTGCCAACATCTGTTGTTTCTTGTGTTTTTGATTCTAGCCATTATGACAGGTGTGAGGTGATACCTCATTGTGGGTTTTGATTTGCATTTCCCTAGTGATGAATGATGCTGAGCATCTTTTCATGTGTCTATTGGTTGTATATATTTGGAAAGCATCTATTCAGGTCTTCTGTTAATTTTTTGATTGGATTTTTTTTGGTATTGAGTTATAAGAGTTCTTTATATATTTTGTATATTAATCCTTTATTGGCTATATCATTTGCAAATATCTTTTCCCATTCAGTAGGTTGCCTTTTCTTCTTTATGATGGTTTCCTTTGCTATACAAAAGCTTTTTGTGTGGTCCCAATAGTTTGTGTTTGTTTCCTTTGCCTAAGTGGACTTGTCTAGAAAAAGGTTGCAAAGGTTGATATCAAAGGAATTATTGCCTAGAGTTGTTGTTGTTGTTGTTGTTTAGGAATTTTATGGCTTCAGGTCTCACATTTAGGTTTTTAGTCTATTTTGAGTTAATTTTTGTGTGTGATATTAGGAAGCAGTCCAGTTTCATTCTTTTACATATTGTCCAGTTTGCCAGCACCATTTATTGAAGAGACTGTTTTTTCCTTATGTTCTTGCCTCCTTTGTTATATGTTAATTGACATACAAGTGGGTTTATTTCTGGGTGCTCTATTCATTTGATATCTGTCTATTTTTGTGCTGGTGTCATAGTATTTTGATTACCACAGCTTTGCAATAGACCTTGAAATGTGGGGTTGTGATAACTTCCTCAGCTTTGTTCTTTCTGAAAATTGCTTTGACTATCTGGGGTCTTTTGTGGTTCCATGTAAATTTTAATATTCATTGTAGTTCTATGAAAAAAGCTGTTGGTATTTTCATAGGGTTTGCATTGACTCTGTAGATTGCCTTGGGTAATTTGGACATTTTAACAATATTCTATAAGTATAGAATATTTTTTGCATTTGTGTCATCTTCAGTTTCTTTCATCAGTATTTTGTCATTTTCAGAGTACAAGTCTTTCACCTCCTTGGTTAAGTTAATTCTTGCATTTGTAAATGGAATTGTTTTCTTAATTTCTTTCTGCTACTTTATTGTTAGAGTATAGAAACACAATATTTCTGAATATTGATTTTATATCCTGCAAATTTCCTCAGGTTTTGTTTTTGGTTCCCTCCTCCCCCTTTAGGTCAGTGTCAAAATAACTTTCCTACTATTCTGAGGTGGTGGTGAGAGGTGATTTACTTCCTGCTCACTCTTACCTTGAAGTTTGCAGTCTTTTGGGGTCCCAGCCTTATGTAAGGAGGGTCATCAGATAAATGTTGAAGTGACTTCTGCCTGTTTTGTCTAGTTTAGGCCCTGAAGTTTAATATCAAAAGTAAAGCTCAAGTTTGGTGGCAGCAGAGTGGAGTGGAGCAGAGCAGGGGTGAGTACAGGAGAGAGAGAGACATCCTCAGGACACAGACTGCTTTAATGTTTCCCTGACTGGGTTTTAAAAAATGTTATTTAAATTCAATTTGCGGGGATCCCTGGGTGGCTCAGCGGTTTGGCGCCTGCCTTTGAGTGGGCCACATCCTGGAGTCCCGGGATCGAGTCCCGCGTTGGGCTCCCGGCATGGAGCCTGCTTCTCCCTCCTCCTGTGTGTCTGCCTCCCTCTCTCTCTCTCTGTCTATCATAAATAAATAAAAATAAATAAATCTTTAAAAAAATAAATTCAATTTGCCGACATACAGTATAACACCCAGTGCTTGTCTCATCATGTGCCCTCCTTAGTGCCTGTCATCCAGTTATCCCATCCCCCCATCCACCTCCCCTTCTGCAACCCTTTGTTTGTTTCCCAGAGTTAGGAGCCTCTCATGGTTTATCTTCCTCTCCAATTTTTCCCAATTCAGTTTCCCCCCTTTCCTTATAGTCCCTTTCTATTTCTTATATTCCACATATGAGTGAAACCATATGATGATTGTCTTTCTCTGATTGACTTATTTCACTCAGCATAATACCCTCCAGTTCCATCCACGTTGATGTAAATGGTAGGTATTCATCCTTTCTGATGGCTGAGTAGTATTCCATTGTATATAGGTTAACCACAACTTCTTTATCCATTCATCTGTTGAAGGACATTGTGGCTACTTCCACAGTTTGGCTATTGTGGATATTGCTGCTATGAACATTGGGTGCAGGTGGCCTGTCATTTCACTATATATATGTATCTTTGGGGTAAATATCCAGGTAGTGCAATTGCTAGGAACCAGCACGTTTACTGACCAGGCAGCACTGAAAAATTCCAAGACTGAGAGAAAATAGTATGCAGAATTTCATGTTTTTTTCCTTATGATTCATTTCTTTTTCCCTGTCTTAGCTATAATATTTTATCAACTCTTTGTTTTAAAATTTTTCCTTTTGGGGGATCCCTGGGTGGCTCAGCATTTTAGTGCCTGCCTTCAGCCCAGGGCCTGATCCTGGAGACCTGGGATCGAGTCCCACATTGGGCTCCCTGCATGGAGCCTGCTTCTCCCTCTGCCTGTGTCTCTGCCTCTCTCTCTCTCTCTCTCCCCTCTCTCTCATGAATAAATAAAATCTTAAAAAATAATTTTTTTTCTTTTTAGCTCAACACCCTATCTGGGTTTCCAATCCCACACTTTGGGCTGGTACTTCATTGGTATGCCATCAGGTCATCTTTGCTTTTAAAGAGATTTAAGTAATACCTTCCTGGAGTTTCAGTTGTTTCCAGCAGGATTCTTGTTCCAAATTATTAGCCCCTGATAATCTTACAAGGATAAAAATGGCAAATAAAATATATTTGACCCTGGATATAAGGATAAGGAATTTTATATGTATTTTACTTTTTTTCCAACTATCACCCTTCTATTCTGCTCTCAGATTTGTCTGTTCTTTTGCCAGTATCACACTGTCTGGATTACTGTATCTTTATAGTAAGTCTTGAAGTTGGGTAATGTCCATTCCAACTTATTCTTTTTCTTCAATATTGTGTTAGCTATTCTAGGTCTTTTTCCTCTTCATATAAACCTTGAGTCAAAATAACTTGCTGGGATTTTGATTGGTATTGCATTGAATCTAGTTCTGAAGAACTGGCATTGTTAGTCTTTCTATCCAGGAACATCTCTGTATTTATTTGGTGGTTCTTTGATATCTTTCATCAAAGCTTCATAGTTTTCCTTATATAGATTTTGTACGTATTTTGTTAGATTTATACCTAAGTATTTCATTTTGAGAGAGCAATAAAGTAAATTGTATTATTTTTTATTTCAAGTTACACTTTTTCATTGGTGTATAGGAAAACAATTGACATTTTAAAATTTTATTTTTATATTATTTTTTACTTAATTCATTTTATTTATTGATTGATTTATTTCTGAACATAAATATTAAAAAATTTTTTTATTGGAGTTTATTTTGCCAACATTTAGCATAACACCCAGTGCTCATCCTGTCAAGTGACCCCCTCAGTGCCCATCACCCAGTCACCCCAACTCCCACCCAACTCCATTTCCACTACCCCTTGTTCATTTCCCAAAGTTAGGTGTCTCTCATGTTTTGTCACCCTCACTGATAATTTCACTCATTTTCCCCTGCTTTCTCTTTTTTTCCCTTTCACTAATTTTTATATTCCCCAAATGAATGAGACCATATAATGTTTGTCCTTTTCTGATTGACTTATTTCACTCAGCATAATACCCTCCAGTTCCATCCACATTGAAGCAAATAGTGGGTATTTGTCGTTTCTAATGGCTGAGTAATATTCCATTGTATACAGATACCAACTCTTCTTTATCCATTCACCTTTTGATGGACACTGAAGCTCCTTCCACAGTTTGGCTATTGTGGACATTGCTGCTATAAACATTGGGGTGCCATTTCACTGTATCTGTATATTTGGGGTAAATCCCCAGGAGTGCAATTGCTAGGTCATAGGGCAGATCTATTTTTAACTCTTTGAGGAACCTCCACACAGTTTTCCAGAGTGGCTGCACCAGTTCACATTCCCACCAACAGTGCAAGGGTGTTCCCCTTTCTCCACATCCTCTCCAACACTTGTCGTTTCCTGTTTTGCTAATTTTCACATTCTCACTGGTGTGAGGTGGTATCTCATTGTGGTTTTGATTTGTATTTCCCTGATGGCCAATGATGTGAAACATTTTCTCATGTGCTTGTTGGCCATGTGTTTGTCTTCTTTGATGAAATTTCTGTTCATGTCTTGTGCCCATTTCATGATTGGATTGTTTGTTTCCTTGCTGTTGAGTTTAATAAGTTCTTTATAGATCTTGGATACTAGCCCTTCATCTGATAGGTCATTTGCAAATATCTTCTCCCATTCTGTAGGTTGTCTTTTAGTTTTGTTGACTGTTTCTTTTGCAGTGCAGAAGCTTCTTATCTTGATGAAGTCCCAATAATTCATTTTTGCTTTTGTTTCTCTTGCCTTCGTGGATGTATCTTGCAAGAAGTTGCTGTGGCCAAGTTCAAAAAGGGTGTTGCCTGTGTTCTCCTCTAGGATTTTGATGGAATCTTGTCTCACATTTAGATCTTTCATCCATTTTGAGTTTATCTTTGTGTATGGTGTAAGAGAATGGTCTAGTTTCATTTTTCTGCATGTGGCTGTCCAATTTTCCCAACACCATTTATTGAAGAGACTTTTTTCCAGTGGGTAGTCTTTCCTGTTTTATCGAATATAGTTGACCATAAAGTTGAGGACCCATCTCTGGATTCTCTATTCTGTTCCATTGATCTAGGTGTCTGTTTTTGTGCCAGTCCCACAATGTCTTGATGACCACAGCTTTGTTGTACAACCTGAACTCTGGCATTGTGATGCCCCTGGCTATGGTTTTCTTTTTTAATATTCCCCAGGCTATTTGGGATATTTTCTGATTGCACACAAATCTTAAGATGATTTGTTCCAAATCTCTGAAGAAAGTCTACGGTATTTTGATAAGGATTGCATTAAGTGTCTAAATTGCCCTGGGTAACATTGACATTTTCCCAATATTAATTCTTCCAATCCATGAACATGGAATATTTTTCCATCTCTTTGTGTCTTCCTCAATTTCTTTCAGAAGTGTTCTGTAGTCTTTAGGGTATAGATCCTTTACTTCTTTGGTTAGGTTTATTCCTAGGTATCTTATGCTTTTGGGTACAATTGTAAATGGGATTGACTCCTTAATTTCTCTTTCTCCAGTCTCATTGTTAGCATATAGAAATGCCACTGACTTCTGGCCATTGATTTTGTATCCCGCCACACTGCCGAATTGTTATATGAGTTATAGCAATCTTGGGGTGGAGTCTTTTGTGTTTTCTATGTACGGTATCATGTCATCTGCAAAGAGGGAGAGTTTGACTTCCTCTTTGCCAATTTGAAAGCCTTTTATTTCTTTTGTTGCCTGATTGCGGAGGCTAGGACGTCTAGTACTATGTCGAATAGCAGTGGTGAGACTGGACATCCCTATCGTGTTCCTGATCTTAGGGGAAAGACTCCCAGTGTTTCCCCATTGAGAATGATATTTGCTGAGGGCTTTTAATTATGGCTTTTAAGATGCTAAGGAATGTTCTCTCTATCCCTACACTCTCAAGAGTTTTGATCAGGAATGGATGCTGTGTTTTGTCAAATGCTTTCTCTGCATCTATTGCGAGGATCATAGTGTTCTTGTTTTTTCTCTTGTTTATATGATCTATCACATTGATTGCTTTATGAATGTTGAACCAGCCTTGCCTTCCAGGGATAAATCCCACTTGGTCATGGTGAATAATCTTCTCAATGTACTGTTGGATCCTATTGGCTAGTATTTTGTTTTTTTTTTTTTTAATTTTTATTTATTTATAATAGAGAGAGAGAGAGAGAGAGAGAGAGAGAGAGAGGCAGAGACATAGGCAGAAGGAGAAGCAGGCTCCATGCACCGGGAGCCCGACGTGGGATTCGATCCCGCGTCTCCAGGATCGCGCCCTGGGCCAAAGGCAGGCGCTAGACCACTGCGCCACCCAGGGATCCCTGGCTAGTATTTTGTTGAGAATTTTTGCATCTGTGTTCATCAGGGATATTGGTCTATAACTCTTCTTTTTGGTGGGATCTTTGTCTGGTTTTGGAATTAAGGTGATGCTGGATTCATAGAATGAGTTTGGAAGTATTCCTTCCCTATCTTTCGAAACAGCTTTAGTAGAATAGGTATAGTTTCTTCTTTAAACGTTTGATAGAATTCCCCTGGGAAGCCATCTGGCCCTGGACTTTTGTGTCTTGGGAGGTTTTTGATGACTGCTTCAATTTCCTCCCTGGTTATTGGCCTGTTCAGGTTTTCTATTTCTTCCTGTTCCAGTTTGGTAGTTGGTGGTTTTCCAGAAATGCGTCCATTTCTTCTAGATTGCCTAATTTATTGGCGTATAGCTGCTCATAATAAGTTTTTAAAAATCATTTGTATTTCCTTGGTATTGGTGGTAATCTCTCCTTTCTCATTCATGAATTTATTAATTTGAGTCTTTTCTGTCTTCTTTTTAATAAGGCTGGCTAATGGCTTATCTATCTTATTAATTTTTTTCAAAGAACCAACTCCTGGTTTTGTTGATCTATTCCACAGTTCTTCTGGTCTCTATTTCATTGAGTTCTGTTCGAATCTTTATTAACTGTCTTCTTCTGCTGGGTGAAGGTTTATTTGCTGTTCCTTCTCCAGCTCCTTTAGGTGCCAGGTTAGCTTTTGTATTTGAGTTCTTTCCAATTTTTGGATATATGCTTGTATTGCGATGTATTTCCCCCTCAGGACGGTTTTTGCTGTATCCCAAAGATTTTGAACGGTTGTATCTTCATTCCCATTAGTTTCCATGAATCTTTTAAATTCTTCTCTAATATCCTGGTTGACCCTTTCATCTTTTAGCAGGATGGTCTTTAACCTCCATGTGTTTGAAATCCTTCCAAACTTCTTCTTGTGGTTTAGTTCTAGTTTCAAAGCATTATGGTCTGAAAATATGCAGAGTATGATCCCAAACGTTTGGTATCAATTAAGACCTGATTTGTGACCCAGTACGTGGTCTATTCTGGAGAAAGTTCCATGTACATTTGAGAATAATGTGTATTCAGTTGCATTTGAATGTGAAGTTCTGTAAATACCTGTGAAATCCATCTGGTCCAGTGGTCCAGTGTATCATTTAATGCTCTTGTTTCTTTGGAGATGTGTTTAGAAGATCTATCAAATATAGAAAGCACTGTGTTCAAGTCTCCAAGTATAAGTGTATTATTATCTAAGTATGTCTTAACTTTGGTTATTAATTGATATAGTTGGCAGCTCCCGCATTCGGAGCATGAATATTTATAATTGTTAGGTCCTCTTGTTGGATAGGTCCTTTAAGTATGATATAGTGTCCCTCTTCATCTCTCACTACAGTCTTTGGGATAAACTTTAATTTATCTGATTTGAGGATGGCTACCCTTGCTTTCTTTTGAGGACCATTTGAATGGTAAATGGTTCTCCAACCTTTTATTTTCAGGCTGTAGGTGTCCTTCTGTCTAAAATGAGTCTCTTGTAGACAGCAAATAGATGGGTCCTGCTTTTTTATGCAGTCTGAAACCCTGCGCCTTTTGATGGGTTCATTTAGCCCATTCACATTCAGAGTTACTATTGAAAGATATGAATTTAGTGTCATCATGATACCTATTCAGTCCCTGTTTTTGTGGATTGTTTCCTTGGGCTCCCTCTTTCTTTTACAGAGTCCTCCTTAATATTTCTTGCAGAGCTGGTTTGGTGGTCACATATTCTTTCAGTTTCTGTCTATCTTGGAAGCTCTTTATTTGTCCTTCTATTTTGAATGAGAGCCTTGTTGGATAAAGTATTCTTGGCTGCATGTTCTTCTCATTTAGGACCCTGAATATATCCTGCCAGCCTTTTCTGGCCTGCCAGTTCTCTGTGGAAAGGTCTGCTGTTAACCTAATACTTCTCCCCACAAAGGTTAGGGATCTCTTGTCTCTTGCTGCTTTAAAGATCTTCTCTTTATCTTTGGAATTTGCAAGTTTTACTATTAAATGTCAGGGTGTTGAACAGTTTTTAATGATTTTAGGGGGGGATCTCTCTATTTCGATCTGAATACCTGCTTCTCTTCAAGTTAGGGAAGTTCTCAGCTATGAGTGTGTTCAAATACACTTTATGGTCCTCTGTTCCTTTTGGCGCCCTCTGGAACCCCAATTAAATGTAGACTTTTCCTTCTGAGGCTGTCATTTATTTCCCTTAAACTATCTTCATGATCTTTTAATTGTTTTTCTATTTTTTCCTCAGTTTCCTTCCTTGCCGTCAACTTGTCTTCTGTGTCAACTCAGTCTTTCTCCTACCTCGTTAACCCTCATCATTAGGACCTCCAGTTTGGATTGCATCTCATTTAATTGATTTTTAATTTCGGCCTGATTAGATCTAAATTCTGCAGTCATGAAGTTTCTTGAATCCTTTATGCTTTTTATGAGAGCCACCTGTAGCTTTATAATTGTGCTTCTGAATTGGCTTTCTGATATCAAATTGTAATCCAAATTCTGTAACTGTGGGAGACAGTACTGTTTCTGATTCTTTCTTTTGCGGTGGTTTTTTTCCTTCTAATCATTTTGCTCAGTGCAGAGTGGCTAAAAACAAGTTGTACTGGAAAAAGGAAAAAAAGAAAAAAAATTGGGGGTGGGACAAAAAAAACTCAAAAAAAAACAAGGAGGGGTACCCTCTGATTCTATATACTGTAAGTCCCTAGACTCCCCCTGGAACTTTCTAGTTTTGCTTGGTCAAGAACTTGCTCTTTCCCTGTCCTTCCAGCTGGTATTCTGGGGGAGGGGCCTCCTGTGCTGATTCTTAGGTGTGTGCACCTGGGGGAGATACCCAGCCCCCTGCCAGGTGTACGGTTCAGTGGGAGCTGTTTATCCTGTGAGGCCCCTGCTCCCTGGTGGCCCCGCTCTGTCTCAGGCACAAGGTGACACCCGGAGGAACAACAAAAGTGGTGGTGGCCTTTTCTCCAGCTCTGGAGTCAGCTCGCACAGTAACTACCGCAGTCTCCCAGTCAGCAGGGGCCTGGATGCTCCGGGGGCGGGGGGCACTGACCTGCATATCTCGGCGCCGCCCGGCGGCAGGAGTGTCCTTGCTGTCCTGTGTCCTCCCGGCCTCCGCGTGTCCCGGGGGAGCGTAGGATCCTGGGCTGTGTCCCCAGCGCCCTGGGCTCCAGGGCCTGCGCCCCGGGAATCGCGCTCCCGGGCGCGCAGCCCCCTCCGCACGGAGCCTCCGCCCAGAGCTGCTCCTGGGCTCGCTGGGGGCGCACTGCAGCCCTTTAGGGAGCTTGGCTGTGGTGTGTGGCTCTCTCCCCCCGGGCGCAGGTCCTCTGTTAGTGCCCCTGGGAACCTGAGGGCATCCGCGCCCCTCCGGGTATCTTGCCCGAGCTCCCTGCAAGCGCCTGCGCGTCCGTCCGGGAAGATTGGTGAAGCTCCTGCTTCTCAGGCCTGGGCTCTCCTGTCCTGGGGGCTCTCTCCGGGGGGCCTTAGCCTGGCTGCTCACTCGGCCCCTCCCCCTTGGATGGTTTTTTATTTATTTTTTTCCCATCTTCCTACCTTGATAGAAGCGTGAACTCTTCTCACTGTAGCATTCCAGCTGTTCTCTCTCTCTTAAAAGATTTATTTATTTATTTATGATAGACACACAGAGAGAGAGAGGCAGAGACACAGGCAGAGGGAGAAGCAGGCTCCATGCATGGAGCCTGACGTGGGACTCTATCCCGGGACTCCAGGATCACACCCTCCGCCAAAGGCAGGTGCTAAACTGCTGAGCCACCCGGGGATCCCTCAGCTGTTCTCTTTTTAATTTTTTTTTTAATTTTTATTTATTTATGATCGTCACAGAGAGAGACAGAGGCAGAGACATAGGCAGAGGGAGAAGCAGGCTCCATGCACCGGGAGCCCGAGGTGGGACTCGATCCCGGGTCTCCAGGATCGGCCCTGGGCCAAAGGCAGGCGCCAAACCGCTGCGCCACCCAGGGATCCCAGCTGTTCTCTTTTTAAATCTCAGGCCGAATTCGTAGGTTTTCAGGATGATTTGAAAGTTATCTAGGTAATTTGGTGGGGACGGGTGACTTGGGGACCCTACTCTTCTGCAGTCTTGCCCCGCCTCTCACAATTGACTTTTACATATGAATCCTGTGTTGTGCAGCCTTGCTGTATTTAATCACTTATTATGTCCAAGAGTGTGGTGATTTTTTTTTCCTTTTGGATTTTCTACATAAATGTCATCTGTGAACAAAGGCAGTTTTATTTCTTCCTTCCCAATTTGTACATCTTTATTTTTTATTGCATTAGGTAGGATGTTATATATCCTTACATATATTTATTTTTTACAAAAGGGAAATAATGGAGTATATTTATAAAATCTTTGCATATCTTTCCTTTACACATTGAAGAATATTTGGCTGGGTATTGGATTATATAACTTTTTCTTTTTAAATATCTTGTTTAAAAATTTTTTAGTATAATTATTACATAATGTTATATTAGTTTCAGGTGTACATCAAAGTGATTCCACAACTCTGTACCTTGTGCTATGCTCACTGCGAGTATAGTCACCATCCATCACCCTACAGTGCTATTACAATATCATTGACTACATTCCTATGCTGTACCTTGAATGCCTGTAATTTATTCATTCCATTACTGGAAGACTGTATCTCTTGCTCTTCATCACTCATTTTACTTCCCTACCCCTGTTCCCTCTGGCAACCATCAGTCTGTTCTCTGTATTTTATAGGTCTGATTCTGTTTTTTATTTGTGTTTTAGATTCTACATGAGTGAAATCATGTCATATTTGTCTTTGTCTGATTTATTTCATTTAGCCTAATACCCTCTAGGTCCACCCACATTGTTGCAAATGGTTCCCCCCCTCGAAGAAATGCACACACACACATACACACACAACCAAAAATCCCTCATCCTTTTTTATGGATATGTAATATTCCATTATATGTTTATCTCACATCTGCTTAATCCTTTCATCTGTTGGTAGACACTTAGGTTCCTTCTATATCTTGGCTATTATAACTAATGCTGCAATAAGTGTAGGGGTGCATATATCTTTTCAAATTAGTGTTTTCATTAAAGCTGTTTAGTTTTGAAATAAAGTTATCTAATGATATTCTATTGTGGAAGAGTAGAAATTAGCACTCTAACACTTCAGCCACTTTTAATCTCCACAATGCTTTGCAATTTTTAAAAAGATTTTAATTATTTATTTATTCATGAGAGAGGGAGAGACATAAAGCAGAGGGAGAAGCAGGCTCCTCTTGGGGATTCCGATGAGGGATGAGATCCCTAGACTCTGGGATCACGTCCGAGCTGAAGGCAGATGCTCAACCACTGAACCACCCAGATGTCCCTGCTTTGTAATTTTTATTTTATTTTATCTTTTTACCGGTGAGAATATTTCCTTGTGAAAATCTCATTTTCTTCTGCCTCTTAAAGTTGGAATGAAGCCTGATGTCAGCTCAGTTTCTATTCCTCTGTAGGCAACATTTTTTTTTTGACTAGATGATCATCTGATTGTTAAGTTCATCCTTAAATAATTAGAAGGTCCTAGATTTTATTTATTGGTGAGTTTTTACATAATACAATACCCTACATAATTTAGGGTGCTCTTTAATTCATAAGAGCACCCTAAATTTTCAGTGCATCATGCTTCAGCATACTATTGGCAGGAAACTTTCTTCTGAGCCCCATTATGACAATCTCTAGGGATACTTGCATTTCAGCCTCACTGTCCCACAGGTCTCACCAATTTCTGAATCCAGTCAGAAACTCTTGGGCTCCCAGATGTTTGTTTCACATTAAATCAGAGCCAATTCCTACAGCTCTAATCATCCCTGTTCCATTAACTGTTGCTATTCTCTTACAGATAGCCTCACACTGCTTATACCAGTGCTGCCCAAGGACACTGCCTAAGGTACCATCGCTGACATCCTCTGGGCTGTCAGTCTCTATGGCCCCTTGTTTTTCTGGCTTATGTGGAGGTCACCTTCCTCTGCTCCTGTCCAGTTGTCAGTGTGCATTTCCAAAGCAGAACTAAGCATTAATGCCCTTGTCTCTCCCACTGGGCTCTCCCAAAGTTCTACAAAATTCAAGAGATGTACTTGTGAGCTTATTTTAAGTATTTTTGAGCCTTCTGCAACAATTGAGAAGCTCTTAGAACATCCTAGGACCAACAGTTAGGAGGCCTGTTTGCCTAGGGCATGCAGACATGTTCTGGAAGGTCTGGAGGAGGACATGTGTCCTAACTCCACATGTCAGCCTATTAGTCTGTTCTGACCTAGCTAAAATGCCCCATTATGTTTCAATTTAAAAAAATGTCAGGGGCATGTGTATAGGTGAGAATCTTTATTGTTAACTATGCTCATTATGGTTTTGTATATTGTCTAATGAGCATTTAGGTAGGGCTGGGGTGGGGACAGAGTGGGAGTTCTTCTATTTGAGCCCCATGTCTCAAAAGCTTTCCGCAGATGCAAAGTATAATCCAGAATGCATTGCTACCTGTTACTGCCTCTTGCTTGCACATTGAAGGACACCATGCTCCCCTGCTAGGTCATTTAATTAGGAATTCTAGCTCTTGGAATACAGGGAAACGAGGAAGGACTGTACCTCAGCTGCCTCAAGAGTGCTATCAATGCGATTTCCTGGCTAATTCAGATGTTCCATGTCTGATCCAGGAGAAGAGGCAGAAATGCTGCAGTGGACAGTGTGCTGTTCTGCCCAGGGGCCCCTTCAGGATGAAAGATATATTCCTGCAGCTGTTGGAAGTATAGTCTGCAGACAGCCCTCAGCTATCAGCCTTCTTTGGAGCTGCTTCACCCATTGTCATGCTCCCTTCTGGGGACAGCCTGCTTTCAGTGACTGGTTGATGTGGGGATAAAAAGGCTTGTTCCTCTTGCCCAGCTGGGCAGACTCTGAAGGGCCATTTCAGCTTTAGAGGGGGGTACCTACATCATAGTACAATTTCTCTTTGATAATCCTGCTTTGCTCATTACCTCTGGTGGTGCCCCCAGGAGCATTTTCTTATAACAGTTTTGCTTCCAAATTTTCACCCTTGTGCTTTCTGGAGAGCCCAACTGGTAGTGTTGAAGGAAGGAGACTCCTTTTTTCTTGGGTGGGGGCCTGGCTTCACCACCTGTTTCACACTCCCATCCTCACTCACCTGGTAGGAGCAGAGGCTTCTCCTGAATTCAAGCAGTAGGCTAATAGTAAGTCACGGTTTTTATGATTTTTTGAGGGGTGTCTTTGATTTTTCCCTGTGATTTTTATATGTAGGGGCATGTGAGGGAAGGTATGAGTTAGGACAGCCAGCCATACAGTATTTTATTTATTTATTTATTTATTTATTTATTTATTTTATTTTTTTAAACAACTTTATTTTTTTAATTTTTATTTATTTATGATAGGCACACAGTGAGAGAGAGAGAGGCAGAGACATAGGCAGAGGGAGAAGCAGGCTCCATGCACCGGGAGCCCGACGTGGGATTCGATCCCGGGTCTCTAGGATCGCACCCTGGGCCAAAGGCAGGCGCTAAACCGCTGCGCCACCCAGGGATCCCCATACAGTATTTTATATGAGAATTGTCCTTATTTTATGACTCCCTTTTCGAGGGTATAAAAACTTTTCTCCCTTTCTGTGTTCCTCAACTGGTCTAATAATTAAATTTACATGAGATAGATTGGCAGGAAAAAAGCCCTCCCCCCCCAAATCAATTTCATATGTATGGTAACTCCCAAGATAGGAGTCGCTCCAAGAAGTAGTTGAAGCTTATATGCCACCCTAAGCTAAAGAGGAGGGGGATAGCGGTCTGGGCTTCAAGGCAGAGGAAAGCAATTTAAAAGAAGATGGGAAGAGCAAATATTGGTAAACAAATCTTTGCTATGACAGGCAAGTAAGTCACCTGATGTAAAAAGTTATCTCTGGCAATCAGTTTCTTCTTGATACAGATCAGCCTATCTAAATTCTTTTAAGCCATTCAAGGGGAAGTATAAAGATCTTCTGAGTCTGTTGGGCCTTCACTGTCTTTAGCTCAAAAAAAATCCAAATGCTAAAGTGACTCATTCTGGGGCGGTCTGCCCTGAACCCCAGCACTCTTCCTTTAAATCTAATAATAAGGGAGAATGATTTATCATAAAAAGTAGAATAGATTTATCCAGCTCTCTCTGCACTTAAAGTTAAAAAGTTAAAAAGTCTAAAAAAAATCTATTAAGGCAACACAGTACTGGGGAAAGGAGGCTTGAGCTGTGTGTTTGGAACTTCATCTCCTGGCCCTGGCTCCATCGCAGACTTCTAGGAGAAATCTGCAGGGCAGTGCTGGGTCAACATTCAGCCTTGAGTTAGCTCTTCTTTGTGAAGCTTAGTGATTGCACAGCCTTAGAGACAGATGAAAGGCAAGGGGCAATTGCTGGAAATATAATGGAAGGGGTGGTAGAAGACTTGGGGCCTTGGCAGGCAACCTGTGGAATTACCTTTCATGAACTTAGGATACTGATCTAAAATCTTCTGTTCTCTGCATCCTAAAGAAGTAAAGCAAACCCTAGAAGTGCTTGTGTTCTTCCATTTCCATAAGAAAAGAGGCATTGAGAGGTGTGCATGTGACTTCCCCTCCTAGTATAAGGTTGGGGTATGGAGCTGTGATCTGACCTGAGGCCCCTGGAAATGAGAATCCAGAGGGGCTAACATCTGGGTTTTGTATAACTGGGGCATCTGTGGGGTATGTGTGCATGTCCACTTCTAAGGGCATGGGTGTGCCAGGATCAAGGTAAAGTTTGACAGATTGAACCCTGGGGGGCAGCAGAAGCAAGAAAGGGATTCAAAGCAAGTGTTGGTATCTGAGAACTGGCAAGTGGAAACCATATACTAGAAACAGAAACCGGAGAGAATCCTTGAGATGAGGGTGTATGCAGAGAAGAGCCTTCGGAGGGGCTATGTGCTGGAGGGAAGCTTAGTACGCCAAGCTGATTTGGAAGGAAGGCAAGGGAAGCTGAATGGGGCTTTTGACAAAAGGGGATGTAGGAAAACCACACCAGCATGAGGAAGTATAGGGGAAAAAATGCTGTGGTGAGTTAATCTGTGTTTGCAGGTGGCAGTGTCTGCCTGAGGGAGGAAAGGGCTGTAACAGAAGTTCCAGAAGCATGGAGACATTTAGTGGAAGATTAACTCCAGAGAGCATTGTGTTTGTAGAAGGAACAAGGGAGTCTGGCTGGGGATGGAGACAGTGATGAGTGCTTCTGGCTCTCCACCTCTGAGTGGGAACCAGGTGGCAGCTCTTTGCTTTGTCCTCAAGCACTGGGTTCTGCCTTAACCCCCAAAGACAAACACATTACTCTCAGTAATACCATGCTCCAGCTCACTGATGAGTGGGGACTTCATCTACTTGGAAGACCCATGTGTCCGACGCCTTTGGGAAGTCATCAGTTTTGTCCAGGAATGTGGCTGCCTGCTGGTTTCTCTAGCTAAACAATAATGAATGATGGTATGAATGGATGGGTGAGTGAGTGGTGAGTGCTTGTGGAGGCCACAGAGTTCACTGTCTTTGCATGAGCACCCCCTTCCCTTCTTGCTGCTCATTCTGGGTCTTCAGGCTATCCACGGGCCTCTTGGGCAGTCACCCTGCCCTTATTCCCATGTCTGCTTCCTTTGGAGCCTCTCTCCATTCTGGGGTGATGAGCATCTAGAAAAGCAGAAGCTGGATTTTGTTTGCTTTATATATCAAGGAAAGCTGAGAGAAGTTTGGGGAAGCTGTTGTTTGAGTCTTAACTGCCATATCTGCACCAGGCTTCGGTTAGGGCTTCTTATAACAAACCTTGAGAATCAACAAGGTTGGTTCCCTGATGCAGAGACTCACAGAACCCCAAAAAGTTTTCTGATGAGGTAGGAGTTACATGGCACATATAGAACTTCCTTCTGTAGCTGGGTCTTCCGGGAGCTTCTCTCAGGAGTACAGAGGAGCAGGCCTTCTCTGATAACTTCTTGCCTGGCACCCAGACCAATCCTACAGTGGTTTGGGCAAGGCTGTAGTCCTGGGCAGAGGTCTTCTGTGCTGGCCATGGGTAGGTGCCTCCTTTTCTTTCTCCTTCTGCCCTCAGGGAACTCATTCTCTGGTGCAGAAGAAATTAAACAAATCACTATCATAGATTTCTTTTGATTGCACAGAAGAATCTCATCTGCATATATTAGAGTAATACAGGCATTAGCCAAGTGCATTATAAGCATATTTTCTTAAGATAGAAATCCCCAGGTTTTAGAGAAAGAAGTGACGTCGTTGCCTCTTGGCCTGTGAGGTATTTGATGATTAGGAGGAGCAGATGGGACCTCCCATGTCTGACCTCAGAGAGGCCTGGGAAAGGTGCTACCATTTTTCCAAAGTCTCCTATGCTGGCCTGCTACAATACTCCTTTGGATGTAAGCATCCAAAGCTACTTTAAAAAATGTAAATGTTGTCTGGAAAGGGTAACTTATTAAGCCATGATTTGCATTAGCTTGAATTAATTTGTCAGGTTAGCTGGTCTCCAACGAGTGCTCAGAAGAAGTGGAAATTGGATCTGATTGGACCTGGGGAGGGGGGTGTAGGGTGCTGGCTGGAAAGGCAGGGCAAGTGTGCCCTTGACAGGGAGCTCTGTCCAGGGCCCTGGCTGGCTGGGGGTGTGGTAGACAGAGTTAAGAGCTGGAAGCACTGGAGCCAATCTCTGTAGTAGTTTTTTAGGGGCTAGCCTATCAATCACACAGACACACACAACCAGTGCTTTATGTAGTTGTCTGCTGATCTTCACATCCTTTTCCTCTTCTCTGCCAAAGTCAAACCTTAGCTGTCTTTGTACCAGTTCTTCTCTTTCCTGCACGTGAATAACAATATTTTTAAGCCAAGGCTAAAGTCGGGTTTTTTGTGTATATTTTTTTATTGGAGTTCGATTTGCCAACATATAGCATAACACCCAGTGCTCATCCCATCAAGTGCCCTGCTCAGTGCCCGTCACCCAGTCACCCCATGCCCCCCGCCCACCTCCCTTTCCACTACTCCTTGTTCATTTCCCAGAGTTAGGAGTCTCTCATGTTCTGTCACCCTCACTGATATTTCCCACTCATTTTCTCTCCTTTCCCCTTTAATCCCTTTCACTATTTTTTATATTCCCCAAATGAATGAGACCATATCATGTTTGTCCTTCTCCGATTGACTTATTTCACTCAGCATAATACCCTCCAGTTCTATCCACCTTGAAGCAAATGGCGGGTATTTGTCGTTTCTAATGGCTGAGTAATATTCCATTGTATATAGACCAAATCTTCTTTATCCATTCATCTTTCAATGGACACCGAGGCTCCTTCCACAGTTTGGCTATTGTGGACATTACTGCTATAAATATTGGGCTGCCATTTCACTGCATCTGTATCTTTGGGGTAAATCCCCAGCAGTGCAATTGTGGGGTTGTAGGGTAGTTTTATTTTTAACTCTTTGAGGAACCTCCACACAGTTTTCCAGAGTGGCTGCACCAGTTCACATTCCCACCAACAGTGCAAGAGGGTTCCCCTCTCTCCACATCCTCTCCAACGTTTGTTGTTTCCTGTCTTGTTAATTTTCCCCATTCTCACTGGTGTGAGGTGGTATCTCATTGTGGTTTTGATTTGTGTTTCCCTGATGGCAAGTGATGTGGAGCATTTTCTCATGTGCTTGTTGGCCGTGTCTATTAAAGTCAATTTTATTAAAGCACAGTGGCTGGTTGGTTTTGTTGAGTTCTGTTGAAATGAAGAGTGCAACTCAAGTTTCTGTGAGCTTTAGCAGGTAGAGGAACAAGTAGATCATTTGTTTTTCACTAGCTCATGCCTCCACCTGCTAATGCAAGGCATCTAGCCCACCTCAGTGTCTTAGAGTGATAAAGCAGACATATTTTTTTGAATACCCAAGGGGAAATCCTCACCAGAGGCCCCTATTTGCTTGGAGGCTGAGGTATATCCCAGCTTTTGTGGCTTGGTGATGTTTGCCCTTTCCTGTATTCCTTTATGGATTAGACCTGGTCCCTGGGAAAGAGGTGGGCACATAGAAGACTGAGGAGCTTCCTGGGAAAATAGACCCAACCCTTTCCCTTTAAGGTTAATAGTATTAAGGACTTCCCTAACAGATTGGGCTGGTCCTACACTGAGGTTTTTAGGAAAGAGAAAGTCCTGAAGGGAACTCACCATGAGGCCAGAGGACTTGATCTGTGCTCAAGTCCAAGGACTTACTTAGATCTTAAACTTCGTTATGATTCACCCTTTCCTTCATATCTATGCTAGTTCAACTCCAGTCTGTTCCTTTATCCTAGCCCACAAGCTAGGAAGTGGCTGGAGAAACCAGTGCAATTAAGTTGATACTGCTGGGCTTAAGTGAGTTGTCCACTCTGTCTGGTGCTTCTCTGTATTCTTACTTAAATTACTTTTCAAGTCTAAGATTCTCTCTTATATTTTGCTTGTTCTCTCTGTAACCAAAGGCACTTCCCCTATCTTGTCAACTGACAACCCTACCTTTCATTTTCCCAAGAAAATAGAAGGAATCAGAACAAGACTATGTTTGTCCATCACCAAATCTGTTAACCTGCTTGCTTTGGAGAGCCCTGTGCTCTGCCTCCATCTTGTATAATGGTACAATCACTGCCCTATTGAATTAAGGCTGATGCCTCTACCTATAGTCTAGATCTTCTTCTCTCTCTTATCTATCCAAGGATGCTGCCTTTATCCCTTTGCTCCTGGATGATTGGTTAGATCTTCTCTACTGGCCTACAAATGTGCTGTAATTCTTGCTCAACTCAATGACAATCTGAAACAGCAGACAAAACCCCTAAACTTCCTTGGCCCCAAGTCTCTCCTGAGCTCATGTTCCAGTTCTTTGTCCCGCTGTACAGCAGAATTCAAGAGAGTTGTCCATCTCCAGTGTTGTTACTTCCTTGGCTTCTGTTCTTCATCCATTCTCGGAGGGCTCTTGTCTGCAGTCCTCCTTTTGAACTGTTCTTGTCCTGACCACCAGGGAGAGTCCGTTTGCCAGGTACAGTAGGTTAACTCTCCTGCTTGTCATACTTGAGCACTCAGCAGCATTAAAATAGTTGATCACTGCCACCTTTGCTAAAAACATTTTATAATAAAACATGTCATCCATATTAAAGGTGGGAAAAGGCCAGAATGCTGTCCTGTTTGTGACTGAAAACATTACTAGTAGGGTTGAAGCCCTCTCCCCCTTGAATTACCTTAAAAAAAAAAAAAAAAAAACTTCCATCCAAGACTCCACACCTGGTTTTTCTCCCATGTCATGGGCACTTCCTTTTCTCTCTCATTTGCCTCCTGATCTCTATCTAACCTGACTGAATCTTTGAACTTCGCATTCAGCCCATGGCTTTAAGTTTTGTGTAAATGCTGATGACTCCTGAATTTACCTCTGCATGCTGACCCCTCACAATACTAGGTGTCTGTCAACAAGACCAGACACTCCATCCTGGATCCTGACATGTTCTCCCAAACAGCTCCCCCAACAGGTTTCTCCACTGTAGTAATGGACCCCGCTGGTTGCTCTGGCCAAATCCCAGCCCTCATCCTTCATGCTTCTCTCTCTCTCTCTTCTTTCTTTCTCTCTCCTCTCCCTCACCCTCTCTTTCCCTCTCTTCCTCCCTCCTTGTCTAACCAGCAAGTTCTATCACTGCTATCATTAAGATTATATCCTAAATCTGATATCATATCTTCTTCTCCACCAGCCCAAGTTACCAATGTCTCTCTTATGGGCCTGCCATTGCTTCCTGTGTGGTCTCCCTGCCCACCCTCTTGGTTCCCTTTAGGTAATCTTCCTCATGGAGATCAGACTGACATGAAAGGGCATGTCACTTCCTCACTCAAGTTCCTCTGTTTCCCATTATACTCAAAATAAGATCCAACTCTGCTGTGGGCTCATGTGGCTTGATATGAGTTGCGTCCTGTCTATGTCTCTGACCTTATAACAGGCCACTGGGCTAACTTTGCTCCAGCTGCCCCTGTCCTTAAAACATGCCAAGCTTGTTCCTGCCTCAGGACCTTTGCACTCGCTCTAACCTCTGCTTAAATGCACTCTCCCTGTATTTTGTATGGCTTCTCCCTCACTTTGTTTAGGTCTTTCTGTCCCTTCCTTTTTCAGATAGCCTTCTTTGGCCTCTGTACTACCTTGCCCCCATATCAGTCACTCTCTATCCCTCACCCTGCTTCCATTGTTTGTTCTTCTAATTTATTTTCTGTCACTGCTTTCTCTGTATATGCAAACTCCAAGTGTCCCACATGCCAAAAAGAGTACCTAGCACAGGAGTAGATGCTCAAATATTTCCTGAATAAATGATGAATGAACACAAAAAAGTGGAAAAACCCTAAAATTCTAAGTGTACCCCGAACCACCAAGGGATAGTGTGAAGTGTTCTGGGTTAAAGTGGATGGTGGGATGTCTGTCATTTCAGCATATTAACCACAGATTAAAAAATATAGATGATAGGAAGCCAGTAGGTAATAACTAACACAGAAGGTACTGTTTATGAGAATGAGAAGGCAATGGAAGGAAGGGAAGTTGAACCAATGAGCAAATTAAGATGCCCATGTAAGCATCTCCTCCTTAAGTGGGGCTCCCAGAACAATTCTTTCCAATTTCCCCGGAATTCTTTCCCAGGTGAATTCTAGGACCCTCATGGAGAAGGGCTTCTGGCAAATTGCCATTCTGAGTTACCAGACATCCTAGACACACTGAAGGTCAGAAGTGCACTCAGCTTTGGCTCATGCTAGAAGCTCGTACCATGGAATGATCCAAGGACCCTCAGAGGAAAGCTCTTCTACTCTGGGATGGCAGTAGAAGAATATTAGGTTAGGGGACTCTACAAATTTGAGCAAGGGTATTCTGGTCTCATGATGGATATTGATGTTTTTCTTTTCATTTTAACTGTGTGCACTTGGCCTTTCTCTGGTGCATTGTTTGAGTCCCAGGCTAAGTAGAGAAGTAGAGGGCAACTCACAACCCAGGAACAGAATGGCGAAGGTTGAATAAGCTTCTGGAGACCATGAGAAACAATGGGATGTTACATGATACTTTCCCCAAACATTACCTTATGGGCAGGTTAGGCCCAGGGCCAGAGACAACCTGAGGGAACTACAGAGTCTGGGGGGAAGAATCAGAGGAAGTATGAGTTCTGGTCTCCCATTTCAGGAAGCCTGCAATGAAGGTGATAATCGGAGAACTGTAGTGTGTGAGTTCCATGAAGACAGGCAAAAAGTTGGCCTCTTTACCTTGTAATGTCCACTAGCATAGCATCTGACACATAGTAAGTGCTCAGTAAATATTAATTAAATGAAAGGAGTTATTCTACTACCAAATTAACAAATGTGGAATCAGAATAGTGAAAATGCAAAGTAGTGAAAATGCAAAATAGTGAAAATGCAAAGTATTTTTATTGCACAGATGAAAATGACCTTGAGCCAAAAAATACTCCTTTCTGGGATCTCATAAGTATGTGAGCAGGGACTCACACTATTTTGGCAATAAAATTTGAAAATCTGGAAAAGGCACCATTCCCTGAGCCCAGGAGTATTAATGTGCACATAGAAGCAATGGGTGATGGGTAGTAAAAGAATATTGATTATAATACTGTGTAAGTAGTTACAGAAATGAAGTTTATATATGTGCATGTGTTTTTTTGTTGGGTGTACGTTAATCTTTGATTTCCTTTATTTTCTCTCCTTTCTTCTATAACAGGTTTTCTCAACTTTGCCATTCTTAGATCTTTTTGGTGATATAATTCTTCATTGGGCTGTAAAGGTGCTGCCCTGTGCATTGGAGGGTTTTTAACAGCATCCCTGGCCTCTGCCCACCAGATGCCTTAGCATCCTCCACTTGTAACACTCAAAATTATCTTCAGACATTGGGGGCAAAATTGTCACCAGGTGAGAACCACCACCCTGCTACTTTATATGAGAAATGCTGGTCCTCATATAACATAGCAGCTAGATGGGGACTGTGTATTGCCTGGAGAACCTGGACTTGAAGGCTTATGGTGACTTCCACTGGTATCTCCAGCAACAGACTATCTGTGGTCCCAGCTCCTTTTGGGCAGGTCCATTGAGATTCCAGCTTCTCAAATATGCTTCTTCCTTTTGATGATAGGGTACTATAGTGCATATTCAACTTTATTGATTTGACAGTTCAGAGAGCACCCAGTTCGTGACAGGCAATTCAGGTCCCATGGTCACTTGATATCTCCTGGTTAGTTGTGTACTCTTTGTCAAGGCCTTATTAGAAGCCAGGGGTGGCTTCTCAGAAGAAGAGATGTCACTGAGGAGAGTATGCCTTTGCTCCCACACCCTGGAAGTCTGTGCTGTGATTCTCCTTTTGGGACTTGCAAAGGTCCCTTACAGCTTCCTGATTTGCCACAGACACCTTGAATAAGGCTGGGTTGGCTGGGGCAACCTCCATCCTCATGTGCTTCACTCCCTCAACGGCAGCACCTACTCTTGTTTCTGTAGAAGTTTCTTCTGGGAGCTCTGCTATGCTAATCATTGCCCCAAAGAGGGAACTGGCAGGCACAGCTCTGCTGGGTATTTTTCCAATGCCTCATTCTCATGCATAAATCAATTATTAGCATTTGTTTTCTCCAGCTTGTTAATTAAGCACAGATACTGTGTCTGTATGTTTCAGTGACTGAGTTGTCACGGCACCTAATTTGCAAGAAAACATAGTTAGGCTGAGTTCCCTTTCCCCAGCTCTCCATGTGCAGTGGGCAGCACCTTAAATACTCACTGGTGTGTGCCTCTAAGTATTAACAGTGTATAGATAAGGACCCTACAATCAGCCTTCCTTGTGGTTCCAGAATCTGTCTCGATAGCATCCCAGAAGATGCCCAGAGGAGAGAGGAGAGTCACAGTAGTGATGAAACAAGGCATTCCACTGTTGAGAAAACTTCCATTGTTAGAAAGCTACTTCTTGTATTGAACTTTGTGTAAGTAGGCTTGAAAGTCAGCTCTCAAGTTCCAGCTTATTCCCTCTTAGGTATTTTAGTTTCAGTTAAGAGACCTTGGTTATTGTCTTAAGGTCCCAAGAGTTTACTTTCCGAAGATATGTTGAGCTGAAACTAAAAGGTCTTCCTTTAAAAAATAGAGCTTTCTATTAACCACAACACAAAGAAAGAAAAACCCCAAAATATCAAACAAAGCCCAATTGTTCCTTGAGTAGGAAGTATCTTTCAGTTCACCTTAAATTTTCCTATTACACATTAAATCTTTCTTTATTGAATTATAATCGACATACAATATTATATTAGTTTCAGGTATACAACATAGTGATTTGATATTTTTATACATTACAAAATGATCACCTCAATAGGTCTAGTTACCATCTGTCACCATACAAAATATTATTCCCTATGCTGAACATTATATCCCATGACTTATTTATAACTGGAAATTTGTACCTCTTAATCTCTTTCATGTATTTTCCTCATCCCACTGCCCCCTCCCCTCTGGCCACCACCAGCTTTTCCTGTATATAAGTCTGTTTTGTTCGTTTTATGTTTCAGATTCCACATATAAGTGACACCATAGGATATTTGTCTTTCTCTGTCTGACTTAATTTAGCATAATACCTTTTAGATCCATCCATGTTGTTACAAATGACAAGATTTCATTCTTTTTTAAGGATGAATAATATTGTGTGTGTGTATATATATATAAATAACACATCTTCATTCAGGTATTGATGGACACTTGGATTGCTTCCATATCTTGGTTATTGTCAACAAAGCTGCAATGAATGTAGGAGGGATACATATATTTTTTTGGATTAGTGTTTTCATTTTCTTTGGGTAAATACAGAGAAGTGGAATTACTGGATCCTATGGTAGTTCTGTTTTTAGTTTTTGAGGAATCTCCATACTGTTTTCCACACCAATTTATGTTTCCACCAGTGGTGTACATGGGTTCCCTTTTCTCCACATCCTTGCCAACACTTATTTCTTTTCTCCTCCTCCTCCTCTTCCTCCTCCTCCTCCTCCTCCTCCTCCTCTTCCTCCTCCTCCTCCTCCTCCTCCTCCTCCTCCTCCTCCTCCTCCTCCTCCTCCTCCTCCTCCTCCTTCTTCTTCTTCTTCTTCTTCTTCTTCTTCTTCTTCTTCTTCTTCTTTTTGATAATAGCCATTCTGACAGGTGTGAGGTGCTGCCTCATTGTAGTTTTGATTTGAATTTCCCTGTTGATTAGTCATGTTGATCATCCTTTCATGTGCCTATGGGCTATCTGTATGTCTTCTCTGGAAAATGGTTCAGGTCCTCTGCCCACTTTTTACCCAGAGTTTTATTGTTAGTGAGATGTAGGAGTTCATTATATATTTTGAATATCAACATTGTTTTGTAAGTCTCTTCCATCATTCAGTAGGTTGCCTCTTCATTCTTTTGATAGTTTCTATTACTGTGGAAAAGTTTTTTAGTTTGATATAGTCTCATTTTATTTTTTTTTTTATTGTTGCCCTTGCGTAAGGAGACCTATCCAAAAAGTATTACTAAGACCAAAGCCAGAGAGCTCACTGCTTCTCTTTTATTTTAGGAGTGTTATGGTTGCAAGTCTTAGCTTTAAGAATTCAATCCATTTTTGAGTTTATTTTTATAGATGTTGTACAAAAGCTTCATTATTCTGCATGTATCTGTCCAGCCTAACCAACACCATTTACTGAAGAGACTGCCTTTTTCCCCCAGTGTCATAGATTAGTTGGCCATATAAGTGTGGATTTATTTCTGGGATTTCTATTTTGTTCTATTGATATGCATCTATTTTTGTGCCAGTAACACACTGTTTTGATTACTGTAGCTTTGTTTAGTATATAGGTTGAAATCAGAGAGTGTGATGTCTCCAACCTTTCTTCTTCTTTCAAGATTGCTTTGACTCTTTGGGATCTTCTCTGTTCCATACAAATAGCATTACTCTACTTATGTGAAAAATGCCATTGGTATTTTGATGAGGATTGCATTAAATCTATAGATTGTTTTGCATTGTAGGAGCATTCTAACAATATTCTTCCAATCCATTAGCATGGAATACTTTTTCTCTGTGTGTGTGTTCCTCAGTATTTTTCATCAGTGTCTAGTTTTCAGAATACAGGTCTTTCACCTTTTAGATTAAATTAATTATTACATATTTTATTGTTTTTGATGAAACTGTAAATGGGATTGTTTTCTTAATTTCTTTTTCTGTTTGTTAGTATATACAATAGATTTCTGTATATCCTGGAGGTTTACTGAACTCATTTCTTCTAATAGTTTTTTGATAGAGTTTAGGATTTTCTATATGTAGTATGTCATCCTCAAATAGTGATACTTTTACTTATTTCTTTCTAATTTGGATGCCTTTATTTTTTTCATGTCTGATTGCTGTGGCTAGGACTTCCAGTACTATGTTGAATAGAATGGTGAGAATAGGCATTCTTGTCTTGTTCCTGATCTTAGAGGAAAAGCTTTTAGCTTTTCTCTGTTGAATATGATATTAGCTGTGGGCTTGTCATATGTGGCCTTTCTTATGTTGAGGTACATTTCCTCTATTCCCACTTTGTTGAGAGGTTTTTTTTTAAATTTATCCTAAATGGATGTTGAATTTTGTCAAGTGCTTTTTTGCATCTTTTGAGGTGATTATATGGCTTTTATGCTTTGCTTTGTTAATGTGGCATATTTATTGACTGGTTTTTGTGGATATTAAACTATCCTTGCATCCTAGGAGTAAATCCCACTTGATCATAAAGTATGCTCCTTTTAATGTGTTATTGAATTTGGTTTGCTATATCTTGAGGATTTTTGCATCTGTGTTAATTAGGGATATTGGCATGTAATATTTATGTGGTGGTGTCTGCTTTTGTTATCAGGGTACTGCTAGCTTCATAAAATGAGTTTGGAAGTGTTCCTTCTTTCTCAGTATTTTGGAATAATTTGAGGAGGATAGATATTAACTCTTTTAAATATTTGGTAAAATTCACCTGTGAAGCCATCTGGACCTGGACTTTTGTTTGTCAGGAGTGTTTTGATTATAGGAGTGTTTGTATTTCATTACTGGTAATATATTCCAATTTCCTATATTTTCATGATTCAGTCTTGGAAGATAGTATGTTTAGAAAAAAATAGATAAATTCCTACAGGTTGTCTAATTTGTCGGCATATTATTATTTATAGTTTTATAATGCTTTGTATTTCCTTGGTATCAGTTGTACTTTTTCCTATTTCATTTCTGATCTTATTTGTTTGGTTTTCTCACTTGGTTAAAGGTTTGTCAATTCTGTTTATCTTTTCAAAGAACCAGCTCTTAGTTTCATTTTCTTTGTTTCTTTTTTTTTAGTCTATATTTCATTTATTCCCATTCTTATCTTTTTTTTAAGATTTTATTTATTCATTTGTGAGAGACACAGAGGGGCAGAGACATAGGCAGAGGGAGAGGCAGGCTCTCCGCAGAGAGCCCAATGTGGGATTTGATCCCATGAGACTCCAGGATCATGCCCTGAGTTGATGATGTAGATCAACTGCTGAGCCACCCAGGCTTCTAACCTTTATCAATTCCTTCCTTTTAGCAACTTTGGGCCTTGTTTGTTCTTCTTTTTTTCAGTTCCTTTGGGTGTAAGGTTAGATTGAGATTTGTGTTTCTTGAGGTAGTCTGTATGGCTATGAACTTCCCTCTCAGAACTCCTTTTGCTGCATCCCCAGAATCTTGGGACATGTTTTCCATTTTCATTCGTCTCAAGGTATTTTTGGTTTCCTCTTTGATTTCTTCGTTGACCCATTGATTGTTTAATAGCATGTTGTTTATCCTCCAATTATTTGTGTTTTTTCCAGTTTTTTTTCTTGTAGTTGATTTCCAGTTTCATACTGTTAAAGTTGTAAAAGAAGTTGGATATGATTTAAAACTTAAATTTATTGATATTGTTTTGTGGCCTAACATATGATTTATCCTGGAGAATGTTCCATGTGTACTTGAAAAGAATGTGTATTCTGCTTTTTGGATGAGGGGTTCTGTATATATCTATTAAGTCCATCTGGTCTAATGTATTGTTTAAGGCTTACGTTTCCTTATTGATTTTTCTGCCTGGATGATCTATCTATTAAGGTAAGTGTAGTGTTAAAGTTCCCTACTATCATTGTGTTGCTGTCTATTTCTCCCTTCATCTCCATTAATATTTGTTTTATGTATTTATGTGCTCTTATATTGAGTACATAAATATTTAAAAATGTTGTACCGTCTTGTCTGCTTGATCTCTTTACCATTATGTAATGCCCTTCTTTGTCTTTTGTGACAGTCTTTGTTTTAAAGTTGGTTTTGTCTAAGTATTGCTGTCCCAGCTTCTTTTCATTTCCATTTTCAGATTTTCAGTCTGTGTCTTTAGTTTTGAAGTGAGTCTCTTCTAGGCAGCATGTGGAAGGGTCTTGTCCATTTTTATTTTTATGTTTTGGTCCATTCAGCCACACTCTTTTGATTGGAGCACTTAGTCAATTTACAATTAAAGAAATTATTGATAAGTATGAATTATTGCTATTTTGTTAATTGTTTTATGGTGGTTTCTGTAGTTCCTCTTTGTTCCTTCTGTCTCTCTTCCCTTGTGGTTTGATTGTTTTCCTTAGTATTATGTTTAGATTTTTTTTTCTCTAATTCCTTTGTGTATTCACAAGTTTTTTCTTTGTGGTTACCGTGGAGTTCCCTTATAAAATCTTATGTATGTAACAATCTTTTAAAAGTTGATAGTAAGTTATTGTGAATACTTTCCAAAGCCTTATATCTTTATTCCCACCAATTTCTTTTTTTAAAATTTTTATTTATTTATTCATGAGAGTAAGAGAGAGAGAGAGAGAGGCAGAGACACAGGCAGAGGGAGAAGCAGGCTCCATGCAGGGAGCCCGACATAGGACTCGATCTCAGGACTCCAGGATCAGACCCTGGGCTGAAGGCAGGCACTTAACCACTGAGCCACACAGGGATCCTCCCCACCAATTTCTATTTTTGATGACGTTTTATATCTTTTTATGTATACCTGAACTAATTATTATATTTTTAATTACTACATTTGTCTTTTATCCTTCATACTTGCTTTATAAGTAGCTCATCCTCTACCTTTTAGTTATTTTTTTATACTGAAATTTTAATTTTTGTGTGTTTTCTTATTATTAATTAGTGCCTTTTAGTTTTGGTTTAGAGAAGTCCTTTAATATTTCTGGTAAGGCTGGTTTAGTGGTAAAGAACTTCTTTAGGTTTGGTTATCTTGAAAACTCTTAAGCTCTCCTTTAATTCTGAATGATAGCATTCCCGGGTAGAGAATTAATTGGTTGGTAGTTTTTCCCTTTCAGCACTTAATTTAAATCTCTTTGTATTGTGAACATAGCTTTGGGGCTTCTGGCCATTTATTTCCATTTACAGATGGGAAACCTCTGGTCCAGGAGGGCTAAGTAGCTGCCTTCAGTGTCTATAGAAAGTCTTAGTACTAGGATTCAAATCTTTCTTCACTGGGAGACAGAACCCTTGTGTTTTCCACCATTCCACCTAAATGCGGAGCCTCTGACAGGTGAGATTTAGTATATGACTGCTTTCTGAAAATGAAAGAGAAAGCTTTAGTTTGTTGGGCAATTTTTCTTCTCCTAAAACAGAAGTATACCAATCACCTGTATTTGCAGAATGATAAAACCCTAATTTCCAACTTGTTCATAAGTTTTCTTGCCATCTGACTTTTTATGACTACTTTTGTTGATGTTTGATGAAAACTTGTTCTGAGCTTAGTCTTTGCTAGAGCTATTGTTTTGAATTTATCTGCTAGAGTCATCATAGGAACCAGCCTTCTGTGGTAGTTACAAGGCCTTGGCTTATATTGGACACCACCAATTTCTATAGGGGCCAGGGTCCTTCCAGATCAGCATTTGGACAACACATTGACCCTAACAAGGCCATCAAGGACCCACTCAATACTAAGTGGGCACTTAGCATGTACCAAACATTATGCTACCAAGTAGAGTTCGCATTGTACCTACTTGGAAGAAATATTTTTGGAATGTACGCAGAGGCATAAATCATACATTATTACAAGTAAATAAAAAAACAGGAGATTTTAAATATGGAGTTTTGCCAGTTGATCTGGTCTTTCAGGTCTCAGAACAATCCATTAGCTCAGAAGGTCTCAATCTCTGGAGATGAGCAGCAACTATCTGGGAACATCAGCAGCCCAAACAGTCTCATTACTAATTTCTAAGTATTACGAATGTCTATCCTCCCACATGATGACTGAGACCTTGACCAGGGACCTGTACTTTTTTGTCAGTGTGCATGAATTCGATTCTTTCTTTCTTTCTTTCTTTCTTTCTTTCTTTCTTTCTTTCTTTCTTTCTTCTTTCTTTCTTTCTTTCTTCTTTAAGATTTTATTTATTTAATCGTGAGAGACACACAGAGCAAGAGAAGCACAGGCAGAGGGAGAAGCAGGCTCCGTGCAGGGAGCTCGATGTGGGACTCGATCCTGGGTCTCCAGGATCACGCCCTGGGCTGAAGGTGGTGCTAAACCACTGAGTCACTCGGGCTGCCCAATTTGATGCTTTCTTAATAATTCACGTATATATGTAATATAATACTGTTTTTGAACACCGGTTCACTGCTAGGCATTTGTAACATACACATCTCCTCTTTTTAACATCCTCTGAAGCTTATATTATCCTTTTGTAGATGAGGACACTGAGGCTGAGGTTAAACAATTTGCCATGGTCACATGGTAAGTGGCAAATCTGAATCAACTCCTGTTGGCTTATCTCTCTCTCTCTCTCTCTGTCTTTCCCTCCCCTTCTCTACCTCCTCCACCCCCACCCTGCCACCTCCTTCCTTCTCTCCTGCCTACCTGTACCAGATTATCAACTAGAAGAGCCCTGGGGCTGTCTGTTCTGGACACTCATACCTACTCTGTAGTCCTCACTGTCTGCATTTCTCCTGGGATACTCTGGTGAAAGTGGCTGTATGGTGGTGTCTTTCCTAGTCTGCTGGTCCATGTAGGAGAGATGGGGTCCAGAGCTTTGTTGTCTCTGGATGGGGACCCCCATGGATGGGGTAGCTCTCTTAGGGGTGGATATGTACTGTTTTGCTGCATTAAAAGTTGCAATATATCTGCAGCCACCACAAAGGTGGGTGACCTCAGCTAAGTGCTTGATCCTGACTTCTCCTGAGAATCAGGATGCGCAGAGAGAGGATGTTGGTGAGGAGGAGGAGAGGATCATGCTATTTCCTGTGGAGCCCACCACTCTCTCTTGCTTCCTCCTGTCTTAGCTGAATGACATTTGTGCCAGCTGCTCCCAAAGAGAGTCACTTTGGTGAAATGTCACAGGCTTCAGCACGAATGATCATTCTCCATCCTTCACTTCTCTCCCTGCTGCCTCCCTTCCACCCCTTGAGTGTCTTTTTTATTTTGAAAGGACACCACCTTGAAATTCAAGTGTGGGGAGATAAAAGTAATTACCTTTTCTCTTCAGGTTTCCCTCTCAGAAAGCCTCCAAATCATCTTTGGCTGAAACACAGGGATTATTCCAGAGGGAAAATGTTATTAGTTGCAGCTTTGCCTGCTTCCCTCTCTGGGTTTCACCCACTACTTTTCTCCCATGCTAAGGGTGATGATGATAGTGCCTCTGATTGCTCTGCCATTCTGGGAGGGCCAAGGGCCTTCCCTCAGCAGAGGTCAAGTGTCTCACCCAGTGTCACACAAGTGTTACCTGGATTCACAGCCAGGCCACTCCGACTCCACAGCCATGCTCATAAATAACTTTGCTGTGTAATTTCAGTGACTATATTTGCAGAACCAAAGATTGGGAGATATTTTCTGACAAATGATTTGCTTTCCCTGCTTGTTTTTTAAATTTCTATTACAAAAAGCCATTTGGAGTTACCAAAATGAAATCTTATTTTGCTATATATTTAATAAAATCACCATTGGAAAGAATAATTCTATGCCTGGGATTATCCCAGGTAACCCAGCACACAAGTTGCTGTTTGGTGGGAATATACTTGACCAGGAGCTATGAAGAGTCTTAATTCTGGTTCAGTTTTAGCTTTAACTAGCTGTGTGATCTCGGTTAATTTACTGCACCTCTGGGACTTATTTCCTTAGTTGA
Source organism: Vulpes vulpes (assembly GCF_048418805.1). Taxonomy (NCBI): domain Eukaryota; kingdom Metazoa; phylum Chordata; class Mammalia; order Carnivora; family Canidae; genus Vulpes; species Vulpes vulpes. The sequence continues at coordinate 121,844,784 of NC_132791.1, read as the reverse complement.
TGAAGTGAGAGAGGTGGGTCAGATGATATTTCAGGACCTCTCTGGCACTGGTGTTCAATGACCTTGAAATTCTAGGTGCAGACTTCATTATTTGGACTGTCACCAGTATATAGATGAGATTCTAACTTTAGATGTGATTTTGCTCCTTTCCTGCTTTGGGCAAATCTTGGCAACATCTCAGTCTAGTCCTTTGCCAGTCCTGTACCCTGGGGAGCCTGCTTTCTTTTTTACCAGACTGAACCCTGGGAACTTATTATTTTTTTTTTTCATTAAAATGATCTCTTGGACTTGCCTCCATGCTGACTTCTTTCTCTTCCTTCATGCTTTTGTGTGTGGTGTCCTCCCACGCAGCCTCCGCCCAGCTGCCCCCTGGTATTCCCAGCCCCTCACTTCCTGATGCTGTTCTGTCGTGCCTCATCTAGTGTCTTCCCTTTCTCTCTGTCATATGTCAGTCTCTGTGCTGGCTCCTTCCTTTTCACATAAAACACAGGCTCAGCTCTCCCTGTACTGAAAGGGACAAATAAACAAACCTTGGCTCTGCTGTCCCTAATACAGAGGATAAAATTTTCTTCCCTTCCCATTGCTTCCTCTCCTGATTGCTCCTACACCATTTAAATTTCCCTGCCCTTTTTCATACTTTGCAATTGTCCTCTTAAAGATAACCAGAGATAGCCTATTCTTGAAATCCAATAGCTGTTTCTCCTCATTTTCCTTGACCTTTCGGCAGTGTCTGGCACTGTCACTTCTACCTTTCTAAAACACTCTTATTTGGCTTCAATTGTCACTACACTGTCCAATGCTGTCTCCTTCACCTTGGGATATTCTAACTTTGACTCATTTTTTACTCTTTGTCAGAGATCGCATCTAATCTCATGTCTTCCACTAAATCTCTTTGAGATTTTGACACAAATTTCAAACTGCCTTGGGAATGGAATACCATTGCCACCTCATTCAGCCTGGTTGTAGTGAAATTTGCCATTCTTGGCCCAAAGCAGACTTTTGGCCAAGATTTCCCACCCAGATTTCCTGTTGCTGTCCATTTGCTGTCATTCACTTAAAGTGGATTTGAAACCTAATTGATGTCCCTCATTCCTCCTTGTCCCTTAGCTACTCCTCATTCATCAGTCAGTAAACTGCTCTATTTGTTCCTCATAAAGTCTCTCAAATGTATAGCCTCTCTCTGTTTCCACTGCTGCTATCTCAGCTGTGACACACAAATTATCCCTTAACTAGCCTTTAATTTCTTGATCCTCCAACCCATCCTAATTTCCTCTATGCCAATATCTTTCTAAAAGTATTACTTTGCACACTTAACTGTATTCTTTTGCTTAGTGCGTTCCCAATCACTAAACAAACTTGCAGAGCATCCCAGATTAGCATCCCAAACTCTCAGGTTGATGGTCAGAGGCACCCCAAATTTGGCCCTAATCTATTCCACTCTTACCTCTCATAGGTACTCTTCTCCTTAGACAAAGGGCACATGCTTTGTCTACCTTTTTGTGTATGAAAAGCTTGTACCTCCTCAATTCCATGTTCTTGGGTAAGTAAATGGGTCTCCATGAGACCTTCTTGACCTATAAAAAAGTAATAATTTCTCCTCTGATTTCCTTAGGTGATTGTGAAGATAAAATTCATTTATTCAACAAACATTTGTTGGAGAGGTACTTGATTATAGATTTTCTATATATTTATGCTCCAAGTTCTGGGAATTTGCAAAGATAAATAAATTACAGCCCCTCCTTTGAGTTGCTCTGGACATTGGGGAAACATATTTAGGAAACACGCAGCATCAGTAGGATGGGATGAGCAAGAATTTGCTAGGCTGGTGAGTACACCATGGGCACACCCTGGCCCTTCCCCTCCAACCTGAGACCTGCTGGTCTACCTGTCCTCCTTCCATTCCCTGAGGGCCCAGCTGTCCCTAATGTGAAAATGAGTGATAATGGATGCTAATTCAATGTGTTACTTCTTCCAGGTGACATATTTACATTTTAATAGGACACAATTCAAGAGAGGATATTTTAAGCCCTGTGGCAGGTGGATGGAGACATTTTTTGAGTTAGTGTTTAGGGAGCCTCCAGTCATACTGTGTAGGTACCCACTGATTCTATTCATGGGGTTGGCTCCACTCAGGAGTCCAGAGAGGAGTATTCCTCTCCAGGCTGTGCTGCCTCCCCATGTTATCTAAGTACTCTGGAGCGTGGGATTCTCAGTACAGTGACGGATGAGACATCTGTTCCATGATGGGCTATTACTAACAATTCATTACTGCAAAATGGACTTACCCTCATTAGCCCAGGAGCTCTGAGTTTAATGTGGCATTCTGCAATCTCACAGATTCTGCTGCACACATTGAAGGCGTGCATCACATTTTATAGAGCCAGGAAACCTGAACTTCAGAAAACAATGGAGATTTAGCATGCCTCTTGAATTGGTTGACATATTTACTCTTCATGAATAAGCCTGTTTTGTAGCAAATACTGTAGCTTACAGCTTCATTATTAGAAATTAGCTCGCCCCACTGCTCTGTTCAAGGACGCAGTTCTCCTTGGGGAACAGTTTTGTCCTTATCATTCAGGTGCTTGCTGTCAGGTGAATAGGTTTCTGAAGTTCTGGCCTGGGAATGTTTCTCTAGGGGTGGTTCTAGGGAAGGGGCTAGGTCTATGTCTCCAGCTGTCCCTTCTTCTTGACTCACGTGTGTGAAATCTACAAATCTGGCCATTTTGGAAAGGTTTCTTTTTTCCTTTGTAATGCCTTCCAGCAAAACCATAGTCATATAGTCACACTTTTTGGGGGCAGTGAATTATCCAGAACCAGTAATCAGTTCAGATATTGCACAATAGACATGGTGTCAATTTCCTAAACTTTCATTATTACAGGCCCTGCTGTCAATGCATGAACTCCCTGCCTGGCTCAACTTATCCTTGGGAAATTACACAGCCAGTTGTCACACTCCCACAAAATGACAGTTCTTCTAGGCTGCTTTTTCTTCAATAGCTTAGGAATCGATCTCTAAGGTGTCTTCTAGCTAGAAATTTGTGTTGCCATTTACCAAAATATCAGTCAAAGATTGGGGGATTCTTTAAAACCTATGTCCCAAATTCTATATGTCTTGCTTCATTGGTTGTAGTGACGGTGGAAGAGATGACTTTGGGGCCAAATCATGATCAATTTAGTTTATTTTTTCCCCGTAAGAGTTAAACTTGGTACTTTATTTTCCTCACTCTGATGTGTCTCACAAATACATAGTAGCTTGTTCTCTAGGCTAAAAGGTACTTATTCACTCAACCATCCATCCTTTGCACAAATAGTTATTGTATGTTCATTATATGCAAAGTGCTTTAGGTGCTGGGACTGTGCTGGGCATGAGTTTCCCAAGACACTCTTCAGCTCCTGCATAGACAGAATTCAATTAGAGGCATCAAGGGCTTGTGGAGTATTTGCAGGAGATCAGGCCCTGGGGTTACAGGAAACCTAGACACCCCTTGGAAGGTACACACAGTGTACCTGCAGGTCAGACTGAGTTACATGTTTTCATGTTTAGTGTCCTTCTTCCCCAAGCCTGCTGCTTTCCTGCTCAGTGAAGAGGACTTCCACCTGGAGACTATATTGCTATTAGGATTTTCGTCTTAGATCCTTGAAGGTTTCCCCTATGAATTAATGGAAATGTTGGGAGAATGCCCTTATGTTTCAGCAGAACCATACTACCCATTGCCTTATGAGCTTATGCTTCTTTCCTCCCACCAACTTCTGTTCACTTCTGCATTGTACTAGTCTTGATTTGAAATCAAAGGTCCTGTCTAATTTCCATTAACTCAGGAGAGGATGTGTGACATGAGGCAAGTTTTGATCCATTCATCAGTTTGAGGACATTTGGATTGTTTTTACTTTTTGACTATTATCAACAAGGCTGCTATGAATATTCGAGTAGAAGCTTTTATGAGGACATAGGATTTTATTTCTCTTGGGTGTATATCTAGGAGTGGAATTGCAGGGTCATAGGGTAAGTCTGTCTTGTTGAACTACCAGACTGGTCTCCAAAGTAGCTGCATCATTTCACACGTCTACCAGTGATATCTGAGAGCTCTACTTTTTCTATATCATTGCCAACACTTGTCTGACTTTGTTATACTCATCCTAGTGAGTGTTGAGTGCTATCTCATTTGGTTTTACTTTGCATTTCCTTGATGACTAATGACATTGAGCATCTTTTCATATGCATATTGGACATTTGTGTATATTCTCTGGAAAAATTCCTATTCAGATCCTTTGCCCATTTTAAAATTGAATTGTCTTTTTGACTGAGTTGTAATAAGTTTATGTATTTTAGATACAAAGTTTCTTACCAGATCTGTGATTTGCCTATACTTCCTCCAATTTTGTGGATTGGATAAGTTTTCAAGCTTCTTCTCATCTTAGAAGATATTTGCAAATAACATGTCAGATAAACGGCTAGTATCTAAGATCTATAAAGAACTTATCAAACTCAATGCCCAAAAAAACAAATAATCCAGTTAAGAAATGGGCAGAAGACATGAACAGACATTTCTCCAAAGAAGACCTACACATGGCCAACAGGCACATGAAAAAATGCTCCACATAACTTCCCATCAGGGAAATACAAATCACTTTATACCAGTGAGAATGGCTAAAATTAACAAGACAGGAAGCAACAAAGGTTGGAGAGGATGTGGAGAAAAGGGAACCCTCTTACATTGTTGGTGGGAACGCAAGCTGGTACAGCCACTCTAGAAAAACAGTATGAAACAAAAAAAAAGAAAAACAGTATGGAGGTTCCTCAAGGAGTTAAAAGTTTTGAGGAACCTAGCTAGAGTTACCCCAAGACCCAGCAATTGCACTACTGGGTATTTACCCCAAAGATTCAGATGTAGTGAAAGGATGGGACAACTGCACACCAATGTTCACAGCAGCAATGTCCCCAATAGCCAAACTGTGGAAGGAGCCACAATATCCTTTGACAAATGAATGGATAAAGATGTGGGGTGTGTGTGTGTGTGTGCGTGTATACACAATGAAATGTTACTCAGCCATCAGGAAGGATGAATACTTGCTATTTAAATCAATATGGATGGAACTAGAGGGTATTATGCTGAGTAAAATAAGTCAGTTGGAGAAAGACCATTATTATACGATTTCACTCATATATGGAATATAAGAAATAGTGAAAGGGACCTTAAGGGAAGGAGGGGAAACTGAATGGGGAAAAGTTAGAGAAGATAAACCATAAGAAACTCTTGACTCTGGGAAACAGAGTTGCTGAAGGGGAGGTGGAAGGAGTGAGAGGGGAAGTGGGGATGGAGTAACTGGGTGATGAGCATTAAGGAGGGCACGTGATGGGATGAGCACTGGATATTATGCTCTATGTTGTCAAATTGAATTTAAATAAATTTGGATAAAAATACTGAATTTATCTTAAGTCCCAATAATTCATTTTTGCTTTTGTTTCCTTTGCCTTCATAGATGTATCTTGCAAGAAGTTGCTGTGGCCAAGTTCAAAAAGGGTGTTGCCTGTGTTCTTCTCTAGGATTTTGATAGATTCTTGTCTCAGATTTAGATCTTTCATCCATTTTGAGTTTATCTTTGTGTATGGTGTAAGAGGATGGTCTAGTTTCATTCTTCTTCATGTGGCTGTCCAATTTTCCCAGCACTACTTATTGAAGAGACTGTCTTTTTTCCAGTGGATAGTCTTTCCTGCTTTGTCGAATATTAGTTGACCATAGAGTTGAGGGCATCATTTCTGGATTCTCTATTCTGATCCATTGATCTATGTGTCTGTTTTTGTGCCAGTACCACACTGTCTTGATGATTACAACCAGCTATGGTTTTCTATTTTAATATTCCCCTGGCTATTTGGGGGTCTTTTCTGATTCCACACAAATCTTAAGATGATTTGTTCCAGCTCTCTGAAGAAAGTCCATGGACTTAATCAAGATAAAAAGCTTCTGCACAGGGCAGCCCCAGTGGCCCAGCGGTTTAGTGCCGCCTTCAGCCTGGGGCACGATCCTGGAGTCCCAGGATCGAGTCCCACATCAGGCTTCCTGCATGAAGCCTGCTTCTCTCTCTGCCTGTGTCTCTGCCTCTTTCTCTCTCTCTGTCATGAATAAATAAATAAAATCTTAAAAAAAGCTTCTGTACAGCAAAAGAAACAGTCAACAAAACTAAAAGACAACCTACAGAATGGGAGAAGATATTTGCAAATGACCTATCAGATAAAGGGCTAGTATCCAAGATCTATAAAGAACTTATCAAATTCAACAGCAAAGAAACAAACAATCCAATCATTAAATGGGCAAAAGACATGAACAGAAATCTCACAGAGGAAGACATAGACATGGCCAACAAGCACATGAGAAAATGCCCCACATCACTTGCCATCAGGGAAATACAAATCAAAAACACAATGAGATACCACCTCACACCACTGAGAATGGGGAGGATTAACAAGACAGGAAACAACAAATGCTGGAGAAGATGTGGAGTAAGGGGAACCCTCTTGCACTGTTGGTGGGAATGTGAACTGGTGCAGCCACTCTGGAAAACTGTGTGGAGGTTCCTCAAAGAGTTAAAAATAGATCTACCCTACGACCCAGCAATTGCACTGTTGGGGATTTACCCCAAAGATACAGATGCAATGAAATGCCGGGACACCTGCACCCCGATGTTTCTAGCAGCAATGTCCACAATAGCCAAACTGTGGAAGGAGCCTCAGTGTCCATCGAAAGATGAATGGATAAAGAAGATGTGGTCTATGTATACAACGGATTATTACTCAGCCATTAGAAATGACAAATACCCACCATTTGCTTCGACGTGGATGGAACTGGAGGGTATTATGCTGAGTGAAATAAGTCAGTCGGAGAAGGACAAACATGATATGGTCTCATTCATTTGGGGAATATAAAAAATAATGAAAGGGAATAAAGGGTAAAGGAGAGAAAATGAGTGGGAAATATCAGAGAGGGAGACAGAACATGAGAGACTCCTAACTCTGGGAAATGAACAAGGGGTAGTGGAAGGGGAGGTCGGTGAGGGGATGGGGTGACTGGGTGATGGGCACTAAGGGGGACACTTGTTGGGATGAGCACTGGGTGTTATGTTATATGTTGGCAAATTGAACACCAATAGAAAATAATTAATAAAAAATACTGAATTAAAAAATATGGGCAAATATGTACAAAAACATAAAACTGTAAAAAAACAAAGTCTCATTTTAAACTTGAGATAATACTGGTATCTACACCTTAGATTAGGATTAAGTGAAATAATAAATGGAAATCACTTAACACAGGGTCTGAAACACATTAAACCCAATACATATTAGTTGTTTTGCTATTTTTTTCTGTCCTGTGGACAAGAGCCTTTGTTACATAATCTTGCTTTTTCCTGGACCTCTGGCCTCTGATATGAGACACCTCTGGAACCTTAGTTTTAGGCAGAAGCCTTCTGGCAAAGGGCAGGATAATAACAAGAACCAGGGTCATAGTGGCTGCTCTTTCTTGGAAATTTCTTACTTGTCAGCCTGGCTTCTAGTGCTGTGCAGGCTGGGGAAGGGTGGGGAAGAGGAACAGCAGCTGCCACTGAACTGTTTGCCCCTGCTGCTGCTGAGGATGTAGCTTGATCGGCCTGGAAGTCTGGGGTCAGCATGGAAGTCTGAGGCCACAAAGGCAGTGGACATTTTGTAGACCCTGTGGAATCAGGCCTTGGCATAAAGAAGTCAGGGGCCTAGTGCTCATCTGATGTGTTTTAAAATAGGGCCTAAGAAGGCCGTTCACTTGAGGGGTATCATCTTCAGTTAGAGCTGGGAACTTGAAGCAAGGGAAAAATCATGTTCCCGATGAGAGTTTTGCTGTTGCCATTGGCTGGTAGGCCACTGCTTAAACTGGGCAAGGTGTTTTCCAGGTGACTAGACCCAGGCTGAGGAAAAATTACCCCATTACCATGAGTATAGAATTTGGGAAACAACTGCCCATGTGGTTTCAAGGCTGGTAAAGATTAGATACTTATTTGTTAAGATTGTGTTAAAGCAAAGCCAGGCAGCACAACAGCTTCCTAGCATCATTTTCTCCTGTCAGTCCTATAACTAGTAGTGTTGAAGTTCCTCACAAACCCTGCAAAGTGGGACTATCCCCACATCCTTGTCAGTTGTTCATTTCCTCCTCTCTAGGTAGGTCTCTCCCAGCATTAAATATTTAGTTCTCACCTGTGTAAATATCTCACCAATATCCCACCAGGCAAGATATTGTGTGAACAAGGATAAAACATGGTCTTTTCCCTTAAAGGTAACCTTGATTAGGATCCCTAGAAGGCAGAGCCTGAGACACAAGTCTGCTAACATCTTATTGGCCAGAGAAAACCAGGAGTGGGAGCAAGGAACAAAGAGGGTGCCAGGCAGGGAAGGTGGAAGATGAAACACAAGGGCTGGCCACTGCTTGGTAGGAAGCACCAAAAATTGCTCAGTTTTGTGACCCCATTTCAGGGACAAGCTGCTGAATCTCAGGGCATTTTTTCAAAGGAACAGACAGGCAGAGAGGGGGCACTTTTCTCTCCTTCCCTTTCACCCAGTTTTGCCCTGAGGAGTTATGTAGTTTATATGACATGGTCCTCCTGAGGCCACCATTGAAACCAAATCATGCTGCACGCTGTGGTATGGTGCTTACTTGAGCTGGCTGGGTGCTGGTTGGCAGGATTCACACAGAGTCAACCACTCATGTGGAGCAAGTGAGCAAGGGCCTTGAGATGGGGGGGGGGGCGGCCAACAGGATCTGAGGGTCTCAGGGGAGGTTTCGAGACAGTTCTGACTGGCATTGCTCAGCTCTGCTAACGCTCTCCCATCATATCCAGCCCCCACACTAGAATACAAGTCTTTGTGGTGTGGGTTTTTTGTTTGTTTGTTTGTTTGTTTTTTGTAAGATACCCTCACTTTTTCCCTGAGGTAGAAATACAAATTCTAGTATTCACAAATTCTCCATCAAGGCTGTAACCTGCCACTCTCTCTGAAAAAAGTATAACTGAAAGAATCTACAGTGCCTACCTCTGCCACTTTAAGGTTTGAGGGTATAATTTGATACTCCTCACCCCAGCCCCCTCCTTCTAGATTTCTCTCCTCTTCAGCTAAAAGTCCTAGGTTGCTTGCCTAGTTGGTGCCTAGTAGGCTTCTCCACGTTAACATGGATACAAATCCCCTAATGGTTGTGGTAAGTTTTTATTGGGTTTCAAGCACCAAAAAAAAAGCCTGAGTGAAACCCCTGGGTCACGGCAGTAATCCTCTCTGTGTCCATTGTCTGGCAACCACTTAGGTCCTTCTGGAAATAAACACCTGTCGTGGTCTGTTTGTCAGCTGGCACAAGGAGTTCCAGGTGACTTAGTTATGACCTCAGCGTCCAGTTCTGTGTAACCCTAACTTGGTAGAGCCTAGTTTGTAGACAGAGCACAAATTCTGCAAGTAGGGGATAGAGGCAAGTGTTCTGTCCATTTTTGGGTTCCCAGACTCAATCATGGTTGTTGGGGACATGGTACCATATAGGATATTGGTTTAGGGCATATCTCACTTTTCAGATGACAGTTCCCTAGCCCTCTGACATGTTGTCACTGAGCTGGTATCTTTGTTAATTTTGCCAGGCTTTCAGACTACTGCTTCTGGATGATGGGGAATGTTGTAAGACCAGTGGACCTCATGATCATGCACCCCCTTGTCTCCTTTCCTGGAGCCCCAAGAACTAGCATGGTGACTGGATGGTAGTTGGCTGGAGTCCATGTGTGGCTGTTCACCATAGTAACCATGGGGCTGAATCAGCGGTAAAGGGCCTGAGACAGGTAAGGCCAGGAGACTCTGAGAAGATGCATAAGAAGTATCTGATAGAGAAGGCTCATTCTCTGGTTCAGAATGCCAGATGCAAGCACCTATAAACACACAGCAGAAGAGATAGTGAACACTCTGGGAGTTTGGATGTGGTCAAGGTAGAGGGGATAACCATGGCCTTAGGTAGTTGGGGGTTTTCAAGTATGACTGACCTGCTCTCAGAGGTCACACAGACATGAGACTGGTGGCAAGGAAAGGGGAAGGTATTCCATATAGTCAAAACCAGTGTAAACAAGGGCCCAGATGTGGGAGTGCAGGAGGTTTACTCAGGGATCAGAACACAGACCAGTTTGAGCTGGGATGTGTGTATGTTGTTGGCGAGTAATAATAGGTGATTTTTTTTTTGAGCACTTAGTGTATGCTAGGTCCCATTGTAAGCTCTCAGTTGTATTACCTTATTTAATTATCATAGCTAAGTAGGCAAGGCCAGGCTAGAGCTAGATTTTGAGGTACCTTGAATGACCAACCAACTGAGGAGTTGGGCTTTTACCCTTGCCACACTGGGGTAGATGTGGGTCCCATGAGTTAAGACCAACTTCCTGCTAACATTTATGTTCTTAATTCCCTGGCACATGGGAAGGTTTACATGATTTCACTAGATATTAAAAACAGCTATCCTAAATAAAGCACTCATTATATTCCAGGCATTGGTGGGTTTTTTTTAAAGATTTTATTTATTTTTAAAAAGACTTTATTTATTTATTCATGAGACAGAGAGAGGTAGAGACATAGGCAGAGGGAGAAGCAGGCTCCTCACAGGGAGCCCGATGCGGGGCTCAATCCCTAGACCGGGATCATGCCCTGAGCCAAAGGTAGATGCTCAACTGCTGAGTCACCCAGGTGTCCCTCCAGGCATTTGTTTTAACTGCACAGAATAGATTATTAAATTGGAACACTGGAAAATGGGAAAGTGATATAGGCACTTTCCCATTTTACAGATGAAGAAGTAGAGGGCAGAGGTGTTATTTGTTCAATGTATTAGAATAATAATAGACCAGAGCCAGGTTTTAGACACAGCCGGTCTGACTTGACAATCCACACATGTAATCCTTATATTACATGGCCTCTCAAAAACCATTAAGGAGAAGCATTTGGAGACTTTTTTCGGAAAACAGGTGGTGGTGAAGGTTTTAAGAGGAGGTGAGTGCAAAGTCAGGCAGAGAACTGTTTTAAGAGGAAGGAGGTTGTGCTTTGTTGGGTCATAGGGTCTGTCTGCCTCCTCCAGAGAGAAGGCATATTCTCCAGGCCTCAAATGTTAGCAGACATGCAACTCTACACGTCAGTAGGTGGTTTGTGTGTATATGTTTTCTTTTCCCCCCACCGTGTATTTACACTCAAGATTGAGATAAACATCCATTTGCTTTAACACATGTGAAAATACCTTAGCAACTTCCTGCAGCTCTGGCCTGTTGCTAAGCAGTGACCCTAGTGTTACCATGGTAACATCATCCGAGACTCTAGAGCGCGGCTGGTACCAGTTTGTTGTTCCTGACGTAGCTTTGGGAAACCAGGTCAGCAGGGCCTGAGGAGCACATTTGCTCTCAGGCACAGCCTTGCTGTGTTTGGTCCTATCAGAAAGCTCTGTCCCTGCCTGAGGGAAGCTGCCCGGGGAGAGGTCCTCTCCAATGCCCAGCTGACAAGGCCTCTGGTCATATCTGTGGTGCTGCATCTTGCTGCTGTCTCCACATCACTGTGGAGCTGTGTGGAGTGGGTGGAGTTCAGGACGGATGTCTGAGAAGGCGTAGGGAGCAATTTCTCCACTCTGTTCCTGAGAAAGGCCCATTTCGATGTATCCCACAGAGGTGCTCTGGAACATTTGGGTTGTGGTCAGGCAAGCAGGGGGATCAGCACCAAACAGAATCCAGCTCAGAGACTGAAGAGACAGCTCACAGAGGGATGTGGGCAGGGCTAAGGGAACAGGTACAGGATCATGATGCACTGGAAACAGCAGCCAGAGGCCATGTCCACCCTGAGTGCTGAAGGGACAGCAGAGGAAGTAGTTTTGTAGAAACAGTTTCCCAGTTGTGGGAATCTGTTTGGAGGATCCAGAGCTGTGATGGAGGAGCCACCAGGGGTAGTGGTAGAAGGGTAGTGGAATGCAGCCCTGAGGAGGAAGGAGAGAAGGTGAGAGAAATGTCAGGAGCTCCTCTCCTCCCCTTGGTCTCCTGCCATAGCCTATTAGGTAGACATAACTGGAAATTTAGTAGCCCAGGTGTTGCAGTCTGTGAGGGCATCAGCCTCAGGGGCACAGAGTGGGGAACCAGGGAAGAATGGATTTGGCAGGTTGTACAGATGATAGATGGAGGGGACTGGGTGGGAGAAATGGGAAACAGACTAGTGTGACTGGGTTAACTCTAATGGAACCACGCAGGCCAGGAGGATCACAAACTCCCGACTAGACCTACCTGTGGTCTAGGCTGTGACCCAGAGAGCAGACAGTGCTGCAGACACTGCCAGAAAGCATGTTTCACAGGCATGGCATCTGAGATAACAAGCAGTCAACTTCAGGATGCCCAAAACGCTGTCCTAAATGATCCCAACAGCACCTTTCCTGTCCTGTGTGGGCAAGGTTGGGGGAGTTTCAAAAAACTTTCCTGCCTCTGGAAAGTAGAGGATTCTGTAGAATAGAAGTTTCCCTAAAACTTCTTTCCTACTGCTGCCTCCCTTTCTGGCACTCCCTTATTTTCAATCTCTTTGTCCTTTCTCAGCTCAGGTGCTTTGGATTGATGTGGTTTAGACCAGGGCAGCATCACCACCTACTTGGGAATCTGCTAGAAATGCATATTTGCAGGCCTCACCTCGGATATCATCAATCAGACATTTGCGGTAGGCCTAGAAATCTGTGTTTTCACAAGCCCTCCAGGTGACTGATACACACTGAAGTTTGAGAACCACTGCTTTAGACTGCATGGTTGGTTTGCAGCCCTCCCTGGGAGCTGCTCTTGCAATCTTCCCTGGCTCCTTGCTCTATAGCTGCAGGCCAGTGCTACCTGTTCTAATGTTCTGTTGTAGTTCAGAGAATCCCTACCATGGCTTGGAGTCTTGGGGACACTTTGCCTGGAAAGAAAGTTTGGAGAGAAATAATCTGGCGGATTGTGGTGATTGGTAGTTCAGGTGGGTGGCTATAGGCAGTTGGCTGGCATTAGGGAAGCAGATCCCACCTGCAGAACTGGTGTTCAGAGGTAGGGCACTGGCTCTGAGAGAATTAACAAGGGCAAGGACAGCCCTGTGGCCATGATCTTAAGGAGATGGAGCAAGTGAGGGGCTCTAGCACAGGGTATTAGAGCTGGGGTGTTGATGGGAGGCAATTCTCTGTGGGTCTTGCATTTCTGTACATCTCGCAGGCAGGGCACTAGACTGTCTTTTCAGGGATGTTTGAATAGTGAACAGCTTGGAAGATAGAAATCGTGTCTCTTTCTGGAGCCAATAGCAAAGTGCCCATTACAAAATATTTGGGTTCCATGAACTCACGCTTCCTTACCTTATAACACTACCCACTTTGTGGGCAGGGGCTCTCTGGTCCTCTTCATGTTGTCCTGTGGATATTGGTACTTGGGGAAGTGATGTAAAAATTATATGCTGCTATTGATATTAGTGATAAACTGTCTCTTGTCTCTGAGCAAGGAATACCATGCTTTCATAATACATGAAAATTCAGCAGGCTAACTTCTTCCCTTATCATGGTTCTTGGCAAGCACAACTTCTGAGTCTGAGAAATAACAAAGCTGGGCAGTGGCTGGACCTGCTGCAAAGGTTGCAGGGATGGTCTTAGTTAAGGATGGTCTTAGGGGTGAGTCTATAATGTGGTGGTCAAGGGCTCCATTTGGAGGGAAATTGGAAGAGGAGACTAGGAGTCAAAACATCCCAGCTAATTAGTTCTAAAAGAGATACCGGAGATCATACATAGATCATTTCTCCTTGATTCTCAACACTGCCTGCATATTTGAATCATCTGAAAAGATTTCAAGAAATACCAGTGTCTGGGTCCTCTATCCCCAGTGATTCTGATCTCACTGATAGCAAAATGGAGTTGGTTACCAGCACATTAGGCTATCTTAATATGCAGCTAAACTTGAGAATCACTGATCTATCTCAGTTGTCTCCTATCTGTGAGGAAACTGAGGCTCAGGGCATTGAAGTGACTTGGTAGAAGGTCTGTTCACTTAACATTTTACTAGACTACATTCCTGGATCCCCAGGCTTTGTGCCTGATTTAAGCCCTCACAGCCATGGCTGTTGCTTTATGGGGCTCAGGACCTAAACTCCACTCTGGCCAGTCTCACTTGGAGCTTGACCAACAGATATTCTCTCTCCAGAGTGTACTAACCCTGGGACCAAGAGGGAGGGCTTCATCTTTATCTTGTCAAGTAGGAGTCTGGGTTGCTAAGCAACCAGACATTCTCAGGCAACACACTGCTTTGTGGTAGTGCTTTGCATGTTAAGGTTCCTGGGGTGTTTTCTGAAGAGCGTCAAGAGTTCTTAGGAGCAAAGGATGGGAGCTGTGTGTGTGAGGATGCAGGGATGTTGCCCTCCTGCTCCTGCCCTGCTTACCTGTTCCACATCAGACAAATATGCTGATGCCTCATGACATTTGGCATTAAGAGAACCAGGCTTTGTTTCTTCTGCCTCTTGGTCAGAAGTTTATCTTAAAGGGGGGTTATAGCCTAAAGGCCCCTTTAAAAATTTTTTATTTGGAAATAATTTGAAATTTATAGAGAAGTTATAAGAATAAGAATAGTGGAAAGATAAAGTACACCCAGATTCCTTCATTTTTAACATTTAAATCTGTTTGCTTTATTATCTGTCATCTCTGTATGTATGTGTAATATTTTTTCCCACTATATAGAATAGGTATATAGTAGCCCTTTAGCCCCCAAATATTTCAGTGTATATTTCCCCCAAACAGGGACTTTTTGGTTGCTCTTTCTCTTACAGAACCACAAGATACTTATCAACTTCAGTAAGTTTAATATTAATACAATAGCTTTATCTCATTCATTGCCTTTATTCCAATTTTGTCACTTAACCCGATGATGACCTTTAGAACATTTTTCTTTTCCTTTTAGTGAAGGATCCAATCTAGGATAATGTATTACATTTTATTGTCTTGTCTGTTTAGTCTTCTTTAGTCTGGAACATTTCCATAGACTTTGTCTTTTATAGCATTGACAGTTTTGAATGTAGAACCTCCTCCTCCCCCTTTCTTTAAAGAATATTTCTCATGTTGGGTTTATCTGATGCTTATTCATTAGATTTAGGCTATGCATTCCAGGCCAATATACTCCTCCAGTGATGCTGTGTCCTTCTCCAGATACCACATCTGGAGTATACAATATCTGTCTTTCCCCCTTCCCAATTTTCATCAATTCATTAAAACATTGTTCAGTTTCTCCATTGTATAGTTACTGTTTTATCCTTCGCAACTAGGCAATGTGTGGGGAAACAATTTTTGAGTGCAATGGACATATACCACATATTAAATTCAGGTGTTAAACAGTGATTTGATACTTGCATACCTCCTGAAGTAGTAAGTCTAACTACCATCCATCCTCATACAAAGTTACAAAAAAATCTTTTTTCTCCTGAGAACTTTCAAGATCCATTCTCCTAGTAACTTGTAAATATGCAGTAAAGTATTATTGATTATGGTTATCATGCTGTACATTAAATCCCCATGCCTTATTTATTTTTATAACTTAAAGTTTGTACCTCTTGACCTCCCACATTCAAAAGCTCCCCTCCCCCTGCCCAACTACCATTTTCTGTATCTATGAGTTTTGTTTTTGCTTTTTACGTTCCATATATAAGTGAAATCATATGGCATTTATCTTTCTCTGTCTGACTTATTTCATTTAGCATTATATTCTCAAGGTCCATTCATATTGTTGGAAGTGGCAGGATTTCATTAAAAAAAATTTTTTTTTTGGTGCAGGTAGGGGCAGAGGGAGAGGGAAAGAGAATCTTAAGCAGGCTCCATGCCCAGCATGAGCCTGATGCAGGGCTGGATCTCACAACCCTGAGATCATGACCTAAGCCAAAAATCAAGAGTTGGACGCTTAACTGACAGAGCCATCCAGGAACCCCAGGATTTCATTTTTTATGACTGAGTAGTATTCCTCTGTGTATGTGTGTACACATACATACCCCATATTTATCCATTTTTTCATCAGTGGAAGGGTTGTTTCCACATGTTGGCTATTATAAATAATGGGGCAGTGAACACAGAGTCTTTCAGAATTACTGTTTTTGTTTCCTTCAGATAAATATCTGGAAGTAGAATTGATGTATCATATGGTATTTGTATTTCAAACTTTTTTCAGAAACCTCCATACTGTTCTCCATAGCAGCTGCACCAATTTACATGCTCAGCAACAGTGCACAAGGGTTCCCTTTTCTTCACATCTTCACCAACACTTGTTATTTTTTGTCTTTTTGATAATAACTCTTCTGACAGGTGTGAGAGGATATCTCATTGTGGTTTTAATTTGCATTTCCCTGATGATTAGTGGTGTTGAACATCTTTTCATGTGCCTGATGGCCATCTGTATGTCTTTGGGAAAATGTCTATTCAAATCTTATGCCCATTTTAAAATTAGATTGTTTTCTTTGTTATTGAGTTGTGTAAGTTCTTTATGTATCTTGGATATTAACCCCTATCAGATAAACGATTTGCAAATATCTTCTCCCATTCGGTAGGTTGTCTTTTTATTTTGTTGTTGGTTTCCTTCACTGTGCAGAAGCTTTTTAGTTTGATGTAGTTCCTTTTGTTTATTTTGCTTTTATTGCACTTACCTTTGGAGTCAGCTCTAAAAACATATTGCAAAAGCTATGTCAAGGAGCTTACCACCTACATTCCCTTCTAGGAATTTTATGGTTTCTGGTGTTATATTCAGGTCTTTAATCCATATGGGGCTAATTTGTGTATGTGGTGTAAGATACAGTGGTCCAGTTTTATTCCTTTACATGTTGTAGGGAAACTTTAAGTCCATGCAGGGATCAGAATTTCCTCAGAGACTTAGCATCCTATTGATAATTCTTGCCTAGCCAATCTTTATTCTGAGAGTTTCAAAATGATGATTTACCACCTAATGGCACTCTGAGGACTCTTTTTAGAAGATTTGAAAGGGGTTTCCTGGTAAGATTTACTTCTCACCTTGGGAGACCACTCAAGGCTGCTGAAAAGGCCCCCCTGTTTCTCTGTCTCTAAAAGGGGCCATGCACACTGCTTGCCTCTAAAGTTTTTCTTCCTCCCGAGGGTGCTGCACTCTCCCAGTTTGGGTTGTAAACCTCTTGTGTAGGACCTGTGTTTTAATATCTATTTTATAAAGGGTTACAAGAGTTATTTCATATCGTAATCAGTGGCATTAGCACAAATATTTCTGGTTTTGCGGACATTCTTTTATTAATCATTCAGACAGTTAACAAGGATTTGAGTGCCTGTGATTATCACGCACTATACTAGATGCTGGGGGAAGATGGGAAACAAGACAGGCACAGAGCATACCGTGAAGAGGCTTAAAGTCTAGTGGGGGAAAACTAGCATTGTGCAGATACTAAATTTTACACAAGAGAAAAGCATACAGTGCCTTATGAGCATGCATCAGCAGAAGCTAACCCAATCTTGGAGGTAGGGGAACCCCTTTCTGAGGATATGAAATTAAAGATGAGTCCAAATGATCTCAGCAGATAGTAGATGAGGTGGGAGCAGTAAGCTTCAAACTCTGAGAAGTGAGAGTGCAAGAGGAGGAGGTGCACTCCCATCTATATGGCTGGCTCTGGGAAGCAAGTAGCTCACAATTAAACTAAAAAATGGGTAGGATCCAAATTGTGGAAAGCCTTTTGAACCTTGAAAGGATTTTGGTTTTTATCCTAAGAGCCAAGGGAAGTCTTGGAAGGATTTAAATAGAAGAGTAATAAAATCTTACTCATAAATTAAAAGGATCATTCTGACTGCCATGTGGGAAGAGGATCTGAATGGATGAAGAAAAAAGAAATCCAGAGTGGAAGTAGGGACGTAAGTTAGGCTAGAATGGAAAATGATGGTGGCCTGACTAGGATGGCAATAGAAGGAATGGAGAAAAGAAGGTTTTTGATTCCTCTGATTTCATATATCTCAATAGGGATCATTGGTGCTATATGAAGCTTAAATTCAAAGAACCATAGCCACTCTGCTTAGATACAGAGCTCTGCTTAGATACAAAAGCTGCCCTTTAAAGGAACCAAGGTCTCTATGTAGATGGGAAAATATGTAGAGTTTCTGAGAAGTTTACTGATATTTACTGGAAGTAGCCAACCATGAGTCAGGACCTTGCTTACAGTTAATGAATTAGGTTTGCTGGGTAATTTCTCATTTGCTCCTTTCTATTTTTACAAAAGGAGATAATCCTATTACTAAGCATTCCGTGGCTTAATTTGATTTGTGTAACCATTTGCACTTTAGAAGTGTTATGGACATGGCCAATTCTGGCTCACAGACAGTACAGAATTATAGTGGAATCTTCTCCCCCAGCCCAGCATTCTTTGCTTTGACTGCAGTTTTTATGACACATGATACTTCCCCATTAACTTTTATTAGATCCATAATTTTTTTTATTAACATTGAGTAATAACTGTTTTCAGTGGCATCACTCTTCCGAGGAGTCCTCGATTTGTAGTCCATGATAACTGTGGCTAAATTGAAGTTTCTTCTGCCAGCATTTCACCCACAGTAAATCCAACCATTCAACCTCATCTTGCTTAAAAAGCCATGAAATTCCCGGACATTATCAGAAAAATGACCACAGTCAAAGTATTCTAAATGTAGATGGAAATTGAGCTCTGGCCTATTTGAATCAAGATGTGTCATAGTTATTGGCTGAGATTGGAGACTTTCTACCCCAAGTTAAAATTCTCTTCTTGGTGGAGTTTCTCCTGTTAGGGAGGTTGTTGGTTGACCCACAGTTCCAGACTGGGACTGATGGATGCTAGGGGAATCTTTTAACAGCAGCAGTTTTTCTTGTCTCACATGAATAAAATGAGCTTCAGTTGGGAACCTGCCCAGAGCAGAGAAGAAAGGAGTGTGAGATGAACTACTTTCAGGGATGTGCCATCAAGTTCAAATATCTCTTACCTTGAGTTTCCAGTGAAGTTTCTCTTACTTAGAAGGACAGAGGTATAGTGAACCTGGTGTCAGTTCAGTTCATTTCAACCTAATCCAATTCAATTCAATTCGAAAGAAGATTCTGGATATTTCTCATGTTGTATCCAGCTGGATATCTATATTCATTCGGATTAGTTAATCTGCAGTGAGAGGAAACTCAAAATTTCTTTCATGTGAAAGAGATAGACAGAGTCCAGGGCTCATTGGGCAGCCCACAAAGCTGTCGGGTACTTAGGTTGACATCTGCTGCTCCCATACCCTCAGCATATGGCTTTCAACTCTTGGTTCAGTATAGCTCCTTGAGACTGACTCAGCCATCTTATCTGTATTCTAGTAGAAGAAGAAAAGGAGGCCCTGTCCCTTTAAAGGAAATCTCCAACAAGTTGCATTTGACTCTTCCACTTAAATCCCATTCACAGAATTTAGTCATATGATCACTCTTATCTGCAAGGGAGGCTGGAAAATGTTATTCCAGGCATCTTGTGTAGAGCTAAATTTTGGAGGTTTTTACTAATATGGAGGAATGGGACATCTAATAATCTCTAACTAAAGACATGCAAGCTATCTTCTCTAGATTTTTTTTTAAATTAATTTATTCATGAGAGATACGGAGGCAGAGACACAGGCGAGGGAGAAGCAGGCACCCCTCAAGGAGCCTGATGAGGGACTCTAGCCCAGGATCCAGGATCATGCCCTGAGCCGAAGGCAGACACTCAACCCCTGAGCCACCCAGGCGTCCCTTTTTTTATTTTTTGCTTTTTAAAGTAGGCTCCACACTGGATATGGAGCCCAAGACAGGATGGAACTCACAGCCCTGAGATCAAGACTTGAGCTGAGATCAAGAGTCAGACATTTAACCCACTGAGCCACCCAGGCACTCCTTTCTAGATTTCTTTTAAGGGCTCCCCAGTTGTTCTTGAAGTATTCAGGAAACATTTTATTTTATTTTATTTTTTAAGTTCATAATTTATTTTTTTAGAAATTTATTTTTTATTGGTGTTCAATTTGCCAACATATTAAAAACAGATGTTACCTATCTTTGGAAAAATGAATTTCAGAGTTTGAAATCCAGTGACTAGTGGCTGAGGGAAGGGAATGTTTTTGGTGTTTATGTAGCTGATGACTTTTACAAATATCCAGAAGCTTCAAATAATCACTTGTACATCTACCCATTTGTCCATCTATCTGTCGATCCATCTATCCATCCATCCATCCAAGACATTTACTGAGTGTCTGCTATATACCAGACAGTGTTCATACCTTGAGGAAATCGCTATGAATGTAAAATAGTCCTCATTCTCAAGAAACTCATGATCTGGTGGAAGGAAATGGCAGACAAATTAGTAATTCCAAGTGATAAATGTGTAATAGAGATAATTTATTTTTCAGTTGACAAATACTTATTGAATTCCTGCTATGTACTAGGTGTTCTAGACACTGAGAATACAAAAAATGAAAAGTCAAGTTCTCTACTAGAAAAATTAAAATGCAGAGCGATAAAAAGAATCTAATGGAAGTATGGATAGGTAGAATGGGAGCCTATGGAGGAAAGCTTAAGTCTGGCTGGATGGCTGAGTCAAAAAAACATGAGGAGTAGAACTTTTCCAGCACAGTCTTGAGCCTCTTCTTCTGCCTCTTAGTTAAGCCTGTTAGGAATTAACCTCTTTTCCTTTTATGCTTATATGTAATTCAAGAATTCAGTATATCATGGTAGGTTGGGAATTGCCAACAATCTATATTGAAGACTTTTGAATAATTCTTGTTGCTACCCCAGTTTGGTATGTAAAAAGCATTTACTTGGTAATATTTCTTGTATGAGTGGGGAATAGGAGATGTTTATAGTTTTCCTTGGTTTTAAGCAGAGTTTTAATGGCAATATTTTAAGCCCATCTTTGGTTTGGAGGGCCTGACAAATGCATTTCTACCATGGCAAGGAACTGGAAACCAAAAGCGATTGTGTCTCAGATGAAATGAAGAGTCTGACAAAATACATCCTATCAGTGGAATGAAATTAGATATCTGTCAAAATGCATTTGTCCTCTAAATAACCATCCATATGTTTTATGTTTTGGTATAAATAGACATTCATCAGTTTATCACAATTGCACTGTCAGAGACCCAGCAATTCAAAACTGAATTTTAAAGATCCTTTTAGAGCAATAACCGGGAAGACTTTTGGGGGGTGGTTTTTCTTGTTATTTCTTCTTTTGATTTCTTTTGGCTCCCTTCAGAGCCTACAGTTCATTACTAAAGAGAAGTGAAACATCTATTTAAGATCAATCCAATAATACTATGTTCCAAAGCATTAATTCCTGCCTGCAATCAGCTCCTTGCATAGAGTGTTGTTTGCTTCCCCAGCCTGCCTTCCTCAGGTGTGGCCTATTGGGGTGGGGAGAATACCAGGTTTGTGACCACTGAGTGCCTGAGGTGTGGGCTCCTTCTGTATCTGTTGCCTTTTCACTGCTGAAGAATGAGGCCTTCAGTCAGGCCCAAGAGGGTGAAGGGGTGGAGAAGCTCGCTGTGTGGCTCTCCTCCCACCCTCATCTAGGCCAATGTGCTTCCTAATTTGTATGGGTAATTGGCCACAGGCAGCAAAAGCAATTCTAAGGAGAACCAGAGGACTGGCAAGTCTATGAACCTCAGTCATAGGCATTTCAGTTGGTTTCTGAGTGGGCTGCTAAAATAATTACACTGTCTTATCAAACATTCTGTCCAATGAAGAAAATTAACATGGTAACTTTGCAGACAAAAGCACATTTTGGCCAAGGCCCCAAACTATGCATTTAAATAAACCTTGGAATTAATGCTGTGATTAGCATTAATATTTGCAAAGGTCATAAATTCATTATAAGAAATTTGGTTTAAGAGTCAAGCCAACCCAAGCTGCCCTGGAGGAAGGAAGATGTGGAATTTAAATCGGGTGTTCATTTGTGGCCCTGATACAGGGCAGATTGCCAGTCTCCTCTCAGGAGGTCCTGAGCCTCTGTTACTTGGTGCTCTAGAGTTCTGCGCTCAAGTCCTGATGGGGCATAGGTCATAGAAGGAGACAGTAAGGAAAATCAGATCTAGAATCTCTAAGAGCTCTGGTTCCAAACCTGGTTTCCTAGGGGGAGAAGAGAGAGAAATAAGCGGGCAGAGAGGAACTAGATAGAGGGAAACATAACTTTAATTGTCCACATAGGATTCCCTGCATCATGGCTTTACATTCTTCATTTCATTTCCACCTGCCCCCATCCCGCACACCTGTGACATTAGAGCAAAGTTCCCAGTGAGACTCATCTGTTTCAAACTCCGTCAACTCACTGTGGAAAAATTCATTCCTGTTCATAGGACCAATCACACAGAATTCCTGCAAATGAGCATTTACGTATTATCTTTATTTTGGGAATATCTGGGTTTCTCATAAGACAATACTTTTTTTTTTCTTTTCAGAAAAGGAGTTGTTCTTTTGATCTTTGCAACCTACACCACTAGCACAGTGCCCGCTCAGGGAGTTATGTCTCTACAACTTTGACCCCACAGTAATGGTACATTATCAGGTGTCACATGATATATTCTGATACCATCAGCCAAATTGAGGGCTTTCAATGCCACTATGTGATAAGAAGTTTGTTTTTGGCTTTTTCAGTGGATTGCAGAAATGGTAGACATCTTTCAAAGTGCTCAGAAGGACACCACAAAGAATTGGCTTCTAAATCTAACAGACTGATCATGGACCATAGAGTGAGCCTGGACTTGTTTAGAAAGAATGTTTGTAATTTTCCCATGGTTTAGCTATAAAGTGTTCCAGCCAAATCATAATGAATATCTGCAACTGAAATGATCAATACAAAATAAAACTGACAGCAACTAAAACTACCCATGGTTTATTGGTGGAGATTCACATGGTACCATTTAGATGTGCAACATTGGATTAAAGAAAACTGACTTGTTCAAAATGGTGGCAAAGGAAACTTCCTGATGGCAGAAATAATAACTAGTCATTATTTGCTATGGACAAAACTAAATCAGTCAATTCAATATTTGTTTAAAAAGTTATATGGGTGTTTTTCTGTATGTTGGTAAATTGAACACCAATAAAAATTTATTAAAAAAATAATAAAAAGTTATATGGAAAATAGTTCTTATAAAAATTAATTTGTTGATAGGAAATAGTTATGGAAAAATGGGAATGGTTTAATAATGGTAATCTGTAAAACTGAGGACTTAAATAAACTCAGTAGAGTTCAAAACTGAAAATATTTGGCCCCTCCCACCCTCTGGAAGGAAGTACATCAATGTTGGTATAATTCTGAGTAAGATATACATATTGATAACATGGAGAAAGATGTCTCTATAGTCAGGGATAAAACTGTAGGTCAAAAGGTAGGGTAAAAATAGTTTAAAAATTCTGTATTTTTCCTGACATGTACTCAATAGAAGTATAAGTCAGTACTCTGTACTACAAAAAACACAATTTAAAAACTCTTTTTTTTTTTTTGCTTTTGGCTTTTATCTCATTCTCTTTCTTTTTCAACAAATTGAATACATAATTTAAATATTATAAAGATATGTGGGCAACTTCAGTCTCCTTTGCACTTCTGACTCCACCATCTGCAGTGTCAGTCTCCAAAGGTCATTTACCAATTTTTTGTGTTTCCAGAGATGGTTGGTACTGATGTTTTTCGAACACTTTTTGTCTATAACCCAGAAATAGACTCCCATTACAACCCATTATGCAATTATGACTGTAACAAAATTACATAAAACAATATTTACCTTTACCATATATGGTAAGGAAAACATAAAGTTGATATTAAATGATTTCATCAATATTTAAGTAAAACATAGAATAATCCAAAAATTAAAAATGCAAGCATTAAAGAATATTGATTACAATCTGCTAAGTTGATTTTGTAACCTACCAGTGGTTGTCACCCAGTTTGTAAGACATTGATCTCTAATATATAGATTTACATATTCCAGTTTTTAAAAAACACAAACAGTAGAATATTTTTTAATTAAAAATTTTTTTATTGGAGTTTGATATGCCAACATATAGCATAACATGAGCAGTGCTCATCCCACCAAGTGCCCCCCTCAGTGCCCATCACCCAGTCACCCCAATACCCTGCCCACCTCCCTTCCACTACCCCTTGTTCATTTCCCAGAGTTAGGTGTCTCTCATGTTTTAAAACAGTGGAATATTATATAAATTGTACTGCATTCTTCCATTTGCACTTGAAATATTGGGAGACTATAAGATTATGCTGTGTTCGTACTTATAGGTCTGCCTATTCTTTTTAATGGCTACATTATAGTAGACTGTATGGATATACTATAAGTTACATAATAAGTTTACCATTTATGTGCCTTTAGATTCATTATTCTATTTGCTATAATAAATAGTACTGCAATAAACCTCCTTTAAAAAAAATTTTATTTATTTATTTGAGAGAGTAAGAGAGCATGAGCAGGGAGGAGAGGCAAAGGGAGAGGGAGAAGCAGGCTCCCTGTTCAGTGGGACTTGATCCCAGGACCCTGGGATCACGACCTGAGCCAAAGGCAAATGCTTAACTGACTGAGTTACCCAGGCACCCTGCAATGAACATCCTTACGTATGCTGTCTCTCAGATACATTTTTAGAAGTGGAATTTAAAATTTTGGTAAATACTGTCAAATTTCCCTCCAAAGAAGTTGTACTGTATTTGTTTTTTAGGTATTGACTTGATCAGTTCTTTATATATTTTGGATACTAACCCTTCATTGAATATGTCATTTGCAAATATCTCCTCTCATTCAGTAGGTTGCCTTTTAGTTTTGTTGATTATTTCCTTTGCTATTCAGAAGCTTTTTTAAAAAAAAAAAAAAGATTTTATTTATTTATTCATGAGAGACACTCAGAGACATAGGCAGAGGGAGAAGCAGACTCCTTGCATGGAGCTTGATGTGGGACTCGATCCCAGGACTCCAGGATCAGGCTCTGGGCCAAAGGCAGACACTCAATCAAGGAGCCACCCAGGCATCTCAGAAGCTTTTTATTTTTATGTAGTCCCAATGTTTTATTTTTGCTTTGTTTCCCTTGCCTCAGGTGACATATCTAGAAAAATGTTGTTACAGCCAATGTTAGAGAGATTAATACCTGTGCTGTCTTTAGGGTTTTTATGGTTTCCAGTTTCACATTTAGGTTTTTAATATGTTTTGAGTATATTTTTGTGTATGATGTAAGAAAGTGGTTCAGTTTCATTCTTTTCCACATGGTTATTCAGTTTCCCCAACACCTCCTTTGTCAAAGACTGACCATTTGATTGTGGGTTTATTTATGGCTTTCCTATTCTATTCCATTGATCTATGTGCCTATTTTTATGCCTGTACCATACTGCTTTTTAAAAAAGATTTTGTGAGAGAATGAGAACATGAGAATGAGTATGAGCATGAGCAGGGGGAAGGGTAGAGGCAGAGGCAGAGGGAGAAGCAGACTCCACACTGAGTGGGGAACCCGATGTGGGGCTCAACTGAGTGGCGGAACCCGATGTGGGGCTCAACTCCAGGATCATAACCTGAGCCAAAGGCAGATGCTTAACCACCTAAACCACCCAGATGCCCCTGTACCATATTGTAGTAATTAAATTACCACTTTGTAATATAACTTGAAATCTGGACTTGTGATACCTCCAGTTTTGTTTTTCTTTTTCAAGATGGCTTTGACTATTTGGAGTCCCTTGTGGTTCCATACAAATTTTAGGATTGTATATTGATAGGGATTGCATTAAATGTATAGATTGCTTTGGGTAGTATAGACATTTTACCAATATTCTTCCAATCCATGAACGTGCAGTGTCTTTCCATTTCTTTGTGTCATCTTGAATTTCTTTCATCAATATTTTATAGTTTTCAGAGTACAGGTCTTTCACCTTTTTGGTTAAGTTTATTCCTAGATATTTTATTGTTTTTGGTGCAATTGTAAATGGTATGGTTTTCTTAATTTCACTTTCTGCTGCTTCATTATTAGTGTATAGGAAAGCAACAGATTTTCTGTTTTCAATTAGCAATAATCACACCTCGGATAAACCTCATTGGCTACGATACTGCCACTGTGCAAAGCTCAGATTTCTGTACATTAATTTTCTATCTTGCAACTTTACTGAATTATCAGTTCTAATTTTTTTATTGGAGTCTTTAGAGTTTTTGTTTTTCTTTTTAAAATTTTAAGTAAACTCCATTTCGTCCATGGGGCTCAAACTCACAACTCTGAGATCAAGAGTCGCATGCTATACTGACTGCGCCAGCCAGGCACCTGTAGGGTTTTCTAAATATAGTATCATGTCATCTGCAAATAAGTTTTACTTCTTACTAACCAATTTGGATGGATTTGTACTTTGATTGTTATGGGTAGGATTTCCAATACTATGTTGGATAAAAGTGGTGAGAAGAGATATCCTTGTCTTATTGCTGATCTTGGGGGAAAAGCTTTCAGTTTTTCCCCATTGAGTATGATGTTTCCTATGGATTTTTCACATAAAGCCTTTATTATGTTGAGGTATGTTTGCAGAGGTTTTTTTTTTTTTTTTGTATTATGCGTGGATGTTATACTTTGCCAAATGCTTTTTCTACATCTATTGAAATGATCATTATGGTTTTGATCCTTTCTCTTATTCAACGTAGCATGTTGATTATTTGCAATTTTAAACCACCTTTGCATCCTGGGAAGAAATCCCACTTGATCAGGGCATATGATTTTTTTGAGGGGTATATGATTTTTTAAATGTATTGTTGGATTCATTTTGCTAAAAACGTGTTGTGGACTTTTGTATCTAAATTCATGAAAAGTATTGGCCTATAGTAGTTCTCCTTCTTCTTTTTAATGTGTCTTCATCTGGTTTTGGTATCAGGGTAATACTGGCTTCATAGAATGAAATTGGAAGTTTTCCTTCCTCTTGTATATTTTGGAATAGTTTGAGAAGAATAGGTACTAATTCTTCTTTAAATGTTTGATGGAGGGTGCAGCCCTCGTGGCTCAGCGGTTTAGCACCGCCTTCAGCCCAGGGCGGGATCCTGGAGACCTGGGATCGAGTCTCATGTTGGGCTCCCTGTATGGAGCCTGCTTCTTCCTCTGCCTATGTCTCTGTGCCTCTCTCTCTCTCTCATGAATAAATAAATGAAATATTAAAAAAAAATAAATGTTTTATGGAATTCACCTGTGAAGCTGTCTGTTCCTGGACTTTTATTTTTGGGAGTTTTTTGTTACTGATTCAAATTTATTGATGGTAATTGGTCTTAAAATTTTCAGTTTCTTCCTGCTTTAGTTTTGGTAGGTTATATGTTTTCTATATGTTTTATTGCTTTTTTTTTTTTTTTTACTTTTCATATCCTCACTTTCCTTTTTACTCAGCATCCCCTTTAATATTTCTTGTATATATGGTTCAGTTGTCATGAACTCCTTTAATTTTTGTCTAAGGAATTTGTCCATTTTTTCTAGGCTGTCCAATTTGTTGGCATAGAAGTAACGTAATATTCTGCTACCATTGTTTGTATTTCTGTAGTGTTGATTTTTTTTTTGTAGTGTTGATTGTTTTTTTCTCTTTCATTAGTGATTTTATTTGGGTTCCTCTCTCTATGTCTCTGGTCTCTCTCTTTCTCTCTCTTTTGATGAGTCTTGCTAGAGGTTTATCAATTTTATTGATCTTTGCAAGGAATCAGCTCCTGGTTTCATTGATCTACTGAGTTTTTTGTTTGTTTCTATACCATTTATTTGTGTTCTAATCTTTATGATTACCTTCCTTTTGTTGAGTTTGGGTTCTACTTGTTCTTTTTATAGCTCCTTTAGATGTAAGATTAGGTTGTTAATTTGAGATTTTTATTTTTTATTGATGTAGGTCTATATTGCTCTTAGAAAAGCTTTTGCTGTATCCCAAGGGTTTTGGACTATTATCTTTCCATTTTCATTTGTTTCATTTGTTTTCATTTGATTTTATCCCTGATTTCTTGGTTGTCCCATTCATTGTTTAGTAACATGTTATTTAACTTCCAAGTACTTATGTTCTTTCCAGATATTTTCTTGTGGTTGATTTCCCATTTCATAGCATTGTAGTAAAAAAAAAGATGCACGGAATATTATGAATTTTTTGAGACTTGTTTTGTGGCCTAATATGTGATCTATTTTGAAGAATGTCCCATGTGCACTTGAAAAGAATGTGTATTCTGCTGTTATAGGATAGAATGTTCTGAATAGATCTATTAAATACCTCTGGTCCAGTATGTCATTCACAACCACTGTTTCCTTGTTGATTTTTTTGTTTGGATACTTTGTCCATTGATGTAAGTGGAGTGTTGAAGTCCCCTACTGTTACTGTGTTACTATCAATTATTTTATTTGTTTGTCATTAACTGTCTTATTATGTATTTGGGTGTTCCCATGGTGGGTGCATATTTACAATTATTGTACCTTCATATTGCACTGTCCCCTTTATTATTATATAGTACTTTTCTTTGTCTCTTGTTACAGTCCTTGAAAGTCTGTTTTCTCCAACATAAGTATTGCTATCCTGGCTTTCTTTTGACATGCATTTGCATGATAAATGTTTCTTTATCCTCTTACTTTCTTTTTTTATTATAAATTTATTTTTTATTGGTGTTCAATTTGCCAACATATAGAATAACACCCAGTGCTCATCCCGTCAAGTACCCACCTCAGTGCCCGTCACCCAGTCACCCCCACCCCCCGCCCACCTCCCCTTCCACCACCCTTAGTTTGTTTCCCAAAGTTAGGAGTCTTTCATGTTCTGTCTCCCTATCCCCTTACTTTCAATCAGCATGTGTCTTTCGGGCTGAAATGAGTCTCTTGGAGGCAGCATATAGATGGTCTTGTGTTTTTATCCACTCTGTCACCCTTTGTCTTTTGATTGGAGCATTTGGTCCATTTACATTCAAAATAATTATTGGTATATATTTATTGCCATTTTGTCACTTGTTTTGTGGTTGTTTCTATAGATTTTCTTTGATTCTTTCCTTGCTCTTTCATGGTTGGTGGTTTTCTTTAGTGATATATTAAGATTACTTTCTCTTTATTCTTTGCGATTCTGTTACTGGTTTTTGATTTGTGGTTATCATTCAGTTTGTATATAACCTCTTCTGCATATAGCAATGTATATTAAGTTTATGTTCACCTAAGTTTAAACCCATTCTTTACTCCTCCTCCCATGTTTTAGGTATATAGTGTCCTATTCTACATCCTTTCATGTTATGAATCTCTTGACTGGTTTTTATAGAAATATTTATTGCTTTTGTGTTTTTTTTTTTTTTTTTTTACTTTTCATATCCTCACTTTCCTTTTTACTCAGCATCCCCTTTAATATTTCTTGTATATATGGTTCAGTTGTCATGAACTCCTTTAGTTTTTGTCTAAGAAACTCTTTATTGGGACGCCTGGGTGGCTCAATGGTTGAGTATCTGCCTTCAGCTCAGGGCGTGATCCCAGGATCTGGGATTGAGTCCCACAATGGTCTCCTTGTGAGGACCCTGCTTCTCCCTCTGCCTATGTCTCTGCCTTTCTCTCTGTGTGTGTCTCTCATGAACAAATAAATAAATCTTAAAAAAAGAAATTCTTTATCTCTTCTTCCATTCTAAATGAAGACCTTTTAAATTTTATGTAGTCAGCTTTATGCACTTTTTTATGTGTTCTGGGTTTAATGTTATGCCTAAGGAACTTCTTCCCATCAAATTATGTAAAAAAAAAACAATAAAAAAACTATTCTGTGTGGAGTACATTTATTGCTTAGATTTTTACATTTAAATATTTTATCTATCTGGAATTTATTTTGGTATAAAGAAATGAGGAAGGGATTCATTCTTTTTTGGATGGCCTAGCCAGTTATCCTAAACTATTTATTGAATAATACATATTTTCTCCATTAAATTAAATAGCTGTTTCTACATAAACCAGACTTTTGGGTCTACTTCTGGTTTTTCTATTCACTTCCATTCATTTGACTATCAATTATTGAGCCAGTACAAGAATATTTTAATTACTATAACTTTATAATACAGTCTTATATCTGCTAGGGCTAGTACTTCTCCCCTACTCTTTTTTAACATATATACTGTGGCTTTCCTTGTGTTTTCCTTTTTGGTATAAATTTTAGAGTCCATCTGAGGAGCATACTCTCCTACCCTTTCCACCAATTATTTCCTTTAAAAATTTATTTATTTATTTATTTATTTATTTATTTATTTATTTGAGACAGAGAGTATGCAAGTTGGAGGAGGAGCAGAGGGAGAGGGATAAGCAGACTACATGCTAAGTGAGGAGCCCAAATAAATGGGGCTTGATCTCATGATCTTGAGATCATGACCTGAGTCAAAACCAAGAGTTGAGTGCTTAACTGACTGAGCCACCCAGGTGCCCCTCTCTTTGGTATTGATCATGTTAAATTTATAGATTTAATGCAGGGAAGATATACATCTTTGTAAGGAGTCCTTCTATTGAAGAAAAGGGAATATCTTTCTATTCGAATCTTTTATTTTTTATTAGATGATTATTACAGTCACTTTATATATATGTTACATATTGCTTGAGTTTTTCCTAGTTGTTTTGTCTTTTTAGTAATTTTTTTACGCTAGTTTACCTGTAATAATGTAATATTACAATTCTAAAAGGTATCTTTTCTTCCATTCTATTTTTGGTTGGTTGTTGTTTCTAGAGAAGCTGTTGTTTTTTTTTTTTTTTTTTTTTACATTAATTTTGTAAACGGTTATCTCAATCTTATTGTTTGGAGTACTTTTTCAGTTGATTCTATTTTGTTGTATAGACATTATGAGTATATATCTGGAAAAATATTCTTTTTTTAAATAATAAATTTATTTTTTATTGGTGTTCAATTTGCCAACATACAGAATAACACCCAGCGCTCATCCTGTCAAGTGCCCCCCTCAGTGCCCGTCACCCAGTCACCCCCACCCCCTGCCCTCCTCCCCTTCCACCACCCCTAGTTCATTTCCCAGAGTTAGGAGTCTTTATGTTCTGTCTCCCTTTCTGATATTTCCCACACATTTCTTCTCCCTTCCCTTATATTCCCTTTCACTATTATTTATATTCCCCAAATGAATGAGAACATACAATGTTTGTCCTTTTCTGATTGACTTACTTCACTCAGCATAATACCCTCCAGTTCCATCCACGTTGAAGCAAATGGTGGGTATTTGTCGTTTCTAATGCCTGAGTAATATTCCATTTAATACATAAACCACATCTTCTTTATCCATTCATCTTTCGATGGACACCGAGGCTCCTTCCACAGTTTGGCTATTGTGGACATTGCTGCTAGAAACATCGGGGTGCAGGTGTCCCGGTGTTTCATTGCATCTGAATCTTTGGGGTAAATCCCTAACAGTGCAATTGCTGGGTCGTAGGGCAGGTCTATTTTTAACTCTTTGAGGAACCTCCACACAGTTTTCCAGAGTGGCTGCACCAGTTCACATTCCCACCAACAGTGTAAGAGAGTTCCCTTTTCTCCGCATCCTCTCCAACATTTGTGGTTTCCTGCCTTGTTAATTTTCCCCATTCTCACTGGTGTGAGGTGGTATCTCATTGTGGTTTTGATTTGTATTTCCCTGATGGCAAGTGATGCAGAGCATTTTCTCATGTGCATGTTGGCCATGTCTATGTCTTCCTCTGTGAGATTTCTCTTCATGTCTTTTGCCCATTTCCTGATTGGATTGTTTGTTTCTTTGGTGTTGAGTTTAAGAAGTTCTTTATAGATCTTGGAAACTAGCCCTTTATCTGATAGGTCATTTGCAAATATCTTCTCCCATTTTGTAGGTTGTCTTTTAGTTTTGTTGACTGTATCCTTTGCTGTGCAAAAGCTTCTTATCTTGATGAAGTCCCAATAGTTCATTTTTGCTTTTGTTTCTTTTGCCTTTGTGGATGTATCTTGCAAGAAGTTACTGTGTGGCCGAGTTCAAAAAGGTATGGAGTCTTATTATGACATGTTTTTCAAGCCTGAGTTGGAGGGAGGTTGGTCAGGAACTTTGACCTCTGAACCTGTGATAAGAGGTAGTAGAGTGAAGGAGTAATCAGCAAGGACTCTGGCTTTAAATTGTGGGATTCACTTCTCATCACCACCATTTATCTACTGTGTGACCTTGGACAAGTTTTAATTTCTCTGTGGTTCAGTTTCTCATCTATAAAATCATAGGATCCACCACATAGGATGCGTTGAGTACTAAATGAGTCCATATGCATAAAAGTGCTTGGTTCTGTCATTGGCATATGGAAAGCTCTAAAAAATGTCAGTTAATATTGTCAGAGCAAATAGTCATGGACAATTTTAGCAGGATTAACTACAAAAATTTATATTTCCTAGATCTTTGGATGTTTAAGAACCAGTCTCCAAGCTCTTCAGCCTTTTTTCCTTCATTAAAACTAGTACTCTATAAATAATCTAAGTCTGATAAATTTATTTACATTAAAGCATGCCTGGCAGGTCATAGAGCAGTATCCTCTTTTCCATGAGGACTTGTCTTTGGACTGGAGACAGAAGTTGAGGAAATGAAGTAGACTAGGAAGAAGAAGACTTCTCAGGAGAAGGCAGTTAAGCTCAGATAATTGAATAGATGTTCTTTTTTTTTTTTTAACAAGGTTTAATTTTTTATTTTTCTTGTATAAAACTATGTGGTAGCCACAGCTGGAGTCTGGGTCCTCTGCATGGAGACTCTGGTGTGGGTCTTTACAAGATGGTCAGTGAATTCCTGATAGGGAGACTTGGTGAACACAGTCTCTTTCCAGAGATCAGGGGTGAGATAGTTGTAGGTCTGGGAGATTGCATCAAAAGTAGCCTTGGCAAAGTTCCCCAGGGTGGCAGTGCAGCCCCTGGCCGAAGTGTAGCAGTCATCAAAACCAGCCATCATCAGTAGCTTCTTGGGCACAGGGGCTGAGACAATGCCAGTGCCTCTGGGGGCAGGGATGAGATGCACCAGCACAGAACCACAGCGGCCAGTCACCTTGCATGGGACAGTGTCGGGCTTGTCGATCTTGTTCCCCCAGTAGCCTCATCGCAGGGGGACGATGGAAAGCTTGGCCAAGATGATGGCCACACGGATGGCAGTGGCTACCTCCTTGGAGCACTTGACGTCCGGACCCACGTGTCTGTTGTAATCTCCGATGGCAACAAATGCCTTGAACCTGGTCCGCTGGCCGGCATGGATCTGCTTTTGCATGGGCATGATTTTCAAGACCTCATCCGTGAGGGATGCCCCCAAGAAGAAGTCAATGATCTCAGATTCCTTGATGGGCAGAGAAAGAGATAGATCTCCTCCAGGGGCTTGATCTTCATGTCCTTGACTAGGCGGCCCAGCTCGGTGACGGGGATCCACGCCTTGTCCCCTGCCTTGCCTCTGTGAGCTCCGCGGCCCGGACCCCGACCACGGCCCTGGCCACCGCCCAGGATGCCGCTGCCGAAGCCTCCGCGGAAGCCGCCGCGGCCTCCCATTCCGGGGCCCCGGGGCCTCCTGCAGCACCGGCGTCATCCACCATTTGGTGCTCTCTCGGAGAAGAAGTGAATAGGTGATCTTTAATTCAACATTGCACAAAGATAAGACCATTTCCTGTCATTGAGGAATAAATGGTCTCATATGTGAGATAAACGTTCATATACCTAGCCAGAATTTGTTTTGCAGGTGTCTCAGTTCATTTATGCTGTTTTGGAGCACCTGCTGAACAAACCCTTGGGAATCTGTGAGGCACTAATGAGGCCGGGGACTCACCCTGAGGCAAGAGTTGAGATATGCTGACTTGATCACAGGCAGGAGGTGAGGGGTAATTTTAGCTATCCATCACTTGGCAATTGCAGCTACCACTAACTGAATTCTTGTAATGGACCAGATACTTGAGATATGTCAGTATTATCTTCTGTAATCCTTTCCAGAACTCTCAAAGGAATGCATTGTGGGCTTTATTTCACAGATAAGAAAACAAAGGTTCAATGAGGTAGAGAACTTGCCCAAGGCTAACCAAGTAGTAAATGGCAGAATTGGGATTTGAACTGCTGTCTGTTTGTCTACTGTCATTACTAGCATGCTTTGTTCTGATTATTCTCTGACTTAGCTCATATGGGCTTTTGCCAGAGTTCTTGGGGAGAAGGCTCTGCTAGTGAGGGAGTAAGAACTCTAAGAGTTTATTGGATGAAGTCTCTGGGGCATCCCTGCTTGACTCAACCTGCTTTGTAAACCCATGGTGAGTTTGTTTGCCTACTACAGTTCTTTAGGATGTTTACTAGGTTGTTTACTCAGCTGAAGGGACAACAAGGGGCTAAAATCCAGATTTGGCTGTACTTGCCAAGGGCACCTTGGGGAGGGGCTACATGTGTTAGAGTGAAGGGGTACCTTTCTTCAGTTCCTACAGTGGTGACAGGTGGGTGGATTGCAGCCCGGACTCAGAGGGCAGCACAAAAAGGGGTTGTTGGTCTTTTCTTCATGTGGAGTAGATGCTGGAACAGGGAAAGAACAGTGCCCCAGGCAGTTGATCCAGCAGCTTTCAGGTTTATCTGGGTATATCTCTTCTTCTCCAGGCTCTTTACCTGACTTTATTGGTTCATGGTGCCCTGCTGTGGGTGTCTTTGCTCCAGATCTGAATTGCTCTGGTTTGCTCTATCTGCCCCTCCGCTATTCAGCATCTTCAGTTTTCTTACTTTCTCTACCTGGAATAGATTTCAGGTTTTGTGGAACCTGGAACTTATGAAATTTTAGACCTCTTTCCAAAAAAAAAAAAAAAAGTATATAAAATTCTGAATACCAAATTAGGTGCAGAAATCAAACACTGGGACACCTGCCCCCCGATGTTTCTAGCAGCAATGTCCACAATAGCCAAACTGTGGAAGGAGCCTCGGTGTCCATCGAAAGATGAATGGATAAAGATGTGGTTTATGTATACAATGGAATATTCCTCAGCCATTAGAAACGACAAATACCCACCATTTGCTTCTACGTGGATGGAACTGGAGAGTATTATGCTGAATGAAATAAGTCAATCGGAGAAGGACAAACATTATATGGTCTCATTCATTTGGGGGATATAAAAAATAGTGACGGGGAATAAAGGGGAAAAGAGAAGAAATGTGTGGGAAATATCAGAAAGGGAGACAGAATATGAGAGACTCCTAATTCTGGGAAACGAACAAGGGGTGGTGGAAAGGGAGGTGGGTGGGGAGTGGGGTGGCTGGGTGATGGGCACTGAGGGGGGCACTTGATGGGATGAGCACTGGGTGTTATGCTGTATGGTGGCAAATTGAACACCAATAAAAAATAAATTTACAAAAAAAGTGAAAATATGAAAAAAAAATTAGGTGCAGAGCATGGGAAGGAGTGGTGCAAGTGAGGAGGCCCTAAAGTGTACACTTCATAGCCTCCTGCTAAATCTGTCTGTCTCTACCACACCTTGCTTACCTTTTCTTCCAGGCCTCATCTCCTGCCTCTATCCAGCCCTCCTGGATGGACATGGCCCTACTTTTGACCTTCAGCATTCTGCTAGCACATAACTTCCAAGTCTCTGGGCCCCAACTCCATGCTTTGCCACAGGGAAGAGTATGCCTTCCTTGTGCTGGTCTGCAGCCCTGACCTGCATCCGTGTGGCCCCTGCCTGATGGGGAAGGCAACAGGCTGGACCAGAGAAGAAGTGTGGGAGGATGACAGGTGCTGGTGTTTTACAGAGTACGGGTGGCCTTGGGGGATATTGCCATCCACAAGAGACATCACTGCAGCCAGGCAGAGCAGGCTGGTGGAAGATGGAAAACACTAGAAATCAGTCTGGGAGGCTCCACGACTCCCTCCCAACCACTGGTAGTGTTGTATCCTGTCCCCTACCCCTGCCCATCCAAACACACAC
Organism: Vulpes vulpes; assembly: GCF_048418805.1. Taxonomy (NCBI): domain Eukaryota; kingdom Metazoa; phylum Chordata; class Mammalia; order Carnivora; family Canidae; genus Vulpes; species Vulpes vulpes. The sequence goes on along the minus strand of NC_132791.1, from coordinate 121,808,910 downwards.
ACAACTGGATGGGAGTAAACTCAAGATTTTGTGATCTTATGCAGGCACATGGATAATGAGCCACAAAAGCTGCTTTGTGATCTTCCTGCGTGGTTGTGGGAGATACACTGGGTTACTCACACATCCTTGGAATAAACCCTGTAATGTGGGAAGCTATAAAGGTGCCAGGGCAGTGAAGGCTGCTCAGGGAAGAGGACAAGAGAGCTGACTTGAAGAATAGAAAGGTGTCTCTCAGGCCAAAAGTAGAGACTGGTCAGCATTCCAGACAGCAGCAAGAAAAGGCAGTGCAGGTGTCAGCCCAGAGTCACCTCAGGAGGTGGTGAAAAGGGCCAGCAAACCCACTTCAACTTTTCAAAGAAAGCCCAGTGGTAGCCTGGTCTCAAGCAAACCCATTATGTTCCCCCACCCTGGAGCAGTAGAGTGGCTCCAGGTGGTGAAGCAGAGTCTGTGTGGCCACAGGGGCCGCCAGCCCTGTAGATGGTCCAGGAGACCAGCTTTCAGGCCCAGAGTTAGCCCCTGGGAGGTGCATGGGGAAATTGGTAGGTACGTCAGCATGAGATCATGAAATGTTTTCATTTAGACACCTTGGATAAACCTCAAAAAGGGAGTCAGAAAGGGAGGGAGCATTTTTTTAAGTTTATAGAAAAAAAAAAAAAGGTCGGCAAATTAGAAGAGCTCTGACAAGCTATCCAGGGAAGACGCAATTACAGAGCAATCAGCCTGCGCAGAGATTTAAACACAGCCTATTGTGCGGTCCCGCTGCTAGGGGAGGACAAAAGGGAGCCGACGCAGCTGGAGATAACGGCAGGCGCCCCTGCACCTCACTGGGGAGGCCGAGGCAGCAGCCAGCACGTGGGTATGCAGCGGGTCTCTGAGGGGGCCACCAGGGGAAGACACCCAGGACCCAACTGACCAAGTCCGCCCCGCCCCTGGTCGTAGCCCCTGCACAGCACAAGTTGGAGGCGACGCAGGTGGTTCCTGGCAGGTGTGTGTGTCGGGACTCCCTAGCACAGCTGGGACATAGCTGCAGGACTGGTCACCTGTTGTAGAAGAGGTGAGACAGCACCATTTCCCCCTGGGGAATTTTTTTAGTAACCTTCAAGCCCTGTGCACTCTCCAGCACTGCTTTATTTTGGTTATGGTTACATAAGAAACTTTTGGTAGCCAAGGGAGAAGTAAACCATAGATCTGGAGCCCTGGCTGGCTTCCAGGCCCATCTTGGTAGCCCTGTGGCCTTTAGTCGGTCACTCAAATTTTCAGAGTCTATTTCCTGATCTTAAAATGAGGAAAATAATAAAAACCATGTCCAGGGTTTTAAAAACAAACTTTTTATGTTCGGATGGATTTCGGTTTACAGAAAAGTTGGTAAGGTAGAATGGAGAGTTCCCATATATCTGAACACCCAGTTTTTCCTCTTAACATCTGATATGATACATTTGTCATCAGTGAACCAATAGTGATATATTATTAGCTATCACTCATACTTTAGATTTCTTTTTTTCTGCCTTTTTTTGTTTTGTTTTTTAATAAACTTATTTTTTATTGGTGCTCAATTTGCCAACATATAGAATAACACCCAGTGCTCATCCTGTCAAGTGCCCCCCTCAGTGCCCGCCAGCCAGTCACCCCCACCCCCCACCCACCTCCCCTTCCACCACCCCTAGTTCATTTCCCAGAGTTAGGAGTCTTTCATAGCAAGAGAAAAAACAAGAACCATATGATCCTCTCAATAGATGCAAAGAAAGCATTTGACAAAATACAGCATCCATTCCTGATCAAAACTCTTCAGAGTGTAGGGATAGAGGGAACATTCCTCAACATCTTAAAAGCCATCTACGAAAACCCCACAGCAAATATCATTCTCAATGGGGAAGCACTGGGAGCCTTTCCCCTAAGATCAGGAACAAGACAGGGATATACTTTAGATTTCTTTAGTTTTTATCTAAGTTCCTTTTTCCATTTATATTTCCGATCCTGTATTTTACTTAGTTGTATCTCTTCTTGTCTGTGATAGTTGTTCAGGTTTGTTTTTGTTTTTGATGACTGGTGAGGTATTTTGTGGAGTGTTCCTCAGTTGAGATTTGTCTGGTGTTTTACTCATGATTAGTTTGGGGTTGTTTGGGGAGGAGGACCAGAGAGATGAAATGACATTTTCGTCATGTCATACCAAGGGTACATACTATTACCCTGACCGATCACGGTTGATGTTGACTTTGATTACTTGACTAATGCTAGGTTGCTTCTGTGGAAAGAAGTTGTATCATACTCTTTGCTCCCTTTCCCTACTGAGCTCTTGGGAAGGAAGTCGCTGTGTGTAACCTACACTAAAGAATCAGAGAGTTAGCTTCACCTCCTTGAGGGCAAAGTTCCCATATATCTATATAAATTATTTGAGATTCTTCTGCACTAGGATTTATCTTTTCTTCCTATTTCTTTATATCAGTGTGGACTCATGGATATTTTATTTTAGGTTATAATCCAATGCTACATTATTTATTTTTCTGCTCAAATTATTCCAGCTTTTGTTATTGGGCTTTTTGCTTTAGTTTTAATTAGGTTGTTTGTTTTCTTATCGTTGAGTTTGAAGAGTTCTTTGTCTATTTTGGACGTAAGTCATTTATCAGATTTGTTTTGCAAATATTTTTCCAGGTGTATGGCTTGTTTTTTCATTTTCTGAAAAGTGTCCTTCATAGAGTAGTTTTTATTTTAAGCAAGTCCAGCTTACCAGTTTTTTTCTTTCATAGATTGTGCTTTTGATGTGTCTAAATACTCATCAAACCCAAGTTTTATAATTTTGCATATTCCATTTCGGTTTATGATTCATTTTGAGTTAATTTATGGTTAAGGTGTAAGATCTGTGTCTGGATCTATATTTCGCTCTCTTTCTCCATTTGAATTCCTTTGCAACTTTGTGAAGAAACAGTTGACTCTAATTGTGTGGCTTTATTTCTGGGCTCTTGCTTTTGTTCCACTGATATGTTCTTTTATCAGTATTATGCTGTGTTGATTACTGTAGATTTCTGGTAAGTCTTAAAATCAGGTAGAGTGAGTTCTCCCAACTTTTTTTTTTCAGGATTGTATTTGTTATTTTAGAGTTTTTTTGCTTTTGTGTTTGCCTCTCCATATTTATTCATCAGCTTGGGTTACCATAACAAAATACCATAAACCTGGTGGCTTAAACACAGAAATTTATCTTATCACAGCTCTGGAGGCTGGGAGTCCAAGATTGGTGTGCCAGCATGATTGGGATCTGGTGAGAGCACTCTTCCTGGTTTACAGACAGCTGCCTTCTCACTGTGTCTTCAGATGGCAGAGAGAAAGCAAGTTCCCAGTTGTCTCTCCTTATAAGGACACTAGTCCTTTTGGACCAGGGCCCTACTCTTATGTAAGACCTTATTTAACCTTAATTACGTCCATAAAGGTCTTATCTTCACATATAGCCACACTGGGGTTAAGGTTGTGACAGATGAATTTTGTTAGGGACTCAGTATGGTTCACGGCATCACATAAATTTTATAGTTTGTTGATATACAGAATAGCTTGCTGGGATTTTGACTGGAATTCAGTGAATCTTTAGGTCAAGTTGGAAAGAATTGATATCTTAACAATACTATTTCTCCATTTATTTGGATCTTTCATTTATTTCATTAGTGTTTTGTAGTCCACATATAGATCCTGTATGTGTCTTGTTAGATTTATATTTAGGTACTTTTTTTTCTTCTTTTTTTATTTTTGCCGCTCTTATGATCTTTTAAAAAATTTGAAATTCCAGTAGTTCATTGCTAGTATATAGGAAAGCATGTGAGTTTTACATATTGAACTTGTGTTCTAAGACTTTGCTGTGCTCACAAGTTCTAGGAATTATTTACTTATTTATTTTAGGTTATCTGGTATTTACAGCATAGTCAGGTCAGTAAATAAAGATAATTTGCTTTTTTTTCTTTCCTTCCTTCCACATCTCTATACCTTATGTTTCCTTTTTTTATCTTACTGCATTGGCCAGGATTTCCAGTATGATATTGAACAGGAATGGTAGCAAAGGACATCTGTGACTTGTTGCTCATCTTAGAGGGGACACATCTAGCCTTTTACCGTTAAGTATGGTGGTAACTCTAGGTTTTTATAGATGTTTTCTATCAAGTTGAGGAAATTTGCCCTAATTCCAGTTTGCGAAGAGATTTTTTATTTTTGGGTGTTGGATTTTGTCCAGCGCTTTGTCTACATCAATGGATGTGATGATATGAGTTTTCTTCTTCAGCCTGTTGATGTACTGGATTACATTGATTGATTTTTATTTTTTATTTTTTTAAAGATTTTATTTATTTATTTGAGAGAAATAGAGGCAGAGATAGTGACAGAGAGCACAAGCTGGGAGGAGAGGGAGAAGCAGACTCCCTGCTGAGAAGCGAGTCCAATGTGGGGTTCTATCCCAGGACCCTGGGATCATGACCTAAACTGAAGGCAGACACATAATTGACTGAGCCACCCAGCATCCCAACACTGATTGATTTTTAAATGTTGAGCTAGCCTTGCATGCATGAAATAGATGCTCTTTGGTCTGGAATTATAATTCTTTGGTCTGGAATTCAATTTGCTACTATTTCGTTGAGGTTTTTTGCATCTATGTTAATTAGAGACATTGGGATGTAATTTTCTTTTAATGTCTTTAAACTGGTTTTAGTGTTAGAGTAATACTGATCTCATAAAACAAGTAGGAAAGTGTTCCCTTTGCTTCTCTTTGCTGGAAAAGATTGTGGAGAATTGATATTATTTCTTTTTTAAATGTCTAATGGGATTAACCAGTGAAACAGCCTGGGCCTGGTGCTTTTTAATTCTTTTTTTTAAATTAATTTATTTATTCATGGGAGACACAGGGAGATAGAGGCAAAGACATAGGCAGAGAGAGAAGCGGGCTCCATGCAGAGAGCCCAATGTGGGACCTGATCCTGGGACTCCAGGATCATGCCCTGGACTGAAGGTAGACGCTTAACCGCTGAGCCACCCAGGTGACCCTAATTCTTTTTGTAAGGTTATTAAATAGTGATTTGATTTCTTTAATAGATAATAGATCTATTCAGGTTTTCTGTTCTTCTATGAGTTTGGTAGTTTGGATCCGCTAAAGAACTGATGCATTTCATTTAAGTCATTAAATCTGTGGGCATAGAATTGTTCTTAGTATTCTTTTTTTTTTCTTTTCATTTCTGATCATGGCAATTTGTGTACTCTTTCTCCCCTCTTATTAATCTGACTAGAGGCTTACTGATTTAAGAATCTTTTGAAAGAACTACATATTTTTTCAATTTTATTGACTTCTACTCTAAATTTTATAATTTCAATTCTTGCTTTAGGCTCCATTTGCTCTTTTTGTTTTTTTCGTAGTTTCCTAAGGTGAAAGCATAGGTAACTGGTTTTAGATCTTTTTTTTTTTTTTAATAAATGCACTTAATGGTATAAATTTCCCTCTAGGAAATTTTTGGATTACAGATTTAATTTCATTACTTGTAATTGGTCTATTAAGCTTTTTCTTTCTGATTCAGGCTTGGAAGATTGTATATTTCTAGAAACTTATCCATTTCTTTGAGATTATCACATTTGCTGGCATGTAATTCTTGTAATAGTGTCTCATAAGCCTTTGCATTTCTGTGGCATTGGTTATAACTTCTTGCTTATTTCTGATTTTATTTGGGTCTTCTCTCTTAAGTCTGGCTAAAGATTTATCAATTTTGTTTATCCTTTCAAAGAACCAAATTTTAGGTGTTTTTTTTAAGTCTCACATTTATTTGTGCTCTGATCTTTATTCTAATTTGGGGCATTGCTCTTCTTCTAGTTCCTTTAGGAATAAGGCTAGATTGTTTATTGAAGATTTTTCTTGTTTCTTGATGTAGGCTTGTATCACTGTGAATTTCCCTCTTAGATTTTCTTTTGAGATATCCCATAGATTTTGGAACATTTCATTTTCAGTTTCATTTATCTTGAGGTTTTTAAAAAAAATTCTTCTTTAATCCCTTCATTGACCCACTAGTTGTTTAGTAGTATGTTGTTTGGCTTCCATGTTTTTGTGTTTTTTTTTTCTTTTTTTCCCCTTGTAATTGAGTTCTAGTTTAAGACATTGTGGTTAGAAAACATGCTTTGACATGGGTTCAATCTTCTTAAATTTATTGAGGCTTGTACTGTGTCCAAACATGTGATCTATCCTGGAGAATGTTCCATGTATGCTTAAGGAATATGTATTTTGCTGTTGGATGGATGTTCTATATATAGTATTCAGTCCATCTGGTCTAAGGTGTTGTTTAAGGCCACTGTTTCCTAATTGACTTTTTTGTCTATATGATACCCATTGATGTAAGTGAAGTTTTAAAGTCCCCTACTATTTTTACATTATTGTCAGTCTCTACCATTGTGTATTTTAATATTTGCTTGTTATATTTAAGTGCTCCTATACTTGGTGCATAGATATTTAGAATTATTACATCTTCTTGTTGAATTGTTCCCTTTATCATTATGTAATAGCCTTCTTTGTCTCTACCAATTCATATTTTCTCGATTATTAGTAAAATTGAGCATGTTTTGTAATTTATGGTCATTTGAAGATACTGTTTTATAAATTGCTTGTAAGAACTTTTTGTCTTGTATTGAGTTTTTTTTACTTTTAAATTTCAGTTGATTTGTAGATATTCTTATGTACAGTGCAATGAACTTTTACTTATTAGATTTTTATTCAAGTAATCTCTACACCCATTGTGGGGCTCAAACTCACATTGCTGATCAAGAGTCATATGCTCTTATGACTGGGCCAGCCAGGCATTTTCTGATGTGTAGATATTCTTCAGATATTAAGAGTAAATGCTATAGGCAGTCCTCCTGCAGACTGGGGATGCTGTCCAGAAACAGCAGCCACTCAGTCACCCTTTTTCCTATGGTTTGGCTTCTGCATTCTTTTCAGCAGCTTATTCCTTCAAAGCTTATGATGTCCTTCCCCTGTCTCAGCTTTTCCCCCTCCTTGGGCTGCTCTTCACTTATAACTTCAAAACCCGTGGATCCTGCTTTCTATTTTCTGCCTGGGCTATGTCTACTTCTCCCTTCTCTACAACCTACCTCAGAGGACACCCTTGGGTCATTTAAGACAACACACAGAATGGAACCTTCTTTCAACCTTATCTTCTTGCTAAATTGTGTGTGTTTTAAGTCAGAAATCTGTTTGGGTTTGCAGATGGGGTTTTGGTGCCTGAATCCAACACATTGATTACTTCTCCACCTCCTACTCCCTGTTGAGAGGATCAACCAGAAGGAAAAAGAGCCCAATGGAAAAACAAAGCACTATTTTTATTAAGCATCACTTTGTCTACAAACAATGGTAAAAATTGCCTTGGAAAATGTGGCTTCAGGTGGGAGAGTTCAGTGAGGTTTCCATCTCCTTGCCTTTTCTCCAACCCCACAGTCTATCTTCTCAGTTTCAGGTGGAGAAGGGAGGCCAGACCTGACTCAGGGACATGGGCCTGCTAGATAGGAAAACATCCAATCACCTGAAAGGCCAGATCTGCTTATTGAACCAACTACAGATGCACCTTAGAGATAGATTTGCAGGTTTGACTCCAGACCACTGCAATAAAGTAGATACTGCAACAAAGCAAGTCAAATGAATTTTTTGGTTTCCTATTGCATAAAAAGTTATGTTTACACTCTAGTCAGAAATAGCATTATATTAAAATATATATATATACTTTAACTAGAAAGTACTCTGGCTAAAAAATGCTAACCATCACCTGGGCTTTCAGTGAGTCATAATCTTTTTGCTAGTGGAAAGTCCTGCCTTGGTGCTAATGGCTGCAGATCAGGGTGGTGGTTGCTGAAGGCTGGGGTGGCTGTGGCAGTTACTTAAGACAGTAATGAAGTTTGCTGCATTAATTGAATTTTCCTTTCACAAATGATTTCTCTTTAGTATGTGTTGCTGTTTAATAGTATTTTACCTTCCATAGAACTTCATTCAAAATTAAAGTCAGTCCTCTCAAACCCTGCCACTGCTTTATCAACTGAGTTTAAGTAATATTCTTTGTTGTCATTTCAACCATCTTCACAGCGTCTTCACCAGGAGTAGATTCCATCTCAGTAAACCACTTTCTTTGCTCATCTGTAGGAAGCAACTCCTCATCAATTCAAGTTTTATCACAAGATTGCAGCAATTCAGTCCCATCTTCAGGCTCCATTTCTGATTCTAGTTCTCCTCCTGTCTCCACCACATCTGCAGATATTTCCTCTATTGAAGTCCTGAAGCCTTCAAAGTCATCCCTCAGGGTTGCAATCAACTTCTTCCAAACTCTTGTCAAAGCTGATATTTTGACCTTTTCTTATGAATCACAGTGCTGTTAATGGCATCTAGAATGGTAGATCCTTTCCAGGAGATTTTCAATTTACTTTTCCTAGATCCATCAGAGGAATCACAAAATATATTTCTTAAATAATGAGACTTGAAAGTCGAAATTACTCTTTGATTCATAGGCTGCAGAATGAATGTTGTTCGGTCAGCAGGCATGAAAAATGATATTAATCTCATTACTTATCTCTATCAGAGCTCTTGGGTGGTCAGGTGCATTTTTAATGAGAAGTAGTATTTTGAAAGAATTTTTTTTCTGAGCAGTAAATCTAGACGGTGGCCTTTAAAACATTCAGTAAACCAGATGTGCTGTCATCCAGGCTTTGCTGTTCCATTTATAGAGCACAGGCAGAGTAGGTTTTGCATAATTCTGATTCTTAAAGGCCGTAGGACTTTTGGAATGGTAAATGAACATTGACTTCCACTTAAAGTCACCAGCTGAATTAGCCCTTGATGAGAGAGTCAGCCTATCCTTTGAAGTTTTGAGGTCAGGCACTGACTTATCATCTGTAGCTATGAAAGTCCTAGATAGCATCTTCCAATATAAGGCTATTTCATTTACCTCAAAAATCTTTTTTTAGCTTAGGTGCTTGCATTAAATTATCTTAGCTAGATTTTCTGGATAACTTGCTGTAGCCTCTACATCAGACTTGCTGCTTTGCCTTGTACTTTTATGTTATAGAGATGACTTATTTCCTTAAACCTCATGAACCCACATCTGCCAGCTTCAGACATTTCTTCTGCAGCTTCTTCACCTCCCTCAGCTTTCATAGAATTGAAGAATGTTAGGGCCATTCTGCATTAAGCTCTGGTTTAAGGAAATGTTGTGGTTGGTTCAATTTTCTATCTGGACCACTGAAACTTTCTTCACATCAGCAATAAGACTATTTTGTTTTCTTATAATTTTTGTGCTCACCGGAATAGCAATTTACAATTCCTTCGAGAAGTTTTCTTTTGCATTCAAAACTTGGCTAGTAGGGGACTTAACACCCCACTTATATCAGTGGATCCATCATCAGAGGAAACTCAACAAGGAGTCATTGGCTTTGAATGACACGTCGAACAAGAAGGATCTAACAGATATATTCAAAACATTTCATCCAAAAACAGAAAAATACACATGCTTTTCAAGTACACATGGAACATTCTCCAGAATAGGCCACATGTTAGGCCACAAAACAAGGCAGCAAGAGACCTAGTTTTCAGCCTATCTCAGCTTTCCACATGCCCTCCCCCCTAAGCTTAATGATTTCTAGCTTCTGATTTAGAGTGAGAGACTTGTGACAAGTTACTTTAACTTGAAGACTTAGATGCCATTGTAGGGGTTATTAATTGTCCTAATTTCAATATTGTCTATCAGGAATAGGGAAGCATGAGAAGAGGGAGAGAGATGAGAAAACAGCTGATTGGTGGAGTTGTCAGAACATACATAGCATTTATCTGTTAAGTATGAATCTTATTTTTCAATTTTATTCCAGTATAGTTAACTTATAGTGTTATATTAGTTTCAGGGGTACAATATAGTGATTTCAAAATTCTATACATGACTACCAGTGCCCCTCAAGGTAAGTGTACCCTTAATACTGTTCACCTATTTCACCCATCTCCCCACCCAACTCCCTTCTGGTGACCATCATTTTGTTCTCTGTAGTTAAGAGTCTGTGTTTTGGTTTCTCTCTCTTTTTTCCTCCTTTGTTCATTTATTTTTTAAAAATATTTATTTGAGACAGAGCATGTGAGAGAGTGAGCAGGAGTTATGGGGGTGGGAAGGGGAGGGCAGAGGAAGGGGGAGAGCAGGCTCCCTGCTAAGCAGAGAGCCCCATGCAGAGCTCGATCCCAGAACTCTGAAATCATGACCTGAGCCAAAGGCAGAAGCTTAACCCACTGAGCCAACCAAGTGCCCCTCATTTGTTTCTTAAATTCCACATATGGATGAAATCATGTGGTATTTGTTTTTCTCTTTTTTCACTTAGCATAATACTCTCTGGCTCTTTGTTGTTGCAAATGGTAAGATTTCATTCTTTTTATGACTAATATTCCATTGTATATATACCATTTCTTCCTTGTCCGTTCATCTATTGATGGACATTTTGCAGTGAATTGGAAAGTTTTCTTTGACTATTTTTTGGAATAGTTTGAGAAGAATAACTATTAACTCTTCTTTAAATGTTAGAATTCACCTGTGAAGCCATTAGATCCTGGACTTTTGTTTGTTCAGAAGTCTTTGATTACTGATTAAATTCTATTGCTGGCAATTGATCTATTAAGATTTTCTATTTCTTTATGATTCAATTTTGGGAAGTTATATGTTTGGAGAAATGTATCCTTTCTTCTAGGTTGTCTTATTTGTTGGCATATAATTTTTCATAATTTTCTTATCACTCTGTATTTCTGTGATGTAGGTTGTTACTTCTCTTTCCTTTCTGATTTTAAGTCCTCTCTTTTTTTTGTAATGAGTCTAATGTTTTATTCATTTTGCTGATCTTTTCAAGAAATCAGCTCATGGTTTCATTAATATGTTCTTTTTTTTCTATTTCATTCATTTCTGGTGTCATCTTCATTCTTTACTTCCTCCTACTGGCTTTGGGTTTTGTTTTTCTTTTTATAGCTCCTTTAGGTGTAAGGTTAGGTTATATACTTGACATGTTTCTTGCTTTTTGACATAGGCCCCTATTGCAATGAACTTCCCTCTTAGAAGAGCTTTTGCTGCATCCCAAAGGTTTTGGACTGTTTTGTTTTCATAATAATTTGTCTTCATGTATTTAAGAATTTTTCTTTTTCATGTATTGGCTGACCCATTCATTGTTTAGTATCATGTTAGTTAACCACCACGTATTTGTGTTCTTTCCAGATTTTTTCTTATAGTCAATTTCTAGTTTCATATATTGTAGTTAGAAAAGATGCATGGTGTGACTTCAGTTTTTTAAGTTTGTTGAGACTTGTTTTGTGGCCTAACATGTGGCCTGTTCTGGAGAATGTTCCATGTGTGCTTGAAAAGCATGTGTATTTTGCTATTTTAGGATGAAATGTTCTGAATATATCTGTTAGATCCTTCTTGTTCAACGTGTCATTCAAAGCCAATGATTCCTTGTTGAGTTTCTTCTGGATGATCGATCCATTGATACAAGTAAGGTGTTAAGTCCCCTACTATTATTGTATTACTTTCAATCACTTTATGTTTGATATTAGCTGATTTATGTATTTGGGTGCTCCCACTGAGTGTATAAATATTTACAATTGTTAAACATTCTTATTGGATTGTTCCTTTCATGATTATATAGTGTCTTTCTTTGTCTCTTATTATGGTCTTTGTTTGAAAGTATATTTTATCATATATAAATATTGCTACATAGGTGCTCTTTTCATTTCTATTTGCATGATAACTACTTTTTCATCCCTTCACTTTTAATCTTCATGTGTCTTTACATCTGAAATAAATCTCTTGTAGGCAACATATAGATGGGTCTTTCTTTTTTATCCATTCTGTCACCTGGGTCTTTTGGAGTGTTCAGTCCATTTACATACATAGTAATTATTAATAGGTATGCATTTATTACCATTTTGTTACTTGTTTTATGGTTGTTTTTGTAGTTCTTTTCTGTCTCTTTTTTCTCTTGTGCTCTTCTCTCACAATTTGCTGGATTTCTTTAGTGATGTACTTGGATTTCTCTCTATTTTTTGCATATCTGTTACTGTGTTACTGCTTTTTGATTTGTGGTTACCATTAGGTTTGTGTATAACATCTTATGCATATAGCAGTCTATATTAAGTTGATGGTCATTTAAGTTTGAACCCATTCCTACTCCTCCCCCCACCACGTTTAGGTATATGGTGTCATACTTTTACATGCTTTTATTCTGTGAATCCCTTGACTGATTTTTATAGATAGGCTTAGTTTTACTGCCTTGTACTTCCTACTTTTTTTGTATCTACTTATGATCTTTCCTTTCCCTTCAAAGGGCCCCTTTTAATATTCCTTTTAGGGCTGGTTTAGTGGTAATGAGTTCCTTCATATTTTGTTTGGGAAACTCTTTATTTCTCTTTCTATTCTGAATGATAGCCTTACTGGATAGAATATTCTTGGCTGCATGCTTTTTTTCTTTTCCTTTAGCACTTTGAATATATCCTGTGACTTCCTTTTGGCTGCAGAGTTTTTGCTGAAAAATCAGCTCACAGCCTATGAGGTTTCTCTTGTATATAGCTATTTTTCTTTTCTCTTGTTGATTTTAAAATTCTGTCTTTATTGCTACTTTTTGCAATTTTAATTACCATGTATGGAATGGTATGGAACTTGGTATGGACGTCTTTGGGTTGATTTTGTTGGGGACTCTGTGCCTCTTGGATCTAAATTTTTGTTTCCTTTCCCAGATTTGGGTTATTTTGAGCTTTATTTCTTCAAAGACACCTTCTTCCCTCTTTTATCTCTCTTATCCTTCCAGTTTCCCTATAATGGAAATGTTATTACATTTGATGGTGTCTCTGAGTTCCCTAAGTCTATTTTCATTTTTTATTATTATTTTTTCTCTCTCCTATCAGCTTTATTGCTTTCCATTACTCTGTCCTATAGATAACAGATCCATTCTTCTGCTTTTTGTAGTCTTCTATTTATCCCATCTCGTTTATTTTAAATTTCAGTTATTGAGTTCTTCATCTCTGATTGGTTCTTTTTATGTTTTCTCGCTCTTTGTTGAGAGTATCAGTGATGCCTTTCACTCTTTGCTCAAGTTCAGTGGTATCTTTTTGACCATTACTTTAAGTTCTTTATCAGGCATATTACTTATATCTGTTTCATTTAATTCTCTTACTGTAATTTTGTACTTTGGGGCATTTTCCTCTGTCTCCTCATTTTGTCTCTTTGTCTGTCTGTATATGTTAAGTAAGTCGGCTCCCTCTCCTAGTCTTGAAAGTACTGGCCTTCTTAAGAGGTTTTGTAGAGCTCTGAAGTTCATTGCCCCTGTTCATAGAACCTGGCATTTCAGGTGTATGTTGCACATGTAACCATATTGTCACGGCTAAGCCACTTTTGCCTCCAGTCCAGTCATCTGTGATGGCTCTCTTTGCATATTGTGGGCAGGATTTTATCTCTGTGTTACTAGTAGGCCAGTATGGGGCTGCGTTGGGGTTGAGTTGAGTCAGACCAGGCATTCACTAGAGCTTCAGTAGCACTACAGGGTGATCTTCCTGTGTCATCTTCTAAGAAGCTTTCATGGGTAGACATGGCTTGTAGTCAGACCAGATGTCTTTTCCAGCCCTCTCTTCTGGTCACAGTTGAACTGTTACGTGTGTTTATCTTCCACTCTTCCCCAGGGTAGGAGTCATGTTGGACTGATGCTAGCTCCTGTCAGGGCTGTGTGCACAATGCCAGTCTTGTGCCACCACTTTGAATGGGCTTTGGCCAGGGACCTAGTGGGGATAGCAGGTCCATAGAAGAACATAGGGGCAAGGGAGCACAGTGTTAGCAAGGTTTGTACAGGTCTGTTTTGGGAGAGCACCTGGAACCAGTTTTGAAAATGTACAGCAGGGCTAGAGGGGCAAGTAGGGGGGGGAGATTGGGACTAAAATGACTCCTGCCATAGGGAAGAATGTTGAGGGTAGACCTAAAAGGATTCACTGATGGATTGGATGTGGATTTCAGAACAGGGCAGGAGTACAGGATGACTCCATGGGTCTTGGCCCAAGCCATTAGAGGGATGTAGTTGCTCTCAACTGAGATTGGAAGGCTGGAGGGATTGGGCTTAGGGAAGACCAGGATTCAGTTTGGGGGCAGCTAAGTGTGAGATCTCTCATAGACTTAAAGGGGAGATGGAAGACAGGCAGTAGGATAAATGAGTATGGGTTTTGAGAATAGGCCAGGGCTTGAGAAATAAATTTCTCAAGGCTCAAGGAACAAATGAGAGTCACAGCATAGAGAAAATATCTAAAGCCCTAGGTATCACCCAGAGGGTGAGTATAGATGGAAAAGAGAAGGCAGCATCCTTCTCTGCTTCAGGGTGAGGAAGATGATGAGGAACTAGCACAAAATACCAAAAAAGAATAGCTAGTAAGATAGGAAGGGAGCCCTGCAGACTGGTATCCTGGAGTGCTGACATTCACACCCATGTCTGTCTGACCCCGAAGATCACACTCAACTATCAGGCAGCTATTTTAACACTTGGTGCAAAGACTTGTTTTGATGTTTATCTCCCTCCTTGTATCCTCGGGTCAGGTACAGATTCTGGCATTTAGTAAACTCAATAAATGTTTATTGAATAAACTATTAAGCATTTTAAAAAGGAGACATAGTCTGGCCTTTTTGTTATTTAGTTTTTATATGCATTGAAAATGAAATAGTTTGTGGGTTTTTTTTAACACTAATATTCTCTTGGGTTAGGGGAAGGGAGCAAGGGAGGCTGAGGGTGGTGGGGGATAAAAGGGGGAACCACTGAACGCAGCCTTGTATGTCCTGACACTCCAACTTTGCCCTGTGCACATGCAGAAGGTATGAAGACTCCTGCCATTCTTGGCAGGAGCTGATAAACCACACAAAGGGTGCAATCACCATCAGGCAACATGGACATTTCCATTGCCTCAGACACGTGTGCCTCCATTAGGGGACTCAGCTGAGGTCTCATCAGGCCAGATCTTAGCCCTGAATCTGCACAATGCACAGTGCCCTTGGGAGTTGTCCTCCACATTGGTGTCCCTGCCAAAATCAAACTTCATTTTGTGCTCAGCCAAAGTGGCTGGATAGCTATTTTATTATTGATCAAACAGGGCTCTACTGAGAGCCACCCTGAGATGAGAAAAATCTTAAAAAGCTTTCTCAGCTAACTCAGACTGCTATGATTCAAGTCAGAGAAACAAGCCCTGTACTTATTTCAGAACCAGAGGCCTGCCTGTGTCAAGATAGATCCTGAAAAAAATCCCTTATATCTGACTGCCCTAGGTCAGGAGCTCCATAGCTACAATCCCACACTGTAATGCTGCCATTATGATGATCAGAGCAAACCATACATACACTTCCCAAACCATGTGTTCTTTTTCAGCAATATCTGGGTTAACATGGAAAAACTTCAGTCATTTGGATGGTTGTCAATATTTAGGTGTTTGGCACTGTGTAGACAGAGTCCTCACTGAGCCAGCATGGGGCTATTGTTCCTGCATGTATTTTAAAGACAATGTCTTCCAACTTCTCAATATCTGTTCATAAGGAATACGTAGGTTTCTTTTTTTTAAAGGCCTGTTTAGAAAAGGAGAGAAATAGGGATATGCAGTAGGCATTTTCTATTCCTTACTGCATATACCCTGCATAGATAGTTATGAATTTGACCCATGTTATAAATGCTCTTAGAATGTATGCAAGGTCACACACTTGTAAGAAATAAGGGTTGGAATTAGATCTGGGCAAATAGCAGAGGTGAGCTCTAAACTGACCACTTTATGTTGTTGGGGTAAGTGGGGGTGGGGAGTTCTGGCAGAACTGGAGATAGAGCCAAGGGCTTATTGATGGAATAACAGTAACTGGAAGAACAGTCTCCTGCCTACAATTCTCTCTCCCCCAGACTGAGAAAAAGAATGGTACCTTGCTTAAGAATTTACTTAATCAAGCTCTTGTAAGTGGTGATTTCAAATCACCAGCAGGGTCTTTATGTAGCTAGAGGAACAGCCATTAAGGAGTGGGAGGTTCAGTAATGGGCCCATTTTTTATTCTCAGTGGCCCAAAGGGGTACAATTTGAAAGGGGTTTGGGAGAGAGAAATTAAACTAATACTGATTTGCATAGTGATGTAGGCTATTAACTCCATTGTGAGCTAAGATGGACTTGCCAATTATGGAATAGGTAAGGTTTCTTTTCCTCCTTATGCTCTGAATTCTCATCCTTGGGAGGTGTGTGTGTGTGTGTGTGTGTGTGTGTGTGAGAGAGAGAGAGAGAGAGAGAGAGAGAGAGAGAGAGAGAGATGTCTTTGAGGCTCTTTATGTTTGATTTAAAAATTGCTTCTAGACTTGAACTATCTAGTACAGTAGCCATGGGCCACATATTACTATTTAAATTTAAATTAATTAAAGTTAAAATTAAATACAATTAAAAATTCAGTTTCTTAGTCACATTAGTGACTAGTGGCTATAGTATTGGACAGCACAGATAGAGAACATTTTCATCCTTACAGAGAGTAGTATGGACAGCATTGCTCATGACCCTTAGAAGAACACATAGCAGCTCACTTAGAGGTTGACTTTAGAAGGAATAAATTTGGGATGCCAAGTCATATTTGAATTGTTTCAGGGCATGATTCTGGGTTGATGAATTGAACAAATGACTAAATACCTGTGGTTACTGGAGAAGATGGCTATCAGGGTTACAGATGGAGGACGAAACCCTGGTATTGGGCTTTAAGATTTTTGGGTGGGAAGCATGGAGCTAGGGTGTGAAAGGCTGGTGTGATCTGGAGATAAAGATTATAGGGATTACGAGGTCAAACTCTGCAAAGCAAGAGTGGTGAATCACCATGCATGATTTGTGCCTCTGCCTTTCTTTTGATAGGAAGAAAAGAGATGAGGGCAGAACCAGCAGATGGTACTAACATTGATCCTTCTTCATACCCAAGTGTCTTAGAAGGTGCTCTAAACTTGTCTCTACTTTCTCACTGAGTTCTCAGTGGGATTGCCTATAGACCCTGAGGTCTTCCCCCCACAGTCCTTTATTAGTTTGCTAGGGCTACTGTAACAAGGTACCAAAAATTAGATGCCTTCAAACAACAGAAACTTATTCTCTTAGAATTTTGGATTCTAGAAGTCCCAAATCAGGATGTTGATAGGTAGGGCCTTGCTTCCTCTGAAGACTTCAGGTAAGCATTCTTCCTTGCCTCTTCCAGCTTCTGGCGGCTGGCAATCCTTGGCATTCCTTGGGTTGTAGGTGCAGCACTCCAACCTCTGCTTTTACTTTCTGGCTTTTTCACCTGAGTCTGTGTCCAAATATCCCTCTTTTTAATAAGGACACCAGGCATATTGGAGTTAGGGCTTACTCTCAACCAGTTTGGCTTTCTCTTGACTTTGTTACACCTGCAGAGACCCTAGTCACAGGTTATAGTTAGGCATGGATTTGGAGAGCAGGCGGAGGACATGTCAGCAGTCCCTGACTTAGTGCCTCTCACCTATTGGTTTAATGCAAGTAGAACTATAGATCTTATATTTTCATCTATTTCCTTAGCTTATTTTAGAAAGTTTGTCCACAACTTACATGCTGAAGCTGTAGTTGGCACTGGGGGGAGGGGTGGCATAAAGATGAATAGACACCGCCCTTGACCTTAATTAAACTCCTTGCAGTCTCTCGTGTGGCTATGTATGAATTTCAGTTTTTTGGGGGGGAGGTGAGAGTAAGTCAAGAATCCACTTGTCTTCCATATTTATGGAGTTTAGACAGGCACATAAGGGAGGAAATTTGAGTGGTAGAGCCAAGGAGCTCAGGGAACACACCTACAGTGGGCAGAGCCCCACCTGTAGCAAACCCTTAGCTGGAATGATGTCTTCTTACCTTAGATGCTTAAAGGCGCTTTAAAATCTGACCCAGACAAGGTGTTCATAACTTCCAGATTATCCCTGTACAAATGTCATTTTTTGGGTAGTTATAGAAATCAGACTAATGGAAGTCCCTTTACAAAGGAAATCTATTTTGATACCATTATAATTTACAGCAATGAAAAATTTTAATATACCCAAGAGTTATCTGGATGTTATAATGAGCCATCCACACAATGGGATTTTTAAAAATTACCTCTTTATTAGAATTTGATATTGACTTATCATACAATAATGAATTTCCCTCACTCTAGCCCAGAGGGTGGGGGTAGGCAGAAGGAAAGAGCTGGGAATTAGTTTTTCAAATAGAATTGATGAGACTCAAACATCCGATTGGATATACTCCCTGCAATCTGCCACCTGCCTCCAACCAACTCCCAGCGCCCATCAGTTCTGCCCTTGGCACATATATGATGTCCTCTGTTCCTTAGGAAGAAATCACATAATTTGTATAGGAGAAAATGGCTCTAGACTTCATGGGGTCTGTTCTGGTGTTCAGCTGAACTTCACATTAATTGCTCCCTGACTCTAGTCAAATTTTTTTTCTCTCTCCGTGAAGTGCTTTAGGCTGGCCCAATTCTCCCTAGGTGGAAGAACGTTCTGCTGGTACCAGATAAATCTGATAAACAACCTCACTATTGCCCACATTAGTCCTTTAGAAAGATCTACAATGGTTTTTTGTGTGAAGCTAATGTGAATGTTGAGTGTACCAGGGCTCTCTTTGGGTGACCTCCAATTACTGTGTCATTATTAATAGAAGCTCTTCTTCTGTTTCCTCTCATTATGCAGCTCAATTACAGAGACTCCCTCTCAACTTTTATGTCCTTTCCATTTGTTTACCACTGGTTGGTGAGCATTTTCAGGTGGGGCCAATCCACTGGGTGCTAAGGAGTGTGGCCAGTCCTGTGTCTTCTAATCACAGCGTGTGTCACACGATTATTTTTCAAAACAAGAAAATTGCAGTAGGGACAGAAGAATGCTGATTGTAAGTGAAGTGCTACTAGAAGCAATTAGAGGGTTCAGAAGGTGAATTTCATTAATGCTGTGTTATTGTGAGAGCTCAGCCCCTTGCTAAAAACCATCTGGCAAATCTCGTTTTCTCTCTCGGGTGGTAAAGGTCTGGGGAGGTCCCTGTGAGTCTAATGAGGGCATTGAGAAGCTGGGTCCAGAGAGGAGACCAGTGGTTGTGCACAGTCCCTCTGACTGCTGTCAGGAATTTCAAACAAGCCTTCCGTGAGTCAAAGGATGATTTCCCTTCTGCCAGGACCCTGTGCTTCAGGTACAAACCTGTAACTGTGATGAGACAAAGTGGGAAAACAAGACGATTAATTGAATTCGTGAGGACCTGCTACAGAGAGAGAAAACATTGTTTTTAACCTCCAGATTTTCAGGTTTATCTTTTAAAACACACAACTAAATTCCAACCCTTCACATAGACTCCACACAAAACCCTTTATTTGACGTAATCTTAGCTGTCAAAATGTTTCATTACACAAGAAAACACGTGTACTGCTAATATTTTTGAAACAGAATACTCACTGCAGCAACCAGAGGACATGCAAGCAGATGCTTCAGAGCCATTAGTAAAGTCAAGTGTTCCTGAAAGTTCCCACCCGTGTCATCTTCTGAGGGTGGATCAGCCCATTAGTAGAGATACATGAATTTTTTTCCAAAACACTTTGCCTGTGGAGGAGGACCCAGTCAATGGGAAAAGCAATACAACTCTAGGGGAAACATTTAAATAAATAGTGTTTGTGTCTCTTGGTGGTACTTTTTTGGGTATGGGGTGTGTCCTGCCAGCTCCAACATCTCACTGCTGGGGTGCCCTAGGACTGGCACTCTGTATGCACTATGATGTCCATGAGTCAACACACAAGCCTGTCACTGCAGCTTCAAAACAACTTTCCTGATGAAATTCATTTTTCCAGCGTTAGTATAATAACCATAATCAATCTTCTCATTGCCAAGCACAGAATATAGCAGCTCCAAGTGAAGTGAGCTAACTGATATGCCAATCAGATAAATATTGTGTTAAATTGCACCAAACAACATTGACAAATGGCATGTTATACACACATTAAAATCATGTTTCTTCCTAGATCCCTCTTAGAACTCAAGGGAATCAGAGTAAAGTCCATCCTCAGGTCAGTGAGTGACAGGGGGGAAGCTGCCAGGCCTTTCAGAGGGGTTTCAGTATGTACTGCATGACAGGCTGCTGCAAAATTTCATGGCTTAACCAATAGTGACATTTTATTTTTCATGATTCTGCACTTGGGGTGAGGTTCAGCTGGGCGGTTCTTTTGTGCCATGAATGGCAGCTGGAGCCAGAACATGATGGAGTCGCTCCATGGCTTCTGCCTCAGCTGGGATGGCCGGGACATTCTCCCTCTTTTTCCCTCTTTCCATGTTGCTGGGCCTTTTGTCATAGTGCTTTATGAACACGAGAGAGAGCATTCCAAGAGGAAAAACCTCAGTGCAAGTGCAAGCACTAATCTAGTGTGTTTGAGTCAAGCTTTGTAATGTCACAGTGACCAAAGCAAGTCAATGGCCATGCCCAGCGTCACTATGAAAGAGGACTATGTAAAAAGGATATGATTACAGGGAAGCATAGCTTACTGGTGGCCACCAAAATAATTCTTTACTAGGAGTCTTCCCAATTGAACTTAGGAAGTATACACACACACACACACACACACACACACACACACACACACACAAGTATGCACTATCTGGGGAACCAGAGCATGTTACTCTTGGCACCAGAAAACTATCCTCTGTGACTCTATAATATGCCTCTTCTCCTCCTTCTCCTTCCTCTAAAAGTTTTCTTGATATATAATTTACATATCATAAAGTTAACCTATTTAAAGTATAAAGTTCAATGGTTTTTAGTTTACAGGGTTTTATAATCCTTACCATAATCCAATTTTAGAATATTTTATTCCCCAATGAACTCTTATATCCAGTAGAACCTACCCCCTACCTCACCCTTACTCTCCTTGTCCCCAGCCATAGGCAATCTATTTTCTTTCTTTATAGATTTGTCTTTTCTGGGCATTTCACATAAATGAAATCATACAGTATGTGGCCTTTTGTCACCAGCTTCTTTTGCTTAGCATCTTTCCAAAATTTATCAAGGTTATAGCATGCATCAGTACTTCATTCCTTTTATAAATGAATAATATTCCATTGTTTAGATAGGTATACCACATTTTGTTTATCCATTTATCAGATGATGGATATTTGGGTTGTTTCCATTTTTGGCTGTTATGAGTAATGTTGCTATGAACAGTCATGTCTACGTTTTTGTGTGAATATATTTCATTTCTCTAGTGTTGATATCTAGGAGTATCATTGATGGGTCAAAACTGTGTGTTTGTCATTGTGAGGAACTGCCAAAAGGTTCTCCAAATGGCTGCACCATTTTACATTCTTATGTTTTTTTTTATGCTAGCAGAGGACAGATATTCCCTTGTTTAAGACAGTTTAGTAGGGAGGTGGAGGAAAGACAAGATACTATCTCAAAACTATTTTTGGTCCCCCAACTCTGATTCAATGGCTGATTCTCAATACCAGAACAAATAGTGGAGTTAACTATAATATTTGAGTGTTTTGGTATTTTAGATTCCAACCTCCAAGACGCCAAAGAGTGGCAGTGGTTGTGGGCCGTAGTCTAGGCTCCCTGGGCAATGCATCTCTGCACTACAGCCAGAATGGTCCATGCTTGGCCCTTCTGCCTGTATCACCCACATGCTGCCTCCACAAGGTTGAAGGCTGGGGGCCCTTAGAACACTGCCCATGGGACAAACTGAGGAAGGTTTGAACCATTTTAGAAGAGTTTAGTAAGCCTATGTCTAATCAAATTCAGTTTCCAGGCTAATTTCTTATCTCTCATCTAACACCCATCTCTGCTTCCCAGCCAGCCAAGAAGTGTGTACCTCAAAGTCTGGAGGTAGACCTGAGAGAGAACCAGTTCAAAATCCAAAGGGTCTCCAGTGTAGAAAAAGCCCAGCTGTTGTGTTGTGCTTCTTGGAGCTTAATGGGATGTTTCTGTGGTAAAGAATCCAAGGCTCTGAGGGACTAGAGAATTCAGGACATACACACTGAGCAGATGCCCTTCGCCTTCTTGACTTGGCCAGAGGGCCAGGGAGCTATTTTCCACCACTTCTTTCCAACTTCTTTTGATGGAGTAAATCTCCTGAGGTAATAGCTCAGGTTTCTTTTAAATACAAAGAATTGTCTCTTACCGGCTGTGTGTGGGAAGGCTGCATCTGAGAGGTAGAATCTACCCAGCAGCTTGGTGCTTCTCATTCCAATCAGCCAGACACCCTCACTCACATTTACTAAGGTCTCTCAGGATCATGGCTTGGGCTGGAAAATCTACAATTAGAATCTTGTACATGAAAAAAATATCTCCCTAAAAATACAGCTAATTTTATTTTGTGGGTTCTTAAAATTCTATAGAAGCCTAGGCTCTCCTCTCAGTTTCTGACCTCCCTGATTGGAAACTGTCCACCTACTCTGCAATTCTTACAGAAAATTTTGGGCTGCTGAGGGCAAGGCTGGCTTTCTTATTTAAAAAAAAAAAAAGATTTTATTTTTTAGAAAGTGGGAGTGGCAGGGAGGAGGAGAAGGAGGGAGAGAGAATCTCAAGCAGACTCCACACTGAATGCTGAGTACGGAGCCTGATGCAGGACTTCATCTCATGACCCTGAGATCATGACCTGAGCTGAAATTAAGAGTCAGATGCTTAACTGACTGAGCCTCCCAGGCGCCTCCAAGGCTAGATTCTTTTGCCAAGGTCCAATCACTGGACCAGAGCAGGCTTGTAGTTAGCATTTGGAGAGGGAACGAACACACGAATGAATGAGGGCAGTGCCATAAAGCAGGTTTTCATGTACCTAATGGGCTCTCAAACAGTAAGTAACCAATCTCATCTGTGGCATTGGATAGTTGTTGTAGGCAGATTTGCTCACAGTGCAAGGAAATACTTAGCGTTAGGACCGATGCCTTAGGAAAGGGTGATCTCCCAGATACTTTGTGTTCAAACAGCCAGTTGTCTCTCTGAAGAACCAGGGGAGGATATTCCTGTGGGAGGGCTGAGTGACCACTTTGGGTCCCTTCAATTCTCACCCTAGTCTGCCAGCAGCAGCTGTGTGCAACTTCTATTTTTCTAAATGACCATTAAAGTAACCTTAACTCTTCCTTATAAATTTAC
Source organism: Vulpes vulpes (assembly GCF_048418805.1). Lineage (NCBI taxonomy): Eukaryota > Metazoa > Chordata > Mammalia > Carnivora > Canidae > Vulpes > Vulpes vulpes. Next base: position 121,785,767 of record NC_132791.1, on the reverse strand, counting down.
TCCACAAGGTATTTGGGAAATATAGATCATACTTAAGATTTTGTAGTAGAAACTGGAGAAGGAAGCAGCTGTTCTGTCTCCCAAGTTCCCCTTTGATGTCTCCCTGGTCTTATTAGTGGCCACCAGCATCAGGCCTTTGGTCTGTGTCTCTGTCTCTGTGTCTTTTCCTATGTTCTCACTCTGGGATCCTTCCTCTCTTCTTTCCTCAGGATGTTTCTCCACCCTTCTTTCCTGGGAGGAGCCATGGGACTTTCTGGTTTGTCTAGTCCTGTGCACGTGCAGCCCCATCTCTGCTCCCACACACATCCTAAAGCAATAAAGAAGCCTACAGTCTCTAGCACCCATGCTATGGAAGATAGTCTATGTGTTTAATGACGAAAGTTGCTTTGGAATCTTTGTGATAATTCGACATTTTCAGAGTCAGAGAAGAGAGAAAGAAAACGAGTTCACCTTTATTTTCCATTTAGACATGCCTAGAGCCTTTTGCACCCACAACCCCCTCTGCACCCAGAAGAAATGCAATGAGGTCAGGGAGGGTGGAGAAGGCAAGGTTAGTATTTCTCAAGACATAGTGTCCTCAGGAAAGCCTTTCCTGAGTCCCAAGATTAGGTGAGCAGCTCCTTGTCCCATATTTCCATTTACATCTCCTTATCACACTTAACCATGGTGATGATTTAATTTTTATATGTGAGTTATTATTTTTATTCCTCATGATATTTTAAGCTCCATTACACCAGGGACTGTGTCAGTTTGGATTCACCATTGAATTCACACAGAGCCCAGTGAAAATTCTGGACATAGAGTAAGTGCTTGATTAATATTTGTTAAACGAATAAATGGATAGAAATAAAATAAAAACATGAGTTTTTAAATATGTACATGTTTTAAATAAATACCAATTTATAATGGACTGCAGAACAGTCTTTGGAAGGAAATTATCCTCATGGTTGCACTTGATTTTCAGGTACCTGAGGAAAAACCAGATGAAGCCCACTTGAGAGCACCCACCATCCCCAGCCTCATTCCCTTTCACTTCCAAGGGACCAAAACTCACCCTTCCACTTCCCAGTCAAGTCTATAGGTGCCAAGACCAGAGCCCAACCCTCCCCTTTAGGGAGCTTGCCAAACAGAATAAAGACAGGCTTTGATCCACCAGTTGGCATATCACAGGAAGAGACCCAACGACGAGAATGACTTCCATTTTGTAGGGAGGTTGTCTAGTCCAAAAAATAAAGGGAGAATGATCAGGAAACTTGGTGCAAAATAAGGGCTTATAGGGATAAGACTAAACGAAAAAAAGGGAAGTAGGAGAGTTCATGAGGTGTCTTCCAGAAACCTGAGCAATCAAGTGCTTTGTGCAGTATGAGGGGATGAGGCTGCCAGAACAGGGGTCAATGCTAGTGAGGAGGGGTTCTCTATTAGTTGAGTAGGCAGGATTGAAAAGGGATAGGAGGTGGAAAGAAGAGCTTAAGGCAGGTGCAGAACGAAAATTGCAGGCAGGCCAGGTTTACTCATCAACTTGTCTGCATCTCAGATGAACACTGGCTGGATGGAAATGATGCCTGCAGTTTCAGGGTGATTACATCCACCTACCACATTCTATCCTTCCCCCTTCCCAGGTGTGGCCCCCAGAACAACCCCCATGGGTCTACTCCAGACCTAGAGGAATGATGAAGAGGGAATGGTGGTGCTGGTGGAACCCTAGGAAGGGAAGTCAAGACAGAAGGATGGTCCAGGTGATCCTTGAGGAGAGTGAGTCTCCCCCATCTCCAGCAGCCTGCCTGCCCACTGCCAAACTGCTTATTGACATTTATTTGTTTCTTGTTTATTTGACAGGAGCAGATACATACACATAGCTGCTGGCATACACAATTAATCAGGCGGAGTATTTCTGATTTGTGGTTTAACCCTGCCCTGCACTTAACAGGCCTAGGTCCCAGGGCCCCATCGCTGTCTCACATGGTTCCCTAGCAACCAAATGAGACAGAGAAATGTGCACAGTTTCATCACCACAAGATGTTAGGTCAATTAATATTCATTAGCAGTGCCTGTGTTTGGCTGCTAGGAGACTTTATGGAGAAAAAAAATCTTTGTTGCCTGAGTGGGGGATGGAAAGGGTGTAGGGACCAATGAATATGTATATTATGTACTGAAGATGTGTTTTCTTGCACTGGCGCATTGGCCTGTCTGCACATGTGCATACAGATTAAAAAAAATTCATCTGTGTATTTACAATTATCCTTCTAAGGTTATTATATGGGAATAGGTTTCAGAAACAAAAGGAAGGTTCTACTCCAAAATATTAATCATGGCCTATTCAGGTCACTTGAAATTATATCATTAGTAATTATTCCTGATTTTTTTTCGTACTCTATTGTGTGCTTAATGCCCCTATAATCTTCTTAAATAACCCTAGCAAAGATCACATATGCCGTCCCCAATGTTGAATGTCTGAGTTATTATCAGTAACTTCCCTTTATCATACCAAGACTGGAGTTCTGAGCCCCTTTGAGGAAGAGAGTGCAGAAGCCTGGTGATTTTTACCTCAGCTGGACCTAGTGTTTCTGGGCATCTCATCCTCCATGACCCCAAAATGCAGCCTGAAGCCAGTCACACAAAGGTGCTCCCTGCTGTGATGAAACACTCCATTGGCCTTCTGTCCATACTTCGTTTCAGACAGACTAGCCCTGGCCTGGAAGTGGGGCCTATAGGTCTCATTTTAGTGTCAGGACTCTGGTAGCTCTGAGTCCCAGCTCCAGGAAAAAGTAGGGGTTGATAACCACAGAGGAGACCCTAAGGGTAGGGGTGGGCCTGAAGGGCTTGCCTCAGGGCAAGAGAAGACAAGTCTCAGCTCCTTGGGAGTCCTGGTAAGGGAGACTAGGACCTTATCAGCAAATGTGGGGCACCTGTGGATTCAAGTCTTCCCAGTACTGCTTGAATGTGGCACAGTTTAATTTTTACTCCTAGCGAACAGAGAATTCCCCCACCTTCAAGCAAGGTGGGATAGGAGTTGGTGCAGGCAGTGGGAAAAGAAGGCCTGTTTAGCCATTTTTCCTGGATTCCATTTAGAAACTGGTCCTAGTCAAGGGTGACCAACTACCTACCACAACTTGAATTTCCAAATCAATGGGACCAACACAGACACTTGTACACTGGGTTAGTTTGAGCAAATGAGCTTGCTCTGGGGACAGTAAGGGGGCCTTAAGTGAGGTCTGATGCTCTGGGCAAGGACTAGTGGCCAGAAATGGGGTAAATTAAAGCAGTAGCTCTCAAAGTATGGTCTATGGGACTAGCAGATTGACATCCAGGACCAATTGACATCAGAAATGCAATTTCGTGGGCTCCAATCAAATCAAATCAGAATCAGAATCTCTGGGATAGAGACCCAAGAATCTGTGTTTGAACAAATTCTCCAGGTAACCCTTATGCATGCTCAAATTTGAGATGTACTAATATAGCATGGGATGTAAGCTTTTAGTCCTAACTTTACCTGCCACGCCCTAGACACCAGATAAGGCACTTTATCTCTCTGGGCTTGGAGATGAGAGGCTTGGAGATGTAGGCTTGATCCTTTCTGCTACAAACCCTCTCTTCTTCGGTGGGTCCTCTGAATAAGGTGTGTATACATGCGCATGAGTATGGACATTGGTGGGTGGCTAATTGGGCCTGATTCTTCTATCCCCTTCCCTCTCCCATGAGATGATAAAGCTTGTTGGAAACTAAAGGAAAAAACAACCAGTGATGTTTACTGCAAAGTCTGGGGGGGAGCATCTTGAGGCTCCCCAGGAAGCTGCTGGGTTGGTCCCAGCAGGATAGTAGGTTCCTCTGGAGAAGAGGGAGGTAGGCCCTTACATTGAGGAGCACACATGGAATACCAGTTTGAATGGAGAGTGATTTGGATTTATGAATTCTTGTCATCTTTATCACTTCAAAAAACGTCCAGTTCCAGTTTGAATTATCTAGAAGATGCTTTTTCTCTTAAAATTAATTGGTTGAGCTCATGGTTCTGTAAACATTGCTATCTTGGTTTGATGAAAAGTTTGATGAAAAGTTCAGCAAATTAGTGTGGTTTGTTAGTGTGGTTCTCCTAGAGTCACTGTGCCTGCATGTGAGCCCAGGTCTGACACTTACAAATGTGTGACCTCGCAAGTCCTGTAACATCTTTGTGTCTCAGCTTCTCATACATAAAATGGGAATGATAATAGTAACTAGCATGGGTTAGTGTCCACCAGGCACATGTTGACCGTGCTCACTCTTCAGGTCAATTTGATCCAGGTCTCCTCTGTTCAAATTCAGAATCCTGTGGGTTCCATGCGGCTCAGCCTCACTGGGGACAGGGCTGGTATTCACTTTTCCTGTCATCTTTCTAAAGCAGGATCCAGCTGCATTTGGAGCTAACTGCATCTCATTTGCTTATAAGGTAACTGCTTTTTCTCTTTCTCTCTCTCTCTTCCCTCCAATTTCCATTTCTTTTGTGAAATGGTTAAAGTGCTTGACATAATTAGCAGTTAATTGTTAGCAGCTGTACCCATTATCAGTTTAATGCCTAATTAATTGCAGCAATTAATGCTGCCTATCCTGTCTTAGGAACTGTTGATGAGGGAAGGCTGGTGTTGTTTAAGTTATATCTTAATTAATTTACCTCCAGTTTTTAGCATTTAACTAAAAATCCTAAATTGGAATCTGCTTTCTTCATATGAGTAGTGAGCAGAGGGTCAGCACAATGTACAGTGCCTGGGCCCATCCTATGAAAGTTGGGCATCTCTTGTAACAGCGGCCAGCCATCCTCTCCACATTGCAGGGCCCTGCACACAAATGCACTTTTATCTGTAAATTTTTCTCTGTTGCCCCATTTTGAGAAAGCTCCAAGCCAAGAGCCTCAAGAGCAAATGGCTTCCTCCCCCACTACTTTGTTCAAATCTGCAATGGAACACTCATGCCACTACAGGTGACTTGGACGGGACTAAGTGGAGGTGGGGTAGGAGTGTGTGAGTGCCCGCAGGGCAGTGCTGTCTGGGTCATGACCACAGCTCCAACAGTAGTAGGATTTCAAGTAGCTGTTGGAGAGAAAACAGAATAGATGAGGCATAGCCTCCGCATTTTGAGCTTTTCTTGGGAGCCAGGTATGGGGCTACATGTTTCACACACATTTTTGTTCTTATTTTTAATTCTCACAACACAACCCTGCAAGATGTGTATTTGCTTTTCTATCTCCCTGTTACAGATGAGGCAAACAAGAGGTTACAGAATTACAGCTCGAGCCTATATTCTCTCACTTCCAGGCTGGGCTTGCCATTGTACCACCTTGCCTTTCTGCAAGTAAATGACTAGGTGAATTTTGCAGCACTATGTTCTGGGGGGTGACTGGTTTGCATTTAGAGCCTTAGAACTAGATCACGTCCCTTTGGGCAATCCCACTGTCAATCATCCAAAGAAGAGGCCAGTTGGTACAGGAGATGACAGTGGGCCAGGTGGGCTTTGACTTAGCAGTGGAGTATGAAGGCAGGTGGCAGAGGCAAGCATGGGAAACCGATTCTTCTCTTTGCTCCTGAAGAGTTGGGACTCGATACCCTGGCCAGGATACTCAGTGCAGCTTGTCCCTGCTGCACTGTAGCTGGTGGTAGACACCACTGTGGTCTTCGGTGTTAAGATGCCTAATATCTGGGTGTGGAAGGCTAAAATAGTAGTCACCAAAATATATCCATGTCCCAATCCCTACCACCTGTGAGTGTTAATTGACAGGGTAAAAAGCACGTTTGCATATGTAATTAAGGATTTTGAGATGAAGAGATTATCCTGTATTATCTGGGTGAGCCCTCTGTGCAGTCATATTTCCTTGTAAGAGAAAAGCAGAGGGAAATTTGACCCAGAAGAGGAGAAAGCAATATTACCAAAAAGGCAGAGTTTTGAGGTGACATGGCCACAGCCAAGGAATGATGGCATCTACAAGACGCTGAGAAAGGCTCAGAGCAGATTTTCCTTCCCCTCCAGCCCTCTGGAGGGAGCAAGGTCCTACTGACACCTTGATTTCAGCTCAATGATGCTGATTTTTGACTTCTGGCCTCCAGAGCTGTGTGAGGATACACTTCTCTTGTTTTAGGAAATGATAATATCAGGTTTAAGACTTTCTGTGTTATAGTCTCCGTTATCCCCGACTATGCAGCAGTTTTAAGGGTTAAGAAAAAGGATAAAATTTAAAAAAAGAATTAATGATGAGAGCTGAAGTATCTTGTCCTCAGAATTATGTGGTTGCAAGGTCCTTTGGGGTAAATATATAACCCATTATAGTGCTTTCAGGGTGATAAAATTAGGATTAAGTCTGAATGTGTATTTAAGAGAACCCTCAAATACTGAACAAGAGAGAAGTTTATTATTAAATAAGAGTTTATTTCTTTCATAAATCTAGTCAGGCAGTCCCAAATTGGTTGTAGCAGCTCGATAGCATTTTTAGGAGCCCAGGCTCCTTCTGTCTAATTGCTCCAGCGTACGATCCTTGTCCTCATGGTCCAAGATGACCGCTAGAGTTCCAGGCATCATATCTGAGTTGTATCCAGATGGAGAAGAGGGTTAGAAAGAAGGGCCACTTTCTCCTTCCTGGTAGGTTTTTAAGGAAGCTTCTCACACATTTCTATTTACTCTCTTTGCATTAGTTCCATGGTCACACATCTTCAGTGTATTATTGGAACTGAAATATTTTAACTAGGTTATAATATGGTCAGCTAAGAAAAATTTTTTTTTAAGATTTTATTTATTTACTCATGAGAGACACACACACACACAGAGACAAAGAAGCAGGCTCCATGAAGGGAGCCCAACGTGGGACTTGATCCCGGGTCTCCAGGATCATGCCGTGGACTGAAGGCGACGCTGAACCGCTGAGCCACCCAGGCTGCCCGAAAAAAAATCGGAGAAGGACAAATATTGTATGTTCTCATTCATTTGGGGAATATAAATAATAGTGAAAGGGAACAGAAGGGAAGGGAGAAGAAATGGGTAGGAAATATCAGAAAGGGAGACAGAACATAAAGACTCCTAACTCTGGGAAATGAACTAGGGGTGGTGGAAGGGGAGGAGGGCGGGGGTGGGGGTGGGGGTGAATGGGTGATGGGCACTGAGGGGGGCACTTGATGGGATGAGCGCTGGGTGTTATTCTGTATGTTGGAAAATTGAACACCAATAAAAAATAAATTTATTATTAAAATATTTTTAAAGAAAAATAAGGGGAAAAATATTTGGAGGCAACTAGCCGTTTCTGCCTCATTGACTATTCAAATTCTAGAGTCCTGCCACTGAGGGGGAAAGAGAGGGATCCATTTTAAATAACCATTGTTCATTTTTTTTACATTATAATTAAATTTTAATTCTAGTCTAGTTAACATACAGTGTTATATTAGTTTCAGGTGTACAATATAGTGATTTAACAATTCTGTACATTACTCAGTGCTCATCATGATAAATGTACTCATAATTCCCTTCCTTTCTTAGTTCACCCATCCTCTACCACCTACCTCCCCTTTGGTAACCACTAACTTGTTCTCTAAGAGTCTATTCTTTAGTTTGTCTCTTTTTTTCTTTGTTTTGTTTCTTAAATTCTACATGTGACTGAAATCATATGGTTTTTGTCTGACTGGCTTATTTCACTTAACACTGTATTCTCTAGCTCCAACCATGTTGTTGCAAATGGCAAGATTTGGCTGAGTAACATTCCATTGTATATATGTGTATGTATATGTAATATACATACTATATCTTCTTTATCCATTTATCAATGGACACTTGGGCTGCTTCCATAATTTGGCTATTTTAAGTAATGCTGCTATAAACATGTGAGTACATATATCTTTTGAGTTAGCGTTTTTGTATTCTTTGGGCAAACACCCAGTAGTGGAATTACTGGATCTTATAGTAATTCTGTTTTTAATTTTTTGGGGAACCCGCATATGGTTTTCCATAGTGGCTGCACCAGTTTACATTTCCACCTGCAGTGCAAGAGTGTTCCTTTTTCTCCACATTCTCACCAACATTTGTTGTTTCTTGTAGTATTTATTTTAGCCATTCTGACAGATGTGAGGTGATATCTCGTTGTGGTTTTGATTTGCATTTCTGTGATGATGAATGATGGGCACCTTTTTATGTGTCTGCTGATTATCTGTATGTCTTCTTTGGAACAATGTCTGTTCATGTCTTCTGCTCATTTTTAAATTGGATTATTTGTTTTTTTAGTGCTAAGTTGTATAAGGTCTTTATATATTTGGATACTAACCCTTAATTGGATGTGTTATTTGCAAATATCTTCTCCCATTCAGGAGGTTGTCTTGTAGATGTTTTGGTGGTTTCATTTTCTCTGTAAAAGCTTTTTATTTTGATGTAGTTCTAGTAGTTTATTTTTGGTTTTGTTTGCCTAACGAGACATATTTAGAAAAATATTGCTATGGGTGATGTCAGAGATTACTGCCTGTGCTCTATTCTAGGATATTTATGATTTCAGGTCTCACATTTAGGTGTTTATACATTTTGGAATTATTTTTGTGTATGATAGAAGAAAGTGATCCAGTTTCATTCTTTTGAATGCAGCTGTCCAGTTTTCCCAACACCATTTGTTGAAGAGAGTTTGTCCCATTGCATGCTTTTGCCTCCTTTGTTGAAAATTAATTGATCAATCATATAATCATGGGTTTATTTCTGGGTTCTTTGTTCTATTCCATTGATCTTTGGGTCTATTTTTGTGGCAGTACTATACTGTTTTGAATATAATAGCTTTGTAGTATATTTTTATTTTATTTTATTTTTTTAATAAATTTATTTTTTATTGGTGTTCAATTTACCAACATACAGAATAACACCCAGTGCTCATCCCGTCAAGTGCCCCCCTCAGTGCCTGTCACCCATTCACCCCCACCCCCCGCCCTCCTCCCCTTCCACCACCCCTAGTTCGTTTCCTAGAGTTAGGAGTCTTTATGTTCTGTCTCCCTTTCTGATATTTCCCACACATTTCTTCTCCCTTCCCTTATATTCCCTTTCACTATTATTTATATTCCCCAAATGAATAAGACCATATAATGTTTGTCCTTCTCCGATTGACTTACTTCACTCAGCATAATACCCTCCATCCAGTTCCATCCACGTTGAAGCAAATGGTGGGTATTTGTCATTTCTAATGGCTGAGGAATATTCCATTGTATACATAAACCACATCTTCTTTATCCATTCATCTTTCGATGGACACCGAAGCTCCTTCCACATTTTGGCTATTGTGGACATTGCTGCTAGAAACATCAGGGTGCAGGTGTCCTGGCGTTTCATTGCATCTGTATCTTTGGGGTAAATCCCCAGCAGTGCAATTGCTGGGTCGTAGGGCAGGTCTATTTTTAACTCTTTGAGGAACCTCCACACAGTTTTCCAGAGTGGCTGCACATTTCAACAGTGTAAGAGGGTTCCCTTTTCTCCACATCCTCTCCAACATTTGTGGTTTCCTGCCTTGTTAATTTTCCCCATTCTCACTGCTGTGAGGTGGTATCTCATTGTGGTTTTGATTTGTATTTCCCTGATGGCAAGTGATGCAGAGCATTTTCTCATGTGCGTGTTGGCCATGTCTATGTCTTCCTCTGAGATTTCTCTTCATGTCTTTTGCCCATTTCCTGATTGGATTGTTTGTTTCTTTGGTGTTGAGTTTAATAAGTTCTTTATAGGTCTTGGAAACTAGCCGTTTATCTGATACGTCATTTGCAAATATCTTCTCCCATTCTGTAGGTTGTCTTTTAGTTTGGTTGACTGTATCCTTTGCTGTGCAAAAGCTTCTTATCTTGATGAAGTCCCAATAGTTCATTTTTGCTTTTGTTTCTTTTGCCTTCGTGGATGTATCTTGCAAGAAGTTACTGTGGCTGAGTTCAAAATGGGTGTTGCCTGTGTTCTCCTCTAGGATTTTGATGGAATCTTGTCTCACATTTAGATCTTTCATCCATTTTGAGTTTATCTTTGTGTATGGTGAAAGAGAGTGGTCTAGTTTCATTCTTCTGCATGTGGATGTCCAATTTTCCCAGCACCATTTATTGAAGAGACGGTCTTTCTTCCAATGGATAGTCTTTCCTCCTTTATCGAATATTAGTTGACCATAAAGATCAGGGTCCACTTATGGGTTCTGTATTCTATTTCATTAATCTGTGTGTCTGTTTTGTGCCAGTACCACACTGTCTTGATGACCACAGCTTTGTAGTACAACCTGAAATCTGGCATTGCGATGCCCCCAGATATGGTTTTCTTTTTTAAAATTCCCCTGGCTATTCGGGGTCTTTTCTGATTCCACACAAATCTTAAAATAATTTGTTCTAACTCTCTGAAGAAAGACCATGGTATTTTGATAGGGATTGCATTAAACGTGTACATTGCCCTGGATAACATTGACATTTTCACAATATTAATTCTGCCAATCCATGAGCATGGAATATTTTTCCATCTCTTTGTGTCTTCCTCAATTTCTTTCAGAAGTGTTCTATAGTTTTTAGGATATAGATCCTTTACCTCTTTGGTTAGGTTTATTCCTAGGTATCTTATGCTTTTGGGTGCAATTGTAAATGGGATTGACTCCTTAATCTCTCTTTCTTCAGTCTCATGGTTAGTGTATAGAAATACCACTGATTTATGGGCATTGATTTTGTATCCTGCCACACTACCAAATTGCTGTATGAGTTCTAGCAATCTTGGGGTGGAGGCTTTTGGGTTTTCTATGTAGAGTATCATGTCATTGGCGAAGAGGGAGAGTTTGACTTCTTCTTTGCCAATGTGGATGCCTTTAATGTCTTTTTGTTGTCTGATTGCTGAGGCGAGGACTTCTAGTACTACGTTGAATAGCAGTGGTGAGAGTGGACATCCCTGTCTTGTTCCTGATCTTAGGGGAAAGGCTCCCAGTGCTTCCCCATTGAGAATGATATTTGCTGAGGGCTTTTCGTAGATGTCTTTTAAGATGTTGAGGAATGTTCCCTCTATCCCTACACTCTGAAGAGTTTTGATCAGGAATGGATGCTGTATTTTGTCAAATGCTTTCTCTGCATCTAATGAGAGGATCATATGGTTCTTGGTTTTTCTCTTGCTGATATGATGAATCACATTGATTGTTTTACGAGTGTTGAACCAGCCTTGTGTCCCGGGAATAAATCCTACTTGGTCATGGTGAATAATTTTCTTAATGTGTTGTTGGATCCTATTGGCTAGTATCTTGTTGAGAATATTTACATCCAAGTTTATCAGGAATATTGGTCTGTAATTCTCCTTTTTGGTGGGGTCTTTGTCTGGTTTCGGAATTAAGGTGATGCTGGCCTCATAGAACGAATTTGGAAGTACTCCATCTCTTTCTATCTTTCCAAACAGCTTTAGTAGAATAGGTATGGTTTATTCTTTAAACGTTTGATAGAATTCCCCTGGGAAGCCATCTGGCCCTGGACTTTTGTGTCTTGGGAGGTTTTTGATGACTGCTTTAATTTCCTCCCTGGTTTTTGGCCTGTTCAGGTTTTCTATTTCTTCCTGTTTCAGTTTTGGTAATTTGTGCCTTTCCAGGAATGCGTCCATTTCTTCTAGATTGCCTAATTTATTGGTGTATAGCTGTTCATAATATGTTTTTAAAATCGTTTGTATTTCCTTGGTGTTGGTAGTGATCTCTCCTTTCTCATTCATGATTTTATTAATTTGAGTCTTCTCTCTCTTCTTTTTAATAAGGCTGGCTAATGAATCTATCTTATTAATTCTTTCAAAGAACCAATTCCTGGTTCTGTTGATCTGTTCCACAGTTCTTCTGGTCTCGATTTCGTTGAGTTCTGCTCGAATCTTTATTAATTCTCTTCTTCTGCTGGGTGTAGGATCTATTTGCTGTTTTTTCTCTAGCTCCTTTATGTGTAAGGTGAGCTTTTGTATTTGAGTTCTTTCCAGTTTTTGAATGGATGCTTGTATTGCGATGTATTTCCCCTTTAAGACTGCTTTTGCTGCATCCCAAAGATTTTGAACGGTTGTATCTTCATTCTCATTAGTTTCCATGAATCTTTTTAATTCTTCCTTAATTTCCTGGTTGACCCTTTCATCTTTTAGCAGGATGGTCCTTAACCTCCACGTGTTTGAGGTCCTTCCAAACTTCTTGTTGTGATTTAGTTCTAATTTCAAGGCATTATGGTCTGAGAATATGCAGGGGACGATCCTAATCTTTTGGTATCAGTTCAGACCCGATTTGTGACCCAGTATGTGGTCTATTCTGGAGAAAGTTCCATGTGCACTTGAGAAGAATGTGTATTCAGTTGAGTTTGGATGTAAAGTTCTGTAGATATCTGTGAAATCCATCTGGTCCAGTGTATCATTTAAAGCTCTCGTTTCTTTGGAGATGTTGTGCTTAGAAGACCTATCGAGTATAGAAAGAGCTAGATTGAAGTCACCAGGTATAAGTGTATTATTATCTAAGTATTTCTTCAGTTTGGTTATTAATTGGTTTAAATATTTGGCAGCTCCCACATTCGGGGCATATATATTGAGGATTGTTAAGTCCTCTTGTTGGATAGATCCTTTGAGTATGAGATAGTGTCCCTCTTCATCTCTCACTACAGTCTTCGGGGTAAATTTTAGTTTATCTGATATAAGGATGGCTACCCCTGCTTTCTTTTGAGGACCATTTGAATGGTAAATGGTTCTCCAACCTTTTATTTTCAGGCTGTAGGTGTCCTTCTGTCTAAAATGAGTCTCTTGTAGAAAGCAAATAGATGGGTCCTGCTTTTGTATCCAGTCTGACACCCTGCGCCTTTTGATGGGGTCATTAAGCCCGTTCACGTTCAGAGTTACTATTGAAAGGTATGAGTTTAGTCTCATCATGATATCTATTCAGTCCTTGTTTTTGTGGATTGTTCCACAGAACTTCTTCTTAAAGGGGAATTTTAAGAGTCCCCCTTAAAATTTCTTGCAGAGCTGGTTTGGAGGTCACATATTCTTTCAGTTCCTGCCTGTTGGAAGCTCTTTATCTCTCCTTCCATTTTGAATGAGAGCCTTGCTGGGTAAAGTATTCTTGGTTGCATGTTCTTCCCGTTTAGGACCCTGAATATATCCTGCCAGCCCTTTCTGGCCTGCCAGGCCTCTGTGGAGAGGTCTGCTGTTACCCTAATACTCCTCCCCATAAAAGTCAGGGATTTCTTGTCTCTTGCTGCTTTAAGGATCTTCTCTTTATCTTTGGAATTTGCAAGCTTAACTATTAGATGTCGAGGTGTTGAACGGTTTTTATTGATTTTGGGGGGGCGGGGGATCTCTCTATTTCCTGGATCTGAATGCTTGTTTCCCTTCCCAGATTAGGAAAGTTTTCAGCTATGATTTGTTCAAATACATATTCTGGCCCTCTGGCCCTTTCGGCGCCCTCGGGAACTCCAATTAAGCATAGGTTTTTCTTCCTCAGGCTGTTGTTTATTTCCCTTAATCTATATTCATGGTCTTTTAATTGTCTCTTTTTTCCTCTGTTTCCTTCTTTGTGATCAACTTGTCTTCTATGTCACTCACTCGTTCTTCCACCTCGTTAACCGTCGTCGTGAGGACTTCTAGTTTGGATTGAATCTCATTCAATTGGTTTTTAATGTCTGCCTGATTGGATCTAAATTCTGCAGTCATGAAGTCTCTAGTGTCCTTTATGCTTTTTTCTAGAGCCACCAGTAGCTGCATAATAGTACTTCTGAATTGGCTTTCTGACATTGAATTTTAATCCAGATTTTGTAACTCTGTGGGAGAGAGGACTGTTTCTGATTCTTTCTTTTGAGGTGAGGTTTACCTTCTAGTCATTTTGCTCAGTGCAGAGTGGCCAAAAACAAGTTGTATTGGGAAAAGGAGAAAAAGAGAGGAGAGAAAGAAGGAAAGAAAAGAGAAAAAGAAAAAAGAAAAAAGGAAGAAAAAAGAGAAGAAAAAGAGAAAGAAAAAGAAAAAAAGGGAAAAAAGAGTGGGGGAAGCAAACAAATCAAAAAGAAAAAACAAACAAACAAACAAAACACGGGGGAGTATCTTCTGATTCTGTGGACTTTAAGTCCCTGGACTTCCCCTGGAACTGGTCCGTCTAGCTGGTCTTCTGGGGGAGGGGCCTGTTGTGCTGATTTTCAGGTGTTAGCACTTGGGGGAGCTGCTCTGCCCCCTGCCTGGTGCAGGGCTCAGTGGGGGCTGTTTACCCTGTGAGGCCCCAGGAGGAACAACCGCAGTGGCGGGGCCAGCTCTGGAGCCCTGGATCAGCTCCCGCAGTCACTCCAGGGCTCTCCATCTGCAGGGCCTGGAGGCTCCGGGCGGGGCCACTGATCTGCTCAGCTAGGGGCAGGAGCATCCTTGGGGTCCTGGGCCCTCCCGGCCTCTGCCTGGCCCTGGGGGAGGCCGGATCCTTGACTGTGTCCCGGCGCCCTGTGCTCCGGGGCCTGCGCTGGTGGATTCGCGCTCCCGCCCCGCAGCCCCCTCCGCAGAGCCGCCCCCGAGCCCCTCTGAGCTGCTCCGGTCCCGCTGTGCGCGCTGCAGCCCTTAGGGAGCTCGTAGCACTCTCCCGGGGGCACAGGTGCCTGTTAGTGTCCCAGGGAGCCCGAGGGCATCCCCGCCCTCCTGGGTCCTGCTCTAACTCCCTGCGGGCCCCTTTCCGCGGGGAAGGTTGGTGCAGCTCCTGCTTCTCCGGGACGGGGCTCTCCTGTCCTGGGGACACTCGCCCTGGCCTCAGCCCGGCTCCTCGCGGGGCCCCTCCCCCTTGGAGGCCTTTTGTTTCTTTATCTTTTTCCCCGTCTTCCTACCTTGATAGAAGCGTGAACTCTTCTCACTGTAGCGTTCCAGCTCTTTAATCTCAGGCCGAATTCGCAGATTTTCAGGATGATTTGAAGGTTATGTAGGTAATTTGGTGGGGACAGGTGACCTGGGGACCCTACTCCTCCACCGTCTTGCCCCTCCTCCCTGTAGTATATTTTGAAATCTGGGATTGTGATGCCTCCAGCTTTACTGTTTTTTCAAGAGTGCTTTGACTAGTTGGGGCCTTCGGTGGTGCCATACAAATTTTCAGATTGTTTGTTCTAGTTCTGTGAAAAAATGCTGTTGGTGTTTTGCTAGGGATTTAATTAAATCTGGAGATTGCTTTGGGTAGTATGGATATTTTGACGATATTTATTCTTCCAGTCTAGGAGCATGAAGTATCTTTCCATTTGTGTTATCTTCAATTTTGTTCATTAATGTTTGATAATTTTCAGAGTATAGTTCTTTCACCTTCTTGGTTGTTTATTTCTATGTATTTTGTTGGTTTTGGTGCAATTGTAAATGGGTTGTTTTCTTAATTTCTATTTCTGTTACTTCATCATTAGTATATGGAAGTGCATTGCATTTTTATCCTGTGAACTTACTGCATTCATTTATCGGTTTTTGTATTTTTCTGGTGGAGTCTTTTTGGTTTTCTATGTATAGGATCACGTCATCTGCAAATAGTGAAAGTTTTCCTTCTTACCAGTCTGGATGCCTTTTATTTCCTTTTCTTGTAAGATTGCTGTGGGTAGGATTTCCAGGACTATGTTGAATGAAAGTAGTAAGAGTGGACATCTTTGTCTTGTTCCTGACCTTAGGGGAAAAGCTCTCTGTTTTTGACCATTCAGTATGTTAGCTGTAGATTTTTCATATAATGGCCTTGATTATGTTGAGGTATGTTCCCTTTAAACCTACTTTGTTGAGGGTTTTTATCATAAATGGATATTGTACTTTGTGAAATACATTTTCTGTGTCTATTGAAATGATCATTGGGTTTTTTAATCTTTTCTCTTGTTGATGTGATATATCATATTGATTGATTTGTGAATATTGAAATACCCTTGTATCCCAGTAATAAATCCCAACTGATCATGCTGAGTGGTTTTTTTTAATGTATTGTTGGATTCTGTTTCCTAATAGTTTGTTGAGGGTTTTTGCATTTGTATTAATCAGAGACATTGGCCATTGGACATAATTCTCTCGGTTTTTTTTTGCAGTGTCTTTTATGTGGTTTTGATATAAGGGTAATGCTGGCCCCATACAATAAATTTGGAAGCTTTCCTTTCTCTTTTATTTTTTGAAATAGTTTGAGAAGAATAAGCTTTAACTCTTCTTTAAATGCTTGGTGGAATTCACCTATGAAGCAGTCTGCTCCTGGAAACTTTTGTTTGTTGGGAGCTTCTGATTACTGATTCAATTTCATTACTAGTAATTTGTTCAAATTTTCTGTTTCTGACTCAGTTTTGGGAGGTTACATGTTTCTAGGAATGTACCCATTTCTTCTAGGTTGTCCAAATTGTTGGTATATAATTTTTCATATTCTCTTATAATCCTTTGTATTTCTGTTGGTGTTGGTTGTTATTTCTCCTCTCTCATTTCTAATTTTAATTGAGTCTTTTCTCTCTTTTTTGATGGGTTTGGTTAAAAGTTTATTAATTTTGTTAAGCTTTTCAAGGAATCATCTCCTGGTTTCATTAACCTGTTCTATTATTTTTTTAGTTTCGATTTCATTTATTTCTGGTGTCATCTTTATAGTTTCCTTCCTTCTACTGGCTTTGGTTTTTGTTTGTTCTTCTTTATAGCTCCTTTGGGTGTAAGTTTAGGTTGTTTGAGATTTTTCTTGCTTCTTGAGGTAGGCTTGTTTGTATTGCTATAGACTTCCCTTTTAGAACAGCTTTTGCTGCATCCCAAAGGCTTTAGACAGTTAAGTTTTTGTTTCATTTGTCTCCATGTATTTTTTTATTTCCTCTTTTATGTGTTGGCTGATCCATTCATTGTTTAGTAGCATGTTATTTAACCTTCCTGTATTTGCATTCTTTCCAGATTTTTTTCTTATGTTTGATTTCTAGTTTCATAGTGAGGTGGGAAAAGATGCATGATATGACTTCAGTCATTTTGAATTTTTGAGACTTGTTTGATGACCTAATACGTGATCTGTTCTGGAGAATCTTCCATGTATACTTGAAAAGCATGTGTATTCTGCTATTTTAGGATGGAATTTTCTGAATATATCTGTAAGACCCATCTTTTTCAATGTGTCATCCTATTTTGTGTTGATTTTCTGTCTGATTGATCTATCCATTGATATAAGTGGAGTGTGTAAGTCCCCTACTATTGTGTTACTATCAATTACTTCCTTTATGTTTGGTATTAGGTCCTTTATGGTTCGGTGCTCCCATGTTGAGTGCATAAATATTTATAATTGTTAAATATTCTTGTTGGATTGCTCTTTTCATGATTATATAGTGTCTTTCTTTGTCTCTTATTATGATCTTTGGAAGTCTGTTTTGTCTGATATAAGCATTGCTACCCTGCCTTTCTTTTCACTTCCACTTCATAATAAATGCTTGTTCATCGCTTCATTTGCAATATTCATGTGTCTTTAGGTCTGAAAGGAGTCTCTTGTAGGTAGCATATAGATGGATCTTGCCTTTTTTTTTTTTTAACTATTCTCTCACCCTGTGTCTTTTTGATTGGAGGATTTAGTCCTTTTACATACATAGTAGTTATTGATAGGTATGTACTTATTGCCATTTTGTTACTTGTTTTATGGTTGTTTTTGTAGTTCTTTTCTGTCTCTTCTGTTATGCTCTTCTCTCACAGTTTACTGGCTTTCTTAGGATATACTTGGATTTCTTTCTATTTTTTGCATATATGTTACTGCTTTTTGATGGTTACCTAGTGGTGGTTACCATTAGATTTGTGCATAACATCTTATGTATGTAGCAGTCTATATTAAGTTGATGGTCATTTAAGTTTGAACTCATTCCTACTCCTTCCCCCCACCACGTTTAGGTATATGGTGTCATACTTTTACATGCTTTTATTCTGTGAATCCCTTGACCAATTTTTGTAGATAGGTTTAGTTCTACTGCCTTGTACTTCCTACTTTTCTTATAACTACTTATGGTCTTTCCTTTCCCTGCAAAGAGCCCCTTTTAATATTTCTTTTAGGGCTGGTTTAGTGGTAATGAATTCCTTTACATTTTGTTTGTTTGGGAAACTCTTTATTTCTCCTTCTATTCTGAATGATAACCTTACTGGATAGAATATTCTTGGCTGCATGTTTTTTTTCTTTTCTTTTAGCACTTTGAATATATCCTGTGACTTCCTTTTGGCTGCAGAGATTTTGCTGAAAAATCAGCTCACAGCCTATGAGGTTTCTCTTGTATATAGCTATTTAATTTTCTCTTGTTGCTTTTAATTCTGTCTTTATTGCTACTTTTTGCCATTTTAATTACCCTATGTCTTGGTGTAGAACTCTGGGTTAATTTTGTTGGGGACTCTCTGTCCTTTCTGAATCTGGATTTTTTTTTGTTTCCTTCCTCAAACTTGGGGTATATGGGGCTATTATATCTTTTTTAAAAAAGATCTTGTTTATTTATTCATGAGAGACACAGAAAGAGAGGCAGAGACATAAGCAAAGGGAGAAGCTGGATCCTGTGGGAAGCCTGACACAGGACCTGATCCCAGGATCCTGGGATCATGACCCAAGTCAAAGGCAGACACCCAACCACTGAGCCACCCAGGTGTCCTGAGCTATTATTTCTTCTAATATATTTTCTTCCCTCTTTTCTCTCTCTTCTCCTTCTGGGATCCCTATGATGCAAATATGAGCACCGGGTGTTATTCTATATGTTGGCAAATTGAACGCCAATAAAAAATAAATTTATAAAAAAAATTATTACATTTGATGGTGTCATTGAGTTCTCTAAGTCTGTTTTCATTTATTATTATTTTTTGTTCTTTCTATTCAGCTTTATTGCTTTCTTTTACTCTGTCCTCCAGGTAACTGTTCTGTTCTTCTGCTTCCTGTTGTCTTCTGCTTATCCCATCGAGTGTATTTTTAATTTCATTTATTGAGTTCTTCATCTCTTGTTGATTGTTTTCTATCTCTTTGTTAAGGGTCTCACGGAAGTCTTTGCAGTATTTTCTCAAGCCCAGTGAGTATCTTTATGATTATTACTTACTTTATATTCTTAATAAGGCATATTATTTCTGTTTCATTTAGCTTTCTCCTGTTACTTTGTCCTGTTCTTTCATTTGGGACATATTCCTCTGTTTCCTAATTTTGTCTAACTCTCTATTTCTGTTAGGAGGGTCTGCTATATCCTTCTTTCTTGAAAGTAGTGGTCTTATTTAAGAAGAGGTCCTGTAGTACCTTATTCCCCAAAAACTGGTGCTTCAGAGGTGTCTCCTTTGCATATTGTGTGTGCTCTACTTTTGTGGCTGAGCCACTTTTGCCTTTAGTCCAGTCATCTGTGATGGCTCTCTTTGCTTGTTCTAGACAGGGTTTTATCCTTGTGTTGTTAGTGGGTCATTCTGAGGCTGGCATTTGCCAAAGATGCATAGCACTGAACTGCAAGGCACTTTCCCTGTGTTGTGCCCTGAGAAACTTTCACTGGTGGGCAAGGTCTACAGTCAGACCAGTATTTCCCCAGGTCACTGATAGGGCAGCCACTGGACTGATGTGTAGTTATCTTCCTGTCTCCCCAAGGCAGGAGTCACTTTGGAGAGGTGTTGGCCCCTGTCAAGGCTACTTGCATACTGCCAGGTTTGGATGTTGGATCTGTTTTGGATGGGCTCTGGCCAACATTGTACTGGAAGGAGCATATCTGCAGGAGAACAAGGGAGTGCATACTGTTGGCAAAATCCATGCAGTCTGCTGTAGGGAGTGAATCTACAGCTGCCCTAGACAATTCCTGCCAAGGCTGGGTTTAAGGTGTTGAACTTCAGAACAGCAGGGGTGGAGTCTGCATTGTTAGCAAGTTAGGTGGAGAGTGTGGTTGGTATGCCAGTCCCTGCAAGTGTCTGTTTGTATAGGTTGGGAGATGGGAAAACAAATGGCACTTGCCATTTCCTTTGTTTTTGGAGAAGTCCCCCAATGATCCTTGTTCCTCCAGTACATGCTCTGAGATTAGTAAGCAAATCTCACTTCCATTTACCCCAGGAATTTTTCAAATTGCTGCTTCTGTGCTGTGTCTCTGAGGGGCTATTGTGCTATCTCTTTAAGGGTGGGAACTCAGTTTCCTCTCACTCACCTCTCCCAGAGCTGAGCATACTCATTTTTAAAGTTCCAGGTGTTAAGCTCCACTAATTTTAAGAACTCACAAAATTATAGACCCTCTAATTTTCAAAACAAAGTGATATGGAGATTTGTCTTCCCTGCATGGGTTCCTTGTGCCTGAGGTTTCTGGTATGTGGGTCTGTTTCTCTACCTTCTCTTTGCCCACATTGTCCCTCTCTCCCTCAGTCTTGTGGGTCCATTTGGCTCTCAGCTGTATCTCCACCCTTTGTACCTTCTTCAGCGTGGCCTCTTCTCTACATTTAGCTGTGGAAAGTCTGTTCTACCAGTCTTTGGGTCATTTTCTGGGTTCTTTACACAGATGTGAGTGTTATGTAGTTCTATCCATGGGATGAAGTGAGCTTAGGATCTTTGTACTCTGCCATCTTCCCTGGAAGTCTGATGTGCTTTTTTTTAATGTCTCATTTGGAGTAGGCCTTGCAACTGATGCTACAATATAATTTTATTATTTATATGATGGAAACTATCCAGGCAAGAGTGGATAGAATGTCTTTGAGTCTGGAAACCATAAGAATTAGGAGAGGAAATGGATTGTTTAGCTGAAGGATACTTTTTTTTTAAGGACAAAATGATCTGTTTTCAAATAAATTCAGGGCTGTCCTATAGATAGGAGAGTGAATTACATCTATGATAAGATAGAGAAAAAATAGTATGGAAGGAAGGTCAATTTTAGCTCATGATGGAGAAAGAAATTTCTAACAACTGAAATGCCTGCAATGGAATGGCTGCTTCTGGGGAAGCCACTCCATCACTAGTCTGGGAGCTTTTGGGGTTGTGGACGGCAGGTCCTGAGTGGGAGGTTGGACTCAACAACCACTCTTCTGACCCTGTGAGCTTGGGGAGTCAGGGGGTATACTCCAGGAGCTTGTCAAAGACCAGAGTAGAGAACACAGCACTGTGGGGGTCTGTGTCTTAATAAGAGTCAAATGAATTAGGCTGTCAGGGAGAAAATTTTCCATGTCCCAGGGTAACAAAGCCATGGTTGTTGCTGGGCTAAAGCCTGAAGCTCTGTGCCAGCATCCCAAGGAAAGAATGCATGGAGTGTGGCCCTAGTTTGGAGCTGAGCTCTGAATATGGCCAGTGCAATGTAGGAGGGGGCCAGTGAAATATAATGGTGGGGGCCTTGTTTTATTTGACTCCTGCAGTGCTGGACTTGTAGGGGCAGTCAGCCAGTTCCCTGAGTCTTCTGAGACTAGTCTGGCAATCTGAGGTTTCCAGAGGCAAGGGTATGGGCCAGAGGAAAAGAAGAGGCCTGGATATTTTCTCTAAGTCTATACAGAATTAAAGACTAATGTTTTATGCAGACTTATGCTGAAATTTCTCCAATAGGCTGTGAGTCAGTCATGACTGTAGGCTGATGGTTTTGTACGTGTTTGGATTATATTGGTTCTGTTTTGAGATGCTGATTGGTAAAGCATGAATAAGAGATGTTTCTCTAGCCAGAAGAATCACAGTGGCTTGTCTTCTATGAAATGATGGTTCATCCCCACTGACATCAATGGTGAGCATATAGAGGACATGAAACATGCATAAGACTCTGTCTTAGGAACTTGTGACAGTCTGGTCTCTTTTGGTTGCAAGTGACAAAAGCTGCTTCAAACTAGCTTGAGCAGAAGAGGACCCATCTTGGCTCCTGAAAATAGAAAAAGATCTGGCACAGAGGTACACAGCCTTGCACTTTGCCACTGGGGCTATCATCCCCTGCCTCCACCCCCAGGTTGATTTTGATTCTTTTTGCACATTAGCCAGGTGGTTTCCCAGGAGAATGGTTCAGGGGGGATTCATACCCACACTCACATTTCAGCTACCCTGTGTCTTCATCTCTCCTCTGTTGTTGAGCCTAGAGGCCAGCTATCTCCTAGACAATTGTCCTGATCAGAGGTCTTTGAGAAACAGGAAGACACTTAGCAGGGAGCTTGTAGACATGTCCCAGTATGGTTCTCAGGGCCTGCCCTGTGCTTCTTTTTCAGCTACCCAGGAGTCTGAGAAGGTTAATTTATTTATACTCAACCAGACAGCTTGCCAGCATTTTTGTTAGCAATGCAAGGGCTCTTTAAGGGCTTAAAGTGGTGGCTGCTCCCCAGTTTTGGACAGGAGGAGTTGCAGCCAAGGAATTGGAAACACATCTTGCTGAGCTGGCTCGAGCTTCTCAGTCTTTCCCATCACTCTTCCTGCCTTCCCTTGGCCTGATGTCTCAGACCCCTCAAGCTCTGGACTGAGCTACAAACTTAGTCCCTTTGTTTGGTGTGTGTCAGCTGCCGGTGAGAGGGCTTTGGTTTAAGCCTGTAGCTGAGCCCCTAGAGGCTGCATTTGGAATCATCCCAACAAAGATGGAATGGACCTCTGCTCTGGAGGAAGCTATTTTGACACATGCTCAGATGCTGTTCATCCCTTCTCAGCCTATTCTATTTGCCTAAAATTCATTTGAGTCTGAGTTTTCCCTTGAGGGCATGGCCAGAGGCATAAGGAATTTAAAGGAACTGAGCAGATTTATTAAGCAAGAGAGATATCAGACTCAGTTTCTAAATTGTCACCATGCATCCCTGTGATTCTCACCTGTAAGAATCAGGATTCTTAGCTGTAAGCAATAGGAGCCAATTCTGGCTGATTAAGCAAGAAAGGTTTGGTAAAAGGATGTTGAGTGTCTTACAAAATCACTAGAGCCTAGAGAACCAGGCTTGAGGCTACACATCCAGAATAATGTTCCATTACACGTTGCAGAACCGGCCTAATGAGAAAACTGCTGTTAACCACCACTGCTGCCAACTGGATGCTACAATTTGCATCACTGCCAGGAAGCTGATTATCTCCACCCCTGCCTCCAGGGTCAGCACCACATCTGGCCCAGGAATGTGACCGAGGCCATCCCTGCTGCCTTGCAGTCCCTTGCTTGTGTCTTAGCTGCAAAGGAGGTTGGGGAAGTGACTGCTCCTGTTCATACCTTTGGGGAGCAGGATCCACAGGGTAGGGAATTCCTTAAATCTGAGAAAGACATTAACAGGGTGTTGGGCAGCCAGAAAACTTGACAAGTGCCTACTACAGCATCTGGATGAAGTGTGCTCCCTTACCTCTGTGAGAAAGCAGTTTTCATTTCACTTCAGGGTGTTGCATGAGGGGCTTGAAGTAGTGACCACGTCTTTGGGGTGGCTGGTGGGGTTGGTGAAGGAGGTAAGGCCTCTGTGGCCAAGTCAGGAGCAGGAAACACAGAAGCAGGAAATTGCTCCTGGTGGCAGTGATGGGAGGACAGGAGCCTGTAGAGGTGTTGCAGTGATGTCTGCAGTATCTCCAGACACAGATAATGGGGTTCCCATAGTTTATTCCAGTGGGTCCTTGCCTTTCAGCTTTGGATTGCTAGGCCAGGATAGCCAACTTTCCAGTGTGTCCTCCCTAGAGCTGTTTGATATAAAATGCTAGGTGGCTATCTAGGATTCACCTAGAAAAATTTAAAGGAGGAAGGCATCACGGGGAGTCCAAAAGTGGGACTTAATCCATCAATGTCACCTCTTTTTAAAATACCTTCTTTTTAGCTCTCCCAGCAAGATGTAGCTCCTACAGAGTCTTGCTTGGGGACTGCTATCCAATACCTGAAATAGTTTCCCAAAAATAAAGCCGGCATTTATCGAATGTCACGTGTTAGGCATTGTATGGAGGGCTTTACATAAATTATCTGAGTTAATCCTCCTAGAAACACCATGAAGTATGCGCTGTTATTACCCCTGTTTTACAGTTGAGGAAACGCAGGCTTATAGAGGATAAATAGCTCAGCTGATGGTTAGCCAGTCAGTAGTGGGGCTCAGATTTGAACCTTAACAGCCTCATCTCAAAGCCCACGCTGCTAAATTCCCTCTCCAGGATCTTGCCCAAGAAGGTGCTTTGACTCCCCAAACATGAGCCTTGAAGTCTCCTTTTCTAGGGTTCAGTCGAAGTCAAGATTAGAAAAAGGTCTGCTAGGTAGGGATATCTGTGTTAAATCCTGCATACACTTTGAAAATCCAAAGTGGCATCCCCTTCCTGGATCACACTACCCATCATCTTCAGATGCTTAGATCTGGAGCTTGACTAAGTCACTCACTTGTGAGCCAAGGATGACCAGGGTTTAGAGGAGTTGAAGTTGAAGGAAGAACGTCCTGGGAGGACATTCATGTATTTGAGGCTCTCTCTATTTAGAGGGGGACCAGGAAACTGCCTAGATGAGCAGAAGGATTTAGGTGTCTGGTGCAGAAGGAAAAGAGAAGAATCCCTGAAGAGGAGATGAACGGAGAAAAGAGGCTTGTTTGTTCAGAAAGAACAAAATAAGGATCACCCAGGAAAATCTTAAGGAGCCAAAGTCCATGCTGTTTTAGGCTTTTCCTCTGGAGCCTTTACTTTCCATATGTTTTCTGATTATGTCTTTAGATGGTTGCCTCCCCTCCCCTACTGACTGCAGATTTCTCAAGACAAAGGGTTTGGCATGCACTAAGTGCTCAATATATGTTTTTGTGTTTGTTTTATAATGAATGAGTAAGTCCTACCCTCAGGACAGCAAGGATTTGGAGGAACTAGAGAAAGATCCAACCTGAGAAAAGAAATTTAAAAAAAAAAATCCTCTTTGAAGCTATGTTCAATATCCAGTCTGGTAGAGGCAGTTCTAGAGGGGTGAACACCTGGCTGGTGAGTGACCTGCCTGTTGGAGGATACTGCACCATGCAGCCCTCTCTCATTCCATTGAGGTTACTCATGCTGATGGATCCCCTGGGTGATAGCCAGGAACAAGATGTTTCCTTTCTTGCTGTTCCAGCAGGAGGAGGTGGGTGAGTTCTATGCTCTAGAGGCTGGAAACTGTCAGAAAAAGAGACAAGTAGCAACGGGGGTGGGGAATTGTAGAATGTCAGAAGTCAACATGGTATCTTGTGATTTCCCAGTTAGAGTCATTCATTCAGGAGATGTTTACTGAGGAGATGCATCAGACACAGCTAACCACAAAGGATTGAGTGGTGAGAGAGACAGTCTCTTCCTTCCTGGTATTTATAACCAGGTGGAGAAAGCAGTTAATCCACAATTCTTGTGGAGTCTGAGAACACCCTAGGGGAGTGGTATAGGGTACTAAGGAAGACAGAGCCCAGGCTTGGGGTATTGAAAGTGGTATGTAAGCTAAAGCCTTGAGTAGGGATTGGCCAGGGGACGATGGTTGTAGATACAAGGAGAAAAAAAGCCAGCTTGTTAATGTATCTGAAATGAGTTCCATCTGGCTGGATATGAACTATGACCGGAACAATGTGACAGATGACCAGGAGAGTCAAGTGTAAGACCTAATTAGCAACGTTAAGGAGTTTAGACTCTGTTTTGATATTGTCAGAAAACCATAATCCCACGTAGCTTAGTGTCTATAAAGGTTTGCATTTTGAGAAGGGCACTCTAATCACCAAATAACAATTTAAATCTTTACTTAGGGACTCCTGGGTGGCTCAGTGGTTGAGTGTCTGCCTTTGGCTCAGGGCATGATCCCAGAGTTCTGGGATCAAGTCCCACATCAGGCTGCCTGCGAGGAGCCTGCTTCTTCCTTTCCCTATGTCTCTGCCTTCTCTCTGTGTCTCTCATGAATAAATAAATTAAAAAAAATAAATCTTTACTTAGGTCTCTTAAAGAATGCTAAGAAGGATCCATTTCCAAGCCACAGTAACACTTCTCAAAAGATCCCTGTTTTCCGTAATTGTCTAATTGTCTTACCCCTACTGCTGCCTGATGCCCCAAATCCTGAAATGTTCATCTGGTTCAACTCACTTGGTTTCCTTTCTGCCTCTCTTCTTACACCTCTCTCCTAATCAGTGCTGTATAGATCTGATGAACAGTGCACTGAGTCCACTTAAAACAGTGTTAATACAAGGAACAAATTTAAAAAAAAAAAGTGTTAATACAGAGTCTGGTAAACCTTTCTCTCTCTCTCTCTCTCTCTTTTTAAGATTTTATTTATTTATTTATTCATGAGAGACACACAGAGAGAGGCAGAGACACAGGCAGAAGGAGAAGCAGGCTCCATGCAGGGAGCCCGATGTGGGACTCGATCCCTGGATCATGCCTTGAGCCAAAGGCAGGTGTTCAACCGCTGAGCCACCCAGGCATCCCTAAACCTTCCTCTTCAATCCCTCGTCTTCTGTGTGTGCAACCAACCTCACAAGGCTTGAGTATTCAGGACACCTTTGCATTTGTGCTTTCCTATAGCACACTCTCTTGATGCCTGTACTGCAACACAGCTTTAGATCCAGGTGGAGTAGAGATGAGGAAAAGTGACCCAGGAAGACCTAGTTAGACAGAAACAAATTGGAGCCAAATTCACCCAGCTGAGAGGCATGAAGCAAAAGGAGCTTGGAGGGCAAATCCAGATGCAAGGCACTTGGGCAGAAAATAGGAAATTACATGAAAACAAGAAAGTTTTAAGGTGAAAGATGGAAAGTGGAACCAGGAGAATTTCCTGAATGAAGGGGATGACATCAGGGCTTTTAGAAGGCACCTGTGGCCACCTCGTCTACAGTTGAGGGAGGGAGGATGAGGATGGTCATGATTAGCCAGCTGTATACCCCACAGTTTTACATTTTCTTTCCTCTGGGCAAGGAGGGAAAAAGAGAGAGACAAAAAATAAGGAGGGGGAAGGAGGAAAAGAGGGAATATGGCTCATCATTCCCTACTTCTATTCCCTACTCTATTTGCAGATGTTCTTGGTCCATTACAGACTAAATGGGCTGGACTCTCTCAGGGTCCTGATTTTACCAATATTAGGTTTAAGTAGGAATGGTTATAGAGAGTTTTTTTCCTTTAAAAAAACTCAAAGAAGATTCGTGCTTCTAATGAGCTTTCTAGTTCCTGGAACTCTGTGTGGAAAAGCCATTATCCCAGAGCCAGAGCTAATCCAAGTACTTCTGGGTACAGGGCTGACCTGCAGAGTGCCTGGGCTGGAATGGCCTTACAGACATGAGGAACAGATAGTTGCAGGCCACCCAACCAGCTCTTTCAGGAGCCAAGTCCTGGGCTTTGGTCCCTGTGATTCTGATTAGTTAGTAAGCCACTGAAGAATCTTCTAGATGACTGTCCTAAGTGGGAAATACACTCCCACACTAATACATCTTTATCTGGAGTGGACATCTGGTACCAAGCCTGACAATGCAAGATGCATGGATGCATCTAGATACTGATGTGGACTGGGCTTTTTGAGCAAGAAGTCCAGCCTCTCTGCTCAGCTCTGTGGGCCCCATTGACAGACTCAGAAAGAGACTAGGCTAGCTAGAACATTCCCTGGACCACAATCCTAAAGAACATGAAAACATCACCAACAGTGTGGTAAGATGGAGAACACTGCCTTCAAGAAGAGTATTCCATGAACTCATGAGGAATGCTTTGATAAACCACTTGGTGAAGGGTGAGATCCCAAGGGGTGAGCTTGATCAACAAATTGGCTTTTAAGGAAGAGAGATTTAATTAACATGGGGCTCATGTTTTAATGGTAATGTTGCATGTGTTTGATGCTGGGGCAAATTGCTCAGGGAGGTTGAGAGATGGCAATATTTTGCCTCTCCTCATCTGAAGTTTGGCTCTCCCCTAGAGCCTTGCGTTGCTTTGTCACAGCAATCCTTCTCTGATGGCATTTATAGAAACACATTGCTTTTATTGGAAAGGCTAACTCCTGTTCTCCCCCACGCTTCAAGACACTTTGTCTCTGCCAGCCCTCAGTGTAGGGCTTATAAAGGCAAATTCAATACCAGCCTGTTCTCTGCCCTCTCCCCAGCCTCTCATCACTTGTAGGCTACTTCCCAGCTCCTGTCCTCATTTGCACAGGCTCAGTCCTGGCTCTGGGTGCTACTCACTGAGTTGAACTTCATCCTCCAGCAATTTTTATTTTGGTGACACCTACCTTTCCTGGGGTTTTAAACTTTAGATTCTGCATGGTGTGATGCTGTAACAGCTCTGGGTTTTGGAGGAAGCTCATGTAACCTCAGATGAGAGGACTCTGTCCTAGCTATCATTCATGAAACTCCTTCTCCCTCAGTCTCTTGGACACCCCTGTGCATACAAGGAGGGGACTGTGTGTCCAAAGCCTTCAAGATATAACCCACTGTGGATCCCTTTGGGCCTTACACTGCATACTTACTGGGTTATACAGATCTGAGCATGGGAAAAATGTGGGCTGAGAAACAAGACATTTTTATAGGCAGGAAGATCTTTTAAATCCACTGGCAAGAGATAACCTTTTATTGAAAACAGTACCTCTATGTTTGAGCCCAGACACAACCCTGTGAAGTTATAATTAACTGATTGAACACCTACTCCTGTCGATTCTGTTCTTTGTAGGAGTTCTATAAAGTCTCCTCGATGCTGGATTATTGAATAATGAACTGTTGCTCCTAAGGGAAATACGGGGTTAGGTTTTTCTGAGCCTCTGGACATAGGATTGTTGTCAACCATTTGATATATACTCTTCTTTTATATGTGTTTCTGTCTAAAGACACCTTATTTAATATATATTGTTGATTCACTAACATCAAACTCACAGCCCGCAGCGCTATAACTTGTACCTAAATGAAGCTCATCTAACATTTGAGATTTCTCCATATGTTTGGTCTTCTTGCTTGAGGGGACTACAGACAGCACTGAAGCACCAGGTTTGGAGCCCCTTTAAACAGTGAAGTCTCTGTCTCTGTCTGTCTGTCTGTCTGTCTGTCTCTCTCTCTCTCTCTCTCTCACACACACACACACACACACGCAAATGCACAGAAATATGAAAAACAGCACGGAATAGACCATGAAAAGGTTGCTTGTTTACGATATGTGAGCTGATACAAGAAGGCAGAGTATGGCCTTGTTTAATCTCAGCTAGAAATATGTGCGTCAGGTCACCAATTTTTCACTGCTCTGTGCATGTCTGTAAATGACAGTGGAAGAACATTAATCTGGGGCTTGCAAATAAGTGCAGCAAGTAGACAAATTTGCAAATACTAAAACTGTGAAGAGTGAAGATTAGTTGGATGTGCCAGGCACTGTCCTGGGAGGCAAGGTTGGGTATGACCCATATTTTGCAGATGTTCTTAGAAGGTCTGCATTTGACCAACCTTCTTAGCTCACCAGGATTTTGGGGAGTTTTCTGGTTGCACAGAGTCTGTGTTCCAAATAAAATATTTCCTGGGTTCAGCTCCTTAGCGGTTAGAGGAGTGACCTTCAATGGGGCTCACCTTAATATTTTAGGTGCAGAACATCCATGGCAGTTCTGTTTGTACTGTACAAAGAACAGCCCCTTGTAATTTGGTTCTTTTTGAACAGTTGCTAATAATTTTGCACTCAATTTCCATTTAAATGGAAACATTAACCTCTGGAGCCTGGAGAGGAGGCTAGAAGGGGCTCATAAGTATGGCTCTTATCTCCCAGGCTCAGAATATCCCAGGAGTAATTCCAAACATGCTTCTAAATCACTTTCCTCAGCAGATGGGGGTCTCACTTTTGCTTCAAAAGACCCCTTTCTCCTCTCTCCCAGAATGAAAGTCCACTTTCTCATTTATTTACCTGCTGCAATGTGAGAAAGCCCTTCTTGAAGTCTAATCTACAGTGTTACTGCTGGAACACAAGACTTCTCTTTCCTCCATCATCTCTGGGGCAGACACTGGAAACCCACTTCCTAAGCTAATGGTGAAGAGCCTAAAAAAATTGAGCAAGAGACCCAGGTGGAGGCTGGATGAAAGCCCAGGGGTCATGAGAAATATCATTTTGTCATCAACAACAAGGAGCCTCATAATGTTATGTGAGTTACAAAATACTTTCATGTACATTCTTTCACTTTATTCTTAAAATTCTCTGTGGAAAAAGATACTCTATTTACCCGATTCTACAGATGAGGAGACAGTGGTAGAGTTACCCCAAATCAATGAGTAACTGGCAGGGCTGGAGCCCCAGAGCCCCTGGCCTTCACCCCCACATTGATTAAGAAGTAGTGGGAGCTGGTCCACTTCTATACCAAGAAACTGATGATGATGATATAAAATGGAATTCAGTCACTGGAATATTCCTAAATCTAGCATCTCCCTCCTTTCAGATTTCTAAGAATGTGGCCTTCACTGTCCTCTGTCATATGGCAGAGAATTCCCTACTCTTCCTAGTTTTTTTTTTTAAGATTTTATTTATTCATGAGAGACACAGAGAGAGAGAGAGGCAGAGACACAGGCAGAGGGACAAGCAGGCTCCATGCAGGGAGCCCGACATGGGACTCGATCCCAGGTCTCCAGGATCACACCCTGGGCATGAAGGCAGGCACTAAACCGCTGAGCCACCCAGGGATTCCTGAGGAAGGCTGTTCTACCCTGACAATAGGCCTTGAATTACTCGGAGTCCTTGGTTCTTACTTTGTATTTTGTTTCTTGCATTGGCTTTCCCTTTTTTAGCAGATATATCCCCATTTTATGATTTGCACAAAGACACCCTAATCTGGAGCTGGCCCTCAGGAGTACGTTCAAAGTCACACATCTAGAAAGTCAAATGGCCAGAATAGAAAACCAGGTCAACTTTCTTGTTCTGGTCTTGTCTTTCTTTCTGGCCAATGTTTAGTTCCTGAGGTGGGAGAGGGGGAAGGAAGGGAAGGGTTGCCTCCCTGGTCCCAATTTCCGGTCATCCTCCTCAGCTTCTTTTCTTTTCATTTCCAGTAACAGAACAACCTCTTTGGTCAGCTTTCCTTTTCTTAGGAGGCATGTTCTCATATCTGCCATTTACTGTCTGGTTTCTAAAAATAGTAATGATTACAGAAGTCTGCCCATCATTTTTTTTTCTTGCCTTAATTTAAATTCTGTTGGTTTTATCTCCTGTAATTTTTAACTGAGCTGGAGGAGCCTCTGTAGACTGTGAATGTGTGGAATGTGCACGTGTGTGTTTGTGTGCACATGTGTATATCTATGTGTATGTGTGTGCATGTGCCATGCTTACATGTGCATTTCTAGATCAGGAGGAGGCAGAAAGGAATGCAGACCAGTTATCTGTTATTATACATTGTTTGCCCCTTGCAGGATCCCTAACACACAGGAACCTCTCCTGGATGTTGGTGACTGGGTCAGGTACCTGCTGTTTACTCTGCTAGATTTACTCTCCAGCTCTTTCTACCCTGCTCTCACTAGGGACTGACTGACCTGATGGACTGCAATAGTGTGTTCCTTGTCCTCTAGCTCTCTGTTGAGTTCGGCCAATAGGGAGACCCAGTAGGTGATGGGAGGGAAAGAGGAGTATAAAGTCAGGGCATTTATCCTCTGGTCTCTTTTCTGTAGGGGTGCCTTGGGCTGGCCACATTTTTTAATCACTACCCCTCTCAAGGCAGCCTTCTGCTGGTTCATTCCTTCTGGGTTCTGGTCTTTGTGCCTTTCCTTATCCCTCTAGGTTAAGGTTCTTGCTCTCCCCTGGGCCATGCCTGCATTTTGTGAAGTCTTTTGTTAAATCCTCCTTGAGTCATCCTGATTTGAGTGTGCTTTGTGACTGCTAAAGAGACTTTCTTGGCCATGGACACTGGCTAGCTTCATTTGTAATTCATATGGTGGTCTCCATTCATCTCTGTCCCTCCTGTCTGTGCTTGGCCCCCACCTCTGCAGAGGGATACTGGAGTGATGAGCTTTACATTTTCTCCAGCTGAGCTGTTTGCCACAGTTTGGTGCTTCTCTCTGCCCAGGGTCCTGCTGCTCTGCCGGTAAGGAGGGTGCCATCTTTCTTTTGCCTGTTTCAAATATTCCCTCTTCTGTCATTCCAAAAGAATATCACTGTTGGGCATATTTTTTACTCAGGAATCAAGTGTTGTAATCTTTGTCTAGTTGCCCAGCTCCCTCCCTCCACACTTGAGGTAAAGCCTTGCCACTGTGCACTCCAACACCATCTTCCTTCCATGTGGACATTCCTGGGCCAGAGGTGGAATTCCAGCTTGGACCACAGTATTCCTTCCTCCTTCTTATTTTCTTTTAATCCTTTCTTCATCTGATATCCCAGCTCCCTCTTTTCTCCACCTAGACATTTCCCCTTCCTGCAGAAAAGCAAAGCCCATGTGAATTTAGCACTTTCTTTCGCTAGCTGGATTCCAGTCTTGGGTGTCCATGTAGCTTGATAGTCATTCTATTTACCTTACTTTCTGATGGCTGTCTATGGGGAGGGATGGACTGTCACCTCAATAGCTGCTGCCTCAAGGGGGGTTGGAGGAATGCAAGAGTAAATTCTGGTTCATGAATGGGGAAAAAATGTGGTGGTAGGGACTGGGCGTAAGGCCCATTTAGAGCAATGGCTTGTTTCCTCCTAATGTCTTTAAACATATCTCCCAACAATAGAGACTGATTTCCTTTCAATAGCCCTCATTTCTTTTTAGCAGTTTAATTTCATCTCTATTTCTTGGAAAAAAAATTTACCTTCCAATGTGAGACTAAATTACAAAGCTCTTTTATATTTAATAATTAAGAGAGTTGTTTCCAAATACCTTCTAAATCTTGGGGTGGAAAATCCCATTTTACTACAAGAGCCAAAGGGCAGAAGGACTTTGAGCTAGAAACCCCTCTGTCATGGTTAAGTTCATATGTTGAGGGGAGCAAAATACAATACCCTAGAATATGGCCCTTTGACATGTGGATTATTTTGAGCTGAAGGCAATTAAGACAAGCAGACTTAAAAAATACTTTTACCTCTCCCTTAACTACCTGAAAGAACTTAGATAGGGGGCTTGGCTCAGAGAGAGAGACCTTATACCAGGGATAACTTATCTGGAAGACCTATCTGTATGGTAGGCCAAACATCTAATAACTAACATCTATTCTTATGGTCCTGTGAATTATCCACTTCCCTTGTGAAGCCCAAAGCCCCTGTCCTTTTTTTTTTTTTTTTTTTTTTTTTTTGAGAGCATGTAAGCAGAGGGAGGAGTGGTTAGAGGGAGACAGAGAATTTTAAGCAAGCTACATGCCCAGTACAGAGCACAACGCAGGGCTTGATCTCACGATCCTGAGATCATGACCTGAGCTGAAATCAAGAGTTAGATGCTTAACTGACTGAGCCACCTGGGTACCTCCCATCCTATTTCTTAGCTCAGGATGGCACAATAAGCTTCAACTGACTGACTTCCCCTTGGGTCTCAATTTTTTTTTTATGGGGCTTCTGTCTGTCCGTAATTAAATTTGTTTTTCTTCTGTTAATCTGTCTATGTCAATTAATAGACCAGCCAAAGAACCTAAAATGGTAAAATAAAAATTTTGCCTCCTCTCATGTCAACTTGGTTAGGCTATGGTGCTCTAATCAATACCAGTCTAGATGTCATTGTGACAATAGTTTCTTGAATGATTGATCTTTGAATCAGTAGACTTTGAGTAAAGCAGATTATCCCTCTCTAGTGTGGGTGGGCCTCATTTAATCAGCTGAAGGCCTTAAGAGCAAAGACTGAGGTTTCTGGAAATTGAAACAATTGGGCCTCTGACTACAACATAGGAACCCTGCCTGAGTTTCCTTCCTGCAGTCCTGAAAGGTTTGGACTTGAGCTACAACAGCTCTTACCTGAATCTCTAGGTAGGACCCACCAGGTCTTTAAATTTTGGACTTTGCAGCCCCCCACCTCCAATCCATCCAACCAGTCATGTTGCCTGAGCCACTTCCTTAAAATCTCTCTCTCTCTTCTCCCTCACCCTCTCCCCCAATACTCCCATCAGGAGAGAAGAGCAGGGCTACCTGGGGAAGCTTCTTTCATCCAGAGGGAGTCCTCATGAGTGAGATAGATGTGTTCCATCCACTATAATAATGGACAGAAAGTGCCAGCCACAGTGACACAGAGTGAAAACTCAGAGTAGGTCAGGTCTCTTTCCCACCTTTCCCCTCTCCCCTTGCTCCTGGCATTCTGTTCTGTTCCTTTTCTTCTCCTTCTCACTGGTAGAAACAGTGCCAGATGGAGCTATATTAGAGCCTGAGGCAGAAGGAAAAGACAATAATACTGGTCTTGTCTTTATTCTGTTCTTCATGGATTTCTTGCATGGGTTTTGACTTTTAAAATACTATATTAGCATATTCTTTATCTTGATTGCTGAGTATTTGGTACTCTTAGATTTTGTGCCTGAGGCAAGTGCTCACTGTCTTCACCCTGGTACCAGCCCTGCTTGTCAGAGTTGAAGAGTAACCTGAGATATCCTTCCTCAGCAGCCAGCCCTCCCCGACTCTTTGAGTTCAGGTTGCATTTAGTGTGGTTTTGAAAAAATATTTTTTTCCTGCTTGTGCTTGTCTGTACACAGAGTATCATTGAAAAGTAATCCAAGAAACTAGTGAATATACATTGCTTCTGGTGAGGGGACATGGGAATGAGAGGGAGAGAGGAAGGGAGATGTACCTTAGAAATGTTTTTAAACTTTTAATGAAAACCATTAAGATAAATATTTTTTCTTATAAAAGCAATAGTTGTACTCACTGTAGAAAAGTTAGGAAATGCAGATAAAGCAGGAAACAAACTATAAACTTTCTTAATCTCACTACCCAGCAGTAATTCTGTTAATATTTTAGTGTTTATCTTTTCTATTCATCTCTGTGAAGATTACCAAAATGGTACATTCTGTGAATAAAATTTTGTGATATGTTTCTTCCATTTAACATACATAGTGAATCAAATTCTAAATTAATAAATATTTCCCTTCATTATTATTTTCAGTAGTTGCCTAACATTCCATCTTTTGAATTAGAATAATTTATTTGACCAATCCCCTATTGCTGGATATTTAGTCTATTAACAGGCTTTCACAATTAGAAATGGTGCTGATGTGAACAACCTTGCAATGAAATTTTTTTGCAAATGTCTAATCAACAAAAACTTAACTGAATAAATTTAAGGATAAAATTGGCTTTTTCCAGCAGGTCATGAATCTGGCAGCATCCTATTGAGCTCTGGAAGGGAGCTCTGTTGAACTGTAGAGAAGGAGGCCAAAAGAGGAACTTACTAGCAGAGAATGCATTGTTTCAGACAAAGTCGACCCCCTAAGGGGAACAGAAAGGGTCTGTTAGGCAGTTTACCCTACTGACACTGACCAGGTAATTCCAGAATGATTGGTTAAAGGTTACAGTCCTGGAAGATATTGAAGCTTTCAGCTAGCTTAGGTATAAAAGTCTTGGTTTGCTGGCATGGTGCATAGCCCAAGGAACTCCATTTGGGGCCTGTTGTCTGTTTCCTTAATAGATTAAGTTCTGAGAACAGGGCTTGCTGGTTCTAAGTTACCCTCAAAAAAGCCTGACCTGGCTTATACTCCTACAATGTGTGTGAGTCTCAGTGTTAATTTAAAACCTGAACCAGTGGTAGCCAGAGCAGAACATGATATGAATACATGTGAACCCATTATAACCTGAACATGACTGTAATATTCTTATCTTCCAGTAAAATAAGCCACACCATTAATGTCCAGCCTGTACTGGCATACCAGAAACAGCATGGAGGGTGAACTGAGACAGAGTTTGAAGCAAGAATCCCAGAACCCAGAGGGAGTAACTACAAAGGAGACAAGTTGATCCCATTTGTCTCCCTCTGTCAGGGGCCAGTCAGTTCTGATTGACTTGGGGGTAGACAAAGGGCCCCTTCCCCATTTATTCCAACTTTCATCACTTTCTGAGTTTGTTTTTTTTTTATATCAATTTCTACCCTTCTCTTAGAGTTTTAGATACTCAGTTCCTTTGGCTCCCCAAAGGAGGATTTTAGACCATGAAAATAGTCAAGTGATAATAATATCCTCTTTTGTCAGGGATTGAGAAAGGCATTTCTTTTCAAATTTGCTACCTGCTATTTCCCCAAGTCTCAGATACAGACTTTCCACAAATTATCATCCTATTGTCAGGAGAGCTTCAAGAAGCATCCTGCTGGTTAAGCTGTTTTAGACTGGCTTCCTTCCCTTTCCTCTTGAAGACTCTAAGATTTTTCTGTCCCTTTTTGTAGTTGCCACAACCTATTCTACCTCTTGGGGTTTCCTTTCTCAGGAGAAGATATCTTTTAGGATTCTAATTATTGTTATGATTACCTTACCTTGGGGGTTAAGAGGAAGAAGGTAAAGAAGTTTCATTTTGTGCACACCGTGCATGGGATCTTGGTAGATGTCCTTTTTCCCCCTTGAGAAAAGACAGAAGTCAAGGCCATTCAGTTGTCCAAGGTTCACATAGTGGCTCCAAAGGTATCATGAGCTCAAAACAATTTTCTGTGGTCTACATGATTCAGCAGAAGAATGTTTTGGTTCATTGAACATCCCCAGAAGTCAAGTGATAGTTGGGGTTTGGGGAAGGAACATAGAGAAGAGTCTGGGCTGGTCATGTCTTTGGCTGCTGTGGGTGGCATTAGACCTGTCCTGTCAGGATGGGGACTTGAGATTCAGTGCATCTCTTTGGCTCTCATCTGCCTTTTCCCCCAGGTCTGTTGTAAGCATAGATCTGTGGGTGTGTTTTATTTACCAGGGGCTCAAAATAGATAAGGGGGCTGGGAGGCAGGTACCTTTTCTGTCTTTTCCTTTTGTTCACACATGCAATAAATAGGCTTCTTTTCTATTTTTAATTGCCTCATGTTACAGAGTGTTTGACTCAGATAAGCCATATGAGTGGACCAAGGAGAATAGAAATAGACTATAAATGATTGAAGTTCGCCCACTGAAGTCATCCTCCACACCCTCAAGATTACTGCTGTATTTCCTTACTGTTGTGAAGCATATACACAGTGTCTCTCACTTTAAGGGACCTTAAGCCACTATTTAATAGAAAAAAAGAAGTTAGGGGATAAAACCAACAAGCACATGCCAGGTATAGAGATTCAGCGGATTTTCTGAAGACCTGTTATTCTTTGATCCAT
The DNA here is from genome assembly GCF_048418805.1 of Vulpes vulpes. Classification (NCBI taxonomy): domain Eukaryota; kingdom Metazoa; phylum Chordata; class Mammalia; order Carnivora; family Canidae; genus Vulpes; species Vulpes vulpes. The sequence goes on along the minus strand of NC_132791.1, from coordinate 121,748,889 downwards.
ATAGAAATGTAAACTGGTGCTGTCAGTTGTTTTTCAGAGCGCTTCCTCAGGCTTCTTCCAAGGAAGACAAGAGGGAGATGCTCTATCTCATTTTCTTACTAACTCTTTGGGTTGAGCTTCTTAGCTCTCCTCTCCACTGGGCCAGGACTCCCTTTCCCCTCCAAGTACTGGAGACCAATTTGGGCAGAGCATCAGATGTATGCCATTCTCAAGTTAAAAATGAGCAATGGGGGATGGGTATCTTTCCCCAGTATTTGGAAAACATTAAGTTAATGGATGGAATTTCCTCTACATTAAATTTCATTCTCTTAAGCCTTTGACAACAGCTACTCCACTTATCTAAACGAGAATCTAGTGTTAGACGGTACCTGATACTGCAAAAATTTTTATGTTGAGCTATTTTAAGTTTAATATATCCATATTTCATGATGTTCCATAAAGAGCACTGCAACTGATAGTTGTATAGCAATAAAGGACAAGTTTAATTAACACTGGAATAGATCATACATATGCTTCTTACCTCAAGTGGGGCATTTACATCTTGGAAAGATGGTGGGTCCATTTCAAGGTGTTTGTATTTCTAAACATCTTCTGTTTACCTCTACACAAAACATAAGAAACTTCAGCAGATGGATGAGCCGTTCAACACGTTGGGTCTGTTCCTTGACCTTCTCACATCCACCCACGTTTTCTTCTTTTCTTCCCTGGCCTCCTCACTTCTGTGACCATACTGTGCACCTTGCAATCAACAGAATCACTTCCCAGATCTCAATTTTAAATCTATTATTTTCCAGCCTGCCTCCTCTTGTTCTCCGTTTCTTGCACTGGTACCTCCTCTATCACAAATTTTTGACTTCATGGAGACCCTTAATCCCTTGACCCCATTTGTTTCCCATTTTCTATCAGTGCCTGCCTAACTTTACTTTCTTCCCTGCCCAGCCTAGAATCCATAGTCTGTCATCACAATTCCTTCCCAGGTACCTCCAGCTCCTTCCCTCCTCTTTCTCTGCATTGAATTTGACTTGTAAAATTCCTCTGTTGGACTTATAGATACTGTCCTTCTCTGTGCCTGCTCCTGAGCAGCAGCTGAACACTAATGGAGAAAGTAAAAAAAATAAACCTTTTAAAATTAAATTCATGATGCTGCATTTCAGCTGGGCCCTCATCATTGTCTGGTGACCCTATGCTGTCCTTCTGGTGGACTTACTGTCTATTTCCCAAGATAATTTCATTCCTTTTCTCTTCAGACTCCCCACTCCTATACTTTCTCTGTTGATGACCTCAATCTTTATTGAGAAAATAGAAACTATTGGATGCTAACTCTGTATTGAACCTTCAAATCTACCTGCATCAGAAACAATCTCTTCTTTCCTCCTACTACAATGGAGAAAGTATCCCTTCCCTATGAAAGGCCAATTCTTCCTCAGATTCTCTGGTTTCTGTCTTCTTTCTGTTTTTCAAGGATTGTATTTCTTTGGCTACCCTGTCACTATTCCATCATTAATTTCTCCTACTCTACCAAATCATTCACATTAGACAAACAATGCTCTAGCATCTCCCACCTTACAAAATATCAAAAACAATAATAACCTTCCATTGATCCTACCAATCTGTTGATTTTGTTTGTTTTTTGGTTGGTTTTGTTTTGCTGGAGAAGTTGTTGTTTTAGTCTCACACCTCACATTTACTACTCAGCCCATTCTCATATGCCTTTTGATTATACAGTATGGAAACAGTTCTCCTCAAAGTCACGAGTGACTTTCAGGTGGCCAAATGAAACCTCACCTTCACTTCTCAGAATTTGAAACCATGGATGACAACTCCTTTCTGAAACATGCAGCCCTTGGTGGATTCTGTGATTTCTTGGCTCCTTGTTTCCTGTCCACTCTTAATTTTCCTTGCTGGATTCATCTTTTTTGCTGAACTTCTAAATGTTGGACTTTCTTGAGGCTGGATCATGAACCCCTCTTTTCCCTCTCCACATTCTGTTTCTCATTCCTGTGATGTTAAAATACCATGTATATTCTGACAATGATCAAGTTTCTGTCTCCAGCCCTATCATCTGAATGCCAGACTTGTGTATCCAAATACCCGCCTCATGTCTTCTCCCAAATGTCCCACTGACACCTCCTAATTATCATGTCTAAAAGAGAACTCTTCACTTTTGCCTCTTCAAACCTGCCCTCAACATGACGGCTCCATCTCAATAAATGTCACTGCCACCCATCCAGTTACCTAAAGTAGAATTCTAGAAATTGTTCATGATTCTTTTAACTCCCACCTATCCAATCCAATGACAAATTGTCAATATTGCCTCCAAGATACATTCTACATTCATTTGCCTTTTTTCCTACTGCTTTCCCCAATCCATACCACTATCATTTCCCCATGGAACTATTGAATTACCCTTCTAATGAGGTTTCCTGTTTCAACTTTATTCTCTTTATTCTCCAAACAGCAACAAGGATGACCTTTATAAGGTATATAGTAGGTCATGCCATCCACCTGTGTAACACCCTTTAGTACACTGTGCTGAGACTAGGTCCAAACTCTTCGTTGGCTAACACAACCCTGTGCAATCTGCCCTTACTCACCCTTCAGAAGGTACCCACACTACCATTCTGTTCATTCTAGCAAGTCTGGCTTCATTTAAACATGCCACAGTGTCTCCCTCCTTGGGTATGGACATCTGCTCCAGGCTGTGAGCCTGAAGTGATCTTCTGTGGTTTCCTTACAGAGCTGGTTTCTTTTCATCTTTCCAGTGAGACCTCCTCACACAGGTCTTTTTTAACCTTTGTAGCTAAAGAATTTACCCACCTTCTCCCTTATTATCTACCTTAGTCTTTATTTCTGTGTTCACTGCACTTAGCAGATGGGTTTTTTTGGTTGTTTATTTTCTATAATCTTTATTAGAATTTAAATTCTGAGGGCAGGAGCTATGTCTCCTGTGTTTCTCATCATGTCCCCTATGCCTGGAAAAGTGCCTGACCTTCAGAAACATGTCTAGGTTGAATGGATTCATGGATAATGGATGTTAAATAAAGATACACACAGCATCCAGCCCCTTCAATACAGTTTGTGGATCTTAGCTCCACTTTCCATCTGAGGCTCTTCCTTTCTGGGATATTAAGTTGGTGAGCCTGAAACTGCATAAACTATTTCTCATGGAAGATTATTGGGAGACCAAAAGCAATGAATTGGTGTTCTTATGTTTTAGGATTTGTCTTGCTACCTCCAATCCAACAGTCACCGAAGAGTAGAGAACATGGTTTAATAGAGAACCAGGACAGTGAAAGGGGGAGGTGTTGATTGAATCCCAGCACTGCCACTCATGAGTGTGTAACCTTGAGCAAGACAGCCCTTTCTGACTCTCCCACTTTCTTATTGTAAAATGTAGAGTAATCTCTATTTAATCTACTTTAAAGGGCTGTGGTGGTAATTAAGTGGGATAACATAAGTGAAAAACCTTTGTAAATTGTAAAGCTCTGAACAAATGATTTCGAGGAGTTTCATGGAACTCTGGTCAGGAAGTAAACAGTGACTTTCAGATCCTCTGAGTAATGATCGACAGAATGTCTTTACACAGTGCTTGACTTCTGCTGGGCTGGGGCTTCTCTGAAGTCCTATGGTCTCTTACCACTGCCACCTCCCAGGCCCTCCTTGCCCCTTTTTTTGTGGTGAACAAACTTGTTAGTTGTTTCTGCTCCATAATGCACAGTTTCTGCCTGGCAGGACATATAGAACTTGGGGGCTCACTGGTCATTGGGATAGAACCATGCTCTGGAACCAGTAGGTGATATTTTCTGTTTGAGTCCACCAAGGCTGATAGTCTGGAGTAGCCCTATACCTGCTGCTCAGCACACCTCTGCCACCCTTAGTCCTGCTGGAAGGGAACTGGAGCCAGCCTTGCCTTCTGCAGTTTCTGCACAGACACTTCTGTAGGCTTGGCTATTATGATCTTAGATCCCATGGATGGAGAGCCTTAGTTCTTAAACATTTTTTTTTTATTATTTATGATAGTTACACAGAGAGAGAAAGAGAGAGGCAGAGACACAGGCAGAGGGAGAAGCAGGCTCCATGCACCGGGAGCCCGACGTGGGATTCGATCCCCGGTCTCCAGGATCGCGCCCTGGGCCAAAGGCAGGCGCTAAACCGCTGCACCACCCAGGGATCCCTGGAGAGCCTTAGTTCTTACAGAACACCTGCCCAATGCTCACAGCTCGGGAATAAGCTGGGCACATTGCTTTACAAAACAGTTCCCTGAACCTCCCCAACTTGGGAGCATTTGGCTCCCATGGTGCTTCTGGTGATCTCACCTGGCCATGTCTCCAGCCTTCCCAGGGCTTAGAGCGTGGCTTGCACCATGCCTTTCTGCCTTCTGTCCTGTCTCCTAAACTTCCGTCACCCAGAAAGGTAGTTTTAATGACTCTCCTTATTCATGGAGATTCCACATCATCTCACAGACTATACTGCAGTCGATGCTCAGTGCAAGTGTTGAGGATCCAGGAGTCTCTGTCATTCAGGTGGGGCCAGAGCTCTCTGCTGCACTCACCATCATGCAGTCATGCCTCTAGGCTTTCTCCTGCTGGAAAGCTCTTCCCCCACATTGCCCAAGAGATCAATTTTACTTCCCTTGCCCCAGCATTCAAGACCTTCACAATGTGGCTCCAAATATCCTCTCTACGCCTTTTGCCCACAGCTAAGTCCTGGCAAAGTCAAGACTTTGTCTAAGTCCCTCAGTTTTGGCTCACTGTTCACTAAATGCACCTTCTTTCCCTGCCTCACTCTTTCCATTGTTAGGCCTGCTCTAGTGAGCCTTCCTACCTTCACTTGGACCATGCTGCTCTCTCTTGTCCCTCCTGGCATTTATCATTTGCATGGCACAGAGTTACCTCTTCTTTCCTTGTTGCATCATTATCCTGGTCCTTATTTTAGTTATTTACTGCACTACTCTGAATACCTGACTGCCCCTAGGTTAGTTCCTCAAAGGGCCAAGACTGAATGTTATAATACTACTAATACAATGCCTGTCCCATAGAGATGCTAAAAAAACATGTGTTGAGTAAGTGAATAAGTGAATGGGTAGTAAAAGCATCTTTTCTTTAATGTGCTTTTTTTTTTTTTTTTGCACAGAATTTCCCCATTTCAGTTCCTTTTAATCCCCTGGAAATAGTACCCTGCAATTTCCTCATCCTGTGTTTTCTTTGGGATGTTTCTGCCTCGCTCTTCCTGAAGAGTCATTCATTCAACAAATACATATTTGCCACTGTTTTTAGCACAGCACTTTTATTAGACTGAAATTTAGACTCCAGTTCTACTTTCCCCTTTCATTACCTTTTATTGTCTTTAGTGTTTTTTTTTTAAATTAAAAAAACATTTTAAATTGAAGTATAGTTGATGTGTAACATACTAGTTTCAGGTGTACAACATAATGATATGATACTTGTATATGTCTTAGTGTTTCTTGTACTTCAGTTTTTTCTCCCCTGCTAGATTTTAGGTTCCCTGAGGCTGGGATGGTATCTTTGCCATAGTGATTAAGAGCATACTAACAAACCTGAGCTCAAATTGCACCTCTACTACTTATCAGTTATGTTTAGCTCGTTACTTAACTTCTCTGGGCTGCTATGTCTTCATCTATGGAATGGGGATAATAATAGACCTTATCAGTTAAGGTGGAAACATGAGAAAGGAAGCAATAATAATGTATGTGGTGTGTTTAGCAAAATGCCCAGCATATAATAAATGTTCAGAAAAGTATAGTAATAATAATAATGGTTATTAGTTTTTAAAGTCCTTTATTCTACAACACATATGTTAAGAGACAAGTGTATTATAGGTGCTCATCCACAAGGAGCAAATGTGGCTCATCCACAGATGAATTCATAGCAAAGCAAAGAGAGGTGTAAAGGACAGACCTATGAACAGACTCGCCAGACTGTACACATAGTTTAGCTGGGGTCAGTGTGTGGGTCTCCTGAGTGGTAGCCTAGGGCTCTTTCCCTCTCTCCATGCTGTGAAATAGACCATGGAGGCCCTCCTGGGAGAAGAAAGGCAGGAGGCTATCCTATTATCCCCAAGCCAAGCACATCAAAATAAAATTAATAACTACTTTATTAGACATTGTTTGGCTCTTGGTATAGGTAAGAATGTGTGGAAGTTGAAGGGAAATAGATGTTTTTCTTAATAGAAGGAAAAATGTTTGAAAATTAAAGCAACCTGAAGCCAGCATGGGTTGTTACTCCATAAAGTCTCTAGTTCCCTAGTACAGAAGGTACTCAAGTGAGGCCAGATGGCCACTTGCTAGGGAAATTGTGGATAGAATTTGCAAGCCAGGCAGGTTGTTGGCCAAGATTTCCTCAGCCACTTTAGCCAGGCTAGTACTGGACACGTGGGTTGGAGAGTAGCAGCTGTTCCAGAGCCTGCCACTATCTTTCACTCAACACCACATACCCCCATTGTGAAACCAACCCTTCCCATATTCAAAGGCCCCAGCTGCAGGAATCTGAGAAGATGGGACTTATCTTAAGATCTTCCAAGTTTTCAAGAATGCTCATGAACTATGACATATCAGTTATTCGGGCTGGGCCTGGAAGAGATTCTGGCATCTGCTCCAGCCCTCTGCTGTCCTTGTTCTCTCTACCAGGGCTTGACTTTCTAGAATCTGTTCACTCTAACAGTGTTACACCCACACAGTGAATCCCTAAGATACCAAATCATTCTGTCCATTTGTCTTAAAAACTACCATAGACTGAGATCCCTGGTCAATGGAGACCTGTCCCTTTCTTCCCCACAGAGTGCAATTTATCTCTGTGGATGGCCTTAAAGCTCCTAGGTCCGTGAGCCCTGCTAGTAGCAGCCCTGGTCCCTCTGGGCACAGCTGCAGAGGTGCCCTGGGGTCAGAGCACTTCAGGGAGAGCATAGCTAATGGAGAGAGGAAGGGGGCGGGCAGCCACTCAGAGCAAGTCAGAGCCTGACAAATGGAGAGACTTTGTGTGAGATCAGCAAAAGAGGAGACACAGACACTTGACCTGGTTTGGAATTATTGCAAATCCATCAGACTCTGTGCAAATTGAGACCATAATTCAGATTGTTCATATCGTCACCAGCATCCCCATTTCCATTAAGCCCTGCTGTCCATCTCCCCTGGGCCTGGCTCTGTCCAGCAGCTAATTGAAGGGGTCAAGCTAGCACTAAATTAACAAGCCACTCTGGAGGGGTCAGCCCCCACCCCAGCCTTCTACTTTAGAGTCTATGGTTAACCTTGGATAGATTCCTACCTCCTCCTCAGCCTCAGGTACAGCTTCAGCTGAAAGGGTGTGGTATACGGGGCCATACACAGTGGGTGTGAGCCCCAACTCTGCATCTCATTAGCTACAGGACCTTGGAAAATTTATATAAACTGTTGAAACTTTGGGTTTCTCATTTATAACCTACAAAAAAGACATACCTACTCGATCTGCCTAGCACTATATCTGATGTTAAGATAATGCTGATGATGTAGGCAAAGGTACTATGAGGTTTATAATATGCTTTGCAAATGTGGGTAGCTATGGGTGCTTTCCTGAGTGACTTCCAGGGGTTCTGTGCTGAGTGAGTGAGAACCCAGAAGATGTCCAGCATTGTCCAGAGTCTTCTTGTCTCAGGGTTTGATGTTCTGTCCTGTCCCCCTGTGGTTCATGCCCCCTCAAGTGGGAGGCTCAGCCACAGTGCATCAGGTGACATAGGGCTGGCAGCAAATGCTGTGAGGTCAGGGTCCCCACCGTTGGTCTAGGCCCCTGCTCAAAGGAAAGGGAAAGTGGACAAAGACGTTTATTGTGCACCCAGGTGGCTGGGCCCTCCACTGGCTATTCTCTGTGTACTCATAAACTCTACTGGCCCTCACAAAACCCCTTTGAGGTAGATGTCATTATCTTCACTTTATGAGAAATGAAGGGAAGCATAAAAGAATTAAGTCATTTGTCCACAGCCACTCAGCCAGTGAGTGGGGGGGGCATGGATTTGATTATCTCTGCTCCAAAGCCGGCCCCTTCTGACCCCATCTGCTATCATTGAATTAACATTTCTGCTCTTTGTCCTGGGGAAGATCCAGGGATGGGGTCTAAGGGGTCATCCCTCAGGAGTTGGGATTCCTTGTTGAAGGAGATGGAGGTAGGTGCGGGTCCTTAAGCAGCAGCCTAAGAATTTGCTCTTTCTCTGGAGAAGCAAAGCAGAAAGACGTCTTTGGGATCACTCTGACCCTCATGCTTAGAACTGTCTACTCCAAGTGTTTGGGGAAAGCTTGGGGCTCAGTCCTGCCTTGGGTTAGTTCCAGGTCTCCCTCCAGTTTACCTGAGCATGTGCTTACCAGCTGACCACCCCACAGCCCCTAAATGCTTGGCTCTGTGCCCACCACGCTGCCCCTGCCTAGTCCCCTAGCCCCACTCCACCTGCCATGTCAACCTGTGCTTTCCTTCTCCGCACCTTGGCTTCAGGCCAGGGACCCTGCTGGGGCTGAGACTTCCCTCTCTGGGGGCTTCCTAACCTGGCCTGCAGGGAGATGCAGGTGGCTGAACTCCAGTCCTTGTTAGTCCTCGTTCCTATGCACTCCCCATCCCCCCTACACATACAGCTGGGGCTTCTTTCCTGGACCATGAAAATAATTTTCAATTCAATATTGCAAAGGCTTCTTTTCTAAATTAAACTGAATAGGAGAGCAGCCTAGAGGGACAAAAGATCTCTCTTTAACATTGAAATAGAAAATTAGCCAGGAGGGGTGAAATAATGTCAGAAGAGGTCCTCAGGGGGCTATTCTAATCCTGTTTCCCATGTGGAGCCATTTGAAGTCTGGCTGGGCCTGTCCACCTGCTTCAGGAACATGCAAATCTAAGGGAAAAATTAAGTTAGCTGCCATAGAGGCCTTGGCTACCAACTCTCAGGAAACCTTTGGAAGCCTGACTTATTTTTTCATGTTTTATTGAAGATATGTTTTCATATGCACATGGTGGCCAGACTCTGGGATATATAGCCAAGCTAGCTCGTATCATTCCGAGGCCCCCTTGTGACCTGCCCCCCACCCCCCCACCCCCGCCCTGCCATTGCTGAAGTGGGCCTTCTGACTCCTCCTCCAGAGGGAAAGGCCCCAATGCCCACCTAGGAGCTCTGTCCATCAGCTGGAAGGAGACTGCTAATTAGCACCTTGACCTCCTATGTTTCAGTGCCGATTTGATCACATAGTAGCTGTGGGCTTCTTATACAAGCCACATAACCTTTCTGAGCTTCCGGTCCTTCATCTGGAGATGACAAGACCTACCTCATGGAGAACTTGAGATGATTACATTTGCTTAATAAGGCTTTTTGTTCCAGTGTTAACCAATATTAAGCATTCAATAGCCAGTATCACTTTCTATGTATCCATTTCTTTCTTATGATTTTGCCAGGGCAAGTGAGAAAATGTAGCCTAGAGTGCTTTGAAGATGTTCAGGGTGGGGTGTGATTTGTTTTTGTTATGATTTTATAGAGGGAACAGAGAGCCCTCTCCCCACTGTGTGAGTCCATGAACCTTGCCCCCCAGCAGACCAGTTCTCCCATTTTGGGTTTAGCTCCAAGCTCAGGAGCCAGGCAGGCCCTGCCCCAGTGCAATCCCTTGTAATTCCCTCATGGAATCATGGAATCATCTCCTGGATGGGCCTCTGACTCCTGAGCTGGTGTCTTATCAGATATGCCAAGCTGATGAGCCATATCTGAAAGCTACTTATTACCAAAGGTCTGAGATAGTCCTTGTGAGAGGAAAGGAATGAGAATGGATGGTGTGGGGTGAAGGCACATCTCATTTCTTCCTGTTTTCCAGGAGCTGGCCTGGGCCTACTTTGGAGAACACTGTCAACCATCACTTTTCCTTTCTGTCCTCTGAAAGTTTTCCTGCACTCTCCCTCCAAGCATTCATGATAATATCCTATTCTGCTATCCTTTTTTTCTCATTTCATTTAGTTAGTTTGGTAGCTGATTTTTACAAGCCCTACCTAAGTGCATGGCATGTAAAGGAAAGAGCTTAGAATTAAGCATCAGAAAACCCAATTATGACACTTACTAGCTGGGAGATGCTGGGAAAATCACTTAATTCCTTGGTGCCTCTGTTTTCCTCATTTGGTAAAATGAGAATAATAGTCAAATGGAATAATAGACATAAAACTGCCTTGTAAACACTAAGTGCCATACAAAATTAGTTACAAGGCCACAACCTCAGAGTCCTCTTCCTTCTTGATCCAGGTCCTTGTCTTCTAGCTACTCAGTAAAAGGAAGGAAGAAAAAAGCTGGCTCTTATTTAGAAAGCACTAAGTGCCAGATACGTTTACATACTGTATTCATTTAATAAGTTTTATCTTATGGGAGGCAGTGTTATGAAAGTGAGAAAACCTAAGCTTACTTGTTATCTGCTCAACCTCACACAGTTAATTGTTAATCAGAAGACTGGAATTTGGACCTGTCTGACCCTAGAGGTGAGATTTTTCTCCTGTGGTAGGCTGAATAATGGCCCCCAAATATCTGCACATCCTCATCACAAGAACCTTATATTACCTTATATGGCAAAAAGGGACTTTGCAGATATGATTAAATTATAGATCTTAATGTGGGGAAATTATTCTAGATTATCCGGGTGGGACAGATTTAATCACAAGGGTCCTTATAGAGAGAAGGTGATATGAAAATGATAGCACAGGGAGATTTGAAGATGCTGGCTTTAAAGCCCCTGGCTTTAAAGATGGAGGAAGTAGCTATGAGCCAAGTAATGCAAGAAATGAAACTTTAGAAGTTTACAAAGCTAGAAAATAGATTCTCCCCTAGAGCTTCTAGGAGAAAGCAGACCTGCTGACACCTGGACTATAGGCCAGCGAAACTGATTTTTGGCTTCTGACCTCCAGAGTTAGAAGAAAATAAATTTGCATTGTTTTGAACCACTAAGTTTGTTATAATTTGTTACTGCAGCCATAGGAAATGAATAAAGCACTTTATCATGTCATGTCTTTTGTTCACCACTTTATATTCTCTTTGTTGCCCTAAATGTCCAAATTATAGCTTTCCCTAAACCTTCCCATCCCCTGAGGGGAGCAGGAAGTCTTTCCTGGTCAGAACAGTTGAGTGACCAATACTAAACCTACACTTCCTAGGAGACCAGCCCTGGGTAAGGCATTGTGAAAGGTGCACAAAATGGCCCTTAGGAGTTTATTAGTTATTTATGGTGCAACCCTAAAAATCAATGACTCAAAACAGTACACATTTTACTATCTCACACGGTCTGTGCTGGTGGGAATCCAGTTGCTGTTTGACAAGTAAGTTGTGGTTCAGGGTCTCACAGTCTGCAATGAAGATGTTAGCTTGTCTGCAGTTATCTAAAGGCGTAACTGGGGCTGGAGAATCCACATTTAAGATGGAGAGAAAGTTTATGGTTTAGCATCAGAAAACTCAGTTCTGAAACTTCATTTTCTAATATGTTGCTCATGGAGTTGCTAGTAGACCTCGGTTTCTTGCTGGTTATTAGCATGAGGTCTCAGTCCTCCCTACGTGGGCTTCTCCATCAGGCTGCTTGAGAGTCTTCATGACATGGTAGCTGGCCATGGAGGGGGAAGGAGGGAAGTGAGAAGAAGAGTAAGAGAAAAAGATGAGCATATGAATCAAAGTTTATAAGAACATGTCACTTGGTAAAACAGGAAGTCATGGCAACAGAGAGGTCAGCAGCGCAGTATTACTTGTAGCACCTAATGGGTGCTAAGTACATATAAAGTGGATGAAAAGTAAATTCCTGGAAGCAATTAAGCAGTGCTTTTGAAGTCAGCAGAATCTATCGAGGTACATATGGTGGGAGAGAATAATGTTCTTCATTCTCACCCTAGTGGAATAATACATGTTACAGGTGGACAAAGTGACAGAGCTAGATATGACTTAGGGAGGGCCAACTGCAGCCCCTCCTTTTGGAGATGAGGGAAACAGGATGCAGCTGACCTTGTGTGCTGGCGCTATGCTCCCTGGGAGGCACATGTAGGGGGAGGAGCAGAAGGAGTGTATTAATTTGCTGGGGCCACCATAACACAGTACCACGGACTGGGTTGTCTAAACAACAGAAATTTACTGTTTCACAGTTCTGGAGGCTGGAAGGCCCGAGATCAAGGTGCCAGCAGGGTTGGTTTCTGGTGAGACTCCTTGGCTTGCAGATGGCTGCCTTCTCATGGTGTCTTCCCACACTCTTTTCTCTCTGTATGTAAGTCCCTTGTGTCTTGTCTTTTCTTTCTTTTTTCTTTAGGTTGGCTCTATACTGGGCATGGAGCCCAAGATGGGGCTTGAACTCACGACCCTGAGATCAAGACCTGAGCTGAGATCAAGAGTCAGACTTAACCTTCTGAGCCACCCAGGCTCCTTTCTGTCTTTTCTTAAAAAGATATCATTCTTACTAGATTAAGGCCCATACTTATGACCTCACTTGATCTTAATTGCCTACTTATAGGCCCTGTCTCCATTATAGTCATATTGTCTGAGGTACTGGGGTTTAGGACTTCAACATGAGAATTTGGGGGAAGATACAGTTCAATCCATAACAGGGAGGGAAACAAGACAAGAGAAAGTGACCAATATGAGAATCGTAAAGGAGTGGTGCTTGAAGGTGAGCACCATTCACCTTCAAGCACTTGGGTGGTGGTAATGGAAAGTTAAGGAGAAGAGCTATGATACATCTGAAGAGACCCTTCCAACTGGAAGCTTCCCAGTAGCAGAGCAGAGACGCCAACAGATGTGTAGGGTTGCCCTTGGCATAGGCTTCTGAAATTTTCACCTACCCATAGCGTCAGGGCTCTCTTCTCTTGTCTCATAACTCATCCTCACCTTCTTTAGTCATTCTCCAGACAATGGCTATCCCTTTATTTTATGGTTCATCCTGGATATGGGGAGAATATAGTTGAAAAGCAATGAACTTGGGTGTGTGACCCACCAAGTTTGAACTTCCTCTTCACTACTTACTGTATGTAGCACATTTCATTGTAGAGGTTGGATCATTCTCAGCCAACACTTCTCTTTACCTTTATTAAAAAATCTGTTGGAGATTGGAGTGGAAATATTGGTATTGTTTCAAATTCTGGTATCTGAAGTGAGTCACCCTATAAACAGTTTGCCTGACAGCATAGTGACCAAAGTGACATCTTTGGTGAAGTTTAATTCTTATCTCTGTATCTGCAAGGGGTATCTCTGATTTTTCTGTATCTAGTCAACCTATCCTCAACAACTCTCTCTCTTTAGAAAACAATTTTGCAGGTTTTGAACCCAGAGTCCAAGTCTTGATCTGCACATTTTATTCTTTTTTAAAAGATTTTATTTCTTTATTCATGAGACACACAGAGAGAGAGGGAGAGAGAGAGAGGCAGAGACATAGGCAGAGGGAGAAGCAGGTTCCATGCAAGAAGCCCGATACGGGACTAAATCCTGGGACTCCAGGATCATGTCCTGAGCCAAAGGCAGATGCTCAACCACTGAGCCACCCAGGCGTCCCTGCACATTTTATTCTAATGGGCAGATCTGGTTATAAAGCACCTCTAATCCTTTAAGCCTTAATTACTTTTAAGACTGTAATTAACATTTAACTCAAGTGCAATCTTTCCATTACACATTACACCTGCACCAAACTTCAGAAATGTGGCTGCATGGTCACTTTCTTGACCTTGGACTGCAGAAATGTCTGCTTTTCTACTTCAGAGAAGTGAGTGGAAATTAACACCTAGAGGTAGTTGGAACTGGGAATGAGATCAGAGTGAGGTCCTGTGAGAAGACCTTACCGAAGGGAATATGGTCTGCAGATATGCAGAGGAGGCCTTCCCCACCCCAACACACACACTCACACTTGACCTTGTATGTGTGGAGACATGGGCCACTGGCAGTGCTTCTGTTTAGAGGATCCTCTGGCAGGCCTGGTTCTTCATTCCCTTCATCCATAGTTTTGGGATAAGGAGGAAGAGGTGAAAAAGCCTCCAGAGGCTTCTGTTTCTCTCTCTTTTTTCCCTCCTACTCCCACTCCCTCTCTTTTCAGAGAGGAACTTTATCTAGAGTCCTTCCATCCTGCAGGTTTCCTGATGCTATTTTAAGGAGGTTCTAGGTATCTGCTGATTGTCTCTTATAATGTATCTGTCCTCCTTAGCTAAATATGTGGAAGTAGTCATTTATTAGGCATTCTGAAATGTTATGCTTTTCAAAGGCACTTTACTGGGTTTTGACCCACCCCATGTCTCCTGACTCTCACCTGCATTCTGGCCAGACTTCTACTGCCAGCACTTAGGACATTTTACCTGTAGGCTTTTCTGGCCACCAGAGCCTATCTGCCTGCTATCACAGCTGACTGGAAGTATCTGGGAATGAGCATAGACCCCAACTTCCTCATCCCTCCCATAGGACAGCTCTGAGACACATACTCTATACTGATTGCAGAGGTCCCCAGGAGACTGAGCCCCGAGTGTTAGAGCCTGTACATCACTTTACCCTTACTTGCTTTCTTTTTTTTTTTTTTTTTTAAATTTTTTAATTTATTTATGATAGTCACAGAGAGAGAGAGAGAGAGGCAGAGACACAGGCAGAGGGAGAAGCAGGCTCCATGCACCAGGAGCCCGACGTGGGATTCGATCCCGGGTCTCCAGGATCGCGCCCTGGGCCAAAGGCAGGCGCCAAACCGCTGCGCCACCCAGGGATCCCCCTTACTTGCTTTCTTACCTCTCTCATCTCACTTCCCTCCTTCCCTACTTTAATGTTCCATGGGATCACTTCTTTTTTTTTTAAGATTGTATTCATTTATTCATGAGAGAGAGAGAGAGAGAGAGAGAGGCAGAGAGAGAGGCAGAGGGAGACGCAGGCTCCATGCAAGGTGCCCGACGTGGGACTCGATCCCGGGTCTCCAGGATCAGGCCCTGGGCTGAAGGTGGCACTAAACTGCTGAGCCACTGGGGCTGCCCCATGGGATCACTTCTAAAGAAAAACTATCTACTCCCCACACTTCAACTATCTACTCCCCACTCCACCAAGTATATGGGAGATTTCTTCCCCTTACCAACAAATTTTCCAACTCTCTGGACACCCAACTGGGTGTCCTATGATTTAATTTAATTCAGGAGTGAGTGTCAGGCTCCACAGGTTTAAGGGCTCAATCCCCTGAGACTGCCCTTACTTCAGATGCTAGTTGCAAATAATGGGTCCCCAGAACACTCACACTTCTGGGCTATGAAGTCAGGTGCCCTACCCTCAGTTTAATAATTTGCTAGAATGGGGGATCCCTGGGTGGCTCAGTGGTTTGGCTCCTGCCTTTGGCCCAGGGCGGGATCCTGGAGTCCCGGGATCGAGTCCCATGTCAGGCTCTCTGCATGGAGCTTGCTTCTCCCTCTGCCTATGTCTCTGCCTCTCTCTTTCTCTCTCTGTGTCTCTCATGAATGAATAAATAAAATCTTTAAAAAAAATAATTTGCTAGAATGGTTCACAAAACTCATGGAAACATTTATTTACATTTATCTATTTGTTATAAAGTATATGATAAGGTTAATGATACAGATGAATAGCCAAATGAAGAGGTGCACAGGGCAAAGTCCAGAAGGGTTCTGAGCACAGGAATGTCTGTCCCCATGGAGCTGGGGTATGCCCACTTCTTGGCACATGAGTGTATTCATCAAATTGAGAGGTCTCTGAACCCCATAGCTGAGGGATTTCTATGCAGACTTCATCCTATAGGCAATATCAATTATTAACTCAGTCTCTATCTCCTCTCCCCTTCCCAGAGGATGAAGGGTGGGACTGAAAGTTCTAAGCTTATAATAATCATGACTTGGTTTTTCTGGTGACCAGCCCTCATCCTGAGGCTACCCAAGGAGCCCACCAAGAGTCCCTCATTAGAGTAAAAGCTGCTTCTGTCTTCTAGAAAATTCCAAGGCATTTAGGAGCTTTGTCTGTAAGATTTTCATATCACTTCTATTACTCAGGACATTACAAGGTTTTAGGAACTCTTTGTCAAGAACTGAGGGCAGAGACCAAATATATATATTTTTATTATATCATAGCCTCGTGAATAAATGCTTGCTAGAGTAACTCAAACCAAGATAGACTCCCAGGATGGAGCACCCGACACTGTGGGAGGCACCTGTGGGACCCACTGTGTCCTGGGGGCCACACAGAGCACTGGTCAGGGTCATAGCCTCTGGAGCCTGATTGCCCAGGGTTCAAAGTCTCAAGGCCACCATGTAGTAGTTGTGTGACTTTAGGCAAGTTATGTAACACTCTGTCTTGTATTCCTCATTTCTAAAATAAAGTAATAGTTCTATCTCATAGGGTTGTTGGAAATGTTAAATGAAATATCCCATGAAAGACACATTACTCTCTGGCATATAGTGAGCTGTTAATAGAATTACCATTGTTATCTCAACCAACAGCACTACCCTTTCCATAGCTCTTCAGTTCAGAATGTTGAAGTTGATCTTAATGCCTCTGTCTCTTCCTGAAAGCCTCATAGTCAAGTCTGGTTAAGCTTGTCCTCTCAGTTTCTCTCAAGTTTGTCCAGTGCTCTCCATACTCTACCATGAGCT
Source organism: Vulpes vulpes (assembly GCF_048418805.1). Lineage (NCBI taxonomy): Eukaryota > Metazoa > Chordata > Mammalia > Carnivora > Canidae > Vulpes > Vulpes vulpes. The sequence goes on along the minus strand of NC_132791.1, from coordinate 121,732,315 downwards.
GAGCTCCCTAACGGGCCTCTTCACCTCCAGGAGTGTCCTCTAATTGCCCATTTCCTACATTGCAGCTCCAGTGAGCTTTCTGAAAAGCAGATGTCTTTATGCCACATACCTACCTAAACCTTGCTCAGAGACTCCCTTGTTTTTCTCAGGAGAAAATCCAAGCTGCTGCCCTTAGCATAAAGGACCCTACAAAAGCCCTCCATAACCTGACCCCTGCCAGTCCCTCAGCCTGACCTCTACTTGTTCTCCCTTGCACAATACATCTAGTCCCCTTAAACTACCTCTAGCTTCCAGCACACACCACACGATTTCACACATTTGTGCCTTTGCTCATTTTGGTTGTGCTGCCTAAAATACCTTTTCCATCTTTCTTCATCTAGATGCAATTTATTTTATTTTCTGAATTCAGTTCAGATGTTTCCTCCTCCAAGAAACCTTCCTGGATGCCCAGGCTCAGCCTAGTGATCCCTTTCTTTATTCCTGTGGCACCTTGTATACCCCCAAATCACCACACTCTACTCTCTAGAAATATTAACTACTTGTTTCTTCAGTTAGATGGCAAGCTATCTTAAGACAGAATCTGAATCTCATTGTTTGTATCTCCAGAATCAGCACAGTACTTGGCACATAATTTGTGTTTGAAATATTTTTGTTGACATGAACTAAGATGCAAGGAGACACAAAGCTTGCAGAGAAGGCAGTATACAGACAGGGGTTTAAAGGTGGCTGCTAAAATGAGACAGACCAGGCCTCCCTGTCTAGTGCAATGAGCTCAAAGACAAGTATGCGTTCTCTCCTTCAGCAGCCCTCCCACCTCCCATCCCCATAGGGTTCCAATTTGGCTTAGAGCAGTCTCTGGCTCACAGAGTCCTTCTGTTGTTCCCTGTGCTGCAGAGATATTTACTGTCACCTTGTTGTCAGGCCCAGGAAGCTCTGCTTGACTCTCCGAGGTCGTGACAGCTAAGGGCCCTGCAGTAGACAAACAGACTGTCTGTGGGCTGGGGCTTGCAGGAGAGTATTTGGAGAGAAACATGAGAAACCCAGATTAGGCTTGTCTCTCTCTGCCTGCTGAGCTCAATGTTTATTGTTCTAGTCTCAGTGTTTGGAAATGTCAGGCTCAAGCTGACTTTTCACTCCCCTGGCTTTACCACAGGGTTCAGAAAGGCACTGTGCCCACAGAGGAGGTTTTGAAAGAGCTTCCTCTCTCTGGCTGTCTCTGCAGTTTTGGAATACCACAGTCATCTGTGTTTCTGGTTTCTGACCATTTCCACGGGACCATCTAGAGGGGAGGTTCAGTGTCTAATTGACAAGGCTGTTGGGGGCAAAATGCAGGCCATGGGTGCCCCATATGCCCTGGCAGCATCTGGTCTGGGTGGCCAGCTTGTCCATTAGAGGGAACAGCCTTGCCCTCTGTCAAGGGTGCCTGTGGCCTTTTGTCTTGGTGTGTCCCACACCTAGTGTCCTTTCCTCATTTGGGGCTTTAGCTCAGAATTTTGGTACTGTGGTTTCTTACTCATTTTTTCCTCCAAGAATGTTTATTAGGAGCCCATATGTGGGGAGATAATGGGGAGATAAACGAAATATGGTCCTTTCCCTTAGGAATTCATAGTTCAGTTGGGAAGAGAAATAGAAAAATAGTGATGTCAATGCTCTAACAGAGCTAGTACAACTTTTCTTGAGAGCACAGGGGAGAGGTAGATGATCATGACCATATCCTCAGGTAGGAGCAGGAATTCAGTAGGTGACCACACCCTCTCTGATGCTGAGCACTCAGGTCATTACTGATTCTCAGTAAGAAGCAGCTCTCCACTCTCACTGTTTCTAGACCCCAGTAACATTCAGCAATACTCATGAGGTGGGAACTTCCCTATCTGTCTATCCTCAGTAAAGACTAGGACAAAAGCCAGAGCTGCCAGGACCAATAGTCTCTGATATAAGTCTGTCTGTGCTCTTGACCCCCAAAGGTGTGGGAAGTCAGCAGGGCTGGAGATGAAGGGAGCCTGACATCTTTAAACCCCTTGCAGCACAGTGGAGCTGCTCTGTAAGTGGTGAGATGCACACACTCAGAGTCGAAGCTGCGGCTGCACACAGGCTCTGTCAGAAGGAGCTGGAGAAGCCAGCCAGGGCTGTAATTAACAGGACCTGTAATTGTGGCATAAATAAGCACCCAGGCACTGACAACTATTGTTATTGAAATGTCATGTTTTGAATGTGAAAATACAGTTAAAATGTAGAGAAGCTGGGTGATATTAATGTATGCAAATATGCTTTAATTAAAGCTCAGCAACCACTGGCTTGAAGTAAAAGGACTTGATTTAGATACTTAAGCAAATATTATAATGGCTCCTATGACAGGTGACAAAAATGGTAAATGACACTGCAAACACTACCAGGAAATACACACTCCCAGACCTCCCTGTGTGTATGATGTTGACTGAAGAAAACCAGTTCCCAGAGTGTGGATTCTTCAGACTGATCTCTGGGATATCCAGGATTTGGGGGAACCTGGTACCTGGGTATCCAAGCCTTTAGAAGGCAGGTCCAATAGGTATGAATGAGGCGATGACCATGTTTGACTAAAATGATTGGTTGACCTGCTGTCTCCCCCAGCAGATCTTCAGCCATCCAAGGGTAACAGTCATACTGATTCACCTCACTGATTCATTTCTGTTCCTGGCCCCTAGCTCTGTGCCCTGCACATGGTAGCATTTAATATGCAATTGTTGAGATGAAATACTCTGTATTTTTACCCCTGGAAACTTGACAACCACTAGTGGATCTCAAGGTCTGTGCCCACCCTGGCAACTCTGGCTTCTTAAATGTACAGCCAGTCTCAATGTCCCTGTCTCTTGTCTGGCTGGAATCCCAGGAGTCTACCTTCTCAGTAAGGAGAATGCATCAGTGCTGTCTGTACCTTCCTGTGGAGGATGTGTGCTCATTTGTGGATGCCTTAATGATATAAATCAGTAAAAGAAGATAATTGAGGGGCCTGGGTCCTTACTATGACATTCAGTATTGTAAAATTAAAATATATTTATGGGAATGAAATTATTACTTATTAGCAGAAATTATTTCAGTGAGGGCAGAAGGGGTTAATTCCAATAAATAAATGTTTAGAGTTGATGGAAGATGTGTAAATAGGGCCTCAATCTATAAAATTTGCCAATTTTAATGCTAAAGACATTAAAATTATATGAAGTGATACAATTATAAATAAATATAAATGATACAATTAATATAAATATACATATATTTATATATATATATAGTAATTTTGTGTCAGATTCAGAGTAGAATAAAAGAAACTCATCTTTTATTCGGGAAGATACATTCTTAATCTTTTGTGGTCAGGCCTTTCTGTTGGTGCTTTTCTCAGAGACAAAAGAATATAGGGTTAAATGAATAGTGGCCTTGAACCTGTTAATGAATTTAGCAGTTGTTAGTACTAGGTCACTGTTAATGATCACTAGAAGATAGTTGATAGTTGATATAATTTGGTGGGTACTTATTATTCACTAGGCATTTAACTGACACCACATTTTATCTGCATAATAGTCCCTACATCATAGATATTATTCTCCTGTAACTGATAAAGAAATTATGGATCATAAAATTTAGTTATTTTATGAATTGTATAGTTAGTAGTAGATAGGTTAAAAAAATCCAGCCTGACAATCTCTGTCTTTTAACTGGTGTGTTTAGACTACTTACACTTAATATAGTTGTTGATATGATTGGATTTAGGTCTACTGTTATTTATTTTCTCTCTGTCCCTTCTATTTTTGGTTTCCTCATTACCTGTTTAATTACTTTTGAATTACTTGATTTTTTTTTTTTTTTGGTATTCAATTTTGACTTACCAGTTTTTTGACTATTTTCTTTGTGTTATTTTTTTAGTAGTTGGTTCAAGGATTACAGTATATGTACTTGGCTATTCATAGTCTAGTTGAAGTTAATATTTTACCACTTCAAGTAGAATGGAGAAACACTAGAATCATATAGGTCTCTTTATCCTCCCCCCCTTTATGTGATAGTTGTATATATATCACTTCTACGTGCATTGGAAAACCCACCAAACAATGTTATAATTTTTACTTTCAACTGACACACCTATATTAAAGTTCTCAAAAGGATAAAAATGGTCTTTTATATTTATCTAGATATTTACCATTTCAGTTGCTTTTCCTTGTTTCCTGAAGATTTGAGGTTTTCTCGGTTAACATTTTCTTTAGAACTTCCTTAGTTTGACATTTCTTTTATAGCAGATCTGCTGGTATGAATTTTCTTAGTTTTCTTTCATCTGAGAATATTTTTATTTTACCTTCATTTATAAAGAATATTTTTGCTAAATACAGGCTTGCTGAGCTTCTTTCACCTGTAAATTTAGGTCTTTCACTAAATTTGGAATTTATTTAGTCATTATTTCTTCAAAGATACTTTTTCTTTTCCTCATGGTACATTTTCATGTCATCTTAAGTCCCCAAGGCTCTGTTTGTTTGCTGGTTTGGTTTCATTTTTCTTTGTTTCTCAGATTGCAAAATTTCTATTGATTTGCATTCAAGTTCTTTTGAGGCCATCCAATAAACATTTTAAAAATTTTCAAATGTTTTACTTTTCAGATCTAAAATTTCCAGTTGCTCCTTTGTTATGATTTCTGTTTCTCTGCGGAGAACTTTCCACTCTTTTCAGGTGTGTTTACCTTTACATCCACCTCATGCAATAGAGTTCTAATAGCTACTTTAAAGTCTTTAAAGTATCTGTCTGATAATTCCAATATCTGGAGCAGTTCTTGGTTAGCATCTGATGATTGTCTTTTCTCTTGAGATTTGGTCACATTTTCCTGCTTCTTTGTCTGTCAAGTGATTTTAGATTGCATCCTGGATTGTATAAATGCTATGTTGTGCCCCACTTGCATCCTATTAAAATCCTCTAGAGAATGTTGATTTTTAAATTTTGTTTTCATCTAGTTTAGTCAGGATCAGACTGTCAATTTTTTCTTCCTCTCTGTGGGTGGTGATTCAAAGCTCATTTCGCAGAGCCCTTGCTATCCTGTACCATGCATCCACAGCTTAGAGGTGACCCTGGGACTTGTGTGGGTTCCTACACAGAACTAAGATATTTTCTTCTTCAACTCCCTCCTATTATTTCCCTCACTCTGTCCACCTCCAAGATCCCCTTTCTCAATTCCACTGGCCAGAAAAAAATGTTTCAGTTAAGAGTTTTAGCTGTAAGTGCCAGCAATGGGGCATGGCTGACACATGGAGCCATGTGTATGAGCCATCCTAGGGCAATGCTATGTGAGGGAAGGGAAAGAAAGCTGCAGGAAGTCATCCTATATTGTTTGTATCTCCGGGTGTTAATTCCTCTTCACAGTTTGCTTGCTTTGGTTTCCTTTCCCAGTCCTCAGAAAGTTGCTTTTTTTTTTTTTTTTTTTTTTTTTCCGGAGTCATTTTGCTGTAATTGGTGTGTGAAAGAGAGGCTTTACAGGGCTTGTTCCATCTTGGGATGTCCTTACAATAGGGGTAGGGTTTGAATGCACAATTGACCACAAAACTTCCATTTTTTAAAATATATTACACCATCTCTGATCCTTATGCTTTTATTTTTTTAAGATTTTATTTATTCATTCATGAGAGAAGACATAGAGAGAAAGAAAAGCAGAGACACAGGCAGAGGGAGAAGCAGATCCCATGCAGGGAACCTGACATGGGACTCGATCCTAGGTCTCCTGGATCAGGCCCTGGGCTGAAGGCTGCGCTAAACCACTGAGCCACTGGGCTGCCCTCCTTATGCTTTTATAAATTCACGACTACCAAATTGGCCAGAAGGTTATCTACCTTTGCACACTGTGTTTCTGACTCATTTAAGGAGGCAGAACCAGCAGAGGCCAGCAGTTAGTTTATCTTTACAGTAGAAAAAAATTAATTACATGATTTGCTCACTTACCCAACAATTGGCTTCTCCTATGGATGACAACCCCCTATCCTCCCACCACTCAACACACACACACACACACACACACACACACCCAAGCTACACAAAATTGTCCTTTCCAGTTGTTGAATTGCTTATGTTTTATGGCTATGGCCAGAGGCTGGAACATCCTGAGGAAAAAAAAAAGAAGAAAGAAAGAAGAGGGAGTAGAGGAATTGTAGAACCAAATGCAAACAAAACTTTCTTTTTACATTTTATTCTGTGAAAGGAGCACAAGAAATGCAAACAAGCCAAGTAAATCCCCCCATAGGGAAATGGATTTAATTATAGAACAATCCTGCCAAAAAAAAAAAAATCTGAAAAATAATTAATACCAGCATACTATGTTTCAAACACACACAGAGTAAGGGGTGGTAGTGGAAGACAGCTGAGGGAGCAAGAAAGAGGAGAGAGGGTCCTGCTTATTTATGATTCATAGTTTCAGGGGCAGCACTCCATTTTGTGTAAGTGTGTGTGTGTATGTGGCGGGGGCGGGGGCGGTAAGGTTTTTTCCTCTTAAAATTCTACACAGAATAGTTCTGAGCTGCACATATTTTACTGTTTCAATTAGCAAAGATTACTATTTGTTTTTCTTTCTTTCTAAGCACTGAGGCAGTAATTATGCCTGAGATGAGAGAGTTTTTGTAGGCCGCTTTCTCATTTTGTGGGCACTCCCTGAATAAAATACAATAATAAACCATAATGAAATAAAGTTGGTTCATTGGAGAAGACTGGCCTCTCCTAACAGACCATTAAAGGTGGATTGGGAAAGAGGATCAGCAAGCAACCATCATAAATGTATCATCAGACAAATTAGCAAAGCATTTACTACTCAATGGTGGGAGAAAGTCTTTCCCAATAACTTTCTCTAATGCCACCATAATTGGGGAAGTATTTGATGCTGCACAGCTGTGCAACTCATTATCCGAATGGGCATTCAGTTCTGCTGTCTAGGACTGGATGCTTTCTGTAGACAGAATTTCCAAAAAGTTCAGAGGCCCTGATTAGGTGTGAGCATCCCATGGCTCTCTGGGAACTACTGGAATTTATAGTAGAAACTTGGAAGGGGTTGTGGTTAACAGTATCTCCCCGAGGGATATGTTTACAGAGCTTTCAGAAGTCAGCATATTTGGTTTTGAGATTTGGATAACATGGGGGAACATGACCACTACTACAGTTTATCCTTTGAGAGTGAGGTTTGAGGGCACAATTGTTTTTTAATTTGTAGATAATAATAATCTGCACCTCCCTTTACAGTTTGTAAAACGTTTCCACTGGCATCAAATCATTTGATCTTCACAACAATGTTGAGGGTAGATGATTATTATACTCATTTTACAGCCTGACGAACTGAAGTTCCCAGAGGAATAAGAAACTCAGCCAAGATCAGTGACTTAAATGGAAGAGTCTGGGATTTTAACTCTGCTTTCCTCATAATTGAAAACACACCTCATAGCAGTGTCCCATTCATTGCTCAACTTATCTTGCAGAAGGAAGTTTTGTGTAGGTCGTGTGTCTTCCACAGACTATAAGCTCCAGCTAGTCAGGGACTGAATCAAGCACATCTTCCTTCTGGTACCATACCCCTGTACCTACCCTGGGCCTGTGTTCCATATAGGAGATCTTTGTGAATCTGGGTTGTTGGAAGACTGGCATGTACAATGGAAATCATGTAGTATGGTGCCCAATATATGATAGATGCTTAATATTTGAGGAATGAGTAAACAAACATTAATAAGCAGCCATGTGGGGCAAGTATGAAGTGTGGTGAGATAGGGAGGGAAAGTCAGAATAATAATATCACTAGCAAGGGGTCATGTAACATGGACTGTAAGAACCTTTGAGAGGAAGGCATTGAGAGAAGCATTGGAAGAATTGATGCTTCAGGCTTTCCAAACAGCTGGACAGGAAAAACTGGGCAATGACTAATTCCTTTGGTCAAAAGAAGGATGTTTGAAAACAGTCCCTCCATGGCATGGCATGACAACCTGGAGCTCCTTGGGTTTTGAACCTAGAGTCTTAGAAGTGATCTCAGATCAACTACTTTTTATGTCCACTTTCTCTGTCTCCTGTATCTTGATATCCTGAGTGCCCAACATTGTCTGTTGGAATAGCAACAGATAAAAAAACAAAGACCCTGAGAAATATGGGCCACAGGGACTCCACTAGGAGGCACCAGGGATTCATTTCATCCCCTTCCTGTTTCTGCGGGGAGAAGTCAAAGGCAGTTCCCCCCAAATATTGCAAGCTTATCTATTTATATAGGTGAAGCCTTAAATCTCCAAGCTACCCTGAGCTTTGGTTATTTTATTGGGAATAGGACATTCAGAGGCCAAGAAGTCCTGTCGCAGGGGCTTGTGCAGAGTTCTCATTAAAAAAAAAAAAAATCAAGAGCTTCTTAGCCACATATTATCAATCTAATGGACACTGCTGGTTTAGTGTTCTTAAACTACTTAGGACCTCAGCCTGGGCAGGTCCACGATCCAGAGCAGTCTGTCCAGCCATGACCCCTAGTCCTTTTTCTTCTGCCCCCACAATCCTCTCACTGTCTCATGCCTTCTCTCTAAGCTCCTATGTTCTCTCTTCCACTCCTGATCTCTTGCCTTCTTTTTCCATTGTTCTCTTGGAGCTGTTGCTCAGCCTGAACTCCCTACATTTCTAGACCTCTTTCCTGTAAACCCAGGCCTTAACCAAAACTATTTTTCTCTAAGGATGCTGCTTCCTTTCTGCTGATGGGCCCAGAGGAGGTGTCAGTGCTTTCCTAGCTTCATTGCAGACATTTTCAGACTCTTACCTCGAGGCCAAGTCTCTGTCCTTTGTGGCTTGATTTGTAGGATGAAATCACCTTTTATTCTTCCTGGTTGTTTTCACTACAGTTTACCATCACACACTGATTGTCTATATATATTTTTAAAGACGTTATTATTTATTTATTTATTTATTTATTTATTTATTTATATGAGAGAGAGAGAGAGAGAGGCAGAGACACAGACAGAGGGAGAAGCAGGCTCCATGTAAGGAGCCCAATGTGGGACTCGATCCCGGGGCTTCAGGATCACGCCCTAAGCTGAAGGCAGATGCTCAACTGCCGAGCCACCCAGGCATCTGGATTGTCCATATTGTTTTTATTTTCTGTATTCTTGATACTCTGACATTTGGGAACTTGATTCTGGGAAGATTACCCAATCCAGTTATTACTCCAATTTCACAAATGGGGAGACTTAAGAGATAATGTAGCTTATCCTTAACTTATGGTAAGTAGTAGAACCGGGTTTTAGGTGTAGGTCTGTTTAACCACAGCCTGTATGCTATATCAAGTGCAGTCATGGGTAATTTCCTACAATGTTTCCTACAAAACATTGTAGGTTTTCAAGTGGGTAATAGCATCCATCAGTATGCACTGTGTGCTGCAGCAATAAAGAATCTCCAATTATTGGGGCCTCAAAAGACAAATGTTACTTTTTTGCTCCATGTCCTTGGTTGGTTAGCAGGAGTGTCTGTTCATCCTAGTTACTCAGGGACCCAGGCTAATCTCAAATAATGATGATTGCTGTGCCATGGAGAAAGGGACTAGGAGGATGTCACAACAGTGAGATGCTCAAGCCCAAATGCAAGGTCCACCACTTCTCCCAATTCACTGAACAGAACTAATCACTCATTTACTGTATGCCTATAAAAGGAGAATCATAAATATTGATAAATAGTCTTAATGACAATCACATGAGAGTAAGATGGAAGTGGTGTCTGAGAAAGTTGGCCTGGAAGTGGTATGCATGGCTAATATGAGGAGGCAGGAGGCAGCAGACTGGGTGAGTCATTGACATCCCCAGGGAGAGGCAGTAAGGTCATGCATTGTGGTATCAATAGTGAGGACAGAGAGGAAAGAGTCATTCCACCAGAGCTGACATAGGATTTGATAGGAGCTGATGTTGGATTGGAGGAGGCCAGAGAGTCAAGCATGACTTCCAGGCAAGAGGCCATACTTCAGGGCCTAACTCACTACCTCCTTGTTTCTCACTTCCTGAGTTAGATCCTTCTCACTTGTATGCTTTCCTTTCAGGCATCATCGTGGGAAGTATCTATGCTCCATAATGTCACGGCAGAGGCTCCTGTCCTCAAAATTTATTAGCTGAGAACTATTATTAAGACTTAAAGTGCTATTCTAGGGATGTTTGCATTTTAATAACTTTGAAGCCTTTGAAAACTAAGTTAATAAATCTCCAAGAATAGGGCTTTGGGCCACAAGGGAAGAAACAGTTATTTAATGAGAACTAGCTATGGCCTGTCTCTGTTTTATGGACTGGGGCAGCAGCAATAAACAACAAAATCCTTGCCCTCATGGAGCTACAATTCTCAGGTTGGGGGAGACAGAAAATATACAAATAAATGACTCCAGAAAATTTATGCTATGGGAAAAATAAAGCAAGATAAGAGGATTAGGAAGTGGTGATGCACATAAGTGTGTGTCTGTGTGAGCTGTATTTAGGTGTGTATAGGTGTGGGATATCTTCCAATCATCCTGCCATTGCCAAAAATATTAAATTCCTTTTCGGGAATTTCTTTGAAAGCCCAGTGGTTCATGAATGAAAGTCTAGAGATTTTCCTGTATTTTCTCTCTGGTGTTTCTAGAAGCTGATCACACGAGTCACCTGACTGATCAAGTTGGAGAATTCCAATCAAGGCTTGAGAGTGGCTCAGGTGGTACCCATAGGGCCACTGGCCAGACATCCTTCATCTGTCTTCCTCCTGTCTGACTCCTGCCCAGAAGGACACAGCATGCTACTCAGTCTGATGGGACAGTGTCAAAACAAGGGTCTCACGCTGTCTCTCAATGGCCTGGTCAGGCTATCAGAGTGACTCACTCAAAGAAATAAAAGATGACAACAGAACTGCCAGCATCCTGTGGCCCAATGTTTGCAGAAGTCCTGGCCTTGGGACCTGCCCATTGGTTTCTACTTCAGCCTCAAATGGAAGCCAAATAAATAAGCCAAAGCACACATTTATTGGTCTCCCAGAGAAGGCCATTTCCCCATAGATCCAATGGTCTTATCACAGGCCTCTGAATCCCTATATTTTATTTTTAAAAAGCAGCATCACCACTGGAACTAGGTCATGCATCTTCCCTTAGAGCTGAACAAAAGTAGTGAGGCACTTTCCCTCTCTGCCTGTGCTTATCATTCTCCTGGGCTAGTGGCAAGGTCCACTGCTCAAACAGTTAATATTTTTCTGACACAGCAATGTCTGTGTTTGGAATTCCAAATGTAAGGGATGTCGGGTTCTACGTTTCAGAGGGAGACTTGGGAGATCAGCCGGGTCATTCATCTGCCAGATTCTGTGCTTGCAATAACAGAGTAGGGAGGAGGGGAGAAGGCAAAAGAAAAGAGAAACTTTCTGGGACAAAATCCACCAAAGGAGAAAGCTAAACACATTATGGTCTCTTGGCAAGAACAGTAAAGGAGACTCAGGAGACCTGAGTGCTCCCCAGCTCTCCTCTGAATGAGCTGGTTAATTTTAGGCCAGTCTCCTTTGCTGTTTCTGTTGCTTCATTTCCTTATCAATTTATATGTGGTCTCAGGTATAGGCTAGATGTGATTTTCAGATATTATAATATAAAACTTCTTCTAGCAGATTAGAAGGGAAAGGGTGTTACTGATAAAAGGCATCATTATTATTGTTTTCATGGATTCTTACCATATGAGCATTAAGGGCCTGGGTCTCCAAGGTTTAAATCTGAAGGAAGTCTTTGGATTAGATGAGTAAATTCTTTGCAGACAGAGATTATGACTTACATAGAATCACAGAGTAATAGGAACCAGGAGACTTTAGAGGTCATCTCATCCCACCTCCCAACCACATGTAAAATCCCTCCTACTAAACCCTTTGTGCCCCCACAGCAGCTGATAGCATCATGCACAGAATTGTTTGCTATTTGGTGAGCACCTTAGATGCAGAGGCTGTTTTTTTTTCCCTTTTCCCCCCCTTTAATTCAGACGTCCCTAAAACAAGATGGGAGCACGTAGTAGGCACTCAAGAAATATTCTGTTGAATACATAACTGTATGAACAGCCTGGCAATCTTTAAGGTCCCAGCAATGAGATGCCCCATGCTTGACAGGGCCGCTCGCAGGTATTCTTGTCAGCTGTAGTTGTTGGAACATTCTTCCTACCCAGAATGCAACTCTCCAGTACCCCCCCTTTCAGTGTTGTCTTCTGGGGCTTTGCAGGATAAGGCAGCTTCCTTTCACTGAGGAAAGCTCTTAAATCATCTTCACCTCCTTGGCCCCTCAGTGGCTCCTGCTTTCTGACCCTCTCTCCATTTTGGTTTCTTCTCTGAACAGACTGTGATCTGTAGATGCCTTTCTTAGAACACAACAACCAGAATAATCCAAATACAGTCTCACTGGCACATGGGTCAGAGGCACAGTGGATACCACAGCTTATTCTTACCAGGTCCCATATACCTTTGTAGACTTTGTCTGTTAGCCCCTTCTATTTCATTAAATCATCCCCATTTTATTTATAAAAACACTAAGGTTCAGTGAGTTGATTCACCTTGCCCAGTGTCTCCCGGCTGGGAAGCTGAAGAGTTGGGACTCACCTTCAGATCTGCCAGCCAGTCTTCTTTTCCAGCCCTCCATCAATCAATTACTTATTAAATACTATGTGCAAGGCTCTGTGGTTGGCCCTGGAGTGAAATGACCTCTATGTTGACTTCCTTAAAACAACAAACTGCCTGCTGTAGCCCAACAATATACTTGTTGCCTGGGGGGAAACCAGGGTTAGCATTTTGCAAATACCATCATTTTAGCGCTTTGCACACTGTAATGTGTATGTTTGTGCATTTTCCCCACTCTGTGTTTATCTTGTTTTTCATCCCACCCCTAGCACTAGAAGAGGGATTCAGTATAGTGAATACGTATGACAGGTTCTATATAAATATTTGTTGAATGCATGAAATGCTTATTGGCTAAATCAGAAGTTAAACCCTCTATGCCTAAAGGTAGAGCTTCGGGAAGGAAAATCAGACAAAAATGAGAGGATGAAAGGAGGAGGTCTTTCTAGCTGGCCAGAAAATCAAATTATCCTTGGTCATTTCTGGGGTGACAAAAGTGCCTGAATCAACTTTGTGTACAGTGGGACTATGATTTTCTCTGATCTGGAACATAATTGCTATGAAAGTGGACTTTCAAATTTTATTAGCTCTCTGGGCAGTTCTATCACCCTTCTGATTCACACTGAGCTTGAGGCCTCTCTGGAATCCCCAGATGTTTTCTATTTAAACTCTTGTCAAGGCAGATAACTTTCACAGCATGCACTGCTTCAGGGCCTAAATTTGTGTTTTGTGATTATCTTTATTCAGTGCTCTCTATTACAGTAGTCTGTTACACAGAGTGTGGGTTTGTACTTGTTTCACTTCACTGTCCCAGCATTGTGTCACCCACAAACTTCATTAGCATGCTTTCTGATCTTTTTTTTCATTCAAGTAATTGATAGAACTGTCAGAGGATGGCCAAGGCCAGAGTCCTGAGGCACCCTGCCAGAAGCTGGCCTTCAGGGTGACCTTAATCAACATTTTCCAAGTAGCACTCTAAATAACTAAGATTTCACCTAACTGTATTACTATATTGCCCATATTTCTAGCTTGACTACAAGAGTATTGTAGGAGCCTTTGCCAAATTTCTTACTGAAATCTACAGACTTCCCAAAAGGAAACAAGTAAATTTGGCTTGGGTAATTTTGAATGTGATTACCACTTTACAAAGATTCAGGAACCATATCCTTAATGATCAGTCTGGACTTAAGGATTCAACCTTGAGCTTTTGTTGTGAAGTTGCCTGTTGCCCATTTTATGGAAGGCCACCCTGTTCCAGTTACTGGCCTATGGACAATCTGATGAAACTATGGACCCGATGAACAGCATTCTCCTTACACTTTCAGGAGCCCCAGGCCCAAAAGCCTTCATTAAGTTAATCAAAGAGAATGATTTCCAAATTGGAAAAGATAAGCACTCTCAATGAGAAATTGAAGCTTCAAGCAGCACCTCATTCCTTAAGGACTTAAAACTATAACCTAAGTATTGCAGTTGGGATACTTCTAGAGATCCAAAGAATGAATCAGAATACCAGCTCTGAGGACTAGTCCTGTTTCTTCCTTGATCTGCTTGCCCAACAAGCAAATATAAGCAAACAGCAACAAAAATAACATTGCACAATCACCTTCTTTTTGTTAAAGCCTAAACTCACTTTTGGGTTCAGATGAAGCTTTCTTTTCTACTAAATCACAATGGGGGCATGCTATAAATTGGATTATTATGCAGAGATATTCACTCTTCACCACCACCTCAGTGATGATGGTATATTTTTCTACTCCATGAGTCTTAGATTTGGCTGGGTACTTGCTTTGGCCTCACAGTAGATAATACCATCTGGCCCTTTAACCTGGGACTTGGCCATGTATCTGCTTTGGCCAGTGGAATATTAGTAGATATGACAAAATGCAGGCTTGCATTGTTGTGCTTGGGCTTTTCCCTCTACCAAGGCCACAGAGAAGAACATTCCTTGGGTAGTCATTGGGTACAGGAGAACAAGAGACACATGGTCTCCAGCTGACCCATAGACCTGCAGCTAAGCTCACCTTAGACCCTCTGACCCCAGATGAGTGAGAAAGAAACCTTAAGTGTTATGGTTTGGTTTTTGTTGTTGTTGTTCTGCAGTAGTATTGTAATAACATGGGGGCTATTTGTCAGACTGTCTGTTACAGTGCTGGGCACTTAGTAGATGTTGGATAAAAATCTGTTGAACAGAACCAAATTGAGCCAGCAATCTCTGACAGCTTCTGAGCAAGTCTCTCACTGAAGGGCCCCAACTGTAACATAATCTTTCAAGCACATGTCCATAGCTCTGCATCTCAGTTCTTCTGAGGTGGTTAAATATTTACATATACACATGCCCACACACATCTATTAACTGTCCATCAGGATTTAGCCTACAGCTCCCTATGCCTGGAAGGGTTGAGCTATTTTGAAACCAAACCAATTAAGAGCAGCAAGGCCCTGAGGCTGAGGGAAGACCCAGGCAACTACAGATCCCTAAAATGTACAATCTTGGGGCCAAACTAACACATGTAGGCAAGATCTGAGGTCATGATTTGGAAAAAGCAGCTCCTGCATATAAGTGCATATCTGGCACGATCTTTTGTGAAGAGGCGTTTGGGTACTATTGATGGAGGTTGTGGTTGGAGGATAGGTGGAACTAACATCACACCCTGTGCGTTGGCAACTTCTAACTATGCTGGGGATAGTACAGTCTTGTTCAGTTATCATTCCACTAATATTTAATAACCCCAGAAACTAGTAATACACTAATACCTAACATCTATCAAGCACGTGTATGCCAAGCCCTTATGTACCTCATCCCATTCAGTCCTTATCATTGAATGAGAAGGTTATTGAACCCTCTGAAATAGGCCTGATAATTGCCTCTATCTTATGGGTGGGGAGACTGAGGCTAAAGTGACCCAAAGTTACACCACCAAGTATGTGAAGGATCTAAGTTTGAATCGAAGTCAGACCAGGTAGACAAGGACAAATAATGCACAGTCTTTGCCCTCACGGAAATCACATTTTAATAGGTAGATTAACTCCCAAATTATAGCAGAAGGGGTTTTTCTGTTTTTTAACTTATTATTATTAGTTTGGGGACGGGGCATGGGAGGAAGTGGTTAAATGAGGAAATGGTACATCCTGGAAGCCGAAGTTTATTGATTGGGTTGTGATGGAGAGTTTGCATGTTTGGAGTAGGAGGTAGGGTGGCCCAGGGTCATAAGATGGATACAGGGAGGAGAGGGTACCCAGTAGACAGGGGTTTCTGCTACAGGTGGCTGGGCCAGGAGGAGGAGCATGGCTCTGCTGTTAGTACAACAGGTCATTTGCAGGGAGAATACAGTATGCCAGACAGATGAGTGAGATGTGTACCACTGTGTCAGATGCACAGCTGCTTCTTCCCCTTGTGGTTCCCTGTGAAGTCTACATCAAAGCTGCACAATACTGAGTGTGACTGATTTTTTGTGAAAAACAGTGAAGGAGCTGAGGTTATGCCCAAGGGTTGTGCCCACAGAGTCAGAGCAGGACTGCTGAGGGCTCAACAGTATCTCTGGGCTCTGCAGGAAACACACCTCTGGGCTGAGTCAACCAAGGCATGGCTTGGGCAGCTGAAGGCTGAACCTTTAGAGAAAGCAAAAGGCTCCCTTCACACAGGCAGATTTAGTCACAGGCCAGGGACCACAGCTTGGCAAATGGAGTGAGGGCTGGACTTCTGCCCCCACTCACCCCCTCTGCTGGCTGTCTTCAGTCAGGTACAAGCTGCATTGAGGTCTGCAGGGGCCCAGATGTCTGGCACAAGAGTGGCAGCAGACAGCTGAGTTACCAGGTGGTGGTGTGCTGTGTGGACTGTGCAGAGGTGTGGCCAGGGTGCCTCCAAGCCCAGAGGATAGGGGTGCAGTCTGGCCTGGCCAGGACACCCCAGTTGGAAAGATCTTACGTTTAAGCTAAATGCTGGGGAATGAGCAGAATTTCACCAGATGACAGAGCAAAGGACCTACCTGCTCCTGGGGAAAGGTACAGAAGTATGAATTTTGGATACTGTCAGCAGCTGATAGCACTGTGAACTGCAGACATGAGCTCCCCACAAGACTTCTCCGTGAGAGGCCCTCCTTAACCCTCGTAAATAAACAAATACTATGAGAGAAACCTCCATGCCTGTCAGGCATGGCAGCTTCAAAGCAAGTCCTGTAGTTCTCCTCTCACACAGCCTGAAGCTTCTACACAGAAAATGGCACTGGACCAGTAGGTGACAAAATTACCAAACATCTATGCCCGGTATGTGAAAGGGCTGGATGGGAGGGGCTGCTGCCTGGAGATGAGGGTCGGGGGAAGTATGTCCAATGTAAGGGAGTCATAAAGAAAAGTATTTAAGATTCCTGTCACAGGATTACTGTTACAGGATTAATTATCTCAGCATTAGCTATCAAATCAATCCATCCATCTGATGAGCTTCCCTGTCTCCTGGCAAGGGACTCATAGGGCAGAACACAGGACAGGTGAGCTAGGTTGTAGGGAGAGAGGTTTAGAGAAGCAATTCTTTAGTAGGAGGACAAGGCTGGGTGGGGAGGCTGAGGGAAGTCCAGAATTACCACAGGACAGCTCGTAGACAGGGAGCTGGGATAGCAAAGGGACACAGGAGAGGAAGGGAAACTGAATTTGTCCACTCTCCTTTTCAAATATGGTGTGGTAAAGAGTTCTGACGTGCTGGCTGTGGTGCCAGGCTTTGGAGAACACACGTGAACAACTGTCTCCCGCTTCTACCTGCTGCAGTGTCTTTTCTGGGTCTGGGCCTAGGGGTACACACGCATCACGCTGCCCAGGCTAAGTGCATCAGGAGTCATGACTTCAGGTTTCAGATCTGACATACTGGAAACTCTCCTATCTCTGGAACACTGGTGGGTTGGAATAGGAGAGTTCCCCCAGGAAGCCTGAGAGTCAGTGGGCAAGGAGAAACAGGCCACGCTGAAGGGAGTCGTGTCTAGTCAACCGGGCAGAACAATGGAAGTTGGTGATTGATAGCTGTGCATTAGCTTTGAATTCTTGGTGAAAACGCAGCCTACAGCAGAGCTATAATAGCATATATCATCTCTTCCCTGCGAAGGAGAAACAGTTGCACCTTCCTACCTATTAATCACATCTTCCATTAATCAGAATAACTCACCATAATTGTGATTACAGTTGGGAATCAATTAATGTTCACCTTAAAGTGTAGAGAGGAAAGCAATTAACATAATAGAGTTAGAGCATCAAAATGACACAAATGTTATTGACAATTACAAATCATATCTTGCAGTTTTCTGGTTCTCTGCTCTTTCATGAAGAGGTTTACAGTGGAGGAGGGGAAGCAGTCTCGGATCTTCCAGGTAAAAATGTAAATTCCAGCTCTCCTAATTACCATCCCCTGAAAGCGATAGGCCAGTGGGTTTCAGGCCATCTTCTATGTCTACATTCTAGCTCCCGTTCCAACAGTGAGGTCCCAGGAATTGAAGGAATAGGTCCGAAGAAAGGTCAGAGTTTTCCTGTTGGTTAGAGGCACTGATTTTTCTGTCTTAGCTCAGCCTTTTCTCTCAAGAGCAAAGTGTGATTTATCAGACAGGGATTGTTTGACTGTTTGTTTGATGGGCATCCTCTGCAAGACATTTATATTAAATATATTTAACCTAATCTAAACAGAAAAATGGCATTTAAAATTCACATTGAGCTTTTTAAGGAAGCACTTCTTGTGTGTGTTTATGTCGTTTTGCTTGTTTGTTTGTTTCCTCTCAACAATTCTGAGAGGGAAATAGGATAGCGGGTTGTTATTTTTTAGATGTGAAAAGCAAAGTCTAAGGGAATGAATGACTTCCCAAGGTCACACAGTGAGTCAGAAGCAAGCTGGAATCCCAATTGTCTTAACATCAGGGCTGTTTTACAAAAATTGTTTTATCACACCCACCTGATGGTCACTCAAGTTCATGTTCTAGCCTAAAGAGCATATTGTTCTAGATGAACATTCCAGGTGATAGTAAAAGACCCCTAGTTCAGTCTGCCCCAGACCTTGAGCACACTCTAGGTGAAATTAGAGGAAACTGTGCAAAGGAAAATTTAAACTTGAAGAATTCAAATTCTGCTGGGAGAGATCTGAGCGGGGGATAATCAAACCCACCCCTTCATTTTCTAGACAAGGAGCCTGAAGTCTATGGTGGGGGGAGTGGAGAGTGCTTTGGGTTCATTCCCAGCTTTAGACAGAAACCTCATAGCCTCCCAGGGCAGGAGAAGAGGGTTATAATCCAGAACATGAAGCTACAATAACTGAAAAGGAAATCTTTGCAGACCTCATCCAAATGTTTTGTGCAGATTTGCTTTGCATCCTTATGTGGTTCTTGAGGCAGAGATGCAAATGTCTTGAGTCATACCAAGTTTCTTGTCCATTTTGAAGACTAACTTATGCACATTTGCTGATTCCTCATGTAGTTAATCTGATTCCTTTCTTAAGATCTCTGAAAACTCCAGGTCAGCAATTCCTTGATCTATTCTGTCCCTGAACATCTATGTGTCTGTCCTCAGAACAACCACTCCAGGTAAACAGAAGCTTCCACAGAGGGAAGTTCTACAGTCCCTGCCTGGCCCCCTTTTTTCTTATTTCTTCAGTTAAAGGCATCACCTAGAGGCTGAGCCCAGGGAGCTACCTGAACAGGATAGCCCAGCCCTATCAAGAATGGCTGCCAGGGACCCAAATTTCTGTTCCATACAGAGGGCTTCCTCCCATCACCAGCCATGCCTGTGGTCCAGTGTGGCCACTGCCACCTGCACAGAGAGCTCAGGATAGAGCAGCAAGGTGATTACCCACAGCCTTAGCACTGGCTCTTCGTAAGGCTCTGAAGGACACTTTTTTTGATTCAGTTGCCGACTAAACTCCAGAACATTGATGACCCATAGGCACTGAATTTTTAAACTTTTTCCTTTCTCTCTGTTAACCTGTGTCAACGAAGAGAAAGTGCATATGGAGATCTCCCAGGGTAATTGATTTGTAATCCTACCTACAGGCCACCCTAAGATCTGCCGCCCGAATTAAGCACAGCATCTCACAAGATCAATCCCCAACATCATGTCCATTAGGAGCTGAATCATCAAAGGCCTCCACATCCACTAGATGGCAGTAGTCAGTTAATCATGTGGAGAAGGGACCGCCTAGAGAAGCAAGATCCCCACAGAGCAGCCAAGCTCTAGGATTTATAATCAAGTCCAGAATATCTAAATATAAGGCACCCTCTACCCTCCTCTAGTCCCTGAAGATTACTCTCACTCTTTTTAATTATTATTTGAAATAACAGCTACTCAGGTAGTCCTGAGCAGCTATTTATGATACACGCAGGACTACGGAAGAAAAGAAATAGAGGCCACTCCCCAAAGCTTTAGCTGGGGGAAGCAGTTTTTAAATGGCCCGTTGCTGAGTCAAGATGAACTGGATTCAGCTGTTAGCTCCTACTGCAAGGAAAAGATCTTCCCTTTGCTCTTTTCAAGCCACAGCTCTCCAGGCATTGAGGCCCTTCCATCAGGGACCTCCGCCAGACCATGAACCCCAAACCACAGCTTACCACACAACTGTGCTGAGCTCTGAACCAAGCCCTAATATTAATTTATGGAACCACAAAGCGATTACAAAGTTGTGTTCTATTTTTCCTCTGAAAACCCCCTATTGAAGGATGAGTTTGAACTGGAATCAAGCCTACATATTTCTTAGAACTACTGAATTGGGACTTTAGAATGTTCTTTGAACCCTGAGCTGAACTGAATCTATATTTCATAGACCAGGTCCCCTGGTTGAGACTCAGTTCTTTAAAAGAACTTTTATTTTAGCTGAAACTGCCTTCAACCCTGTTCTGGCCCCCCATTATGGAAAGTCTAACATCAGGATTTCCTGGTCAGTGCCCCCAAGGCAGCTTTTCATATGGAGATATCCTCAGTTTCTGCAGCAAACTCCTTATTAGGCCATTTTCTAGTTGGTCACTTCTGTAGCAGCCAGAGTCTGGTGGTTCGATAGAAGATTTATGTAGGACACTTGGCTAAAATATAAACAGCGGTTTAGAGAAAGGGAATCTGCCTTGTGTCAACAGTAATACGAGGCTGGGGGCCTCCAGCAAGCTGCATTGGATGTTTACCCACTGAATCAAGTCACTACATCATCTGTCCCTGTCAGACCAGAGGGGCCCTGGCAGGCTTCTTGCCAGCTCTACAGGCTGTTTCTCAACCTGGGGAAGGATTCTTGGGCTGAACTTTCTCCTCTTACCCCTACCTCACCTGGGTAGAAAGGTACTGAGTTAGGGACCTCAGAATCTTATTTAATAAGCATATATTTCCAGCTTTTTGTGAGGTAGTCATTGTTTCTATGGCCTCTTGATTTAACAACTCTCTGACGTCTTTAGGGGTAGATCCAGGTTTCCTGAGATCTGAAGTACAATTTAGGGGGAGGAGGCCTTAAGAAAAATAATACAGATACAAAATTAGATACAAAAGTGAATATTAATTTATAACAAGCCAAAAGCTGAATCACCCACACACAAAATGACCATTAATTTGGAATCTAGGTCTCTTTCTTCTGAGATCTCTTTAGGCATTTTACCGGAAATGCTTACATATGAATGCTTCACACTGGCAGTTTGGCTTCTCCCTTCCCCCAGGAATACTCTGCATTCAGGTTGGGGGTGGGGGAGGCCTGAAGGGAAGGGGCCAGGGGCTTTGCTTTGCCAGCTCCCAGGTGAGTCTGCTCTGCAGGTATGGGAGAATCCCTACTTAGTGACTCGGACTGCAACATTACATGACTTGTGCCAGGGCGCGGCTCTCAGAAGGTGTGAGGCTGAAATTTGCAGCCACTACTTCTGACGCTAAGCTTAATGTGTTTTTCGTTGCTCTCTACTGCCTCCCTCCTTGGCTGCCAAACTGCTCTGGGACTCCATTAGTGTAGCATGTAACCTCTTTCTTCAAGGGCCACTTCTGGTCTGAGCCACAAATCCCACAGTCCTCTTCCCTGTCCTAAGGAGAGGAGGAGGTTGTGGTCAAAAACTGGGCCATTTCAACTTGCTGCAACTCCTTTCAGTGGGACACTCCTTCCGCTCTTGCTCTTGGCCTGCTGAGTCCTGCTACCTTGAGGGTTGCACATCCTCATCTCCTGGGAGCGGAGGGCCATGTGAGGGAGGGGCCTGTGTAGGAAGGGCTGCCTGGGGGGAAGGGGCCATATGTGAGAGGAGTTGTCTGAGGGGCTGTGTGTGGGAGGGGCTGTGTATGTTGTGGGGACATGGGGGGCACGTTTAGGATGGGCCTGTGTGGAAGGAGCTGAGGAGCTTTGGGAGGGGTGCTTAAGGGGGGGCCTATGTGGGAGGAGCTGTCTGAAGGAAGAGCTTGTTGGGGAAGGACCTGTAAGTGGGAGGGGCCGTGGGGGGGCTGTGTGTGTTGGGGGGACGGTGGAGGGCACTTGAGGGACAGGCCTATGTGGAAGGATCTGTCTGAAGGAGGGGCTCTGTGGGGGAGGGGCTGCGTGGGGAAGGGGTCCTGTGTGAGGGAAGGGATCTGTCAGGGGAGCGCGCTGTAAGGGGTGGAGGGGATGTCTGAGGGCAGGGACTTTGAGCGGCTCTCTGGCCCTGGCCTTTCTGGACAGATTCACAGCAATAAATGTGTCTTTGTTATGACCTTGTGTCCAGGCCCTCTCTCTGGGCCTTTCTCTTCTCTTTCACCTCTGAGTGCCCTTTCTCTAAACCCTGTCTTACTCCCTCCTCTCTCTCCCCATAAAATCTTCCTTTCTGTGCAAGGATCTATTGTTAGTCATTTGTGTCTTTGGGTGAATTTAAGTCATTTGGCTTCTTCCTCCAGGATGAGTTGTAACTCTCTATTAAGGAACAAAAGCTCTAACCCTTCAAAGGAATGGGAAGCAGGGAGAGTAGAGGAGGGATGTAATCTGAGTTGGTGGTGAGGATGGAGAGATTTTCCACATTTTTGAAATGATACCATAGCAGCAGCTGTTACACTGGGTTTTGTTTGTTTTGTTTCTGTAAGGAAAGGAAGGCACATTGAAAATGGGCTGACCACCTACTGTGTGTCAAGCCCTGTGCTAGGTGCTTTCAGAAAGGTTACCTTAATCCTCATAGTGTCTATGGAGGGGTAAGTATGATAGCCTTTCAACGGATGGCAAAGCTGAGGTTGGCCGCCTGTATAGGGTCACACAAAGACAGAAGCAACTATTTTTTGGTGAGTATCTACCTTATGTCTCTGCGTTCTCATGAATATTTCTTATTCTTACAGTACCACCCACTATATAGCATTCACCTAATTTTTTTTTAAAATAAGAAAACCGAGGCTCAGAGTGGTAAAATGACTTTCTCACGGTCCCTGTAATATGGGAAATTCCTTTAAAGCAGTGGTGGTCTCTAAATGCTCTACCAGGTAGATTATTTCTGAGGCCTCACAGACAGAATTAAGGGCTCAGAACATGCAGCTTACTAAATCTATTTAAAACAGAAAGCAAGAGGCAAGGGGGGGGGTGGAAGGGAATGGGTTAATTCACTTAGGATGGGGACAACCAGGTAGAAAGACCATATTCCCTAAATCCCGGGTTATAAAGTACCCTCTGCTGCATCAGCCTTCTCTGCTGATGGTTTGGTTATGAGGATCAGAACTGAGATTTGAGCAAGAAGGCCCCACAGAAGGTGCCTGGGGCCAGAGCTTGCATTTGCTCTTTGAGGAGAGGAACACAGGGGCAAGAACAAGAATGCTTGCCCACAGCTATTGCCTGCCAGTTAGCCTTCTGAGCAGCCAAGAGTGTTATTTGCATTTCTTGTACAGAGCACATGGGGCCAAAATGAGACCATAGGGATGTCAGCCAGTGTGTTGCTGACTTAAGGGTGACAAAACTGTCAGCCTGGAGGTGGCACGATCATGACTTATTCTATCTCTTTCTATCTATATGTAACATTCCTATTTGTTTCATCATAAATTCCATTTATTCTATATATCTTTTGCATGTCTTACAGGTTGCTACTTCATTATCTGTAACTAGTGTATCTTAGGAATTCTGCATTCGTCTCACAAGCTCAGAAGCTACTTACTTGCTTTCTATCTATGCTAGCTGTAGTTAACTATTGCTATGTAGCAAATTACCCTAAAATTTAGCTGCTTAAAACAATAATACACTTTTTTAAAAATTCCTTACGGTTTTTGTGAATTGGGAATTTGGGAGCATCTTGGCTGAGTGGTTCTGGCTCAGGGTGTTTCTTGAGATTACAGTCAAAATATCAGCTGGGTCTACAATAATTAAAAGCTTACCTGGGGGACACCTGAGTGGCTCAGCACTTAAGCATCTGCCTTCAGCTCATGGTGTGACCCTGGGTCCGGGATTGAGTCGTTAGGCTCCCTGTGAGGAGTTACCTGGGATGGAGGATCCACTTCTAAGATGTTATTGACATGGCTGGCATGTTGGTGCTGGCTGATGACAGGGGTCCTCAGTTTATCCCCATATAAACTTCTCAATTGGGCTGCTTGAGTTTCCTCATGGCAGTTTCCTCATGGCATGGCAGTTTTCTCATGGCATTACTTCCCCAAGCAAGTAATCCAAGAGAGAACAATGTCTTTATGAACTAAGTTTGGCAGTCACACACCATCATTCCTGCAGCATCCTATAGGTTATATAGGATAGCCTTGCCCAGTTGAAAGGGGACTATACCAGGGAGCCTTGCAGCCAGGATTATTGGGAGCAACCTAGAGGCTGGCTTCTACAATGAAATACTTATGAGTTTCAACCATATGATCGTCATGATCATCATGACTGATGCATACTGCTCCACAGGAGCACTCTGGAAAATGTTCTCACAGAGACACCCTATGGGACTTGGGAGGAGCTCCAGGTCATCAGAAGAACAAGAAGAGGAGGTGCTCTCTTAGCTCTACCATGACTTGTTCTCAGGGACTGCTTCTTATAGAAGCTGCTTTGTCCCCTGGGTATGTGAAATGTGACTGAACAGGATCTAGAATTTTTTTTCAACTCAAGACATGAGGCATCATAGTGCCGTTGCATCCAGGCAAGCAACAGCCTCATAAATCTTGGCAACTCAAGGTGGTATTTTCTCATCACTTTTGGTTATGATGTTGTCCTGTGTGTTTGTTTCTGTTTTACTTCCATTTATGGGATTAAATTTGCTTCCAATAGATGGTATCTCTTTTATGTGGCGTGTGAAGAAAGATCATTATTAATTCATGCCTGATTTGTCCCCAAAGCTTCTGGCGATGGCCTTTGTCAAGAAGAGCAGTGTTTTACCCCTACTAGTGCAGATTTTTTATGACCAGACACTCAGAAATGTTGTAGTCAAGTTATGCCTGGCTTTGCTAGGGTCTTCCAATATTTATTATGACTGGATTAGAAAATAAAACTATTTTATACATTATAACTATCTTCCAGTTGTCCCAGGCTATCTCATGGTAGCATATGGTATTTCTTCATGTCTTGGCTACTAGAGCTCTTCCCTTGGATTGTGAGAAGTCCTTAGCATCACCAGGTTGGGATATGCATAAAATCAGATTTTCATTTATTCAATACCTCTTTTGGATCTTCCTTGCCCACACAAAGGAAAGGGACTGGAATGAGCCTCTTTAGCTGAGGTTCACTTAAAGTCTTAACATTATCACCCTTCAGTTCCTGGTATGGTTAATTTAAAAGAGCAGTGGCTTTGGGAACCTTATTGTTTCCTGGAGACAGGGATTTGCCCACTTGTCTTAGATCCATGATATCATCTCCATGACTGAGCATATCTTAGCATGTCTGCTCCAATGATTTATGGTCATTGATCTAACCAAGAATATCTTCTCTATTCCCTTCCAACCCAACCAGTAACAACAGTATATCTTTACTTGTGAATCTCAGCAATACCTGTTTACTGCCTGGCCCTCTGTCACTGTCCAGTACAACGAGACCTTTCTTCTCTTGGTCTAACTCCTGTTCTGAGACAGCATATTGTCATTCAGGGGTCATTTGCTGATCAAAGTGAGTTCATCTCCTGTGTGACAGATAGGGAATGGCTTCTCAGTGGGTGGCTTCTTAGTCTAAATTTAGTTCGATGTCCCAACATCACTATCTGGGCCTGGAATTGTCAGATCTTAGGCATAATACTTTCAGGATTCTAGGCAAAAGTGCTCTTTTCCAAGTACGAGGTCCAGCACCTACTCCTGTTGTTTGATGGAGCATCTTCACTCCTGATCTCAGCCTCTTACACAAACCTGTCTCCTAGGATTCATAGATGTCTACCTTTGAATGAGGACCCAAACAACAAGAGATCTTGAGTTGGTGTAGAGGCTGGTACATTGAGCCCTGTTTTAATATTCTGTTACCCTGACTTCATATTTTTCTACAGCACCTTCCTTTGCACCTACATTAGATACACATGCCTTCTTAAGCATCTGGTAGGTTCCTCAAGGCTCTAGAAATGGTCTCTGAACTTCTATGAAAGCAAACTCCTGCTATTAGTCTTTAGATACTTTTCTATAGAAAACAAACTTTTGGGGCACCTGGGTGGCTCAGTGGTTGAGCATCTGCCTTTGGCTCAGGCATCAGGCTCCCTGCAGGAAGCCTACTTCTCCTCTGTCTATGTCTCTGCCTCATTGTGTCTCTCAAGAATAAATAAATAAAGTATTTAAAAAAGGAAAAAAAAAACCCTTTTATCTGCTTATAGAGATCTCACTAAAATTGAACACCTATATTATGGCCATTCATGCCCATTTACTTTAGAAAAACATCCAAACCATATATACCCCCACATTTTAGTGTTTTAGTTGGGTTATATCCTATCTGGACTAGAACAATGTTGGCCAAGACAAAGATGACTGTATTTAGGTAGTAGTCTGTCTGGGTGGTCTACCTGGGCCATGGTATGCTTCAATGGATAACTTCCATTTCTGTGTGGTGGTAGCGAGGAATCCCCTAGCCATAAGTGTGATACCTTCATTGGTTCCTGGTTCTTAACTGTCCTTTACTTTATAGTTAGATATGACTTTTGAATGGATAAGGAAGGCTATCTGCCTTGGTTTCTGGATGGTTCTATGTGGTACTCATAGTTGAGTAGAGTATAAGAGCAGCTATGTGTTATTCATCCCTGAGAGATTTCTGAAAGGTTCTGGTGTTTCATTCTTTTGGGGTGAGCTGGAGACTCTAAAAGATCTTTATCAAGGTTGCCCACTTGTCCACTTCCTTTATCTCCTAATGAATGACTCCTGGACTGTGGTTAATGGCCTCATTTATTGGTCCTCTCAGTGGGGAAATATCTCATTAAGACCAGACTATTTTGGCAAAGACACATTTGGGGAGATATTAAGGCTATCAAATAGGGTCAGTATTAGAATCTATTATGATGATAACCACCAGAAGAACTCCTCTTTCCAGTGTCTTTGCCATGACTCAGGTTGTCTTATCCTTAGTCCTCACCCTTGTCTGTCTACTACAGGTAGGCAGTGGTAATTACTAGGGAATTCTACTCTTCTATTATACAAATGCTTTTTTTTAAAAAAAAAAAAAATGTTTTTAGTACCAGCTGCTAGCACTATGGATAGGCCCATTGAGATTCCCTTTTATATGACTACATTAGCTGAGTATGTTGGCCTGTTGACTAAATGGGACTCTTGGTCTGGGCAAAAATTTATACTGACCATGGGTGACTCTGACTCTGGGTTTGACATTGCTTTCTAGTGTATTTGTTGTTAAGGCACCCCACTCTGCCATTAGAGATCTGGAATTTCACAACGTGGTATCTCACAGTGCTCCCTTTTCCATCTTCAGTGACTACACCATTCATCAGCTGATGTTTCTGCCCAATCTTTGAATATGAAAGAAGGACATTTGGTAGATTTTCTATCTAGCCTACTACCTCCAAGCAGTCAGCATCACTGAGATGTAGGTTGGCCTTTCAAGAGCCAGCTGTGCCACTTTGCCAGCTCTGTGTTCTTTTTCTGTATGTCTTATCTTGTCCATGCAGGAGAAGTCCTGAATGAGCACATCCCTAACGGCTTAGTTTTTTCAGCCATTCATATTCTCGAGTCAAAGAGTAAAAGGTCAAACTTAGGTTTTTGTGACCTGGTCATTTGCCTGCATCAGTATCTATAGCTATGAAATACCAATAGCCTATTGGTAGGAAACTTGAGCTTTTAAATATCAGAAGTGCCACATGTATTCCCTGCCATGGAGTATGAATTAAGCTAAAGAGTTTTTCTTCCTTTTAGGGACTTCTTTCCATTTTCTACTCTATTGAAAGTACTGTTTCTTGCTTTGCAACATGGAATCTGTATTTATTTTTTCCACTATTTTAACATTTCCTCCTGTTTCTCGGAGTTCAGTAAAGGGGGAGATCTCATCCTGTGCTCAATCTGCCATCACAAACTGACAGGAAGCTTGATTTCCCCTTTCAAACTCAATTCTCTTCTCTTTATTGTGTAGATCAACTTTCCTCCCCAGCCCCTGCTCAACTCTGAACCCCTGTTTATATATGCAAAGACTCATTGATGTGCTCTACTAAACAATAGATTATATATTCTAAGTCTCCTCTTTGGCAACCTGGAATAATTGACAGAAGCTTTGATATTTCCATCTTTGCCTTCATCCTCCCCCATTAATATCAGCCAAGAGAAGGGAGCTATATAGAGATTTATATCCTCTCTAATATGAATTATCTTCTTTTTAAAAGACAAATGTGATATTTTAAGTAATATTTTTTCTCTAATACAATTAGAAGTAACATTTATGGAGTACTTATGTATCAAGAATTGTATTAAGTAGATTACCAATGTTAGTTACAACATCCTCCATGCAGGTGTTCAAAAACGGGTGAGAAAACCAGGGCTAAGAGAGGTTCAATCATTGCTTATGCTACTGAAGGTCAGAGATGGAATTCAGACTCAGACTCATGAGTAAACTTTTTAAAATAAAGACTCTGATAGTAAAAATTTTAGGCTTTGCAGGCTATGTATGGTCTGTATCTCTCTCTCTCTCTCTCTGTCTCTCTCTCTGTCTCTCTCTCTCTCTCACACACACACACACATTTAACATTTCCTTAAAAATGTAAAAACCATCTTTAGCTGGTGGACTGTCAATAACAGGGCATGGGGCACATCTGAAATGCAGGCCATAGTTAGCCAATCCCTGCTTTAGAGCATCTGTCTTTAACCACCATAGCTGGGAGTGGGTGGCCATATGGGACACATTTCCATCTTGCTTCTGCCTGCATAGGCACCATGAATACCAGGCATATTGTAGCAAGCATGGTTTAGAGGCAGGCAAAGCCTGTACTCTTCAGATAGCTGCAATGTTCCAGCTGGGTTTTTGCCCCTGCTTTCTGAAATGGGAAATAGGACAACAGGCATTAGGATTGAGTTTTTTGTTTGTTTTTAATCTCTTTGTCCCATTGGTCATACTGAGCATTCAAGGCTCTAGGTGAAGAGGCAGTGAATGCAGTGGCACCTTTTTCTTCTAAGACTTTAGGCAATAATTACTTTGCTGTTCTTTCTTCCTGAGAGACATTTATCATAATGTTGTTTGGGGGGAAGAGGGAGATGGAAAGGGCAATAATTAGTCCTCATTGCCCTCCATCGATAGATAATTATTTAACATTTATTAGGGAACATCAAGGAGACCATTTGGTAGGCAGGGAATAGGTTAGAACTTAGAGATGGTAAAAACACATAGAGAGATTGACAAGGGATGTTTTCCATAGACCTAAAGGGCTCGTGTAGAGTGTGAAGAATGGGCAGGAACCTAGACTGGTTCTGAGAAGGCCAGCCTGGGTGACTGAAGGATGATAATGCCACAAAGTAAATAGGAAACACAGTTTGAAAGGGGAGGTATACAACTCTGAACTGGGTGAGTTAAAGTTTGAGGCTACTGCAGTTTTCATGTGGAGATGTCAGGCCAATAATTTGAAACACAAATTCAGAACTAATGAAACTGCCAGACTGAAGAGTTGAATTTAGCCCCAGGACAACTTAGACCTTAGAAAAATATTGTGTTGAGGTGTGTCTTCACAAAAGCTCTATTTAGAAAAATTATTTTGGGAAGTCTTGTGAGGTAACCTATCCAGTTATGTTGAGAGTGGGGGCAGTAAGATGAGAAAGTGACAGATGCAAAAGATATTTTGCAAAAACCGAGCAAAACAAATTACAGATTTTTAAAATGCTTCAAAATAGCATTTGCAAAGTATCTTACTTTTAAAAATTCTAACTATTGGAAAAATTAGTACAATAAATATCTATATTCTCATCACAGATTCTCTGGTTATTGTTAATAATTATTGCTATGTTATTAACAATAATAATAATCATTACTGCCATTTTTGCTTTCTTTTTTCAGATAAAGGAATTCTTCTATACAGACACATTATAATGATCACACACAGGATATTTAACAAAGATACCATAATATTATCTAATATATAACCTATATTCAAACAATGTCCTTTATAGCTATTTTTTTCAATATGCAATCAATGGTCCAGCATTGCATTTAGTTTATTATGTCTTTTTAATCTTCTTTAATTTAGAATATTTCCCCTTCCTCTTGTTCTTTTATGATATTGACCTTTTGAAGAATTTAGACCACTGGCTTTGAAGAATCCCTGATGATTTGGATTTTTCTGAATGCTTCTTCATGATTAGATTCAAGTTTGCAGTTTTGGACTGATATAGGTGTAGGTGGTCTGCATCCCAGTCAGAGTACCTCAGAAGGCAATGAGATTGGTTTGTCCCATTATCACTCTTAGGTTTGATTTTTTGGTTAACTTGGTGTCTGCCAGATTTCTTCGTCACAAAGGCACCTTTTCCCTTACCTATTGGATGGTACTTTGAGATTATTTGAATATTTTGGTCTCTAAAATCATTTACTTAATATGTTAGCATCCACTGATTATCTTTGCCTGAAGCAATTATTACATTAGTAGTTGAAATTCTCCATTTGCTAGCTGGCATTCTTCTCTAAAAAAGAATGCCAATTTTTGTTTTTTAATATTGTTTTGGACACAGGGATTTTTAAGAAGTATTAAATTTAATATGTTATAATCTATTACTATCATTATTACATACAGTGTAATGTACAGATGTTAAATACACAGATGAATTTTGACAAGCATATACACTCCTATAACTCACTCCTCTGTATAGAACAGTTCCATCACCACAGAAAGTTTTCCCTTTCTATTTAGTGTCCTTTTCTAGTTAATGCCTATAATCACCCTAAGCATCGCTTTTCCTTATTCTTTTAATACTCAAATTATTCCAAATTTAGCTAAGGAGAACCTCTTTAAGCTGGCTTTTTTTTTTTTTTAAATCATACTCCCATGTGTTTGAGTATGTCCTTGCTTCAGTAAACTACCCCAGACCTTTTGATCAGGTATTTCTTCAAGATGCTCCTATTCTTTTTGTGTCAGATGGTATTTAGAAACCAAGATGTGGTTGCTGGATGCATTAGTTTCCTAGGGCTGCTATAGCAAAGCACCACAATTAGGTAGCTTAAGACAACAGAGGTTTATTGTCTCACTGTTCTGGAGGTTAGAAGTCTAAGATCAGTGTTGGCAGAGTCATGCTTTCTCTGGAAGTTCTGAGAGATAATCCTTCCCTGCCTTTTCCTAGCCTCTGGCAGTTTCCAGCAGTCCTTCGTATTCCTTGGCTTGTGGCTACCTCACTTCACTATCTGCATGTATCTTTATCTGTCTTTCCCCTGTGTATCTTCATGGCTATCTCTCTCTTTAGGACTCATCCTAATCCAGTATGCTCTCATCTTAACTTGATTACATCTGCAAGGACCCGCTTTCCAAATTAGGTCACATTCACAAGTGTTAGGGTTAGGACTTCAACATATCTTTGTGGGGAACACAATTCAACTCACTATACTTGGTATACGTGTTGAAACAAAGATGTCATTATTTTTCTGGACCATTTTAGCGAGCACATCAAGGCTAAAATATGCATCTATATATCAAACATAATCGTTCATTTATACTGATATACTGAATTCCAATTCCATTGAATCCTGGCTGATAGGATTTGCCGCCTCCTACAATAAAAATAAAATAGTATCAGAATTCAATATAACATGACAAAAAACAAGATTAAAATTAAAATTCAAGATTTTTTGCAGATCCTTTTGTCCTTAGAATATATTTCACTGAGGTTCTTCAGCCAAGAATTGTGTTCAAAAGGTACTTGAATTACTTCTTTTTTCCATATGGTTATATTATCGCTTTGATATGCAATTAGAGCTGTTTGTTGTTGGGGGTGTTTTTGTTTTGGTATTCAATGTTAGATATCTTTCCTGATTTAGTTTCTGTTTTGAATATGTAAATCATTAGCTTCTTGGTGATTTAGCTTAGTCTTTTAATATGTGAAAAGTATATTTAGAGAATTCTCTCTCCCTTCTCTAATCTTTTTTACTTTATGCCAACTCACCACCCTCTCAACCTCCCAGCCCCCTATCTTAGATATAATCAATTTCCTAGTTTACCTTCTTGTGTTTTGTTTTGTAAACACAAATACATACATACATACATATATATATATATATACACACACACATACGTATCTTTCCTTATTTCTCCTTATTTCTTACACAAAAGCAAGTGTATTACAAAAGCCTGTGCATCTTGCTATTTTGTTCAGTTTACAATACATCAGTCACTCAATATCTGTTCATAGATATCCTCCTCACTTGTTATCATTGTACAGTCCTCCATCATGTGCTTATATTATCAATTATTTAATCATATTTCTGCCGATGAGTATTTAGATAATTTCTAAATATTTTTCTTGCAAATGATGCAGCGAAGAAAAACCTTTTCATTTGTTTTGTTTTCATTTTGTAATTGTTGAAGGATTATCTTCAGGGTAAACTTTGAAAATGAGACTGCTGAGTCACAGGGCAAACGTATTGGTAGCTGTATTTGATATTACCTTATTTCTTTCCATAGGAGTGGTGCCATTTTTTCATTCCCACTGTTGTGTCTGAGAATAACTTTTCCCCTACTGCTTTATAAGAGAGAGGCTGCCAAACTTTTGAAATTTTTGCTGATTTCTTGGTTGAGAATATAGCTTTGTTTTAATTTATATTTCTTCATTCTGAGTGAAATTGAACATCTATTAATATATTTAAAGGACATTATATATATTTTTTGGTGAACTGTTTATAGCTTTTACAATTTTTCTATCTGATTTGTTTCAAAAATTTATTCTAAGTATTAATACCTTAGGGATATCAGTCCTTTTTCTGTTACACATGTTGTACTTTTTGTCTCCCAATTTACCATTTGTCTTTAAATTGTACTAATGGTTTTTTTGTCATATAAAAGATTTTTTTAATGTAATCGGTCAGTTAATTGTTTTTACTATTGCTGGATCTCTAATTATAGTTAAAAGCCTTTTCTCATATCTAGCATATGTGTGGTTCCATCTTTACATTAAGATCTTTTGTGCATTTGGAGTTATTCTGCTAATGATAGGAAGAACGAAGCCACTTTTATCATTTTTTTCAAAGGTGCTTCAATTCTAACTCCATTTGTTAGAAAGTCCATTTTTTTTCGTTGATTTGAGACATCAGCTGTCTAATACACTGACTTCTGTATATACTTGCTATCTGTCTACTTCCTATTCCAGACTACTAGGTCTGAATTTTTTTGTCTGACTTTGGAATCCTAACCTTTCTTATTGCTTTCATTTGCCTGATATAACTTGCCCGTCAATTTATTTTTAGAATCACTTTATTTTTTTGACATGTCTTTTGTATTCACTTCATTTTAGATATGTCTTTTGTATTTACCATAAAATTGGGTTTTGCTCTTTGAACCAACTTGGAAATTTCCTTATTTTAATAGATAAATTAGTATATTTATATTAATGTGACAAATATGACTAATGTCATACCTTTGTGTTATATTTACCATAAGTATTGTTGTATTTACTACTCTGTTTTCTACTATCTGTTATTTGCTGTTTTTCTTTTTTGTAGTTCTTTCAGGATTTAAGAATTTATATGGTTGTTCTAGTATTTTATACATTTTATAACACCCACAATCCCCTTTTCTCCTACTTAGGCATTTGCTATTTGGTTGTCAAGTTTAAATGTGAACCTTTGACCCCTCTCTACTACCTATGTGCTAAGGAGTTTATTCTAGTTTCTTGTCTCTCTCTCACTTCCCCACTCAACTTTGCTTTACATTTACCTTATAGGACGTTTAACATTTGCATTATGGTCTTACACCCTCAGCCCACAGTGGTTTTAGTCTAAAGCAACAGTTAAACATATTCAGTACTTGCTCTAACTCCTTTCTTGATGTTTCCCAGATATCTCCTGGTTAAGTTTGACTTTTAAAATTGTTCAGAGGGATCCCTGGGTGGCGCAGCGGTTTGGCGCCTGCCTTTGGCCCAGGGCACGATCCTGGAG
The DNA here is from genome assembly GCF_048418805.1 of Vulpes vulpes. Lineage (NCBI taxonomy): Eukaryota > Metazoa > Chordata > Mammalia > Carnivora > Canidae > Vulpes > Vulpes vulpes. The sequence goes on along the minus strand of NC_132791.1, from coordinate 121,698,315 downwards.
ACCCGGGATCGAATCCCACGTCGGGCTCCCGGTGCATGGAGCCTGTTTCTTCCTCTGCCTGTGTCTCTGCCTCTCTCTCTCTCTCTCTGTGACTATCATAAATAAATAATAATAAAAAAAAATTTAAAATTGTTCAGAAAGGGTTTCTGAGTATAGATTTCCTACTGTTCTTGCATGTTTACATCTCTTCCTCTAGCCCTGCTATTTGATGGACAAATTGATTGGATATAAAATCTTTTGTTCACACTCTTTTCTTGAGTTTTTTGAAAGTACTGTTCCATTGTTGGGAGAAGTTGAAAGTCTGACTTCAAGTCTTTGCTTCAAACATGAAGGCTAGAGGAAAGTTTTAAGTGTGATCTCATATGTAAGCATTCCAGTCAATTTTCCTGGGTAAATGGTGGGGCATCTCAATATGCAGATTCTGGGCTTCCTTCATTTCTACAAAGTTTTCATGGATCATAGCTTTGAATATTATTTCTGTTCTATTCTTTTTCTTCTCAGAGACTCCCAATTATGTATGTTGGATTATCTTTTCTATCTTCAATATTAATCACTTTTTCTCTGATTTGTTTTTTAAACACCTTTACATCATTTTTGTTTTCTTATTATATTTTCAGTTAACTATATTCTCTTTTGGGCACTTTGCAATTTAGTTGTCACTTCTAAGATGATTTTTGCCCTTTTTTTTTTTTTCAGTTTGTTTCCTAAGTTTGGTCAACTCCTATTTCATATATTTCTGTTTTTTGTCCTGTTTCCAATTTTTGAGTTTTTAATTTAAATTGTTTTCATATGTGACAATATCCATTTAAGGATATTTAATCCAGGTTGGGGTGTGGTGGTACAGTTTTGTTCTGCTTCATGGTTGGATTTGGGGGAGAATTTTAACCGACTGAACTATTTAAAAATTTCTGACTTTTTATGGTAACTTTTTTTTTGCTTAAAATATTTATTTTCCCAGGCTAGCAGTAACAGTTGTATGTAGACAGTAATGGAGGAGGCTTACCAGAATTCTTTTATTTCTAAAGTACCATCTTGTTAAGGTATGAAATGCAAGTTCTCTACTGCATGGTGCCTGAGACAGAAGAGGTGTTGGGGTGCCTTCTGAGTTGTTGATTCTCTTTTGCAGGGCCATTAATTTCCACTTCCTATTCCTTCTTTCCCTTTGCTACTAACTCTCAAATGATGGTTCTTTGTAGTCTTCTTTCTCTCCCTAGGGAGTAGCCCCTACTCAAGACCTTCGCCTTTGGCCTCTTGCACTTTCAAGTCTTTTCCAATTGATTCCCCAGTGGCCAGCACTTGGATCCACCAAGTCTATGACAGATTCTCATCATTTCCCCACTTTAGATGCTCCTTTATCTTTTTGATCCTTGTGCCCCCTCCCTTCCCCACCCAATATTCTCTCTCTTCTTTGGCATGCATTCTCCAGATGACTTGGCTGGTTAGGTTTATTTCCTAACATGTGCACAATTTTAACTTCATAGTATTCTTGGCTCCCTATTTGTCTTGGATTATGAGTGGTTTTGTTTACTCTTGTGTTGATTTTTTTTTTTTTTTGAGGATGTATGAATTGATTTGGATTTATTATCCTACTGGAACTTGGAGTCCTCATAGGCTTTTAAATTTGAAATAAGTGTTAGAGGTTATTTAGTTCAAACTTCTGTGTTTACAAATGTGAGACTTAGTCCTAATGACAACAAACTGTTTGCCCTAGGTTATACAGGAACAGACTCAAGATTTCTACTATATTAACCTTTGTATCCTTTAACACAAAATCTCTTTCAAAGCATAGGTAGATCATACTATGAGGAGAAATCCCCAAAGTCAGAAGTCTCAGTGGTTCCCACCACTTATTCGTATCCCGAGAGGCTATAGAGACTAGTGGTTGTTCTCTTGAGTTGCTTGAAATTCTAAAGAAGTCCAAGGAAACAAATTCCTAGAGGAATTTGTTCCATCTTTATTTATTTATTTATTTGTTTGTTTGTTTGTTTGTTTATCTTTTTTTTAAATCTCTGGTTGTGTAGGTAGGAATAGTAGAGACTTAGGGGTCTGACCTAAGCTAGGATTTTGTTTGCATTAAGAAGTTGAGAGAGAAGAAGAAATAAGAACATAGAATTTTCTCTTCTTTTTTCCCCCAGAATCCTTAGGGATTATTTTACCACCAATTTTTCATTTGCTTCTTATTTCTCTAGTAAAGAAACCCTAGGGAAAGAGCCATAGAGTCAAGGCCCAAAGCACCAGCTAAGTCTCACTCATTTAGTCAAACAACATAAATGGCAAACCTGCATACAATGTGCTAGATACTCTGCTGGACATTGGGGGTAAAAGTGAGAAATAAAGAAAAATCATTTTCCACAGAGTTAATTGTTTAATGGAATGAGCTTGCAAACATTATATAACCAGTGTGTAGCAAGTGCTATAAGATGTAAAGACAACTAACAGTGGAAACACAGAGGCAGAACCCTTGTTTGTGGGCAATCTAGGTGGCTCAGTGGTTTAGCGCTGCCTTCAGCCCAGGGCCTGATCCTGGAGACCTAGGATCGAGTCCCATGTCGGGCTCCCTGCATGTAGCCTGCTTCTCCTTCTGCCTGTGTCTCTGCCTCTCTCTCTCTCTCTCTCTCTCTCTCTCTGTCTATCATGAATAAATAAATAAAATCTTTTTTTTTTTTTAAAGAACTCTTGTTTGCTATGAAGTGGAATTTGAGTTGAGTTTTAAAGAATGAATAGGAGTTTGTTAGACTGAAAATACAGGAAAGGGTATTTCATCTTTAGTGAACTGTAAGCAAATGAGGAATGGTTGGAAGATTAGGCTTGGCAATGTACCAGAGGCTAGATCCTAAAAGTCCCAGTATATCTCAACCTTTAATTTAAAGGTAATAGGAAATGGTAAAGTGTCTTAAGTAGGTTAGTGACAGGATGAATTTTGTGTTTTAGAATGCAGCGTGGATTGGAAGGGGCATGCCTGGAAGCAGGGAGATGAATGAGACGGCTACTGTCATATAGCTGAAAGACAGTGAAGGCCTATACCTTAATGATTTCCTACTCTCCATCTTCACTCTTATGTACAACCACTGTCTGCTAGAAGCCAACCAGACAATCTTGATTCAACTTGTCCAAACCAAAACTCATCATTTCCTCCTTTCTTCCTTAACATACATTCTCTATTTAAGCTGTTGAGATTAGTCACTCAAACCAGCTACCAAGAGTCTTCTTTTCCTTCACTCCATATATCTAGCAGTCTCCTACCCTTAAAAATTTAACTATTTAAATATCTTCTCTCAGTGAGGACATGAGGAGAATAATATGAGTAAAATACCAATGATGAGGGTCAATGAATTAGAGGTCCCAGCGAGGTTCTAGAAATTTGAAATAGGAGTAGTAGAGCATGTTAGAAAGGTGAGAGATTGTGAAGGTTAGCAAGTATGATGTTTGAAGCTGAGATTTCAAAGGTGGTGCAGTTTTTGTTGATGCTAAGATCTTGGTTTGGCTTTGTGGGCAGGACATTATTATAACAGATAAGAAGGTTAAGGAACTAAGAGGCCAGAGCATTAGATGGATCATCAATGTGGATGTTGAAGTCTCCAAGAATAATAGTAATAGCGGTAGTCATAGTCATAGTAGAGAGAGATTGAAGCACTGAAGTCATCAATAAATGAAGGGAAATTACATTAAGAGCAATAATGAGCCGGTAGGACATCATATTCATCCCTAGATGCAAGTTGTATCAAAGAAATATACATACATATCACAACCCAAGGGAGACCCCCTGATATGGTGATTAGGCACTGAGCCACAAACAGATGTCAGGTTTGTGAATTAATCTTGCTCTTCTTGACTTTATTACTCTGAATCCTTCAACTCCCATCCTTCTTAGGAACCCAGACCCAACTCCAATTTTTCTAGCTGAAACTTCTAAGTGAGAGAAAACATCAACAAACATGGTAGAGATAAAGGGTCCCATTGTGGATTTAAATGGTATATTCTGGGTTTTCTGAGACTTTCCTCAACCAAATCCATCCTTCTTGCTCTCTTCTTCCAAGAGGGGGACAGCAGTTTGGAGGTCCCAAGTGTTAGTAGGATGTTTTTTTCCTCCTTCCCACTCTTTGGTGGTCATCGAATCATAAAATATTCTGGAACTTTATATACTGCTTGGTGGCCTTTCCATTTCTTTATTTTTTATTTCAATTTTCAGTGTATGTGTTTTATTCCTGTTTCTCTTCCTCTGATCTGAGAAGACAGAGTTAAGCCCTAACTCTTCAGAATGTAGATACATCAGCATGTGTTAGGAGTTTGGCAATAGACAAACTGTGGAAGGAGCCTCAGTGTCCATTGAAAGATGAATGGATAAAGAAGCTGTGGTCTGTGTATACAATGGAATATTACTCAGCCATTAGAAACGACAAATACCCACCATTTGCTTCGACGTGGATGGAACTGGAGGGTATTATGCTGAGTGAAGTAAGTCAATCGGAGAAGGACAAACATTGTATGTTCTCATTCATTTGGGGAATATAAATAATAGTGAAAAGGAATATAAGGGAAGGGAGAAGAAATGTGTGGGAAATATCAGAAAGGGAGACAGAATATGAAAGACTCCTAACTCTGGGAAACGAACTAGGGGTGGTGGAAAGGGAGGTGGGCGGGGGGTGGGGGTGACTGGGTGATGGGCACTGAGGTGGGCACTTGATGGGATGAGCACTGGTTGTTATTCTATATGTTGGCAAATTGAACACCAATAAAAATGAATTTATAAAAAAATAATAAACATGTGAAAAGAAATAAAAAGGAGTACGTGCTTGCATTTGTGTATGTGTAGCAGTGGGGTGACGGCTGGTGATGGGTTTGAGCTGGGTAGGTGGGAGACCAGGCAATGCAGGAGAACTTAGAGGCTAAAGTAGGAAGGCTACCAGGCAGCATTACAAGTTGACTGGAGATGGGAGGGGAAATGGCACACTGCAAAATGATAAAATGTTTTCCAGGACACTCAGTTCACAGTGTGGTTTGGTGGTCACTCCATTGGGAGCAATTATTGATACTGTGATTGTGGACAACATTTCTAAAGAAGAGAGTGCAGATAGAGATGGAAAGGCTAAACACTTAGGTTTAGACCTTGAGAAACTCACATTTAGAGGTGAGGAGGACAAAGATGGGAATTGGTCAAAGAGTGTGAAGGGAAAAAAAAAAAGAGTGTGAAGGACAGCTAGGATATTGTTTCTGCGGTCAGTGCGGAGCAGAGAATTTCAAGAAGCAAAGGTAGCGTCTGCAGCACCAAACAATGCTGAGGGGCCTTAGAACTTGGTGCCTGGTGGCCTGGAACTGGTGGCCTGGAGAAGCTCAAGCAGAAGTGATGCTTAACAGTAGGGATTCAGGTAGTGTGTGGATGGAGCAGACACTAGGTCAATAATTGTGTACCACACACAGGGTGGAGGAACTTATTTGTTTATAAAGGAAGAATGAAGTAATACTGAAGAGACGCATTTATCCAATGAAGGTTTTTGTTGCTTTTTGCTTTGTTTAAATTAAAGCTAAGGAAAATGTGTGCTTATTTGTTCTCCATTCTCTCTCTGTGAGGGAAGAAAGCAGGAACTAAGAAACCATCACTGTGTTCACTCTGAGTCACCCCTGTCCTTGGTAAATAAGGATGTGAAGACACAAGAAGTTAAGCCTGTGATCAGTGGTTCAGACTTTCTAGGAGCTATCACTTAGATTATTTATTTATTTATTTATTTAAGTGTGTGTGGGGGGGAAGGGCAGACCCCAGGACCCTGAGATCATGACCTGAGCTAAAAGCAGACGCTCAACCAACTGAGCCACCTAGGTGCCCCTAGGAGCTATCACTTGGGAAGAAACAAACCCCAGCTTTCTAAAATTTTTGCTGAATTCTTGTCTTCTTGGCTAATTTTGTACTTTGGAATTTCAAGGGCAATGAAATTATTAGGGACTATACTCCCTCCCCAATTTCTGTGTTAAAATCTAATCAGTGTGATCAGTGTGATGGCATTTGGAAATAGGGCCATTGGGAGGTGATTAGATCATGAGGGTAGAGCCCCCATGATGAGATTAGCGCCCTTGGAAGAAGAGACTCAAGAGAGCTAACTAGTTCTCTCTTCCATGTGAGGACACGGTGAGAAGGTGGCCATCTACAAGCCAGGAAGCCCTTACCAAGAACTGAATCTGCCAGCACCATAATCTTGGACTTTCCAGCCTCTAGAACTATGATAAATGAATGTTTGTTGTCTAAGTCACCCAGTCTTTAGTATTCTATTGTAGCAGCCCAAATGGACTAAGATAGAAATTCAAGTTCCCCTATTCTGCAGCCCCAAGCAGCAATACTGTTGTCTCTCCATCTCTCTTAAATGTGAGTCTTTAAACTGTCCCAGTGTTCCCAGATTATGATCGGCTTTTTGTTGACAGGCTGTGCTGAGCATTGGCTCATTCATGGGGTAGACGGTTGTTTCCTGCTCTTCAGCCATGACAAATTGCTGACTGTTGGCATCACTGATGAAATAAGTAAGGGCTCTACCACCCCAGCTTCTATTACTTTTTAATATGAGTTACTTTAATAGAAAGACTTAAATGCTTCTTTCTATTGCTTTGCCTCAGCACTTCTGGGGTCATAAATTCTTCTCCCTTTTGTCTGCTATTACTAGCATATCAATCCTTTCTAGTTCTGTGAGCACTAAAATTGAAAGAAAACAAGGTTGTGGCTTTATGCATTTTTAATTTAACGAAATCCCAGCTTTGAAGTTGTGGAAACAATGCTCGTGGCACTTCAGGGTGGCTACCAGGAGAGCCTTTACAGAGCAAGGATCAATGGAAGCTTTGCAGGGAATCATTCCCACCCTTCGTCTTTGGGGGGCTCCCAGCTGACTTCATGTGTACTTCTTATGAATTCTAATCAGGTTGTAAATCTTCTGTACTCACCCCTCTTGTTCTATCTCCCCCTTGAGAACATATGGAAACTCATTGGGATGGGAGAGTTTGCACTCTCAGCCTTGGACAGGAATCCATACATCGTTTGGTTCATCCCTGGGACTCCAGGATGAAGTGTTTAGTTGGTTGGATGACAATGAAGGGAAAAGAGTATCTCCATTCTTAAAAATCTCTCTTTAAGTTAATTCCCTTTGAGACTTAGTTCCAGGGTCTCAAAGGCTATTAGGAAGTCCTTCCTCACCTCTAGCTCACACTCTATCCTCATGGAGAGAACCTATTCCCTAGAGGTGGAAAAAAGTACAAGTTGGCATAAAGCCCAAGAAAGAATGAAATAAAATGTCCCTTTAGGCATGGCCCAGAGGCATGATTAACACTATTGCTCATCAGCATAAAATATATTCAATTATGAGGGATTAAGAGGCTTGGGAAAGCAAAATGCTAAAGAAGATAAAATATGAGCATATTAGTGGAAAACAGTGCTACAGGACAGCAGAGGCTGAAGCTGCCTCCAGGGTAGAAGCGCCTGTCAAATGATGCTAAGGAAGTACAGCTACATACTCTACTGAGGGAGACTCCTTTCCAAATTCTAGATTCTTGAAAGGTTCTGTGCTGTTAGGAGGCCATGGTACAGTCTGCCAAACCTGGGTGCATTTACTCTGAAAAAGAAAATGCTTTGCAAAATTCTTCATTTTCTTTAGAGGAGTGGTTGCTGAAATTAATCACTCAAAGGGGCTCCAATATGGGCTGGCCACTGAAATGCCCCACAAGGAGGAACCACTTGGATAATTCTCACAGATTCTGTCCTATGGATTTTTATAGCTTACGTGGAAAAGAGAATGGGTGAAGCATGCTGTGCTTATGCAGCGGCAAGTGGGGCAAGGCCTTGGGTGGGTAGATGACAGCTTGCCAAGTAAAAGGTAGAGAATCAGAAGGACAACAAGAACCACTCTTCAGGATACAAAGGAGTGACCTCAGAACTAGGACAAGAATGCAACCAGTCAATTAGCGGGACAAGGATTTGTGACATCTTCTGTTTGTCCAACACTGTTACTCACCATGCCTTTAGTGATGCAGAGGTGAGCTAGCCTGAGCCCAGAGCTATGCTGGGCAGTGTGGGAATTGGCAGAGGGCTAGTGCTAGAGAAGCAGTGATGGGGACTCTTAGTCTTTCCATGAGGCAAGTTTTTAGACAATACCAGAGCAGAATTCCCAGAGAGAGAGCAGAGTACTCCAAGATTAGAGCAAATTGTTAGAGAACAGTGTTGTGGTTAGGAGAATGACCTTTAAAGTCAGAAGGACCTCAGTTTGAGCTCTGAATCTTAGACTTATCAGCTGTGTGACTTGAATGAGTTGCTTAACCTTCCTTTGTCTCTTTCTTCATGTATAGAATGGGAATCATAACTGCACTTATCTCTTAAAGCTATGGTGAGAGAGATGTTCATGTGTGTGAAGCTCCTAACACAGTGTCTGGTGCATGGTAAACACTGAGTGCATTTTTTATAAGTATTATCATCAGAGATGGAGCTGAGAAATGTGAGCAGAGAATATGAAAAATGGAAAGTGAGTAAAGTGACAGAAGCAAATGGCAGGGGATTCGACAGTCTTTCAGGAGCATTTGTCTGGCCTGGGGCTCTTTGTCTTAGATTAGGAATATCCCATTTCCCATGCTGTAGGGGTCTTCAAGAGGCTGCATGGTCCTGACAGCCTAGGTAGGGAAGCCAAACAAGAATAGAAATATAGGAATTCAGAAACTCAGTCTGAGTGACTCACCACATGGATTGGGATGGGTTGAGTTGGATTTATGATCAATGAGTAGTGTGTGATCAGGTCCAGAGACAATGACTTAAGTAGCATTGACAGATGTCTCAGTTACTTGTCCCCATCATGGCATGGAAAAAGTGAGCCCATTGACATCTAATTGGCCTTTCTGTTCCTTAGAAGCTTTCTATTTGGGCTGGTTTACAGAAGAATGGCTTAAAGACCTTTGCAAATAAGGTTCAAATGTATCTGCCTTCCCTCCTCACTTAGAAAGACTCAGAATGCAAAATGAGGGATACTCTCTTCATCCCAGGAGAATAGAAGGGTAGCTTTTTTTTTTTCTTTTTGCAAATCTAGTCTCTCAACTTCCTTTTAACAAAAACACTGTGAGGGTATCATTTGTATCACTTTATAACACATTCATTCCTTCCCTCATTTGACAAATATGTACTGAGCTTATGGTGAAAAGCACTGTGCTAGACCTCAGGGAAATGGCAAAGCAGCCATTAAGGATGTCATAGGGAACAAGTCTCCCTTAAAAGAGGGAGAGAGAGCAATACTGAATGTAGATGAAGAGCGGACCCCTTCCTCTCTCTGGGCTGTGTAGTCAACATACAGAGCAGGGTAGAGAAAAGGAATGGTGAGATTTGACATGGTATGGCTGCAAGATGATTAATAGGAAGTAGAATAAAAGGCATTGCAGAGAGATCTTTGAGATAATAAACACATTGTCTCTCTTGGTCCTTGTGTCTCCAGGTCATCTGAGCATCCAGCTCTGATACCAGCATTCAAAATGGTTTCTTTCCAGGTGTATTTCAATCACCTGGCCAAAGGCAGCAGTGGAACCAGGGAGGATCCTGTGCCCAAACCTATCCACCTCCTGAGCCACACCCATCAAGTGCAAAGCCTTCAACGCCTAGGTCACTGGAGGCCAGGCATTCTCTTGAAAACCATTTGGCTCAACAAAACAGAAGGCAAACTTGAGAGTGGGGAGGTTTTGTCAGAGGAGCTAAGAAATGGCAGTAATGGGATGTTTTCATATGCAGCAAAAGGGAAAATTATTCACACCTCTAAGGCTATGCTACCCTGTCATATGGGGACTATAGAGGAAAGTAACATAGGCAACAATATAGTTCGGGCCAGAAAGTTGGAATAGATACCCTGCCCCTAATAGGGGTCTATAAATATCTGCTGAATGGATGAATGAATTGCATATGCATGTACCATATTCTTCCAGCCTCAAGTTTTGATTTGGTTTCCATGGCTAGAGGCCAGATGCCTACTGGGAACTCTTCCAAATCACCAGTCTTGATCTTTTCTTAACTGCTCTCAGGGGAGCCAGAGAGTGATTCTGGTATTTGGCATGAGTAGTGTCACCCTGTGCCCTGAGAGAGCCAATGCACTACTCATACTGGCCTGAGGTCCAGGTGCCCGCTGTGCAGAGCCTACCACCCAGATGGTATAGGCTCAGATTCCAGTCCACTTGGAAAGGTCAGATCCTGCCAACTCCATCTCCAAGGGGATGGTCTGTATAAACCCACATGCCAAACTACCCACGAGTTTGCCAACCAAAAGATGACGAGTGGTCTTGTCCTGTAAGCCCCACCTACAACAGGCAGCAGATGGGGAACTGGGACAGGGGGTAGAGAACAGCTGGATGACATTTGCTGTATAATAGCTCTTGAAGGGTTTGAAAATCATTGTTTAATTTGCCTTCTCACTTTCTCATGTAAACAAATGTCCTATATCAGGGATGTGGAAGTCAGAAACTTTGATGATTGAAACTAATCCTTACAGCCTTTCCAGCCTTCTTCCTGACAGCCAATACACACACGCAGGCACCTGCACGCACACACATGCACACACCCAGACACACATGGACATATTCGTGCACATACAAGCATTCTCCTCCATCAACAGGGCAATGCTGCTAACTGTGAACCTAAGGCTTTATTTTGTTTATTGTACATTGAAGGCCTTGCCAGAGGCCTGGGTTTTCTCTCTGAAGTCTCTTTTGAAAATTAAATCTGGCTCTTTGGGGCTGCAACAGGAAAACTGAATTTGAGATACAGTAATTCTAGATATTTATATCCTTCCGTCATTTGCTCAGTTGGTCTTCTGCAGCTGTGGTCTGTTAGGGATTATCACACCAAAAGGAATAACAGAAATACTCATATTAAATAAGAATTTTTTTTTCTCCGTTTATTTCCCTGGCTCTAAATAGCCACTTGGAGGGAGGGGAGCTCTGCCATAGGAGAGGATCTCAGGGGCCAGGAACAGTTGCCCTGGAGCTGGGGAGCCAGCCCCGTCTGGAAGAAGGACAGAGAAGGGAGCCTAGAAAAGCTGGAGCTGGATTCTGGTCCCCAAAGTTCCTACTGAGGAGAGAGGAGAGTTTCTGCTGATGGCTCTATACAGAAGAATTTCAAGCCCCATTCTGCTTTCTTGAGTGCCTAGTTTTAAAGGCCAAGTATTCTATGGTCTGGGCAATCCATTACCTACTTTCTTCATTGCTTTTGGATATATTCCTTTGGGTCCCACAGGGAAATTGGAGACCTCAAGGACTCCTGATACCCCTGTTGTGACATCAGGGAGCATTCCTTCTTAATGGCAGGAAGGGCAGGTAGTTACCTGACTGTGGGCTAAGACCCCTGAAGGCCCCTGAGGCCCATAAACAGCCCCTGGATTCAGTTCTAAGTCACCTTGAGGTGCATAAATGCTCAGAGGCTATGTTTCCATTTGCCTTATGACTCCAATTAGTGTTCCAGGATCTTAGGTTGGAGGTGTTTCACAAGTTCCTTGACTCTCTTTTGCAATAATCCCTCAGTCCAGGCAGGAGTTCATTCTTCCCTACCAGAGAAAAGAAAGATGGAAAAAGGACAAGACTTTTCTTCTCTTTAAAAGCTGTGCCCTTTCAATTGAGAGCCACTTACTCCAGCTCTCTGCAATGTGGTGAAATTTCCCCCAAGCTAGCCCATCGTGTTCTGGGAGCTCAGCATAAAAATTACAGCTGCCTTTGAGACCGCCTGACCCTGATGCATCAAGCCCTGGAGTGAGGCCAAACCACCACTTAAAATGACAATCCTGTACAAAGTGGCACAATGACATGTTAAAAATATATAGATGGATATAGATGTAATATGAAAATATATATTTTTCCTGCTCTCACCATCAGAAGCAGGCATGTTAAAGGTATTAACAATTGGTGTTCCTCTCTGGAGGGATCCTCTAGTTATGGGCTTTGGAACCCAGACAGGAAGAGTGAATCATGCAGCAATGCAAAATTAATTCAGACTAAAAGAAATGATGCAGCCGAAGTAACTGGGATGGAGAGGCCCAGAGGGCAGGAAGTGTCTAACCTGCCTCCTGCCCTGTCCTCCTCAGCTCTCTGTGGGAGAGGAGAAGCTTTGTTTGAAGGGGACAGTTGCTGCGGGACCCAGAAGCTACCAGAAGCAGAGTGAGTTGGCACATCCTTTCATTCTGGGGAGGAAATCTCTGTGCAATGGCCAAGCCTCCACATGGCTGTCTCTGACTTTGTAGGGCACCTGGAAGTCCGTGGAAAGGTTGGCATGCCTACACTGAAGGCACAGATGTGATTCCCACCCTCCTACCCCCTCGGGGCTGGCTCCAGACACACAGAGGTAGAGGTGACTCAGACAGAGGTCTTAGGTACCTGTCCATTGCAGATGCCTCTCCTCTGCTAGGGGGATGGAAATTTCCCAGACTAGATTTCTTCCTTAGGGGTGGGAAAGATAGAAGCAGCCTTGACTTTGTTTCCAGATTTCAATTTCCTAGAATCTGCCCCCAAGCGTAATTACTAGGTTGTTTTGTGTTTTGTTTTTGTTTTTGTTTGGTTTGGTTTGTTTGTTTTTTCCAAAATAGCTCCTCAGTTCAGACAGGAGAGAGAACCTTTTGGTCCCTTCCTGTTTAAGAACAGAAGATGATTTTTGTATTCTTAAAATACAGTACCTTGCCATTGCAAACTACCAGCTCTGGCTCTTCGTAGTGTGATGTGAAATTCCTGGTACTGACAGCCTCATGGAAAAAATTTCCAAAGTAAAAGAGTAATTTGGTAACAAGCTCAGTGTTCTCCAGCCCCTTCTGGGCTCACTGGCAACCACACTGCAGCTTTCTCTATGAGCTCCAGCATTTACTGCTCTCTCTCTCTCTCTCTTTTTATTTTTATTTTTATTTTTTATTTTGGAGTTCTAATGTCTGCCTTTTTTTGAGCTTTTAAATTGAGATACAACAGTAAAGTGTACACTAATTTACCCATAGAATTCAGTGAATGTTTACATCAGAATATCTACATAATCCCCACCCAGATCACATTGTCGGACCCACCCAGTACCGTCACCCACCGGTCCACACCAGCCCCTCCCCACACAAGTGTAAGTAACCTGGTCTTTCACATCTATTGCTGTAGGTCATATTTGCCCATGCTAGGATTTTACCTGAATCGAATCATCCAGTCTACTCTGTTGTGTCTGTTTTTTTCATTCAACATTATGTTTTTAAGATTCATTCATGGTGTTGCATGTGTCAGTAGATTTCTTATTTTACTGTTCTGTAGTACTCCATTATGTAAATATATAGAATTTATCTATTCCCCTGTTGATGAGTAGTTGGGTTGTTTCTAGTTTGGGCTAAAATGGATAAAGCTGCTCTGAACATTCTTTTACATGGTTTTCTTTCTTTTTTCTTTCTTCTTCTTCCTTTTTTTTTTTTTTTTTTTTTGTGAACATGTACTCTTATTTCTTTTGGCTATCTAAGAGTAGAATTACTGAGTCATAGGTTATGTGTGTGTTTAGCTTTAGTAGATACTTTTTCAACTGTGTTTCAAAGTGGTTGTAACAGCTGACACTCCTGCCAGCAGCATTCCCTCTATACCCTCTGTAGCACTTGGGTTTGTCTGTCTGTAAACAACTTACAGTTGTTTATACATGTAGTTGCTGCATGCTTACTTATCTGGGGCCCCTTCCGCCTTAGCCACACCTTAAATTCCTCAAAACATACCATGCAAGGATTAGGGTAACAACTCCCCTGGGCTATACTAATGTTAAAACTGTAAGTCTCATGTCTTGGGAGCCCTCTAGTTCCAGGCAAAGTGGGATGGTTGGTTATCCTAAATGTTATATAATGGAAAGGAAGGAGGCTTTGGCAAGGAACTGAGCTTGTTTGAATCCTGCTTCACCCACTAGCAGTATGAAATCAGTCAAAGGAAAGATTAATGGACAGATGGATAAATATGCGGAGAGCAAATACAATAAAATTTTAATGGTACAACCTAGGTGGTAGGTATATAGGTATTAACTGCAAAATCCTTTCAATTTTGCTGTGTGTTTGGAAATACTAATAATTAAATGTTGAGGGGAAAAACAATAGGAATAATGCTGCTTGCTGTAGGAGGGGCCCTATTTCTTTCCTGTCCTGGATCAGCTAAGGAGAACAAATCTCCTCATCATTCAGGTCTTCACACACATTGCAACTGCTCCACCCAATTCCTGTTTCCTAAAAACCTTTCAGGAGAAGAGAACAAAGGAGTAAATAGCAAATAAGAGCAAACGAAGAGAACTTGTCTTTAAATTCCAGCAGTCATATTGCTTTGGTCAGAGTTGTCTTGTGAACAGAGCAGGAAGCTTGGAGTCACATCTCCTGCCTCTCTGTCCCCCTTCCCCATTGACCTCCCACCAGCCTCAAGTAGAATAGGCTGGACCATTACACATGACCTGATGCCTTCTTGAGCCATATTCTCCAGCCTCTCTGCTTCTAACTTTTCTGTCATCGCTTGCAAAGCCGACTTACTTTTATCCTCTTTCAAAGCCATCTCTTGTTCCCATAGCAACTTACTGGGGGTCTTCTATCACCATGGGAACATGGCTGCTGGGTTTAAATACACCTTATCACCACAGCATTAAAAAATAAGGGGAGCGAGGGAGATGGGTTGTCAAGGAAACAGAATTCAGGTCTTCTCCATGAGAGATAGGCTGAGAAAAGGAAGTACTGTCGGCAGTTTAGAACCAACACCACACCCAATCCTGGTGCTGCTGGGATAGCCATGCATTCATTGTGCGGATTCTGTGTGTGTGTGTGTGTGTGTGTGTGTTTGTGTGTGTCTCTGTTTGCATATGTGTGCACGTGCATGTTTGTCTGCTTTGGCCATCTGAAGAACCTCATAGGAATGCACATTGGAGATTTTAAGGATCTCAGAGAAAGCTCTCACATCTTAGCCTGAGAGTATAGGAGTGGCATGGTCTCTCTCATTCTCTCTCAGTCTCTCTCACATACACATACATACCATGAGCAGGTCACAATAGAGCACCTTTCTTGTCATCAGGAGGGTAGAAATTTCATGGTGTGCAGCCCAGGAAAACCAAACCAAAAGAGAGACCTGAAGTATAGAAGAAAAAGGCATAGAAAGAGTACATGTTGGGAAATATGAATGACATGAATAAAGAGTGTACCTGAAAAAGGTTGGTACCATTTCTTCTGGGTCCTCTATTATTTCTTGAGGGAAATGGGACACTCATTGGTCCCCTACTTTGTCAGAGGGTTAGTTGGTGAGTATTGAGGGCACCTACCTTTCTAATCACAATGGACAGGCAAAGGAAGGTGCTTGGCCCCTTCCCAGTGGGGAAGAAGGAGAACTCTTGGAAGACACATGGCAGATTCCCAGTCACATGCTTCCAAAGACCAGAAGTACACAGTATAGGTATCCCCTGCTTTCTAAAGGTTTGTTTTAGGCCACTTCACTTTTGCAGGAGACCTACATCAGTACCTGCTTTTGCTAACCAAAAGAACTCCAAAGACAATTTTCACTTTTTAGAAAAAAGCCGCCATTGCCATACTAATGTAGGTCTTCTGTAAAAGCAAAGTGGCCTAATGGGAACTTCCAGAAAGTGGAGAATAATCTTTGTTTCATGCCATTTTGGCTTATGAACGTTTTCCTAGGAACACTCTACTTTCAGAGAGTAGTGGAAACCTGTACTGGTATAGTGAAGTGTAATCAATGTGGCTGCATACATATTCAGAGAAACAAAGATTAAAAAACAAAACAAAACATCTCATTAACCTCTATGTCATTACTACCCAAGTGCCTGAGCCTTTATGCACATCTTAAAATTTTGTCTTCCAGGAAGAAATATGAACAAACCTGTCCCAGGAGCAGCTGATGGTTTTTCCACCTTTCCAGTGGCTTCGCAGGTTCTCAGACTGTCCTCTGGTTGCTCAGAACTACCCATGGTGGGCAGCCCCGGTGGTTCAGCGGTTTAGCGCCACCTTCAGCAAAGGGCCTGATCCTGGAGACCTGGGATGGAGTCCTGTGTCGAGCTCCCTGCATGGAGCCTGCTTCTCCCTCTGCCTGTGTCTCTGCCTCTCTCTCTCTCTCTCTCTCTCTCTCTCTCTGTCTCTCTCTGTGTCTCTCATGTATAAATAAATAAAAAATCTTAAAAAAAAAAAAGAACTACCCATGGTGACGTCCTACCCAGCTAACCCTCCTTTTCATGTCCAGTTCCACAGCCCCTGCCATCTTATTATGCCAGAGTTTGCCTCTTCTCCCACAGTCATGAGCAGAGGAAAGAGGAAAGGGCTCTTGTCTTACGAAATTCTGGGTTTGAACTGCAGGCCCATCACTACCTAGACTTGTGAACTTGGAAGACTATTTTATTTAAGTTTCTATTTCTAAAATAAATTCACAAGATGGTTTTAAGGATTAAAGAAGATAATGAGCATAAAAGCATTCTGCAAACTCTGTGCGCTATGCACTGACAAGGACGGAGTTCATGGAGTCCTGAACTAATAATGGGGAGCCTTGGACCATAGGAGTGATTCTGAGGTGGCCAGATCAGGGATGGGATGTGGGCCTTTCCAGCTATGAGCCGGTGGAGGGAAAGAGCCACATCCTCAGGACCCAGTGCTGTGCTGGGTTCATAAGAAGCTCAACAGCACCTGCTGATTGACATGTCAGGTACTATTTCCTGGGAC
The DNA here is from genome assembly GCF_048418805.1 of Vulpes vulpes. Classification (NCBI taxonomy): domain Eukaryota; kingdom Metazoa; phylum Chordata; class Mammalia; order Carnivora; family Canidae; genus Vulpes; species Vulpes vulpes. Next base: position 121,681,648 of record NC_132791.1, on the reverse strand, counting down.
ATCTGGTGTCCTCCACATGCTCCACATGGTGGGTGGTAGCATGGCCATACCCACCGGACAAGGCCTCTTCAGCAGTGGGAGTCAGAGTGCCCAAGTCCAGAGTGAGCTGAGCCAGCTCTGTGGACCAGCTGCAGCAGGAGGGCAGGAGGGTTGTGAATTTTAAGTGTCTCCAGGACAGATATGATTCATAGTCTGCTGCCAGGAGAGGACCTTTCTGCAGCTCTCGACTCCATTATCTTGGGCTCACTCCTCACCCTGGCCACTGCCCCATATTCTCCTCTTAACACTTGTCCACTTGGCAGGCCAGCCCAGTAATAGCTCCAAGAGAGACAGATAGTCAGTTCCTCTCCAGAAAGAACCAATTATTTATAACCTCACCTGGAGTTTTATGAAAGGCCAAAATGGCAAGAGGACTGCTACCTCCTGCTGCCACCTGGGTTGCTTCTTCTGAGGATAGAACCTAAGCCTGGTATAGGCTAAATTAGAGCAAGGGGTGGGATGTGGGATGCGGTGACAGGGAGGTGGAAGGTAGATGCAGGATGCGAGCCACAGGATACAGGAGTGGGATCAGGAAGTCACTCACCACCAGACTTCCAAACAAGGCTATGTGTACCTACTAGGCGCATGTGGCTTTGTGCCTAGAGCAAAACCACAAGGTATACATACATTGTACTCCCTGATAAATAATCTAAAACACCTCTTTATATAATACAATGAAAAAGGATATATTTCAATGTAAAGTGTCATTTTTGCATGAATTGTTAAGAAAACAATTATTCGGACTTACAATTTTTTTTATTGCTGCTTTTTATTTTTCTTGCTTCTCAGTCCCCAGGTATTCTTCTAGAGCCCTGGAGGTATGACTTTGCTCTCTTCTGCCATTTGGGTATTTCATTCAATCATCCATTCATTCATTTGTTAAATATTTATTGAGTGATAATGATGAGTTAGGAGCAAGAAATCCAGCAGGGGACAAAACATGCATAAAAGTAGAGTTCATGGAGCTTATACTCTGGGGAAATCTTTGAAAACATTGATAAACCAAAATTCTCTCATTTGTGTTTGAAGATCAGGCCATGGTAAATGGTGACCTTTCTTTTCTCTCACCAAATCTGCAAGCAGATATTAGATAAGCAACGGTTGCTTGTTGAACAAATGACTGAATGACGAATGGTTTTCTACGTTGGATGAGGCAGCCGGCTGACTGGCTCACTCCCAAGTACTCTCCAACCTGACTCTATGCCTCTCTCCCCTGTGCTCCATGGACATGGGCAGTAGCTACTCTTGGCTCAAGAGGGGTTTCTAGAGCTCCTTTCCACTTGTTTCCTTTAGAGTCTTGTGCCTTGATCTTTTAAAGTCAAAGTCAGCTTCCTCCTGGAGGCTGGGCAGTCCATGAGCCTCCAAGTCATCCCTTCAACCTTGTCTACCTTTCCTTGACCAGTCAGGCAATGGAAGGAGCCCTTTGGGACCTAGAATCTTAAAAAAAAAAAAAAAAAAAAAAGCTGATAGGAGCTGGAGATGAAAAGAGAAAATTAAATATTTCTCTCCCAGTCCTATTTTGGCACCAAATGTCATTGCTTCAAACATGGTGGAAGCCCAGCAAAGGCTCTGATTAGGAAGCACAGCAAAAGCAGCATGGTTCCTAATCAGAGATGTTTAGAACTTCAGCTCTGAAAGGTAGCGTCCAAAATGACTCAGCCCAGAAATAAGGAAGGGGGTATATGGTATCTTTCCAGTCTTGTATCTAACCAGTGGATAGACCTTCCATGTGGATATAGGGAATAAAAGTGACAAGAAGAATGTCCTGGGCATCTGAGAAATTGGGTTTGGCATGAGAGTAGAAGGCTCCAGGTAGGCCATGTCCCTGTGGTGTGACCATCCCTATTGCTTCCCTTGGAAGGATGTGTATGTATACTGAGTGTGCATGTGTGTATCTGTGTCTACATGTGTGTGCTTGTGGGGGGGGGTGAGTAGGTGTGTGTAGCATTCACAGCACTCCTGCCATGTGCAGTTTAGGCATGTTAGCATATATTACACATTTAAGCCTTTTAACAATTCATTCAGAGGACATGAAACTGTTACTATTTGAGAGTCAAGGAAACTGATTTTCATGGGGGTAAAGCAAGTCTCTGGTCTAGGGCATCATGATGCCTCTCTCCTTTAGTGTCCACATAGCATGGGCTTTAAGGGCAGAGTAATTCAAATTCCCAACTCCTTCTAAGTGAGACAGGTACCTTGATCTAAGAAGACCTGCTGCCAGAGAGACTAACCATCAGGCCCACTGCAAACAGCTGTGGAGCTGTAAGTGCTCAAGAAATCTCTGGGTTCTGGGAAAGGAGACAAAGTTCATCCTATACCCTTAAAAGAGCTGCTGCACTACCAGTGGCATCCCCCTCCTTCCGCCCCCCCCCCCCCCCCCCCGCAACTACTGAGCTCCTCTGCATGCAGGCCTTGAGCCCACGCCAGTGTCCCAGGCTGCTACGTGACCATCTCTCACATTAAGTGTTCAGGCATTCCAGAGCTGGCTTCCCGACCAAAGATTTAGCAGAGATACCTCCTCCAAGCTCCCAGAACCACTGGCATGGAAGCCCCACTCAGCACCAGGGAGATATTATTCCTCTCTTTTCCCCTTTCCAGGTAATTTATCACCCAGAAACAGGGTTATGGAGAGATGTTTAACGTGGAAATGACTCTTGTGGGGAACTGGAGGAATAAACCTGTCCCTAAGGTGCCGTGTCTCATTCTGGCTGGAGGGGAGGGACAAGGAGCGGGGGAGAGAGGCAGGGAGGTGGTGAGGCAGGAAGGGGAAAACCTGAATGAATGGCAAGAGGCCCTGCAGAGAAACTGTCAGTGTGTGTATGCTAGGTGAGGAGCTGGAGCCCTGGGAAGGTGTGTCAAGCTTCCTTCTTACTTAGAAGCTGAATGGTCCCTAAGTATTTCTGGTGAGTTCTCTGCCACTCCGTGATCTATGTATTTCAGAAGCCCGGGCCCTACCCTGGATGTCCTGGAGATAGGGGAGCAAGATCTTTTTTTTTTTTTAATTTTTATTTATTTATGATAGTCACAGAGAGAGAGAGAGAGGCAGAGACACAGGCAGAGGGAGAAGCAGGCTCCATGCACCGGGAGCCCGATGTGGGATTCGATCCTGGGTCTCCAGGATCGCGCCCTGGGCCAAAGGCAGGCGCCAAACCACTGCGCCACCCAGGGATCCCAAGATCTTATAGTACCAGGAGCCCTGGGTTTCTGCATGACTCTCTTGAGCTGAGGCTGGGGCAGAAATGCAGTGATATTACACTGGGCCCTGGATTAGCCTTGAGGCCACAAGGGAAGAGAAGAGTGTGATTGTCTAGGACAGAAACAAAACCTTGTTGCTGCAAGAGACAGGGGATTGAAAAGGTTGGCGTTTCCCCTTAGGGTTTCCAGGATCCAATTTTTTTTTAATTGAAGTATAGTTGACACACAATGTTACATTAGTTTCAGGTGTACAACATAGTTGTTCATACTCTATACTTGGTGTTATACTCACCACAAGTATAGCTGCCATCTGTCACCATGCAATGCTATTACAATATCATTGACTATATTCCCTATGCTGTACCTTTTAGCCTTGTGATTTATTAATTCCATAACTAGAAGTCTGTACCTTGCCACCCTCTTTACCCATTTAAAGATTTTTTTCACTATTTTTATTTTTTGAGAGAAGAGTGTGTGTGAGCAGACAAGGAGGGCCAGAGGGAAAGGAGGAAAGAGAATCTTAAGCAGGCTCCATGCTCAGTGCAGAGCCTGACACAGGGCTCGATCTCATAACTCTGAGATCATGACCTGATGCAAAATTAAGAGTTGCATGCTTAACTGGGTGAGCCACACAGGCACCCCTCCCCTTCACCCATTTTACCCACCCGCACTCTCTCCTCTCTGGCAACCATTTATGGTTTGTTTCTGTTCTGTCCGTTCATTTTCTTTTTGAAATTCTACATAAAAGTGAAATTATAATGGTATTTGTATATCTGACTTATTTCACTTAGCATAATAAGTTATAGGTCCACCCATGTTACATATGGTAAGATCTCTTTTTTGTGTCTGAGCAATATTCCATTGCATACTACATCTTCTTCTTTATCTGTTCATCTATGGATAGATACTTGGGTTGCTTCCATAATTTGGCTACTGTAATTAGTGCTGTAGTAAACAAAGGGATGCATATATCTTTTAAAATTAGTGTTTAGTTTTCTTTTGATAACTACCTAGTAGTGGAATTACTGGGTCATATTTCTATTTTCAATTCTTTGAGGAACCCCATACTATTTTCCACGGTGGCTGCGTTAGTTTACATTTCCACCAACAGTGTAAGAGATTTGGTTCCCCTTTCTGTATATCCTCACCAACACTTGTTATTTTTTGTCTTTTTGATACTAGCCATTCTGACAAGTGTTAGGTGATACCTCATTGTAGTTTTGATTTGCATTTCTCGACAATTAGTGATAATGAGCATCTTTTCATGTGTCTACTGACCATCTGTATGTGTTCTTTGGAAAAATGTCTCTTCGGGTCCTCTGCCCATTTTTTAATTGGATTATTTGTTTTTTGAGTGTTGAGTTGTGGAATATATATATATATATATATATATATATATATACATACACACACACACACACCTCAAGATATATATATATATATCTATCTTACATAATATATTATATATATAATATTATATATATAATATTAACCTTTTATCAGATTATCATTTACAAATATCTTCTCCCATTCAGTAAGTTGTCTTTTTATTTTGTTGTTGATTTCCTTCGCTGTGCAAAAACTTTTTATTTGGGTTGTCCCAATAGTTTGTTTTTGCTTTTGTTTCCTTTGCCTGAGGAGACATGTCTAGAAAAATGTTGCTAGGGCTGATGTGAAAAAGATTACAACCTATGTTTTCTTCTAGGAGTTTTATGGTTTCAGATGTCACATTGAGATCTTTATTCCATTTTGAGTTTATTTGTGTGTTTGGGGTAAGGAAGTGGTCCAGTTTCCTTCTTTTGTATCTAGCTTTCTAGTCTTCCCAGCATGATTTATTGAAGAGACCATCTTTTCTCCAGTGTATATTCTTGCTTCCTTTACCATAGATTAATTGACCATATAATTGTGGGTTTATTTCTGGGCTCTCTATTCTGTTCCACTGACCTATGTATTTATTTTGGTGTCAGTACCATACTGTTTTGATTACTATAGCTTTGCAGTATATCTTGAAACCTGGGATTGTGCTACCTCCAGCCTTGTTGTTCTTTCTCAAGAATGCTTGGCTATTCTGTGTCTTTTGTAGTTCCATACACATTTTAGGATTATTTGTTCTAGTTCTATAAAAAAATATCATTGATATTTTTATAGAAATTGCACTGAATCTAGGTTGCCTTGGGTAGTATGGACATTTTAGCAATATTAATTCTTCCAATCCATGAACATGGTATGTCCAGGACCCAATTCTTGCCTCAGTTTCCCTTAAGTCCATTTCTACCCAGTTTTGTTGAAGAGGAACCTATCATTCTGCTGCTTTTCATAATAAGAAGAAATACTCAATCTTTGCTAATAAAGTAACTCCCTGCATTTTGTCTTCTTTTCCATTGTTACAGATGGACTGGTACTAGGCTGAGGTGCTATTTCTTGCCTCTAGCATAAAATATAAGGGGCACCAAAAGATTCAGTAATCAAGGTAAATGATATTTTAATAGAGATTTTAAAAAATCAAAATCAATGCAAAATATCTCGAAGAACAAAATATCCAAAATTTAAACAAAGACATGAACAGTATTGATTTCCTTTTCACCTCAGGCTCCAATAGGGTTCAGCACAACAAAGCATATAGATAAGCATTCAAGGCTCTTAGCACCAAGAGGTCCAATGGAAAACAGGACAAACATACCCCCAACCCCTCACTAGTGGAACTTCCAATCCTAGTGGAACAGAGAAACAAAAAAGAAAACATCAAAGGTTGATAGTTGTAATCGGTGAGACAAGTAGGATTTGGTGGTGGTGAAGGTTCAGACAAGATTATCTGGGTATATGACGCTCTGCTAACCTTGAAGGATGGGAAAGGGCCACCTGTTGTGGGTTGAATTGCATATCTTCAAAATTAATATCTTGAAGCTCTAACCTCCCGTCCCTTAGAATGGGCCCTTATTTGGAAATAGTGTTGAAGATGTGATTAGTTAATATGAGATCATCCTGGAGTGTGGTGGGTACCTTAATCCAATATGCCTGGCTGCATCCTTCCAAAAGGGGGAAATTGAACCCAGACTATCCACATAGGGAGAATGACCTAAGTAGATGAAGACAGTGATCAGGCTGTCTTCTCTAGGCTAAGAAACATTAAAGATTGCTGGCAAACTACCCAAAGGTAAGAGAGAAGCCTGGAACAGATTCTCCCCTCAGAGGAACCTACCTGCTGGCACCTTGATCTTGGACTTCCAGCCTCCAGAACTGTGGGACAGTAAATTTTTATTGTTTAAGACCCCCCAGCCTGTGGTACTGTGTTATGGTGGCCCCAGCAAACCCAATATACTAGCCATGCAAATAGCAATGATAATAGACATCTAGAGAAAGTGAATAGTATAGAAGGCCCTTACTCAGCAATCTTTGTCATTGGCAGGGAGGTGACACTGATCAACTAGGATTCTCATGTCCAATTTAAGCTTACTTTTACTTGTCTTCTCTCATACCTGCATCACCTCTCACACAGGTTCTCTCTCATCAATAAAACCATAGGAGCCTGGAGAAAATATCTAATGGTGATTAGGCATGGTTATTCATGCCTAAGCTGGTCTTTCTTACCACAGAAACCCTGCCAGTAGGTGGATAAAGAGTGACCAGAAGTTAGAGGTCAGAAGTCAGCAATAGGGGTCCCTGGGACTGGGGGGAACCATGAGAAAGGTCTTTTCTTCCAGTCCCCAAAGTGAAGCATGCGGAGCAGTACCACAGACAGCAGGATTTGGACCTGAAATTACTCCACAGGGTTCAGGGAGGAATTTTGACAAGACACTGCACATCTTTGGAGCAGGCAGTCTGTTCCGTCTCTACAATAAAACAGAATTTTTTTTTTTCAGCTGTTCTGAAGTCTGTTACTTCTGCCTGGGATCCTAGAACCACTGTGTTTTTTATCTCTCTCTTCTCAGCATGGACTGCAGATCCCCAGCCTAGAAGCCCTGCCCTGCCTCTCTCTGAACACTGGGGGTCCAGGGAAGCTGCACCCACCTGTGGGTAGCTCCAAGAACTGTTGCATATGTGGATGTGTGTGTGCACAGCAGAGTGTGGGGAGGAGCAGCCTCTTCTGATCTCCTTGAGGGGGACACCAGAGAGTTGATTTATAGTCTCAGGGGAGATTACCTCATCTTTTGACTTGTAAACAGGTAAAAAAGGAAGGGAACTATAGATTTTCCTTCAGCAACAACTCTCTTGCTCTGCTCCTCCAGTAAACAGTACACCCAGATTGGAAGCATCCCACATAATGTATCATCCCACTTTAGAAGCTTCCTGTAACAACAAATATTATACTTGAATTGGATTCTATTATACTGAACTCCACTCTGGCTCCAAATTCTCTTTCAACAGTGGAATTTTGCATTGTTATCAGCCACATTTCCAGATCCCACACTGGAGTTTGCATTTGGTTTTCAGCTCTACAACTGACCAGCAACGTGATCATAGGCAAGTCATTAAAAACTCTTTGATCCTGAGTTCTGTCTACCATAACTTGGAGACTTTCAGTGTGGCTGTCCTAATTCCTCATGGCTACATTGGGAAACAATAAGGTTATTTTGTAAAAGTATACTGTAAACTATAAAAACCCCATCTAATGTTAGCTTATTCTTGGTGGACATCGATCATAATTGGAGAAGCTCTTTGGACTCTCTGATTATGTGGGGTGACAGTTTGAAATCCAGTCTGACTTGGATAATTCATCTTTTTTGTTTTCTGGGATCCAATAGTCCACTTTCTCCCAGTAACCTTGCATTTTCCTACCAGTTAACTGGGAAGTCTGTTGTACTCACCTTCCTTTGACCTTTGCCTCATTTTTCTTTTGCCTCTCCCCAGATAATTCTGGGAACAAATAATAGAGGTCATATAATTTTGGTGACCATCTGATTTATCAATGCTAGATGAAGAGGAGGAGTCAAGCAGTATACTCAGTGCCAAGTTAGAAGTTGAGGAAAGCTTACTTTATCAAAAAGCTTCTCAGTGTCCATGCATGGTCCACACATACATCTGAAGGTCCTGAGAGCTCACAAGAAGGGTAGATGAGGTGGGCAGGGCTGAGCTGGAGGCAAAGGTCGCACTACTAGACTTCTTCCTCTTCCTTTATATTCTGAAACTTATTGTGGGATGTGTTATTTAGAGATGGCAAAGGAGGGAGCACCTGCAAAATGTTGTAATGAGAGAAAAACATTGAACATGTAACTCTAAGATACTTTTAGTCAAGATTGGAGACACCCAGAGGCTGCTTCTATGATGCCAGCATATTGGCCATGAATCTTTAAGTTAAACTTTTCACCTTCATGTACCTCTAGTGGGAGTGGACTTGTGGAGGCATTCTGGGGAGCAATCAGGCATGGCTTCATCAAATTAAGTATACACATACCCTCTGACCCATTCATTCCAGTGCAAGAGATATATTGCAAAGGGGGCATGCATGCTCACAACAGTTATTTGTGGTGATGGCCAGGAGTTAAATGCATCTTGGGCATCCATTCCTGAGAGAATGGGAAGGTAACATGTGGTAGATGTATGCCATGGAAGCCTCTGCAGCAGTTAGAAGCCGTTGATTAGATGTGAACATAACAACATAGATGAATCTTAAAAACAGAGCTCATGAAAAGTAAGAACGAGAATGAGATCTATAACACAACATTTACACAAATTAAAAATGAATGCATACAAAACAGTACCCATTTGCATTAATACATACAAATAAACTGATATAGATTGAACCATTAGAATGACTGACTATAGGGATGGGATTGGGGAAGTGAATATGTGAATAGAAGAGAATAGATACATAAAATAAGAGAGGGGGTTTAATGGAAAAATATAAGAAGTACAATTTACTCAATCTTCTCCACCTGAGGTCCAAATTAAATAAATGAGCAAAAATATGAAATCTGCTAAGTTTCTAAGTTAGTTTGGGCTCTGCAGTTTGTATAGTTCTCAATGACCCAGGGGGCCTCTATTAAAATATGAGAATATTTGTTGAATTAAATAAAACAAAAAAGAACAATCTGTTCTATATTGATTTCTAAGTTGGGTCTTACACAAATCCCTATTGGTCCCCATGGCTGCTCAACCTTTCTTATATTTTTCTCTTGGATAACCCCTAGTGTTACTCCTGGTGAGCTTTCTTAAACTCACAACTCTATCCTCTGTTCTGTCTTCTTTATTCTCACCTGAGCTCATCTATACCTTCCTGGAGGTCAGTATCATCTGTTCCAGTTAGGGCTTTTGATTGCAAACAACAGAAACTGGCCATTTTGTCTTTAGCAAGACAAGAGATTTATAAGGATGTGGAGACCAATAGAATCCACAGGAAGATGGAGGAGCGAGCTCGGAAAATAATCAGAACTCAAATCTGGTCTAGAGGGTTGGCTGCAGGAGGGATATGATTGGATGCTCCCAGGGCTGCTGCTTCTGACACTATTGCCATCCCTGCAGGGCACTAGTGCTGGACAGCTGACCAGCCATTAGGGACTGTGGTAGCTAGTTCCCCAAATGGCTCCTGATGATCTTCACCCCTTGGTTCTCACACCACTGGCAGTCCCTGTCTTTTTTTTTTTTTAATTTTTATTTATTTATGATAGTCACACACACAGAGAGAGAGAGAGAGAGAGAGAGAGAGAGAGAGAGGCAGAGACACAGGCAGAGGGAGAAGCAGGCTCCATGCACCGGGAGCCCGACATGGGATTCGATCCCGGGTCTCCAGGATGGTGCCCTGGGCCAAAGGCAGGCGCCAAACCGCTGCGCCACCCAGGGATCCCTGGCAATCCCTGTCTTAACTGGATAGGGCCCTCCTGTGTCTCCAGTGGGATATAATGGAAATGACAGTGTGTGAATCCCTGGAGACATCATGGTTTTGCCTTTCTTTTGGATTATTTATTCTGGGGAAAACCAACTGCCATGCCATAAGGTCACTCAAGAAGCCCTTTGGAGCAGTCCTTGTAGAGAGGAAATGAGGCCTCCTGCTAATAGTCAGTGAGGAACTATGGCTCCCTGTTAATAGTCCTGTGAGTCAACTTCCTTAGGAGTAGATCCTAAACCCCAGTCAAGCCTTCAGGTGATGCCGTCCCAGCCAAAATCTTGCCTAAAATCTCATGAGAGATCTTAAGCCAGAACCATCCAGCTAAGCTACTTCTGAATTCCCAACGAACAGAAACCGAGAGAATAGATATTTGTTGCTCTAAGCTACTAAATTTTGGGTTAATTTGTTATGCAGCAATAGGTAGCTAATATACCTCCCCTTAACTTTTAAGTCACATTCACCTCATTGAAAGATCTAGAAGGAGCTTCTGATTGGACATATGTCATGGGTCATACCTTGGCTTTCAGGGCCTGGTGGGGTAGGGTGAGGTGAAGTGAGGCTGTTTCCCCTCTACCTCTTTAGAGAGGCACTGTCTCAACCACCGCTACACACTGTGGGAAGCCCCCTAACTGGAAAGATCACTGGACTTTGCATAGCAAAAATGAAGGAGAATTCACTACCCCTCTGTATTTGAATTCCCAGTGTCTATTCTTCTAATCAGAATCCATCAGGATCATCTTCCTCCCTCTTCCTCTTTTTTTCTTGTCCTTAGGGGAGATGTATCCCTCCTTCTCTCCAAAATTACGCTTGAATTCTGCTTGGCTCTGGGACCCCCCTCCCCCCATGCCTGATTTTCCACTCAGTGGTTACCGCCTTCTTGGCTTACATTTTAAAATGTTTGCTCTGTGTGCAAGCACACTAGTTTTAATTTCCCTTTGTGTGTAAACATCCTGTTCTGGATTACCTTTCCTTATCTTTCCTCCCCCAGTAGGAACAGTCTCAGTTTGGCTCCAGGGCTTTGTACACACCTTTTCATAGTGTTTCATAGTGAACCCCTCCTGGCAGCACATCTTGTCTGGGTGGCAGGGCCTGTGGTGGGGAGTGAGTCATTCTTGAATGACCACAAATCCAAGGTGCATATGCTCCAGGGAGGTGGGAACTGGTCATGGTCAACTGACTGCTCACCAATCTCAGGTGCCCTGCTTACTCCCATCATTCAAAGCAACTCTGTAGAGAAGTTTTTGAAGCATAGGTGGGGCTACCATAGTCTCCCTATTATAAGATTCTGAGAAATTTATTCGAGGGAAACTTCTTAAGGAAAGAAATATACCTTGTTGCCGTTATATCTCAGTGTTTAGCACCATGCCTCAAACATAGAACATGTTAAACAAATTGCAGGGATAATTGAGTGAAGAAATGGATGTATGGAATATATGGAAGATGGAGTCACTCTGACCTCATGTATGCATGATTGAAATGGTTTTCCCCAAACAGGTCCTTGAGAGAGGGTGAAATAAAACCTGGCACTGGGGAGGAGTAATGCTGTAACATCAGGTGCCTGGAGGAAGAGTGAGAAGAGGCAGTCCCAGGGCTGAAAGTCCACTGAGATCAGGGGCTTCTGCTCTGTCCTCTGGGAAGATTCATAATCCTTTCATAGCAACTCAAGAATGTGGATCCTCACTGCAGGGCTGAGACAAAGTAGAGCAACAAAGAGAGACAGACTGAAGACCATGAGATGGCCTGCTTCCAGATAGAGCAGATTCACCTTAAATGTCTGGTTCACTGCTGGATGCCTTCTTGCCCCATGAGCAGAAGCTGCTTTGAGCCAGTACCTGCCAGAAGCAGGTAAGTTGTAAGTTCAGACCTCATTTCCTGGAACCCAGATCTTGGTGGCTGAGACAGAGACTGAAGTCCTACCCATGTGCGTGCTGGTTCTTTCCTGTGGTTGACCCTAGAATTATCTTGTCTAGGGGAGACATTTCTACCCATATAGCAGTGGTCTTTCAGTTGCCAACGCACAGGAAAGCAACACTACTTGTGACATTTCTGAGAGAGAGGCATTTTAGAGCTCTGGGTCGTTTTGTGATGATGAATGCTGGCAGGGTCAGAAAGAACTTGAGCCTGGAGGTTAGGACATAGAATTGGGCATGGGCTAAACTTCCTTTCCCCTCTCTCTTTATTTTTCTATTTATTAAACACATTTTTTAAACTTTATTTTTTAAATTTACTTAAAAATGTTTGTCTTTTGCTACTCTTTTTCTCCTTCATCTTTTTTGTTGGGGGTAAGGACACATTTCACAGATATTAATGCCATTAGTGTGGGGACCCTACCAGGTATATCACACTGAGGCTGGCATAGGGCTAGTGGTGCTTGGAGGGCATCTGTTCCTAATAAAATAGTAAAACCCATGATGATGCTTTCTCTCTTCCCTCTTTGCTCTTCTCATTACCTCTGCTTCCTCACTACCCATCCCTTTACCTTGGACATTTGAGCTTCCATTCCTACCACTCCATCAGAAACATCAGAAATCTGTGTGCTGAGTGTCTTTCCTCACTTCCCTCTCTGTGGTGGTGATGTCTCGGATCTTGCTCTCTATTGGCTTCTATGACCGTGTCTTCTCTTCCAGCACTTCTGACCACTCTCAGTGCTTTCTTCAACTTCTCCTGTTGTCTCTGTTCCCTTAAATGCAGGCCTCCCCTGAAGTTTGGTTTTCAGCCATCTCATCCTGTCTCTGAAGTTCATCTACTTCAGGTATTTTATGTATCACTCCATGTAGCTGATTCCTAAATCTGTTGAGTCTAGAATTCGCTTCTAAGACCTGGACCCACATTTCTCATTATCCAAAGGGCATCACCACATGAATATGTTTGTGCAACACCAAGTCCTTCAGTGTGGCTGGAACGTGGAAGAGTGGGTGGGGGACGTCGTGCAGAGGGGAAGGAGGAGGAAGGGCAAGAGAATGAGTAGACAGTAAGAAGTTATGAAGGGCCATACATGCCATGCCAGATGATCAGTCCAGAGCTCACATACCTATAATTGAATCTACTCTATTTAGTGCAAGCAGTAAGGATTTTAAGATAGGCTTTTAGGTGCTCCAAAATTATTGGGAGAAATAACAAGTCTTAGAAGCACTCAGCTGCTGGCATGATTAGGAAAACTGCCTCCCCAATTCAGAAAGCTGTTAAATCAGGAAGCACCTCCCAAATTAGAAAGCTATTGATTGCAGTATAGCCTTACCTCTGTCTAATCAGCACCCACAACTGGATGCTCTGCACCCTGCCTGTCTCTTTCTGCTCGCCTCAGTTCTGAAACAAAGGCTCACTTGAGGTGTTCTGATTTGTGGAATCTAAGTTCTACCCAGAGCTCCACCTATAAGAGATCCTGGGAAATTTATGGTTTTATTTCCAACCTCTGCCTTCTATACCATGTTGGGATAAATGCTGAGCAAGCCAGTCTATAGTCTCTGCCATGTTGTGTGCATTAGGCCAGTATCTTTCTATTGCAAGTGGCAAGAATCCAACTTTATCTGACTTTGATTTTAAAAAGAAACATCATTGACTTGTAATGAATGCCAAGGAAGGGCAAGGGTCAGTCTGGCTTCAGAGGCAAATAGCCCCTAGAACTTCCTTTAACTCTGTATGCTGCCTCTGCTTTCTTTGCGCTCTATTGGTTCTGTCCTCCCCACCAAAGATGAACTTTCTCTCAGTGAGCCTATAGATGTGGACATAATGTTCCTAGGCTCTCACCTTTTATCAGGTCACCATGGCAGAGAGAGCGTACAGCTTTTCTTGGTTCTAACTGTAAAAATATCCCAAAAAGACTGACTCTCCTGCTTGAGTCACATCCCCACACCATGTGTGACAGAAGCAGAATTCTATGATTGGTGGCCCCTTTTAAAGCCTCATTTTGGAGATGAGTAAGATGCATGTACCCAAAGGAGGGGCTAATAGCATAGTTCTAGCCACTGGGAGAATGATTAGGGGTCAGGAAGCTGCTCAGTTTGTGTCTACCACACTGTGATACACTTTTTTTTTTTAAGTCCTGAATGTGATAGAGAAGTAATGGAGAATCTCAAGCAGTAAAGTGCTATAATGAAATATTTCTCTTTATCCAATTGCTAAAGGGACTAAATGAATTAATGAGTGTAAATCATCTAGTAGGTCCTTGTCTTGGTTTGGATCCCCTGAGAAGCTATCTTTGAAACAAGGATTCAAGTGCAATTCATTTATTCGGGAAATGCAAGGATACCAGTAGAGGAGTGCAGGAAAGAAGGCAGACGGTAAAGGCTGTTATTAAAGCCACAACCACAGTGGTTGCCTGGAGCTTAAGCCCATGAGGAAACTCTTGGAAGCAGTACAAAACACATGTCTCAGGATTATCCCACCTGAGGGGTGAAGGAGTTGAGGTATTTATATATTAACTCCTGAGAGTCGTTGGCTAAGGTCTGCTCCCAGGGGGTTATTCCTCAGCTCTGCTAGGCTGCTGCCCACGTGGGCAGAGTAGTCTTCTGTGGTCCCAGCCTAAGCACAAAAGGTCCAACAGGCATAGGCAGAGCCTGCGGTGTTTAATATGTTTTAGCTCCTCCCCAGACCCCTACCTCCTTGCTATTAGTTTAAAAGTCCCTTGAGTGTAGGAACCACATCTTATTTATTCTCAAATTTTCACATTACCTAGCACACCGTTTAACACATAGTTATGGGCAGTAAATATTCTTTGCTTAATTAATGATATTTGACGGTATCCTTTTCCTGATGATCTATTAGTTTTGCCTCCTTGTATCTTGGACTTTCTGGGATAGGATAGATTTTCTCTCATTACATTTATATCCATTAAATATAATTGAACATGATCTGATTTTTATACTTTTGTGATATTTCTCATATAATTGCATTCTTAAATAAATAAAATCTCTGTTAGACCACTGTTCCTGTATATATATCTCAACCTTATCTCTATAAGAAGCTATCTCTAAAGGGGGGAAATTTGGAGACTCCTGGTGTGTAGCTTCTTATTAGTTTCCTTGCCTGAATCAGCCTAGCCATCTGCCAGCAATAATAACCTGCCCCCTGTGTGCTCAGCCTTATCCAATCCTTGAGCCTTGAGAACCAGGCTTTGTGATGTATTGAGAACTCCCCTCCCTTGAGGGTGAGGGGAAGCATTCTATTTTCCAGGTTAGACCACCTGTCTTCAAAAAGGAATGATCAGACCTTCAGGCACCAGCTAAGCAACCATCTCAACCTCCTCTTTTCCACATTATTATGCATGGGGCCAGTTTCCTCCCAGGACCCTTGTCTTGGAGGGTGGCTCTAATCCCAGGTCAGTAATCCTGGACCCTAATTAACCTTAGTCACGTAATATTTTGGGACTCCTCATCCCCTGGTTACTGTGTTCTAGTTTTGAGAGTCTAGTATCCACCCTAACTCAGAATCCTTTACTGTCACCTTTACTGCCTCTCCCAAGAATTGTCCCTGCCTATAAGCCTGGCACTGTGCTTGTCTGTTCCACCAGACAGGACTTCTTAGAACCTGACGATGGAGTTTATTGTATCCTCTCACACTTGGGTGGTCATGGCTGGTCCTAGTCACTCCATTCAACCCTCAGCTCTTGCCAGCTTTTGCTAGATTTCCATTCACTATTTCTTCTATTCCCCTTGTAGTGGTCTTACAGTGTGCTTGGAGCTGAAGTTCTTTATTCTGGGACATTATCAGTGCAGACTCTTTTTGTTGCCATTTCCTAGAGTTGGGATTCTGTCTTGTTTTTCTTACCCTTTCTTCATCCTTGTAGATAGGGAAAACCCAAGAGTTGGAATTCGAAAATGAGCATCCAGCAGTGGGTTGTTAAGAACAACTGGCGTGAATGCCTTGTTCAGATCACAGGGTATGCAGACCAAGTTCAGATCTAGATGTCTCTGCTATGTCCTTTATAGCTTTCCTAACATGTTAATTCCTGAAGAATACCATCTCCACTTGGGGTTGGGGGCAAATAGTGATGGAGCTGTGTCCTGGCACTCGGGGTGGAACAGTTCCCTGTATCCTTGTTCCTTCTTGGATTCTCCTGTCACTCAGTTTCTGATACTGCCTCTCTTCACATTTCGTCCCCTGAATCTTTTCTTGAAACTTGCTTTGTCCCTTCCTCCCTCCCTTCCTTATTTAATTTTTATTTTTTAAGTGATCAACCCTAGTCCCACTGTTTGTTTTCTCATAATCTTGGTTCCTGTTTCTCTTTGAGTTTCCTTACTCTAGCTCTGAGCTACAATACAGTCCTTGCTATTTCCAGAAAAGTTCAATTACCTTAGTGGTTTTGTTTCTCAAAGGGTGCACGTATTTCTTGAAAAGCTTCCCAAGAATCAAGTGACATCTATAAAAACCCAGAACATGGTGCCTCAAGCAGATTCTTTGCAGAGTCACCATCAGAGTCTCCAGAGCTTTGGTTAATAAATACCAAATCCAGGGGACCTAAATAATTATTTCTGGGATTGTATACTTGATCTTGAAATGGTCCTAGCTACTGTCTTACTTGGAGTTTGAGAAGGGAGAAAGGAGGAACAGTCATACAATTTCCATTTAAATTGAGAATCTTTTCCCTGGAAACCCAGAGGCCTCTCTGCTGGCCTCCTGCTGTTTGCTTCCTTTTATGCATCCTATTCGGAGGTGGCATGATTATTCCCTAAACATATTACTGCAGCTCTTCCGGCAGATTCTCTCTTCTAGGAATGTCACGAATGAATTACCATGCGGTGTTGGCATGGGGCCTCAGCCAGCAGGAGCCAATTATTTTAAAAATTTTCAAGCAAATCAGATCAGCATTTCACAAGTTACTGGCCAAGAAGCTTCAGAAAGTCGTGCATCATTCCTTTGCTATGATATGTATTGCTGACCTAAATGTGTACGAGTCGCATCATCCCAAGGTCCATACTCCTGGCTCTGGGGGTTTCGTTAGGACACCAGCTCACAACCATTTACAGTAATATAATTGAGTAATTTCACTTATCAAAACTGTAAATGGATGTTTGATCCGATCAGATCATTAAATTTTCTAATTAGGCAGCATAGACTCCCTTGTGCCAGATGGATTGAGCCACACCTATTTGTGACACAACTTAATCACACTTTGCCTTGCTGTCAAGGCCGTGTTTCAGGGAGGAAATATGTTCTCTTGGCTAGATTAAACATACGCCGTCCAAACCTGGCATCTCCAGATAAGAGAAAAAGACTTTGCTGAATTGGAACATGTAAGAATATATGTCGTGGTTGGGATACGTTAGCAACCAGCAAATGGGAAGATTCTGCTATGTCTGATTTGAATTTTTAACAAAACCGTTTGTTTATGGAAAGAATGGACTCTGCCTTCATTAGTTAGCACATCAGATGGATATTCGAAAATATTTAGTCTTAGAGATAAAAGAGTAAGCACAAGAATGATGTATTGCAGTGCCAGTTTTTGTTGTTTGTGTCTTTGAACTGTCAGGATGTTTGGAGATGGTTCTGTCTCCGAAAGACAGGTGCTCCCAAAAAGCACGGGGGTTTAAAACGTCGCTTAGACAACGACTCCAGGGCTTTATGCCTCTTGCCATCACGTTTCTCTTGCTGCCTAATCTAAATCCTAAGTTTTATTCTGTTTCTTCGTACTCTGTTATTGAGAGACAGCGAGCAAGCGAGCGAGCTCCCTCGGTCACCAATAACCACACACAGTAGATCTTTTACTCACTGGGAAGTGCAGTGTAAGGACCCAACAGATAAACATTTTTGAAAAACTCATAGTGAATACTTGAGGAATTTTAGTCCATACTTTTGTTTAAACCCTGTTGTGTACTTTGATTTTTCTGGATGTTATGTTATAAAAGGGTCTGGGGTATGTTATATCATTTTGGAGAATGATCTCCTCTCACTGGAGTTGCTCAGTCTGGATCTGTTCTGATCTCCCAGCATACATCTCTGAATATGGACCACCATGTCGAGAGGGTTTTGTTGTTGTATTTCCTTTTCTCCGATAGTAGGAAAATGTTCTCCTGTGGATTGGGGTACTAATTCAGGTTAATCTCAGTTATTTCCTAGCCTGTGGGCAGAAATTCATCATATTAATACTAAAAGTTAACTGTTGATAGTCACTATATAATTGCATTTTTATTTATTTATTTATTTATGATAGTCACAGAGAGATAGAGAGAGGCAGAGACACAGGCAGAGGGAGAAGCAGGCTCCATGCACCGGGAGCCCAACGTGGGATTCGATCCCGGGTCTCCAGGATCGCGCCCTGGGCCAAAGGCAGGCGCCAAACCGCTGCGCCACCCAGGGATCCCTATAATTGCATTTAAAATGCATGGGTAGATTTGTAGTTTTTTGCTCCTGGGTGTCTCCGGGAATCCTCCAGAGGTTACCTTAAATGCGTCAGACATTAGCCCTGGTCCTCACTGGCCAAGCTAGCCTGCCTAGCACTCCTAAACCGTTGGTGACAGCCGCAATGCCTTGTTCTGATCGTCCACACCACGGCTCCTTATTCCAGATCAATGGAGTCCTCGTGCTACAGAGCTGTAAGTATATCACTGCCACCTGAGAGCTGTTTAACCTCTGGGTCACCCTGGGCAATAATGCTTTTTTTTTTTTAGAAGAAAGAGGGTAATATTATTTCTTCCTATGTTTTTCTCAAATGGGGGCTTTGATGGGTTGTTGTTTGGGTCCCCTTGTTAGAGCTCCTCAGCCCAGCTCTGTTCTCTGCCTCAAGTCCTTTCACTTTTGTGCAGCCTGGGCTGGTGCTGTCCCTCTCCTTGAGCTGGGTTGAATCCCCTTTGCTCCCCCTTGGGGTGGCCCTGCAGGAGCTCCACAGAAGGCAGAGGATGCCCTTGGTGCTGTCAACGCCACGGCAGCTCCACAGTCTACCAGGAGGTGGACTGTTACACTCAGTAGGAAGAGTGCTGTGATCCAGACAGATGGCATGTCCCAGCTGGTGGCTCGGATCCCGAAGTGCTACCGAATTCTGTGAATCAGTCCTTTCAGTTCATAGACACTGTCCCCTTTCTCCTGGAGGGCACACACAGCACCATGGTGGCCGGGATGGGCTGAGTTCCCACAACAGCTGCAAGATACATCTGCAGCCACCAATTCCCCTCCTTCCTTTAGTCCTAGAGCTATGTCTGGCTCACAGTGACAGCCTCCTCTCTCCTGGGCCCCATCTTCTTTCTCACTTCTGTTGGGAAACCCCCAATGCCTTGGTATCTGATGATCTCTTGCCTTCCATAGATGGGGGTCCAGTTGTTATTCCTAAGAGACTCTATTGCCCCTGTTTAAATCAAGTGACCTGAGCAGGAGAGAGGAAAAAGCATTGATAATTTCTACATACCTGACACACTGGGCATCATCCCTGCTCTCAGCAGTGTCCTCACAGACCAAGGTTTTCTGCCTTCATCTAGTAGAAAGAAACTTGTGTTTTTGCAGGCTGCCTTTTCGCAAGAGCTGTGCTGTTATAGGCCACAGAGTGGTGCAAAGACTTTTTGACAGTTTTTATTTGACATTTAAATTTTTAAAGCAGTTTTGTTGGGATGTAATTGACATTCACACATATTTAAATTACATAAATTGCACATATTTAAAGTGTATAGTTTGAAAACTTTTGACATGTATATATCCATGAAACCATAGCCACAAATCAAGATAATGAACATATATATCACCCCCAGAAGTTACTTCCATGCCCCTTTGTACTCTTATTATTATTTTGAAATTATCTGTTCACTGTATCTGTTAAGAGTTCATTCCTTTTCATTGCAGAGTAATATTCCAAAGTATGAATATACCACAGCTTGTTTATTTCATCATATATTGATGAATATTTTAGTTCTTTCCAGTTCCAGGGTATTATAAATAACATTGCTGTGAATATTCAGGTACAAGTCTTTGTATGGATATACACATTCATTTAAATTGGATAAATACCTAGGAGTGGGATGGCTGGGTCAAATGGAAGGTGTACATTTAATTTTTAAAGAAATTACCAAACTGTTTTCCAACGTGACTGCACCACTTTACAATCCTACCCACAGTGATTGAGAGTTTCAGTTCTCACACATCTTCACCAACACTTGGTGTGATTAGTCTTTTTAATATTAGTCATCTTAATGGATAGATGGTGAATGTTGCCCTGGTATAAATTTGCATTTTTCTAAAATACAATGACATCAAGCATAGTTTTGTGGGCATGTTTGATATTTATATGTATTAATCGATGAAGTGTCTTTTAACTCTTTTGACATTCGTTCATTCATTTATTTCTTTGGGAGAGAGAGAGGGAGAGCATGAGCAAACTGGGGAAGGGGTAGGGAGAGAGCAAGAGACAAAATCTGAAGCAGGCTTCACACCCAGCAGGGAGCCCAACTTAGGACTCAATCTCACATTCCTGAGATCATGATCTGAGCCAAAATCAAGAGTTGGATGCTCAGTTGACTGAACCACCCAGGCCCCCCCTTACTTAGTTTGAGAGATCTTTATATATTCTGGATATAGACTCTTATCAGATAATATGTTTTGCAAATATTTTCTTCCAGTCTGTGGTTCGTCTTTTCATTTTCTTAACAGTATCTTTTGAAAAGCAGACGTTTTTAATTAGAATTAAGTCCAAATAATTTTTCCCATTTTGGATCATGTTTTCAATGTCATATCTAAAAAATCTTTGTCTAACTAAAGATTGCAAATATTATCACCTATATTCTGTTCTAGAAATACTGTAGTTTCAGGTTTATATTGAAATTTACATTGCATTTTGACTTAAAATTTTTTTAAATAGTGGAAAGTCTGTACTGAAGTTCTTTCTTGGTGGTATAGAGGGCATATAAATATGCAATTAATCTAGTAATTTTGTTAAAAATTTGTTAAAAAGACAACCTTTTCTCCACAGAATTATCTTTTTACCTTTGTCAAAAATCGGGTGTTTATTTACACATGTGTCTGTTTCTGAGTTGTACCTTCAGTTTCATTGATCTATTTGTTCATATTGGCACCGATACCTAATTGTCTTGAAATCAGGTAGTGTTAGTTCTCACACTTTGTTTCTCTTTTTTCAAAGTTGTTCTATTTTAAGTCCTTTGCATTTCCGTAAGAATTTTAGAACCAGCTTGCTGGGATTTTGTCAGGATTGCATGAATCAATTTGGATAGAATTAACATCACAGTAATATTGAGTTGTTTGACCCCTAATCATAGTATTATCTATCCATATAGTTAGGTCTTTATTTTCTCTTAACAGTATATTATTATTTTCTATGTATGGGTATTATATATCTTTTGTTAGAGTTCTTTCTATGTATTTATTTTAATTCTATTGCACATGATATAAAAATTTCAATTAATTCTAGAAGCTCTTTTGGGGCATATTCCACTGTTTTCTACATAGACAATCATATTATCTGCAAAAAAAGACAGTATTATCTCCTTTCTTGTCTGGGTGCTTTTTATCTCTTTTACTTATTGCAATAGCTAGAGCTTCCAGTACAATGTTGAATAGAAGTAGTAAGAGTAAATATCCTTGTCTGATCTCAAAGGAGTAAGCATCCAGCCTCTTACTGTTAAGTATGATACTAGCTATCGGTTTTTCATAGTGTCATTATGGACCAAAGAATTTTCTTTTATTTCCAGTTTGCTAAGAGTTTTTTAGGTTTTCTCAATTGCTTCATCCATTGAAATGATCATATAAGGTTTTCTTCCCCTTATTTATTTAATATGGTGAATTTATTTCAAATGTTAAACCAAACTTGCCTTCCTGGGATAAACCTCACTTGATCATGCCCTATTAATTTTTTTTTAATGTCTTGTTGGATATGGTTTGCTAATTTATTTAAATTTTTTGCATTTATGTTCATGAGGGATATTGGTCTATAGTTTTCTTCATAAGTCTTTATTTAATTTTGTTATTAGAGTACTGCTGACCTCAGAATGAGTTGGAAAGTGTTTCCTCCTCTCCATTTTCTGGAAACATTTGGTACAATTCATAGGTGAAGTCATCTGGGTCTTTATTTTCTTTATTGAAATGTTTTTAGTTGCAAATTTAATTTCTTTAATAGATATAGGGCAATTCAGGTTATAGCTTCTTGAGTAAACTTTGGTGGATTGTGTCTTTCAAAACTGTCCTTTTCATTTAAGTTTCATTTATTGGCATAGAGGAGTTCCTAATATTCCTTTTATTATCTGTAGAATTTGTAGTGATGCTATTTGTTTCATTCCTGATATTGTTAATTTGATTATCTTTTTTTTCCTCATCAATTTGGCTGGAGGCTTTATTGATTTTTTCCCTACTGTTCCTGTTTTCTCATTCATTGATTTTTATTCTGATATTATATATTTCCTTTATTCTGCTTACTATAAATGTAATTTGCTCTCCTTTTCTACTTTCTTAAGATAGACGTGATCTCAAGCCATTGACTTGAGCCCTTTACTTTTTTGTAATACAGCCATTCAGTGCTATAAATTTCACCCAAGTACTACTCTAGCTGTGCCCCACAAATTTTAGTATGTTGTGTTTTTTTCATTCGGTTCAAAATAATTTTAATTTTTCTTTTTTGACCCAGTATATTATTTAGTTTAGACCACTGTATTTAATGTGATTATTGATATTATTAAAATAAAAATCTGTCCTCTTGCTAATGTTTTCTCTGTGTACCACCTGTTTTTGTTATTGTTGTTCCCTTTTTCCACTTTTTTATAACTTATTTTAGGCTGAATGTTTTTTGTAATTCCATTATATCTCATTTTTAGCTTATTAGTTGTAAGTTATTGTTTTGTTACTTTAGTGTTTGCCTTAGGGTTCAGAATATGCATCTTCAGGTAATGCAATCTAGCTTCAAGTGATATTATAAAACATCACTTATGAGAACCTTAAAGTAGTATACTTCTATTTCTTCCCTCCCATTCTTTGGGCTATTGTCATAAATTTTACTTTTATCTATGCTATAAATATACAACATTATTATGATTTGGATTAAAACAGTTACCCTTTAGATTTAAATAATTAGAAATTTTGCATATTTACCTATTTCCAAAGCTCCTCTTTCTTTTGTATCAATCAAGATTTCTATCTGGTATCATTTTCCTTATTTCTGCCTGAACATTTCTTGTAGTGTGAGTCTGCGGATGATAAATTCTTCTAACTTTGTATTTCTGAAAAAGCCCTTAACTTGACCTTTGGTTTTGAAAGACAGTTTCACTGGGTATAGAATTCTAGGTGACAGGTTTTTTTCTTTCATTGTTTTCAAGATGCTCCACTCTCTTCTCCCTTGTGTTGATTCTGATGAGAAATCTGTCATTTTTACCTTTGCTTCTTTGTATCTAGAATGTTTCCCTAACCCCCACCTCCAGGTTACTTTAAAGACTTTCTCTTTAGCACTGATTTTGAACAATTTGATTACAATGTGCCCTGATGTACATTTCTTATATTTGCTGTGCTTGCAGTTTATTGAGCTGTTTGTGTTTGTGGATCTATAGTTTTCATCAAATTTGGGAGAAAAATTGGCTATTATTTTTCCAAATATTTTTCCTTTATCTCCCTCCTTCAGGGACTCCAGTTAAATGTACAATAGACTATTGGAAATTATCTCGCAGCTCACTTCGTAAAATTATTTTTTCTCCATGTGTTTCATTTTGGATAGTGTCTATTTCTATATCTTTATGTTTACTAATCTTTTCTTCTGCAATTTCTAAACTCTGTTAATCCAGATAGTTTATATCTCAAACATCATAGTTTTCATCTGTAGAAGTTTTATTTGAGTCTTTTTAATATCTCCCATGTTTCTACTTAACTTTTTGAACATATGGAAGTAACTTATAAGAACTGTTTTAATGTTATTTTCTGCTGGTCTAACATCTGTGTCTGTTCTGGATTGGTTTCGGTTGATTGATTTTTCTACTCATTATGGGTCATATTTTCCTACCTCTTTTAATGTCTATTAGTTTTTGATGCCAGACATTGTGAATTATACCTTGTTAAGTGCTGGCTGGATATTTATTTACGTATTCTTATAAATATTCTTGATTGTTTTTCTGGGACAAAGTTCAGTTACTTGTAAATGTTTGCCTCCTTTTTAGTCTTTTCAGATTTATTAGACAACACCAGAAATATATATAGTCTACATATAATTTTGCTAATTCTGGTGTTTCTTACTCCATTTTTACCAGAAGTGGAAGTCTTTTTACAGATTTTTAATTTCAGGAAAAGGGTTGAAAACCTATAGGAAAAATCATAACATCCAAGGTGTCAGTATTTGGGAGTCAACACTGTCTAGGTAATATTTTCATCCTCTTGCTTCTCTGGATAACTTTGCTGTCTTCTAATATTGTCCTTATGTAATGAGTAGATTTATCTAGAGATGATAATCCACATTCTCACTCTTTTTACAGAACTTTGCCCTCTACATTCTTTTAGTTTGTATATAGGATTCATATAATTTTTCAATTTTTTTTATGGATCTTGGACAAGGTGTAGACTTCAGCAACACTGAGTGATAAAATTTTGAGAGAGCCCATGTCCATATACTCCAGTTTGATACTCTCTAACATACTATTTTATTTTATTTATTTTTTAACATACTATTTTAAAACTAAATGGCTTTTAAGATATTTTATTATATTCTTAGATTATGTGAGTCAGTAATTCATACAGAGCACAGTGGAGTTGGCTTTTCTGTTTTTCATGATGTCCAGCATCTGGGCTCAGAAGACTCAGTGGCTGGCTATGACTCAGTGGGTGAGGGGTAGAAACATCTAGAGACATCTTCACTGACATGTTTAGCAGCTGATATTGCCTGTCATCTCAAAATTCAAATGGGGCTGTCAACTGGAGCATCTACATGTGGTTTCTCCCTATAGTTTGGGCTTTCTCAGAATGGCCTCAGGGTAGTTGGACTTCTTACACTGTGTCCCTGTGTACAAGGTAAAAACTGTATTACTTTTTATGACCCAGCCTGGAAAAACACAAATTATTATTTCTGTTTTATCCCATTGGCTAGAAGAGTCACAAGCCCACCTAGATCCATGGGAAGGGAATTAGGTTCCATCTCTTGATAGCATATCAGCAAGGTTACATTGTAGAAGTGGATGTGAGATGTGAGATACTGTTTCAGTCACCTTTGGAAAATATTATCTGACATAGCCTGCCTCTGACCACAAAAATTTATATCCATCTTCACATGCATTCAGGCATTCCTTGCCCCAAGACCTTCAAAGTTTCATCCCATTGTGCCATTAGTCCAAAGGCCAAAATCTTATCAATTAAGTATGGTCCAGGTGACAATGGGGGCTTCTCTGCTGCAATTCTTTTAGTATAGTTCTTCTTGCTTTAAGGATTTGTGAATTATAAATACAGTTATCTGTCTCCTCTCCCCACACCCAGGTGAGAGAAGTATAGGATAATAGCTACTGTAGTCTCATTCTAAAAGAGGAAAAGTGAAAGGCACATAGCAAGCATGGGTTCATAACAATTCAAGCCAAGCACATATTGTTAGTTCCTTATCTAGGACTCAGTCCTACTCCCTGGAGTCATCCTCTAGGACTATTGGCTTTGCCTTCTGGGCCCTTAGTTCCATCCTCTGTGTCATCCTTTTCTATACAGAAGCTTCCATGTTTGCAGCAAAGTAGGCTTCTTAGTCTGCTTGATGCCCACAAAAGTTTAGGGATTCAAAAGCTTCTGTTCATTTTGTACTTTCTCCTTCTCTCTCAGTCTAAGCTGCTAGAATTCTTTTAAAAGTTTTGTGGACTTATTGTATATTAATGTATTTCATCAGTTAAAACTCATACTCACACATGTCTTTGAGATGAGCACTTTTTTTTTTTTTTTTTTTTACCTTGGGACGTGTCTGAGTCTGCTATCAGACAACATCCTTGAGTCTTAGAAACCCCGTTGTTTAACAGAGAAGAACTGCAAGGAGCGCCCTTAAGATACTCAGAAATCCTTTTGTCTATTTGAAAGAGCCTATGATACATCAGTTTTGATCTTTCTAAGGTCCTCAGAAAGAATTTTACAGTCACAGCCTTGGCTTGATATTTACCCTGAGATGTTTTCATATTTTAGCACCCTGGATTTGATCTTCACCCTAAGGCCATTTCTGCTTTTGAAAATTTTCTTCTGTGAGAGAATGGAGATGATAGTTTTATTTTCAAACCCAAGAAATCCTAGATCCTTTCTATGTCCTTTAAATTTTCTTTAGCACTGAATGGTTCCATTTATATGGGTAAAAGAATTCAGGCATCACTCTAGCAGTCTGCTTGGAAATCACCTTAGC
Organism: Vulpes vulpes; assembly: GCF_048418805.1. Classification (NCBI taxonomy): domain Eukaryota; kingdom Metazoa; phylum Chordata; class Mammalia; order Carnivora; family Canidae; genus Vulpes; species Vulpes vulpes. The sequence goes on along the minus strand of NC_132791.1, from coordinate 121,655,333 downwards.
CAAATCCACCTGTTCATTAAGTTTATTTTTATTTTCCATGTCATTACAAAAACAATTGCATTGTAAAAACAACATTGCCAAACTTTCTGCCACTATATAACAAGGGTCATCTTTTTCCACCCTGCCACCCAGTCTTGGTCTTTTTCTCAATGGCTCCTCAAGGCTGTTTTATCTCTATTGAGCAAAGCAATCACAGGACTTCCCAGATTCAAGGGGAAGAGAGTTATGGGGATAAGGCAAAGTCACACTATAGAACAGCAAGTGAGATAGGAGGCACTGGTGCAGCCACCTTTGAAAAATATAATCAGCTACATGACCTATAACAGTTTCAATCCTTGTGGACAAGGGGGGTTTGCCATAAGGCACAAAAATCCCACAAGAAGACACTATCATGGGATGAGATTAGTGAAATCTACTCCAAATTGTAAGCAAAAATAGCATGATTGGGCTTGTCCTTCCTGCATCTTCTAAGGATACTGCCTCTCGTAAGATAGGGTTGTTTTGGCGGTGAAGGCATAGAAGGAACACTGAAGGATGTGGCAAGAGGTAGAGGCAAGATGAGCCCCAGAGTGGCTAGGATAGCAAGCTAGAACAACCTTTACTCCCTTCTTTATTATTCAGTACTTCAGGGAGTCCAGAACTATTGAATAAAGGGTCCTGCATTAGTAAATCAGTTCAGTAGAGATGTTTCATCACCCCACATTTGCCCCCTACTCCTCTTTCATATTTCACTGCCCACTTTATTAATATTTCATCAGCACCAACCTTCTGCCATTTACTGTGCTTGGTACTGGGGTCTATGAAAAATATGGTTCTTAGCCTAAATTAGCTCAGAGTGATGGGTAGATAAAAGCCTGTTAATGAGCAATTTGAATATACCTTGGTAAATTCTAGGGAAGACTTTGTGGAAAGCAGCTAAGGGAAGGTAGAAAGGTCAAAAATATTTAATTGCAGGGTACATGGCCAGAGTATTGTTGATATCTGAGTTAATTCATGAAAAATAAAAATTATTTTGCAGGTAGAAAAGTAGACACTATAAATAGTGTTGTTGGCAGAAGGAATAACAGTGTAAAAGCAGAGTTGTGAAAGAGCATGGCTTGTTTTAAAAAGAACAAGAAATTCAGTATGACTGGACCAGAGGAGTTCTAGTGGAAAGGGAGAGATGATGCTGAGGGAGGCTGGGGTTAGACTGTCCTGGACCTTGTGCAGCACTTTATCAATTTGGTGTTTATGTTATGTTACAGGCATTGAGCAGCCAGCGAAGGACTCTAAGCAGGAAGTGAGCAGGATGACAGTGATGGCGATATGGGAGTACAGGGAAAGATTGGGTGACAGAAAGACTCAGGAAGCTGTTGCAATAGCTCAGGAGGGAGAAAAGCAAGTCCTGCACCAGGACAGAGACAGCATGGTTTCAGGGAAGGCAGCAGATTCACAAGCTTGTTTGGAAACACCTGGAAACCAACTGAATATGAGGGGTAAAGTCATCAGGCTTCTAGCTTGGGAAACTCAGTGGACAGTGGTTCTATTAATTGAAATAGAAGATGTAGAGAAAAAACAAGTTTCTAGAAAGATGGGATAGCAGTTTTGTGCCTTCTAGGTGTGTGGTGTGTTTAGAATATTTGAAAAGAGATGTCCAAGATGTAATTGGAGCTATGGGTCGTAGGGTTGGGAGAGAGGTTGTAGATGAAGGGGAAGTTGAAATCATGGGTGTCTCATGTTTTGAATTATGAAGGTCTGAGGACATGGGATTTGTTATTGCTAAAATTGAGTATGGCAACTATTGACAAGGCTTTGCTCAGTCGAAAACTGAGGAGCATTTCATCATTTGAAAAGATCCAGCATCTCTTCCTGGAGAGCACCAAGAGAGGGCTTGAGGACCGCCCAGTAATATGGGGGTTAGCAGATGATTGGTGAACTGAATTGGGCCAAAAGCCAAGTCCCCTGGTGATCTGTCCCTGACTCCGCTTCTGAAGTATTGTTAATTAAAAGTACCCCAGTTACTTCCTAAGGGAAGAGATGGCTCAGATAGAAGACACATACATGCTAAGGATGGATAAGAGAGTCCAGCAATGAATGAAAGGAGAAAATGGTTTATCAGAAACCTTTAGCTAAGAATAATAATGACCACTGAGCACAAAACATAGCTGTGAGTTTACTGGCAGCCAAGGAAAAGAGGAAAACATGATGGGTTTATTAATTATCCCTTGAGTTCCTTCTTGAATTAAATACTAGGGAAGCAGATTGTTTCATTTATCAGGAGGGATGATCTGCTTCCCTGGCATTTAATTCAAGGAGGAACTCAAGGAACAGTAATATGAAGAGTACTTTCAAAATCTATCTCATAAAAGACCAAATATCATTCTTTATATTGTTCTTTGATTGAAGCTACCCTCATAATGCTAAATCCTATTTTTCTGAAGACGTTTCTATGGAGAAACAATGTAGTATTATTTATCCCTTGCAAATCTTTTCTTTTGCATCCTCTGCAGAAAGGCCAGTCAACTGATAGAAATGGGGAAATTAGGCTTCAGGGACAGAGGTCCTTGGAGAACAGTACAGATTAGTGGATAAGAATAAAATTCCAGGAAAAGTGGAGTAAAAGCATTCTAGGAAGAAACAATTTCTGAGACTATAGCCCTTCCCCAAATCAGGAAGCAAGGTCAATGGCTCCAAGTGTTATCTGTGGCTTGGAGCTTCTTAGAGCTTTGTAGGAAAAAAATGGAAAAGCTGTGAGAGTATTAATTGCTTGATGCGGAATCAAGGAAAGGGTGTTTCCAGCAAGGCTTTGTCAGCCAAGAGTCCCTGTGGGTCAGGCGCTCTGCCCAGCATGAAAGCACTGTGGAAAGCCCAGCTCTGCAACACGGGTGTGCTCCGGCCACTCTTGGGTTTTCATTCAGTTCCTAAATTCAAGATGGAGGAGGCCTGCCTCTGGGGCTCAAGTGCCATATATGTCTTATGTCCTGTACCAAGTCCAGTTGATAATGGTTGCCTCAACACTGTGTTTCCTACACCCAGTAGAAATGTCTGCCAGGGATGTGGAATCAGAATAATTAATAGAATTAATTCCTATACTTAATATAATAATATTCATATATTAATGGACTTACATACAACTAATGGATATAATTAACATTAGCATATTTGTCATCCTTGATGTTGGTACAATAGCAAAGGGGTGTTAGCAACAATTGCACATGGACTAGTTGGTACTTTCTATGAACTTAATTGTGTCTCCACCCCCCACCCCCAGAATATGTTGAAGCCCTAACTTCCAATATGACTGTATTTAGAGATTGGGCCTTTAAGGAGGTAATTAATCGATAGGACTGGTGTCCTTATAAGACATGCAGAGAAAAGACATGTGAAGGCACAGCGAGAAGGTGGTAGTCTACATGCTGAAAAGAGCAGCCTTGTTAGAAACCAAACCCTGGCAACTTGATCTTGCTTGGACTTATAGCCTCCAGAACTGAGAAATAGATTTCTGTTGTTTATGCCACTAGTATGTGGTAGTCTGTCATGAAGTCCCAGGAGACGAAAGCAGTGAGCATTCAGCAGCAATTTATATTGCCAGAAAAGAGCAACAGAAAAGTAAGACATGTAAGTAACCCTTGATTCCCCCTCTGCAACTCCACCCATACCTTTTGAATCAAAGGAGAGAATTGGATTGCCTGGGGTTGCTATTAATTGGCCTACTGGTTGTAATCCTAGTGTGTTACCTGGAAGGAATCACCTGTTACTCCACTGTAGACACCTGTTACTCCATTGTAGACACAATCTTAGTGTGTTACCTGGAAGGAACCACCTGTTACTCCATTGTAGAAACCCAAAATTTAGAATATGGGTTAAAATGTGTAGACTCCAGCAAGGTTTTACAAACTGAAACACTCTCAATATCCAGACAGATAAGGTAAATAAGTGAAGCCAAAGATGTGTGTGGCATGAGACTTAGTGGGGATTGTGATGATGTGGAAAGTGAAGGTCTTAGCCTAAAGCCATTCAAAGCTACGTTTTAAAAAACATACTGTGTGTGGGATGTGTGTACATGTATGCACATTATGTGTGTGTGAACGTGGTGTGCATGTGGTGCATGTATATGAGCATGTGGTGTATGTATATGTGGTGTAAATGTGTTTATGTGTATAGATGGGTGTTTGTGGTATGTATTTGGTATGTGTGTGATATGTATATGTGCTGTGTATGTGTGTTTGGTGTGTGCATTTGTATGTGTAGCGTATATGTGTTTGTGTATATGGTGTGTGTGTGAGAGAGAGAGAGCTGGGGCAGAGGAGACCCTGAACACACATCTGTGGCTGAATTCAGCTGATAGGCAGGCAACCAATTTGCTATATTCAAATATAGGAAACAGTAGCTGGTATCGCCCTTGTGTAACACCTCCCAATATGTCAGCATATTTTGCAATGAGATTGAGATGAATGTTGCAGGTGCAAATGCTTGCTGGGGTTGATGATGGGGAATACCATACACCTTCACTACCATATGAAGAGGAGGCAAAGGTGATGTTCAGTGTGAGCAGTAAGGGGGTTGATCTGTCATCTTCTCCCGTGGAGGTCAGCCCAGCTCTGCAAGGTGGCAGAGGCTTCTTCTAAACAGAGTCGAGATCATTCCAAAGAGACTGCTTATATTTGTTCATAAGGTTGAGCAGATTTTCAACAGGAATTTGAAGAGTTCTAACCAACCATCTAATGTAATAGTAAGATGGCACTGACTTGGAAGATTCCAAGTTCCTGCATTTGCTTTAATATTCCTGCTGAACACACTTAATTCTGGCCAGGACCTGGTCTCCCTGGGCCCATCAGGATGAGCTGGCTATGGAAGGACTCTGCAAGTAATGAAATGGATTGCCCTGTTGAATGGAGATATTCAATCGGGTCCATCTGGATCCTGAATAGCCTCTGCTGAATATGACCATTTGAATTTAGCACAGTTGATATTGAGCTGTTCTTTCTGAGAGTAATTGGCCACCTGGTTCATGGCCATGCCTCTCATGTCAGGGAGACTGTGTCATCAGTGCATTAAAAACTACTTGTCTCCCAGTCTGGCAGCCAGTATCCTGAGTACCTAAGAGCCGAATTACACTTAGTAAATGTTGCTTACAAATCTGGAAAGCCAGGACCCAGCCCTGCTGTAGGTCACCTCAGGTTAATATTTGCTCATTTAGAACCCCCTTCGTACCCAGAAACACTTAACTTAGCACTGTGGCCTTTGGGGAAGTGACACCCGTCTCATTTTCCTATGTGAACCAGGAAGAGAAAGTGTCAGCTGTGAGGGAAAAATACCCACTAAATGTATACAAGCCGCCAGGCTGAATCATGAGGCCAAATGTATTTCTGAACTTGGCATTATTTTAAAGGCTGAAGTTCAGAATTGCATCAGATAAAAGTTTGTTTAATTCTCAATTAGGAATTGTTTTTATGCAGTGTCAGTGGCATCGGGACTTTTATGAGCTGCGCTATTGATTGAAATGATGCCCTCATTGGGTGCTGATTGAGTGATCTTTTGATTCCCTCCCTATTAACATGCTAATGGTTAGGGGTACAGCCCTTCTCAAAGGCGCCTGTTATTCCAAGGATGGATGTCTCTGACCTCCTACTGTTCTCCCAAGAGGCTGGGAGAGGAGGGGTGTCTCGACCTCTTCAATGGCCTCATTAGCATATTGTAGCTCAACTCCCAAGGGTGATAAATTTAAAGAACATGGAACACAATTAGGAAGATTTTTAAAAGGTTACAAATGGTGGGCGGGTTCTGAGAATGTCTGGATCTCCATGTCAAGGGCATCTAAGTCAGTCCTAAGAACAGCTGGAGCCCAAAGGCCAGCGCCTCTATGTGCGCCGAATTTACATAAGCTTTGAAGATATTTTTAGCTTCCTGCACTCACTCCTCTTAATATTCTCCTGCTTCTCTGTCTCACAAAAGGGAAGGCTGCAAGCTTAGGATTCTGAGCTTTTGGTCTTCAGAAGTTCTGATGTTGTTTTCTTTTTCAGATCTTCTGGGGATAAGTAGAAGCAGAAATTGATGCAGACGCCATAAGCCTGCTGTACTTATGTATGCTGCCCTTATGTATGGGCACCAGGGGATGGTGGGGTCACTCCTTTATGGGGGGATGTCTGTTCACTTGGGATTACTTATTTTAAAATGAGATTAGCTGAGATGATATACATTTAAGTGCCTGGCACAGTACTAATAAATTTATTGTTTCTCTTCTTCCCTCCCCATGAAATGGTCTAATTGGGCCTCTGGATCAAGGTTATGGTGAAGGCCAAAGGAATCTTGGGAAGATAAATATCCATTAATATTCATCATTCATTCATGCATTCAACAAGCATTTCTTGAGAAGTGACATCTTGCCAGGCATTGAGTTAGGTAGAAACCAAAATGATAAAATAAGACCTAGACCCTTTCTGCAGTCTGGGAGTCTGAGCTCATGGGTCTGCTTGCACACGCATATGTGTATATGTGCGTGTGCATACCCATATGTACTAGGGTCTACAGGGGGCTTGTATAATCTGTTACCTCATCAAAATAATAGGTTCATAGTGTTTATTCATACCTCCGATCCATGAAGATCAAAAGAGAACCAGAGGTTTCTAGGGTTGAGAGAATACAGCTCTGCCTTAAGAGCCCTGGGCATTGATCCTGATCCTGTCTGACCAGCTATGTATTTTGGACAAATTACTGCACCCCATGACCTCTGGACCAGTGGTAGGATGTAATAGGCTAGCTTTGGGAGATAAGCAGAAGAGGGCATGCCCTGCACCAACATGTTCTCATTGTTCATTTTGTGGGTTGAATCCAACAAAATATGGACAAAATTCTGCCCCAGGCCCTGAGCTGGAGCAGGGCATGGGATGATCTCAAGCTTCTTACAGCTCTAGCACTCAAGAATTCACTAACACGAAACCTCCTGCCACTCTGCCCTATGAACTTTGCAGTCTACCATAGCCAAAAATTACATGTGTAAAAGAATATAATATATAAACCTTTAGAAAGAGAGGGATGTTATTTCTAGGAAAGTGATTGCAGGCTCTTTGAGAAACTAGTTGGTGAAGCATCAAGTTACAAAGTTTGGGTGAACCACTGATAGAATCTTCCCTGGAGCATCCAGTGATCTGGTTTTCCCATCTCCACAAAGTCAGGTCATGGGTCCTCATTCCTGCTGATTTCTCTTCTTATGTGCCTTTGGCCATTGGACATGCAGTGTGCAAATGCATGTCCCTTGATGAAGGAGACAGATGCAGGCACTCCAGGAAATGCTCCATTTCTTATCTGCACCAGCTCCCTCCAAGACCATCCTTAGGCTGTCCTCTGTGCTGAATTTGGGAAGCCAACCTTTCCAGGGGCCTTTGGGCAAAAGTCTGCCCCAGGAGCCTGGACTCATGGCAGGTACTGTCATTCTGATTTCTGACAATGATAGGAAGTCCAGGTCTTGTCTTGGACATGGCAAAGACTGCCTCAGGAAGACATGGCTCCCAAAGCCCTGTTGTTCATACCATCATGGCTCAGGAAATATAGTCCAGATAAGACAGTCCTTGGAGGTGGCCAGTACAGGGGTCTGGTGGGGACTGAATCTGTCCAGTCTACTTGCCAGACTATGCATTCAAGTGCAGTCTGCTAGCAAGGGGTGCTTTACCTAATTTGCACAAGGGAGTTGTATAGGATAGCCCTCTCTTACTCTCAGTAAGTGAGAATATAAAGATTCTTGGTAGAGAGTCCACTGGTTACCTTCCACTCCAAAGCCCACATTCCATACCTTTTCCCAGGCCCAGATTGGACAGGACACAGGAAAGAATTGGAGGCTCTACCAAAGCAAGTGGCAGAGAGCAAGTCTTAAGTCCCAGCCCCCTGCAGAGCTGTCATGGTCCCTGATCCAAGAGGGGACAGCTCTACACACAGTCACACTAACAGATATACCAGTGTGCACACAGAGACACACAAACATACACTCAGACCAATGGACACACATGAACACAATCAGGATACACTCAAATCCTTGCTCTTTCTGTGGTAGACACTGGAATGCAGCACTCAGGTCTTCCTTTGTAACAAAAGACTCAATTCCCCAGCTACTATGAGTGCTACCAGCCCCAGCCTTTTGTGGATGATCTTGCCAAAGTCACATTTCCTTCCAAGGGCAACTTGAGCCCAGTGACTGAGGGCAGTGCTAATAAACACCTGGCCTCCTCATCCCAGCTTGGAATAACATCACAGGCCATCCCAGCTCTAAGGTAATGCATGTGACGACATCACACGTCATATAACCCTTGTTATTTAAACCTTCATTTGCTGGCCTTGTCTTCCCAATGTCTTCATTCTTCTGTGTACTCTTCATCCTGACCCATTGGCCTTTTCACACCATCATATCCCCAAGGCCTGGTACAGTGCCAGGCACATGGTACATGCGCAATAATCTAGTGTTCAGTGCTTGAATGAATAAGGAAGCTGGATGGCTGAGCACCAGGAAGGGATTATAGAGGAGATGGCTGTAGGGAGGTCAGAGGAGGTCACCTTGAAAGTCTCTTCCAACCCAGCTATGATCCATGATTCTGAGAATTGATAGGCAGATTTTTCCCAGAATAAGAGGAAGATCTCCCCTCCATACACCTCCACTCACTTCCTTCCCTCTCTTCACCATCTCTTTTTGCCTCTTACCTTCTCCCTGTCCCTGACCCTCAATCCACATATCTTGTGACTCCCATGTCCTGTGGACTGCATTCCCACATATCTCATGACATTTTTTTTGTTCCCACCTCCCTGGGTCAGCTCCTCCTAACAGCCCTTTAAGGGATAAGCTGTCTGGGCCTCCAGCTGCCCCTCTCCCATCCATTTCCCACACAGCAGCAGCAGCTAAGGACAGCATTGACCATCCCCTCTCCTGCCCAGACCCTCCTCCCCTATGTGGCACACAGTCCTCCAAGACCTTTCCAGCTCCACTTCTCCACATTCCACTTGCACCCAGCCTAGCCAGTTCCTCATACACATGTGATCTTCCACATCCCTACCCCTTCCCATTTATGTTCCCTATGTCCAGAAAGCCCTCTCACAACTGCCTTGCCTGTGTGGTTACTGCCCTTCCCTTCTATGATTTCGATCAGCATGGTCTCACGCAGGCCCCAGGACTGACAGATGCTCCCAGCCTCCTTCTATCCCATCAGTCTACACTCTATTGTGCCTATCACCTGCTGGGGTAGGAGCCAATTTCTCTGTGTGTGCTAAGCACCTGGCATATAGAAGAATCTTAGTAAATGTGGAACAAATGAATGAGTGAATAATTATATAAATGTGTTCTCAACATTACTCTCTTCTGACATTCCTCAGGGTGGAACAAGTCAGCAGGATGGTGGCCTGCACCATACTATGGAAGGACAGCAGGAGGATGGGGAAAACAGTTTTGCTATCCTGGATTTCTTTTTAGTGAGGAGAAACCAAGAATGGTTAAAGGAATCTCATTTTTCCTTGATTTCTTCCTAACCCTGCCTCTGAATAGTGACCCCAGGATCCACCACTGATCTCGTTTTCTGAGCTGGAGTTGTGGAAAGGGGGCATCAAGGCAAAAAGCCATTGGAATTCCAACATTCCTCTCCCCTTCCCTCCTGCCCACTCCCATCTCCTCTCTGGACCAGTTGCTTAGTACTCACCCTCTGACTTGCATGACAAGAATTCCATCGTCTTAGTCACTCCAATTTCAGCCTGATGACTGTAGATCATTTCAGACATTCTCTGAGCTCAATTTGCAATGCCCAGCAGGGAGGACATCACTGAATTATTATGTAGCATATTCCTTCCCTGAGCTTTTTGTGGAAGACCAATTAAGCTTTCACTCCAGAAGCCATAGAACTTCCAACATGCCCAGAAAGGAAGGCCAGGCTCTACCAGGGACATTCAGATGTGCACTCCCAGAGAAGCACAGATGATCTAGGACCCCCTTAGAGTTACAGAAAGAACTTCAAGAACTCCTCTTGTCCATCACCTGGTCTCAACCTTCCTCACTTTCCCACTCAAGATTTTTGTTCTGTTCATATTCTATTAATTGGATTTTTACTTATACCCCATAGATTATTCATGCAATTGCTTTTGTCTTTGTTTTCTTATAAAAGTCTCTTAGGGCAGCAACTATCCTAGAAAAAATAGTGTACTAAAAATGTAGATTTATGATTCTTCCTTTTTTTTCTTCTTTCTGAGATACATTACATGGCCTGCTGTTACTCAGGAACCATTTATTTTTGGAGGAATTAATTAATTCCCAGGTATTACTGGTTAAATACCCACCACCCACCCACAGGATCTATTTTCTCTGAAGAAGGGAGAAGATTAAAGAACAGACTTCATTCAAAGGCTTGTATCTTAACGGTGGAATTGCAGACACTGGCATACCCAGGATAATTTGGAGCTAAGTGGACTTGTATTAACTCTACATAGATGACCAAGTCAAAGTCTTAGAACAGTAGAGCTGGAAGAGAAGGTTGATATTACCTAATCCCTTTTTTCTTTTTGCAAATGAGGAAACTGAGGCCCAAAGAGACAATTACTTGGTCACTTTAGTGTGGTCAGCACTAAATCCCTGTCCTTTGAGTCCCACCCCAATGCTCTTTCCACCATAAGAATTGTTACCTTTTTTTGAGCACATTCTACATACAACGCACCATTCTAATCTTTACAAATTAACTTCTCTTGAGCACATACTACATGCAAAGCATCATTCTAATCCTTACAAATATGTATTAACTTCTTTAATCTTGACAGTCCTGCCAGGAAAGTGCTATTCTTACATATTCCTATTTTATAGAAGAGACAATGGAGGCCCAGAGAAGTTAAGAAAATCTCCCAAGGTCACAAGCGAGGAGCTTGCAGTATGTCTGCTCTTGCTTAATCCACTGTACTCACACAATTGCCTCAGCCATGTTTCAGCAACTGCTTTGAAGCCCTGTTGTGGCACCAGCTTTGCATACTGTACCATTCTTTTTCATGCATCTGTGCCTTCTCACGACTAAAAATGCATCCCACATTTCCCACCCCACCCCTGCATTAAAGGCCACCAAGACCTCATAGCAAAGCCTCATTCCACACAGAAGGTGCCACTGTTCTCTGACAGACCCGCCTGCCTGCATCCCTCTCATGTGGCTGCTTGTCACCAGGGCTGTTATTAAAGCCAGAAATAGGATCCCGAACTCTGTCGTCCTCCTCCAGACTTCTCGCCCAGGAAGTTCCCACATGTCTGTGATACCACAGCACTCCCCTCTCCTCCTATGATGTCATCCACACAGCCCAGCACCCTGCCCTCCCCAGTTCCCACCTGCCCCAGTGCAGGAGACACAGACAATCTCACACACCCAAGAGAAGTGTTAATTGTGAGACTCAAGAAAAATAAAATCTTTCTCTGGTTAGGGTCAGACACTGTCTCCCCCATCTGCCTCTGCCCTAAGGGACAATCCATTCTGACTCTGCATGTTGGTGTAGCCTCTCCCCAGGAGAAAGGTGGGGCCTTCTCACCCCACCCCCATCTCCTCTCCATCATGGAACCAGAGCCAAGACCCTTCCACTCTGAAAACTCCCACATCTACATGACATCTCAACTCAGCTGTGTGCTTGGGGTATGTGGCTTTGTGTATGTGTGTGGCCAGGGTGGGGACCTGTGAGGACTTCTAGGGACACAGAGTTGATTCATCATTGGGAACTCAGTCAAAAAAAAAAAACTAAGTTCCTGGCCACAGAATAGATGCAGCTGGCAGCAGGTCCAGCTAGACCTATTGCCTCTCTCTCCACCTCCAGAGCAGTGAGGACCACACCTCCTATGTGTGGTCCAGGCATCAAGAATGCAGAAAAATGGGCAAGGGCCAAGGGCTGTATTTGATACAAAAAATGCACATTGGCTTGGTTATGCCTTTTGGAAATGAGATCCACAGAGGCAGATAGGACTTCATATTGTGTGGACTAGCTGCATTTATCAAGTGTCACTTTGGTACTAGTCATTGAGCTAGGTGTTGAGCCTACCATAAGGGAAAAGGGATCACAAGATTTAGCCATATTGTAACTCAGATGAGAGAGAAAATGAGCTCTATTGTCTATAACTAATCTGGTTATCTTTCCCAGAAAATATGGGAAGGGTGGGAAAAAGTGTTAAATATCCAATATGACTTAGAACTTGAGCTCATTCAATAATGCAATAGTCCTATTAGGAAATGGCAGTCTTCCAAACACAAATGATGTTCAGTCTCCTATTGGCTATTTAGCACCTGTCTCCCACCCCACCACCCCCTGCCCCAAGATGGAGAAAGGATGGAGGGGGTTTTATGCAACCTTATGATGGAGGGGAGGTTGCAGGGGACCCTGGTTCCTTTGGTCTCCAGAGCTATGCCTTTCTCCTCCTGGCATTGTGAGCCAAGTCTGAGCTTGTGTAATTCATGATCTAGTCTCTTTCTCTGGATTGGATCAGAGCCAATGTCTCTCTTCCTTCCCTGGTGGACTTAGTTCACTTAGTCTTTGTTGGTTGTATGGGATGCCCAAGGTCAAGCTGTCACTCCCATTGCTGAGAGCTTACCCATAGCTTTCTCCCATTTCTGTGGTGACCTACTATCAGAAACTCCACAGAGGCCCTCTGACTACTTCTAGTCCTGGCTTCACCACACAGGAACCAAGGGAAAGCCCAGCTTTAGGACTTCTGCTTCTTATGCTGTGGTCTGCTCCAGCCTGCAAGGTGGCTTTCATGTCTGTCTTGTTTGATGTCACTAAACCCCTACATGAAAGAGACAGTGTCTTACTTTTCTTTTTATTAGCAGAATCCATTTCAGCTCTGGGCATATAGTAAGAACTCAATAAATTTTTATTGAATGAATGAAGCATATTTAGCTGGACTTCACACTATGAGAGCCACACACTCAGCATCCTTCGGAGAAAATTAGTATCTCAGAGGGAGATGTTGTTAGAATAATTGAAATAGGAGTTGACTATACTTACTGTTGAAAAATTGCTGTGAGCCAAGAGCATTGCAAACACAGTTCTTCAACAAAATTCCATAATAATATTTTGAAGTAAGTGGGTGGGTTATTACTATTATTTTTTAATTATTTATTTTGTTTAGAGAGTTGAGCGCATGAGTGGGGATGAGGAGGGGCAAGGGAAGAGAGAATCTTAACCAGGCTCCATGCCCAATGCTGAGCCTGAAATGGAGCTCAGTCTCACAACCCTGGGATCATGACTGGAGCCAAAACCAAGAGTTGGACACTTAACTGACTAAGCCACCCAGGCGCCCTATTATCATTATTTTATAGATGTGGAAACAGATGTTAAGTAACTTGCCCAAGGTCACACAGCTGAAAGCTAGCAGAGCTTGGACTTGAAACCTGTATCTGAAGCACTGAGCTCTCTTCTTTCAGCCTAGAAGCTTCATCCTTTTGCTCTTAGGACTTCAAGAAGCATTGAAACTGAAAAACCCAAAGAACAAGAAAACTCTGATCTAATGGAGCCCAAGAATCAGCAAGAGCTCAATTTCCAGTTTAGACAGTAAAGAAGACACAAGTATATAAAGAGGAACTTCTGTAAAAACCCAATGCCGTAAGGAAGGTCAAATAATTAATATATTCCAGCAGCTTCCATCTTATGAGACAAGTGAGACTTATGTGCTACTGTGTCCCTTCAAATGTGGACAGGCTGAGAACTCAGGATAATGGATCTTTGAACATGGCTAATGCAGGATGGAAAAAGCATCTTTCTCCTCTGGGGCTGGCAATGTAATTTCATACTAAATTTACTGTGGTTTATGTAATTCTTTTCATTCACACCAGAAGGAGTTTCTTTGCTGCTTCCCTTTTCAGAAACTTGGAGACCATATATCTTTGCAAAGTGGATTTTTAAAAATAAAACAGAAGAAAAGATTAAACCAGAGAAGCTCCCAAGTTTCCTGCCTTCTGCCTGGCCCAGCTTCCCGTGCTTCTTCCTTTCCAGAATTGATGTGGTAAATGTTACGGCAGTAGCACTGGCTCTGAAAAGCCCAGGCCTTCCAAGAAAGCAACCTTCCTGGAGGAATTCTATGGCACTCCCTCCTCTGCAGTGATTGGAGGGCCAGAGGTAGTGGGGGAGAGAGACAGAAAGAGAATTGCCTCATCAGTGACTGTCAGGAGAATGGGACCATGTGACGTGGAGTCCTGGATCTTCTCTCCATGAGTCCCTCCTCTTTTTCTACCGTCTCCTGAGCCACCTGATTCCTTCAAAAGCCCTTGCCTGGCTGGCTCCAAAACACTCAAGTTCCTCCATCTCCTGGAATAGTTCACCACCATTTGCTCCTTCATGAAGGCACACCAGAGCCAGGAGACCAAACAGAGGAGGGGCGGGCCACACTCTGAATAGGGCATCAGAGTCCTGACAACATTTGTTCTTTTAAAATTCTCACTCCTTGGCAGCCCGGGTGGCTCAGCGGTTTAGCACCACCTTGGGCCCAGGGCCTGATCCTGGAGACCTTGGTTCGAGTCCCGTGTCAGTCTTCCTGCACGGAGCCTTCCTCTCCCTCTGCTTGTGTCTCTGCCTTTCTCTCTCATGAATAAATAAATAAAATCTTTAAAAATAAATAAATAAATAAATAAAATTCTCACTCCTATGGCCCCAAAACTGGGAATGCTGATTTGAGCTGAATTTATAATAAAATCCTCCTTCAAATCCCACAAAGCCCTATAGGATCTTCCTCCTGCCTTTTTTTTCTACCTCATTTCCTGCTAGCCCATCTCCTATTATCACCTACCACACTGGGGCACAGGGGTGTCCTTTCTGCTGCTTTGCCACATCATGCTCTTTCCTGTCTTTGTGGTAAATGTCCCCTTGGAATGCTCTGCACACTCTTCATTTGACTGGCCACTTCTCAAGCTTCAGGTGGGATCTAATTGTCCTTTTGTGGGAGATGCCCTCCCCCCATCACGCTCATCACCCTTTTACCCCCATCACCCTGTCCCCTTGGAATGCTCTGCACACTCTTCATTTGACTGGCCACTTCTCAAGCTTCAGGTGGGATCTAATTGTCCTTTTGTGGGAGATGCCCTCCCCCCATCACCCTCTCTAAAGCAGGTCCCACCTGTCTTCCTCTGTTCCCTCACCTTTCACATTTCCTCCATGGCACTTTGCACAATGGGTCATGATCTTCTTTATGTGTGATTTGCCTATTATCTGATTCCTCCACTGGATTGTTCTGGAATGTTCTCCAAGGGCAGAGGCCATGTCTTTCTTGTCGCTGTTAAATCTCCAGTGCCCATACTCAGCAAACATTCATCAAATGAATGACTGAATTTCATTTGTCTGTTGTTGACATGACTGCCTCACCTATGGACTGCAAGCTTTTTTTTTTTTTTTAAGGATTTATTTGAGAGAGAGAGTGTATACATGAGTGGGGGAGGGGGCAGAGGGGCAGGCAGTTCTTCGCTGAGCAGGGATCCTGATGCAGGGCTCCATCCCAGGACCCTGAGATCATGACCTGAGCTGAAGGAAGACACTTAACCAGCTGAGCCACCCAGGTGCCCCTGGTCTTTGAGTTTCTTAAAGGCAGGGGCTTTCTTTCCTCTCTGCACACTTAGTGCATGCACAGTGCCTAGAGTAGAGAAGCCCCTCCGCATGTTAGTGAATGAATGAAATGGTCCCCCTCATTCCATATCAGATTTTTTTCTGTTTATAACTCCTGCAGATGAGTCCATCTGATCAACAGAGACCGGGCAGGCAGAGCAGGCTGGGTAGACAGCAGGCCACATGTGAGTGTCCAATTACCAAGTGATATCAACTCCAGATGAGTTGGAAAGAAGAGGATCATCAGAAACAGCCCATTGAATATTTCTCTGGCATTTATAATCATTGTTGTGCAGCTGCACATAGTCCCTCTCTCATGCCTGCTCCGGGAGCTGAGATTGGCTATTGGGTTTCCCTGCTCATTGCTGGAGGACTTGGAGAGCTTTTAGTATCACCGCAGCCCCTCAGCCCCTCCCTCCTGCTTAGCTGCACAGCTCTTCCAGCGGTAGACCCTGCAGTGCTGCAAGCCCTAGGGGGTAACCATGTCTTGCCAGGTGGAATCCAGCATTGTCTTCCTGTGACTTTACTCATTGGTCCCCAAAGCCCCACTCAGGACCACCTTCTAAGGATGGCCCTGAAGATACTGGAGATGGGTATTGGGCCTTTCTGCACCCCAGCCAATTGTTTGTTCTACCCCAGGGACACTATCCCATTTCTTTGTCATTACTGTTCTTCTTTCCCACGGGCCCCAGGCCTCAGCCTGTTCTCCCCCCTTCAAGGGGGCCTCTGCCCACCCTAGCTGGCATGTCTTATCCCAAACGCAGTCAGGTAAAAAGGGAGACCTAGTCCCTCAAATTCCATCTGTTGTGTTTAATGTATCTTCCCCACTCCTGGCAATGCAGAAGAAAGGAGGAGTTACTGTGCTTTATTGGCCAGGGGTGACCAAGAAACCAAAAATGGTGTCACTGTAGAATCCTATCTTCTTATGTGTCAAATGGTCCCTGGCCTGTGACTCTGCTTCCCATGCCAAGATGGTACCCAGGAGCCTTCCTGAGCATTCCTGCTTACTATCTTACAATACTTTCCCTTCTTCTAACTTTTCCCTCTCAGCTCCTCACCCTTGGGAGATGTGGCCATTGGGTGTGCCCCAGTCTCAGGTGGGTAGTTTGCTTCTCCAGGCAGCTAACTTCCAGCCTTCATCCTAAGGAATGGCCCTACTGATGGGATTTTCTTGGTGCCCCAGCCCTCCTCTCAGGTGAGGTTAGCAGCTCTAGCCCCCAAATGATTCTCATATTGCCATGGCCATGGGTTCTTCCTGGAACAGATTCCCTCTGGCCACACTCCAGCCCATCTGTGTCAGGAATGACTGTACTGATGCTGTGAGATAGTCTTGTTATGGCAGATAACATAGTGCTCAAACCATCTCCTCATAGGTTTGTTTCTTTCTTATAAAGTACCTCCTTTTTTTTTTTTTTTTTTTTCCAATTGAGCTATAATAGGTTTCTTTAGTGGTCTGCTCAGGCTGCCATAACAAAATAACATAGCTGGGGAGGCTTAACCAACAGACATTTAACTGTTCTGGAAGATCAGAAGTCCAAAACTGAGGTGCCAGCCAGTTCAGTTCCGGGGGAAGGCCCTTTTCCTGGGTTACAGACAGCTGTCTTCTCGCTGTATCTTTACATGGTGGAAGGGAGAGAGAGAGATATCTTCATGTAGGGCACTAATCCAGTCATGAGGACCCTACCTCCATGACCTCATCTAATCACCCCCAAAATCCCCATCTCTGATACCATCACATTGGAGATGATTAGGGCTTCAGCATAAATTTGAGGGGGCCACAGCACCATCCATAGCAGTTTCCCAAAGAAAATGTCTGCATAGATGAAGCAAAGTGTTGTTATTAGCTAGAGGAGTCTCCCCTCAGCCTCTCGCAGAGCTCAGGAGAGCCCTGTTCCAGCAGAGAAGAAAACTCCTTTTTCCAGGCCCTGGCCAGAGTCCCGAAGTCCACCTGGCTCTCTGGCTTCTCAGTGGTCCTGCTTGAGTCCCAGACCTTAGCCTCCAATGGGAGAAACGGCAGATCCAACCCCACCTACAGCAGCTGGAGAAAAGGAGCAAAAAAAGAGAACTTTTACCTGGCTGTGAAGAGTATCACGATCCTGAGATCATGACCTGAGCCAAAATCAAGAGTCAGTGCTCAACCAACTGAGCCACCCAAGCACACTGAAAATTTCACCCTTTAAAACATGATTCAGTGCCTTTGAATCCGACCAAAGCAGATCGGGGGTTGGGAGCACCTTGGGAGCCCAGACTCTGCATCTATTTAGAGGAGTGTTACCCGACTTCCCATTTGGTCATTTTCACATTCCTTAACCTGTAGTAGCACAATAAACACATATTTGTAAACTCAAGATTGCCTTAGATCTTTTAGCATCTGCATCTCACTGTTGGTTTATTCTGAGTTCATGTATGTTCCACCAAACCCCAATTCGTTTTCCCATGAATTGCTTTCAAGTCAGCTCCTCTCCACCCTTAAACTTGTATAAATGATCATTTGCACCTACATTTGGGAGTTTACATTTATTTCTGTTAAAGGTTATCATGTTGGTTTTGGCCCATCGTTGAAATTATTCTGAATTGTAATTTGCTGCACACAACACAAACTATTTCTGCCTTCTTCACTTAGATTTTCACCACAGTGTCTCAAGAGTCGCTGTTCAAACTAAAAATGTCCTACTTAGCATTCATCCAGCTGCCTCCCTCACTTCTTCCAAAGCTAAACTCTCGCAGGAAGGTTTCCAAGATTAAAAGAGGGTAGAAATGAAGCTCTTTCCTTCTAGGACAAGGGGAAACTCCACAGAGCTCTCCTCTGAGTGGCCTGGGGCTACTTGTGGCTTTCAAAGGGAAAGCTCCATTCTTGGAAATAAAGAGCACAGAATGTGGAAGGGCATAATGTTGAATGTGCTGCTTCTGGGGGGAGGGAAAGGCCTTGTGCCTTCCGATGCCAGGTACCCCAGTGGCCTGAAAGACAAATTTATCCCTGCTTCTATGCTAGCCCTCCTGGGCCAGTAGCCTCTTCCAGAGAGGGAAAGAAATTCTCCATGAGCCATCTTTTTGAGCTCCCAGTCTCCAAGCCCACAATCCGAAGAAGCAGCTGAAACCAAAGAACAATTAGGATATTCTGGTTTAAGAAAGACAGTATAGTTTGGAGGTCAAGTACTCAAAGCTGTGGGTTCAAACACTGGCTCTGCTACTCATTCATGGTTTAGCCCCTCAGCAAATGCTTCTGCTTTATAACCCTCTGAGTTTTCTTCTCTGTAAAATGAGACATTTTACAGTTCCTACCTCCAAAGGACAAAATGAAATAACAACTGTAAAGCATCTCATCTAGGGCCTATCCCAAGGGAGGCGCACAATAAATGATAGTACCCATCACTGTTTATGACACTCTTTCCTTGGCTCATCTCTGATTAGAAACATGTGGGAAGTCTCTGTTATTGGCACCAATTTCCCACTTGCAAGCATGCTGGCCACAGTGTATATTTAAAACAGAAGTTTTATTAAAAGCATAAGAGATCAATAAGCATTATGTTCTGAAGCCAGTGAATTAGTGATGTTAACTGAGCAGCCTTTCAGTGTCTAAGTAGTAGCTTGAGTAGAATATTGTTTCAGTTATCTATTGCTGTGTAAAACACTAGACCAAATTTAATGGCTTAAACAGCAAGGATTTACTATTTCTCCATGATTCTGTGGATCGGCCTGGCTCAGCTGGGCAGTTCTACTCCACATGGTGTTGGCCAGGACCACTCATGCAGCTGCCTTCCACTGGGAGCTGGGATGGGCTGGAACATCCTTGGTGGCTTCACTCACACCTGGTGCTTCAGCTGGGATGGCTGGAACAGCTTGGTCTAGTGGGGCCATTCTTGCTCTCCATATGGCCTCTCTTCATTTGGTGGTTTAGCATGACTTACACTACATGTTGGCTGCATCTCAGGGGGGTGAAAATAGAAGTTGCAAAGCATCTTAAGGCCTGGGATTAGAAGTCATGCAGCATCACTTCTGCTGCATTGTGTGGATCAGAGAAATCTCAGAATGAGCCTAGATTTAAGGGAAGAGAAAATAGATTCTACTTCCTGATGGAAAGAGCAGCACACATATATGGAAATGGAAGGGATTGTAGATAGACATTTTTGCAAACAATCTACCACCTTCTCTTGCTCCAGTTTCTACCCCTTCATATGGACCTGCAAGCAAGTGCTTCCTGGAATAACCTGCTGCCAGCTCTGGCCTTGGCTGCCTCCATCTTCCCAGTCCCACTGGTGATTCCTCCTGTTTATGTTCTTTGGTCCTCCCAGCACCATTTGCCTCCTCCCCGTGGTTTCTCATGATCGTGTAGGCTGAGAATAATGGTGGTCATTATTTCCAGGTATATTCTTCCAAGCTGGTGCTTTTCCAACATATTTTTAAAGGAAATATTTTGACCTGACAGTGCTTGAGATCATGATGGTATGAAATTGGAGACAGTGATGGAAAATACAGGCATATACAGAAGGTTGCAAGAGGTGGTACCTGTCTGTGTACCTTTGACCTTCTCTTGTGAAAAAGTATACATATACAGTGCTAGGCCAAGGACTCTTCCCCCCTTACTCCTTGACACTCAGCCTCTGTTTCCTGTCCCGGGAGAGTCTCAGGCAAGAAGAAAAAATGTGCCTCCTCACAGTCCCAGGACCTGGGATCAAGAGATCCATTGTCGTACCTCCAGTGTGTAGAGTGGCTGAAGCTTCATGCCTCTTCCTAAATGGGCTTGCTTCCATCATTCCACAAGGAGTATGCAGTTCCTTTCTCCATAGGCTGTTTCCAATAATAATTTTTTATTACTATGTAATTTAATAAGTATAATTAAGAATAATTTTTATGATGGTAAGAAATAATAAAACAATACCATTTCCCTAACTTTCTGTGTGCCAGGCACTGTGCTAGGTGTTTTCTATGCAGTATTATTGAAAACACACATTCCTAGTAATTTGCCAAGGTGACATAGCTCATGGACAGGAAGTAGCCAAACTAGGCTTCGAATCCAGGTCAGGATAGCCTTAGAGGCAATTTCGTTTTCACCAGACTAAGCTGGGATATTCATTTCATCCAGAAGTTCCCTCACCAGGGCCAAATGGCCACTTTCGTCCCAGGTAAGACAGGGCCTGCAACTACCGCCACCTCAGCACACACAGTGGCAAAGAGGCATGGTGGGGGATGCTCTGGGCCCAGGCTCTAACTAAACAGAGCACGGTTTCCCTGGTAGAAGGTTTGGAGCCAGGAACACAGAGGAGGGAGAGAAGAGCAATGACAAGGCAAGCAGAATGTCTTGGGGATGGGGTGGATTAGTCAGGGTTCTTTAGAGAGAACTAGTGGGATATTTATAAAAGGAGACTTATTATGAGGAATTGGCTCATGTGATTATGAGGCTGAGAAGTCCCACGACTTGCCATCTGCACACTGGAGACCCAGGGAAGCCAGTGGTGTAACTCAGTCTGAGTTGGAAGGCCTGAGAGCCAAGGGAGCTGATGTCAGTCCCAGGCTGAGGGCAAGAGAAGATGAGATTAGATGCCCCAGCTCAAGTAGTGAGGCAGAGAAAAGAGGAGTAAGTCCCTCCTTTCTCCACTGTTTGTTCTGTTCAGACCTTTGATGGATTGGATGGTGCCCATTCACGTTGGGGAGGGCCGTCTGCTTTACGAGTCCACTGTTAACCAATGCTCATCTCAACAAAAACATCCTCACAGATACACTCAGAAATAGTGTTTAATCTGGGCACCCCATAGCCAGTCAAGCTGACACACAGAATTAACTATCCCCCCTGGGGGCTTTGGGTAAATTAGGAGCCACAGACGCCTCCTAGAGCTCCCTCTGGCTCCTCTTATTGGCACCCTCCTCAGCTGTGGAAGGAGGTGGCATTATCTTCCCAGTGTCTCTGTAGGGGCTTCATAGCCCCTCCTCCTCCTCCTTTCCTGGAGCCTCCAGTCACTGTGCTTCTGGGAAGCTCCCTGGGCTGGAGTCTGGGTCTGGGCTGTAAAGAGACCACCATTGAAATCAGCCTCATCTTACTGCTGAGTCTTCCAAACCATCAGAGCCTTCTGTGCGACTCTGATCCTGGCTTCTCAGGCAGCTGCCATCAAAATAATTGTTTGTGTTTAACTCACCACAAGGGCAGCAACTCTGAAATGAAGCAGACCCAGCTAGTTTGAAATCCACTTTGCATGGCAAACTACACTTCTACACTTTTGCTTTGGTGGATCCTGACACTAAATTTCCCTGTTATAATCCTTTTGGGTTTTCCTTTGTGGGGGAGGGGTCCACTCAGTCTAAAGAACGCTAACAAATGGATCATCGATGCCCACCCAGAAAGCAATCTCCCTGAGATCCCTAGAGTCTGTGTCGCCAATCCAATCTCTCTTTTGGTTTCTAGCTACTTACTGCTGAATGCAACACATATACAGAAAGTGACTTAAAAACGTCTAGCTTAATTATTTATCACAAAGCAAACATCCACAGAACCACCATCCAAATAAAAATGGAACAATTTTTGTCCCCCCAGAGATAGCTACTAACTAGGTTTTTATGGTAATCATTTGCATTTCTTTAGTTTTATCACCTAATCAGACATCTTTTGATAACTACAGTTTTTAGAGTGACAAATGAAGTCTTACCATATACATTTATATGAGGCTTGTTTAATGTTATGTTTATGATAGACATATTGTAGCATTCATTTATTTTCATTGCGGTATCAATTTTTTTTTGTATGAAAATACCACAAATTAGTTAACCATTCTACTATTGGTGAATATTTGGGTTGTTCCTAGTTTGAAGTTATTACGAACACAACTGTCCGTTACTGGACACGCCTCTTGGTGTCCCTGCAGACTTGCTGGGTCATAGCGTATATGTATGCTTGGCTTTGGAAGAAATGCCAAAGTGTTCTCCCAAGAAATTATAACCACCTTCACTCCCAAGGGTTCCCTTTGTCCACATCTTTGCGAGTACTTACTATGGTCATTTCTTTAAATATGAGCCATTCTGGGCAGTATTCTGTTTACTTCGAATGGCCTATTTTTCCATTTCACTGATCACTAATGAGGTTAACTCCCTCTTCGTGTATTCAATGGGCAATCTAATACCCTTTTTTGTCATGTTCCTATTGGCGATCCTTGCCCATTTTCCAATAGGATTTGTCTATTTGTCCTTACCAATTCGTAAGGTATTTTTTACATTGTAGATAAGGCATTTGTCAGTTATGTGTGTTGTGGAGTCTTTGCTCATGTATGGTTGCTTTCTCACTTTCTTGATCATGTCTTCTGTTAAACAGAAGTTCTTAATTTAATGTCCAATTCATCTATCTGTTCCTTTATTCTTAGTGCCCTTTTTGTGTTTTGCTCTAGTAAGACACAAAGTCATGAAAATATCCTATATTTTCTTCAAGAAGCCCTATAGTTTTATTTTCATCTTACGGTATGTGTCTTTCACATCCACTTGGTAATGATGTGTTTATGTACAGTGTGAGGTAGGGAATCAAGTTTAAATTGTTTTCACATTCAATTAATATAGGAAATTATTTCTTGAAAAAACTTTCCCTCTGCAATGGCACTTTTGTCAAAAGTGAATGAAGTGCCACTCTATTTGTGGGTTTTGGGCTAGAGATCTATCCTGTTCCATGGGTCTATTTGTTTGTCCTTGCATTAATTCCTCACTATTAGCTAGTATGGTTTCTTAAGTCTTTTATTTAACTTTTAAATTTGAGTATAGTTGACATACAGTATTACATTAATTTCAGGTGTATAATACAGTGATTCAGCTTCTCCAAACATTGTGCTATACTCACCGGCAGTATAGCTACCATAAATCTTGCTTTAACGTAGAGCAATTCTTCCCACCTTGCTCTTTTTCTATAAATGTCTTAATCTTTCCTATTTCTTACAAATTTTAGAACCGGCTTGTCAAAATCCTCCAGAAAAATCCTTTGAATTTTGATCTAGATTCCCCTGATTCTTCACATAAATTTGGAAGGAATGGACATCTTTATAAAGTTAAGTCTTCCAGTTAATGAGCATGGTAGATCACACCCTTTTAATTATTTAGGCCTCCTTTTATTTCCTTTAATAATATTTCAAAGATCTTGGCATAAATGTTTCAAATAACTTTTGTTAGGTTTATTCCTAGACACTTGATTTTTTTAAATGATCTGTAAATGTGAATCTTTTTTAAAAATTTTATTTTCTAACTACTTCCTTTTGCTAGATAGAAATCAATTGATTTTTGTGCTTTGACCTTGTATCTGTAAACCTAAGAATTTGTAAGTTCTTATGATTTTCTAGATACACAAGAAGACTTATTTTTTGCCTTTCTAATTCCTATGCCTTTTTTTCCCCTTGCCTTACTATTCTGGCAAGGACCTCCAGTCAACATTAGCTAGGAGTGCTGTTGGTCAGCTAATTGTGTTGTTTAAATCTTTCAATCTCTACATCTAAAGGAAAGTTTTCAGCATTTCATCATTAAGTCACAGGTTTTTTTACTGGCTTGTAGATTTGCTTTATCAGGCTAATAAGTTCTCTTCTTTTCCTACTTTGCTAAGTGATTTTATTTATTTTAATGATGAGTGGATGCTTTTGTAGCTTTCAACTCATCTATCAAGATGATCATACAAATCTATTCTTCTGTTCATATGAATTAGGTTGATTGAAGTTTGAATGTTAAACTAACCTTGCTTTCCTGGAATAAATCCAATTTGCTCTGATGCATTATTCTTTTATACATTGCTGATTCCATCTGCTCATATTTTGTTTGGGATTTTGTTTCTATATTCTGAGTGTAGTAGTGGACTATAGTTTTCCTTTCTCATGTTCTTATCAAGTTGGTATTAAAATTATGTTGTCTGCATAAAACAAGCCAGGAAACATTGCTTTTCTTTATTCTCTGGAAGAATCTGTATAGCATTGGCATTTTTTCTTTATTAAACATTTGGCAAATTCACCATTGAAGCTACTTGGGTCTGGGAACATTTTCTCTGCAGGAGAATTTCAATTACATTTTTAATTTCTTAAACAATTATGTAATTCTCAACTGTTTTCTTGTGTCAATTTTTGTTTAAGTTGTGTTTCTCCTAGAATTTTTCCATTTCATCAGATTTTCAAGCTTTTTTGGCATAAAGCTATTCATACTAATCCTCATAACCTCTCTTTAATGTTTATATGATATGTAGGACATCATGTTTATTCCTGACATTGGTAACTTTCTTTTTTTCTTAAAACTTTGTCCAGGATTTATTAAATATGTAACTCTTTTCAAAGAACCAGCTTTTGGTTCTGTTTGTCCTCTGTATTTTAGGTTTGTTTCAATTCCATTAATTTGTATAATTTCCATTTATCTTCCTTTATTATTTTCCTCTTCTTTCTCAGGATTTCTGTATACAAATTTTGCATCTTGTAATCTCATATTTTTTGTGGAGTCTTTAGTGTTTTTTATATATAGTATAATATCATCTGCAAATAATGAAAGCTTTCCCTTTTATTACCAATTTAGATGTCTTTTATTTCCTCTTCTTGTCTGATTACTATAGCTAGGACTTCCAAGTACTATGCTGAATGAAAGTGGTGGGAGGGGCAACATCCTTGTCTTATTCCTGACCTTAGGGGAAAAGCTCTCTTTTTTTAACCATTGGGTATGATGTTAGCTGTGGGTTTTTCTTATATGGCTTTATTATGTTGAGGTATGTTCCTTCTAAACTTTACTACTTTGTTGAGGGTTTTATCATGAATGGATGTCGTATTTTGTCAAATGCTGTTTTTGTATCTACTGAAATGAACCTTTAATTTTCTTTATTGAAATTTTTAATTAGCAGGAGGAGAAAGTCAAATTTGTCCTTTCTTTCATGGTATTGCTTTAAGTCTTGTCTAAGAAATCTACCTACAACCAGATCACAAAAATATTGTCCTATGTTTTCCTTTAGAAGCTTTATAGTTTTAGCTTTTATATTTAAGTCCATGATCTAAGATTAAATTTTGTGCATTACACAAATTAAATTTTTTATGAATCAATGTAAAATATTTTTTCTGATTGAATAGTCAGATGCTCCAGTATCATATGTTGAAAAGACTATACTTGCATTTCTGTCAAAAGTCAGTCAAATGAAAACGTATGGGTCTATTTCTGGACTGTGTATTCTGTTCTACTGATTTTCCTGTGTATTATAATACTAATAGAAGTCTGTCTTGGTTACTGTCAATTTATCTTGAAAACAGTTTACTGTGTAGATTATTGTTGCTTTAATCTTAGAAAGAAGCAAGTCCTCCTCCATTAAGAAGTGGAGCCTATTTCTCCATCTCTTGAATTCTTGTACCTGTAGCCACTTTGACAAATATCATATGGCAAAAGTGTTTCTGTGTAACTTCTGAGACAAGATCAGAAGTCTTGCAGCTTTTGGCTTGGTCCCTGAGTGAAAATGCTCACTCTGGTTAAGCCAGGCAACATGTAAGCAATCTGAATGTCCTGACAACCCTGCAGTGACCAAGCCCAAGCTAGCCATGCAGAGGCTATGTACAAGAAGAGGTGTCTGACAAGCTACAGCTACTCCAGCTATCTCACCCAGACTCCACACAGGTGATTGGAGTAATCTTCAGACAACTTCAGCCCTAGCTACACCTGACTACAACGTCAAGAAAGATCCTGAGCAAGAATAGCTTAGCAGAGCCTCTGTAATCCACAGAGCTGTGAAAAATACTAAACTGTTATTTGGAAGGATCTAGGTTTGGCATAGTTTGTAAAATAGTAATTGATACCTAGGACAGTAGAGGATTAAAAAGAATGTGGGTTTGAGGGTAAGAAAGACCTAGACTCAAATTCTGCTTGTGACTTTGTGTAAACACAAATCAAGTTATGAGGCTTAAGGCTAAGCAATTTATATAAAATATATTTCATTTAATATTTCCTTAAGCACCTACTGAAGACAGGAAGTATGCTGAGGAGATACAAACATTAATACACTACAGTTCCTCCTCAAGGAATTTACAGAACAGTAGGGAAAATAGACATGTTTGAGAAAAAGGTAGCTGATGAAATCACCTTCTGTCAGTAGCAGTTGCTATATGGTGAATTGTAAGAAAAATAACTTTGCTAATCTGGATTCACACTAGACTGATATGCACAAAACATCAGATAATGAGTATGTCATAGCCCATCTGGCTTTCCTTTTGTACTAGCTGCTGGGAAGGTCAGAACTGAAGGTGAGATTCAATCTTGGGAGTTTGTTTCCTCTCTCCTCCTTCAACATGATTTCCAATTTTCTATTTCTAATTTGGAAGTGTCTCATCGTAGTGTCTCAAATTCTTTTGAGGAGTGAGTTGGAGTGAAATTATGAATAAAATGTATATCAGAAAGCTAACTGATTGATTCAAGTTGAAATCATAGCTTAGGATCCACCTGAATTGTTCCAGTTATTTTTGTTGTTGAGACAGTTCTTGAGTATGTTCTTACTAGGACCATGACCATTACAACTATTTATACTACTACTGCTAATAGCCTTAGCTGACATTTGTGGAGCATGGTGTACTAGTCACTGTGCTAAGTGCTTAAATGAACCACTTTTACAATAATCCTGCAATATAGATGTTATTTTTCATTTTTGCAACAATCTTGCAATATAGATGTTATTACCATCCCAGTTTTAGAGACAAGGAGGCTGAGACCAGGAGAAGTCAAGTTGCTTGTCCAGGTGACACTGATTGCCATGTCAGAGGCAACTCCACTCCAGAGCCCATGGGTTGCAGCATTAGGCTTTTGGTGCATATGGGTCCATGGAAAAGGTGGCTGAATAGACTTTCATGATGACCCAATCTCACCTAACCCTCCTCTTTACTCAAAGGCTTTACCTGGCAAGGCCCAGGGATTCTTAGAGTCTCACAGGGAATGAGCAGCCAAGAACCTTCCCAGTGAATACAGTGAACACACTGTTTCCTGCACATGGAATCCCATCTTCATAAACATTTATACTCCTGGACCCTGAATCGAAGGCAAGTATTCATAAGATACATTGCATTTGTATTCATAGTGACCAGAGGAAACTAGACAATAGACAAAGAGAGAAGTTAAATTCTGGCAATTGTTTCAAAATATTTGATAAATTAGCAATAATGTTCAAAGCACATATCCCTGGCATCATCAAAACCACCTTCCTTAAAAACTCAAAGCGATATATCTCTGATAGAGAAATAAAAGGACAGTATAGTGGGAAAGAGAGAGAACGGATCAGAAGCAGAAAGGGAACTAACATGTATTACATATCAGCATGTGACAGACTTCTTATATGCATTACCTCATGCAGTCATTTCTCATCCAGCCATGTGAAGTAGGTATTATGGCAAAATGACTAATTTGATGAATCTGATGGCTTCTACTAATCAATGTGGAACCTTGTCAGGTGTGTATCCTCTGTGGACTCCAGTTTCCTCATTTGCAGACATACTTCATTGTATTGCACTTCACAGATACTGTGTTTTTGTTTTCTGTTTTTTACAAATGGAAGGTTTGTGGCAACTCTGGATCAAGCAAGTCTACTGGCATCATTTTTCCAACAGCATTTGCTCACTTTGTGTGTCTATGTCACATTTCAGTAATTCTCACAATATTTCAAACTTTTTCATTATTATTCTATTTGTTATGACAATCTGTGATCAGTGATCACGGCTAGCTGAAAGCTCAGATAATGGTTAGTCTTTATATTTAATATAAAGTATTTTAATTAAAGAATATAGTTTTTTTAGACAGAACACTTGTACAATTACTAGACTATGGTATAGTGTAAACATAACTTTTATATATACTTCATTTGATTCCCTTTATTAAGATAGTTGCTTTATTGTGGTGCTCTGGAACTGAACCCATAATATCTCCAAGGTATGCCTGTATGAAATGACAACAGAACCTTCCAATAGCATTGCTGTGAGAATTAAATAAGATAATACATATGCTGCACTCTGTAGGGACATGATAAATGCTAAGTACTATAATTTTACTGACTGCTGAATCTCAGCAGGGAAAATGGGGTGCACCCTCATTCTTGGTGTGGTGGACAGAGAAGAACTGGCAGGAGAACTGTAAGGCCTGAGGGAGGGATTGCAGCTGGTGGTGTTGGGCCCTGGGTGGCTGGCACCTCACAAGTGATGAGTGGGCTGTCATATTCTAAATCGAAAGTGATTTTGGTAACATTTAATAGTGGTTTTCTCTTTTTAAAAAGTCTGTGCTTGTCAAATAAATTATATGTGTGTCAATCCTCTAGCAGCTTCATCTAGAATTTGTGCTGATTTTGTCTCTGTGATTAGTTGAAATGTTATTAGTTTGATTTTGTGTACCAATTCCAATTTTGGAACTTCTACAGATTTGTTACAAAGTTCCCCCTCCCCCGCCTTTTTTTGGCTCTCAATTGTCATCCAGAGGCAACTGAGCTAACTCAATATTTAGTTATATTTCTGGCTACTAGGGTGTTTAATGGTTAAGTGAAAGTGGTGTGGGGTATCTAATTTGCTATCTAGTTTCCAGATCCTAGGACACTCCTGGGCCTCATTTCCTTGGCTCCCAGCAGGAGTGGAGATTGGCTGCCTCACCTGCACCCACAGGGCCAGTGTGAAGGAATGGACATGAGTCTACCCATGGGTGCAGATGTCGGTTTTGTCCTGCTTGACCTGCCCTGACTCAATGACTTTGGGCACATCGCTTTCCTTCTCTGAGCTTCCATTGGTCTTCTTTTCTGTAAAACAGGAAGGTTAGAATTCCTGATTTAACATATTCCTTAAACTCTACAACTTAGGGTTTTGGTGTTCATTTGTAGAAGAGCCTGGCCAAGCTGGGCAAGCTGTCTGCTCCATCAGACAGATTTGGAAGCACTACTGGAAGGAGAAAATGTGCAACTTGAATGGTGGTGGAGAAATGTCTTGGAGAATGAGCAGGGCTTGGCATTACAGTCAGATGGCACAGGCCGGGAGTGAGTGGGAGGTGGGCCTGGGAAGGCACTCAGTAGGAAGAGCAATTGGGGAGGGACAGAAGGAAGGAAGAGAGTGAAGTAGAGAGGATATCAGTAGAATGCTCCAGCATCCTGGGAAGGTATCTTGGATTGACCTGCAGCATGAGAAATGGCGCAGACACTGAGGGACTTTGAGAGGAAGAGGTGATGTGGCCTTGAATCAAAGGGCAGAGGTGAGGCTGATGGGCGGTCATGAGAGGCAAGACCATGTAACTC
The DNA here is from genome assembly GCF_048418805.1 of Vulpes vulpes. Taxonomy (NCBI): domain Eukaryota; kingdom Metazoa; phylum Chordata; class Mammalia; order Carnivora; family Canidae; genus Vulpes; species Vulpes vulpes. Next base: position 121,625,563 of record NC_132791.1, on the reverse strand, counting down.
AGCTCAGCATGGCTTTGAGCAAGTGGCTTCTTCCTTCCATTTCTGTGTCTATACAATGAAGCAGATGTTGCTCTAGCACTCCACTGTCCACTTTGGGAGAGCTTGGGGCCATTGCCAGGTAAATGAGGTGATGCACTGAGTGAATGGCACATTACCTGGCTTTGGAGAATTTTTAATAAATGGTCTCTATTTCTGTTATCTGGGAAGAACCACCCCATAATAATAGAGGAGAGAGATAATTGAAACTATGTCTGGAGTCTGAAAGAGGGACCCAAGGCACCCTTGGAGTGCAGCTTTACTGGAGTCAAGGAATGGAACATTTTTCTATGGGTCAGAAGCACAGCCTGGGGTAGGTGCCGTGGATCCTGAGACCCCCAGACCAGGAGAGGAACAGCAGCCATGCCCAGTCCTGAATTTCCTGCCTGCCAGTGTTTGGGGAGCAGGAGAACAGTGAACTCCGGTCTAAAGAGAATAAAACATATGAAAATGTTGCACACCTGAATGGGTGGCGTAAGATGCATATCCTCGTATCAGTTATTCTGATATATGGTGTTTCTGTGTGTATAGGAGGCACAAATAAATCCAGAAATGATGAACTTCACCAAGAAAGAATAAAATTTCAATTTGAGTTTTATACAAAAAAGAAACAAAAAAGGCAAATCCCTAAAAAATAACTATGTGGCCCATTCTTTCATATCTGATCTTGGGGCCTCAGGTTTAGGCAGTCAGGGCCTCAGAGGAGCAGATTTGTTTCTCACTAGAGCAATAAGCTAAGGTCTAAACTGTCCCCTGTGTGTGGGGTAGAACTGATGTGTCCCAGTCTGCAGGCTCACTTGAGGTAATCTCCCTCACCCACTAGTGCTGGGCTTCCCTGCCAGTGTCCGCCTTATTTACACTAGGACCTCAGGACACAAACACACTCTGCTCAGGCCCTCAGCGCCCAGGCTGAGCCTGTGGGTTCAAATAATAACGTATCAGGAAGAAAGCTAAATCCTGCTGGGTGGACAGAGGACAGCTGGGGATGCAGGAGGGAGCTTGAGTAAAAAAATAAAAATAAAAAAAAAGACTGAACATGACGAGACTTATTTTGGAAGGAAGGAGGTAACTACAGTGCATAGAGAGGGACAAGGGGAAGTTCCCTTCTCACTCGGGAGGCCAGAGAGAAGGGTTGTATACAAGCATTGGAACTAACATGAGGTCTGAGAAGCCAGAGAGACCACAATGGATCTTAGCCTCACTGAGTATCCCCTTGGCTCCAGGTCCTGGGGATCATGAAGACATAGACCTTTTGTCCTAGGAGGTTACCTCTGTTTGATGATTTCAGACTATGCCTCTTGGGGCCCTAGAGTTTCCTTGATGTGTCCCTGGAGCTCTTGTGAAGGTGGAGGAGAAAGGGCAAGGGGTGGTAAGCTTTTGGGAGAAGAGAGGCTGGAGTAAGGCCCCCCTCCACCTGGATTCAACCGAACTGCTACAACCTTATCTTTTCAGTATATTATGGCTTTAGATACATTTTATTTGGGATAAAGCTCCCCTTTTTTTCTTTTTACTTTTTACTTTTTTTAAAGGAAAAAGAGATTTTAAAATCAGTCTGGCAATATGGAAATATGATAAAACCCAGCCAAAGGCCTTTCTCTTCAACTGTTTCAAGGCAGGTGGCCAGCTGGCCCTCAATAGGACAATGACCATCAGCTAAGGCATGGGGTGCCCCTGGCTGATGCATTCAGCTAGAGAACACCACTGAGGACCCAGGATGATGCTGTGTGGTTGGAAGGGACTCTGGGGGCTGCTGGCTGTTCTCCAAAGCAGGTCCAGGTTTCTGTCCATCAGAAGGAAAGAATGCTAGAAATTGTTGAGCAACAGCAATCTTGAGGAATTTCCAACACTCTTACCTGCTCCACATACTTCATCAAGGGCCTTGTGCTAATTTCTCCACGTTCATTTTCTACTTCACTCCTTGCATTTCACATTCAAGCACCACCAAACTGGGTTTCCCACTCACACTATACCATTTTTAAATTACTTACTTAATTAACTTACTTGCTGTCTATTCTTAATACCTGGAATTTCCTTTACTACTCTCTGTTCTGGTATTTTATTCCAGGTCAGACATTGCCTCTTCCAAGAAGCTTTCCATTTTTCCTTATATAAAGTTCTTTGGGTTCTACTCCTTTGCCTTGAATTAAATTTGAATTTATTACCCACCTGTCTACTGGAATCTCTTTACCCCTTTAAAATCGAAGTGAAGTTAATTTATCCTTACATTCCATGACCTGTAGGAAGCTAAAGCCATTCCCAAGATGTTTGCCAACTCTTGGGAGAGTAGGAGAGAAGTGAGTTGTGATATTAAGTTACTATTTCTCTAGCTTCTGGCTTATACATCTCCTTAGTTTATGCTGCTTATTTATGTTCTAATCATGTGCCTGAAACTTCCAGTTTATGGATATTGACCCACACTTGAAACTCAACAACCTTCCCTGATTTCCAAAAGATACAAGATATGAAACCCTAGAAAAGACAAGTCTAATTTATAGTGTCAGAAAACAAGTCAGTGCTTGTCTAGAGTTGGGAGTGGTTACAAGAGCTGTAAGGAGACTTTTGGGGATGATGGAAATGATCTTTATCTCGATTGTGGTAATGGTTACAACAGACATATAAATTTATCAGACCTAAAATGTATACTGTATATTGAGCGCTGCACCAGCTCTTCTGGATACAGTGGTCAAACAGAAAATAATTCTTGCCTTTCAGAGGCTCATAGAATAGTGTGGAAGACAAACAGCTAAACAGATAACCTTAGAGATATGATTAATGCTATAATAGAGACATAGGGACCACTGGAAGTTCTGTGGAGCTGGTGCTTAATCTATTTGGGAACTTAGGGAAGGCTCTCTGGAAGACTTTATTTTTTTAAATAAACTTTTTTGAGGTATAATTTGCATACAATAAAATGCATCCACTTTATATGTTTTGATGAGTTTCAATAAATTCCTAAGTCTAACTATTACTACAATCAAGATCATTCCCGTATCTCTTCCTTCTCATCTTGCTTCCTCCCTACTCCTTTCCAGGTACTTTTGGTGAGTTGCAGAACCTTGTCTTACCCTGACCACAAGCTAAATTACTCCTAAACTCTCAACACTTTTGATACCAGTGTGTGTGTTTTCCGTACCAAGCAATTCTCCAATTCTCTGTGGACATCAAGTGAATGTTTAATATTCAATTCAGTTCTGGCACTAAGTCCCTGGAGTTAGTACTGACCCTGTAAATTAAGGGCTTAGTCCTACAAGACTGTCTCCTCTTCAGACACCAATCATGAGTAGTGGGTCTCCAGGTTACTCATACTTCTAACTTGGCTACAAACTTGGTAGTGGGGACCCCAATTTGCCCCATAATTTGCTATAATGGCTTATAGAATGGAGGAAAACACTTTCCTTATGCTTACCAGTTTATTATAAAGGGTGCAAATGAACAGGCAGTTGAAGGGGTACATTGGGTAAGCCCAGAGGGTTCCAAGTGTAGGAGCATCTATTCCCATGGAGTTTGGATTGTGCCACCTGCCCTACACATAGATACACTAATTAAGCTGAAAGCTCTCTGAACCCCATTGTTTAGGGGCTTTATGGAGGTTCTGTTACCTAGACATGACTAATTAAATCATTGGTCATTGGTGATTGAACTCAACCTCCAGCAACTCTCCCATTCCTGGCAGTTGGAGGTGGGGGTGAGACTGAAAGTTCCAATCCTTTAATTGCATGGTTGGTGCCTCTGGCAACCAATCCCCAACCTGAAGCTCTCTTAGAGACCCCAGCCACCAGTCTTCTCATTAACATATAAAAAGATACTCATCACTCTGGAGATTTCAAGGGTCTTATTTAAGGAACCAGGGACTAAGACCAAATATTGTACTCCTTTCACTCTTATCAATTTAGAAATTACAATGGTTCTAGGAGTCTGTGTCACAAACTGGGGGCAGAGACCAAATATGCATTTCTTAGTATAACACAGCTCGACACATGACCAGGTCTGTTCATACTACCCACCCTCTAACCACAGTGCTTGAGTCAAGGGGTGGGGCATGAGACCTCAGCAGCACCAAATGCTATCCTTCCTAGGAGTTTATAGACAGAGAAGAGCTCTTTCTTCTAGGGTTCCCAAGCCAGAAAGGTGAAAGCCTGGGCTGTCTGTGGGCATCCAAACCATGGAGGAGGGGGAAGCCAATGTAGAAGAGGAGCCAAGCTTCAAGAGGCAAAGAATGGTGATGACATAATTTGAGTCTCTGGATGCAGCCATGCCTGAGGTCCATTCCAGCCCTTCTTCCTAGTTGTGTGAATCAACCAATTCCCCTTCTAGCCTGAGCTGGCAAATCTCATTCAATTTATGACAAGGGAATGGCATTTAATAACCCTGTCCTTAGATTCTGGAAATGATTCTCACTTGGTGTCCACAGTCCTGTATAGGTGAACACATATCTATTTATGAGAAATCAATGTACATTTGTATGCCAAGGTCAAATTTGAAACTTTTCTTTCAACATCAGATATGGATTTTTGGCTATGCTAAGCAGTGAAACTAAGATGTAATTGCTTACGCTTGCTTTCCTTTATATCCAGTGTTGTTTGATGGACAGCGGCTGAATAAAGCAATCTTTCTGGGCATGTTTTCTCACCACCCTTAGATCTCACTACTAAGTTCCCTGTGGGATGTGCTGGTTACTCTCACATTTCCACCAGGCCTGGGGAAATCTGCCAATTACAGTTAACAGGGCACAGAAGTGAGGTGGGGACAATCTCTCTATGCATGCTAATCTATTTAGCCTCCCAATAGTGGGTTCATCCATCCATTTAATCCAACCATCTATTTATTTATTAGTTGTTTCTTAAGTACAGACCTAGTGATAGTCCTGGGCATTGGGGTATGAGTCAGACATATCTGTCCTTACAAAGTTTACAGTCCAGTGGAGAAGGCAGGCAGTGTGGCAAACGCTGGCCTGGAGGAAGTGCTAGGTGCTAAGGAGAACATGAAGGTAGCATCTAACTCAACTTTCCAAAGGAAGTCAGACAGGTGAGTTAAAACATGAAGATGAGTGGGAGTAGACCAGAGACAGGTGACAGAGTTGGGGGAGATGGAAGTCATAGAGGAGGAGATAGATAGCTGTTAACAATAATGGTTTTTAGCAGAATAAATAGCGGGTGTAAAGCCTCCGAGCTAAGAAAGACCTTTAAGAAACAGGATCTCAGCATGGCCACAGCTTTCAGCACATGAGGACAGAGATGAGGCTGCAGTGGCTCATTCTTCTCTGTTCAAAGGAGCAGCCATGCAGCCTTTCCTGGCACCAAGCCTGGGGAGTCCCTACCTTCTCTAGTTCAGGTATCCACCAGGGGGATTCAGGTAGTCCCTCCTTACCAGCAGAGCACCACATTCTGAATTTAAAACAACATCTTTAATTCAACTTTATTAAGGCTGTGTCTTCAATTCTCTCACCCTGCAGAAATTTTACCAGTTCATCTATTTGAAATGGATGCTGAGGACAGGAGGGTAAAAGAATATTGCTATGGGAGCTGGAGCAAGTTAGGGAAAGTCTGGGACCAGTTCCTGTTAGAAGACCACCCCCCCTTTGGCAGTAAAGAGGAAAACTAACTGAGGGGGTCAAAATCATGAGTTCATGCACCAAAAGGTCAAAGTCTAGTGCTTATTTAAGAACATGGGCTTTGGAATTAAACATTCTTGTGTTCAGATCTAGGCTCTTCCTCTGATTGTCTCTGTGGCTGTGGTCAACTTTCTTATTCTTTTTGAGTTTTTAGTTCATGCTGAGATGGGAATATGTGGGGTTGAGAGCATCAAATGTGGTACTCGATACACAGTGGGCATCTAATAAATGACAGATACTATTTTTGTATGATGCTGGTACTGTCGGGTTGCTGTGAGAATTGAAAGATTTCCTGCATGTAAAGTATTCAGCCCATAAATAGCACAAATGTTAACTATTACAGCTATTGTTGTTACCAGAGATAGCTGTCAATGGAGAATTCCTGGAGCCTCCAGTATTACTGTAAAAACAGAGAAATAGACTGTGGCACATAGACCAAGGTAGGGATGACAAATGGGTTCATCTCATATGCCAACTGACCAAGCTAGTAGCAGCTGCAGGGAATGTGCACCTACTACACATCAGAGGCCATGTCTAACTCAGCAGGGAAGAGCACCGTGATCAATTAATGATCTGTCTCTTTCAGGTGGCGGAGGGGGGTCATACCAGCATGCATGCTGAGCATTTCCTTTCTTAGACTGAAGCATCATTCTAGATCATTGATTTGGGAGCTTGTAACAAAGGGGCTAGGTCTGACCTTGTCCGTGCATGCCAATCCCCACTTTCTCCATGCTTTACTCCCAGCACATAATTGAGACATGGCCAGAGCCCAGCCCCAGCTGCCTTTTCCTCGGGAAACTTTGGCTGGCATAAATTGAGACCTGTAAATCCACCATGTGGATGACACAGGCTGTGTGCCCAGCCCCAGCTCCACGAGCAACAGAAGAGGAGGGAGTTGCTTAGTGACATGACACAAAGGGTGTCTTTGATTCATCGCCCAGATCTATCCGCAAGCCTATGGCCAGCAGTGAGTAACGGCTACAAATGGCCAATATAACCCCTTTAAAAATGTCACTTTGCTATAAAATGTAAATGTTTAACATTTAAACGTGAACACTGACTCCTACAATGCCTAATGCGGTAGGGCTTTTTTTTTTTTTTTTTCATTCTTTAAGAAAATCTTCATCCTTCCATGGTGAGAGATTTCAATACAAGATTTACATCCTTGGGCTTGTTAGACTGGTGCCATCACTTGCCCCAGATAGGGCAGCAAAGGAGCAGAGATTTGCAGAGGACTTTTTACCTTGCCTTTTAATACAGAGTATTAGACTTAGAGTGCAATTCTGTCCCCAGAATTCTGTCCTCAGCCACTGCCCAGAGGTGCTATGAACTCTAAACATGAGAGGTTTCATTTTATTTCCAATTATCCTGGACTTCAAAATACAAGACTGTGTCACTGAAGGTCAAGAAAGACCAAAAACAGCAATAGAGAATATTCACTGTGAGCTGCTCGTCACCTATTCTGTCTCATGGGTCTGGGACCCAGAGGCTCCAGGTAAATCAAGGGTGTGGGCGATGGTTCTTGGGACTGATTCCTTTTCTCTTAAGGCAGTTCTAATGAGGGTCATCCCAGCAGCAACTCTAGGCCTCCTACTGATTGGGCTTTGGCCAAGGAAGGACCTCGGACAACAAGTCACACTTGAGAGATCTGAGCAGGCCCAGATCAGGTGTGGAAGGCAGATAGGTCACGGGAAGCACACTGGACATAGGGATATGGGGATACTGATGGCAGCATCCTTCCAATTTCATCCGACTAGAGCATGTTGTTGGATTTTTCTTAGGTGTCTTGGTTACAGTAAGCATTTGTTGCTCACTTGTTTAATTAATTAAACATTATAGTAAATCCAGTGTTGGCCCAAAAGGTTAGGTCTAGCGTTCCAGCAAATAAACTTTACAACCTCATACCAGTATCTTAACCTCTCTGTACATAGTTTTATGTTATTGTTTTCATATTCTCTGGCAGTAACTATGGTAAAGGTGGTTATCCTTAATTTACCAATTAGAAGCAGAGACTGGACAGTTTGCAGAATATTTTGATATCACAGTGAGTCAGTGATGAAGCCAAGACGAAAATTTTGCCTTTTGGTTCCCAGTCTAATTGTTATACACTTCACCACATTGTGGCATGACCCTAGAGGAGGCACATGTGCACATCAGGGGCAGCACTCAGGTGCAGCAGATGGGGATTCCGGGGCGTTTGTTAGGCCCTGAGTATGGGTGCCTCTTAAAAGTTCGTGCCCTAGGTGCCTTGCTTTCTCCTCCCTCCTCCCAGCCCCAGGGATCATGTGAACATGTAGAAGCCTGAAGGAAAGGATAGTGTTCCAAAGAAGGATTCTGCAGGTAAGCTCAGAAGAGTTCATTTTCTCTAGGCTGGTACCTGGCTCTCAGTACTCTCCTGAAACAGAAAATTGGGAAGGAATTGCTTTTGCAGGGAAGCCAAAAGAAAACAACAAAAAATGCATGCACCCAAACACTGAGGCATAGTGTTCTCTATCTTTCCTAACAGAGTAACCAGTGACACTTGCCAGTAACAGTTGGTCAGATCTGTCTCTCTCAGAAGATGCATGGGCCAGAAGACCGGGTTCCTGCATAACTGATCAGAGTAGTTTGACACTGCCCAGGGTCCTTGTATTAGGACACTTTTGATCCCAATGTTAGAAACCCAACAGAAACCATCTTTGGTAGTTTCCCATCACTTGGGAATTTGTTGGATGAATACTGAAATGCTGTATACAACTAAAAAGGAAAGGGGCCCCAGGAATCATTCTAATTAGGGACTTAAGTGACCTTAAGGGTTTTTCTATCTCTAGCTTCCACTTCTTCTCTCTCTTTTTTGCTAAATGTATTTCCTCTGTAATGAGGGAAAAAAAGTCACAGAGTCCTTAAGACTCATATCCTGGATCTCATCAACAAAGGAGTGACCTTTGTCCCTTATATCCAGTTGAGAGAATCCCAGGGAAGACTCTGATTGGCCTAACTTGGTCAGGTGCTTATGTTTGGATGGAGTAGTGGACTCAGAATTAGGGTCAAATAGAATCAATAAAGCCTTTGGTGCTTTATTTTTATGTACAGGGCATCTGTACATAAAAGCTCTCAAGAGAGTGGAGGTCCTTCTGAACTGGGCAACCAACCCAACAGTGCTTTCGATAGCCATACCCATGACCAGCAATGGTAAAATGTTGGATGCTCTATTTTGTGGCAATCTAGCAAAGCAAGGCTTGCAAAGCTAAAGTAGGTGGAGAGGGTTACCTACAAGAGGCACATATTTTGTGGTCTCTTCTGAGAGTTTCTATATTATTTCTCTGGATGTCTTTAAATCACCTGGACGCTTCAATAGGAGCTGGTCTGCTGAGTCAAGCACACTCATCAAACAGCCATAATAACCCTTCCCATGAACTCCAAGATCCTTTATTAGAGAAATAATATAAATCTCTGACCTATTTCTAGAGATGATGTTGTGAAACTCAGCAATTCTTAAAGGAATTTCTTGGCTCTAAAACCCAGCACCTGCTGAGGCTATCCCCTAGAGTTTGCCGCCTCCCCAGCAGAGTGACAGTACTTGTTTTAGGGTTAGTAAAACTCCTCATCACCTGGGCTGTAGTTCTCTATGCTGTTTTCAAAGAAGTGACAACACAGACCTACCCAGGAGATCCACAGGCACTTCCAGACAGATGCCTACTACTGGTTATCTTAGATAAAAGTAGAGGATCAAAGAAAGTAGGAATATGTCCTCCAAAAATTGGGTTCCTACCATTCAGTAGATGGGAAGAAGAAACTCCTCTTTGGAGGTATGTGTTCAATGAACCCAAAGAGGGAATACTTAAGGTAGCACAGTTTGCTGGAAATAACATAGATCTACTTTTTTAAAAAAAAGTTATTTAAATTTTAAAAGCAAAAATAGTTGTAGGCAAAGTCAGGTAAAAGAAAATTCACCAATAATTCCATGATAGTATTGTTTCTGTGTTGACTGTCTAGTCTCTCACATAACTATTTGTAAATGGCATACATCTGATCCACACGATAGTGGGTATGAAGTGACTGTACTATTATGTCAATGACCTGCTAGCAAGGGCATGTTTGTGGTATTACACAGAATGTGTAATGGAAAGCCATCTCCAGATTGAAACTTGATAAGGAAGTTTCAGTTCTTACTAAAGGAAGTTTAGGTATTTCCTTCTCTGGGAACACTTACAGAGACTAGGGGGAATAGAGATGCTTTAATAGTGCCTAGGTCATGAAGGAAAGCCATTTTTGGGATTAACAGAAAGGATAGACAAATCATTTTGTAGAGAAACCAAATCTTCCAAGTAAATCAACTGGTTCTTAAAAACTCTACTTTGAAATGGCTTAAGCAAAGACTAGAATTTTCTCTAATAAGAAATGTGGTTCCCCACAGAGTCAGGCAGTATGGGATATGTGGAAGGGGATCTACAGAGCATGAACTAAGCAGGGTTCAGATAGAGCAAGACAGACCTTGTTCTATTACTTTAATGTTTTGAAGAAGAACGTTTTGTAGCTTTTTGGTGTGTATGTATCTATCAAAAGCAATTTTGGTTTAAAGTTTAAAAATGTTTTTGAGTCTTAATAACATTGTTAAAGACCACTTCTGCCATCATCTTGCACTTATTTCACATGACTTGTATTAGGGTATCCCAACCAGGTAAACGGCAACATGCACTCCACTAATCCTGACTGAGCAAACTGGTTGAGCAAAACTTCATTCAAATGTGATGGGTTACATGTTATGTTCTTCTGGGCTGCTCAGAGAGCATGTAGAGGCTGAATGTACTTTGAGAAATATTTACCTAAGGCCATAAACCTTAAAAATCTGTTGTACTAAATGTCACAGACACTACAGCTGCTTATATATTTTTTGCATCATTAATTTCCACCTTTCATCACTGATACGAGAAGAGGGCCCAGAAAAGATGAATTTCATAGTGACTGTATATATACAGATAAACACACAAATGTATGTATGACTATATGAAAATCACCAGCTATGGAGAGAAAAAGAAACAAGAATCACAACCATTTAGTGCCATTTAGATCTGTCTCCAGTTGGAGATAAAGAACATCTGTTAGGGCTGGAATGTGTAAGATAGCTTCTTCACTTACATGACTGGTAGTGTACACATTTATACATACATAATTTATATAAGTAACTAATATATGTGTATATGCCAACATATGCATGTATATATGCATAGTATACTTCACAAATATAATTTTAACCATTATATAATGTTTTGGCTGGTAAATTTTTGGAGGGTGGGGTTGGGGAAGAGGAGCAGAAGAGGAGAGAGAATCTTAAGCAGGCTCCATACCCAGTGTAGAGCCTGGTGTGGAGTTATATCTCACAACCCTGAGATCATGACCTGAGCTGAAATTGAGAATTGGAGGCTTAACCAACTGAGCCACCCAGGCACCTTTCCCCTGCCTCTTTATTTTAAGAGAGAGAGTTTATCTGGTGAATTTAATGTAAGTTGACTGTTCTCTTCTTAGATCCTTGTATCGGTTTTTTTGTTGTGTTGTTGTTGAAATGAAATTAATATTTTTCAGCATTTAGCTCTTTATCTCCTTTGAATTATTCTCTAAGGCCTCATGTCCTAAAGTAGAAATTTGTATTTCAAGGTCTTTGGTCTGCTGCTAAGTTGGCAATGTGATCTTGATCAAGTTATTTCACTTCTTTTGGTTTCTAAGTTGAAGCGGTTGAGATTTATGGTCCTTTCTAGATCTAAAATGTTTTAATCTCAGAGATATATCAGTAGGGCTGCCATATTGTGCAATTCCAGGATACCAGTAGTACCTATAGGTTCCTCCTAGAATTGTATGGTGCACCGCCAGGCAGACATATGCAATGGCCCTGAGAATATGGCTTTTTTCTTCATAAAAGTCATCCTTTGTAGCGTCTATGACATTGCTGATGCACACTGAGTTTTACTGCAGATCAATGCTATCTCCAACACAACAAACACCCATTCCAAGTAAGTTACTGATCTGTTTCTTCCAGGCCCTGCTTGTTTTCATCATTTTCCCCCCCAGCTAGTTAATCATCTTCTTCCAAAGGCAGAAGTCTGGGACCTAACCCATTGTCCTCCCACCTTCCTCGCCACTTGCACTCCCTTCAGACCTACCAGTTTTCTAAGAAAACCAACAGACAACACAGATCTAAAGCAATGCCTCTTAAAAAAATATATAAACAAACAAACAAACAAATAAATAAAGCAATGCCTCTTACGCTGAAAAATATATATATATATCCTGGAGAGCTTATTAAAACATAGATTCATGGGCTTCTATTCCAGAGATTATGATTCAGTAAGTCTGGGGTATAGCTTCAGAATTGCATTTTTACCAACCTCCCAGTTGATGATGATGATATCAATGATACAACATTTTTAAGTAGAAGTAGTCTAAAGCAGTATAAATCAGTAGAGTGACCTTTTGAATTTAATTTCTGCTTCTTCTATTTCTTACTGGCTCCCTTTCAGGGTTGGCCTTATCTCTATGGAGTAGGAGCAGAGTATTTTTCTGTTCCTGAGGTCGGCTTTGCTTAAAGATTTCAACAAGCGCAAATATGTATAATGGTATCCAACCTCTTCACAACTGGGGGGAATCCATCCTGCTGGACTCACTCTAGCCATCCACCTGTCAGTGCTTTAGGCTAATGGCTCCTTGTTGAGGCAGTTTCCTGAGGTTTCTGTTAATCCTGCTATTTGAAAAGAGCCAAAGCCCCCATGACAGCAATTTTAAAGCTAGTTGTTTCTGGGTTTTTTAAGTTAGACTTTGCAAGGAATATGGAGGCAGCAGTATCTAATGTTGAAGAAATGGCCCTGGCGGAAATGAGCCAATTCCCAAAGGGTAGCCCCATACTGATCTCTGTCTCTGCTGGGTGACCCACTTTTCTCTCCTATGGCTATATCTGGTCTATTCCAAATGCTGCCAGAGAAAATATTAATCTTTTTCTAGTCTGAACCCGGGTCGAGAAACCTCCTTATTCAGGTGTAGTAACTCCTATTGATTGCCTAGCTTGTATTCATTTCCCATCTCATCCTCTTCCTCTATCCCAAGAAGAAACATGATTTTATTCATATTTGCATTCTCATCTATCTAGTCATATGCCTCAAAGGAGCCTTGCGCCACTCCCAGACCCAGTCTTGATTATCCAAAGCCAGTCATGGTGGCCTTGTTTCCCATATTAGTTTTTGGTTGAGGCATCAGCATGTGACACAATTATGGCCAGTGAGATTTGAAAGGGAGTCTTCTGGAGACTTCTGGGAAACAGTTTCTCTCACAAGAAAGACACATAGAGAGACACATTCCTTTACACATTGATATATCAAATGTGATAACTGAACCGAACTGCTTGTGACCATGCCTTGTGACCGTGGGAGAGGCTGACATGAGGAGAAAGCAGACATACTGAAGATGGAAGAGAACCAAAATGACAGAACTTAAGTTCCTGAACCACTGAATCCCTCTACCTTACCTTTCCTCTTAGATAAGAAGAATATTTTATTACTTGTTACTTTGAATCTGGGCTCTCTACCACTTTTAGCTGAAGGCTATATATATATATATTTTTTTTTAAGAGAAAAAATGTTAACATATGAGAAAACAAACCAAGATGAAAAATAAATCATACACCTACAGGCAAGAGCTTTATAGAGTTCATATTTCTGATTCAAAGGCTAAAGGCACAATTCATAGGCATCTAATTCTGCTGGTCTTTCCTCAGTCATCTAGACCACAGACCCAGGAGGAGATAGGTTAGGGCAGTGTCAGTCTGTGGGGGTTCAGCTCCTCTTAGATCCAGCTTCGTAGTCCTTTCTCAGGGGCACACTTTCAGCCTAGCAGTAGGTTTTGCTCATAAGGATCTCTACTGTAGCTGCCCCTGCAACCTGAAGACATCAAGCCTGTACATCTCTGGCTCCTGAAGATTCCTCTCCTTGGGCTTCAGGTCAACTGCACTGATCCTAAAGAGAGCTCCTTTGTTCTTCTGAAAGTCTCTGTAAACATTTGAAGACTTGCTATAACCTGTTTCTTCCATATTCAGATTGACTGAAGCATACATAAGAAAAGCAACGGCTCCCCTTTCCTAAGGAAAGTCAAACCCAGATCACCCAAGGTAGAACCTGTCCACAGAGCTGCATCTGTGTGTGAGGAGAGATCACTGTGCTTCACATCTCTGACTTGGGCACCACAACATCTGCTTTCTCACTAACCTGGTTGCCACCACTACACCCTGGGCTGACAGGAAGGTATGGCTCTCCCACTAAATGAACACAGGTCCCATTTCTAATTATCCATAGCACCTCTGAAATCAAGCTGGAGCATAAAGCTCAAAGAGAACAAAAAGGAAGCTGAAAATAACATGATATTAGAAAACCAGTTTGTGAGGCATAGTTTATTCATCTTCATTTTGGGTTCCTGCTCTTAAACTCTTGACATATCAGTGGAAGACATACATATACACTCAATTATAGTGTTGGGAATCTCAGATAGAGTCATAGACTTCTAGTATTCACTGAACAGAACCAAGGAAATCTTTCCCCTCACCCCCAATATTCTAAATGGTAGGAGTCAACACAATATGAATTCTTTCCCAGAAGCCTCTCCCACCAGATTCCTCAAAGTTGAAATACTACCTGAACCACCAAAAGAGAGAAGGAGGAGATTTTATTTGGGTTGCAACCCCCCCACATATGTCTAAATCAAGGCTGCAATAGGATTACATACAAAATAAAGGAGCAGAAAGGGCTATAAACTTATTAGGGGTAAAGGTTTTAAGGCTTAGAAACAAAGAGACAATTTTTATGTCTTTTGGTGTTGTTTTGTTGCAAAGGAAATCATATTTGGACTATATTCTTGACTGATAACAGTTTATAGACAAATAGTTCATATCAACTAGTTTCTGAGCTTCTTGAATAAAGGACTTTAACCACTTTGCCCATGGTGAGTTTATTAATGAATGGCAGAAGATTTATAGAAATTGGAGAGAAACCATGGGATAAGTTAGTATATTTATAATCGTATTTTACTGCAAAAGTCAGCAAGATATCAGGGTTAAATTGTAGGGGTAGTCTTGGGTAAAAACAGATAATCCATAAATTAAATTCTTATTTATAAATCCAGAGAATAGGAGAAAAGAGAGCTTAACTAGCTTTAGAAATCAGTATAATCGTGATACCTAAACTGACAAACATTGAACAAGACAAAACTGTAGACCAATTTTATTGAAAGCATACATGCAAAATTTCCAAGTATAACATTAACAACTTAAATTCAGTAGTTTATTTTTAAAATAAAAACTGCTGATAAAATATAGCTTATCTCAGAAATTCATAATTTCCAGCATTAGAAAATCTATCAATAAAATTTGCATTAATAGAAGAGTGAAAACATATGATTATTTCAATGAGTGTGGGAAAAATGGTAAAAGTTCAAAGTAAGTCATTTTTTAAAAACTTTTAGCAAACTAGAAATAAAACAGAATTTCTATTTACAAGCTGTTAACCTAATATAACTTAAACTTTAGCCAATTTGTAAAAATGCACTAATTTTTTACTTATCGTCTAAGAATATGTGATAAAAAGCTGAGTATTTGTCTTTAGAAGCATGTAAATCATCATTCTGCTTTTCAAATGTTCCACTTAAATTGTCAACCAAGACTGTACTTCTACAATTCAGTGTTATTTCTAGCCATGGCTGTATTAAAGGATACGGAACTTATAATTCATGTTTCCACACATGTAATAAATCATTTAAAATTATAAAAAGAGTTCAATAAGTGTGCTGGATAAAGCATCAAAATACAGAGATCAGTAAAATTTGTACATATTAGCGACCAATTAATGAAAGGTAATAAAGGGGCCCTGACTGGCTCAGTTGGTTGAGCCACTGACTTGATTTCAGCTCAGGTCATGATCTCAGGGTCCTGGGATCAAGACCCACATAGGGCTCCCTGCTCAGTGGGGAGTCTGCTTACCCCTCTCCTGCTCCCTCTGTTCCTCCCCCTACTTAAGCGCATGCATACTCTCTTTCTCAAATAAATAAATCTTTTAAAAAAGGTAACAGAATAATCTCATTGTTAATAGCAAAACAACTATAAAGTTAATTAGAAATAAATATGACAAAAGAGGGATAAGATCTATGGAGAAATATTTATAATTGTCATTGAAGGACAAAAAAGAAGACTTGAGTAAGAGAAGAGACATGATTCTTTTGTTATGGGTCAAATGGAACTCTCCAAAAAAAAAAAAAAAATGTGTTGAAGTCCTTATCCCAAGTACCTTAGGATGTCAGTATAAAGGGTCATTACAGGTGTAATTAAGATGAAGGCATACTGGGGGGAAAAGAGGAGAGCATCCTGGGTAGATTAATTTAATCTCATTGGTTTGCTTGGAGTGAGGGGAACTTGACATGTGATAGACGTGGAATGACTAATATGGGTGAATATGTGATTTACTTAGTAAATGAGGTTAAGACAATTGATTTACCTGAAAATTGACATATGCATACAACCTAAACTGTATCATTCAAAGCCATTAGGAGAAAATATGGTAGGTTTATTTTTATTTTTTTAAGACCTTTGTATGAGGAGGGATTTTATTAGCATACATATATACATGTTTGTTTTTTTGAAAAAAAGATAAATTTGGCTATAAAATTTAAAACTTCTCTATGACAAAAGATGCTACAAATTTTTAAAATATGAGCAGACTAGGAGAAAATATTTATGACACTTAAAATAAGTAGAATAGTGTCCAACATATAAAGAATTTTTACTAATCAATAATAAGATAGTCAAATCTGCAGAAGTCATTGATTTACAATGGAATATACAATTTTTAGAAGAAATATATGAGTTGAAGCTAAAGTCAATAGCAATCAGGGAAATTTTTAAAAAGGTGCCATTTCCCCATCAGATTATAAAAATTTTAAAGTATGAAGTTATAAAACTTTGGGCTAAGTGAGATGTATTAGTTTTCTGTTATTCCCATAATGAATCACCACCAATTTAGTGGCTTAAATCAACACCAAATTATCATCCTACAGCTCTGGAGGTTGCAAGTCTAATATAGTTCTCACTGGACTAAAATCAAGGTGTTGGCAGGTTTGCATTTTAAGGTTTTAAGGGAACAGTTTCCTTTTAGAGGAGATGGTTGCATTTTCTAGTCCTAAAGCCTCTCTGATTTTTGAGTAGCTTCTCCATTTCAGAACTAGCATCTCAAAGTCTCATGCTGACATTTCTCTCTGAACCCAGCCAGAAAGATTCTCCTCTTTTAAGGACTCATGTAATTAGATTCGGTCCACCTGGATAATCCAGGCTTTCTCCCCATCTTAAAGATGGCTGATTAGCAACCTTCATTGCATCTGCGACCTTATTTTGGTTTCAGTGTGTCTCAAAATCAAGATAATGAACATTACCATCACCTCCCAAAGGCCTCTTGTGCTCTTTTCTAACACTTTTCTCTTACTCCTCCCACTCCTGCCCTTCCCCTCTCTGGACAACCACTGATCTGCTTTTAGTCACTGTGGCTTAGTTTGTATTTCTAGAATTTTATATAGATAGGATCACGAAGTAAGTAATGTTTCTTGTCTGATTTCTTTCATATGAAACTATTTTGTGATTCATTATGGGTGAATCAATAATTCATTCCTTTATAATGTTGAATAGTTTTCCATGGAATACCACAATTGGTTTATGCATTCTTATGTTGATGGACATTTGGGTTGTTTCCATTTTTTTGGCCACTATAAATAAAGCTTCCGTGATTACCTGTGTACAGGCTGTGTAGGGACATAAGCTTTGGTCTCTCTTAGGTAAATACCTAGGAGCAAAATAACTAGATCATATGGTAGGTATATGATTAGCTTTTTAAAAAGTTTTTATTTTAATTCCAGTTAGCATACAGTGTTATATTAGTTTCAGGTGTATAATGTAGTGATTCTAAAAGTTCCATACAACACCTGGTGCTGATCATGACAAGTGCCCTCCTTAAGCCCCATCATCTATTAAACTCATCTCCCACTCACCTCCCCTCTGATAACCATCAGTTCTCTATAGTTAAGAATCTGTTTCTTGGTTTGTCTTTTTTATTTTTGCTCATATGTTCAGTTTCTTAAGTTCCACATATGAAGGAAATCATAAGGTATTTGTCTTTCTCTGACTGACTTATTTCGCATAGTATAATACCCTCTTGTTCCATCCATGTCATTGCAAATGACACGATTTCATTTCTTTATGGCTGAGTAATAATTCATTATATATATAATATACATATTATAATATATAATAATTACATATATATATATATATCCCAAATATTCTTTATCCACTCATCAATCCACTCATCAATCATTAGGCAATTGGGCTGCTTCCATATCTTGGCTATTGTAAATAATGCTGCTATAAACATGGGAGTGCATGTATCCCTTTGAATTTGTGTTTTTGTATTTTTGGGGTACTCAATAGTGTGATTGCTGGATTGTAGGGTAGTTTTATTTTTAACTTTTTGAGGAATCTCCATACTGTTTTCCATAGTGGCCACACCAGTTTGCATTCCCACCAACAGTGCACAAGGGTTCCTTTTTCTCCGCTTCCCCACCAACACTTGTTTCTTGTGTTTTTGATTTTAGCCATTCTGACAAGTGTGAGGTAACACCACATTGTAGTTTTGATTTGCATTTTCCTGATAAGTTATGATGAGCCATGGGTCTGTTGGCCATTTGGATGTCTTTGGAAAAATGTCTGTTTATGTCTTCTGCCCATTTTTAATTGGATTATTTGTTTTTTGGTGTTGAGTTTTATAAGTTCTTTAGATGATTTGGATACTAAACCTTTATCTGATATGTCATTTGCATGTACCTTTTCCCATTCCCTAGATTACCTTTCAGTTTTGTTGATTGTTCCCTTGCTGTGCAGAAGCTTTTTATTTTGATGTAATCATGATAGTTTATGTTTTAATTAAATAGTTTATGTTTGCTTTTGTTTCCTTTGCCTCAGGAGACCTATCTAGAAAGAAGTTGCTTTAGCCAATGTCAGAGACGTTACTGCCTATGCTCCCTTCTAGGATTTTTATGGTTTAAGGTCTCACATTTAGGTTTTTAATCCATTTTGAAATTATTTTTGTCCAGTTTCATTCTTTTGCATGTAGCTGCATTTTCCCAACACCATTTGTTGAAGAGACTATCTTTTTCCCATTGGGTATTCTTTTATATGGCTAACTTTTTAAGAAATTTCCAAACAGTCTTCCAAAATGATTGTATAATTTTACATTCACAACAGAAGTGTGTGAGAAATCCAGTTCCTCCACATCCTTACAAACACTTGATTTACATAGTATGGTCGGTCTTTTTGTTTTCTTTTTTTATTTTTATTTTTTTTAAAGATTTTATTTATTTATTCATGAGAGGCACAGAGAGAGAGAAAGAGGCAGAGACACAGGCAGAGGGAGAAGCAGGCTCCATCCCAGGAGCCTGACGTGAGACTTGATCCTGGGCTGAAGGGGGCGCTAAACCGCTGAGCCACCCGGGCTGCCCCGTCAGTCTTTTTAATTTTAGCCATTCAAATAGATGTGAATATCACTGTAGTTTTAATTTGTATTTCCCTAATGACCAATATGTTGTCTTGAATCTTTTGAAATCTATTAAAATTTGCTTTATGGTCCAGAATACAATCTATCTTCATAAATGTTCCATGTGCACTTGAAAGGAATGTGTATTCTACTTTTGTTGGCTGGAGCGTTCTATAAAAGTTAGGTTGAGGTGCTTAATAGTACTAACTTTCTTATATTCTATCAACTATTCGAAAGTGTATGATATTTCCCATGACATTTGCAGATTTGCCTATAATTCTTTCAATTTTGGATTCATATATTTTAACATTATGTTATTAGGCACATACATGATACAATTATGTCCTGTATATAAGTTGACCCATTTATAATGATAAGATGACCTTTTTTTGTTTTTTTACCTCTGTTAATATTCTTGGCAGTGAAGTCTACTTTGTCTATTAATATAGCTATTTGATTTCTCACACTAATTGTGTTCACATGATAATATCTTTTCTGTAAGATAATAATGAATAAGTAATAGGTTATTTTAAATCTGTTTGTCTCATAATATTTAAAGACATTTTCTAGTAAGCAGCATAGTATTTGGTCTTGCTTTTTTATCCGACCTAACTCTCTCTGCATTTTTTGGGGAGGAGGGTGTAGGTGACACATAATGTTATGTTAGTTGCAGATGTACAACATAGTGATTCCATGTTTCTTTTTTTTTAAGATTTTATTTATTTATTCATGAGAGACACAGAGGGGGCCAGAGACATAGGCAGAGAGAGAAGCAGACTCCCTGTGGGGAGTCTGATGCGGGACTTGATCCCAGGACTCCAGGATCACAACCTGAGCCAAAGGCAGATGCTCAACCACTGAGCCACCCAGGTGCTCAGTTTCTAATTCCATATTTCTATACATTATGCTCTGCTCAGTATAGGTGTAGCCACTATCTGTCACTATATAATGCTATTACAATATCAATGACTACATTCTCCATGCTCTACTCTCTGCCTTTCACTTGGAGTTTTTAGACCTTACTTAATGTGATTATTAATACAGTTAAGTTTAAATCTACTATCCTGGTATTTGTTTTCTCTTTGTGTCATCTGTTAACTTGTTTTCTTTTTCTTCTTTTAAAGACTTCTTTTGATTTAATTAAGTATTTTTTACTACTCTATTTTATATCTTTTACTGGTTTTTTAAGTTATAACTATTTGTTTTATTATTGTAGTGGTTGCTTTGAGATTAATAGTACACACTTCTAACTTAGCTTAGTATACCTGCATGTGATAGCATAGCACTTCCCATATAGTATAAGAGCCTTCCAATGCTATACTTCCATTTCTCCCTTCCAAAATTTTGTGCTATTTTGTCATATGTTTCACCTCTGTTTATGGTGTAAACTGCTCACTATATTATCATTGCTATTGTTGTTTAAAGTCAATTATATTTAAAAATTTTTAAATTCTGGTATAATTAACATCCAGTACTATATTAGTTTGAGATATACAGTATAATAATTCAATAATTGTATCATTGCTCAGTTAATTACCTTTTAAAGAGATTTTCATAATAAGGAAAATATCCTCTGGGTTTACAAACAAGGTTATTTTTTCTGTCATTCTTCATTCCCTTATGTAGATACAGATTTCCATTTTCCTTCTTCTTGAAAGATTACCTTTAATGTTTATTGTAATGCATAGCATCTGTTGATAAATTTTTTCATCTTTTGAATGACTGGAAATGTTTTTATTTTGCCTTCATGTTGGAAAGATATTTTCACTCAGTGCTTTAAAGATATTGCTCCAATGTCTTCTCACTTGCATTGTTTTCTTCAAAATACTTGATGTATTTATATCTGTTCTTTTGTACACAAGTATCTTTTCCCTCTAGCTGCTTTTATGATTCTCCTTTTATCAATAGTTTTGCACAACTGGATTATGATGCACTTTGGTCTATTGTCTTTATGTTTCCTATGCTTGAGTTTCCTTGGATCCATAGTTCATAGTTTTTTAATCAAATTTGGAAAAAGATTGACAATTATTTCTTCAAATATTTTTTTTAAGATTTTATTTATTTATTTGACACAAGAGAGAGATACAGAGAACACAAGGAGGGGGAGTGGCAGGCAGAGGGAGAAGCAGAAGCAGGCCCTCCAAGGAGCAGGGAGCCTGACACAGGGCTCGATACTAAGATATCGGGATCATGACCTGAGCCAAAGGCAGATGCTTAACCAACTGAGCCACCCAGGCACCCTCTTCAAATATTTTTTATCCCATCCCTCTCCTTTGGAGACTTCACTTCTATCCATTACATGTATATCAGACTACTTGGAGTTGGCCTACAGCTCACTAATGCCTTGTTCACATTATTACATATTACAGTCTTTTTTCTATTTGTGCTCCATTTTAATAGTTTTGCTAGCCTTTAAGTACACTAATATTTTGTTCTGCAATTTCTAATTTGCTATTAACCTCATTTAGTGTATTTTTTATCTAATACCTTGAAGTGTTCACCTACACAGGTTTGATTTGGGTCTTAAAATATTCCCATGTCTTTATTCCACATATTCAGTATCTCCTATGGCTTTTTTTTCTTATTCTGGCTTTTTGAACATATGGAACACAATTAAAAATGTTTTAACATTCTTTTCTACTAATGCTAACATCTATGTCAGTCCTGGCTCAGCTCCAATTGATTGATATACCTCCTCAAATATGAGCCAGATTTTTCTCCTGATTCTCATGCTTGATAACTATTTCTAATAGACTTTATTTTTTAGAGAAATTTTAGGTTCATAGAAAAATTTAGAGGAAAATACAGAAATTTCCCCTCTACCGTCTACCCTGATGGATGCAGTCTCCCCCATTATCAACACCCTCCACCAGAGGGTACACAGCATAATCACCCAAAGTCTAGTTTACTCTTATCAGGTTCACTCTTAGTATTATACATTTTATGGGTTTGGACAAATGTACAATGGCATATATCCATCATATGGTATCACAAAGAGTAGTTTCATTGCCCTAAAGACCCTTTGTGCACTGATTACTTATCTCTTCCCCTCACACCAATCCCTGGCAACCACTGATCTGTCTGCTGTCCTAATAGTTTTCTCTTTTCAGAATGTTACATTTTTGAAATCATACAGTATGTAGCCATTTCAGACTGGCTTTCTTACCTAATATGAATTTAGAGTTCCTTCATTTCCTTTAATAGCTTGACAGCTCATTTCTTTTTAATGCTGAATAATATTCCATTGTCTGGATGTACCATAGTTTATCAGTTACCTACTGAAAGACATCTTGGTTGCTTCCAAGTTTTGGCAGTTATGAATAAAGCT
This sequence comes from Vulpes vulpes, assembly GCF_048418805.1. Lineage (NCBI taxonomy): Eukaryota > Metazoa > Chordata > Mammalia > Carnivora > Canidae > Vulpes > Vulpes vulpes. The sequence goes on along the minus strand of NC_132791.1, from coordinate 121,603,005 downwards.
GCTATAATTCCCACAATAGCCAAAATATAGAAAGAGCCTAGATGTCCATTGACAGATCAATGGATAAAGGTCACACACACACACACACACACACACACACACACACACACAGGAATATTACTCAGCTATCAAAAAGAATGAAATCTTGCCATTTGCAATGACATGGATGGAACTAGAGGGTATTATGCTGAGCAAAATAAGTAAATCAAGAAAGACAGTTATCATTTTATCTCACTCATATGTGGAATTTAAGAAACAAAACAGATGAACATAGGGGAAAGGAAGGAAAACTAGAATAAGACAAAAACAGAGAGGTAATCATATGAGACTGTTAACTATGGGAAACACATTGAAGGTTGCTGAAGGTGAGGTGGGTGGGGGAATGAGGTAATTAGATGAAGAGCATTAAGGAGGGTACTTGATGTAATGAGCGCTGGGTGTTGTACGCAACTGATGAATCCCTAAATTTATCTCTGAAACTAATAGTACAGTGTATGTTAATTAAGTTGAATTTAAAATAAAAATTTTTTTTAGAAAGCTGCTATAAATATCCAAGTGCCAGATTTTTGTGTGGACATAAGTTTTCAACTCCTTAGAGTAATTATCAAGCTGCATAATTGCTGGATCATATGATAAGATCATGTTTAATTTTGTAAGACACCACCAAAGTGTCTTCCAAAGTGGCAGTACCATTTTGCATTTCTACCAGCAATGATTGAAAATTCCTATTTCTCCACATTCTTGCCAATGTTTGGTGTTGTCAGTGTTCTGGACTTTGGTCATTCTAAAAGGTGTACAGTGGTATCTCCTTATTGTTTTACTTTGCCTTTCCCTGATGACACAAGATATGGATGCCTGATGACTTTTTATTGAAAGCCGGACATTGTGAATTCTACTCTGTTGGGTGCCAAATGGTTTCAGATCTCTATAAGTGTTCTTGATCTTTTCCCTCTTAGGTTGAAGTTCAGGTACTTGGACACAGATTAATGTTTTCTGCTCTTGCTTTTAAGATTTGTTAGAACAGGAGCAACATTTAATTTAAAGATAGTTACTCCCCAATACTGAAGCAAGACTCTTCTGAATATTTAACCCAGTGGCCCATGAATCATAAGACTTTCCAGCATGGCTGGGGGGAGCTGATACTTTTATAAGCCTTGTATGATCACTGGACACTATTCCTCCTAATCCTTTGGGGGTTCTTTGCCTGGCCCGTGATAGTTTCCTCACATGTATATACTTAGCACCTCTATGCTGAGGACTCAGGTGGGCCCTCCGCAGATCTCCAGAGTTCTCTCTCTGTGCATTGTATTCTTCTCTTGTGCTCTGCCCTGTGAACTCTGGCTGCCAGGACTCTCTGCTTCACCTCCTCAAATCAGAGAGTTCTCTGCTTGAGTCATCTTGCAGTAGCTTGGAATGCTTTCAAGGCAGTAAACTGGAGCAATCTTTGGGTTCAACTCATTTGTTTCCTGTCTCTTAGGGATGACTCCCTTCATTGCCTGATGTGTAATGTCTTAAAAATTACTGTTTCATACAATTTTTCTCGTATTTAGTTGTTTCAGGAGAATAGGTAAATCCAGTCCATGGTACTTTATCTTGGCTGGAAGCACAAGACTCTTTGTTTGACTTTTAATAGGAAAAAAAATGTAGTCAATTTAAATGAACGAACAGTATGTAATTGGGTAGGTGAAATGTAGCATGTTGGAAATCATACAATATCAGTTAAATGGGATGAAAGATATCCATTTTTATCAATACGAAAGTATAAAAATGAAAAAAATCAAGCTACGGCATGATATTTATGTATGATCCCATATAGGTAAATTTAAAACCACATAAAACAACATTTCTATTATTATGGGTCTAAATATATCTTTGGCAACTATGACAAGTGAATTGAAAGGATATGTATCAAATGAATCATGGGGGATACTACTGGAATGGTCCACAAAGGGTACTGTTTTCTTCTCTTCAACAACAACAACAACAATGAAAAGACTTCAAGAAAATATGACATAATACTCCCACCTCCTTTGGGAAGTGGACTATGCAGACCAAGAGTCCAGCTACATAAAAAAGTGAAGTGTTATGCCACAGCAAAAGTGTGTTTGTTAAGTAGGATGGGAGATTTGCCCAAGAGTTGAGAATTTGGTTAGAAATGGGTCAAGGGTCTTGTTTTGAAGGAGCATTTATGTGGAACCGTACTTTGTTTTGTTTTACAGTGTATATAGCAAATCAGTAAGAAGAGTAACATTTAGTAAAAATGCTATTTATCTCCCACTGATAAAATACCAATTGTCCTTGTCTAAAGTAGTCTCTTTAAAATCTGAGGTGGAGAGGGTGGCATCTGGGTGGCTCAGTTGGTTAAGCACCTACCTTCAGCTTAGGTCATGATCACAGGGTCCTGGGATCGAGCCCCACTCAAGCTCCCTGGTCAGCGGGGAATCTCTTTCTCCTTCTCCCTCTGCCACTCCCCCTGTTCATGCTCTCTCTGTTTCTCTCAAATAAATAAATACATTCTTAAGAAATAAAATAAAATAAAATAAAATAAAATAAAATAAAATAAAATAAAATAAATAAATGGGTTTGGAGAGGTTAGTGGAGATGTGGCTGAAGGCTGCCCAAGCTATCCTTTAGCATTGCCACTGACTATAGGTGAAGTATCTGGAGCACGGAAGACAGGAGGCACCAGAGTCCTACATGACTAGAATTTTCATTTCCAATGAGTAAGAGCTATTTGAGGATTTGACAGTGGCAACAGCAGAATACTTCATTCTTTTGGTGCTTGGTTCCCTTCCCTACAGCTCACAGGGAGACAGACTTGAGTGACGCACCCAACACAGAGTGGGCAAGAAATGCCCCCAGACAGGGGGAGGGAACCCAGAGGAAACAAGGTTATGTTGACCTCATCACAGATCATTTGAGTTGTGGGCATTCCAAAGGGTAAGAAGAGGGAAGGCTTCTAACTGAAGCTAAATATTCTTTTTATTTCTTGTTTTCTAACCACAGTGCAAAGCTTTATGCTGAGGTTGGTGGTATCTAATTAGACGATGTGAGCCCAAGGCTAAGCCTGAAACTGATCCCTAACAACCAGCATCATCTTGGTGAAATGTAGAAACCACCAGCTAGTGAGAAGAGTTTTATTTTTATAAGCTACCCCACAATTTCAGGAACTGAGATCATTGAGATTGTAATGAATTAACTAATTCCATCTATATTGATTAAGTGCCCACTCCCACCACTCTGCATCTGGGAAGTATTATGACTTTATGGTAAAGAAAGTGTTTGAACATTTGGTAACATGAGCTGACACTTCTCAGTGTTTTGCCAAGGAGGTGTCAGTATGGATCAGGAAGCTGGTAAAAGTTGTGCCAAGTTTTTGGGTAACATGCCCTGTTTTTCACCTTCGAGCCTTTGCCTAGGGTTTCCCAACAGCTTTCTTAGAAAAACTATCTTTGTATAAAGACAGAGTTGTGAGCAGAAGCAGCTACAGGATTCCATAAGGCCCACTCTCCCTTCAAAAGTCAGATACCTACCTTGCCACGTTCATGCCAGTGTGGGGGGCAGAAATAGGGCCACCCAGATTTCTATCGCCCATCAGGATTTCTCCGCCCCTCTACCTTCTCATTCTTTGATAACTCTGAAATCTTTCTTATACCCTCCTAAACAGTTCTGGGAGTCCACAGAGGATGTCTCACCAGTTTTACAAAGCTTCCACAGGCTTGACCTCTTAATCCCTCTGAGGTGGGTTAGACATTTTCTTCATGGCCTTCATCTAGGGCTGCTGCTGGAGTCCACTTGCATCCATGCAGGATAAAGGCCTCTACAGCTTCCACTAGCCCAAGGTGGAAGTAGCCTCATGTCCTATGCTACTATGCTTCCCATACCTCTCTAAGCCCAGTGCAGATTTTAGTGAACTGTATTTCATCCTTTTCCTCCTCCTCCTCCTTCTCCTCCTCCTTCTCCTCATCATCATCATTATCATCATCACTCTCTTCCTAGCTTCTTTTCTTACAAGCTCCGTATCCCATAGTTCAGGCATGAATTGCAGGAAATATGTACAGACCTGGGCTCAGAATCACTCTACTTTCCTGACTCCACAAGAATCATTTCCTCATGTCCCCCGAGTCTCCTTGCTGTAGGATGAAGTCTTCCCCAAGAGGCTCTTGGTTTCTCATAAGCAGACCCCTGGTGGCCCTGAGGACCCTTCAGGATGCCTAGATAGGCCCACATCCTGAGTGGAACATAAAGGAACATGATGCTCAATTATTAAAATCCTTTAATAAGAATGGTACTTACTGCGGAGGGGAGGGGAGATTGAGGAAAAGAATGATAGCTGAACTTGATAAGAAATAGTTGAAGTTGAAGGAAAGGTCAGGGCCAGGCCAGACTGAGGTGGGAAAGGAGAGAGCCACTGGATGAGGAAGCTGACAGGGCTGATTCCAGAAGCCAATCATAGAGTGTGAAGATTTCAGTAGACTTATATCCCCATTTCCTCCTCTTCCTTGTTCTCTGTCTACTGAAGATGTCCTCCCTGTGCTCATCAGGTCTGACCCTTTCCCCTTACCTACCACATTCTCTCTCCTTCAGACTCCTCCTTCCAATCCAAATTTCCATTGCTTCTGGGCCTCCCAAAAGCTTGCCATTATGGAAGAAAGCTAGCTGATTAATCCTCTCTATAGTGTTAATGACTAAAGAAGCCCTAAAATATTTCCCCTCTGGAAGGAGGCATGGGGGGAAGTGGCTCCAGGGGGAGCCAGTTTGGGCCAGTGGGGCTCCTGAGCAGATGCTTAGGAGCTCAGTCCTGCCCATCATGAGCCCCATCCTCTAGCAGGACCCACCCTCAGACTCTTGAGAGCCCTGCTCCCCAGTATGGGCATCCATGCTGAGAGCAGTTTTCGGGGATTATACAAAGCTGATCGCACTCTCCAGGAAAGCCTATAAATGTTGTTATTTATTTCCTTAAATAACACCTCTCATATATCCTAAGTGCTTTGGAAATATGCAGAAACAACACAGCAGGTTCTGGAGGCCCAAGTGATTCTTTATTATTAAACATTTTTTTTATTCCTATCAGCTGCTTATAATAATCCATTAGAAGCCAAAAATGCAGTCAGCCTCCTTGATGAATTAGCCACATTACCTGCTATACTGTGTGGAATGCCATATTCGTTAAGTAGTAGGCCTGCTTAAGTTTGTGGGGTTGACCACAGTGCTGTGTAGAGCTGACAGATCTGGGGAAAACTGAATGTTAAATCTACTTCTTAATGGCCATGATGCTTCTGCCTAAATAGAGGAAATAGCCTCTTTCCTTTTTGGGGCTCCTCCCCTTCCCTGGGATCTGCCTTGGGTGACTGGAACATGACCTCCTTCATTCTCTTAGAGAGTATCTGGTGGTGATGATTTTTAAAATCTTTTCTAAAAAGTATGAGAAAGACAAGAAGGAAGTGACTACCTCTAGAAAGCCTTTCTTACCCACTCAATGGAGCTAAATGGGGATGACATGGTCTACCTCACAGAATGGGCTTGTACGGATGACTATGTAAATAGTCAAGCACAGAACTTGGCATAGAGAGGGTACTCAAAAATGTTTGCGGGGCATCTGCATGCTCAGTCAGTTAAGTGTCTGCCTTCAGCTCAGGTCATGATCTCAGGATCCTGGGATCAAGTCCCACGTTGGGCTCCCTGCTCAGAGAGTAGTCTGCTTTTCTATCTCCTCCCAACCACCACCCCTCCTGCTTATGATTTCTCTCTGTCAAATAAGTAAATAAAATCTTTTTTAAAAATGTTGGTTTGTCTTTTGTCCCACCTTCCCCTACAAGAATCCCCACTAAGTTGTTACTGCAGCATCGCCAGGCTTCTACCTACCTTGAAAACCAAGCCTCTGGATCCCTTTATACTCCACTTTCTTGAATGTTCTCCTATCAGGGAACCTGGGACCTGACTTGGATATCTGAGGACATTTTGCAAGGTGCTAGTGCAAAAGAACTCACAGATTTTTTTAAAATCTTTTTAAAAATTTTTATTTATTTATGATAGTCACACACACACACACACAGAGAGAGAGAGAGAGAGAGAGAGAGAGAGAGGCAGAGACACAGGCAGAGGGAGAAGCAGGCTCCATGCACCGGGAGCCTGATGTGGGATTCGATCCCAGATCTCCAGGATCACGCCCTGGGCCAAAGGCAGGTGCCAAACTGCTGCACCACCCAGGAATCCCAAGAACTCACAGATTTGATGTGCAGAGGTGGATGGAGAATGATGTATCTCCATAGCTGTCACATGGCAAAGAGAGGGAGCATACATACATGGGCCATGTGGAGTGTTCCACCAATGACTGGTGGCAGATGTTGCCAATGATCGCTGATATTGATGTTGTAAGGAGGTATAGTGAGTTTCAGGATGGTGTGAGCAGGTCTGGTAGATAAGTATGAACCCATGGAATGGGAATAGGAATCAAAGTAGATTTTGAAGGGAAGGAAGAGGAGAAGACAAGAAGGAAAGGGAGGAAAAAGGGGAGAAGAATAAGAAGTGCTAATGTTGTTTTAGCCCCTTCTATAAACCAGGTTCTGAGTCCAACCCTCCAAACACTTGATCTTATTTAAACCACATGAGGCAGGTGTTTAATATTATAGATAAGGAAACCGAGCTTAAGTAACTTGCTCAAAGTCACTAGCTTATAAGTGAGAAAGTACTTAGAATTCAAATCTAAGTTTTGGATTCCAGAGCCCATGTTTTTTTGTTCGTTTGTTTTTTGTTTTTGTTTTTGTTTTTTTAATTTTCTTTTTCAGAGCCCATGTTTTAATCCACATATGTGTTTAATGCCAGATAAGAAGGTAGCAGGAGCTCCTTTTAAGACAGGACCTTAAAAGGTGGCTAGGATTTCAGCAGGTGAAGGGAGAAGGGATGCTTCAGGTGGAGGCAAAGGCAGAGAGGTGAAAAAATCCAAGGTGTGATTGGCTTGTGATGGAAGATCTGTTTTAGCTAGGATGCAGATAGCTTCTTGCCTCTAATGGCTATGATCTTTGACATTTTAGGTTTCTCCGGAGTGGAAATAATATCAACAGACTATCATGAGGATTGAATGAGATGACAGAGACTCTGGTGCTCAATAAATATTTACTAAATGTCTACCATGTATCAGGCAAAGAAACAGATCTGTCTGAACGGGACTAACCTAGTCTTCACCCTATGAAATTTATATTCTAGTAGAAAAGAATAACATGAAATTATTGATTACACAGTTAAATTATAATAGCGATAAGGGTTTCAAGGGAAGTATGAAGCAAGGAAGCTGGGTTCAGAAAAATGAGTAGGAATTACCAAGGCAGAATGAGTCTGTGTATGTCAGTCCATGTGTGTCTAGGTCATATTAGGGATTATTGTGAACAGTAGAAAGCCATGAAGGCTCCAGGAGGGGAGTGAATGAGTGTATGTGATGTGACCAGTTATTGTGACTGGTAAGCAAGAGAAGATTGCCAGCCTTGTTGATAGGGAAACACTGAAAGTGTTTGAATACAAAATGATGCCTTCAGAAGAGCAATTTTTGAAAATATATTTATTAGGGGCACAAGAGAGCTCATGAGAGGGGAGGGCAGAGAGAGAGAAGCAGACCTCTGCTAAGCCAGCAGCCCAGTGTGGGACTCTGGGATCATGACCTGAGCCAAAGGCAGACACTTAGCCAACTGAGCCACCCAGGTGCCCCAATAGAACAATTTTTAATAAAATTATTCCTAGCACCATTACACAAGTCATTGGTAGGGAAAAGGGTCAGCTTGGAAGCCCTTGTCACAGCATGAGCTGCTGAAGGTCTGACCTAGGCTGCTGGCAGTAGAGATCTGCAGGAAAAAACTAATGCAAGATACATTTTTAAGGAAACAATGACATGATTTTGAGCTCAGTTGGAGGTTGTGGGTGAAGGAAAGGGAAGAGTAAAAGTCTGAAGGAAGTTTCAGACCCGGATAATTGTAGGAATGAGCATGTCACAGCCAGAAATAGACAAGTCAGAAGGAAGAGCTGACTTGAGGAAGAAGATGAGTAACTTCCACTTTCCACACATTGAGTCTGAGATGACAGCCCATCCTGGGAGGAGCAGAGTGCCTTGCACCTGCATCTGAGAAAGATTTGCTCAATTGATTAGCTCTGTAAGCAGGAATGGGAGCTGCAGAGAGAAGGTGGCTGGGGCACAGACTTTGGCAGTCACCCTGTGCCAGAGGGGTAGGTGAGAGCCAAGGGGTGATATCGTCAGTTGGAGACAGAGAGAGGAGAGGCTGAAGCACAGATCATCAAGGGCCCCCCTCCTATGGTGGGGGTGGGAGCAGGTAGGGGCAGAAAGTCAGCCGAGATGCAAGCAGAGATGTGGGCGGGGCAGGAAATCAGGAAAGTCTGGTGGAATGTGGAAGGTGACAGGATGCTGTCTGAGCCCACAGAGGTTGGGCAGAGAGAGGCAGGGGGGTTGGAGGCTTAGCCTCCTGGAGGTCCCTCATGGGTCTGGCCCTGCTTCCCTGCTCAAAGCCATTGTGATGACTTGTGGTAAGAAGTACCATACTGTCTGGGTGGTGACACAGGGCTGGCTGCATCATTTCTGGGGCCCAATGCAAAATAAAAGTGTGGGGCTCCTTGTTCAAAACAAGGAGAAAAGTACTATTAAAAATTCTCAAATAGAAAACTTTTCTCTCACCCTGTCATGGTGTTTTTTTATCTGCTACTTAATGCTGCACTGCCTCAGGCACAGGGGCGCTCCTGGCCAGGGCTGACCCTCACAGGTGCCAGGGGGCCCACATGGCAGCGAGTAGGCATGCAGGCACATGCGAGGCCTTCAGTCCTACATTTAAGCAGAAGGCTTTACTAAGAAGCTAGAAAAAGGCTAGAATGATCCAAGACTAACATGAAAGAGTGGTTAGATCCTCAGAAGGTGGTGGGATGCCAGTGCAGGTGAGCCCTGAAGGCTGTGCCATGTCCTCCTATAGCAGTGTTTCTCCTCCTCACCCAGCGTGAAACTCAGCCCTACTCAAGAGCCAAATTTGAGCTAGGTAAGCCCCAAATAACTAAGCCGAGTTTTGGGATTACACAGTGTAAATGCCCCAGAAGACGATCCAAACTCAGGGTCTGCAGATAGTAGTGACGCGTGGGCTGGCCTGTGCTGTATGCTTCAGAGAGTTCCATGTAGCAGGGTCCTGGTCCCCAGGGTCATGCACAGAGTTTGAAATGGGAGAAGGGAATGACTACATGCCACAGCAAGGCTCTAACACACAGGAGAGCAGTGGGAGGAAGAGGCCGGGGGACACGGGGGTGGCCAGCATGGGTGGCACTTGGTACCAGGCAAGAGCACAGTCTCTGGGGTTCAAATCTCAGCTCTACCATTTCCTGGCTGTGCCTGCAGGCAACTTACTCAACCTCTCTGCACCCCCAGCTCCTCTCCTGTAAGCCAGATATGGCAGTCACACCCACATCATGGGGTTGTTGTGAGGATTAAAGAATTCGTAGTTATAAAGCACTAAGAACCATGCCCTCTACATCATAGCATCGTATTTTATAAAATGACTTGGTAAATATTGGAACTAGTGTCAGACTTAATCACTTTGAGGGGGGCATAGCCCAGGTAGCCAAAAGCAATGAAAAGAATTCCCCACCTATAACTTTTCTCTCTCAAGAAACACTAATGAGATTATAATTGGTCATTTCGAACAATGTGTATACTCTCAATGGTCTTATCCCCATAGCACTTTGCATCCTTTCGTTCCACACCTCTCTCCACCACGTCGCACCTTAGCCTCTGCCCATGGATGTCTTCCTCTCTCTTTCCCTCTGTGGTGGCCTGGAGAGCATGCCTCTGTCATCCACCAAGAGTCCTGGCTGCTGCACATTGAAATCCATAGCCCCCTTGGCATCAAGGCCATGCTTCCCTGGGCTGCTCCCCACTGCTGCTGGTGTTGGCTGGGATACTCAGACTGACCCTGAAGGGGGTCTTTCCTGGAGGATGGGACACCCCTTTGTCAGCTGACCTTGGCTTACGGACTCTCTCTGGCTTGGCTGGACAGCAACGCAAGCTAGAGTAGGCTACTTCCCACCTTCTTTCTTTCTCCTTTCCTGAGGCCAGACCTGTAGAGTCTGACAGTTCTCCCTGGCTCACCCAGCTGCCTCCCTAGTTCCTCTCCCATGCGCATTCCCTTGATGAAGCCCACACACGTTTGATGCCACCTTGGCCTTTGCTTCTCAGAGGACCTGGACCAGCCTCCTGTCCCCTCTTCCTTCACCCTGTAGACCAACCCAGTCTCCAGGGCTGAGTCCTTCCTGGCATTTCCTCAGCAACCAGCATCACCAAGGTGCAGGAACTGGTAGAGACTCATGGAGACAGCTCTAGGAGGAGGAGTGGGAAACTGAGCAAAAGGTGGGGGCTCTTACTCAGGTGATGATGGAAGACTTTACTGGGAATATCTACATATTGATGAAGTTTTATTCCGGAACTAATAACACCAAAGAGCATTTTTAGTCTTTCTGTGTGTCAGGCACTGAGCTGAGAGCTTGACTTCCGTTATTTCACTTCATCCCTGCCACAGTCTTGTGGACAGTTATTATCCACGTTTTACAGATGAGGAAAGAAAGGCAGATTCTTTATTGCTTAAGAGGCCATAGCTAATGCAGAAGTTGGAGAGCCAGCTTGGGAGTGGGCTCGTCTGACTTCAGGGCCCGTGATCGTGGAGAGTGTTTTGGCCTGGAACAGAGGCCCTGTCAGGCTCCAGGGCCCTGAGACTAGAAGCGACACAGAAGGGTAGGCAGCCAGACCAAAGCCTGGGCATGGCCCACCCCAACCAGTGGGGCCAGTGGCCTCCCAGTGATGGAGATGCACCTGGGCATGGCAACAGCCTTGCACCAACAAGGAAAGCATCAGCTTTAGGGAAAGGGGTACAAAGAACAGGGAAGGGAAGAGAAAGGGACAGTGGGATCTGCTGGGGAACATTGAATATCATCCTGAATTAGATCATAAAAAACAAGTGCTTTTTAAAAGCAATTGTGATCTGTAGGGGGGTGTGCGGTCAAGCTGCCTAGTGATTCAGAGGCTGTCTGCCTCACTGCCTGTGCGTGGGGGCGTGGGGACTGCGTCGGAAACAATGGTCTGGCCTCTGTTGTCTACAAGAGGGCAAAGCGACCCAGCCACGGCTTTGGTCTCCCAGCCTAGTGTGCTCAGCAACTGAGGAACTGTTGGGCCCAAATCTCAGCAGACCACTCACAAGCTGTGGTCCTCAGAGGAGTCACTAACCCTCTCTTAGCCATAGTCCTTCCCTGTAACAGAAATAATTGCAGCACCTTGGCATTCACTTGTTGTGAGGCCTAAATGAAATCATCTCCCTCTGCGCGGGGTCTGGCACACACGGAGTGCTCAGGCGTGCTGTTTTTATTATTTATTATTTGTTTTCATTAACACCTGCCTGAATGAATAATAGCCAAAGAGCTTCAAAGTGGAAGGAAAGAAAGTCTAGCCTCCTTCCAGAGAGTAGCTGAGGTTGCTCTGCAATGTTGAGTGTCCTCTGTTCCTCTGGGGCCTCCCTGGCGGTTCAGTGCAGCTATGGGATGGGTTCAGGCCAGCAGCATGTGGGCAGACCCCAGGCACACTGTCAGAACCTCCCACTTGTGACCCTCTGCCTCCTCTTCTCATCTTCCGGTGACCCTGGTGGGGATGGTCAGGGCCTGGGGCGCACACTCCCACCTGCCGGGCCGGCCCCTGCAGACAACTAGGTGAGGGAGAAGAACCTTATCCTGTTGAGCTGCTGGGAATGTGAGGCTGTTTGCACACACTGACTTCTCCACTCAGCCAAACCTTGGTGAGTTAAGAAGTCTGTAGCTCTAGACCATCTGGAAGTTTAGTTGAAATATGGAGTGACAGGGAACAGTCACTAAAGTCCTCAGCTCAGACATTCAAAGGTGGCACACTGCTCTCTAGTATTGGGTTAAGAAAATGCCCCACACCTTCCTGGGGATCTGTGATCCAGCAGTCCTAGAAGAGTCCTTGGAGGCGCCTGGGAATACTACCCGGACTCTCTCAATCTCCTGGGCCTCAAGCCTAAGGCCAGCCAGCCCTGCAATGACTCTCCAGTTTCCCCTGGGTCAGCACTGTGGGGAGAGAGAGTCAGTGAAGCTCCAGGTCATGTGAGTGTACCCGAGTGGCGAGTGTGTCTGTGCCAGTAAGTGGGGGCTGCATCTAAGCTGCTTTACAAATATTTATTTGTAGATTTTTTTTCTTAAACAGCTGTTGCAAAGGGTATAGTCAGGGAGAGCCATAACTAATCTCCATATTTCTGAGAGTCCACAGCCAGGATGCCAGAAGCCCTTTCAGCAATGGCTGGGGTCTGTTCTCTCTCTTTCTTTCCCTTCATCCTGAGGCATCTTCACAAGTGCTGGCCCAGGGAATGTACTTGCCACCACCCACTGGACAATGTCAGAAATGAAAGGTACCTCCCCAGGTGGTAGGCTCCCTGGAAGTGAAGACAGGGAGAAGGGAAGAAAGGAGGAAGTGAAGTGGGGGAAGAGAGTAGAGTGCTCACCCTATACCCATATTCCCTCTGGGCCACATTCAAGTTACTGGGGCCCTAAAGCAAACAGACCTCAACTGCTGTTCAACTTACCCTGGCCTCTTACTTGGGTCCATCCTTCACCACCAGAGTACACACCCCTAGGCCTAAGGGTTGATCAAAGTGTGGCCATTGAGGGGGTGGAATACTCATGGGTGGCGTTTGAACTTGTGGTCTGGGGAATCCACTCCTATGTGCTTGAAACCCTTGGTGGTGTGGGATGAAGCCAGGGTTGTAAAGAGAAAAGTGCTGACAGGGGGACTCTGTACTTCTGCTTTAGGCTTTGCGAATTTTAGGGAAGGGAGTGAATAAAGAATAGGGTTGAGCATCTATCTGCAGGCTATCCACCCTCTGTCAACTTTCTTGTCTGACTATGGTCCTGATGTCAAGTCAGGGCAAAGGCACTGGTCTGAAGCTGCCGGTTAACTAGCACAGATGGGCAAGGACCAGGCCCACACACCCGCCAGCTTGCATGCATTTATCAGCTGTTCTGGCTGGTGAGGACTCCTAACTGGGTTTCAGGGTCAGGAGCTGCAAGGCATTTGAGGCTAGCTCTCCTAGTCTGCAGGGCTGGACTCAGCTCCCCCAGCTTTGCTAGACAGGCACCTTAGTGACCTATCAGTGGCCCTGGGTTTGGAAACTCAAGCTTCTAGATCCCAAAAGGTAGCCTGTTAATTTTGCTTTTTGGATTGCAGGAAGGAGAAATTCAAACAGGGTTCCTCAAGTATTATGGGGTTTGTGGTAAGAATGTCCATGGGAATAAAAAAAATGAGAACCCTAGCCATGAAGCCAGGCCTCCCAGGTGCTTTTAAGAACCTTCTCCCTGGAGAAGCTAAACATACAAGTTGTGGACAAAGCAAACTGTAAGGTGAGCCAGGCTTGTGAAATGCTGAGGCTAGAAGGCCCTCCAGAGCCCACCACACAGTCACCAAGGTGTCTCAGCACCTCTCTCTGCATTTGCCCTTCTTTATGTCCATCCACTTCTCTTCCTGCTACCACCAAGCTTCCCTGCTCTTTGTTCTGTTTTACTTCTATCTCATAGCTGCTGCTTGCTCATAACTTTGCCCACTCATGGCTCATCATGCTCTTAGACTCTCAGACTCTTAACCTTATGACCCTCAGCTTCAGTGCTCACTGTTAACTGACCAATTCTTTCCATATCACTCCAAGTCATTAATATTAGGGGAGAATTTATCATGAGTTGGCCATTGGCCAGTCTATAGGTTGGCTACCCCTGGGTCAGATGCCTATTACTCAGCTATAGTCAGCTGAGGAGATGTTGCTTGGATGCTGTGGGAGCATGGGTTCCTGAGGCAGACCGAACACCATAACTGATCTGTCCAGAAAGGGGAGGAAGAGACTCTGGGGACCAAGGGCCCTTCTCAGGGCTCCCTGACTTGCTCCCCTGTTCTCTTGTCTCCCACACAGCCTCTCCACCCCCATCTGTCTATGAGGGCTCTGAGTCGTCTTCCTTCCATCATGGAAGTCCCTCCTTAGGGAACACTGATGGTCCACATCAGATCCAGGTCTCTGAGTCTGTCCGTAGTCTTTCCATTCTCCTCCTGGTCTTTCCATTTTCCTCTGAATATAAGCCACTCAGTTCATTTAATTTCTTTTTTAAACAACAAAATCAACAAAACTCCAGTAAATATTTAATGAGTAGCTTCTATAGGAAAGTCTGTCTACTCAGCACTGGAATTTAATTTGAAGCCAGCAGAAAATCAGAGCATTTGAATATTTATCACAATTAAGTCTTACTCTTTACTTTCATATACATCATCTTTGTTCTTATTAACAGCATAGTAGAGTCAGTAGGGAAGATATTACCATTTACTCATTTTGTGAATGAAGAGACTAAAGTTCAGGGAAGCCCACTGACCTGCCTGAGGCCCCACAGTGGGTAGTAGAGGACTTAATACTAGGACTTGGGTTGTAGCGCTTCCCTCACGGAGCTCTATAGCATTCCTTGCACTATGGGATGAATGCCCCCTTATGACTAGGACTTTTTCCTGTGCTGCTCATATCATTGCATGCATGGTTTGCCATGACATTCCTGGTTTTGATCCCAGATCTCTAAGAGGTATCATCTCTTCTTGGTGGATGGATATGGTACCTGATGTATCTTTTCCTAGCGCTGATTTCCTAGGAGGGACCATAACTTCTTTCCAGTACCCAGGGAATGACCTTCCTTTCTGTCCATGTGCTCTTCAGGCCAGCTCTTTCCTGACCATTGTCCTGGACTCAGGCTCTACCAGCTTGGATCCCCAGGGAACTGCCACTGTTAATCTATTCAGAAGCTGTTCATCACCTCAGACTCTGCTTGCTGGGAGCCCTATTTGTAAGCTCCAGGGCTACTGAGTTGGTCCAGTCTTACAATCCGAGCAGCAGGGAGGTCAAGACTCCACATGGTTTTATACCAGGGGTCCAGACTGTGTATATGGCCCAAAGCTGGTCATTTGCATCATGGGATTTCCTCTCCTCCTAAAGTTGAAGGAGAAACGTAGCAGATCAAGAGCCAGACAGAATCTGAGCCAGATTCTGGGACAGAAGATAGGAAAAGAAGAGTCTACTGAAATTTTTCTTTAATTTCTTTATAGGATTATGAGGAGAATTTAAAGGAAGAAGCTGGAGCTCAGCCTGCCTTAGAATAGTGGAAAGCAGGTAGAGAGGTTCCCCATTAATAAGTCTGGTAGGAAGCTGGGAAAGCATGGCAGGTAGAGAGAGCCATGAAGAAAAGAGTGTGAGCTGTTTGTGTGTGTATGTGTGTGTGTGTGCATGCGCGTACGTGCGTGCACTTGTGTGTACAGGCGAGGGATTGCTGGTACCTTTGAATTTCCTGAGCATTGGATGATATTCCAGACATCCATGTGCTATCAGGGGTTCCTTTTAACTCCATAAGTCTCCTTCCTGGCCTTCGGGAGGGTAAGGGTGAGGTTGATGTCTCTCTTGTATAACTGTTCAAGGTCAATGTTCCCGTTGGCGGGAGGTTCTGCTCCATGCAGTCATCTTGGGACCCAGGTTTCTTCCACATTTTTGGCCAGTATCTTCTAAAGCAGTGGTTCCTAAACTTGGCTGCACATCAGGTCCAGTGAGATCCAAATTTGAGGATGGCTGTTGTAGGGCATTGCTCTAGTCCAGTTGGTTGGAGCTGAATCACAGGTACACACAGGCCTGAAAATCACACATGGAGCTTCCTCTGACATTTTGTTAGTGAGAATTTGATCATGGCATATAACCTTCAATTATAATACTATGTGAAAAGTGCTATGATCCTACTGGAATCTAGACCCTGAGGAGCCTCTAATTCAGCTGCGGGAAATCAGAGAAGCCTTCTTGGAGGCCATGATCCTTTGTAGCTACGTGTGACTTCGGGTTAGCTTGTTTTGTTTAACTTCTAGCCTTGGCCTCTTCATCCAAAAAATGGAGCTAATCACTGAAATTGCCATAAAGAGGTGTCAGGATTATGTACAATGAGTCTTGCAGAGTACTTAGCACAGTGCCTGCCCCTAGTTAGCACCAAGTAAATACAAACTGCTCTGTTACTGTTACTTTCTGGGGTAGGCAAAGACTGTGGACATTGGAAACTTCTATGGAGCTGAGACACAACCTGGTCTAGAGCTGGCTTTTAGCATCTTGCCCTTGGTCAGTGAATATGAAGTAGGCTGCTTGATATAGCTGCCTGGCAAAAGCTGGTGGTGGTAAGGTGTGTGTGTGTGTGTGTGTGTGTGTGTGTGTGTGTGTGTGTGTGTGTTGAGGTGCAAGCAGTTGTAGGGGTATCAGAACTCAACTGTTTAGGAAGGGAGGGAGCACAGTGTTTGTTGCCTTTGCCCAGAATCTGATAAAGACTGTCTAGCTTGTCTGCGGCCCCTCTCCCTGCCTGACTCCCAGGACTGCATGAATGCTCCCAAAGAGGGGTGGAAAGCAAAGGGGGTGCATGCACAGGGCATCTTGAGCCCGTGCTGCCCCCACGTCTGGGCAGGCACAGCAGAAGCCAGCTGGCATTTTCTAGCTCTGGCTTCATTTTCAATGAGACTCAGTACTGAACTACTAAATCTTTGTTCGTTCTCTCTCTTTCTCTCTCTCTCTCTCTCCCCCTTGTTGCCCCAGACAAATGTGTCTCTATGTTTTCTATGATATCTGTGCTGTTCTCTCCTTGTGGAACTGCTAGGTCTAGTAGTAGCTTTTAATTCTCAGCTTTCTCTCAGTTCTAAGATCTCTCTCCCTTTCTCCACTGAAATGAAAGCTAAAAAAAAAAAAAATCAAGATTGCATATGATGTAAAGAATAGGAAGGCTCAGGCAAATAGAGGGCAGAGTTCAGGGATCACTGTACATTCCCTGAGCTCTAAGGGATAGCAACAGGAACCCTGGGAGCCCCCAGCACCTGGGGTAGGGGATGCAGAACTGATCTACCCTGCTGAGCAGCTAGAAATTTCTATTGGGAGGTCTGCAGGTGTCAGTTCAAGGGGGAGTATCCAAAAGAATGTGGGGCACCTGTTGTAATGGTCATACTGTCTAGCTCATTTTGCTACTCTCCGGGTCTGCACAGACCTGGTCTTAGAATGATTTTTAGTCCTTACAGATTTTCAGAGGCATTGAGAGACCTCAGACCGTGCTACTGCCTCTGACAGATAAGAAGATGGTTTCCTTTCTGCCTCCTTTCTTCTTCCTCCCCAAAGTGCCTCCCTAACTACAATTGTCATGGTGCTAGTAATAGCCACAGATGCATTAGTGGCCCTCCTCTGGGTCACAACCCCTCTCCCCAGCTCTCTCCCCATCTCCAGCACCTGCCTGTCAGCCCCTCTCTGATAGTAGGCTTCCAACATTCACAAACCAGGGGAGGAGAAATTCGGGGGTGGGGTGAGGAGCGAGATCATTTATCTCCGTCTGTCACAGCACTCTCTAAACCAAATACAGAAATACAAATTGTGTTTCCTCTCACCATCTGTGGTCACAGCAGCCAGCTCTGCGAGGAGGGAAAGCAAAGGAGGATAGAGGCAGACGGGCACAGCCGGGCTGGGCTGGGTGAGGGGCCACCGCCTGCCTGCTGTGGGTTCCTCGTTCATGCAGCATCGGCATCAGGACAGCAGAGGGATCACATACCCCTTAGAAAATCACCCTTGTTAGAAATCTCTGTTGGGTAGGCAGGGAGTTGTGTATAAAGACGTGAGCCTGCATGGAGCTTAGAGTCTGATCCAGAAGGCAAGCACACAACAGCAGCATGTGCCCATGGGAAGTGCCCGGTCTTATGGCATCGCGGGGAGGGGCTTGGACTGGAGAAGCGGTCAGAGGAATTTGCTCAAAGGAAGTGGCCACCATGCTGAGGCTGGAGAGTTGGGGAGCCAGGAAAAGATAGCTAGGCAGAGGTACATGGTTAAAAAGCCTCTGAACACATGGGAGTGGGATTTCTTGGCTTGTGAGAGTGGGAAGACAGTTAGGGGGTGTTGCAGCAGTCTGGCAAGAGAGGGTGGGGGCTGGAGCAGGTGGACAGCCTGGAACCAAAAGAGGAGAGGAAGGTGAGAGGCCCTCGGGAGGCTAAACCAGGAGGACTTGATGAGTGACCAGTTGTAAGGGGTAAGACAGGGATGCCCAAGTGGATGTTGTAGATGACTGTGGATGGAAAAGTCATTCTTTGAGAGCTATGGTGTGGGTAAATTTGGGCACAGTCATGGGTCACAGGTGAAGCTTTCAGTTTTGGCTGCATTAAGACTGTGTTACCTACAGAAAGCCTGGTGGAGTGAGTCAGTGCGTAGTTAGGTGAATACAAGCCAAGATCACTTGGTCAAAAAGCAGTGGGGTCAGTTCATGTGTACCTGTGAATTTGTAATGCTGGCGTAGGTCTCTCTTGACAGTTCCTGAAATACTGGGTTGGGTCAGGTGCCTCTTCTGGTGGTCCCACACCTCCCTCCTTCCCCTGTCTTAGCACACCCTTCCTCATGGCTAGAAGGCTGAAGTTTGGGTTTTAGTGGTCTGTTTTCTATACCAGAGAGCAAGGTGCACAGAGACAAGGGCCATGTCGTCTTGTTTGCTGTATCCCCATCACCTGTCACACAAAGTTCTCAATGAAGGAATGTGTGAATGAAGGATCTTGTCAATGAGGTATACACCTCCAAGGGATAGAAATTATGTCAACGCTACCACCATTCTTTCTCTACCTGTACTTCTTCAAGAATTTCTTGACTAGTATGCATCTCCTCCCCTGACCATTTAAATCGGTTCTCCACTCAACAGTCAGAACTTTTAAAGTTATAAGAAGAGTCCCATGACTCCCCTCCTCGGAACTCTGTGAGGTGTTCACAGATCTGAGGATAAAAGCAAAACTCTCCAGCAAAGCACATCAGGCTCTGATGTGACACCTGCCACTCCAGTCTTGGACCATGCCATGGCCCTTGACTCACCTTGCACCCACCACATGGGGCATCCTTCTGGCCTCCAAACATTTGCACACACTGTTCTCTCTGCCTGCAAAATAGCCTCCCTCTCTTCTGGCTAGGTTCACCTTTGAGGTCTTTGCTGTTCCCACATTCTAAATTCAACGCCATCCTCCTTTTTCTGTCTCCTAGTACTCTGTTCTTTTCTTTCATAAGCCATCGGAGAGGTGAAAAATAGCATACATCTGTTTACCTGTTTGAAATCTGTCCCTATCCTGCACTGCGAGCTCCCTGTGTGTCTGATATCTGTGACAGGCACATACCAGATGTACTACCCAATGAACGAAATGAACGAACAAACGAATGAATGAATGCATTAGTTCGGGTGTAGTGAGGAAAAGTACAAAAGCCATTTTGTACTATGGGGACAGTAGACCTGACCAGTGCAGGTACTTGGAGGAGGTGAAGACCCATCTGTCACTCATTCACTCATGCAGTTCTCCATTCATGTACTTAAACATTTATTGAGTCCCAAATGCTTGCCTAGAGCTGCTCTAGACAGTGGTCACTCAACCAGGGACAGAACACACAGGGTGCTTGGCCCTTTGAAGCTTATAATCTAATATCTAGAGGAGAGACACAGGCAATGAACAAGCAACCTAAATTACTGAGGGTTGGGGTTAACATGCCTAAGGAAAACACAGGCTGTTGGGCAGAAGACCATTGTGTCAGGAGTGTCGGAGGTAGGAGCCTTGCTGGCTGAAGCATTTGGGGGCCATGCAGAAGGCACTCTAGGGGCAGCAGATCTCCCATCTGCTCCTGCCACCCCGCTCAGTCAGCTCTGACAGGTCCCCTCTGGAGGACAGATTGTGGACAGAAGGTGGAGCTGCAATGGACCTCAGCCGGCTGTTTCCTGAGTCCATGGGCTTGGTCCTTTCTGCTGGGGCTGGGGGTAAACTGTGAGGGAGAGCAACACCTTCTTACACGCCAGTCTCTTCCCTGCACCCCCCTTTTACCTGTTTGGTGACATAGGAAGAACTGATATATTTAGGTGCCCATAAGGGCAAAAACATTCTCCAGATCAGAGGCAGGTACTTTGTGAGTTTTGACAACAGAACCAGAGCGGACAGAAGGGCAGACAGATCTGCTGGGCAGACTGCAGAGCATCATGCACCTGCCCTCCATTCTTCCTTTCCCGTTGCATCCACCTGTCCCCACTGCCCTGTGCAGGCTTCTGTGCCACCTCCCTCAGCGGGGACAGGAGAGCTGAAGAGGAGCCGAAGGAGGCGGGAAGGTATGAGGAATAAGAGCAGCTCACTGGCCAGCAAGGACAGTCAGCCACCTCCTGGCCATCACTGTTGGGTCTGGGAAGGGAGCACAGCATGGTGGGGATCACTGGAGGACATCTCAAGCTACCTAGCCCCTCTGGGCTACAGTTTCCTCCCTGGAAAACCTCAGTGATGATACAAATACCAAGTGTTCATTGAGTCCTTTCCAGGACTGGTGCCACTCTAAGGATGTTATATGAGTGATCACAATGGGTTCTCAGAGCAGCCCCAGGTCACGGGGCCAGTCCCCCCTGTAACTCTATGAGGGGGCCAGGTCTCATAGAGTTTAAGGCATGTGTCTAGTGTCACCGAGTTGGCAGGCAGAAGGAGTTGGGATAGGGATCTAGAGCCTGTACTCTTAACATAGAATGCCTCCCGCATTGGGGTTTGTGAGGGAGAACTGAACTGAGCCACTGCAAGTCAAAGACCTGGTGAATAGGTAAAGACCCCTTCCTTGCATTGACCTGGGTCAAGAGTATTTCCCCCTCTGCCCTCCAATACTGCCCAAATTTTCTTCCTTATAGCTTCATTCCTTGGCTTTGGCCATTGCTGGCTCAGGAATAAGGATCCTGAAATATTTTTACTCATGGACTCCCTGAAAGAAATTAGAAAAACTATGTGTTGCCTCGCATATTTTAAAGTTGACGTTTAAATTTTTAAGTTTATATAGTTCCATAAGGTGATATTTCCAGGTTATTATAAATATTGCCATTTTATAATAAAATGGCTACTTCACTCTGTGTCATGTGTCAGAAAGAAACTAAGCACCAAAGCACTTTTATCATCTACCCTCATCTACTTAAAAACAACAACAATAACAACAAAACCCAACATGTCTTTAACAGCCAGGAATTTTATTTTTTTCTCCTTAAGTTCCATTTTGCTTTCAGGTGGAATGTTACTTTAATATTATATTCTTATGCCTTAAAGACTTTCATTGATTATCCTATCATATGTACATTAAAACTAATTTTTACAAATTTCTTTGACCATAAGGCTCTAGATTGCAGTGTTCTTCTTTGCAATGAAATATTATTATAATAGTATTGTAGAATCAATCAGAATAACATACACAGATAAAAATTTTAGTGAAAATATTAAATACATGAAGCAAAATAGTTTGGGAAATTCTCTTTTAATGAGACACAGAGGGCTCCTTTTTATAACTAATTTATGTGTCCATTGGTGAATATTAATGATTTAACACTAACACCAGAAGGAGAGGTGTTGAGTCACAAGTAAGCTGGAGACTTACCGTAGCATACTTATTAATGATTGTTGTAACACATTATTTACAATAAGATCTACAATATATTTTCATCAAATTAATCTAAATCTCATAAGCTTTTGGTAGGAAGGAATAAATGAACAGAGAAGAGGCTGATAACAGGAAGGAGATTCTGGCCAAGTGAAAAATGAATATGGATACTCCTCTAATATGTGCTCCAATGACTTGAGGGTATAGTATTGAGCAGTTGGAAGGAGTATGGGACTTTTCACCCCCCACCCCCTTGCAATCATGCAAAATATGTAACTGAGACGTGGATGAGCCATGGGTGAATAGGCATTCCTCACTAACGTGTCTCTCTCTCGCTACTGAGATCTGTGAAAATGCAGACTGTGTGCGGCTTCCCAGCCAGCTTTTTATCAATCCTAAACATTCACATTTTAAGCTATCTAGTGCCTTGCCATGAATTTGTTACCTGGATGAAATAAAGCTGCCTTAATATTTCTTGCTGATGCTCTCACTGCTCATAGCTGGTGGGCTCATCCCTCAGGAGTTGGGTAAGAATTTTCAACTAAAACTCATCCTTCCCATCAGCCCATGAATTCAGAGCATCCCATAATGCTCTTATCCTTATGCTTATCTCTTATCCTTAAGAGAAGCAAGTGTACAAGGACAGATGAGTGCACCCCCAAAATTTATGAGAGTCTTGAATTTAAGGGGGTTTCATGGACACTTACTGGAGCAGATAGGTAGTGGGAATGACCTTTCAATTCAGCATTTCATGATCTCATTTAGGAAGGATGGAAATATAACAACTACATTATGGGTTCTTTTTTATGCATAGGATTGGCGATGCAGTTAATCTCTGCTGTGTGATGCACTTGTGTGAAATTCAGAAGGTAGAAATGAGACAAAAATGTTCTTCCTCCTAAGGCATCTGATGGACTCCCTTGGTCAGAAAGGTCAGGATTTTCCTGAAGTGGATTCCATGTTTACTCTCCAGCTTTTGTGTGTCAAGAAAGTTATGGCACTGGCAGTTGCCTGGTCTCCCTCTCTAATTCTTGGGTCATAACTTAGGGATCCCACACTCAGTTTCCTGGTGTGCAGGGTCTTTTGGGCCATAACGGAGCTCCCATCCTAGATAAGCATTGTTCCAGGGTCAGCTCAGAGAAGTTCCCTGAGTAAAAGTTCCCTACTGCTCTAGAAATCTTTCCAAGGGACCCAGTCTAGAATCTGCACTTATAGCCTTTCTACAAATTTTTTCAAGTATCCTTGCTCTAAATCCCTTCTTGCTTAAAATACCTTTCTAGGTTCTGTTTCCTACACTAAACCCTGACAGGTATATTGATATTTTGAATTATGTCTTTTTTTGATGCTCTGGAGCTTTTTTAGTTTTGCACAAATCATACATTATAGTGGGGTTTAGAACAGCAGAGAGGAATGCTTTTCTTTTATAAAATGGGGGAAACGTGATTACGAAACGGGATGTGGAAAGGTAGAAACAGCATGACATCTTAACAGGAGGTATGTTCCAGGGCAGATTGTTCTGGGAAAGAAGGTGTTGGATGTTGCGGAAATGGAAATTGGTTCCCTTCAATGTATCCATGTTCACAATCCCTTTGGAAGATCTCCATATACTTATAGATGTGCTCTAGTTTGGAGACTTGATGCTCTCTAAGTAACTCTCTAGACATTTTTATAGGGCTCTCAGCTGTCAGTCACGAACCCTTCAGTGTACATTAGTGGGCTAATGCAGTTTTTGAGGGGCAAATGGCTGTGGTTTAAGTTAGGGGTTTCAAGGGAGCAGGGAGTGATGGTAGAGTAGGACTATACAGATACACCATGGAGAAATCAGAAGGTGAGTAGTGGCAGACAGAGAGGCTCTAATGCAGCTTTGATCGGAATTGTATTTGATGACGTCTATCCAGTGCTCAGGACATACTAGTGCTCCATGAGAGTGTGTTCAGTGAATGAAGGAACAGTTCTGAAGACTGGAGGATGCACTTAGTGGTGTGAGGCCAAGACATTTAATGAGAGACAGCCTAGTGTACTGGAAATGCTGGCTTTGGACCCCAAGATCCCGTCCCAGGTTGGCTTACAAGTTGTGTGGCATCGAGTTGTTGCTTAACTTCACAGAACTTTTCCATCCGTAGAGAAAAAGGAGATGGCAGAGATATCAGAATCGTGGGGTTGTTGTGAAGAGTAAATGAAACAACGTAGGTGGAAGAAATACTTAGTCATTGGAAGGCACAATATAAATAATATAATCTTGTTCAAAAATGTGTATCTTATCGTGTACCTTCTGTTTTTAAAGTATATGTGCTATTTGAAGTTAGTAGAGAATGTTGATGTATAATTGTTTAGGCAGACTCTTATTTTTATAGAAAGCAAGATTGAATAAAAAAAGCAATTCTTTGTCTCCACTGAGACAAAAAAGAAGAAAGAAAGAAAGGAAGAAAATCACAAGTTGGCTAAAGCTAGAGCAAGGAGGATTGAGGTACAGAAAAAAACTCTTGACCTGAATGTTACAGAGCCTGGGGCAGGTGACAAAGAAACCTGCTGGCTTTCTTCCCAGACAGCCAGCATGAACCAGAGGACCCCTCAGCAGCTCTTTTACCCCCAGGCTCCTTGCACAAGGGTCTGGCTCTGTCCCCTGCTGTTGGTCGGAGCTGGTTCCTTAGTCCTCGCTCACCTCCTTCATCGCTCCCTGTTCTAATGCGTGGCACTCCCTCCTCTCCAATGACCAGTGTCATTAAACTACTCAGTGTTTGACACAGAGTGGACATCAGAGCTCTTGGCATTCTGTGAAGAAATAGACACAAATGGTTGATGGCTTTAAAAGTTTATAAAAGTGTTTTGCTTGCTTCCTGTTTGAGCCAGGGAGTGGCCTAGGCTCCATCTGGCCAGCTTTGAGGGAAACAGAGGCAGAGTAGTAGCCCCTAAAGTACATACTCTCCACCCTCTCCTGGCCCACCCAGTGGAAAAACAGACAGACAGATAGACAGGCATGTGGGCATGCCACCACCTGTCATTTCAACTTATTTGCATCTTGAAAAAACAACTGAGTAATGTTAAAATTAGAGTGCACTAAAGACAGTTGGGATTTGAGGAAATTAGTTGAATGCTTCCTCGGTAATTGTCGGTGAGGATGTGAAGGGTTTGCTGTACCTGAGAGAAGCTGATAATAAACAACTCAGGGAGCCAGAAATAAACACCCAGCTCTTCCCTTTCTTCTGTCTCCCAGAGGCACCTTTGTAGGCCTGTGTCTTTCTTTTACCCACTCTTTGGTTTTTTTCCCAAAGGCAGAAGCAAAGGTGGCCACTGATGCCCACTAGCCTCTGACATGAGGGGGACCTGGGCTGGCAACAGATCCTGTAGCATTTACCGATTGTCCCAGCCTGGGAGGTTCCATCCTGGGCTGGAAGAGCCAGATGTGGGCCCTGCCCCGAGTGGTAAGGTATGCATGTAAATATGAGTCAAGAGAGAAAGTGATCAGAGAGGCAAGGACAAAACCAAAGGGACTTCCTACTGGCAGTGTCCTCTGAACTGAGCTCGGGAGGGTGAGGATGGTTTGGGCATCACAGTCTTAAGCATAACACAGGGCGAGCCAATGAGTGGCATTGTTTGGGGGGGATCCTCAGTTGCATAAAATAGAAACAAGGCTAGAATAAAAGAGGAGGAATATTAAAGCATGGGGGCCTTGGATGCCTGGCTAAATCATGATATGGATTTATTACCAGGCAGTTGGGAGGTGTTGAAGCATCCTGAACACAAGTGAGTGATGTAAAACTGGGCTTTGGGAGGGATCCCATGGTTTCAAGGCCTGGGAGGGCTTGAAGTGGAAGAGAAGAAAGTCAGGGAGGTGATGACAGCCTGGCACAGGGTGTGGGGTTGGACACTGGGTAATCTTTCCAAGGATGAGGCAGGCAGTCTTGGCTGCTACCGGGATGTTAGGGCACCTCCAGCAACTGGAAGATCCCAGTTGCCCACAGCATAAAGTGTCTATTTCTGAGCCAGTTCTCCAAGCCTCCCATAATCATCTCCAGCCAACCCTCCACTTCCTCCCTTTCTGCATTTCAGCATAGAGTTCCCCCAACACGCATTGCTTCAGGGCCATCATGTACTTTCTCCCCTCTGAGCTCTGAGCTAACTGCATCCCCTGCCTTCTGTCTCACCCCACTTTCTTTGCTCCATGACGATCCCGTTTGAACATTAAGACAGATAAGTAAGACATCCAACATCCCCAAGGCATGAGGTCTTAAATCCTGGTTCTGGAATCCTCTGGAGAAAGGAATATAGAATGTATCCATGTGTAGAGCATGAGAAGGGCAGACTAGAAAGCTGAGTTCACCCTGTGGCAGCAGAACCTGAAGAGTAAGGCTTGCATTTGCTTCGCCTTCTCCCTTGCCCTGCACCCATCCCAAACAGATTGTTCATAATGTGGTGCTGACAGGAGCTGCAGCTCATCGCTGTTGGGTTTCAGCAAATGATAAAGTGACAGGAAGATTGTACCACGTTCTCCAAAAAGGCCCCCTGGGGACGATGTTGAGTGAGGGTGATTGATTTGGTTAGATTGTGATGTGTTATTTAGGGAGAAGACAGAGGAGTGAGGAGAATGAGGGAAAAGAGAAGGAGAGGGCAGGAAGGGAGTAAAGAGGGAAGAGCCCCCTCTCCTCGCATGGATGCAGGCTCTGTTGGGGTTCCCAAGAGACCTTGGGGAAACAGGGGGTCCATGGCTCTCTTTGTGAATGGTAGTAATTGTTCTGGGAGGTTCCAGTGGAGGGAGCTATCTGTATGGTACTTGCTGCCTTGAGAGACTTATGCACAGAGTAGGGGTCAGGTGAGCTCCAGCCTCAAATGGGAAATCAAGCGCCCTGAGGGGAAGCTGGCTGAGGGAAGGAAAGGTCTAGCAAGTACCCACTCTGTGTGGGCTAGCAGAGCAGGTGCCTGGCCCAGGCAGCATCTGCAGAGAGCACACCATGGTGGGGAGTAGGAAATCAGGTCTTCTTGGAAGCTCTGGGCCTCTTCCTCTGGCCATCATAGAGTGTGTTCAAAACTGCTCTAGTCAGGATTCCGCCAGGAGGGTAGAGGGGAGGGAGAGAGAACCCACTTTTCCTGCTGAAAAGTGAGGCCTAAGAAAGGAAGGGGCAGGTGGGTTACCAATGCCCACTCTCTGAGTGGCCCCAGATCCGGGCTTTTATTAGGTACATCTCTTCCCCTCCCAACCCATACTTCACAAACTGTTTTCTGAAGAGAGGCAGCTGATACAAAAGTCTTGCTCAGGGGATAGTGAGAGAAAACGAATGTCCTATTTTGTCCCCACTGTGGGTCTGAAACAGAGGTTGTGTCTTAAGTCATCTGGGGAGAGACTTCGGTTCACGAGAAAAAAAAGATCACTGCACAGAGCTGACTTGAGATCCTGGAAGGGATGGGGGTGGTTCTGGGAACACTTCCATGGGGTGGAATCACCAAGCATGCCTGGCTGTAAGGACTGGGTCAGGGATGGCAGAGGGTGGGACCAAATGGTCCTGTCTTGCAGGAGTAAGGTTCTTTTTGTGTCTCCTCTAGATTCTTAAATCTCCTTCTTGACAGCAACATCAGCCCTCAGGTCTCTCTGGTGAGGGAGAGAGAATGACGTCATTTTGTAAGGGGGAAACTTTGTTTACCACAGACCTACTTCTAGGTGATAGTGATGACAGAGGATATCAAGACCTGAAAAGGGCCGAGGTTAAACTCCTGGCCCAGGGGGGATGTGGACCACACTCCAAAAAAAAAGGCCTGGATGGTGGGAGGATGTACTGAGGGAGAGAAATGAAGGAAGTAAAGCAGGAAGGCCAGGACAGGTTGGAGATTTGGGGGGAAAGAGTTGGAAAAGAGAGATATAGAAAAATGAAAAAAGCCATCCCTTCTTTAAGACACTTTAGTACTATCTGCAGAGAATTGCTATAATAAATATAAATCTGTTATGGCTGCAAATGTGCATGGTGCCCCCTAAAGTTGTGCAGTGCACAACCTGCATAACTGTATGTTGCAACTCTGCTGCTGTTGAATATTGTAGGACCTTGTAGAGACAGATTAGTAAACAGGAATTTTTAGAAAGCTTTTCTCTGTGTGAAGTGATATATGTTCCCTTTACCATCTCCTCAAGAACCTTTAGGGGAAAAAATTACACTGCTTTTTCACAGCTTTTGGAGTTAGATTTGTTTTTCTTTTTAATGTGGCACTGTATGAAACCAGGCCTTAAGGCTGCTGCAGTATGGCTCAGATATATTTGGATGACACTCATTCGCACACGCAGCTAACAGGATGTGCACTCCAGGACTGATGACGACAGGGCCTCAGTGTCACAGTAATCACTCTCAAAAGTCCAAGGTCCCTCTTCTGTCAGGGAGGCAACAGGGCAAAGGGAGTGCTTCTGGGTCTATCCTATAGGATTTCTTATCCACCATTTCAATGTCTAGAGCTAAATCATAGGGAACAGAAGTCACAACGAGGTTCTCAGGCCCACTGGGAAAGTTGTTCCAAGACCAGGTTGTTAATACAAGGATAGAGAATCTGAGTTATGGAGCCAAAGTGAATGCTGGGGGTCTTGAAACCAGAAAAGCTGCAAACTGGGAGGGACTGAGGTGCTTGCAGGATTCTGGAGCCATTTGCCGATGCCTATGGTGATCTTCTGAACAATCCCACCATGGACATGTGTGAGTTGGGCTCATTTAAAGAGGCTTTGCAGGGACAGACATGCAGAGAAGAACAGCAGGGCTGTGCGTGGCCCTTCGCCCCACTGGGCCTGCCTTGCTGCCGCAGAACCCCTTGGAGGTTTGCTGGGGAGCAGGCTGGCTAGAAGTACTCTAAGAGGAAAGGCAGCAGTGCTTGGGGTTGGCTGAGAGCATCAGCCTGCTGGAGGCTGGCCCAAATTATAGTCCCTGAGGTCCTGCAACCTTTCACCCTTGGCCTCCCATTCTCTTGCATGAGGCGAGGAAGAGGGGGGGCACTGGGGAAGGGGTCAGAACCATGAATCTCACCAGCTGGCTAAGCGGGATTATTGTCGCATAATAAATCCAGGGCCAGGCATGTTTATGAGGCTCTCAGAAGCTGCAGGAACAATATCATTTAGAAAACATTTACGCTCACTAGGCGAAGGCAATCCCTCCCCCCCCTTTATTTATGAGGCATGCCTGGTAATTAAGTGAGAGCCGGGAAGGGAGGAGGTTGGGAGAAGATCACCCCTAAATAATCCTGCCTGGTGAAGCCACCATCTGGGCTGTTGTGCCAGAGAGATGGTCCCCATATGGCCAGATAGTTTATGAGCAGTGCATGGATCTGAGGGCTGAGTAAGAAATAGCCAAGAAATGTAAATGGACCCATACAGGCATGGTCTGAGCTCCTGGAAGGCAGATCCCTGGCACCCAGCACAGTGCCTGGCATACGAGAGCTGCTGAATGGATGTTGTTGAATAAATTCATTGACGCATTTATTCAAAACAATTTAATGAGTGCAACCATGTTATAACAATGAAAAATAGCAGACAAAGCCTCTGCCTCCATGGAGCTTCCAGTCCAACACAGGAATCAGGCACTGAAGAAATAATGACTCCAGTGATCATTTCCCTGTGGTTGACTTGCCTTTCCCCACCAACTTTGGTCATGGAAAAGGTGGGGGGTGGGGAGGAGAATAAAAAATTAGGGGTAATTAGGTGTAGCGCCTTTCAAGGTCAAATTATTGCCAGGGAGCTTGAGAACTAACTCAAAGTCAGAACAAAGGATCATTCTTTTTTTTTTTTTTTTTAAGATTTTATTTATTTATTCATGAGAGACACAGAGAGGGAGGCAGAGACACAGGCAGAGGGAGAAGCAGGCTCCGTGCAGGGAGCCTGAGGTGGGACTCGATCCCGGGTCTCCAGGATCACGCCCTGGGCGGAAGGTGGCGCTAAACCGCTGAGCCACCCCGGCCGCCCCAAGTATCATTCTTGTAGCATAAAAATGTTCAGAAGTTTTGTTAGCAGAAGGGCTGTGAGTTGTGTGTAGATTCAGAGAAGGCCTCTCGCTGGTTAAGCCTCATAGGACTTGATCTCTGATATGTCTGCCTATTTGTTTGCTTTTATATCTCAGAGTGACCAAGAAAAGGGTAACCCGAGGTCAGAGCCTATTGCCACCCAGAGTCATCAGCTGGCTGGATGTTTTTGTTCCCATCCCCCACCTTACAACTAACTCAAAATGTCTTCCTCCTCATCCCCCCACCTCACCTGCAACAAACTGGTGAGCTGATCCTCACTAGGACCTCACTTGGGACCTGAAGATTCCGAGGCATGGGGGAAGGGCATCGCCACCTGAGGGGCTGGAGCCACATGGCTGAGTGATCTAGTCTTTTGATTTTCAGGATGGCGCTCCAGTCTTAGACCATTGAGCTGCCACAAAAGTACTCTACTATATTTCAAAATATATTTCTCCATGTATATAGAACATTTAGCTGTAAGAGCACTCATTACACCTGTGAAGTCTACACCCACAGGAAACACTCTTTGCCTATTCTCACGTGTCCTTGGGAGGACAGGTCTGTGTCTACACGTCATGGATGTGCTGGTTACCAAGAACCAGTGAGTAGAACTCAGAGCCTTGGTTCAATGTGAGTGACTTGGAGACCAGGGAAGCTTCCTCCAAGATGGCCTTCCCCGGCCCCCTCTGTGTGCATATCCAGAAGTGAAGTGTACACCGCCTCCTCCCTTGGACCTGGCTGGACTCACTAACTTCCTTGATCCATGGAGGGGAGCACACGTGATCTCGGGCACTTCAGCTAAGTCAAAGAAGCCTTACAGCTTTCTGCTGTGCCTCTTTGAATCTTGCTTTTGAACCTCCCCTCAGGAGGACCCATCCTGAAAGCCGTGCTGTGAAAAGCCAAAGCCACATGCAGAGGTCTTAAGAGGATGAAACACACTGTGCAGCTTGTCAGGAGGTACCAGCCATGGGAGTAAGAAAGCCATCTGAGAAGTGGGGCCTGCCCCACATGATACCCACAAGGTTTAGAATTCTAGAATTTCCAAAGCATACAATTGCCAGCTCAATTAAATGGTTGTCTCAAGTCACTGTGTTTTAGGGCAATGAGTTGTGCAGCAATAGAAAACTGGAAAGAGACCCATAAAGTAGGAGGTCCTTTCTGCTGAGTCCTGATCCATACGGGCAGCTAGCAAGCTCTGTGCAGACTCAGTTCGGCCTGAGGCTCCTCAGTGGTGAAGAAATTTCATCAGAGCCATTCCCAGGACTGGAAGAACAGAGGCCAAGTCCTCTGGCTAATACCCTGCCTGGCTTTGGCCATTAATGTTCCTTCAAGCTCACCCCAAGCCTCCACTCCCTTGTCCTTGCAGCCGACATGCTCAAAGCCATAGGCCAGGTTGTGCTGGCACTTGGGTGCCTCCAGCCTCTTTTGCTGAGTGAGCCCTGGAGGAGGGCAGGAGGTCCCATGAGTACCGGGATGCCAGGCTCAGTGGAAGGAAGTGTGACAGGAGCAAGAGGAGGTTGGCCATCTCAGCAGGCCAGGGCCAAAGGAGGTAGGGGGCACCAAAATTCACTCAGTAAGGTATGGCTTCAGAGAAAGTGTTTTACGCCGTTAAGTAATACCAAATTGGGCTTTATGAGTGAAGTAGAGTCTATCTTTAAGACTTAAAAAAGACATTTACTGCCAATTTCTGCTTAGTGCTTTACTTATGCTATTAAGCTTCCATTTCATGCACAGATGAATTATGCAGAGAGCGCTCTCGCTTAGTTTCAGCGGGCGAACAGTGGCCGGACTAGCGCCTCCCTATTACCGGGTGTCAGTGAACAAAGGGATGCTGGATGCAGTTCTACCGGATTAACAAATTAGCTCTGCTACGATTACCTACGTGTAGCCACACCGTCAGGGAGACTCTCAAAGCTCCAGGGTTGAGAGGTAGAGCAGCCATTCAAGCTGGCAGCCCTGGGGGCCACCCCAGCTTCACTGGCTCCTCAGTAAGCTCCCAGAAACTGAGTTGTTTTTAAGGTACATAAGAAGCAGAGACAAGGGGTCCCTCTCTCAGAAGCATCCTCCATCCTCAGTTTCACAGTATCTGAGTAGCAGCAGATCAACCGCAAGCAGGAGGGCAGATCCCATCCGGAACCTCTAATTCCTTAAGGAACCACTTCGAGCCATGCCACAGAAGCCTGGGACACGTGTGTGCCCTTCTGTGCTTTCAGAGCTACACCCTAGACCTTCTACGTCCCTTACAACTGGCCATCTTGTCCTCAGCTTTAAAGTAATGTTGTGGGATGGACAAAGTGTTTGACCATTCACCCATCTTACTCAACACTTCCCCTAGATCCTTCTTTATCTCACTAGCTCTGACTTTAGGAAAAAGTAACTCTCTGATCCAGTTTTAGTGGCTCCAAATCTCTCCTCCCCGCCCCCCCATCCAGGGCTTGTTGCACCACGTGAAATTCTGTTATTTGAGAATTCAGGCTCTGAGTGAAGGTGTTGCCTCTGCAGGAATCCTCTGTGAAATTGTAAATGACCCCAACTGTGGAACCATGTGAAGGCTGATTAGCCATGAATGTTCTAGTCCTTACCATCAGCAGGGGCTTCCACTTGTTAAAGCCCCATAGAAACATGTCACTCGTGTATTTCCCTGATTCATAGCATTCAAGCTGCCCTCTCAACCTCCACCGGCTTTGCCCTCTGTTTCCCAAACAGTGCCGAATACTTCTGGCTTCTGATCTCATGATGCTCTTTCCCTGTTCTTGCCTCTACCTCACATCTCGGATTTACCCTTTGCTTTCTTTCCCAACCACAGGTCAGAGATTTCCCCCAGGTGCTCTGCTCTAGTCCATCCTGGGATAAACAGCCAGCTGGTCCCTGGGGAGGTGCACTCCTGAATGCTTCCCACATTTGCCAGGTCCTTCACAGAGCAGGAGTGCCAACACCTAAGGATTGATTAGTGGGGCTCTGAGGGAAGGGTGGAGGACTGTGGGAAAGGCTTTGATGAGCATGAAGCCCTAACAGACAGAGCTCCGGGGGCCGTTTCGGGGGGTTGAGCACTCAGCACTGGGTTGGCTAGGCTGGGAGAGAAAGCAAAGGAAGAGAACTCAAAGGCAACTTCCCCCTCTGCACAGAGTTGCAGACAAGCAGCCCATTTTATTGTCATCCTGGCTCACAGCCCACGGTTCCTATTTATTTGAGAATCCCAGGACAGTCCCTGAATCAGAGAGGGTCAAAGTTGGAAGGGATATTTTTCTTGCAAGACCAGAGAGGTAAAGGGCTTTGACCAAGATCCCAGAGCCATTGAGTGGCAAAGCTGGACTCTGCCAAGAGTGCCCTCTTCCCTGTTTGTTCTCCAGCTGCTGGCTTCTTCGAACAGCATCACTTCCAGGGAGTAATTCATGTGGAATTCAAAGTCCCCAGTGGCTCTGAGAAACAACAGTGACTACACAGGAGAGTAGCCTGGGCTGCCTACTCAGACCACACCCAGATGGCAGAAGGAACTGGATGCTGCCAATGGCTATAAACCAGTTTACCTAACAGTAGGGATAGGGACAGTTCCTTTATTCTCTGTGTGATTTCTGTCTTGTTCAAAACAGTGCATCAAACATTTCCAATTAGGCAAGCCCTAGGAATCTGAGCTGGATTATGAGCATTTATCCATCTACCTAATAAATGTTTTGGAGCATCAACAGTGTGGCCGGCTCTGTATTGGGTAGTGAGGATCCAACAGTGAACAAGACAGAAAAAGTGCCTGCCCTCAAAGACCTTGCAGTCTAATAAAGGATCGAGATAAATCAGCTATTATGCAGATTAACTAGTGCTATGATACGGAGAAATTCAGAATGTTCTATAGGAGAGGGTGACCCATATAATTTATTGTCCAAGATACTTAGGAGAATGTGCTATTAATGATTATGTGAGTACAGCATATGCAAACCAGGCCCATTCTGGACAAACTGGGACATCTGGTCACTCTTGTTATGGAAATAAAGAGGAGGATCTGAAAAACATTAAGACAAGGGGAGGAAATGAGGGAAGGCTTTCTTGAAGAGGGGACCTAGAAGCTGACTTGAAATAACTTTACTACAATGAGGATTCCCATAATATATAATGATAAGGAAATTTTAAGTATCGGAGATTCAGAATCTAGCTTTATTCATTCTATCCACTGGACATGCAACTACTTTTAATTCATCAAACATCATCCCCTCGCCCAAGGCATCCTGAGCCCACAGTCAGATGGTCTCTTGATAAGCATTCCCCACATTCATCCTCAGGGAGTAAAGTTATTTCCAAAAAAGTACCAGGCACAAGCCCCAACTGCAGACACTCCAGGGTGACTTGAATCTCCTTTTATCCAAGACCAGGAGTGGTCAGAACAAAACCTCTTTTCTAAGTACCAATGTCAATTGTTCAACAGAGTTTTTACCCTTGGCTGAATCAATACTTCTCTGTAATTTTTTTTTTCTGATGTGACTTCTCACCTCTTTCTCTCTCCTTTCTTGGGTGGCTCTTAGGTTCCTTGTCTCCAAGAAATTTCCCAGATG
This sequence comes from Vulpes vulpes, assembly GCF_048418805.1. NCBI lineage: Eukaryota > Metazoa > Chordata > Mammalia > Carnivora > Canidae > Vulpes > Vulpes vulpes. Next base: position 121,568,981 of record NC_132791.1, on the reverse strand, counting down.
TTTTTCCCAGTGTTGCATCCCCTGTCACTCATGTCCTGACCCATTACCATGTTAGCATTCTCCAAACCCACACTTCATTCGTGAGACATCCTCATCCATAGCAAAACAAGAAGAAAATTGAAATACTGATGGGGAGAAAGGGTCCATTTGCTGAAGTGGCCTGCTAGGTTTCAAACAGAATTATTGATCAGTTAAGCTCCTGGAAGAGGCACAACTGGCTAGGGAGCTGCTGGCCACGGCTCCAATATAATGAAGCACTGAAATAAGAGTTATCTCAGATGCCACAGCAGGTTAGTGTCTGGTGGAGAAAGCCAGGGGCCAGTGGAGGAGGGTGATGAGAGGATAATTATAACAACAGCCATGAGCTCTCCTTGCCTTGTGTAAACTTAGCCAGATTCATGATGCCTCATACCTTCTTTGATCTAGGAGGTCTAGGATGTTGGGAAGAGTCAGAAATAAGCAATCTTAACCCATGTAACTGTCTCACCAAACCTAAGACAATTTTAAATTTGCTGTTTATAATTAGTCTTGCCCTGACAGCTAGCTTTGTAAATAAGTGAGGTAGGGCCCCACAGCATTTCATGGTCAGTTCCTTCCCACAGTTGAAATGAAGAACAAATAAACAAAGTGTTGGTGAAGTGGAATTTGCTATAAGGGACAGCTTTTTAATTCAACTACTGCAGCTGGGTGTGGGGGCAGATGGGATGGTGGGGGGAGAGATGGTGGAACTGATTCAAGGGGAGACAGAGAAAACAGAGGAAGGGGCTTTTGAATACCATGGGATGTCTTTTATGTACATCATTAAACTCAGAAGGTAGGCAAAACCCAAACCAACATTTAGGGAGACCCTAAAAGCCCTCCTACCACCAAAGAGGACGTTCTAAGCAAAAAAGATTTTTCAGAGGCCTTTACATTTAGGAGTTGTTTGTTCTAAGAGCCTGTGGTATGGAGGTCTGTGTACTAACAATTAGGAATGGAAATTGAAGGTGAAAGAGGAGAGTGGTATGATTGATGGATTCTATTTGGCCAGAGCAGTTATCTTAAATGTATTCAATATTGAGCAGCTCCAGACAGACACTGAGAAATCCCCACGACTCTGCCATGATCTTTAATGCCCAAAAGAGGCCTTTCTGGTGGATGAACATGAGAGTACAGAGACTAAGGTACAGAGAACATGAGAGGGCATCAGACTCAGAATCAGGAGAAGGAAAGGAGGCTGTAGGTCAGGCCAGGTAGGGGACCATCCCTGCCTCTTCTTCTCCCTCCCCCCCCCCCATCCTCAGGAAGAGAAATTAGCCATTAACACCAGCCCTACAGAGCCATTCTATCCGGATATTCTCTGTAATTGGCTGTTTTGAACTTCATTTCTGTGTACAGTTAATATTCAAATACAACATTCAATTCTTCTCAATTAATCCCTCTGAGTGTCCTAATAAAGTATCTTCTAGGGATCCGTGGGTGGCTCAGCGGTTGCGCCTGCCTTTGGCCCAGGGCGCAATCCTGGAGTCCCGGGATCGAGTCCCACATCAGGGTCCCTGCTTGGAGCCTGCTTCTCCCTCCTCCTCTCTCTCTCTCTCTCTCTCTCTCTCTCACAATAAATAAATAAATAAATAAATAAATAAATAAATAAATAAATCTTTTAAAAAAAAGTATCTTCTACAATCATGAAGAGAAGGTATAAAATAAACCAGATTTTTATTCCACTTGCAGGGTAGTGCCCAAACAGTATCTACTCTCATGAGAAGGGACCACTCCTTACAAATATGCTTTGCACATTTATGGCAAATGGATTTTGCCTTTGGTTCTGTGTCAAAAGCTCTGATTCTATCTATCTATCTATCTCTATCTATCTATCTATCTATCTATCTATCTATCTATCTATCTATCTATCATCTATTTGAGAGAGTATGAGCCAAAGAGAGAGAACACAAGTAGGGGAAGGGGGGGTAGAAAGAGAGAAGCAGACTCCCCACTGAGCAGGAAGCCTAACATGGGGCTAGATCCCAGGATCCTGGGATCATGACCTGAGCTGAAAGCAGGCACTTAACCGATTGAGCCACCCAGGTGCCCCTGCCACTTTTTAAATTACCAGCACTAAGTAGGATTACAATGAGGAGCAGCTGGCAGTGCCACAACCTCAGGGAGAGAGGTCAACATCAGCATGAGTCCCTGATGCTGGGTTTCCCCAGCCAGCATGGAGACTCAGCAGGAACCGGCTGCTGGGTCCCTAAGCCATCATCTTGTGTCCAACCCGGGTCAGATGAGGTGATTGTGGCCGGAAATATGAAGGATTTAAACAATTCAGACCATCATTTTTGGTTTATTGCCCAGACTTGTGTTTTTTTGTGGAAGGGTTGATGGCTTTGGCTTATGAGAGCCAATGAAAGCATGACAGATTCTTGGAGGCCCTGAAAACTCATTCTCATGTCTTCCTCCCACCATCCACCCATCCTCTTATACTCTTCTCTCCCCCTCCACCACTCCCCACCCTAGACACATACAAAATACAAGAATTCTCTCTCTTGCTATAACAACTGGACCATTATGAGCTAGAAAACAGGTGTGTTCCAGGCAAACATACGGAAGGAGTGGGAGAAGGATTTCTAAAGGATGGGAGTCCTCAGGCTACATGAGTCCCTCTGTAGCATGTTGGAACTGAGAGAATCCTTGGAAACCATCTAGTGGGGCAGTTTCCTTTTACAGCAGAGGAAGTTGAGATCCAAAGATGAACATTAGTAACTTAGGTGGTCTATGACTTCTTAGTTGTCCTTGTCAAAAAAAATGGATCTCACCCAAAGCCTCCCCAAACCCCTCCATCTCTAGCCTCAACCCTACTCAGGATGTTGTTCTTCATACCTGTGGTCAGCACATGCCTGAAGAAGACAACTGTATCCACGAGCTTCACTCCTTCCAGTCTAAGCCATGCTTTTCCCTGAAGACAAGGAGAAAGGGCACAAACAGTCATAGAGCAGAGGGTTAACCTCCCCAGGTACCTCACTAGAGATCATCTGGCCCTGAATGTCACTGGGACGGGACACTGAAATCTCAAGTGGTGACATGATCTGAATAGAATCTTACAAATGGCTAGGAAAAGCTGGCTGGAAACCAGGCCTCATTCCTGAACCTGTTGTCGTTTCGACTCCAGGGTCCCTGCTCCATTGTCTGCTGGAACCTCGGCTCCAGCCCTGCTCCATTTTAGCCTCATTGCAATGAAACCAGAGCTCCTGGCTTCTATCCGCAGTGGCCCATGAAGGAAAGAAAGGGGAACTGAGGGTTTGTGAACACGATGGCACTAAGCCTCCAACCGAATTTCTCTCCCTACTGCTTAACACAAACCCAAGCCGGCAGAGGAAAGCCATAGTGAGGTCACTGCATTCCTGGGGGATAAAGAGCATCTTTGTCCACTCCTGCCAGGCCTCTTGCTCCAGGCTGACTCAGGCTGGCAGGCTCCAGCTGAACATTCTCTCCCCACTGAAAAATGAGCATTCTCAGAATCTCAGGACACACAGAGCCATGGAAAAAGGAAGTACATGCAGACTCAGAGAGCTATGCAGGCGCAGACACACTTAAGTACACCTCACCAATGGGAGCAAATACTGAAGAATAAACATACCTGACCTAAAGCACAGCCGTATCTTCAGAAAAAGAAGATTCCAAAAGTGCTTGAATTCCCCAGGATCCGTGTTCCAGGGCTTGCTAATCTCAAATCTCTTTAGCTTCTTTCTCTGAAAAATGGAAAGAACAATACCTACCTTGAGTGACCGTTACGAGAATTTGAGAAAAATATAAAACCTGTAGCCTAGTGTCTATCAGTAAAATGTAGCCTTTGCTGTGCTAATCACTTACTCTTCACAGACACCACTCCTTTCTTGGATTATTTTATCCCCATCCAGAGACATGGGCACATCCCACTCCAGAGCACCACCGACCAACATAAAGTAGAAGGATGCCATCAAGAGGCATTGACCTACTATGGACTAGTTGCAGGCTCTTCTCTACAAAGTGAAGTGGGGCTGAGAGAGAAGTTAAACTTCCCAGGTGGCCAGGACCATTGCATGTAAACTGAAGAATTGTGAGCAGCCACATAGTACAGTATTTATGGGGAGTGCAAGAAGCAGGTGTGCAGGTCCAAGAGGAGACCAAGGGAGACAAGCAGAGAGACACAGAGGTGGAAGAGAGTGCCTTCCTGGGCCCCAGCTACATTCCTTTCTCTGACTGCCACAGGCAGCCTCACATTTCTCTTGTTTTCCTCAAGCTAGCTTGAGTTGGTTTCTGTTACTTGCAACCAATTAGTCCTCATCAGAAAATGATTGATAATGATTATATGCACGTAAAGATAGATTTTATCTTTGACTTCTGTTTTCCCAAAGCAATTTAAGAATGTGGCATTAAAAGCATGGTGATGCACACAACCCTGGGGCAATGGGCAAACTGTTGCCTAGGCCACTGTCATCAAATATGAGGAAGAGGTTGGTTGGGAGTGAAGACAGAGACACCTGTCTGACTCTCTTCTCTCTACCTGAAGTCTTTTTTAGAACACATGGAGCTTACTGAAAAGTACATAGCCCTTTAGATCTCTGCCATTTACCTTGAGCTAATAGCCTGAAGTTCAGAAACATTTAATAATCTTACTGTGAACAGTTGTATGTAAATCACCAGACACAAAGCTGAGTACTCGGTGAGTGGTAGCTATTACTATTACGCATCCCTCTTTGTAACTAGCATCCACAGACTTTCCCAGGACACATCCCTGGAGTTCCTTTAATACTGACACTCTTGGATATAAGCAGACGGACCCTTGTTATACAGAAGAGGATGGCACCTTTCTTTCTTTTCCTTCCTAGACTGAGAGTTCTGGAAAAGACCCTCCAGCCTTCGGAGGTCCCTACTGGCTCTGTCCCACCTTTGGCTGCTCTCTCCTCCGTCTTTGGGCAACTACATTTGCTAGTCATCAACATTTTACAGGTATCCTCAGAAGATATGAAAATAAACCAAAAATAGGAACATGTTTCTGCTAACCTCAAAAACCTTGTAATAAATGATATTTTTGTAAGGCAACATAAGCACAGTTAATGCAGCACAAGGGAAATGTCTGCACACCATGAAGGTATGGAGGAAAGGGATGAGCAAATTGACCAAGGTTTGAAGGCAAAGGATGCAAGGGCTCAAAATGATGGCAGGGAAGAGATAAAAGTTCAGAACTTGTAAGTCCATTCTGCAAGAGAGGATACATTGAAACAATGAAAAGCTCCAGACAGAGAGAGGGTGAATGTGCCAGCTGGTGATACAGGTTTTCATGTCATGTGAGTACTAGAATCATGGGAAGAAATGAGCTCAGAGTATAGTGGTTTTCAAACTTGGCCACATTTGAGAATCACCTGGGAGCTTTAAAAATACTGACCGATGCCGAGTCCCACTCCCAGAGAATTTGATTTCATTGGTCCAGGGCACTGCCTGGGAATCGGGATCTTTAAGATCTCCCCAGATGATTCTTTTTTTTTTTTTTCAATTTATGATAGTCACAGAGAGAGAGAGAGAGAGAGAGGCAGAGACACAGGCAGAGGGAGAAGCAGGCTCCATGCACTGGGAGCCCGATGCGGGACTCGATCCCAGGTCTCCAGGATCGCGCCCTGGGCCAAAGGCAGGCACCAAACTGCTGCGCCACCCAGGGATCCCTCCCCAGATGATTCTAATGTACAGCCAAGTTTGGACCCCACAGAGTGAGGGTACGCGGGATGGGAGAAGGCAGCTGTTGTGCATGTTCTCTGTTGATGAGGATGAGCTGGGTGTGAAAAGTTAGGAGGTTTGGGGTCAAGGATGAAGGAGATACTCTCCTAAGTGACCCATCTTTACTCTTCCCTAGAGTCTGATTTCATTCCTACAAGTGACCTAAGCGCAGGCATCTTTCCATCAACTTCTGTTGCCACAGTGCTCAGAACCCCCCAGGCTGACTCTCACCCGGTCAGTGCCCGAAGGAAAGTTTCCAGGGCCTGGGGCCTGATAGACCATTCATTGTGAGCAAAGGGAGGTCAAGCCCAGCTGTGTGGGCGGTACTAGCCTCTGCTGGCTCTTAGCACAAAGAGAGTGTTGGTAACTGCACATTTCCAAAATTCTAATTCCACTTTTTCCTCGTTGATGCTATTCCCGCTGACCAATATCTTGGCACATGACAGGAGAGGGGGCGGGCAAGAAGCAGCAGCAATGAGAGTCATTTCAAGCCCAAGGGAGCTCTGGAAATCTGTCTGACTCTAACTCCTTCCAAAGTTTGATGAGTGAAATGCAGTGAGCTATAATCTTTATATTTTGAGTCTACGTTTAGATTTTGATTAATCTGTACTTGGCATCCGCTCTGTGTGAAGCACTCTGCTACAGCAGACTGAGGCTGGGAGGTAGAGAGGGCCCCCTGCACTGTGGAATTTGAAGCAACTGATGGTTCATGGCTACGCCCACATGCACACAGACACTCACTTAACCATAAGCCCTGCAGCCGTTGTATATGACATGGCCTGGTCATGCCCTCTTGGACAGGGCTGAGTGGATCAAGACTGAGCCCCTGATCCAAACTGGACCTATCAGAGGCTTTCCTCACAAATTTTAGTAAGGAGAGCTCATGTTCTCCATGTGGCTGAACAAGTGAGTGAGGAGTGACAAGTGGCTATTTTTCTTGCTGGAGGACAGAGAAGCAGAGAAAGATGAATCTCACAGGATGAGCATCTCCCAACTGGCACCAGCACCCATCACCATCTCTGCCCTTGGGTTCTACAAGAGATTTATAAAAACCTCCTTATAGGGATGCCTGGGTGGCTCAGCAGTTGAGCATATGCCTTTGGCTCAGGTCATGATCCCGGGGTCCTGGGATTGAGTCCTGCATCAGGATCCCTGCATGGAGCCTGCTTGTCCCTCTGCCTATGTCTCTGCCTCTCTCTGTGTGTATTTCTCATGAATAAATAAATAAAATATTTTTTTAAAAAAACCTTCTTTATAGTACTAAATTTTGTTTAAAAAGCTAAGCTGTCTTGAGTTTATTTGTTATTTGGAAATAATAATAAACATTTGCATTTGTATAGTATATACTATGTGCTAAATACTGTTCTAAGTACTCTACATATATTACTTCATTTAGTTTTCCCAACGCCCTTCAGAGTTAGATACTGTTATGATCTCCATTTTATGGTGAGGAAAGGGAAGGCACAGAGACCGAGATTGTGTGCCCAAGATTATGCAGACCAAATTGTATAAAATGGAAGATAGTCCGATTTTATTTACAACCCTCCTATGCCAACAAGGGACAAGACACTCAGGACACAGTTAATGTCAACATGAGACACAGGACAGTGTCTGAAGAGCCACAGTTTAGAAAGGGCATCAGGGCAGCCCCGGTGGCACAGCGGTTTGGCTCTGCCTGCGGCCTGGGGTGTGATCCTGGAGACCTGGGATCGAGTCCCACATCGGGCTCCCGGCATGGAGCCTGCTTCTCCCTCTGCCTGTGTCTCTGCCTCTCTCTGTGTGTCTATGAATAAGTAAATAAAATCTTTAAAAAAAAAAAAAGAAAAAAGAAAGGGCATCAGCTGCCAGAGTAGGCCAGGCAAGCTTCCTAGAGAGGGGACAACAATTAGCCAAACTGAGTGGAGCTGGAAGTGAACCTGGCACAGACAAGAGTGGTCCGGAGGCCATTAGCAGGTCTGGAGATCCACACAGAGGATGTTAGGGGTGGCAGAGACCCAGGGACTCAGAGCTGGGAAATGCCCAATGAGGGTGACATTCAGGAATGTTCTCATCTGCTGGAAGAGCTGATGGAGGCAGACAGCCCAGTGGGAAGGCAGGAGGGCAGGGTTGGGGGCAGCAGGGATGGAGCAGACTCTGAGCCCTGTTTCAGTTTCTTTTCCAGAAATGTTCTAGTTTACTTCAGAGCCTCAAAAATTGTACTTTTTTTCCCTCTTTCTACCTAAAGAAACTGCCTCTGGTTCAGTCCATCTGTTGGTCAGTCCTGAGCATGGAACCACTGTGAGCATAGTATTAGACTGAATTCCAGCTACAAAGGTGAGAGGGAGCAGGCTCCACACCAGGCCAGCAGGCAAGCTGGCCTGCTTACTGGTTCTAAACTACACCAGGTCGCATGGTTGTGTCCCCATCCTGCTTCCAGAAAAACACTCAATCTGAGAAACACAGAAAGGGACAAAAACCCATGATGCTTCAAAACCCTTTTCCGTGGTGTTTGCTTAATGTGAACCTTCACATGCTCAGGAGGCAAAAGATGGTGGGGAGAAAAGATCCATGACTGAGCCTAAAGCATTAAAGTAAAAAATGGATTTCAATAAAACATGATATAAAAACAAGAAATAACTGTAAATGGAATTGAAAGCAAATGACATAAAACTTCAGCACAAGGCTGCTCATTGCAATTCTGTAAACTTTTCTTCTCGCAGCTGTACTGCCATCAGTATTCAGGGTACTTTTTCTTTCCATCTCTGTGGATTTATCACGTGAAGTGACATATGACAGCTCTCAGGTCTCACACAGCTTCTTCAGAAGCCTCTGAACTTTAGGGGATTGAGGCTAGACTGTTGGGCCTTCCCCAGGGAGAGCAAAGGAGAGATGAAGGCCAGCACCAAGGAAAGGACCCTTCCTGCCTCTGATTGATGGAGCAGAAGGTTGAGGACAGGAGAGGCAGGAAGGGTCCTCAATCTTCTGCTCCATCAATAAGAAGCCATGACACCCCATTCAGGTCACCTCCCCAAGGGGCCTCATTTCCCATATGCAAAACAGAAGCCTTGGTTCCAGCCCAGAGTAGGCTCCTGGGGAGAGAGGAATTGAGGGGATGTCCCAGGAGACATTAGCTCCACAGTCATTGGGTCCTGAGGACAGGCAGGGAGCATGTTCCCCAAATGCCACAAGACTGCTAGCATCCCTGCAGCTACAATATGAGCCATCCCCAGCCAGGATGAGTTGTGTAGGGGAATAGAAAAACTGGAAGCCATGGGGCTTGATGTGATGTTCAGCTCCATATATTTTCCTAATATAATCTTCAAATCCTGGTTGGACATCTTGATCATCATCTGGAACACTTGGTCCTTGTATCTCTCAGAAATCAGCCAGTTGGTGCCGGGCCACTAGCTGCCTCACTTTTGATGATTGGGTTGAAGGGGACTGGAGTCAGATGACTGGTAAAATCTCTTCCCCTGTCCCAGAGTCTGTGGCTGCAACTTGGAATTCATATTAAATGTTGCCTCTTGAAGTCATTGATGATAGAAAGATTCCTGTCTTGGAGGAGTCTTATATGTCTTACCTTCTCTCATCCTCATCCTAAACCCAGGAGGTAAGCATTATCACTCCTATTTTATAAAGGAGAAAATCAAGGTCCAGAGAAGTTAGGGGAGCCAGTCTGAGGAAGTGCACTAGTTATAAGCGTGGACTACATTCATGAACCTGACTTCAGATCTCATTTCTGCTTCTAGCAGCAAATCCTTGCATAGGTGACTTAACCCCTTATAAGAAATATTGGGATGGCGCCTTAGGCTAAGCACCTGGCACATAATAAGCATTTGGTGAATGGTAGCTGTTGGAGCTGGTGCTTATTCTTGTAGTAAGAAAATGGCCCAGGGTCATACAATGACCAAGAACCCAAAGTGGATCTTGAGCTCAGTCTCTCCATTTCCAAAATCTGTGTGCCCTTTCCATTAGCTGACACCCATATTAAGTGTGTGCAGCCAGTGAGCAATAAAAATAACCACTTACTGAGCATCAACAACTACTAGCTCTTAGATGGGTGCTTTACCAGGTGATTCCATTCAGCCTTCTCTGTATCTGATGTAGGTGCCATTCTCTCTATTTTACAGATGAGGAGACTGAGAGCCTACCTCAGCTTGTCAGTGGCAGAGCCAGAATTTGATCCCCAAATTCTCTGACACCAGTTAATCTGTGCACCTCTGCACCCAACACACTACCCCATTCTGGAAATACTTAGAAGTAAAGTCATCAAGGATTTCATCATGTGTGGGCTGTTCCTGAGTCGGGTGGAAGCCAACCTGAAGGAAGAGACTCTGGTGGCTTTGCCAGATCAGGATTGGCACCTTTGGGGGAGAATTGCCCATTTTGGAAGCCAGCTTGCTTCTTAGGGTCCCCCATTTCATTCAGCCCCTCCATCAACTTGTCACTCCATTGACAGGGATGATGGAAATCTGCTTACCCTTCAGAGCCCAGGGTCTGTGCTAGACCAGAGACTGATTTTTCCCATCTCTCACCTCAATCCATGCCTATCGGAGAAAGGCACAAGAAAGGCAGCCCGGCACTAAGCTCTGGGTGGAACAGGGGAAAAGAGAGGTGAGACCTACCCCACAGGAGAATATGGCTGCATGTGGTTTAATATTATAGTCCAAATCCAACCTTCAGTCACTGCGCATGGAGGACCTGCTTTTCCCTTTGAGGAGCCACCTGCCACCACCGATGCTTTGCTGAGAAGTGAGCCCTGCCCCTTCTGGCGATTTAGTGAAGACGGTGACATCCAGATGCCCAGCCCAGGAGGCCCAAAAAACCCCCGGGTTTGGCCAAGGCTCAGCACCTGCCAGTCCCACTGACGTTTGGGTTCAGTGCAGCCGTCGGGCTTGGAAATGAGAAATGCTGCCCTAGGTCAAAAGAAGTGCTTTTCAAGTCTCAGCTTTCATCTCCCAGTGCTCCCCCAACCAGAAGTGACAGGGAGGAATAAAATGCAATTTATTCACCAGCCTAGGAGGCTCATTTCCAAGCACAATAGCCATGCCAGGCCGTGGGCCTTCCCCAGATGAGACGAAAGAGAAGAAAGGAAAACCAAAGAAAAAAGAAAAGCATCTGAAGAGAATCAGGCCATTAGAGGAGGGCTTTACAGGATGACCTGCTGGGCCACAAAGGAAGCCAGTGGCTCTGGTGCCTGAGACACCTCTGCCCAGCCCTGTCTGGCATAAGAAAATGGCACCCTTGGGGAAAATGGCCCTTGTGTGATGTTAGAAATAAGGCAACGGGTAAGAAATAAGGCCACAAGTAGGAATAAGGTCACCGGTTAGGAATAAGGCCACAGGCACTGGACCTAGAAAGAACTAGGGCAGTCCCAGCGCAGGCCGTCACCCCACCTGAGGTAGGGAGAGTTTAGGGCAGAGGGATATGGACATTTTCAGGCCACTTCTCATGAGACTAGGAGGTTCTTATGGAGCCACTCTCAAGTCTGCAGAGAGCAGTCACTTTCCCTCTCTGAGTCTGTCTGCAACTTTGCAAAAAAGAGAAAATACCTCTCCATGCTGTTGGTTTGGGATGAAAGGGAGGAATACATGAAAAATACCAAAGTGGGACCATTCTAAGGGCATTCAAGACATGTTGCAGCTGTCCCCTCTTCTTAGAAAGCCCTACCCCATCTCTGTTTCATTTCCTGGGCAAACTTGGAATCTATTCTTCCTGTGTCGGTTTTAGCTTCTATATGAAGTCTTCCCCAATTCTTCCACTCAGTTGTGACTTCATTCATGTTATCATTATGTCTGTTAGAGCATCTATCACACCACACTCATATTTTGGCCAAACAACAAATGTGAAAATCAATATTGGGTCAAAGCCAAATATCACCATCATAAAAACGACCTTCCAGAATTCAGAATAAATCTGAAATATACACCAAATAATTATCATTACAATTATTTAGTTAAAATGTTAGTGGTTACATTTCAGAAATTTGATGTTATAGTTCAGAACAATCAGCTGCATGTATGATCTCGGTACAGGCACTGAACTCTGATGGATGCTCATTTCCAAAAGAGATCAGTAGGAGACCAGGATATTTGGGGTGAGCTTTTGTTGTTCCCAGTACTTTTTTTCTTTCATATGCATGTTTTTATTATATCTTGACAAAGATGGTTTATTATGGATTTGTTGCACGTGATTTTTGAGTTTTTCTCTTCGCAGAATCCTAAGATTGACATATTACTCTTACTTCAACCTCTAAAATGTAAGGAAATAGGAAAGGCACATGACCTAAATGGCATTTACAAATGAAGCAGTAAATACAGATTTTAATGGTTATTTTGTCTAGTATTATGAATGCTAATACACCAAACAATTCTGCAAAAGATAAGAATTATGATACAATCTAATCTCTATCTTCAGTTTGTATTACTGTTTAAATTTTTACAAATATTCCTACACTGAGAAAAGATATAAAAATCTTTCCCAAAGGTATCTAGCCAATACACTTTCACTCTCCCTTTATTTAACCCTTTGAAGGCTCTGAATAATGTTTTTGCACATGAAAATTAACAGCTTTCAAAATGACCATGAATTGTTGCACCATTTTATTTTTTCAATAATGAATATAGATTTTCCTGAACTAACATTGATAGAATTTCAACATATCAAACCCAGGAGCTTTTTTTTTTTTTTTTTCAGTTTGATCCTCAAATGTTTGATTACTTCTATACCCATATTTCAAAGAGAATGTTTAAATAAAAACGAATCTTAATGGAATACTCTATATTGCTGATATTGCTATGCTGATTTTATATGTTGTAACCTACATGATCAGTTATACAAAAGTCTAAAGATGTCAGAAATGAGTGGACACTGAACTCCCAGCCTTCCAAAGGCCTGTACCTACTTCGGACCCACATGGGTGACTATGGCCAAGGCCCAACCTTAGTGCCCGGTGCTGCCTGCAGCAGCGTTACAAGAGCCCTCCTAGCATTGTCTTTGTGGAGAAGGTGTCCAAAGACACAGCACTGTTCTGTTCTCTTCCTGTCCTCTGTCTTGGACCAGAGCTTCTTTCAACTTCTTTGAATACAATCGATGGCCCCTCCCCACCTCCACCAGGCTGCAGTGACATTTATGATGTCTTTAATAATGTCAAAGGTCTTCTACGCTCCCTAATTGCCTTCTTTTTACTCTGTGCTTCCTCCCCCATTTCCTGGAATGTACCTTGAATAACAGGAGAGCTCACATTGTAACACCCTGCTGTAATGCTCTGGTCCACTGCAGTACCACCACCATCTCTTTACAGCCTTGGTTAGCCATTAAGTATCATGGTTGCTTTCAGGGACACAAAATAACAGTCTTGAAGAACATCAAAACCAAGTGCAGAGCACATAATGCAGATCATTAGCTGAGGGTGTTTGCAATGTACTGATCAGCCAAGATGCACAGAAAGGTCTTGAGAAATTTTCATTGGTTAAGAGCCTACGAGAACTTTCAGAATATAAAATATATATTTAATACCTGAGTACTGGAGTGCTACTAAATATATAATAGGGAGTGTTAAGCAATGCATATCTGATAATTATCAGTTTGCATATGTCTTTGTCTCCAACACAGGAAACTTTTTTTTTAAGATTTTATTTATTTATTTATTTATTTATTTATTTATTTATTTATTTATGAGAGACACACACAGAGAGAGAGAGAGAGAGAGAGAGGCAGAGACACAGGCAGAGGGAGTATCAGGCTCCATGCAGGGAGCCCGACGCGGGACTCGATCCTGGATCTCCAGGATCAGGCCCTGGGCTGAGGGCAGCACTAAACCCCTGAACCACCTGGGCTACCCCCAGACTGGTAACTTTTTGAGTTAAAGGGCCAAGCTTCTATGTTCATATGCCCAGCTTTTAAAGTAGAACCTGTCTTATTGCAGCAGCTTAATCAACATGAGATGAATGATTGAATGAACAAGTGAGGAGATTGCCAAAGGGAAGCACGTTTTCCCCTCTCCAGGCCCCTAGGCACCTGTTCCCAGTTCTGCCCTGGAGATCCAGCTGCCTGGTCGGTGGGCAGGAGCGCTAATGGCTGCAGAGATCCAGAGTGGAAGGAATATGGCTGGACACAGGAGGAAACGAACGGGATGCTGATCCTCTCACCCAGTTCATAGTGGAGGGAGTGTGACAGCAGCCTGTTCCTGGCTGTTTCTGACTCTATTAAGATAGCTCAGCCTCAGTCTGGGACACACACCCATCCTCCTCAGCAAGAACCTCCACCTCCTTGCCACTGGCTCATATTGAGCACTGGACTGGGCTGGAGTCTCAGTCCCCAGGACCATGCTGGTGGCAGGCCCCACCGTGAACACTGGGCATGCAGGAAGCCAGGAGCTGTGACCTCCTCTCCGTGGCTCACAGTGATTAGACACAGAGGTGCAAGCCGTGCTCCCGACCACCACCACCACCGACCTCTACCCCTCCCGGATGCCCTAGCCTCTCGCCCTGCTCTCCATCTCTCAACGGACTCTCCTGGACCCTCCTATATTTAACTCTCTAAGGCTCATTAACTACAAAATCCCTAACTTTACCACTAGACCAATTCAGAGGAGTTGGTTTTCGGCTACATTTATTCTTCCTTTTGAGTATTAATTTCCTTTAACACTTGCCCTATTAATCACTTTAACAATGAAATGAAGACAATTATTTTAATGAGGTAATGGGTGATAAAGAGTGGGCGATGCACATTTATTACACAGTGGGCCAAACGTCTTGTTAAAAGTCAGCCTTGTCAATAATATATCAGGTAGGGATGTGCTTCTGGAGGGTCAGGTTGAGGACTGTGCTGTCTCACCGGCTTAAAGACGCCCGTGGCTGTCAGTGTTGCTGCCTCTTTGCTTTCAGCCCCCATAAAGTGGAGTGCCAGTCACTGAGAGTGACGGGCTGTTATTTCCTCGGGAGTCCGGTAGCAGCTCCTGAGGCTGCTGTCTGGGGGTGCTGGCGCCAGCCTTTTCCTTCTGGAAAACAGCCTTCCTTCCTCATTGCCTTCATTACCCTCTCTCCATCCTCTTCTACTCCGTCAGCTTCTGCTTTCCCTCTCTTCCTGCCCCTTCCTTTCTTTCCTGTCCCTACCCCCATCTAGCCAGGGAGGACCACACCTTCCCTTGTTGTTGTGTCTTTCATCTACGTCAAGATACCTCTTTAAAGTCTCTGACATCTCCTACTTGTCCTTGTTTATTCTCTTCCTATTGACAAGGAAGTGGTTGGCCCCATGGAGTCATGGGGTCACTAGGCACAGGGAGCAGGGGGTATGCTGGTCATGGGTCATGGTGAACAGAGCTGGCACAGAACCCAGGGGTCCTGGCTGCCATCGCCTCTTGTGTCAGGGATGCCTGGATGGCTCAGTTGGTTAAGCGTCCAACTCTTGACTTCAGTTCAGGTCATGATCTCAGGGTCATGAGCTCTGTGCTGGGTGTGGAACCTGCTTAAGATGCTCTCTCTCTCTCTCCCTCTAACCCCCTCCCCCTCACTCTGCTCTCTTTCTGTCTCTCTCTCTCTCTCTCTCTCTCAGAAAACTTGTTACAAGTAAGATTTTATGTTATTGTTCATTTTGCTACTATAACAAAGGGGGGGGGAGCAGAAAGGGAAAGGAGATTTAAATAGTAGTTTAAAAAGTAGTTCCTAGGTATTTTAACCTTTTCAATTATGCAGTATACCATATATACTCCAGAAAAGTATACATACAAAAGAGATGAGTGAATCTTGATGATTTATCACAAAGAAAACTGTAGTAACCACTTCAGGGGGGCAAGAGATAGAGCATGTCCAGCCCCGACATCCTGAATTCCCCCACTCCAGGACTTTATTCCTCTGACTCCCATTTTCCAAAGATCACCACGATCCTGACTTTTATAATAATCATGCCTTTGTTTTGCTTTAAGTGTTTCCTGTCTCCACACCCAACCGTAACTATTATGGTTTATTTTGCTCATCATTTTTAACTTTATATGAACAAAATCATGTTTGCTTTTGTGTTGTAGTTTCTTATTTGAGATCATTATGTGCATTTGTGTGAAGCTGAAGTTTATTTTTGTTGCCCTATAGTATTCCACTGTGTGGGTATAGGCAACATACATTTCTGTGATGCTGTTGATGGGTATGTGACTGGTTTCTGTTTTGGGGCTTTTGTGCTCTGAATGCTCTCGAACATGATTCCTTATAAGCGAGAGTTAATAACTAGGTGGGAGTTCATAGGGCACAGGCTATTTGAATTTAGGAGATGATGCCAAACCGTCTCCCAAAGTGGCTATATCATAAATCATAATACATCTACCAATAATGAATGAGAGGGAACTATTTTTAGAGTGTTTGCTTATAGCCCAGGAACTATGGGGGGAAAGGAAGGAAAGTACCCTTAAAGGGAATCAATACTAAGGTAGGCACCATCAGTGCTTCCCCAGATATCTAGGGAGCTTTCCTACCATTTATATGGACCTTTCCCCAGCTCCTGTGATTTTTGCTTTATTTTTACCCTTCCTGACTCTCCCTGAGACCAGCCTTATGGCCATTTGCCCACAGGTGCAGATGGTTAGTACCCCTCACACAACATCTCCTGCCCCATGCTGACCCGTACACCCCGTAAGGGGGCATATACCTAGCTCTCTTGTCTTCAGGCCCTACAAACTTTGAGGCATCCTCTACAACCCAACGAGGTCCTACAGAACCAGGCTGAAACCACTGTCCAGGGACTCTGCCTGAAATCACACACGTGGTGACTTTTCTGCCTTCCTGTCCCTTCCTTCCTTCACTTTCTCCTGAGAGCCTTTCCTTAATAAATCCCTGTCTCAGGATCTTCTTCTGAGGCACGCAGCCTAAGAAGGGCACCCAGACCTATGCAAACCCAAGTGTGTTATCTCAGACAAAACTTCCTTTCTGTGAGCCTCTGTTTTCTCCTCTCTATTGCAAAGGAGTTGACTTACTGATTCCAAAGACCCAAAGTTCCATTGTGGTATAAAATTACAATGTTGTGGGGGCCACCCCAGCCCAAACATGACCACTAAGAAAGAGGACATCCAACCAAGATCCCAGCTTCTCAGGAAGACCTCTCAAACCCCCTCCCCTCAATCCTTGCATACTCATGGAGAACCCCAGGCCCAGGTGTGTACATGAGCACACACCCATGTGTGCTGATTGGGGGATGAGAGGTGTTAAGCAGATCAGTACGTAAGGAAAAGATGGAAGCAGACTCAGGGAAGCTGACGGGAAAAGAGTGAGAGTTTAACGTGCTGGTGTGCATGGCAGATGTGAGCTATTATGCCATAAAGCCAGTCTGTGAAGCTGCCTCCAGCTGTTGTGAGGACAATGAGCACTTTCTGGATCCCTTGCCATGGCCTGAATGCCATTTGCATAGCAAATAGAGGGATAAAGCGCCTTCACATAGCCAGTGTCTCTCATCCCCACCACAGTCTTCCAAGATTGTGTGTCTGTGCCTTTCAAACTCATGGAAAAACTAAGATCAAAAGGATTGAGAGACTTACCCAAGGTCACAAAGCCAGTTTGTGAAAGAGTTGAGTCTGAAACCCCAGCTTCATGACTCTAGGTCCCAGAGAAAAAGAGAAGAGGTAGGAAGCAGTACTCAGCAGAGCAAAAGTTAACATTTATTGAGAGTTTCCTATACGACAGGCCCTGTGCCTGTATGACCTCTCTTAGGCCCCACAAGATGGGTGCTTTTATCATATCTGCTTTACAAACAGGGGGTATAAAAGGCTTAATCACTTGACTAAAGCCACATGGCTGGCCAGTGGCTGAGGTGGGATTCAAACTGAACTAAATCAGCATGCCCACTGTGAACCAGGACCAGAGAGATTTACAAGAGTGCCTGAGGCCCAGAACACAAGATTTGGATTTAGGGCAAAATCAAATGGATACCGTGGAGTAAATATCAGTGGCTTTGCAGATGGCAATTTCAACCCAAAGCCGAAGATGTTTATGTTAGACTCAGAAAATACGTCTCCCTCCACACATATGTGTGGGGTCCTGGGAAACTGAAAGAAAGAAATACTCCTCTGCCTGAGCCAGAAAAATGTGTAATAGGGGGTGATTGAAGGGTGGATATGGTCTTCACAGGCAGCGGGGGAGGGTATAAGAGGCCCCTCTCTCCATCGGGCCTTCTCTGGCACCACCCTAGCAAGGGGGTCAGAGCACGGGTGCCCCACTCGGCCTTTGTGGGCAGGGTGGGAATGGGGCCACAGTTTCTCCTATGGTGTTTGGCTAGAGTGGAGTAGTTATTGTCTGAAGGTTTTCTCTCTTGCTAGACTGTTCTTTTCCTGGTCCTTTTGCTAGAAGGAGCAGATCTTTCTTGAGGCTATTTTGCCGTTCTCACTGGTTATTTCCAGCTTACCAATGTCTTCAGATGCAAGCCTGGAATTTATGAAGGGAAGGAAAGCCTGGAGAGTTCACCTCCATGTTCCTCAGGTCCCAAGGCCCCTACCCAGTCTGCCTTCTCTCTACCTTTCAGAGCCTTCTCGTGTTTGTTTTATACATCCCGTGCGCAAGTTTTGGTTGTACTATGCCCCTAAAACTTCTATCGAGTTGGCAGCCCCTGGGTCTTCCCAGGGTTTAGCTCTCGCCCTCTGGGGCCCACATGCTGTGCCAAGACCTCCAGGGATTCTTCAGGAGAGGCATGACCTTAGCCAAAGCAGAACTGTGCAGCTGGGCAGACCGTAAAGTTGCAGACAGCCAGAGGTTGTGCTCCCCGGAGGTGGGTCCTAGTTCTGCCTTAAACGGGGATAACAGGTGGCCTAGTGCTGTTTCTACCGCCCGTGTGTAACTCGTTGGTCCTCAGGACAGTAATCCCTCACGGTGGCATGTTTCCATTTAGCTGGTGAGAAATGGAGGCTTTTGAAGTTAATAAACAGTAGAGTCAGGCAATCTGAGTGCAGAGTGCACCACAGAAACCAGCCAGGACAATCTGGTTCCGATATGTGTTGGCTGAATGGTAGCTCACTACTATTATCATTTGCTAAATAATTAGATGGCACAGTACTGAAAAGTGTCAGTCTACTTGAGCAGGAAGCATTGGTTTTGCTCTTAGACAAGGCACTGTAGGGTACAAATGGATCATGGGTAATGAGGAAGTGCTAGCCTGGGGCTGGGCCACTTGCTGGTACCAGCTGCAGAGGGCAAAGTTCCCCTGCACCCTCTCCCAGGCTGGGACCCCCGGGTCTAGCGTTCCATCCCCGCAGCCAAAGCATGACCTCTCTGTGTCTTCCACTCAGGTCTGTGTATGTTCATTATCTTGGGAAGAATGAGTTCAGAATCTCTTAGCCTTGGCAGGTGGCGTCCCAGACTTTCAGCCCCAGGATGTACAGGGACTCCTCTCCTGGCACGGTGCTCTGTTAGGGCCCTGTCTGAAAGTGAGTCTTCTCCGGATGAGGAAAGGTCCCGGCACACACTCACGCTGCCTTTACGAGCACCAGGCAGGGATCCAGCACCCAGCGAACCTCCAGACAGGGTGTGTTTGTCTCCAGTGGTGGGAGCCCAGCCATCTCCGCGCTCCGCCCACACACCCACTCCTACTTTCCCTGGCCCCATGCCCATGCTTGCCCACTCCTCCTCTGTCTCGCACCCAGAGGCAATTCAGAGGCACAGGCATTTTTTTTCATGAAGGAAACGGCCCTCTCCGTCTGCCGCCTCCCTGGGTCGATAAGAAAGGGGATGCTCAGCCAGGCCTGGAGTCAGCCAAGGAGATGAGATGTGTCTCTCTGTAGCAGCCGTCATGACGTAACTAGGCTCAGCCTGCCCAGACCTCCTCCCCATTAGGAGAGGCAATAGGTGGACGGCTGGTCTCCCACGGACCGCCTTGCTGTCTGGGCCCTGACCCCACATCCAGCTGATTTCACTGGCAACCACAACTGCTTGTGTGTATCAAGAGCTTACTATCTGCCAGGTATTAAGCAGAGCGTTTTATAAGTACTGCTTCACACACCTTCGTAACAATTTGGTGGCATCTATACCATAATGTCCATTTTATAGATATAGTCAAATTAATAATATCAGATACTTAGTGTGCCATGCACTGTTCTAAGCTATTGATATAGCCTCACAACAACCCTGTGAGGTAGGTACTATGATAATTTCCATTTTGTGGATGAGGAAACAGGCGTCAAGAGAATAACCTGCCCAAAGTCACATGGCAAGTATCTGCTCTAGAGTTCTCCTTCTTTACCACCATGCTGTACTGCCTCTCACCGTGCCAGCAGCCGAGATTCCTGGTAACTTGTCCAAGGCTTCACCCATCCACTTATCATCCAAGGGTTAGTGTTTGAACCCTGCTTAGCCCAACTCGATAGCCAATGCTCTTACCAATGCATTGCTGTCTCTCATTTGGATAAGAAATGTGAACTCCCAGCCTAGAAATCAAGGCAAGTAGGCCGGAGAAAAAAATACTTTACTGTTAGGCCCTATCCCAGCAGCCCCTGACCTCCTCGCCCCAGGCCCTGCGTGGAGAACAGACCCAAGCAATCGTGCAAGCCAACCCAAGTTCACAAGCCCAGGGTTGAAAGGAAATGTAGCTACAGGCAGAAGAGATTGGAATTAACATCTAAAATCCCTCCCACGGCCAAGAAACCAACAATCTGGAATACTGTGGGAAGTAAGTCTAAATTCTCGCCCAGGCTCTAATAAGATCGGAGAGTGCACCTCTGCCATTTCCCTCAGCCCTGTGCTATCGGCGCTGTTATCTGTACTCTCCGCAGACAGCATGCCTTTGAAGGCATGTCTGGTTCTGTTCACAGGCACCAAGATAAAGACAGTCTCCCTGCCCGCAGTGGCTGGATGTCACTGTCAGGAACTCTTGAATATAACTCCGGTTACTAAAATAAATGATTAGGGAGCTTTCTCTCTCCTACTCTGAGCGCTCCATTAAGCAAATGAAATAGAAGCATTCAGATACACTCCCTTTTTCCTTTCCCTCCTGTGATTAACTGCATAATAAAAATGATATTGCGTGAGCATAAATTTCAGAGAAGCCCATCTAGGTGACAAACCATGCTAAGGACAACAGCAAACATAGGTCATATATTTTAGGTGACCTCAGTGTCCTATCTGATCCATCCCCTTTTCCTGTTCTGAGCCCCTCTGGGTCTTCTTGGCCACCCCTTCCCCCAACCTACTCTATAGTCTCAATCTTCATTGGAGGCATTGATGGCTCATGTCTCTGGAAAAGCCAAGTTACCTTCAGACACTGATCCTTACTGGTTCCCAAGCCAGCTAGATACTGGTTGTCACCCTGCGGAAAATTTGAATGAGGCTCTGCCAGAGGCAGCTATTGTCTAAAAATTACCTTGTTCTGATAGCAGGAGGAAACATGGCTCAGTTTGCCAGGATACCTGGGTATCAGATGTTTTCCTATCCACTTCGGGTCTTCTGACTACTGACTAGCCCTCCACTCGCTGGGAGTTCTGACCTCTTGATAGTTCAAGTGCCCAAGTTTGGCAAATTCTTTCACTCCAGCCTTGCGTTCCTGGGCCTGGCTTCCTGCTTGCCCTGACCTATGGTCAGTCTCTTATGTCTGCCTCACTCTTTGGGTCTCACTCTACCTGGCATGAGGTGAGCATGATGTGAGGCAATGTCCCAGCTCCCAGAATCTATGGAGCAAGATGCTTCCCACAATAACTCCCTGTTTCTCTAAACATAAACCATAGGCTCAGTACAGAGAATGCTCCCTATATTTTCTTCTTAGTTATTGGAGAAGAAGGTGCACACCGAAACGCTTAAACACTTAAACTTTCCCACACAGACTTACATATGTAACCGTATACACGCATACACATTCATGCACACTCAGATTTACACAGATGGGCTCACACATGAAAACACATGTAAACAAGACTGCTTACATACATAAATCCACAAAGATTGACACTAAATACACACACACACACACACACACACACACTTTCATGTATACATACCCATTAGTAAATAAAACCGAATGAGAATATGCCTCCTATCTTGTTTATGTGTGTAAATTCTGTGTCTAGCATAGTGTCAGGGATAAAATGAGTATTCGATAAATCTGTTTTTAGTAAATGAAAAAGAGGCACATATCTGACCTCCTGTGTAAGCCACATGAGTAGCTAGAGCTTACCCAGTTCTCCAAAGCCCGAGTCAGGGTCCCTGGAACTGTGAAGTCAAGCTGCTGCCCCACAGAGGACACAAAACTCCAGGTGGTATAGCAGGAACGTGTCCTGACTGACTTTTCCCCTGACCCTTTTGAGGTCCTGGTCTGGGTGGAACCCAAATCTTCCTCCACACCTAGGCTGACAGAGAAGCATCTGCCCAGGAAGGCTCTGCCCACCTCTGGCATCCCTGGTCCTTCGCCTTCTACCAGGACCCATCCCCACATTTTCAGACTGCAGGAAATCCTGTTTTGATATTTGCCCAGAGCATTTCCTGTTTTTCTTTATTTCTCAAACTCTATGACAGATTTCTCAGGAGCCATGTCATGCTTACCAGGCTACCCTCCACCTCCCCGCAATATGTCGACTGCATGGAATTAGGGAGCCTTCCTCCCCACCAGACACGCTGCCTCCCAGCCTCACTAGTCACCAGGCTGTGAGTCACCAGAAAGAGAAGGAACCTCCAATGCCTCTAGGCTCCTGCCTCCTCCCGCTCCTCACACTTGAACACACGCCTCCTCACCCTCCTAGCATCGCTCCTTCTGCTCATGCTGGAGGTACAGGGCCAGCTGATGTGGGTCATGTGTCAGCTTAGTCAGGGTCTAAGTTTAACTCTCACAGTGGACCTCTGTGACGAGGATTTGTAGCCCCATTTTAGAGATGCTCAAACAAGTCTTGGGAAAGCCCAAGTTCCTGTGGCTTCTAAGAGGCAACATTCTAACGTACGTCTGTCTAGCTCCTTGCATTGTCTGGCTGAACTGGGGTCTCTCCTATAGAATGATGTGTTTGGATCCGCCTAACTTGAGTAATTCATCATGGAGTCAACTTGAGTTGCAGTCTCCATCAGTAAGGCCAGGCCCTTCCATTCCTGACTGCCCTCACAGACCTGTTGGAAGCAGGCCTGCCTTAAGTTGTGCAGTTAACAGCCTGCACAGAAGGGCCCAGTCGGTGCATGGACAAACCCCCAATTGGCTCCAAGGGGGTGTCTCTTTCTAATGCACAAAGAAGCTCAGTAGAGACTGGGATATTCCAGTTTCTAGAAACAAGGAAAGTTTGATGCCCTGCAAAGCTATCAGGGAGAGGAGTCTTACTGCGGCCCCAGCTCCAGGGACTCCAAGCAGCCCACAGAAGCCCCCATGTTTCGAGGTAGGCTCCTGCTCATTAGGGGCTGGCTCAGTTCTATATTTCCACATTGAATGAGGGGCTTAGCCATGGGGACAAGGAAGAAGGATGCTGGCTAGCACAGTATTTGGAAGACTGCATTTCTGTAATTTCTTTTTAAATCGTTTATCAGTTAAGAATCTCACTTGCCAGGTGGAGGGTCAGAGGTGTGCCGTCCAGTACCCTATGGTTCAACCCAGGGAGCAGAACCGAGGTAGAAGTGACAGGTAGGCAGGAGTTTGAAATGAAGTCGGTTTTCTGGATAAAATGTGACACACCTGCATCTCTTTCCAGCTTCACCTTCATGTCTATCACCCTCACTCCCTATGGTCCAGCCACATTGGCCTTTCAGGTCTTCTGTCTCCCCTTCCACCTTCTTTGGCTAACTCTTACTTAGACTTCATCATCTTTAGGCCCTAAATTAATGCAGACACCCCCCAGCCCATTATACACATATATGAAACCTGTACTTTTTCACTGTATGGTTGGGGTCAGAAATGTCTTACCAGCTGTGACAGCACTCTTCCTCTGAAGTGGAAAGTCCTCTGCTTAGGGAAACACTTAATGATCAGCTTCAGGCAAAAGGTGAGGACCTCGGGATATTGACAGGAGCCTTTGCAACAGACAGAGAGGAGCAAAACTGTTCCCTGTGAGATGAGAACAATGCATATTCTCTAAAAGAAGAAGAGAATGTGGAGAGGAGTCAGCCAGGTGCTAGGAGGCTGGGGCCAGCTCTGAGCAGGATATGGGGTAGGATGGGGAGTGACACTTCTCAGTGCTAGGAAGTCTGGAGGACCTTTTAAGAAAGGGGATGCTTGATGTATGATTTGACCCTGTTTGGGCTGCGATGACATAAACTCCTACTCTGATACCTCCTCCCCACCAAAATCTATAGGTAGGTCTAACAACCCCGGAGTTATCTTTATAAGCAGAATTCTCTTTTTTTGCTTTCAGCTCCAGTGAGGTATAATTGACAAATAAAATGATAAGATCTTTAAAGTATACAACATTATGATTTGATATACATAAACATGAAAAGATTCACCCCATTGAGTTAATTAGCACATCCATTCCCTCACATATTTACGTTTGGGGGCGGGGGGAGGCAAGAACATTTAAGTTCTACTTTGACTTTGATTATGCAATACCGTGTTATCAGCTATAGTCACCATGTTATACACTAGATCCTCAGACCTTGTTTATCTTGTCCCTGAAAGTTCGTATCCTTTTACCAACCACTCCCTATTTCTCCTACCTTCCAATCTGCAAAACCATTTTTCTACTCTGTTTTTCTGAGTTCAACTTTTTTTTTCTTTTTTTTAAGATTCCGCATATAGTGCTACTATAGTTTTTGTCTTTCCCTCTCTGGCTTATTTCATTAGCATGATGTCCTCCAAGTTCATGCATATTGTCACAAAGCATATGATTTCTTTCAAAGTTGAATGATATTCCATTGCATATGTTTACCACATCTTCTTCTTTAAAAAAAAAAGATTTTATTCATTTATTCATGAGAGACAGAGAGAGAGGCAGAGACATAGGCAGGGGGAGAAGCAGGCTCCACACAGGGAGCCTAAGGCAGGACTCAATCCCAGGACCCTAGGATCACACCCTGAGCCGAAGGCAGACGCTTAACCACTGAGCCACCCAGGTGTCCCTTACCATATCTTCTTTATCCACTCATCCACTGACTGACACTTAGGTTGTTTCACTTCTTGGCTATTGTGAATAATGCTGCAATGAATACGGGAGTTCACAGACCTCTTTGAGAAGTTTTCATTTCCTTTGGGTATATACCCAGAAGTAGAATTGCTGAATCATATGTGATAGTACTATTTTTAATTTCTTGAGGAGCCTCTGTAGTGTTTCCCAAAGTGGCTGCACCAATTTGCATTCCCACCAACAATACATAAGGGTTTTCTTTTCTCCATATTCTTGACAAAGTTTGTTACCTCTTGTCTTTTTGATAATCGCCACCCTAACAGGTATGAGGTGATACCTCATTGTGGTTTTGATTTGCATTTCCCAGATAATTAGTCACTCCCAGCACCATTTCATGTACTTGTTGACCATTTATATGTATTCTTTGGAAAAATGTCTATTCAGGTCCTTTGGCCATTTGAAAATTGGGTTATTTGGGGTTTTTTTGCCATTGAGTTGAATGAGTTCTTTACATATTTTGGATTTTAACTCCCCATCATATATATGATATTTTCTCCCCATTCTATAGGCTGCCTTTAATTTTGTTGATGGTTTCCTTTGCTGAGCAGAAGTTTTTTAGTTCCATGTAGTCTCCCTCATTTATTTTTGTTTTCATTGCCTTTGCTTGGTTCTCAAATCCACAAAATCATTGTAAAGGCCAATGTTGAGAAGCTTGTCCCCTATGTTTTCTTAAGAGTTTTATGGTTTCAAGTATTATGTTCAAGTCTTCAATCCACTATGAGTTGTTGTTTTTGTTTTTGTTTTGTTTTAGATTCAAGTTTTTGTTTAAATTCCAGCTAATATACAGTATAATATTAGATGTAGGGTTTAGTGATTAATTATTTACATACAACACCTACTGCTCATCACAACACATTTTAAATTGACTTTTGTGTATGGTATAAGATGGGGTATGGTTTCATTCTTTTTCGTGTTTTTCCAACACCATTTATCGAAAGATTTTTCCTTTCCCCATTGTTTATTTTTGGCTCCTTTGTCAAAAATTAATTGACCATATATGCATGGGTTAATTTCTGAGCTCTCTATTCTGTCTCATTGATCTATGTATTTGGTTTTTATGCCAATATCATACTGTTTTGGTAATTATAGCTTTGTACTGTAATTGGAAATCAGGAAATGTGATGCCTCCAATTCTGTTCTTTTCCAGGATTGCTCTGGCTATTCAGAATCTTTGTAGTTCCATACAAGTTTTAGGATTTTTTTTTCTATTTCTGTGAAAAGTACCATTGGAATTTTTATAGTGATTGCATTAAATCTATAGCAATTCATTTGTGCCTTCCTCAGTTTCTTTCACCAATGTCTTATAGTTTTCATTGTACAGGTCTTTCGCCTCCTTGGTAAATTCATTCCTAGATATGAATGCAATTTTGATGCAATTGTAAATGGATCTTTTTTTTAAATTTCTCGTTCATCATTCAATATTAGCATATAGAAATGCAACAGATTTTTGTATTTTGATTTTGTATTCTGCAACTTTGCTGAATACATTTATTCTAGCAGTTTTTTTTTGGTGGAGTCTTTAGAGTTTTCTATATATACTATCATGTTATCTGCAGATAGTGACAGTTTTACTTCTTCCTTTCCAATGTGGATATCTTTCTTTCTTTTTCTTGCTCTTTTTCTTACTGTTCTGGCTAGCACTTACAATACTATGTTGAATAAAAGTGGGGGAGTAGGCATTCTTGTCTTGTTCCTGATCTTAATGGAAAAGCCTTAAGTTTTTTGCTGGTGAGTATGATGTTAGCTGTGGGCTTCTCACTTATGACCATTGTCATGTTGAGGTACATTTCCTCTATACCCAGTTGCTTAAAGTGTCCATCCCAGAAGGATGTTCAATTTTGTCAAAGGCTTTTTCTACATCTGTTGAAATGACCATATGATTTTTATCTTTCATTTTGTTAATGTGGTATATCACATTGATTGATTTGTGAATGTTGGACCATCTTTGCATCCCTGGAATAACTCCTACTTGATCATAGTGTATGATCCTTCCAATGTATTGTTGAATTTGGTTTGCCAGTACTTTGTTGAGAATTTTTACATCTGTGTTCATCAGAGATATTAGCCTGTAATTTTCTTTATTCGTGGTGTCCTTGTCTGGCTTTTATAAGATGCTGGTCTTATAAAATGATTTTGGAAGTATTCTATCTGTTGCTTTAGTTTGATTGAGAAGGACTAGCATTGGTTCTTCTTTAATGTTCAATTGAATTCACTGGTAAAGCCATCTGGTCCTGGGCTTTTTTTGTTTAGAGGGTTTGTTGTTGTTGTTGTTTTTTACTTTCTGATTCAATCCCTTTACTAGTAATTAATCTGTTCAGAATTTTTTCAGTCTCAGTAGGTAGTGTCTTTCTAGGAATATATACATTTCTTCTAGGTTGTCCAATTTTTTGGCAGTAGTCTCTTATGATCCTTTATATTTGTGGGATATCAGGATGTCTCCTCTTTGCTTCTTCATATTTATTTATTTGAATCTTCTCTTTTTCTTAGTAAGTCTAGCTGAAGGTTTGTCTATTTTGTTTATCTTTTCCAAAAAAAAAAAAAAAAAAAAGCTCTTAGTTGCATTGATCTTTTCTGTTGTGTTTTAGTTTCTAATTTCATTAATTTCTGCTCCAGCCTTTGTTATTTCCTTCCATCTACTAACTTTGGGTTTAATTTGTTCTTTTTTCTAGGTCTCTGAGGTGTAAAGCTAAGGGGTTCATTTGAGATCTTCCTTTTTTCTTAATGTGGGTATCTATGGCTATAAACTTCCCTCTTAGAACTGTTTTTGCTATATTCCATAAGTCTTGGTATGCTGTATTTTCATTTTCATTTATTTCAATATTTTTTAAAATTTATCTTTTGACTTTTTTTCTTTGACATCGCTTGTTCAGGAGCATGTTGTTTTATCTCCACATATTTGTGAGTTTTCCAGTTTTCTTCTTGTAATTGATTTCTAGTTTCATACCTTCATGGTCAGAAATGATGCCTGATACGGTTTCAGTCTTCTTAAATTTTCTAAGACTCACTTTATGGTCTAACATATTATCTATCCTGGAAAATGTTCCATATGTGCTTGAGAAAAATTTATATTCTGCTGCTGTTGGATGGAATGTTCTGTATTTATCTGTTAGATCCATCTAATCTAACACGTAGTTTAAGTTCAATGTTTCCCTATTGATTTTCTGTCTGGATGATCTATCCATTGTTGAAAGCAGGGTACTAAAGCCTCCTACTCTTATTGTATTGCTATCTGTTTCTCCCTTCAGATTTGTTAATATTTACTTTATGTATTTAGGTATTTCAATATGAGTATGTAAATATTTATAAACATTACATCCTTTTGATGAATTGACCTCTCTCATTATACAATGACCTTCTCTGTCTCTTGTTACAGTCTTTGGTTAAAATCCACTTTGTTGATATGAATATGGCTCTCCTGCTTTCTTTTGGTTTCTATTTGCATGAGATCTTTTTCCATCTGTTCACTTTCAATCTATGTGTGCTTTTAAGAGCTGAAGTGAGTCTCTTATAGGCATCATATAATGGGTCTTTTTTTTTAATCTCTCCAGCCACTCTATATCTTTTGATTGGAGAATTTAGTCCATTTACATTTAAAGTAATTATTGATAGTCATGGATTTATTACTGGCATTTTATTCATTGTTTTCTGGTAGGTTGTTTTATAATTCCCTCGTTCCTTTCTTTCTCTCTTGCTGTCTTCCTTTGTGATTTGATGTTTTTCTGTAGAGGTATGCTTTGGTTCCTTTCTCTTTATCTTTTGTGTATGTACTATAGGCTTTTGCTTTGTGATTACCATGAAGTTTACATAAAACATTTTGTATTTATAACAGTCTATTTTAGGCCAACAGCTTAACTTTAAATGTACACAAAAACTCTACATTTTTACACTTCCCCCAACCACATCTTATGCTTTTCATGTCAGAATTTACATCTTTGATGGGGATCCCTGGGTGGCTCAGTGGTTTGGCGCCTGCCTTTGGCTCAGGGCAAGATCCTGGAGTCCCGGGATCAAGTCCTGCGTTGGGCTCCCGGTATGGAGCCTGCTTCTCCCTCCTCCTGTGTCTCTGCCTCTCTTTCTCTCTATGTCTATCATAAATAAATAAATAAATAAATCTTAAAAAAAAAAGAATTTACATCTTTGTACATTAGCATCCTTTAACAAATTACTATAGTATAAGTAGGGTTTTCTTGGAAATTGAGAATGAGATTGAGTTTCACATCTGGATAATACAGTAAGGAACAACAACAGCAATTATAAAAGAATTAGGTGATCCATGAACTGAGGATGAAGAACTTTGGCTCCAAAGCTGACCATAGGAACCTGAGACACCCCCCCCCAACACACACACACACACACACACACACACACACACACACAAGGAATCCTGGAGAGAGAAGAAAGTGATTTGGGGATGTGAGCTGATTCTATATAGACTATGGGCATTTGCAGCTGACATGGGATTTATAAGCATACTAATGATAATTGTAATTAAATATTTGTGTTATCACATATTAAGTATTTGATTCTCCCCTTTGGAATCACAGGACAGAAATCGTGTGTGTCCTGTTTTTACTGGTCAGTCCATAGCATGTTATCATATGCTTGACGTAAACCGTAGTCAATTACTATTTATTGGATGGATGGGTGGATGGATGGATGAAAATCACATCATTAAAAGGTGATGCCACTAGGTGAGGCAATAGACAAGATGTTGTGGAAATTCTTTAGAACCATTTGAAAGAGAGGCACTTGGGTGACTCGGTTGGCATCTGACTCTTGATTTTGGCTTGGGTCATGGTTTCACAATTGTGAGATAGAGCCACACATCGGCTCTGAATTCAGCATGGAATCTGCTTGTCCCTCTTCCTCTCCTCCTCCCTCAGCTTGTGCTCTCTCTCTCTCTCTCTATCTCTCAAATAAATGAATTAATAAAATCTTTAAAAAAATGCTTGAGGGACTAAGGGAGATAAAATGGAAGATTCCATCTGATACATGGGACAGTGGGATTCCAGGAGATATTCTAATGTGGACATAGGAAGGAGAGTGGGGCTAGGGCCCTTCAAGAGCAAGAAGGTATCATTTTCTTGTACCCCTTTTAGGGGAGGGGGTAAATTTTTCCTGTATTACAAGTAGGTAAGTAGACCCTTCATAATGAAATTCCTGGGCATTTAAAACCTCCTTCCAAAATTCAGGGTCCTTTTATTTATTTTTTTTTAAAATTTTTTATTTATTTATGATAGTCACAGAGAGAGAGAGAGAGAGAGGCAGAGACACAGGCGGAGGGAGAAGCAGGCTCCATGCACCGGGAGCCTGACGTGGGATTCGATCCCGGGTCTCCAGGATCGCGCCCTGGGCCAAAGGCAGGCGCCAAACCGCTGTGCCACCCAGGGATCCCTCGGGGTCCTTTTAATGGCTAATTAATACTAACTAAATTTTTTCAAGTTCTGGTTTTGTGGCAAGTGCAGTGCTAAGTATTTTACGTGGACTAGTTCATTTATTCATCACAACAAAAGTCCTGAAGGTAGATGATACTACTGTTACCCAGCAAACAAGAAAGCTTGGGGCTCAGTGTGGTTAACTTGCCCAAAATCAGGTACCAAAGCTAGAACACAGGTTAGTTTGGCTTTCAAGCCCATGCTCTCCACCCCTCAAGGATTCCTAGACCTTTACCAGCATCCTTTCTTTTATCACGTATTCACCCAAGACACTACATGCCACTCTCCACTGGTATGCAGGGGACGGGTAATAAGCCACTGGCATAGATGCAGAGTCTGGGCAAAACTCTGAGCATGTGTGGTGCCCACACCCTTGCTGGATCCTTGAAGCTAGAGAAAGGCCTTGTGCATTGTGGGTCCTGGATCAGTGAGGTTGATTCTCCTGGAAGATAGCTCTCTGAGCTTAAGCTGCAGTCCCACTCTTCCTAGGCTTCCTCTAACTGGCAAAAGGCCAGGAAGTTGGGGGTCAGTTCTCCATACCAGCCATTTCTGGAAAGCTCCTAGGTTTAAATTGTTGATAGATAAGCTAACCATGTCTCCCAGGCTTTCCGCACGACTGTGCTTCCATGAAACCCGTAAACTGCTCTTTTCACTTTGATCAAAACCCTGTAGGGCACAGGAGAGGAAGGGGAGGAGAAGGGTCTGGATTCCAGGGCTGAGACTCTTTGGAACGTGGCCAGCTGTGCCTGCTGAGTGAGGGGAAGGCAGCATGCATGCCTGACCCTAGAGCCCTGGGACAGGGGTGGGAGGCAGGCGGCTGGAGCCAACTGCTGACCCTAGATGTCCCTCTAGCTCCAGCGTCTAGCCCTGGCCCTGTTCTGTAGTCTCTGCTCAGAAGGGTGGATCTTATCAGCTGGGCCTGTGGGGGTGGGCCAGTGAGCTGCAGTCCTGAGGCAGTTTGCACACTGACTAATTTGCTCAGCCTGACAGCACCTCAGGTGGATTCTTGCTGGAAGCCTGCTGCTGGGTGTTTGGAAGGTTTTCCCAAGAACCTGGGGCTCAGGGGCCTTCCAGAGCCAGCCACGGGAGAGGAATTGTTCAGAGGTGGCTCCCTTAGGAGAAGAAAAGGCCTCTCTAGCTGTCAGACTGTACAGAGTTGGAAAAGGGGAAGGCCATGGGACTACATAGAGAAGGAAGTTGGGAGGTAAGAGAGAAGAATGTGGCCTTTGAGAGTCTTGGGTCAGCAGGTAAGAGGCCAGTCCAGAAGAGACCAGTCATTTCCCTTTATCCCTGATGGAGTGTGGGGTCATCCTCCTTCTAAGGTGTCAGGGAGGAGTCATGCCATCCTCTTCCAACATGGGGCTCATTAAAAGCCAGCTGGCCAGGAGTCCAGGAGCACCACAAGACATTTCAGCCTCACAGTGCCCCATTGACCCAGTGCATCAGTGGCAGGGCGTGTAATCGCTTCAGGAAATCTCGAGCTATTT
This sequence comes from Vulpes vulpes, assembly GCF_048418805.1. Taxonomy (NCBI): domain Eukaryota; kingdom Metazoa; phylum Chordata; class Mammalia; order Carnivora; family Canidae; genus Vulpes; species Vulpes vulpes. The sequence goes on along the minus strand of NC_132791.1, from coordinate 121,537,305 downwards.
GTAGCTGGGGTCCTGTAGGATGTGGCCTGAGCTGGGGTAAGTGTTCAATCTCTGTGCTCGGGAGCACATCCAGCAAAAGAGAGGTTCTGCTTGGACGGGTTTATCACGATCCAATATCCCATATAATCCGGCAATCCCACTTGTGGGTATATATCCAAAGGAAACGAAGTCAGGATCTTAGGGAGATGTCTGAACTCCCAGGTTCACTGCAGCATTGTTTTCCAAAAGCCAAGTTATGGAAGCAACCTCAGTGTCCATTGGTAGATGAATGGATAAAGAAATAGTAAGATAGACAATGGAATATACAACATATGTAATATATATAATGGAATATTATTTATTCCCTCAACATTTATTGTCATTTTAATATTTAATATTATTATTCCTTTAAAAAAAGGAAACGCTGCCATTTGCATCAATGTAGATTAGCCTAGAGGACATTATGCTCTGTGAAATACAAATGCTACATGATCTTACTTATGTAATTTTACTTACTTATGATATGTGGAACCTAAAAAAGCCAGATTCATAGAAACAGAGAGTAGAGTAGTAGTTACCGGGGTCGGGGAAAAAAGGGGAGATGCTGATCAAAAACTATAGTAGAACAAGTGCTTTCTGGAGACCTAATATATAGCAGCATGCCTATAGTTCATAGTACTGTATCATATACTTGGAATTTGCCTAGAGTAAATCTTAAGTATTCCTACCACACACACATACAAAGTGGTAACCATGAAGTGCTGGAAACATTAATTAGCTTGACTGTGGGAATTATATATAGATATATATTATATATAGATATAGATATAGATACACATATATATATCAAAACATCACACTGTATACCTTAAATATATATAATTTTTATTTTAAAGAAATTAAAAAATAAATTAAAACACAACAGTGAAAGCAAAACCAATGTCCTGCCACCCCTGAGGCCAGTCATATCTGGCTCAGGCACAGGTCCCTAGTCTGATCAGTTGTGGCCAGGCTTCCTCTGCATGCTTAGGCACAAGTCCCAGAGACATTATTACAGAAGGATTCTCTGGGCCTCCCTTCAGAAGTAGGCACTGCCCAGATAGCCCCCTCTAAACTGAAGACTAAAAATCTGATCTGAGTCCTCTCTGGGAGGTGCTGCTTTCAATCCCTAGACTCTCGGCTGGAAGAGCAAAGGCGTTGCCATCTCATGACATCGTGATACATACTACAGGGTCCTGCTACAGAGAGTCCAAAGATGACTTCTTCCTTTTTTTTCTTGCCACCTACTTACTTCCATCCATTCCTGGGGCAACTGCCCCAGCGACTGAGTCCAACTTTGGTCTCACCCACACAAACTTATTATAATTCAAAAAAACGATATTTGTAGCAAACCTTTCTGATCCAACTAAAGACATTTTCAAAGAACATATAGCCCAGTGAGGCGCTAAGCTGCCTCTTAATTGCTCCAAAGGAATGTTTTCAAGCTCCAGGCCTATCAACACCTTCTGTAATCTTTGCTTTCAGCCCACGCTTGTGGATACAACCAGAAAGTTCTCAGTTCCTTTTGGGAGCTCTACACCACACTGTACATGCATTTGTTCATTTCTTGCACCAAATTAATGACACCTTTCTGAAGCGGAGACATGACTCAACTCCAGGAAAGCAGCCAGAGGTTTTCAGAGCCACAAGAACTCTATATCACTCGTGTTCTTCTCCAGCTGTGACCAGGGTCAGAGATAAAGGCGCTAAAGCTCTCTCTCTCTCTTTTTTTTTTTTTTCTTAAGAGATGGGAGGTGGGAAGAGGAGGAGGGAAGCATTCCCCCAGAGGACCTTCATAGTTGTCAAGTGCAAAGGGAGCCACATGAGTCAACCTCTGGGCAAGGTGCCTTACCCCACCCATACTGCCGCATGCCCCCAAAGATCCAGTTGTGCTAGCCACATGGCTTTTGGGGAAACACATGCTGGCCTAAGAGAGGGATCTCTGGGAACACCAACTTTAGAGTCAAAGACCAGTTCTATCACGAGCTGGGTAGTCCAGGTGAACAACCTGTCTACTCTGAACCCCAGTCTCTGATCTGTGAAGTGGGGCCACCACACTCACGGTATAGGGTTGCTCTGAAGATTAGTTTCTTACCGACAGCGCCACAGCACATCCCTAAGATGTTTGGAGTAGGGGTACAGCAGTTCTACTGGATCCCTCTCCCCTCAATTTTACATGGTACCTAGTTAAATTGAACAATGTATTTGTCTTTTTTTTTTTTTTTTGAGAGAGAGAGAGAGATTTAGAGAGAGAGCAAACAAGCAGGGAATAGACAGGAGCAGAGAGGGAGGGAAAGAGAATCTGAAGCAGTCCCTAGGCTGAGCAGAGCCTGCTTAAGGCTTGATGTGGGGCTCTATTTCACAACTCTGAGATCGTGACCCAAGCCAAAATCAAAAGTTAGACACTAAACAGACTAAGGAACCCAGGCACCCCTGAACAATTGATTTGTCTTTAAATGAGAAAGTCTAAGAAGCATGGGGAAAAGAGCTGGGAAGAGCAGGGCTTGGTTAGAGGTAGATGGAATTCATAAGCTCTCAGACTGCTCGTTGGTTTATCTGTTTGGTCCCAGAGTGCCAGACCCTTTCCTGCCCCTGTGTCTGGCCTTTTGGCTGCAGGTGGAAAGGATGGAAGCTTAATAAAGGATAAGGACAGGTAAAGTCTAAGAGAGGCTTGGGAGGAGGAAGGCCACGTGGATCATTGTGGAAGCCTGGCCTTTTCTACTCGGGTCTGGAAGGAGTGGGTGGTCCCTGACAATCCAGAAGCTGTGCTAGAGGAGCAAGACGGAAGGCCCAACCTTCTCCATCCTAGGCAGCCATCTCTGCTGACCCCAAAGGCCAAATGGGATGATAAAAAACATAAAATTACAGGACATGTGAATTCCTAGGGCTCAGAGCTGACCTGGGAGACAATGAACTTACGGCTCAGAAGAGAGATGATCTCTAAAGTACATTTTGTTCTCAGGTGATGGTTTTAAAAACGGGGACATGCAGCAGTACATTAGGGCCACACCTTGTCATGGATTGTGGGTCTCATCTTTCCTGCAACAAATGCATCATGTTCTCCCAAGTCAGCTCCTCCCAGAAGATATCAAGTCAGAAGAGATCTGGGTTCACAGGACATGGGCTTTTTCCTTGTCCTCTGAGCCCTGCTATCCCATCTACTGCCCTAGGCAGGGCCCTTCCTCTCTCTTCTGGGTTAAAGTATATACAAGGTGCCAGGTATTTCACTTGGAAAGTTCTAGAACCATTTATGAGCTACACTCTGAAAGCCTGCCCTATGGCCTGCCAAGTAGATTTAGTTTAAAAATAACTTCTTACAGCTCCGGTTGACAGTAATTTGTGGAATTAAGATGGTGTCAGAGACAATTTTATGAAAGCAAGTGTTGTCCCTGGTGATTGTGTTTCCTGAAAGATGAGTGGATAACTCACCACAGGACATTCCATTAGCCTGCATTACCCTCCCCCAAGCCAAACAAAATAGACCCCTGTTTTTCTCCAAGACAGGTCTCATTTTCAGAGCTGACAAAACTGTTCTCACTGGGCCCAGAGATCAAAATGTGTGTCCAGCTGGGATGAAGAATGACACTGACATGGACTGAAATTTTCCTTAAACTGAGCTCCCTGCTCCTAAAAAGCACACCGCAGGTCATCAACCATGAGGCCCTTTCCAAGTACCCAACAGAGCTGCTGCCATGAATTTCCCTTCCGTCAGTTTATACCCTCAGCGAGCCTCTTAATCAGTTAGGGATTTTTCAGTATTACCTGGCCCAAGGAAACCCTAACGAGCTTGAAGAAAAAGGAAATTTATTGACTTGTATAATGGGGAAGCCCAAGTTTAGGATGGGCTTCAAGCACAGTTTGCTACAGGGGCTCAAATGATGTCATAGGAACTCAGTCTCTTCATCTCTTAGCTGGGAATTATGCTCTCAAAGTTAGCTTCATCCTCAGGAGGTTTCCTTCTGACTACAACCACATGGCTGCCACAATTCTAGACTTTGTACCATCATAACTCCAAACCCACAGGTAAAAAAAAGTCTGTCTTTTTGATACAAAGGTCCTGATTTGGGGCAGCCTGGGTGGCTCAGCGGTTTAGCCGCCTTCAGCCCAGGGCGTGATCCTGGAGACCCGGGATTGAGTCCCACGTCGGGCTCCCGTGCACGGAGCCTGCTTCTCCCTCTGCCTATGTCTCTGCCTCTCTCTCTCTCTCTCTCTCATGAATAAATAAACAAAATCTTTTTTTACTAATAAATTTATTTTTTATTGGTGCTCAATTTACCAACATACAGAATAACACCCAGTGCTCATCCCATCAAGTGCCCCCCTCAGTGCCCGTCACCCATTCACCCCCACCCCCCGCCCTCCTCCCCTTCCACCACCCCTAGTTCGTTTCCCAGAGTTAGGAGTCTTTATGTTCTGTCTCCCTTTCTGATATTTCCCACACATTTCTTCTCCCTTCCCTTATATTCCCTTTCACTATTATTTATATTCCCCAAATGAATGAGACCATATAATGTTTGTCCTTCTCCGATTGACTTACTTCACTCAGCATAATACCCTCCAGTTCCATCCACGTTGAAGCAAATGGTGGGTATTTGTCGTTTCTAATGGCTGAGTAATATTCCATTGTATACATAGACCACATCTTCTTTATCCATTCATCTTTTGATGGACACCGAGGCTCCTTCCACAGTTTGGCTATTGTGGACATTGCTGCTAGAAACATCGGGGTGCAGGTGTCCCGGCATTTCATTGCATCTGAATCTTTGGGGTAAATCCCCAACAGTGCAATTGCTGGGTCGTAGGGCAGGTCTATTTTTAACTCTTTGAGGAACCTCCACACAGTTTTCCAGAGTGGCTGCACCAGTTCACATTCCCACCAACAGTGTAAGAGGGTTCCCTTTTCTCCGCATCCTCTCCAACATTTGTGGTTTCCTGCCTTGTTAATTTTCCCCATTCTCACTGGTGTGAGGTGGTATCTCACTGTGGTTTTGATTTGTATTTCCCTGATGGCAAGTGATGTGGAGCATTTTCTCATGTGCGTGTTGGCCATGTCCATGTCTTCCTCTGTGAGATTTCTGTTCATGTCTTTTGCCCATTTCATGATTGGATTGTTTGTTTCTTTGGTGTTGAGTTTAATAAGTTCTTTATAGATCTTGGATACTAGCCCTTTATCTGATACGTCATTTGCAAATATCTTCTCCCATTCTGTAGGTTGTCTTTTAGTTTGGTTGACTGTATCCTTTGCTGTGCAAAAGCTTCTTACCTTGATGAAGTCCCAATAGTTCATTTTTGCTTTTGTTTCTTTTGCCTTCGTGGATGTATCTTGCAAGAAGTTACTGTGGCTGAGTTCAAAAAGGGTGTTGCCTGTGTTCTCCTCTAGGATTTTGATGGAATCTTGTCTCACATTTAGATCTTTCATCCATTTTGAGTTTATCTTTGTGTATGGTGAAAGAGAGTGGTCTAGTTTCATTCTTCTGCATGTGGATGTCCAATTTTCCCAGCACCATTTATTGAAGAGACTGTCTTTCTTCCAATGGATAGTTTTTCCTCCTTTATCGAATATTAGTTGACCATAAAGTTCAGGTTCCACTTCTGGGTTCTCTATTCTGTTCCATTGATCTATGTGTCTGTTTTTGTGCCAGTACCACACTGTCTTGATGACCACAGCTTTGTAGTACAACCTGAAATCTGGCATAAGATTTCAGGTTGTACTACAAATAAACAAAATCTTAAAAAAAAAAAAAAAGTCCTGATTATTTGCATTGTTCTGGCTTCAGTTGTGGGTCCATCTCTGAATCATATATTGTAGACTAGAGAGAGTGAAGCCCTGATGAGCAGATGGATGAAAGGCCCTGGTTGTGAAGTTAAGGCCCTTGTAAACCACAAGGTTTGCGGGTAGGGATGGTGTCTGTTGGAGTCTCTGCTGGGGATTGTGCTCAGAAGCATGTAGTAAAAGCCTCACCACAAGAAGTTTGTTCTCACACGATGAGATTTCCAGAGGTAGTTCAGGAAGCAACCAAGAGCACAGGTTCCTTCTAGACTCCTGCTAAACCCTCATTGTTTTAGTTCTTATTCTCATGGCTTCCATGAATGGCTGCTCTTACAATCCAGGCATCCCAAACATTTTCCAGGCATGAAAAAAGGGGAGAGGGCCAAGAAGGAGATAGTCTAGTGCCGGCTGAGTCTATTATTTATCAGGAAAAGCAACTTTCCATGAAATCTCTACTTATATTCTATCTGCCAAATCATTTGATCATACGAGCACTCCTAGCTTCAGAACAGTCTAGAGAGATATTTTTACTTAGAAACTAACTTGTGATTCTGATAATAGAGGAAAATAGGTATTAGGTATATCAAGTAACAATGTCAGCCATGGTTACCTGCTACAGAGTCAAAAACAAAAAATTATATGCTATAGCATTTGTCACCCACTCTGTCCAGTTCCCCTTTCCCAACCAAGAATCTACTTTTTAGTTCCTGTCTCTGAGAAGGATAATCAGCTCCTGGTTGGTGGTTTGGTGCTGAACATCCCTGGGGTCATCTCCAGAAGTGCCACAAACCAACTTATTCAGCAATTATGAAGATGACACAGTCATTCTCGGCAGAACGTTTAGATGTTTCTTTAAGTCCAAAGAAACTCAGAGTTGTTGACAGTTGGTTGTTAAATATTTTAAAGTAATATTCTTTTTAAAATATTTTGTAATGTAGCACATAATTTGAAAATTGTTCCAGAATTATAATTTTGGAGAAGGGTGTTAGAAAAATGTATGGGTACATCTTTATGTATATGGGGATATATTAAGTATTCATACAAATCTTCTGCATCTTACCAGAGTGTGCTCCCTCACTCTTAGTCCTGAGAACACTGTAGAAGGCCATTGTTTCAGCAGAGCTGAGCAGGGATTATCCCAGAAGGAGAAGCTGGGGTGGGCTGGCTGTCTGAGACCCAGGAGGGAATGCAATTGCCTTAGGCTTGCTTCTAGAGCAAGGGAGTCTCTGCCCATGGCTGTGGGTAGAACAGCCACTCCCCTACCACATGTAGTCTTAGGAAATATCAGCAGCACAAGCAAAGCAGGAGGGTTGTTTCAAGTTGTTCTCAAGACCCCAAATTATTAGTGGTTTTTTTTCTCCTACTTCATGGAATCAGAAGTTCACAGGATGTTGGAGCTAGAACGAAGCTTAGTGGTTATCTGGCATGGCCCCTTCACTTTTCACTGGTTCCTTGTGTAAATTTCTTCATGTAACCTCATTGTATAAAAGACCTCATCATTTAGAGAAATCAGTGGGGTCCCCAACTCCCTGTGTATTTTGAGAGTTAAGTCACAAACCTGACCATGATTTGGATGGAAAAGGATGGTTTGAGAAGGCAAAAGAGAGAGAGATCTGAAACATACTGCTCCACTGGTTGTCATGGTTGGCAATCTCTTTACCAATTGGATTTTTTTTTTTTTAGGCTATACTTTGTCATGATTTCAGACTTATAGAAAAGATGCAAAATTAGTACAAAGAATTCCCATCTACTCTTCACTCAGATTCCACACATGGTGACATTTTACCACATTTGCTTTCAATAGTTAGATACATTTTTTTTCTCTACAATTTGGGCTGCAGATATGATACCACTTTATCCTTTCAATGTGTATTTGCTATAAACAAGGACATTCTCTTACAACATAGTATAATAAGTTCTCATATTAGCATAGTATAATAATCAACAGTAGGAAGTTAGTACTATGATAATACTAGTAACAAATTCATAGGCTTTATTCAAGATCTCCCATTATTCTGGAAAGGAGAAAAAATGAGTAGGAAATATCAGAAAGGGAGACAGAACATGAGAGACTCCTAACTCTGGGAAACGAACTAGGGGTGGGTGAAGGGGAGGTGGGCGGGGGGTGGGGGTGACTGGGTGACAGGCACTGAGGAGGGCACTTGATGGGATGAGCACTGGGTGTTATTCTATATGTTGGCAAATTGAACACCAATAAAAAAATAAATTTACAAAAAAAAAAAATCTCCCATTATTCTAATAGTGCTGTCCATGGAGGAAAAAGAATCCTGGATCACGAGTTACATTCAGTTGTCATGATGTCTTTTTATCACTTCAAATCTGGAGCAGTTCCTAAGTCTTCCTTTATCTTTCTTGACATTGGCAGTTTTGATCAACATGGTCCAGTTACCTTGTAGAATTTCTGAATAATTTTTAAGACTATTTAAAAATTCTATCCTTATCATGAAAGAGAAGAATGGTCTAGCTTTCTGTTTGTGATTAATGCTAATGAGTCCAATCACCACAGGATTCCCATCCCTTTGCAAGGAACAAGTAGAACACTTAAGAGGTATTCACCTGGGCCCCAGTTTGGGGTAAATGAGTCTAAATCCACTAATAGTTGAGTAGAGTTTCAACCCTTTCAAAAAAATGTGATCCCTTGGGAAGGATCTATCTGGCATCCCTCAAGATCTAGGATATTGCTCATTTGCAACAACCAACATGGGCCCTTTTTTCACTATGGTTGGTTGTCGCAAATGAAGGATTGTTTTGTTTGTTATTCACTCAAACCTAATTAAAGCCAAGGTTAGCAGGGCATCTGCCAGTATCCGATGTCTTCCCTCTTGCCTTCCCCAACCCATCACCAGTCAACATGATTCATTGGCTTTTAGTGCATTAGGCAAATTTGCTATAATTGCAGAGGGGAAGGAGCAAGGGGCCCATGGCACCACCCAGGCGCTACACCATTGCCTTCCTGTAAGTCACACAGACTCCAAGAAAGGGGCTTAAATTGCCTTTATTGATTTGTCAGCCTCTAATAGATCATTTCTCACTGAGCAAAGGACAGGACCCTCAAAGAGAATTCTTTCTTCTCCTCCAGTCCTCATCATGGGTCTTGTCTCAGTGGGAAGAGTGTCTGAGGGGTTAATGACATGTTGGAGAGAATTAAAATGCAGACATCAGTTCTCCCAAAGATGCAGCCGAGAGGGGCCCAGTGGGGTTTGTTTCCACCTGTGACTCCAAACTAGACTTCTTGATCCCAAATTATGCATAGAGAAGCAAGTCTCAGGATTCTAATTTCCTTCCACATGGGATTTCATAAAATGAGCATCCTGTGATTTCACATCCAGTCCTTTGGAGAAGTTCCTTTTCTTATGCACCTTGGAAGGAGGAGGAAGGATAGTGTAGCCATGTTATGGAATCCCACACAGAAGGGCAGCCAGCCAGTAATTCTCTAGCACCAGTCCTTAACTCACATTACACATCCAATAAATGTTTTAATATTTCTTATACACTGACTGTGTGCCAGGAACTTTACTGAGCCCTTTGCAAGATGGAGCCTTAAAGCCCAACATGCTTGTAGAGACAGAAATACAAATAACTAACACACAACGCAATGTGATAAGTTTAATGGTAGAATTTGTACAATACATGTAAAAGACTTCGCAGCATTAGAAGGAAAGGGATGGAAGGGAAGGCCAGGTTCGCCTGAAAGGATGGGTTCATGTAGCAGACAGACTGAGGTTGGTCTTTGCAGTCTGCACGGTTAACCAGATGCAGCCCTGTTGTGTTCAATTTGATTGTGTGTGTTCCGGATGCACCTCCCTCTTCTAGACAGTAAGCACCTTGAGGGCAGGCATCTTGTCTTCTATTTGGGGAGCTCCTCACAGTACTCAGCCAGGTGCCAGTCACACAGCAGGGCCTCAGGGAATCCCAGGTGGATGATTAAATCGAACAGATCACACAGATGTGAGGAACACCTGGCCAGCTATTGAATTAAGGCATCTGTGAAGACTTGGAAAGAGACTGGTGGGGATAGCAGATGAAACTCTGTGGGTCAGAAGAAGTGTCAACACTGTAACCCAGGATAGCCCTTTAATACAGAACATGTGAGCTACCTTTACAAGGAAAACACTTCTGTGGCCTCAAAAAAAAAAAAAAAAAATCCAAGATTCAGTCGCTTTTTTTTTTCTAACAATATTTACTACAAAAACTACCAACATAACAAAATCACTTAGACAGTTTTTTGGAATTCACTGTTTTGTTGACAGAATGTAACCTGGAGTTAAAACTAACGTAAACCCCATTGCTTGTAGATGGGAATATTGTTAAGGGCTGTGGCATAGGCTGTCTGCTCAATAAGGTAGGTAGGTGTTACAGGGGGAAAAGGGGAGAGGAGGAAGGAATAGAGAGGAAGGAGAAAGATTGGTGGGGGGTGGTGGTACTGAGAAAGGATGGCTTTTTGCAAGGATTTTCTCTCTGTTGTTTTTCACTTCCTTTTGCTGTCAGGGAGGCTTGGCTCAGCCTTTATTATGGGTTTTCCTTTCCACTATCATTCTTTTTTGTTAAATAATTTTTTATTTATTTATGATAGTCACACAGAGAGAGAGAGAGGCAGAGACACAGGCAGAGGGAGAAGCAGGCTCCATGCACCGGGAGCCCAACGTGGGATTTGATCCCGGGTCTCCAGGATCACGCCCTGGGCCAAAGGCAGGCGCCAAACCGCTGTGCCACCCAGGGATCCCTCCACTATCATTCTTATTTTGCATGGATGGCTCCACTCCAGGAGGTCCTAGAAGAAACAGAGTGGCCAAGGGTCAAAGCATCTCTGGTACAGGAGCTCAGAGAAGTCTCCTGTAGAAGCTATGACTGTGGCCATGGCTCCCTTCTGGCACACCTGGATCCTGAGGCTTGTGTCCGGGCTATCAGAGACTGAGAGGCCCCAGGGCATCAAGGACCTAGAGCACTGTTAGGTTATCACTGCTGCTTTCACTCAGAGGCGGTGAGTGAAGCAAGCCAGCCAAATGGGAAAATGGTTTGACCTCAGGGTCCCACGGGGGAACAGCCAGCTTGCTGTGGGTACAGATGCATGGAGACAGCTGGGTGCAAACTCACAACCAGAGAAAATTCTTCAGGATTTTCAACTTTTTTTTTTTCTCCCTCAAACAATGAATAGGGAGAGCCCTGGACAGTGGTTAAAAAAAAAAAAAAAAAAAAAAAAAAAAAGCTTTCACTTTCCCTCAAACCTGTCTGGCTTGAGTTTGTGGAAAAGGCTTGAGGGGGAAAAAGTCACATTTGAAAATGGAATTTATTTTGAACCAGAGATGGTGACAGGAGGCAGCTTTCCAGAGGAAAAACCCTCTTCATCTTTTTTTTTAAATTACTTCCTTCAACCCCTTCAACCTGCACCCCTTCAGCCCCCACAACGCGCTACTCCTCAATGTTTTCATTAGTGAAAAGCTAGGTGTAAACTGAAATAATCCCCTTTGTAAGGGGAGCAGGTTTCTGGAGCAATTCTGCTGAGGCACAGGCCTAGGTAGATGAGGGCAGCCCCCTCTAGTCGCTACCGGGGGCATGAACCTGCCACCACCTAAGCTAAGGCGGTTTCCTCATCTCTGACTCAGGGCTGCATCAGCTGTGTGCAGATAAGTCTAGAGACGGCTCCGAAGTTGCTCCTTAATCTGAAGCCACAGGCGAGGAAGGCATGGTATTAAGGAGCTGAATAAGGCCTCCACGGCCAAGAAAGCTGTCAGTGAGAACTGGAAACACCCCCTCTCAGCGACACCACAGGGGTGAGAGAGAAGGAACAGCTGCTGGCTCTGCTGGAGGAGCTTGTGGGGAGGAGGGAAAGTCCTCAGCATCACACACAAATAGACTTGCCTCCGAGTCGTGTACTGTCTCCCCACCCACTTGGCCTCGGAGAGGGCTGACCAGGCAATGGGGACAAACCGATTTCACAGAGAGGTAAACTGAGGCCAAGGGGGAAGCTCTTCCATATAGACATTGAGACTCGCCCAGAACAATGCCAAGCTTGGCCTCCATCACGATCCCCCCATACCAGGGGTCAATGTAGGCCTGATCCCAGGCAGCCTCCAGCCTGAAAAGTCATTGGCCTGAGTCAGAAAGCAGGTCAATGCCCCAGGAGAGCTGCTGTAAGCCACCCTTTGAAAGGACAGATAGCCTCGTGGCTGCAAGGGCCTAGCCCCTGCTCCCAGAAGAAGGGGGCTGATTGCTGAGGCCTGCTCACCCCCGAGCAAAGCTGAGAGCCCTTCGGCAGAATAAGTTTTGTGCATGGGACTGCTACTCATGGTGTGGAACGAGTGAACATGAAGTGAAAAATTCTAATTCCCTTCACTGGGGGGTGGGCAGGGTGGGCATGGGGGTCCTAGGAAAACCCCACTGCCTGCCACTGCCAGAAGGCAGTGTTCAGAGTGGATTAGATCCTTCCCTCATTCCCTGAAACCTCACTGAGAAAGGCCTGAGTTAAGAGCCTTAATAGCTCACAGCTCAGAGCACAGGCTGCAGGGCCTTTTGCACACCTCCCCGGAGGTGTCTGCCCATGGCCTGCAGCAGCGGGCCCCTGAAGCCAACCTGAACTTCCTCGATGATGTCACCACCACGAGGTCACACCCTGGAGTCCCTTCTCCCTGTGGCCGGGATGCAGATCTTTCATTCTGATACAGCACCAGCCCGAACTCAAGGGCCACTAGGAGGCCACACACTCTGAAGTTTTGCTGGCACACTGCCACACCCTGTAGTTACTACTGGCTCTGGCTTCTTTCTTGCTAGAAGGACAGAGTGGAGTAGCTGCTAAAAAAGACTGTATGGCCTGCAAAAGCGAAGGTATTTACTTATCGGAAAAGCCTGCCACTCCTGACTTCTAGAATGATCTTATTGAAGCCTCACACTGTGAACGAGGTATTATCACTGTGCTGAGAGAAGCTGAAGATCAGGAAGTAGCTTGCTGGTAAGAGACAAGAGTCTGTATCCAACTTAGGTGTGTTCTCTCCAAAGCCCAGGTCAGTCATGTATATAATCCTGCCCATCCGTAGGCCGTCCAATCGATGGGTAAGATGTTACCATAGGGAAAGGTCTCCTCTTCCTCCAGTGGGTGAGCCAGATTTGGAACCATATTGTTGAGTAAAGACTAGGTTAGGCCTAGGTCACTCCCAGCCTTTCCCTTAGAACCCTGATCACAAGGAGTGGCTCTTAAGATCTTCCTGGCTAGAGCTTGCAGCTTATAAATAAACCTGAAACCCAGAGGAGCCAGGCAGGCCTAGAGCAGCCCCTGGCCAGGCCAGCCACGGTTACCATGACAACAGAGTCATTTCCATTACAAACCCTGCAACAGGCTTCCAGAAGGTGATTAATGGCTGACCTCTGGGGGCTGGGAACTCTGCAGAGGAGGGGGGGTGTTGGTAGAATGGGGGGTATTGCTTTCAGTCTGTGCCACTCTTGGCCTAGCTGCTTCTCTACACCTATCCTGGAATTGGGAAGCTGAGGTGAATTTTCTAGGTGGGGTGCAGGTGATGAAACACCCCATCCCCTGTCACCTTAAATCGTAAAAGTCAGACCAAGAAGCACCTTGTGAAAATCTTGCTCCCGCCTTGAGCTGAGACAGCCGAGCCCAGGAAACTCTAGGGCAGACAAAGCAAAACAAGAAGCCAGGGGAAGGAGTGCAAGCCCATAAGCTGGTTCATTCTTGCTGGATAAATGGCACCCACTGCCCAAAGGGAAAAGGTACAAAAAGAATTCAGTGAAGCAAGAAGCAGGTAGTAAAAGGCAGGGAATCTTACCTCCTTTGAGCCCAGAGAAAAGCCTTTTTTACAGACTCAAGAAGATCGGGTGGGGAAGAGTGGGCTGCCTGCCAAAGCAATGACCCATGCTGTGACTGTCACCTGGAGAACCTGAGGCGACTCAGATGTCCCCGCATCCCCTCCACCACTGCCTGCCGGGGGAGGGGTAAGCTGGGTTTTACACCTCAACTTTGGGGTGTCTGTTGCAGGGCCGTTCTGGGCTCATTCATTGACAGTTTTCCTCTCCGCTGACATTTGGGTGGCTCTGTTTTTGTTTGGCCATGTTCACTGCTGATGAGTCAGTCCCACCCCCTCCAGCCGGCTGGGGGCGGGCAGGCACTCGCTGTGTGGGTACCAGAATCCAGCATAGGGTGCAGATCGGGTGCAGATCGGTTCATCCTTTCTGCTGAGTTGGTGTGACTCTGGAGCTGAGATGGGAAGTTTCTGTGAGAGAGAAGAGAGGCACCTCACTTCTCTGGAGTCTGAGCACATTGCTGAGAAGCGAACCTCAGGAAGAGGCTGCCGGCCCTCACTCTGCACCTCTGCAGGACCCACCCCCACCCTCCTCCCCTCCCTTGGGAGAGTGGAACCAGGGAGAGCATCTCCCCTGTGACACCCCACCACCACTAAGACTATCCCTGAGGCTTGGCTGGCATCCCACAGCCCGGCCAGGCCCCGAAACTCTCCAAGCAAAATGTGGGTAAGAATCTCAGTACACAGAACCCATCCTACAAGAAACCTACTTTTTCTACAACTGAGATGATTTTTGGTTTCGAGCTCCCATTCCATGGCAGGAGGTCCGCCCCAGTTAATTCCAGGGCTCCTGTTCTTCCCTTTATGCGAGGCTGCCTCTAATCTAGCTGGTGCCCTTGCATGGAGGGGGGACAAGAGTGATGATTCCATTCTCAGAGTCCTCTAGCCACCCTGGCAGCCACCCACACACCTTGTCCTGTCTGGGCTGCAGCTCTCAGGCCACACGGGTCACGGCTGGGTCTTCCTCTTCCTAGCCACAGAGCTTTCCAAGCTCCTCGGGTTTGCTGAGCCATGTGCCCACAGCTATTAGCTGCACACCAGACATTCCGCTTTGTGGAGACCCAAGGAGGTGGCCTCTCCAAACACCTGGACACTTCACAGAAGGTTCGTCTGCTCCCACGGCAGGTTGGGTACTCTGGAACTCAAGAAATCGCTACTTTCTTCTCGCTGGGAAAGGGGACACAGTTACTCTCCACTCAGATCCCTACATTTATCTGGAAGTTCTACTGTTGCACAAGCCAGTCTCTGGGCCTGGAGGGTGGGACAGGGTGCACGCTCCTTCCTCGGGGTGCCCACCAGGCACTAACTCTCTGGCTTCCCCAATTCTCCTCCTTTCCTCTAGCCTATCTGGATGTGTCTTGATTCTGGGATAGGGGGGAAAGGGGTTGGGTTGGGCTTCAGGGACTCTGATGGATTGCATAGTGCTCCAAATCTTCTGATTTTGTCTGGGGTTCTCTCTGTCCTGCTTTGAGGGCTGGGCTTTTGTCTTTGTTTTTGTTTTAAAGGTTTTTTGTTTTTTTTTTTTTTTTTTTAAATGCATAGAGACAGAGTGAGAGAGAGAGGCAGAGACACAAGCAGAGGGAGAAGCAGGCTCCATGCAGGGAGCCTGACGTGGGACTCGATCTAGGGTCTCCAGGATCACGCCCTAGGCTGCCGGCAGTGCTAAACCTCTGCGCCACCGGGGCTGTGAGGGCTGGGCTTTTGAAACACAAAATACAAGAATTGCTCTCTGGATTTATCATTACTCCCTCAGTGCCTCACTTGCCTTCTCCCTCAAGGGGAATCATGAGATACAAGAAGTGCTGGGGAAAACCACATCAGCCAAAATCCCCAAATATTACCCCTCTGCACAGTGTTTGCAGGGGCCTCCTTGGACCTCAGCTCATAGCCATAGAGCTGATTTGGGCCCCTCACCTCCTCCGTCCGCGGAAGCCAGACTTCATCCAAGATTTCCTTAAGTTCTCGGGTATCTTATGTTCTCTTGGTCACTTCTGACTCAAAGTATGTTCTTTCTGAATTAGTTCTGTCCATGACCATCCTGCTGGTCACACCTCCTATCCCCTCCTTTCCAGCTCCATACCAACCAACGCCATCTGCTGCAGGCCTTGGGTCTACTTTCCTTAGAAGGCAATATTGGGGTTGCAAAGCAGGATCATTGCTTTTCTTTGCAAAATAAACACAAAATACCTGTTTGGTAGGGCTGTTAGAAATAAGAAGAGAGAAAACGTGCTTCAGTCCCCTTCGGAGACTAGGAGAAAAATTGCCCACAGCTGCAACTGCTGTTATCTGTGTGTCATCTATGTGTTACCGTCGTTGAGATAGGTGAAGGGAATTAAGGAGGGCGCCTGTTGAGATGAGCGCTGGGTGTCATACATAAGTGATGAAATCAAGTTCTACTCCAGAAATTGATATTGCACTATATGTTAACTGACAAAATTTAAATATATAAGATAAAACTAAAACAAAAGTGCTCTTTCCTGAATATGAGGCTACCCTGGAGCTTGGGGAAGCAGCCCTGTGCTGGCACTGCGATGGGCCAGGCTGGGCTTCTTGCCTCTCACCTGTCTGGTACCTGCAGGCTCCCTCCCTGCAGGTACCACATGTCAGGGCCTCCTGATATCAGGGCCCCTTCCCCAGGCCAGACTGTACCTGGTCTGCAATTGCCTCTCCCTCCCCAGGCCCTCCTCGCAGCTGGGAAGCTGATAAGCTGCACTAAGGTGATAATAGATGATAATAAGTTCATGTGTTACCCCTCTTTGGTAACATTTGCATTTTTACAGGGTCTTTCTGAAGAAAAATCACTTAACAACAACATGACTGGAATGGGAGAATCATAGCACCTGCATCTGGCCAGCCTTAGGAATTATATTTGTGACAAGAGGGGTTTTGATTCCTCAAATCACAGCACTGTTTCCGGGAAGAGAGTGAGAACAAGAGGCTTCTTAGGGGGCTTCTGGGCAAAAGGCCCTGAGATACAGGCCTAGGACAAAGTGACTGTCACCTTAGGGAGAAGGAAGAGACACCCTTCCCCCATCCAGACACAAATTCCCCAAAATAGAAAAGGGGTGGGACAGAGGAAAAGAGAACGACATTTCTGGGCCGCCCCTGCACACTGGAGGCTGGCAAATGCTCCCTAGCAGAGACTGCTTCCAGGAGTAACATTGCATCAAACAGACTGTTTCCATGGGGCTGACTGCCAGCTGACTGCTGGTGGGGTAAGGGGTCGGTGGAGCGGGAGGGGAGGTGGTGCAGACACGGGCTGCAGGATTGCAGAGTTGCCTGCATCCTGGGAGCCCCCTCTGAGCCACAGTAGCTTCTCAAAGGTCATGGATGTTCTTCCTTAGGCCTAGCCACATTGCAGAGTCACTGGGACCACTGTCCCAATCTCCCTGGAGCAGGCCACACTGCCTTCTGCATTAGGGCTGGACTGGCTAGAAACGAGGCATTTGTGCATGGATGCTGCATCTTGGCCTGGACCCTGCCAACCTCCTCTTGCCTCTTTGCAAGACCTGCCATCTTGCTCCTCAATGGTATTCCCAGTTAAAGCGAAACTCTCCTCCCACTTCTCTCCCATGGCTCTGCCTCACTCCCAGGGAGAACCCAAGGTTCCTGGGGCTCAGACATGACCCTGACTAACCTCAGGCCTCCCACCCTGTGTACTCTCCTTTCTGGGGGATTCAAAACAAGCAGCTGCCCACAGCAGAGTGGCCCCTGTTGCCAAGCATTTGGCTGGCATGAACAGAGCACAGGCCTGGTTGCATCTCAAAATAAATTTCACTTCCGTAAAATAATTCTGAGAGCTGCCGGCTGGCCACGTTGGCAGGGACAGCAGGGAGCCCGACTCCCTGGCAGGACTTGCCAGGCTGCTGCTGCAGGACCATCCTGTGCCCACCGATCTTGGGGCCATCGGTCCCCCAGGCAGGAGGTTAAGCACTTCCAATGCAGATGCCTCCTCCAGAGGCCAGGCCATCCGGGTTACCTGTATACCTATACTAGCCTCACAGGTTCAGCACAAGTGGACTCACTTGCCTCTTCTCCAGATTCTGAGAGAGTCCTATGATGGGGAAACTGGAAGCTGAGCTCCCCTGAGGACCCTGAATACATACCGAGCATGCACAGAAAATGCACACAGCAGGCACCACATCCTAGACTTTCCCTTCTGCCATCTTGACGCATGAACTTCTCTTGGGCAAGGTCCATGCTTTCTATATGAGCTGCACCATGCCAAGCAGAGGAGGGATCAAGTTTGGTCCAGGTGCTTCCAGTGTGGGGAAACTGACGCCAGTGGGTAAAAGTTATAGGTAAGAGGACTTCAGCTCTGTTGAAAGAACTTTCAAACAGGCAACCCTATCTAAAAATAATGGGCTATCTTGGGAGCTAATGAGATCACTGTCCCTAGAGGTATTCAAGTAGAGGCTCAAAAGCCACCTGCAAGAAATAGAATAGTGGGCAAATGCTAGCGGATGGTGGGTGAGTTGACTTCTAATGGTTGTTTAAAGACATAGGGCATGTTAAGAGCTTCTGATTGGAGGAAAGAATATTGATTGAGAATTGCTACCCCACTTAGAATCACCACATCACATGGGGAGGGATGGAAAGGTAAATTAACATTTATTGAAAATCCATTATGTCCTGGGCACATTATCTTTAATCTTCACAAGTGTATGAGGCAGGGTTTATTATTCCCATTTTATAGTGAGAAAAACAGATTTCAGAGAGGCTAAAAACCTTGCCCCAAATCACACTGTGTAAACAGGCAACACAGCAGTAAGGGGTCAGGTCTAGTGGCCATCCCGCTACATGACACCCCACTTCCTCCGAAGAAGTTAACATTGCGTCCCCTCTACACCGCCTTCCTGGAGCCACAGCCTCCTCTTTCTTCCGTGGAGAGTGGATTGTACACTGGCCAGTTTGACCCACTGAAGCAGCCTCATCAGGCAGGATCTTGGGGTGGGGGGCAGGCTCCCACAATTAAGGAAGTGCCCTCATTCAGGCAAGCAGGGCACGTGAGGCCTTTGCAGGGTTGATGAAAGCCTGTGTACTTTTCACTATTGCTGCTGCAGCGAGAGGCGTGATGTCAGGTGTCAGGGAAGCTGCCACTTTGGCAGTTTACAGGCAAATTGCAGTATTGTTTACAGCAGCCCAAGCATCCCTAGGGGGAACTGAGACCCTGCAATGCGTCAGCTTCCCTAGCAGGAAATTGCCGGGGTGGCCAGTGATGTGGGGCTGTGTTTGGTTCTGGGAGAGGAGGACCAGCACAGTCTAGGGGGAGAGAGGTCAGAGGAGGAGCAAGGGGTCAGCAGTCCATGCTGCTGGTGGGATACTTTACTGGTTTAAGTCACTCCTGGTGGCATCCTGACTTTGTGCAGTCAACAGAACTCCTGCCGGAGTGATCTAAACTCTTCCTTTACTTGAGCTTGCTCTCTCTCTCCATCTACTTTAACCCCATTGGGAAACTGAGGCAAGCCAGAGCTGAGAAAGACACAAGTGTTAGCTCTGGACTGTGTAGGCCCAAGTCACGTGGAAGCTACTACTTATGGATCTCTTCACTCCCTGCTTCATTGAAAGAAGTCCAAGGTGGCAAAGAGAGAGTCCAATCATTCTCAGGAGGCGCAGAGAAGGAGCCAGACTTGTTGGGCAGTGGGGCAGAGACTGGGGAAGCCTGCTGGAGCCCAGCCATGAGACCTGGCTTCTCTAGCCCCACCTTGGTTTACTTTCATACCCAGGATTGCTAAGACCTTCACTGCAGGGAAACTACCCAGGGACTGTCCCTTCGGTACTTCCCAACTCCTCTCTAGACCTTCTCCTGCAGTGTCCTCAGGCTTCCTACCTGTTGGGCCACCTCTCTGTGGGTCTCTCTCTCTCAGCACTCCTGGCCCAGCCTCACTATGATCACTCTTCGTGGAAGATAGAGCTGGAGATCCCAAAGCATTGGGCATCGAGCCTGAACAAGGAATTCACTCATTTTATCGGATGCTCAGAATCAGAGCCCTTGGAGTTTGCTGCTTAGGAGATGGTTAACATCCAGCCAGTCCAAGTCAGGGCCTAACAAGGGCTCAGAGCAGTGACCTAGCAGCGAAGGAGCTAGGTTCCTGAGGGAAGGTGCTGACAGCAAGCAGCCTTTCATCTGCCCAACAGCTGCTCCTTCTGCTCCCTTGAAGTGTCCTGAAATGGGACCTGGACCCTGAGGCTCTGGCCAAGGCAGGTACTGCAGTATTTCCAAGTGAAATCCTGTCCTGTGGACAGGAAATGTACCCATTCACCTGCTAAACTTGTCAGCCCGAAACTAAGCTTCCTGTGTGCATTTCCACCCAGCAGGGACAAGGCAGGGGGGTGAGCAAGCTGGTTGGAAGTAGGGACATGAATTCATAATCAGGATTTACCAGATCCTCTTAGAGGGAGTCAGCATTTATGTGGCGATGAGATTATTTACAGAGCTATGAGCGATAGCAATAGCTGGTCAAAGGGACATGAAAAGCAAGAGAAGGGAGCAGAGGGGTGGAAACCTCCAGAAGCCTTGCTGTTCTTGGAGCCAACAGACAAATGATTTTTAGACCACAGCAGACGTCACAACTGAATTCATGCATCCTTCAGGAACTACTAGCGCCATATATTAGCTCTGAATCTCACAGTTTGAATTGAGATAATGGTTTCTAGAGTAAGAGAAATAAGATTTGGTTTTTGTTTGTAGATGAAGATTTTTGTTTCTTCCTTCCCCCATGTGAAAATCAGATGATACTGAAAATTCAAGCCCCTCAAAACAGAAGGAAAAAAGCAGAGTCTGCTGGTGGCCCTGGCCTGCCAGAGCTGCAGAAGCAGAAATCAAAGTGTGGCTACAGATCCAAAGAGATGTGGGGCCCCCAGTCACAGGGTGGTTGCATCAGGCCCAGAGTGGGGGCCTCAGAGAGTTCAGTACCCCCTACCTCCTCCTGCCCCTAGTCCAGCCACCTCCCTGGCCTGGGCCCTAGTGTCTTACTTGTTTTCAGGGCAAACTTGCATAGGTCCCAAGTGGTCAGGGCCAGCAGAATGGGGAGTATAGGAAGAAAGTGCACTTTGCTGTTTATCAGCTAAGCGCTGGTGTCTGAAAGCCTCAAACTGAAGGCATCAATAATTCAGACATTCATATGCTGGAGAGTATTTCCCCTTTTGTCACATTTCTGGCCAATTGATTTCCCCTGGCCACAAACTTGCTGCTTTTAGAACATCATTAATACCAAATCGACTCTGGTAGGATCTGCCCTGGGATGGGGCATTGGCTGGGGAAGGTCCCTGACCTTGTTTCCCCTGAGACAAGGGGCTGTGGTCAGTCCCAGCAGCACGAGGACTGGGAGTCTCCCTTCCCGTTGCCTTGGCGACAGAGGGACCAGGGAGCAGAGAGACAAGCGGTCTGCTCTACTCTTCCCTAGTCCATTGCCTATCCCTTGGATAGGGTTACTGGGAGAAAGAGACGGAAGCGGCTTGGAGTCTAGAACGAGAACACAGGGTCCGAACTCCTCTCTAGGCTCCTCCTTACCTCCATCCTCTCCACCAGGTCCTATTTCTGGAGGCTTCTAAGTCTGAGTACCAGACTCCGCATGAGGTGAATACCATTCAGGGGTCTAGAATTAGCCAAATAGCTGGCAGCTCACAATGCCACCCGGGGCTCTTGCCTCAGACCCCTGCACCTCATCAGGAAAACCAGAGGGCCTGCCTGCTCAGGCCACCGAGAGCAGTGAAGTGATGCCAGCCTTCCTTCTCTGAGACCCTCAATGGCACCCTCAGTGCCAGCAGGGCCAAGTGGTCTCTCTTTCTTCTCTAGTGCTTCACACACACATACACACAGACACTCTACCCCTACAGCTCCTGGCTCTCAAGGCATGGCCTCTGATGGATGCTCTGTCACAAAATGACAAAGAAAATATTCTTACAAATCATACACAGTGAGTAAAGTAAAGCCACTGCCTTGGGACTCCATACAGAGTCCCAGAGAAATGGATTTATACAGAGGCCCAAAGAAATGAGTCTCTAGTGGTGGGGCTTTAGGCAACTTGGGAGAATGGCTACGTGGGGCTTTTCTCCTGGTGAGAGGTCCCTGAAATCAGACAAGATGGCTAGAGCCCATTTTTACCTACCTAAGGTTTGTCCCAATTAAAACTCTCCATCTCTCAATGTGCTGAGCAGAAGTCAATAGAAGCGAGTAGAAAATCCTGCCCTGGCAGTGCCCCCTGTTGGGGAAAGGAGACAGGTCCCTTCCTCCACTCTTAGGGTCACCTCCAAGGTGTGAATGCCAAGAAGCCTCTTCTCCCTCCTGCACACCGCTCACACCCATGGAGCATCCTCCGGTCCATTCAGCTCTGGCAAGCCAGAGCTCCCGCAAGAATCCCTATTACAGGGAGGCTGTGATCAAAACAGGGGTGAACAGTTTAACATTTCTGCTCCTATCCCCAGAGTGGCAAGCACTAACATCAGCCAAGACCAGGCCTCCCAGCGGGCTCAGCTCTGCTGATCACACGGCAGAGGCCTCTCTGCTTCCGCCCAGCCCCATGGCTTATATCCCTGGAAATCTCTTGGTTGGCCTGATATTGATTTGGCTTTGAAAAGGAGTCAGTAAGAAATACACACACCACAGGCCTGAAATAGAATCTGCCCTTTGCAGTTGTAGCAAGTACTATTCCACTTGCTGGTTCCAATTTGACCATGGCTACTCCAGGACAGGGCTCCCAGGGTCCAGAGATGCTACTGTAGCCAGTCTTCACCTTACAAGACCACAGGGGCCCAGTGACAGTGGCAGCTTGTCATGGTATTTTATGGGCAGGATAAATATTTGTGTTATATTCACATGCACAGCATGGAGCCTGAGACCACTTTATGGCCAAGCCTGGAGAGATTGGAGGGTTGTGCTGAGCCAGTTACAGGGAAACGTACTTTCCCAGTGGCTTTCCAAGAAAATAGTTTGGGCTTGAGGATTAAGGAAGTTATGGGTCTGGATGGGCAGAGGCTGAACCCATAGATCTCCCCAGTCCAGCATCCCCTCCCAAATGGGTTGACCCCATGCACCTCAGGATACACAGCTTGTGCTAGACCATGCTTCCCTCCAAGCCCCCAGGGACTGCCTTATCCTTGAATGGATATTAGAGCTGCAGAGGACTTGATAGCTTATCTAGTCTAGGTGGAGCAGAGGCTGGAGAGGTTGACTATTTGGCTTAAGATCACCTAGCTGATAGTGATTTTTTCCATGGATCTCTTCCTACTTGGAATCTTCAAGAAAACCTTCTTCTTATAAACTTCAGACTTTTTTTTCTGCATTTCTAGAAGGGATCAGACCTGGAGGGATGTCCTGCCTTGGGCAGAAGAGTATGGATGGTGACATTTTTATCCACATCCTACATTCCCTGATCTATATTTCCATATTTTTCCACCCTTTCCCCTAGAAAGAAACTGACTTTTATTAAGCACCTAACATAAACCAAGTTGTTTTCAATTTACAGCAACTCTATGAAGCAGAGGTTATTATTCCCATTGCAAGTTGTAACCACTGTGCTGAATAAACAGGACCCACGAGATATATTCAAAAGGCAAATTTGTGTTTGTTTGCCACTATCCCTTTAAACTGGTTCTATGGCTAGTCCTTTTCCTTGACACTGGGTAAAATCTCTGACTTTTCTGCTCACTCTTAGAGACTAGAAGTCACTTTACATGACCAACATAGTATCTAGATTTAATAACATGAAGTGCCCAGTTCAATAGAATAGTCAACACATCAGTCTTTATACAAAGATGTATTAATCAGGCTATTACAAGTTTCTGCTCCACTAACAAACAACCCTAAAAGTTCAATGATTCACACACAAGTTTTACTTTTCACTTCTTCAGAGTCCACTGGAGGTCAGGAGACTCTCCCACACAGCTGTCCTCCATGTGGTGACTCTCACTTTGTCTTGTGGTTCCATGTTGTGAAGGGAAAGAGAGAGCCTGGAGAATCATACAGGGGCTTTTCCGTGCTCAGTGAAATGTGACCCACACCACTTCCAACTAATCATATTGTTCCACCGAACTTCAGGGAAGGATGAAAAGTGAAGCGAAACCAGTTAATATGTGACCTTGCCTGTCAGTAAAAATAACTCTTCACCCACTCCTGCCTCAACTTTAGTGGGTTCCTGCCACAGGAGAGGAGAGGGTGCCATGAGCTTCTTCCTTCTTTCTCAAAGACCTTCTCTCTGCTCAATTGCTTCTGACTCTCTGGCATTGAGTGATGAGAAGAAGGAGAGGTAAGAACAGGGAAATTTTCTGACAGGTACGATAGCAAAATAACTTCAAGAGCTCTGAGTCTAGAAGATGTCTAAAGCCTCCTTCCCTCCCATGGGTGCTCTCAAGGCTTGTCAGAGGCCTTGGGAACAATAGACAGCATCTGCCATGACGCAGGCTCTATGTGGCCTTCCCACTGGCCACCCCTCCCCAGGCCCTGGTTTTCAGATGGTCCACTTCATACAGATTCTCTCTGTGGGATTTCCACTGACTCTCCCTTGGACAAGGCTTAAAATTATTTTGGGCCAGTTCTCTCCCCCTTGAGGGCCTACAGGGGCCATAGAAACATTCTTGCCTCTGTTGCCCTGACAAACCCCAGTCCCAATACAGCAACAATCCTCCTTAGCTTCTCAACAACAGCAGCTGGCTTTCAGGCCATGTTGCCTCTGAAGTTTCATGGGCAGGAGTCAGACACCAGCCTCCTGGGTCCCCCTACTGGAGGGGAAAATATGAAGCTCCCTGAGTGATGCTTTCTTGTGACTTGAGGTGCAGGAAAATTTTTCCACCCTTTCCTTTTTATGGAGAAGGGAGCCACCAAGCAGGGCTCACCTCAGAGACATTCTCTTTTAAAACCCTCTCTTGATTTCCAACAATTTGACATTATAGGATTCCCATATTATATATGAAGGATTTTGAGAGTTGTGATAATGGATTTCCAGATAATTCTTTTGTAAATTCTGCATGCAGTCTAGCATGCCCCAGTCATTTTAACCTGCTGTGACACAAATGATGGATGCTCAACCCAACTCAGGTTGAAGAAAACTGGAGGCCTTATTGCAAGTACATTGAGGTATCTCATGGAACCCAAAAGCTTGAATTCAACTGGGGTTTAGGACTTACTATAACCAAGGGCTCAAATTCGTCCAGGAGTTTCTCTTCTTTTATATTACTACTCTACTACTACTACTTCTTCTTGGTTTACTACTTCTTTCTTACTACTACTTCTTTCTTGGTTTCTGTTTCACCTCTTCCCTCTCTCCGCAAAATGACTTATTCCCTGACTTCTCTGGTCTAGTCATGGGAAACATCGCTGTTAGGAGTTCCCAAAATACCCATCTTATACACACACACACATATACACAAAGAGACTTTCCATTCTCTCAGGCCCAAGACCAAAACTCCTGGAGAAGGAGACACACAGGATCAGCTTGGTTTCTCCTTGATTTTTTTTAAAAGATTTTATTTATTCATGAGAGACACACACACACACACACAGAGAGAGAGAGAGAGAGAGAGAGAGAGGCAGAGACATAGGCAGAGAGAAAAGCAGGCTGACTGAAAGGTGCTTGATGTGGGACTCGATCCCACAACCCTAGGATCATGCTCTGGACCGAAGGCAGACGCTCAACCACTGAGCTACCTAGGGGTCCCTGTTTTGCCTTGATTTATTAGCTGTTTTGGAGCAGGGACTCATTATAACATGGCAGCTGCCCCTGCAGCCCTGGATGGTGTGTGAGTCGGAAAATCTCAGAAAGTGGCAGTTGCTAGGAGCCCCTAGACACTCTTTAAGCTGTTGAGTTACTTGGACTTGCACTAATGTGCCTGGTGGTTCAGTAGGATTGGAAGGTGGTGATACGGTTCTGGTTTGTGCAAAAGTCCACAGACAACAGGCCGTCTTGAGGAGTTTCTCTCTATTACCTCTTCCACCAATAAAGACTTCTTTTCCATCAGAAGGAAAGCATTTATCCCATACTGCCTTGAATTGTGAGATATCTGCCCAAAAATGTTATCTTTCATACAAGATTTCAAATACCTAAGGTCTGGGGCTATGTTATTGTCATATCCGTGTACAGCAAATCATCCCAGCACTGCCTTATGTGCAACATTAATTAATTACATTTAGTGAATGTATGAACAAATGAATGAATGATTCTAGAGAATGTGAACCCATTAAAAACTTAACTGAGGATAACTAAGGGAAAGTATTCATGGACCTTGAATAAAATTCCTTGCTTCCCTCCCAGAAAATCTGGGTTTCATATACAAATAAGATAAAAGTTTAAAATAAGGTCTAGCACAATGTTTTGCAAACAGAAGATACACGAGGGACCCGACTCCATATTGGTCTGGCATCATCTCCATGTCCTGGGCCACCTAGACTTCCACTACCACATCTTCCCAGCTGACCTATATTCATTGTAGTCACTCAGGTACTGGGATTTGCCCAGAGGGGTATCACCAGGGCTGTTTGCTCAAAGGACTCCATTTTTCCATTTTGTTTTCAAAGGAGTTAGAATTCAGAGAGGACTTCCCCACAGCAAGGGAAGTGGGATGCTGGAATGAGAACAATGAAATCACCTTGACCTTAGGTGACTTCACTTACCTTGACTTACCCTGACTATCTGAAGAGAAGAAGTATACTGGGGTTGAGTACCAGATACTTCTGTAGAAATATGGAGCCAAGTCTAGAGAGAGGTCAGCGGGAGGAGTCTGGTGAGGCTGAAACTGGTTCTGAATCAGCCATTAGAAGGAAGCCCAAACTAGGAAAGCATATCGTTATTTAAAACTCCCTTTAAGACTCTACGATGGGGAGTGTGCTAATTTCAGGAAGTGACTGAGTAGTTGTAAGTACCCAAAATTAATTGATGGTTTTAAAGAAGAAATAGAGTGTAGGTAGCACTGTGTCATAAACCCATCGTTGGAGAAGAGGAACACTATTAATTCTCATGATTCCTCATACCACAGGACAGAAAAGTAATAGTTCAAGTTGTGTATGATGAAATCTAATGCTGTGGCATAATTTTTTCTCATCGATTGGTTCCCAGCCCATCTCCGGTGATTTATAGGAATAACGGGGAGGGAGTACTCACTGCAAGATGGCCAGGGCTGGGGAGGTTTATGTGCGATACTGGTTTCCAGAGTTAATAGATTTTCAATTATGGCCTATGGAATAGTATTATGTTCCTGGAGTCAGCAAACCTGATTCGCATCCTAGCTCACCAGATCCCACCTACTACTCCAAAATAGACATATGAGCAAGATGGAAAAAGTTCCTACCCCAGTCAATATTCTGGGATATGTATGGCTGGAGGGAGCCTAAGTCCCATATTCCATCAATAGAAACGTAATGGCCCCAAACTACTCATTCCTTCATCCCTGAGGCTGAAAATCTGGAAAAGATGTGCCACATAGAACCAGAATTACACCTGCTTCACCCAGAGTAATGTGGTAGCCCAGCAGAGATTTGATCCAAGAAGAGAGTCTAGAGTAGGAGACAGGAGATCACAACAGAAGTCATGGCTGAGAGTCTGGCCAGGAAAGAAACAGTCAAAGAGGTCTTCAAGGTCAGGAACCAGAAAAATAAGAAGGCATCAACATTTGATAATGAACTCCCTGGTTTAGGCCACAACCACTTCATCATCATTGTACCTTTAGCCTCTGGCACATTGTTTGACAATAGCCCAATTTTCTTTCCCCTCATTCTCTCCCACCACAGTGTTGTTAGACCTCATCTAGGTCTCCAGTTCTTCTTCTTCTTCTTCTTTTTTTTTTTTTAATAATAAATTTATTTTTTATTGGTGTTCAATTTGCCAACATACAGAATAACACCCAGTGCTTCAAATGCAACCTATGTACCTGTCTCCTCTGCTGGACCCTAAGCTCTCTGAAGTCAGGGCTATGTCCTGTTCCTCTCTATGTTCCCAGCTCTTGTCACAGAGCAGGTCCCAGACAGTTGTGCAGAAGAGATTCATGAAAAATGAATGAGTAAAGTGGCTGCCCCTGCATACCTGGCAGGTTGTTCCCCATAGCTTCTTAAAGATATTTTTAGTAAATGACACAGTTTCCCCTCAAGAGCATCTGGACAGAAATCAAAAGATCGGATTTCGAATTCTGGCTCTATCCCCAGTTACCTGTGTGGTCTTGGACAAGTCCGTTGACTTTTCCCTGAATCTCAGCTTCCTTTTGTCCTTCCCACCCCCCACCCCCAAATTGTTAATGGGAATCAAATGAAATCATGAATGTGAGAGTGATTTTAAAATGAAAAGAGCTCTATAGTTCTATAAGAATCATTACGAAATACCCATGAGTTTCCTATCCCTCAGAATGTACTGACTCCTCAGATCCGTACCCTTCTTTATGGAGGAAAAGCTGTGAAGATATTGAGGGAATCAAGTTCCCAAAAGCCAGAGATGAAGCATCAGGTCCTGAGATCAACACAACCTGCTTCTTTCAGCCTTGCATATTCCTTCATTTACCAAACATTCATTGATTTTTCTACTATTCTCAGTTACTCAGTATGACACAGGCTTCACCTTTATGGAGTTCAATCTTTCAGTGGGAGCAGATGAGTAAATGACTAATTGTAAGCAGTGTGATAAAAGCAAAATAGGAGTAAGTGCTGGATGCTAAAGGTGGAGGAACCCCTCATTCTCTCTAAGGAGAGAGGAACACAGAGAGTCCTAAGAGAAGCGGCCTACGCTCCCCTCAGCGACACAGGATCAGCTTTCCTGCGGACACAGTGATTAGGCCAGGTTCTGGAGGAAACAGGTGTATAGAGGAAGAATCAAACACAACTGGACATTGAGATCCTTTCCTTAACTCCTCCCCAGACTCCTTGCCCAGCGACCTGGACACAGCTACAAAAGTTCCAGGTGTGGGATCCCTGGGTGGCTCAGCAATTTAGCACTTGCCTTCAGCTCAGGGCATGATCCTAGAGTCCTGGTATCAAGTCCCACATCTGGCTCCCTGCATGGAGCCTGCTTCTACCTCTGCCTGTGTCTCTGCCTCTCTCTCTCTCTCTCTCTCTCTCTCTGTGTGTGTCTCATGAATAAACAAATAAAATATTAAAAAAAAAAAAAAGTTCCAGGTGTGTGCACAATTATTCCTCCCAACCATCCTTTGAGGTAAAAGGCCACTGCTTGCCTCTCTGAATTATAGCCAGAACTCTAAGGCCAAATCCTGCATTCTTTACACCACGTCACACTGCCCATTATACCTGGAAAAAATGTCACACCAGACCCTAAGGAGGAGGGTAAAGGCTTCCCAAAGCATCTGTAATTGGCTTCAGAGTTTTAGTGTAGAGTTACTGTCCAGGTGACCAGCTTGCCTCCAATCAGAATCCTTATGCCAGTGGTTCCCTGCAGTGCAGGCCAAAGTGATTTATACCTCATTATGTCAGATTCCCTAGCCTCATGCGACACAAACTAAATGCTATCTGCACAGGAGCAGCACAGAGGCACTGCATTTCCACCTGGCCAGGCAGCCTGGGGATGACAGAGAAAGTCAAAATTACTCCTAGTGATGACAACTTGACAAAGCAAGTGGACCCAGAGAATTTGCTGCATAGCAGACAGCCTGTCCTCTCCATCTCAAGGGGCTTGGGTCTTCCTCCCTGGATTTTGGGGGCCTCTAAGCCACCCCAAGCATGGCACATTCACCCCACTTCTTCCTGGACAGCAGATCCTGAGGAAGACACAGACCCAATCATCTTACTGCCACAGGGTTCCACAGCATAGTTTAAACAAACAGTTGGGGCATTTTTAGTAACCCATGGATAGAAGAGATCAGGGCTTCAGATCTAACCTCTTCCCTTACTCTTATCCTGACCCCTGACATGGGTGTCTCTGTCTCTCTCCTCAAGTGTGCATGGATGTTGAGGGGGCGCAGTTCAAGGTGGAGGGTTAGGAATATGCAGATATAATTTCTGAGAGCAGAGTTAGCATTTTCAATTACTTTCTACTCATTTCCCCCCCCCCCACACACACACACCTTTTATACTTGTAACTATGAAAACTTCTAGTAAATGTCCATTTAGACACACAAGGGGAACAATTTGGGTAACAAAAGATAGTAAATTTTCATTGGCCCCACGCTGTTTCCTGTTATGCCTTTCCCTAACCACTGGCTTCCCAGTTTACATTCACAGCTTCCCATTCATAGCTTAGTTTAGAAGAAGCCACATTATCAAAATCCACTGTGAACCCACCATCTTAGAGTCCTCTCAGTGTATGTGACTATGTCTGGATTGAGAGAGGGATGTCCCTATTGGCAGGTGAGCCACCAGATGATACCTCAAGAACACCCAAGGGGACAACTTTCTAGAATTCTGGGAGGTTTGAAGTGTGAAAGTAAACACACTTCTTTTTCATCCCCAGTAAGAGGAGGAAGTAATTTCACCCCCCAGTAAGACAGGAAGTAATTGTGCTGTAATAGTGACCTCCACAAAGCTTAGAATCAGGGAGTTCATGCATTTGAATATTACCTTGCTTCTCACAAATAACATACCCCAGGGGATAGGGCATGGGGTCTCCAAGCTTCAGCATAAACATGATACATTTTCCTCTCTTACCAGCTTTGCTGGATGGCACCTGATTCAGAACATTATTTTTATATCCAAGTATCTATTATGAGGAAAATGCAAAACTCCCAAGCGCTTTTGCAATACTCCACGAGGTTAAGAGGAATTTTGTGCCTGGAGAAGTCAGCTCCAGACTACAGATACCCTTTCTTTTTCTTTTTTTTTTTTTTTTTCTTTTTTTTTTTTAAAGATACCCTTTCATTCTCCAGTAGGACTGTTCCACTAGGAGGTTGACAGGTTCTGTCCAGCAGTTCCTACCATCATGGAGCCTGACATTTGGTATTAGGGTTAATCTTTTCCAAGGATCCGTTGGAACCATTCCTCCGCATCTTGGCATACCTAACTTTGAGCCATTTCTAAGATGATTCTGGTCCAGAATGCT
Organism: Vulpes vulpes; assembly: GCF_048418805.1. Lineage (NCBI taxonomy): Eukaryota > Metazoa > Chordata > Mammalia > Carnivora > Canidae > Vulpes > Vulpes vulpes. Next base: position 121,506,724 of record NC_132791.1, on the reverse strand, counting down.
GAAGAGGAGCTTGACATCACCTGAGCCCTGAAGCTCCCCTTTCCTTGCCTGCACTGACCCCAAGATACTCTCAAAGACACCTCACCAAGCTTGCAACTCAAAGGCTGAGTTCTGAGAGATGGCATTGCCCCAAATGCTAGAATGTCACCCACTAACTTGGGAAAACCCAATCATACTCATTTGAAGGGGCTCAGCATGGAGCCAAGAACAGAATCAATATTCATTTTCTTTCCACTGAAAAGAAATGACAAAGGAAGTTGTCCAACAGGGCAGCTTTTCAACTTGAGCAACACTGATTTATCGGATATTTGACAGGTGGACCTGAATTCCCAGACCTGACTTCCTCCCCCATGCCCTCCCTTGTCCTTCTTATCCCCCACACTCTTGGCACAGGAGACTGTGAGTTATCCCTGCAGATATTTCCAAAATGTCTCGACCTGGGCCTAGGTTGAGGCTGAGTTGAAGTTTCTGACTCTCAGGACAGATTGAGGCCCACGGCCAAACTCTCTGGATCAGGGTCAAATCTGAGGCAAGAATGTCTCATGCCTGCTCCATGTTCTCTGTAGTACAACGAGAAAAAGAAAAGCCAGAAAAACCACCCTACTCTCAATAAAAACCTCAGGTGGAAATTTTTGGGTCAAGTCTAACATGGCAGTAGACATAGTATCAATGCAAATCTGGGCTCAAAACAAGGTACTTTTTCACTTGTGTGTTTCACATGGTTCCTTCCCTTTTCACTTCTTATGTGCAGAGGGAAAGGGCTCTCCATTCACCCGCATAAGGCACATGAAGGGGCTGAGAACATGCCACTCCAAAATATGCCATTTTAGCATGTTGATTATTTTGAGCTGAAGGCGCTTGAGAGACAGCAGGTGCAGAAAGGGCTCTGACCTCCCTCCTTCTACCTAAAAGCAAGACACAACATTTCCCCTGAGAAAGTGCCTCCTCACACCAGGAAGAGAAGAACATTATCACCAGAGACTGGGGGGTTGATGCCACAATGGATCTGCACGAACAGACTTACAAAGTAACCTTGATCTTCCATTAGTTTCCCCACATATCTTGTAGTCTCCGTCCCACAGCTTATCACCTCTAGAAGCTTAAATTCCTTTTCCTCTATCTTGTCACTTCTCCACTAATGGATGGTTCTTCATTAAGAAGACACATAAGCTCTGGGTCCCAACCACTTCTTTGTGTCTTCATTTTTCCTACAAAATATTAAAATTTTTCCTATAAATAGTAAAGATATTAAATAAAATGCATATGCTTTGCTCCTATTAATCTGCCTTATGTCAGCTTAAACCTCAGGCCAGCCACAGAACCTAGGAGAGTACTAGAAACAAGTATTTCCTCCTCCACAAATGTCTGGATCCTTCTAGAACAAGATTTAACCACCCAGGTGCTCCATGTTCCTTTTTGCATCCAGGAAGCTGAGGCATACCTATACCCTTTGTCCCATGGCTGGTCACCTGTGTCCACAGGAAGGCCAGCTCAGTGTATTGCTTTTCCTCTCTGCAGGCCAGGGCAAGTGGGATTTGTGTCTGGGATTCAGTTTTGGGATTTGGCTTAAGCCACCGTATACAATTGGTTCCTGCCACCACCATGCTGTTGAATAAAGTGGCACTTCTCTTCCCATTTGGCGATTGTTCTTTGTGCACATGCCCCATCGGTCAGCTCCCTAGAGGGGAGGAAGTGAGTGACGCCCCAGACCCTAACAATGATCATCACTCACAGGAGAACCTGGACAGAACGATAGAGATCACACAAAGCTTCCACACTCACACTTGATGTGTGATACCCCACAACTGTGGCAAGGTCTATTTGGTTAGTATTCACATTTATCAAACATGGAATCTCAATGCTCAGAGATTCAAAGTCAACTGATAATGACCAGAGCAGCTCGTCAATGGCAGAGCAAGGCTTGGGGTCCAGGCTCTGGAAGCAGGATATACAGTGGAAAGGATGTAGGCTTTGGAGTCAGGCATACCATTATTTGAGTACCAGCTCCCCAGCTTCATTGCCTTCTGATTCATTCTGTGTGTATGTAGGGGGTGTCGGGAGGGTCACCCTGACCTTGTCCCTCAGCTCCCACCAGGCTTCTCTTTTCCTTCTGCTGCTGCTGCCCACAGACCCTCCCCTCCCTGCAGTGCCAGCCTCATTTCTCCCAAGAACCTTCTCTCTGGATCAGAGGATGAATTTAGGATCAGCCCAAGGGAGAGAAGCTTTACAGGAATACCCATCTGGTCCCCATGAAGAGATGGGGAGGGGATGGGGGGCTGTATGGGTGTGGGTGTGGGATCCTCCCCCTTAGCCCCTTCAGTGGGGACCCTTTCCCCTTCCCCAGTCTCCATTGTTAGGCAAACAAAGTCCTTGGTTATTGGGTGGATTGCATGCAAATTGAATTAAGTCTCCATCTGTTAGTTTATTCATTGCCGAGTTTTGTTTTGTTTTGTTTTTTTTCTTTTTTTCCTTTTTGGACTCTCCACGTTTCATACTTGCTAATGAGCAGATCAAATAGCATCAGGGGCTGTGGGCAGGAGGCTGCTCTGCTCTGCTGGGAGCCCCAGTGTGCTCTCTGACACCTCCCAGAGATATTCCTCCCCTCCTGTCCTCCCTTTGGATTCCTGCTGCCTCAGCCCTCCTAGGAAAAGTGCCCAAGCTGTTGATTCAAAATAGATATTCATTTGCATGGAATTAGCATGTTGCTCTTTTAAAGTTCAATTCCACCAACAGGCCACCATCCCAGGTCCTCAGTCTAGGATGCAGTAGGGGTGTTGGCTTGGGGGAGGGATGTGGAGCATATAGTGCAGCTGGTCCATCAGGACGGTGGGCTCTAGAGTGCAAATCCTCGGTGGCAGACTCTGAGCTCTTCTGTTGGCTTGCAGGAGGCAGGGAGGCATCTTTGAGGCAGGTGCCTCTGGCCTTCACCCAGCCTCTGTCACAGTGCTAGAAATGCCTGCCATCAGTCTCTGTGGAACATTTGGTGGAGGGGAGAGAGGAGGAAGTAAGAGCCTTGCAGCATCTGTGAAAACACCACAACAATAAGAATAATGAAAATACTAAAGGCACCATTTACTGACCTCCCATTTTAATTCTAACGCCTATCAAAATCTTTAAAGATAAACAAGTATCATATTGTTGGGACTCTTTCAAGGGCAAGTATCTGAAAATATAAGTCTAACAGACTAACAAAAAAGGGGCAGGAAAGGAATGTTGTCTCATATAACTAAAAAATTCAAATCCAGGTCTGTAAGTGTCAGGCCCTTCTAGATTGAACAGCTCAAATGATGTCATCTGGACATGGCCTCTCTTCTTCTCTCCACTCTGCTGTCCCCTGTCTAGAATCACTCTGAGACAGCGCTCCTCATTTTAGTAGCTCCCAGCAGCTCTGGACTGAAGTCAAGGAGGAAATGAAAAACCTTCTTTTACTCCATGATTTGAATTCGGGTCCACCACCAGATTTCTATTGGCATAGATTGAGTCACATGATCCCCTGTGAACCAATCACTGTGGTCAGAGGCACAATGCCTATTAACCTGAGCCACTTGTGACCATCTGGATGGCACCCGTGTGACATCAGTGCCCCCTACCCTTTCAAAATTTCAGATCTGTGTGTCAGGGCAGGGAATTCTCACAAGAAAATTGTGTTCCTGTTACAGAAGAAACCACTGGGTGGCAAAAACAATACATATCCACTGTAGATACCAGAGGAAGAAAAACCTCAGAAGGTCCATCATTTTCCTGGGGTCATATAGCTAGTAAACTGCTGGTATTCAAATCTCGAGTTGATTTTCTCCAAGCCACATGCTGCATGTCATCCTCCTCCCACATTGAGTTTCAAGAGGAAAGGAAGAGGTGTTAGGAGCAGAGAAATGTGTACAACAGAAAAAACTGTGATGACATAATGCAAATGGAGCTTCCCAAATGTCCCTATATACTACAAATACGTCATGGGAGAAGAGGAAACCCATTAATCCATTGGAAAGGACTACTTCGTGATGGAAATCGTTTTATATTCTAGAACAGGAAAGGATCGCAGGAGATTTCAGATCATCTGGGTTGACATGAGCCACCTGGCACATTTCCTTCACATCCCTCCCTTACGTGCCCCTCAGTGGGCAGTACTCTTCTCTGCTTGAAGAGGTGCATGTGTGTGTGTTAATCTATGAGGAAAAAAATAGGGAATTGGCTTTTGCAACCTTCTGTGTTTCTGTTATTGCCTTGGCCACTAATTTCCCATAAATATCCCCAATACTGTTAATGCCAGGTGTGCCTTAGCTGAGTAATTCATAGTGGGAGCTGGTGCTCCTTCAACCCCATCTCTGCCATATTCCTCCATGCATTTCTTGGGGTTCTCTGATGGCAAGCAACAGCAACCTCCTCTGGGTAACTTCAGTTGATGGGTCTGGGGTCATTACAGAACACAGAAAATCTGAGCAAATAAGCTGCAGGAAGGATAGAAAGCAAGACTACTCCAGGGATAGAAGAGCTTAAGAGTTGGCCACTCAGCAGAGCAGGCAAATTAGAGTGGATTTAACCTACTGTTTCTGCTCATCAGGCTTTGCCTCTCTGTGCATGGTTTTGTCTGTCTAGAGAAAGATGACTTTTTCTTTGCTCAAAGGTACCTCATTTCCCTTAACTGTGTGCCTTTTGTAGGTATCACAAAGGCTAGCAGTGGCCCTGGAAGTAATAAACAATCTTCTCAGGTTGCTGTCATCAAAAATACATCAGCTGCATTTCTGACCTTGTAGGATTCTACTCACAGTTCCGATTCTGAGATTGGTTAGCCCCCAGGTCACGGTTACCCTCCAGCCCTAGGTCCAAGTCCTGTGTCGTTGCTTCCTGGGCTCCTCGCTCCCTGTCATGCCCCGGGGTCCTGTCATGCCCCGAAGCACTGTAGCCTGATGCAGCAGGTGCGGGGGGGCGGGGGGGTGAGCAGTAGGACACAGACTTAACCCTTAGCGGGGTTAGCAGGGCTGGGCCCCCAGAAGCTCCTGGTGGCAGAAACCTGGGGTCAGTTTCCACATGGTTTCACCTTCATTCCTTCAGGCGTTGATGGAGCACCTGTAGGCCATCAGTGGGTTTGTCCACCATTCAAAACTATTTGGTGCCACCACAGGGTACGGAGGCTTCACAGGAAAGGAATGTGAACAGATGGCATAAGTTGGGCAATCAGGTGGTGAGGGTGTAGAAAGGACTACTAGAAGGGAGAGAGCAAGTGCTGAGTGGAGGGAGATTTGCATGTTCTCAAAGGCTGCTAGGCAACTGCAATCATCCAGTGGATCAGTGGCGACCCACTGCACTTGAAGAGCTCCTTGTCACCGCTGTGATGGAGGCCAGTGGTGCCCAGAAGGGCAGGTACTTGCCTCCAGGAGGTGCACAAGACACATTGTTGAGAATGTTGGGGGGGAAAATACAGCATCTCTATTGTTATTTAACTTTTCAAATAACTAATAATCATAATTTTAATTAAAATCTATTGTTAATTCTAAATTCATGTAAGTACATTTTATTAAAAGAGAGAGAAAGAGATTGGCTAGCTTGATCTCCTGATGGACATTCTCATGTAGACTTCATAGAATTAGGATTCAGAGGGGTGGAATGGAGGAGAGAGGGCCCCCAAAGGAAAATTGGCATTCTTTATCAAAAGAAGGGACAAAACTGTGGTGTGAACAAAACCATCAGGTGTCCACCTTACCCCCACAAGCAAGTATTGTTCCTTACTTAATATGGTCATGTTACCAAACCCCAGGAGCAATCATGCACATTGAGTTCCAGATGGGTGGTGCCCCCTGGAGCTGTGCAGAGCAGAAGACTTATCTCTTCCCTACATACTTCCTGCCTTACCAGTCTTTCCAAGTAGAACATAATCAGGGTTACAGTTCATATAGTGTCAATCCTTTTCCTGATGGGTCTGGTAGGTCTCTCAGCCCAGCACGATATAGGAGGACCCCAGTTTATGACTCTTCCTGTCTTTTTTTTTTTATCACCCAAGGAAAGGAAGCCTAGGTCTTCAGAAGAAGTTGGCCCCAGGTGGATGATCCCTTCCATCCCCTCTTTTAAGTTCCCCAATCTATGTTCCATATCCCTCCCTCTGAAGAACCCCCTGCCCCACTGAAGGAAGATGTCTGCTCCTCCTTTGTCTCTTGTGTCTTGCAAACTTAGAGACTTTACTTTAATAGAAAGCTAATGAAGGTTTTTCTCTAGTTGTAAGAGAAACTCAACTCAACTTAAAATGTTGAGTACCCTAATTTCAGCTCACTGCTCTAGATTAATTTCCTTACTGGTTATATTAGAAATAAACACTCTAAAGTGAGTGCTATTTTCCCCCTAGTCTGACCTCACCTAAGAAAAGCAGAACTTTCCTTTCTATGTGTCTTTGACCTTGCCTCCTTGCAAAAAAAATTACCTGTGAATTACTGTGCTAAGCAGCTTTTGACCCCTTCCTGAGCCTGGCTTACATTATAAGAGCCATCCCATTAGCCCTGAGTGGCTGTGCCTGAGCCATCTGGGATGGCGGAAACCAGGTACTATTAGATTCCTGCCAATCCTCAAATCTCTTTTCTGATAGAAGCAGGCAGGGGTTGGTCTCAGTTCATCACTACACATTTTTTTTTTATTATTATTTAATTCTGGTCCACCCTGCTCTTGATTCTCCCAACTATTAACCTTGCTATTCATTTCTGTTACCGCCCTTAGCTTGACCTTTAGACTTATTTTATGGCACTGCTTTTGTAGCTGCTCCCTGAGTATCCCTCCACAACTTTCTGCTGTTCTTCTCTTCCACTTGGCCTGCTGCTGCTGGACCAGATATAATTGTGGGGATTTTGTCACATTAGGGAGCTGTCTAGAAGGCAGGGAGAAGTGATGGAAGAAAATGAAACAAAGGACAGGTGTGTTTCCATGAAAGCCAATTTCATGGAAATGTGAGTCTTGCTGAGGGAGAGCCATAGCAGGGAGCCCTGGCCGTTGGTGACCAGATTGATGGTATCACTTGGAATGGGAGAGAACGGCTAGTGCGAGAAGCAGGAAGAGCCATGAAAGTCCATTTCGATGTACCCGGCAGGCCCTGCCTAACCTGGGTCTAACCAGCAATTTGCCCCACATGACAGCAACCTCTATATCCAGGACTCAGCCTCCAGCACAGCGCGGACCCAGCAAGAAGAGCCCTGGGCCGGGTGAGAAAGAGCTGAAATACCAGGCAAGGGTGGACACAGACCAGTCGGTAGACGCCCGTCACTATCACTGCTAGGACCAGCAACTCCGTGTCATTCCAAGCCAGGAGACATAGAGGAGGCATTCTAGAGTTCTGCTGTATGTTCCCAGTATAATCCCACAGGATCTAAGTAAAGGAACTGGAAGGATCTGGATCAAGGAGGATCCATGTGTTAAGTATGGGAATTTGGGCAAGTTACTTACCCCCTTTGAGACTCACTTCCCTTCATCTGCAAAGCGAAGATCATGATGCGACCTACCGCATGCGGTTAGTGTGAGGCTTACATGACGTAACGTGTAGCTCTGTGCATGGTACATAGTAAATGCTCAAAAAAAAGCCCAAAACCGAAAAACACCCTGATCTTTCCTTGGCCTTATTCTTTTCCTCTCTTCCAGCCAATGTATTCCCAAGTGGAGAGGAGGGGATGTGATTAAGGCAGGAAATGAGAAACAAATTAAATCCTTTTAGCATATCTTTAACCTGAAGTTTTTGGTTTTGATCCAAGGAAATGTGAAAAGGGGCTTCTTTGTGATTCTAGCTGGGTTGTTTTTTCTCTTTTTTTTTTTTTTTCCAAGGAGAGAGCATCATAAAGACTGGCAGCAGCAGCTAGAGCAGTGAGCCAGTGAGCCTGGACCAGAGGAATGGGGCTGCCTGCTTCCTGCGGTGGGAACCGGCCACAGAGACAGATCTCATTAATGCTAATGGCCTTTGTGCAGCTAATTAGCACCATATCACACTCAATATTTACCCTTGTGTGCCTACAAAGTTCCACTTTCTCCTTGGGAAGCAAGCTGTTTCTCTACCTGACTCATGGCAAGGAAAGCCCCTGACGCCAAACAACACTTCATCTCTGCCTGGATGTACAGGCTGGAGGATAGAGGTGGGGGCTGCCGCCCAGGGGCCTGGGGAGGAAGTCCAGGGGGAGCTCCTGATTCCCATTCCAATCCTGGGTGGAGCCTCAGGCAGCTGGAGTCCTTGCCCACCGAGGGCGGGCGCTGTTTCCATGATTCACTGGAGCAGCTGTCAGCCCCAAGTGTCCGCTGCAGATCTGCTATGTGCTGGCAGCATAAAGATGAATAAGGTGGGGCCTCTGCTCTGGGGTCTGTGCATGAGGACTGACTTGCCACCCTGTGGCATGAGAGAGCACAGAGCTGAGTATAGGGGAAAGAACACTAAAGCCAGAGCAGCGGAGTCCGGAAGGGCTCCACAGAGGAGGAATCACAGAGCCATCCAAGCACCAGGAACCCTGAGCAACAGACCCGTTTCCACGAGCAAAGTTTGGCTCTTTTAGCAGGTCTCCCCCTCCCCTGAAGCAGCAGACTTGGAATCAAGGGTATATCATAGCTCTGAGTCCTGGTCCTATGTGGAGTGATGCAGGCAGAGATGCTGCCCTCTGGACACGGTTCTGGAGACAGTAGGCCCCCCCTAACGGCTCCATTAGCGGGGACTAGGGTCACTTCCCTTACTGGCCCCAGGCTGGCCCCCAACTGCCCCCTTGCCCCACAGTGAATGCTAACACACAGATGACCATGGGCCACTGGTTTCTCAGCATACCCCAAGGGATGTGCCATGACTGAACGTTGTCCCCCACACACCCCTGCAGGAAATTCTCAGGTTGAAGCCCAATCCCCCTCATGTGGAGTCCTCACAAATGGGATTAGTGCCCTTATAAAAGGGACCCCAGAGATGTCCCATAACCTCTTTCTACTGTGTGAGGACACAAGAGTAGGTGGCAATCTGCAACCGAGAAGAGAGCCCTCACCAGAACTCACCTTTCTGGCACCCTGACCTCAGACTTACAGCTTCAAATTCTAAGAAATACATTTCTGTTGTTTATAAGCCACTCAGTCTGTGGTTCTAGCAGCCCGAACTAAGACAAGATACTGGTTCAAAACAAACCCTTCCACCCTGTGAAGTGGTTGCTTGGCCAATGTCCAGCCCCTAAATGTATCAGAATCCCTGCCCTGCCACCAGCCATGTCCAAACATGAAGTGGCCCTGGTCCATGCAGGGAACCAGGAGAGACCTTGAACCCACTGCCTGCCCCCCCCCCCCCCCAGGGAGCTCCGAAGAGTCGGATGGCCCATGCTTGGTAGCAGGAGCTGAGACTGGAGGTGGCCTCTTAGACTCCAGGAGCTGCCCACACCCCGAGACACACACACACACACACACACACACACACACACACACACACACACTGCAGCCTCTTCCTACAGCTTCCGACTGCTCTGTTCAGCAGACCGCTACTGAAAGCTGTGTGGGAGGGCTTGTCCAATAAGGCCCTGCACATGGGCTCCCTGGCATCCGTTTTCTTGGGACTAAAGGATTGCAGAGCAAGCTGCAGCATCAGAAAAGGACCAGTGTTGGCTACTATCTTATGTATCATACTGTAGCCGAATCTTTGTAAGGACAGTACAGGGTGGGGATGGCACTGGCTTGTCCCCGGTGGAGCATTCTCACAGCGTTCAAAGGCCAGAGTCCACCCACAGAGTTGAGTTAGTCTATAGAAGAATGGCTGGCCCCATGGAACTGGCTTCTGAGCGGGCCTGACGACCGTGCAGTCAGTTCCAAGCTGGGGTGTGCTTCTGGCCTCTGCTTCCCTGAAGCTGCTTCTGTGTGACTGCAACAGCTTTCCATCTCTTTTCTTCTCATTCTTCCCCCAGGAGAGCCTGAGGGCATTGTTTCAGGACAAAACTAGACAGTCAAGACAGAAACAGCCCTGGTGCTTGTGCAAATTCTGCCCCAGTAAGTCCCATCCTCTCACCACTGATCTGGCCTGCAATATACTCAGACTGCTAAACGCTAAGGCCTGGCCACTCTTGATCCGGAGACGGTTCCCCTACATATAATTGCCCCTGCACACATACACACACATGCACGTGTGCGCACATGCACACACACACACACACACACGTGGTCTCCCAGGAAAATGCCCCAGCTGCTCAGAAAAGAGGAATGCACATATTTTTCAAATGTCAGAGCCAGGAAGAAATTTAAAAGCCATCTAACTTAGCATCCTCTTGACAGATGGCTAGAACTGAGACCTCAAGAGGAAAATCGCCCTGCCTGAAGTTGTCCAGCATGTTAGCAGCACAGCCTGGCCTCCTGACTCCTAGGACAGTGGTCTTCCTAGACCATCAACTACACCCTGGCCTCTACTGTCAATGACCACAGTGCCAGCTCCCACTCAGATTCCTCCCTCTGCTGCAGAGCCAGTCAGAAGCTGAAACTCTGAGAGGAGGGGTTTCAGGCATTAGCCTCCATGTGAAGTGGCAGGGCTGTGGGGTGTGATGGTTGGGAGCTCAGCTCTGGCAGCTGCCCACTGGGTCTGAATCCCAGTTTAATGACTAAGGAATTGTACAATCTCCCTGGGCCTCAGTTTTATCCTCCGCTAAATGAAACAGTAATACAACCCGCCTCGCAAATTGTTATGCAGATTACATGAGTTAATATTGATTAAAGAAACTGGTACAGAGTAAGTGCCATATGAACCTAGGCTCTTATTATTCTCATTGGAGCATTGATTATAAATGCATATTCCAGCCCCCGTCCCTGGAGAATCTGACTCAGTACATCTGCATTGGGAACCTGTCACCTGCCTTTCAGCAAACACCCCTTGTGGTTTTACTGGGTGCGTGTTTTGGGGATGGGGAGAGTGATCTAAGGACCCTACTTAGAGGAACTCAGCTTTCAAGGTTGAGGAAGTATGTATTAATCCCACTCTGGGCTATAAAGGGGCTTTGATAATCCTATGAGGCCTTTTATATGAATCCCTGGACCATACTTCTCCAAGTTTGCAACTTCCTGGGACGGCTTGCTAAAGGACTCATCCTCACATCCCACCTGTCACCTGCTGCTCACAACTCTTGGGCTCAGGAAGCAGCATTTCCATAGCTCTTCCTAGCTGATCTGTAGGTTCCCTGATATTCAAAAGTTACTGACAAAAAACAGGTTTCCCACGCAGTTCAGCCTAGAATGTTGGAATGCTGACCATTGCAGGTCCCAGGGACTGAGGCTGCCAGGGAGGGGGCCAGGGCCGCCCTTCTCTTCCCTCCACCTCGCCCACTCAGGGCTGCCACTCCACTGATCTTGGTCCCAGCCTGGGTGGCATTTCCATGGCGGCCCCTCATTTCCTGCCAAGAACAGAGCCGACCTCTCTGACCCATTGGCTCTCTGCCCAGCTGGGCAATAGGCAGCATCTTTGAAGACCGCTTTGCCCTCTTTGCTCCAGGACTGAGAGATGGTGCTGAGGAGGGAAGAAGGGGACCGAGGCACCAGGGAGGGAGCTGTAAGGACCACGCTTGGGAGCAGCCAGGAAGACAGTCCCCAGCCCAGACAGCCCCTCCCACTCTGCCCAGACCACTGTGTACTCCTTCAAAGATAATTCAGTTACCAGGAATGCAGATGGGAGAGATAACCTGATTTAAAAGCTGAAACCCTTTGAGCTGAGGAGGAAGGCTGGGGTGCAGGGAGGCAGGGGCAGCAGACACAGAAAGAGTGTTGGGTGGAGAAGTGGTAGAAGTCTGCCTGGAAAGGATGATGCTGGGGTCTGGGTGTGGGGACCCTCAATCCATCCAGGGGCTCAGCCCTTAAATCCTTTGTGAATTCACTTTTTTTTCTAGAGAGTTCAGGTAGCCATCATCTGGCTTATACAGCCATCCAGGGAGGATATAAGCTAAGAAACCTATAAAGTGTCAGGGAGGAAAGAGACCTTTTCTGAGGCTTAATTTGAGTCATTGATCACCAACTACCCTTGGAACAAGTTATTTCAGTGTGATCCGTCATCTGTGAAAGCTGGTGGCGAGGCTGCTGTGGGGCCCGCTGGAGAGGAGGGCTGCAGAGGGGCTCTCAGTCAAGGTCAGAGGCCTGGGGACCATTCCCACTCCTCCTTCACACCTGAGAGCCAGCACCCCTGGGCAACGTCCCTCCCTCCACCCAGCTAGGGTCTGGGTCTCCTCTCTGGTTTTGTCACATCTCCTGTCCCAGAAGCACCCCTGTAGTCTCACTTCCATCCTCCTGCTTCTTCAGAGGGAGATGCTCCATGGAAAGCGGATCGCAGACCCGTTGGCCCCTGGAAAGGAAAGGAAGAGACTACGGATCTCAGGAAGCAGTTCCCTTCATTTATCTCTGTCTGCCTCTTCTCCTGGCATGGGAAATTTTTCTCTGCAAATCATTTGTCTTTTTTATAACCTGCCTGTTCTACGTCAGATGAATGCAAGATATTGAAGAAGCAGAGGCCAGGCCCATAGTAGTTCCTTGAACGTGTTAGGCTAGATCTGTAGACTGGAGGACAGAGCAGGGACCCACCCACAGCCCAGATACCAACCCCACCAGAAACGCCAGACCTGCTTATGGTCAGCTGTACCCAGCCCTGGGGAATAGCTGCTGCCTGGAAGCTCCCGCATCAACTAGGCAGCGGCCAGGCCAGCGATGAAGGAGTTAACGGGCAGCACACCGCTACTGTCCCCCTCCCTTCTCCCACTGGACCCAGATGAATAACCAGTCAGTAAGATGACCCCAATGGAAGAAGTCCAGAATTATCCACTCTGATCCCTAGGGTGTTTGTACTCCTCTCAGCACAAATCAAATCACTCAGAGTGAGAGTGGGGCTGGGGAGGGAGTCCAGGGGAACGGGCTTCCAACCCTTCACAGGCTGGGCAGGGACCAGCCCAGGGCAGAAACTCCCACCCCAGGGGCCCAAGACCCAGGAGTTTGCTAGAAGAGAGTGCTCTGACCCACCTAGCCCCCGTTCATCTAGAGTCTCTGCATTTTCCCCCCTGGGAATTTGCTAGCTTTCCAGAAAAGTTGTAACTTGGCTTTCACTAGCTCAGTAAGACAATGAGGAGCCTCCTCACGGTTACCTTAGCCGGCCCAGAGGAGATGCGGTAACTAGGAGGAAGGATTGGACAGTGCACCAAAAAAATGCTGAACCCAGACTAACTCCCGAGTCTGACAGGAACCAGAGACCTCCCGCCTCTCCCTCCATGGGAGGACCCACTTAGCTGGTCTCAGCTCTCTCCTCTCCCTCCATCTCCCTGCTCCCAGCTCCTGTCCAATGGGCCTCCCCCAACACCCCACAGGGTCTGCTGCTTGAGGCTTTGTGCTCTTGAAAGGCCTGCAGATTTATAGGCCTCAGCTGCAGCCTCTACCCTGCCCTTCCGCCCTCTCACAGCCCCTGAACCACCCTCCTGAATCCCTGTCTCCTGGCCACACCTAGGGGTGTCTGACTCCTCCTTCAAGCAAGAGTCCCGCCTTCTTGGGGCCATGCTTGTGACCTGTTAGTGGTTCAGAGGGACCTGTCCATGAGAAAACCACAGAAATGTCCATTTCATTATAGCCCTCAGCTGTTTTTCTAGAATATTCTGCTCTATAATAGTCCTCAGGCTAAGCCTGCACCAGGAAACCCCACCTCCCCACATCAATTCAGCAAGTATCCCTGATTCAGGGACAATATAAGCAAAGCCAAATAAAGTTGTGGACATGTTGATGAGTTTGTGTGGAGAGAGACAATGGCTGGAGGGGCAAATGTGTCATGATAAAAGCCTCAGACTTGCACTGAGCCCTGGGTCCTGGCCCTTGGGTCATTAGCTAGGCATGGGCACAGGGCCAGAGGCACACTTCTCTTGAGCTAGGTGAAGGCTAGGTTATGCCACTAGCTGCTGAGGTCTCCCGGAGGATGAGTTAGAGAGCTGCCTTGGAAGTTAGAGGCATCCTTCAAATAATCATTGAAGGGTAATGGGTTTAGAAGGCAAGGTGAAAATGGGCTAGGCAATGAGAGAGCCACAAGGTGAGCCAGGAGCTGGGAGCTGGAAGCAAGCCCAGGGAGCAGTGCTATACCCACAAAGCCCAGAGTCGTAAGAGGTCCAGCAGGAAGGTGGGTCCTGGGCAAGAGCTCATGGGTGATGGGCCAGAACAAGGTCAAGGACTAGGGAGCCCAAGAGGCTCCTTGGGCTCCTTCCATTGGAGTCTGGCCAAGTCCTACCTGAGCTATCTGAGCTGAGTGTATGATTCAGATCTTAGCTCCACTGCGGGGCAAAGCAATAGGGCATCATAGAAAGAGCACAGTGATCCTAGACCCCTTGAATGGCTGGGCACTCTTGAGCAGTTATTGAAGCTCCTGGCATCCCAGTTGACTCATCTGCAAAATGCATCTAATGGCATTTGGCCTCTAATCCTTAGAGCAACAGGTGATGTGCCCCTCAAATAGTCTTTAGCACCAATGGTGGTTCTCATGTATAAATTATCACTATAATATCATTTATTTTATTTAATATCCTAAATATTATGAATAATGTCAGGACAACAATGCCCCCTTCTCAGGGCAACCATTCTGCAGATGTAGAGGAGGCCTAGAGCAATGCTCAATCCCAACTCCAAACTCCCCTGTCCCCAAGCCCTTCAGCACTCCGTGCATCTACCTCAGTCCTTTCTCTCTGGGCTCAGGAAGCCTGAGCCCACAGTTAAGCCCAGTAGTAGATGCAGCAGGGAGAATCGGATCATGGGAAGGCAGAGACAGGCAGGAGCACAGGGATGTCTTAGGATCAGTCACATGAATATCTCCTTAGATGCTGAGGGCAAAAAGATTAATGTGAAGATCTCATCCCGAGAAGATAGTAGCTATACATCAGCAACGCCTTAAAGATTGGATACTTATTGTAGGTTTGGGGGAAAGTAAGTAATGTGTCAATTTAGGAATCACAGCTATGAGAGCGGGAGATGAGACAAAAATCTCTGTCCTTGTCACACAGCCAACCCCAATTACGGCTCACATTGCTGGCTGGGGCCCCATGAGAGAAGGGGGGCCCAGCGGGCACAGACAGTGGGCCTGGTGGGCCTGACCTGGGAGCCAGCCTTGCCAGAACAAAGAGGAAGGGAGGGGCTGACCTGTCCTCCTGTGCCTCCAAGAAGGGACAGCTGCAAGGGCAGCCAGTGGGTGCTGGCAGAGGGAAGCCTTTGCTGGGCAGCCAGGGTAGCTAAAAGTACTTCAATTGAAAGAAAAATGTCCTTATCCACCTAACTATTCTTTAGAACCGGGCAGAGAAATTGACAGTGTTGATTCATTTAGCTCAGCAGTATTCAGGTCAAAATCAATCTTGTCAAAAATCCATCACCCACACTCAATAAGTCAGAAAAGGGATACAGGCTCCCCGGGAATCAATCACACCCCAACAGGGAGCAGCTGAAAACAGATCTATCATGGACTCTGATGGAGACTTCCATTACTCAATGTGGTGTTTCCTGAATGCACCCTGGGGACCCCTCCGAAGGTCACAGGCACTAGCCAAACCCCTGGCAGCAGCCAGAACTGAGACGGCTCAAGAGCAGGTGGTCAATCTCTTTACAGCCAGACAGGAGAAGTTTCTAGAGCCTCAGTACAGATTTATATATGCTTACTTTTCACAGGATCAATACTTAGGTGACTGGTATGGCCCCGCAGAAGTCATTTCATCCCTTCCTCAACTTCAGGAACCACTGTCACTTATCGTTCCTGCTGTCCTCAAATCTGTATGGCTGCCTCCCATCTGTAGGAAAGGGAGAAGATAGCCCCTTAGCAGTTCTCTGCTGTACAGAGGTCAGGAAAAGCAGAGTGGCCTCTGCAGGGCTCCCCTGACCTTAGGACCTCTTAGAAGACATGCAGAAGGCAACTCTTGCCATCCTCTTCGTTTCTGGGGCAGAAGCCGGCATCTTCCAAGACTGGCATTATGGCAACTGTGACTCCCCCAGAGTCAAAGGAGGCCTTTGAGTGGGGCCATAGGAAGTTCTTGAGAGCCAGATGGTATACAGGGGTGGGTTCCATCTATACCGTTCACTGAGCTAGTTCTTAAACTTCTGCACACCTCACTTTTCTCATATATAAAATGACAATTGTAATAGTGGATGTGTCTCAGGGCGGTTGAAGATTCAGTGAGACACTACATGTGAAGAACTGGCATACAGATAGCACTCAAGAGGTGAAAATTCTTATTGGACAGAGGCCCCTTCCAGAACCGAGCCTCTTCTTCTACTTCCATCTTTCTACCACAAACAGCTTCTAGAAGGGTTTCACGTGATTCATTCCTTCCTTCATTTATTCACTCAGGATATATGTATCGGCCATTGGTTGTTCTACCTCTGTTGTAAATGCTGGAGAGGTGGTGTACACATGAGGGGTTGGATAACCTATAATCAAATCAGATAATCATAAATAATAATAAGTGGTCCAAAGATAAGAAAGAGCAGCGGTAAACAAGAGTAGCTGAGTTGGCATGAAGGGTATTTAAGTTCGATTCATGGAAATTCTCCATGAAGAGGAAACATTTGAGTGGAACCCCAAATTGTATAGAGGACTCGGCCACATGGGAGTCTGGAAGGAGGGCCTTCTAAGCAGTGAGAATGTGGAGGGTTGACAGAGACTGCAGAGAGGCAGGCGGAATGGAGGAGGCGCCCCAGGACCTGCGGCTTTAGTCTAGATGTAGGCCACTGAAGGTGACGTCTGATCATGCATTTCAGAAGCCCACTCAGAATGCCATTGGGAGACTGCTGGGCAAGAGCAGAAGGAAGGAGATGAGCTAGGGGGTCCTCGCAGAGGTCAGGGGAGGATGGTGGTGGTTTTGTGTAGGGAGGTTACAGCAGATATGAAGGGTAGGTCCCGGGTGCAGGAGGTAGTTTGGAGGTGGAGACAATGGCTCTTGCTGGTGAATTGGATGTGGAAGATGAGAAAAGGTGAGGAATCCGATTTATCCAAAGTGTCTGTTTTGAACCACTGGGTAGATGGGGTGCTCCCCACTGTGGGGAAGCCCAGGAGGAGCAGTGTGGAGTAGGGCAGGGCAATGAAGAGCTCTGTTCAGCTGAATAAAATGCATATTCACATCCAAGTGAAGATGTCAAGTGTGAGTGGTTGGATTTGGGGGTCCTGGGGCTGGATGCAAGAGAAGAGGCAGTGGGGGAGACCTGGGGGAGACACATGTCGGGGAGATGAGAGACACCTGCCTTCTGAACACATGTGCAAGTGTGGGCTGCCCCCATCCTAGAGGGGCAAGTCCCGTCGTACGCAGACATCTCCCCGGGTGAATATTTCTGGGAGACAGGTGGCATCAAGCCCTTTATGCCAACAACATGTGACCAGTCTGGAATGGAGAAGAGGGGGAAATGGACGGAGGGAGTTGAGTCTCCCCCAGGGCAGCTCATATTTTCCCAGTGGTGTAAAGTGTTGGGTGGCCTCAGAACTCAGGTGTTGAAGCCCTGACCCCCACTGTGATGATACGTGGAGGTGAGGTCCTGGGGCGGTATGAGCCCCAGCTGTGCTCAGTGTCTTCCCATTCTGCCTCTCACAGCCTTCCAGACCTCACAAGGGTGCAGCTCCCCCCTTCTAGTGCCTTCCATGCCTCCCAGCTCTGACCCCGTGCTCCCAGACCCGCAGCATCAGCAGAAGCCACCTCACACCCCTACACCATGCTGGGCTCCATCGCAATTGAGAGGGTCTTCTGTTCCTTTCTCCATGTGCCACTGCCACCAGGAAAGGGGGCTGCCCACCAGCCCAGTAGTTCGTCAGACCCAGTCACACCCGAATCCCTTCCAGGGTCTGTGAGACAGACACGGAGCAGCATGGGCTCAGCAGGAAGCCCCTAGGCAGGGTGAGGAGGGTGTGGAAGTGAAGGGGGGCCTGCCCCAAGAGCTCACTGCAGGAAACAAAGGGCTATTCCAGAGCGATCCCAGGCAGGACACAGGCCTGAGGGGCAGCGGCCCCCCGCCCCACCCCCATGCACCTGCTTCAAGAATGATGAGAGAACCAGTCAAGGGAGCTGTGAGGAAGCAGGTAATGATCTCAATTTCACAGCTGGGTGGGTTGGGGCCATGCCGAGGGAGTTAGTTTCTGGGACAGCAAAGAAGATCCAACTTCTCTTTCTATCTGGTTCATCCAGTCAGGTGGTCAGGATGAGTCCAGCCTGGGAATCCAGGCTCCAGTGCCCACACCCCAGGCCCCCTCAGTGCACTGCGCCGGCACCGCCTCAGGTGCCCTGGTTCCCGGCCCACGTCTCCGGCTCCCAGGCACGCGGGCTCACCCAGATGGCCCCTCTCTAAGACACATATAATATTAATAATGGTAGCTGCCATTTATTGGGTGCCTCCTGGGGGCCAGACACAGACTCTCTCAATTAGTCTTAATGCCAACCTTGGGAGGTGGGTACTGTTATGCCCATTTCATAGATGAAGAAACTGAGATTTAGAAAGGTTAATTAGTCTGATGCTACACAGCTAATGAGCAACAGAGCCAGGATTCCAACCAGCTGTGTCTGACTGCAAATTTCATACTCTAAGCTACTTATATGAATTCTGAGAATAAACCAATCACCATGGATGGTACCCTCTGCAGGAATGAACATGCCTGAGTCCCACACTGAGGCCCCCAGTCATAAAAGCACTATTAGATGTTGCCTCCCTGCCTTTAGAAGCTATACCGGTCCTCCTCCCAAGGCAGAACCTGCTGTCCAGCTGGGCATAAGAAAATCTTCCAAGACCTGATATCAAGTAGACTGTCCCTTACTCTTCCCACAAAGACAGGCCAAACTATTGGGGGTGCAAAATGGAACAGAAAGCCAAGGTGTATCCCCAAGGGCTGGAAAAGTCACCAGGTTCCAAAACTGAAACTGCATCTTCAAAATGGGGGCCAGGCCATCTTCATTAGGCCAGCCCATATATCCTGGGACAAAGTGGCCCCCCAGAGTCACTCCTCTTAACTTTGGCTCCTTCATCAATCTCCAGAAATTCAGTACATTCCATCAGGTGCCCCACAGACCTCCTGGACCCATCCCCACTGCCTTATGTGTAGCCCACTCTGTTCATTGGCTCCTAACCCTGCATCCTGTCTGTAGCCTGAGAACTTTCCTTTTAGACCTGGGGTTGCCTCTCATCTACAGCCACTCACCCTTGCCTGGGATACCCCTGCTTATCTCCAGGGCAGCAGCAGGGTTGTACCAGTCTCTCTTACGTGCCTGTCCTAGAGTTCAGACCCTACATGGAGACATCGGGGTGAGCATCTGCTTTCTGGAATCTGGGAATCAGGTGACTGCTCCTAGAGCCCTAAGAAAACCTGGGCATGGGGGTGTGCTAACAGCGTGCTTGGGACTGCAAGTTTCGGAAAAATCAGACTAACTTACCCTGTCTTAAACCAGTGCTTTCCAGACTTTAATGTGCACATAAGTCACCTGGGGAACCTTTTCGAAAGCAGCTTCTGGTGCAGTAGGTCTGGGTGAAACCTGAGATTGTGCATATCTGTCAAGCTTCCAGGTGATGCTGATGCATCTGGTCTAGCCCTCACGCTTTGAGGAACAAGGATTTAAGTTTAAACCTCAACAGCATGTATTGTTTATATATCAGAAGCCTAGAGATTCCAGGATTGACTCTGTGCTTGCAGATATCTTCCCCTGGCTTTGTCTATCCTTTGCTCTGTAGCCTTTATCATCACAAAATGGCTGCCAAAGCACCAAGCATCACATCTTCACCAATCAGTGTCCCAACCTAGAAGGAAGAATGTAGGGGTAAAATGAGAGATATATTTTTCTTTAGCTCTCCTATTACCAGGTAGTAAAATCTTTCTCAGGATTTCCCAAGTGTTTACTTGTATCTCATTGTCCAGAACTGAATGCCCATCCCTGAGCCAAAACAGGGACCAGAATTCCATGACTGGCTTAAACATATTATGATTCATCCTCCAGTGCTGGGGACATTTCCACCTGAATAAAGGCCACAACTCTGTTGGGAAGACAAAAGAGGAATGACCTAAAAGCAGGCAGCCAACAGCAGCTACACAGTCAGGCACAAACCATCTTATAACCCATTGCTGGGCCTCTCGCCCCCTTAGCCCTTCTCTTGGCAGAGTGGGTCTGAAGGAAAGATGCTAGCACCATGCAGTCGTTGATGTGCTCCTCAGAAAAAGGAAGTGTGTGTGTGTGGGGTGGGGGGGGAACCACATGTCGGAAGGCACGGAAAAGCATTTAAAATGGTAAACTGCCACAGGAATGCAAGCACTTGTGGTAGGGGCAGCAACTGGTACCACTCCTTGTCCCTGGGATGTGGGGAGACTCGAGAGCAGAAAGAATGTCCTCCCCGTGCCCATCGCCCTAGCAGGATGACCTCTGTGACTTCGCTGGGGATTTTCACTGCCCAGAACTCTCTCCCTCTTTGTTGATTGTGACTGCCAGCGATCGATCAGCTGACGCTGCTGGAGGGCCTGGGTGGGCTGGCATAAGGTATCTGCCAGAGGAGAAAGAGGCATTTGTGTGGAGGAGGGATTCCTGCCTCACAGTGGTGAGAAGTCAAAGAGCCAGAGGCTGCAGGGTACACCGTGTCCTCTGCAGGAGGGCCAGGACCTGGGTTGGGCACTGCCTCTGTGGCCTGATGTCCTCCACTAGCTGTCCCTTGCCCCTGGAGATGCCCTTCTCAACGAGGCTCACGCCCTGCACCTGGCTCCTTCTCAGCTTCAACAACACCTCTACAGAGGGGTCTTCCTGGGCCCTATTCCTCAGCCATTAGAAACGACAAATACCCACCATTTCTTCGATGTGGATGGAACTGGAGGGTATTATGCCGAGTGAAATCGGAGAAGGACAAACATTATATGGTCTCATTCATTTGGGGAATATAAAAAATAGTGAAGGGGATTAAAGGGGAAAGGAGAGAAAATGAGTGGGAAATATCAGAGAGGGTGAGAGAACATGAGAGACTCCTAACTCTGGGAAACGAACTAGGGGTGGTGGAAGGGGAGGTGGGCGGGGGTGGGGGTGACTGGGTGACGGGCACTGAGGAGGGCACTTGATGGGATGAGCACTGGCAAATTGTTATTCTATATGTTATTCTATATGTTGGCAAATTGAACACCAATAAAAAATAAATTTATAAAAAAAAAAAATCTAAAGCACAACCGCCAACCCCGCCAACCCTGCCTCCTCCACCCCCACCTGCTGCTCCCTGTGACAACAGCTGATTTCCCTTCCTCTCACTCACTACAGTTGGTAATGATTTGCCGGTTCATTGTCAATCAATGTGAAGCTCCGCGAGGGACCATGTCTGTCATGTTGCCACCACCTACTCCACATAGGGCCTGGCACACACAGTGTTCACACAGCGAGTATGTGCAGAATGAATGAAAGTAGGAGTACGCGAAGGCCCTCCAAGAAGCCACTATCTGTCTCTGGAATGGAGGAATCAGAGTAAACATTTAAATGAAGCAAAAGAAATCCAGTTTAGCTACAAGAGGTGAACTTTCTAGAGAACCTGTGGAGGGGGCGAGCAAACAGTATGACCACATACCTGTCTGTCGCTCAGGGGGAGCAGGGAGGAGGACTACCTTAAAGCAGGAAATGAGTTACTCTGCTTCTGAAAACTCCTCATGCCCAAGGAAGACAGGACCCATCATCCCTATCACCCCCTTCACCCCATCACCCCCTTCATCTCCATCGCCTGCCTCACCCCCTTTACCCATCATCCCCATCGCCCCCTTCACCCCATCACCGCCATAGCCCCCATCATCTTGTACAGAAATTAATAAATGCCTCTTTGGTTAGCACCTCTGATTCTTCCTGCCTTCAGAAACCCCATTAGTTTTTTAGAGGAATGGGAGGGGCAGGATGAGGAGCTGGGATCCTGGGCTCTGGGACCCGGTCCACTGGGCCATGTGATGAGTGGGAAATTGACTGGAATACTAAAACCACGACCCAGAACAGCAAACTCATTCCCTGGAAAGACTGGAGCTTGATGGCAGGGCGGAGCTGAGGGAAGCACCAATCACTCACGACTGGACTGAAGTTCACTTAAGCTGTCCTAATGGCAGCTTGAAAAGGTCCCCAGTGCATCCTGCTTGGTCCAGGGCAACAGGAATAACCACCCAGGCCAGCAAGCACAGAGGAGATCAATCAAGTAGCAAGTCTCAGAGAAACGCAATCAGCTTTCCTCACCCATCCCTGCTCATCCTGATGGGTGTACAGAGAGGGCTGCTTCCCAATTTCGTGGGATCCCATTTACAGCATCGTGGCATTAGCCCATGCCAATGAGCACTACAGAAAATGAGAGCTGGAGGACAGGAGGAGGAGGAGAGCACAGTGACCTAATGGAGGGTTAGGCATGCGCATGCATGTGTGTGTGCGCTGGAGGAGGGGAGGGTGGCCCGCACAGAGGTAAGTTAAAGGAACAGACAAGAATAGGGTTTGTATCAGATGGTTGGACAACCTTGGATTCACTCACCCATTCATTCATTCATGCATGCATGCGTGCATTCATTCATTCAGAGTATATGAGCAACCACTCCTTGCTAAGTACTGTGCTGTCATCAGATTTAAAAGGTGAACAAAGCCACATTGTCCTGCCCTCATGGAGCTTGTAGGCTGCGGGGGGACACAGAAATGAAGCAAGCATTCACAAAGTGAAACTGGTTAAGTGCTATAACAAGAACAGCATGATGAGATGAGAGTGTTTGAGACAGGTCAGTGAGAGCAAGCTTTCCTGAAGATGTGGGGATTGAACTGATGTCTGAAGGAAGAGAATCTTAGGTAACAAAGGAGAAGCAAAGATATTCTATGCAGCAGGAATATGTGCAAAGACCCTGAGCTAGGAAGGGACAAGAAATATGTAAGAAATGGAATGAAGGCCAGGGAAAGAGGAAGAGGACAATGATGAGGCTGGGTCTCTTCTCAGCTCAGGAGAGCCTAGGGAAGACAAATGGAGCCCTCCCAGTACCCATCCACCTACTGCACCCCAAGATGAGGCCAGCACAGGCCAGCCAACCACTGACTGGGAGGAGGAAGACCCTGCCAGCCTCCTGCATTCCTCTGGATGCACTGAGAGTCCCAGACAAGTATCTTCAGAGAGCTTTGAAAGCCCTTCCAGAAGTGTACTATGCTGGTCTTGTTTCCCCATACTCTCCTGGGAGATGTAGAAAGACAAAGAAGGCCACACTGATGGCTGGCCTGTAGTGCAGAGGGCCAGGTTAGCCTGAAAGTCTCTCCCTCCCCCTCCACCACTCACCTTCCTGCTCAGGAGGATCCTGAGGAAGGTGCTTCATGTCTTCTCCAAAGTCTCCTGGTTCAAGAACTAAGAAACTAAAATGGCTTTGTTGGGCCAGCACTCCCAATGTTGCCAGGTGCTTGTTCAGGGTCAGACTTCATGAGGCTTTACAGTCACCCCATGAATTTTCTTTTTCTCTTCTTTGCTCCTTTTTCCCCTACTCCTTGCTTTAAAAAAAAAAAAAACTTTGTTATTGAAGTATAACTTTCAGAGAAGAACACAAATCCTAAGTATTCAATTATTATTCACAAAGTTACCACACTCTCACATGTGAACATCAAAAGGCTGCAAGAATGTTCCTAGTAACATTACTTGTAATAGTCACAAATTGGGAGAAAAACTATCCATCAGCAATAGGATGGAAAAGTAAAGTGTAATATACCCACAGGATGGAATACTCTACAGCAATGAAAAAATTAAGAAGCCACAACTCCATGCATTAACATGGACGAAACTTGAAAACATTATGCTAAGTTACATTATGCCAGGCAAAAAAGGGAGGGAAGGGGAGTTATTGGTTAATAGATGCAGAGTTTCCTTTTTGGAATGATGAAAGATTTTGGAAATAGCTAGGTGCTAGCAACATTCTTGTAGTCTTTGGTTGTACATATGAACTAGAAGAACTCATTTTTTTAAACTTTATTTTATTTTATTTTTTGGTTATACTCCTAGAATTGGAATTCCTGGGTCATAAATATGCATCTATTTAGCTACAGTAGATTCAGCTCAAAAGTTTTCCAAAGTAGTTGTACCAATAATACTCTCATCAGCAGTATATAAGATCTATACCAAGACAACATTTGATACTGTGTTTTTAAATTTTTTAACTAATCATGTACATGTAATGATACTTTATTGCAGTTTTAAGTTATATTCCCAATGACCAATTAATTGATCATTTTTTTCATATTGGCCATTTGGATATTCTCTTCCATGGCATGCATGTCCAAGCTTTTGCCCACTGAGGAAGAATTGTATCTGTCTCTTTCTTTCTTCTTTCCTTCTTTTCTTTCTTCCCTTCCTTCCCTCCCCTTCCCTCAAAGTTATGCTGGCCTCATAAAATGAATTGAGAAGTGTCTCTTTCCTATTTTCTGAAAGAGGTTGTTTAAAATTGGCAGATTTTTTTTTCTAAATTTTTGAAAGTTTCCAGTGAAGTCTTTTGGACCTAGAGTTTTCTTTATGGAAGAGCTCAAGTAAGGATTAATTTTTTAATAATATGGAATTGTTCATATTTTTTATTTGTTTTTATGTTGGCTTTGGTAAATTTAGGGGCTTTTCTAGGAATTTGTCCATTTCATCTAAATTTTCAAACTTATTGACTTAAAGTCATTCATAATTTCATAACATCATTTTGCTAGCTTTGTAATATCTGTAGGGTTTGTAGTATTAACTCCTCTTTTATTCTTGACAAGAGTTTTTTGTTCCTTCTCTCCTATTTTCCCAATCAGTTTTCTAGAACTTTATCCATTTTGTTAAATTTTTCAAAGAACCAAACTTTGTTGGTTTTCTTTATTGTACGTTTATTTTCTATTTATTGATTTCTGCTTTTTATTTTTTTCTTCCTTTAACTTTCTTTGAGATTAATTATTGTTCTTTTTTGAACTTTTAGGAAGGAATGCTAGATAACTAACTTTAAGCCTTTCTTTTGGGTACATGCATTTATCTCTTTAGAGTTTTAACCCTTCATAGCCTGGCTACCTAAGATGCTCTCTTATACTTCTAAGTAGACATTATATAATTGTATCCAGGTTTTATGCTTCTTAGTGAGATTGTTACTCTAATACATAAGACACTATCACAAGCAGATAAAAAATATGTTATGGATTTTAAAAATCATAATGAGAACAGACTAAAATGTTTTAAGAAGGGGGTACCATCATACCATTTCAAACTTATTGGATTTTATTCTACAAAGTCTGACCACTGGAGATTTTTTAGCAGAAGGATCAAAGATACATTTGGATTTTGATTACTAATATAACTAACATTTATTAAGTATCTATTATGTTAGGAGGAAGAGCAGCAGAATTTTTAGATACTGATTGCAGAATCAAACTACCTAGGTTTGAACATAAGCTCTGATACTTATTAGCTATGTGACCTTGGACAAATTATTTCACTTTTGGGGGCTTCCCCATTTGTAAAGTGAGGATAATAATAATTCTTACCTCGTACATTTATTGTGGTATATTAAATAAGACAATATCTATTATACCCAGGATGATGCCTGAAACACAGTAAAATAGCTAACACTTACTGATTTCATATTATTATTATTATTATTATTATTATTATATATTTTGGAGATAAGAAAATTGGGATTCAGAGAGGTAAAGTAACTTTCCCAAAGTCACATAGCTTATAAGTGATAGCACTAGGATTTGGATAAGGTCTATAGTCTCCAAATCAGTAGCTTAATATGAATGAATGTAAGATGAGTTGCTAGAAGAGGAAGCATAGCAAAATGGTTCCTGTAATACTCCAAGAATAAAGCCATAGCAGCCTAAATTTGAGTGGTGACAGTGCAAAAGGGAAAGAAAAAAGGGAAAGAATCTGAGAGGCATGACAAAGGCAGCACAGGACTTGATGACTAACTGGATATGAAATGAGGGAGGGAGAGCTGAGTCATGGTGCTAAGCCTCAGTGACTAGGAAGGCTGATGATACGTTGACAGAAATAGAGCCAGGATGAGGAGTGAGTTTTGGAGGGGAGGTGTTAAGCTCCGTTTTAGACATATAGGGAGGGAGCCATCAGTTGCAGATACAGACCTGGAGCTTGAAAAGAGGGCAGTGTTGTAGAAATCATCCCTGGAGAGGAGGTGGTTAAAGCTTTAACAGTAGATGTCATCCCTAAGAGAGAGAATAAAGAGACAGGAACAGAGCCCCAAGGATTGAACCTTGGGACAGAGCCAATGTTTATTTATGGGTGTTCTAAAAGTGAATAAATAGACATGTAGATAAGGGAACTGGTGGATGTAATCTACTCAGACTTTCAATAAGCCTTTGGCAAGATTCCATTTCAAAGACTATAAGAAATCGGTGCATGATGAGTACGTGAGGAAAGCGGTTTTGTTAGAAACAAGGAATGGGTTCAGAAACATAAAATAAAGGCTAAGGATAAGTGAATGGTCACTTCTCTGGAAAGATAAGCATAAAGGATCAGTACTTGGTCTTTACCAATGATCTTGATAAGGACATTTCCAATAAGATCTTCATGTTTGCAGTTGGCATTAAATTATTTCCAGAAGTAAAGCACCAAGTTGAAGAGATTAGACTAGAGAAAGGCTTTAGGAACCTGTGTGGATAGGCAAAACACAGCAACCTTGCTGGCTGCTCATTCCTTCAGCCTCCGTCTCCCCAGGGCTAAGGCCTGAACTGCAAGCTCAGTCCTGGCTTTGGGACCAATCTGTAATCGGAGGGCCTTTAAGGAGTCTAACCCAACCTCCTGGGCCTCCACTTCAGGTCTGCCCTCTTTCCAGGAGAAAAACACTTATGTTTCCAGTGGCCATCCTGGGCCCCACTTCAACACCTAAATAAACAATCCAGAAATTGTTTATTAAGTACCTGCTGCTTGTTAGGTACTACATAAGTACTGGAATAGTCTTTTATTTCCACAGAGCTCACAGATGAAAGTCCCTGCCTTGGTTGCCTTACAGAATATCATTACTTATGGGGCTAGGGACCTACCTTGCTCTTTCCAGTTTAAGCAGAGATGTTAGTGCTAACCCAATACACATATGATTCACATTTCCAAGCCTCTCTTAAAGAGAAGTTGGAGCCATGTGATTAGCTTTCGCTAATAGACTGTGAGAAATAAAGGTTTTTCACTTCTGAATCAAGACTGGGGTTTTTTGTTTTTTAAAGATTTTATTTATTTATTTATGAGAGACACACAGAGAGGGGCAGAGACATAGGCAGAGGGAGAAGCAGGCTCCCTGTGGGAAGCCTGATGTGGGACTGGATCCCAGGACCTTGGGATCACACCTTGAGCCAAAGGCAGACGCTCAACCACTGAGCCACCCAGGTGCCCTCTGAATCAAGACTGTTTTTTGTTTTTTGTTTTTGTTTTTTTGAATCAAGACTGTTAAAAGTAATAATTGAGGGTAGAAAAAAATTAGAAATAATCTATACATGCAACAGAAAAGAATATGATAAACTACAGTATACCAACTCATTGCAATATGATGTGGATATTAACAGAGATTTAGAATACATGTATTATCTTAGAAAGATATTTAAGTAATATTATATAAGAATTTATGTAACATACATAACTGTGTGTGCACATATACGCCAAAATGTTAGCTTTGGTAGGATTCCAGTAGATTTTTATTTTACTTTTTCTCCCTTATCTGTATTTACTTTGTTTTTCTATAATAAACTTATATTGCTCTTACAAAAGAAAATTCCCCATCTCTCAATTCTCTTGCAACCTTGGAAAAGGCTATCTAGCCCTCATTGGCCTTCATGATAGATAAATAAAAATTTAGTATATTAAGCTACTGAGTTTGGGAGGTTTGTCTGTTCCATAACCAAACCCAGTCTATACAAACTAACATACTCTTTTTCCCTGGGAGCTAGAATCCTGTCCTTCCAGTCCAGCTGGCTGATTGGGCCATTGCTACCTTATAGACATTATCTTCAAGTATCACCTGCCCCAAGAATCACTTATCTTGCCTCTCTTTCACTCATGAGTCACTCCTAAATCTGTTAGACTTGCCTCCTACTCCAGGTTTCCTTGACCTGGATACTAGGTCCCTCTGAGCAGTATTGTCCAATAGATGGGCAGCCCCAGTGGTGCAGCGGTTTAGCACCGCCTGGGGTGTGATCCTGGAGACCCGGGATCGAGTCCCACATTGGGCTCCCTGCATGGAGCCTGCTCCCTCTGCTTGTGTCTCTGCTTCTCTCTCTCTGTGTGTCTATAAATAAATAAATAAAATGTGTTTTAGGAAAAGTATTGTCCAATAGAAATTTCTGCAACAATGGAGTATTTCACTATCCAATATAATAGTAGCCATCAGCCAGCCACATGTGGTTATTGAGAACTTGAAAAGTGGACAGTGACAATGAAAAACTGAATGTTTAATCTTATTTTTTAATGAATTTAAATGTTAATAGACATATGTGGCTACCATTTGGATAGTGCATCCCCAGAGCAAGGCACATCCCAGGAGTGCATGTACTTACCTGTTCTGTTAATTACAGTGTTGCAAATACTTTCCAGTGCAACCAACTTATGACACAGTGGTTTTTTTTTTTTTTTTTTAAAGGAAGTGACAGGTCTATTTTAATAGGGACAATGTTTAGGGATAAAACTTCTAGAGCATCTAAATAAATGGAAGGATTTAAAGCCAAATCCAGGGGAGGGAACTTGGATTCATCAAAGATTATGTCTAAGCTCAATGTCTGCTTGTTATGGCCCAAAAGATCAGCAAAATATTGGGTATCTGAAAAAAACTCAAGCATTAATCTTCCTTTAAACTTAACCTTCTTTTGAATCTAAATTTCTCTTAAATTTAAAATTCTGTGAGAATTCAGATTTTTTTCTCCTTTGGCAAAACAAAAAACAAAAAACACCCAGGTGGAAGGGGAGATCTATCATCTATCAAAGAGTCCCAGAAGAGGAGAAAGAACTATAAAAATTCAAGATTCTTCACTCTGTAGGTGTAAACACATGACCAAAGTCCATATAATTAAGAACAACATAAACCAAGTTGCCACTATCTTATTCTTCCAAATCCTGAGACAGGAAATGCAAAAAAGCATATAAAACCATAATGTGTGGTTTCTGAGTTAAAGCAACCTTCAAGGGATCCCTGGGTGGCGCAGCGGTTTAGCGCCTGCCTTTGGCCCAGGGAGCGATCCTGGAGACTGGGGATCGAATCCCACGTCCGGCTCCCGGTGCGTGGAGCCTGCTTCTCCCTCTGCCTATGTCTCTGCCTCTCTCTCTCTGTGTGACTATCATAAATAAATAAAAATTTAAAAAAATATTTAAAATAAAAAAAAATAAAGCAACCTTCAAAATCAGGGATCATTTAATTGCTAGAAACAGAAGTCCATTCAAGCTAGTTTCAGACAAGGAAGAGAATTTGAAAATGCAACAGGCAATTTCCCTGATGTTCAAAGACAGGAAACAAATAAGCCTTCGTCAGAACGAGGGACCTGAAACTGGAATCCCAGGTGTTGACATTTCTTTCTCCATCTGTTAGGGCAGAATGACCTATCTTTCTCCCCTCTGCTCTGTCCTCTGCTTTCACACTTCTTCTTTCTATATATACTCCATGGTTTTCCCATAATCCACACTTACGCTTACAACTTTAGCTTTCTGACTTCTATCACAACTACCTGCCTTTCTCCTCCCGTTCCCCTTATGGTTTGAATTACTGCTTAGTATCCAAATATCAAATCCCTGGGAAGAGAATCTGATTGGTTCAGCTAGAGTTGAGTGTCTGCCTCTGTTCTTGTGGGCTGCTCCCGGGGTAATTAGAGGCCTAGTACAAAGGGCTGCTCCAGGAGTTGGGGTGGGGTGGGTTCTCTAAGAAGAGTGATAGGTGAGGAGGCAGTGATCAATCTACCACCCCTTTACTTTACAAAGCCTAGGGAGCTTCAGTGATTTGCCAAAGGTCTTCATTCCTATGATTTTTCCTATGCTGAGCCCTTTGATATTTGAGCAATCAGAACAGTAGTCTACCTGTTGAGGAGTTACCATGTACCAGGCACCAAGTTGAGTGTTTTATTTTGTTTTTTAACAAATGTTATCACATACAACACTCATACATATTTTAGGAGTCAGGCATTCTTATTCTTTCTTTACTTATAAGGAAACTGATGTTCAATGAAGTTTAAATAATGAGACCAAATTCAAGCATCCAGCAAGTGGGAGAGCTGGGTTTGAATTCTAATATCTCCAAACATAAAGCCCTTAACTTTCATGCCAGTCTACTCTTTACTGCACATGATGGGTAATACTTTGTGGAGTTCGTCATCTCGAAAGATGAAAGAAGCACAAAATATAAGTGTATTAGGAAGACTCTGACTTATAGAATAGCCAAAGAGCTAGGACCACCAAGGGGAGCCCACCTGTCTGTAAACACCAAAGATCAAAGACCTTGCCCATCATTCTACTATTGATTCCCAGTTTCCATTGTAAGCATATAGTCAATTTTCATTGAGAGAGGAAAAAATGTAGGTATCAAGGAGGATAACAATGCCTTCCAACGTATATCCCTGAAGGTGTCTATTACCAAGACCATTACTATACCATTACTATTGATTACAAAATCAATCTGTGAATCTTAAGTTTTTATTTAAGAGGAAGCTTAAAGCATAGTTGGGAAACAGAAAAAATAAAAGACAACCACCAAAGAAGGTGTGGTCTATGTATATATACACAATAGAATATTACTCAGCAGTAAATAAAAGGATGAAACCTTACCATTTGTGACAACATGGATGAGCCTAGAAGGTAATATGCTAAGTAAAATAAGTCAGACAAGACAAATATCCTGTGATTTCACTTATATATGGAATCTACAAACAAAGATAGAAACAGACTCATAAATTCAGAGAACAAACTGGTGGGTGCCAGAAAGGAAGGGGTAGGGGGTGAGCAAAATAGGTGAAGGGGGTTAAGAGGCACAAGCTTCCAGTTAGAAAATAAATAAGTCACAGAGATGAAAAGCACAGTATGGGGAATATAGTCAATAATATCACAACAACTTTAAAAGGTGACAGAGGAGTGTTGTGTAATGTATGGAGGTGTCGAATCAATATGTTGTACATATGAAACTAATATAACATTGTATGTCAACTATACTTCAATAATAATAATAACAATAATAATAATAAAAAGCCACTAAACACTATGTAATTGAAGTGTATGCCAGGTATAAAGGAAGCACTGAGGGCACTTAACACCCTGGGACTCATCTAGCCAATGGCGGTGGGGTAGGGCTTCACAGTTCAGAAAGGAGGGACCTCATAGACAGAAGCAGCAGCAGAGGCTCTGTGTAGACTGGGAAAGGGGTCGCCACAAGCCGTTCTATGTTACTGAGAATGAAGATTCTGGGAGCCTGCAGTAGGGTGTGAGTGTGGAGGAATTGGCAGTGGCAGATCATGAAGGGCCTTTAACTCCACGTTAAGCAGCTTGGACTTTATCCAAGTGATTAAAGCAGGAGAATAACAGGGTCAGAGTCATGTTTTAAAAATAGATCTTCCTGCTCTGAGGAGGACTGATTTGAGAAGGAAGGCCTAGGGGCACGGGACCTATTGGGAATCCAGGCAAGAAATGATGAGGACCCGAACTGGGGCAGAAGTTCTGGGGAGAACAGAGGGAAGAACTTTGAGAAATACTTAGTAGAGAAATACTTTTGTCAATACTAAATTGACAGGACTGGTAATTGATAGTGAATAGAAGCAACAAGAAGGAGGTGACAAGCAGGATTCTGAACATTCTGGCTTGAAGCCTGCATCAATGGGGTACACAGTCACTATGAGAGGGACGTGAGGAAGGGCATGTTTCGGGGAGGGAATGCTGAGTGTCAAGGAGCTTACGAGGCAGGAGATGTCTAGAAGGAATGAGGGCAGAGACCCGGCTGTCTTGCAGATGCAGATTTGGAAGTTATCTGTCATAGCTGGAGTGGGTGAGATCACCACTGGAGGGCCTATCAAGTGAGGAGAGAAAAGGATCAAGAACTGAATTCCAGAGAAGGCCAGACTTTTAAGAGGAGGTTGAGAGAAAGGAACAAAAGGAGGCAAAGGCAGAACAACCAGAAAATAAGAGGCTAACAAACAAAAGGGATGGAGTAGAGAGTTGCATAAGGACAGAAGAGACCAAGGGTCAAATGTAGCAGAAAGAATAAAGTTTATTCTTTGGACTCGGCAATTAGCACCTCACTGGTAATCATAGGGAGACTAGTGTCCATGAGTCAGTGATGGGGGAACAGGTGTCAATGGATTAAGCAGACGGTAGCGGTCTTTAGAATGCAGGGAAGAACATGACCTCCCACATTAAGATTCATGGTCATGACATCCATGAGGAAACCACATGGAAAGCCGTCATGTAGAAATGGTAAACATAAAAGCATGAGTGGCTTTGCAGAGAACACTCCAGAGTAATGGAAACAGAAATCAGAGGAAAACATTTGGTGGTGATGAGGATGTAGAGGCTTAGTAAGTTGACTGGTAATTTGAGATAGAAAAGCCTAAGAGAAATAGAATGAGAAACAAAAGAGGAAGTAGGGTCAAGTGTGCTTGTCTGAGTGTTCCTTCTGCTCTGCTTTTCAGGAAGCATGACCTGAACATCTGGGCAGACATAGGAGAAGGAGAAAGAGGAGAGGGGACATTCTGTGGGAAGGGGGATAGATGATGAAATGAGATGTGAGAAGAAGGCATCGTGAGCATTGCTCAGGAGATTTCACCTTGAAGGAGCATGAAGATAGAGACAGGCATGTATAGAAATGGAAGAGAAGGGCGTGGTGGCCCCAGCCTTCTCAGTGAAGATACCGGAAGTCCACTAGAAGTTAGTAGAAGTCACTCCACTACAGGGTAGCTGTGAGCTGGGAGAGACTTTGAAGCTGGCGGCTATGCCATGGGGGACACATTAGGGAGCCATCAAGACTTGAGTTAAAGCATCTACTAAGCCACAGCAGGGACTTGCTTAAAATTAGACTGATGTTAGCAATAGAATCAAAGGCCATAGAAAATCAACTGAAATAAGGAGATAGGACTTAGGGATTACAAGAGATCGGTCAAAATCCCTTCATGGCATTGGCGGCAGCACAGACAAAAAGAAAATGTGCAAAAGACCCAATAATGAATTAACATGAGAAATTTACAACTTTCCAGAGACAATTGGCCTTCCTTCCTCATCCCTAAGTAAGCTCTACTGGTGGTGAGGCTGGGCCATCTGAGGGAAGAGGCCTGGTGGGGAGGGGAGTCAAGGCTTCTTCCCTTCTAACAATAGGGGTCTTGGCAGACCCTTCCACCCCAAGGCTAAAAGTGGTTGAGTCAGCAGCTTTAATGCCCACCACCCCCAACTTGCCAGTGCAATCCATCAAGATTATGGAGTGCCTGCAATGTGTCAGTGCTGGGCTCGATGCTTTTAGAGAAGCCAGGGAGAACGAGGCAAATAAGAATCTCTTCTTAGCTTTACAGGCTGGCTCAAGGGCTTCTAATCTAGTGCTCAGCCTCTTCCCACAGGGGTCCCCAGGGCCCATTTCTAGTTACTCAGGCAGCCGGCCAATGAGCACTGAACTTCCCCTGGACAGAATCAGGAACCTGGGAGTGGTTTTTCTTATCGAGATCTGCCTTAGAAGACCAGCCCATATAATAATGGTCCATCATTATTACTGGCTGCTTAAAATATCAGAAGACACATTCTATGAAGTGAATGAATCAGCTAATAATAAGGAAATACCCATGGCGGGCAGAGAGGCTGCCAAAAATAAATCGGTGAGCGCAACCCATAGCTGGTAGTGCTGAAGACACGGGGCCCCGCAGCCAGCCCTCTCTGGAAGCTCTCTGTGCCTGGCTTCCAAGTGTTCTTACCATACAAACCTTCTCTGTCACTGGTTTTTCTTGTTGCCCAGAAGTTTCCACAATTATCTCGCATAAGAGCCAATCATATACAAAAGCAAATGCAAAAGTACATGCAGATTTGTTAGAACTGATATTTAATTACAATGACAGCTTATATTCAAAATGCCTGCTGAGCAGTGAGTATTGCCATGCTAATTCTGGGGGGCTGGTGTGATCTTAGCCCCAGCTCTGCCTTCTCTGGCATCTCCAAATAATAGCTACAATCTATTCATCCCACTTTCTCTGTCAAACTCCTGCCTTTCCTCTAGAGCTCACCTTCTCCAAGAGGCCTCCAGTGATTGTCCAGCTTCACTTGTCCAGCTCATCAACTCTACCTGCCAACCTGGTATGACATGTGTACATCTAATTGTGTGATGCTTTCTGATCTCTTAGTTCCCTAAGTTTTAAATCTCTAAAGCAAAATAAACTGCTGAAAGGCAAAAGAAATCTCCCTGCCCTCCCCATTATGGCTTAAACCTTCTCTGTCTTACTCATTCATTTGATGTTTTTTGAGCATCAGCTATTTTAGGTACTGGAAATGTAATGGTGAACCAGAAATCTCTGCCTTTGGGGACCTTAATGTGAGGGACAGACAAGGAAATAGGCTATTCTAAGTAAAATGTGTTAGGTACCAAGGCAGGGAAGGAGGAGTAGCATCCAACCCCATTTTAGTTTGCTCCATCAGCAGGTGATGAGTTTAGGGAGGCAGGGCTTCATATGTAGGAAATGGCATGCAGGCAAGTTCCTGGAAGTGAAATAGGAATTGTCTAAGTCAATATGTATGGTGTGGGCAGGGTTAGGGGATCCCACAGGAAAGAAAATGTTTAGTGTTCAAAACACCTTAAGTTGGTCCATTCCGGAAAGCATCTGTGTGTCTGTACAAGTGAAAGGTGTGGAAGGGAACAGTTAGACCAGACACTGAGGCACTCGCAGTCTAGTCCAGGAGAAGAGACAGACCAGGATACAGGCAATGTGATGTGGGCAGGCTGGACAGGCATATGACCTAGCTTGGGGGGTGGAAGGCTAGGGAAGACTTCTCCAGGAGCTCACATCTCAGCTGAAACATCAAGGATGAGTAGCCAAGAAGAAGACAAGGAAGCACATTCTGAGCAATGAAAGCTGCACATTTGACATCCTGGAGACTCGGTAAGCAGCGGGGAATGTAGCATTATCAGTATTGTCTGCGTTCTTCTCGTCCCTTCTGATACGTTCAAACTTCTGGCCTTTCTCTAGCTCTGCTTACCCTAGTTTCACAGCCAAGCTACTGTCAGTCTCTTCCTACTGGAGAGAGGAAAAGAAACTAGGAAAAAGGAGAAGAAGAACAGACTCTCTATGGGAAGAGTGTGGGACACCAGGGTTTAGAAGAGGATCCAGAGACGGCAAGGTGTCCAGCAGCTACTGAACTTCATTCTCAAAGAGTGGAGGCCCTGTGTCAATAAGAGCCTTTCTTGCTTGGTGGATTATATCCTGGGTATTAGCATCAATGAACTCCCTTGAAGCTCAACCACTGTACTATGAACTTCTTGAGGGAAGGGACTGTGTTTTTTTAGTTTTGTATTCTTCATGTTTAGCATAATAAATATCTAGTATTATGTTCTACAGGCGCCTAATAAGTACTGAATGGCCAATGATATGAGCTGCTTCCTACAGGATTCTATTACTATTAGTTAGGATGCCCCTTATTTAAAAAAAAAAAAAAAAAAAGGACACCCTAAGAGATCCACTCACCAACTAATACTTGCTTCTTTCTGTCTAGCCAGGCTCCTTGGCAAGTCAGAAGTGGGTGCCAAATAGCTGATCTTTTCCATGATATGCTTTACCCTCACATCATCAGGGGCAAGGAGGATGCAGACAGTGATTGGGTGTATGGCCTCGTATTGTTTACCTTTACCAGCATCTACTTTATTTATATTCCTTTTTCCCTTTTGGTAATGCAGATGTCTGCTTTCAATTTTTAGTGGTTACTCTTAATTTTTAAAAGATTTTTATTTATTTACTCATGAGAAGCAGAGGGAGAAGCAGGGACTTGATCCCCAGACCCGGGATCATGCCCTAAGCTGAAGGCAGACGCTCAACCACTGAGCCACCCAGGAGTCCCACCATTAATTCTTTTATTAGACATGCTATGTAAACATATCTCAGTTATGTAATATTTCTATTCTCTTCCTAAACATGTCAAGGACCGTAAAATGTCTAACTACCTACTAAATAGCAGCCCTCCCTGCATCTTGTTATTGTCATCTAAAGCAGGGACAGGCAAAGTAATGTTCCCAGGCCGAATCTGGCTGACCACCTGTTCTTGTAAATAAACATTATTTGAAATACAGCCACATTAATTAATTTATTTATTAATGTCAAAAGTGGATGCTTTGACTCCACAATGGCAGGGCTGAGTAGTTGTGACAGAAACTGTATAGCCTACAAAGCCTAACATATTAACTATCTACCCCTTTATAGAAAGCGTTTGCAGAACGCTGGTTTAGAGTTTTAATATTGCTCTTTTTTTCCCTACTTTTTTAAGAATTTATTTATTTGTTTGACGGAAAGAGAGAGAACGAGTGAGAGAGAGAGTAAGCATAAGCAGGGGGAGCAGCATAGGGAGAGGGTTGATCTGAGGACCCTGAGATCATGACCTGAGCTGAAGGCAGATGCTCAACCGGCTGAGCCACCCAGGTGCCCCGAATTTATTACTATTTTATTCATATCTGTGCTCACCATCACTTCTAATACTGCAGATCTCTCTGGATTCTCCTACTTCTTCTGTAATAAGTTCTGTGTCTGGTTGATATGTTCTCTTCATTTTTGCTTAGAGAATGATAGTTTAGCTGACTATAACATTTTAAGCAGATGGTTGATTTTCCTGTCGCACTTTGAAGCTTTTTCTCCATTGTTTTCCTTCCTCTGTTATTGCTAATAGGATAATACCTGTCAGTGTAATTGTTGTTCCTTGTAGAACAGGATATTGTCTCTCCGATAGGTTTAATGCTTCTCTTTATCTTTCATGTTCTATGATTTAACTCCAAGTCTAAGTTATGTGTTCATCTTTTTTGGCTGAGTACTCTGCGATGTGTTTTTAACTGGAGGATTTGTGTCTTTCTTCAATTCCGGGGCAGGAAATCTCTATTTTTTTTGTTTTGCTATTTTACTCTTCAAATATTTCTGCTATTCCATTAATTCCATTCTTCATTTGTAAGATTTTCAAACTATTTCTGTTTCACAGACTTCCATTCTTTTTTTATTTCTGCCTATTTGTTCCATAATTTTTGTTCATTTTTAATGGGTATTGCTTCTTTTTTTTATCTCTGTGAAGATTATAAATATACTTCTTTTAAAAACTCTGTTAGACACAGTCATATAATTAATTTCATTTGGAGTTAATTCAAATTCTGATTGCCTATTTTGTTCGCTATTTTTCTTACTATCAGATTTCTTCATGTGTCTTAGAATTTTGGTGTACAGAGATCATTTTCAATGGGATTTTGTTTTGTTTTGTTTTGTATTTTTCTCCTCTGCTTTCCTATCTAATAATTTAATGTTTGCCTTCACTTGATGCCCTGGGATCCAAGCATAGAAGCAGGGTTGAATAATAGTATTGCTGGATCTGTAGTGATATTAAGGATATTGCAGATCCAGACAGGAAGTCATTGTGTGGCTTGACACAGTACCTGCTCACAACTCCCTGAGCCCATCACCTTATATTAGACAATCATTCTTAAAGTGTGTTCCTGCGGTGGTAGGATCAGCATCCCTGGAAAATAGTTACATGCAAATCCTTACCCCAGACCAACTGAATCACTCTGGGGGTATGGCTGAGGAGTCTGTTTTAACTAGTCCTCCTGACGGTTCTGAGGCTCACTCAAGTTTGAGAACCACTATATTGAGCTCTGGGGCAACTAGCCAATAATGCTTTTTTGTCCTCCTTACATGAAGGTCAACTCCATACTTCTGGGGGCCTGATACTCTTCCCCATCTCACCACTGTTTCTGTCCTGGAATCAGCAACCTGCTTTTTTGTCCACAGAAATCTTCTCTTATTTTTGACTTCTCATTGACTTTCTCTTCTCTTATTTTATTTTTTATTTCTGTGTTTAGGGCAAAGGGAGTGTGCTAAAGCTTGAATTTACAGAGATATCTATAAGGAAGTCCAGAATCATCATGTACACTCACCTCTGGGTCCTATGACCACAGCATTACCATACTCATCATACACTATCTGATTGGGTGACCAAAACACCAGCTACATTCATATACCATGTACATTTCACCATGTTATGCAATCTTGGACAAGCAGCTTGACCCCCCTCCCCCCGAACCTCAGTTAGTTCGTTGTTCTCTATTTTTTTTTCAAGATTTTATTTATTTATTCATGAGAGATAGAGAGAGAGAGAGAGAGAGGCAGAGACACAGGCAGAGGTAGGAGCAGGCTCCATGCAGGGAGCCCGATGTGGGACTTGATCCTGGGACTTCAGGATCATGCCCTGGGCCAAAGGCAGGTGCTAAACCGCTGAGCCACCCAGGGATCCCTTCATTGCTCTCTATAAAAGAGCAGTATTTTAATGTGACCACTAAATCCAACATCATAAGTAAAATCACCTTGCAGAGTGCCTGGTCCATAATTGGTTCTTAGTTTTTAAATCTCCTCTCTTCTTAAATCTAGAACTTGTATTAAGTTTAATTCAAACATTGTTAAAATTTAGGCCGCCATTTTCCAGTTCACTTACCAATTTGCTTCTTATCCAAATGGCTTTTGTCACAATTCCAATTCATCAGAACATGATAATATTCTAAAACAGAAATATTAAAAGATTCCTCCCTGGTTATAAAGAGCAAGCCCCATCCCCATCACTCTGCTGGATGGAAGAATGTGGTCATTGGTGACAGCACCTTATGTATACAACTTTGGAAGGGATGAATGTTTACAGCCCTGCTGCACATGAGACCCCAGACCAGGAAAAGGTTAGGCTTAACAACAATATCATTGATGATAATAATAAAGTGAATGTGTGCCAGGCACTGTTCTGAGCACCGGACGGACATGTGATCTCTTGTTTAATCTTCACAAGACTTTATGAGGTGGTTACTAGTATCTCTGTTTCACAGAGGAGAAATTTAGTTACAAAAGAGCTAAGCAGCCTGTCCAGGTTCACCCATCTAATAAGCTCCAGAACCAGCATCTGAACCAGGCAACGTGACCAGGCAGTTAACCTACAGGGACTCCAAAGAATGAGAAACAATCTCCTCCTCAGTCAGTGATCTGGGTCTAACCCTCTTTATTTTGCAGCTCTGATTGTTCACAGCCAGCAGATCACATTTTCATCCTGCTTCAGCGAGCAGATTCTACGCAGGCCCTGTTGCCATCAAAGAGGGGCCTCAGGTCTCCTGGAAACGAGCAGGAACAGTCCCCTTAGGCAAAATCACTGGATCCTCAGGACATTTCCCTGGTGGAGACATGCCGCCGTCTCGATGAATGTCTCGCACAGCCACTGGCTGCCTGTCTGTGAGTATTTTCAGCCGCTTTGTTCCTTCCTGTCTGTTGTGGGTCTGTCTCTGCCTAGCCTTCTCTTTGACCAACTCCGTCTGTTTCTGTCACTCTCCTTTTCTTTCTTAGCAAAATTGCCTTCACAATGCGGTGACAACTTCCTACCTGCTGTTAGAACCACCTATTTTGAAAAGGATGTGAGTTTACAGACAACATATATGGATATATATTTATATATATCCTTCACTCTCCTAACTGATTCTTGGTTTCCTCCCCTTTGGCCAGTTCTGCTGCAAAGGGATTTCTTTGTCCATGTTGCTGGTGAGGGTGGGGATCCAGCCACTCCCACCCCAGAAGCAGCTGTTCAGCGCAAAGGGGCAGGATTTAGGGCACCAGGAGGACAGACAGGGCTGCAGAGGGTGTTGGGGTCACTAGCATTTCTGGGTCCCGCACAGACATCAGAGTTTCCAACTAGGATAATTCCATCCTTCATTGACTCAACAATTGCTATGATTCTGGTCTATAAACAGCTGGGAGAATAAGTTAGTTTAGAAAAAGCAGAGGCCTTTGAGTCTAGCATTTAGAGAAGTTTCAAGCTTCCACACCTGGGAGGAACAAGAAAAATGAAGAAGAAGACGGCTCTTCACTCAGGCATAAATGAAGGCTGCTGATATGCACTCACTGGCTGTAACATCATCCCCTCCTTTTCCAAAGTGCTAATTCATTAAAACTAATGAAGCCCCAATGCTGCCTAAGCTGAATGCTGATCAGACTCCCGGCATGCACCTGCCACGCTGGCTCTCAGTCTCTGCTGTGCCAGAGTGAGGAAGGGCTCTCATCGGCTGGAGACTGAGGCTCTGGGGCCTCTATGGCCCGATCGTGGGTTGACATGAGTTGGCGCTCGATGTGCACACAATTAT
The DNA here is from genome assembly GCF_048418805.1 of Vulpes vulpes. Classification (NCBI taxonomy): domain Eukaryota; kingdom Metazoa; phylum Chordata; class Mammalia; order Carnivora; family Canidae; genus Vulpes; species Vulpes vulpes. The sequence continues at coordinate 121,466,496 of NC_132791.1, read as the reverse complement.
ATGCCAACAGGCTCATGCTGAAATGCACAGACAGACTGCCCTCACTCTCATTCTGTAAGGTACCTGCGTCTTGCCAGGCCACGTTGTCCTGTCTGCTGAAGGAGGCCCCTGCAGACACCTTTATTCTAAGGCATACTTCTATGTCCAGAAGTCACCTGTACTTCCTGTCTGGTCACCAGGCAGAGGGGAGGGGTGTTGCTAGGGAGGAGTGGGCCAGGGGATGGTAATTCATAGTTCCCCATCCTCAGGAGAATGTATATCCTAATTGTGGCCCCCTTTTGGAAAGAGGGTGTGAGGGCAGGTGCAAGGTGAGGAAAGGGTAGGGGAGGAATACTGGATGCTCCCTTGTGTGGCAGGTCATCTCTTTCATTCTGTAAGTGTTTACTAAACACCTACAATGGGCCGAGAAATGTTCTCAGCACTGCACAAATGTTGCAAATTAGACCCGGCAGTGTCCCCACGCTCTTAGAGCTAATTCTCCTGGGTGAGATAGACCATTTAAGAAGTAAATGAATGTCAAATTAGATGAATTAGGGAACCATCTTCAGAGTGACTGGGTGGGGGTGTGTAGAGAGCAGCATTAGTCTGGGTAGTCAGGAAGACCTTCCTGAGGGATGATATGGAAGCCAAGGCCTGCAGAACAGGAGGGATGGCACTGGGGCAAGGTGTCATGGAGCAGAGACAAGCCCTTGGGCAAGGATACTCCTTTTGAGCCTGGGAACAGAGAAGAGGCCACCGTGACTGGGGTATAATGAGCAAGAGGGAATGTGGTCAGTAATGCCAGAGAACAGGTAGGGGTCCTGGGTTATGGGAAGGAGTTGTTGTTTTCCTCATTTGTTATACCTGCAAGAACAGAGATTTCACAGCATTTCTGGGCACATGCATGCTAAATCCTCTTACGATATTCTTCAGGGTCAAATCTAGTACATCCTACGATGGATAAAGCCTGTATCTTCCTGTTCTCTCCACTTTTACTGCCACAGTAAAATTAGCACAGTTTCAATCCAGTGCCTTTGCACACGCCCCAACAATGCCAGGAGAGTCAAATTCCCTCCAGTTCTGGGGGTGAGTGAGAGCAACATCCTCAGCCACTGGCTCCAGTACAGAGGAAGGGAGTCTCATCTTAGCAGCAGCTTCCTCGATCATTGCACTCTTCTGAAGTCTGGGGCTCTTCATTTCCCCAGGATTTTGATGCAGGTCTTACAGGCAGAGGACCAAGGCATTGCCACTCAAAGATTAAAAGAGGGATCTAGCATTCTCTAAAGATGGAGTCTCCCTGTATTTGCCTCCTGTCAGCTTAGCAGACATCACACAAGAAAATTAAAGGATCCCATCTCATTGGCTTCAGCAAGAGCCTTACCTCCTTTCCCTATTCTGCACATTTGTCAAGGTCTGGGCTCATCTATGCTCCTTTCATTGCATTCACTTGGCTCCCAGAGGTTGTGATTCCGTGTCTGTAACATGTTCGGATCTATCCTCCTCTTCCCATTCCAACTACAGTTATCCAGATTCAGGCCTTGGGTGACTGTCTCCTGAATATTTTCTGAAACTTTTGGTTGTTCTCTCTGCGTCCAGCTATTACCCTTTCATACCTGGGCTTCCTACTGCCGCCAGTGATCTTTCCCAAACACAGATCTAATCATGTTCCCCACCATTTAGAAAACCTTTGAAGTTTCTCCACCGTCTTTGTTAAAGGATAAAATTTAAATTCCTTGGCTTGATTTTCAAGCCTGGATCTCACCTCTCTTTTCCAGTCTTACCTACCATGAGACACATTTGCTGAAGCATCTGACTACTCTCTATTTCCAAACCATTATTAGATTCTATGGTTCAAACTCTTTCCTCTAATTAGAACAGAGTTCTTTTCTCTATCCCTACCCTCACCCCCAGCTTTCTGTTAGAGCCACTGGTAAAATTCCTTCTCATTCTTTAAGGTCTAGTCAGGATGGTAGGTCCTCTGCACTTGGGGAGGAGAATCGCATTCCCTTATGCATCATGTGATGGTAGGAAGCCCAGCTGTGGCGTTAGAACCAGCTCACCCAGTTACTTGCTCTGTGACCTTGAACAAGGAATCAAAGCTTTTATGGCTCAGTGTTTCTTTTTCTGTAAAATGGAATGAATGATGATATTCTCCTCATAGGATTATGATGAGGATTAAATAAAGTAATATATATAAAGAATAGCACCTCACACATAATATGTGTTCAATAAAAATTTGCCAGTCAGCAAATATGTACCCAGTGCCTACTATACGCCACTCTCTGTTCTAGCACAGGTGTGAATAAGGCAGGAGCATCCCTCACAGAACTCCCAATAAACATGTAAATGAATCAATTAGACAAGTATAGTTAACTGATAAGAGATAAAAATCAGGATATGTGGTAGATACCGACTTTAACTAGTCTTGGAAATGCTACTTGGCAGAGTAACATTTTAGTTAGTTTTTATTATCTTTACCATGGTTCTTAATATAGCCTTATGTTACTCTATTTAGTTAGTCAAAAAGCAATGCACTGATGTAAGGCAAATTGGCTGCCTCCCCTTATGATAGAGGTTACAGCAGAAAGTGCTAGTCACCTGCTTCATATCTGTGCTTCTTTCCTCAACTATATTAACAAAACATGGATTTTATTTGGAGTGTTAAAGTGGGCACATTTCCCAGCTTCCTTGTAGATAAGTGTCTTAGTCAGCTTGGGCTGCTATAACAAAATACCACAGACTATTTATTTCCCACAGTTCTGGAGCCTGGGAAGTCCAAGATCAAGGTGCAAAAAGATTCAGTTCCTGATGAGGCCTGTCTTCCTAGCTTGTAGACAGCCACCTTCTCACTGTGTGCTCACGTGGCCTTCCATTGGTACACGGGTGTGGAGACAGAGAGATCTGGCTTCTTCTTATAAGGGCACGAATCCCATGATGAGGGTCCCAATCTTGTGACCTGTTCTAATCATCATAAGTACCTCCTGAAGGCCACATCTTCAAATACTGTCACATTGAAGGTTAGGTCTTCAACATAGTACTTTGCGGGAGGGGATACAAACATTCAGCCTATATAATAATAGAAAAGCTATGGAACATGATTCATGTGAATGATATGTAAAAGAAAGTTCTAGTGTGAGAAGTCCAGGAAAACTCCCTGAAAATGGAGAAGTCAACACAGCAAGATGCACATTTTGCCCTTTGTCCTTTGCCTTTTTGCCACCGAGGACACAGGTGGAAGGCTGGAGGTCTCTTAACCATCTTGTGTCCACTAGGCTTCTCCTATCTTAAATAAAAGGACAGAAAAACCCAGGGTTTGTTTTTTTTTATTTTGTTTTTTGTTTTTGTTTGTTTGTTTGACAGCTCGGAGGCTCCATACAAACCCTGTGTTCATTCGTTTCTTCAGGAGAAAAATAAGACTCCTAATTTGTCACTGAACACAATTCCAAATGCAAAGCTATCGATGCCTCATGTGGCATCTTTCACCTGTAGAGCATTCCCTTCTTTTGTGATCTTCACCTTGCCTAACATGATGCTTCACCCATAGCATATGTTTAAGAAGTGCTTGTTGAATTTTAAACAATAGATAGTTATGCTCAAGTTTTTCATGAAAATCTAAAAATCTAGACTTTTATATTTCAACATCTTTCACTCACAGTACTATTGCCTGATCTCCTAATCCCAGGTCTTTAGGGTGTTACCATCTCTTTTCTGGCTGAAAACTCCAGTTACATGTAGCCACTCCTCTCTTCATGATCACCTGAACCCCATGTAGAATGCCCTGGCTCTCTCATCCCTAGAGCCCCCAGATGAAGGTGAGATCTTGACCAGCTTTTCTCCTCAATCTCTGGTCTCTCTACCTTCTCCATCCTTTCCCTTCCTCGGATAGAATGCTCTTGGGCTCCCAGAAACGAAAGTGGTACAGAGGGACACCTGTCCGCCTTGGCACAAGATGACCTGGATTTCATTTCTGGCTCTGTCTCTTACTTATTTTGTGACCTTGATCAAGTTTACTTTACTTCCGTACCTGAATATTCCAGTCTCTCAAACCAAGGTAATGATCCATACCCATACAAATTTGATGTGTAGATTAAATAAGCTTAATCTCATTTTTGAAAGTCTCAGGTGTATAATAAATACTTAATAGATCCTTAATATTGAATATAATTTTTATTGCTTATAGTTCTAAAACCCAATCTTCTCTCCCCAGATTCCTCACCTTCTTTGCAATAGCTTCCCTGTTACTGGTCCTTATCTTGGTAACATTGTATTTGGTTGCAAAGGACAAGAAACCCCAAACACTGTAGCCCTTTAAAAAAAAATGGATTCACCAAGTAAGAAGTCTATAGATGGTCAGTCCAGGACTTAGGCAGCTGCTGAGTGATGCCACCAGGGAATTCAGGGTGTCTTTGCCTTTCAACTCTGTTGCCCATAATGTGTAGAGTTTCATCCTCATGCTGGTTGCTTCATGATCACAACATAGCTATTGCACCTTGGGGACTTATGTCCCAACCACGGGCAGGGAGAAGGAAAAGATCAATTGGGCTTTTTGCTAATGAAGATTTCTCCTTTTATTCAAGAAGCGAGTCCCTATCTAGAGATCCCCCTATATCTCCCTGACCAGAGCTGTGTCCATGGTCACCACCTGCTGCAAGAGAATGAGGGGAAATGAGTATGTTTAGCTGGACACATTGTTCCTTTCCTCAGAAAAAAATTAAAAAAAAAACTGTTTTTTTGCTCATAGAGAGGAAGAAAATAGAAATTAAATAGGCAATTAGCGATGTCCACCACAATCCTCTGCTCAAATACAGTTTTAAAATTATGACGCAACTCCACTAGGGCTTGAAACAAATGATTTAAGCAGAGACACATGATTTGGGCAGAGTTTTTGTTGTTGTTGTTGTTGTTGTTGTTGTTGTTTAATAAACTTTCTTTTTTAGGGTCCCTGAGTGGCTCAGTCAGTTAGATGTCTGCTTCGGCGTGGGCTATGATCCCAGGGTCCTGGGATTGAAGCCTGTGTCATGTTCCCTGCTCAGCAGGAAGCCTGCTTCTCCCTCTGCCTGCTGCTCCCCCTTCTTGTGCTCTCTCTCTGTCTGTCTCTGTCTCTCTCTGACAAATAAGTAAATAAAATCTTTGGGAAAAAAGGCTTTATATTTTTAGAACACTTTTAGATTCACAGATAAACTGCCAAAAAAAGAACAGAAAATTCCTCATACATCTAGCCCCTCATTTCCCCAATTATTAACATTTTTAATTAGTATAATACATTTATTAAATTCAAGCCAATATTGACACATTGTTTTTAACTGAAGCCCACAGTTTATTTAGATCACCTCAGTTTTTACCTAATGTCTTTTTTCTGGGATCCCATCCAAGACACTACATTACATTTAGTTGTCAGTTTGCTTAGGCTCCTCTTGGCTGTGACGATTTCTCAGACTTTAATTGTTTTTGATGACCTTGAAGTTTGACGAAGTACTGATCAGGTATTCTATAGAGTAGCTCCCAACTGAGATTTGTCTGATGCTTTTTTTAATGCTTATGCTGGGATTATGGGCTTTGGGGGGAAAAGATCAGGTGGTACACATCATATCAAAAGTACATACCATTTCCATGACTCATCACTGCTGATATTGACCTGGCCACCTGACTAAGGCAGTGCTGCACCCTCAAGTTTCCCTTTCCTCCTGTTTCCCATATTATATTCTTTGGAAAGGAATCACCGAGTGCAGCCCACAGTTAAAGAGTGGAGACTTATGCGCCATCTCCTTGAAAGCACATGTCTACCAGGTGATTCGTAATTCTTGTACAGAAGAGATCTGTTTCTTAATTATATCTTTGTTCCTTTATTCCTTTATTCATTTATTTATATCAATATAGGTTCATGAATCTTTATTTTATACATTGCATTATGATCCAAGACTCCTTTATTTTCTGGCTCAAATTCTTCCACTTTTGGCCATCAGGAGCTCTTTTGGTTGGCTCCTGTGTCCCCTTGACATGTCCTCATATTTGTGTGTGTGGGTGTGTGTGTGCACACGCGCGCACACACGTAGCACTTTCTTACTTTCTGTAGCTGCAAAATGCCTTACTCTCATCTTAGACCTTTCTCCAAGGAGCCCTAGCTCCTTTTGTTGGAGAATGGTATTAAAAACCAAGATCTGGGCATTAGATGTGCTCACTGTGGGCAATTATTTTTCATTACAGATGTAAAACTTCCTTCCCTATCTCTCAAATGAATAGTGATTTTGTTCCTCTGCCCATCTCCAGCTTCTTTCTTACCATTTTTGCCCACACAGAACTGAGATCAACAGGAATGCTAGGCCCTCAGAAGTTAGGCTGGAGAGAATATAAAAAATAAGAGGCATGCCTCTGTAAATAGTCCAGAAACAATTTGGCTGGGCGAATGCTGAACTCCTGGAACTTCTGAATGTTAGAGGTATTACATGATCCAAACTTTCATGTTCTGCGGCCCAAAGAAGTAAGGGTCGCACAGCCACGATGAGACTCTAACTCTCCAGAGTCCTCCCTATTGCCTTCTCCCCTAAAACATTATGCTTCTACCGTTGATTCTTCTACCTGCCAGATGAGTGTAGGCCTGGCCACTGCCCCGACGGGACTCCCATCAAATGGAAACTCCAGTTTACTGAGCACGAAGTTTGATGCTGGCAGCCTGCAGGGAACCTTCAGGGCTGTGTGATCGGAAGGAGCAGAGACACTAGATGCCAGCTAGCCCTGTAGACACCAGCTGGGCCTCACTGGGGCAGGGAGGTGGCACATAATGAGGCGCCAACACAGGTGCTTTACCTCAGGGGTCCCCCAGGGTCCCAGCTGCCTCTACCACTCCCGTTGTAGGAAGAACACCAATTTAGGATGTGAGGCTGTTTGGATGATGTTGTTTTTCTGATGTAACCCCTGTTGGTTTTCTCCACCTCCTTTTCTCTGCCTCCTTCCCTCCCTCTAGGGAGCAATTTGTGTGTCTCTGGCTCCTCTTAGACGGGGAGACAGTGCTAATTAGCCGTCGGATTCATCCCAGGCCACCTGTCCCAGGGCATTTGGCAGTAAGGCCAGACTGGGCGTGGCCCCAAAGTCTCCAGGGCAGGCGAGTGTCCCAGGGGCTGGGACAGTCCCCCTGATGTCTGGCTGTGGATCATGCAGCGTCATGGGTGGGAAGGAAGGACTAGCTGGCTTCAGCAGGGCCTGTCCCTCCCGCCCCAGTTCCTGTACACAAGCCACGTGGGCAATTGGAGGAAAAGCCATTCCTATAGCCATCGACAGCTTTTACGTCCTTTCACCCCTCCAACTGAAATGCACTTTTGGTGAAGAGAACGTGTCAGTGATGAGTTTCCCAGAGGATGCCTCACCAGCCGATGGACCCAGGGAGGGGCTCACCCTTCTTGCTTCACACGACCACATTTACTGACAGAACTGCTAACGCTCCAGGTCCCAGAGAGAAATCTCAGCAAAACATCTCCGAAGAGTTGTCTGTGCTCATAATCACACTTCCTCACCTCTCTTTCTCCCCTCAAGCCCCACGTCAGGCTTCAGCCTCTCTTCCCCTGTCAAACTGCCCCGCCAAGGATGCAGGTGCAGTGTCCCTTCTCAGCCTCCACACCATTCAACACAACTGGCTTGCCCTTTCTTCAACTGTCCTCACCTCGTGGCGTCTGGGACACCTGGCTTTCCTTTTCCCTTGATGGCTGGTCCTTCTCGGTCTCCTTTGTTGGCTCCCACTCCTTGCCGGACCCCTTCTCACCTCCATCCCACTCTCTCATGAAATGACTTATTAGCACCATAGCTTACAACCACCTGTATGTTGGGGGCTCCCAGACCCCTCCTCTGTGCTCCAGATTCCAATGTCAAAAACTTAGTATTTCTGCTTGGAGAGGAAGCCCCAAGCCCGGGGTCTCCTAATAAAATCCAGACCCCCATACTAATCGTCATTAGACTAATTTAAACAGTATGACCAGGCCCTAAATGGCTTTCTGCTCTTTATATTATCTTCTCAGTCCTTGGCTTTCCTGTCTGGTTACATAATGATTAATGAGGATAATAAGAGCAGCTAACAGTTCCTGATTTCTTACTATGTGCTAGGCACTGTGCCAGCCACTTTATGTGCATTACTCCATTTAACACTACAACAAACTGGTGAGGGAGGTATTTTTATTCCCATTTTGCAGCCCAGAACAGTCAGGTTGAGGGAGATTTAAAAAATAGCAGAGACAGAATGAAAATGCTGCTGTGCTTGACTCCAAAGCCTAAGCTCTCAAACACTGTCTTTACTAACTGCCTCTTCTTATTAACCCATCCCACAGTTTTGTGTTAGAATCTTCTTGTTGAGGTCACTGATACTCCTTCCCTCTAGGCCTGCCATGTCCTTCTGCCTCCGAGTCCTGGTATGAGAGTTCCTCTACATGTCTTATACAGCAATGAATTGCCCAAGGAGCACTCTGTAGCATTGTCGCCCCCAAACGTAATCAGATATCAAAGAAATCTTTCTTCCAAATGCATAGAAACCCAGTGAGGCTGGAAGACTATGACTGAGGTGCTAGCTATATCATTTACAGATCTCTCTGGAAGAAGTCTGTCTATCCCTCCCCTTTCTTGGCATGATTAGAGAAAATTTTATTGAGGCCCCATTTGAGAATTCCCAGTCGGTATGGTATTATCTTCGCACATCTCTGGGCCTGGTTGTCATGGCTTTCAATCTGCATTCTGTGGGGCCCTGGGGTTCCAAGAGAGTCTTAGGGCCTGTAAAAGCCTAAGCCTTCCACAGGAGCACCCCATTATGTCTTATAGATATTTATGGAAGATGTCATTCATTAAAAATGAAAAACTAAGAAGATTAAAAAGAAGGACATGAAAAAGAATTGAATTAAAAAGAAGGAGTTCTGTGTTGTTGTGGTTTTTTTTTTTTAAGGATAAAAAGTATAAAAGATAACAGATTTTCAAGTGTGACAGGCCTGAGTTGGCGTCTTGGTTCTATAACTCACTAATTAACATTATTAACCCTTCACTTTCTCCTTAGTAAAATAGGGACAATAGTGTCTACATCTCTAGGCTGTGGGGAGAATGAGTGAAATAGTATGTGATCATTCCTAGCAGAGCCCTCATGACAAAATGTTCAGGAAATATTCAGTAAACTCCACTTTTTTTCCTTGTCTTCTCCTCCTTGACATCCTGTCATCTAAATAGCAAAAATGACTGAGGGTTTCTGTTGTAGTGGTTGCCCCTAAAGAGACAGTATTTCCATGGCATCTCTAACTACCAGTCCTGTAAAGTAGAAAGTCCAGTTTAATAAGCCAACAAGACCCTGACCACCCAAAACAGCCATCACAGAGCCCTGTCTCTGCTAAGCCCAGCACCTCCCTGGCTCTTCGGGGGTGTTGCTGAGGGCCCCCAGGACTCTTCTCTAAGATGTAGCTAACTGAGGAAGTGGGTATGATAGCTCCCCGAAGCTGGCAGCTAGCACATAGAGAAAAAAAAACCTGCAGAAGGTAGGCAGCAGGGCTGCTGCAGCCAGACTCCCTGGCAACGAGGGGAGTGAAAGCCCATCTTCTGACATTGAAAAAGGAGTCACAGCAACTAGAAGGCAGATGCAGACATAGATTACAGCTCCATGAAATTATGATCAGTAGCCTCTGTTTAAGGAGGAAAGAAAGTGTGTAATGCGTTTTTGAAAAATGTCTACTAAAAATGATTAATTTTTTAAGAAATGCTTTTGGCTCTTGATAGGATAGGTTTCAGTTATCTGGCTAGTTCGTGTAAGTTCTAACAATGCCTGAATAAATGAGGCATTACAGTACTGAAACCCAATCCCTGGACTTGTGGGTCTGTTTTAAGCAATGGGGTGATTGAAAACAAGACTGTTGATGGATCTCAATCCAAGGGGAAGATGCCCAGCTTCTTGGGGAAACCCTCCTCCCCCAACAAGGCCCAAGGATTGAGACCACCCTCTGGAGCCCAGCGAGGGGGAAGTAGGGGAGGAAAGACACCCAAGCTTGAAATGGCAGATGGTTAGGTCCAGAGCAAAGTGCGATTCATTAAGTTTTATATATCTTCAGTGAGCATAGATGGAAGAAAAGAGCAAGGGTCAAATTACCCATTTAATTATTTTTTTAAACTCCGTCTGCACAGGTCTTGCATGGTTGCAACACAGCCTATCATTTATCCACAGGTGTGAAATCCCCACCAAGCAACAGCTTCAGGACAATGGTCAAGCCAGGAGAAATGCTGAGCGGGTTCAAGTCCAAATGTGTTCCCAGACTTCCCGAGGAACTGGGGTGACAGGAGCTGACATACCTGAAGACTACCAAGGAGCCTCACAGCTTATGGTGGGGGAACCCACCAGCTTTCTCCTAGACTTGGTGGGGTGGAGAGGGGGTAGTTCTGGCTTCCAGAAACTCCAGGAATATGCTGTGCCATATCAGACAAATGATTGTCCTTTGCTGGAGACAGTTTATGACACTGGTTTTTCTTCATTTCCAGTCCCACCCAGTGGGAATCTAACCAGGGCTGCTGAGATGGGGGACCCGAATGTGTGCACATAGAAAATTTGCATTCAGTTTCACAGGAGGCCCACTCTTGAAGCTCTGGTCAAAAGACCACCATCAGAGCCTTTCCAAGTCTTCTGGGCTCCTACTCTTACCTGCTTTCTTCCTCTCTGCCTGCCTGTGCCGACATCCCTCCAGTGCCAGTCTCTTGCCTGGGGGTTGCCACCCTCCCCCCTTTCCTCCCCACCCCACCCCTCCCCCCGTTCCTGGGCTCTGAACTGTTCATTAGGGGTCTTGCACAGTGATGTCCTGAGGGACCACCATCCTCCTCCCCTTTCTTCACCCCATCCCTGATTGGGCCTCTGCAAATACCTGGTTCCCTTCTGACCAGGGATGAGTCATCCTGAGGCACCAGCCTAAGCCCCACATACCTGCAGGGTCCCCAGACTCCCTGGTGGCCCCTTAACTCACAAGGCAGCTCTCATGTTTCCTCCCGCACACCAGGCGCTCCTCTCTCAGGCCCCAGCTCTCCGTTTCACTCTCGAATAAAGCCAGGCACCTGGACCCATGCCCAGCAGGACAGGGTTGGGAGGGGGGCGGCCCTGAAGGGCCACTTGTATTGGTCAGAGGGTGACTCGCCCAGGGTTACAGGGCAGGAGTGAGGGGGACTAGAACATGGTCTCTGGCTTTGAGCCCATTCCCCTTCCCCCACACCGGCAGGCCTCAGCCTTCTTTCTGAGGGATGTCACAAGTCATCTGTTACAGAAAGTACCAGCATTTACAAATTGCTTCCTTAATCATAAATTTAGTTTGGGAAGCAGAATAGCAAAGTTGTTTTAAGCAGGCACTTTGGAGTCCAACAGAGTCTGAATTCTGGCTCTGCCACTGATCATTTTTGTGACCTCGGGCAATTTTTCTTTTACCTCTTTAGCACTCAATCTACCTGTCTGTATAATGGGATGATAATAATGTCTACTTCCAGAGCGTTGTCATAAGGATTGAGTGAAACAAGATGTGCCAACTCCTCAGCACAATGTCTGGCATAGAAGGAGTTCACAATAAATGTCTGCTACTACAGTTAGTGTTCATGTTCATTTGTGTATTTATACCAAGAAATAAATGCAAGAGGCCGCCCATAATAACTATACCCTCTCTCTCTTATTCTGACAGGCTTTTCTGCAGCAGTAAGAGAAAAAGGTGGCATTGGAGGCTGTACAGAAGGAATTGTATGTAATAGCAGCTTATCTTATATTTTTGTCACATCTACAAGTGAGTTATCATCACTGATGTGCTAATAATATTTGTGGTGGTTACAAGTTAGTATAATGCCTTGTTTCCCCACAAAACAAATATAAGCCTACGTGTGTTCATATGTCTTTTCCCTCTCCTTTTGGCTACATTGAGAGAGTGTGTCTCAGGCGAGAACCCTATCTGTCAAGGATCGGGGCACACAGGCGGAAGCTAACACCGGCACCCAGGTGATCCCAAGGATCCCTGTATACAGCCTGAGCCATAAGATCCTAAAGGCACCAGACAGGAGACCCTGCCCAGCAGGCCAGCCTCCCAGCTCTCCCAGGGCAGATCCAGGGGTCCCTCCAGTTGTCTCCTTCCCTGATGAATATGGAGGAGCCTTCACTCAGGCTGATTGCTGTGGGGGCTTTGTTTCTTTCCACCACTCCCCTGCTCTCTGATCGGATGTCACTCTTTTTATTATTATTATTCCCTCTGTGTTGACAAGTGATTTAAACACTTCACAGGAGAAAAGAAAAAAGAGGGGTGGGGGTTGGTGGGGAATCTCTTCTTTGAATTCAGGGTGTTCGTTTTTTCAGATTAGCAAATAAATGACTATGAGTGTATAATTAATACTAATAGGTTAATTAGAGAACATTTAGATCTTTCTAGAAAAAAAATAATAAGAGCCAACGACTGTCTCCTTCGGGGCAAACTAGGAGTACGTGTAGTAAATAACCCCGCGTGGAAGAGCGGACGCTTACAGTTTATGCTGTCCCTTCCTTTGGGGACCCACAGTTTCTTTCTTTCTTTTCTTTTCTTTTTTTTTTTTTTGTTTGTTTTTTTAAGATTGTTTTATTTATTTGACAGAGAGAGAGAGCACAAGCAGAGGGTGGCAGGCAGAGGGAGAGAGAGAGAAGCTGGCTCCCTGCTCAGCAGGGAGTCCAAGGTGGGCTTGAATCTAGGACCCCCAGGGTTATGACCTGAGCCCACGGCAAACGCTTCCCTGACTGATTCCCCCACCCCTGCCCGGCACCCCGGGGCTCCCCGATTTCATGAGTAGCTGGTTAATGGGGACCAGATATTTCCCTGCCAAGCAGTGGAGGCCTCTGGGAAGCAGAGCCAGGGCTCCCTCCGGGGAGGCAGAGCAGCTGCTGTGGGCATCAGGGAAGTCAGGGACAGCAGCACCTCCCCACCCGCACCCCTGCCCTGTCTCTCTGAGCTCAGGCTCTCACTCTGCTTTTCCTGTTAGTCTCTGTCTGTCTGTCTGTCTGTGTGCTCTTTTCTGCTCAGCTGTGACTGTCACTCAGCCTGAGTCAATCTCTTCATCTTCCCGACAATGGGATTTCAGAAAGTGTCTATGCCTGATGCCTTGCCGACCTTTCCTGGCAGCAGAGGGGGGCAGGAGGAGGGACAGGCTGGCAGGCAAGTCGTGTCCACTCCAGCAGGCTGGACCTCTCAGGCAGGAAGGGCTCTGGCTGGCCTGAAGGAGTGGCCCACATCTGAACTTCTAACTGAGCCCCGGGGTTCTGCTCACTGAGCCAAGGATGTGTGGGACACATGGGAGGGGATATGTGTTTAATCAGCCCTGGCAGGGCAGGGCAGGGCCCAGAGCTAGGCAAGGCAGAGGGAAACCCAGCCCCTAGAGTCCCCGTTCTTTCTGGTGCAGCATTTCAGGAAGTGAAGCTTGAGTCTGCACCAGAGCCCTGCTGCCTTCAAGGCCTGTGGAGATGGACGATGGAAAAGCCCCAATATGGTTTCAGTTTTGTCTCTTAAAAAAATATGCTAGACTCCTTAACCCCCAGTACCTTGGCATGTGACCTTACTTGGGAACAAAGTCATTGCAGATGTAATTAGTTAAGCTGAGGCACACTGGAGTACAGTGGGTCCTTAATCCAGTGTGACTGGTGCCCTTAGGAAAAGGGGAGACAGGGCAGCCCGGGTAGGCTCAGCGGTTTAGCGCCGCCATCAGCCTGGGGCATGATCCTGGAGATCGAGTGCCATGTTGGGCTCCCTGCATGGAGCCTGCATCTCCCTCTGCCTGTGTCTCTGCCTCTCTCTCTCTCTCTCTCTCTCTCTCTCTCTGTATCTCTCATGAATAAATAAAATAAAATCTTAAATAAAGAAAAGAAAAGAAAAGAAAAGAAAAGAAAAGAAAAGAAAAGAAAAGAAAAGAAAAAGGGAAGACAGACACAAGGAAGATGGCCGTGTGATGGTGGAGGGGGAGACTGGTGTGATGCCTGCCTGGGAATGCCTGGAGCTAGGAGAAGCTGCAGGAAGCAAGGAAGGAGCTTCCCTTAGACTTCTGAGGGAACACGCTCCTTCCAACATCTTCAGTTTGGACCTCTAGCCTCCAGAACTATAAGAGTATAAATTTCTACTGTTTTAAGCTACCTGGGTTTGCAGTACTTGGTTACAGTAGCTCTAGGAAACTAATGGACAGCTCTGAGCAGCCACTCTGACCCAATGACTAGTAAAATCTCAGATTCAGCCTGGGAATGAAAACTCAAAAATACCTGGAAGAAAATGAGCCAGTCTCAGAGTGATCACGCAAGCTATTGTAGCATGGAAGTTTGAGAATCAGACCTGCCCCAACCAACAGGATGTCTCACTGTCTACTTGGACAGTCAGTAGAGAGTCCTTATGTCCTGAGAAGGACCACGTGAATCTGAAACAAGAGAGAGACTATCTCAGGAGTTTGGAGAAAAAGAAAAAAATGTTTTCTTTCATAGTCTCATTTTTATTGTTAATAATAATAGTAATACTTGCCATTTATTGAGCACTTGCCATATACCAGACATTGTGTCTCAAACTCTGTAGGGATGTTCTCATGCATGGTTGCTCTTAAGTAAGCCCTGCAACTCCCAAGGGTTCACAAAAGAAAATGTCTTTCTTTTGCACCAACCCAGCAAGTCAAAATTGAGGGAAATGAGTGAGGAGTGACTCCTTTTCAAAGTTTTATACAGCACCCTGGAATTAAAAACTAATACCCCCACCATTCCCTTCCCATATATCCACTAGGCCACCCTAGCTCCCACTTTCCACAAAGTAGTTTTTCAGTTAATTTTTTTTTAAGTTGGTGTTACTCTCATAAGCTTAAAACAAACAGAAAAGATGCCTTGTATCAGAGGAGGTCTGGAAAGGCCTAGAAGAGTAGGATCTGAGACACAGTTGCACCAGCTCAGCAATTCCCATCCCATTAAAAACAAGTGATCTGAGAACTCCTCTCCAGGGGCCCCTACTCACATGGAGGCGGAAGGAGCAGGTAGGAAGGCGGTCCTTGTGAATGAATGGCAGATGGACTTCCCCACATTTCCCTGCTTCTACAGAGCACTAAGCTGAAGAGAGGGGTGGGGGGTAGGCAGGGATGGAGGAGAAGAAAGGGAAACACTCCCTCATCGACCTCATACTGAGGTTGTCACTTCAAGGTCTGGTCAGGGTAGAAACCTCTCAGGGAGCAGGGACAGACCCACTCCTGTCTGGGCATGAGCAGCGCTAACATTTCTCAGAAGTGGGCCAGAAAAGGCAGAAGGGTGTTGATTTTCTGGGGCACAGAATTAAACCTTGCAGTTTAATTCCTCCCCTCCTCCCCTCTCACAGTCACCCCCATCCTCCCCTAACAGGCCTGCCCCCTTTAGGCCCTGTCCCTTCACCTCCCAGCCAACCCCCAGAATGTAAACTGTGAAGCAAAAACTGCCTACTGCACCAGGGGTTTGAGGACACGTATAATAATGCCTATTCGTGTAAGATCAAAGCCAGCTAAGGAATCATCATAACGTGTAGACTGTTGGCCGCCATTTGGGTTGGATCCTCGCGGTTATGATCACTGCAGACTTCCAGGTACTACTCGGGCTGCGGGGACGGTGGGAGAGCAAGCCCCTCCTCCTGCCAGCCCTTCCTCACCTGCCAGCCCAGCCGTAACCTACATTTTCAACTTGCAGAAAAAAGGAAAATACAGGTCGATCCCCAGGAGGGGAACCAGAGGAAAAGAGGAGCGAGGGAAGTGGCTAGAATCCAGGGGCAGGAGAGCGGTTGGATTTTCTGCGCTGAGTTAAAGGTGTCCGGCCCGGAGAGCAGGTGTAGCAATAGTTGTTTTGTTTGCCCAACAGAAGGAGATTGTGTTAGACCCCCGCTGACCCGCAGCTAACCCCTTCCCCGCGGGGCCCGGGAGAAGCTGGGGCCGGGGCTGTGAGCACCTCCGCGGCTCGGGGCTGCAGGCGACCGGACCAGCCCCGCGCACCCCGGGCGCCCCGAGCAGCCCCGGGCAGCCCCGCCCGCCGCAGAGAGCGAGCAGGAGACGCCCAGTGGGAGGGGCTTCCCCGGCTCCTCGGGAGCCAATCACAGGAGCCCGTTCAACGGAGAGCCAATCACCTCGCCGGACCGGACAGGACAGGGACCAATCCTCGCGCTTCCCCCATCGAGGCCCTTTCATCCCGAACCTGCGGGTCCTGGGGGTGGACCCGCGGGGCTGCGGGGGCCCGGAGGTGCAGGGGGGGGGGGGGGAGCCGGGGACCCCCCACCTGGGCAAGCTAAGCAGCCGACTCCGGCAGAAGGGGCGAGCCCCGGTTCTGAGGGTAAACCCCAGTTCATCCGTCCCACCAACGTTACCTGCTGGGGGCCGCCTCTGTGCCAGGCCCTGGGAATAGGACAGACACGGTTACCCTGGAAGCGCTGAGGCGGGTCGGGTCGGGTCGGGGAGAAGTAGATACAGCCCTGGCGTGAGAGCGTGATGAAAGCCAAGCCAGGGCATAAGGCCTCTGAGAGCAGACAACCTCCCGGGAGAAGGGCAGCCAGAGGCCTTCCAGGCCGGGGACGGTGGCAGCCAGGGGCACCACAGCCCCGCAGGACCTGCACGGTAGCCTCGGACCCTCAGCACACCGCGCCCGTCTGTATTAGTTTGCTAAGGGCTGCAGTGACAAGGTGCCACGGCCCGGGGACTTACACAACAAAAACTTGTTTTCTCACACTGCTGGAGGCTGGAAGTCTGAGCTCAGAGCGTGAGCGCCCTCCGCCTCTCCTGAGTCCTCTCTCTCTAGTTATTGGATGGCTGTCTTCTCCCTGTGTCTTCCCATGGGTTTCCCTCTGTACCTACCCTTGTCCAAATTTCCTCTTCTTTCCAGGCAGCAATCACACTGGGTTAGTGCTCACTCTAATGACCTCGTTTTACTTCTTTAAGAGCCTTCATCTCCTAACACATTTTCTTTCTGAGATACTGGGGATTAGGGCACTTTAGCTCATTACACTGTCATTTAAAAAAAAAAAAAGATTGTATTCATTTATTTGACAGAGGGAGAGGGAGAGGGAGAGGGAGAGAGAATCTCAAACAGACTCCTCACTGAGCGCAAAGCCCTGGTGGGACTTGATCTCATGACCCTGAGATAACGACCTGAGCTAAAACCAAAAATTGGATGCTTAACGGATTGAGCCACTCAGGCACCCCACCATCATTTTTTACAACTATTGTGAAGCTGCTCTTTAGCCACTTTGCCCCAAAAGCACACAGTGACCATGGGCTTGTTGTCCTCTAAATCTTCTGTATTAGGTGCCAGGCTGACTCAAACTTGGATCCACTCCTGTCGTAAAAGAGGAATAGAAAAGCCCTGCATCCAGTTCTTGAAGTAAATGCCCTCATCATTCATCTTTTCCTCAAAGAGCTGCACGTTGATTAGAGTCTTGGAACAACTGCTTTCCACTGCTCACTGGCCTCTTGCCCAAGGTGGTTGATAAGTCACTTTATCTGCAATAAGGGCTGGTGTTTCCTTTGGAGCTGGCAGAGAGAGAACCAGTGAAGTGGCCATCCATCAAACAAGGTCCACACAGGCCTGCTGGAATCCCTGTGGAGGGTGCCATATGTCCTCATCTATTACCATGAGACACAGGGGACATTCTGTGATCGCTGAGATCCTAAGGCAACGCAGCAAGACACTGCACAGCCTATGTGAAGAGCTATGGTCTTCATTCCATAGCTCAGTGTGATGATTTATTGGACTTTACTAGGAGCTAGGAAATGAAATGAATAGGCCACTGGCTGGATCCACAAGGAACTTACAGTCTCCTGGGAAGGACCGTACATACCTAATCCTGCATAAGGTTCTGGCTGAGTTGTTTGGGGGTTCAGAGAGGCTTCCAGCAGGAGCTGATGTCTGAACAGAATTTGGAGGATCAGTGGTGCTAGGCAGCTCTGTCAATGGGGCCAGAGAGGACAGCGGGGTGGTCCAAGTAGCAAGGTTCAATGGGTAAGGGGATGGAGAGGTTAAATGTCAGATGCGTGGTAAGAACTACATACTGGCCAGTGTTACTGGAGCCTAAAATTGAGGGAGTATGGGGAAGAATTGGGACTGGACAGGGGGCTAGGGCCAGATTGTAGAGGGATCTGTAAACCATGCTAAGTGGCTTGGACAGTTCCCATGAGCTTTCAAGCTGTGTTTGTTGGGGGGCACTTGAGCTCTTTTGTGGTGCCTTGGGATAAGGAGCAAGTCTGAGAAAGGGAGACACTCATCAGAGCATCTTGGCTCTTTTTTATTTATTAGGGTCACGTTTGAAAAAGAAATTTTCTAAAGCTTAAAAAATCAGCAACTATTATTGCTTTAGCTGTTGAAGAGCCCTTCTCAGCATGGGATGGTCTGGTGATGGTGTGAGTCTGAAACTCAGCAGCACAGGTCTGGAGTCTGGGGCACCAGTTAGGAGACTAGTGCAATCATCCAAGAAATCAAGAGGAGCTGAGAGATTGGAGAAACGGTTAGGAGGTGAAGCTGATGACACTTGCTGATTTATTTAACATGGAGAGTGCAGGAGAGGGAAAGGTCTTCTGTGGGTAGAGTTTATTGCTCAGGCGAGTGGGTGCAAGCTGCCACCTTTAAGTGGGAGAAGGAATAGAGGGGAGGGAGCTCATTTGGGCAGATAGACGAGTCATGTGCTGGCCACGTGGACCTCAGTGTGCCTTTGGGACACCCAGGTGGAACTGTCCATGCGGACATTTTATTGAGTCACACTCAAGTCTTGATACATCCCAGCCTGAATAGAGTGCCTTGCATATTGCAGGCAGGTGCCAGTAAATGCATTTTTTTAATTTTGAGGTTTATGCATGAAGTCTTCAAGGTTCTTTACAATCTTACCTCCTTGTACTTTTCCAAAAATATATGAAATTAGAATAGGCCAGGGTTCCCTGCCCACAGAGGCTCTGCTCAGCCAGATTAGCTTCTTAATTGTTTCCAAACATACATGTCTTTGAAGCCTCTGGAACAGATAGAGAGATGAGGGTGAGTTAGAATGGGTATCTCCCACGTGGGGCTCATAGAAAACGTAAAGAAAGGTATGAAATGGGATGCTAAAGGCAGGAAACAACAAATGTTGGAGAGGATGCGGAGAAAAGGGAACCCTCTTACACTGTTGGTGGGACTGTGAACTGGTGCAGCCACTCTGGAAAACTGTGTGGAGGTTCCTCAAAGAGTTAAAAATAGACCTGCCCTACGACCCAGCAATTGCACTGTTGGGGATTTACCCCAAAGATTCAGATGCAATGAAATGTCGGGACACCTGCACCCCGATGTTTCTATCAGCAATGGCCACAATAGCCAAACTGTGGAAGGAGCCTCGGTGTCCATCGAAAGATGAGTGGATAAAGAAGATGTGGTTTATGTATACAATGGAATATTACTCAGCAATTAGAAACGACAAATACCCACCATTTGCTTCAACATGGATGGAACTGGAGGGTATTATGCTGAGTGAAATAAGTCAATCGGAGAAGGACAAACAGTGTATGTTCTCATTCATTTGGGGAATATGAATAATAGTGAAAGGGAATATAAAGGAAGGGAAAAGAAATGTTGGGAAATATCAGGAAGGGAGACAGAACATAAAGACTCCTAACTCTGGGAAATGAACTAGGGGTGGCGGAAGGGGAGGAGGGCGGGTGTTGGAGGGGAATGGGTGACGGGCACTGAGGTGGACACTTGACGGGATGAGCACTGGGTGTTTTTCTGTATGTTGGTAAATTGAACACCAATAAAAGTTAATTAAAAAAAATAAAAAATTAAAAATTAAAATAAAATAAAATAAAATAAAATGGAAAAAAAAGAAAAAGAAATGGGATGCTAATGCCTTCTCCCACCCCTCCTGCCCGTGTGGTGTGAGTCCCTTCACCAAACCCGGGCTCCAGTTCCACGTTCTCCACAGAGCCTCTTACTCTACTGCCTCCAGGAGGGAGAAGCTCAGGTTAGTCTGTAGCATCGCGTCTGTGAGTTCTGTGGGCAAATTCATTCTTTAGAGCACCCCCTTCAGTTTCCACGTGCCTGGAGACTCACCATCCAGGCACCCCAGTCCCGCAGCACTGAGACAGTTGCCCTTGTCTGTAGTGCTGGGGAGCCTCCCCTCCCCCAGTCACATTGCTAAGTGTTCTCAGGGGGCCAGGGCACATCATTCTGGGTCAGAGGCATCCAGCTCCCCGAAGGTTCTGGTCCCTGCCTGTCTGCTCTGTCAGAGTCTGTCTATACCCTATCTGCTGCTCCTCTGTCACATCTCAGTAATGCTCCATCTCCATGGCACTCATGTGTGGAGCTTCCTTTCCTTGCCCTTACTTTTAGTCTGCCCCTACTCCCAGATGGATTCTAACTCTCCAGCCCTGGGCGAATGCTTAGCAACAAAACCCAGGAGCCCAGGCCTCTTTCCAACGCTCCAAGAGGCACCTCCTTCTACAGTCTCCTACCTCTTCTGGGAGTAGTCAGGTGCTTTATTCATTGAGGAACAGCACGGAAGGTTACTCAGTTCTACAGCCCCGGCTGGTGGCTCTTCTCCACCCCCCAACTCTCCTTCTTAGTTACTCTACTTTTCAACCCCAAGGTGACTCCAGTGCAATAGCTGCCTCTTCAGGGGTAGCCAAGGTGTTCAGTTCAGTTCATTGTTTCCATGCACTGTCTTGCATCGTATCAATGGGATTCTTTTTACCCATCCCCCCAAGTATAGAAAGATTTATATGGTCCACATGGCATACTTGTAAAATACACATGAGGCCTGATAAATTATACACTATTTATTATGCTACTAAATGATACCCCTTGCTTAATTAAAGTAGCCATATGCTGCAGTGCAAATCATTCTCATTCATTAAGATCCCAAAATATGTTTTTTAAAAAAGCAGCCAGCAGCAGTTAAGAAAAACACAATCAGATAACACAATTTTGAGGACGTAACTGCATTAAAAATAGTCTCACTCTTCAGGATGATATTTTGCCAAACAACTCTCCCTCCATCCATTCGTTTATTTAACAAATAGGTGTTGTGCACCTGTGCTGCCAGACAGCTTCCAGGCGCCTGGGACAGGACCTAGTCTCTGTCATCAAGGGGGAGCAGACACTATCCTGAGAGACAGAGCAGTAAACAAGCAGGTAGTGCAATGCGATGGCTGTGCAGAGCTGCATTAGAGACTCATCTAACCTAGCCTTGTTGGGCCAGGAAGGTTTCCCAGAGGAGGTGCTATCTGGGTTACATCCTAAAGGATAATTAGGTCTGGGAAGGGTTCCAAGCGATTCCCTTTTCCACTACCTCGTTTATTTTCTTCTCAGTGATTAACCAGATCACAAATCTGGGATTAACTTTTCCATTTGTTGACATGAATACTTTCTGTCCTTCTCCCTTCCCCTGCCACTGGAAGGTAAGCTCCAAGAGGGTACACAACTCATCCGTCTTGTTCAGTGCTCTTCCCCCAGCATCCTTTAGCATGTAAGAGGGGCTCAAACACATTTACTGAATGAATAAATTAACACTGACTAAAGAATAGCACGTGCAAAGGCCCAGAGCTCAAGGAGCATAAGATATGCTCTGAAAATGTTAGAAGCCATCATGCCACCAGTCCCAACACCTCTCCACGCTCCCCCCACCCGCTCCTCCACACATTCGCCCTTTTCCCACAGGAACTGGCATTTTCCCACTGGCTAGAGTAAATAAGCACATTTGCATCCTGGAACAACAGGAGCTATGTTTCTCCATGACCTTGGGGTTAATGGCCATTGGCTCCCGGGTACCATCTACAGTGAACTACAGAAAGAACAATCTGACTCATGACCACCTGGCAGCCTCACTGGTGCCCAGAGCCACTACAGAAGCCCCCCCCCCCAACACACCCTCACTCCTGGGAAGCCTGTCTGAGGTGGGAACCACACTGAGGACAGAGTCAGAAAAATCTGGGTTCAAATCCGACCTATCCCGTTGTGGGCAATGTACTTATTAATCTCCCTGAGCACTTTCTCGATCTTTAAAATGGACGTTAAAAATACCCATTTCAGGAAATGTTTAGGGATGAAATTTGGGCAATTAAGGGGAAATCTCTCAATTCTCTAAGGCCCAGTGCCTCCACAGTTAAATACAGATAATGGTAAGAGTATCTGTCTCACAGGGTGATCGTGAGGCTTATGTGAAATACTGGAGATAAACTGCACATGTGTGAGAGTTTGTGGCAAGAGAAGAGAGACTGTTAGAACCAAAGCATCCTCCGAATCATCTAATAATATCCATGGCACTTACTGAGTGTTTATTGTGTGCCTGGCACTTCAAATTTAATCCCTAAAATTTCTGTCGGGCTGGATTATTCCCAGGTTCCTGTCATAAGGGAGGGGAGGAAAAAGAATTTCTTGCCTGTTTTTCTTAAACCTAACTTACACACACACACACACACATAAAGATCTTGAAACATATATGAACTCCATGAAATGGATTGTGGCAGACTATATTTCCCAAAAACAGCCATGACAAGATTATCCATCCTACTTGTCCTTCTAGAACCTTCCCTCACACTTTCTCCATCAGGAAGCGGAGTCTGCTTTTTTAGGAAGATGGTGGTCACAGCCACAGCGGAACCTAGGACACCCCGCTCCTGCTCCTGACCCACCGCTGTTTGCTTTCACCAAGGAACAAGTTGGTCAGGAAGCTGTACTGCAGCCACGGCATTTAAAGACACCAGGAAGACACCTGTAGAACCTGAGGTGGCGATTCACCAAATTAGAATTACTCTAACCAGCCGCATAAAATCTTTGGAAAAGGTATGTGCTGACTTGAGCAGAGGTACAAAGGAAAAGAATCTCAAAGTGAAAGGACCAGTGCAGATCCCTACGAAGACTCTTTTTTTCCCCCCTATGAAGACTCTTTTTTTTTTTTCCCTACGAAGACTCTGAGAATCACTACAAGAAAGACTCCTTGTGGTGAAAGCTCTAAAACTTGGGACCATTTTCAGATGAGGATCTACAAGCAATTCACTGATCTGCACAGTCCTTCTGAGATTGTTAAGCAGATTACCTCCATCAGTATTGAGCCTGGAGTTGAGGAAGTCCATCACAGATGTTTAAATCAATCTTTTTAATAATTTAATTATCTGTTGTTAAAAAAAAAAAAATAAGAAGAGTCTCTGCCTCTCCCCCCACCACTTTGAATTTACATGGGCCATTGGCTTCAACCATGTTGGACAATTCCAGAGCCCATGTTTTTATGGAACCCCTATATGTGGATCTGTTTGTAAACCTTTTTGACAAAACAGAGGGACCCTATTGAGAAGGAGTTAAAAATATAGCTGGAATGGCAGATTGGGGCCAGATTAGGAGAGCCTTGGATACCAGCCTTTTTTCTGGTCATTGACTTACCACTTAGTGAGACATACATCCAAGTACCCTCTGTACTACTATTTACATGGTGATTTTCCTTAAATCAAATTTAAAACTGTTCCTTAAAAAAACACAACAACATAGCCTTGTTCTAAGAAATAATAATATAATCATCACAGGTTTTATGTCTTATTCATATTTATCTAACATACATAAAATAAGCATGTAACTACTTAAAAAATTTTTTGTTCACGAATCCCATGACATCAAACTCCAATACAAAAATATACAAAAAAAACCACATGAATCCCATGACAAAATGCTCTTGTACCACCTAGGCATCTATATCCTATTTCAGAATCAACATAGCGGGCAATGGAGAGCCACCATACATTCTGAACAAAGAGAAGATCAAAGGGACCTTTGAGGAAAACTGACCTGTTCTTGGTGAATATCAGCAAACACATCCTGAATACTTGTCAGTGAAATGTTTCCTGAGAGGCGCAGGTGATTCAGCACAGTCTGCATCCCTGGGGTCTACATGGTCTGGGAGCATGGTGCTGTGTGCTGGTGTGAGAGACACAAGAAGAATGTAGAGCCCCGTCCTGGAGTAGAATGTTAGTTTGTTGGCAAATCATTTAAAATAGTACAGTTATATTATGGATATATAAGTTTATAACCAAAAAATCTCAGGAATGTTTAATAAAAAAACAGGCAAAGTCTAAGGACTCTCCTTGGATTTCAGTGGCTTTGGGCCCTGTCCAGAGCAGAGGGGTCATGCTTCCTTCCCTTTGCCCGTGTTTCTCAGCCCTGGCTCCATATCACGATCATCCAAGGAACTTTTAAAA
Organism: Vulpes vulpes; assembly: GCF_048418805.1. NCBI lineage: Eukaryota > Metazoa > Chordata > Mammalia > Carnivora > Canidae > Vulpes > Vulpes vulpes. The sequence continues at coordinate 121,442,358 of NC_132791.1, read as the reverse complement.
ATCATCAAGGCCCGAGCTCTACCTTAGACCATATAAATCCAAGCCTCTGAGGATGGAGCCCAGCAACTGGTATTTTTAAAGGCTCCCTGGATATTCTAATTGGCAGTCAGGATTGAGAACTACAATTTAAGGAGTCCTTTGGTGAGAAAGTGCAAGGAGCCCTGACAGAGAGCACCAAGGGACTTGGCGGGGCCTAGGAGGCTGTTCTAGAGTCTAAGAAAGATCCACACACTTTCATCGTTTAGGGTAGAATCTTTGCAAAGTTACTCCTGGCACACCTACCACTGAGACAGGCACAAAATAGCAAATGCACATGAGTGCATACATATGATGAGCAACATACGAGCCAGGCCATATTTGTCAAGCAAATCCACTGTAACACCTGTGTAGGACACGAGACCAAGAACCGGAGCACTTACCTGATTTAGGCTTATATAAGGTTAGGTTCTGACAAGCTAAGCCTACTAAATTTAGACTTCGAATTTGATTCATTCATAACCAAGAAGTCACAGAGAAAGGATACATGTGAATTCAGAGTCCCCTATAGTCACACTCAGAGACACAGCAGTCAAGGTTAGGCTGAAACGTCCTAGGACTCAGACACCTCAAACTTCCCTGAGGGATCTGTGAGGCTTTTGTTCCTCCTCACTCTGGTCCCACTTCCCCGGAGCCTGAAGGCCAGGCCCCCTCTGACTTCCAGCTGGGAGCAGGGCCTCTGTCCTAGATCGGAGGGGTACTTGGCAAGGAACAAAAAGAAATTTCAGCCCAGCTCCAGGGCAGTACTTGCCTAGCTTCACTGCCCGTTTCTTGCTCCCTGGGTCCCCAAACAAGAGGCCACTCAGAAATCAGAGCTCCAGAACAAGGCTGCATTGTCCCCTGGGCCGGGCTTCCCTAGGGCTCGGGTGAGAGAAAGCGGTACTTGGGCTCCCTGGCCACAGGGTCTGGAGAGAAGCTGGCACCTGGGGAAGAACCATTTCTCAAGCAGCTGGCCAAGCTGGAGTCTTCCAGCCGATGTGGAGACGTGCCCCGCTGTCCTCTCTCCCCTAAGAGTATTTCTCTAGAGCCCTCACTCCACAGAAACTTCTTCCCGTGTTGCGTTGACCCTCACCTACCCTTCCCTGCACAGTGCCTCCAGCAAGTCAGACGCTAATCCTGGGGAAGCACAGAAGGGGCACTGGGGGAAGACGTAGGACCCCAGCCTGAGGTACCAGCTTCACCTCCCCACAGCTCACCATCCAGAAGGGAAGACCCCACCCTGCCCACCAATAGCTGGCACAAAATGCAGCCAAGTACTCCCCACCTTCAGACCCAGTTCCCAGAAATGGTAGCCATGCAGAGTGAGGAACCTTCTTGAGGTTTAATAATTATGAGGCCGCCTCACCCTACTCTCCTGTCTATATTTCTACTGAGTATCAGTGAAGATCCAGGGCTCTTCCCTTAACCTTAAGCCTGGTCACAAACACCTTCTGGGCATCATGCTCATCATCCTCATTTTAGTGGGTCTTTTTTGGTTGCTCAGCATCTCTTGTTTTTTCTGGAACCAATCCCCACCTACTACATACTAGTTAGGGTGCTTTGAGCTGCAAGTTGCAAAACGAACAAAAACAAAACCAGAAATCCAATAGGAACTAATTTAAAGACCAATGACAGCTGTTGTTCTGAAAGCCTGAGAAAGGGTAGGCTTCAGGGTTGGATTGGTCTGAAGACTCCAGCTCTATTTCTCTACTATATCTTCAGACATGTCCTCATCTGTGGTTGGCTGACTCCCATCGTGGTTGCTAAATGGCTTTAGCAGCCTCATACCTCACAAACATATAACCAATACCTAAAAGAGAGAGAGTTTCTCCAGGTGGAGCTCTGCTAAAAGCAAGGCTATTTCTCCTCTGGCAATCTCCAGCAAACTGACTTCAGGAACTATAGGGAGCTAACATCTAATGGGACTGTATCTCTCTATCTAGTGATTGACATGTAGACACCTGGTCTGATAGGGTCATAGAACTTCACCTCAATAGCTACAGTGGTTGGTCTCTGTGGATGAGTGTATAACCGAAGCCAGGTTCATCACAATCCTTCCTTAGAGATTTTTTAACTGAAGATTAAGTTAAGAACCACCTCTCAGGGGGATCCCTGGGTGGCTCAGTGGTTTAGTGCCTGCCTTTGGCCCAGGGTGTGATCCTGGAGACCCAGGATTGAGTCCCACGTCGGGCTCCCTGCATGGAGCCTGCTTCTCCCTCTGCCTGTGTCTCTGCCTCTCTCTGTGTGTCTCTCATGAATAAATAAATTAAATCTTAAAAAAAAAAAATAGGGCAGCCCCGGTGGCCCAGTGGTTTAGTGCTACCTTCAACCCAAGGTATGATCTTGGAGATCCAGGATTGAGTCCCACGTCGGGCTCCCTGCATGGAGCCTGCTTCTCCCTCTGCCTGTGTCTCTGTCTCTGTCTCTCTGTCTCTGTCTCTGTCTCTCTCTCTCTCTTTGTGTCTGTCATGATTAAATCAATAGAATCTTTAAAAAAAAACTCCTCTCTGTCTAGTTATTACTATATGGATCTTAATCTGGGCCCATTAGCTGTCAGCCACATCCTCATGGAGAAACCATCTGAGGGGATGATGGCAATAATTAGAGAGACTAGTCAAGAAGTAGAAAGGCGAGTCCTAAGCAAGCGTCCATTCTAGACATTAACCCCTGCCAAAGACTTTTCCCTACATCAAACATACCCTTTGGATGTTCATGCCAGCAACTGGGTGGCATCCAGGATCAGCACATTATCTGTGCTCAGATATTTCTCTTTGAGAAATGAAAGGAAGGTTTCTGAGTCAACTGCTCTGGGTATATTCCTGGGGCATCTCACACACTGGTCTCTAAGGACAGTCAACCTGGTCATATCCTTGCAAAGCACAGACTCAATGCAAAGGGGGTGGCATTTACTACCCAGAAGCCTTTTGGGTCTAACACATCTGGAATCAGTGAAATACCAGCAATATGAAAGAGAATCATTACAATCAGGAGGCTTAGGCAGTAACCACAGGGCCCAGACCACATCTCATCCCACCTTCTAGAACGGGCAGGACCTATTGCATAATTTGGACTGCAAACATGAGAGAGCATAGGATATTCATCAGCTGAGAGTCACAAGGGGGCATGTTCACCACGGCCCCATGTTTTCTCCTGCTTTGTTTTTATTCATTTAGTCGACAAGCATTTTAGGATATAATAATATCTTAAATATTATTTTACCTTTCACTTCTGTGTTTTTCTGTGCCATCCTTTCTCCCTCTCTTGTTTATTTTCCACTTTGTCCCTGGCTCCGTGGTTAATCCATGATTTTATTGAGGTGCCTTTGCTTCTTTCAATTCCTTCTTCTCTCCTCGACAAATTTCCCCACATACTTTATGTTGTGGTTTCCCCATTCTACTTTATAAAATAGCTATCACCGAGAGCCCTAAAATTTACTCCTGGACATGGAAGAAAACAAAACAGGAAAGACAAAGAAATATGGTATTATTCTTGGCAGCAAGCATCCTGTGAGCTGGAAAATTCTGTAATTAGACCTGTGTACAGAAGGTTAAGTGATAAGATTTCCGAAGTGTTAAGATCAGCCTCTGAAGTCCTGAGCTCACCAACTGGGAGAATAGGGTCTTCCAGAGAAAGGATTACCAGGAACCAGCCATTGGCATATGATAATGCAGAATATAGCAAGACGTTGGGGGCAGATTATTAACAGCACTCAACTGTGAACCAAAAGCAGAACTACTGCTAATTTGCTAGAGCTTGACTCAAACTGAACTGGTGTGTGTGCGTGCGTGCGTGTGTGTGTGTGTGTGTGTGCCTTTTTTTTTTTTTTTAAGAACAATATCAAAGGGGTTTTTCATTTGTGTTTTTGCCTGTTGTAAGGAAAATCTTCATGAACCAGTTTGAACTAGGAAGGGATCTATATGTCTTCTAAAACTCTACTAAACTGCTCAAAGTTCAAGAAGTGATGTCTTCACTGTCAAGTCCAAGACCTTCTTTCCAGCCTTCATGCTGCTTTGTTTCTCTGAAACCTGCCTGCCTCCTTGCCTTTCCTTCTCCCTCCCTCTCTCTCTTCCATTCTCTCTCTTTTTTTTTTAACTTTTAGAAGTATTTCTTTCTGCATCTCCACTTTCTAGAAACTTTCTCTGCCCTTGGCTTCTGAAAGAATGAACTCTTCTGTCTCCCGAGGTTTTCTGTCTCTGTTTTTCATCTAGATCTCCTTGTGGTCTTCTCTTTGACAGCCTTTGTCCCTTAGATCTTTGTGCTTCTTACCCTCTCATGTTGTTCTTCCTACACAGGCTCTGCCTTGGGTTCTTATCTACCTCCTTGGCTTTGATTACCAACTATGGAGGTACCTCCAACCCACCTGTTCTTCCAAATTCAAGACCACATTTCTGACCGCCCAAAAGACATACTCACTGGCATTTTCAGGCTTAAGTTGTTCAAAACACAACTCATCATCTTCTTGCCCCAAGTCATTTCCTACTCCAGTGCTCTCCAACCCAGTAGAAGGCTTGTCTCTAACCCGCCATGTGGGTCCAAGAACTGGTAGTCTTCCTGGAGCCTCCCCACTCCCCTTCCCCCTCACCCACTACACCTGTGAGGGCAACAAGCCCTGTCATGTCTGAAATCTAAATATGTCTCCCACGCACATCCTCTCCTCCAATCTAGCATCACTACCTTTATTCAGATCCAAGCCTTCACTCTCTGTTAATTACAGCAATAGTCTCCTAACTACTTTCCCTTCCTCAAGTCTTGTCTCCACCTAGACAGTCCTTTCCACAGGACAGCACTATCCTGCTAAAACACGGATCTGATCATGGTGCTGTTAAGGTCCTTGGATAGTTGCCGTCCCCTGCAGAATAAAGGTCAGGCTCTTGGGGCACCTGGGTGGCTCAGCAGTTGAGCATCTGCCTTTGGCTCAGACCGTGATCCTGCCTGGGGTCCTAGGATCAAGTCCCACATTGGGCTCCCCACAGGGAGCCTGCTTCTCCCTCTGCCTGTGTCTCTGCCTCTCTCTGTGTGCCTCTCATGAATAAATAAATAAATAAAACCTTAAAAAAAAAAAACCTCAAGCTCTTTAGCACTGGGTCGTCCCAAGTCCTCCCTCCTGCCCTAGCACTCTCCTCTCTGCACCCGTCCTTCCTCCGTTTCTTCATTGCACCTTAGCTCCCTATCCAGGCCTCTCTCCATGACCTTCCTTCTTTCTGAAATATCTCCATCTCCCAACCATCACTCTCAGGTCCCATTCACATATTCACTGGAGTTTTTCACTGCCTACCACTTGGGAAATTTAATATTTTGGGGTAAGTGAATAGATGCTTGAAAAATTCTTATTTCTCCTTTAAGATTTGGCTCTACCATCACTGTCCCTAGAAAAATTTTCTGTCTCACCTCAGTAGAGTCAGTGTCCCCTTTTCTTCCATAATAACATCTATGTTCCTTCATGTAGATTGTTCCAAACTCATTTTAATGTACTTTATTGGCAACTCTTTCTTCATCATAGACCGTGAGTTCCTTGAGGGTAGGCACAGTGACTTGATTTTCTGTACAATCTCAAAGGCAGAAAAAGAATAGGTCCTAAATGAATGTTTGTTGAAACAAGGTGAGATGAACCAAATCAGCACCTCAAAACACTCTACAATGGAACATTCCCTGGACTGTTTCTATTCAGCTCCAATGCATGATTTTCGAGTCAAAGTATGTGTGAAACGGCAGGAAGGAGAGCATCTCACTTCATGGGAGAGGGCGGAGTTGGCTGTTCCCGTGGAGAGAGCTAAGCACAAAAGGGCTCCCACTTTGTTGTTCTTAATAACGTGTCAGCAGCAATCAGGACTTAACAGCAGCAGTTAGAGCGGGTCCTCTTGTGTTCTGTGTGTAAACGGGGGAAGATACACAAACACAACAGCAGAAACCAGGGCAGTTCCTCTGTTTCCTATTTAACAGTGCCAGCAAGTAGCCCATTGATGCTAATTGCATGGATGGTACAGAGCCTTCCTGGTACCCAGGGAAAGGTGAAATAGTGCCATAAGGAAAACCTGAACTACAAGCTTATATCAATATATATACTCTTTCCAGGACAGGTAACAGGCACATGAAGAGGCAGCAAGAGAAGTTCTGTGCCAACGGAAAGATCTCGACCCAGGGTAAGCCTTTTACCAGGAAAATTCTGTGATTTGCTGATGCTCAAAAACTGTGCCTTGAAAATCCTTTTGCAATTAATATGAAGGGGCCTGAATTCCCAGTGGGCAATCTGGGGGTTGCCCAGTTCCTACTCAATAAAGTTATATAAAAAAGGAAGACGAGGGGAAAAGAATAAATGCTCGCTGTCTTGTTTGTTTGCTCTTTAACCTCTCTGGATTGAAATTACCAAGAAGGTATATACCAGCTCTGCTCAGAACAATACGGCTGCTGCCAAACCCATCGGCCTTTTCGTGCCATCTCTCAGTGAGGAATACTGATGTCAAATACACAGGCTGGGTCTTGGAACCAGTGACATACCAGGAGGGAGTGGGTAGGTCAGGGAAATGGGAGGAAGCCATTGGAATAAGACCCTTTAGGGAACTTGGTGGCCTCAAGAAAATGGCAGCTGTGAGGGATTAAATTCTGAATGTGGCACACGAGACATCTTGTGTGTTTTCTAGAACCCTTTTGGAGTATGCACTGGAGATATTTCATCCAGCAGCAAGAATCTGTTTGAGCCAGAGCACTGAAAGCCCTAGCAGCTGTTCCTTTGCTTCTCTCATTTATGACACACACTTCCTTTGGACCACTATCCATGGAATGGGCAATATTAGTTATCCACAGGGACAGTTATTAGCTTGTTTTCCTCTATAAAGCTTGGCCATAAAGTTCTTACTTTTTTCCTTAGAGTCTACCCATATAATGAGCAGCTGGGCCATGTGAGGCCTGAGAGCTCACACTGGGATTGCCTGTTGTTGAGAGTGTGGGGCTTGGTGTAGGGATGGCTAGGGGATAGTCACATGATGCTCAGCAAAGGCCTCTGCTGCAATATGGTAGTCAAGATTTTCACCAGTAGTTCAGCTCCACTGATGAAATAAACTCCCACCAATCCACATTTCAACAGACCAGAGATTTCAAATAATCATTTTAACATAGTTTATTAAAAAGATGTAAACCAACAAGGGGCACCTGGGTGGCTCCATCAGTTAAGGATCTGACTCTTAATTTTGGCTCGGGTCATGATCTCAGTGTTGTAAGATCGAGCCCCACGTCAGGCTCTGTGTTTAGTGTGGAGTCTGTTTGAGGTTCTCTCTCTCTCTCTCTCTCTCTCTCCCTCTGTTCCTCCCCTCATTTGCGTTCTCTATCTCTTTCTCTCTCTCTCTCTCTTTCTCAAATAAATAAATAAATAAATAAATAAAATATTTTTAAAAAAGAATAAACCAACAAATTACAAACCCAATATCAGGAATCACTCAGAAAAGTACATTTCAGAATATAATCAGGAAGTCATCTTTACCAAACTTCAGGATATCTAAATATTTATAATCAGAGACACAGCAAGTACCATATATGGCTTTTGTGTTAGTATTTTGTTGTATTTTAATTGTTTGAAAACTTGTCTATGTAGTCAAATGGTACCCACAAGCTAGTCTGAATAAACAGACAATCTCAAATAGAAAAATATCATTGGAGAGGCACCTGGGTGGCTCAGTGGGTTGAGCATCTGACTCTTGATTGGGCTCCATGCTCAGGGGGAAGCTTGCCTGAGATTCTCTCCCTCTTTCTCTTTCTGCAACAGCCCCTCTGCACCAGCTCACTCTCTCTCTAAAATAAATAAATCTCTTTTAAAAAATTATTTGAAAAAAGAAAAATATCATTTGATCTATCCTACTCACTCCCCATTGCCACCCCCATCCTGTTCATCCCCTTACATCTTACTAGGAACTGATCTTTCCTCCATATATATAAGGTAGCCATTGATCATGTCCAGTTCATGCAATAGTATTCATCTCCTGGAGGGAGTTGATTAGGCCACAGTAGGCCCCTAGGGCCAAATTGGTCCCATTAAAACCCTTTATGGGTTTTTCTTAAAAAAAAAAACCACAGTTTTATTGAGGTACAATTGGTAAACAGAAAGTGTCCATATTTAATGTACACAATTTGATGACTTTGAACATATATACAAACCTGTGAACCTATGAAACCATCACCACAATTAAGGTAATAAATATATCCATCACCTCCAAAAGATTCCTCACAGCCTTTTAGTTTTTTGTTTTTGTTTTGTGGTAGGAGCTCTTAACATGAGATCTAGACTCTTAACAAATGTTTTAAGTGTACCATACATTATTGTTAACTACAGGCACTGTGTTAGAAAGCAGACCTCTAGAACTCATTCATGTTACAAAACTGAAACTTCATACCCACGAACCCATTCTCCACTCCACAGCCCCTGGAAACCACCATTCTAATCTCCGCTTCCGAGTTTGACTATTTTAGAAACTTCATATAAGTGGAATCATGCAATATTCATCCTTACAAATATGAATGGCTTATTTCACTTAGTATAATGTCCCCCAGGTCCATCCATGCTGTTGTGTATGACAGGATTTCCCTCCTTTTAAAGACTGATGATATTCCATGTTTATACAGACCACATTTTCTTTCTCCATTGATCCATCAGTGGACATTTTGGTTGTTTTTATGTCTTGGCTATTGTGAATAATTTGATAAGGGGTTAATATCTAAAAAATATAAAGCACTCCTACCATTCAGAACAAAACTCCAAATAACCTCATTTAAAAAACAGATCTTGTGTAAACATTTCTCAGTGAAGACATACAAATGACCAACAAATATACGAAAAGGTGCTCAACATCATTAATTATCAGGAAAATACAAATCAAAACCACAATGAGGTATCACCTCATATTCACGAGGATTGTTATCATAAAAAAAGATAGCAAATGTTCGTGAGGATGTAGAGAAACTGGAACTTTTGTGCACCGTTGATGGGAATGTAAAATGGTGCGGCTGCTTTGGAAAACAGTATGGTGGTTCTTTAAAAAATTAAAAATAGAACTATCGTTTGATCTAGTAATCCCACTTCTGAGTTTATGTCCAAGAGAATTGAAATCAATATTTCAAAGAGATATCTGCACTCCCATGTTCATTGCAACATTATTTACAACAGCCTTTCTCAGATTTCTTAACAGAAACTGAGGAGGAGAAGGCAATCTTTCTCCTAGTGCAAAGAAAAGGAAATATGAACAGAATCTGAAAATACAAAAGATCCTATCAGAAGATACAGAGAAGAAAGACTCTTGTCTTCACCAAAGGGGAAAAAAAACTGGTTTTCATTTCTTGAGATGAGAATGGAACTCATGAAGTATTCCAATGGCTGGTGGCACATTTGTGCCAAATATATGAGATCTTTGGGCCCAGGCTTTTATTAACAATGACCCCAAGCTCATCTGAGCACCCAGCACTGTATTAAATGTTTATTAAAGGAACATCTACACACACGGCACTCTCACTCGATGTGGCAATCTGCCAATGACTCTGTTCCAATGAATCTGTCTCTTGACCAAGATCTATCTATATCAGTGATCAATATGATGATTATGGTCAGTAAAGCTGACCAACATTGTTTAACAGGACTTTGCCCTTATGACTCTTAGTTTGGCTGACTTCCACTCTTTGTAAGTAGGAAGATTAGACTCCCTAGAGAGGAGGCTAAAGAAAACCTTAGGGGCCTGATATCTGGGTTCTTCCCACAGGAATGGGTATGCCCATTCATGATGAGGCCTGGAGGACACCAGAGACATGAGTTGTGACAAAGTATGCTAGGGATACACTGGGTTTTCCTGCACCTTCAGGGTTGCTGTTTGTGGTAGACTGATTGCAAAAATGGCTCCAGTTATGCTTTTGCAACATGACTTTGTAGGTCCTCTCATGAAGAACTTGAGTCTGGTTCTCTGTGTTTGAATCTTGTTTTGGCCCACAGAATGTGGCAGCAGTGATAGTATGTCAGCTCTGAGCCTAGGCATCAAGAGGCCTTTACACTTTCACTTACTCCCTTGGAACTTTGACATTGCATGTAAACAAATCCAGGCTAGCCTGCTGGAGGATGTGAGACCATGTGAAAGAAAGCCCATTTGTCCCAGCCAAGGCCATCCCAGATCAGCCAATAGCTAGCCAACCCCCAGACACATGAGAGAGATGAGCCAAGGTCACCAGAGCTGTCGTCCTCCCCCACAGATCACTTCTAGCACATTAGTGAACCCAGCTGAGAACAGAAGCAGCACCCAATTGATCAATACCCTTGTGAGCCAGAATAAACACTTACCAGTTTAAGCAACTGAGTTTTGGGGTGGTTTCTTATGCAGCAATAGCTAGCTAAGACACTTTTTAAAAATGCCAGAGTCAGATGAAGAACTCTATGAAGGCACCTGCTATACCTTCCTTAAATCACAGTATAGCACACTATCAAAGGGGAAGGGCCTCAGCTTCTGTAGCACATGTCATCTTCACGTCTGCCTGTCTCTTGATCTATACATTTCTTTGGGGAACAGGAGATGTCAGTTCTGCAGTATTTCAGACTGCTTACCTTTATAAATGAACCTAGCCAGTTCTCACTAACACACTAGGAGTATCTGCGTGGCTATAACTGGCACCCAGCCACAGTACTTCCTCCACGATGCCCTTTCAGAGCTGCCTCATTTTATATGCCCTCAGTTCTTTCCTCCACCACAATATTTATTCCACTCTGGTACATTCACTACTCTGACTTTCCCACACTAGACTGGTGGCTTCAGGAAGACAGAGAGTAGGTCTGCCTGGTCTGTCATTAAATCTTCAGTCTGGAGCACAGTGTGGGACACACAGCAGATACTCAACAAGTATCTGTGGACTAAATGGATGAACAAACATCTTCGGGCCACTTCTGACCTAGGCCTCCGTCGTGCCTTTCATCCTGTTCTCACTTTCATAGCTCTGGCTATCACTTCAAACCTTGAGTCCATTTTCTCATCTAGACCCTTAGATGTAGGGATCTAAGTATTGCTCTTTCTTAGAAGATAAAGAAATAACACATTTTATTACAGAATAATGTCTTTTTAAAAATTATTTATTTACTTATTTTAGAGAGAGAGTGCGTGAGTGAGGGGAGGAGCAGGAGAATCTTCAAGCAGACTCCTCTATGAGCATGGAGCCTGATGCAGAGCTCGATCCCACAACCCTGAGATCATGACCTGAGCCAAAATCAAGAATCAGATGCTCAACTGGCTGAGCCACCCAGGCACCACTATTACAGAATAATCTCTGTCAAAATTGGCTAACATAAGATACTAACATTTTTGCTAATTAAAAGCATAAGCTCCAATCGCTGGATAAATGAGGGAACATTGAATATCTCTGTACAGTGACTAGCACATGGCATGGGTTCTTAATTTATGCTAGTCGCGGCAAGCTGGAGTCAAGCAACTGAGCACCAGCCTCCCTAGGACCCCGTGTTCAGGGCTGTCCTGGGTGCTGTGGGGCAGACACAAGACACAATGTGAATGGGTGATGTCAGTGGTAAGCCAGGAACCAACAATGGGATCTCTGCCACATTCACTATCCATTCACAGTGACAAGCTTTCACGGGAACCAATTTCTGTCCCAAACACAGTGTGTTGACTTTCAAAATCTTCAACTGCATTAGGGAATTTTTAGGTGACTTCCCACAACATTCTCTGATGATAGGAGCCCTCATCTCCATGAAATAGGAATGAAATTTCTAGCTGCCTCAGGTATCTGAAAGAGCAAAATTCAAATTCCCTGCACTCACAAGAAACGGAGTTAGTGTTCTTGTTTTGTTTTGGTTTTTGGTTGTTTTTTTTTTTTTTTGCAAAAACACAAAGCCTGTCCCTGCACAGCCATGGTGTGGTATCCCTGAGGTGTGTTTATTCAATTTTATTTGCTTATCTGCGGTTCAATTTTCATGGGTTTTATTTACATTTTTGAAAGGTCCAAAATCTTTCTGAGAAATACCTTAATGGAAAGTAGTGAACCACTTAAAAGGTTTATAAGATGCTCAGGTAATGGGAATTAGAAATCATTATCTTTTGAAGGCAGCAAATGGTTGTCGGAATCGAGTTGATTTTGGTGATACATATTATAATGGAACAAATTACTGATGAAGTGCTAAATTACTGGAAACATCCCTGTTACTTATTAAACACTTTGGTTAATTAGGCCAGGAAAAATAAAGAGTTGAAGCGCATTTTAATACCTCTTTTGAGGCTAGGTCAGAAGCGAACAGATGTGAGAACCCAAAGCCCAGCCCAAGGGCATCCTCTCAGACCCAGGATTCCAACTACCTGGGAGAAACGCTCCTGGGCGGAGCTGCCAACCTTACAAGTTCTCAACAGACCTTGAATTGTGCAGATACCCTTTTCTGTCGAAAAATTAGTGGCACTGGCCAGTCATCCAAAATCAGAACCAGTTCGTTTTTAACTAACACTGAAACATGTAGCAGGAAATAAAGGAAAATGAACCTGGAGAGGTTAAATATGGACATACAATATTAGGGGGATGTTTAATAGAGTCTATTTTGGAAATCCCTGATTTTTAGAATATGACATAGCTGGGAGACAAGGGTGTTACAGCCTCCCCTCTTCTCAACTGCCCTGCCCGGTTTCCCTGTTTTGTAACCTGATTCTGGAGACTGGCTTCCAGTCCTGTTACCTGTGGCCAACTCTTTCTCCTGGTCATCTGCCTTCCTTTTGGTGTCTGAGACCAGGACCCTGACTTCATCTGGCTGCTAGGATCCTCAGGGACGGACTTTCTACCTCTTAAATCCCAGCAGCCCGTGATGGATAAGTTTATGGAAGCTCAGATATCTGGTTAAACGTTATTTCTGGGTGTGTCTGTGAGGGTGTTTCTGGAAGAGATTAGCATTTGAATTGGTGAACTGAGTGAAGCAGATGGCCCTCCCCAATGTGGGTGGGCATCACCAATCCATTGAGGGCCTGAATAGAACACAAAGGCAGAGGAAGGTTGAATTCACTCGCCTGACTGCTTGATCTGGACCGCAGTCTTCTGCCCTTGATGCTCCTGGTCCTGAGGCCTTTAGACTTGGACTGGAATCTGTACCACTCAGTGCTCCGGGTCTCAGGCTTTCAAACGACAGCACCTGCTTTCCTGGAACTCCAGCTTGCAGACAGCAGACAGTGGGACTTCTCAGCTTCCACAATTGAGTGAGCCAATACCTTATAATAAATCTCTTTCTAGATATGGAGATAGAGATCAAGGCACAGATAGAGACGCACTGTTGGCCCTGTTTCTTTGGAGACCTCGGCTGATACAGAGCCCCTGTGCCTTCTGATAAGTTGACCTGATGCCTCCTCCCTGAATCCCTCTCCTCTTGGATTCCTGAAGGTTGTCTGCTCCTGGGTTCTCTGCCATGGTTCTGTGCTGCCTCTCCTGCTTTTCCATCTCCTATGCATGCCCCCGATGTTGACAACCAGAGATTCCCTCCAGGTTCTGTCTGCTGGATCACATCCACCTTAATATCAGTGGATGGGTTTGTTGACTACCCTCTGCCCACCGACAGTACCCCTGTGGATGGTTGAATTTCAGGCCACAGCCACTGGGCAGTAAGTAGGACACAAGCAGACTCGGAAAATCAGAAACTGCCAGTAACTAGCAACTGGCTGTGTGGCTGGGGAACTACACTTCACCTCCCTGAACTTCCCTCCTCTCAGCCATTCCCTAATTCTATTTACAGAGGGGCTACTACGTGTCAGAAATCAAAAGATAAGAAGGCAAGATGCTTGCCCTCGAAGAGCTCGTTTTAGCTAGGGAAACAGTCCTGTAAATAAATAATTAGGAAATTGTGAGAGAAGTGCTAAGAAAGACAGAGTCAAAATGTTATGAAAATACTGAGAAGAGAGCAATTAACTGTGGCAGAGGGAGACCAGTGAGGAGTGTACCGAGGATGTGTTTGAGCAAACCTCAAGGATGAGCTGGCACTTACCAAGAAGTCAAGAGCCTTCACGGCAGAGAAAATAATGTATGCAGAGGTGCAGGGATGAGGAAAAACGCTAGGAACTAAAGATGCCTTGGAATGACTGTAAGAGGGGACAAGTGGCCAGCAACAAGGTCAGGAAGCAGCAAAGAGCTAAATAATCACAGGCCCTTTATGTCAGCTTAAGGAGCTTGCATTTTTTCCTATAGGCAATGAAGAACCATCAAGGGCTTTTAAACAGGAGAGTTGTCAGAACAGATGAGTGTGTGTAGGATTACTCCAACCTGTCTGTGGAGAATGGGTTGGAGAGGTGGAGGTGGAAGCAGTGAGGTCAGGGAGAAGGGTGTCGCAACAGGGCAGGTAAGACATAGGACATAGCAGCAGCACAAGAGGCAGGAGATGCGACAATGAAGAACTGGAAGAGCTTGGTGATTAATTTTAGCTGTAGGAATGTGTAGGAGAAGCATATGTCAGGTCACCCCCAAAGATTCTGGTTTGGATCCACCGGTGGAGATAGAAGGACTGAGGGACAGGCTGAATGGGAGAAGATGATCACTGATCTCTGGTTTGGACTAGCTGTGTTTGAGGGGCTGATGAGGCAGCCAGGTGGAGGTGCGATAGCAGATAGACACCGTGCTCTGGAGCTGAGAGGTCTGGGTTAGGGGCATACCCAGGAGAGCCCTCCACAGAAGTGATGAATACATGAGGTCAGCCAAAGAGAATGCAGTGAGGGAAAAGAGAGGAGGGCCAAGGTCAGAGCCCGGCACAAAGCTGCATTTAAAAACCTAGTGAAAGAACCAGCAAGACGCTGAGCTGGAGATGTCAGGGAACTTGCAGAACTAAAAGGAGGGGGTCACCAAAGCCAGGAGAGGAGAGTTTCCCAGAGGAGCTGTGAGCAGCATCTGAGCGACAGAAATGCGAGTACTAACAGAGAAAGTGGTCACTGGTTTGGGCAACTGGATGGTGATTAATGACTTCTCAATGAGCAGTGAATGATACGTAGAAGTTGGATCCCAAAAAGATGAAGGCCGGGGAGAGGGGCTTTAGGGCTACTTAATGTCTTTGGCAATGACGGGAAGGTGCAAGCTAGGCAGGTGGCTGGCGAACGGCACAAAGGAGCGGGAGATTTTGGAAATGGAAGAGATTGGAAGCATGTGTATAGGAAGGGGATTGGACAAGGTGGTCCCTGACATCCCTGTCAACATTCCTGTCCTTCGGTTCTCAGGACTATGTCTAAGAACATGGGGAAGCAGTGTCAGGTTATGGGGGGATTTCCAGCACAACGAGAAGAGTTATTGACATGGTTAGTAGGGCTTTCTGCCTGCCTGCCCTTCCCTCGGGCCCTCTGATGAGCTCTGAGCAGGAGTGGCACTGGGGGAGAGCGCACTAGGCTCCAGGGGCATCTAGACCACCCCAGATCTGCAACGTGCGCTTCCATGTCATCAGCGCTTCTCTTCCAGCTTTTGCAAATTGAGGCTTCCCTGATGTGAGAGTCCCCCAAACATTGCTTGGTATTCCTCCCAAGGTCCTGGGAGCCAAAGAGACCATGCCCAGAGCCAGATGAAAAGCAGGAAGGCAGAGAGAGTGGGTGAGGGAGGGAAAAGCAGCAGAAGGCTCCCACAGACCTCATTTCCCTCTCTCAGGAGTTTGCATCAGATCTCATATTAGTTAGCTCGCTAGCTTTTTTCTCCCTGTTTGGTTTAATATTCTCGAGGGAAAAGCAAGTTGAACGTGAACAACAGAAGACTTAAGCACTCTATTTTAATCCTTGAGCAACATATTTCTGAAATAATTTTCAGAAGACATTTAGACTTTCAGGAGGAGGAATCTTATCTTCAGTGAATTACTATTTATTGAAGCTTTAATAAATGTTTAGTTTTGGTTTTTTGTTTTGTTTTTTTGCTGGGCAGGCTGCTTTTTATAGCCCATTAAAATGAAGATTATTTTGGGGAGAAAAAAACCCACAAAGTCTGGTTTTCAACCTGGGTGGAAACACAAGTAGAAACTTCCACATGATCAGTTTTAATCTCACCTGCTGAGGTGGGTTTTGCTACTTAACGATATATTTTGGAAATGGATGTGACACCAAAGGTCATCGGGAAATAGAGCTCAGAGCAAAGGGAATAAAAACCACAAATTAGATTCACTTGCTGTGTTAGGTAGCAGGACATTTTCGATCTCCAGCCGATTTACGCCAGAGACTCAAGCAGTGATTCTAGAACCTGCGTTCTGGGGAGGAGAGGTCGGGCAGGCTCAGGCTGTGTGTTTGCTTGTTTTCTCTGTCCAGTCATGTGAAGGAAGTTGGCTGGGAGTTTTTTTGCCTTTGTTATGGCCTCCGACACAATTGCTACATTATACTGGAGGCTTTTGAAAAGCCGGTGTACAGCTCAATTGCTTGATTTCCATTGTGCTTGACGGGAACACCGGGTAGCCTTGGGGAGCACAGGATCCTCTCCAGTGGCATGGGAGAGAGGTTGCTGTCTTCGGAATTTTTAGAGAATATGCCAAAATCTGCACAGGCCACACCGAATTCCCAGGGGCCTTTGTACTGTTTTGATGCAAAGAATTAACCGTGGCTCTTGAAAACTCTGCTTCTGAAATCACGTGATGGGGATTAGAACGTGGGAAACAATGAGCTGGTACAAAAATGTACCAAGATTGTAGCACTTCATGGGAGTCTCTGACCTGTTCCCCATATTTGGAACTGACAGTAGTGGGGACCTATAGCCATCAGCTAAAGGCTGGGTTGCATTGTTAGGGTGTACCACCCCAACATAGGAAATGCCACCCCAAAGGCAGGATGAGCCCAAGTGTTTCGAACTCCACCATTAAAGGGATCTATGCATTGCTAGTAATAATAATGGTATAATTTATAACAGAGGCCACCAGCTGAGAGGGAAAGAATAATCTCTGACACCTGCTCACATGCCTATGGGAAATCAGGCTGCCACTCATCCTCCTCAGTACTACTGAGTGGCAGCACATGGGATTGTCCTCCTCGTGTAACACGCACACACACAACGCACACTTATTTATGTCCCAGGCACTGTGCTAGGTCCCAGGGATATAGCAATTACATAAACACAGTTCCTCACCCTTGACAAGTTTATGTTCTAGAGCAGAGGTTGGGAAACTTTTTCTTGAAACAGCCAGATAGGAAATATTTTGGGCTTTGTGGGCCCCATAGTCCTTGTTGTAACTACTTGAGCAAAACATAGCCATATGTGAATGATTATGCATGGTTTCTTCCAATAAAACTTTCTTTACAAAAAGAGGTGGCCGGCCAGACCTAGCCCATAGTTTGCTGACCCCTCACCTAAAAGGAATGACAGATATGTAACTAGATAGTGTCAACCAAATGGTGGGAAATGCAATGATAGCAGAGGGGTGGGCACCTAACCTAGCCTGTGGCTTTCAGATAAGACTTTTTATTTAGGAGCTTATATTTGCAACCAAGGGTGGACATTGCTCATTTCTTTGTCCTTTTTTGAAAGAGGAGGCCCTCCAAGGACAACTACCTCCCAACTCAAGAGGCTACTGCAAAAGTCCAGTGGGGGGATACCATGAAGACCCAGACTTGAGCAATGATGTTAGCAGCAGAGTGGAGGGGAAGACTTGTCATATCATTTAGAATGGACAGGACATGATGACAGAATATGGAGAAGGATGGAAATGAAGGGTCCCTAGGATGGTTCCCTTCCACGTTTCTGACAAGGCAAGTATTCCCCAAGATAAGAAATTTAGGAGGAGCCTAATTTTGTAAGAGGGCTGCTTTTCTTTGCTTGTGGGAAACTGAAATGGAAGTGTCCAACAGGTGGTTAGACAGTCCTGAGTCCTGAGGCTCTCCTCTGAACTATTAATAGAGATCCCTCACTGATCTCCCTGCCCCCTGTCTTGTCCCTCTCACATCCATCCTCACTCGGCTGCCACAATGTTCCACTTAACACACCAGTCTGACTGTGTTACTCCCCCAGTCAGCACCCTGCAGTGGTTTTCCATCTGCTGTAGGATAAAGTTTCAATTCCTTAGCTTGGCATGAGAGGTTCTCCAGAGCTGCCAACCTCTTCAGTCTTCTCTGTGACCACCCCCTGCCTCCTGTGAGCTCCTCCGTGAGAGGTCAGGACCTTGTGCAGGCCTGGGATTTGAAAACCCAAAGCAGATAAGGACTCAGGCTTTGTCCCTGGGGGCCTGGGACCTTCCATATGGGCAGAGGAATTAGGGATGGGTATCCTCTGTGGTGGCAGGAACCGGATCTCACTTTCAGCCCAGGAGTCATCAGCAAGACTGCAAACCTAGGCCGGCTGTTCTTCCAAACGGTTTTCACAGCTAGGGCCTCTCACCAGCATGCCCTGAAACCTCCACTTTTTCAAGAATTCACAGTAGAAAGGAGAGCACCATTGGGAGGGAGGCCTCCTTCCCCATTCTGCTCTCCCATTAGCCATGCCTGGTGAACTCCCAGTACCAGAGAAATAAAAACTAGCTCCTCCTCCCACAAACTCCAGGGACCCCATTAAACCCAAACTGCCTAGTATTCACATCACTGCTCCTGAAAAAGGAACGGGATCGATTTTCCGCAGCTGGGGAGGAGAAGCTGGCAGTTTAGAGCTGAAGTTTAGACCCGTCAGACATCTCTTCAGAAGGGGATTCACTCTCTGTGAGGCTCCTGGCATTTAGAGCTGATGCTTAGGTTGTCAAAACAGTGGTGAGGGGAGAAGCAGCTCCTCAAAGATTATAGGTCAAAGAAACAAAAAGGAAAGTTTTTGGAGAAGCTTTTACAGAAAGGATGATCACTGACAACAGGCTTGTTTCTAGTTGAGCAGACACAGGGTTGGGGGAGAAAAGCTTCCAGCTGCCTGTGGAATATTTCAGCCTTTATTTTGCATGCAGGGAGGATTTGCCTTCTTACCTGCTGGGTTGGGTTACCAGCAGTATGTGAGAAAGGGTGATTTCAGACCATCTCTCATGGTTCAATGAACTGCAGATCTTCCCCTTCTGGGCTAATGATTCCAGAGAACCTTTGCCTTTCCTATTTTTCAACATTAAATGACTTTTAGTAATGGGAATGGTGCCCTCCCCCCCAGTGAAAGCAGCCAGCTTTACCCTAGCACCCATGCTAGGTTTTCTCCAAGCTGTGCCTTTCTGGAGTATCTTTGACCCAGCCTTGAAAGATACCACATGCCCACAAGTACAGCCCCAGGAGAAATCCGTCTGAATCAAAATACCTGCCTCACCTTTCTCCCAAGCCCAGTTTTATCCCCCTGTGACAACTGTGACCCATTGCCTCCAAAAACCGCTGTCCCAAGCTGAATGTGACACTTGGTGAGCCTGGTTTCTCTGCACACAGAGGCAAAGATTTTAGAGTTCCTGTCCCAGAATTTATTTTCTTGAGGGAGCTAATAAGCACTTTTTGAACTCTCTAAATTGCCAGAACAAATACATATCAAAGAGTTTGGTGATAGCCTCAGTGGCACCATGGGACGCTAGTAATCTTAAAGCTAGCAAGAGGAAATGTGGAATTGGACACTCAGGCATTGGCCCTTAGACCTCATCCAAATCCTCTTCTGCTCCCTGATAACATCCTTTCGTTGCTCTTTCTTCAGCTGCTTTTTTCCTGCACTCTTCTGCAGCTATAGAAAGTTCCAGGCAGCAGGAGAAGGACTTTTGCTACCTGTAGTATCACTACCACCATCGCCTGGGTTATTAATTATTGTTGATAGAGAAACATGGACTTTGGCAGTAGGTGAAAAGTAATGATTTACCATCTGTTGTAGGCCCTCACATGTCACTACCTAACAGTGGAAGTAATTGTAAGGGTAATAACAAGAGCAGACAAGTGACTGTTGGACATTATGAGAAAGGAGATTTTTATCCTTCAAAGAGCTGACACTCTCTCTCCCCCACTCCTGCCACCTCCTCTTCCATCCTTCCTTCTTTAAAAATTTTTAAAAATATATAGCTACAGTGCACTAACCATCTCTTTGTTTGCTCACACCCCTTCTTGGGTGAAACGTTCTGTGAACTTCCTTGTCTAGGCTGCACTAATAATACACATACTTAAATTCTCCACCTCAATCATTTATAAGGCACTAAGGCTGGCCCAGGTGAGTGGTCCTGACTGCATGCTACACAAGCAGAACTGCGAAATGGCATATGGGTGGCCAGTGAGAGCTTGTAGCCTGAGGCTGGAACCCATAGATCACCTGTTTGAGAAATGAACAGGTCAAGCTTGTTAAGAATTACCTTGCATGGGCAGCCTGGGTGGCTCAGCAGTTTAGCACCTCCTTCAGCCCAGGGCCTGATCCTGGAGACCTGGGATCGAGTCTCATGTCGGGCTTCCTGCATGGGAGCCTGCTTGTCTCTCTCTCTCTCTTTCCCTCTCTCTCATGAATGAATAAATAAAATCTAAAAAAAAAAAAAAAAAAAAAAAAAAAAAAGAAATTACCTTGTATGACACTAGACTATAGAGACACAGTTTCAGGGCAAAGTTCTAGAAATACAAGTCCAGGGGAAGACAGCATAGCTGAGTTGGGAGTACTGCCTGGCAAATGCCCCTACACCCCCTTCATCCAAGATATTCAATAACACTTCAAGGGGCCACTAAGGACTACTGAGGGGAGGGAAGGTGCTGGAAGGGTATCATTTGCAGAACCCCTTGAACCACATTAGCCTTCCCTCCCTCTTTCCCCCAACCCTCCCTTCCTTCAGAAGATGCTGCCAATGAGCACCAGTGCCCAAGAACATAACTTAACCTGAGTACCCAATCTCTCCAGCTTCCCTAACGATCCAAGTCAAGAAAATCATTGTAATTTACAACCCCTCCCTTGTGGTACTGCCAAGCCTTTCTCTAGAAGGCTGTTTTATATTCCCTCTCCGACTTCAGCATGCCATGTTTTCCTTTGCATATTAAAGGATGAAAATCGAGGTGATGGACACATTCTCTCAGCACCGGAGTCAGCTGCCAAGTTTTTCTGGCCAACTCCACCTCCTCCTACAACCCTCCATTGCCAGTCTGGTCCTCACAGGGAAAGGCAAGAGAGTGTCTATGTTTCTCTCCTTCTCTCGTCTTCTAAGAAATCACCTGGGAAGTGACCAGGAAAAAAGAAAGTGAAAGTCACATGCAAGTGGGTCCAAGGTACTGTTGATTTTATAAGATTTTAATGCCGCACTGGATTGAGGGTACAAATTGTGTTTTATATTTAACTGCAGCAGGAGACTTTATGCTTAATAGGTTTTTTAATATAGTTTGACCTAGTACTGTCAAGAGAAAAACTACATTTTGCTCCCGCCTTACCTTCAGGACATGATTTCTGCAGATAAATAATTTGTAATGCAGTTTCTATTACTAAGACAGTGTTTCACACATCTGTTTTATGTTTCATTAATGGTACAACAAATGAAACCATCAACCATCCTGCTTCTCTATATTAATTCAACCTATAAGAAAAATGTGTGATGACTCCAGACAGTAAGGCCGATTACCGTGTCAGGGAAATCTACTAGTTTACTTATGGATCTGCAAAGGCTGCCAAAGCACAAATCACCACGCTGGCAAATGGCGATCCAATTTACTGTTTAAATCAAGAACGAGTGCCATGGTCTAATCCACAGCGGAGCAGTTTAGAACCCATTAAGTACTAATTTAACTTAATCTCTAGTACCCAACTGATGGTGTAAGTCAATTGGAATGGGAAGCACCAGTGGGAGAAAGGCATCATAAAGAAGGTGGTTGACTCTCCACCCTTCTTAAAAAGGGAGCAATCTTGAGTTGGGCCAAAGACTGTTTTCTCTACAGTCTTCCTATTCACAGTGGTGAATAGGAGAGGAACACTATTTAATCTCTCATGTTAGACCGGTATTACAAAAGACATTCACTAAAGTATGTGGGGGTGGGGGGGTGATTCAGTTGGCTTGGATTATAAAGGAAGTCAAGGGCTGAGCAAGCATTTAGTTCTGAATTTAGTACAGGCTTGACCACGGTCCCTCCCATCCTTCAAAGAGATGATACCTCTGAGGTGCTCTGTAGATTTCTTTTTTTTTTTTTTTTTAATTTTTTTTTTTATTTGTTTATGATAGTCAGAGAGAGAGAGAGAGGCAGAGACACAGGCAGAGGGAGAAGCAGGCTCCATGCACCGGGAGCCCGACGTGGGACCCGATCCCGGGTCCCCAGGATCGCGCCCCGGGCCAAAGGCAGGCGCCAAACCGCTGCGCCACCCAGGGATCCCCGCTCTGTAGATTTCTTTTGTATCCACGTTCCGATGATGACAATATGTTTGTATTAGGAAGGTCCCATAACTCCCTTTGATTTCTCTTCTAACCCAAGCATATGCTTGTGGAAGAGTTAGCTCAAGTTATGGAGAGAACTGGTTTGGCCTTAAAGGACATCATTCTGCAGAGAATATCTCAAGCCCACCCACTTCACTGGTTTCTTTTTCCTTCAGTCCCCTTGAATAGTGCCTTTCACGACTCTTACTGCTGATCCCCAACATCTTGAAAGTCTTTATCTATGGTATTTGCCACCCACTGATGTCCTGCATACTCTTTTATCTTGGGACATTTTATAAGGTCCTTTTGTGTTTGGGGTATGGAAGAAAGCCAAAGTTGGGACTTTTGCCTTCATTACGTTGGCAATGCGAAGACTGCGTTTCGTAATGCACAGCATGTTAATGTGAGATGACATGTATGTATTTTAGCAGTAACTCTGGCAGCAAGATATCAGAAGAACCCTGCTCTAGACAGGGTCTTGAGTGTTGGCCTGCCAGAGCCAGGAATCCTGATATGCTAAGGAGCACAAAAGAGGGACATCTACTCTAACCTGGCTTGGGTGATTGCAATTAGGAAATATTTTAGTGGAATCAGAGAAAAAAATAAAGATAGTTGGCCAAAATAAGAAGTGTAAAGGGTGGGAGGGTAACCAGAGACGAAGATAATGACAATGTAAGAGGATCAGGGAAGTGGCAAGGGGGGAGGGGGTGGGGGAGGGGATGCTGGAGTCTAAAGTTCAAGCAAGAAATGGCAAGCAGGAGTAGAAGGGACAGGTCGTGCAGGTCTTGGGTGCCATGGCTCTTCTTCAATAGGTGATGGAGAAATACTGAAGGGCTCGTGCAGGGACAGTCTGGTTTCACCATGTGGAGGATGGATCTAGAGGAATGACAATCAGGCTGGAATTTTCAGGAGTCTAGACAGGGAATAATGAGGGCTCAGATGGTAGGGCTTGGGGACAGAGAGCAAAGAGAATCATGGGTGATTTAGGAAGGTTGGGGTCCCCAGTAGACCAGGAGGATAGGTACTTGGGACGGGTAGGGGACATGGGCACTCTCCCTTGTTACAGGTCACTGAAAGCCCAGAGCTGAGATGCCAGGGACTGCAATAGCCAAATAGAGAGGGCCTAGAGCCCATGCAGGAGGCCCTCTTCCCCCCTGCCAGCACTGTCTGTGCCCGCTGCTGCCCTCAGTTGGTCTGGCAGGTGGTGATGTCAGCAGGTCTGACAGTAGAAGGTGAGGGAGGCCGAAAGCAGGAGAATCAGGCTGGAGCCACAAATTCAGGAACCTGGCTGCACATGTTCTGTCGCTACCACCCCCTCACTGCTCCGGGAGAGAACCCTGCAGAGGAGCCTCTGGGCATGGCACCTGCCCAATCTGCTCCTCTAAGCGAAGGACAGAGGTTGGGGCCCACACCCTAACATCCCACCAAAAATGCCCCGCGCAGGCGGGTGGAGAGGTCACAGTGTAGAGCAGGCAGGTAGCCCAGATCTGACTTTTCCAGAGACAGAAGGGACCTGACTGCACTATAGCCGAAGCTACAGGGATTGTTTTCTTATTCTTTCCTTCACTAATGAACGAGTGGGACCGTGTAGATTGCGGCTCATATTTATGGAAATCAGTCTAGTGGGGAAGACAGGTAGGCAGGGAAAGAGCATAAAGCACATGTTCAGGTCCACCTGTGAGGTGGTGCTGTGGATGTTCTGTGGAAGGAGTGGTACAATTTCCTGCTGTGGACATCACAAAGGCCCAGTGGAGAAAGTAGCATCAAACTGTACCTTGATGAGTCTAGAGGACTGACCATCTAGATGGAGGAAAGGTCTAGAAAAGTCTCAGAAACAGGACAGTTCAGGGAATGCTGAACAGATTGGCATATTTACTATGAAGGGCATGAAGGCAAGCTGAAGGAAACAGCCTGAACAGTGGGCCCAGAGGACCGCAAATGTCAGACCCAGGATTTGCACTTGACTCTGTCGGCTGCAGAAAGCCAGTGGGTCATTTTGAGGAAAGGTAAGATATTTTCAGAAGGTATCTGGAGGAAACTGGTTTTTTGCTCATGACATAGCTCTAAATCTTGAGAAATGTCCCACTTCTTAACTTTTCCCTTCTGTTGTAAATGCAAATACTCCTTTCAAGCTTGCAGAAACCCAGTTCTGCTCTAAATGTAGTGAGCTGTTGACTGATTTAAGTGTCTCCTTTTTTCTTTCACAGAAATGCTTATTGTGCTTAGCTGATAAGTCTAAAAGGACACAGGCCTGGTGGGTGCCAAGGCCGAGCCATATTTGGGGATATAGAGCAGTTGTGGAAATTAGAGCTTACTAATATATATTAAGGACTATTTGTGGAAAAAGCACAATGAAATATTCATCCCATTCATAAGATTCAGAGTAATAAAATAAAAGTGCCCCAGGGATCACCTGCAATGGTGGAGAAATGTTAATGGTGTCTTCTGATCTCAGGACCCACACTGCAATCTTAAAATAGAACACCCTAAAGGTGACAGTGATGCTATGAGAAGGGGCAAAAGGAAAGGATACGGGGTAGAGATTCCTAATACCTGGTAACAAAGCCCCAGCTGTCATTGGGATTAGAGGCAACCACCAAAGTCAGGCCATGGATTTCAAAACAGACACGACGAAAAGGAGGACCGCCATTCCCCCCAAAATCCGATAAGAAAAAACAGAAATTATGTTTTCCTTCTTAGATTTCTCCTTTCCTTTATTGGTTGGGAATTGCCTTCATTGAGCGTGTAGATTCCCTGTCTCTGCTGAGGCTATGAAAGCCTCTATTTTTGTCAAAACTTTTTCTATTCATTCTATCCTTTCTCTCCACTTAGTCTTCATGCTTTGCAAACTGGGTGCCCCAGGCCTTCTTGGTCTATAGACACAGGAGATGTCTCATTAACCCAAATAGCTTAAGATTTCCTGTTCACGTGAGCTTCCAGCCCTCCTTTCTAAGAATCGTGTGCCCATGGACTGTCAACCTTGTCACCTGCCACTTGGTGCTGGGCTACCCTGTCACTATTCTCTGCACAGGCAGTGGCTTGGGGAAGTCATGCCATTGCAAGGGCTAATCAGACCTTTCCTAAGGATGAAAACGTTCAGGCCAGTGTGCTGCTTCCAAATGATTGGCAAGCAGATTGACCCTCTCCTGAAGGGTCCCGGAGAGGGTGCAGGGTAGCACCCCAAAGCGGAAAGCATGGCCTTCGCCTTCCATGGTGCTGTGCCTTCCTTGCCTCTGAGCTTGTGCAGCATTGCTTGTGTCCAAATCACACCATGTTCCTTCAGCTTCTATCTCTATGCCTCATTCCTAAGAATAAAATAAGATAGGAGGGGATCCCTGGGTGGCGCAGCGGTTTGGCGCCTGCCTTTGGCCCAGGGTGCGATCCTGGAGACCCGGGATCGAATCCCACATCGGGCTCCCGGTGCATGGAGCCTGCTTCTCCCTCTGCCTGTGTCTCTACCTCTCTCTCTCTCTCTCTCTGTGACTATCATAAATAAAAATTAAAAAAAAAAAAAGATAGGAATAAAACCCCATCCTCTGCCTTCTTGCCTGTCTACCATCTCTCTATCTTACATCCTAGTTCAGAAAGCATTGAACATCAAATACATGAAAAGTTTAAAGAAAAAAAAAAAACCTACTCACGCGCACACTCACACACAAATGCCACCTTCTCCCTTCATCTACCAAAACACAAATGCTCCGGTACACATCAGCTCCTGCAGATAGTGGAGGAACATATGCCTTCAAGCTCCATAAATAGCCAGCTTGAAATCTCATGTGGGGCTCACCTAGCCATCCCCTGCTACCCGTTAAATAGATCCCCTCCCACTTTGTCATAATGCTGGTTTTACATAGTCATTTATAGCCTAAAGCCACTTTTCACAATTGGCACTCCGCTGGTGTCAACTGTGGAAATCTGTTTGCCAAAATACTGCCTCATTCGAGGCTCCAATTTGTTGTTGAAGTGCTGCTCTTTGTCGTGAAAGGACAGTTTACCATTTTGGGCCAAGAACTGGATTTATAAGTGTTTATATAGCAATTTGTAAAATAGCATTTTAAGATGACTTCTGCGTATATGCTGTTAGGACAATATTTGCCTCCCGCAGAATGATGAATTGGAAAAAGCACGAGCTTTGGTGTCAGATAGATATGGTTTTGAAATCCAGCCTTGCCATTTACTGTTTGTGAATTTAACTTCTCTGAGTCTCAGTTGTGAAACAGAGCCGATAAAATATTGTCATGAGGATTCAATTAGATGACACAATAAGGTTCTCATTTGGAGGAAAGAGACTTGGTAAATGGTGGCTACTATTATTTCTATTATTATTAAAACACCTTGCATTGCCTAAGGCTGCAGAAGAAAAACATTTATAAACTCTTGGGATAGACAAACAGGGATGCTTCATGCATGGCACTCATGCCACCTCTCTCTATCTTCACACATAGAGCCAATGTCATTAATCAATAATCCTACTTTTTCCCAGTGAGGCTAAACTTGGCCTTGGAATCTTCAACACAGTGTTAAAGCAACCATCACTGCTATTTATTTAGTAAATAAAAATTCAGGATTCCCAGTGACATTTGAATTTCCAGATGAACAGTGGACGCTTTTCAGTAGTGTATATCCCATGTAATGTTGGGACATACTTACACTAAATATATATACTGAAACCATTACACTAAAATATTATTCGTTATTTATCTGAAATTTAAATGTAATTGAGAATCTTGTGTTTTATCCAGCAAATATTTTGGTTTGCATAAGTTGAAATTGACTTGCCATCCCTGACCTCTACATTAATCTTGACTTTGGGCTGTCAAATGATGAAAACTCAGTTCTAACTAGTTTTAGGTATAAAAGGTAACTTATTAGCATGTATAGCTGGGTATTACAGGAGTGGGTCTAGCATCACACCCGGATGGATTCAAGAGTTCACTCAGTATATGAAATCTCTGTCCCTCACTCTGGTTTCAGACCTGCTTCCCTGTTGGCTTCTTTCTGCCGCCTGGCTCTCTTCACTTGATAGGGAGGAAGTCTTCCCCAGCAGCATATTTATTTATTCCCAATTGAACAACCAAGGAATTTCTTTTTCCCAACTTCTGTTTTTCAACCCAGGCAATTCTGATTGGCTTCACTTAGATCTTGTGCTCACTTCTATAATTGTTGTCATACAGAAGGGCAGACCCTGGGTCATGGGTCAAAGACTGGGTCATGGGTCTTTGCCTATAGGTGGTGGTTAGACTAAGGCAGCTTAATGAGTAGTCCTACCAGGATTACTCGATATGGAAGAAGTACCATTCCCAAAAGAAGCAGGGTTCCAGGCAGAAAAAAAAAACTGACAGGGGTCCAATTCTGTTCTGAATTGTCTGTTTTTGTAGAATTAGAGAACATCTTCAATATACAGGAAGGTCAGAATCTACAACTGAGCTACAAATATGCAATGACCTATAGTAAAGCCAAGGTGTGAGGGCATTTCTGATGGCAAAACACAGTGACCTGATACTAGCAAAAGTCTTGTTGCAAAAAGACACAGAGAGAAAGAGAGAGATTTTGTGAATGATTGACAGGGACAGTAAGAATTGCTGGTAAATGCTCCTTAGAGAAGAAATTTTGACTCAGCCTTGGTTTTTAAACAGTTTTGAAGCATGGAAAAATCCCATGTTTTTCTTATGCCTTTGTAGCTCCTGACTGTCAGCACCCAAAGGACTGACAACAAGAGGAAGTTCAAGAATTTCTACCTCAGTGTTTGTGGCTGCACAGCATGGAGGGCAGGAGCAAGGCCATGCAGTGAGACTACCCCTGGGTTTGAACCCAGCCTCATCACCTGCTGGCTAATGATTTTGGACGTGTTACCTAATAAGATAGGTCCAGCACTCCTGCACTGAGGTGAGTTGCCCTTGAGACAAGGGTCATTCCCAGGATGGGAAGGAATGTCTTGGGTGACAAGGTCCAAGAGCA
Source organism: Vulpes vulpes (assembly GCF_048418805.1). Taxonomy (NCBI): domain Eukaryota; kingdom Metazoa; phylum Chordata; class Mammalia; order Carnivora; family Canidae; genus Vulpes; species Vulpes vulpes. Next base: position 121,414,154 of record NC_132791.1, on the reverse strand, counting down.
AAACAAGGTCTCAATAGAAAGGGACTATAGCCAGGGCAGGTGACATAAACTAAAAAGACTACCTATTTAGGAAAGTAAAGCCCCATGCCCATCCTCATCACCATGTGGGATCCCAGGACGTGATGAACACATTCTATACATACTAGCTATAGCAAAAGATCTCTAAGAGGGGATTATCCAAAATGTTGTAGGGAAACAGAGAAGACATGAGGGAAGGGGTAAGTCCTGAGGTTCTCAAAGATATATTCACCAAGAAAAGTGATGTCTAAGTCTGATTGTCAAGGCTGAATATGAGTTCACCAAAGAGAACAGAGAAGCAACAGACCAGAGAGGCAATAGCCCGGGCGATAGTGGAGGCATGAACATGCAAAGCGACATCTCCCAACCTTTTTTGACTCTCACACCCCACATGCTATATACTCAAAAGCCCTCCTGTTCTGTTTTGAAAGGGAAAATATGTAAATAATTGTATGTCTTGGTTTACTCTAAAAAAATTAGGAATCAAAACAGACACCATCACTTTTTTAATGACATGGATCTCCTGGGATATCATTACAAATCCCAGGGGAACTACCCAGGAGCTCCTGGACTCTGGCGTGTCTGGACAGTGTGAGAAGTGTCAGTATCATAGACTAAGGGAGAAGTGGGGAGCAGTGGGGGAGGAATGTAGAAAAGCAAAGGTACTGGACTCAAAGCCTAATGTACTGTGCACAGCGCGTGGGCACATATGATACACAAAGGGGAAGCTTCTTTTTATCAAGAAGAGGCTTGATAAAATGTGCTATGTTAAATGGAGAGTTGCTTTAACAGCAATTTGACTATAGCCATGGTGGGCAGCTTCTAAAGTGGCTCCTACTGATCATTACCTCTTGGTGTCCACAGCCTTGTAGGACCCTTGCCGTTGCATGTGGCTTAGACCTAATAACTTGTTTCTAAGAATAGAATATGACAAAGATGATGGGGTGTCACTTCAGAGATTAGGTTACTAAGAGCCTGTGTCCTCTGTCTTGCTGGCCCTCTCTTGTGGTCTTGTGTGCTCATTCGGATGGGAGCTAGCTGCCATGTTGGAGCCCACACATAGACAGACTCCTATCACAGGGAACTGAGGAAGGGCTCCAGCCAACAGATAGGGATGTGCTGAGGCCCCTGGTCCACCAGCCCACAGGGAATAGAGTCTTACCAGCAACCACAGAGTGAGCCTGGAAGCAGATCCTCTCAATCGAGCCTTCAGATGAGACAGCTACAGCCCGGCCCACACTTTGATTCTGGCCTTGCAAGAGACCTCGCAGCAGAGGCACATAACTTAGTTGTACGCAGATTAAGTTGGAGTAATTTGTCCCATGGTAACGAATAACTAATACAATAGCTAACATTTATTAGTTCACATTCCCTCCCAAGCACTCTGTTAGGATGTTCATGCACTGGTGATCTCATGCAATCTTAGGGGAAACTGTATGAAGTACAGTAATGATCCCATTTTACAGATGGGAAGCCTTAGGAAGCCTGAGGCTTAGCTTGGTTAAGGAACTCTTCCAAGGTCACACAGGTACTGAGTGGTTGAGCTAGGATTCTAATTTTAATCTTTCTTATGTCAGAATGCTAATTCTGAACCACTATACTGTATGTTGTCTTAAATGCCACAGAGATCTGTGAAGGCAGTGAGTGGGATAGGAAGGAGGTAGGGAGTCATGGGTTTCTAGAAATCCCCTTATTAAATCTACAGAAAATTGGAGGAGAGTAACTAAGAGCTGATAATTTTATTTCACCTTTAAAGGCTATTAAACACAACATACTGTAATGGAATTAGTGACCTTATTAAAACATTTACTCACACATTACTACTTGATAAAATTATGAGTTAATAAATCTTTTTACACCTACAAATGATACAACAAACCATTCATCTGAAGGCGAATCATCTTGTTACATCGACTCTCTGGTTTATTTTAGAGGTACAGGGAGTCTTTAAAAAGCCAATCAGAATTTAGGAAGCAAGGGATCTTCTTAAGATTCCCAGTTCCCTGTAATCCAGAAGGACACCACCAGATGCCCCTCATGCCAGCCCCACCACCCACCATTCCTCTGGCCCACCCACCATCTGTTCATCTGGCAGAGTGCTGGGAATGCCCTCCTTAGCCAAAAATATCTTCACAGTTGCCTGGGGAGAATAGTAGGTTGGAGAGAAGTCCAGAAATGGGAGTGAGCAAAGGAAAATCATCTGCCCTCCAGTTTTGCTGGTGCAATGTTTTGCTGCCTTCCTTTCAGGGAAGATCTGAAGGCCCAGTGTGAAGGGAGGGGATGTCAAAGCACCCAGTGGCAGGTGCAGGTGTCTAGGAAGGTGTGGGGAAGGCTAGGTCATGTCCAAGATGGCTCCACTAGCTCACAGATAGACATCTCCTTTCTCAGTTGGGATTAGGCTCCCTTGTATCAGCTCTACTGCTTGAATCCACTCAAAATTTCCTTTCTCCCACTATTTATCCCCATCCCTTTTCATTCTTCCATTTAGGAACTCCTCCTTTCCCCTTAACCATCTCTAACAAAATGGCCGAGAGAAAATTTCTCAGAGACACCCTAGAATTAGCCACACATTGTAAAAGGAAGGTACAAGGAACTTTTGACTGACTAGGATAATTAGAGAGAAGGAGGTGTTGTTAAAACAAAACTAGTCCAAGTGCAGTACAAAATGTATGAGAATGTAAATTTTTTAGTTGAAGTTATTTCCAACATTTAAGAACACATTTGTCATCCTACAGAAGTCGTCTAAATGTGTAAACATAATGCAATACTTTAGGAGCACAGAACATGATATAAATTGCTTGAGTAAAAAAGTGGCCAAAAGTTTAACATCTGTTAAAATGATTAGTCGTGGTTACCTTTTTCTTGGATGAGTTGTCCTTTTGATGTGCCTAATATTAAAACTGCCCTCCTGGTGCTCCTCCCCTCCATCTCCTCCTCTTGACAGCCAACACCCGCGCAGCACTGACACATCAGCAACTTGCTGCAGAGCTGGAATTGGCTGCACACCTGCTACATGTTGGCCAGCATAATAGGGCCGTTACATTTTTTTTTTCATTTGATCTCCACTGTGACTCTAAAGTACCCATGTTTCACAGAGGAGGAAACTGAGGCTTGATGAGATTACATAATTTACCCTGCTAGGAAGTAGTGGATAGGGAAGTGAATTCAGGCAGCCTAGCCTCTGGCTGCCACATTCTCAGCCCTCGCATGGCGGCCTGCACTGGAGATCTGCTTACCTTTCGTCTCCAGGGTGGACTGCTGTGTCTCAGGAAGGAGTTGTTGGCAGAGGGACAGGTCTACAACGTTAGGGATGGATCATTCTCCATTGTCTCCCCAGAGCCTAGCTCTGCACCTGGCATTAGGCAAACTGCAATAAATATTCATTGCATTAAATCTCAAACAATTGGATTTATCTTAATTGTTAGCAAATACTCTGACAAATTTCCGGTTTATAAATCGTAATCTGTAAACATACTAATCCTCCCCTGAACAGCACAAAAGTAAATGGCCAGGTGAAGCCATATTGGCCTTTGGCACTGTTTTAGCCTGAGTTCCCTTGAAAGCAGAGAGTCTCTTCTGATAAGTCATCCAAGGGAACAAGAGCGGGGAACCTGGGAGAGAGAAACACAGAAGGAAGGAAAGCTGATTTAAGGGTGAGTTCCCACGTTGGATCACCACTGTGGGCCCGAGGGACTCTGTCTCACCAGATTCTGGGGAACCAGGAAAGACAGAAGAGCATTTCCCCACAGGCTCCACCCTACATTGATTAGGGGTTGCCCCCAGGGGTATTAATGCACCTTAATTCTCAGGCTGCACCCACAGGTGTCCAGAGTCAGGGAAGCCTAGGCAGAAAGTGAGAGGTCCTTGCAGAACTACCGTGAGACCCAGGCAGATCACATCAGCTAGAGGAGTAGGTGGGCAGAGAGGATGTAAGGCCACCACAGGAAGCATCCAACACAGGGCCCGTGTAGGCATGAAGCCCCCCCGGGACACCGCAGGTGCTGAGCTGGAGGGAGGGCAGAGGTACCCTTTAGAATGCCAGAGGGTACCAAAGATCTAGCCTAGTCTTATTTTATTTCAGACACATTTGGAAAGTGCATGTTTTTCACTCTCAAATCAACAAATTGGAGGTCTATTCAGATTAAAAACTTCCTTTTAAAATGCAAATAAGAGAGAGGCCAATGTTAATTCTACAGGTCATTCAAACGTATTGTGAGTGCTTTGGTGAAATTGCCTAAAATCACAGGGAGACAAGCCAAGAAGCAGGAGTTTGGTGGAAGATAATGGGAGAGGGAAAAAGAATAGTGATAAATGAGTGTCATACCTGGTAGATGTGAAGTAGGGTGCTGTGTGGGCAGAAACACTGGCCACCCCATGGAAAGCCTGTGTAAATGTATCCGAGTGGCCTGAAGCAGAGACGTGGAATGTACACTCTACATTAGTATTAAGCCTGCTTTTCTTGAGCTCTCTTCTGAGAAGTATAAAAATACCCTCAGAAGTAGCAGATGACACATTCCTTATAAGTTTAAAAAAGTTTTCGAATTCTCAGCCCTGTTTACAATGAGGACTTTTGGTTTCCTTGGGAAGCATTGAGCTATGCAGGTAACTTTGAGTTTATCAAAAACTGACCTCAATTTTTAGCAAGTTGGTTGTTCAAAGTGTAGGTGGAGTGCAGGGTGGAGGCAGAACAACAGGATCCCCAGAAAGGATTCTGCTGGAAGTGCTGCAATCACTAGACACATGAGGGGAGAAAACAACTGTCACCCTCCACTAGTAATAATTACAATAATAATGATAGCAAACTCTGATAGAGCATGTACTTGATGAGAGGCACTGCTCCAAGGACTTCATGTATATTAACTTAGTATGAGATAGGGGCTATCTTACAGATGAGGAAACTGAGGCACAGACACACACAAGAACTTATCCAGGGCCACACAGCTAGTAAATGAATGGCCAAGCTGTCAATCAGATTCAGGCCACCAGCCTCCAGAGTCCTGCTGCTGAGCATCCTGACCACGGACATAGTCAGGGAAAGCTGCGTGAACCTCCACAGCAAACACCCATGAGTATATCAAGCTCAGAGCACCTGGCATAGGGGTGGGACTAGGGTGAAGCCCGTGGCATCCTGGGCAATCACATTCCTCTAACCAAAGTCCAACAGAGAAGAAATACTAGATTATACTCCCCATGGAAAAGTAGGAATGTGAGCCATGTAAAGACTCCACTCTCCTTGTCTGCCTGGTGTGGAAGCATGGGTGTGTTTGTGTGCAGTGTGTCCCAAACCTCCCTCCATGTACGCGGCTGCCTTGGGTCCAGGTCACTGGGTCACCAGCCTGTCTCACTGGGGGTACTTCAGTGCCTCTTTAGTGGGGTTTTTTGTTTTTTGTTTTTGTTTTTGTTTTTTTTACCCTTGCTCCCTCCTGTTTAACAGATACCAGGATCTGTTAAAGATGTCAAGGAAGGCATGCTACCCTTTCACTTAAAATACTTTAGTGGCCTCCCATTGCACTCTGAATAAAATCTGAGTGTGTTGCCATGGCCCCCTGAGGCCATTCACCTTCTCTCTGCCCCTGACTTCACCTCACACCCCTGTCCCCTTGTGCTTGCTGAGACAGTCACACTGGCTGGCAGTACTGGTGGCCAACCCTCTGGCCTGAGGCCTTTCCGCAGCTGCTCCCTCTCCCTGGGGTGTCCCGCCCAGCCCTCCTCAGTCTGGCTGCCTTATTCTCACTCCTTGCTTTGGTTTGTTTTATAAGGTGCAGATCTGAGTCTGTCCTTCGGTTAAGTGCATAGCACGTCATCACGCCTGGACCACTCAAGGCTCTCCTCTCCTTCCATCACAGATTATTTTACTTTCATTCCCCTCCCCCCAAAGAGGGATTGAGATCTCATATACCCTTGAGAAGGTTGTGATGTTTCTGGTGTGTGCTTTCTGTGTACATCAAAGGCGTTCTCACTCTATTTCCTGCCTTTTTTACTCACCGGTGCAGCTCACTTGGAGAGCTAATCACATCCCTGTTCATCCGACCCACTGCTTCTCAGCGTTCTGGGGTGATCCATAGCAATTATTCACACTAGCGATGGGCCCCTCCAACTCCCTCTGATTACAACCATTATCATCATAAACATTCTAGAATACATTTTCTTATGGACCTGAGCACTGTTATTCAGTGAAACATCTGGGGAAAACAACAGCCTCCAGCAGTCTATGTCTATGCAGCACACTTGGGTTCAATGTTCTTGGGAGCCACACAAAGACCTAAAAATGGGGCCTTCCACGTTTGTCTGCAAGGCTATGGAAGCTCTCTTGGCCCGATTACTGCTCACGTTTCTCTCTACGAAGCTGTCCCTTTCTCTTCCCCATCATAGTCTCTAGAGTCCCCACTACATATTCATGCCATCCCCCCACCCCATCCTAGTTCCTGGCTGTGGACTCGCTGTCCATCACTTAGAATCTTCAAGCTCACCCAAGGATGGTCCTTTTTCCTTTCGCTGTTGTTCCCTCACTGCAGGAGCAGCGTCTCATATGCAGGGAACTTGGATGTAATAAGGGTTTAGCAATAATTGTGCAGAAGAAGAGCATCTAATTGAGATATTCATGTCTTTTCTTAAAGGTCACCTCCCTTGTCCAATCATTGCAGCTTCCCCAGGCTATTTCCGGAGCCTCATTTTGATGGCATGATACTACTCCTAAGGTCATGTCCCTCCATGTCCTCCCCTAGAAAGAAGTCAGCTCTGTCCCCTCCCCTGCTTCCAACCCTTTGTTTCATTGGTTAGTTCAAAGCCTCCGTTTCTGCTCCAAAGTGCTGTCTGGGAGCCACGGCTGCCCCCCCAGCTGCCCTGTGTAAAATCCCCGAGTGGGCCCAGGATGTGGTGTCCACAGCCTCAAATTCATTTCTTTAGCAGAAGAACAACTAAGCCGACATGAAACAAGTAGGCTTTTTCTGATTTCTGGGACAGCTGCCTCACTTCGATTGAATTTTATTGAAATATCTTAGGTTTAAGGGGATCAAATGAAGAATGTTTTCTGAACGGGTTCAAATCAACTTGTGTTTGCTTGAAGATTTACGGGAGGTTCATCAGCCAGCCAATAAGTTCTGGCCTAAATTTGGGTCTCCTTTCAAAATGATTTTGAAAGCCCACAGCCCCTCACCAGATTAAAGGGGAAGTCGGAGCCCATTTGTTCTTTACAACCCCCCTGCTGCCACACTGAGTTGGTCGTTACTGAATTTCAAACAGCAGTTACAAAAAGAAACAAGTTTAGCCCAAGTTTTTCTGTGTCTATGTTTTCTCATTCCCCAGGAGAAATCTAAACTTCTTTTTCAAACCTTAAGGTGTCATTTAGATTGTCATCAAAGAAATGGTGCTCCCTGGAAATGATTTTACTTGTGATCTTTTTCATATGTGCTTACAGAGGTGCCCAGGTCTGTGACTTTGATTGCTGAAAACCTAACACCTAAGCACAAGGAAATGCTTTAACAAGCTCACAAGAGCTGTGCCTAGATATCGCTAACACCAAGAAAAGAGGTATGTCAGTGCTTTGTTCCAGTTTCAGAGTGTCAATGAATAAAAATAAAGATGATAATGATAAAGTAGCTAAAATAGATCGTGTAGTTAGTATGTCCTGGGTTCTGAGCTAAGTTCATATTATCTCATTTAATAGTCTAAACTTCCCAGGAGTGACTTAACTGAAGCCCAGACCTGGCATAACTTGCCAAGTTCCCATGGTTCCTAAGGGGCAGAGCCTCAGTGTCAGGTGAAATCCGATTCCAAAGCCAGTTCTCTTAAGTACTACACTCCCCTAAAGTGCCATTGGAAGGTTCTCTGCATCCTTGGTAAGCCCTTACAAATTGGGACACATTTTCTTCATATCCACCATTTTCCTTAAATTTTGCAGAAACAGGATCTCTGTGGCTCCTGCGAATTCATCTGGAGACATGGAATGTCAGTTATTGCTTTTGAAAAACAAAACAAAACAAAACAAAAAAACACCTCACCAGTAAATAACCAAATGAATGTTGTGTTTTGCTCTAAGTATGTTTTTAAGATTTTCTGAATTCCTGGAGGACACTTCAGTGTCCATAAACTGTAAAGAGTTAGGAATATTGAATCATACAGAAGTAATCGTTTTTATATGATACGGCATCCAGGGATGAATTTAGTAGATAAAATAATCCCCCATTTGTAAAGGCAGGTTTAAGGAAATAATGGCTTACCAGTTTGGTAAGCAAAGGGAAAACAAAATGTCTATTCCCATTGCTGCTATGTTCCAAGTACACGGCTGATTTGTCCTCAACTTCACTGTGTGAGGAAGGAAGAAGCATATGAGACAGAAAATCGGGGTATTTGAGGTTACACGAACCTCACTCCACCATAGTTGGGCCATTTTCTTTCATCCACTCAAAGCTATTGCTTGACCACCTGCTATGTGCTTGGCTCAGTACCGCACCCCGAATACAAGTTGGTGAACAGCAGAGAAATAGTTCCTGCCCTGAAGATCTTATAATTATCCTTGGTGTAATTTCTTCCATAAAACTCAGGCATGCAAGTATGAAACTTTGTTTCTCTATAATTCAATTTAATTTAGTTCTCAAACCCTCACAATCCTTTTGACAGCAGGAAACAATCTTGCGACTCGAGGTATAACTCACTTCCTTCTGGATTGGGACAAAGTCTCTTTTGGGTAAGGAATTGGTTCTAGTTTTCTTTCCTCTCCTTTTCCCTGCCCTGGGGGAGTAATTTACGCTCCCAGGGACTTCAGGGGAAAGCGATCTGTTGTCCACATGGGCCTTCACTGAGTTGAACGTTCCTTATTTTGCACCTGTCCTCAGTTTCTGCTCTTTGCTCCTATTATCTACACTTTCACAAAGGTCTCTGGACTCTGGGCATTGCTGCTTTGAGTCCTTCTTACCCCAAATCCAGACCACTTTGAGTTGGCTCACTTGCACTCAACACTCCTCTCTCTCACCAGGGATGGAGAGCCCTTTTTTGTCTATTTCCCACATCTTCCCTGAGAATGATCTTACCTCCCAAGGCCTCCCCCAGGGCTATCCACCTGGCTCCCTCCCCTACCACTGCGACCATCAGTCTTTCTACAAGGCTTTGTGTTTCCCTGGGTCACCCCTGGGAAAGCAAGGTTGGGGCCTCCTCTACCTGGTGTCCCCACACCTGACTGAGGCATGGATCGCTTACCGCGAGAGGGGAGGCAGGGCCCCCTTTTTATCTCGATTTCTTCTCCCATTCCCCAAACTGCTTCTTTTCAACCCAAAAAGGACTTTTAATCTCCTTGTGAGAGCAGTAAGGAAAACCAGCTCTTAAGTCACCATGAATTCTTTCAGAAATATTGTTTGTGGCATAAGCTTTATATGCTAGTCTCTTCAGGACTGAACTTTTTGATTGTCAGAACCCTTTTCTTAAGTTGATAAATTGAACTTTGTCAAAACTAAAAAAATCTCTTCTCAAAAGATACTGTTAAAATAGAAGACAAACCACAGAGTGGGAAAAGATATTCATGATACGCGTATCTGACCAGGGTCTAAATGCAAAATTTATGAAAAATGCCTACAGCTCAGTAATGCAAAGCCAAAGTGTCCATTTTTTTTAAATGGCCAAAAGCCTGGAATGGTAACTTCATAAAAAATGTTCTATGAACGGCCAATAAGCACATGAAACGATGCTGAACACCACTGATCATCAGAGAAATATAGATTAAAATCACCATGAGATACCATTTCACACCCTTTTAAAATGGCTAGAATCCTGGGGCGCCTGGGTGGCTCAGTCAGTGAAACATCTGACTCTTAATTTCAGCTCAGGTCATGATTTCAGGGTTGTGGGATCAAGCCCTGTGTCTGGCTCCACCCTTTAAAGAAGCTGCTTGAGATTCTTTCTCTGTCTCTCCCTCTGCCCCTCCCCCTGCTTGCATGCTCTCTCTCTCTCTCTCTCTCTCTCTCTCAAATTAATAAATAAGTCTTTTTTAAAAAGGCTGGAATCTGAAGTACTGTTAATACCAAAATCAGGGAAGGATGTGGAGCACCTGGAACTCTCATCCAGCGATGGCAGGGATCTGAAATGGTTCAACTTCTTTGGAAAACAGTTTGGCAATTTCCTTCTCTTTTTTAAAACAATTTAATTTAAATTCATCTAGTTAACATACACTGTATTATTAGTTTCAGAGGTAGAATGCACTGATTCATCAGTTCATATAACACCCATTGCTCATTACATCACATGCCCTCCTTAATGTCCATCACCCAGTTACCCCATGCCCCCCACCCACCTCCCCTCTAGCAACCCCCAGTTTGTTTCCTAGAGTTAAGAGTCTCTTATGGTTTTACTCCCTCTGTTTTTATCTTATTTTATTTTTTTCCCTTTCCCCTATGTTCATCTGTTTTGTTTCTTAAATTCCACATACCAGTGAGATCATATGGTATTTGTCTTTCTTCAACTAACTTATTTCACTTAGCATAATATCTTCTAATTCCATCCATGTGCAAATGGCAAGATTGGCAAGATTTCATTTTTTTTGATGGCTGAGTAATATTCCATCATACTATACAGTGTGTGTGTGTGTGTGTGTGTGTGTGTACCTATGTCTTCTTTATCCATTCATTTATTGATGGACATATGGGCACTTTCCATAGTTTGGCTATTGAGGACATCGCTGCTGTAAACATTGGGGTGCATGTGCCTCTTCAGATTACTATGTTTATATCCTTCGAATAAATGCCCAGTAGTGCAATTGTTGGATCATAGAGAATCTTTTAAAGATTTTACTTATTTATTTATTTATTTATTTATTTATTTATTTATTTATGAAAGACACACACACACACACACACAGAGAGAGAGAGAGAGAGAGAGAGGCAGAGACACAGGCAGAGGGAGAAGCAGTCTCCATGCAGGGAGCCTGATGTGGGACTCGATCCTGGGTCTCCAGGACCACGCCCTGGACTGAAGGCGGCGCTAAACCACTGAGCCACCAGGGCTGCCCAAGTAGCTCTATTTTTAACTTTTTGAGGAGCCTCCCTATGTATTCCAGAGTGGCTGTACCAACTTGCATTCTTCCCACCAGCAGTGTAAGAGGGTTCCGCTTTCCCTGCATCCTTGCCAACATCTATTACTTCCTGAATTGCTAATTTTAGCCATTCTGACTGGTATAAAGTGGTATCTCATTGTGGTTTTGATTTGTATTTTCCTGATGCCCAATGATGTTGAGCATTTCTTCATGTGTCTCTTGGTCATTTGTATGTCTCCTTTGGGGAAATGTCTGTTCATGTCTTCTACCCATTTCTTGACTGCATTATTTGGTTTTTGGATTTATTAAGTTCTTTATAGATTTTGGATACTAGCCCTTTATCTGATTTGTCATTTACAAGTATCTTCTCCCATTCTGTAGGTTGCCTTTTAGTTTTGTTGACAGTTTCAATTTGGCAATTTCTTATAAATTTAAGAAGTACGCTTATAAAATTAAGTGTACTTCTACCCTATGACCCACCAATTACTAGATATTAGCCTAAGAGAAATGAAAATATAGATCCACAAATATCCTTGTACAACAATGTTCATAACAGCTTTATCATAGCTAAAAATAGGAAAGTTCAGATAACCATCAACAGAGGAAGGGATGAACAAACCGTGATGTATCCATGCAATGGAACACTGCTTTCAGTGAATACAGAACAGTATTGTAAGTGTATTTTCTCTTCTTTATGATTCTCTTATAACATTTTCTTTCTCTGGCTTCCTTTATTGTAAGAATACAGTACATAATACATAGAAAAATATGTGTTAATCAGCTGTTCATGTTATCAGTAAGGCTTCTGGTCATCAGGCTGTTAGTAGTTAAGTGTTTAGGGAGTCAAAAGTTACACGTGGATTTTTTATTATGTGGGGGTTCAGCATTGTTTAAGGCTCCACTGTAATTCCATGTATGCAAAGCTCTAGAACAGACAAATGATACTATTATGTTAGACAGAAATCAGAACAGTGGTTGCCTCTGCTTGGAAGGAGTAAGGAGACACTTGACCAGAAAAGGACACCTTTTACTGAGTGAAAGAAATGTTCTGTGAAACGCAGTGGTGGTTTCCCAGGTGCATACATTTCTCAAAACTTAAAATCTGTATACTTTATTGTATGTAAATCCTGCATCACCTTAAACAAAGAGGAAATAGACATTTTTTCCTCTCAAAGCACGACTCTTGCAAACCAAAACTTCGGCTTTCGGAGCTCTTGATTTGTGCTCTGATTTTAAGAATAAAACATTCAGAAAATAAGTTGTTTTTTTTGAAAATTTATTCAGCAAATTGACTTATTTGTTGAAGATTGCGTATGGCTTCTGAGGGTGGTGGGTATGCAAAGCTATTACTAGAGGGGGAATAGTCGAGCTGGAATCAGGTGTACAGGGGAGCATGGAGGTGATGCAAAGTCAGTGTGTCACTGATGTGGCCAGTGTGATAAGGCATTATCTGTTCACAGCCTAGTAGGAGAGACAGCTCATAAAAATGCAAGCAAATAAGTAATGTGTAATTATAATTCCTGTTAAGTGCCATAACTGACATAAGCAAGGTGCAATGATAAAGAATAATTTTGGAGGGAAGACTACTTAAACAGAAGCACTTCTCTGATGATACGATAGTGATTTTCTTCTCATGAGAAGTTCGTATTTTCTTGCTTTTTTGCATGCTTGTTAATTTTTAATTGGATGTGGTTGTGAATTTTATTTTGTTGGGTTCAAGATATTTTTGTATTCCTGGAGCTCTCTCAAGCTTTGTTCTGGGATACAGTAAGGTTATTGGAAACATCTTGATCCCTTTGTTTCTTGCTTTTTAAGTTTCCTTCAGTGAGACCAGAGTAGCATGTTGTCTAGGACTAATTGTGCTCCACTTCTGAGGCAAAATGCTCTTGAGGAATCTACTCAAAGCCTGCACAATCCCCAATAATTATGAGGCTTCCCACTCTGGCTAGTGGGAGAAGAGGCAATTCATGGTCCTATGTCATCCCCGGTGATCGTTCCCTCATCATGAACACTTTTCCCAGCCTCGGACAATTTCCTCACAAGTATGAACTGAGTAGTACTTGGCTGAAAGTGTGAGGGGATCCTCTATGGATGACCAGAGTTGTCTGCCATATGCTCTCTCTTCTCCCGTAATTTGTTCTAAGAACTCCAGCTCCTTTGGCCTCCCTGGGCTTCCTGCTGTGTCTCCTCTCAGGGAGTCCTTGGCATAAAAAGCAGTAGGGAGTAAGCTGGAGTATTGGAGGGCTCCTTTCTTTTGCTTCCTATCACACAGGGATCACTGTCCTTAGTTGCTTGATGTCCAGTGTCTTAAAAACAATCGTTTCATATATTTTGTCCAGTTTTTAATTGTTTCCAGTGGGAAAGCACATCTAGTCATCGTTACTGCATCTTAGATGAAAGGATTCCAATTTATATTGTAAAAGACTACTCTTCTCTGTGAAGAATAAACCAGAGGGGCCCACCAGAGAGGAGGAATGTCCAGAGAATGGTGACGAGGCTAAGGATATCAAATCCAGAGGGACCTTTCACAAAAGTTTGCTTGTAGGCTTGAAAGATCTCTGTTGGACAGTCCAGCCATCCTGGAGCCACCTACGGTGAAAACATTAGCAGAAATAGTGTTTGTTTATTATTTCTTTGGAGTCTCTAGAACAAAACTGCTCTAAGAGAAACATTTAAGGACATAGCTGTCAGGACAGGGCGGGGGGAAGAGATTACCTGAATTTTATAATCAGAGTCTTAGTTTTTATAGTTCTTGGACATATGAGTACACATGATTCCTTTTCTTTTTTATACATAGAATTGATTCCCACTTCTCCTTGTCCTGCCTAAACAGATGACTAAGAGAAAAAACCCCCTTCATGGTCCAGCTAGGCTGGAGGAAATGCCTGCTCTGATCCTAGGCTGTATTACTTCCAACATTAGCAGTCTCATGCCAACTCTAAGATAACCAGTTATTAAACAGTTTATCAAGTAGTTTCCAAGAGGTTTCCCTTTGCTGTTTATGCTGGAAAGTTGTTTCTGAGACCTCAGATTATATTTACTCTCAGTGGTGTTTGTGGTCAGAGTCCTTACTGAGCCAAAGTAGTTTACTGCAAGCTTTCACATCTAGGAGAGCTCGTTTGGGGTACATTTTCATTTTTTAAACAAAAATGGATCATTAGAAAATCCCACAATGAGGTAAGTCCCCAGATCAGGCCCCCAAATGTTTACTAGCTACTTTTTGGCTGCTGGAATACTTATCATAATCAGGAAAACCTTAATCAAATCAGCAAAGGTTTCCAATTGCAGTGTCTAGTTTCCCTCTTCTGAATTTATTCTGGCTGTCTCCATTAGCCGTGGTATCTGGATGCAAAGAACAAGGAGAGGGAGTAAAAACCCCCTTTTTGTGAAATAGAAAGTTACATATAATGACAAGTTTTTCTAGCTTTAGAATTCAACAGCTTAGCTAATAAAAAAACAAGCATATTGTTGTGTCTGTAGCCAAAGTGATCTAATTCCCAGAAAATAGTTGATCATATCTGCTGAACTGGTCCCACTCCCTGCTATATTTTCTATTTCAATCCTCACTTTGTTCATGAAACAGCAGTGATGATTTAGAGTGACATGCTGTTGCTATGGAATCTTATTTCTCTCTGCTTTTAGCCTATTGAGGACTTGTGAGCTCTTAAATGTCTTTGCATGAGTTATTGCTCCAACGCCCTGATGCACTGATGGGCTGGGCAGCTGTTCAAACCCAAACTCAAACCAGGGATGGTGATGGAGTCAAAGGTTGGGGTTAGATGGTGCAGCACGTAAAATAAAAACCAGGCAAATATGTAAGTCATGGCCTGTTACTTTATCTGGGAGGATTTTGATGACTTGAGCATTACTGCGGTGGTTAGGGAAGGTTTTAGCTGCAGTGTTACAGTTATTCATTATTTATTCCATGTCTGGCACTCTACATTCCTCCTCCTGCCTGATTTTCATAGGGAGAAGATTGATCTTCTTGTAACCTGGCAATTCGTATCTCTACACCTGAAGGAGAGTTTCTGCTCACTTGCCCTGATACCTCACTGTCATCTCACTAGGGATTTGTAGCAGTTCACTAGAATGTCATCTCCATGAGGACAGGGGTACTGTCTATCTAGCACTCTCAGTGGGGACTTAACACATAATGGATGATCAATAAATATTTGGTTGAACAGCTTAATAAGAATTATAAAAGTTTATTCTTGAAAGGGAGCTAAGCACTCCTGATTCTACTTTCCAGCCACTTCAAGTGTCTCTCCCACAAAATGATGACAGTTGGTCTTATATCTTCTGAAACCCACGCAGCCATGAGATACCCACCACCCACCCACCCACCACCCCTCCGTAGGCACACACTACTTAGAAGGCAGTCCACTCCATTCAGAAGTTTCATCTCACATAGAATCACAACTTATCTCCATGTGTCTTCCCTCCTTAATTCTTGTCCTTCCTCCTAGAGTGACTCTCTCTCTTCCGTGACAATGTTTTAGATAGCGCTAGGTGGTCTCACAATTCCCCATGGAGTCCAGATGGGATAGAGCAGAGTATAGATAGTTACATAGGTGTAACCCAGAGAACCAAGAAGGAGCTCTTCTCTTACAGAACAGCTGATTTTTAGGGTGGTATTCAGACCTACTTATTGTAAAGATTGCTTGATACTAATGAAATAGTTGGGATTCATTATACTGCAAGAGGTTACTAGACCTTGGGGGGGGGGGGGAATCTCCATTTTAATTTGGCCTGACACAAAGCTTTGAGGACCTGATTCTTAAGGAACTATATGTTAATTTTTGATCAGGTAAAGACCTTGGAATTGAACCTTTAATTAATTAATCATACAGCTCTTTTTTAAATTGAGTATCTACTCTGTACCATCACTTAACTTTCTTATGTTAAGGCTATGCCACTAATCACTAAGATTTATGAAGTGCTGAGTGCTCTGAAAATGTTATCACACCAAATTCTCATAACAAATCTATGAAGAAGGTTGTGTTATTATCCTCACTCATGTAAGAGGAAGTTTAGTTTCAGTGAGGGTGAGCAACTAGTCCAAGGTCACCAGCAGGAATGTCACAGGGTCAGACTTCAAATTCAGGTCTTTGTGACACCAAAGTGTTCTTAACCTCCACGCCATATATTTCTAATGAGAAATAAATTATTGTGGAAGAAAAGAAACCAGAGGTTCAATATGTCTTCACGTACCTCACAGTGCCTTATACACAATCAACACTCAATAAATATGTGTTGAATAAATAAACATATTTGGTGAAGCTGGACCACGCGTCAAAGGATGACCCACAGCTTAACACTTTTGCCTCAAACTTCATCTCTGTGAAATAAGGGAATTGGACTGAACAATCTCTAGGCTTCCTCCCCGTCTTAGGAATGCATGCTGCTGGTCTAGGAATGAGGATGAAGTGGAGTTTAATAGCACAGACCAGAAGGAAGAGCATGGCGTGAGGTGCATCCTGAGCTAGTGCTACATTCTTGTGAACAGAATGTTCCCCTTGCCCAAAATACCCTTTCCCCACTTGCTGGCTTGGCAAATGTCCTATAGTTAGCTCAACCAGTCTGCCCCTGCGGTGAAGCTATCCTTGACCTCTCCCCCAACACCCCCTGCCCTACACACACACACACACACACACACACTCACACACACACAGAGCTATTCCCTTCTCTGGGCTCTCAACTAAACTGTGTGTGATTTGTGATTGATTGTGGGTCTGTTTCTTCATCCTTATTCTATAAACTTTGAGCTTCTTAAAAACAAAAACTGCCTCCTATTCATGTCCAGGCTCCATCATAGAGCCTGGCATGTAATACAAGCCTTCAGTAAATGTTTTTTGAGTGGCGGAATGAATTAGCAGGCCATGTGTAGAGGGAGTAGAAGGGAAACAATTTGACCTTACTAGAGAATTCATGCTGGAAAACAGTGAGAAATTAAACTTAGTAAGATAGGGGGAGGCTGAGGCTGGAGATCTGGGAAAGGGTATTGAGCCTTGGCACCCCCAGGCAATGCCCCTGTATCATTTTGACATAAGGAAGTCTCAGTGAAAAGAAGGGCTCTATTAGGAACATTAGTGTAGACATGATTTCTCATTTAAAATAAAGAGTAAAAGTAATGAACTTACCTTCTTCCTTAGCATGCTCTAAATAAATTCATATCTCATTTATTATATCTGACATTTACATGCATAAAAAACACAGGATAGTCTCATTTAGAGATGCTTCTTATTTTAAGTAAATAAATTTTTAACAAATTACTCATGCAGTAAACAAACATCTTACCTAGGATAAACCAAGTTTGCATAAGTCCAAATCGTTGTTCGTAGCATATATAGCACCTAGCTTAGCACCTGGCACATATTAAGTGCTCAATTAATATTCACAGAGTGTCAAGTTGATATTGCATGGTGGTTGCATTCCTCCTGGTTATTTGCACAAATGGAAGATAACAGCAAGTCCCCAGATCTAAATATGATGATTATTTTAGGAGATTAAAAGATTAAAAAATAATTAAAGATCGAAAGATCTTTAGCACTTGTGTTTGGAATATAGAACATATATGTATATTTATATCAATATGTTTGTCTTTTAATTCTCTGAGATGTGAAATAATATTAAAATACGTACGTATGAGAGAGCACATGTGAAATGACTACAGTAGATGGTAGCTCAGAAGAGCATTCATTACCACCCAAACAACCTATACCGGGTACAAGCAAATGAATAGGTGATTTTTTGTTTTTCAACCAAAGAAGTCCCTTTTTTTGGTACATCTTAGAGAAGCTTGCACTGGAAAACAATCCAGTCAGTTCAAGTCTATTGGTGATCTTAGCTGTAGCCATGTTTACCCAGGTGGTAGGCCATATTACCATATAATTGCATCATTTTGCAATCTTGGGATTTAAACTCACAAGCAATTTCAGAATGCAAAAATTTCCCACTAATTTAAGAGCAGAAAGGTGTATCTGTATGTGTGCCTGTGTGTGTGTGTTTCAAAATGATGAGGGCCTAGAAGGGCTCTTCTGTGATATTTGGGATCTGATTTCCTCAGTGACTAAGCATCAAGCTATTAGACAAACAATATGTGATGTTGCCTAATGTAGTGCATAATGATCTCATTTGGACCACCTATGAATCAACATTTATGCCTAGGAAAGGTTGAGGTTTTATCTTGAGTCCCAGATTTTTATAAGGATTTCCATAATTATACAGCTCTGCTGATGGCATGTCTGTGTGTGTGTGTGTGTGTGTGTGTGTGTGTGTGTGTGTGTGTGTGTTGGGGGGGTCTATGCAGTCCTTCAAAGCTTGGCTTTCTTATGCATATTTATCACTTTTAAATTTATAACTAATTGCTAGGATGTATTTCAGAAATAAGTGTAAATCAAACCCAGTTTCCTGTGTTCTCATCTATAGCAAATGGGTATGGGAAACGAAAGACTAAGCAAAAGTGGCAGTCTCTTTGCTTATATTCAGAAACCTTATCATAATATAAACTTTAGCCAGAAATTGGATATAACAGGACTTTGAACCAAGTCCTAGTTATTAAAATCCTAAAGGATCTCGTGATAGCAGTGCCTCATTTCTTGTGTGTATTCTCTAAGTGCTTGTGAATTTGGTAGGTGTATCTGAATTGTGTCAAAAAGGATCCCATTCCTCACTGATGTTTGTGTATATTTCAAGGATAACTTATCTTCATTCTTGATTTTGATCTTCTATTGGTAGTGGCTTCTACCTCTCTGGATTTATGTTTCCCTGCACCCAGCCCCTTTGAAAGTAGTTAATCTTCCAGGCTAGTTTCAAGTAGAGTGTAGTGAAAAAGAACGTGGGCTGTGGAACTTGTGGATGTTCATCGGGATGCTCGTTAAGTATATGATTCTCGTACGAGGTGGAGGTGATTCTCACCTCTCTGCTACCCTGAAGGTAAGGATGTCCATATGGCTAGTTTTGTTAAAGGAAATTAATGTGTAAGTGCTGCGGCCACTTTTAGGTGGAAAGGTTAGAAGCCTGCATATGATTTGCATCAGTCCTCTTTCCTTTTCCTTCTGCTTCCATGACTATGGAAGATGGAGCCACCTTCAAATGCAGCCTCCGATGAGGACAACAGTGTCCCCAGAGGCTCTGGTGAGGACAACATAAAAGAGAATCCATAACTCACATCACGTAACCTTTGCTATTTTTAAGCCACTGAGATTTGGGAGTTGGCTATTATCCCCTGCAGAACCTAGCTTATCCTGATGGGTACAGGGCTGGACAGGCCCAGGCTAAGACCCTTAGATGGATTATAGAACTTCTTTCACCCCCTCAGAGAGTCACGTGAGAATTAGAAGCATGTGGTTGGCCCAGAGAATGTGTGTAACAATGGTTATCTCCTTGGTCTTTCCTCTTCTGCCTTTACCTGTGAGGAGAGAGATGGTACCTTGTTTATCAGCTGATTGTGCCACGAAAGGGAATATAGGATGGAATAATGAATGCATAGAAACGGTTAGATGTACTTAGAGAGTAGAGTGACTTAGTTAAGAGATCTGTTAGCCATCATTTTGCAATATGAACATTCTTTTATTCTGCACATTTCCTCACATCAGGCTTTCCAAGACACAGACAAGGAGATAGGTTGGATGACGAGGAGAGGACACAGTTCTGGGATTTTGACTGTAGCTCAGCCAGTTACTAGCCCAAGTGACCCTGGACTGAGCATCCTGAGCAGAGGTGACAGTGACCCCACAGACCTCCACATCATCCAAAGCTCTTCTGCAGTCCTGAGCTCTGTTCTGAGCATCACATTGGAGAGAAACATTAGTGCACTGGGATGCGTACAAGAGGCAGGTGATGGAAGCGAGAACGAAGGCAGATCAAGATGCTGAGGAGTCAGGAATCTGCTGTTTCCTGCTTCCAAGTCCTTGTGCTGTTATAAGGTGAATTGAACATAGAAACTATTTTGTTCTGTACTTTAGTGGACAAAGTGAGTAAAAACGTTGCCATCAGATAAACCAGAGGCTGTCCTATGACCCAGGAACATGGTATAGGGCATTTTTCATAAGAGCAGTAACATCCTCATTCACTTGCTTAGAAATCATAGAGGGAAAAGCAAACAGAAAGATGGAAAACCAGGGATATAGGATTTTGTAACCCCCCATTTCATCATAGGCAAAGGCAGACGGGAATAAGCTTTAGAAAGGAGGAAGAGAAGGTCAGCCACAGGGGAAGGGAGGAGGGAGTTATGAGCTCCAGGGACCAGGACAGACCTGTTCTGCCTGTGTCTGCTGGGCCAGAGCCTGGGCGAGGCAGGGAGATACTAGAGGGAAGCTGTTGTAGAGATGGGCTTGGTGCCAGGGTGCCCGAGCTTCACAGATAAAACCAGGATGAAACTGATGAGAAAATAGAATCTTCTCAATTAATTAAGGATAGAAGGATCAGAACAAGAACAGTTGGTTTCAAAGGCTGACCTGAGATCTTGAGACCAAAGGCTCTGGGTAAGATATCTTAAGATGAAATTCGATTTTACTCATTAGGACTACAATTGTCTCCACTGTCTATTTTGTCCTCTGAGCGACTCTCACATGGTGGAAAGGCAGCTTTTACCACATTCAAGACAAGTGGTCCAGAAAGACGTTACTAAAGATGTTTATTCATTAATCCCACCATAAGCATTGAACACCTGTTATGTGTCAGGCAACAAGCTAGGTACTGGTGAGACAGACATTAAAGTGAAAGTCGGTGTCCTAAAGGATGTCACAGGCTTGTGAGAGAGATGGATCCAGAAATAGGTAATTAGACTGTAATGTAGCATGTCAGTGGCAATGATGGAGGTGGACCTAAGGGATTCTGGAAGCATCTGGGAAGAGTGCTAGCCCAGGGGAAATGGGGAACAAGAGACGGGAAAGTCAGGGAAGAGATGACCCGATGACTGAATCTTGAAGGATGAGCAAAAGTCAGCCAGGCAACCAGCAGGAGCCCAGGCCAGATGGTGCCTGTGATTACTCAGGTCCGCAAGGGGGCAAAGGAAGAGGCAGGAGGGTAACTGGGGAGGCCCTTGGTGGGGCTTGGACCTCACTGAGGAAAACAGAGTGCCAGTAAAGGCTTTTCTAGGGGGAAGTGACACTTTCAGCTTTTTACAAATATTCTTTTTAGGAACATGGCTCTGGAGGTTGAGGAAGGTGGATCTGAGGTGGGGTACGTGGAGGCAGGAAGATCGATCAGTGGCTGTGGCTGCACCCCACGGAAGATATGATGGGGCCAATCTGCAGCCACGGAGCTGGCCAGAGATTCTGGACCGAAGTCCCAGAATGAACTGAGCCTCTAGTCCTTTCTCAGTTTGTTTATTGATCCTGTTCTTTCTACAAATATCTGGAGTGACATTTATGGTGGGATGGGGGTGGGGGTGTTGGAGAGCAGCAGCTTTGACCAAAGGTCTGGTGTTTGTCACATTTCTCACCCCTGCTCAGAGAAGCACTGAGTGGAATATTCCTTTTTGATTGCTCCTTTGCTGATGCAAGGATAGATGGTGGTTGGGGGGAGCCTCACGTTCTGGAACATGCCTGGCACACTCCACGGTTCTTGCTGATGCAACAGAAAATTTCTCTTTCAAAGACAGTGACTGGGATCAGTGTTGTGTCTCCTTGAAGCTCCCAGGAGTTCTCAGGCCCTCAGGCACCCAAGGGCTGCCAATCTTCCAAAGGTGAGCATAGGGGTCATTTAGACCCATACTGACTTCAAACCCAGCATTCTTTGGGATGCTGTGAAGCCAGCAACACCATCCTTTGTGGGACTGTCTTCCTTCAAGGTGGACCAAGAGAGGTGTAATGCAGTGGCTGTGTCAAGGAGGGAAACACTTTCGTTCTTCTGGCAAAGAAGGGGTGGGGTGGTAAATGAGGTGAATATCTTTGCCTTCCATAATGAATGCTTGCCCTCTGTTTCTCTCTTTTCTTTATTTTTTTTTTAAGATTCTATGTATTTATTCATGAGAGAGAGAGAGAGAGAGAGAGAGAGAGAGAGAGAGAGACAGGCAGAGGGAGAAGCAGGCTCCATGCAGGCAGCCTGACAGACTCAATCCCAGGTCTCCAGGATCATACCCCGGGCTGAAGGCGGCACCAAACCTCTGGGCCAATGGTGCTGCCCCGTTTCTCCGTTTTCTTAATTTGTCTCTCACTTCCCAAGGTACTTGTGCTTAGGAGAGAAGGTGCCACCAGTGGGCACAGGCATGGATGGGCCCCTCTGTCTCCAACAGTACACATGAGTCTGGAACGACCTACATTTCGTGTTGGCTCTGCCCAATAGGCTCCATTCCTTGGTGCTGGGGTTGATCCCTGATAGCATTTTGGGGTTTGACCAAGGAAAACGGTACAACCACAGAACACATAGAGGTATAGAGGGAAGGAGGAGGGGCACAATTAAACTGGAGAAGTGGAGATAGTAGGGGGAGAAGGAAAATATTTCTTCTCTCTTACCCAAGTATTGATGCCACCAAATCTTCTGGGGCATTAGTTGTCTACAACTACCCTGGCGGTTATTCAGGAAGGACAGTGGTGCTCTAGCCCAGGCCTTAAAATAAGACCAATTTCTACTTGTGAATAGCTAATCATTGAGTGCTGCACTTCTGTGCCCTCATCAGTCCCCAAATGTCTTTCTATTATCACAGAAGCTCAAAGAAGGAATGAGTAGAGAGTCTATTATTATTGTTATAGCTCACATTCATTAGGCACTCACTTGGAGCCCAGCGTGCAAATCTGTTCTTGTCTGCGTTGCTAATGACCCTCCCATCCCCAGACCTGGTGGACACTCCTCTCTGTCTTCATTTCATTTAGCTTCTCAGCAGCACTCATCAGTGACACATCCTGCCTTTTGACAGGTCTCTCCTGGCTTGGTCCTGAGTCTCGGCTCTCTCCTGGATGGCCTCCTACCTCTTGTGCCTCCTCTCAGTCTTTTTGCTTGTTCTGCTTTCTGCACCTGAACTCCTGAAACTCCCTCTCCTCCCTCTCCATGTCTTTAGCTAGGCATTTCATCCTTTTGCATGGCTTTAGATGACATGAATGCTGATGGCTCCAGAATTTGGATCTCTTGCTAAGATCTCTCTCTTCTGACTTTCCTACTCACATCTGAGCACCGACACGACATCTCCACATGGGTGTCCCACAGGCCAATGTAACTTGTCCAAAACCCAACTCTTGATTCTCCTCCTCTCTAAACAAGCTCTCCCAGCATGGTCAGCGTCTTGACATCCTCTGCTCCTCATATCCTTCAGCATATTTGGCTAATTTCATCTCCACTCGTCTCCATCCTCTCTCTCCTTCTCCCTCCCTGCCTCCATCATCTCGTCCCTGGATTTCCGTAGTGATTTCCGAGCTCCCCGCACCCACTTCTGCTTCCCTATAAGCCATTCTCCACACAGCAGTCAGAACAGTTATTAAAACATGTAAAACAACTCATGTCACTCTGCTGCTGAAAGTCCTCCAGGGCTTTCTTTGAACTTAGAATAAAACACAAACTCCTTACTTTAGCCTTCAAGGTGGCTCACGTGTGCTGCTTATCTTCTGTCCCTCCTCTCTTTGCTCTTTCCAACCCAGCCACTCATATGCTATTACTTTCTAGAAGCAGCCGGTTTTTCTGACCTCAAGGTCTTTGCACATCCCTGGAATGCACCTCCACTTGTTCTTTCCATGCCTGGATACTTCTCATTCTTTAGGGGGCACCTTACCTGTCACCTGTCCTCAGGGAAGCCTTCCTTGATCTAAAATAGATCTCTGCTGTCATTCTTTATCAAAGAATCCTGTTTATTTCTTGCCTGATTCTAATTACAATTTATAATGGTTTTCGTCTCTTTGGTTGTCTTCTTGATAAGCCTTGTAAACATGTGTGTTCTGTTCACCTTCTTTAATCCCTCACCACTAACACAGTGCATGTGATGATAAGTGTTCAATATATACCTGTTGAATGAAAGAGCATCAGTTCTGCACTAAGCCCTCTATGTATGTTGTTGTCATTAATATTCCTAAGAAATCTAAAAGATAGATACTGCCCTAGTCCCATTTTGTGAGCAAGAAACACACGGTATATAGGTGTGAAATAATTTGCCCAAATCCACAGAGCCTATACGTGAAGAATCTAGGATTTGAACTTGGAATGTCAGGCTGCAGGACCTGAGTGCTCACCCCTTGCACTTCATTGCCACTGGGGTGTGTAGGAGGTCGTGTAAGTGGGAGAAAGAAGTTATTAGGTCTCCAACATTAGCTCAGTTATACTCTGATTTATAAGATCCTGACGTAGAGATCTTGGCTTCTTTCTCCAGTTGGCTAAATCACCTGTTTCAGATTTTTTTTTTTTTTAAGACACAAAAGGAAGTTAGGCAGCCTGGGGTCTGAGTTCAGTTTGGAGCCAAGAAACCATTTAAACCTATCTTGCCTTTGCTAGCTCACTATTAAGTACCCTAAGCTGGCCGCACGTTTCATGGCCTGGTTCTTGGGATTGGATCCTGCTTCATCTCTCCATATGTATACTGAAAAGAACAGCTCACCCAATTGGGCACTCTGTGTTAGATAGTTCCTTATGACCTGGTTTCCCACGACTGTGGAGTGAGATTCCTATTCGTCTCCAAGATGTCCACATGGCTCCAGCACTAGCCCAAATAACAGCTCTGGAAGGATGAGAAAACAGCCCCCTCAATCTCTACCAAAATGCCAGTGATCTTTTTATTGTAGAAATAGGAAAAGTCATCATAAAATTAATATGGATTCTCAAGAGATCCTGAATAGCCAAAATAATCTTGAAAAAGAAGAATAAAGTTGGAGGTCTCACATTTCCTGATTTAAAAATGTACTGCAAAGCTATGATAATCAAAACAGCGTGGTGTTGCTGTAAAGACAGACTATAGACCCATGGAATAGACCAGAGAGCCCCGAAATAAGCTCCTGCGTGTATGATCAAGTGATTTTTGGCCAGTATTTTTTCCCAGAATGCATTTTGCCCATGCCAAATGAGAGTTACGATTCCTGAAATATCTGTAGGCCATGCACAGTCAGACCTGGGGTCTCCTTTTCAGAACCATCAGGGAAGAAATCTTACATGGAAAAGAATATGCCGGGGCAGCACTATATTCTAGACCCACTTCATTCTTCAAGTAGTCTAACTCAGACCCTAAGGTGGTGGTGTGGTGAGAGGGGGTTAGCAACGGATGTAATGTACTTTATCACCGGACACGAAAATCATCACACTGAGAGAAGAAAATAAAATCTCCTTTCAAGCCTCCTCCCCACCTTCAAGCTTGCCTTCCTGTCCTTGTCCTATTATCACACTAGTCCTCAAAAGAGTGGTCTACACTCCACGCTTCTCCTTCCTGGACAAGCCATCCTCTTGTTCCTGGGACAGTAGCATCTTCCTTTCCCACAATTCCATTGGGCTCTCTCAGAGACTGCTAATCACTTTCCAACAGTCAAATATGGGGAACTTTTTTCTTATTTAAAAAACATTTTATTTATTCATGAGAGACACACACAGAGAGAGAAGCAGAGTCATAGGCAGAAGGAGGAGCAGGCTCCCTGTGGGGAACCCGATGTAGGACTCAACCCCAGGATCCCAGGATCACGACCTGAGCCAAAGGCAGACATTGAGCCACCCAGGCATCCCTCCAGGGAATTTTTAAATCATCGTATTTGTTTCAGTACTCTATCTTTCTGCCCACGTTTTCACTACCCCTTAGCTTGTGTGTTCTTAGCACACCTCACTATAAGCATACTAGATATTTATCAATTTATTTCTATCTTCCCTATAAAAATGGAAACCCATGAAGGCAAAGATTTTGTTTTGTCCACTGCTATATCCTTATTGTCTAGAGCAGTGCCGGGCACTTAGTTGGTACTTAGTGTTTGTTGAATGAATGGAGGAACTTTGACATCTTCCTCTGCCTCAGACCCCAACCTTCAGAAAGTTCTTCAGTTCTGCTGTTTTTGTCTTAGAAATTTTTCTCGAATCTGTGCTCCTGTTCGGAGCACAGATTCCTTTTCCACCGCACTCCAAGGAGTAGGACCCATCACCACCTTGATGAGTTGCCGTCATAGCTCATTTGTGCTTTACCAAGGAAGCTCCCTCTCGAAAGCACAGTCCCGAGTGGCTCCTTCCTCAGCTTCCCTCCCTGGACGTTCACACAATAGAAGCTCATTACTTGTGCCTGACAGTCTGGGATGCCTGGGACTCCCTTTGGGAAGAGACGTCCGGGGAGGTCCACAGTTTTGTCCCATTTCAAAGTGTGGTTCAGGGAGGGACTGATGCGCAGAGCTCACAGAGGCAGGCATTGATGAGTGGAAAGAGGACGAATGGGAGGCAAGTGATGGATCCTGTTAAAAGAACAGAGGAGAGACACATGCAGTGTGGCCTGTAGTGACTGTGGGGTAGAATTCTAGAATGAGTCATTACAACAGAGATCAACAGCCACACAGGGCAGGGAGGGGCTGGAGAGAGAGAGAGAGAGAGAGAGAGAGAGAGAGAGAGAAAAGAAACTCAATCATGCTGAAGTCAGATAGGATTTCTACACCTGCCTACGTTAAAAAGCTAAAAATAGGGACATTTGGGGAGAAAAAATAGTGAGGAATCTTTCAATTCTACTGACACTGGCTTTAAGAAGGGAGGTTTACAGAGAAGGGCGTGTCTCTCACTTTTGGTAAAATTAGAATTAGGAACATTTTATTTTGGGTTATCCCAGTCGCCACTTTTTTCCTTTTTTCCTCAGGCCTGTTCTCTCCGTCTTTCCTGGCTACCAAAGTCTCCTTTTAAGGAAAGAATCTAATACGTTGTACTTAATGTTATATGTTATGGAAATAATTTTACATGCTAGTAGAAGCCCATTTCTGAAGGTAAAGATGCTTAAATACAGCCACCATGAAAAAAATCTATATAGTCCACTATACCCAGCACAGGCCTAAGGACAGTGTTTGTTCAACAAATATTTATTGAAAGATGTTCAAAAAGCATTATTTATATGATCAAACTTTGGAAACCATCTAAATATCCAAAAAGGGGAAACCACTGAGGAACCATTGATATGCAGAAATATTACACAGCTATAAAAATGTTTAGAAAGCCTTTGTAAGGACCTGGGAAAATGCTCATACTGAAATGATGGAGAAAATAAACAAGATTCCAACTGCTACTATACTGTGTCAACTCTAAAAATCATGTGCATACACAAAAGACAGAAAATTGGTGCGTGTCTGTAGAATCTAGATTTGGGGGGGGGTATTTTTTGGTTTCTTTCTGCTCTTCTGTATTTTTGAATTAGTTATAATTGGTGTGAGATAAATTTTTTTTAATTATTTATTTATTTATGATAGTCACAGAGAGAGAGAGAGAGAGAGAGGCAGAGACACAGGCAGAGAGAGAAGCAGGCTCCATGCACCGGGAGTCTGATGTGGGATTCGATCCCGGGTCTCCAGGATCGCGCCCTAGGCCAAAGGCAGGCGCTAAACCGCTGCGCCACCCAGGGATCCCCGAGATAAATATTTTTAAAATAACGTTGGAAAGCTTGGGAAGAGGAAGTATTTTTTTTAGGGGCCCCAAAAGTCATAGCGCGTTGCTGTGGTTCTCCTGGTCCAACACATGGGAGGAGACGGGGAGGAGATACCAGGCTCTCGGGTAATGGAGGTTGGGCTGTTTGGCCAGCAGAGGATGGGATTTTAAAGAGTAGTGGAGAGCCTGACCTTTAACGCAGGAGGGAGTACTTGGTAACACGAGTGTATTGGTGCTTTGAAGGTGGCCGACTTCCTCTGGGAGGGTGTCACTGCGCTGGGCTAATAGGCTAATCCAGCATCTAGAACATTTTGTGCTCCTGATTCTTCCTCAGCTTTTGTTTCTTAAACCCTCAAGGCTTGCTCAGGTGCTGAGACATGTTTATTTCCCCCCTGCTCCCCCACCCTCCTCTGTGTAAAATACAGCTGTAAGATGAAGTGAAACCCTTTGTGCGTACCCCAGGGATATCCTACATTAATATCTTTAAGAATTGAGGTTCTGCACCATGATAAGAAAAAAAATTATTATCTAATATCTTGCCTCTAAAGACCTACGTAAAAGGCTCAGGGATCTTCATAAAGAGACTACAGATTTCAGCATTCATAAACAAGAGAACATTTCCTCCGGTTGTTTCTGGAAATCCCTTCTAAACATCTGCGTTTTCTTCCAACTTAAGTAGCTTCCCACCCTCCTCTCCCCTGAGATCTGTTGCCACTCTGTGGGAGACTAAACTTCATAGCCAGTTACAAACAAACAAACAAACAAACAAACAAAACCACAGCAAAATCCTGCAACAGCAATCTATCTCCATCCCCCTCCAAATTTCTAATTTCCTGCACTTAGAGAAAAAAAATAAATCAATCAATCCTAGGCTAGCTATCCTTGCGTTTCCATGGTCTTAGGATCCAAATGGAGAGATGCGACAACTTTGAAAACCTAATCAAACCTCAGATTTTGCTTTTATTATTTACTAGTTATTAACATATCCGCCCTCCCGATTAAGGAAGGCTGGATGGCAGGAGACACCGCGGAGGCGTGGGGGAGAAGTGTGAAAAGAAGAAATCCCAGCTCTGCCTGGAAGGCTGCGTGTGAACGAGCCCGGCTCCTCCGGCGGCTCCAGGCCGCGTTTTGCAGGCGGCCGCATCTGCCTCCCCTGTCTCCCGTACCTCCTTGATGTTCGGCACTATTTGTGGCCGGCGTGGTGGAAGGACACAGTGAGGTTCTCACCCCCGCCCCCCGCCCCCCGCTCCCATCCCCAGTTCCATCAAAGCGAACCCGGGCCAGCGCAAGGATCTCCGAGTTGCGAGTGTGCTGAGGCTGGGACTGTCACTCATTCTCCGCTCAGCGCGTGAACGCAGCTCGGCAGCCGCTGGCAGGAAACAATTCTGCAAAAATAATCGTACTCAGCCTGGCAATTGTCTGCCCGTAGGTCTGTTGCTCCGCCGCCGTCCACACTCTCTGCAAGGGGCGGGGGGCACAGAATTTGCCGCGGCCAGAACATCCCTCCCAGCCCGCAGGTTACAATGCTGCAAACTAAGGATCTCATCTGGACTTTGTTTTTCCTGGGAACTGCAGGTACATTTTGAAATTACGATGGTTCCCCGTCCGCTGTCCTGGTGGCCCCCTTCCCCTTCCCCCTCCTTCCCCCTTCCCCCGAGGACACTGTTATTTGGGGGTGGCTTTACGGGGGATGCTAAGGGCGGTCGCTGTCGCCGGGCCCGGGGAAGGAGCGCGTCGCCCTGGCCGCCCCGCCGGACCCCGCGCTCCCCCGGGCCGCGCCGGACCCGGGCTGCCCCCAGCGCTGCGAGCGCCCGCCGCGCCTCCGCCTCCGCCCCCGCCCCCGCCTGCAGCGCGCCCGCCCTTCCCACTTTGTGTGCCGGGGCGCGGGCAGCCGAGCCGTCCGCTCCGGGGACGCTCCGGGGACGCTCCGGGGACCCTCCGGGGACGCCGCGGGTGCCGGGCAGCGCTCCTTCCCGCGGCGGGCGGGGGGCGGGCGGGGGGCGGGGGTGCCGCGGCTCGGGGTGACAGGAGTGAACAATAAGGCGGGGGCAGCCGCCCCATCGTTATTTCCGCGGCTCTAATAAAGTGGGGCTCGCCGCCTTCGCGCCCAGCCCCCCCCCGCCCCCCCCGCCCCACACTGAATAACGGTTTGCAAAACGGGGCGAAATGGGCAGAACCGCGGGGCTGTGTGGCCGTTGTTGCACCCCCGTCGATATGACGTTAGTTTTTCATTTGCCAAATCGCTGGTTACTTGCAAAGCCTGCTCTCGGCCGGGAGCGCGGAGGGATGGGAGGGCCGAGCGCCGCGTTTTGACAGGAGGAAGTGCGGAGGGGCGGAGGGCGAGGAGGGCGTGATCGGGCCGCCTGGCGTGTGCGCGCGTGTGCGCGTGTGTGCGCGCGTGTGCGCCCTCGCCTTCGCCTTCACACGCGCCGCGCCGCGCCGCCAGCCCCGCGTTGCACGGTGCGCGAGCAGAATGGCAGGTAGCCGCCCGCAGCACCTCGCCCCAGCCCCCTTTCTTCGGGCGAGGTTCCCGATCCGTGCAAAGTGCGAACAATAGGGAGCGGAGGGGGCGACGGCCGAGGGATGCTGCCGCGGGTGGCGGGGGCTGCGCGCCGCCCAGACACCCCGGGCGGCCGGGAGGGAGGGCCGTGGCGCCACCCGTGGGGTGTTCCCGTCCCGGCCTCCCCGGGAGATTCTTCAGTGCGCGCCCACACTCCCCTCCGGCTGCTCCCCCGCCCCGCCCCGCCCAGGGACTCGCGCTCCGGCGTGGACCGTCGGGGAGGGGCAGGAAAGGGAGCGGGGGCCGCAGGGGGCCGCAGGGGGCCGGGCGGGGCGGTGCCGGGGCGCGGGGGCTGCTGCCAGGTGCCTCGCGGGGACCGCCCTGGACGCCGCCGCGGGTGGGGGGCGCGGGCCGGGCCCTCTCCGGGCCGCACGGGAGCAGCCCGGGCCGCCGCCTCCGGCCAGCTCGGGTCCCTCTCCCCCGGCGGCCAATCAGAGCGGGGCTGGCTGGGCGGGAAGCCGCGGGACGCTCGTATGCGGCGCGGGTGGCGGCCCCGAGCTGCCAGGACCGGCTCCCGGTGTCCCAGCCTAACGGTCGCGCTCGGCCCCGCCGGGAGAAGCCCCGCCCCGCCCCGCCCCGCCGGCGGCCCCGCGGCCCGGAGGGAGGAAGACGGAGTCCGGGTGTCCCCGAGAGGCCGGGCCGCCCCGCGCGCCCACCCGCGCCCACCCGCGCCCCCGCCCGCGCCCCCGCCGGTCCCGGCCCGAGCGCGTCCGCCGCCAGGGCAGCGGGGCTGGGCCCACCGACGCGCGTGCGCCGAGCGCGGCTCGGGCCGGGGGCGAAGCTGGGGGCGAAGCTGGGGGCGGGGCGCACGGCTGGGCCCCTGCCCCTGGCCGGGGTCGCCCGGGGCGTGCCCTCCTCGGCGGTGCCGCCGGGGCCGCCTCCCCGCGGGGTGGGGGCGTGGCCGCGGAGACCCGGCCGTTGGGGGCCTTAGGGGCGGGTGCCCCCTCGGGGTCGGGCCTGGCGGCGGCGCGGGCTGGTCGCGCCCGGGAGCCCGGGCCGGGACGTGGGGCTGCGCTGCAAGGCGGCACCCGGCCGGGGTCCCCGGTAGGGGAGCGGCCTCAGCCCCGGCCCCGGGACCCACGAGGACCCGGAGGGCGCAACACGAAACGCACCCACGGATGCTTAACAAAAGAAGTTGAACGGTTTTTGGAAGAGAAATAATATTCCATTAAATTCTCCATAATACCGTGGCTTTAAAAAAAAAAAAAAAAAAAAAGGAAGACTTCAAGCCAGAGGGTCAGGGCGAAAATAAAAACAATGTTATATATATATACACGCACATGCACACAAACATGTATATGTGTCTACGTAATAATAATTATAGTAGTAATAATTATTATTATATTGGCCTCAAATGTCGTATCATCTCCAGGGACAATGGTGGTTGGGCCTCCGCACTCCACACGGTGCATATGGAGATTTGCATACAAGGTGCGCTAACCTTATTAGCGCGACACGAACCGGGCCTGCAGCCCCTGTCATTTTGGTGTCTTTTGCTCTTCAGGAATGAAGTGCAAGGTTGTGGAATTACTTAGCAAATTTGAGCCTATTCTAACAGCAATTTGGGATGTTTTGTGCAAAAAGGATCTGATCTGGAATGGTTAAGTCCCGTTTCTTTGACAATTTTACAGTCCTCTGCCAGTTTTACTTGCCAGAGTGAAGGAATGAATAGGACTGGGTTTCTAACAAGATAGCACTGGATTAAGAACAAAGGGCAGCTTTGCTACCTTACAAAAGCCAGCTAGCATGGATATAAGTACGTATAATATTCCTCACTAAATGAATTATCGAGACGTGTTTCAGCCGAGTTTGCTGTCGGTACAAGCATGCTGAGCTGTATTTTTTGCCTGTTAATTTTCATTTTAAGGTCAGAAATGTGTGTTTCTGAACAAAGCTGCAACTGAATGTAATATAGTCGTATTGAAGAATGTGGAAAAACTTTCATGACTCTGTCTTAAAGCCAAAAAGTTAATTTTCTGTCAACAAATATTAGCATATGTTAAAATACTGAAAATAACTCGGAATTTATTTAAAATTCAACAGAGTGAAACACAAAGAGAATATAATCCCGACGTTGTGGAAGTGTGGCCTGTCCTTTATTTGATAGTTTCTGAATCACTCTTCCTGCTGTGGCGGTTCTAGAGATCTACCAATGATGCTGTTTTCAGTAGTCCAAAAATTTACATTTTTTTGAAAAGTCAGTTTTTCAAGAAGCCTCCCCTCTTTTTCCCCCCAGCAGATTAAACTTGATGAAATTTACCCAGGGTCAATTTAAAACAAAAAAATAATACTGCAATAGCAGAAAATAGCAGGGTATGTATTCTTGTTCAGTAAAGAAGGTTCATCCAAGTCTCTATGCTGATTGATTAAGAATTCATTGACCGAACTGTTGACTGTTTCTTGAACTTGATAGTACAAGAATGAAGGAAGTCATTATTTGCAAAAATGCTCCCAAACCCCTAAATTTATGGTATAGGAGTATGGTCACAAGGGCAGTGATAAGAGAGAGCAATTAGTCACAGGGAGCCCCCAAATTCTGAGTTTCGCATAGCGCTTCCCTTCGGAATACATTCATCACTAATTGACTACTTCAGATCGGTAATATGTAATTTAATGTAAGTAATCTGTATCTGTATTTTTCTGTCACAGGGAACAAGATCTTAATTGCCTTTCAAAATAAATAGCACCATTTTCTCATTCAAAACCTAATCTTTGGGCATGACAGATGTTTTTGTTTGCTACGGAACTCAGTTTCTTAAATTATAGGCAGCGTCTTGCAAACTTTACACCGTTTGAAATAGGGACTTTGGAATTCCTGATCCAACCACTTACATTTTTTAAGGTGACAAAGACTCTATTTAAAATGAGTTTGATGAATTCCCCATATTTACGTCTCCAGAGTTAAGGGACTGTGGCTGCTCTCCAGACAGAAAGTGACTTCAGTGCTACTGGCAGACCTCCAAAGATATTTTACAGACAATCCTTCCTGTCTTGGTGCGAAATAAGTGATTGACTACCTGTTGCTAAAGAACGGTTTGAACTTTCCCTGCCCATCTTGGGTTTGCGGGGATGGAGAGCAGAACCAATTGGCAGGGAGGGGGAGAAGGGACCGCACCTGCCATCATCAGTCTTCTGGGAAGAGGCAGCCTTAGACAAAGGCGTTTGCAAAAGACTCTCCAGTGCTATTTAAGTACTGAGTTTTGGAGCACACAAATGTTTTATGGTGTCAAGATAAATATTTTAATGTAGTTTCCATAACTGATAATTCCTCAGTTTAGTGATCTAACAAATATATAGGCTAAGAAACATCTGGAACTCTAAAAGAAATGGCAGCAAATTGCAAATACTGTTTTACTGGTCTTAAAAATGGGTTACAAATTAGACAAAATTGGAACCATGAATCAACTGGCTATGTAGTAAGTGACTACTTGAGTTTTGAGTTAAAAAAAGACTAAGGTTAAGGTCCCTTTAGTTAAAAAAGAAAGAAATGAGTAAAATTCAGAAGAGAGTTTTATACGTGTCTTAAAATAGTAGGTCTCTGAGCAATACTGTATAAGACAGCCTTTCAGCGAGACGGTAATGCCCAGAGACGCCTCTGAATCCTAAGGGTTAGGTGTCTGTGAGGCCCAGAGTCATCACTATATGGAAAACAATCCTAGCGAGCCTGTTACCAATAATCCAGATAGATGTGCTCACTACTGTAGGGCAATAAAACCCAGAAGTCCATCCGAAGGTCACAGTCATGTCACCTTTGCCTCTTGCCATTATTAATATTAACTCTTGGTGCCAAACCTTAAAACCATTCGCTGATGTAAAGGGATGTAAATTATTTGGCATCGCCAGTAGAGCCATTATGCCCATTCACTTCACGGTGTTGAAATGCTGTCTCTCAGCTGAAGATGCTCATTAGGAGCATTGCCTTTTGGTATTGGCCTGAGTGCCAAATGGCAGCCTTTCAGGCAGTTTCAGTACATGACAGTTAAGACACTTTTAGGCCGAGTCTACGCACAGCCACTGAGTTAACTGTATTCAGTTAGGATGACACACTTCTCCTTTCCTGCAGAATTAATTTAGCTCCCAAGCTCTGGAGGTCCTCCGAGAGGACTATGCTGAAGGTTAAACCATTTGCTCTATCTTGAGTATCTGTGTTTCTGAAAATAAGGTTTTAATAAACCTATTATGCATTCTTTTTCTCCCAGATAGATGTAAATATGTTTTCCTTTGAATTCAAAGACTACATCACTGATGGGACTTGAAAGGCTTCTGTGTGACCTGTATTCTACTCTCTATTCTCACTCAGGACTTTCTGATTTGTGACAGCAAACACTGGCAACATCTGGCCCTGTTTTCTCTCTGTGTCATTCCTGAGATCATATGCGAGAAGCCTTTGGTGTCTGATTACCTCATCATTTAGGAATATTCAGAGTAATGTCACGGTGTGTGAGATTGTGTTACATTAGGTATTCTCTTAAACAGTTGATCAAATATATTTACCGAGTGCTAGCTTTTTATCATCATCTCTGCGGGGAATGACAAAGGACTGGGATGACATACTTTCTGCTGTCAAGGAAGTTGGAGGGGAGCACTGCATAGAGAATAAGAGTGGCCTGCAGCCCCAGGTTGGAAGCCCAGCCACACAAACCCCTTATTTCACTATCCAGTCTTGGGTGAGCCATTTAACTTCCCCAAGCGTCAGTTTCTCCTTCTGCAAAATGGCAAAATTAGTCATGCCTCCATGTTAGAGTTGTGAATATTTTAGAGATCATTGGACTTCAGTGCATGCAAGCCCTATTTATTAATGAGAAAGAAAGATGTATCTGGATCTAGAAAAAAAGTAATACTCAGACATAGTGCTCTTTTCAGAAGGACTTAAAGAATATCATGAGAACATGACTTCAGTGATTAGAACTTGACTTTGAAAAAATCTTGTTATATATGCCTGCATTGTCATGTTGGTTGTGAATATGTTAGAAAAGTGATCTCATTATAAGGCTGAAAGCCATAAGCACAAGGGTTGATCAGTTGTGAGGGCCCTCTCTAAGGAAAATACAAAACTCTTAGAATGTAAATGACCATGAGAACACATGAGCAGGTCCCCATCCCATAGTCCCTTGGAAGGCGCCTGTGCAGTGTGGGGGCCCTGAAAGCATCTGACCCTGTGTTAGCGACTATGTCCTGGTCTGCTTGGGTCCACTTGCTTGAGAATATAGGCTCATCGTTCCGGTTTGTTAAGCATGTATCTCATAAAGGTTGTTTTGTGCTTTGAAGATCAGAATCTACATCGAAATCAAAGCTATTTTTGGAAAGAAGAAGCTATTTGACCTTTATTTTATAGAGAATCCTAAGTGAGACCTGAGGTGATTTAATATTTCTCACTGCTTATATTTTTGTAAATTACTATCTGGAATAAAATAAAGTAATTGCTATTATTATTCAAATGAGTCAGACATAAGTGCCCTACTGGCAGGGCAGGAAGTAGTTTTGCCAACTAAAAGGCATATGCTGTATTGGAGAAGAGGCTCAGACTGTGCTTCAGCTATCGAAGAGGAGAGAAACTGCACTGATAATATTAGTAATTGTGTCTTAATCATCATTATCCAGTCCCAGAATTCTGATAGGTGTTATATCACTTAATCTTCATATCATTTGTTCACTAAATATTTATTGAGTGCCTCGTTCTGAGAATCCAGCGGTAAACGTGTATCATCTCTGTCTTCATGGAACTTCCAGTCTAAGTGTGCAGGAATACAGACACTAAAAATGTAACACACACGTATATTTATAATCCCCGATAAAAGCTAAGGAAAGGAGCAGACTGCATGAGAGATTATTGGGGGGATCACCTTTGACTGCATGGTCAGGGTGGGTGAGGAGGTGACATTTAAAGAACCCTGTGAAAGAAGAAGGACAGATGGTATTCTCATTTAAGGCATGGTTGATTGACTTCTTAATTCAATAAACACAGAATCACAGCATATATTCTTGAATTAATTCAGCAAACTTTCCTGAAATCTTGAGAAGGGCCAAGTTGCTTCAGGAATTGTTCTGGGTTTCGGATTATAAAGTCGAGTAAGCTATGCTCCTGCCTCTAGAGCTTACCATCCAGTGTGGGAGATAAACATACTAGACTTATAAATAGAGACATGAATCGAATGCCATTGGAGCACGAGAAAGGAAAGCAATTAACTCTGCTTGGGCCTCTTGCGTTGGGCATGGGGCACGAACTAGTTTGCCTTCAGTCCACAGTGTTTGAGAGAGGAGTACACCCAGCGATGCTGTGTGGGGACTTGGGGAAGAGTAGACAGAGATGAGCGGGGTGCTCTGTAAGGCCACATTGTGTTAGGTCTTCATATAGAAGCTGGGCCTGAGAAGGGTAAGTGACTTGCACGAGTGAAGCTGGAACCATAACCTGCATTAGTTGGCTGCATCGCATCCTGTTCTTGAAGTGAAGATAATTTGAATCACATAGCATCAGAATGTGAGTTTGCTTGTTGTCTGCCAGAAGTGAGGGAGGAGTGAGTCGGTGGAGGGGCCAACCAAGAGCTTTGGGGTCTGACAAGTCTAGGTTGAGTCCACTCACTGTTGGTGACATTCTGCACATTGCTGCACTTCTTGGCCTGCCTCCCCATCTGTAGAATGCCCTTGTGGGCTTTGGGGAACTTTAATAAAATCTCATACATAAATCAAGTAATATGCAGTAAGCACTCGATATGTGCTTTAAAAAAGTTCATCTTGAGGGACACCCGGGTGGCTCAGCGGTTGAGCATCTGCCTTTGGCTCAGGGCGTGATCCTGGAGTCAGGAGATCGAGTCCCACATCAGGCTCCTTGCAGGGAGCCTGCTTCCCCCTCTGCCTTTGCCAGTGCTTCTCTCTCTCTCTCTCTCTCTCTCTCTCTCTCTCTCTCGTGAATAAATAAAATCTTAAAAAAAAAAAAAGTTCATTTTGAGTGGTGCTTGGGTGGCTTAGTCGGTTAAGTATCTGATTCCTGATTTCCGCTCAGGTCATGATCTCAGGGTCGTGAGATCATGGTGCCCAGTTGGGCTCTGTGCTGGGCATGAAGCCTGCTAAAGATTCTCTGTCTCCTTCTCCCTCTGCCTTTTCTTCTGCTCCCATTCTCTCTCTCTAAATAAAAATAAATAAATGCTACGTTTGCTTTTTATTTTTATTTTTTTAAAGATTTTGTTTATTCATGAAAGATAGAGAGAGAGAGAGAGAGAGAAAGAGAGAGGCAGAGACACAGGCAGAGGGAGAAGCAGGCTCCATTCAAGGAGCCCGACGTGGGACTCGATCCCGGGTCCCCAGGATCACACCCTGGGCTGGAGGCTGCACTAAACCGCTGAGCCACCCGGGCTGCCCTGTATTTGCTTTTTTTTTCTTTTTTTAAAGTTCATCTTGAATGGAGATTTTCTTTGAAATGTTTACAAAATATGTGTATTGTGAATATGATATGCCAAGTTCTGTGCTGGAGGCTGAGGGGGAAAAGAAAATAAATTTAAGAATACTATACTGGTCCTGCAGAGGCTTTCAGATGGTTGGGGAAGAAACAGTTTACACTGTTAGGAAATCATGAAAGGTACTGTATGAATCAGTGCCTAAAAGAGGGAGACAAATATTGTAAAAGTTGTTAAGAAAGACAAAAATTCATCTTGGCTGATTTTATTTTATTTATTTATTTATTTAAAATGTCCAAGCTTTTAATTTTTTTAAAATTTTTATTTATTTATGATAGTCACACAGAGAGAGAGAGAGAGGCAGAGACATAGGCAGAGGGAGAAGCAGGCCCCATGCATCGGGAGCCCGACGTGGGATTCCCCAAAGAATTCTCAGCGCCAAACCGCTGAGCCACCCAGGGATTCCTCTTGACTGATTTTAATATCCAAGAAGGTGTGAACAAGTTAGTGATTTGTGTGGACCCCCACGGGCGTGAGGATAAATAAGGAGAGGGGAGGACCCATTTCTCTATAGGACAGGATGAGTCTAACTAGAGAATTGGTCTGGAAGAGCAGTGAAAGCAGGCTGGATATTGGGTCAGGTCTTGTTAAAATCTTTAGTGTTAGACAAAAGAAGGATGTTGGAGAAATTTTTTCCAAAATAGTCAAGAATATATTCGGTGATAACACTGAAACAAATGCCTTGCTGGGCTCTGTGTTTGATGGTAGCTATGAATTAGCAGGAGAGAAGTAGGAGCAGACTGGTAGGGATCATCACAGTACTTGGAGAGAATGTTTCTTTCTGTAGCAGCTACTCTAGTGGTTGGACAAAATAGCGGGTTAGGAAAAGGATTTTTGCAACACAAAAGTCAAATTTTAGAAAATTTTATAAAAATCAAATATTTATGGTTCCAGAGGGGCTTGTTAAAGGAACCCAATGGTGATATAGTTTGTAAAACAGATAATCTTGGCAAGATATACTTGTAGTGGTTTTGGATAAGGATAAAAAAGGCACACAGCTGAAATGTTAGTGATGAGCAAGCAGCTAGGGGAGATGGTGGTCCAAAATGGGAGGTGATGGGAGAGAAAAAAAGTCTTAAGTTGCAAACCCAAGGGAATGAAATCATGGAACTTATCAGTGTGACGGGGAGACTGAGGAAAGGGGTTACCTTGAATGAAAGATGGACCTCAGCAAAAACATATGAGGTTGGGATACCTGGGTGACTCAGTAGTTGAGCACCTGTCTTCGGCTCAGGGCATGGTCACAGGGTCCTGGGATCGAGTCCTGCATCGGGCTCCCCACAGGGAGTCTGCTTCTCCCTCTGCCTATGTCTCTGTCTCTCTCTCCGTGTCTCTCATGAATAAATAAATAAAATCTTTTTTTTTTTTTTAAAAGACTTATGAGACTTTAGAAAAAAATTGGGCATCTTGGTATCTTGTGTTTTACCTTCTAGGTAAACTTCCACCAATATTTAAAAAAGGAGAAAAAGGGGATCCCTGGGTGGTGCAGTGGTTTGGCGCCTGCCTTTGGCCCAGGGCGCGATCCTGGAGACCCGGGATCGAATCCCACATCGGGCTCCCAGTGCATGGAGCCTGCTTCTCCCTCTGCCTATGTCTCTGCCTCTCTCTCTCTCTCTGTGACTATCATAAATGAATAAAAAAAAATTTAAAAAAGGAGAAAAAGAAGAAGAGTAAGGAAGAAGGGAAAAGTGGAGGAAAGAGGAAATGAAACAGTAGAAAAGAGAGTATGTGTATCTTCTGTAACAAGGGTAAGTGTTATTTTGTGGAACTTTGGTTGACCCAGTTGTGATGGAAAACATGTCTAATTAGGGCTCAGATCAGAGTAATGTCATAGATATTGTGGGACTAGACAGAGGCTAAACCAATCTGTGGTGCAGAGAAGGTGTAGGACAGAGATCTAATGGGTTTGAGGCAGAGGGAGAAGCAGTGACAGCAGAAATACTTACTGAGCATCTATGCAGTCTCTTAACTGTGGGTGTAAAACAAAACCCCCTAACTGAACAGTGCAATACCTTGACCTGGGAAAGCCTACTCTAGAGTGGAGAATGGAAAGACAAATGGGAATGCCAGGTAGCATCTCAAGCCAGATACGTGGCTAGGATTTCAGAAGCAGAGTAAAGATTACCTGGGCAGCAGGGGCGGTTGGAGAACTCTTCCCAGCGCAGTGAGAAGAGCTGGAGGCTTTATAGTAAGGGTTTCCCTTTGCAGATGGGAAGTGTGGGTGAGGTAGTTTACCTGTTGTGTGTTTGAGAGGAAGCTGCAGGGATCCCAGCCAGGGGGGCCAAGAATACTGAGGGGTCACAGTAGTCTATATTTTTATCCCCTTTCAGTGGAGAGAAAATACCATGGGTTACAGTCAGTGCATTGTGGACTCTTCATCACAACCAGAAGGATTTTATTGTAGTATTTATGCAGCGTTTAGAATGGCATCTTGTCCATAATTCGGAAGACGGTTTTGAACAAAAGGGAGGGGGCAGAGCCTAATGGTGTGAATGCCTCTGTTAGAGAGGAATGATGTTAAGTGGACAAAAGTTGGGAACAAATGGTATATGGAATACTGATTTTTTTTTAAATTCCTTTCACTCCTTAAGATTGGAAGAAGACACATTCTTTATACCATCTGAGTTTTCCCTAATGAGCATATATTACTTTATCTTCAGATCACAAAACAAATACTGTATTAAAAAGAGCGCAGTAGTACTTAATGTGGGTTATGCGTGTAAGGAGGATGAGGTGCAAGTAGAAACTTTAGATTTGTTTCAGAGGAGAGTGGGGATCTTAGAGAATTTTAGTTGGACAGTGAAATTCACGTTCTCAAAGACTGAGGAGGAGCAGACATCCAGGATACTTGGCCACAAAAAAGGGAAGAATGGGGTGTTGGGATGGGGGAAAGGCTTCACACTGGGGGGCCATCTGAGCGCTTGTATCTGCACAAAGGAAAAGAGCCAGGCGATGAGCAAACCTTGCAAAGGACAATGGGATGGGTTCATCCGAAAGGAAGTGAATAATGTTAAGAGGGTTTTCTCCCCAGGGATTTCATTTATCATGGCTGGTGATAAATTTTAGACAGCTTTGTTGTCTTGCATCATTGCCCATGATAATCATACCTTTATTCTATACCTTTGAAAAAGGTTTGTAGATAGCAAAATCTTTTGAAGTTTGTTCAATATGTTACATATTGGATGCATTGTTTTTATCAGATCAGCAAAGGAGTGGACATGGGTGTGACTGATTACTGATGTTCTTTTATTCATAGTGCTCCTGTGAGGGTCCGTCCTGTGACATGCTGCCAATCGCTAGTTAAGCTGTAGTTGCTGTATGAGAACTGGATTCAGGGTACAACTTGGAAACCTTGAAGACCTGCTGTCAGGGGCATGAGCAGATGCAAATCCAATGGGAGCTCTTTGATCTGAGTTATAATACAACCTATCTTTCTTTCTTAATTTAGTATCTCCTTTTGGTGTTGTAGAGCAGAGCATACTGTAGCATACTTGGGGGCCTTTGACATCAAACTTGGTGTCCTGTAGGGTGGCTCTCCTGCTTTCCATGACCTTGAACCAGTTATTTTTATCTTTCCAATGCTCAGTTTATTTCTCTGTGAAACAGGAATAATAATACCCCCCTTAATAGGGTTATTGTGAGGACCAAATGAGGTAATTTATGCAACTGTCTGGCATGTAGTAAGCTGAGTCATTTTTTTCCCATTTTCCCTTTTTCTGTTAAAGTTCACAGTGAAGCGGTGTACAATTAGTGTTGGATTTAAGTATTGATTATAATTAGAATCACATTTTTTCCCATTTAGTTTTCATTCTCTGAGAGTTCAGGATCACTATGGATTGCAG
Organism: Vulpes vulpes; assembly: GCF_048418805.1. Lineage (NCBI taxonomy): Eukaryota > Metazoa > Chordata > Mammalia > Carnivora > Canidae > Vulpes > Vulpes vulpes. The sequence continues at coordinate 121,372,757 of NC_132791.1, read as the reverse complement.
CTCAGTTAGAAACACCATGACTGATGGCCTAGCTGTTTCAACTCCAGTGGAAGCAAAGTCTAGTAGGTCTTGGTTTTAAGAAAAGTAGAAATTTTAAAAATACATTGGTTTATATAGATTCTTCTTTCTATTTGCATATGGTTAATCTTAAACCTGTCAATTCACTATAATGGTAGAGCCATAAAATTTAGTGTACTTAAATAATGGTTGCTGCTAAAGATCATATTGGTGACACTTCATTAATCTGGAAGTCATTTGTCTGGCAACCTTAAATCTTTGGAATATGAAACATGAAGAATAAGGGAGAAAATGAAGAAGTAAGGGAAAGATGCCTCTGGATAGCCAAAATGGATATCCCAAAGTCCATGCATTTAACTGTATGCACTGGATGGATAGGGAAGCCCTTTAGCCCCCCCCTTTTTTTTCCCCCCGGAAAGAATGCATATACTCTTAATTAATTTCCTCAGATTAGAATCAAGGAAACATGACTACTAGGTACAGGTACACTGATAGTAAGGTGTAATAACTTCAATGGATAGGAAAATTATGAAAAGTGGATTCAGGAACAAAAAAAAAAAGTCAGTCTAGCCTTTTATTTAGTATTCAATTAAAAAGAAAGCTCTGTATATCACAGAATACCAAGGGATTGTTATAACACAGTGCAGCATAAATAATGGGTATTCATAATTAAACCTCATTTGGAAGAGCCAGCTATGGCCCATTCAAGCAGCAGGCGACACTTAATATTGGATTAGTTTATGGAGCATGTGTGTTTCATGTTCAGCTTTGTGCTAGGTACTGAAGGAGGTATGATTTCAAGGAGTTTCTGTATAGTTGCAAACATAAAACAAACATAAATATAGATACCATTGTCTTTACCGGTGGTAAATTGGAATGAAAGAGGTAATATAAATAGTGTTACTCATATGGAAAATTCAGTCATGAGACATTCTAATCCCCAAGGATTTAGGACAAAGGAGATTTCATGTTTCATTCTTATAGAATGACCTTGTTACATACAGCTTCTCAGCTTGATCTGAATTCCATAGCTATTTACTTATCATTAAGAGAGGTTGTGTCAGCCAGTTTCTCTCTTCTCTACTAAGGTGTAGTAAGTGTATATTGAAATTAAAGACCCTAACTATTCAAGCAATTGGAATTAATTGGTTGTCATTCCTCATGCTTACATTTAATTTTTCTTTAAAATTTAAATTTTAAATGACATGTCCACATTGTTTGAAAAATTAAATCATTTTATAAAACTCCAAACACAAAATATTAGTCTCCTGGCCCAACTTTTACTACCCCTTCTTATTCCTCCCTTATTGATTCCCCCGAAGCAACCACTTTCTACTCATTCTACTATATTTAGATGTTTCTATATTTTTTTTAAATCTCTGTAATATCTTTCTTACTTTCTCAGTTTTAGGTGTTATTCATTGACTTTTTCCTCTTACACACTCTCTACTGCCTTATTTCCTTTACCCAACCTCCCAGTATAATAATTTTCTCTATTTTTGATTTAAATAATATTTAACATTTACATTATTATGACCATGCAAATATTAATCACAACTAAGCCTTGAGCAATTATATGGTTTTATTTTCTTTCTTATATAACTTTCTGTCTTTCCTGAAGTTTATGATGGCTCAGTTTTCCTTTGCATAGTTTTCTTTCTTTTTTTTAAAAAAAGATTTTATTTATTTATTCATGAGAGAGAGAGAGAGAGGGGCAGAGACATAGACAGAGGGAGAAGCAGGCTTCGTGCAGGGACCCTGATGTGAGACTCGGATCCCTGGACTCCAGGACCACGCCCTAGGCCAAAGGCAGGTGCCAAACCGCTGAGCCACTCAGGGGTCCCCTTTGCATAGTTTTCTATAAACCTATCATTAATTCATTGTCAGTTCTCAGACTGGTGTGTAAATTCCCTCTCACTATGTTCAAACATGACTATTTTCTTTCATCTTAGGGGATGTATATCCTAGACCTTACTCTCATTCTTCAGTCTTGACCGTTGGTTTTCTAGGCTTGTAGCAGTTAATTTATATTTTGCCTGGTATACGCTTCTCTAGATTGGACATTGTTTCCAAGAATTTCGAAGGTGTTGCTCCATGTTTTCTAGCATTCACTGTTACATTTGTGAAGTCTAGTGCCTTCTGATTTCTGATATTTTGCATGAAAATTGTTTATTTCTCCTCAAGAAAATCTTAGGATCTTCCCTTTGTCTGCAGTGTTCTAAGGGCTTGTTGTAGGTCTATTTTTATTTATGGGGGTAGGTTCTTAGTGGGCCATTTTGGCCTGCAAATTCATGTTTTTCTGTGCTGGGAAATGTTCCTACATTATTTACATGATATTTTCATATCTCCATTTTCTCTTTTTTTTCCTGGAGCTCTTATTCAGATGTTAGATGGCTCTAATTCTTTTTTTTTTTTTTTTTGTCTTTTCTCTCCTATCATTCATTTCTTTGTCCCTCCAATCCTCCACCTTTTACTTTTAGGAGGTTTTGTCAGCTTCTTACCCATTTTATATTGAATTTTCTATTTTGCTAACGTATTTGTAATGTCTGAGAGTTCTGTTTCATTGTCTGAGTGTCTTTTATATCTCTGAGTATTTTAGAAAAGTTTTCTTGCTTCCTTTATTCTCTCTTTATCCTCTGAATTCCCCTTTATTCTATTTTAGCATTTCCTCTTGTGTTTCATATTGTTTCATTTCATTTCTCAAATTATAATGGTCCTTAGCTGTCTGTTAATAACCGGGGGTGAGCCAATGAAAAGCTGTGGGGAATCTCTGTGAATGAGCTTCACTAAGGCTGATCCATTGGGTGAGGGATGTTCACATCCACTCATTAGTACCAGCATTTTCTCTTGGGCTGGTCAGTTGAAGAGAGTCCAGTATTTTGTAGCCAGTGGTGTAAAAGTCCAGCTATTGTTTCTCTCTGAGCTGAATGGTTTGGAAGTATTTTATCCACTAGTTGAGATTTCATTGGAAGGATCTATTTTCACTGAGGCACTTCTACCCTCAACAGCACCTAGCATCCCCAAGAACAAATTCCCTGTGATTTAATCTCTTTAGCTAATACAAATTCAGTCTCTTCCTGGAGTGAAGAAGAACCCAGGATGAGAGAACATGGCTCCCACCCTCCTGTGGCTTACAGTTGTGTGCCTGTGTGTTCAGTTGAAGTTAGTGGTATGAGAGGGGGGTGGGGGTGGTATGAGAAGGGCTGTTAGCTTTAATTTTGAAGGAGACTGTGAGAACTCTCTAATGGCCTGTCTCTCTCAGGGTTCATAATTGCTATAAACCAGAGCACACATTTGAAATCTTTCATCTCACATGTTTTAGTATGGAATTTTTGATGTTTAAAGAAGCCTGCAGAATTCTTGAAAAGGCAAGTGTGCCAGGGGTGCTTCAGAAGCAAAGACCTGACATGTTAACATCAAGGGAATTGACAACTCAGGGAGTTAGGGCCAATTGTGAAGAACTTATTCTGTTTTGAAGAACTTTTCTCAACTAAGAAGTCCTCAAAAGATTCCAGGGTGGGTGGCCTGAGATTCCACATTTCTTGGATATAAAGACAGGGCTTGGCAGTGATGCTGTGAACCAGAATAAGAGCAGTTTCATGAACACATTTGCAAATGGCTGTGTCCCAGCCTTGTTGGGTAGCAGGAACATTTATTAGAAACATTCACTTAATCCAGTATTTATGGAATAACTCCAATGTTCCATGTAGTTGGGCTGCAAGTTGGGGATACGAGATGAATGCATTCAGTAGCTTTGTAAAAAAAATTTTAGACCACTTTCTAAATTGTTTTTGGTTACATTTGTAATATTTATTCCTTTGGAATGACACCAAAGACAACCTTGAAATGTCAGAAAAAGATAACTAAGAGTTATTTATTCCTTTCTCAGATTTTCCCCTGTTGTGTATGTAAGTTAAAGTTATGCATGACATGTTTAAAATTTAAACTTTTCATTAAAGAAAGCCATCTGTCATAATGAAGCAAGAAAAGGACATCGTGTGGTATTCTTTGAAGATAAGAGATTGAAAATGAGTCCGTTGACTGCCCTAGATTACAGTTTGAGGTCATTTTGAGCTAAATTGGCTCTGGAATCAGAATTTAAATTATCGGTCAGACTCAATTAAGATAACTGGTCATGCAGGCCGTTCATTCCCCTTCCTCCCCTCTCATAAAAAGAATATTTTTATTGTTTATAAATACTTCTTCACAGTTAAGTTAGATACAGGGATTTTTTTTTAAGAAGATAAACATTTTGTACATTAATTGATTTGGGTATCTAAGTGTAATTTTGTATCTAAATAAGAAACCCAAATAATCATTTATAATTTGGTTTTCTAGAGATATTTACGACAGATCCTTTTGAAGTCACCGGGAGGTAAATCAATACATTATTCTGTGTTATATTTCTGCTGCCCTGTGCAATAGCTATCACAAAATCAAGCAGTTAAATTACTTTTTTTAAGTACAATAACAATAAATTTTTGGGGGGGATATTTCAGAAAACATAAATTATAAATATATGTAATCATTTCAATAATTTATGTACGTATTTCTAAATATTAAAGTTTTTGTTTGTGATAAATGAGTTTAAAATTACATACTTTTAGCAAACTCAGCGTGAGACATTTAAAATTAGTTCCATTGTTAATTTAGTCTTTACTTTCATCTGTTTATTAGATCAAATAAATCATTTCTTTTTTTGTTATAAATTTTTCCATTTAGAATTTACAAGTTTTTACAAAAGAAAATTGTGTAAGCCTACAGTGAATGTGGTGGCATTACATTTGGGGCTGGTTGTGTATCTGATGCTGTCTGGAGAATCTAGGTGTGTAAGTGACTTTTACTGGTTGGACACTAGAACTTCACAAAGAAACAAAAATATCTTGAATGATTTACTGATGTCCCTAAAATGATGGCAGTATCTATCCGGGTGCTGGGAGACTGATTGTACGCAGATGTCATGATCAGCTCCTCATTGGCAGACAGGGTCACATGTCCTGGGACCAGGGCTGTTGGCAAGACAATGGGTTTGATGTAAGCCATAATCACTTTTGACCTACATCCATTCTTGAAATATTTTTACCGGAATTAAATTGTAAATCGTCTCATCCATATCTGACATCTTATCTTAAAACTATCACTCCTTCTCTCTCTCTCTCTCTATGTCTATCATAAATAAATAAATAAATCTTAAAAAAAAAAAAAAAAAAAACAGGGATCTGGGTGCTCAGTGGTTTAGCGCCTGCCTTTGGCCCAGGGTGCGGTACTGGAGTCCCAGGATCGAGTCCCACGTCTGGCTCCCGGGGTGGAGCCTGCTTCTCCCTCCTCCTGTGTCTCTGTCTCTGTCTGTCTCTGTCTCTCTCTCTCTCTCTCTCTATGTCTATCATAAATAAATAAATCTTTAAAAAAAAAAACACAAAAACTATCGCTACTGAGGATTTTGTAAAGAAGGACATGAAAATCAAATTTACATTTTAGTATTTAAATACATGGATTAAAAAAATTCATACCCAGAGCAAAATGTTTGAGTTGATGATTTCTTGTTTGTTTAAAACATTAGATGGAAATGTTGGGTAGTTTTATGATTAGAACCCCTTCATGAGATTTCTTTTTTTTTTTTTTTTTTTTAAATTTTTTTTTTAATTTTTATTTATTTATGATAGTCACACAGAGAGAGAGAGAGAGGCAGAGATACAGGCAGAGGGAGAAGCAGGCTCCATGCACCGGGAGCCTGACGTGGGATTCGATCCCGGGTCTCCAGGATCACGCCCTGGGCCAAAGGCAGGCGCCAAACCGCTGCGCCACCCAGGGATCCCCCTTCATGAGATTTCTAAGTGGAGCCAGGCAAAAACAAAAACAATGCGACAAGTGAGGTGTTTATGAAGCAAGGTCTAATGTCATATCTAGTAGCTTTACGTTTTCCTGGAAATTTTGGTGAAAAATATCACCAAGGAAGTGTGTGATTGGAAATACTTCTTAAATTATTTTATTGAGATTAGATGTCACATGGACATAATCTGTAGTGCAAAGATTCCATTTTCGTTGTAGCATTACTTCACTAAACAGATTTCATTTAATTTTCTATCAAAACACAACCTTATATTGAATTCAACAATAATTTGGAAAAATCACAGGTTTATAAAGGTACATATAAGCCAGAGGGAGTACCATAACAATGTAACTTCTTAGTCTTATTTTGGAATTTATAGTAAATCTTCAAAGGTACAAGCTTCCTAAAAGGTACATGCCAGACAGATCATTCACTATTTAAAAATGAAGTGCATGCAGTTCCTTATAAAGAAAGTAGAGCTTGAATCTTGCTTCATACAAGTTGAGTTTCCTAGACTTGGGAATGAATTAATATATTAGAATCGATGGTTGACCAGAGCTTTAAATATGATACAAAGGGTTTAAAAATCTAACTTGTCATTGTTTACAAAATATTGGCAAGCTGGAGCTAAAGCGCTTGGTTGTTATTGTGTAATCTTCTGTTTAAAAATAAACAGTGGAAATAATTGTAGAAACCTCTAGGTTTAGAAAAGCTTGTTGGTGGTTCTTCACATCCTACTAAAAAAGCAGGCTGTCTTTGCATATTAATCACTCTGTGAAAGGAAGCCTGCCTTATTTGCATTGTGCATGCACTAAGGAGTCCAATAGTGCGCCTAAGAAAAAAATGGGGGGATTGTAATTGTTGTTCTCAAAAGGGTTTTTATTCCATTCAAGTGGAAAAGCTGAATGCTGGAGAATTAGTGCAGTGTTTTGTGGAAGAAGAGTCCCTTTTGGCCACTGCATTTCGTGTGGTGCAATCCCAGTGAGTCAGGATCCCAATCACTGGGGTGAAGAAGAAAGTGCCTCCTCTTGTTCCTGTAGAGATCCATAACTTTGTAAGCACCTCTGCTTGTTTTGCATCCAAAAGAGTTAAACTGCAATTCTGGGACTACATGCAGTGTTGGAAATCTCAGTATAATGAAATATGAACCAAAAAAACCTGAATCTCAGTAATTTGTGTCCTACAGTTATGGTGGGGATACATGATACACAACTAAGTAAATTATGTAGTAGCATTTTTTTCTTTTGAGAAAAATACGTGATTTAGTTAACGCTTCGCAGGTAGCCTTTGCCCCCAGATTGATTTTAAATGATATATTTGACATTAATATAATGTCATTGTATTGGCTTCACTGTATTTTAAGACTCAGTGGTTGAATATGAACATTGAGGATAGACAGCAGAAATGTTCTTAATGTTATCGAGGCTTTCTTTTCATAAGATCTCATGGGATGAGAGAGCTGCTTTCAACACATTTCTCTTCTTCCACGGTAGAACACATGTTCACGAAGCCTTTTTCTGATCTTGTAATTCTAGCCACTTCTCTAGCTGGCACCAGCCCTGTGAGCCAATATAGTTTCCAAACCCTCAATATATACTTTAGTTAGTCTGGAGGGATGTTACTTTGTACTGGTCTAATATCCTTTCCATGTTTTTAGCATCTTTCAGAATTTTCTGCAGGGTATATGGCATTTGCAGTTAGACTTTGGATTTTACAAGAGAGGGAAGGTGCCATTATCTGTGTACATACATTTTGACAAGATGATTATGTTTAATCATGGAGACAGAGCCTAATGTTGTAAATGATTTTTGTTGGATATTAGAGGTAGTTAACTGATATAAAGGGTTATACATAGATTTTACTAAAAACCACTTGGCTTAAGCATATTTGACTCTTGATGTAACTACTTTTTGTTGCCATCTTTAATATTGTATGTATTTGGTTGTTTGATGGTTGCACACAGATCCTCTCTGATTGATACCATTTTCATTTTATTTGAATTGCTTTCTGAAGTATTCATGTGTAGAAACTTGTGTTTAATTTGGGCTTATGCAGAGTATTCCATAGACTTTAAGTGTGTATTTGGGTTACTGTTCAAAAGAATAGAAGTAGCCAAGATGTAGTTGGAAAAAGTAGGACCATAGCAGTTAGGCTGATAGAAGAAAACAAAAACAAAAATACACACACAGACACACCATGGTTTCTACCATTCAAAAAAGACCCCAGATAAATTTCATAGTCAATTTTCTTCCAAAATAAATATATTAATGATATGCTTCTCCATAATTTTTGTTGTAGGCATGATTTTTAGAGTTTATAGTTAATAATTTAAAATTGAACCCTTTAATAAAATATGAAATGCATTGCATATTTATAGCATTGCATAGATTTCATAAGTATGAAAAATTTTTTACCAACAAAAACAGCTGGTATCAAGAACTGCATGATCATTTCAATAAAGGCAGAAAAGCATTTGATAAAATGCAACACTCATTCATGTTAAAAAGTTAATAAAGTAGGGAGAGGGAGCACCTCCTCAATCTGACAAAGGGTATCTATGAAAAACCCAGAGGTAGGAGTTAGACTTTGGAAGTTGGCCAAAAAGCACAGGAAAAGTTGCTCCACATCATTACCTGTTAGGGAAATGTAAATCAAAACCACAATGAGATAAGCTTCATACTTGCTACAGTGGCTATAATCAAAAAGACAGATAGTAACAAATGTTATCAATGATGTGAAAATATTGGAACCCTCATATGCTGCTGGTAGAAATGGAAAATGGTTCAGCTCCTTTGCAAAACAGTCTGGCAATCTTAAACAGAGTTATCCTACATACCAGCAACTTCATTCCTCCCAAGTGTGAAGACACACATCTGTATAAAAACTTGGACGTGAATATTCATGGCAGCATTTAGTGAGAAAATACAACCAACCCAAATGTCCATTGACTGATGAATGGATAAACAGAATGTGGCATATCCACACAATGCAATAGTATCGAGAAATAAAAGGATGGAGCACTAATATGTGCCACAACATTGATGAACCTTGAAAACATTGTAAGCGAAAGAAGCTAGTCACAAAAGATCACACAAAGTCACATGTGACTCCATCTACATGAAATGTGCAGAGTAGGAAAATCCATAATATCAGAAAATAGGACTAGCAGATTGGACTGAGATGGGAAATGACTGCTAATAGGTAAGGGATTTCTTTTTGGGATGATAAAATGTATAAAAATAGATTGTGGTGATGGTTGTATCTCTGAGCATCTACCAGAAATCATTGGATTATATACTTAAAATGAGTTATTTGTATGGTATGTGAATTATATTTTAATAACGCTGACATACACACATACACACACATAGACTTGTACACACAGAGCTGTTATATCCTGTCATTTGGAAAGAAATAAGCAAACCATAGATTTTTTTTTCCTCCAGTGGAATCTATGAAAACCAGAGTAAAATTACCAAAGACTTAAACTATGCCATCTAATTAAAATTAATTGTAATTATTTTGGTTGGTGAAAGAGAAGATGGTGTAAAATACAGATCTGTGACACAAACACCCACTACCACTCAACACATTTGTTCATGAGATGCCATGAGATCCCATGTATAACAGCCAGAACTTTGCTTTATTCTTTCATAAACTTTTAGTTGCCTAACTAGGATAGAACTCTGTTTTCCAAAAAAATAGACCCTCTTAACGATAGTTGCTGGAAAAGAAGGGGTTGTAATGGGAAAGAGCCATATGGAAGGCTTCTGGGGAGCTCACAGTATTCTAGTTCTTGAATTAGGTGGTGGGTAGTTGACTTTTCTCGTATTAATTCATTAAGCCATGTTTTTCATGTTATGCGTTATTCTATATATATTATATTTTATAATAAAAAGGTTTAAATTAGATGTAATCCCTTACCTAGAGACATTTGCAGTCAAAGGAGATGTTGAATATGGTATTTTGTAGTGTTTTAATGATGAAAAGCACATATTTACATTACACTAAATAGATGAAGCTTCCTTTGGGTAACTCACTATAGTCTGTTTGACCTTGAAGTTTTATTCCAAGAAGTTTTGTTTTCAGACTTTCTTGAGCTTTTATACAGTGTAGGCTTGGTTGATGGCAGAGTGTGTGAGCTGAGAGCAGCCAAAGGGGGTTTTATCCCTTAGAACAACTCAGAATGGCAATAATTTTTGCCCTCTTGGTGCATAGCAGATGCCATGGGAGACCTGAGTGTCCAAAAGGGCTTGAGCAGTTTCTTCCAGCAAGAGTAGGTAAAGAGAGAACAAAAGGGCCAGGTTGCACATGCAGAGGCATAGCCATCGGTACATCACATTGGTTCTCCATGGTCAGAGCGTAGGAGAGGAGGGAGAGGAGTTAGGACTGGGAGACAGAGGGGTCAGATCACAAATGGTCTTACCATTTGGGTTAAGGCTTGGAGCCATTCTCAAGGAAGAGAGTCCAGCGGGGGCGGGAGGTTAGGGAAGCAGCATGTCAGGATCTTGAAGTTAAGTGTGAGATTTTTATATTTATCAAAGAGGCATAGGAGTTTCTCAAAAGGCTACACATAGAATTACAGTATGACCCAGGAATTCCACAACTAAACATATACCCAAAATAATAGAAAACAGGAACTCAAACAAATACACGTATGCCAGTGTTCATAGCATCTAACATTCCTGTTATTCACATTTGACAAGAGGCGGAAACAACCCATGAGTCCATCAACAGATGAATGGAGAAATGAAACGTAGTATGTATGTACAGCGGAATACTGGCCATACAAAGATTTGAAGTTCTGGTAGATGCTACAACATGGATGGACTCTGCAAACATTATGGTGAGTGAGGCAAGTCAGACACAAAAGGACAAATACCATATGATTTCCACTTACATATTTCTAGAAGAGGCAAATGCATAAAGAGACAGTAGTCCCCATCCTTCACAGCAGATTGAGGAAGCTGGGAGTAGAGGTAGTTACTGCCTAATGGGTAAAGGACTTCTTTTTGGGGTGATGAAAACATTTTGGATATAGTGGTGATGGTTGCACAACACTGAATCTCATTAATGCCACTGAATCATATGTTTGAAATGGTTGAATTTCAAATGGTTGAATGGTTGAAACAGCAAATTTAACATTATATGTTAACAAAGAAAAGAAAGGAAAGGAAAGGGGTACATGCTAGTGAAAGCAGCCCTGGGAAATCTTTGGAGGAGTTTAAGCCAGGGGGGATGTTGACTAGTGGGGGGCAGTGGGGGCACTGGAAGTTGGGTGGAAGGTGGGGAGTGCCTGGAAGAGCAAGCAGTGGGGGGCAAGGATCTGCAGAAAGAGGACTGGACCAGGGTGGGAGGGGCTGGAAGCAGAGCTGGCAGTGTGCCCAGGGGTGTGTGTCAGGAGTGTTAGGAGGAGTGAGCCGTGTTGGGTTACATACTATAAGGAGGTGGAGTTAAGTAAAGGAGAGATACTGTGATTCATCTTTAAAGACTCATCTATACTGCAAACCTATCTTATGGGAAAAAGCCTCTCCCCCCATTCCACAAAAGAGAGTCAGAAAGCCACTGTGATAAATAACCTATCATAGTCTCATTGGCTAAAATATACCGTCTTCTACCCACACCCTCTTCTTTCATTTGTTCATTCAGTCATCGTTCAACAAATGAGTGATTCTTCTATTCAAAGAGTTCTGCTATATGGGGATCCCTGGGTGGCGCAGCGGTTTGGCGCCTGCCTTTGGCCCAGGGCGCGATCCTGGAGACCCGGGATCGAATCCCACATCGGGCTCCCGGTGCATGGAGCCTGCTTCTCCCTCTACCTGTGTCTCTGCCTCTCTCTCTCTCTCTCTGTATGACTATCATAAATAAATAAAAAAAATTAAAAAAAAAAAAGAGTTCTGCTATAATGACAATGGCTACCATTTGCTGTGTACTTCCTTTTCTTAACTTTTTTTAAAAAAGATTTTATTTATTTACTTATGAGAGACACACACAGAGAGGCAGAGACATAGGCAGAGGGAGAAGCAGGCTCCCTGCAGGGAGCCTGATGTGGGACTTGATCCCAGGACCCTGGGATCACACCCTGAGCTGAACGCAGACGCTCAACTGCTGAGCCACCCAGGCGTCCCTGCTGTGTACTTCCTTAAGTAGCGGACTCCTCTTTACATGTATTTTCCCATCAGCCATTCTGGGGGACGTATGTGAAGGAAATAATATTTTCCTCTTCACAGATCAGGAAGCCTGCTTGATATGTCAGTGAATGGGCACCTTCCATCCATCTACACCCGGTCTAGACCAGTCCTCCATAGCTAGACACACTCCTCTTGCTTCCTGTAACATACTCATCAACAATTCTTGATAATTCCACCTCTACAATATCTCTGTCATCCATATACTTACATCCCCACTGCCTCTGTCAGACTGGTCATGTCCCATCATGTCTCCTGGGGACCAGGGACTCACTCTCCCAGCCCATTTCCGAGTTTTCAGTGTTGCCCCCTCTGATGGGAGCCATGTCTGGACCCTGAGCACCACCTCCCATCTCAGTAGATGACCTTTCCCTTGTTTGACAAAAAGAAGTGCTCAGATGAGAATTCTCTTCCCAACACAACTGTACCCACACCCATCTTTGCCTTCCTCGTGCTGTGACTCTGGTTTTGTTGAAGGCTGTGATCCTGTGTACCCACTTCCTGAGTCACATCCCCTTCCACCTCCTTAGAGTTCAGCCTACCAACTGTTCCCTCTACTGGCTCCTTTTCACTGTCATTTGAACATGGCCAAGTTTTCCCCAACCTAAGACTACCTCCCTTGCCACTTGGCCTCTTCAGGCTACTATGCAGCCTCTGACCTCACCATGGTCAGGCTTTAAGCCTCACCCCACTAACACTGTTCTTGCCAGGTCATGGGTGCATGACCTTCTCATTGCTGAATCCAAGAGAGATATTTCTCAGTCCTTGACTTACCAGACTTACCAGACTTGACTCAACTTGTGCCAGCCTTTGGCTTCTGTAGCCCCGTATTCTTCTGACTTCCTCCGCACATCTCTTAAAACATTGGTGCTCCCTGGGGCTTTCCTTGGCCCTCTTCTCTGTTACTATCCCATCTATTCTCAGTTACCATCTCTGTACTATGTGTCACAATCACCTGGGAGGTTTATTAAAACCTAGATTTCTGGGCTCCAGCCCCAGAGTGTCTGATTCTGTAGTTTTCAGTGGGACCCAAGAGTTTCTATTTCTAGCATCTTCCCAGGGGTTCCTGGGGCTGCTGATCTGACACCATACTCTGAGAGCCACTGACCTAATGCAGGCACCGTATATAATGGGCCCGGGCTTCAGAAAGCATAGCTGCATACAGATCTTCACATAAAATTCCAACTCCCCAATGTAGCTTAATGGGGTCCTTCATAATCAGACTTCTCTTCTTCTTTGCAGCTCTACCAGTCCCCACCCATCATCTCCAGCCTCAGCTCCCATGGACTGTGTGTAGCCTATAGCCATGCTGCTTCTTACCTCCATGCCTTGACTCTGGGCTGTTACCTCTGCAGGAGAGCTTCACTTTGCCTGGCAAAGTCTTACTAACCTCTGTGGTTCTCTACTATAAATGAGGCTTCTTCTAGGAAAGTATCCTTTAACCTATTAAGTCTGGGTTAGGTGTTGCCTCTTTCCATCTGCTTCCATAATCTCTCTATACTCCTCCTGTCGTATTTATTATAGTACCTCTCAATTGTACAATAATTGTTCATTTGCTTAATTGTTAACCTCAACCACTAGACTGTTCTAAAAAGGTGGATATCACACAAGTCTAAGTCATCATTATATTCCCAGAGTAGCAGAGTGCCCACATACCTAGTAGTAGGTGCTCAACTAATATTTTTTGAATGAAAGAATGAAGAAAGATTGGGAATGTTTTCGACTGTCTTAAAAGACTACATTGGATCATCTGCATGGTTTATATGTTGTTTTAAAATGATCAAAAAGCTGTTATATAAAATTTATTAAAATAGCAGTATACATAATACTTATATGATTCAGTGATTTAATAATCACTGAAATATCATAGAAGTATGATATTTCATAGATTTGTTACTATTTATTCAGAAGAAAATTAGATTGCTTATTCTTCTACTAAATGTAGTCACCTGCTTGGAAATGGGGATCAAATATGAGGAAGAAGGCTCTGCCCTCAAGGAGCTTACAGTCTGTTAGAGGAGTCTAATGTAGAATCCTTAATTGCATTAGCCATTTATTTGCTTTTAACCATGAAAGTTTATTTTAATCCTAGTAAATCCTAGTGCTTGTTAATATTTATCCTTTATTCCTGTTAACATTTAGGTTGTGTGCGTTACATCCTCATGAGAATAGTTAAAATAATTTTATTTGGATATTCTTGAAAGAACTACTGAGTAAGAGCATGCTAGGATTACCGCTGGCACAATGAAAAATACCTAGCACCTAAAACATCTGTGTCTATCTGTCTTCAAGGAGAAGAGAAACACTCATGTCTTCTATTTATATCTTCATTGACCGGAGTAAATTTTCCTTTCATTTTGTGAACTCAGGGTAGCAGAAGACAGAGTCACCTCTCCACAATACCTAATAGCTTCACAATGGAACCATTGTACCACCTTAGGCTGTATGCAACTAAGGTCACCTCCTGCCCACCCACCCCTCCCCTGACACCCCACCCCTATCCCTGCCATGCACCATTTTAAGAGTTTAAGGTTTATTATTCTTATTTGAGTATAGAGAAAAATGGAATGGTATGTTTTCCAGGATTTTATAATCTTTCATTCATGAATTGGCAAGAAGGGTGTTCATTTGTTTTTAGTCCTGATAATCATAAAGCAGTACACAACACATATTGTTGCATTTTTAAAGCCAGGCTACAATAAGTCTAAGATGTATTTCCTGGCATGTGGTATTTATTCATTGATCTTAAATAAAATGTTAATTAGAGAATGCTGTGGTGATTAATATGAAGATGGTAAAATAATTCTTAGATGGCCTGTATCGTGTTTGGCAAACAATGCATTGCTCTGGAACAGTGGTGAGAATTTTGATAGGACAGCTCTTTCTTTCACTAAAAGAAGAAACCTTTACTAGGAGTCTTGCTTGAGCTACCTGGAACTGCTCTAAATAGCTTGTGGATTTTCTTTCAGAATATTTGTAAAGAGATGTATTTGGCCCCATCTTCCCATAATTTCTTAGAAGAGCCATGCAAGACAGTTAACCCCTAGGGAATTAAGGAATTTAAAGGATCTCTGAAAGTTCATGTTATTTAAGTTATTTCTTTAAAGCAAAATTCCCAAACATTTCAGATAAGAATCTGTCTTTAAAAATAAAACATATATGTAGATGAAGGTTAAAGATCAAAGGTTAAAAAAAAATTAAAAAAAAAATTAAAAAAAAAAAGTTAAAAAAAAAAAGATCAAAGGTTATTTGAATTGTAATGAAATAAGTTGACTTCCATTAGGTGGTCTTCATTTTTTTTAGAGTGAGTTTAGTATTTAATGAGGAAAACAATGAAGTTTTATGTGCCTTTTCAGAGATAATTATTTAATGATATGGGCAGCATTCAGCCTATGATAGGATATTTCTCCCCAAGAGGTGTGTAACTTATTTTGATTGGAAAATGGGATGCATTTTTTTTTCAGATGTTTGGATGTGATACAAATCCTCATATCCTCTGCAGTGCCCAGTAAGCTCCCACTCGGCTCCATTTCATTCCAGTTTCTCGTAGGAGGCACTCATTCATTCCTGCATTCTGTGTGTATTTATGCCTTCAATTGAGAGGCAAGCTGCAAAGGATTTAAAGATTTAAATAGATGTTACTGAATTGAATTGTAGAAAGCATTCCAGCTGGGCGTGCGTGTGCAAAGGTTTGATGGCAGTGAGGAAACAAGAATGGATGGTCTGGAAGGTTAAACTGTGGGTGGTCTTGTTCACCCAGTGGGGAAGCTGGGAGGTCATTGGAAGCGCTAGAGCCTGGGAATGACATGATGAGAGCCTTTCAGAAAGAAGGATCTGTTGCCCTTCTGGAAGCTGGGAGAGATGACAGTGGAGTAGGGAGAGGCAGAATGAGCTGATTGGAGGTTAAATTCGAGTTTTTAAAATGTTTTTTTTTTTTTTTTAATTAAAGTATAGTATAGTGTTACATTAGTTTCAGGTGTGCAACATAGTGATTGGTCAAGTTTATACATTATGCTGTGTTCACAAGAGTAGCTACCATGTGTCACAACACAGCACTATTACAGTACCATTGACTATTCCCTGTGCTGTACCTTGTATCTCGGTAACTTATCCACTCCATAACTGGAAGCCTGTATCTCCCACTCCCCTTCACCCATTTTGCCCATTTCTCCACTCTCCCCTCCCCTCTGGCACCCATTAGCTTGTTCTCTGTACTTATGGGTCTATTTCTGCTTTTTGTTTATTCATTTGGGTTTTTTTTTTTTTATTCCACATAGAAATAAAATCATATGGCATTTGTCTTTGACTAATTTCACTTAGCATAACTCTCTAGGTCCATCCATGTCATCAGGAATGGCAAGATCTCATTTTTTATGGCTAATCATTTTGTGTGTGTGCATACATACACACACATGTGTATGTTATGATACACATAACAAGTGTTCTGTGTAGAAGTGATAGCTTGGCTTGGAGCAAGTTGATCCTGAGGTTAAAGTGGACTGTCTAGGGAGAAAAGCTGAGCAGACGGCTTAAAATACAGGCCTGGCATTCTTACGAGGTTGGAGACACAGATGTGCAGTCATTTAAATAGTAGATGAATCTCCGAGGGTGAGGAGCCCAATTAGAGATAGAAACGTAGGGGACCAAGGACAGAGCCTAGCGACACACCCACACTCTAGGGATGGGTACATCTTATATATAATGTTTACTAAAAATGGTAACTGAGTCATTTAAGCAAATTGTATATTTTTTGCATATTTCCAAAAAAGTAAAACCACATGCATATTTCTCATGTGTTTTGTATATTTCCAAAAAAGTAAAACCACAGAACTATCATTTTTATATCATGCTCCTGCCTTGAATTTTTATATTCTTTTTATCTGTTCACTTTGGCTTCATTTTAATGAAGAAATTTGTTTCCAGTCCAAACCAATTTCTCATTGGGAGTTTTAGTTTATTTAAGTGCTGGTAATGAGTAACATGGTTGATGGATGAGAGATTATTTAGCTTTACTTGCTCTCAAATCCCCTGGTATTGATGAAATTATATTCTAGAAGATTGAAAGAATACTGTAAATAAGATTTTTGCACAGCTACCAGAAATGACCTTGAGAAATAATGAAAATAAACAAAAATTCTGATTTTTTTCCCAAATGGAAAAAAGGTAGATTCTGTATACTACTTCAGACAGGTGAATGTAATATTTCTATGTTAGACAAGTTTTAAGAATATTTTAAGAATTAAGAAAGTTTTCGGGGGTGCCTGGATGGCTCAGTCAGTTGCATGTCTGACTCTTGATTTTCTGCCCAGGTCATTATAAAATTGATCCCAGGGTTGTAAGATTGATCCCTATGCCAGGCTCCATGCTGAGCAGGGAGTTTACTTGAGATTCTCTCTCTCTCTCTTTCTCTCTCAAATAAACAAAATCTTTTAAAAAACGAATTATGAAAATTGTCAAAATCAAGCATACACATGGGAGCCCAGTAAAGAGGACCAGAATATCTCATGGAGGTTTGCTATGAACAGGTTATGTTAGACCTCAGATCTTTCTTTTGCAGGATTTCTAGATTGCAGATGGAATTTGCATTGGCTTGTCATTATAGTCACGTGGAGAAATGGAAGCTAGGTGTGAGGAGTCTCAAATGACCACACAGCCAGTAGCTTGGAGGGAATGTCCAAATTAGCCCTACAATTGCAGGATTTTCTTCAACTTTTTTTAAAAAAGATTTTATTTTATTTGAGAGACAGGGAGAGAGCACGATCTGGGGAAGAGGCAAAGGGAAAGAGAGAGGAAGAAGGAGAGCAGACTACCCACTGAGCAGGGAGCCCAGCTGGGGCCTGGATCCCAGGACCCATGAAGATCATGACCTGAGCCAAAGGGAGATGCTTCACTGACTGAGCCACCTAGGTACCCCTCTTCGTCAACTTTTTAGAGAGTATTTTACATGGAAATGCTGCATAGGTGGCATGGACTATGACCCAGAGTTCAATGATGGCTCTTAGGATCAGGATCCATTAGCTCAATAGGCTAGATTAAAGAACTGAATTTAGCATGATGAAAAATTTCACAGGAATCTCTTATTCACTCATCACACTTGGATCCCAAAAGGTGTTTCATAATTCTTTTATCCTTCCCCCTTTTTACATCCTTTAGCAGAGCTAATTATTCTATGTTCCATTAGCACCATAGACTTAATTCTATCAGAGCACTTTTCACCTTGCTCTGTTCTCATTTACTGGTCACTTTCCTCCTCTACAGTGTGAACAGTCTGAGGACAGGGACTGTCATTTGGTATTTCCTCAGTAGGTTGCCAGTGGTTCATGAGTACATGAACCAAAACTCAGTGGTAGCACTTTGAAAAAGCCTTAGTAGCTTCCCCGGGGGTCGACAGCATTATGTGGTTGATGGAATATTACACTTGGTCAGGCTCTTACAAGATCTGGGCGTCAACGGTTGTGGATCAGCTGCATCTACTAGGTTATTCTTTTTACTAAATTTTCACTAGTGAATGACTTGAAATGTAAAGCATACAAAATGACCGGAGCTGGCAAGGATATTAGGGATTATTGAATTTATCTAATTTATTTTACAGATGGAGAAGTGAGGATAAGAGGAAGTGTGCCAGACTGACACATCTTGTGGGGCTGGGGTAGATCCTGGGACTCTTGACTCTTGATTTCGCTCTCAGTAGGAGTGGTTTTATGGTTGATGTTTGCAGGAAAAAGTATTTTTGGTCATTATTTTGGACATATTTTGAAGTTTCATCAGTTAGTAATGATGCATAATTATGACTCATCTATTGTCTGTAAAAATTGATAATGTATCTTCAAGTTTGCATTTCTTTTAATGATGAGTAATGTAATGGTTGACATCTGTTGTCTCCTAAAAGTTTTAAGGTTCTCTCTTATTTCAGATAACTTTTCTTAAGTCTTTAACACATTAAATACACTTCTGTATTATTTTCAATGTTAGAGCATCTTTTTCTTGGAAATCCCGTTGTTAGTATGAGAGTCTCTTGAGAGGGGTAGGGAGCCCTGCATAAAACAGGGCAGGGGGATGGCAGAGGGTGATTTGTTATTTGTATTCTCAGTGCCAGCTGCTTCCTCCTCAAGGCATCTTTTCTTAAAGAAGCCTTTCTCTCCATCAGAGGCTTTTTGTTTGTTTTATGTGTTTAACTTCTTAATAAAAATAGATATACCCACATTATTTAAAAAACAATGCAGGTAGGTTTACAATGAAAAATACTAGTTGTGTAATTACTACTACAAGCTATAGAAACCCCCCCTTTAAATATTTTAATTGTTTCTTTAGTGTAGTTGTCTCCATATTACTGAGGAATATATTCTTATATTTTAGGTGTTAAGTATTTCATTGTTTGAAAGGTGGTTCATTTGACATGGTTCAAAAATGAAAATGTGTAGGGTGAAATATCTTCTCCCCTTCTTGTCCTATTCCTTAGAATCTCCCCAATGAGAAAAATCAGAAAAAATCCATTCTCTCTTGTCACTTCTAGAAAATTTTTCATAGAGAAGCAAATGCATAAATATCCCTTTTCCTTTGTATATAAATTTATACTGCTATTTTGCTTACCCTCAGCCACTTTTAAAAAAAGATTTAATTTATTTATGAGAGAGAGAGAGAGAGCATGAGTAGAAGGGTTGGGGTAGAGAGAGAAGCAGATGTCCTGATGAACAGGGAGCCTGATGCAGGACTCGATCCCAGGACTCCGGGATCATGACCTGAGCCGAAGGCAGACGATTAACTGACTGAGCCACTCAGAGGCCCTCAGTCATTGTTTATAGACGTGCTGCTGTGATAAAGGAAGTGTATGTACCTGTCCTTACTGTAGCTCACCTAAATCCCATCTTCCAGAACAGTCTATTGCTAACCCTGATTCCTGAGTGTTAAGTCCCAAACTTTAAGAAGTCAGCTGGCACTTTGCACTTTTTGTGATGCCAGCTTTGGATGGTGTCTCTTGGTTCTCCGCTCTGTGAGGTGGGGGTCAGTGGCATTTCCTCTATTAGCTCTCCCCATTATCTTTCTTCTCTTTAACATCTGCCCTTTCCTTTTATATTCTTATCAGTGAGGTTAACACTTACATTCTTTTTTAAACCCATAATCACATCGCCTATGAGTTCTTTATAGCTTAAATATTAAAAGTTGAAAATCAAGACAAAGTTTCTACATGACCAAGTACATATTTTTCACTGAGGAGCCAAGTGCAGTGTGAAGGTTACCTGTCCTTTACTATATAGATGTCTTAAAGTGTGTGCTTTCTTCCTGGCTTTAGCCTTGCATTATCTGCCTCTATGACCATGTAAAACTTACCCGGCGTGTCCAGGCCCCCAGGATGGCAGCAGGCCTGTGGAGCCCCTTCTGTGAGGAGGGATCTCAGACTTCCTCTGTCTGCTGCTGCTTCTCTGGGTGGGTTGGCGGACTGTGGACCTGTCCCCAGGATGACCCTTCCTTGCTCTTCTTCATTGAATCCAGGTTTTGAAACTTCACACCTTTTTTGTTTCTTTGTTGCTAGCCATCTAGCTTCTTTTGATACATTTTCAAATAATTTTCTCAGACAGGGTCTTTGTTCTGAACATCCAAACACAACATGGCTAAATGTGGACCTTCAGAATTCATTTCCCATGATTACTTGATGGGTTATGTCAATGAAAAGACTTATCTCCCTCGTTTTTGGAAATCCTCTTGTTATTAAGATTATTAGATCCAGAAACCTGAACAGTTTTTTTAAAGATATATTTATTTGTGAGAGAGAGCACACGAGCACGAGTGGGAGGGGCAAAGGGGAGAGAGAGAGAATCTCAAGCAGATTCTGTGCTAAGCACAGAACCCGACTTGGGGCTTGATCCCACAACCCTGAGATCATGACCTGAGTCAATGTTCATCTGACTGCACCACCTTGGCGCCCCCAGAAACCTGAACATTCAGCCCTCAGAGGTAGGGTGATGGGGAGGAGAAGGCAGTCGGGTCTGTGATTCTTCTTGAGTCCCCACTGATGTCAGCTCTGCATCTCATGCTCCTTTTCCAGAGTGGCTGATGGTCCTGTACCCAGTGTCCATCTGGGTGCCTGCAGCGCAGGTCAGCTCCTTCCTAGGCTATGGGTTCCCTGAAAGTGTATTTTCTTCAGGACTTCCTTTGCCCTGGTCCTTTGGGCATCATTTTCTGCCTGCTTTTGCGCAGCTCTATTACAGTCCTTGTTTGCTGATGGCTCCCTTCCCACTCTCTGTTCTTGCTTTCCTGTTCCTGCTACCCCTTGATTTTCACGTAAACTGAGGAAGATTATAATATCCATTTGCAATAACAGAGGCTTGAGTGGGAGGAGAAATAAACTGTGTCTTCCATCATCCCAAAGTTAGAAGGACTCAGAGGTGGAGTGGGAGTCCAGCCTCAATAGGGCTGTCCTGTAGCCCTGCCTCAATCCCTGAAGTTAAGGACTTTGTCTTACTCCTGTAAGTAAGTAAGCCTGTAAGTCTGCTGAATTATAACAAGTGTAAACATTGAATTGTTGTACTCAGGAATGATGGAGTAACCTCTTTATGTTCAACTTTGGTCAGACCTTTAATAGAACCAATAGTCAAAAAAAAAAAAAAAAAACAAAAAAACAACGAATAGTCAATTGTGCCCTTACCCCCAACCCCTAGACTCCATAAGCATTAAAAAGATGTGTGAAAAATAATGAGATTTTATGGTGAATTTGATACTCACCCACCTAATTTTGGATTAAAAGAATTTCTGGCTTTAGTGATTTCATTTTCCATATCGTAGCTGAGAAGGAGCTCCTCTAAGTACACTGCTTTTAATTGCCTGGTTTTTCTTTGCAATTAGAAAGCTGCTAGATCTTGACACTCCATTTTAATGTGAGCTAAGCTGAATTTTAACTAACGTAAGGATCTTGTGGTGGCGTAAACTCATGTTTACAACAGCACTTGGTATACTGTAAAGTGCTATACACGTTTGAGTTTTTGTTGATATTATAATGTGAGAAGTGTCAGAATTATTTTTTAAGCTGTGCTATTTTGAGCAGGGATGAAGGCACTATTTAGCATGCTGCTGACATCTATTTTTGCGCTTAAAATGGAGAAGGGATGATTTTGTAATATGTGGTTGTGAACCTTCAGTAGCAATGGTGGAGATGAAATGGGTCTACATGGTCTATGATTATTTTCTGATTTATTTGGCTAGCATAGACTTATCTTAGGGAAATGCAGAGGACTGAGCTGCTCTGAAGATCTTTGGACATCTCTCAAATATAAATGTAATATGGTTCCAGAGGCAAAAATCTGCTGACCCCTATCTGGTTCTGTTTGGCTAGTTCTATTGAGGTAATCAATCAACCCTGCCTGGCTGGGTGGGAGCGTGGTGGAGCCTGACTGCCAGAAGGGCCCAGACACTGAGTTATCATTGAATGTGAGAACCGTGCTTCCTTTGTGTAAAGAATCCTGGTGGCATTTGTACTTGACAACCTACCTGTCCTCTTCCTAACTTTGTCCACTCTTTTGAGAGTAAAAAAAATCATTATACACTAAATCAACTTGGTAAACAAAAAGGGAATCTAATTAATTGAAATCTTTCTTTTTAACTTTTACATTTATTTCTGTGTGTTTGTACACTTTGTGAGTGGTAAAAAGTGAGCACATAATGTTCTACTTTTCCTACTGAATGCAGTTATATATAATTGAGAAACTGTGCTTATATATATGTATATAAGCACATATATATAAACATATATATAAGCACATATATATATAAACTTATATATATGTGCTTTTTTTCATGTAGTAAACACATGAGATCTACTCTCTTAACAAATCTTTAAATATAATCTGTAGTCTTGTTAACAATAGGCATAGTGTTGTACAGCAGGTCTTTGGAATTTCCTCATCGTGCATAACTGAAACTTCACACGTAACATTTTTAACAGTGATAAAGTATTCATAACATCGATTTGCCATAACATACCTAACCTTTCTTTCATTGTTACAAGTTGGTGCATTTAACTGTTTATTGTTATAAACAGGATTGATACAGGCATCCTCATACAAAAGACAATTCTGCTTTTGGTTTATTGTCTTAGAATAATATATCCTTAAAGTAGGATTATCTGGTTTTATGTTTCATACCTCTTCTTTACGGAGACATTTTGGTCTCGAAAAAAATAGGGCCGTACAGTCGTTTTCTTCTACATTTCTGCACTGGAGAGGCTGGGCATTTTCTCCTGTAATGATTTTACTACTTTGTTTTGGAGGGGAGAGTTCATAGTTTTGTACTTTTAGATGAATTTGTTAATTGTAAGGGAAGAGTTTGAATGTGGGAGAGGAGTGTCTTAATGATTTGATTTACAGGTAAATTGTGAAATAGGCACCACAATCAAGCTAATTAACACATCCATCACCTCCCAAAAGGTCACTGTTTTTTTTTTTTTTTTTTTGGTGGTGATGAGAACACTTAGGATCTACCTTAGCAAATTTCAATTACACAGCATCTTTTAAGGACATCCCCTCATTTCTAGCCATGCTCATCACACTGTGCATTTCCAGAGTAGATTCCTCCAGCCAAATTGCAGACACTGATGGTAAGGGTAATACAGGTCAAGTTTTTAGCAGCAAACCCTATGGTAAGGATCATATTGTCAGCCTGATTTCCAGTCCTAAAATCTAGCTGAGGGCATTCTATCTCAAGAACAAGACACAGGACAGGTTCTGCAGGGGCCCGAGTGGACACAGGCTTGGATAGGATGTCAGAACCAGAGGTGGGAATGGCCAGTGAGGCAATTCTGCACCTTCTTTGAGTCTCCTCCTGTTTATGCAGAAGTTAATCAGAAAAAAAGGGTAATTACCGTATTGGACTGTGGGTGGTAAAGAACAATGACTCCGTTGCAGAACCGATTATTTTGAGAAAATAGCTATTCAGAATTAAAAGGCTACTTTATTTCCACCAAAGTCAAGCATAAAACCCAGTGATAATTAAAACAATGGAACATTAATTAATTGCATAGTGTATTAATTCACCACAAAAATAGATTTATAGGTGTTGTCATGTCTTCTTGGCTTTTAGGGGGTGGATTTTCAAAAGAGAGGTTAATGAGGCCGTGTAAAATGGTCATAAGAAGACTCGTTTTGCATTCTTTCGTAAAATTGCTGTTGGAACATTGCCTGTTATTTCCAATTGTCTTTCTATAAAGATCCAAGTGATAAAGCCATCAGAGAGTTCAGGGCCAGGAGTTGTTTTTTTTTCCTGAAAAATATGATTTATTTTATTAGATAATAAGATATATGTAAACATATGTAAGTCTCTCCCTTTCTTACTTCTCTCTCTTTGTGGCTGGAAGATAAATGGCAAATAAATGAATGAGTCAAAAGGGAGTTAAGACATAAAGGAATTATTTAGGGCTGCTCATTCCTGGAATGTCTCTCATAAGAACCATAATTAAATTAAGTAATAAAGAAGTTATCCCATCAAAGATTATTTTCATGTCTAAAGCAGTATATTTTGGTTGTAGCTAATTGATGGTTCAGTTTTAAACAGTATAGCTTTGTGAATATTTGATTCTCTTCTTATGGAGACTTAACAATTATTCTTTTCGTATGAAGATTGCTCCTTCTAGATCCTTTCCAGTGTTTTTGCTGAGGTGGGTGGGCCTGCCTAATCTTAGGCCACGGAGAAGGAAGGTCTAATTGGGGTCCTCAGCAGACAGCAGGGCTGGGCTCAGATTTCCTCCTCCAGCCCTGGAGTCCTCAAATGCTAAGGGCTCAGTGAGGAGCTTGAGGCTTAGGGAGGACACATGCTTGCACCGATGTACACAGCTTTATTAGTGGCACAACCGATTCAGTATCTGATTTGCCATTTGACTCAACATCCAGGCTCTTTTCACTGTGCCATGTGACGTTTTCATCATAAAAGAGATTGAAATTGCAGGGTCCTATCTCCTGAGCCTTGGCTCATTCACCAAGACACATCCCTGTAGGACCAGAAGGTGACATGAGGGGTATCTGACCAGGAGCCCTGGGGGCAAGTAGACTTCTTTAGGGATGGATGGGAAAGAAATGGGGATTACTACTCAGTTCATCTAATTTTTATATCCTTTCATTATTGATTTAATAGCATAAATATTTAACCTTGATGTTCTATTAACAAGTTGTGGTGAATCCCAGTTAGGAAAAAAGTGGGGAAAAAGGTAGTACTGGATCTCTAGTTCTCCAAATATTTGCTCCATGTCCCTCTGCAACCCTGGCTTCTGAACCCCGTTCTTTACACTGCCATTTAGAGTTACAGGTGTTTCTTATTTCCCACACGCTTCTCTACATTAAGATGCTTTTCTTTCTCCCAGGTTTAACGTACCACATTTTAGCCAAAAGCTCAAAAACAAATATCTACTCTCATCTTACAGGTGATTCTGAATGCCTTTCCTGCACACATAATAGACGTGCCCTGGTCTGTTCTTTGCCCTCACATTGAGGACTTCCCTTTTCGAGGGGCGATGGTGCATCAGTTAAAATGCCTTTGAATGTTTGGAGTCTGCCAAATAAAAACACCATGTCTTAAAAGCCAAGCTAAACAGGTTTCTCTACTCCTCAGCAACACAGAACATTATGATTTCATTCTTGGCGGGCTGGGCCAAAAAGTAAAACAAAAATAAACTCCCTTCATTTTAGGTCCTAATTGAACTACAGATTAGATCCCATACCTTCTCTGGTACTTCTTTCAAAAGGTGCATTTTGGGTAAACCATCAGCTTGGTATGGAACAGGTATTCAAAATAGAGGCAGGGATTAAAAAATACAGTGTTATTAATTGGCCCCTCCTTCTTCTGATATATCATGAAATACCTATTATGTTGTGCTATTAATTGTACTAAAAAAGATCTTTCGAAGGCCTTACCTCCTCCAAGTGAAAAATGCACCACCGCAAATAAAAATAGAGTCTCTTCATTTTGAGGCTAATGGTAATTTTTATGGTCATTTTTATTTCATAACATTCAAAAGGAAAAAAGTGCCACCAAAAATATGAGTAAAGTTTAAAACATAGATCATGATTTTTGGAATATTTACAAAATCTATACATTATACATTTTAGAAAATCCTAAAAAAATGAAGTAAAATATTATTCTTTCTTGTTTTCTTTTAACTCTCTGGGTATTCATTTTTAAATTACTAAGGCTTTGAGTTGGTTTACATTTCATTTTTTGTAGGAGAGTTTTGTTGTTTCTTCTTCATAAAAAATTAGAAAAAAGTGGATAATGCAGATAACCCCAATTAAGAGGAAACTAGGTCCCATATGGATATTGTCTGATTCATTATAAATTACAGCTTTAGAATTTAGAAAATTGTGTTATAAATCATGATGTCATTTCCAGGTAATCACATTCCGGGCAATGTTTCCCTTGAGAGACTGTCCCTGTCACAAACAGATGTGTCATCAGTGAGACTATAGGAGGGGTTTGGGGGTTTCAGAATTGTAGTATGGAGTGTGTGTTTATTTTGTACTTTTTACCTTCATTATTATTGCTCATTATAAGAAGTAAAGAAAGCTTATTTAAATTAAAACACCATTTATCACTATGGCAGTTGATATACTTTCTATTTTTTTTTAATTTTTTAAAATTTATTTATGATAGTCACACACACACAGAGAGAGAGAGAGAGAGAGAGAGAGGCAGAGACACAGGCAGAGGGAGAAGCAGGCTCCATGCACCGGGAGCCCGACGTGGGATTCGATCCCGGGTCTCCAGGATCGCGCCCTGGGCCAAAGGCAGGCGCTAAACTGCTGCGCCACCCAGGGATCCCTATACTTTCTATTATAAATTATATTTCTCAGTAAATAGAAAGCTTTGTTGCCCAGGTGCTGACCGGGGCACTGACACTAATTAAATTTCAGTGTGCCATCCTCTGTTTTACTTCACTTTTCCTTTTTAGCGTAGTATCACTATCTGCACATTCTCTTATTTATTCATTCAGTAAAAATCGTGGCGTCTTTACGACATACCAGACACTTGCTAGATGCTGGGGATAAAATGGAGAGTAAACAAGAAACAGTTCTTGATCTCATGAACTTAAGGTTTTGTGGGAGAGCTTGGCATTAAATAGGTATCATGCAAATGATACGCCTACGTTTGTGGTAGGAGCAAATGGAAAGGCTATGGAGCTATATAGTAAAATTGAAATAATACTATCTCCTTTCTTGGGCTCTGGCACATAACCAGCACAATGAATGGTCATAGGACTGTTGGAAGTGTTATTGTTACTATCATTGTGTTATCCCTCACCAAAACATGATTGAGGGGGTCGGACAGTACACATAACTCATTGCAGGTTGTGTGATGAGGTAATGAAATATGGTGATCAGGTTGGGGAGGTTTAAGGCATGACTACATGAATTAAAATGCAGCCTTCCCACGCCAGAGTTGTCATCTTCTAGGTGTTAGAGTGGGTGTTACCTTGATGGATCTTGGAGTGTTGCACAGTTAATGCTCTGTTCTTGTAAGGTTGATAGGTCACAGCTGCAAAAAAGTTGTGTACTAGTGGTTACCTTTAAAAATTTGTTTTTATTTTAAGCTCTTAGCTGTTTGGGGCCGGCCCTACAGAGTTCCATATACATATATACAAATTCCATATGTATATGTACAAATACATATACACACATACATTTATTTGTGTCTCTGTGTGTACACGTACATATAGGTACATGTATATGTGTATAGTTGTGCCTTCCTCCATGGCAGCTAGATACTTAGCTTATAATTGTAGGAAAGAAGGAATCTTCCTAGATCTGCAACCAGAAGTTGGGAAGCAGGCTGCCCTAAATCCAAAAATAGAAATTCTCTAAAGAGGTCATGTAGAGGTGAGAGAATTTGTGAGTCCTCTGGTTCCTTTTTACAACAGCAGTTCTGTGTGTGTGCGCATGTGCATGTGCCTGCACACTCTTGATGTGACAAGGTGATGATAGGAAACAGAGCCCTAGATGTTCTCCTAGGTCTGCAGTGATAACCTCATTATGATGGGGTGCGCCCCACACAAACCCTGTGGACAGCAAGCATGCGGACTCCTGGCTGATGAATAGCACTGTTTCCTAGAGCATAGACAGTATTCTGGGAATGTTTGCCCCAGGGCAAGGCAGTATCGTACACAAGGGAACTGAATTATCTGCTTAAATGACATGGAATGGCAGGTGTAGACTTCAGCCATGTTTCTCTTACTAATAATAGTCATGTTATTGGGCGTTTTAGTATGTGCTAGTAACTGAGCGAAGTGATTTACATCTAGGATCTCATGTAATTCTTAAGACAAGCCTAAGAGGTAGCTCTAGTTGTACCCATTTTATAGACGGGGAAGATCCAAGGTGATGTATCCAGTAAATAGCACAGCTAGGCACTGAACTTGGATCTGATTGTGAAGTCTGCTCTCTAACCAGATATTCTGGTGTCCACGTTCCCTCAATGTGGACACTGCACAGATACCCACTTACTTGTCACATTTACTATTACAGCCCCATAGGCTGGCAGGGTGCCCAGCCCTAGTTTAGGTGTATTAGTACTCTTTTGGTTGCAAGTGACAGAAACATAACTCAAACCACTGTAAGCATAACCCACTGGCTTTTTTTATTGGCTCATATAAATACAAGTCCAGTGGTGAGGTACAGTTCTTCAGACATGGCTGGACACAGGTGGACCCCCTCTCTTTCTGCTGTCTTGGCTGTGCTTCCCTCTGTGTTGGCTTCATTCCCAGGCAGACTCTCCATGGGGAGGCAATTAGAGCAACCAGCAGCTCTAGACTACTGAGCTCAGAAATAAGAGGTTGTCTCCTCTGACTGTCCTAACAAAAGCCCTAGGGGTGACTCTAATTGGCTTGGTTTGGGTCAAATGCCCATTTCTGAGACAGTTACTAGGCTAGGGAGATGGCGATCATAACACTGGGGCTTGGGAGTTGGAGGGTCAGCCTCCCCCAAACCCTATGAATTGATAATGGGGGAGTGGTTGTTCCCTCAGAGGTAGTGGGCAAGCAGAAACTTATGTTCAAGGTTGAATGTATATTTAGTAAATATTTGTGGAAAAAATGAATGAGTCAAGGAATGAACTTAACCTGCTTTGTTCTAGGGAAACTTTAGAGGGTGTAAGAGTATCTAAAAATAAGGTCACAAATTGGGAACTGTATTAAGCCTGTAGAACATGTTTAACAAATACAGGAATGAATGAATATTTGTGAGGGAAGATGTAATCTAGATGTGTTCTAGAAGAAGACGGTTAAGTATGTGCCCCTTTTTGGATTCCTGCACGTTTGAAGGGGCTTCTGTAAGTCATTTCTGTTTCACTTTCCACTGATCCGCTCAGAGATTGGGAAAGTACTGAGATAATGGAAGGGGGAGGAAGGTAAGTAAGGAGGGAATTGCATTTTCCAGGTTTTCTTCCAGCAGAGTCCCTGCGGCAGAGGGAGTAAATTTAGATACCTTGAGGGCCCCCAAGAGAGGAGAGCCAAGTGGGATGTCTTTGAAGTCTTGCGTTTTATCTTAAAGGTTCATGGAAATGTTGGGACTATACTCTATGATATTTACATGATCCTTTTAACAATAAATTAATATATTAATATAAATTAATCAATATAAATTAATATAATAATTATATTTAAATGTTAGATATTTAAATATATCAATATTTTTGTTCTCAGTTACCTTGAGAAGAAGACAAAAAAATGTTTCCTGGTGGTCATAGTTTTTTTTTTTTATTAATTTTTATTGGTGTTCAATTTACCAACATTCAGAAAAACACCCAGTGCTCATCCCGTCAAGTGTCCACCTCAGTGCCCGTCACCCATTCCCCTCCAACACCCGCCCTCCTCCCCTTCCACCACCCCTAGTTCGTTTCCCCGAGTTAGGAGTCTTTATGTTCTGTCTCCCTTCCTGATATTTCCCAACATTTCTTTTCCCTTCCTTTATATTCCCTTTCACTATTATTCATATTCCCCAAATGAATGAGAACATACACTGTTTGTCCTTCTCTGATTGACTTATTTCACTCAGCATAATACCCTCCAGTTCCATCCACGTTGAAGCAAATGGTGGGTATTTGTCGTTTCTAATGGCTGAGTAATATTCCATTGTATACATAAACCACATCTTCTTTATCCATTCATCTTTCGATGGACACCGAGGCTCCTTCCACAGTTTGGCTATTGTGGACATTGCTGATAGAAACATCGGGGTGCAGGTGTCCCGACGTTTCATTGCATCTGAATCTTTGGGGTAAATCCTCAACAGTGCAATCCTGGTGGTCATAGTTAAATAGAAAGATGCTATATAATTGAATCTTAACCAATTTTGGAAAATTGGGTTGATTGTGGAGCACTGATGTCACTAATCAGTTTTATGGTCCAGTTTTTTCTTTTTGTCTTGATTTCTGATCCCAGATCCATATAAATAGAAGCTTCATAATCATAGAGGATAAAAGTTTAAATTTATTGCTGAAGGAGGGTGGTGGGGATGCAGTGTTGAGGACACATCTCTTCTTGTTAAAGGAGTAAGTCATTATTCAGATACCTGTCTGATAAGTTCTCTCTCTTTTTCCTCTTTCTCTCCATTTCTCTTTTTCTCTCTGTCTTAGGCAAATATGGTCAAAAGATTATTGATGATCACATTGCAGATTTCACCACTGATGTCTTAAATTTAATCACATGTAAATCAACTAAGTGACCCAAATAATTCATAGTCCCCGTGATTTGTACTTTTCATCCAACTTGAGACTTTTTTTTGCTGCTGTTATATTTTATGTGGCAAAAGCTTTGTTGTTCTTTTTTATATTTCAGTTGTTGCTTGAGTGTAAGTCTATTACATAGTCAACTCAGGGAGCCACTATATGTTAAAGTGAAAAGTGGGTTTATTCAACTTACCCAGATTTTTTATAAGTACAGGTTTTTCCATATAAGGAAAAATAAGAATTAGATCTCAGGTTCTAAAATTCTGGTTAGGGGATCCCTGGGTGGCGCAGTGGTTTGGCGCTTGCCTTTGGCCCAGGGTGCGATCCTGGAGACCCGGGATCGAATCCCACATCAGGCTCCCGGTGCATGGAGCCTGCTTCTCCCTCTCCCTCTGCCTATGTCTCTGCCTCTCTCTCTCTCTCTGTGACTATCATAAATAAATAAAAATTAAAAAAAAAATAAAATTCTGGTTAGTGCCTTACTGCTAAGTCAACATAAAAGCCACTTACCTGTGCAGTTCAGATTTGTTGTCAGAGTATTCAATTTATAATACATATATGTGACTAATAATTTTGACTGTCTCTTTGAACGTGCTGAGCTAATTAGGTGTCCTATTCATTGAGGAGGAGTTTTCCCAATGATGCAGTGACTGGCTTGCATGTTGATACGTATTGATATCAGCCTTGGTAAAAACTCCTGTATCTCATTTAAGATTTCTTATTTGATGGTTTGCCTTAAGAATTTTTTTTTTTGCCTTAAGAATTTTAAAGATAAATGTCTTCAGAGATATCTCATTTGTAAATACACCAAAAAATAAGAAAGATGACTAAAAATCATTGAGCACACTTTCTGCCAACCATGAGAGAAACAATGAAACAAATTTTAATATCTAGCTAGCTATTTAAATTTTTTTCTCTTTTTGACATTTTTATGTTCTTCCTGTCTTTTCCCTTTTTTGCTTATGCACATACACACATGCTTTTCTTTTTTTTCTTCCTTTTTGAAAATGAGGATCATTTGAGAATTGCAGGTTGAAAATTTTCACTTATAATTTTGGAGGCATTATTTCATTGTTCTTAGGCTTTCAGTATTGATGTCAACAAGTCCAGTGGTATTCTGTTTCCTGCTCATTTGTATGTTCCCAGTTTTCCATTTAAAGTGGGTTTTAATATTTTCAAGTATTCTGAAATTCCACAGTTTTGTGGCTTGCTATGGGTTCTTTACATTTACTGTGTTAAACTCTTAGTGGGGCCCTTTATGATTTGAAACCCAAGACTTCAATTCTGTGAAATTTTCTTGTGCTAATTCTTGAAAATTTTTTTCTTGTTTTCTCTCTCTCTTCCGTTTCTCTTTCTTTTTGTTTCTGTCTCTCTCTCTCTCTCTTTTTTCCCCCCTTTATTCTTGTTATTCAGATTTAGGGCCTTTTGGACAGAGCCTCTAATTTACTTATATTTTCTTATTTATCTTTTTGTCATTCTGTTCTACATTCAAAGAGATTTATTCCAACTCCACTATTGATTTGTCTTAATTTTTGCTATTGTATTTTTTAATTCTTAAGAGCTCTTTGTGAATGTAGCTCCCCCTGCCCCCCGCTCTGGTTCTTATTTTATGAATTTGCTATCTTTTCTTATTTCTAGGGATTCTGATTATTGTTCCCTTTCCATTTTGTTCTACTCCCTACATGGCCTCTAATTTATCAGACATCTTTTCTTCTGTTAGTGGGCTTGGTTTATCTCTTTCATGTTGGAGGCTTTCTCCACATTTCCAGTGATCCTTGGCTGCCCATTCATAATCATATGAGGTGCTCAAAAGCTGTGGGTTGTGGATGCTGAGCTTCACCATAGGGCCATGAGTTGCCAGCCTGACTTAGATGAAAAGTCGGTAGATCTTTTCTCCGGGTGTTTTGGTTTCTGCCGAATCTAGTCTGATACCTCTGTAGGTAGGTGTTGGGGAAGACAGATTGCTGTCTTGTTAATTGAAATATTAGGACGGGTACCTGGAGGGCCTCACTGCTCAGTTACAGACTCTCTTCAATATGGAAGCTAAGTGTCTTTCAAGCACATTAAAACATCTTCTTTAACAGTGTCATTCAACAATGATGCCTTTTTTGAAGTTCATTCTTTTTCTTCTTTTTTTTTTTCTATTTTTTTTCCTGGAAACTGTTTTGAGCACATCTCCAATATAGAGCTTCAGAAATTTTCTCTCAAGTAAGGCAGCTTTGAACAATCTTTTTATCTGTTTGCTAGATTGAGATATATGTTGTTGTTCCTGGCTAATTCATATTGAAATGAATTTTTTGGTTTAAAAAAAAGTCTGGCAGTTTTCCTTCTGACTTTGTAGGATTGGTTGATAAAATGTCATTTTAAGATAAGTGATTCTGTGTACTTCTTGTCTGTGTTTTCATAGGAGATATCAAATTGAGCCTCATTTACATCTTCACATAATAAAATCCATATTTTAAAGAAACAGCTTTCTTGATTAACTATTGCTACTCACTGTGGAGTCATGAATTGTGGTCAGGGGACTCCTGTCATACCATCAGCTCATTCTAGGGGCCCTTGGGAACAATGAATTCCACGTCTGTCTCAATTTTCAATAATTTCAGGTAGTTATTAATTTTAATCATTATCTTGTACATTTGCATGGTTTTAAAACCTCTATTTCTCATTTCCTGTTTTAAACCCACAGTTGGCATTCCCAATTGCAAATACAATTTTTAAATCATTGTATTTTAAACAAGTAAATAAGTAATTATCACAAAAGAACAAGTACCATGATTTTTGTTACTTTTCAGTTGAATTGGAGAGTAGTTTTATGTTTGTAAACAGCTTTTGATCCAAGGCAGTTATGGCAGAAAGTTGAATCCATGGTATGTTATGGAATCAACAGTGAAATAAACAAAAGCAGACAAAATGCTTCATAAGGTGATAAGACAAACATAATTTTCAAAAAATTGGCCCTATAGGGGCCAGTATGAGCTTTCAGAGATTCTCACCATGGGACAGCTGGTGGAACATGCTGGCTTTGGTGATTTCTTGCATAATATTAATCGTACTAAGGTAGTGTACCATTTGCACTATAAGGGGACTGCAGCTGTGATATTTAGAGGATATTAGATTTTCCAATCCCTTATGACTTCCATTAAAAAAAAAAGATCTTAAACAAATTAGCTGCTGTAAAAGAAGGGCTTCTGCTTATCTTCATGAGCATGACAAACTTTTTTAAGAGTACAGAAATTCCCAACCTGCTCCCCTCTCTTTTGGTCATTGAAGAGGAAGCATTGCATTGATCAAGGCAAATTGTCAAATAATTATACTTCACGTTGGGGCCTAGGATTTCAGGAAGAATCTCACAGGATGTGTGACATCGAGGGGAGTATTTACTGAGTATAGTGTATGCTGGACTGTTAGATGCTGCCATGTGTGTTTCTTAAAATAATCTGAGGCAGGAATTATATATTTGAGGGAGTTGTGGACACATTTTCTAATTGTCTGAACTCATGGAGCTGGTAAGTGGTAGACCTGTGACTGGAACCCAGGTCAGTTTGGTTACAAAAGATAAGCTTTTCATGCTTGTAAAATGACTCTTCATCCTTCTGGTGCCTGTGTCTTTCCCTTCCAGGTACAGTGCTTTCTTAGAGGCCAGGTAAGTAGATATCCTCAAGCAAAAATCTCTGCAGTGCAGCTTAGATTCAAGTCAAGGTATCTAGAAGTAATCTGTAGGTCTTATTAGGGAACAGGAGCATTTATGATCTCTCTGTATTCTCAAATTGTTATCAACGAGTCCAAAAACACCTTGTGATTATTTGGAATGTATCTGCCTAAACAAAATAGTGCAAATAAAGCCATAGACTCTTAAAGCCCTAGGAGCCTTTCCTGCTTATTGAGGATACTCTTTTCAATTAGCAGATGGAATCTGGGCTAAGGGGCTTTCACAAGGTCACAAAGCTAGCATGTTTTATTGATGCTAAGATGCACACATTTCCATTTTACCAATTCTGATGATAGGATTGCTTCTTATATAGTCCATGGTGTCTTGTAAGTGCTTTCACCATGCAGCAGTTGGGATGTCACCGTGACTGCCTTTGCAGGCTCAAACATCCAAGGCACCAGCAGTATTACTTACAGCATATGGGTATCAGCAGCTTGGAAGGAAATCCCAGAGATAATAGTGGAGCACTTTCACAGAATGTGGAGTCATCAGTGCTCTTAGTATCACTGAGGTGGTTTTATGTGGAAGAACACAGACCTGAGTGGCTGGAGTCAAAACATAATTTGGAGTTGGATTCTGAATGTGAAGAAGTTTTAGGCATACTTAACTCATTCATTTTTCAGGTATTTTCCCTTCCACTTAAGTGCAAAGTTGATATATAATTAAAATCTGTATATAAAAGAACTCCTGTAATAGATGCAAAATAATAATCTGAAGTGATAAGGAATTATTATGTTATAATTTGGCAGCCTTTATTTCTTTGGTTAGTACATGAAAGATTTAGAGTTCACAAATTATGCAAGTCTCTTCTTCATACTCTAATTCCAGTATGCTTTCATCACCAAGGGTTCTGAATTTAAATAATGATGTTTTTTGATGGAGGATCAGTACATTTATCATCAGAGGTAGGCCTTCTTCTATTATGATGTCCTGAAATGGGGCTTTATGAATAATCTCTTATGGAATAAGTTTTCTATGGCCATTTCTTGTAGCTTCCCTTGGTATAAGCTAAGAGAATTTCTCCAAAGCACACCTCAATAAAAGCAATTTCATGGGGTGGGAATACGTAGTGATGATAGCTAGGACAGAATTAATTACTCACTTCAACCATTGAAAAGTTTTTATTGGGTCACATGTCTAATTATATTTCCTATATCTCCCTATAAATTAGTTGCAAAATGTGCCCCTAAATGAGTTGCCAATTTTAAGCCAGTTAATATTGGAGGACTACTTCCTAAAATTATGATTCCGAGCTTACAGTTCATACCGAAGCCATTTCCCCCAGTGGTAGTTCCCTCCAATTGGTAGGACACCAATTGTCTGTCTGAGCAGTGAACTACAAACATATCATCTGGAGATTACTTCTCTCTGTTCTCTATAGTGATTTTAACTCAATCATTTAAAAGCTAAGAAGAAGGAGGGCATGAACGTATTCTGGCTTCACATGCTGGAATATTTTCAGATCCAGTAGATCATCACTCATGCTGATCTTTCCTTGGAGTGCGGTGTTAGACTGCAGACTCTTCCTAGCAGCTGTGTCCAGGGTCAGCATGGGTCCACTGGGGTCAGCCAAGGCCTCTGGACAGGGCTGCAGACCAACAAAAGGTCAACACCCAAGCTTCATATTGTCTTATGTTGTCCTCACGGGTCTCTCACAGGACCTTGTGAGGGTGTCACAGTGGAAGAGTACAGTAGCCTGCTCTAAAGGCTTTGGCTATGGCTGAACAGCCTGGGGTAGACTGAGCTACTCAGCCTTGAGCTTCATAAAGGAGGAAACTGGTAGACATTATGTTTGACATGCTAGTCTTCTCTATTTGCTGTTTATTTTTAAGATAGGAGAGACTGTACACCCATAGAATTTTTAAAACCGTGTGGCTGTGCAATTTCTGTACATTTGCAATTAGAAATATTAAAGATTTATTTAGCTATTTTTAAAAAAGAATTTTTAAAACATTGTCAAAAATTTGTATCTGCTAATTCAGAGTAGACCTAGAAATTGCGGAGACAGGATTCATTGGGCTTAATTGGAGGGTTTTAAACAGCTGCTGTATGTGAAGGTAAGCATAGCCAAATACCCAAAAAGGATAGAGGCTCAATAAATATGTAACAATATGAGGTAGTGTTTATTCCTCTGTAAGACTCATCATTGAAATCTGCTCGCACATCAGAAAGCACTGTGTCATAGGCCATGTATCCATGTTTTGAAAAGTAAGATGAGGGTCCTAGAGATGCTTGGGGATTGTAGAATATAAAACGATCACTACCAGGTTGAAAGACTGAATTGTGTGTGATGATTTAAAAAGGGCTACAGTGATGCTTACTTTTGTATATTGATGAAAAAGGGGCCCACTGAGATAGGAATAAAATGAACAAAAGCAGAAGGGGAACAAGATGACTTATCTTCAATTGCATGAAGCTCAGTTGCACAGAGTCTGCAGTTTCCAACATAAGCAGAGGCCTATGTACAGGCTAAGATGCTGAAGCTTTCTTTGACTTAAGAAATTTGAACGACATTTTGAAACAAAATTGAACTATTAATTCACTTTAAAAAGGAAACCAAAGCCACCTCATGAGCCAATTTCATATTTTCTGGAAGTATGAAATTGGAAAAAGCTAAGATGTCCGAGCATTCTCAGATTTGTCCTGAACTAAATTAGTAGTTTTCTATTTGACTCATGTCTCTGGCTGTGATGTGCTAATTACAGACCCTTCTTATATATTTATAAAAGCAGGATCTCATTTGAGCAATTTGTTAGATTTGGTTTTTTAAAAAATCACTCTTTATACTTGAAAGAATTAAACTGCATTTCTTCAAAAATGTTCTATAAATCAGACTTCTTTATTTTAGTCAGATGGGCTTTCAATAATGTAAGTACAAATTAGTGAGGCTTGATTCTAATTGCTTCATTTTCCTTGTTTGGATGAATAACAGGATCATATAGCTTTTCAATACAATAGTTGATAATAAAACTACCTTAGCTATTATTTATGAGTCATAGTCTATTCTCTGGGGTGCATTTTCCTAATGAGCAAACATCAGCTGTATACCTGAAAGAATAATTGTTCTTATGGAAATAATTACTGATTTCTAATTACTGACTTATCTGAGATGGAAAGATCTACTTTTTATTACTTTCTTCTACGTTATATCTAAATCAAGCAGGAAAAATCAGTGAGTGAGGGTACCAAGGTTTTAATTGTATAATAAATTACTGAAAATCTTAATTAAAGTCAAATGATGGATGTGTTGACAGAGTTCTAGCTGTAAGGAGGATTTTGATAAGATAGGACACATGGGTATGAAAAGTCAGATGACAATAAAGTCAGGTTATCATTAATCGTCAAATGAGCTCTTGAGACAGTAACTATTACAGAATTCTGGAAGATAGAGGAATGACATGACTGGGAGTATGTAAAGGATTCATGGTGGATGTAGGCCTTAGTTTGGACCTTTAATTAGGGGGGGTACTTTTCAGGGGGTGAGGAGATGTGTGGAAAGACAGAGGTTGTTAGTAGTGGTGCCATGCATAGCAAAGCAACAGTACAAAAAAATGGTGTGTGTGATGGGGATCTTCAGCTATATACTATAGTCTGCAAACTGTTATGTACTGACCAAAACTATCAATATGTTGAAGGACAATGAAATGAACAGCTGATGGGGTGGAAGGAGACTAAGGAGGCTTGGCACAGCTAAATGTAGTATGTGATCCTGGGCTGAAGATGGGTTTGGAGCAAAAAAAAATTATAAAGGACATTATTGGGAAAACTTAGGAAATTTGAATGCAGGCTATCTATTAGATACTAGCATTATATCTGTTAAATTTCCTAAATGTCCTCAATGGATTGTGATTATGTATTAAGCCCCCAGGGCTGCTGTTACAAAGTATACCCCAAACTGGGTGGCTTGAAACAACAGAAATACACTCACAGTTCTGGAGGCTAGAAGCCTGAAATCAGGATGTCAGGAGGGACCATGTTCCCTCTGGAGGCTCCAAGGAAAAGTCTCTCCCTGCTTCTTCCAGCCTCTGGTGGTTACTGGCAATCCTTCTGTTCTCTTGCTTTTAGTTGCATCGCCACAAACTCTGCCTCTGGTATCACGTGGCATTTCCCCTGTGTGTCCATGTCTTCATGTGGCCTTATAAGGACACTAGTCACTGGGGTTAGGCCCCACCCTAACCCAGTATGACCTCATTTTAACTAATTGCATCTGCAGAGATCCTGTTTCCAAATAAGGTCACATGCTAAGGTTCCAGGTGGACATGATTTTTTTGAGGAGACAGTGTTCAACACATTGTAGATTATATACGAGAACATCCCAGTTTTTAGAAGACCAGCACAGAGGTATTTAGGCGTAAAGGATCATGGTGTCCATAGCGTATTCTCAAATGGATCAGCAATAGTAATAATGTATATATTTATGGGCAGGGACACAAAGCAATGAGGAATAATGTTAACTATTGATAAATTTCAGGGAAGGGTATAGGGTTTGTGTAGCTTTTGAAATTAGACACAGGTTTGAAATTTTTCAGAATAAAAAATATTCTAAAAAAGCAAAAAAATCCACACACACAAAAAATCATAACATTTTTTCCTTCACATCCTGCTGTGTCTGGAATGTCATCTGAAACTGCTCAATCGATACTGCTGAAAATCAGAAGATTTATATAAGTTAAAAAAAATTAGCAGAATTCCAAGGCAGTTTTTCAATTTAAATGCTTGGTTGGCATTTTGCCCAAGATTTTGATACATAATAGCTGACCCAATTGTCCCTTTGAATGTCCCAGATGAAACTACATTTCTTAAAGACAAAGAGAAGATTAGATTTTCCCTCATGGTTTTGTTGTTGTTGTCGTTGTTCCTGAAGGAAAGCACTCAGCAGGAATGTGTGTGTGTGTGTATATTTTGCATGTTTATAATATTTGAATCTTTGTATATTTATACTATAGCATGTAAATGACATTCTATGAAGGCCTGGGGAACATGTTTAAAGTAGGTTTTGTTTTGTAGTTAATACTTTTAGACTATAAAATGCAATGTACTTGGCATTTCCTGAAGTAAGTAAACCAGAGCTGTGCAAAATATAATGTGATGCAGTCCTTTGGATCAAGACACATCCTAGCTCAGGGCAGGCCATTAGGTGGAAATAGCATGCTTTCCAGGCAGATGGCTCTGCCTCCGCCACGTCCTGCAGAGGGCCCGGGGACTTGTTTGTGCACAGAGCCTCGGCCTAATGGCAAGAGAGCCAGCTTGTAAAGTTATTCCCATGGAGCTCATTCCCGGCTGCCCAGCGTCACCCCTGACATGGAACAGAACAGACGTGCGGCTCCTTCATTTCTTTAAGATGAATGAATGCTGCTGTAAAGAAGGAGTTTTATTGAGCAGTGTGATGTGATGCAGAAAGAATGTTGTAATGAAATACAAAACTCTATGTTATAAAAGCAGGCAATAGAAGCAGTTTGGAGTGCATTTTCTATTGTCCCCCTTACCATCAGGTGTTTTGAGGACTAAGTGAGAATAGTAAAAGGCTGCGTCTCCATAGCATTGGCAACACCCGCAGGATTCCTGGGACACTCTTGGCTGTGGGGACAGAAATACATCCAGGTAAGCCTGCACACCAGGCGCTGAGTGAAACACGAGCCTGTGGAAATCTGAGAGCGGGAACTGGGGCTGGGCCTCGAGAAGTTGGGAGGTTCAGGGCTTGTTGTGAATCCAGAGCTGCTGGTCTGGGGCCTGGAGCAGCAGGTGTTTCTGGATCTTCACTCGAAGGCTGCGGGGGAATGTAACCCAGCAACCCTGTGCCTGGGTGAGCAGTGCCAGCTGGCTTCCTGCCTCTCTCTCTGCTTCCACCGAGCAGCCTCCCCACCACCTCCTTGATTCTCGTTCCTCTCCATGTTCTCCAGGCATCTCTGGTTCACTCTGCCCTCTCTCGCTCTCTGGCCCTTGCAGCTCTTCTTCTTGCTCCTCCCTTTGGTACTCTTTCAGTATTTTCTTGTTCAGATTTGAAAGAGACAGGCTTACAGCCTCGTGACCCAGGCCATGTCCCTGCACCAGGTGGCAATGGAGTCGAATGGTGCCGACCACCAGTCGGCAGGTGGAGCTAAACTGGTCATGGCTGCTTCCTTCCACCAGAGCTGTGGGCATGGAAGCCATTGTGACGGACGCAACTGCCACCATCCAGAAGTCACAGAATATTTTCATATGACCCTCTGGCATCCTGGGCACTTGCACATACATGGCTTAGGTCCCTCCCGATTTAATAGATCTGGACAGGTAACCAGGAGCAAGCATTACACTTCAGCTCTTAATGGCGGAGTTGGTACCTCTGTCCTAGACTGTTTGTCACTAAGAGAGGAGGTAGAGAAAGAACATTTTTCTTTGAGACAAAGGTGGTAGTACGAGAGAACTTTTGACCCAGTGGCCTAAGGTTATCAGAGGCTGAGCGGGCTCCTAGGAGAAGAGCCAAACCAGAGGGATGGTGCTGTGCCAAGTTCTAAATATTTGATTTGAATTGATTAGAAACCAATAAGCGCTTTAATGGAGGAACTCAAGGAAATGTCCACAGATGCTTCAATTGATGAAGCCCATTCATGGGTCTTCTTAGAAGGTTGAGCACGTGCAAGCAATAATGGTCAGTATTGGGACTTTGCTGCGGTCAGGCCAGCACGAGTCAAGAACTTTCATAAGCTGTCCTCTGTAATCCTGTGGACAAGCTCTGGAGGACGGTTGTCCTTATCATCTCTGCCTCACAGCTGAAGGTATTAGGCCTTAGGGAGGTTAAATAACTTCCCTGGGTCACAAAGGTACTCACCCAGCTGGGAAGTTGAATGGGGGTCTCTGTTTCTGGACACTGGCACCTTCTCTTCTAGTGATGGCTCCACCACCACCTCTCCCAACCCAAGCAGCTTTTACTGTGTGGTGACATGATGTCCTGCCCTCTGGCCCCGGTGGTTTTAGGCAGGAAAACACATCACCGTGCAAAGCTTGTTGGAAGAGCATCCAGTGGGAGAGCAGACACTGGTGGCGGCAGCGGGGGTGGGGAGGTGGGGGGATAGGGTGACATCGGAGCTGCCGTAGGCTATAGACTGTGCTAATTGCCTGTTGTAGGATTCTCTCCTGAGAGCCTTTGCTGACGGCATACAGGTAACAAACAGTACCCGGCTAGAACTGGGAGACGAGGAGCAGGACCATTCTCTATCTTCTTTTTAAATGTTCTGGAGGGTGTGTGCTAGTGTACCTGGAGAGAAGGGGCAGGTCAGTCCTTTAGCTTCATAGCTCACTTGGAAGAGTAAAAGGATGTGACATAGATCAGAAGGAAGACGGGACGTGTGAAAGCAGGCATTTCTAAATGACAAATGATTGTGGTGCATACCAGGCAAACAGTTGGCACCCAGGTGAATCTGCATCTTTGTTGCTTATTTTTCAGTGGCCATGTTTGTGGGGAGAGGGTGCTTCCAATGAATCGTTGTATTAAAGGAAACCGGGGCGCCTGGGTGGCTTAGTTGGGCCTCTGACTCTTGATTTCAGCTCAGGTCATGATCTCAGGGTCATGAGATTGGGCCGTACGTTGCGGGGCTCTGCGCTGGGCGTGGAGTCTGCTTGGGATTCTCTCTTTCTCCCTCTCCCGCTGCCCCTCCCTGCTCATTCGTTCTTTCTCTCTCTCTCTTTCTCTCTCTCAAAATATATAAACAAACTAATTAGTTAAAGGGAATCAGGTCCAGGTAGAAGCCTAGCACAGTTAGATCACAATTTGAAGCATTAGTCCTCACCTAACTCAAAGTTTTGCCAACTGGTTTCAGTGACTATGGACCCCAGGAACCATATGTTTTCTTCCTTGCTTTTCAAGTGATTTGTGTAGAGGTAGAGGAAATCGCCCCCACCTTGTCTCAGAGAGCTACTTCTCTTAACTACAGTGGGAGCAGGTTTGTTAAGTGCCTCAGAGCTGGAAGGGGTGAATGAGGCAGTCTGGGGGGAAAAGCAGTGCTAATACATAATGAACAGATGTTACGCTTTTCAAATCTTTAGAATTTATTTTCCAAAATTCCCCGTCTCTTACCTTTAAATAGGGACTAGTAGAAGTCGTGTCTGTTACTGTGAGTCCTGGAAAAAACAATGGTTGATACTCCCCTGGTGTCATAGCAAGCTTATTTAGCTAGTGAGTAATTCCCAGGGCTGTGATGACTTCACCAGTAGATCTGATGCACAACAAAAACACCCTTCACTTGTGTCTAAAAACATAAAAGATTATTGTTAGATCTTTTTGTTGACAGTGAAATCAACCACGACATGACGTGTTTGTTGTGTGTGTGTGTATGTCCTTGTCCAGAAAGTGAAGACACCTTGATACAGTAACGACCTCTAAGTAGAAACTTTGGACCTGAAGAGGAGAAGGAATACAAACAAAGCAAATATAAGGCTTTTCCCCCCTTTGGATTTATAGTAATGATTTATAGTTAATACTACATATGTTGTATGTTTATCAGATCTTTTTATTGTGCCAACGTCCTTGTTTATCTCAATAAATGAAATTTTCCCAACATCATAAAATTTGAAGAAAAAGTGGCCTTGGCATTTTTAAAGCAAGTAGTAAGGGTGAAATTAGATTAAACAGGTTTCCTCTGATCCCTTCCATCAACTGGATATAAAATACAGAAGTCAAAAAAGAGAAGTCAAACAAACTCCAAAATCCTCCATGTGCACATGTGCTGCCATTTGTATTCACTATATTTAGAATAAATTTCCATTGAACGAGGCTATATGTGGAAATATTCCTGAAATTTGGATCTTACATCTCCTATGATGTCCCATCAGTCTGTAATTTAGCTGAGTTTATGAATAGGGTAAAAGTCCATGGCTTTTTCTTTCTCTCTCTTTTTTCTTGCATTTTATTAAAAATGTTTAAACACTGTAGTAAAAGGCCCACATAAAATTCTCCAGTTTAATCATTTAAGTGTTCAGTACATTCACATGATTGTTTAAAAGCTATGCCATTCTCTTACTGTCACATCATCATCACCATCATTATTTCTGCGTGTGCATGTGTGTGTGGTCAGGAAAAAGGGAAAAATGAAAAGATTTATTTTGGATGGAACTTGCATATTCACGAGAACCTATCCCTCTATTGCATAACCAGCTGGGCCATGTGGATGAACCTATTCAGGCAACTCTTCTCTCGCAACAATATTGTTGTCCATGTGTGCTACACTCAGCGTGAGCAATGTTGCTTCTACTTTTGATGATTTCCTGAGCTAGAAGTTCTGGATGGGGCCACTTGAAATTGCCATATGGCTCACCTGGTTTTAGCCATGTAGCCCTCAGCCACACCCATTTAACATCCCTGAATCCACCACCATAGGATAAGCTTGAAATAGTTAGCTTCATTAAGGTTTGATCATTTAGGTGTGGAAGGAGATTCATTCAGTCAACTGAGATACTGATTTGATTGTGCTCAGATTTCAAGTCTTTGCAAGTCATTTAAAAAAGTCCCAGCAGGGTACCTGGGTGGCTCAGCTGGGTAAGCCTGTGCCATCAGTTCAGGTCATGATCTCAGAGTCCTGGGATAGAGCCCTGCATGGGGCTCCCTGCTCAGCTGGGAGCCTGCCACTCCCCCTGCTTGTGATCTCTCTGTCAAATAAATGAATAAAATCTTAAAAATACCCAAAAGTATTTAAATGCTTTAAATGCTTTATTCCAAAAGGCCTGTTATTTTTGTTTTGTTATTTTTAAAAAATATTTTATTTATTTATTCATGAGAGACAGAGAGAGAGAGGAGAGAGAGGCAGAGGGAGAAGCAGGCTCTATGCAGGGAGCCTGACGTGGGACTCGATCCCAGGTCTCCAGGATCACACCCTGGGCCAAAGTCAGTGCTAAACCGCTGAGCCACCCAGG
This sequence comes from Vulpes vulpes, assembly GCF_048418805.1. Classification (NCBI taxonomy): domain Eukaryota; kingdom Metazoa; phylum Chordata; class Mammalia; order Carnivora; family Canidae; genus Vulpes; species Vulpes vulpes. The sequence continues at coordinate 121,328,428 of NC_132791.1, read as the reverse complement.
CTGCCCAATGTTATTTTTGTTTTTAGCTGAAATACAGTTGACACACGATGTTACTTTAGTTCCAGATGTACAACATAGTGATTCCACAAGTCTGTGTGTTATGCTTTGCTCCCCATAAGTGTAGCTGCCATCTAAGAAAGACCCATTTTAATAGAGTCATTACAGCATTGCTAAGTGGCCTGGTTTTATTGGACTTTTGTTCTCGGTAGCGAATTTTCACTACAAAACATACTGTTTTTCCATATTAGACTCTAAGGAATAGAGGAAAGTGCTTCTGCAGACTCCTATAATGAACAAGGGTGGGGGAATATGGATCTGATTTTCGAGAGCATCAGGAGGTTGTTTTACCACTCTGCACTCTGCCCTTAAGGTGAGGGAGGGACCAACCCTTCATTTGGAATGCCCTAAATGAGGCAGGGTACTTAGTCATGCTGAGGGAGAGGAGCCCCCTGGTGTGTCACTGAGCTGAAGCTGGCCGTCTGCACACCCCTGGACTGTTAACCCCCAGTCAGCGTACCAAGAACAAACCGTAGTCTAGTTGTGTGATAAAATCATACAGATGTTTTGGGGGGTTACATTCTACCTTCAACAGCCATCTGAGGAGTTCTTAGTTCTGATGTTTGCCTGATTTCAGTAGCTGAGGATCAACTCTCTGCAGATGTCATCTCCTTTTTGAAGACATGTTCATTTCCACTTTTATCCTTGTTAACTGGACGCTGTCTGCTGAATAATTCCTATTTTTCTGTTACTTCTTGGTTTCCTCCCCTGGCTCCTTTTCTCTACCTGTTTCTTTTTTTTTTTTTTTTTAAGATTTTATTTATTTATTCATGAGAGACACAGAGAGAGGCAGAGACACACGGCAGAGGAAGAAGCAGGCTCCATGCAGGGAGCCCAAAGTGGGACTCGATCCCGGATCTCCAGGATCAGGCCCTGGATCGAAGGCAGGCGCTAAACCGCTGAGCCACCCGGGCTGCCCTCTCTACCTATTTCTTAAATGTGGATCTATCTTGGCCACTTTCTCTATTATTACAGTCTCTGCCACCCCCATGGTATTAAAACCACTAACAACTTCCATATCTATTTGTCTGTCTGCCTATCGACTAATCTCTCCATCCAGCCAGCCAGCCACCCACCCATCTTTATCTACGTACCTACCTACCTACCTGCATTTGGACAGATAGCCTCACCTGAGTTCTAGGCCCCATATATTCAACTACTTCTTGGATGTGACAATTTGGGTATTTATGTGGTTTGTGTATTTGTAACAATTTCATATACCCAATACAGAATTCATCCATCTGCCTTTCTTCTTTCCTTCTCCTGAGCAAAAGTATAATATACCGAGTTCTCAATCTCTGTGAAGGCAGGATTCTGGAAACCACCCTTGACTCTTCCATCTCTGTTATTCCCTAGTTTTTGGTGGTTGTTACAGATTGAATTGTGCCCCCCCAAATTCATATGTTGAAGCCTTAATCTCCAGTATGATTGTATTCAGCCTTTAAGGGGTAGTTAATGTTAAATGAGATCATAAGGTCAGGCCCCAATGTAATAGGACTCATGTCCTTTAAGAAGAGAAAGAGACACCAGAGCATCCTTTGAAGACACAGTGAGAGGAGAGGGGCCTCTGGAGAAACCAAAGCTGCCAACACTTTGCCCTTGGCTGCCTGCCTCCAGAACTGTGAGCAAAGAAGTTTCTGATGTTTAAGCCCCCCTGGCCTGTGGTGTGGTGCTGTGGCAGCCCCAGCAGACAGTCATATTGTTGACATTCCTCCTTATTATTTCTGGAATTACCTAATAACCCAATGTGATATCCTTTGCTTTGAGTTTCACCTTGCCCAACCTGGTTCTCAAGGGGATTATTTCTGCAACAATCTTCAAGGGTGCCACCAGTTTCACAACGGTCTTCTAAATCCTTTGGGAGTTGGGTCATCCTCCCTGGAAGCAACCATCCCGTCACCATCTGCGTCAGTTATAGGCTAGCCTCACTCTTCTCAACAGCTCCACTGATTTTCGGCACAACTCTCATGGCATTTAGGAAATACTGGATCTTTGTAAGATCTCTGATGGTTTCACCACACCTGTGCTATACTTTTGGTTCCCCCCTCACCTGGCAGTGGGGTAGAGACAGACAGTGACACTGAGCTGAGGGGTGGGGTTGGGCGACATGAGCACTGGGCTGTGCTGTTTCCATTGGAAGGCTTCCCATCAGTATTCATTTCATCTGTCAATGTGGTACTCAGATGGCCTGTGCCCCCCTCCCAACCACCCTCTGAACTATGGGGACTTGGATGTTCAGCTGACAGGGATCCCTTGCACCTTACCTTTGTATTTTACCTTAGATTTTTTATTTTCATTTTTCATTTTATTTTAGATGCTTTTGAGACTTTTTTTTTAAGAGCATGGAGATCTATGGAGATAGTTACACAAAGTCGAATGCAACTTTAGATTGCTCTCAGAAGGAAGCAGAGGATATATCGCTATTGATGAAACCACTCTTAGGATTTTAAAAGCACCATCATTTTATTAGATCCATTATTTCATATCAGGTCGCTGGTGATGTATTACTGTTTGTTATTTTCTTAGTTGATGGCTCTTACTAGTCAGTGTCTACTAACTTATAGGAGAAGAAATTAGTGGTAGTGACAGCTATATATAATGCTGAGCCCACTACATGCCCGGTGCTAGGCTAAGTGTTTGACTCATGTTTGAGTGTATGAATTGACTGAGTGGGCCAGACCATCACTCCAGAGGGTCATGAGTTAGCATCCTGTGGGCCTTTCTCTGTCCCTCCAAATGCACAGAGCACGGTTATGGAGTATGCAGTGAATGGTATCAGTTGTTTGGATGGCCTTATGGAAGTGTCTGGTCAGGAGTCCAGGAAGTTAACCATGAATAAAGAAGACATTACATAAATGTGTCTGGGGAGATGTTTGGTATCCTTATTCTAAGAAGAAACAGAGCTAAACTATGTTAACACTCTTTAGCTATTCATTTGGGTTTAAGTCCTATAGCAGTCAGTACAGGAAAGCGGTCTTAAGAGACAAATTGGAGTATGTTTTCAGTTTTCCTAAACCTCAGAGACAGTCAGCTTTAGGAATTTCTGTGAATTTTGTCCATGCTAAGGAAGTGAGGAAAACATTTTCTGTTTATACATTATATCAATTAAATCCCTAAAGAATATCTCTTTTATACAAAATGCAACTAATCATATCATGGTGCTTTTCTAATTGTCATGTCACTAAATAAGTCAGCGGCTTATGCAGGTTTACAAATTGTCATTTTGCATGGTGACAGTATTACAAGAAATCTTTGTGGCTTTAAAAACCTAGTGCAGACCATGTGGCTTTGCTTGGCTAACCATCAGGATAATAACACCATTTACTAGGCTGTCCTAAACTTCCAGAATAGCAAAAGTAGAGAATTGAACCAAGCCACAGCCACAGCAATGGTTGTTTCTGTGCTTATAACATGTAAGTCTGGGTCTGTCCACCAAACAAATCTAAGTTTAGAAAATGCATTGAGACTAAGCACATTTTGGAAGGACAGGCCTCTGACTGACTTACTTCATTTAGAATAATGCTCTTGAAGCAAACACATTGTCTTCAGACAGTGAGTCTAATTCTCTGGTTCATAGATTAGCGAGCCAGACACGTATAGTTCTCAAAATCAGATATTCTGCTGTGAGGCTAATGAAGTGGACAGAACATTTCAGAACATGACCATCAGAGTCTCCAGCTTGTTGATTCCATTCTGGGCAGGATAAATCTTTCTGGGGTCACAGAGATGATCTCCAGTATCATTCCAAGATAATGCTGTGCTTGCCATTTAGACGTATGGAATGAAGGAATTTAGCTAATGGTTTCATATGAATCTGCCTGATGAATTTTAGAGACTTTCTTTTTTAGAACTGAGTATAAATGGGTTTGAGAATAGAATTTGGTAGAAAAATTGGCAAGAAGGTCCAAGGAGAATGCTCTATCAGTTAGGATCCGGTTTGGCCACATGTGATCAAAAGCCTAAAATAACAGCAGCTTCAATGAAATAGGTAGGTAGTTGAAGGTTGGTGTGGTGTCTTCATCATACTGTGGACCCAAGATTGTATTACTCTGCTCTCAACTGTGATTACTAGGCTTCTACCTCATGGTCCGAGATGGCTGCTAGAGCTCCAACCATCACATCAGATTTGCATTCCAGCCAGTGAAAAAAGGGAGTGACCAAAAGGGCAATCCTCTGTCCCCATAAGGAGGCTTCTTGGAGGTTGCATATTTCCTTGCTGAAACTGGTCACTTGATCACACCCAATGGAGGAGAAGTTAGAGAATGTAGACTTGTAGTTGCATAGCAGAATACCTCATTAAATGCCCAGTTATTATTATTATGAAGAGACAATGGTACAAGTGCTAGATACTCTACTGTTGATACAAAAATCAGAGTTGGAAGAACTTGAATAAAAGTTGGCACCATGGATATGGGTTATCTTTCCCACCATGGACAAAACCAGAAAGTTTGTTGCAGAAACTCTTATTAGAAAACACATATTCAGTATTTGATTGAAATTGGACATTAAAACATTGATTCCCTGTTAGCAGCCTGACATTTCTTATGCAAGCAAAAAGGAGCGATGTGGCCCAGGAACAGAGAAACGGAAATGATTAAGTGCCAACTCCGTGACTTTTATAGCAGTTCATTCAGCTGCCTACCCACAAAGCACTTCCCAAGGATGTTACAGCCAAGAATTCACTTGGCCGGGCCTGTCCATTTTTCATTCATTTCAATGACCATCTCCAGGAAAACAACATTCTGAAAGAAGAAAACCCACTGGAGGACTTGTGGAGTTTTCCTTTAAAAGGAAAGAAAAAAGAAATAGCTTAAAATCACCTTTATTTGATTAGGAATTTTAGGGTTATGTTTTCTTTTTTTTTTTTTTAAGATTTATTTGTTTATGATAGACATAGAGAGAGAGAGAGGGAGAGAGAGAGGCACAGACACAGGAGGAGGGAGAAGCAGGCTCCATGTCGGGAGCCCGATGCGGAACTCGATCCCGGGACTCCAGGATCGCGCCCTGGGCCAAAGGCAGGCGCTAAACTGCTGAGCCACCCAGGGATCCCTTAGGGTTATGTTTTCTGTGTGTGCATGTGTGTCGTGTGTGTGTGTGTTTGTGTGTGTGTGTATCTAAACCAATATGAGTATATACATACCTATTCAAGATCAAGTTAATAATTTTAGAGAATTAAGGACATCATCTCTTTTCTTGTTTTAATGATGTTTTAATCAGGACAAAATAAAGAGGAAATTCTTTTAAAATAGCCTTGCCCAAAACATCAAAAGGCTTGAATGCTTTTAGCATTCAATAAACTACACGTTTCCCCCAATCAAGAATCAGTAAACTCAGTTGAATGCTTTGACAAAATTTTGGTTTGATCTCCTGCAAAACGAAAACACATTTCGTAAACCTCAAACACAGGTTCTTAACATTTTGAGGGGTAGACCTAGTTTTCAAGTTAACTTTCAGGTGTGTAAAATATCAGATCCAGTTTCCCCCCACTGCAAGTACCCGTTATCACCCCAAGGGATTGCCTTAGGGTATCTCTGTCCTCAGCTGCAGGTTGATGAGTACCCAAGGCCAGAGGGCTCCCAGTGGAATGGATTGCTTTTACCTTGGAGGATCTCCTCCCCAGCAACTTCCGGTCTGTTAGAGAGGAAAGAGGGAGGCGATGGGTATGAATGGTCCAGAAACCGGGTCAGGTACGTCTTAATAGAGCTTGAGATGGTATTTCTTTAAGGCCAGAATAACTTTTCCCCCACTGACCTTCAGCTGACGTTCCAAGCTGACAGGCAAATACCCATTTTTTAATCCAGTTTACATACAATAAGTTTTATATCTTTAATGTTTTTTGACTTTGTAGTTCACTATTCTTACCCATTTTGTAGTTACAAGGATTTTTAAATGTTATGATTCTAAGGTTTAAAGGAAACATTTAAAAAACAGTTTACAGTTTTACCCATTTTTACAGTTTCTTCTTGTAGTTTCTTCTTGTAGTTTCTTCTTGTAATTATTGGAGTGGTTTATCCGTTTACCTCTTGTGTTCTTGAAGTCTAGTGTAATCTAGAAAAAAAAGTTTAGTAGCAGCTAAGCCATCAGAAGCTTTTACAGCTAATAAATTCTAGTAGAAAGTTTTCTAGATCCCAAAGTGTGCTAACAAATTATTTGCACAAATAATAAAAATATGTTTACCTCATTATGAAGTTTATATTTTCAGCAGAAAAATGGAAATTATGAAACCTCTGACTTATTAGTGAAAAAATTAACGAATTGAAGCCAAGGGTAATTTACAGCATGTGCTTAGTGCCTACTAGAGAAAATTTGAAATTACTTTTTTTTTTTTTTTTGCCTAAAAATGCACTGCATTATGATGGTTGTCTTGGGTATCTTTACTAGGTATGTTAAAAAAAAATAAGTGAGGGATCCCTGGGTGGCGCAGCGGTTTGGCGCCTGCCTTTGGCCCAGGGCGCGATCCTGGAGACCCGGGATCGAATCCCACGTCAGGCTCCCGGTGCATGGAGCCTGCTTCTCCCTCTGCCTGTGTCTCTGCCTCTCTCTCTCTCTCTGTATGACTATCATAAATAAATTAAAAAAAAATAAAAAAAAAATAAGTGAGCTGCAACAAGTGGTTGGTGCTTTCAAAAACCTTAAGTAATTTTTTAAAATACTATACTCTTTTGGACCATGTGTCCATTTGCCAGATACGGCCAATTAGGGAAAACTGTTTGAACCAAGATTGAAATAATTGAGAATTGCATGGGAAATAAATGCTTCTTTCCAGATCGTCTCATCAATGGTTTCAGGAAATGTGGTAGTTGGATAATAATGGTTTTGTCGTTCAGATGTTTGACCTTTAAGTATGTGAGCCACTGGAATTAAATTATTATTATTATTTTAGAAAGAGTGAGTGAGAGAGTGGTGGGGGGAGAGGCAGAAGGAGAAGGAGAGAGAATCCGAAGGAACCTCCACACCCAGCATGGAGCCCGACACAGGGCTGGGTCCCATGACCCCAAGATCATGACATGAGCTGAAACCAAGAGTTGGATGCTTAACTGACTGAGCCACTGAGGTGTCCCAGATAATATTCTTAACTAGCAGAGTCATTTCCCAAATTTTTTTTCATCAGAGATTTGTTGAGTACCCAAAGTATGGATAGAATTGTTCTAAACACTTCCAAGGATATAAAATAAATGGAAACAAGCTCTTGCCCATGTGTTGGATTATAGTGTGGTTAAGTTATGAGACATAACTGGAGAACAGTGATAAAAGCCACTATATTTATTTATTGCTTTCTCCATTCACATGTTCTTTGTGGAACACCCACTCATGTGCCATGCACCCTTGTCAGTGCTGGGGCTCATTGGTCACCTATTAATGGAGCGCCAGCAAGAGACAAATGGTAGAGGGTGAATGAATGCAGGGAAGAATGAACGAATAAGGTGGTTCAGATACTAAGTAGTCCAGTGAAGAACATAAAGTGGAACAGTGCCAGAGAGAGTAAGTGGGCAGAGAGGAGGAAGTCAAAGAAAGCTCCTTCCAACTTTGGAAATGAGACCTGAATGATGTAAAGGAGCCAGCAATGAGACACAGAGAGCGAGAGAATTGCAAACATCTAAGCATAGTGTAAGAGAAACCTCAGCCATCAGCATGGGTTGGCTGCTTTAGGGAAACCTTTTTGAGTTATGATGTGGCTGTGCCCACACGATGCATCTCGATACAGTTTGCGACTGTTTTCAAAGTGGGTTACCATCATCAGCTAATGCTTATTGAACTGTCAGCAAATATTTATGGAGAGCCTGCTGTGCTCAAGAACACTTATTAAGTGCAGAGCCCTGAATTATGAGTTTCGAGGATTTTCAAAAGATAGGATTCTATGGTTTAAAGGAAATATTTCAAAGGAATTACAAATTAATTTGAGAAACTCTCGGGCCACCTTAGAGAAGCACTGTACATTCCAGATACAGTGTATAAAGCCAAAAGATTAAACCAGATGGGTGATCGTTTTCTTTCTCATTACCCAACTAATAAGATCGTAGAGATAGGCAGAGACTCATGTCTAGGACTTACATGAAATCAGAGTGAACCTAAAAGGAAGTAACTTAGTAGTTAAGATTTTTATTGGCTAATTTGCTTCCCCAGGATTTGGGGCTTTTTGTGGAAACAGAATGTATCTATTATGTGTAGAGAGATGCCTGTTTTCTTGAGTGCCCCTTCACAGAAGGGGATGTTGCATCAGACTTCTGGTTGTGGTAGTGGCTCCTTTGAGGAACCAGGTGGGGAATAATCAGTGTATTATTTTGGAAAAATGGGAAGCAAACAGATATCATGTAAAGGGTCAACAGTGGCAACAGAATATGCTGGATACTCCAAAGTATCCATATGTAGTTCAGTATTTTGCATGAGAGAGAGCACAGGCTCTAGAACCAGCCATACAGATAGTTTAGATGAATGACTTCATATATTAGAGCCTGATCATAAGACCATAATAATAATGATGTGATAGCTGTCATTTATTAAGTACCTGTTAAGCACAGCATTTCACATACATTATAGCCATGCTAAGTTGGAAGTTTTTAATCTCTATTTTATTGCTGGAAAAGCAGGCTCAGCATGAGTGGGCAACTTACCCACGTCACATATTCAGTACATGGCAGAGCTGAACTCACACCCAGATCCTTGGGCCTCCGAGGTCTTCTGGCTTTGCCACAGTTTACCTTGCAGGCTTATTATGAAGATTATCAACAGTGAATGCCAAATGCTGCTAAGCAGGCTGGCAGATGGGGGGATGCAGTAGCTGCCGAGCTTCGTGAGTGACAATGATGATGATGAGGTAGGGGGAGTTGTCAAGAGTGGGAGTTTTTAATAGGCACCCATAAAGCACCAATAAAACTGTTGCAAAAGCCAGAGATTCGTTGCATGTAGACAAACTGGGAACATGCCTTGATCAGATCAAATAGGCAGATTTACCATGTAGAAATTGTGCTGCTCTAGGGAGGTCACATGAGAAGCAGGAGGAGAGAAATGTGGGGCCATTGCCAGTCTTTTGATCAGGACTGCTCTTCAGCTAATAATTCTTAACCAGGATTTATTGTCAGCGTGCACCAAGCTGTATGACCAGGGGATGCACACACAGGAGGAGCCTGGGCTCGGAGTCAAACCTGCACTGTCACAGGGTGGATCCTCGTGTCGGGAGCAGGGTTGGGGGGTTGCAGTTGCAGGAGGGTCACTCTCCAGCTTCCAGGGTTATTGACAGCATCTTAGGAGACTTTTACTCCCCAGACACAGCTCCAAATGCCTTGGGTTGTTCCCAAACATCAAAACTACCTTTAAGTTACCAATCTGTGCTATCACAGAAGATGTCAAAAGAAGAAACTTCAGTTAGGTTATAGGCCATTTGAGAGCAACAAGCCATTGTCTCCTAACATTTGTGAGCAGAAAACTTACTTTTTTCCCCATTTATATTTTGGATTGTATTGTTCTTCATTTTTCTTATCAGCAGTGGTCCTCAAGAGCTTATTCCTTTTCTCCTTTGCTCTAACAGAAAGTACTTCTTGGGCTTGCTTTTTTTTTTTCTTTCCATCAGAAGGCTCATATGAGAAATAAGATCCTGTATGGGGGTGAGGGGAGGCCTGTGCTCTGTGACTGCCTCTCCCTACCCCACCCAAGGACCTGGGGTCATCTTGAGATCTACGTAAACAGAGGAACAATGCTGCATGACAAAATCTAGTTTTCTGAACAATTAAATTTTATAACTGACAGCCTCTTTCATGTTACCTCAGAAAACAAAGTAGAAATGTGTGTTTGTTCCCCTAATGAGAAAAAGAAATTTGGGATGTTAAAGATGATCTAAAACAAACTGAGTGGTATGTAGGTGGAAATGACTACAGGTAAATGAATAGAAGTAGGAATTGAAAGCATTAGCCCTTTGCCAGTGGACGTCAGTATCACACAACAATGTGAAGTGGCCGTCGGATGTGATGCGTTCCATTCCGTATGAAGGCTGCTGTTCAATATTGGATTAATTTTGTACTTCTCCTGGACCATTAAAGATGATTCCCTGGGTTTCAGTGCTCGGAATCGTTGCCCTGCTGCCACCAAGAACCTGTTGCATGATAAATTGTTGAGGTAGATAAGTCATTGGCATGAAGGTGGATCTCAAGCAACTTCTTTTGACATTTAAAAATGATTGTGGTGAGTTTTTATCTGAGAATATAGAGCTATCTTAGCCCAAACTGTCCAGTCAAGGCAATTATTAGATGAGTCACCTCCAAAAAACCAAGTACCTGAATCATAGGACTTCAGTGAGCTAATTTTTCTAAAAAATGACTTGAGTTTCTTTTAATAAAGTTTTGTTTCAGCTTACAGTAAATTAAATCAGAATTTTACTTTCCTGGTTTTGTTGCTAAGGTGACCTAATAGAAACTGACTTACCTGTCAGGGTTTAGATTCAATATAGAATAGGATGGGAAGGAATCCCATTCATTGACGGATGAATGGATAAAGAAGATGTGGTATGTATACAATGGAATATTACTCAGCCATCAGAAAGGATGAATATCTACCATTTATATCGACATGGATGGAATTGGAGGGTATTATGCTAAGTGAAATAGGTCAGTCGGAGAAAGAATTATCATATGGTTTCATTCATACAGAATATAAGAAATAGTACAGGAGACCATAAAGGAAGGAGGGGAAACTGAGTGGGGAAAAATCAGAGAGGAAGACAAACCATGAGAGACTCTTAACTATGGGAAACAAATTGAGGGTTGCAAAAGGGGAGGGGGGTGGGAGGATGGAGTAATTGGGTGATACTGAAGAGGGCACGTAATGTGATGGGTGCTGGGTGTTGTACTATATGTTGGCAAATTGTAAATTTTTAAAAAAGGGGAAAAAGTAGGATGAGAAGCTCTCAAGTACTAGATCAGAGGACAAGAATCAGACCTATGTAAAAGGCATTCTTCCCCCCCCCCCCCCATTCTTATGGGGGAGGAATGCACTGTTCCTTCTTCAATTGCTTGGAGATGTGCATTTGATTCATGCCAAATCAAACCCTTGAACCTGTGATTGCTGGAAAGTGATCCCTAGGGGGAGAAAGGCATCTATCTACATAATAACTTGAATTTCTTCGTCAGCTCAGCTCGTGTTTGCATTTCTCCATTGCTTTGCACTATAGTATTACAAGGTCATTTAATAAATCAAATGTATATGCACATTCGAAGCAATTCATCAGTATCAAACCTTTGTGCAACATGAGGGTAAATTTTCCTTAGTTATTTGGGTAATTAAATCAACTGGGCATTTTGGTTTTTCTGTGTGCATATCAGCAAATATAAAGCAATGTAACAACTGCTCAGGTTAGTTACTTTATATCCAGTTTGTTTCCTTTTGTTCTCAGCAGAATGTTATATAGTTCCTTTTACTATAATCAAATAGTGTCTCTAGAGTTTGGAAAGTGATACCTCTTAAATCTAATTTGCAAACCCATTTTTTCAGTGTTACGAGATGATCTGCTAATCCTAGCAAGCTGTATTGTGAGCAGAGCTGAAAGTTTAACCGGCCACCCCTGCTCCTTTTGCACAGACATTACGAGTGTAATCTTTTCTCTGCCTAACGTAAGTCACAAAGGTCAGCCTTTCTTTGGCACAGAGTCAAACTGGCAATGAGGTAATAGTTGAGGTGATGCTGCTGCCAGGGGGGTGACAACACCCCAGGTGACCATAATCACAAGACTGGTTGAGAATTAACGACTTCAGGGGGTTTTTGGAAGAAATTGGGAGGTGGAGGGATATGCTTCAGCAAAATGAAGGAGAAAACCAAGAAAGGAGATGAGGAATTCAGGAAAAATCTGTCTCTGGAGAGTGGTGATGGGAAGTCCCAGGTAACAGCAGGGTCTCAGAGAAGCTGGTTGAGATGAGAACAGGAGAGTGCAGGGCTCTTGGCAAGTGGACTCTGGAGAGAGGGCATTTCTAGTCTAGAACAGTATGATTAAAGAGCTTGAAAAAAATTCAAGTAACATAAAGGGAACTAAAGCAAGGAAAGAGAAAAAAATGCAATTAGAGACTTCTGGGAGCTATGTAAAAAACGACATAATAAAGGAAATTAAATTTAACACAGTCCTTTGCTTTACTTTGGATAGTGCCAACTCTTATTGTGTACTCATCATAATGGGAACTTTGCTTATTGATTTAAACAAAATTAAGAATACAATTATATTGAGATGAGTGTGGTGTAAGAAAGCAAATCTTAGTCTATCATGGCAGGAAATTAAAAGATATCTGAAATCGATGCATCAAGAACTATCTGTTTAAATAGAGTATTTGGAGATAGGAAAATAGTCCCTGAAGAAAGTTCTCTGAAGACTCAGTTTGCTTCAAGGGAGTTGTAACGAGGGTTGGTAGGGGTGGGGCAAGATGCCCCTCCTTTTTAATTTAGGACTTTGTGCTGAATTATATTTGATTTTTAAACTATATTGCATGTACTAATTTAATGGAATATTTCATTAAAGATTATGCTTCCATTCTTAAAGTGTTGGGTAAACTGATTTTAGTATATGTGCTGCCGAAGCGAGCACAAAGTGTTGGGTCAACCGAGATCATGAAGCTAGTGGAGGAAAACTTTGCCAGTCTTATTAAGCATGCTGGAAGTTGGCCTGGACCCCACTGTTTTCTCAGAAGGACAGAGGTATGATTAAAAAAAAAAAGCGTAGACTCGGAACCCAAAAAGGCTGGTGTTGCGTCTACCTTCTGCCTCTTACTGTCTGCATGTCTGTGGATGATGGTCATGCTGCCATTATATACAGACCTACTGTGTACCTAGGGGTTGGTGTAGGCTTTATCTGGCCCTTGGGGAATCGAGGCTCAGCAGCTGTGTGATCTTAGGCAAGTTACTTGAACTTTCTGCACTTCCCTTGCTTACATTGGTATAAACAGAGCCTGTCTAGTGTGGGGTGGTTGTGAAGATGAGGGGTATAGGCAGGGCGGCCCCTTGCACACTGCCTGTGGTATGACACTGAACAAAGGCTTGGTGCTGTCATTAAACCAGGTGGTTTTGACTACACTGTGCATTGGGTGTTTGACTTAGTTCCTTTTGTCTCTAAAAGATAAAAACAATAATTCTAGACTTCTTATCTGTACGATACTGGAGTACATTCTAGTAGTATACATAAGAAGTTCTCTCAAGTCTGTGAGAGAGGATTTAGCACTGTAAGAAAAAAGTACGGGAAAACATGGTTTAATAGACGCCATCTCAAACATAGTCCTTTCCAGAATTAAGGTGTTAACATCAGTAATGATTAATATTGAACAATTGCCAAATAAAAACGATACATTTTATTCTTTTGTTTAGTTTTTAATGGGATTATCAGTCTCCTTGGAAAGCAGGAAGGATCCATAGACATTTGGAAAGGGAAGAAACTAAAATCAGTTGTACATTAGATATATCACTTGGTTTCCAGACCTTGTTATTGGGAAATCCCTTTTTTTTATACAAAATAGTACTTGGACTCCTGTAATGTATTTTCTTTTTCATTTTTTTTAAAGATTTAATTTATTTATTAGAGAGAGAGAGAGAGAACAAACAGGGGAGGGGCAGAGGGAGAGGGAGAAGCAGACTCCATGCTGAGCAGGGAGCCCAATTGTGGCTCAATCCCAAGACCCAGAAATCATGCCTGAGCCGAAGGCAGATGCCTAACAGACTCAGCCACCCAGGTGCCTCTCTTATAATGCATTTTCTACCTGCTATTGAAAAAGAGAAAATCTTTATTCCACTAGAGATTTGAGGTAGGGTGGGGAGCAAATCTAGTGATTTCATTGGTCTACCATGCAGCTGAAGCTTTAAAGGAAGTAGTAGCCAACAATTTTATACCTCCTTCTGCATGAAGCATTTAACATACATTATCTTGTCTAATCCTCACAACTCTGAAGGACACTTAACAGTCTGTTTTCCTTTTTTATGGTGGTTAGGTTTGGTGGAGCCTCCGGGAACACAGAATTAGCAACCGTTGAGTGATTGCTCCTAGGAGGAGATACAGGGTCAGGTTCCTCTGAACCTCTGGTCACAGTATTTTTGCTAATAAATACGTCACTGTGCTTTGTGTGTGTTTCTGCTTAAAGACACTCTTTTATACATACTGTTGATTGATTAACCCTGAACGGACAGCCAATAGCATGACTGATTCATGACTGAGCGAAGCGTATCTACCGCATGTATTCTCTCTGTCAGGCACATCATAGCTTTCTTGTGCTTAGGAACCCGGGCCAGAGCGGCAGCACTACCTTGGGGCCCATTTCTAACAGCAGAATCACCAACAGAAAGAACAAAAACATGAAGCAAAACAGAGCACTAAATGGACTATGAAAAGGACACTTGTTTACAGTAGGAGAGCTGAACCAGGAAGGCCGAGCGTGGCCTCGTTTGGCCTTGGCTGGGACTGTGTGTGCCCTTGATCAACAGTGAAGGTGCCACAAGCATTGATTTTGGGGTTACAGATAAATCTTACTGACCAGGCTGACTTGGTGAATTTGGAACATGTGAATAGTAAGGATCGACTTTCTTTTTTTAATATGTTAAAAATCGAAGCTTACGCTGAGTAACTTGCCTAACTTCCACACCAGAAGTAGATGGCAACTCTGGTTTCTGTATATTTTGCACTTACTCAGTTAGGATGGGTCATCTACAGGGGAGATCACAGGCACTCAACACAAGTCAGCAGGATGCGGGGGTGGGACAGGCTCTGCTCCCTGCAGTCATTCAGGGATCTGAACTCCTCTGCCTTCTCTGCGGTCTGGTTCTTCCCAGAATCCCGTCCCCTGCATCCTGTCAGCTGACCTCCAGGACAGAGGGGGAGCGTAGAAGACCATGTGGGAGGTTTTGAGGACAAGATATGGTTTGCCTCACTTCCATCCACATTACACTGGCCCTCCTGAACTGCAAAGGTTGCTGGCAAATACAGGGGACCCTTGAACAACAGAGAGAGTGAGGGGTACCAGCCCCCAATGTGGTCAAAAATCCAAGTATAACTTTTGACTGCCCAAAACCTAATTGCTAATAGCCTACTGTTGACTGGAAGCCTTACCAATAATATAAGCAGTCCATTAACACGTATTTTGAATGTTACATGCATTATATCCCGTATTCTTACAGTAAAATCAGCTAAAGAAAAGAAAATGTTAAGAAAATTGTAAGGAAAAGAAAAATGCATTTACGGTAGTTTACCATATTCATTGAAAAAAAATGCACACATTAGTGGACTCATGCAATTCTAATGCATGTTGTTCAAGGGCCAGGTGTATTCTTATGTGCCAAGCAGGAGACAGAGTAGGGTGTGTTGAACATATGGGGTTTTCTCTGTCTTACATTGTACAGGAGGACCTAGCCATATTTTTATGTCATTCTTATAGTATAATTTTTCTGCAGCCCTTTGAGAAGTATTAGAGACTTAGAGCTTCTCTCTGTTGGAATTCAATTGAAGAAGCATGGAAGCCGAGGTTTTTGTTTTTTTGTGCAGTAAGTTGCCTTGTATATTGGGGAAAATGAGCAGATTATTTTCTTATACTTAGCCGGGTATTTCAATAGTCTTTTCCAAAATTAAAAGAGTTTTCCAAATGAAATGACTTGATCTAAAATTAAAATAGATACAGAGACTCATTTTTCCCCTCAGTAAATTTTCTGCACTCAGGTTCTTGCCTCCCATAATTGAAGGCAACCATAATAACGAATTTGATTGCATGGCTTTTACTATTACTTTTGAGGTAATTGCCAGATTGGCATACACAGTAATTTGTATGTGAGAGGTGATCAGATGTGAACATTTCCATTCAATCATCTCCCTGGAATTCAGACACATCACTGCTTCTGGCTTCAGAATGAAGACCAGTAATTTCAGCTCCGGGATGAACTGTGCATCTGGAATAGGCAATGTTTCTTGTGCGATCAGTAATATTATCAGACCTGCCTTGGGAGGCAGAGCTGAGCAGATTCTTCCCTTACTCCAGCACAAAAGTCGTCGTGGTAGTAGGAGTAGTAGTTGTTTTGGAAATGGAGCAGTAAATGTACAGATGGGGGTGGGATTGGGAGGGCCCCCACTTCAGGATGTGCACGCATGGAGACAGAAATGGGGCTTGGAGAATCAAGATGAACATTCAGAGGTTTCTCCTTTTGCTTTCATTCCTAAATTAGGTACCCGGTTAGTTTAATTTTCCCTTCAGCAGAAGGGGAAACAGATTTTTTTCCTTCGACTCTGCAAAAGAACAGTGGTTCTTCTCTAAGAGAACCGCGAACTCACATGAATTAAAGGCGAACAGCCATGCAGCTGTGGATCGCTTCTTTCAGGAGCTAGGTCTTTCCAGAGGGATGTGTTTTCCCAGCTCCCTTAACCCATCTTGGCGAGGTGTGCACTCTGAGAGGTGCACCACCCTGGGCTTTTGCACATTAACCTTCTGAAATGTTATTTTTTTAATTTGTAAAATGTTAACTATGTAGGATGTCACATGTGCTTCCTCAGACACACGCGTCATGACGTTAAAGTAGTGTTTTATCTATTTGCTATGTGTAGATTCCTGTCTTCCACCACAAATACGTGCATTCTTCGTCTCCCCACCATACCTTGCGATCCTCCGACCGCTGATGGGCAGGGATGGAGAGACTGGTTTGTGGTTCACCTTGTCCCTAAAATATAACTAAGAAACATACTCTGGATTTTTAAAAAATTAATTTTGGGTTTCACCATTATAAAAAGCACTTGCATCCCCCTGCTTCTTCTTAATTAGTTAATTAATAAGCAATTTGTCGAACATCCACTGTGTTCACAGCATTACAACAAGCATTCCTGATAGATACTGATAAAAGGAGTCTTAAAAAATTTGATCGTTCCTACCTACCTTGCAGGAATCGTTATAAAGTCTCTTGACTAGCAACACTTTCCTACTTTGGTCCTGTTTTTAGTCTTGCTCTCGACATACTCTGTTTGATGTCGCTTGAGTGTTCACTCAGCATCACTGAGAGAAAACAATTGCTGGAAGTTATAATCTGCTTTTGTCCACAATCTGACTTGCAGTTTATTCTGATTTCTTTTAGACTTGGCCTTGTATTTTTTTTTTTTTTCTTTTAGGCTTGGGCCCTAGGGCTATGCTAATGTATGTGATTGATGAGCTGTCTTTTGTTTTGTGCTATTGACAGAAAAGGAAAATTAACCTCAAATCTAGTCGTGGTAATTAGGCTCCATCTTAACTCATTCACATGTCCTGGGGGTCAGTTTCTTTTGCTGTTTGTCCCATAACACACAGGCGGGTGGCATGTTAGCATCTGGGCAGAGAAACTCTTGTCTGTCAGAGTTTGTCCTTGAGACAGAATACACTTTTTTTTTTTTTTTTTTTTTACACTTTCATCTACTCTGGAGGGGTTATGGATGTGGGACATAGATTTCAAAGAAAACCCTAGGGGCCTTGTAGCCTAGGTATGTGGGTTATAAAACACACTAATGGATGAGTAGAGGGGAATCTTGGTACTTACCGTGACTCTTTCTTTTATTAAAAAAGGAAGGTATTTTTTAATTGGATCATTTTCTAAACATCTAGCCACATTCCAAACATAAGATTATTTATTTGTACGTATGAACTGCTTATGAGGTTTTGTGGTTATTTCTTCTCCTTCATGCTTTCTTCTTTTTAATGGCCCTGGTTTCTGTAGACCTAGAAGATGTGTGTTTGAGTGACAGCTCCGATCAGTTAACATTTCATGGTGTAGGATGGGACAGAAGATGAAGATGAAACATTGTTTTAATATTCCCTTTCCTTAGTTGTCAGCAGCTTTAGGGATTCGCAAATAGCTTGTGGTTCATAAATATTAAATAAGGGATTCATTATTGGAAAGCGTCAGCATGACTCGCCAAACCCAGAACCCTAGTGGTGTTGGCTATCGTGGTGCCATTTAGGATGAGACACTCGGGGCTGAAAAATGATTTCTATGCCCTTTAGACATTTAGGAACACATAGGAAGTATTCTGTTATTATAGTAAAATACTCCGGAGTCTATGTTAAGAAGACTTTGTAAATAACCTTGAACCAAGACTCTCTAGAATTTTTTTATATGGAGAGGGCAGTGTGATGATTACTTATATTTACCTGGGGTCAGACTTTTAACACCTCATTCTTCGAATGTGTAGAGAAAGAAAATGGGACCCAGTGGAATATGTAAACACTGAGTAAAACAGTTGTCACAAAAGCCACACACTTTGCTTTGTCGGGAACATACAGAGATACCCTAGGCCTTCCAACTAGAGCCCACTTTGCTATAATTCTGTGAAAACAGCAGTTCCTGGCTTAATAAATTTGATTTTATGTTTTTCCCTAGGACCCTTTAGTGCTTTCACATTGTAAGACATCTCTTACCCTGAGACAAAGCAGTTGAGAAGAAAGAGACTGCAGAATAGAATCACTTAATGTAATGACATGGAGGTCTAGGGTCTTTATTGAATGGACAAGTACTCTGCACGTCTCAGCACCCCTGAAGGCATTATCATATTATATAGTCCAGCTAGTGACAGATTTCTTAATGATGACCCCAAGACACAGGAAGATATGAAATTATGCTCAGCCTAGTAGGGAAATGTATTGTTCTATTTTAAGAACACACTGTTAAAATTATTTTTAAAGGCCCTGGTGTTCTAGGAAGAAAGCATAATTATTTGGTAAATTCACGTACGGGAGCCCGTATCACCTAGCAGGGGGGTGGATGGGGGGGGTGCATGGTGTATTCTCTTAAGCTCAATTTAACACTGCTGCTGTCCCCTGTATTTGCACTTATTAATTAAGTACATTTGGTCTAAATAATTAGTATCCCACTGTTATTTTATGATTGCTGGTGATCTCACCTTTAGTATTATTTTCCCTCTTAACAAATCATATTTCCCAGCAAGAGCAGAAGCAGGAAGGAAGGAAGGCTGTCTCCCCTTCTCCCTGGCAAGCATTTCGCACAACTCTAGTACCTGGAAAGTGCTCTGAAGGAGAGCCTGCTTTGTCATTCATTCCTTTCTGGGGGTGACCCAGTCACCGCTCCGCCTGGGCAGAACCCCCCATGTGAAGCCAGGACTCAGGGACTCTTTGTGGCTGCGCTTCCTGGGCTCCCTCCCCGGGTCCCACGGGGGATCTTCCAGACCATGTGCACAGGCCCAGGCTCCCAGCCCTGCGCTCCAGCCCCACTGCTCTGAGCCAAGGACCCTGGCTCCCGCGTGGAAATCGGAATCTGTCCTGCCTAACTGCTTCTCACTTTTTATCTCCCCACCTCAGATTTCTCCTGTCCTTAACCCTGGTGCCCACAATCCCAACAGAAGAATCACCGCCTTCCTTTCCAAAGCTAAGCTCTGCGCATGGGTCCCCACTCCTCAGTAACTGGGCAGCTTTTCTTTCTCTCTTGCTTCTCTGGCCCCACATCTCGGCTCCAGAAATCCTGCATCTCCCCCATCAGGCCATCTTCTGTGACCTGAACCATTTGTCATCTGTCCTGCTACCCTCTGCCATCATCCACTGCCTTCCTCGTGTTACCTGGGCCCCCTTTGTCGGTTGCCACCCACCTCTGCCCCGCTGCTTTGTAGACCCCTCCTCTCCACAGTCCTCCATGACTTTTGAATCCCTCTGTCCTCCAGCTGCCATAGGGTTCACCCTCCTAGATGGCTCATGTCACTGGGAACGTCTGACCGTCTTTTCCTTCTAGAGGCAGCCCCCCCTTCCTGAGGGCTCCCTGCATTCCAGCACAATGGTCACAATTCTTGTTCTCAGCTTCCCTTGCTAAGCCCCCCACCCCCTCCCTGCCTCAGATCCTTGGAGGAGATTGATACTCCCCAGGTAGGCTGAGATTTCCATACCTGTCTGCACATCTCTGATATTCCAGAGGTGACTGAGTCTAAGTTAAAAAACAAAAAAACAAAAAAACAAAAAAAACAAAACACCAGGCTTATATAATTTGCCCAAGCCAAGTAATTATAAGTAGGAGCATCTGGACACGTAGCTGGGTTTCCAAGCCCATGTTTCTTCTAGTGCCCAAGTTAGCACACTTCCTGTTTTCTCCTTTTTCTTGCCCCAGTTGTGTGATGGGCATACACCTAGGTTAATCTGTCTGCCTCCTTCCCGCATTGTTCCTTCAGCCCTGTCATCTGTCCTCATGACTTTATCTGTAGTCGTAACTGATCTGACTTCCCAGCTTCCTCTCAGCCGGCCGCCTCGTCCAGGTGTCACGTCCGTACTGTATTGGGCACCCAGACACACCAGCACCTCATTAGCAGCCAACATCGAATAATGTTCCTAATGCGTTTTGGGATTCACAGAGCGCCCCTCCACATACAAACCTCTGATCCTCTTCATAGTTTAAGGGGGTTCATGTCATCAACCACCTCTTACAGGTGAGGCACTTGAAGCTCAGGAAGCTTCCAGAGTTGCTTGGCCTGGCATGTGGAGAAAACACAAGGGAGTTGGAGTTGTGAATTCAGATCCGCTGCCCCTTTACTGTGAGGCTGCTGTGGGGCACCAGTCAGGGGCTGAAATTGCCCGTCTCCCTCAGTGCTTCCCAACAAATGGTCACTTGACAACAGAACCAAAGTGCAAACCAACAGCAGCCTCACACCGGTACAGGTATGGGACTTCCTGGTACAGGGGCCCGGTCTTACTCATCCCTGGGACTCTTGCCCAGCACAGTGTCTACAGAGAAGGGGCCCATTAGGAGGTGTCTGTCCTCTCCTGTATCCAGACTCCAAACCTTAAAATCATCTCTGACTCCTTCCTCTTCTGTTCCACCAACACATTAAATAAGTCATGGAATTTTGTTTTCTCAGTGCATCGGGTATTTCTGTGCTGCTCTGTCCTTCAGCCTCACACACATGCACTGGGTTCTCCATTCCGCACGTCCCTCGTGCTGTCACTGTAGCCTCTTACCTGGTCCCCAGGCTCTAGCCTGGGGCTGCAGTGATGCCACATCAGTCTTCCTAAAATAACAGCTGTCCTCCTGGATGCAGACTTATTCTTAGGGCATGTGGGGATTTTAGAGATGGTCTGTCTGGTCCTGTCCGCCTCCAAGAAAAAAAAAATCACACTATGGCCCCATAGAACCCAAGGCATTTCCCCACTCCTATCGCAGGGCTTCCCGATGCCCAGTTCAGGCTCTCGGTGCTGTCATCCTGTCCTCAGTGATTCTCCCCAGCCTGCCAAACGGAGTCCAGGTCTCTCTGTGCAGTGTTGAGACACCCTTCGTGACCCAGTTCCAACATGCTGTTCCAAGTCTCTGTCACTAATCCCTTAATTGATGTTCCAGCCAACATGTGCTGCTTGCCATGCTTTCAACATGCCCACTGCTGTCTTGCCTCTGTGCCTTTTTAAGGTTAATTCCCTCTCTCCAGAATCCTTTTGTCACCCTTCATCTCACTCCATCCTTCCCATGAAACATTGCCTGCTGCTTCTCCAGTTGAAAAGACTTTGGTACCTCTGCAGGCCCCGAGCGCTTTGCTTCTCTGCTCGGGATTTACCTTGGTCTGCCGTATATCAGATTTCTCTTTGTGCTGGTCTTTCTCCTTTCTCATTCAAAGCATCTTTAGAGCCAGGAGGAACAATGTCTTGTTCACCCCCATCCCTTGCCATCACCTAAGTGGACGGGCCTGGCTTGGGATCGGTAGCAGTTGGGCAATTGGATAGTTGAAACATATTACAGAGTCAGGGTCAGGGAAGGCTCTGATCGGTATCTCAGGGCATTGGATTTCTGCCCATCCCCTAAAGAACATTGGGGGTTTGGCCTCAACACTGTTGAGTTGAAAATAGCTTAATTTTAAAAAATGTGATAGAGGTGCTGGCAGGGCTGCTGGTGGTAAATGCTTTGCTTCCCCCCTTTTCTTTCCCTGTGGCTGTTGCCCGGTGCTTCCGGGAGTGGTGAAAATCACCCCGTTGCCATCACAGCCACGCCTTATGTGGTGGGCTCTGGGTAGCCTGGGGAGAAATGGATGTTTATGTCTTGGGAAGGAATATTTCACAAATACAGCAGATGTGGGGAGGTGAATAGTCATCCCCAGGGCTGCAGGCATCTAATCGGCTATGTAAATGTTCATCAGTTTGTCTAATTGCACTACAAAGACTTACATAGAAATAATATGCTAACCAAAGGGTAAACTCACTGATTAAAAATATGCATGTGTATATATGTATATATTCCGTATCTATTAACCTTTGGGTGTTAAATGAGGTACATGTTGAGCAGAATACATGTGAAGTTTGCAGTGATAATTAATGAATTATGTAAGGTAGTTTGTATTGTTCAAATTTCCTTTGTATTTAATAAATATAGGCTAACGTGAACTTGATTTTTTTTTGGCAGAGTTTCTTCTGTTCTTCCTTTCACCTCCACTTACTTGTTTATACACTGCAATTTGGTAGACGCGAAGGCTTGCATTGTTCCTATCTATAATGAGGGAGGGTAAAAGAATGTAATTGACCTTCACCAAAATTTATTGTGCCTCGACAGTTCGATCCCAGCAACCTGCCCTGTGTCTGTTTGTATCTCAAGGACCAGATTATCCAGACAGGTTGTACCATTCAGTTACAGAGCAAACCGAAAAGCAGACCAATTATCTGTCATTTGCTACTAGGTCTTAGGAGTGAGTATAGCTTAGATACAGATTAAGTTCAATTTGTTATTTTAGGGTCAGACCCCAGAAAGACCTAATTCTCAGAGCATTATTTCTTCAGAGTCTAGACTTTGAGCCGCTACTGTCCAATAGAAATAAACTGTATACTTTATATACATTTAAAAATTTTGTAGGCGCCACATGAAAAAAAAAGAATGGCAGACTAATTTTAATGATATATTTTATTTAATCCAATATATCAAAAGTACTATCATCACAACAATATTGATCATTCTCAAAAATTATTAATGAGATTTCTTTTTTTCTTGTTGTTACTGAGCCCTTGGAATCTGTTGTGTATTTTCAAATGTGAAGTGTGTGGTAGTCACATATGGTGAGTGGCTACTGTATTAGACATACGCGTCTACACTGTTGGGATGAGATTGTCTGAGAAGCAAAAAGGGTAACGGGATAATTTTATCATTACTCTTCACCAGGAGTCAGCTCGTTTCTTCTGTAATGCAGCAGACTGTAAACATTTAGGCTTTGAGGGTCGTATGGACCGTGTAGCACAAAAGTAGCCACGGACCATACATCAACAAATGGACACAGCAACGTTCCAATTAAACTTTATGTGTAAAAAACAAGTGGTGGGCAGATTTGGCTTGTGGGTTAGAGTTTGCCTCTTCTAGTTTTTGGTTTTGGGTTTGTTTGTTTGTTTCAAGATTTTATTTATTCATTTGAGAGAGAATAAGAGAGTGATTAGGAGGGAGAGGAAGAGAGAATCTGAAGCAGACTCCGTACTGAGTGCAGAATCAGAGATACAGGGCTCATCGATAACTGCAAGATCGTGCCCTGAGCTGACATCAAGAATCTGACGCTTAACTATCTGAGCTACCCACACGTGCCCTGCCTGTTCCGGCTTTACAGTTTAAAACAAACAATTTGGGCAGCCCAGGTGGCCCAGTGGTTTAGCGCCGCCTTCAGCCCAGGGCGTGACCCTGGAGACCCGTGATCGAGTCCCGCATCAGGCTCCCTGCATGGAGCCTGCTTCTCCCCCTGCCTGTGTTTCTGCCCCCCCTTCTCTCTCTCTCTCATGAATAAATAAATAAAATCTTTTAAAAAAAGAAAACAAACTGCTCTTCCATATAAATAAAAATATTTTCTGTTTGGAATCATTGTTTCTACGTTGGATAATCCTATCTGTATTGAGAAACTAAGAAATACAGCCAAATGATGGGTTCTATAGTTGATTGCATCTTTTATACAACTGTTGATGCTTACTTTGTTATAGTTTGTTTGTTTAGAAAATGAAATCTGCATATATTGCTATTGATCACTGCTTTTCTTTTTTTTTTTTTTTTTTGATCACTGCTTTTCTTTCTCCTCCTCCCCACCCCCACCTGGCTGGAATAATATTTCTGGATGGATTGGCTGTGGCATTCCTACTCGTATGATTGTGTTACAACAGGTAAGACCCCTCTCTGTCTTTTTGAATTATGATTCTGCCTAAAATCATAAAAAAATCAATATGTAAGGTTCTGACTTTAATTTAAATGTTTAAGGAAATTGCATGAAATAATTTCCATAGATTTGCTTTACATTAAACTGTTTTCAGCTGCAAGGAGGTATCTGTGGTACAGAATATATGGTGAGATAAGATTGCAGTCGCCTGTGGAATGTCCCCTTCAAATATTTTATAAAATACACAGCCGAATACATAATCCAAAAAAAAAAAAAGAAAAAAGAGGTGGATGCGGGATTATACTGTCTTATTTTCTCATTCCCAAGTTGGATGTAAATGTGTTAGAAACCTGTACGCGCCTTGATGTGTGTTGTTGTGACTACGGGGAAGGACTTTTCCAGAAGCTGCTGCCTCCCCACCCCACCTGCCCCACCCCAGAAGAGTGGTGATTCTTTGTGTCTGGTGGTGGGGCATGCTTCGGCACGTTCTGTGAAGCTGGGAGTGGGATGTGTCACGAATTGCCCACTTGGTCAGGCTGGAGAGAAGGCCAGCTGCAGATGTGTTGCGACTACTTTAGGTGAGCCAGTTGTAGACCTGCTCACTAGAGCGAAACAGGAAGACATAAAGAGAGACGTTGGAAGCATCTTGCATGATGACAAGAAGCATCTGGTCATGCCATTTTGTTGTGTCTTTGGGGAAAAACAAATATAAGGTTTATTCTCACAACAGCGTCACTCCAGCCCTCTGGAGCAGGGTCAGCTGGTAACTGATGCCCTGCTGCTCCCCTGGTCATGCCTGGTCCACACGCCTCTCTGTCCCTCTTCTTCATAACCCAGAAGGAAATGCCCCCCTCCAAAAGAATACCCTCAGCTTTCCTTCTCCATCCCCTAAATGTCCCCTTTATTCTTTTTTTTTTAAGCATTTTTAAAAAAAGATTTTATTTATTTATTCATGAGACACACAGACTGAGAGAGGCAGAGACACAGGCAGAGGGAGAAGCAGGCTCCATGCAGGGAGCCCGACGTGGGACTCGATCCCGGGACTCTAGGATCACGCCCTGGGCCCAGGGCAGGGGCCAAACCGCTGAGCCACCCAGGGATCCCCCACTTTATTCATAATCCACTTTCCTCCTCATTCTCATTTCAAGGAGAAAACAACTATCTTTCAGAAGCAGAATCTTGCACCTGTCACTTGTTTCTACCTCCTCTAACATCCTCCAACATCCTCTGGGATGCTGTTTCATCAGTTAAGCTTTTCCCCCTGGTGCTGGAAATCTGTTTTCCTGCAGCAGACCTTGTACTGCAGCCCTCACACATCGTGAGGTTCGCTGGAGCCAGAGGAGATAAGAGAAGACTGTCCTCCGCTTCGCTCTTCTTCCTTTCTTCCTCCCGCTTCCACAGCGCCTCTGCTGAAATTGCACCCTGAACTTCCGAGTGTGTCCTCTAGTCACTGAGCTCGAGTGGTCACTTCTTAGGCTCTGTCTGCCTGGACTGTGCTCTGTGCCCTTGGGAATCCTGCATCCTGGCTGGCCCGGGAAGCACGTGTGCGCCCTGTGGGTCTGACCTATGCCAGCTGTGTACTCACCTATGAGCTCAACTGTGCTCCCACGTTCTCCATGCTGGCCAGCAGTGCTTCAGATTCAGTAAGGCCCCCAAGGCCTCCATGTCTTCCTCCCTCCTTTAGGGACAGCAGCATCCTTGCAGTCCCTTCCTTCTGCCACTGTGTCCCCTAGGTGGGCCTCGCTCCTACCTCTGCCCTGATTTGCCCTGTAGGATCATTGCCACCCCTTCCCTGGCTCACCCCTTTTATCTGCTGCCTTCTGACAAGTCTTTATAAAACGTAATTCTGATCCCACCCCTCCCCTGCTCCTGACTCTTCCTTGACTCCTCATCGTGGATTGATGGCATGTGTAATGCACATAGAACCACACTTGATCCATACATAGTCAAGTGCTCCTTAAATGCTGATTATTTCTGCCCCTTTTTCCTGCTCCTCTGCATTCTTAAGTTCTTACTTAGACGTTTAAAGCCTTCTCTGATCTGGGCCAACCTTACTTTCTACTTTACTTTCCACTGTTTCCTTATGTATTTATTACTCTTGTCTCCCTTGCATGCCACCATCACACACTGATGATGTACTTAGGTGTATCGGGGACTGACACGGCCCCTGCCCTCAGAGAGCTCAGTCCAGGAGGGACCACAGATGCACGAGCGGGAAAGGGGGACCCACCTTGGTGGATTCTATAATAGGGTGTAACAGGATGCGGAGGGACCCTTTTTTCCTTAAAGATTTATTTATTTATTTTAGAAAGACAGAGAAAAGGAGGGAGAGAGATTCCCAAGCATACTCCATACTGAGCACAGAGCCTGACACGGTGCTCGATCTCATGACCCTGAGATCACGACCTGAGCCGAAACCAACAGTCCCAGATGCTTAACTGACTATACCCCCGAGGCGCCCCAAACCCTTTTAAAATTTTTTTTTAATTTTTTTACTGTTTTCCTGGAATTATGGCTAAGGAACAAAGGTGAGGACAAAGGCCCTAAGAACGCTATAAAGTGGAGCTACCAACAGCTTGGGCTAGAGCTGTCCCCCAAAGCTTTCTATGAGGCAGTAGAACTGGCCCTAGATCAGGAGACCCAGGAGAGCTCCAGAGGCGAGTGTGGGGCTCTTGGCACTGCTGGCCTTGGGGACACAGGGCTTCTGGTGCTATTCCCGTTTCCTGCAGGGCCAAGTGCAGCCTGATGGAGGCTGTAGGAGAATTGGTCTTCTGCTCACGAAAGAGGATAGATAATTGTGTTCTATGCCTGCTTACATGTGTGCTGAGCTTCTGGACATTTGAGCCCTCCCTGGTGTGGCCAGTGGAGCAGAGTGAACCAAAGTAGAATGGAAGACCAATGGGAGTTTTTGCAGAGGGTGATCTATATCCCCCAAAAGTGGGAGCCCACCTGACCAGGGAGACCAGTACCACTGCTCTTCTGGAGGTTGTTGAGTGTGGGAAGCTTCTAGAGATCCCTGCAGTGAGTGGCAGGGCAGGGAAGGATTGTACCGTCGAACACCTGGAAAGCAGATGAAGGTTGGAATCTCCTCTTTGGTTCCCTGCAGTCCAGGGAGGGTGTAGAAGCAGCCTTCCTGAGTTCCTGGATTCCGTATAAAGGAGAGTGGAGTAGATGAGGACAGGAAGTGTGGGTATGTGGCCAAGTAAGAAGATACTGGAGCAGAGCACCTGAGTAGCTCAGACAATTAAGTGTCTGCCTTTGGCTCAGGTTGTGATCCCAGGGTCCTGGGATGGAGCCCATCAGACTCGGGGAGTCTCCTTCTCCCTCTGCCTCTCCCTCTGCCATTCCACCTACTTGTGTTCACCCTCTCTGTCAAAATAAATAAAATCTTAAAAAAAAAAGAAGATGCTGCAGGGGAGGGGTGGGGGTCAAGAGAAGGACGGGCTGTAGAGAGATAAGGCTGCCTCCCTCAAGGAGTTCTCAGTTACAGGGACCGTGGGAGAAGCTGAACCCATTCCAGGAGACATTACAGAGTATACATGGGAATCATATAGTTGGAAGTCACCAGTAGACAGACAGACAAGCCCGGTGAGACCCAGATGTCTGCTCACTACCAGCGATGGTCAGTCATGACCACCCTGACTCCCCTTTCTGTCCTCTCTGTATCTGGGTCTTCCTTTTCTTCACCCTGACATCAGAAAGGATACAACCCAGAGGAAAGGAACAGAGTCCTTCCTGCAGAGCCCCCACTCCCACCCCAGTCCTCTGCCAACCCTCCTCCCCAGTCACCACAGCCCTAGGAGAGTGTCCCCATTCCATCTTGCACTGAAAGGGTTTTGAAAGAGCTCTGAAATGGAGTTTTATATGAGAGTGGACTGACTTTAACGACTGGAAGTGCCCGGAAGGTTCTAGAATATATGGCAGATGTGGCTAGGGCATGGGAAGGGGGGTTTGAAGACAGTCACTAGAAAACAGAAGCCCGTTTCATTTTCTGCCTCAACAAAGCCGAGGCTGCCCTGGGAAGCAGGACATATGGGTGGCATGAGGAGGGTAGAGCCAACTCTCTTGGGGTATGAGCCTGAGCTTCAGCGTGGAAGGATGACGGGGCCTGGGGCAGCCAGGCTGAGCCGGGGCGCGAGGTCACGGAATGGGAGGACCAGTGTGTCTTCTGAAGCTTGAGGATGGAAATGGAACGGATACTGGGGAGCTGCAGGTCCTGCCACCCCAGGTGGGAAATGGGGAACGGTAGGAGGTGACACGGGGGGATGGGTGGAGTCTAAGGGGAGGCTTCACTCAGGCTTTTGAATTCATCCCATGGGTGCCAGGAAGGCTCCGAAGCACAGGCATGATAGGCTTGTGAGCAGCCAACCAGGGCCACTCACTTTCCACTTCACGCTGCCCCTCCCCTGTCTGTGCCTGTTAAAACCCTAGTTTTAATTGAGGGTGGATTTGGAACACCACCTTTTTAAGGAAGGTTCCTGTGATTTTTCCGGTTGTTAACGGACATTGCAAGTCCACATGTCACCCTGGGCCCTTTCAGCCTTGTGTTCATGGCTTATCTCTCTCCCCACCTACAGGGTATGTGTTGTGGGGCGCAGCTTGCAAACCCCTCGCCCCAGAATTCCTGGCATTGTGCCCTGCACCTTGTGGGTGATCTGCAAGCGGCTGTGTGGATTGAAATGTAATCTAAATGTTTTCGAGTATTTGTCATTTTTTAATACTTCACAGCGGGTTTATCGAACATCACTATTTTTAGTGATATTTTCATTATACTATTTAGCCAAGGTCAATAAAATCTGTTTAACCAAATGAATCAAGGCTTTGCTGGATCAATTAGAGATCCACCAAGTCTGAATCATTTTCTTCTCCAAATCCCAGGCAAGCAGAATACTTTCTGTGGTTCCCTTCTTTCTCCCCACTCTTTTTCACCCTGTTCCTTAGGAGATTATTGTCTGAACAACTTTGGGTGGGAAACCTCTTGAGGACATGGTCACACATCAAGGTGGACCTTTATTTAACTTTTGAGGGAAGATAAGAAAATAATTTGTTTTTGTTTCATTGTGCTGTACTTTTCTTTGCCAATTTTCACCACACACACGCACACGGACTGTAAAACTTGATTGGTAGAGCTTAGCGACAAAACCCGTTTGTAAGCTTTTTCCTTTCCTTATTTCTAGGGACTAGCATTTTCAGGCAAAGATATCTCCAGCTTTCGTATATTCTTTAAATATGTGCGACATAAGGGAGCACATGTTAACATGAGGGAGATAAGCATTTGTGCATTTTTTAAGTCTTTAACAGGAAAAAGCAGCTGAGGAGAAAGCTTGGTTCACCCTTTTACATCGGCAAACCAGCCTTGGGCCACTCCCTCTGCTGTCCTCGGTCCCCCTGGGCCGGGGGCAAGGTGGCTGTCTTCAGGGTGGGCCATGCCAGCCTCTCGAGGGGATGGCAGGGTGGGTCACACCCAGGCGACAGCAGCTGGGTGGGTGAGGGAAGGAAGTGCACTCAGACACAGGTGGGCCCTGGGGGAGGCAGTCGTCCCCCCACCCCCACCAGGGCCACACTCACTGTGCTCCCCGCAGAGTCACGCGCATGTGACTACAGAGTGGAAGGTAACAGAACACACTGGAGCATTAATCTGAGGTTCTGAAATGCCATCATGCATTATTTATACCTCTTGCTACAAAAATATATCACAAATGAATTTAAATGAGAGAGATAATATTTCTTCTTTTCCCCCCGAAGATAGATTCAGACTGGATAAATTCCTTTATTTTATTTCATCCTGTCTGCTAAAATAGGCCAGCATGTTATAAAAATATGCTTTTCTCTTTGAGGTGAGTAGAGTGGCTCAACTCAAGGAAATTTTTCTTTGAATAAAAGAGTTTCTCTTTCTAAACTGGCTTTTTAACGATGTTACATTATCTGCCGATCAGCTTTGGGAATGTTAGAAGTTCTGTCATTTAAAGCCCTGCGGTAAGATGAATAGAGAAACTGCAAAGCTGGAGGTGAATTATGAAAGAAATAGATGAATTGTGGTATGTTTCTAAAGACTTACTCCGTCCCTTCTAATGGCGTTTGGGGAAAATAATGTGGAGGAGATAGCGCCGCTTGATTATTACTTATCAGAATTGTGTGCGGCACATACTAATACTAATTTCATTGCTGTTAAGGAACCAGATGTAAGATGATCTGCAGGAGACAGAGGAGTAACACTACCGAGGGTTCAGAAGGTGCCAGGAACTGTTTCAATACCTTACTTTACTTGATTTATTTCATCCCGTTCTGGGAGGTTCGTATTAATACCACCTTGTTTCATGGCAGAGTGAAGGGAGGGGTAGAGAGGTCAGCTACCCTGCTTAGGAGCTCGGGCTGCTAAGAGAGGAGGCTGGGCTTGGACCATAGGCAGCCAGAGCCGAGAAGCCACGCTCTCACTGTTCTGCCCCGTCGCCTCTTCAGCCCTGGCTGGCGCAGCGAGCCTGTACCCTCTGCCGAATATGGACACGCGACTGTCAACTTGGCTTTCACAGCTATAGGTTAATCAGAGTTCACTCTGACACAGGAGGGCCAGAGATAGCCAGCTGGGCAGCACAGTCTTAAAGTTTGGTGTTCGCCACGTACTGGATGATAGATGGACAGACGGATGGTTGGATGAATAGATGGACTGACGGGTAGAGAACAGTTCATAGACGCAGACAGACTCTGGCTATGAAAGTCCACCCTTTGTATTCATGGGGCAGCCCGGGTGGCTCAGCGGTTTAGCGCCTGCCTTCGGCCCAGGGCATGATCCTGGAGACCCGGGATCAAGTCCTGCATTGAGCTTCCTGCATGGAGCCTGCTTCTCCCTCTGCCTGTCTCTCTCTCTGTCTCTCATGAATAAATAAATAAAATCTTAAAAAAAAAAGTTTTGTATTCATTAGGCTTCTATGTGTCTGAGGTAGACAGCAGCCCGGGCACTTGAGACATTTATGACTTTCTACTCCTGGTGCTTTTACTGGGACACATGGGCCCCTGCAAACTTGGTGAGACAAGGGCTGACCTTTTTTACTGTGCCACGTTTTTTCCTGAATAATGACAACTGAAATGAATCCCGTTTTTTCCCATTAGATTCTGTTATTTGTTTAATTGAAATTTTTTTACTTGAGGATTTTTTCATCCTATATGTAATAAAATCACTATGAAGAGTGAAATTACACTTAAAATAAAATGACACTTGGGGATCCCTGGGTGGCTCAGCGGTTTGGTGCCTGCCTTTGGCCCAGGGTGCGATCCTGGAGTCCCGGGATCGAGTCCTGTGTCAGGCTCCCAGCATGGAGCCTGCTTCTCCCGCTCCTCTGCCTGTCTCTCTCTCTCTCTCTCTCTCTCTCTCTCTCTCTGTCTATCATAAATAAATAAATAAATAAATAAATAAATCTTAAAAAAATAAAATAAAGTAAAATGACACTTAAAATCTTCTTGAATAACTTAAGATTATAACCTGTATAGTTCTTGGTGTCCCTGGAGCTCCATACCCTGTCTCTCCTAATCCTCATGTGTATGGATCCTGGTGGCTTCTGGCCTCCAAGGGGTCAGCTGGCCACCAGGACATCTCCCTGGGCTTCAGGTTCCCTGCCTGAAAGTGGACCTTGTAGTGGTGTCTACTTCAGAGGGTTCTTGCTGAGCCTTAAATGATCAGACACTAGCAACTCTGCCCTCTGCTTTCCCCCAAGGAAAAGAGACAAAACTTCAAACTCTTAAGTGAAGGAGGGAAAAACACCATTTGAGTGGGTCAGCATTGTCATCTGCTCCAGGAATATTCTTCTCAACAGAAACATTGAAGGCTTTTAAAACATTGGGTGCCTGGGCGGTTAGAAAGTGATTTGAAACTTTTCACATCACCGTCTGTAAGTGGTTCTGTGCATCACTTAGAGATAAGATTTGCCTTCCAGTAAGGCCTTCGGGCCCGCATGATCTGTGCAGCCTTGCCCGGAGCATGAGGGAATGGAAACAAGCCTGTGAGCGAGTCCCTGAAGAGCAAGCACTCTCTCTTTTGGAATCAGATGTAAGGTCACTCACCCCACTGCCACCTTTCCTGCTCATCCTGCCACCGAAGTATCATGAGGCCTCTCATTTCTCTGATTCCTGGGCTTCCCACCACTTTTGCAAAATTGGCAAAGGCCTGTGCTCTGAGCCTTCGTCTCTTCGTCTGTAAAACAGCCGTGTTAAAAGGCAAGGGCTTCGGGCTCTGCTGCCGAAATCCCAGCCGGGACGCTGTCACCAACCAGCCCGGTGGCCTCGTAGGAGTCACTTCGCTAAGCTTAGGTGTCCCCGTAGGGGACTAATGGGGGAGCATCAAACTTCCATCACTTAGAGAATGCTCCATAAACCTCATTCTCAAATCTGGCCCTGTGAACGCTTGCCTGAGTGTGAGCACCCTCCAGATCTTGGTTCAGTGTCAGGGGCGGGCACGAGAGGGTGAGTAGTTCACCGACTTGAAAGGAAGTCACGTCTGCCACTCAGTTTGGTTCTCAGTCATTCAGCATTCCTTCAGCCGACGTTTATCGAGCCTTTCCTGGGAGTGAGGTGTTCTGGGGCTGAAGCTACAGTGATGGGGGCGATGGGGGAGTTCCCGCCCGGACCCTGCACTCAGCTTCGAACTTTTGTGAACAGACCTCACAGTCAGATCTGCTTTTGGTCCTGTGATAAGGGAGTAACGAGTTTTCTTTTGGGGTGATGCAGATGTTTTGGAACTTGATTTGGCTGGTAATGGCACGATGTTGTACAAAATGCCACTGAATTGTACACTTTCAAGTGGTTAATTTTGCATTATGTGAATTTTGCCTCTATTAAAAAACAAAAGATTGCAGGATCAGCTCCCTGGCCTTCACCCCAAACTCTGATTCATTTTGGGCCTGATTCTTACTGACCTTAGATAATTTCTTCCCTGAAAATTCTTTTCCTTTATTTGGAAATGCCTTTGAAACTCTCAGGCCTGAGCCAGATGGTAGCCTAGGTAATGTGACTTCAGGTACCGAGCAGAGTGCTCCTTACACGAGCAGAGTGCTCCTTACATGTGATGAGTTGCTAATAATTAACTATGTCTCCTAGTGATGCCTCAAGTTCTACTTCTACTTATTTCATGCAGGGTGATAATTCCTTCTCCCAAATACTCTTTGGAGGCCTCCCAGGGAAGGGAACAGAAGGGCTGAAAGCGCTGAAGGTGAACTTGGCCTCAGCTTTGGTTTCCGTGGGCTGTCCCGCCACAGATGGTGGTGGCCTGGGCACTGAAGCTCTGAATTCAAGGCAGAATGGAAAAAAGCAGGGGATCTAACGGAGGGCCCCCCACCTGGCACCAATTTCCTCCTTTCTCTGCATTTGCCTGAGCCAGAACTAAAAGCGATCGCTTCACATAAAACACTACACATATGTGTCTGTCCTATTGGCAAGGGGCATTTATAGGCCATTCACTGGCTCTGCTGAAACAGGTGTCAAAATCACCATTCTGCTGGAAGATCCATGTGATTCAGGCATTTGACATAAGCTGGAGACAGTCCGAAGCAGACATCTGTCTCCTTGCGGCTGGTGTGGGTGTCTCAGATTCAATCAAGTCTGTAGAATTTTTCCATTTTTCCATTTCTAGCCATTGCTTTGTTCTGAGAGAGCTGCAGGGCGGAGTGGGGCGGTGGGGGAATGAATGAGACAGAATGAATGAAATGCCTGAGAGAAAAAAGAAGCTTACAGGAGGCTGGATGCGATTTACTTTCACAGAATCAAAGTAGTAAATAGGTGAATGTAGTAAATAAATCATAATTTAAAATAGAGCATTTAAGTGTTCCTGGGATGTAGACCAGCTCAGAATCCAAAGCTACATGTTCAGGCTCTGATCCAAATTTTTAGCTCCTATTTTTTCTAAATAGTGATCGATGATTTTTAATAAAAGGTTTAAGAAACTCCACTGTTTCCCCTCTCTTCTCCGAAAAGTAAGTTAGATGCTTGGTTAAATCACCACAATGCTGTTTTTCCTTCTAGTGCAGGATTTTTTTTGTTTTAACCTGGACTGGGATCCCTGGGTGGCACAGTGGGGGATCCCTGGGTGGCGCAGTGGTTTAGCGCCTGCCTTTGGCCCAGGGCGCGATCCTGGAGACCCGGGATCGAATCCCACGTCGGGCTCCCAGTGCATGGAGCCTGCTTCTCCCTCTGCCTATGTCTCTGCCTCTCTCTCTCTCTCTCTCTCTCTCTCACTGTGTGCCTATCAGAAATAAATAAAATAAATTTTAAAAAAACCTGGACTAATAGGCTCCTAGGATAGTCACTTTCATGCTGTTTAACCCCAACTCCTGGTGGTAAATACGTTTTATGTCGTGATTGATAATACATACACACACGCGTGGTTTATATCATTAAGTGTTCTTTAGATTCATCTAAGTATTACAAATAATGTCGCAAGACAAAAATTTCACAAAACATATTATTGATCCATCATGCATGCAAGATATATATGTTATTTTAATTTTCTTTAACCTCTCATTTTCTGCCATGTCATCTGATTTCATGTCACAAGGCACAGTGTAAAACACACTATTTGAGGGATCCATGGGCCGGCTTTTGGGTCCCTGTTACCCCCTAAACCAACCAGGCACGATTTCTGTGTATTAGAGCTCAGGTGCATTTTTTCCGGCAATAGCATGGATGACATTCATCGGGTACTTCCAGAGTTGTCTAAGTGACCCAGGAAAGCTGAAGAACTACTACTCTGGAAGGGCTCTTGTTTCATAAGAACTTAGAGATGGTTTTGACAAATTCGTAACTCATTTAATTACAAATTTAATTCAGAGATACCATTAGTGTGAATAGCGATTTAGGAAATTCTCCTTTATTGATAGAACTCCTTTTTTTCCCAGGACAGATTCCCAAGCTACAGCCTCACCGTATAGGACACAAGCAGTGGGCGGGATTACCTCCACTTCTTTTCTAATCCTGACTTTAACCAAATACTTTCTTACCATTAAAATTAGTACTTTGTGGTTATTGTTGACAATCTACACACTCAGACATCAGAAAAGCAGAATGGAGGGGCATCTGGATAGCCCAGTGTGTTGGGCATTCCACTCTTGATCTCCACTCAGGTCTTGGTCTCAGGGTCATGAGTTCAAGTCCGTCCCACACTGGGCTGTATGTGGGGCGAGGAGTCTACTTAAAAAAAAAGAGAGAGAGACTAGGATGGAAATTACCCATTAAATGACTACCTAAAAAGAAATACTATTAACATTTTGGTGTCTATCCTTTGGGTCTTTTTTCTGTGTACAGATGCATACGTTTTGTAACTTAAAGCTTTGTATTCTGGCACAAACTATTTCATTATTTGGTGTGCTCATTACAGAGTCATACCTCCTTGTTATTATATATTTTCTACTGTATTTTGTCAGTATCTGAAGATACCTGTAGAGTATTTGGCCAGTTTATTTAATTCCTGTCACTAAACACTGGTTTATCCCGGTGTATCACCTCATCACCAACATTGCAGTGAACATCTTCGAGCTTTCTAATAGTCACTCTGTATTCTTGGTACAAATTCCTACAAGTGGAATAGTGAGGACTGAAGATATAAATGGTCTGGAGACATGCTACCTAGTGGTACGTAGTACAAATTGTCCTCTCGAAAGGTAATTCTAATGTCATTTCAAGGGCTGAGCTTGCTGCTGCCATAACAGCTCACAGGCTTTCCAGGTACAGTGTCCATGTGACTCAGTGAACCGTGCTGCTTTCTACACAGCATCAAGGGGCCCCTTTTGGTGAGAGGGTCTTTTCAGCGTCCCTTCGTAGAGAAGTATTCAATTCAATAACGTGGGGATTTTATTTGGGTCAGAGTCTGTGGGTAGTAAGTTGTTTACCTGGCAGTAATCGAATCCAATCCTTAGCTGAATTGCATCTGCAGGTGATACCTACCTAAGGGAATTGCTGCCAGGCGAGTCAATAAAGCAATTTCAAATGGAAGAAAACCTGAACTCCCTGCTTGAAGGAGAAGTAGACAAGGACTTTTCCTTTGAAACACTGGTAATTAAAATGGAGTTTGGAGAAGGCGTGAGCTGCGGGAAGCAGATTTGCTATTTCTCAGGAGTTGTCTTTTATGAAATGTGACTTGATTCTCCATCTCGTACCTAATCTGAACAGAAGCCTTGCTGCAGCCCCTTCCCCACCCCAGAGAGGCAGGCTTCGCATGGGTCTGGGCTGAAGGAGGAAGCCCTGAGCATATAAGCCGGGAAGAAGCACAACCTGTCACCAAAGGGGAATTTATTTTTTTTAAATTTTTTTAAATTTATTTATGATAGTCACACACACACACACAGAGGCAGAGACACAGGCAGAGGGAGAAGCAGGCTCCATGCACCGGGAGCCCGACGCGGGACTCGATCGACTCGATCCCGGGTCTCCAGGATCCCGCCCTGGGCCAAAGGCAGGCGCCAAACTGCTGCACCACTCAGGGATCCCTTTTTTTTTTTTTTTTTTTAATTTTTTTACCAAAGGGGAATTTAATGAGCACGTGTTAGCTTGGTCTGATGATCGAAGCTTCTTGCTGTGCAGTAACTGAACGAGTTTATCTTTCCTCCCTCCTAGTTTGCTTTAAAGAAAATTTTGTGAAACCTGGATTTAGAAACAAAAAATGTTTAGGTGCCTGGGTGGCTCAATGGTTGAGCGTCTCCCTTTGGCTCAGGGCATGATCTCGGGGTCTTGGGAGTCCCACATCGGGTTCCCCACAGGGAGCCTGCTTCTTCCTCTGCCTGTGTCTCTGCCTCTCTCGATGTCTCTCATGAATAAATAAATAAAACCCTAAAAAAATGTTCATACTTTTAACCAGATCTCCCTAGGCTGTCCCTGCTTCTATGACAACAGTGAGGATCACACTGGTAGTGACATCAGTGATTCTTATCCCCACCTGTATATGGCATGCTCTTGCCCACGGCAGGATTTCCCTCAAGTACCCAAGGGTCCCTAGGGAGTTATCTCCTCCCCAGTCCCCCCTCTGCCCTTCCTTTGAGTCCAACTCCGTACTTCTGTCTTAGCTTCTGGTGCCTTCTGCCTCAGGTGCAGTCTCGTGTATGTGAGCACAGTAGAAGATTGGCACTCAATTATCATTTGTGGAGTCTGGTTGAATGCCTCCCCAGAGTACCAACATCCTTGGGGCCCATATTACAATGAGGCCATATTGTTACAAAGGGGAGGTTTGCTCCTTTCTCGGGTTCCTTGCCATGCCTTGCTTTGGGGATACCAGAGCAACTTTCTTTTCTTTTTTTTTTCTTTTTTCTTTTTTTTAAATGTTTATTTATTTATGATAGTCACACACACACAGAGAGAGAGAGAGAGAGAGACAGACAGAGACATAGGCAGAGGGAAAAGCAGGCTCCATGTACCGGGAGCCCGACGTGGGACTCGATCCCGGGTTTCCAGGATCGCGCCCTGGGCCAAAGGCAGGCGCTAAACCACTGCGCCACCCAGGGATCCCTCTTTTTTTTTTTTAATTGGAGTTCAATTTGCCAACATATAGCATAACACCCAGTGCTCATCCCACCAAGTGCCCCCCTCAGTGCCTGTCACCCAATCAGCCCACCCCCCACCCACCTCCCTTTCCACCACCCCTGTTCGTTTCCCAGAGTTAGGAGTCTCTCATGTTCTCTCACCCTCTCTGATATTTCCCACTCATTTTCTCTCCTTTCCCCTTTATTCCCTTTCACTATTTTTTATATTCCCCAAATGAATGAGACCATATAATGTTTGTCCTTCTCCGATTGACTTACTTCACTCAGCATAATACCCTCTGGTTCCATCCACGTCGAAACAAATGGTGGGTATTTGCCGTTTCTAATGGCTGAGCAGCTTTCATAAGCCCCCATGACTCCCAGAGCCCTCCAATAAAAAGGCTCCTTTGGTTTCTCTCTGGTGGCCTTCTCTTCCCTGGGTCCAGGCCCGAGCCCAGAGGTCCAGGCCAGGGATGGATCTAGGCAGCATCTCACTTGAGCCTGGCTGTCTCCTGCTGTTGGATCAGTTCAGTTGCTGGAAGCCCCTTAATCCCTCACGCATAGATATCTGACAGACTGCCCCTCCCGAGGTTCACCAGATACTCTCAGAGATGTCTGAACCCAGACTCAGGCTGCCAGTCCTGGAAATAGGAAGTTTTCCATGGGAAAATGTGGAGGCTCAGAGAAATGAAACAAACAGCCCATCCACCCTCTAGTAAGTGATGGTGGTTCTGGTCCTGAAACCTTTGTCCCATGCTCTTTTTTCAATTCCTGATACTTACCTGGAGCTCAGCATCAGCCAGTCCGGCACCAGCATGGTGGGGGCTTACTATAAAGTCCCCTGCTCAGAGGCATTCGCTTCCTAGCCTGGTCCTGCCCTGGAGGAAGGGTACCTTTCCAGTGCAATCCTCAGAGTGCTGTTGAGTTTCATGGAGTAAACTCTGCAAACCTAACTGTAGATAATGGCTATACCTCAGAAATTACATAGAGGCTTAAAAGTTTGCTGGAGAATTCTCTCTTATTCCCTTAGCACAGAACTAAAGGGAGGTCTGAGAGGCCCAGTTCACTTTGGAGAACTTGACGTTTTTGGCTTTTGGGGGGCCAGGTTGGCCTGCTCCCCAGCTCTTGGCAGATGATTGCTAATAGCTTTATGATTTTTTTTTTCTATTCCCTTCATTTGTCATGTTTGCTTGAGCAGGATTTGGGGCCTTCTTCATTTATTGTGATTAACCCTGAGTCAGAGGGAGCAGAGAGCCATTCTAAGGGAAAACAGAACATTTATAAAAAAGGTTGAAGCCCTTCAAATGGGGAGAGTACAGGAAGGCCTTGAGACGCAGTTTTGCCCTGACATGACTGCTGTGTCACTGGCCACATTTAGTGCCGATTTGTCTGAAGAACAACTGGCCTGGTCATAACTTACTCACAGGCTGCCATGTTTGTTATAGACGTGGCATAGTCCATAGGGACACATCAAAAAATTGCTGATGCATTAAGCACATTCTTTATATTTTGAAATGTTTTAATATACTTCCTTGACTTGCCTTATTTTCATAAATTTCTCTTTGAGGAAAATTTGAACATTTCTCACTTTTCAGATTTCAGTTTTTATGAGGTTGACATTTCCCTTAGTGTATTGTTGGCTATAAATTATTGAGGTATATTAAATAAAGCTCTGCCTTCTGAGCCCTAAACACCCTGTAAAATGGATGAAACATAAATGATTTAAGAAGATTCTCACTGATCTAAAAAGCCAGTTAGAAAAATAATGATGCTAAAAGTAATGTACAAGTAACGGTTAATGTTTTAAATTTAACATTTGCCCTGAAACCCTGAGCTATACTTTTACGGAATTTTTTTTATTAATTGTAGAATTCTCTGGTAACCTAAAAGTAATTTTCATAAAAAGAAAGAAATGTATTTAAGATTGTGTGGTGAATTTCACACATAAGCGTACTCCTTTTTTAATATGCATAATATACTCTTGCTATTCTCAGTCCTCTCCTGGCTGTTTTAGCTACATAGCCTTTCACGGGAGTTCTTCCAAAACTGTATCTTTCTGTGGCAGACAGATTCCAAGATGGCCCCTGGGATTCTTGCCACCTGGTTTTCATGCCCTTTTGTCAGCCTTGCCCGTGAATGCAAGTGGGACCTGTGACTTCTTTCTAACCAATATAATACAGCAAAGGTGAAGGGATATGGCTTCTACAATTATATTACATAGGATGATAATGTCTGTCTGCCTGAGAGACTCTCTTCCCTCTTGGCCATGTTGAAAAGGCCCATGTGGAGAGGACTGAGAGTGACTCCCAGCTGTCAGCCCAATGAGGCCCTTGGTCCAACAAGAACATGAATGCTGCCAACAACCACGTGAGCTTGAAAGCAGATCCTGTTCCTGTCGAGCTTCAGATGATACCACAACCCTGGCCAATGTCTTAATGTCTGCCTTGTGAGACCTTGGGGCAGAAGACCCAGCCAAGCTGTGCTTGGATTCCTAACTCAAAGAAACTGTAAGACAACAAATGTGTATTGTTTTGAGCCATTGGTTGAAATATTGCTCAATAATAGATTACTGATACATTTTGGTATAGACTTATCCCCCACCCCCGAGACTTTGGTCCATGTAATAATTTAATAATCCATTCGTTGAACTTTTCTTAAGCATCTACTACAATACCAGGCTTCGTGTTTGGTGCTCGAGAAACAAAGAATGAGTAAATCATTATTTCTTTAAACTACATTAGTAATGAGTATTGTGTGAGGGACTAGAGACTCGGTGACAGAAATTATCCAGGTCTCTCACAGAAACAGGGGCAAGGAATCCAATCCGTGGGTGTGAAAGATGAAGGGCAAGGTCAGGAATGGCTTTCTAACAACAAGGACACCCGGACTATCTGAACAGTGACCGGGAGATAAAGAGAAGTGTGAGAGAGGACAGAGAGGTGGTGACCACCCAGACAGTAGGGGAAGGCTTTAGCAAAGGCATGCAGCTCAGAAACCACACAGAGTGTTCTGGGAGTTACAGCCCACAGGGTGAGGAAGTAAGAGGTGGAATCCTGTACTAAATAAATGGGATTTGATAATAGAGGATCTAGTTCACATTCTTAAGGAGCTTGGGCTTCATCCTCTAGACAGAGTGGCCACTGAAGAATTTAAACAGAATGATGAGGACACAGTGTATTTCAGAGGGAGATCTTTGGCTGCCTGGGAATCTGAATTTGAGATGACTGGGCTGGAATCAAGCTAGTTAGGCACTGTTGAATGTCTAAACTGGTGGTTTGGTAGAATGGAGAAGCAGCATAAGCTTTAACAATATATGTAGGGGGAAATCTAGTAATTTGTCACTGATTGTGGAGGTGAGGATTGTGGAGGTGAGGGGCATAAAGAGGTCAAAGACAACCCCTACATTTCTAGCATGACCAAGCAGACTGTCAATTGAAGCAAAGATACAAAATAACAGGTTTGGCGTAGGGGAAGGTGGATAAATCCAGGTATGAACATATTGAACTTGAGTGCCTATGGGATACCCACTGGTGAAGATGCAGAGGATGTGAGAGAACACATGGATTTTCTTGGATGGCACTGTAGGGGAAGCATCGTCCTCAGAGAAGAGGCTGATTGCAATTTAAAGGTGGAATGTTCTATAAAATACAGTGGGTGAGAGTGTATGTTTTCAATGAGAAGGATTTCTAGAGAGTCTGGTGGAAAGGGTTGCATTAGAAGGGGCGTTGACCGCAGGAGAATGAGGAGAGTGCACTTTCCTGGCCAATAAAGACACCCTAATTTGAGGAAGGTCACTATTCACTTCTAGAGCTTCAAATAAATTAGAAACATGGCTTTGATGAACTGAAATATGCTCTATCTACTCTTGGTTGTCTTTTTTTTCTAGTCATGAAGCCTTGTTCTCCATTTACTTCATTGTACATTTATGCTCTGGCCAAGCAGCTTGAAAAAATAAGTAGGAAAATGGCTGCACAGCAGTAAAAGCAAGACAGAACTGTAGTCCTCTTCCTCGAGTTGCCTAAGACAATGTGGTTGATAAATTCCGCTATCTTGGGACAGCTGCTTAGATTTTCTGGGCCTCAGTTGCTCTGTCTTTATACTTTGGCAACTTCAAGATGGAGAGAGCTCAGTGACAATTTCTTTAAATACTCTTAAGATCTAAGACCCTTCCAGAGGTGAGGGGTTCATGGGACAGCATTGTGGTTATCTATTGTTGTGTAAAAAACAATCCCAAGGTTCAGTGGCTTAAGACAGCCTTTTAAATTTTGTTTATGATTATGGAGGTCAGGAAGGCTTTGGCCAGACAGTCTGTACCTGATTGTCATGGCATTGGTTTTGGTAGCTGGACTTGGAGGGTCTACTTCCAAGATGGCTTCTTGACTTGCACATCTGATGCTTTAGAGGTCCTTGGAGTCTCTTGCTCCAGGCCCACTCATCCTCCGGGGCCCCGTGCGGCTGGAGCCTTGTCACAGGACAGCAGTCTCACAGTGGTCTCTTCTAATGTGGCAGCTGGTTTTTAAGAGGCAGAATGTTTCGGAAGCTGCCAGGCCAGTTAAAGGCCTCACGTGTAACTGGCAGGTTTCACGTCGGCCAGATTCTGTTGGTCAAGGCACTGTGGGTCCCCTTCTTGATGGCAAGGTCACATTGCACAAGAGCATGGGGGATGGGAGATACCGTTGCTGCCATCTTGTAAAGTATGCTCTGCCACAGCCAACAATTGCTTCCCATTAAATGGATGAAAATCTTGGTGTTTAGGGATAATATACATAAAGCACTTGGCATAACAGTGAGTGCATGATGTTGCATTGTTACTGATCTGGTAGAAACAGAGGACAGACAGAAATGATTAGCAAGTACCTCCTTTCCTCACCAAATTTCTTTGGGGAGAGGGGGTTTTACTTTAGAGTTAGAATAGATAAATAAGAGCATATTATGGAAGATTGAATACTGAATTAGGGATTCTCAAAATAGTCTGGTTGAAGTAGAAAAATTTAATATTTTTAAGACTGATTTTTTTCATGACTTTAAAATATTGTATCTAGGTTTTGTAGATATTGGTGGCTTCACTGAAAAATTGGCAATTCAGGGCAGCCCGGGTGGCTCAGTGGTTTAGCACTGCCTTCAGCCCAGGGCCTGATCCTGGAGACCCGGGATCGAGTCCCACGTCAGGCTCCCTGCATGGAGCCTGCTTCTGCCTCTGCCTCTCTCTCTCTCTCTCTCTCTCTCTGTCTCTCTGTCTCTCATGAATGAATAAATAAATAATCTTTAAGAAAATTGGCAATTCAGAAACATTTTCAGATAAAATATTTAATATGATAGTGCTACATACTCTTTCTCTTTGAGACATTATGTTTTATGGCACCATGGTGGCTGATTCCAGGGGATAATTGAGAATCATATCTCTTTTCTGGCATTATGAACAAAATTTGGATACTTGTATTCATTTGTATACAGTGTGGCTATTTTCACGTTAAAAACCTAATCTAAAGAAAGTATATGTGTTTCCTTTAAACTTTCTATGTCTCTGCTCAGCTTATCAAGAATTTTAGTTTTACAAGTTGCTTTAGAAAGATTCTCTCCTCTGTGAACTCATAAAAATAGTTTAAATTATTCCCAGTACTACAAAGACTGTGTGTTTTATGTGGGGCACACACTGTGGGAGATTCAGAAGGCTTCCCTCGCTCCCTGTCCAAAAGCAAATCTCATGTTTTGAGCTGCAGATCTTATTTTTAAAATTCCTATGTGTAAATTTCAATATTTGGGCTGATCGTGTATGTATATCTTTTGCGTTTCATTTCCTCAGTGTGCCCCAACAGTCTCCCTGGATTTGCAGCTTTACTTACTGTCGTTATAGTCACTCTGATTTTTTTTTCTGGAACTGTGGAAGAGTTCACAAGACATTGGTCCAAGGAAACGAAGGTACATATGAGGAAATGGTGGCTAAGTGACCAAATGATCTTAGCAGGAACATATGTACTTTGCCAGAGGGCTCCTTATAACCTTAATCTAAGCGAATTTTATTTCCAGTACCTTGCCCTCCCCTTCGACCAGTGTTTCACCTGTAATCTCAAAAGTAGGTGAACCATGGAAGTAAATATGCCAACTACAAAGGAACTCTTAGACGGCAAAGGCAAGCCTCTCTGGTCATGACCGCTGGCAATGGGAAGGAAAGGAACAGATATTTTTCTGCTTTGAGATGTCCCACTTCCCGTTTCCCCTCTGGGCCAGCTTGGCTGACTTGTTTCTGGGGGACACACATGGACCTCACATCCTGCTCTCTGTATGCACGAAATAAATGAACCGCGCCAAAGGTAATGTATTCATTTTCTACTTCTAAATAACCAGCGTGGCTTGTCTTAAATTTAATTTGGCTGTGGCAGTTACTACTGAGGCTGGCTTTGCTGTTACATGGTCTGACCACTTTCTCTAGGAAACTTAAACCAGGGTTCTTCTGTGTTTGACTCTGCATAGGCACAGCCCAAATGGGGATTTGGTTTTCTTTGGATGGTTTCACTTGATAAAAGCAGAGAGCCCGTGCTGATGGTTCAGTTTGTAAGCACCTAGCCTGTTGCAGTTGTATCCAGCAGATATGCTAGTTGGGATCAGCCTGAGGAGAAGCTGTCTGCCTCTTAGCTGGCTACCTGCCAGGAAGGTGGGACACCATGCAAGTACAATGGATGCATTTGTTTACACCATTGGTTTTTTTTTTAATTGCAGTAAAATATACATAAAATAAAGTTTC
Organism: Vulpes vulpes; assembly: GCF_048418805.1. Taxonomy (NCBI): domain Eukaryota; kingdom Metazoa; phylum Chordata; class Mammalia; order Carnivora; family Canidae; genus Vulpes; species Vulpes vulpes. Next base: position 121,284,087 of record NC_132791.1, on the reverse strand, counting down.
CTGTTAGTAATATTGATTACATTGACAATAACCTCTGTATAGGTCCAGAATATTTTATTACTCCCAAGAAAGCACCATGCCCATCATGCAGTCACCACCCCCTCCACATCGTCCCTCCACACAGCACCTCGCTGGAGTCTGTCCCCAGTGCCTACTCTGGATATTTCATAGAAGTGGAGTCACACAATATGTGAAGTTTTGTGTCTGGCTTCTTGCACTGATCATAGTGTTTTCAACATGAGCGATTTCTACTGGAAGCCTGCCATGTGCTAGGCACTGGCTCTCCAGTGGCAGACAAAACCAACAGGTTTGTGCCCTCAGAAATCTCATGCCGGGGTGGTGAAATCAGACCAAAAACCGAGTGAAGTAAATAAAATGGCTTAAAACCACACTAAGTGCCGAACAGAAAACAGAGTGCTGGGCCAGAGAATAATGAAGGAGGGAGGGAGGAAGTTCCTGCTTAGGAGAAAGATCAGAGGAGACCCCTTTCAGGAGACAACATCTCAGTGGAAAACAGAAAGTTTAGAAGGAACCAGGCCTATGAAGAGTGGGAGGAAGGGAAGTCCAGAGAGCAAGAATAGCAAGTGTAAAGGCTCAGAGGTGGGGAAGAAGCCTACAGCCTCTGAAAGCACGCCAGTGTGGCTGAAGCTGCAGGAGCCCTGAAGAGGCACATGGGGCTCTGAGTCTTACTGTGGAGGTAAAGGGATGCCAGTGAAGCATTTGATGCAGAGAAGGGCCGTGAGCTTACTAACCTGGTGCCATGTGGAGCGTGAGGGCAGGACTGGTCGGTTGGGCTGCTCCGGGTGTTTTTAAGGGGCAGACAACCCTCAGCTGAGGTTCATGGCCATGTTCTACTCCGTAACTGTGTGCTCCCTGTTGTTAACTCTGAGGCAACTCTCCAGATTCTCTGATTCAGATTCTGCTCTGTGCCTGTGGCCAGCTAGGCCCTGCAGTCACTGACAAGCCTTGTGCTCAGAAGTCTCCATCTTGAGCGTGAAGTCGGCACTTGACGTTCTCTGAACTTGACATCCTGAATACTCCTTGAATACCCACCGGCTGTCTCAAGGCCTTGCTCTGCCTCCTCTGGAGACCACTCAACATTACTAATCTCGATTGGTTATGCTGAGCTCTTGAGAAGCACTGCATCATTACAAGATGCCCTAGTTCACATGGCATCTGGTGGTTCTGCATGATTGACGTGACTTGGATGGTGGATTCACATGTTCTGCTCAGTTCCCTAGAACCCCTTACATCTTATTTACCATAAGCCTGCTTTGCTGGAACTTAAAGCGCTCACGTGATCTGTGCTAATAATAATAAGCAAGCATGATACTTGAATCCATTCTGACCCTGTAGAAAAAATGCAAATCAGATTGTTGAAATGAATAGTTAAGTGATCTGTGAGAGCACCAGCATTAACTTGAAACCAGTCCTCAGAAAACGTAACTCTGTATTACGTGTGACTAGTATCTCACTTGGTCTCATTTAGAAATTAATGTGGCTTCTTTGCCAGATACAGTCAGATGGCTTCTCCTAAGAGATGGAAGATATTTCTGATCATGTTATACTAGATTTATATGGACAGGTCTTCCAAGTATTGAGACAGTTCTGATCAACTGTAAGAGTTGAAATTATTTTCTATGGGAACCCTGACTATTAATGGCGTGGCTGGGGTTGGATGGTGGACATTCTGATGGAGTGGGAGAGATGTAGAGACTGCACCCCATGCATCATTGCTCTCTCTTCCTCACAATGACACCTGTTTTTAACCGATTCACATTCCGTGAAAGAGGCCATGATAGCATACTTTAGGAAATCCACGTCTTTGTGCCATCGGGCATCAGTAACATGACTAGTAACATTGTTGGCCTAAACTTTCAAAGAGTCTACTTGAAGTAAAAGAATCCATCTAAATTGATGCTTACTTTTAAGTCAGTTGGTAAAAATGAACACAACAACCAAACATAAACAAGTCTAAGCTAAAAATTATGCCATTAGATCTTTTGCTCTTAAAAATATTTTCCCGTAAACTAGAAACATGTCTACTGTTTATTAAATGCTTAAAGTGTACTAGATTCTGTTTTAAATATTTGCATACATTGTCATATTCAGTTCTCCAGTAGTCGTTTGTGTTTGGTATGACTGCTATCCCAGTTTGGTAGGAGACTTATCTCAACCCTATCTTTGGTAGGAGATTTGCTCTGAATTTCAAATCAGCAAATCTTACTGATAACTGTGTTAGGTGCCACAGGAAATTTAAAATGTAAATAATAGTTTTCTTCTGAGGCATTTTAAATAGAAAACTTAAAGGTATTCAAACTTAACAGAGAATTAAGAGAAATGTGATGTTTAATCTCTATAAAGATCGTTGAATATAGAAATGTTTGTGGATATGTATATATACAGGTTAGTAAACACAGAGACATTTCTTTGCTGTCATCCAAGACAGGTTAAAAGAAATGACTCTTAGCAACAAGCATAGTGCCCAGACCTTGGTTTCTAATACCATCCTGCAATGCAAGGAACCAGGACTCCTTAGAGTAATGGCTGACTCTAGGGCTGGGGCAGGAACTAGAAGATGAGGCTGGTGAAAGTAAGGAAGGGCTCAAAAAGAAAAAGAAAAAGAAAAAAAGAACCACCCTGATGGAGATGTGTCACAGGAAGACACATAGGAGACACTGCAGGAGCTCCCAGTAGCCAAAGCTAGAACAATTCAAGCAACAAAATAAATGAAGTAGTGTTGAATTGTAACCCCAAGTACAAAATAAATGTCCATGAGGCCATACTGGTGCAAGTAAGTGATTGAGTAAATTGACAGATGCAGGAGAAGAGACAAGTGTCACGTGAGGTATTCCAAATAAGTCACATAGATCCTCCACCCTGGAGGGGAGAGAGCATACTCCCTCTCTCCTTCAAGTGTGGCCTACACAGGATGACTTCCTCTCTAATGTGTGGAAAGGGAAAAGAAGCGTGATAGGGGAGCAGTCCTGATCTTTGGCCAGGCCTTGAGATGCCCAGTGAAAATGGCACCTTATATTTGGGGTCTTCCTCCCCCAAACCCACAACACAAGTCTAATCATGAGAAAAGCATCACTCCCCAGTAGAGGGAGTGTCCTCTAGGGTACTTAACCAGGCCTCTTCAAACTCTCAGCCATGAGGAGCCTAAGGAAACGGAACAGTAAGTGTAATGTGGGTCCTAGATGGAATTCCAGAACAGAACACTAGGTTAAAAACTAAGGGAATCTGAATAAAAGACAAACTTAAGTTAATGATAACATAGTAATTCATTAATTGTAACAAATGTACACTATACTAATATAAGATGTTAGTGGGAAAATTCATGCAGGTTGATGGAGTATATGGGAGCTCTACTATGTTCCCAATCTAAACCTGCTTTAAAATATAAAGCCTGTTGATAATGGTAATAAACAGAATACAAATAAGCATTTCCGTGTGATTCATGAGAGTAGGTTGTTTGGCTGGTTCTCGTGCCCTCCTTTTCATAAACACATCTCATTCATCCTTTGAGTGTAGGATGTAAGTGGGCATTCACTTGACTGGGAATGGTTAGACTAGGAATTTTGGTAAAAGGAAGTCATATAAAGATCTCTTTGAACCCATCCAACTTTAGAAGATGAACAGTTCAGTGGGGAAAAAAAATTCTGAAGGCAAGGTGTAATTCTCTGATTTAATTTTAATCTTGTAAAAGTCCACATAAAGTTATTGAGATTATTTAAATACAGAAATATATTCATTTTCTGTAATAGTTGTGATAATGGATCTTAGATTTGCTTTCTGTCCTTTCTGTTTTGCTGCACTAATTACATAAGGCTTTGCCCATCACATCGTATTAATTTATCTCCATTGCATCCATGTAGGACAGAGGCAAAGGCCAACTGTTTTGCTAAGGTCACCCAGGATCAAAACCAGACCGCAGGCATCTCTATTCCTATTTCTGTGCTTTGCCCACCATGAACTTATTGGCTGACTTTCAAATGACATACTCATTTCATCAGCTTTGCCATCCTGGTGCTAACCTTTGTTTTCCTTTAGGATTTTGGAAGGTCAGTCCTCATGTGAGAATGAGGAATGGGAGACCCTTGTGCTCCACTTTCCTTCCAGGAAGAATTAGACTCTCAGAGTAATGTACGTCTTGCACATGTTCTACGATAGTACTTCGTATAGTCTTCTGCTTTGCCTTCGTGTAGAGTGCTGCTTTCTCCCCTCCAGGCTGTGGGCTCCCTGTCTTTCCCTCTTCGTGTGGAGTTTGACACAGAGCAGGTGGTCAGTAAATGGAATTTGGATAAGTAATGGAGCACAGTACAGTGGAGTTGCTGAGTGAGTTGCTTGTAACAGGGGCAAATACTGGTTCTCCAGCCTTCTCACTGTTAGGTTTTCCAAAGAATCTGAGTAATGGGACGCACAGTGTCCTAAGAAGGAAGGAAGTGTGGCAGGACCATAAAAGAGCACAAGCAGGTATTTCTGTGACCTCAGAATTTGCAAACCATGGTACTGATCAAGCCACCTCTACCACCACTGTCCCTTTGGCAAATTGGCTTCTTGCATTGGCTTTGTGGTTTGTGGAATCAAATCGGAGGGCATTGGTGTCTAATTCTGTGAATGGAGAAACAGTTTTTGTTTGACTCATGACTATTGTCACTGTCATGTCACCTGGCATTTGAGATTGTGACACAAATGCCTCACTAACTCCATCACTTGTAACAAATACTGCAATTAGCCCCTTTCTCCTTTTGGCCTCAGTGAGTTCAAAATCCCTTTGGTTATCATCTAAAGCCAAATTGTATTCTACAAAACATGTGCCCCCTGATATGTTACAAATGGCTCCATTAAAAAAGGCTCCTGGAGTCAAATAAGCTTGGCGAATGTGTGTTAAATAAAGTTAAAAGGCTTGCTTTACTGAGAGACCTCTGAGAGCCCTTACATTATAATGTCAATGCAGACTGTAACCTCCAGGAAGGGCATTTCCTGCACCAAAACTTGCTTGGACGTGGGGTTATTAGTATGGCAGCCGTGGTGAGCAGTTCCAGCTTTAGAGCCCTAGTCATCTGGATTATGGAACTTTCGGCAAGTTCTATATTTAAGTTTTAACTTCCTTAAAGGTGGGTATACTACTAATGGAGGTTATTATGGAAATAATGGAAGTAATTATGGAAATTAAATGAAATAATTGTGTATAAAATACTTGGCGCTGCACCAGGCACATGGGTATCCTTATTAATAAATGGTTGCTACTGGTAGTATTATTAATATTTTAGAGAAATAGAGTTCCAGAGTTCTGCAAAATGCCCTTCTGGAAATGGTGATCTATAATCATATTCGTTCAGTTTTACAGATGAGGCTGGGAGAAAATTCCTGTGATTTACTCCATAGTATAATAGGTCTGCTATGTCATCATCTTCCATCCCTTGTATAAATTCCAGTTTTATAGAAGAAGACCACTCGCTTACTGTGAGTGACGTAAACATTCTACCAAAAGGGTCTTATTCTTATTCCTGGCCATTGTGACTATTTTAGGAACATTACAGCCAGAAGATCTGAGATTTTGATGATTTGGACCTAGAAGTAGTAGCTCAGCTATTCAGTTATGTTATTATGGGTATTGTATATTGTCTTGTACCCCTGAAACTCAAAAAGTCCTATGCAGTCCTGTCCTGTCAAGAGATCATAGTATATATATCTCAGCAATGGACAGAAAGGGGTATCGAGCTTCACTTGATGGTTATATTTCATTTATATGTGACTAATATTTGTACTACTTCAGCAGATGTCCTTGGCACATGGTACTTCATTTGTATTCATTAATTAATTCATTTATTGATTCTCAAATATTTAATAATTGCCTCGTATGTTATGGGTATGGGGAAGGAGGCAAGGATGAGTAATAAGTGGCCCTCATCTCTGAAGCCTTGGAGTCACCTTGTGGAGGCTGTCCTAAGCGTAAAGAATCAAAGTACCGGGGAAACAGGTAAAAATCTTCAAGGTAGAATAGAAATTTGACCTGCAGCTAATAGAGGAGAAGAGCTTTGGGACCTTAAAGTTGTTTGGTGTAATGCAGTGAGCAGCAGGGAAGGATAAGTTTGGAGCAGCAGGATGTGCACTTGGAAGTGTAGACAAGAGGAGACCATGATGAAACATCTGCCACAGCAAGGAGTTGAGGCTGTGCCATGATGATGATTAGATTTCTTTTCATCTGAAGAATAGAGAAGATCCCAGAAGGAACCAAAGTGGACACAGGAAGACCAAATAAAGGAGATGAGTCATTCAGGACTGGGCTGGGTGCTGGATGAGGTGCATTTCTGTTTTGGAAAAAGGGGCATGCATGAGTTTAACAAAATCCAAGGATCATTGTTCTGAGCAGATGAAGAGGGACTTACAAGGCAGTGGCCTAAGAGATGGGGATGTGAGAAGACCTGTAAGATTCTTCAGACACAGAATTGACAGAATGTGGTGACCATTTATGTTGACATGGGAAGGAGGGGGAGGGGACATCCAGAATGACTCTGACGTTTTTGACTTCGATGTTTGCAGGAGCATTGATGCTGTTGACTGAGACTGGGTTTGCGGTGGCCAGAGAGAAAAGTGGTGTGCCTTGTGGGGTCTCTGGGGTCTGGAGTGTCTCTGGGGTATTCAGGAGGGAAGTGCACGTATAGCCCTGGCATTCCCAAAGGCCAGAGTTGGAGATATGGATGCAGGATGCTTCAGTCTATTTGGGGAGGGGGAAGGCATACAAGAAGGGAAGGTGGCACAGGCGGGCCATGAGCGGCAATGAGAGGGTGGTAGGCAGAGTGGGCCTTTCACTAAGAGTGTCCTGGGTTAGATGTCACATTGTATGCTGTGTTTGATGGAACCCTAGGAAAGTCTGAATTTATGGGGAGAAGTGGACACCTAGAATAAGTAGGCAGGGAGGCTACCCAGCCAGCCTAGGAGTGTAGGGAGAAGCATGTTTGCAGTGCCTTCAGCATTAAATGGAGGATGAAGAAGCATCCCTTCTTGAAGGAGTGTGCCTGGAAGGAGAAAAGGCACAGGTAGTTGGAGGAGGGCCTGGAAGAGCAGAGAGACGTGAGCATTTTAGTGGACTGAGGGGAGCAGACAGGGAGTGATCAGGGAGGAGGAAACAGGATGGTGAATCGCAAGACCCCAGAGGGGGACAGAAGGATACCAAGGGTCCTAATGGGAGAAGGAAGCTTTAAATTAAGGGTACAGCTTTTTGTTCATAATCAGAGGAACTGTGGGAAGGATGAGGAATGCAAATAAACTTGGAGGTAATTGGGGAAAGGGCCTAAAAACTGGTAAAATCTGGGACATCTAGGTGGCTCAGTGGTTGAGGATCTGCCTTTTGCTCAGGTTGCAGTCCCAGGGTCCTGAGATCGAGTCCCACATTGGACTTCTCGCAGGGAGCCTGCTTCTCCCTCTGCCTCTCCTCCGGTCTCTCATGAATGAATAAATAAAATATTTAAAAAAAAAAAACCCGAACTGGTAAAATCTACCACTCAGTGCTCTCCATTTTTACCACAAAGGAAGAGATTAGGGCATTTGCTAAGAGAGGGGAGAGGAAGGAGAGGAGCCGGGTGCTTGTGGAGGTAATGAGAATTCAGATAAATGCGCAAGGTTGCTGATGGGATGCCTCCCTCAGGAGTATTTCCAGGGCATGCTGGAACTGGAAACGACACATCGATCCTTGGTCCAGTCTGCATTGTTCATGCTTCCCCTACAGCCAGTTGGCAAACCCTGAGGGACACCTGCAAATGCGTGGCTTTGACCTGCTCTGGGGATGTGCAGGCCACGTGGGGTCCAAGGAGGAGGGCATGAGGAATTAAGCTGGAAGGTGACTGAGGCCTTGGTTGGGGGATAGTGAAATTGAAGAGTCTGTCCGATTGAAAGAACAAGGATAGGCAGAGGGATGCCGTCTCAACAGGTGGCAGGAGTTGGGATGGCCAGACCAGGAAAAGAGAGGAAATAGTCACGAATTGTAGTTGGATTTCAGAGTGTATGAATTTAAGATAGCAGAGGTGAAATGGTGGTGTCCCAGTGGTAACAAGATTCAAGATGTAGCTGTAGGAATTTTTGTGTTTGTTGAATGAATAACATGATATACTTTGGGGCTCTTCATTTGAGCAGCCTTTATACTGTACTGAGAACCTGGATCTTTCTGTGGCTGGTCCTATTATAATACTCTGCTGGTGGTAGGCAAACTGCGGGACTCGGTTTTTATTTGTAACTCTTACTAATTTTTTAAAAAATGTAAAAAAAAATATTTTTTAATGTGAAATTTGCCGGGTTTTTGTTCATTTTCTTTTTTTCTTTTTTTTTTTGGGGGGGGTTTTTGTTCATTTTCATTGGTAGTTGGCAACTGTTGTTAAAATGATCACCAATAGCTGAGAATTAACTTCTTCCAAAAGTTTTCACTAGTAGCTTTGTTGGATTTGGTTGCTTTGACCAGTGGTTGCATTCATTCTCATTAAATGGATTAATAAAGACTAACATAGAAGACTTAAATTAGAGGTACTTCTTTTGGGAAAGGCAAATGGCATTGCCCTACTTAAAATTTAAAAATTAACCAAAATTTTTTAAAAAAATAAAATAACTAACCAATGAAGTATTAGTCTCAGATAAGTGCATTATCATGGAATTCAACAAGTGCTTATTTTTCATTGCCTGTCCCTTCATTTGTCAGTGTCAACATCTTGGACAGTGAAGACAGAACAACTAATAGAGATGTTGTAATGGTTCTTGGGAAGAGTGGAGTGTAAAAAAAAAAAAAAAAAAAAAAAGCCTAATCTGGACTCATTTTGCTGAGTTAGCATGTTTGATTAATCACACAGATTGCTCAGGCAGTGTAGGAGGAATCACATTTTGAGACCTCCTCATTTAGTGCACTTTTATTGTACTACATTAGATATAATTTATGACTTAATTTATAAGTGTGCTGACCCAGTCTGCATGCTTCAGACAGTTCCTAAGTGGGTTGTTGTGTTTCTGGAGTCACCTTTATTGTCTAGCCAAAGTAACTTTCTTCCACTGGTTTTAGACCAATAATCATGATTTCTAAGTGTTTTACATTGCTACTTGCCTTATTATTAGACTTATTTTTTTTCTAGCTGAGTGTAAATACATCTCTGCAGAAAGAAAGAGGGCTTTGCCTTTTTTTTAAAAAAACACAGCGCCCTTATACCAGGTCCAAGTGAAAAACATGCATCCACCAAATTCAAAAGGGTAAGAAAGAGAGTGTATAGAAAAGTTACTTCTAAAATTTAGCATAGAAAACATTTTTACTTCTCTCAAATCGCAGGAATGCCTCTGTCAAGATGTGTCTTTCTTTACACCTCTCTGGCATAGTCACTCCACCTTCTGGCACCCCGCGAGTATTTTTAGCATGGCATTAGACATCCTGGAAGGTGTTCTTCAATGTTTTAATCGTAAGGTTTTTTATGTTAATTTTGTTATTTTAAAAGTTTCGCAAACTTTTTTAATGTCCTGGGGCCATATGGAAGCATCTTATTCCAATTTAGTCTAATGAGAAAAGAGCCTTTTACAAAACATTTAAATATACATGGCACATTTCTAACTTCCCCACCCCCCGCATTGGATGTGGTGGTGGGAGTGTGCGTGTGTCAGAAGTGAGGAACACACCTGCCATTCGTTAATCTCCAGATCACTTCATTTGCAATACCTGTGGAAAGGAAGTTGCAGAAGGAAATCTAAAACACTCACCTGTAATTTGAATTTTGAAAATGTTTTTATAAGGTACCTACATCTGACATTTATGAATCTTTAAGTGGCATTGCCTAGCTGTTTTCTGAGTGGGTGCTGATTTCTGCTGTTGAGTAAATAGTAGGTGTTGGAGAAGCATTTGTGATGGGATTTGGAAGGAGAAACACGCCAGAACAGAAGTAATAGTAGTATTTTACAAGAGAGCACCTTGACTCAGGTAAGTTAGTTTAAAAATCCTTTTTGATGATGTTTCTGGGTCCTTTTCTGCTTCTTTCTTTTCTTTTGAGCTTAGAGGTATATAGTCCTTATTTTTCCTGCATACTGAGAGCAAGACATGAAACACTTGAAGAAATCATAAATTTGGGGCCATTAAGGTTGCCCTTGGCAGGTGTGATACCGGACAAGCACTGAGCAACTCTAGGACACATGACTTGTATACACTGTGATGTGACTGGTACCCCTGGATTTGTATAGCATGGTGGATGTGGGTGTGGTATGGAAGCATGCCTGGGGAAACCATTGTTTCTCCAGGTTGCCCTCCATAGTGGCATTGACCTAAAGTAACTTGCGTCGTCTGTGAATTTTGGCAAAAAAAAAAAAAAATCTTGGGTCTCACTGGGAAAAGGAAAATAGTCTAGGACAACCCAGTCCAGTCAAACGAGGGAAACATTCTCTACCTGTGCTGTCCAATATGGTGGCTACTTGTCATGCATGGTTGCTGAGCACTTGATATAGGGGTAGAGTGACTCTGGGAAACTGCATTTTTTATTTAACTTAATTAGTTCACAATGAAATAAAATAGCCAGTGTGGCTAATGGCTCCTGTACTTGATCGCATGCAACTGAGAAGAGAGCAGCCTCCTGAATTTCTGACTCCCTCTGTGCTCTGTTCCCACCCCATCTGTGACTGTCAACCCTCATGCTTGGGCTGTCCTCTCACACATTTCTAGGGGTGTTAACAGTCGGCAGGAGGAAACTTGCCTTTTTCCCTGCTGGACATTTGGCTCCATCGTTTGGCTCCCTCCTGTAGAGTCCATTCCTTAGCTGTCTTCAGAACTCACTAGTGATTTCCTTGGTTGAGGGCAGAAGGTGAGGTTGAGGCGAGTGGTTCCTGAGTAACTAATGAGGGGTCTTTAGGGTAAAGCTCTTGGCTTGTCTTGGCTCCCTCTGCAAGTAACAGGCTGAATAGGGCCAAATTGGGAGAACTTTATGAGGTCCTAGATGGGTCTTGGTCAACGTGGATGAAAAGAAATGTCGTAGGGTACTGATAAGAAAAACTTTATCTGGCATCCATACTTTTCACTGTTTTCTTTGTGTCCATCCACTCTGACTCTTCCTCAAGTAAAAAAAGAAGCTAATATGAAGAAAAAAAAAGAAAAAAGATCTAACATACTAAAGGGAGAAGAAATCATAATTCTTCTTTAAGAAACTGATGAATTATTTCATTACCTTTTGCTTCATCAAGTTCAGGCTACTTTATATATATATTTGTACCTAGACTCTCGATTATGTACCAAAGGAAACTTGAACGTTGGCGTTGATTTACCTTTGAGCAGAAAAGAATAGAAAAAGGTTTCTATTTTGATACAAAAATATGATTCATTCTGACTGAATATGACCACTTAAGTATCTGACCTCAAAATGTTTTAACATTTAATTATTATGCATGTTTCAACATAGGAGCCTGACTCACGAATAAATAACTCTGACTTATTCATTCAAGGAATGCATTGAGCAGCTCTTGTGCCAGGTACTAGGGACCCCAGGATGTATCAGACATGGTCCCTTCTTTCTAGGAGCCTATAGTTTGGCGGAGGAGGCAAACTTACAAGGCAGTGGTGACAAACCAGCATGATTGGCACCATAATAAAGGATTGACGATATGGTTGTGATGTTAGAGGGAGAAATTGCTGGTTTTTCTAGGACTCAGCCAGCAAAACTTTCATCTGGGAGATGACGTTTGATTTTGATGCAGAGACACTAGGTGAGCAAAGAAGGGAGGCAAAGCAGTCCAAAAGATTTTTCTCTAACTCGGTCTTAGGCAAACACTTTGCTTCTCCTAGGCACACTGTAAGTGGTGTTCAACTTAACTATATGCACTTACTCTGTGGGTGTGATACACCTGCTCCTGGAGCCCCCCCTCGCCACAATGTCTGCCTGCTGTATTCACGTGAGCTGGTTTTTTTCTCGTGTTTCTCGCACATTGCCATGGTGTCAAATGCTGTGCCAGGCTTTGTGCAAAACTCACTTGTTGAATACACCTTTTGTTTATCCTCCCCAACATCTACGTATGTCCTGCCTAGCATGGGGCTTTGCATGTAGGATATGCTCAGGAAGTACTTCTTTTTTTTTTTAAGATTTTATTTATTCATGAGAGCCAGAGAGAGAGAGAGACAGAGACAGAGACAGAGACACAGGCAGAAGGAGAAGCAGGCTCCATGCAGGGAGCCCGACGTGGGACTCGATCCCAGGTCTCTAGCGTCATGCCCTGGGTGGAAGGCAGGCGCTAAGCCGCTGAGCCACCCAGGGATCCCCCTCAGGAAGTACTTCTTGAACGAATAGACACAAATGCTTATTTTAGAAGCCACTTCTAGAAGCCAAAAATCTGAAATCAAGATGCTAGCAGGGGACTTGGGTCCCTCTGAAAACTCTAAGGGAGAGTCCTTCCTTGCCTCTTCCAGTTCCTGGTGGCTCCAGGTGTTCTCTGGCTTGGTGTCCACTAACTCGTATCTCAGCTTGTCCTCTCCTTATTATAGGGACACTTGTCATGAAATTTGGGGCCTACCCTAAGTTCAGTATGATCTCATCTCAGGATGCTTAACTTCATCTACCAAGACCCTTATCGCAGATAAGGCCTTATTCACAGGCTTTGGGGCTTAGCACATGCACATATATTGTGGGGAGTCACTTTGGCATCCGCCATATGGTTCTTTCCAGGCTCCAAGACTGAGTAGGGCATCACAATTATAGAAAGCCTTGGTCAGATAACTATTTTCATGTCAAGGTCAGGATGGGAGAGGAGGAAAGTAGTGGTGAGAGATTTGAAAAGATGTCTCATTGTATTTCATTCCTTCTTATGCATCTCATTTTGAGGGAGGGTCTTTTGAAGGAGCCTTTCATGGAGTCATGTTGGCCACTCAGTGTGGTCTTCCTACAGCCATCTTGACCCATATGGCCATGCTGTAGACCACAGTAGCTCTCTCTTGCCCACAGCCGACAAGCTCGGCTAGAGACCTGTCCCAAAGGTAACCAACTTATAGAGCTATCCAGTTTGGGCGAGTTGAGGTATCTACTTGTATTTCTCTCATAGCAGTATGAGTGTTGAAACCCAAGAGACTGAGTTAGTTCACAGGGTGCTCTGCAACTGGAAGATCCGGAGGAGTTCTGACCGGCTGAGCCGGCCCCTGTGTCACATACCAGCTGGGGCAGGCAGAGCTGACCCAGCAACATGGGGAGAAAAGTAGACAGGCCGCGAGAAAGCCTGGCCCTGTGGCCTCGCAGAAAGACCAGTCTCTGATCCCAGCACCTTCCAGTTTGCAGGGGGCTGTGATTGATGCTTCTTCTTCTTGAACGTCCATGAGAAATATACCTAATAGCATTGACATGTTCAAGACCATACACTTCCATGTAGGGATGGCTCCTCATCTCAGAGCTGTGGGGGCTGGGGCAACCAAGGGGGGCTAAGTGACTTGCCTGAAGTCCATCAGCTGGCAAGTGGCCACACTAGCTTTTCACTATGCCACCATCTCTCTCTTTTGGTGCCTGTGATTCCATCCTGGTTCCTCCTTTTTATTCTTCCGGAGGGAACAGAGTATGTCTGTTTCTTGCGTCCCAGAGACAGATGCCCAGTTGATTAGCGAAATACATAATAAATTTTAATTTCTCTGCCAAGCTTCTTGATTTATTCTTTCTCTAATTAATGGGAAAACTAAGGGAATCTGTGATAAACCATGGACCTGCATGGTTTTCATGGTGTTTTCAGAATGTGTTTATCTGTTTCAGTGTTTAATTTTTAAAAAATGAAACAGACTTGTGTTCAATGAATGTCAGACCATGACACACTCTAGCACCTTCAGCTGAATCAGGCAGTCTGGCGGTCTGTTTCACAGAGGCTAAGACCACTGGCTTGATGATTTCTCCAGAAATTTTCCTTCACTGGGAAGATGTGGTTGCTTTATTATGACTATTACTATTTGAGGATCAATCTGTTCGAGGAATGAGCTCCTGCTTCAGCTTACTTTTTCCTTTTGAAGGAATGGCTTTCATTCTTTAGGGAGACTTTGCACACAAGGTATAAAGGCATAAAGTCCCACTAATAATCGCAGTATATTATAATTTAGGTACCATGTCTTCAAGGATAATACTAGAGATTCAGATTCTGAAATTCTACAGAGAACAGGCTCAGATATCTGATTGTGTTTCTGAAAAAGAGAAGAGATTGGGGTTGCGTAGGGCGTGTGGGTCTGTAGACTGTCATTGTTTCCTATCATCCATGTATGTAATAATGAAAAGAGAGGCTGGCAGAAGCTGATACGCCCTATTGAGTTGGTAATATATGGTGTGATTTTCAAGTGCCCACTACAGAAATGTGCTTTACCTGATAATTTGAAAGAGGTCTCTCAGGTAAGGATGAATGTTTCCCCAAAGCCTGAAATGTCCTTAAAGAAATACTGCTTTGTGATGAAAATTTAGGTTTGCAAAGTAAAAATATGTCTTCCATCTAAGTCATATACAGGTTGTCAAATCAGACACATAAAACCTTGCAAATGAAATGCTTTGAAAGACTTCTCTCTCTCTCTCTCTCTCTCTCTTTTTAACTTAGAGGGGAGAAAAGAAAAAGACCTGTCAGTCAATTTTGATGGGGGTAGTATTCATATGCAGCACCGCTTTTGTATATAAGAGCAAGCATCTGTCCAATTGAGCATCTAATTGGTAATCATGGATTATTAAGTTAATTGTTTGAATGGAGGCTATAACTGATATAATTTCTAAAGCTCCAGATCTATAACAGTATTTTTATAGTGACAAGGGGGAAAGAGACATGGCTGTGCTGTAAATTGCCAAAACATTGGATCGTATAGATGGAATCATAAATGGAGTTGTATTAGTGCTGGCTTGGAGGGTCCCTAAGTGCCGAGTCATTGTGTATTTAGTTGCCAAGGTAAATGTAAGTCATTAAGGGAACAGAGTGGAGTGGCTTCTGCTGTGCTATTTTCCACTGTGTTTTGCATATTGCTCGGATCCAGAACATGATTGGCATTTGAGTGAATATAAGCAGCGTACATGGGCTTTTAAAAAGAAAAAAAACCCCAGTAATAATATGCAATAATAATTTTGTATGTTTAGCCTTTACAGTTTTTAAATATGCTATTTCATGTGTCACATATGCCATTTCATTTAATGATACCAACACTCAAAGGTACTGATTTCACCTCCAGAGGCCAATCGGGTTGGGGGGTATCTTGGGAAAGATTGGGGGTGCCTATAAAAGGAGAGACTGTCACTTTGTTCCCTAGTTAGATGACTGCTCTTAGCCAGTGTTTACCATCCTGTCTCTACTGCTGCCAGAGCAGGGGAAAGATGATGTGTGGAGAGATGGCAGGGGTGGGAGGAGGGGTGTCTGTCGGGAAGGAGGTCTGAGACAGCCTCCCAGCCTTCTTCATGAGGCCTCAGTTCCGAGGAAATATGGAGGGTGGATCCCACCTGTGCTTGCAGGTCCAGGAGTTGGGTGTGAACCATAGATGATGGCAGCTATAGTCTCCTGGGTGTCTACAGCATAGTGGGCAAAGAGGCGTGCCCTTCCAAGATTACTGTTTGCTTTCTCTGGTTAGGGGTCGGCCAGAAGATGTATCCCATCTCACGAGGCATCAGAGACTTTTTTAAAAAAGACTTTATTGATTTATTTGAGTGAGAGAGCAGGGGGAGGGGCCGAGAGAGAAGGAGACTCCCTGCTGAACAGAGGCCCACACGGGGCTCCATCCCAGGACCCTGAGGTCATGACTTGAGCTGAAGGCAGATGCTTAACCCACTGAGCCACCCAGGTGCCCCGGACTTTTTATTTTATTTTTACAAAAGAAAATCTCATCCAAGGATTTTTTTGGTGGTGGCGTTCCATTTTGTTTTTAATGGACTAAAAACAATAAACTCCCATAGAGGCTTTACTCTGCCTACTGCAGTGATACTGAATCTGTATATAATTCGTATGTCATGTCTATGTATATATACTCTGTAAGCACATGAACTGAAATCTACTGTATTAACATTGTCTTTTAATTTGTATGTTTAATATCCTATTTAGATGATAAGCACATCAAAAACCGTAATTGCTTTTCCTTTTTTCTATTATTCTCTTACTTGGTTCAGCCTTGGACTGTAGGCTTGATAAGTTTTATTAAAAGACCAGTTGGTACTTTACCTTAACAAAGGCCAGTCATAATGGAGAATTAAGAAGGCATTGTTGGAAGAGAAGACAGACTAAGATCTATACACATTGCTCCCATATACTCTTAAGACTACTTAATATTTAAATTGGTAAAGCCCTGGTTATACATTTTTTTATATGCCCACAGACTTGAATGTGTATCTCCTGAGATGCTGATTGGATTTTGAGAAAACATTTTGAACAATAATTTAATATAAAGCCATGGTAGTCTTATTGTAAAACCACAGGGCTTAGTGGAAATTTTTGTTGTGTCACCATAGATACCAAAATCTAATTTGATTACTCTTGTGAATAGTTGCTAACTATAATCTGATATTGACTGTTACTTTTCATCAGCTGGAAGTAGTCTGCTAATTGAGCTGGAGCCAAGCCAAAGAAATCTTTCAAAGGAGTAGTTTTATATACAGCAGTGTTAATAAGCAATTCAATGAAACCTTTTATAAAAGCAACAAAGGCAAGAAGGGTCTGGACACGGTGAGCATGCCTGACACATCATACAAATGAACAAGAGACAATACTGGATCATGTCGGTCAGTCAAACCTAGTTTGGCAAGGTCAAATAAGAATAGCTTAATGTATTCAGCAACGATGAGTATCCTTATTTGCTTAACAACTCTGTCAGAAGCAACCCTCTACCTCCCTGGAGTTCAATAAATGAGCAAGGTGCCTCTTGTGCTATCAGTTGATGCACATCTATAGTCATGCGAGGAGGACATTTTTGGCTGCTGGATTTTTCAGTCACAATTAAAGTTACATCAGATATCTTTACTCAGAAGAGAGGTTTTTCAAAGAGACAATGATATCTGCCTGTCATCACCTAGGCGCTATGTAGATAGATGGATGATCCCCAAACAGAGTGAGCATATTTTTTTCTTGAGGAAATTGAACTAATAGATCAAATTGTTAGGCCAATGATTTGTACCAGTTTAGCTTAACCAGCCTTTCCTACTGGCAGTACTACAAATGTACTTATATTCCATCCTCTCCCCTATTTTATTGATGAAGACACGGAATTACAGAGAATTTCACAACTAGCCAAGGTGCACACAGTTGGTATCAAGGCTGTGCTGATTGACAGTCTTGGGCTTTGGTCTTTCCAGTTTCAGGGAGAGAATGGGAGGTGAGTATGCTACTACTCGCAGGAAAAAAGTTTACCAAATGTTGATTTATTGGCCTATGGTGATCAATATACCATAGTCCCAGAAGAATTTGCACTGGGTAGATAAATCATCATTTACTTGTCTGCCTTGCTGCACATGGTGGAGATGCTCTATGGAGAGCATTTGACCCATAAATAGTAGCTATTATCACTTGCGATGCTTTTCTTTGTATTTGACATGATCCTGCCTAGTTCTGTATTTCTCACACTTGCTGTGCTCATGAGTACCCCAGGAATCTTGTTAAGATGCAGATTCTGCAAGTCAGAAATGGGTCGTGAGGTTCTACATTTCTAAGATGCTTTCAGGCAGTGTGGCCCCAGTGGACTGAGTTCCAGGGCCCTAGTCTGTATTCATTCCTTGAGATCAGCAAGGGGTTTCCTATGAGATGGGGTGTAGTGTATAAATTGGGGATACAGCAAAGTTACCAGCCCAGAGGAACTCACATAGCTATCCTCAATCTCCGTGAAAGGATGCAAAGCCAGCTGAACCAACCTGGAATCAGGCATTTTAGTAGAGATGGGGAGAAGTGGGAGAGGGAATAGAAATGCAAAGAAATGCTCCAAGGCAAGGAAACACATCTCTGCAGGAGAGATGAATGTAATTGGAAACAGTTGCTCTTAAGTGTGAGAAGATCATTATAAAAAAGATCTTGATGGGAAAACCCAGAAGACAAAGTGTCTGAGTCCTCATGGCTTCCTCCATCATTAGAATGAGTCAGGCCAGGGTGCCAGGGAGCATGATTGAATGAGGCACCCACCTTAGATTCACACCACCCCGAAGTGAGTGCCTCCTTAAATTCAGGGCCCTTAAGACGCTTGCCTCCTTAAATTCAGGGCCCTTAAGACGCTTGGCTCTCCTCACACTAGAGCTGTGTTCTGTATATAGATGGTACCTAGAGTAGTCAGGTTGAAAGGGACCTTACTAATCACCAGCCTCTTGTTTTACAAATGTAGAAACTGGGTCCCAGGTTACGTGATTTGTTCATTATAATTAAGAGTGTAACAGCATTTTACAAATTCTGAAATGTTTCCCTCCACATTTTAATACCTACCTGTGATATCAGGATCGGCTTATAATTGGTGGCTTTTGACCACTGGGTCATAGTTTGATTGAGAGTTTTTTTTTTTTTATTAGTGGTACAGATAATGATAATGATGCATCTTACAATCGACGGTTTCTTATGTGCCATGAAATGAAGTAATAGAGAAGCGGCCTTCTGCCTCCCGATCCGCAGTGCTCTTCTGCTAAGCACCCTGTGTTGCAGGTGTCCTGACATTGAGGTGGTTCGCCCATCCTGATGCCCACACAGTTACCTCAATGCGCGTAGAAGCAGCTTAGCCAGGTCGTTAAGGGCTTGGGCTCTAGAACCAGACTTACTCTACCATGTGCCACGTACAAGTCCTGTCCATTCAACCTACTGCTCTAACACGAGGACAACAAAAGTGCTAACAGCTGGAGAGCATCCTTGCGAGAGTGAAGAGAATTCATCCATTCAAACCAGTTGGAGAGTTGCGTGCATCGTGGGCGCTCAGTAAGCGTGCTGTTGTTTTTGATGGGTCTGTTGTTTTCAGTGGGTCTCGCCCACTGAGTCACCCTGGAACCCCAGCAGTGTCTACACAGGTGTTCCTCCAGGCACACCGTGTGAACTTCCCTGTAGTGAGAGTTGCGAAACCACAGTCAGGATGCTGGGTATCGGGGTGATTCACTGCCCAGGCTCGGGGCCAAGGGAACCTTCAGCATTTCCATCCATAAAGGCTATTAAAAGTGTACCTTGACAGAGATTTGCGTTGACGGATACGGATGTTGGCCTGTCTGCAGAGCCGTAGTGGGTGAAATCCGGGCCAGTTCTGTGATTTCCTGTTAGGTGAGACCTGTTACCCTGTTGGTGCTAACCCTGCAAAGCCAGGGGCTGGCTACAGGGCGGAGTCCGTTACGAGATCAGGTGAGGCAGGTTATGGGGTGCCGTCCTTCCCGTGCGGCCCGCTCTGCAATTACCTTCGTATTTGTTTTGTCCTGTGACTGCCCAGTACGGTCGTCGGGGACGGAAAGCTGTGGGCAGCAGTATGGGTCTTCACGCTTATCCGTAAGATGGATGCACCCCGATGGGGCTCCTGTTCACTGGGTCTCCATGAATTAGGAACCTGGCCTTTCAGAACCTCGTCTCTCCTTCACCCAGCAGGAAACCCTTTCTCCCACCAAACTCCCGGAGCACCTTGTAGCCGTCCTGTAACATTTATTACAGGCTGCGTTACATTGGTTTACGTGTTTACTTGCTTTGTCTCTGGCTTGGGTGTGAGGGCCCTCAGGGAAGGGCGCTTGGCTTTCTCTGGTTTGTCATCCTGCAGCGCCCGGATTTAACGCTTTATTGTTCTTAGGAGGAATTTATTGAGGGGATACTTTTTGGGCTTTCTGACTAGAGCCGGTGTAGATGGATTTCAGCCAGCTCACATACACCATGTAGATGGACACAGCTCACCTCTGGTTCTGGCAGGCTCCCTGGTTGCCTGCCTTCTAGAAGCTGGGGACACTCTTCTCTCACAGTTCAGTAAATGATATCTAACTTCTGTGAGCTGCATTACGCAGCAGTAACAGGAATGATGCTATGCCTTGAAAAACGATAATAGAGGAGTTCAGACAGATCTATTTCTAATACCAGGTTGCATATAACAGACCTCATATTGCACCGACACCCATTTCTGTGAGAAAATCTGTTCCATCAGTAGTGGGGTTACAGGAGCCCTGAGGGGCCCTTGGCCCTGCCAGTCCAACAGATCACATGACCTGAATCCTCATTTTTCAGAATTGACAAAGTAGGGAGCACTTTTGGTGAACATTTTGTGATGAACACTCTAAAAGTCACCTCTGCCTTCCTGCTCATCTTCAGGTAACGTTTACCAAGTGTATGACTCACCAGCCCTCTTAAATACACATTCCACCGATCAGCTGGCATGTGCTGGGAAGGGGGAGAGCCATCAGACACTTAAGACTGAACAGCTCTTTCTTTTTGAAAAAAATCAAAGTTCAGGTTCTCAAGAATGTATCTTCCACATTCTTATTAACATCGTTAAGGAAGATAGTGCTAATGGTTCACACATCACCAAGACACTTTCCTTTTCTTATTTATCTCTTTCCTGTCAGAAAGTGTGAGGTACACGTGCCCGTTCAGAAGGATACTCGGGGTGCAACGGTACACAAGGTGCAAGGGAACACTTTCCAACTTGGAAGGTTGTGAAGAGGTTGCACAGAGTAGCAGATTGAGGAGGCCAGTTTTCCAGCTTCCAGTAGAATCTTTAGTAGATAACTTAAACCCATAAATTTTGAAGTGTTACATTTTTAGAATATCAATCATAACCCCAATATGATGGAAGAAAGATAAGATTTTTGGGTTAGAATATCTGGATAGCTTCCCTTTAATTTCCAAAGGTAACTTATAGGTTGACTATACTTAAGTCAGCTTTGTAGCAAATGCAGGGTGTGTAAATAATTAAAACCAAAACTTTGCAGATTAGCCCAAGCCCAGGGACATAGGTTTTTGACTAGGATCGTGGAAAATATCTATTTTTCTAGGAATCCAACAAATACAAATTTTAACCAGAAAAGAAAGCACATAATTGTATACCAGTCATTCTTTCTTGAGACAGTTATTTCTAAACAGATTCACTAAGTGCGTCACTGGTAGTGCATACAAGAAGCTGAGAGACTCTTTTTTTTTTGAGGTTAGAGGATTTCTTTTTTTTTTTTTTTTTTTTTTTGGCAATCCTTTGCAACTGGAGCTGGGCAGGTCCTGGGTGCATCTCCTGCTTCCTGGTCTGTCTCTTTTTATGTCACTAAGTCTGTAGTGTTCGTGTTCTGAGCTAGCGTTGGGAAGACCAAGAGTCTGGAGAGCCTCTTGTGCAATCACATATGACTCGGCTGACTTTAATTTTTGCTTGTTTTCAGTTTAAAGTGGACTTTTACATCTATAACTCTCTGCTCTGATTCAGAGTTGTTATGGATCTTAGCAGTTCTGTGACTCAGTCCCATTTTGTCTGACCCTTTCTGTACCTTTTTCTGTAGGTGGCACACCTTAGTAACCCCAGAAACTTGCCTGCAGCAAGGCAGCTAAGTTAAGGGTACTGACTCCCTGTTTGCAAGAGCTGTTGAACTTGACCACCGGGATGGGGTGAGCATGAGGCATGAACAGCTCTCAGTTTGTTCTTCTTGATCACTTACAGGGCTTTCTGGCATAGTTTGATTTATTGTCATGGAAAATGGATTTGTACACAAATGTGTGTGCATGGCTCTTTGAGCAGAAAGGGGATTTACTTCTCTCGGTCTCTGCATCCCCCACAACCCCAAAGTGGGCATTGTGGAGGTCAAAGGACATGGCCTCTTCTTAGCTGCTGACATAGCAGGTGTGTCCTCACCATGACTCTAGCCAGCAGGGGAGTACTTGGTCCAGTCTTGGTCCAGTCTGCTTCTCCCGTGCCACAGCAATCACCTTCTATACCATTGGAAAACTTACCTTTAACCACTTTAATTTTAGCAAATTTTAGTGGTTCTGGAGGAGCTCTATGCACTGAAGAATCAGAGTTTAGTGTTAGTCTTGGGTTGGTGTATTTGAAGTTGCTTCATCAGAAGTGAACACAGAGAGGGAGAAGCAGCACAGGCTTTAAGGACAAACAGTAAGTCCTGTCCTGAACTCCAAAGCATAGGAAAAGGAGCAGATCTCAAGGGAACGATAGTCAGCCTCAGTGGTAAGTGGGTGAGGAGATAGGAGCTAAAAGGACAGAGAGAGTGAACCCATCAGATTTTATCATCTTTCGGGGAGCTGGTGGATGTTGTGAACTTGTCTTGCTTAGGACTAAGGCGGCTGTAATTGGGGCCAGTGCATATTAAACCTGTATGACTAACAAATCAGTTGCCAAATCAGAATGTGTCATATCTATGTATTTCATCAAAACCATACATTTGGCTTAAAAATTCATCAGGTTTTGGATTCTTTCCTTGAAAATTTAAAAAATAGAGTTGACTTAGTTTTTTTTTTAATTCAGTGCATAAGCTATTAACTAGGTTTAAGTTTACTATATGAGCAAGCTTGGTTCAAGACAGTGCTATGCAGCGATCCATCCCTCTCTCTTCTCCTCCCCTGCCTCCTCTGCCTCCCTCCCCCCCCCCCCCCATTGTGGAGTGGCATATGAATCAGTGGGCTGAAGAACGGGCCTGTTGGCAGAGTTGGAAAAGTGAAAGTAACTGTATTGGGGAGAAAAAGACATAATATTTCACAAAAAAGCAATAGGAGCAGCATTTCCGAAAGGAGGGGATGAAGAGACCTAACAGTGATAATCATAATATGAAAAAGATGCATTTTCCAAAGGAAGATGATAACGCTTGCTGTTTTGAGTAATTGAAGAAAGCAAGAAGCCTAGCCAAGGATTCTGGTTAGGATTTCCTTCTCAAAGCAACTTACACGGTTCTTGTCTATAAGATTTTTTTATTGTACAGGAAAAAAATGGATTTTTCAGTACATGCAACATAATATTATGCAGATTGATGAAAAAGAACATCTTCAGAATGTATGTGGGGGTTCTTGAGTGAGTCTTGAATAATTGGAGTTTATCTAGCGGCCTGTAAGTTGTGTTATTTCCAATTGTTTGTTTCATAATCTGAACAAGTAGTTATGATGAATTAATTTTTAGCTGTTCTCTCTAAGCTCATTTATATTACATTATGCTATGGACTATTACTTGATAAATTCAAAGACCCTGACAGGAAAAAACATTGTTGGTTGCGTGTTTTAGTTATAACATTTGAGATGGCTTTGCCTTGCATGGATTATTACTTAGAGTATTACTGACCCATATTAATGGGATCAAGACTAATACATCTTCTGTAAAGGAGAAGTTTTGCATCACTGAACAATAAAGCAAGACAGCACAGTTTGTGGAAAAGAAGATTTAGAACCACAAAGCACATTATTTCACTTTCTGCAACGTAATTTGTAGTGAAATGCGATGAATGAACTCTTGAACTTGTAGGGAATATGTGAAGCACGAAGGCCAAGAAGGCAGTGGATGGAGGATAATTGTCCAGCTGTTCTCCCCCCTTTCTTTGTGACACCAGCGCAGTGCTCTTTTGCTAGTGTGGGTCATACAGCTAGCCTGCTGGGACGATACTGGGGAAAGTCAAGCCTGCATGTCTTACTTGGGAGTTAAATCCACAAAGCCTGAAACTCTTTAGGGTCCACATAGTAGAGGAACTGGGGAAAAGGGAGTGATAAAATTGTTCTGGATTAAAATGGGAAGAAGTAATGAGAACTTGCATAGAAACTTAAATTATACCCAAAACATGACTCCCCAGAAGTTAGCTCTTCTAGGCATAGTTTGTGTGATGTTCCGTTTTGACTGTGATTCATTCATTTGCTCTGCAAATGCTCCCTGAACATTTTCTGTGAGTCAGGTACTGTTCTAGGCACTTGGGATTCATCAGCAAAAGGAACAGCAGAGATCCCTTCTCTTGAGCTCACATTCTAGTGGGGTTTGAAGTGGACGGTAGCCAGTAAACATAAGAAACAAAATTACACAGCACGGTAGACAGTGCTCATGGCTGTGGAGAGAGAGAGAGCATAGAGCAGATCAGAATGATTCGGAGTGTGTGGTGGCAAGGGGCGGGGGGCAGCATTGGGTCGTTGTCACAAGTTTGATGTCCTAGAAGATCCAATCCATCTCTGGAACTGCCTCCCCCTTAGCCCCCCAGCAATACACACCATGTAGAATAAGTCTGTTTTAACATAGAAGCTAACTGCTCCTCAGCAAAATTAAGCAGTTGGCACAGATCAAACTGGTGAGATGGACCTGTTCCTCCTCAAACATTTGCGTCACACCCCATGGTCTCACAGCTCAGGGGCCTCCCTGGTCCCATTTCGATTGCCTTCTGTCGGGTAGATCTTTGGCCCAAACCGTTGACTTCAGGATGGGGTAATGACGGTGCTTTATTGGACTCATGCTTTTTTGTAGGCCACTTAGGGCTCCCATGCCAGAGCATAGTTCATTGCTGTAGTTATATTCTCAGGAAGAGCATCTCATAATAACTGGAAATTAGACATGCCTGAGAGGGTAAGGAGGCTGAAATGCAAGTGTTACAGGGGAAGGAAGTAGGTTAGAAGGCATAGCTGTATTAGAGGTGATGGAGATAATCACTTAGCAAGAAGATCATATCTGAACCTGATAGGACTGTAAATAATGTAATATGAAAATTAGAGCTGTGGTTCTTTCCAATGCATGGCAAAATCTCATTCAATCCACCAGCCCCAGGAAGTGGGCTTATATTCCCCACTTACAGGAAAGTAAACTAAGATTTTATTTTAAATTTGTATTTATTTATGATAGTCACACACAGAGAGAGAGAGAGAGAGAGAGAGGGGCAGAGGCACAGGCAGAGGGAGAAGCAGGCTCCATGCACCGGGAGCCTGACGTGGGATTCGATGCCGGGTCTCCAGGATCGCGCCCTGGGCCAAAGGCAGGCGCCAAACCGCTGCGCCACCCAGGGATCCCGTAAACTAAGATTTTAAAAGATGAGGTGACTTGCCTCATTCACAATTACACAAGATGGGAGGAAGATTCACACCCAAGCCGTCCGGCTGTAGAGCCTCCTTCCAATACCTACCTGATGGAGAAAGAAGTGTAAAAGGGAGAGAAACAGAAGCAAGAAAGCAGAGAGAACAGTATCCTCTAGCAATTCTTCCTTGAATTAAGAAATTGAGTTCTGATTAAAGAAATATTGATAGGGATATTGCACAATTTATTTCTACCCCTGTCTAAAGCCTTCTAGAACAATCTTTCCCTCTCGGGAAACTAGCTCACAATTCTCAGGTTGTCTTTGATGGTACTTTTAGAGCTGCAGCTTGTGGACATTGGTAGCTAACTTTTATTAAGCATGTATTATTTGCCAGATGCTGTCTTGAATGCCTTACATTAATTCATTTAAACGTAGCAGCGTGGCTGTGAGGTAGGAGCTGTGATTTTCTACATTTTGCAGATAAGAAAATTTTGGCAAAGAAAAAAATGGGCTTTCCCAAGATATCACAAGTAAGTAGAAGAGACGTGGTTTCAATCCAGTCAGTTGGTAACCAGGATGCCACACTGGGGATGCCTGAGTGGCTCAGTTGGTTAAGCATCCGACTCTTGGTTTGGGCTCGAGTTGTGATCTCAGGGTCATTGGATCGAGTCCCACATGGGGCTCTGTGCTTAGCATTGAGTCTGCTTCATATTCTCTCTGCCCGCCCACTCATTATCTCTCTCTCAAATTAATAAATACATCTTTAAAAAAAAAGAATGCCACACTGTCCCTCAAAGGAAAGACAAATGGCATATACATGTGTATATATACACATACACAAATATATATACACATACTACATGTGTGTGTGTATATATATATATATATATATATATAGTGCCCAGTGCTTTGTCAGGGATCAGATCACCACTACCACCCTGTGAAGCAAGTATTGCTATTATTTTGTTTTTACTGTACAGGTGAAGAAATTGAGGCACGGGGAGATTAAACTCTTAAACCCAGTGACACACTGCTACCAAGTAGCAGAATCGGGATTCAGATCCAGGCAGAACTGAGTTTCCAAATACAATGACAGCTCTATAAAAGTCTATTTGTGGTCTTTACATTCTAAAGGTAGTTACCTGTTGGAGGTATTTGGAGGGTCAAGTAAGTCTAACCGTCTCTGTCCCCACTTGCCTATTTGTTGGGAGGGGAGGATAAAGTGAGAATACTACAGCCTAGGTGGAAAAATGCTTTTTATCTTAGACAAATAAGTCATTACGCTTGGCTACTGGAAGAAAGGAGTGAGATTATGTAACAGGCCTTGGTGACTGTTGCTAGGGATCCCCTTCTTTGTTCAGCAGCAGGAACTGGCAGGTTCACAGCGGTGCTTCTCAAACTAGGCTCCCCCAAGATACTAGTACTAACATGCTAAATGCTATAACCAACAGCAGTCTTACTCGACAGAAAACGACTAATATGAATAGAATCAACCCGGTTAAGTGTTTCTTTATTATCCATTTTTCTTGAGCCCTTGGAGCCTGGCTTCTTAATGAGTGACAACATAAATGAATAACAAATACGGAATACTTAGTAGCTGGTCCACTCCAGTTGTGTTTTTGTAGATACCAGTGATCTCTAGCCTCCATAACACACAGATTACCATGATTTGGTGTCTGGACATGGAGCCTTGACTTCTGGATGGAGGCCTCTTCGTCCAAGCTGCGGGTCTGGAGCAGGATGGGAAACCGATCACACACTCCCCTCGTGGCTTTTCTTTCTGGCATCTAGTTGAGCATGGAGAAGGCCCACTTGGTGACAGCTTGTTTCAGAGGAAAACAGAAAAATGCTCCATGGACCTTGGGGAATCTGAGCTCTTTCATTGCACCAAGTGGATGAAACTGGAGAAAAATTTTCACCTTTTATTCTCAAATGGAGTTTATGTCCCGGTCCTCGTCCCTGCCTACCACCCTATAACTGTAATGCATGAAGCTCTGTGCTAAAGGCTCTGCAGCCTTAGATTTATGGTCTTATGGTGCACAGCTGGAGAGAGATTCTTTATTCTTAAGTCTTTGGAAGGCTTCCCTTTGAAAGTCAAAAAAACGCCCAGTCTCTTTTCTCTAGATAGGAACGCTAGCGGCAGACTTTTATGGAATGAGGCACCCTCGCTCAGCATCTCTCCAACACAATCAGGTACACAGAGTCATTCCGTTTCTGACGGGAGTGAATGTTTCACAGCCTTTTACTTAAAAGCAAAGAAGCAGACGGACTGGAGCAAGCAGGCGATGGTGAAGGACACCCTGCAGGTGGGTGGAAGCACTCCGGATGCCCCCCCGCCTCAATGGGCCATGAAGTCATTCTCTTCTCCCACGGGTCCTCCCCCATCCACAATCTTGCTGCCCAGTGGGAACCTGCCATGTGCTGTGATGCTCGGCGGGGGATAACCCCCCAACACACACACACACCTACAAGCTGCCGCAATTGCTGCTACCTTGCGGGGCTTAACAGATAAAGCAATCAATAGCAAATAAGTACTATCATGCTGCTTCAGACACAGAGAGAAAAACAGAGCCCTCCTTAGGCAGTGAAAGCAACAGCTCCAGAAACAAAGAGGGATGATGGATGACAGAGAGAGACTAATGCTTCAGCTGCTGACCATTTGGCGGTAGCTAGTGGAGGACCAGTCGGGTAGTTTGAATGAGGACACCATCAAGGGCATGAAAGGCTAAATGTCTTTGGATGCTAGAGTCAGGAGAGGAGTCCTACCACTTGGCACCATTTTGATCAGCGACAGAAGCCAGCCGGATAGGTTTGCTAACATCATCCTAGAGGTGATGGAGATCGTGTTCTGGTATCTTCAGCTGTCCAGTGATGGATGAATCGCCACGCACTGGGCTGCTTCAGCCTCAGAGCCCCCCCACATGGTCCCCTCTGCCTTCCTTATCGTCACAGCACGGAGTGGTTCTCATTGGTTGGGCTTCTGCGATCTAGATGCGCATGGGAGAGCCAGAGCTCTCACCCCCTGCACCCCTATGGCAACAGATTCTTGGGGGCCCACTTTTGGGCATGAGCAACTCAGGCCCATGGTTCACTGGATGGCTTCTTTCAGCCCTAATGACTCTGCCTCTCCCAGGGCCCATGGGCTGGCGACCAGCGGCTCAGTGAGGGTGTCGGGGCCACTTGAACTGGAATAGAGACTGCAGATAGATTTTGTTTCAGACCAACTCCACTGGCTGTGATCTAGTCTTTTCTAAGTCATAAGGACAAGAACATCAAGTAGGTTTTGTAAGTAAAGAGAAACGTGGAGGGAAACCTTTTTTTTTTTAATTAAAGATTTTATTTATTTATTCATGAAAGACACAGAGAGATAGGCAGAGACACAGGCAGAGGGAGAAGCAGGCTCCCCACGGGGAGCCCGATGCAGGACTCGATCCCAAGACCCCGGGGATCACGACCTGAGCCAAAGGCAGACACTCAAGCACTAGCCCCCCAGGTGCCCCCGTGGAGGGGGAGTCTTTAAAATTAAATCATATTTATATGCAGAAAGCCATAGCTATGTTTTTATACAGTATTTTCATATAAAAGGAAAATAATATCTGTCTTTGAATTATTAAATAATATAAGCATTTTTTAAAAAATGAAATATATTTTATATTCTTTGAGATGCAAGGTCGCTTTCAGTAAATGGGACATTTGAGGTTTTGCAGTTAAGATTTCTTGATGACCTTGAGCACAGAAAGAGACTAAACTCTGACATTTAGCTGAGGTCTTATCAAAACTCAGTAATTTTGTAAAGGGAATGTGTTTGAAGAACAGTATAGCAGATCCACCATAAATTAGCATTTGCTAAGTGCTCATGATGGATTTGGGCCTTGTCTCTGGTTTTCCCCAGGCAAAGCTAATGACTACATTCCCAGCGTTACTTTCCTCTGGGTACTGTCCTCTGATTGAGCACTCGCCTGGCTATGATGTAATTTTTTTGTTTGTGTCTATCTTACCCACAGACTGATATTTAAGATGAGGGATCTTACCCAGTTTACATAGTGCTCACAGCACGGTAGAGGACACTCAGTCAGTGCTGAGCACAGTTAAATGATGAATGATGGTCCAGATATGGTTCTGTTAACTTGGGGAGCCCGCCACACCCAGGCTGACTCCGTGATAAGTCCCCGGCTTCTTCCAGGGAGTCCTGAAACACCAGGGAAACTATGAGGGGACCCACACTAAGCTGAGATTCTATAAAACCCTTCTCAGAAACACTGGAAATAGTCCAATTCATAGCAGAAGCTGGTTGTTTGTTTTTTGGGGTTTTTTTTTTTTTTGAGTTCTTATTTCACTGAATCCTAACAATTTTATGAGGCAGATATTACTAATCCCATTTTACAGATGAAGAAAACCGAGTCTCAGGGATGCTAACTTCACGTTAAGGACTTGGCTAGGTTAGCCTTCTGGGAGGGTCCCCGTGCTTTAGAACTTAGACCATCTAGGTTCACAATCTGTGCCTTGCTACTTAGTGTGTGACCCTGAGCAAATGACTGTTATCTGTCTGTGCCTCAGTTTCTTTATCTGTAGAATGGATAATAGTAGTTGTTTTTTTTTTAATCTGTTGTAATTGAATTTAAATAAAAAAAAATCTTCTGTAAAACCTAAATAAAGCAATGCAAATGAAGTACCTAGTAGAATGTATGACACAGAGTAAGTATTCAGTGTTCTTTTTTTTTTTTTTTTTTTTTTTATGATAGTCACAGAGAGAGAGAAGAGAGCGCGAGGTAGAGACATAGGCAGAGGGAGAAGCAGGCTCCATGCACCGGGATCCCGACGTGGGATTCGATCCCGGGTCTCCAGGATTGCGCCCTGGGCCAAAGGCAGGCGCCAAACCACTGCGCCACCCAGGGATCCCCTCAGTGTTCTTATTATACTGATTATTGCTCTTAGAACCACAGGAGTTCAGATGCAGACCGGTCGGGCTCTGAAGGAGTGGGCAGTTAGGGGAGGTCTGGAAGCAGCTCTGGCAAAGACCACTCTGACGTCAGGAAGAGCACAGGGTAGCAGAGAGGAGGATGGCCTGGCTTGGGGATGCCTGCCGGCTGGGGGAGAAGCAGACCCTTGCTGCAGGATTGCATAGTTGAGCTGGGCCTCAGGCCGTGGGGTGACGAGGTGGGGTTGAATTTGAAATGCCTTCATGGAATAGAATTGACGAAACATGTCCTCAGTCAGAAGTGGGGAACACGGACAGGGAGGAATTGACATCAGGGCGGGAGAGGGGGGATTGGTGGCGGGGCTCTTCCCTAGGAAGCAAGATAAAGGAGGACGATTCTCGTGAGAGAAGGGGTTGGTGTGTTCGATCCAATGAGTGTGCACACAGGAGTGTGTGTTGTGCTCCAGTGAATGTGTAGATGGGTCAACAGATGTCAGAGCCGGGACGATGGGGACCGTTTTGGGTGCTTCCTGAAGGCAGGGATGCAGGTGAGCAGACTCAGAGAAACGAAGGAGGGTGAGAAGGGACGAGGGCTCAGAAAGGGTCCTGTGTTCAAGTGCGATGGGATGAACCGGGAGGTCAGGCGGCAGAGTATGAGACTGGGACAGCGTTTGAAGGGGAGCTGTAATGAAGCGTTTCTTGTTTGTTTGATTTTTTTTTTTTTTTTAGCAAGAAAAGTTCAGACATACTCAGAGTGGAATAGCACAGCAAACCGCCACATACCCATTATCCAGATTCAACAATTATCAAGATTTTGCCTCCGCTCATTACTGGCCCAAAGTACCTTAAGCAAATTTCAAACATCTTGTAATTTTGCCTCTACGTACTTTAGTAGGCATCTCTAAAAAGATTGACATGTCCCTGTCACATGGGACATTAACCATGTCGTGCGTATCATCTAATCTCCAGTCCTCATTCCCATTTATCTATCTTGGATCTTTCTTCTTACAACTACCGTATTTTTTTTTCTTTAAGTCAAGATGGTAGCAAGGCTTACATGTTACATTTGGTTGGTATGTCTCATACTCTCTTTTTACTATAAAGCAGAACCCTGTTTTTTAGTTTTCATGCCATTGCCTTGCATCAGTTTCTTAGACCTGTCCTGTAGGAAGCCTCACTTTCTTGCTTTATCTCTTTGCTTCCTTAAAGTGTAACTTCGATGGATGTTTGTAAGAGACAGGATTGGGAGGGCAGTGGGGGGTGGGGGTGGGGCTGAGTAGGTCTGAGAGTGGAAGGGGAGCCAGGATGGAGGGAGAGATTGTGCCCATTCTGGAAAGAGGGGGGATGGCTTGGGAGAGCTTACTGCAGCTGTCTGCTTCTCTGCCCCAGAGAAAGTCATTCCCTGTCACCCCAGTATCTACACTGATGGTATTTTCACATAAGCATGATACATTTTTGTGAGTGTGTATGCACACACATATATAAAATGCTGCGTTTGGGTGCATATACACCCCGTATTTTGGTGGCATTGGTGGGAAAGTGCTAGGTTAACAGTGAGGAGGCTGGGATTCCAGTCTGGACACTGGTAGGTACTAGCTTGTCTGGGATTCTGAGCTCTTTCCTGTGCACTTTGAGTATTAACTTCCTGATCTCTAAAAATATGGCCATTGGACCAGATCAGCCCTCCCTTCTAGCTCTGTGCTTTTGCTGAATTTCTAAACATGTTGTTTGATTTTTCTAGCAGTTTGTATACTCCCAGCCCCAGACTTTCAGAAGATCTCTGTTTAACTGGCCGCACATATTTACAAAGGTCTGGGTTTGGGATTCAGAGCCCTCAGCCCATGCCTCTGTCTTACCTTCCATTTTGCTGTCTTATGTCTTGGCCATTTTAACATGGCTACAGAGTGATTCACTGCCTCCAGACAGATAAGCCACACGTGGTTCTCCTCCAGGTTCTGCTTACCACATATCGTCTACCTGGAAGGCGTCATCAGTCTCTCCCATTGAAGGTTTGGTTTAGAGCACAGCCCACTCCCCATCATCTCCCTTCCAAGCCAGATCCTGTTGCCGTTTGTTGAGCCCCTGCCCTGTGCCAAACCCAGTGCTTGACAAATATCATATCTAATGCCCCAAGAGCAAATCCTGCAAGGTGTAGGACTTGCAATCCCCAGTTTTCATGGAATCAAATTGAGCTTTTAATGGGTTATGAAGCGGAGATCATACAGCTAGGAAGCCTCAGAGTTGGGATTTCAGCAGAGTTGGGTTTTTAGGTCCCTTCTCCTTCTTCAGCCCACAAGCCCCAGGGCATGTTGTCAATCTTTCTAATGCTGTTATCTAATGTTATTTTCTGCTTTAGCGCATTCGACATACTTTATTGGGCATCCACTGTATGCCAGGCACCTGTACAAATATTAACTCATCTGAGGGCAGGTTCTGTGTCTTACCATTTGTATTCTGTCCAGGACTTAACTGAAAGGTGGGACACAAGGTAGAAATTTAGTAAACATTTGTTCAGTTCAACCACAATGGATGAAGTCACCCGGCAAATATAAAGAGTGGTAATCAAATTAGGAGTCAACAAATATTTTCTCCTGTTGGCTGAATGGTCTGGGTACTTGTCAGATGACTGCCAGTTTCACTGGGAGCTCTTAGCATATCAACTTGTCATTTATTGAAACTGGCTAAGGGATGAATTGGGTTTGTTTTTACTCTTTGTCCTAAGGCTAGTAGCTGTTTTTTTTTTTTTTTTTTTTTTTTTTAGAACACATTTTAGAATAGCTGTTAGTGAAAACAATTGAGTTGTTTGTTAAAGGACAGGAGGCATTTATGTCAAAATAAATTTACTGGTTATTTATGGACATCTGTTTTGACATAAACACCTAAAATCACAGTAGGATCACAATTATCATAAGACGCATTTAAATTGAACTTGTGTAATCTTCTGAGTTAAGTGCAGAAGTGTTAAGTGTACAAGAAAGAAAACGAGAAACTTCATTTATTTCCTGTTTCAGGAAATAAATATCTCAGTATTTCAGATGGCTGAAAGCTTCTTCTACCAAGTGCCAAGGCTTTTTATCTTAGACATAATTGATGGAAGTATTTCTTAAGCAAATATATGAGAGAGAAAATTTCTGAAATTTATGCAGTGTCATGAAATTTATGATACGGAATTTATTCAACAAATTCATTTTGTCAACACTGGGCATGTATTAAGCACAAGCTATCGTTCTAGCTTCCAGGGATATAGCAGTGAGCAATACAAGATGGCAGGTCTCATTGAGCCTTATTCTAGTGGAGTGGATATGTATCAATAAGTAGACAAATCAGTGAGAAAGGTCATCTCAGATACAGCAATCAGAACTGTGAATAAACTACAAGAGGATACTAAGGGAACCATTTGCAGGGATGAGGAAGACCCTTCTACATGGGCTGATCAGGTGAGGCTTCATTGGGAAGGTGACGTGTGGCCTGAGACCAGAATAATGACAGCTATTTGAAGAACTGGAGGAGCACAAAGGCTCTGGCATGAGAGGGACCTAGTGTATTCCCATTTGAGTTAGTTGGTTGGGTTGTTTTTTGGGTTTTCTTTGAAGATTTTTTTATTTATTCATGAGAAACAGAGAGAGAGGCAGAGACACAGGCAGTGGGAGAAGGGGGCTCTTTCCAGGAAGGATCCCAGGATCATGACCTGAATTGAAGGCAGCCGCTCAACCCCTGAGCCACCCAAGTGTCCCAGTTGGTTGGGTTTGAAGGGCTCATGAGGGCTTTGAGAATATAGGCTGGGCAGCCAGCTAGGCCTGGGAAACAGGAACATGGAGAATGATGATGTTGGAGACCAAGATTAAACAGCCTTCTGGTTTGGAGGTCATTAAAACCACTGAACAGGACCTTTGCTTCGAATTACCATCATGGAAGTTGCTTCCCTTTCCTGGTGCATAGCCACACAATGCTAAGTGCCAGTGAGGCGTACCTCCAAGCCCCTTATGGATAGAAACTCATTTAATCCTTGAAACAACATTAGAAGGGTGGCACTATTATTTTCCTCCCATTTTGCAGGGAAGAAAACCAATTCCCCAGAGACATTACTTTTCCCAAGATCACACTTATTTAGTGGAACTTGAAGGCAAATGTAAATGGCTTGGTTTTGGAGTCTGTGATCTTAACTATGATATCATGCTACCTCATGGACAGTCCATCAGGAGAGGATAAAGAAGACCTTGAAGAAATCTGGAGGAGAGGAGTAGAGAGCATACCGAAGATGGGAGGGCATTGAGTAAAGTGAGAGATTCATCGCCTGCTAAGAAGTGGGTGGGGCATTCCAATCTGATTTATGTCTCTTGAATTCACCACTCTGTGGCTGCTGATAACTGTGGTCCTGTCACATTCACTGTATGCCTTCCTGGACTGGTAGCTCAGAATACTTTAATTGTGTTTAAAATAACTTCTTCAACTAACAGAACAATGTGAATGAACAAACAAACCAGAAAGGACAAAAGGAGTTGAAAAAAATGAGCAACCGAAGAAGCCAAGGGCCACCAAACCCACATCAGCAAAGAGTGAATGCAGTGGGTTCACTGACTGATTATAGGATGCTTGCTTGAAGTGATTTTTATTTTTAGAGAACAGACAGGTTATTTGAAGTCCTGTCCATGAAGAATCCCAACTTCTCATCAACCAGAGCCTAACAGGCTGAGAATTTCAAATTTTGCCTATTGTGCCCAGTGGAAGCCACCCAGCAGTGCCTCTCCTGGCATTTCAATCTCTAGACTCATCCTGGGGGGTTGCCATGGCAACTCTAATCTGGTTTTCCTATGAATGTTCCTGAACTACCCATCCAGGTCTTTGACCCTGCCTCCAGGTAATAAAAGAGAATGTGTGAAAAGAGATCATGTACTTCTTTTCTGCCTTATTCCCTTTGTCCCAAGAAGGAACATGATGGTATTCAAATTAGTAGGATCCAGTTTATTTTAACCTGGAGGAGTGAACCTACACTTTCTTGGGAGATTTAAGATAAGATTTACCAGGTTTGCCTTTGACCTGGAAATAGCGCAATATAATTGCTGTTGCTCTGTGTTGGCTTACTTACCTACTTCTAGAATATTCCTTGGTGACCATCCCAGGGTTCCTATGGTTTCCACTATGTGCCAGGAAGTTTGAATAATCATTAAAAGCTTTAAAATGAGATATAAAAGAGCCAGTAGATTCTTCCATAATGGCTCCAATTCCCACATTGGCCGTTAGCACCACTAAAGGTGTGACCTTGTTTTTAATAGCATCATTATTTTCCTTGGTTACTTTCATACTCTACTTCTTTCCATATTTAACTATGTTCCTCTATGATCTCTTCTAAATGATGGTTGCATGGTGTATTGCCCTTCCATTATAAATCCTGGTGTTATACTTTCTCCTCTTTCTTCCCTATTACTTGCTTATTAATTTCTCTATTGTTTTGCTCACACTTATGCTCAGTCAATGACCTCTTCTTATCTTGTTATGTATCAAAAAAAGTAAGGTTCTTTGGAAGCAAATGTGATTGACACTTGAGGAATAATGTTAATAGTTAAGTAGTAATAGTTAACACCTTCAAACACTTACAGCGTGCCAGGCGCTGTAGTGTATTAACTCATTTTCATGACCATAGTCTACTCTTTGACATCATTTTCCTTGTTAGGAAACTGAGGCCCAGGGGTTATATAACTTGTGGATTATGGATTTGCTATTTCCCAGCATATGCTTCCTAAGTAATTTGTATTATTTTATAACATGAGTAATCTGATTTTCAAACACCAAGAATTTTTCTTCTGTTTGCACACATTAGCCTATTTACCTGGCGTTCTGCTAGTCCTTTCTACAAATTGATTAAGAACACTGGGATGTTTGTTCTTATTTTCCCGTTAGTATGGATTTGCACCTGATAAAAATGGAGGGAAATGTGGTTATTTCCTAATTCTGCAAACTCATTATTTGTTCAGAAGACTGTAATAAACTCTACCATTGTATAATATCGGAAATAATAATTGCACTTTTTTTAGTCATGTGAAAAAGTTCCTTCGGGACTTAGGGAATATTCCTTAAGGTATAGTATTCCCTTTGTATTTTTTTTCAAGAGAATTTTTTCCCCTTGAAACATAAATTATAAATATGATAGGGATTGTCTTAAAGAAAAATTGGAGGTTAGAATCCATATGAGAACACACCTGGGCATGCATGTTGCCACACACAAGCATGCATGTGGTGTTAGCAGCACAGTTCACCTATAACAGCCTTTTCAGTTCATATGAAACATGGAGTCACATTTACTGCAGACAGCGAGGTGAGACCTTGAATGCCTTTAGTCAGATCTTTTCTGGTCCAAACACCAGTCTTGCATGCTCCTCAGCTGGCATGGAAACTGTGGAGGTGATATTAATCCCAGCCATCATCCGATTGGAAGCCACAAACGGGACGACTGGCTCATGGGCATGTTGATAGACCATCTGGGCTTCCCATAGATTGCCCAGCCATCTGTGCCTCTCTGCAACTTGGTATTTACTTATTTACTTTGAATGATTAAAAAAATTTTTAAAAAGAACTAGAGAGTTGCAGCACAAACGAATTTTGATTAAAAATTAGACCGTTATGCTACTATTGTGCATAAATGAGCCACGGAAGGCAAGCCACATGTTAGCAGTTTCACGGGGAAGGTGAAGAGTACAGCTGAGACTTGTGGAGCAAAATCTTTAAGACCAGGTCAACTACTAAAAGTCTTTTAATTCCCATTCCAGGATTTGAAAGCATTTAGAATCTTGCATTTTGGCTACTTCTTTATTCTCACAGAAGAACAGAAACATATCTGCTTGATTATTAGACACACAAAAAAGTGGCTGATGTTCAGATTATGCAATTTGCTCACAGACATCTTTTTCCATGTTATTTTTGAATTAGGCAAAAGAAAGAGCATTGCATTCTTTGATAAGGACAGGACCCAGCTAAGGAAACGTGAGTACATAGGGAGTGGTTCATTAACACATCCAATTAATGAAACTTTGACATCACAACACTGGCTATTGTCAGTGAGCTTGCCAGGCTTCCAATTTCTCTTCATTAGTTATTCTGTTTCCCTAGTTGCTTCCTTCCTCCACCTTCACACAACAGCAGCATTATTAAGGGTGGATTAAAATGGCGTCCAAATTGATAAGAAGTAGTTATCTAGTGTTCCTGAATGTGTTTGTTACTTGAAAAAAGTTTCAGGCTAAATGGAGTGAAGAAGATTTGAAATGTAAATGGATTCCTTGTCCCTTTTGTAGATAATTGTACTAAATGCTAATTTGTGGGCCGCTAATGTGTTCTTGTGTTCACTGATAAGCTGTGTTGCTTGAAACAAATTTATAAAAAGAGACAAGTCGTTTGTCGGCAGAAACTCTCAACCCAGTGAAGTCGGTGTGTCTAATGATTTTCTGTGCTTCTGTGGAACAGGAATCTCATCTAAGCTGCTTCCCTCTGCAAATGCACGGCCTACCTACCCACCTGGTGACAATGGGTGGTTTAGAACTTGTTCTCTTTCTTGAGATCCATTTTAGAGATTTGGGATGGAATGTACGCTTCGCCTTGTTTAGGCAAGGAGTCTGCCAACTTTTCCTATAAAAGGCTCAATCATAATTTGTTATGGCCTTTGCAGGCCATCTGGTCTCTGCTAGGGCAGCTCAACTCAGCCTTTGTAGCCCACGAAGAACCTTATGCAGTATGTAAATGGATGAGCAGGGATATGTTCCAATAAAACTTTATTTATAGACACCAAAATCAGGTTTTTTTGTGTAATTTTCACATGTATTAAACACTATTTTATTTTTTACTTTATTCTAATAATTCAAATATAATTTTACAATAGAATTTATCTGTAGCTCAGGGCTTTTACCAAGAGGCAGTGGGTAAAGATCTGGCCGAGGAACCATAGTTTGCTAACCCCTGAGTTAGACACTTCTTTTGTCCTGTGTGTCTCTCCTTCAGATCTCTTTTCTTTTCAGCTTTCTAAATGCAGACCCACCACTGCCCCCAGGATCTTTCCATGGTGGGTACTATGACTGGAGGCCCCACTAGGTTTTTGTTTTGTTTTGTTCCCTGTGGTGGATGGGAAGAGGGATGGGTGAGCCTCTTTTGTTTGTAGGAGTGGGGAGAAGGGCAGTAGTGATTTATACTGCCCCACTAAAATTTAGGCTTAATAGTTTAGGCGCATAGAATTGGATGCTGCTTCTTGATTTTTTTTTTTAATTATAAGAAATTCAGGTGCTGTAATTTTGCTGGGGGAAATGACCATGATGTGATGAGTGTATTGCATGTGACACTGGTCTATTTTTTTTTTTTATTATTCCTTAAAAAAATGCAGATCCAATTGTGAAAACACAACAGGGCTTGACTGAGGTATTACTGGACCCGGCTGCCTTTCAGCTTGGTTGAAGTCCTTTCTAATGAGAACAAAGCCGAATTGGGGGTCATTGCTCATTGTCCACAGGCACTAGTTAGCAAACTACCTCTGATAATTTGGAGGATGCAAAACATCCCTTTGTCCTACATAGCTTCGTAATTACTGATCTTTTGAACCTCTAGTTGTGGAATA
Organism: Vulpes vulpes; assembly: GCF_048418805.1. Classification (NCBI taxonomy): domain Eukaryota; kingdom Metazoa; phylum Chordata; class Mammalia; order Carnivora; family Canidae; genus Vulpes; species Vulpes vulpes. Next base: position 121,245,707 of record NC_132791.1, on the reverse strand, counting down.
AATTAAGTCTTATGCACTTGAGTCCTGCAATAATATTTTACTTGAGGGTGAGGAAGTTAATGTATACCTTCTTTGGTTAGTACTTCAGACACTTGGAGAACGCCTTTGATATTTAATCAACACAGAAACAAAAGTAGCCTGAAACTGTGTAGGAATATTTTAACTAAGTATTTTATTAACTTATCTGTTTATTTGAATGAGCTCTTTTCATTTGGATGAGGCAGTGCATCATAGTGGAAGGGAACTGTTAATAAAAATCTGATTTGCCTATTGACTTGCTTCAGTCATTAGTGAGCAAACCTTTTTTAGGTCATTTTGGTCTCCATCAGCATCTGTTGTAGAGGAATGTCATGGGAGTTTAGCTCCACTTCACAATCCAGGAAATGACTATGGGTTTTGAGGATCATGGGGTGGTGGGGGGCAACGATGGGCAAGCTTTATCACCCTTGGGTATGTGGCTATGTACGGTTGAGGTTGGAGGACGGTGATCCCAACAGCACGCGGGGAAGCCCACAGAGACACAGCTGTTGTTTGCTGCCGTATGGCAGGACAGGGCCTTTGGGGACACGCCATGTGCTGCATTTCCACATGAGCTTTCCTCAGGCTGTTCTGACCTAGCTTGCTCTCACTTCTTCCTGTGAAAACCTTTCCATTCACTGGCATAAAATAACTCACACTTCTTTCTTTCATTAAAAATTAGATACTTGACATATATCCACATGAAAAATATTCATAACCTTCCTTACAACAGTGAAAAGATGGAAACAAACCAAGTATCCATCAATTTATTAATGGATAAAAGAAAGGTGTACGTTTGTACAGTGAAATATTACTTGGCTATTAAAAAGAATAAAGTAGGGCAGCCCCGGTGGCTCAGCAGTTTAGTGCCACCTGCAGCCCAGGGCGTGATCCTGGAGACCCAGGATCGAGTCCCACGTCGGGCTCCCTGCATGGAGCCTGCTTCTCCCTCTGCCTGTGTCTCTGCCTCTCTCTCTCTCTCTCTCTCTCTGTCTCTCATGAATAAATAAAATCTTTAAAATAAAAAAGGAATAAAGTACAGATATGTGCTAAAACCTGGTAAACCTTGAAAACATGATGCTAAGTGCAAGAAGCTGACACGTGTGATTCCATTTATAAGAAATGTTCACAAAAGGCAAAGCTAAATAGGCAGGAAGTTGATTAGTGATTGCTACGGGCTAGGGGGAGTGACTGCTAATTGATATGTTTTGGGGTGATGAAAATATTCTAAAATTAGATACTGGTGATTCAAATGTGCACAATCCTTTGAATATACTGAAAAAAATCACTGTACTTTTAAAAGGCTGAATTATTTGGTGTGAGTTATAGCTCAATAAAACTTATAAAAATGATGCATTTAGGGGTGCCTGAGTGGCTCAGTCAATTAAGTATGACTCTTGATTTCGGCTCATGTCATGATCGCGACAGGGTTATGAGATTTAGTCCTCCATCGGGCTCTGTGCTGAGCATGGAGTCTGCTTGTGTCTCTCCCTCTGTTTCTCCCCCTGCTCATGCTCTCTCACTCTCTCACACATAAATAGATAAACGAAATCTTAAAAACCAAAAACAGTGCATTTGAAAATAGAGAAATTATATGTTTATATAACTTTGTCATCATGGAAAAACTAACCAGATTCTTCAGAGTTACACAGTTTGTATAACTTTTAAAAATTTTTAATAGTTTTAACAGTTATGTACTTATGCATTATTTGACCAGTTGGCACAGTCTCTGGGGAGAAAGATTATCTGAAAAACCAAGTCTTATTCCATGGATGACAAATCAAGTTTATGATTCTGTACTGTGATTTCAGTTATTTCCAAACAGCATCAGGTCCCATTTGTTCAGATGAGTAGTTTGTGGTTGCAAAACCCTCAAATGAAAAAGAAAATAGAGATATAGCTTTTCCTCCCCCTACCCCTCATAGCACTAACATCTTAACTGGATGCTTCTGGCTGCGTGGCATCATGGTTAAAATATGGCCATCAAGGTTTGTGCTTTGTACATAATTGGCCTTTTGGGAGCCTAAGTGTTGGTGTCCTAACCTGGGCAGTTCATCGTGATGCTGTCCACAGACAGGCTCCCGTTTTGATGAGAAAGAAGAAAAAAAACAACAGTTAAGTTGCCTCCCATCTTAGATTTCTTTCTTTTCTTTCTATTTTTTTTAATGATAGCTGAAGATAAAATGTCCTTGCACCCAAATGTTATTATCTTGTATATCTGCCTTAGAAAAGACAAAACAAAGATCAGGTGGTCCACATATTTGAAGCATTTCTTAGCTGAAATACAAAAGACCATTGTGGTTGAAAATAAACTGAACCATGGCTCTGGGATGGGAAGAATGGCCCCTGGGCCTGCGAAGGGGATTATTATAACAGAAGCAGCAGTTGTTTGTGGCAGGAAAAATTATTCAGAAGGTTGCTATTTCTGCAATTCTGGGATGCTCCAGCTGCATAGATTGGAACTGGTAATACTCCAGTCACTAGCCCATCTGTTTCTAAAACAGTCCCGAGAAAAATGTAAGGATGGCAGGCAGAGTGGTGGTGGCAGTGGCTCGTGCTTTCTCCCTCCCGGTCCCGAAGTAACTGAGCTGGAATCAGAATTCTGTGTGTTTAACTCAGTGATTTTTTTTAAAAAAGAGTATCCACAACTTGTAGTTCCTTTTGGTGAATTATTTGATGATGAAGAGGAGCATTAAAAAAATGATTGAATGCTGAGAAGGAGCTGGGCTCTGAGGTGCAGAAGGCAGAAATCCTTGAGGGTTGGCGAGGAGTGTGGTTTCTATGGTAGTGTTGAAAAAGCCTCGGCTTTGAAGTTAGGAGTATCTGAGTTGCCTTTCTGGCTCCACCTCTTAAGAGCTGTGTGTGCATAACCCAGCAGCTTAACCTCCCTGGATGGTCGTTGAGGATTCTCAAGGGGCTCAAAGTCCTAATTTCATCAGGTGGTGAGAATTAACTGGAATGAAATGTGCAAAGCTCCAATATTTTTGAATAAGCACTCAATAAATGCTATGGAGGTTTAACTTTAAGAAAGAAAAGACTACTCCTAGAGATGCTGCACGTGTCATGTTGATGGATTGTCCAGGAAATGGAGTCCTGTGGAGCCATCCTGGGAGCAAAACCCAGTAGAAGTCCGCAACTTTTGTGTTCTTTTTTTTTTTTTTTTTAACTTTTGTGTTCTTAAACTTGCATTGTCCTTTGCTCAGAAACTATTGTAAACTCCTAGTGAAATTCGAAATTTTCTGGAAATCCTAAAACCCTTTGGAGATAAGCTCCCCCTAGACTCTTTGGCAGTGAGGAAACGGGTTGTGTTCATCTGAGTCAATTGAAAATGAATTGACCAGCGTTGTCTGTAAATCTCCAAATTTTAATATCGGACTTTAAAGATTAACTTCTGGGAAGTGAGCTCTGACTTTAATGTTTTCTGCTCTATGGACTCTAGCGTATGCATAATTTTTAATAACATAAGCCTCAGTATTGTCATCTGTCAAATAGGCTAAATGGGAATTCACTTTGTTCTGAAGACAGGGCAAACAAAGCCACACATCAGGTAGGTAGTCATCGAATGTTACTTTTCTCTGAGCTTCATGCTGTAAGATGCCATATATTTGTTCCCTGGCTTTTAAATTTTTGACACTTTGGAAAAGAATAGAGAGATGCCAGACTGAGATCAATATTGTTCCAAGCTCTCTGACTTTCTGGATAATTGTTTTACCGTATTTGGGGAGAAAGTTATCCCTCTAGCATCCTACTTGATTTTGATAAGATGGTAAACATGCGTTCTCTCTCTCTCTCTCTCTCTTTTTTTTTTTTTTTGACTCATCTCTTATGTGGGTCATTTAATTGATTAAAACACCGAAGCTACCTGTGATTAGTGTATAAGTTTGGGTAAAAGGTTCTTTGTTACCCTGCTTACATATGGAAGATAAATCATTTCCTCATGCCCTCATACATCCCAATCCAGTACTCTCTACTATCCAAAAAAGTCTCTTCTAACCCCTCAATACTCAAATTGTTTTTGTGTTACTGGAATTGGGCCCAGAGAACCATGAATGGACAAATCTGATATGTCCACTGAAATATTAACAGGGTTTAAAGAGGAGCCAGGAATTGTCAGGAATTAGAAATTACAGTACTACCAAAGCTGTATTCCCACGTCATATTTTCTGGACTGTTCAGCAATTACTTATCTTATGAGAACCAACATTGATCATTGTGTCAAAATTACTCATTTGATTCAGAAAATTTATATTGAGCCCGTTTTGTACAAAGTGCTGTGCTAGGCACTGACGGGAAGGGGAGAATGCAAATACAAATCCATGGCCCTGCTTTCAAGGAGCTTTTTGTTTTGTTGTGAGGAGAAAACGTGTATATAAATAATCCAAAGTAGAAAGGAGGTGGTTATTGCATCTGGCATAGGGAAACTAGGAAGGGCTTGATGGAGAAGTGGCACTTGAGCTGTGTCTTGAGTGACAGGTAGGATAGGGAGATGGTCTGTTTTCTAGTCAAAAGAACCATTTCCTGTTGTTAAACAGGCATCTGATAGAGTTGGCCTGGACTTAGTGGGGTGGGGGGTCATTCCTTGGCCTATGAGATTTCTCAATAATGTACCTTCATGAACATTTTATGTACAGACACACACACACAGGCACACACAAAGAGACATACACAGAGGAATGTTATGTATATGAATTTAGCTGAAATGTAATTATAGTTGTCTTCTGGCCAAGATGCTTGAAGCCAATCGTTCTGCTTTTAATATATGTGTGTATTTGGCCAGAGACAGCAGACATGTTTTTAATTCAATTGCCATCTATTACGAAAAGCCCAGATCAGTTCATGAATTAGGAATTCATCCCAAGGATCAGAATTAAATGAGATGTTCTATTTCAATCAAAACATTTGGGAGCTTTCCAATAGAGACAGACTTACTCACTTCCTGGCATGCATTGTAGTCTTGGGAAGATAAAGGTGGATCATATTTGGTTTTTATGAACTCATTCTCACCCCAGAGTCTCTGACAACTAAAAACCTTACAAAAATGAACATCTAGAATTGCTTGGTCTCATTGTGCACTGATCTGAGATGTCATGTTCATGTTCAGACTACTAACTGTATTATAATTAGCTATCTTTATCTTCCCTAAATTGATCTCATGCAATGGACAGAGGAAGGTCAGAGGGTTTGGGCCATTCATATGGGGTGGAGGGAGAATCAGACAGATACAAATATATGTGTTCACTGAATAATCCCTGGGTTCTAAATAGTAAATAAATATGAATTAAAGTTCTAAGGGTGGCTGGCCTTTTACTATTAATATTGCATTTTTCCAGGGTGCCTTGAATAATGAGCCTTTGCTTTTAAAATTTCAAGAATGGAAGATCACAGGTGGCCAAATTCATTCAGAAATTATAATAAAATAATGATATTAACTTTGTTTAGAAAAATCAGCGGTTTTACATTTTCTGAAGTGAAACATCTAGAATTTAGTTTTAAGGCTTAAAATATTGAGGGGTGACTGGGTGGCTCAGTCTGTTAAGTATCCCACCCTCATTTCGGCTCAGGTCCTGATCTCTTCAGTTCTGGGATTGAGCCCTCCATCGAGCTCTCTGCTCAGTGGGGAGTCTGCTGAGAATTCTCTCTCTCTCTCTCTCTCGCTCTGCCCCTCCCCTCACTCATGTGTTCTCTCTCTCTCTCAAGTAAATAAATCTTATAAAATAAAATAAAATAAAATAAAATAAAATAAAATAAAATAAAATATTGAGCCTATGACCCAGCACCCTTCCCTGTGCCCCTGCTTGTCATTCTCTATGCTCTGGCTCATCTCCTGGGTTTAGAATGTCCTTTCATATTGAAATACTCCCAAAGTCTCCTTAATGGTAATAATAGTGATATAGCCAAATAAATCATAAATGCAATTTTAGTACTAAAGATTACCAAGTGCCAGTAGCCTACATGCACAGTCTCATCTAGTCCTTGTTATAGCTTCATGAGAGAGGCACAATTTGAATCCCTACTTTGACACTGAAGCTAAAAGGTGATAAGTAAACTGCCCAAAATCACACAGCTAGTCTGTAGGATTTTTGCTGAGCTCTGGCTGATTCTATGTTGGCTCTCAAAATTAACTTTTTGGTAATTCCACATTTTTGATATCTTCTACCAAATCTGTTCTCACAGGTGCTTTCAGTGGCTTTATGTACTTAGCATAAAGTCTATCACAGTTTATCACTTTTACTTTCATTTTCCTAAATTGGAAAAATAATTGTTTTTAATGAAAAATTAGAAAACAGAGAAAAGAAACAGAGAAAAACAAAATAGCAAGAATCAAGAAATCATCATCTACAATCTCATATTGTAGAAAAAAAACCCCACCAGGGTTCAAAAGGCGACCTACTGTATGATTCCATTTGTATGGTTTTCTAGAATAAGCAATGTGATAAGGGAAAGGCAGCAGATTATAGATGGCTAGGGTCTGGGATGGGAAGAAGGATGGACTACAGAAAGACACACAGAAGGACTTTCTGGAAAGATGAAAATGTTCCATATCCTTATTGGGATGACAGTTATATGATTGTATGCCTTTGTCAAAACTCCTAGAACTGTATACAAAAATAGCAAATTTCACCATATGTAAATTATTCATTAGTAAACATGACTGAAAACACAGCCAATATTAACACCTCGCTGCATATCCTTCCACTCATTTTCTTATGCATCCTAATTATAAAAGTATGTTTTTAAAACAGATCACACTCTGTCTTAAAACCTATTTTTCACTCAAAAATATATCAAAAGTATCCTTTATCATCAAAAACAATTCATCATAATCATGAACAATGAGCATGATTGTTTGAATAAACTTTCTGATTATTTAAATTGGTTTTCATCCTAATTTTCTTATAGCAGATCTTGCTCCTAAGCTCTACTGTTAATGTATCCTGTGTGGAAAAGACCCTCTTTTTCCCCAAAAACAATTGCTTGGACTGAAAAATAGCAAAATCGGTGAATTGCCTAGATAACCTCTTTGGGGACACGCTGTCTGTGGCTAGCCTACTCCTTAGCAAGTTGTTGAGGAGTCTACTTTTCAGTACATTTTCCTTGACCTTGCCATGGAAATACAGCTAAAGCAGAACCAACCTGTGTGAGTGAGCAGAAATGATCAGCTATTTTTACCTTCCTGCTCCATTTGGGGCTGGTGTTCATCTTTCATAAACTGACTTTTAAAGAATGAACTTCCGCCTTCTATGTTTTGCCAGTGGAAATATTTACTCTATGTGGAACTTGCTTTTTTGGGGAGTATAATGAATGTTTTTTCTTTTAAAAGGTACAATAAATATTTTCCTCCTGACCTCTAAAAGTAAATGGATGAAAATAAAATCGATTGTTTTCCTCATAAATTCAGATAGACATATTACTTCTGTTTCAAAAATGACATCAGCTAGATCACCTCGCAAGCTAATGACACTTTTCCTGCCAGACAGAACATTTAATTTACCATTGTCGTGAAGTCACTGTGCCATCCTGTTTTCCATTCACGCCACATGCCTGAAGTATTGTGACATTTAACGTTTCCTATAATGAAAAATAAGAAAAAATTGACAAGACTCATTGTTCACCATTACATAGAGAAAAAGCTCTCCACAGACATTCCAAGAGCTTCTCCGTGGGTCTTACTCTGTGTGGCCAGCCTTCTCTTTTCCCCCTGAGAGTTCACACACTCCCTGCCTCTTTCCCTCCCTTGCAGATTTTATGAAAGCGTATGTTTTATGAAAGCCTTTCTAGCATAGAGAGGTAGGATTAGAACAGAAGCCACTTCTTCGTATGCAGGATCTCCCAACTTTGGAAAGCATTTTAGACTCTTGAAGAGTTTAGAGTTCCTTGGTGATGCAGTCATTTAAGCATCTGATTCCTGATCCCGGCTCAGGTCATGATCTCAGGGTCTTGCTATTTGGGTCAATTCCCACGTCAGGCTCCATGTTGGGCTTAGGCTCCACACTGAGCATAGAGTCAACTTCAGATTCTCTCTTCCTCTCCCTCTGCCCCTCCCACTTGTGCCCTCTCCCCTCTCCTCAAATAAATCTTTCAAAAAATTTACAGGCTCTCAAAGGGTTTGGTTAGCTACTGTGCTTCCTATCCTTCTGTATCTAACATTGCCATCCCCTGGTGCAATGATAGTTTCTTAGAAGGGACCTGAGCCTCTGGTTTCTTTTTAGATATGTCCATAGAATTTTTTTAAATTAGATAATCAGAAGTCCCCTGTTGACCACTTGCTATAGACCAACCAGTGTAAGGAAAGACACCAGCATCTTGCCCTGTAGGAACATGTCACTGTTCATTTGAATTTTTTCTCTCTTGTATTGTATACAATTTTCTATATGTTTTTTATATGTTTTCCTTAAAAGAAACCTAAAACAGGATCACATTCCCTCTTTGGGATGTACTGTGTTGCGATTCCTCAGCAGGGACATCCCATCTGTGGGCTGCCTGGAATGTCCTGAATTGGGTATGTGTGCGCTGGCAGGTTCCACCTAGGGTTTGAGACGGTGGAACCGCTCAGGAAATGGGAGGGTGTCTATGGTTGCTGTTGCTTGTTGCAGCAACCATGGATGAATAATTGACTCTCCAAAGCTTTATGAGCTAAATGAAACAAGTCTTGCTACTTTACTTGGACATGAGTCTTTTTCTTGAAATCACAACGCAGCTTAGATCGATCCCTCTTGGAGTGGCCTCCCTTTCAGATGGTGGAGGGCTCGGAAACTGACCTTACAGTCTCGTAGAATATGGACAGTAATCCAGGAGGCAGACTGGTCACCCACGTCGGTCCTTTTGAACCCCCGGCTGGTCACCTTGTCTCCCGTGCTGCAAGGCTCAGACAGGGCTAGCGGTCTGCTCTTAAATCAGTGTGTGTTTGGATGGCCAGTGCTTCAAACTCTTGCCCTTTTTAGGTTTAAGTGTGTGTGAAGAAGAAAGTGGAGACCTTGAATATTAAACTTCTGTTGCCATTTATGTGATTCGAAGGCGGTTTTGTGGAGAATTATTGTTCTTAGGTGGAATCACAGCCCAGAGTTTGGAATGAAGTCATCCCAGCCACTTGTGCCAGGCCCCAAACAAGCCATCTAACTGATCTTTTCCCCGGAGTCAGATACAAATAGAACAGTTTCAGAGCTCTGCAGTGGTGGAATTTCAGAGCGGTTTAGCCGTGGTCATTCTCCTTTCTGCTTTAAGACAGGATGCATTGTGCCAAGGCTAACTCCATCCACATTAGGAACCAGGAGATAGACAGCTGTAGAAGACACAGCCCCACCGCCCTAACGAGCTGCAGACAGTTAAGCAGCAGGAGAAAAGGAAGATCTGCTGAGGCTTTATCTAGTCATTGCATTTATTTACATGGACTCCAAGATTTATTCTTTTTCACTTTGTCTCTGATTTAAATTCTTTCTTGTGTCTGGGGACCTTCTGATCTTCCGGCACCTCTGTGGTTTTGCACCAGCTGTCCTCTGCAGTGTGGTGGCAGCCCTGCTCCCTCTGGTGGAAGACCTGGTCCACAGTGCTCAGAGAGCCCCTCACTTCTGACCCAAAAGATCCTGGCTAGGAAGTGCACTCAGATTACTCAGCTTTCAGTTTTGAAATCATACCATTCAGTCAGGTATTTGCTGACCCATCAAGGCAGCAGAATCAACAGAAATGAAGCCAAGTCCCTGCTTCATGGAGCTATTTTAGTGGTGCATTAGAAGGGTGTATCTGTGGTGCAAGTACCAAGAAACAAGCGAAGACAAGTTCCCTTTTTCTTAATGAAGGAAGAAGAAGAAGAAAGAAGAAAGAAGAAAGAAGAAGAAGAAGAAGAAGAAGAAGAAGAAGAAAAAGAGAAAGAAAGAAAGAGAAAAGAAAGAAAGAAAGAAAGGAAAGAAAGAAAGAAAGAAAGAAGAAAGAAAGAAAGAAAGAAAGAAAGAAAGAAAGAAAGAAAGAAAGGAGAAGGAGAAAGAAGAAGAAGAAAGAAGGAGAAAAGTCTTGCAGAATATGGTGGACCCAACCCACCAGTGACTCTGTTTTGAGTGAAGGAAGTCAGAAATTTGGGAAAAACAGCTTCCTAGTCTGTGCAGCCTGTTGTAACCAAAGAGCAGAGGCTGGCTGACTTCTAAACAATAATAAACATTTATTTCTCACAGTTTTTAAAGCTGGGAAGTCCAAGGTCAAGGTGTGTATCTGGTAACGGCCATCTTCTTACTAGAACCTCACAGGTCAGAAGGGGTGAGGGACATCTCCAGGGTCTCTTGTGTAAGGGCAGTAATCCTATGCTGAGAGTTCTACACTCATGACCCAAATCTCCCTAGGGGTCTCGCCTCCTAATGTCATGACCTCAGGGATGAGAATTTTATCATATATGAATGTCGAGGAGGCCCAGACATTCAGACCATAGCAGATAGTTATAAACTTAGGGCATTATTCAAGAGTCATAAAAAATAAATTTGTAGAGGGAGAGAGGATCCCTATGTGGTCAGCGTAATCCTGGGAGAGAATTGGTTGGGGCAAAGCTGGCAAAGGTCCACTTTGTATGTTTTCTGAGTTTCTGAGTTGCCATTATCTCGGGTATTTTGTTCATAGCTCCCACCACCTGATGGAAGTATATTCAGAGCAAGTGCAAACAAAAGTTACTTGAATCCAGGTGTTCATTGTAAAACATATGAAACAGCTTGGAAATATGTGCCATGCAAATAAAGCTTTATTTTTATTATATTATCAATGGAAAGCCGAAAGTTGGACCAACATATTTTGCCTGCACATTCCTGGAAAAGGCTCAAAATATGCAAGCAAGGAGTTGATAGCAAGTGTGAGCTTATCCCCAAGCCTCTGTTAACGTAAGGCCAACTATCAGCTTTGGTTTTTATAGTTTCTGAGCATCACACAGAGAATCAAGAAAGAAAATAGCCCCTCACCTCACTCCCAAGATGGCCAGGAATGTCTTAGATTCTGTAAGGACACAGTGAAGATCAGGACTAATGGATTTTGTTAGCTGGCCAGCTAACAAAATGAGTTTCCAGATTGTTCTAGAAAGGAGAGCAGAAGAACAGAGAAACAACAAGATCCCTGTTACACACACTCAGGGCTGGATACTGTTTTATTTGCAGGTACTAGTTGAGAAACAAGTTTCTGTTTAACACAAATGGCAACATGGTAGTTCGATTTTTAATTTCTCAAGGAACCTTCATACTGTTTTCCATGGTGGCTGCACCAATTTAAACTCCCACCAATGGTGCCTGAGGATTCCCTCTTCTCTGGACCCTTCCCAGCATTTACCCTGGTCCTTTTGGGAAGAGCCATTCTGAGATGGTATCTCAGGGTGGGTTTGATTTGCAGTTCCCTGATGATGAGTGATGTCAAGCATCTTTTCATGTACCTGTTAGTTGTTTGTATATTTTCTTTGGAAAAATGTTTATTCAGATCCTTTGGCCGTTTTTTAAGTGGGTTGTGTGTGTGTGTGTGTCTGTGCCCATGTGCAATTGAGTTGTATACTTCCCTTGTATATGTTGGTTATTTGCCTCTGAGCAGGCCCGTGGTTTGCAAGTACTTTACTCGGTAATTTTCCTTTTCATTTTGTCGATGGTGTCCTTTGCTGAGCAGAAGCTTCTTGTAGTCTGCATAAATGTAGGAGGCGATGGATATGTAAATTCACTTGATTATGGTAATCAGTTCACAACATGCACATAGTACGTACGTATAAGAAATCATTACCTTGTACACCTTTTAGAAATCGCCTTGCGTAACCTAGCTATGTACAGATTTTATTACTTGTCAGTTGTACCTCAATAAGGCTAGGGATAAATACATAGACACATGCATAAATACATAAACACATAACAGCAACAACAAAGAACAGGAACAAAAACCTGGCAGAGCTCGGGCTCAGAAGTCCTGCCCACCTAACCAGTGGATGAAGAGCAAGAGTAGAGGCAGCCAGGATGTGAGAAAACAGCCTGAGGACGTGCTAGCAGTGAGGAGAGAGACCACTTACCCATCACTATCTCATCACAAAACTGACCATCTTTGCAATGGTTGTGTAGCGAGAGAGAGAGAACATGGGAAAGGGGGAAGAGGTAGAGGGGGAGGGAGAGAGAGACACTCAAGCAGCCTCCCTGTGAGCACCAGGCCCGATGTGTCCCTGCATATTTAAGTGTACAACTTAGCACGTGGATCTCTCTCAAAAAGGAGTGACGCTGCTGAGATAATAAAAGGTGACTCTTCCAGGTTTCAACTGACTTCTCTAATTCCCGGGAAGACATGTCTCTGATGCAAGCACAGTAACCTAGTGGCACACTGGGAATTGATAGCTTCTGGAAACATTGCCAGGCATAATAAATATCTTCTTGTATGTGGTTGCTATCGAATCATTCCCTTCCCCTTCTAGGTGGTGTGTTTTCTGACAGGAAGTCACTTCCTTTGTAGCACTTAGCACTGCTTTACTTGGAGATGCTTAAAAATTGTGTGTTGAGTGTTACTTTTTTTTTTTTTTTTTTTTGGTAAATATCTTTCGTCCATTCAATGCAACTACCCTGGAATTGTGCCCCTCTGTGTCCCGTGATGGGGGGGGGACAGCTGATAGACCCCAGCAGGGCCCCAGGCTGCAGCCTGTCCCCCAGGAACCTCTCAGAGCCCTGCAGAGCCACCGAATGGCAGAGGTGACAGCCCAGCAGCTATGGTATGCCTTCAGGCAGAGCCAGGCTGGGGCAGCTGGCACCTATTTTCAAGTGAGTCCAAAACAAAACTTCCATTGGCATCAAGTGATTGTGATCATTTTAGCTTGGAGTTATTTAAACTTATTGACGCAGGGAGAGAATGGCAGGTTTTCCCTCTGGGTTCAGCCTGTCAGATGTTTGTCTGCTCATTTCAAAGACCTAGACCAATCGATAAAGATATTATTCCAGAAGATGCCAGGGAAGCTGACCCCAGACAAGGCTGCCCAAGCGCGTGGCAGTTCACGTCTCTTCTCCCCGCATTTGGCAGTGCACCTTGAAATTCTTCATTTAGGGTCTTGTTTTATGGGTTTCCTGGCCTTTTTTTTTTAAAGGTACTATTGTGTTTTGGGGAAAGGGCCCAAAAAGCAGATTAAAATCTAGTATTTTGATTAGAACCTTTTAAACAATGTGAGATTTCAGGGAGAAGTGTTTATAAAATATGCCTCCTCTGAATACATATTACATTTTCTGTATGTGGGGATTTCAAGCGGGCCCTCCCTATAAAATGGAGTCTGTGTCTTCTGGTCTTCTGCCTCAAGTCCTTTTGAGAATGAGTGGAAAATATATAAATTATATGTTTCTCTTCGCAGATTGGTTTTCAATATTTCACATGCCAAGAAAATGTTACAAAATTAGGGCAGTAGTATAATGTATGTTTTTCCTAATGCTCTCTACAAACAGTTTTGGATTTTTGTTTTTTGGGTTTTTTTTTTGTATTTTGTTGTCCTCTCAGAAACCACTGGGTGGCTAGCAAAAACTTGAGGGAGGAAGCTGATACGCTAGAGGCAAAACCCAAGATGTATTCAGTGTTCAGATCTAAATTGTTATCAACTCAGAGTCCTTTTCCTTACAAGGAATCTTCAGTTTCTAGGAAACCTAACTGACAAATGTGATGTCCTCTCTTCAGGTAAGTTACACTGTTACTGATGAACAAAACCCTCCTCTACCCCTGGCTTTCTGCTTGGGGTACAGTACCTGCACTTTCAAACTCATACCTTCCCTCCTCCCACAGTACCCCCAGCCCAGACCATCTACTTGTCACCTCAGAGGTCTCACTGGCCTTTCTGCTTTGGAACCAATCAAAATGGCTGCAAAAATTTTGGGGACCTTCCAGAAATTTCTTTCTGTGGATTTGAGTCTTCAGGGAGTAATGAAACATAATGATTTTTTCCTCAGAAACTTTGTCCAGCTGTATTGAAGGAAAAAACCAAATTGTGTATAAGAATTTAAATTGGCAAAAACAACCTAAATCCTGGTAAGTTTCACACCAGTTATAAATGTGTGAGACTTCTTAGCTTTTATAGTCGGAATGGAATACAAATAAGCTGACCTATGAAAGTCAAGTAATTATGCATCTTTTTATCATCACAGTGAACTACGTGACATTGTCTAATAATTTTTTTGATGGAGATGGGAAAGACGACAGGGTTTTACATACACAGAATATTATAAATAGACATCTCAGGCTGTTGTTGGTTCCACATCCACAGATCCTGGCTACTTAGACCAAGAGTGATGAATAGCAATGATTGTAAGAAGATATTTTTTAAAGTGCATTATCATGTGTTATTTTCAATTTTGGTATCATGAGGTTACAATGATACTTAGTGTTATTCTTTAAATAGCCCACTGCAAAGAAGACTGTCATATCTGCCCAACTGAGTCTTTCTTTCTTTGAGGTTTCTTTTTTATCATTCGTATCTAGGTACTTAGAATCTAAAAATAAGTTGCTAAATCTTTTCACTCCCTTTGTGCTCTCAGAGGACATTAATCTTATTTCTTAAGCATTTGTTCTTCAGCTGTGTCAGCGTTGGAGAGGAGTCTTGCTTTTTTGTTCGGCTGTTATTTTAGCCCTAATGGGTAGATGAAAAACCTAAATGAGCCCAAATGATGCTCATGTAATTAACAAGTACACCTTTTAACTGTCTCAGAGAAGACCACTCACCGCCTTTGCCGAGATGGATTTTCTCGGGTGTAGGAAGAAAGTTTTTGCTGGGCCCGATGTGTTCTGTGTGCTGACAGGGCCTCATTTACAGCCTTCGTTGCTTTCAGAACAACTGGGCCGCTCCACTCCAGAGCCCTTGCTGAGGGACAAGGGCTGGGAGGAGGCTGAGCTTGACAGAGAAGACGCAGACAGGCAGGCAGGCAGAGGTGGAGCATTAGCATCAAGGCACAGTGGCAGGAAAAGTGGTGGATGACATCCGTGTTGGGGTGGCTGGCGTGATTCATAACACGTACGAGCAGGCACTTCTCATAAATGTGTGATTGGTTCAATCAGGTGAAAGGCAAGGAAGGGGAGGTTTACCTTGCAGATTGTTTCCCAAGGCAGATCCACTTTGTTTTCATCTCCTCCTTACTTATCACCTGAAATTCAATAGACACACTGATCTTACACGTGTGCTCATTAGACACTACTTATGCCTCATGTGCTTCTCATTTTTAGAATGTGTTCCTTTGGGTTGTGTGTGTGTTTTTAAGCTGCTTTATTGCTTCAATGAAATATTTTGGGAAACTACTGCACATATTTTATTATTTTAAAATTCTCATTAGTGGCGCACCTGGGTGGCTCAGTCGGTTAAATATTTGCCTTCGGCT
This sequence comes from Vulpes vulpes, assembly GCF_048418805.1. NCBI lineage: Eukaryota > Metazoa > Chordata > Mammalia > Carnivora > Canidae > Vulpes > Vulpes vulpes. Next base: position 121,230,366 of record NC_132791.1, on the reverse strand, counting down.
CAAGTCATGATCTTAGGGTCCTGGGATCGAGTCCCGCATCAGGTTCCCTGCTCAAAGGAGAGTTTCCTTCTCCTCCCTCCGCCTCTCCCCCTGTTCGTGTGCTCATTCTGTCTCTCTGTCTCAAATAAATAAAACCCTAAAAAAATAAATTAAAAAATAATAAAATTCTCATTAGTAAATTTTAAGGAAACCACAGAGAAAACAGAAACAGACATGTACAAGCTGGAAGCTGCGAATCCTAAGTTTTGGAAATGAGGTAGATCTGTCATTTCACAATTGTGCTCGTTATATGCCATCACAACTCTTCTGAGTTCGTAAAGGCACATATTGACCCATCTTCTTTCGAGTGGTGTTCACTTTGGGGGTAGATTTAGTATGTAGGTGTGTTTTGAGGCTGTAACTAGTAATTTGGTCTTGGAAATGCTCTGGAAAGTGCTTCGGGCCTGGAGTCAAAAGTCAGTAAAATCCTCCTACATCGATGTGAAAAGTATCTTAAAAATAAGATCATTTCTAATGGCTGAGTAATATTCCATTGTATACATAAACCACATCTTCTTTATCCATCAGAAAGGGAGACAGAACATAAAGACTCCTAACTCTGGGAAACAAACTAGGGGTGGTGGAAGGGGAGGAGGGCGGGGGGTGGGGGTGAACGGGTGACGGGCACTGAGGGGGGCACTTGACGGGATGAGCACTGGGTGTTATTCTATATGTTGGCAAATTGAACACCAATAAAAAATAAATTTATTATTAAAAAAATTAGATCATGCCATTGCCCTGTTTTAAACCTTTCCATGACTTGTTAGTATCCTTAAGAATATAATCCAAAACAAAAACAAAGAATATAATCCAAGTTCCTCAGAAGCATTCTACAAGCTATGGTCCCTGGTGTCTACAACCTTGTCCTCTGTCACTTTCTTCCCTTTTGCTGGGCCCTAGTCACACATACATTCTTTCCAAGATCCTAGAAAATCCACGCTGCTCCCGTCTCAGAGCTTCTGTGTTTGAATCCTCCCCCCACCAATCCCCACCCCCCTCTTTGCACAGTAGGCTCTCTTCAAAATCAGCTCCGGAGAGAGGCCTTCTCTGATCACGTGTCTCAGAGATGATGCTTAGGATCTCATAGCATGGAAATCATTTGCTTGGTAACACACATCATCTGATCATTTTATGTATTTATCCCTTTACTTCCTTACTGTCTTCCTCACCCTTCTGGATGGTAAGCTGATTGTCTTGTTGAACGATGGATCTCCAGTGCCCGGCCCTCTTCCTGGCTTATGTAGGTGATCAGTAAAAAAGTTCTGGTGAATGGGAATTTGAGTCCAGAACTGAAGCACCCAACTTTTGAATCTATGGAAGTAAAAGGAGTCTGCAAGGAAAACAAAAAACAATAAGCCAACCTGGAGACTTACTTACTGAATTTTAGTGTCCATTTGAATCATATAGAATGAAAGTGGGCTGTTTAAAAACCAGAAATTTAAAAAAAGAAAAAAAAAGATTTTTATATTTAAAGTGAGTTGAGCATATCAAAAAACCTCATGCTAACAGAGCACAAATGAAAATCAATTTAGCTTAGTTCCTCAAAAAATTTTTTTAGAAAGAAACATATGACGTTCAGATCTCCTTAAAATTAAGAGGAGAATGTGAAAACATTGGACAAAGGCAAAGATATCTCTTTATGGCCAGTTTCAAAAGAAGAGGAAAGAGAAGAGGAGACAGGTTGGCAGGTAAATAGGAGAAGAGAGTGGGGAGAGAAGGGAACAAGGAAATGTGGTACCTCCAAGAGAGAAGGGAGGGAAAAAAAGATCCTGTGAAGATGCTGGTTGCGTGTGGGGTTGGAGAGAGTTCTCCTTCCTCTCCTTCCTCAGTGAGCAGCCACTGGGCTTGGGGCTCCGGACATGCCCCGTGCACAGACACCTGCTGTCAGAGCAGAGAAGCTCCGTCCAGAGCAATAGCTGATGACAGCCAGACCAGGTGACTCAGCCAGCACTTGGACTTGGCCAAAAGGACAGAGGCTCCAAATGGTGTTTCCTAAGCCATGGGCACTTGCAATCTGGAGGCCCTCCCATCATCTGCACAGTCAAGTGGAAAATGGTGCCACTCCCATTGAATGGTCTTGTTTTTGTTAGAATGGCTGGTAGCAGTGCCCTGGACCCTGGGACCCATCTAGGGGTCCTCCGTGATGGAGTTTTTGGTTGGGCAAATTTGCTTTGGTAAGACTAATACAGGCTCTAACCTTGGTGGAGGAAGTGATATTTAATGTCACATAAAACCCAAATGAATTATTCTCTGGGGAGTCGTCTGGTTGGCATTTCTTTCCTATTTTTCTTCCTTCCTAGGCCAGCTCAATTCTATTAAAAATTCTGTTAGTTAAATGTCAATGGGTTCAGCATGTCTCCTCTCTGTGGCACACATTGAAATTTTCCTATAAAATACTATTTTAATGTATTAGAGATAAACAGAATTTTATTAATGTCAGCACCAGAGATCGACATACAACTCAGTACCCTGTGTGGAGACACGTTTACCAGGGTCATCTTATTATTATTCTCAATTCATGATGACAAAACACTTAGAACACAAGAAGAAGGAAAGTAGGTTTGCTGCCCAAATGACTGGAGGATGAAGATTTACATGGAGCACTCTGGCTGCTGGACTTAATTGGGTCCCACAGTTTCCTAAAAGAATTCAATCTAGAATGTTCTCTCAGTCGTCTTAAAAGAATTAGCCAGCCTTGACCGCGCCAGGTTGGAAAATTTACTGGCTTATTAAGAAAAGGCATTTTATAGAAAACCACATTGAAGGATTTTGAGCTATGCTGGCACTTTGGTTTCCCTGGTGAAGAATTTGTGGTGTTAAGCCTGTGTTTGCTCCGAGGAGCTTCTCCGGGCCATTAACACCCTGTGGGCTGACATTATCCGCAGGCAGTGCTAGGAGTGAACTCATTTTGGAAAGTTGGAAGGTTTCAGGGTAGAAACATCCTTCTCTTTTTTAGTACTCAACTGTTTACAAGGAACTGCTGTCATCTGTACCACGGCGCCTTGCAAACAACCTAGAATTGAGGCCTTAGTGGACAACCTTTAGCTTCATTCAGGGTAATAATCAACCATTACACAAAACTCATTAGAAACTCCACAGGCCTCCTGCGACATTGCTGTCATCATGCCCTGTACCAACTCACTCCTCAGGCCGGTGTTGTTATCCTGAGGACATAAAGCTTGGCCAGAGGGAGCTGCACCGTGGATGGCATCAGAGAAGGAAGTAAACACTAATCTTATAAGACGAAGAGACACCCTGCCTCAGAAGGTGGTTTTTAAGGAGACCAGCCACGTCTGCTTCAGCAAGGAGAAGGGGGAAGACAAATCCACTGTGGGATTCAGAGTCGCCGCCCTGAAGACCCCCAGGGGCTCCTGGTCTCCATCGGGCTCCATGAGTCCCACGCCTGCCAGATCACTCAGACATGACCCCCTGGTTTCTAGGGGAACAGACTCCTTCCCGGAGGAAGGTTGAATCAATTCAGAAGCTAAAAAGGGACAGGAAAGAAAGGGAAGAGAAGGGAGAGAAGAGGCGTCGGGTGCCTTTTCAAAGATTTTTGAGTTGTTCGTGAATGTGGCCTATGTAAAGAGTGACTTGCCCTCTAAGAGGAAGTCTTTGGCCCACATAGCTGTGCTCACTGTGGTATAATTTAAAGTAGATTTTAAATCCTTATCTGGGTCCTTCTGGTCTGTTTCTGATCCTGAGTGCCCATAGTTTCCTGGCTGTCACCAGTTTGCCTCCCAGTCCCCTCCCCAGAGAAGACATGGGGTCAGACACCCATCATCATGATAGCCTCTGTCTCAGTCTGCGACACCCCACATGGCCTTCCCTGAGAACACTGAGATCCTTCCATTTCTGTATACACGTACATTATTTTATCATGACGTCTACCATCAGCCCTCCTCGCCTCCCCATAGGGTAAATCTTCCATCCCTGGGCGCTTTTGCAGAATGCATGGTTTTTCCTGAAAACAAACCTTCCCCACAGAAATTGCTTTGAAAGCTGTTGGAACTGGTTTATGGACGGGCATGCACCAGGTAGAGGTTCACTAGTTTTATTTTCCCTTGCTCACTGTGGTCAAGTGTGCTGTGCTAAATCTCCTTCCCCTACTAGTAGCAGAAAGGACAGGGATCTTGTCTGTTACGTTCACTGGTGTCATTGTCAGCCTAGTACCTAAAATAGAACCTGGCACAGAGTAGAACCTCAGAAAAGATTTTCTAAATTGGACATCTCTGGTGGAATCCCTGTTCTCATTACTTAAAAGTAAACTCAGGATCATCCAGTTTAAAGCCCCAGTCCTTTATCTTTTGTAAGCCCACCTTTCCTCCTTCCCTCCAGCACTTGCCCTCTTGGGGCTTCAGAGACCTGGAGTGGGGCAGAGGCAGGGTGACTCCTTCATGTTCCTCTTCCTCCCCTATTTTATTCTCCATCTCTAACTGTATTTTAGGATCGAGGGGAGAAACAGGTGTCCCTCACATCACAGGCCGTGGCTGCAGTCTTCTTTCTGTAGGTGTTGCTCCGGTATCCCTGGGTGAATGTGGGTGCCTGCCATTCGGGAGCGGACATTCCAATACTGTCCTCCTGTCCTACCCAAGGGAGTGTTCCACAGAACCCCTTTCAGGGGCTCTCCATTTCATGGTTCCCTGGTGTGGACGTCCAGTGTCAGCGCTACGCCATCTAGCCACCTAATGCTATAACCTACCATCTTTTTTCCTGAGGTCCCTTTCTCTGAGACCACTATCTTGCAAGGGTCCTGGTAGGGAGACTTAGGGCCCACTTAACCTGTCAGACAGCTCTCACATCCTTGCCTCCCCCAAGTGACCGCCACCTCGTCTTTGTCCTGCCATTTCCTTCTGATCCTCTTTTCACCTGCTTGGGTAGGCTCAGAAGAGATCAGCAAGTCTGCTGACCTAGCAGTCACCTGGCTGGGGACCAGGATGCCAGGTGCCCTTTCATACAGGCCTTTCCAAAGGAATTCTCTTGGGTAGTCACCTCCCCTTGTCTTTAAAGGAGAGAGAGAGGAGAGTGATTCCAGAGGGAGGGAAGGAGAAGCCATCGCTGCTCTCACTGGGTAGGCGGAAGATGCAATAACTCCCCCTCCTTTCTTTGCCTCTGTCTTCTCTAGGCTGTGGGAGGATGGGGAATGGGCATGTGGGGAGTGAGGTTGGCTAGCCTCACAGGGAGGGGTCTCTTCCCAGCCATTTGTGCTCTTCAGAATGGAGAACACTGGACCATCACTAACCTTGGTTTTCCTTCCTTGGTTACCAGGATGGGTCAGCCACACAAGCTGCACTCAGCATTCTTCTGCTCAGTGAATAGCCCCCACCTCTTCCTGTGTCTTCTGCTCACCGGGGGCGAGGTGTCCGTCTGTGCACCACAGTTGTGGTATGTTCTTCAGATTGCAAACTGTAGAGCCACAAGACATTTCAAAATCCTTTATTTGTTTTTAGTCTTCCTTCCTTAAAGCTCATTCTATATGAGAGATAGTGGTTTATTGCATTTCTTCAGTATAGCTTCAGATGGTAATTTATTTGTGAAGAACTTTCCTTGGAGAGTCACTTACCTGAAGACACCAGAGTGATAAGGTATATAATACCTTGAAATTAAAAAAAAAATCCTATTATTCCTGTGAGTGTTCATCTGGCTTTCACTGCAGCATTAAAGTCCAGCATAAGGTACATTTACTGACAGCTGGATTACTTGGAATCTGGCAAAAGAGCACGAGTTGACACTTCTGTGAAATTCCTCGGCAGTGCTTTGAATGTATATTTAGTGTGTGTCATAAAAGTACATACGGATTGCTTAAGGCCTTCTGTCATTAAAGGCCTGGCTGCCTGGCGTGAGCCATCACACTTGTGATACCTCAAATAGAATTGAAGAAGGTTCTAGATGAGCATATGTAATATTTGTCATTCCTATTAGTGCTCTAATTAAATCAGCCTTCTAATCAGACAACTTATAAAATTTTAAGTAATATGATTAGAGCAAAACAGAATGCAACCCTCAGATGTCTGAAGCACTTAATTGGGTAATAACTTTTTGGTAATGTTTTTCCCTGAATGGATGACTTTGTTGCTTAAGTGCTTAGTTCAATATTTGAAGGAGAAATCTAGTAGAGCAAGCTTTCCCTGGGTCCTCTGAAGATTCCAGGCAAGGCTGGTTTTCACTGTTACACCTATCCTCTAATAGACCACATTTCATCTGTAATGATTATTGTAGCATCTTAAAAATCCTAATCCCCATCACTATGTCATGCTGAAAAATGACAGCATATTCCAGAGTGGAAAAATTGTTGTAAACAAATCAAGGGACGTCTCAACTATCTTTATTAATGGAAGGGACTAAACTGGATCAAGTGTTCATTTTCCTTAGCAAAATCACACCAGAGACTTTGGCCGGAGGTGGTGACCAAATTGTGACCCTTTGCCCTGGGTTTGAGCAGATAGAACCATCTATGCCACTTTGGTCTAGAAACTGCTATCTGGGGGCGCCTGGGTGGCTCAGGGGTCAAGCATCTGCCTTTGGCTCAGGGCTTGATCCCAGGGTCCTGGGATTGAGTCCTGCATCGGGCTCCCCACAGGGAACCTGCTTCTTTCTCTGCCTCTCTCTTGTGTCTCTCTTTAAAAAGGAAGAAAAAGGAAAAGAAACTGCTGCCTGAGTCAGGCAGAGATGGACAGCCTGTGAGCCGCCTGGTCACCAGGTAGATGTGGGAGTAGAGCTTCAAATGGCCCAACCTCTCCTTCAAAGTTAAAATGTACATTGAAGTAATCTGTGAGGCCTGGTGGGGTTCGTCCTCCATTGCAAAGTTTGATCCTCAATCTTTCTGAGTCTCTCCTTCCATAAACAACTTTAAACAACAAGTAATAACAGTAAATTGCTTCCATGTATCTAGTGCCTGCCATGGGACAAACCCGGTGCTTTCCAATATTAATTCCACTGTTTACACCACTCTTAAGAGAGAGCTTATATGAGGTCAGGTTATTCAAGGTTTCCTCAAGGTCGGACAGCTCATCCCAGTGGTGAGGTCAAGATTTGAACCCACCAGCACAAGATGCTGCCTTCACCCCAAGTCAGAGCTGAAGATGGGGTGAGCATCACTCACATGAAGCTAATTCAGATGTGTTTATAGCCATATTCTTTACGCTCTGCTTATCACCCTACTCTTTTATGGCTTAGTTTTTAAGTTAACACAAAAAGATCTATGTATAGCCGCAGTCCATTTTTCTCATAATTGTATTTTCAGGTGAAGCAATTGACAAGTTATCGAGCTTCTCTTGTCTCCCTTACATTCTTACATATTTCTGAAGTGCATTTTAGATGAAAATTTCTCTCAAAGAAGCCATCGTTGTTATTTCCTAAATAAGAAGCTGCTCGAGTATGCAGTCCCCACTGCAAACACAATGCAAATTTGCCCCCACAGTGTAGGGGATAAACAGATTCCCCAGGGAGAGCCTCATCTACCCCACAACTCACACCTGCAACCATGTCCTGTATCCCAGGGCACCCACCACAACTTCCTCGCAGTGTGCAGCTTACCCCAGACCAGTCAGAAAGTTCTTAGTGTCAGTGACCAGGCCAGGCGTACCCTCCTCTAGAGAAGAAAGCCTCCCCTCTGCATGCTTTCTATGTCTCCCTCCCACCCTCCCCGGTGGCACCTGGTGCAAGCTAGATGCCTGCTAAGTACCTTTCTACCAGCGTCAAACTCAAAGGAGGTGGCGATTTTTTGAAGGCTGTATGAACTACACATTTTTTCTATTCCATGACCGTCATACCCCACAGACTCACCTGAATACTTGTTAAATACACATTCCAGGGCTTCACCCCAGAATCTCCAGGGATGGTGTTTAGGAATCGTTTTTACGAAAGCTCTTCAGGTAATTCTGTTATTACCCAAATCTAATTCTACTGCCTTAGAATAATAAGTGGAATCTGCAATAAATAGGACTTAGCGGGGCTGTAGCAAAACCACTGTGTCCACCTGTGTGTGCCACGGGGAGCTGTGAGGCATGTGCGCAGAGAAGTGCTTCGTCTTTTCCTCCAGGAGCCACTGGAGACAAAGCCTGCGTCGCTGCTGTTCTAATTGCTCACAGAAAAAGAAGGGACTGAAGATTATAATGCAAGTATAAATACAGCATCTTTTTAGTCAGGAGGTGTCTTCTAAAGATAGTGCCTTAAAAATTCCATTGCTTTTAGCAACACTGGGGACGGTTAAGTAGTGACAGGCGGCTGGAAATAAAAAATATCAATAGTAAGAGTTGCAAGGCATTGACATGTTGTAATTCAATCTCCACCCAGAGGAAAAGTAATTATGATAATAAAAAGCTAAGTGATTAGTGCCCAATAACAAAACCAAGCAGGTGATCAGCAGCGTCAATCACTTCGGAAGAGCAGAGAGAAAGATTTGGGCACCTCTCAATGTAACGATGGGTGGTGTCTCAGCAGGTCAGGTGTTTGTTGATTGTTTAGAATTTACAGCACCGTTGCTCTTGGATACGAAGTAGCTTCATCTTTGTGCCAGGTACCTGTGTCACAAAGGGCTGAGCAGAGATGATCTCGGTGGGGATGCCCGGTGCTCATCACACCAGGTTGGCCGGGCCCTCATGTCTCCCATGGACTCCCCATGGCATGCCACCCACCTGCCTGGCACTGGAGTATGGCCTCTGTGTCACTGGGATGGTTTTGCACCTTTGCTCAGCTGCTTTCTACTCCATTGCTTAATCTCTGCACCATTCACCCCAAACTTTTGGCATCGGCACTGCATCTAGTACTCACAGCATTGCCCATTTATTCGATAACTGTTCATTACACAGTTCTTCGTGCAGGAGCAGAGTGGCATAACAGAAAGGATTGGGAACCAGGCAGACTTAGCTTAGCCCACATCTGTCACTTACTAGCTCTGTGAGCTTGGGCAAAGCAACTTCTGACCTCCGTACCTCAATCTGTTCTTCTGTGAAATGGGAATAAAAGCAACCCATGAATTTCAACCAGTGTAATAAAGTATATGAACATCTCTTGCACATAGATTCTTCCCCAGGAGCTTTGGATACAAGAGTCAGGGATAAACGGTCCCTTCCCGCAGAGCATTCACAGCCTAGTGAGAAAGACGTTTGTGTGAGAAGAAAAGTCACAATATGAGGTGATACACCCCATCATGAAAACAGTGACAGAGACCTCTGCTTTTTCCCTTTCTGGGCCAATGCCTTTTATCCTCTGTCCTCTGCGGAGGGCATGGACTCCCTTGGACTGCTTTATTCTTAGAGATGATTTGCTCTCTGCTGCCTGGCCTTACAAGCCAAAAAATTGTCTTTGTACCCCCTGTTTTAGTAAGGCTTCTTTTCAGCAGAGTCGGCATGGGCTCCAAAGAGGAAGGAGTGAGTGGAGAATGAGGGTCCGTAACGCAGGGCTTGTAGTCCGTGACCACTGGCCCCATGCAGCCAGCAACTGGACAGTTGATAGTCATGCATTCCCTCACGTGCACTCCAGTACTCACACACTCAATTTATTAAAAATTAAACCTCAAGGGAGATGATGGACAGCAGAAAGGAGGGTCACGATCCTTCAACCAGTTTTCTGTCTGGGAGCCACGCAGTTTGAGGGACTCCTTTTGTTTTCCCATTAGACTAAATCTCAGCGCGGGACTCCACCTCAAATGACATCCTTCCCCTTTGAGTTCTGCTGAATGGGAGGGCCTCTCACTTCCCAAAGAGGACCCCCTTTGACCCATGAAGATACTTTCAATAAAAATCTATTCTTAGCGTGGTATCTTGGGGCCAAGTTTTGCATTTGGAAATTAAACTCTTGTCCTGGCAGATTGGTTTCTGTGTGATTCTTTGTGCATGTAGGGCTGGCACTGTACAGATCTGTTGGCTTCGTCGTCACTATAATGAGATTCTTTTTTGGTTTGTTTCTTGGGCACTGTGTAGACAAGGGTCTGTATTCTATGTGCCAGTGACAGTGAGTGAGACGCGTGAGCATCGATCACTGGCTCCCTGAAATGCCCGCTCGGTCACAGCTGCGAGATGGGCGTGGGAGTCCACGAGGCCACGTCCTGTTCATTTCATTGGGTGATTAAATACAGCGTGAATCTGGAGGAACTCCTTAAAATCAGGTTTTCCCCATGCATGCCGTAGGAGCACAGAATGTAAAATAAATACCTGGCACCGAGATTGCTAGGAGAGAGGCAGGAATGTGGGTTTTGAGATTCCTTATGAGCCCGCACGATACCGTGGGCATCTGGAATAAAGAAGATGTATTAGGTAGCCGGGGTGAAGAGCCGAAATTCATTCTGTCCCTAGGGTTCTTTTCAGCCCTTTGCCAGCTAAGTAAATAGGCCAGGGATTTAGCATAATGCTCCTGGTAGCTCCAGGTTTTGTTGTATTAGCACATGCATTTTCTGCAAGGCATACATTCTTGCCTTTTTTATGTTATTGCCATATTTTTAATGGCACTAATAGCTCTAATAGCCCTCTGGACATGTAGGTGACTAAAGGTCACCCTCCTGGTTGTGCCATTACTAATTCAAATAACAAGATAACTGTGTGAAACACAGCTTCTGCTTGCTAGACCTTCTGAATACCAGTATCTTGTGTTTGACACTCTAGGGTCCCACCAGTTTGTAGCCTCGCTCTGTCTTTCCTGTTGGTGAGCAGGCTGGGAGGCTCCAGTGACTGTCGTAAGAGAGTCTAAAGACACTGGGATGTTCCTGTGGAGCTGAAGAAGGTTTTTAAGAGCACAGTGATTGTTTATTGTCAGCTTCACTATTTAGAAACTGGGAGTGGTTTTCATTTGTTTGATGAATATTTATTCTGCATCTACTTGCAAGAGCCGTGAGTGAGGTTCTGGGGTTTAAGGGAGAACAAAACAGGAAGCCCGGCCTTAGTGAAGCTTGGCAGATACATCAGAGTCAATTCAGTAGCATGGTGCAAAGTGATACATATTATGGGGGAAATACATCGGACAGGGCAACCAGAACTGGGGGCTCCAGGGAACAGAGGTGTTGGCAAATTAGCATCTGGGTTTGAAAAACCAATTGGATTCAAACAATAGGCTGAATTCCGTTTGGGCCTTGGGCATCTTTGTGACATCATTGTGCTCTCGTTATGTTATTATACCTCTGATCCTTCTGCTCTGCCTTTAGTAGTAGTTTGTAAGCAATTGAAGATAGGACTTCTACATCGTAAGTCCAGGCTTCCCCTACAGCATCGATTCCAGTGTCACACATATTATATGTATTAAATGAACTTCTACATCTCCATCAGCAAGGCTGGTGCAGAAATTTATTTTTCGTGCTCAGAAGCTTCAGTTGCTGGGCAAGGGAAGCTGTGCTCCACACAGTCATTCGGGGCCCCAGGATGATGGCACTCTGCTCTCCTGGACGTGAACACTGGGTGTCCAGCAGAAGGGGATGGGAGGGAGAGTAGAGGGCTGAACAGGTGGTTTGATGGGCCCGCCTTGGAAGTGGCACAGATCACTTCCACCCACAGTCTGTTGGCTAGAACCCAGCCATACAGCCATGGCTTACTCTAAGGGCAATTGAGAAGTGCAGCCTAGCCTCATACCCAGAAGGAATGGGAAGTGGGCCTGGAGGACCGTTATTAAGCTCTGACACAACCACGAGCTCCAGATCCATCTGGAACCAGGTCAGCCAGGTCATTGGCTCGACAGAGAGCTGTGTGTCCTTCTGTGCTAGATACTGTTCTGATGAGAAGGGGCACAAGGTGCTGCAAGAGAGAGGAAGTGCACATCTGCTGGAATCTCCCATGAGTCCCGTAGGCTGTCGGGTGGACGTTGGTTCAGCTGGCCGGAAGAGGCGTCAGGCTAGCGTGCAGCAAGGCCCATCAATCATGGTCCTCTTGCACTTTACCCCAAAATAAAAGGTCAACCAAACTGTAAGCATATTCTGTGCAGAGCTCACCTCAGATAGCTAACAATAGGCAATGAAATAATGTCTGTAAAATATGTAAAAAAAAAAAAAAAGTTTTCTCAGGAGACTCTGACCTAAATTTTGAGCCAGGCTGTGAGAATTTGCCTTTTTTAACAAGAAAAAGATGATTTTCTCAAATCATATTGGTTTAGTTCTGTCTTAGCGCTAGGTGATGTGTGTTCCTTAATCCCCGAGGACGGAAAGGCTTCTCTGTCTCTCCTGCCATTGTTTGTACAGTGTATTTCTTCCCAGGTTAGCAGTGAGCACAGTTTACTGCCCCTAGGCTCAGCCACACAGCTCGAGAATGCAGATGAGTTTGGGATTAGGCATATGACCATGTGTATGCGTGTGCATGTACATGTGTGAGGGGTGGCTTTAGGCTCTGCTAGGGAGAGCACACTACTGTCCATATCACGGCAGGGTTTGGGATAGCACAGCTATCCTAGGGATGAGAGAGACCATCATCCTGACCCACTCTGTAGAGGGCTGCCCTATGCCTATCGGGCCGCCTTCCACACCTGAGGCACTGGAGGCTTCTTGTGTGGGGGCCACGTGTCCTGAATATTTTCCAATCACTTCCCAATCATAGTAATGTTGGGAGTATACAAGTGTTGGTGCCAGTGTGGGTTAAATAGAGGTTTTAGAAAGCAGAGTTCTCTTCTTGGGTTCAAGAGAAGATGTTGCAAGGAGAGAAATCTGTGCCTCGTAGCCCCAAAGTCCTATAGTGTAAAGGGAAGGATCACATCCCTTGGGTGGTTAGTAACAGAATCAACTGCCTAGGAAAAGCCAGGCTCAGGGAGGAAGTCCTTGGGAAGATGCCGAAGAGTTCTTTCTCTTTGTTCTTTGTGCCAGAAGCAATGGGTTTCTAATTATGATGGCAGGAGAGGTAGCGGTTATGGAGTGTGTCACTGTGTTTCAAAATATCTCTGTGTTGTGTTGTTGCTGTGTTCTTCATGCAATAGCACGAGCATACTTTGTCCTTTTTTTTTTTCCCAAGGACGTAAACTAACAGTTTTCTCTTTCCTTTTCTTTATTGCTTTGCTTCCCAACCTGGTGATGTGTCACTGTGTCCCGTTGCCATGAAATTCCTTCACCTCTTTCACATCAACACAAAAAGGTAAGGAATTGCAAACAGTGTTAATTTGCTGAAGCAGCTGCAACTGATGTTTTGATCATGGAAATATTTTTTTTAAAAGAAGTGATTGATAATGAGGCCCTCCATTCTAGAATCAGTGTTTGGCTCCCTGAGTTCATCTTTCCTGGGGCCTGGTGTTGAGCAAGGCACGTATGTGTGTGTGTATGTAGCCTTTTTGGGCTTTTGTCCATGGCTCACAAACAGGGGCGCAGTCCATAGGCAGTTCACAGCTAAGCTCTATAAAGACTGGAATATTAAGTGAAAAGGTGGTGAGAGGAGTGTTAATGTTACTGTGTCTTCACACTTTGAAGCAAAATTAATCCAACCAACCATGAGTTCAGTTTATTGGGGTTTTATTAACCTTGAGGGATGATAGGGGAGAGACTTTTTTGCGTTCTCTGCCAGTGGGAAAACTTAAGAGTTTTACAGCTGCAAAACTCTATCTATCTATCTATCTATCTATCTATCTATCTATCTATCTATCATCTATCTATCTATAGATTTTGTTTATTGTGGTTAAAACCACATAACCTAACACTTACCACCTTAATCATTTTTAAGTGTAGAATTCAGTAAGTACATTGACATTGCCGTGCAACCAATCTCCGTCTTGCAAAATGGAAACTTCTGCACCCATTAAACAATAGCTTCCCCTTTCCGCCTCTCCCCAGCCCTTGGCAACTACTGTTCTATTCTCTATTTCTATGACTTTGACTACCCTAGACATGTCATGTAAGTGGACTCACACACCGTGCTTGTCTTTTCATGACTGGCTTGTTTGACTCAGCATAATATTCTCAAGGTTCAGCCATGTTGTAGCATTGGGCAGGACTTCTTCTCTTTTTAAGACTGAATAATATTCCATTGTGTATCTATTATCTGTATCCCACATTTTGATTATCTATTTATCTGTTGATGGACAACAGATATTTTGATTATCTGTTCATCTGTTGATTGGATTTCTTTCACTTCTTCGCTATATGAATAACACTGCCATGAACATGGGTGTATAAATGTGCCACCGTATCTTTTTGATTCTTATTTTTTTGCTAACCCCACTTCCAGTGAATTCTCACTGTCTCTTATAGTATTAAATTTTTAGCAGAGCCAAGCCTTCTAGCATCAGTGACTCCTCGGGCTGAACATTCATCTGAAGCTTAGTATCGTCAGGTACATATCTCCTACCCTGTAATCCAGCACTAAATTCTCTCCCCTGTTTCCTTTTCCTATAAAGTCAGGGAAGGCACATATTCGCCCACAGTCCCCATCACCCCCACCCTGAGATGGTTGCCTCTTGTAACACATGGTTGCAGTGGTTTTCCTGGTAACATATACCATCTCCTGGATGTGATACGATGTGAGATGAGGACTAGTTATGAAATCAGATGTGAAAGATGCTCATTCTGTTACAGTAGTCTGTACAAGGAGAGGGGGTGCTGGGCGGGTCTTTTAAAAGGCAGCTGGTCTGCTTTTCCTAGCAGTTCCCTACTGGGGCACATTGGGTCAGGCTGTGGTCAATGTCACCCAAGCATGTTTTCTGTAGGGCTCTGGTCTACAGGAATGGCCCCAATAGGCAGAAGTAGGACTCACCTTTGGATAGACAAATTGAGAAAACAAACAAACAAACAAACCATCCTCTGGTTTGTTAAAAACAAATATTATGTCTATAAGAAAACAATAAGAATATGCTTTAATTTCAATGATATTTTTAATGTGATTTTCATGACATGTGGTGTCCTTTTCGTTGCTTAAGAAGATAAGTGAATGGGTGTGATTAAATAGCAGTCCTCATGGTTTTGAGCGTGCATTCTAGACTCGGTTCTTGAGACAGAAAGCAAACTTGGGCAACAGGGTCTTTGGAGAAAGAATGGGAGACCTTGCGGCCCCAGAGCAAGATGGATGAACTCTGTGTGGTGACATAAAATGCACCGGCAGGTGCCATACTACCCTGAGGCCTCCTGATTCAGGATGTTGTGTGTCATTGGCACTTTGAGCCTCTGAGGGTAAGTTGGAACCATTTCTCTTACCCCATGTTTTGTGTATACTTTTCGGTGCTCCGCATGGAAAATCAGGGCATGTGGGATTATGCAGAGGGCCTCAGCAAGCGAGTTGTGCCATGGGGGCAAGGCCACATGACACCCAGGTCAGTTCAACGATCAGCGTGTCTGATAGAAATCCCAGGGCCAACCGTTTCTTGACGATCAGTAATGAGGAGATTTAAAAGCAGGTTTTCTTGCATCTTATATGGGTCTGGAGAGTACTTCTTTTTCTTCATTGTCCAGAAATTAATATAATTGATAGAATACAATGAGTCTCCCTTGTGGTTTGATTTACTTCCACATGAATTTAGAAGTAAGCGAGGCTTGACAGTGGACGTTTTTCAGGATTTTTATTTGAGTGCAGTTTAAATTGAAATAAAACACACACTCACACACACACACACACAGTAGTACTAGTGATACGGGGTGGGACTGATGAGAAGGGAGATGGTCTTAGATCATTGTTGTCATCAGATCACACACCAGGCAGCACAAACTAGAAATGCACAGCAGTTCTATTGAGGGTCTGAGTTCTGGGTTTTAGTGTGAGATAAGATCTGGACATGATTCCTATGAATTATAAATGACCTGTGAGAGGGGGAAAAGGAACAGGTAGGGTGGGGGGAGGGATATCCTTTGGGAAAAATGCACGGGGTACAGTACAGCTAAAGAACAAGAAGCAGAACGACGTCGAAAGGAGTTTGGATGAGCAGAGAAGAGGGACTGTGCCCAGAACAGAGCCCAGGCTTTCCCCATGGGTACTATGATCATGTCAAGGATGGGGCTCCACCCTGGTACACGCTAGAGTCACCTAGGGCACTTTCAAAAGATGCCAGTTTCTGAGCCCCGCTCCAAGGTAATGAAATTGAAATTTCTCCAGGTGGGAGACCCAGTCTGAACGTTATATTTTTTAAAGGTTTCAAAAATGGTCCTTGTGCCCAGGTAGTTTCGAGAGCTGCTGATCAAGAGGGAAGGAAAGAGAAATGCTAATGAATTTGTTGAGAGGCAGGTGCATGGTGAACCTTCAGTATCATTTTCAGTAATATCATGAAGCTAGAAGGAGCCTAGACTCTGGAAGGTTAAGAGAGGAATGAATGAACAGCGGGGACCCATGTGTGGGGAGCCTGTAATCAAGGGACTTGGCACGAAAACGGAAGGTGTGATTGAAGAGGAAGAGGAATAAGAGCAGGGTCAAATAAAGGGTTTTGTTTTTGTTTTAAAAGATAAAATGTCAGCAAAACTGCTCAGGAGAAGGAGAGGATAAATGCAGGACAAGATATCATTAAGAGTGGGCTGGGTGTGAACTAGAATTCATGGGGCGGAGACCAAGAGAGGACCTTGTTGCTTTAGGGAAGAATGGGGGGAGACATGTGGCGTACCCCCCAGAGGGCTTGGCCTGCTCTGAGTCTGGTGGCCGGGTTCTCCACCGAGGCCAGGCAGGCGGCTGAGGACAAACTGGGAGCCTCGGCAGCTAGGGAAGGGGCTGGAATAGTTCCCCAGGGTGTCTGCTGCAGCATCCGTACCTCTCGAGTTGACCACGTTTGAATCTGTACCAAACCAGGTGTATGAGGATTGGCGACTCGGTGGCAGTAATGGGCAGAATGAATAGTGGGGATCATCCAGGGCTGGGGATATTCACTGGAGGAGTGTAGGGGATGTCAGAGCAGCAAGGGAGTCTGGACCATGGGAGAAGGCAGCTTGCAAATCATCAACCCCAAGTCTTGGAAGGAAGGAGAGGGGCCAGTGTAGATGAGAGGGGGATAACAGACCTCATGCCGTTGAGGGGCCAAAGGGCTCTGGGGGAGCGGTCAGCCTGAGGACGTGAGTCCTTCGTGGAGGGTCATGGATGCCAAGCGAAGAGCTTATGCTGACCAGGCAGGAGACAGCTCCCTGCTCGACCCCGAGAGGCTGAGAAAGTAGGAAGAGTACTCAGAGGTGTCAAGTTTCAATTAAGTCCAAGAAGAGAAGGGAAGATTGGAAAGCTGATATGGGATAAAAAGTAGCTTAGTTGTTCTAAAGCAGAGCATAGCTGAAAGAGGATGTTGGTGCAAATAAATTTTTTTTTTTAAAAAAAAAGTCTGTGTGGGTGGGTGTGTCGGGGCGGGGGGCAAGGGTGGCAGTGGTGATGGTTCCTTTTCCCCTTCAAAACCAGCAAATCAAAGACTATTAGTAAAATGTAGAAGTAGCTTAAATAACATGAATATTTTATGTTCACTGTGTTATCTATAAACCCAGCTGTTTGCTGACCATTAAAGACAGACCGTTACAGACCTGGTAGTAAGTTATTTAAAATGGAAACTCTGAAAATACATTTGTTGAAAGATGTTTCATATCTTGAATTCTCCATTATGCATTTGGCCTCCTCAGAGAGAAGGAAATAACATTATGTACACACATCGTTAATTACTCATTAATCTGACATTTTGATGGCATTAAGCAACAAATATTAATTTGAGACTCAACATTGTGATTGTTTCTAAGATGCATGACATCTCCAAAAATATGAAACCTGAATTTCAAAATTACTTTCTTCAAAGACTGATTGTGGCAAAACTCATTATTAGAGCCTTCTGTACCTTAAATGCTTTAAACGAAACACTGCAATTTACAGAATTCATTACTGTGCACAACTAATTAGAACTTTAAAGGAAATCACAGTGGGGAATTAGACATTTTAAAGAGCATTTCCTTGAGCTGAAATGTTCTTCAGAATAAAGGTTGTTTTGCAGCAAACGAGGCACTTGAATTTTACATACGTATATAGACACGCGCTCTAAAGGGTAACATGTTTGACCAGCCGGGTTTGAAAATTGCTCTTGTTTTCCATGCAGACAAAAGGAAAAGCAACAAAGGCATTGAGGGAGGGACAAGACAGAAATGCAAATCAGATGTCCATGGTGTCCTCGGAAGCCCAACAAAAAAACATAGACATATATAATTAGTTTCCAAAGCCAGCTTTACCCTAGGAAAAAAAAAATCTCATCTAAGAAAACAGCAGTGAGAGCTGTGTGAGTCCCAGGTGTATGGGTGATTACAGCAGAGAGCAGAAAAAGCCATGCTGTCGAGCTCAGCTGCCTCGATGCTACACAAATGTGTTTACAGAAAGAATATAAAATCGACCATGGATAACTCCCTCCTTTCCCCAAATTGATTAATTTTTCGACGTGCTGGCAGATTTCTACATGGACAGGGATGGAGTTTGAGAGATGAATGTGTAAATCAACAGCAGGTGGGAAGTTGAATTTGTCTGGCCCAGCTGCTGTTGCACACATTTCCTATTCTTTCTGGTTATCTCAGTCCAGCATCTGTCACTGAGCAGGACTCCCGGGCCTCTGTCATCCCAGGCCTGGGGATCCACACTGTGGCCTGTGTCTCCTGACAGCTCAGAGCCTCAGCTGAATAGCAAACAGCAAGAATGAGGAGCCCGTCGCTATTAGCAGAACCTGGCAGAGTTGAGCACGGTATTTCTTTGTGCTGCATTCTGATACTTCCTCTTCTCCTCCACCTTGAATTTGGCTACTGCATTATCTGGGCTCTTTCTACAATAGCTCCTTACTTGATAATAAGACTCTGATTCTCAAATGTGTTTTTTTGTTGTATTTTAATCTTGCTGATGGAAGCCGGCGATAAAAAAAAATGACCTGCTTTCTTGCCCTTTAGATTAAGTCTTGAAGGAACAATGTATTTTCCGCACACTCCCGAAATCTCTGTGAAATTTAATCATCCAGCAGACCCACGGTTCGCAGCATTTCCTGACATCGTAGAGTTTCAGGGTTGGGCCTAACCTGTAGGGATGATCCTCTCGACTGTTCCAGTGGAGGATGAATCCATGCTCTGCCTCCCCCATCACAGACCACCCAGCTTCTATCTTGGGGTTGCTGAGCTTCGCCGTGATAATAACCAGACAAATGGCAGATGCTCTCTCTCAGCACTCCCCTAGTTGGGGCATGGCCCCAGAAATGTTTAGCCTACCTTTCTGGGATAATACGGAGGGTTGCTATTTCTCCAAGACTTTCTTGAAAGATTGGTCAGACTTCCATCTTTCTTAGGGGCTTGCTTGGACAGATCTTATCTTCAAAATAAAATCACAATTACTTGGGTCATTTTAAAATGTTCTACAGAAAATACTGACTGATCAGTGCTGGCAGGCAGGAAATCAGATTTTTGTTTGGTATTTATTTTAAAGGAGATGGGCAAAATTGTTTTAAGTTTAGCTATAGCACAGTTGTTCAGTGCTATTTTAGGGTATTAGCACTGAGCTATTTAGCTCATTTTTTTTTCATGTTTATTTTTCATATTCATAATTTGGGCAGTGGTTTCCTCTTTCATTTGTTTCCACTTGAAGTTTCCTTTTTTTAAGAATCTAATTTCTAATAAGCTGAAGTGGTTTAAGGAATTATTCTTTATTGTCCTGTCAGGTTGTAGGAAACATCAGATACTGAACCTGTTCTTTCATTAGTCTGGTATACGGCTGTACCGTCTCTGCATGCACGTGTATCTTCATGGCACTTAATTATTTTTCTCTCCCTAAACCTTACCTAAAATATTTTGAGGTTTCTTACACTACATTTGTTTTTTTTGTATTCATTTGCTGCCCTTTGAGTAGAAAGAGAGGACAAAATATTATTGTTTACAAATTCCTGGCAGATTTGGCTTCAGTAATCTCACTGTACGTTTTCAGTCGGAAAAGAGATAGTTGGAAAGAAAAAAAAGATTTAAAAAAATACCAAATTATTTGGGGAAAAAAATCAAAGTTGATCTGAATAGAGAATCACCCTTAGAAATGTGGAATGTTCAATTAAAACCTTGTTTAAAAGGCCAGAGAGATTTTAATCTGTCCAGGAAAAGGTTGTAATATGCAAATATAAAATTGTAGTGTCTTAGAGTTGGCACTTCTTTGGTAATAAAATCCCATGCAGCTTCTTCATGGGTACCTCAAGTAATGAGACGTTCCTTGCTCTGATGACTAACATGTACTGAAGGCAGATTAGGAGCCAGGCACCGTCCTGGGTGTTGGGATGCAGCACTGCCCAGAACTAAGTCAGGATAACAGTTCCTACTGTCGTGGAATTACATTTGAGCGGACTGCCTAGCAAGCTAAACTGTCTCAGGTCTGTTGCTCCTGTTACCTAGATCCTGTTTCTGCGTCTTCTGAAACTTGGGAGTTCAGAGTTTGGGTTACCTTCAAGGCTTTCTGGTCTAGCCTCCTACCATTGCCAGAAGGTTCTCTGGGGAAACCTGTGTGTTTCAGGTAAAACTGAACAGTCTTCCACATATGGACCAATAGAGTATAAAGACACCATTGTCTCCCCGTTTCTAGACACCAGAGCTGCCCCAGGAGAGGCAGCCTGAGATTGGGTGTCTTTTGTTAGCCATAGCACCCTGTTATCTGCCGTGAAGCTGGTGATCACCTGCAAACCTCAGTCTTCTGTCTGTACCATGGATCGCTTGGAGCCACATCTCCCACGTCCTGTAATTGTGTATTAGATTTTTTGACCCAAAATGTAGGACTTTTTTTTTCATTCCTCTCATTTGTATTTCATTATGGTTAGAACTGTCCCCTGTTGCAGCTCATTTTGAAATTTGAGTTCCAGATTATTTTCCCTAAACCTTTTTGATCGATTCACCTACAAACAACTTTTGAGTATTCACTTTCCATATAGTTATTATTTCATATTTTATAAATTAAATACATGTGAGCTAATATCTCAAGCCATAATACATACTTAGGGGAAGGTTCAGCTAGTGATGCAAATCCATATTTCAAAATCATTTTGATGATTTTAGGTTTTTTATTGGTTTCCAAGCAGATCTCATCAGATTGTTTTATCTGTATCATGTGGCCACCATACTGCTTACACCAGAATGGAAGAACAGTCCACTCTACAAATTTCTTGTTGTTCACCTGTGCTTTCTTTATTAGTATTATCTTTAATCTGCCGTTCCTTTGTGGGAACGTTTTTTCCCCCTTAAGCCAGCTGTCCATTTCAGTAAGATTGGTTTAGTTGGAACTAGAGGATGTAATCCATAAATCCACTGAACAGAACTCTGCTAAAATGGTTGTGTTAATGCAGTGAAAGAGAAAAAGCAGACACAAGAAGGACTTTTGGTTACCTGTGGTTTCAGAAGCTCTCAGGCTTCTTGTATACCTGACAGGTCATCAAGCCATCCTCTCAATACGGACCATGACAATATCACTGTCACTCAGTGCATTTAAAATATTAGTGAGGTCTCCGTGAGAAATAGCTCTGATCTTGTCTTCCCACAACTCAGTGGACCATCTCACATACTACCCGGGGCTATCCTCATCCTACTTTTATGATCTCTCTGGTCTATCAGTTGTCTCTCTAAAATTGCATATTTTTGATACCTCATCTGTAGGTGTTCATCCCAGTCTTACTTAAAAGTAGAAAAACGATGAAGATGAGTTCTTGCAATACTTAAGACCTCTCTCTAAGTTGATAATAGTTCCATTAATCAACCCTCTTAAAGTACAGGTTTCTTTCTTTTTTTTTTTTTTTAAGATTTATTCATGAGAGATAGAGAGAGAGGCAGAGCTATAGGCAGAGGGAGAAGCAGGCTGGAGAGCCTGATGCAGGACTAGATCCTGGGACCCTGGGATCATGACCTGAGCCAAAAGCAGACACTCAAACACTGGACCACCAAGGCATCCTAAAATACAGGTTTTAAACTAGATAGGAAAAAGCCTAATTGTTTTACAACATGCCTCTGATTTTTCCACATTGGCCAGAAGACTACCACAAGACACTGTTGAGTGTTTTGATTCCAGCTACCCACATGATACCACTTACTGGGTCTCTTCTCAGTGACGGGCTCAGTACTAGGCTCTTTACAAATGTCATTTTCTTTGATTCCCATGAGAAACCTATGTGATAGGATTTCTATTTCCTACCTTACAAAGTAGGAAGCTGAGATATGCAAAAGGGTTAAAGTTGAGGGCAACTCTAAGTAGGCAAAAGTCAGGCTTTTTGACATCAGCATTTGCCATTAGGAAAACGCACTTGGGTGTGTCTCCCACATACTCCTCTAGAGTGAACAACAAAGTGGCTTCAGAGGATGTGGAAGCATGAGTTTTCCACTGCTGTTCTTTTAAGTGTGTAACACTTTACCCCCTTTCAAAAATTGGGACATCAGCACATCTGTAGTGTCCCAGTGCCTCCCTCTTCCCTTTGCCCAGTTCCCAGGAGCTGGATGCCAGCTTGTCCACAGTTACGCATGCATGGTTCTGGAACAACCATGTGGAAGTAGCCAGGGCCTGTTTAAAGAAGTCAGATGCCTTCTGATTATACCCTCACCTGTCTCTGCTTTATCTTCTTTTCTCTGCATTGACCTTGCTGGATGAAGAATCATTCTAGGAAGCAGATGTTTTTTCTGACACCTGTTACCTACTTCCTGCCCCAAACAGCATTCTCCACTCTGGGGAGTGGTGCTAAGTATATAAATTAAGGAATTTAAAGTTATTTTTCTGAAGTGATCTTTTCGTAATTTCCAACTTTTACTGTAAATTTTCAAACAAACCAAAAAAAATTGAAAATATAGTACAATGGATACCTATATTTCAACCACTTTAATTCAAACTAATAATTCGCCGTATTTGCTTCTAACAAGAGTTGCAGGCATCTTGATGCCCTATTCCTGAATATGTCCTTACTGCATCTCTTAAAAATAAGGATGTTATCCCTAAAATAAGGTCATTATCTAACATAACTGCTGTGCCATTTTCATACATAAGAAAATTAACACTAATTCTCTAGTATCATGTAATACCCAGTGCAATTATCCTTCCAAAATGTATTCTACATTTCTTTCCCCAAACTAGAATTCAATTAAGTTTCATATATCGCGTTTGGCCTTTATATCTAGATAGTTTTAGAGTTTAGACTTTTTGTTGTGAAACAGGCAGGAATAAAAGATCTGGATGATTTTTAAAAATATGTTTAAGCTCTATTTTACATGAACAGTGACTTTTCAGATTAAATAGACTATTGATTGGGTTGTTCCGGTGGTTTTTCACTTGGTAGTAAATGGCACCGGATATGTTAAAGTTGTAAAATATAGAAATCTCTAAAGTGTGCACATGAACCACATCTTAACAGAGGCAGTCTGTCATCTGGAAATGTACATGAGACACTTAGTACTTTGATGCTGTATGTGTGAAACCATCTCGTAAGCAAATAGTGCATCAAGGGTTTTGACTCAGCACTGATAATGGATTATAATAGATTGAAATTAAATATGATTTAAGTGACAGGAAAATGGTGCCAGCTAAGTAAATAATTGATTAATCATCCCCCAGTTAAATCTGGCAGGTTAAATTGCAAGGCTGGAATTGAATGCTTGGTAGAAGCTCCTCTCCACCTTTCAAACCAGATTAAACTTGTATTAAAGAAGAGAGAAAAGTCAGAAACTATCCGGAAAAAGGGCATGTCCCTTGCTGGGTCTTATTTGCAACATGATGTCATTGTATGTTCATTGTGCTATGGAAGCCATGGTGAGAAAAATGAAGATCCACACATTAAAAAGTAGATCCATGGTTGGGTGGAAATCAACAGATTTAGAAAGAAAGCAGATGACAACACATCTTTCTTGTCTTCTCCTAAATTGTGGTGAGTTGAGTAGGGTCAGTATGACTTTGATGAGTTAGGTTAGCATATAAAACTGGTTACCATGTATTCTGGTCACTATGTGGCTGCCACTGGACTCCTGGGTGGCCTTAGGCCAATCACTTAGCCTGCCATTTGTCTGTGTCTCCAGTGGCTCATCTGTAAATAAAAGGCTTGGATGGAGGATCTCTGAGGTGCCTTCTAGCTCTTCACATCTCAGAGTCTAATAGCTTGAAATCTCTATTAAAAGTAGTGCCGTTCTGCTTCCCTGTATAATTATAACTGGCCTTTGTCATGATGGCTCTATAGCATTGTAGTCTCCTACATGTTTCCTGAATTATCAAAAGGTGTCCTTAGTTTATATTAAATATGTGTGATTCTGTTTCACCTCTTACAGATGAGGAGTCTTCCCCTAACACTTAATTAGCTAGAATGTTTAATTAATAGAATAGTCCATTCTGGGTCCATGTAGAATAAGATGGATTTTGTTGTAATTAGAAAAATATTTACATGTTGAAAAATGGTAGAACCACTAATATAATACAGTTATTGCTTAATAATCCAAAATTCACAATAATTCAGCAACCTAAGAGTTAAAGAACCGACCTCACTCATCACCCAAGGCAATGTTGTATTGCATGGTTTTTTTTTTAATTTTTATTTATTTATGATAGTCACAGAGAGAGAGAAAAAGAGAGAGAGAGAGAGAGAGAGAGGCAGAGACATAGGCAGAGGGAGAAGCAGGCTCCATGCACCAGGAGCCCGATGTGGGATTCGATCCCGGGTCTCCAGGATCGCGCCCTGGGCCAAAGGCAGGCACCAAACCGCTGCGCCACCCAGGGATCCCTGCATGGTTTTTAAAGTTTATTCATTTACTTGTTTAAGTAATCTCTACACCTAATGTGGAACATGAACTCCCAACTCCAAGATCAAGAGTCACATGCTCTTCTGATGGAGCCAGTGAGGTGCCCTTGTTGTGTTGCATTTTAAAGATTGGTTCAGTGTTTGTATTTTACCAGGTCAGCAGAGTATGTCTTATACAACCTTTAACAATGTCTTAGAATTTTTAAGCTATGTTTCATCCTCCATAAAATAGAAATAGTGCTTATGTCAAAGAGTAGTAAGAATTGAAAGAAATCGTGTAGGTGTAGTGTCTACTGTGTAACAGGTATTGACACATGTTAATGATCATAGACATTGTAATATCACCGAGTCCCTAGCAGTTTCCTTTCAAGTAGAGGGTCCTCAACCCATGTGCTCGATGAAGAACAAGACTTATGACATGATGTCTATCATCTTTGTCTCACAACATTGGATTGACTTTGTGACATTTCACTATCTAACTCAAAACCCAAGAAAGGTAGATACCTTCTTTATTGTCAAAAACCCAAGAAAGGTAGATACCTTCTTTATTGTCATGGAATACTAAAACTCCATGAATATTCTGTCTAGGAAAGATTGAAACTCATTCATCAACTCTTCATTTTCCTGGCCCCAGGAACACTAATAGTAGTTGCCTTAGCTTCAGAGGTAAACATATAATTATCATGAACAAAGAATCCACAAAACAGACCTTTACTATAAAATGTGGTGATTATTCTTTATATTTGAACGTGGGCCACATCAAAGTGTATTTCCCTAACCATAAACACTATAAATGGCAAAAACCTGATAAAATTCAGGAATCATGCCTAAGACTAACATTACAATATAATCACTTCTAATTTTACAAAAGCTGATAAGTGATTTAGCTTTTGTTTCTGTAATAGTTGAGAGAAAAAGAGCTGGACTCTTCAACTCAATTTTTTCCTCCTAGAAACTTGAAAATGTCCTTAACTATGTTATTGAAGACAACTCCAACACTGACAGTAGAAGTGTGGACATCATTACTCCATTGGTTCCTTCCCCTTCTTTTTAAAGACCTGTCTGCCCATTGTCTTCTTAATTGCTTTACAAATGGAAAAAAGGCTAGCTTTTAATATTTTCCAAGTCCACATAAAGAAAGGTCTCTATGTTTGCTTCATGTGTATATTAATTGAGGTCAAAATGGCATTACCCTTTTGTGTCTAGGAGCATAGAGTCCCACCCCCTCACCCCATCCCCACTCCCCACCTCCACCCCCTTAGAATCAGGGCTAGAAGTGGTAAGAGTTTGTGGTTAATTTAGGCACACATATAAGGAAACACAGTGGCCCACAGCCCTCTGGAGGCAGTATGTTCTGCACCAGCTTTAGGATTCATCCAGACACAAGCATGGGCAAAAACATTGACTCTGGTGACAATCCTTTTTTGGTTGGAAAATGTCAGTGTCTTTGGTTTTAATCAAAATTCTCATAATCTGGTTTAACGATGCCATAAAGGCCTTGGTTTACTCTGCCCCAGGTGAATGAAAATATTTGCTGTGAAAAATAGGTTATTAGTTTTATAGCCCTACCTACTTCAATGCCTCTATCAAGAATATGAGAAGAGGTATTAAATCTCAATTTTTAATAAAATTATTGACATCATTGGGGAGCTTTATAACACTTGACATTTGCTTTCAGTGTTGGGGGAAGAAGGAGAAAGTAAATTGATTTGGTATTTATTTCCTAGGTTGGAGTGCGACAAGTTACTTTAAACATAAAATATGTGTGCTGCCTTTGAATGCAGTGAGCGGAATGGGTTGTTGGTTCTGAAAATGAACATAAATTTGAGAATAAAATGGGTAATGTGGTCATGATAATAATGTAATTCGATTGCTAAATGAACCCATTTTATTATATTCATCATCAGATTCCTATTGCCACCTAGACACCCTTCAAAATTGATAGAAAGTGACGTTGGGACCCAGAAAACACAGACCACTGGTGAAAATACAGATCACTGAATGAAAGTTAACTTCTTGTCATTAGTATGCTCTTGGTATCACTTCTGCTGCTAGAGTTAAAAAACAACTCTCAGAAAAACCTCTTTGAACGTGGGACTTCCTTGCTTAGAGTATCTGTCCATTATTCACTAGAATTTGCTTCTTGTTGGTAATGATATTGAGATTTGGGGACAGGGCAGTGATGGGGTTGGTGGCAATGTTTGGTGGGTCCAGGCAGATGTTGGACTGGACGAGGTGCCATGAAAGCTTGGTGGGACAGAGGAAAGCCGGGAGTCCAGAGGCACCACTCTTCCTTCCTTGGCAACTCAAGGTCTGGTTTAATCTCTAAATAATCTGTGCAGTAGGGTGCGTAATATAATGTGATAAATGTTAGGCTTGTATCATTAAAAAAAAGTGCTTATTACAATGTCAACTCTCCAGGGGCACTTGGGTGGTTCTGTCACTTAAGCGTCTGACTCTTGATTTCAGCTCAGGTCCTGATCTCAGGGTTGTGAGATCGAGCCCTGCATTGGGCTCCAGGCTGGATGTGGAGCCTGCTTGAGAGTCTCTCTCTCTCCCTCTGCTCCAATACCTGCTAAAAAATAAGTATGTAAATAGATTTAAAATGTCAGCTCTCTACTACCATTTGTCAGTGGCCTCTAAAGAGAACTGCTCCTAGAAAACATGAGATCCCTTTTCCTGAAGCTATGTCTCAGTCAACACGTTTCCTAGTTGAGCCATCAGATTCTACCTACCATACCTCTTGGAAAATGCTGGTTGCTGTCATGACCGCTTGCATTTTCAGGAAAAGGCCTACAAAGCTTGTACAAAGGCCAGCTGAAATACAGTTCATTTTATCTACTGAAACCATGTGCAACAGACTGTCTGGCTTCTTTTTTCTTGCCTTACTAAAGATGCTGCCAGCTTATTTACCCCAGCAGTGTTCTTAATGTAGATGTTAAACTGTGCGATAGATTTTAAAATGAATTTTTAATTACTTTCTGCTATTCTGAGCTCATTGCAATCAGCAGCCATCTTGCTTGAGGATAAAACAAAACAAAACCAGCTAGCTCATGGGAGGAGCAAAGGCCTGCAGAGAAAAGCTTTTGCAGGAATGGGGTACAGAAGCCCATTGTCAGCAGCAGCTGCTGGACGCCTCTCCTGAGCACGGGCCCAACTGCCAGAGGGTTCCGGAGGCTTTGAGTTTTCTACTGCTGGTTCCTCTTCTCTAATGAGGTCACCTCTCCGCACAGTAGGTGGGATGACTCTGCTAATGGGAGATTCGGAAATGCAGATTGCAATTACAGTCTTTGTTTCCAGATAGCTCCCATAGTTTCCAAACAGCCCAAGGAACTAGAAATGGGGACAGCTCCTCTACAAATTCTAAACAGCTAGATAGGACATGTCCTTTATCTATTATCATCCCAGTGCCTGACACTGGTGCTGCTTCTTAGGAGCAGAGATGGGGGGTGAATGGGAACAACACTGGCCAGGAGTTCACATAGTGACATTTAAACCTATGTCATGTACAGTTTCATGTAGTCAGGGTAAGTCACGTTATCCATGCTATGCCAAAGGAAAATCCACGGATCGGGAGGGTTGAAGTGTCCTGCCCTGTGGCCACCTCTCTAGGCTCCATCATCTACAAAATGAGAATAACACCATCGTACCTACCTGTGCCACTGGGAGAATTGTGTCTGTGGAAATGCTTTGAAAATGGATAAATCTTCTACACATATAATGCCTCGTAATCCTTAGACCTAAGTATTTATTTCTGTGAGTACCACACAGAGAACGGAAGAAATAAACATCTTTGAACCCTCCTATCGTTTTTCTTGCTGGAATCTGAGAGGAGGAGCCTAAGGTAGGGACCACGGAGCCCTGGGTGTGGCTCTCTGCCACTGCCACTGCAATCTTGGCGGCGGGGCCTGGATCACTGTGCCCGCGTCTCCATGACAACAGGCAGCCGCTCTGCTCCCGCTGGCCAGATCCAGAGCCGGGGCCAGCGCTGGCCTGCTTCTTTTTTGTTGGTTGGTTTGGCTTTTGTTTCAGAGGTTTTCTTGTTTTGTTTCACTTTGTTTTGATTAACCAGACCACATTCCGTGTCTCCTTTGGATTTGCCATTGTCTTAATTCCTGAATATTTCTTGGATCTGATTTGTAAACCAGCAATTCTCCTCTGCCCAGATAGTTCCTCTTAGCAAGACAGGATAGAGTATAGAACACCAAGCAAGACTCTGCTTGAATTCCAGCCCAAGGATCATGAAGGGGGCATTCATCTGAATGAACATATTTGCCAGGGGTTGGCCAGGAGATGGGGGCTCTGACCAAATGTGTTTGTGTATCTTCCGATCTCCAACTTCATTAATGCATACCTGCCCACATGTATGTTTTTATCAGGCACCTTTGTAGGTCCTCTTTTTGAGCATGCTCCCTTGATCCTCACAGCAGCTGTGGGTGGAGGGCATCCATTTGCCTATGTACAAAATGAAGACACTGCAAAGTCACTGAAAAGGTGCTTTGCCCCAGTGCAAGGGCTCTTTGACTCCTGTGCTGCTTCCCTGTGTGGTCGTACCGATGGGTCCGTTCCTTCTATTCAAAGAGATTCATGGTAAATGAGATCAAACAGAAGAAGCCAGAGGGTGACCATCTCATCTCCACTTTTGGCTGAGAGCCTCAGCATTCTAGCTCCTTTCTAAGAGAACCATGTAATAGCCCAATTGAGGCATCACTTTCTGGTCTTCAAGAGCAGATGGGCCACTCAGGGACTGAGCCTGTACTGTCTCCTGATCAAGAATCCCAGAAGTCTTTTTGAGTGTCTGGATTACTTTAGATGGGAGCCAGGATGTCCACCGGATGCCACATGGGCCTTGCCAAGGTGGGAGCTCTTTTCCAAGACCACAGTTTAGCCAGAGATATGCCCTCCTGCTTCGGTGGGGGCGGCCAGTGTGCTGCTGCACAGAACAGTGACACAGTGAAAGATCATGTCCAGGAAGGATGACTCTGAATGCTATAAGCAAGGTCGATTTTAAGGAGGAGATTGGACTTTGAGAAATCAACTAGAAGACCATGAAAACAGTTAAGGTGAGGGAGGATAATGTCAGATTGAGGACAGGGCCCCAGCGAGTGGAAGAGGATGGATCCATGGACATGGTAACTAGATTGAGGAGATGTGAAGCCTGCTGCAAGGGTTTGGAACCGGGTGTCTGTAATGTAACTTAGAAGTCCTCTGGATCTCCACGATCTCTGCCCTGCCCTACTCTCAGTAAAAGTGCTGTACTTCACATATTAGCAACTGAGATAGACTTATTTTTTGTATATTCGCTTTATAGTGCTTCATTTAATTACTCATATCGTTACCATATTGCTTTCTGCTACTTTCCATTGCAGATGGATTAGCTAAGCTTTGTTTCTCAGCCAGAGAACTAACTGAATTACTATTTATAATGCAGTTTCTATGGAAAATGAATTATAAATTTCAAACAGCCTTGCAAATAGAATTTTGGAAGGCAGACAGAGTTGCAGACTTCTTTTATTGCATTTTATTTGAAAAGGAGATATTCTGGTAGTAGATATGGAACCAAGTCTCAGAGGAAAGGTGAGGTTGAGAAGTATATATTTGGGATTCGTTTGCATACAAGTCAGAATTTAAAAGGATGGGCATGATTGAAAGTAGGGAGTGGGAAAGCTTGAGGCAGCAGTGTACACCATTTGTTCAACTAGTTTAGTACTGAAAGACAATACAAGGTCTGTTTCATTTAAAATAAAAAAAATGTGAAGCTGAATCAACTTTGCTATGGTAAAAATTAATTGAAAAAATGTGAAAGTAAATCACTGTTTCAGAAAGGAGCAATTTGAATGAATATATCTCAAGTTGTGAAAATATGAATTAAGATCTCAAGCAATGTAAATATACTCTTGAGGGGAAAATGGATTGAGTTATATGTAGTAGTTTCAATTGATTTAAAATCAATCGATTTGGCTGCAGCAAATGAACGGTGGCATGTGTGGCCCTGTCTGGAGGGAAGCTGAATGAGTTACTGGGGAGTTCATGAGCTAGGATACCTGCCTGCTCACTTGCTATTTCTTGTTGAGAGTATCATTTAGAACCCAAGTTGCTACATTGGTGACAACTCAGCAGGTGTTTATGAAGCATCTCTGTAGGCCAGTACCATTCTAAGCTTGGGGAAGATTAAGAAGCATAAGACTCTTTCCCTGCCATTCAGAAATCTGTCATTCAGTTGAGGGAACAGGACTGACACACGTAAGTCAGTTAGAGCACATAAGGGATAAAGAGTGCTCTGTTCACAAACTGTTGGTACTTATGTGTAGAAGCAAAGCCAGGTAGGGTACTGGCGCTCCTCACTGAGACATCACCAGCCACATGGACTTTCTGAGATGAAGGCTCAAGAATAAAGGCTATGACATGCCTCTAGCTGGCTCCTAAATCAAAGACCCAAATCTTAAATATACAAAGGGTAATGGTCTTAGCCTGAAAAGCCAACTGAAACCAAATTGAAAGAAATATAGAGTCCAAGTGAGAAACTCTTATAAAAGGTAGACCACAGCTGAGGACCCCTTAACAATTTGCAAAAGCCATGGCCCAGTCAGGCAGTACATGTGGGAGCTCCAGAGAAAGAAAATATAGCCAAATCTTATTGACCATCTTCATGATCCTGAAAACATTCCTTGTAAATGAGGATGTACTCTCTGCTGGGGAGGCTGAAAGTGACTCGTCGATTGGATACGGTTAGGAGACGTTCCACTGCTTGACAAATTCAGTGAATTTTTCATTTTTAAGCTAGCGTGGCAGTGGGGAGAAAAAGTCATAGAATTACCTGACTGGGGCACAGTTTCTGAGACCCCCCACACTCAGCCTGCTCTTGAATAAAGTTGAAATAATGGAAAAAAAGGAAATCTATATCATTGTTTTCCACGTCTGCCATCAGTGTTCATGGCAAGCTCTTTATGCAGGGGCAAGGTTTTGCTGGAAGATGCAAGCCCACACTGGCAGCCGTTAGTTTACTCAGCTCTGTCACTCTCATTGGTCACGGTGATCTATTCTTATCCCCAGGGAGCAGTGAGTGTGCAACTAGATCCCATGAGCCTGCCAGCCTGGAGCCTTATTGGGCTCAGCAGCTGACTTGCGAAGGATGGAAACTGGATGTTGGAAGGCAACCATAAAGCATAAGGATCCTCAGCAGGGCTGCAGGCACAGGGAGTGGGAAGTGAGGGGGACAGAGAAGATGCATGCACTGGGTATTTGGGCACCCCTAACTCTGGGCAAAAGACTCCTGGAACATGCTGCCTTCCAGTGGAGGTACACACTAAAAGTAGATCATCTAAATGCAGATTTGGAGTGGGTTGAACAGAAAGAGAAGACATTGTTGGAAGCAGCCAGAAATTTTGGAATCTTGTAACTGAGCTGTAGGGAAGCATCCTTCACTTGTGACTGAAGATAGCAAAGTTGCTATCTGAGGTTCAGGGTCAGAGCTCAGATGTTCCTGCTTGACGTATCCCACGTGTGGGGTGGCGGGCGGGTCCTGCTTGGCAAATAAAATCCAAGTGTAAAGGCTGCAGAAATCTTGGTGTGGACTGGCTGCGCTGCCACCGTACTGCACTTGTGCATCTTTGCTGTTGGCATTATGGTTTCCATTTCTTTTTTTAACAAAGGGGAACTGTAACTGCCACACATGCCTTTGGCATCTTCTCTTCTCCAAGCTAACATATGAAACAAGTCAGCGTAACATGTTCTAAAAATATTCATGTCACAGCCAGAAATGCATATTTGCAGCGTGCTCTCCGCCAGAGCACTTTGCCTTGGCAGGCAAGCACTCACCTGTACATGATTTTGCTCTTCATGTACCAAACCCATCTGCAGCCAAGTGGATTTGCTTTAGCCTGTGTTGTTTGTGACACTGGCTCTTAGTTATAGTGACATGGAACATTTGCAGCTTCTATTTATTCATGCAACCAAACAAACTGTATTGGACACCATTGCTACTAGGTACTGAACAGAAAAGATTAAAAAAGTGTTGGTCACTCCCTTGAGGAATTTACAATATAGCAAGGAGACAGGCAAATAAACAAATAATTGACATGTAGTGTGACATAGTCTAGATGGAAACCATCATGCTCAGTAGGAGCTTGAAAGAGGATTTTAAGGATCTCGGAGGAATTTGTTGTGGAGAGTATATTTTGCAGTCTAGGAGCTCGTGAGGAAGACTGCAAGGAAGAAAAGCGTGTGTGCAGAGGCAGCAGTGATCTGAAGCAGCACGGTGGGAGGGAGGGAGCTGTAAGCAACTCAGCATGCCCAGGACAGGGCTCATGCATGTGCCGTGATTGGGGACAGAGGCACAACGAACCCATCAAGGTCCTATAGCCCATATTAGGAGCTTTTGCTTGGCAGTGGCATTAGTTGGGATAGCAAACCATTGCAAAGTGTTAAGAAAGGAAGGGGGACCATCAGATTCATACTTTATGAAGATGACTCTGATAGAAGTGAGAAGAATTATTTATAGAGAGTCGAGCCAGAAGCAGGGAAACCAGAGAGATTCAGTTGCTGGTCCTCCTGGTGAGCTCTGCAAGAGCCCAAACTCCAGCAGTAGAGTGATTTGGAGGAAAGGTTAGATGGGAGAGATGTTTATGGAAAGTGACAGGATGCATTTGCTGGGGTGGGAGGATGTGTGTGTGTGTGCACGCCTGTGTGATGGGTGTGACCGAGAAGAGGTCTCTTGGGATTCTGGCTGGGACATTTGAGTAGATGATGACATCATTAAGTGTATGAGTGAAAAAGTAGGTCTGTGAAAGCTAATGAGTTTGGTTAGAGATGGACTTTGAGGTGGAAATTTAAAGTGCTCAGGGGTATGTGTGAGTCTGGGGCTAAGAAGAAGGGCCTGAGCTCAGCATGTACATTTAGGGGTGTGTCTTGAGTGTGCAGGCGGCAGGGAGGGTAACGGAGGGTGATGATCACAGAATAGAGTGGAAAAAACACAGGTGACAGTGGGTTGAATGCTGGCTATGTGCTAGCCATGCAACATTGGGAAAGTTGTTTAATTAACCACATTGAGCTTACTTTCTCACACATTAAATGGGAACAATTTATAAACTATCAATTCAACAAATATTTATTGAGTTCCTACCATGTGTTTGGACCTTAGAATACAAATGCAAAGAAAACAGACATGGTGCGTGTGCTGAGCTAACCTGCAGCCCTTTCTTTCATAGGGGGTGCAGATGTTACACGAACAGTTGCCTGAATGATTTTTAGGGTAAATGTGGAGAAGAATGGCATGAGATCATGAATTTAAGAAGCTGGCCCAAAGATGTAACACAGAACAGGTCCTCCACAGCACCAGGAGTAATAGTGTGTGTTACACTTTCATGGAATGATGCCAATAGTCTCCAGTTTCCAGTGAGTTGAGAAACAAGTGAGAGGTGAGAAATTGGCAATAATGAACAAAGACTGCCATTTCAAAAGTTTGTTCAGAGAACTCATAATTTAGAGGATGACGTACAGAGAAAATTAGTTGTTGAAGAAAAGTTTGGCGTTTTCAACATGGATGACGTGACCATCTTGACAAGCCAAGTGGAAGGACCTGGTAGAGAGGATGAAGTTATAGGAAATAGGGAGAGGGGTCTATCAGGAGATAGGGAGAGGGGAAGAAACCTGCAAGAGAAGCATGGAAAGAGGATTAAATGAGGTAATGGATTACCAAATGCTTGGCATGGTGGCAACACATGCTGGGCACTTCAGCCATCGTGTTGAGTATGTCTGTGAGCATGTGTACATGCCCATGAATGCTTATCATATACTTGTAGATGCACACGTGTCTATGTCTGTCCCTGCTGTGCACACAAGTAAAAGTTTTAATGGTGGGGATCGAGGAGGGAAGTTGAAGCTCAACCCTGTTGGCCTCACTTCTCTTTGTAGAGAAGGAGGTAAGGCATCTGCTGAGAGATGGGTCAGAGGTCATGAGGAAAAATGGTTAATGTGGCCTCTGTAGGAATGAAAGAAAGAAGAAAGTTGATCCAGAGAGGGATCGCTGAATGATGCTGAGGATCCCGTGAAGGTTGGAGGACATGTGTTCTAGAAAGAGGTGGGGCATGTCCTCCAGTAAGCCCCATTTACCTCTGTCCTGGCTCGTGTTAGCCTTTGCGGTTGGCTGTGTGGCTGTGGTGTAACAACAAGCAGTGAGAGAGGGAAGGGTGCTAGGAGGACAGTAAGTGAGGTGCTGGACCACAGGGTTGGGCCAAACAGGGAAGTCGGAGCTTGGTAGAACCAGATAAAGGGTTACACCAGATGGCTCCCTAAGATCCAAGGGTGAGCATAGTGGGTATTGGCAGTGCAGAGGAACTGGAAGAAAGATAGAAAAGGGTCATTAGGCAGCCATGTATTGGAATCACAATCTTCAGAAGAAAAACAGACTTAGCTTGTGACGTAGATAAGGAATTGCTGAAGGAGAACGGAGATGATGGTCAGATCATGGAGGCTGGTCCTCCCCAACACTAATGAACTGAAACATCTTCTTCCAAGGGCACTGTGGTCTTTCATTGCCAAGTTAAGTGCCCCTTTCTCCAGTCTCCAAATTTTTGACTGCTCTTAGCATTCTTCACTGCTGACCACCACCTTCCTCATGCTCCATCTGTGGTAGGCGTCTGGCATGCCGCCTCCTCATTCTCCTTCCCCACAATCCCTCTCCTGGCTCCCCCTCTCTGCTCCCAGCCTACCAGTGGACATGTTCCCTTAAGATTCCTCTGGACTGTCTCCACCTCCACCATCAGAGTCACTCCCAGGCAGGGTAATCGTGACACACGGGCCTGAAATAGGGACGCGGTGGTGGGAATAGGGATAGATGTGGAGGGTTATTTCAGAGCTTAGGATGAAAGTCAACAGCAGCCAGCAACTGGGAGTAACATGTACAAAGGAGATAGAAACAGGATAAAGGATGATTGAAATGCTGAGGCTTCCTGAGGGGTAGACAGGAACAGGAAGAGAGGACATAGGGGTGAAGGAGAGGGAGATAATGCCTCTGTGTGGAGAGTACTGGGTTTAGGTTGCCAGCTGCCCATTCAGACGAGATGTGTAAAACATAGGTAGAAATTTAAAATGGTGCTTTAAAGAAAGAGAGAAACATGCTAGAAAAACATATTTGTGAGTTCATGACAGTGAGCTGTGTGGATGACTCACTAAGGAAAGGAAGATCATCCCAGCTGGGAAC
The DNA here is from genome assembly GCF_048418805.1 of Vulpes vulpes. Lineage (NCBI taxonomy): Eukaryota > Metazoa > Chordata > Mammalia > Carnivora > Canidae > Vulpes > Vulpes vulpes. Next base: position 121,194,545 of record NC_132791.1, on the reverse strand, counting down.
AAGCAGGGAGGGAGGAGGGCCGCGATGAGACCTAACCCTCGGGGACCCCCATGTCTACGGGTGAGGGGAAGAGGCCCTGGAAACAGACGGTCTCCCTGAAGTGAGCGGGAGAAGGCAAGACAAAGAAAGGGAGAGAAGGCAGTGTCTTGAGGTCTAGGGAAGACTCTGGAGGAAGGAAAGACTAGACTGGTCATGGCTCAGTGGAAGGAGAAAATAGGAGAGAAAGAGAGATCACAAGCAAAGAACTGCCTGTTGGATTGGGCAGAGGTCAAAGACAGCACAATCTGCGTCATTGTCCCCTGAGAATAAGAGCAGACGGAAGAGAACAAGGAATACATGGCGAAGGGGGAGATGTTAGGGTAGAGGAACATGGTGGCCCAGGGTCTTCAGTAAGACAGAAACAGCTTCTCCAGAGACAGATGGAAGGTGTGGAGCAGACGCCCGGGGAGTGGGAAGGGGCATTGGTCGGATGTGGAGGGGAGGGCCTGGGCAGAAGCAGGACCACCACAGGCCCTTCTTTGTCCAAGATTGTCATGACTTGTGCCTGGTGTCCCTGCATATGGAACCCCTTTTCACCTGTCATCAGTCCAGATTAGAAGACACCTGGCAAGGTTACCCCGTAGAGAAGCAATGAAGACGGAAAGACAAAAGAGAATCCCCTGATCAGGAAAACAAAAAGAATATGACCCACTTGTATATCTTGCTTAGAAACCTGAAGCATACAGCCCTTGAATTTAAGCTGTCGGGTCCTGGCGAGCCATAGGGCCAGGTCACCTTAGCATCAAAACTCAGCTGACACTAGATTGCCAAGCAGATGTCCACAACCAATCTGAAAATGTTCCCAGTTTTAGATTCATGGCAAACAAACCAAATAAATGATAATGTTGTGTTCACGTTGATTCTGTTTGGAGCAGTTGCCAGTGCGTGCTTCCATCCTCTTGTTGACCCCCTGTTTGTTGGTTTGCAATACTCCTGCTAGTCAGACATGTAGAGCCGTTGCTTTGTTTGGAAGTCTGCTTCTAAACCTGGGTGGCTCAGTCGGTTAAGCGTCTGCCTTCAGCTCAGGTCATGATCCTGGGTCTTGGGATCAAGCCCCACATCCGGCTTCCTGCCCAGCGGGGAGTCTGCTTCTCCCTCTCCCTTTGCCTCTTCCCTCATTCATGCTCTCTCTCTCTCTGTCTTTCTGATAAATAGATAAAATCTTAACAACAACAAAAACAAAAGAACAAAAAAATCCCCAAACACCATCTTTATACACTCGAAACTAATATGATACTATCTGTTAACTAACTGGAATTTTTTAAAAACTTAAAAATCTAAATAAAATAAAAACTGCTGTCTGGCTCATCAGCTCTTAATCTCTTAGGGCTCCAGCTCCTTGACACTTCTGAAAATTACTACACTCCCTGAAGCTCTTTTTATTTATCTTGGCTGTATGAATCAATACTTTTGGTAATAAAGCCTAGATTTAAAAATTAAATATTTATTTATTAACTCACTTAAAAGTAGCAGACATAAGTCTTTATGCATTATCATAAGGAATCTGTTACATGAAGATCACTAATTTTTCCACACACACATAAAAAATGAGAAGACCAGCATTGTTTGACATTTTTGCAAATCTCTTTAAGATCTGCCTTAATGAAAGACAGCTGGATTCTCATAGCTGTGTTAATCTATTGTGTATACTGTTCTCGTTTGAAGTATATGAAGAAAATCTAGCTTCACACAGATATATAGAGGAATATTTTTGATAGATTTCTGGGATATTTGTGGATATTCTTTAACATTATATCAAAACTTGACAAGTGGCAGCTTCTTAAAGTTCATTGCAATGTGGAATATGAAATCATATCAAATTAGTTTTTTCACCCTATTGCATTAAAATCCATTGGTTTGTCTGGCACTTTGAGTATATCATTTACTCATGCATGATTTTGTAATATCTTTTGGGTATTTAAAAGATGCTGGCTCACTGAGTTATGCAGACCTTCCAAATATTGTCACATTTTATTATATAATACTTTAAAATTACTTATGATGATATCACCAGGATTTCATCAGAGGAGTCTTTAGTATTGGAAAGCTGCTAACTTACCTTAGTGGATACAGGTTTCTAAAATGCTAATTTTCACTTGAAAGCTTGAATTTTATCATTGGCCACAAATACTGCCAAATATATTCATAAAATAACATGCTCACTTCATTTATCTTTATAAAAGATTTATTTGTTTATTTTAGAGAGTGCATATGGATTGGGGAGGGGCAAGGAAGTGGGAGAGAGAATTTGAAACAGACTCCCTGCTGAGCGCAGAGCTCAGTCTCAGAACCCTGAGATCATGACCTGAGCCGAAATCATGAGTAGGACACTCGACCAGCTGAGCCACCCCAGTGTCCCTTACTTCATTTATTTTCGAGAAAAGCCTTCCAAATACTCAAGTCCAAGTAGCCTTAGTTTGTCTGTCAATACTAATTTCAAGTAAAAATGATGATCCATGAAAAATTAGGGTAGTTGAGCTCACAGCGGATTTGTGCAAATGTTTTTTCCTCAAGCAACCATCATCTTGGTATCCAGCAGAGGTACCCTATACCTATTTGCCATTTTGTACACAGAATATTAAGATGTGTAGTGCTGTTTCATTCCTCTTTCCCTTGTCCCTAGCTATATCCCTACTATGGTAAGGCAATCCGTGTGTATTCTATATTACCTTGATTGCTTCTTAAAATGATCTCTTTAGGGGTGCCTGGGTGGCTCAGTCGGTTAAGCATCTGCCTTTGGCTCAGGTCATGATCCTGGGGTCCTGGGATGGAGCCCCGTCTCTGGCTCCCAGCTCAGCAGAGAGTTTGCTCCTCCCCCTGCCCATCTTGTGCTCTCTCGGCTCTCTGTGTCTGTCTCTCTCTCAGATAAATAAATAAAATCTTTAAAAAAAAATCTCTTTAAGTTATGGTTCTACTGGCCAAATTAGAATCCTCCAGGGGCCATAGGTCAGGCTTTTGATTACTTCTCAGTACTTAGCCTTTTGTGCCTAGATGTGTTAGGTGAACAGAATCATGACTGTTGAGTGGACGTGAGATGAATGAAAGTGATGAGAGCCTCTCCTGTTCATTGAGTTAATTATGGTCATTCAGGGCATATTTCTGCTGAATTGAATTAACAGGACGAGTACCATCACCCAAAATAGTAAACGTCTTAATGGTTTTATTTATCTCAAAGAGCAAGTTTGTATTTGGAGTATGTTTCTTCAATAACAACTAGCAACACACCATTTTTAACAATAGTTACCTCTGGAGACCAAAGCTACCAGTTGAAAACTAAAACTCACCAACTCTTTTAATGTAAGTTGGGATTTTTTTTTTTTTAGGTAAAGCATGGGTCTTTATTGAATAGAGTGATATTTATTTAATTTTTCCAAATGATGTATAGAAGCCAGTGGGAGCCCCATAAGATTAAGGCTCTCATATAATCAATGGATTGATGCAGCTTATTTGTAAAATGTAACAGGGTAACTTAAAAACTTGCTTTAGTATATTTTCTCAAATTGGTGGTCAGGAATGTTGGCAGTTTACAAATAAAAGTTATAATCTATGTTTCATATATTTAAATTTGATATATTTCTTAAACGTTTATCTAAAAGTTAACTTCTTAGGTGTGTAAGGCATCAATTAGAAATAACATAATACTTAATGATTGGAAAATATACAATTACAGAAACATAGTGTCTATTTTCACTCACCCATCCAGTACCATACCCCTAAGCATCTACCTTACATCTGGGTGAAATGTACTTGATGCTGTGAAGAAAACAGAACAGTGTGCGGTGTGACCTTAACAGTTAATAACTTAACTGTTCTTTCAGACTTTCTCTGTATACGTAGACATATCTGTTATGTAGAGTTATTTTTACTGAATGTACTTCAAAAGAAAAAATCTGATTGACGCTTTTAGTAATCTGATTTTTAAGATATTTCAAATGCCCGGTAACAGTCATCATTTGTAATTCATTACTGCATGTTACTTCCTCCTTCCCACCATGCAAGACACACACCCCACCTATAGTGGCTAAGACCATGAGACAGAGCCATGAGTACCCAATGCCTGGAGACACTGTGGTCAGTGAGAAGGCTCTGGTTTGCAGCTGATGTTATTTCTATCAGCCCCTGGGGTCACACACAGGGGTAGACTCTGCTGAGTTCCTTCAGGCAGTCTTAGAACACCCAGCTTAGTAACTCAGCCTTGGACAATTTCTTACCACATTGGAGTTGAAAGTGTGAATGTGGTCATGGATGGAGCTAAATTGTGTTTCAGAGAATAAGATCTCACCTCCTCTATAGTTCCCTTGCACCCTGGATTACCAACTGCCCCAGTTTCCATGGGACTGTTCCAGTTGTAAGACATGAAGTCTGAGGGCCCCTTTTATGTGGTTCAATCTTCCTGGCACTGGTACAGTATCCCAAATCTTGCACAGTGAGCGTGAACTTGGAACCATAGAGGGTTGCAGGAATTATGAAAGAATCAGACACAACTGGTGTTAGTGATCTTCAATGCAGAGAAACTCCGGACATTTCTGCCCCTGAGCTGGTTTTATTTTCTGCCAACAGCAGCCGATGCAAAGCCTCAACCCACTTGGCATTCGGAATTTTTTTTTGTTGGAAACGGCTTGTGTTATTGTGCCAGTGGTTGCCCTAGGTGCTCATCACGAGCACTTAAAATGATTGCTTTTGCAGTTGCAGATGGCTGTCCCAGCTCCAAACAAAGAGGGTCACGGAGGGTTCTGCTTATATAGGGCGGTTTCTGGAAGGAATGCCCTACGGATTGTACCATGAAGCACACTAGACTTTGCTGACCCAGGGAATTTTTACAAGGTTAAATCAACCATAAATTCTGTCTGGGTATTGTCTGCTTCCAGGACTGTTCCTCTTAAGGGCTTTTCTGAAAGTTTGGATTAAACTATATGTTCTTAGTCATTGGGTTACCTGGCTCTCGTGTCTTACGTATGTACCTGCACAAGTTCCACGGCGGGAACACACAGGCAGTCCGGCAGATATCTTCTGCCTTGACTTTCATTTCACAGACAAGCAGCTAAAGGGCAAGCTTGGTGAATTACACTTGATCTTGGTCTTTACGCACAGTCTGTGTTAGAAAATAAAAATCTATGAGAAAAGAGGGCAAGGAGTTAAAGGAGCCCCCAAATAGACAGTCATTTTGATCTTCTAAAGTGAAGACTATATACATTCTTGGGGCTCTCTTTGTCAATTTTTAAACTCTTAATTCAAAATGTTTTATTTATTGCTTCGGAATGTTTATTCCTTCCCCTATCCCTATATGGCATTTTAAAGTTGGGGGCATCATGCCGTAGAGTCAGAATCCCTTGTTTTTCTTGCTGTTACTGCTAAAGCCCATGCTGGAGTGTGTTCCCACTGCCAAGCATGCAGTTGAGTTATCAAAAATATCTAGGCTTCCTTATCTTAATTCTGTTATCCTCTTTGGACAGCTCATTTCTGAGACTGAGCAATGTTGTAATGAGTTTAAAGCCCTTTAAAAAAAAACATTTAGTGCATTTATCAATAGATAAACATGCATAAAATGTATCTACCTACTGAGTGTGGTATGTATGATAGACTCATAAAGAAGGTCACCATGCTTCCCAGTTAAGCATGAGAATGTAGCAAAAGAAACCATTTGTTTGACTTTCCCCCTCCTCTCTTGTCCCATCCTTCAACAGAAACTGGAGTCCCTTGATGTTAGTCAGCTTGTGGCTGAACCAACGGGGGGAAGAGGGTGGAGAGGCAAGCCATGGGGTTGGGCTCCATATAGGAGCCCGGCTTCTTCAGTCTTCTGCGCCAGGGACCAGCTGGTCACATTATCCTTCCCCTGAACTGATCTTTTCCCTGAAACCTTGGCTTGGATCGCTTCCTGCAAACGATGTGTAATCTGCATGTATGCCAGGTAAACTGCTGTTCGAGATATTTTCAGAAATCAAGAGTGTTATGCTAGGAAGTCAGGATCATCTAAGTCAAACAAACAAACATGCAGTTGTGGGGTTTTATTTTCAGTGCGATCTATGATTGTGAGTTGTAGCTCCTCAGGGAGGAGGAGCAGCCTGAGATGGTTGTGGTGTGTTACGAGGCAATTGCTAAAGGAAATGGGTCCAGATTCCTACTGTAATTTAGCCTTTGCAAACAGAGCTAAAAATACCAAAACACGATATTACAGCAACCGCTTTATCTACTTGGTTTCCAGTCATTTGAAGCATATCCCTTGTTTTGTCATGTATTTGTTAAAAAACAAAATCCCAGCACAGGCTGGATGGCCCTGTGCTGCACACAAGAGCGGAGGTGCGTGCATGACAAGCGGCCCTCGCTGGCTGCTCACGGGGAGGCAGCGAGACTAAGGCGCTCTCCAGGGTCTGTGGATTTCGCTTCCTCGGTGCCCTGCCCTGGCCCAGTAGCTACCCCCAAGGCCGAAAATGGGAATCCATCTTTTCTCTTCTAAATTACAGAGAAAGTGAGCCCATGACAATACTCCTCCTTGGACAAATAACACTGGGGAAAAAAATTGTTTTTAATGGCTTTTCGAAATAAAGATGAATGGCCGTGTAGAGGTTGCCGTAATGTGATGTGGAAAGAAGAAAATGAATCTGGGGCTGTCCAAATGTTTGTCTCCACCAGGAATGTTATTGGATTCTCCCCCTGTTTGTTCTCCCTTTGTTGTCACAGTCACAGGACATCTCCTCTGCTGGCAGTGTGCAAGGCCAAGGCAACAGTGAAACCATCTCATTAATGATTCAGCATGCCACCCTAGTGGCCACTGGAGCGCACAGTCCACGTGTAGATCTGAAGTGGGTGTTCGGCTCCTTGCCTTGGCTCCCTGGGAGAGACGCTCTTACCCCGGGCTGCATGTGAGAACCCCCTGGAACATGAACCATTACATTCAGATTCCGCGGGCCAGAGGCAGGCCCAGGTGGCCCTACCTTCCCGCTCCCCATGTGGTTTGATCTGCAGCCAGGGCAAAGCGCCCCCGCTTGGGGAGAGCTTGCGTGCAAGCCCCGTCCATGACCTCACACCCCTGCCCACATTCTCTTGCTGGAGGGAAGACTTCTTGCCCTCCCAGAAGAAAAGCAAAAGGGATTCTTGGGGATTAGAGTCAGGGATGTAATTTTCTTAGTTTGTGGCAAATCTTTATCTTTCTGTAAAGCAAATACCACAAAAAGTATGGAACACTGAAAAAAAAATCACTCTTGCTGGTGTTTTTGTAGCGGTACTGGCTCAGCAGCCTGGGCAACCATGCAGACTTACTGCTTTTGTTTCTGCTAGAACCTTTATGTGACCCTCAGGAAAATAGGATGCTGCGGTTTTGACCTCTGTGGGTTTCTCTATTGAACCGGTCCTCAGAGCCAGAGGATTCAGAGCCGGGTCCGGGGTTCTGCTCTTGGCAGTTATCAAGAACGTGATGGGAGGAAACTTGTCAGAGACAAAGCGCTTCTCATAGAAGAGGTGGTATTCTGAAAGGAAGGATGTGCCCAGTCCTGGCCTGCACAGGCCAGTCGGCAGCATGCCCCTTGCTTTCCAGGTAGGTAGACCATGTATTTTTTTAAGATTTTGTTTATTTATTTATTTGACAGAGAGAAAGCGTGAGAGCGCCCAAGGGGGAGCAGTAGAGGGAGAGGAAGTAGCAGGTTCCCTGTTGAGCAGGGAGCCTAGCATGGGGTTCAATTCCATGACCCTGGGATCATGATTTGAGCCAAGGGCAGATGCTTAACTGACTGAGCTACCCAAGTGCCCCAAAGAAAGGCCAGATTTTGATTACTCTGCCTGTTGAGGGCCACAGGCTAGATGAGAAGTGAGAATCTAGAGTAGAGTCAAGGAAGATTTTGCTCAGATCTAGCTAAGATTTAAGGAAGAGGATGTCAGGGTTCAGTTGCCCTGAAGTCATAAGTTTTATTAATATGCCAGGCACTGGGCCAGTTGCTGAGAATATAAAGCTGTGCAGACATTTGCTGACCTTGGCATCCTAGAGTATATGGTCAGGCAGAGAGGTCAGGTCATAAGGCAAAAAAATTTGAGACGTGTTTCCAAAGGGAAGTGCAGGGGGCTACGGGAAGAGACATCTGTAGGACCCTCTCACTGGTATGTTGGCATGTGGCTGCTAGATAGGGTAATAGAGCTCCCCACTGCACCCTGACACCATCGTGAACCTGAGAGTGGCTACAGTAAACCTCAGGATCCAGGTACGCAGAATGAATGTGGGTATGTCTTGAGGTTGAATGCAGCATGACATATCCTGATATGGGGATACCATTGCATTAGGCCAGATGCCTCTGATGTGTTGCATTTGCAGTTGGTACTTAGCACCTACACTTGAAGTGATGGTGGAGAAGGGGACCCACGGCTTACTCACTGACAACCAAGGCCAAGCGTGTCAGTCTGAAGGGAAGACAGAAGCTGAAAAACGGCCACTGTAAAATACCCTACCATGGTTAGCCCCCCTTAGCACCCCTAGGGTCTGTCCTTCCACAAGATAGCATTGCTCAGAAAGAAGAGGGTCAGATTGACAGAGCGGTATATGGAAATAATTGCATAAACACAGACTCATCAGTGAGGAAAAAAATAAGACACTTAGAGGTCTTGTGAGTTTGGAGATGGAGGATTTATATAGGAAAACCAAGTCAGAAAGAGGAAGTATAGCCAGATTGGGAAAACTCTTGGGAATTTGCAGGGCTTCTATTGCTTTATTTTTATTTATTTGTTTGTTTACTTATTTATTTCCTGAAGGCCATGGAGGATAGCAGATAGTTGCTGGATAGAAGACCAGCATGGTTTCTCTTAGAGACCAATGCCACACGTGTGTAGCACAGAGTGAAGCAAGAAGACACCAGAGGCAGAAGGCCGGCTGGACAGTGACTACAACTGTCCCCACATGGGATTATTGGGGCCTGACATGGGACACTTATTTCCTCATAACGAAAGTACCCTTTCACTTACCTGTGGCCAGGAGATAAATGCAAAAGGTAGTACTTTCTTTACTGTTGGCTCTTATAATTCCCAACATTGATTCATTTTGATCTTACCTGCCAATAACCTCATTATGTATTTCCTCTAAGTATAAACAGAGAGGTGAGTTTTAAATTTTACCATCAAGGAGAGAAAAACAAACAAAACTGTACAAAAGAGGAGAGAAGCCTGAGTCAGTAGCCTGAAGAATATAAAAAGAATTAGATATTAAAATTAGAATAAATAGCAACTGATGCTTTTACCTTGTGTAAAACAGAAGGAAGAAGGGATCCCTGGGTGGCGCAGCGGTTTGGCGCCTGCCTTTGGCCCAGGGTGCGATCCTGGAGACCCAGGATCGAATCCCACATCGGGCTCCCGATGCATGGAGCCTGCTTCTCCCTCTGCCTGTGTCTCTGCCTCTCTCTCTCTCTCTCTGTGACTATCATAAATAAAAAAAATAAAATTAAATTAAAAAAAAAAACAGAAAGAAGAAGAAAATGAAGCAGAACCCCCTCTGTCCACTTTGATGGGTTTGGGTGGGGCCAACAGCCCTCAGAAGTGCTAGCTCAGAAAATTGATTTCTAAGGGTCCTTTTAGAGCCGAGATCAGAATCTCACATGTGGTCTCTGGGCTCCTAGTAGACTCACTCTGTTTTGATTGAGCCACAGGTTCCCTATGTGTCTTACAAACAACGGAGACCGGGAAGCACTGAGAATCACCACTTTCAGACTTGCAGTTAATCTTAGAAACGGCTTTTTAGAGAATGAATTTCAAACCTCTGAGACATCTGGTCAGAGCTGGGATCTGGGTAACCTTCATCTCTCCCCCTTGACCAGCTATTGCATGGAGTATCTTCCCACATCTTTAGGAGCTTGTCATCCACCATTGAGTGAATTAAAGGTAGCCTCTGGTTTCTCCCCACTTGAGAGATGCCCCAGCTGCCTGAATTCCTCCATAGTTGCTCACTCAACTCTAGTACGGAGAAGACCACCATTAACTCCACTGGCTTCTTGTAACTCCTAAGTAGCAAAATTGACTGATGCATTTCCACGCCTTTTCATATTCTCCACCTTCTCCCTGGGAGAGGTGATAATGATCAGAAAAAAAATAGCAAAAAGGCAGCAGCAGGAGGAAAGAGTCAGAACACAGGCCCTGGATCACAGCCATGGCCCTGGGCTTCCTGTGCCTTGCAGCTTGGTTGCTAGGACAAGTTATGTGGAAGGAATTTGCAGATGCAGGACCCTGAAAAGCCATACCAAAACACAGCAATAGTATAAAGAGCCCACCAGTGGGTACTGTGTATCTCCACATCAGGGAGTCAGCTGAAGAGCTGCTGTCCAGTTGTAAAATAAATCCAGTGGAATGGCTGTATGACCTTGGGTGGGTCACTTTAATCTTTCTTAACTTCCATTCACCTATAAAGCAGGTGTATTGAGAAGGGTTGTTATTATGACCATATTTTACCAAATGAAGATAACAAAATATGGCTTTGTTAGAAAATGAAAGAGCCTGGGCACCTGGGTGGCTCAGAGGTTGAGCGTCTGCCTTCAGCTCAAGTCGTGATCCCGGAGTCCTGGAATGGAGTCCTGCATTGAGCTCCCTGCATGGAGCCTGCTTCTCCTTCTGCCTATGTCTCTGCCTCTCTCTGTGTGTCTCACATGAATAAATAAAATCTTAAAAAAAAAAAAGAAAGAAAGAAAGAAAATGAAGGAGGCTTTTCAGATCCTTAGATTCATGACCCATAAATTTTCATAGAAGGAAGTCTGGAGATCTACCTCTAGCAAATCGTGAGACAAAAAAGTCAATTCTGTTCTACTTACTGTATATGAACTTCACAATACATATCTCTACATAGGCAAAAAAATACAAGTATATGATCATTTATAGTACTTTTAAGTAAAACAAATTCAGCTGGATTAACTCAGATTTCAGATTTCAAAATGGCTTCTTACAGGATTCACTCACTCATTTGTTACTCTGTCAACACAAATTTGATTTCAGGCTCTTTGGCATTTGACATACTGGATTTCGACTGGATAAATGGATATCCATACTGGATAACTATTTTGGGGAACATATAGGACATGCTAAGTACACAGTCTTGATCCTCCTGTATTCCGAGGAGCTGTCAAAGAACACATACCTATCAATGTAAAGACACCAGAACCACGAGCTCTCCCTATTAACCACTGGCCTCAGATTTGCTTCGCTTCTGGAAAAGGCTTACCTGGTTTTTTTTTTTTTTTTTTTTTTGTATGCATATATATCTTTCTAAGCTTCCTCACTTATATTCTTAGGGAAAATACTGTGTTTCTAAATGGTTTGTGAGCAGTGTTATAGAGCCCTGCAGTCTGGGGTGCCATGAGGGGAACCACCTTCCTAAGTCTGCTCCTCCAGGTGCTCTTGATCTGGGGTTGACTTTGGTCGGACAGTGACTCAGGCCCCTTCCCCACAGGCCTGCTTGTGGGGGTGGGCACCACGTTACCATGGCAGCTACTGCCCGCTATTTTATAGCGGTAAATGATTTTTTTTCCTTAATGTTTCCACCAAACCCTTTCTCAATATTCGGCAATTACTCAAAAGCCTCCATTCCAAACCTGGCCACCAGAGCCCGGCCCCTGGGGGTGCGGAAGTCAAACCATCAGGCTGCAGGCAGCTCCTGGCAGGGAGGCCGGGTCCCTCTCCAGCCTGGTTCCCTGCGTTAACACCATGTGGGGAGCAGTCTCTGCCCAGGGTTCACACAATTCAAACTCAGAATGTGAGTGGGACTCCGTTCTTGGCACTGTGCCAGGTGTATAGGCCGACTTTTCTGGAAGTGATCGAGTGTGACCAGTTTGCTGTGGTTCCATAATCTAGCGTGATAGCTAACTAGGATGTGTGTTTATCCAACAGCTGGGCTTTTTCTTCATTCTGAAAAGTTGAACCAGATCTTTAGACACCCGTTCTATAACTTCTTTAGAAACGGTATAAATAAGCGAGATTGTAGTGGGACCATGAAGCCAGAATTTCATAGAACACATTTTTCTATATCTAAAAGGAAATGGAATTGAATTCAGAACTGTGTTTAAAATTGAATTGGACAAGTAAGGCCTCTTCCAGGTTGGGCTAGATAAACAGGTTAATTCAAATTCACCTGGAGGGCTTCCTTTGGAAAACACGGCTTTGTGCGGAGGTGCTGTGTGCGCAGTGCATCAGTCTGCATTTTCAGAGCCCAGATCTTTGTGGTCTGGGTCCTATTTTGATTTGGCCTCTTGTGCTTTCGCTCAGTTCACTTCTGTTGCTTTTGGTAAACACAGGTTTGGAATTCACAACTGTTATTCACAACTGTTATTCTGAGATAGACTTTGGACGATCCTTCCCTGCCTACAGCAGCCTCCCCGCCAGCAACCACCTCGACTAGCCCACCCGTGGGTTCAGTGCGGGCCTACATGACACGTCTTATGAAAAAAAGGAGGGATAGTGTGTGTTCTCTGAGATCAGTTTACTCTCTGGGTCACTTAAGCATGTGTAATTGTAGTGAGTTCCATTGTTGATATCGGTTACCTAGTAATTAATACACTTTCTCCTACTTCTGTTTGATATGTGTTATTAAGTTCTCAGATCTGTCCTGCTGCTCCTGGTTTAGTCTGTACGCAGTGGGAAGAAATCCTGTTTCTTACCAAAAATTGCAGAGCAATTTGATCTAGTTTCTTTTGTTGAAATGCTGAGTTAATTATATTTAACCACCGATGATAGTAAAGTTGCACGAACAGCACTTTTTAATCAATGGGAAATGTTTAGCTGTGTAAGGTGGGGAGCTGGGAATCCAGATGCGGGGGGAGGCCACAGAACCGATTCCACAGGAAAATGTTAACTGTGTGATTAAGCATAAGCTTTTTAATGGAGTTATTACGGGATACTAAAGAGGCCTTTATTGCATGAACTTGGAAACAGAATATAAATGTGCTCGTGTGCCTATTAAAGAGGAAAGCAGAGATTATCACTCTATCTTTTTTTTTTTTTTTTTTTTTTTTTTTTTTTTTTTTTTTTTGTCTTTTGCTCATCTCCGATTGCTTTGCAGAAATAACAACCAGCTTGGGAAGCCCAGGACAAGACGGACCTAGTTGATACCAAACATATACCAAAACAGAAACTGGGGACAATTGTTGACGTGGTTTAATGGCCACCTAGATGAACCTGTTTACCCATGCTATGATGCTAGCAGATCATTTCAACTTGCCTTTATTGGTAGAACAATTAGGGTTGAACTCTCCCTGGTGTAAAATCAGTGGTGCAGATTGGCTCCACATTAATAACACACAGAGAAAAGCTGTTAGCATGGAAAAAGCTGGAACTTGCCTTCTCATGCACCCAAGGCAGCTCCTCAAAAATATATTGTTTTATTTCACATAGGAGAAAATACATATGTATTTTCACTTGTTCCTTGATTTTTCTTTGTGCTCTTGGGTGTAAGAGGACTATTATTTCTATGAAGGCATTGGTGTTGGTCATTTTACGTTGCTGTTTCAGAGTAGGATGGGAAATACTTCTCACAACCTTGTTTCATTAGTGTGTTTGTCTGATTGACTTTTTTCCAAGGGGCATGAAATAAGAACCTTTGTCTAAGAGCCTTTCTCTGATTTCCAAGTGTCTTTATTCCTTTACCTCTTTTGTAGATCAAAAGGTATTTTTTTCTAGAAAACTTTTTATATTTTTGTGGTGTTTTCCAAAGCTTTTGAACATTTGCCATCTCGTTGGGAACTCATAGCAGCCAGAGAGTAGGAAGGAGATTATTTGCTAGCGTTGTCCTTCCCTAGAAGAGGAGGCTGTGCTCAAAAACACTTGCTCAGTGCTTCATGGCCAACTTTGGGGCGGGGGGGGGGGGGGCATTTCCAGACCTCACATCAGTTCCACAGCCCCCAAGTCCCATCATTTTCCCAGTGAGGCTCATAGCAGCTTGCTCTTGGGCTTGTTTTGTCAAACAGCTTCTCCCTGCTATTAAAATTCTCCCCACTCTCAAAACAGGATTGCCGTCCTTTGGCTATGCCCATCCTCTCTGTTTTTCTGCGACAGCAGTGTGCATCATATGGGTAATAATGAGGCAGCAAAAATAAAACCACAGGAAAACTGGTAGGCAGACAGGACAGATTATGTCCTTACTTTCTAATTAGGACACTTCTAACCTTGCAAACTGTAATGTTTGTTCCACAGAGATATTTCTACAGGTGTTGCTGAACCAAATGTCTAATACGTATCTGACCTTTAAAGGCTAAAGAAAAAAAAAAAGAAGTGCACTGCCCAGGTGTTAAGAGGGTATGAGTATGCAACCTTATGTCTACTATTTGAAAAAAATATCCAAGGACCCAAATAATGTGAAGAAGCATTCTGAGGACCTAATCTTGTGGGGAAGGGGCAGGGCAGTGCAGGAAGGGTAGGGTGACTTTTGGTCTTGTTGTTTCATTTTATTTTGCTGTGTTTTACCTTTTCATCTTTTGGCTGCATCTTTGGGTTTGATTTTTATGTCTCCCCGGCCTATTTGCTTATGAAAAAAGAGAGACTAAGAAAACTAAGGGCAAATAAAGAAGGTGTTCTTCTTTCATACTACACTGAATAGACATTGGAATCCACGAATCAGAGCTCCCTTGGGTGGAAAAGAATCAGTAAGCTTGTCTTCAAACACTGCTAAAAGCTAATTGCATGAAAACAATCACTTATGCTGTAAATCAGGGCCAGGTAATTTGAGCCAATGCTGGTGTTGTATTGTTGTGTTTGTGCTTAGAAAATGCACACAGTATAATTAAAAGTAAAATTCAGTGACTTGATTTTGAGATGCTTTGCTTTTAGGGTTCAAGAGAGGAGCTGGGGAGGTGAATTAATGCCGGTTGCCCCACATGCCATAAGATAGGACACTTGCTTTATTCATGTCATCTCATGTAATCCCCACTACAAACCTGTCAGGTTGATGTTGTATTCTCCATTTTCCAGGGGAAGAAACAGGTGTTGGGACAGGTTAAACAGTGTATCCCAAAGCATAGAGAACTGAGGCCCAGGTCTCTCTAGCTGCAAAGACTGTGCTTGGTGGTGCATCCCAAACCCCCTCCCTTGCACTCCCCCCCCCCCCCCGATTCCCCACCCATTGGCCACCACCACCACTATTTCCCAAAGGAGAGTTCTGGAAGGCATATGGCTTGAGATATATCATGAAAAGGGAGAACTCCTTGCCCTCCCAGAGCTGATAGTGAGTTGGATTTAGCAATCACTTACTGTCCAATTAGATAACGGTATCCTCTGTACATGTTACAAGTTGGATTGTGTCTCTTCCATAATTCATTTGTTGGATTCCCCAATACCTCTGGATGTAACCTTGCTTGGAAATAGGGTCGTTGTAGATGTAATTAGTTCAGGTGAGCTCATACTGGAGTGTGGTGGGTCCCTGACCTAGTGTGATGGTTGTCCTTATATGAAGAGAGTTGGAGCTGGACATGCACATGGGGAGAATGCTATATGAAGACCAGAGTTGTGTTGCTGCTATCCAAGGATGTAGCAGACGCTAGCAGAGGCCTGGAACAGACCTTTCCGTGGCACCTGCAAAGGCACCTTCGTCTTGGACTTGTGGCCTCCAGAACTGTGAGACAAGGGATTCATGTTGTTTAAGCCACTCCTTTTGTGGTACTATGTCCTGGTAGCATTAGCACATTCATATTGCACATCTCATCCGTTACTTCTGTTTGGTCCTGAGTCCCATCCCCATAGGTCCAGACTGGGCCATCGGAACTTCTCCTGAGCTGCCTTTAAGGCCTGGTGGCAAATTTTAGGAGCTGCCGTCAGAGCCACCTGGTGTAGTGTGCTGCATAAAGCCCATCCCCTCTGTGCTCCCAGCAAGTGTCTTCACCTGTCCTGCCCCCAACACCCTCATCCTCTCTGCGTTCTCAGATTATTATTTTCCGTGCAACAGTGGATTCTGTAAGTACTCCTTGGCGGGATGTCAGGATATTATAGCTTGACGATTGATCTCGGTATGCTCTTTTTGTCTGGGTCTTTTATTTTGCCTTATATTGTTTATTCACAGATTTTAGAAGATTGCACATTTTGTTTAATTATGTTGGAGACAGACTGGCATTTTAGCTGTTACAGTCTGTAGGAGAGGGGTTGATAGCAAAAATTATGTGCAGTTTAAATTGTGTTTGGTGGAGGAAGTGGAAATGAATAAAGCTGTTTTACCATGAAAAGTAGGTATTTTGCCTTGGATCTTGGAATGGCTTTTTTTTTTTTTCCTTCTTAGCTGGAAATGTTCTAAGTGCTGCATTGTCTATTTTGTTTGCCTTTTACAAGTCTGACTGTTATAAAAAGGAAATTTGTATCTGTATTTGCAAATTTGAGGCTGGCAGCTGTGTTTTGAAGGCTTAATCTGGGATCGAACTCAGATGCAAATGATGTCGAGTAGTTTGCTCGTGATGGTATCAAGTTTTACTTTTAAAAATACTGCTTGTGGCAGCTCCAGCCTCCATGGAGAGGCTCTTGACTTTTAGATTTTTAAGTAATAGGCAATTCTAAAATGATGTTCGCTTGGGAAAGCAGTGGCTTCTGGTTGTAGCCTCCCTTCGTCGCTCGTGCAGAACCACCACCAGCACAGACGAAGTCCTTTCCCCACTCTTATTACATTAGCCGTGTTTTTGATTAGTTGGGGAAAAAAAAAATCCTTCACAAAACCACAAAGCTTTTTGTCTCCTGTGTCTGTCAAAATGTGGCTGATTTAATTTGAATGAAATTTTAATTAGAAAAATCCTGCCAAGATCCAGCCCTGATTTGAATATTTATAACTATGTTAAGAATCTCCATAAACCTGAGGTCTAATTTGAATTGCTTCTCTGGACCTCGGCCCTAGCAGTACAATAAGAAGGGATTGCATGATAGTGCAAATTGCCCACATGGAGGCTGGAAAGGGGAAGTTGCTACGTGCATGGCCTCCACTGTTCTCATAGCAGTGGTTTGTCCAGATCCGTTTGTCAGGCCTGTGAGCACTTTGTTACAGGGCTGGAAATGCATGGCCGACATTAGCACATCACTGGAAACATCCAGGTTTTAGGGGCAGCAGGATATGCCAGAAAAGCTAAGGAGGAAGAAAATCACCATCCGGGTGCATTCTTTGCTACTTTGAGGCTTGTGTTCTAGGGTTTAACCTTCAGAGCCTCAGCCTCTTTATGTCTAGCTTGGGAGAAGACAGGGAGTACAGGGCCCGTGGGAGGAATCCCTAGCCCTGAGGGCAATGCTGCAGCACCACTCTTGGCAGTGGGCCTCTTTGGCCGAGGAGTAGAGGTGGTGCAAACTTGAGGGGCACAGGGGCCAGCCCCTGGCTTGCTCAGTACCACATGCCACTCTGCCTGAGTATCCCTTACCCCAGTGACTGTGTTCAATGTTAAAAAAAATTCCTGTGGCGTGTTACCTTTGTCAGTATGGGTTTCATGTAAATGTTCTGTGCCCAGTGCAGCAGAATAATGCCTTTAACTAGACAATGCATTTCTTATTATGAGCTGCTTTGATCTGGGACACAAGATTGAAAATCATATATATCTCCCCTTCTGAAGATTTCCTGACAATCCGATCCTTTTAACATAGCCAGAACAACTTGAGAAGACCCTAGCAGGCGTTTAGTTTCCCTGCAGTGGGTCTCCAAGCTCATGGCCCCCCAGCACTCCTGGACTGATTACCATGTTTCCCACTTGCTGAGATCTCTCTCTCTCAATGCTCAGACTCCACTTCCCCATGAAACACCAGGTATTTCTAAGCAAACTCAATTTCTTTCAGTAATATTTATGCCAAGGAGCACAGGTAGGGCAGAAACGTGCTCTGCATCTAAAAAAAATTTGTAGGGCTTTCATGCAAATAGAAAAACAAAACAAAACAAAACATCTGCAGTAGTGATTTGTTCTACTAAATGTTGTCAATGGGTAGGGCTGTGACTCCCAGAATGGAGGTCTCATGTCATCCTGCACCTTGGTCCCTGGCCCGTGCTGCAGCCTATGGTCTTCCTGAGCCCAGAGGCATGAAATAGCCCCCACCTGGCTCTTCTGGCCACCGTTGGCTGGCACAGATTTTAAAGATCTTACAAATTGGAGAATGTGAAATATTTCACTTTCAGCTTTGTGGGTTTTTTTGTTTGTTTGTGTTTGTTTCTGTTTTTGTTTTGCTTGCATGTGGCATGGAAAACCCAGGTTCCACTCATATTTCCACTGAGGTCAAGAAATAGAAGTAAAGTAATGGCAGTGAGGAGAAGGGAGCAACATGGGAGATGAATTCTGTTGGGAGATCCCAGCTCTGAAGAACAGGCACGATACTCACATCTACACTTGCTCCGCTCACCAATGACTGTGTCTCCATCCTCAGGGAATAGAAGCTCTGCATATGCTGGAGAAGATGGAGAGAGAAAGAGAGAGAGAGAAAGAGCGTGTGTGTGTGTGTGTGTGTGTGTGTGTGTGTGTGTGTGTTTGCTCATCAGTTGGGTGCCCAAAGTCTTCCTTCTTACAGCCCCTACAAAAGTCTCCAGAGGTACCTTGGTAACTGAGGTTTGTGGGGTGATGTCATGCTTCTGTGGGAGATCTGTATTTCTTAGATTGACTGAAGCCTTTGAATACTAACTTTGATGTGCGGTGTTAACCCATCTGGAGACATTTTACAGTTGTTGTCAAAAGGTTGACTGAGGTCTCTAATGTAACACGACGAGTTGATGGAAGCTTAATAGAGTTTGCCAGTTGTGCTGGGTTGTGAGTGGCAGCACCACAATAACCCTGGGCCCGGGAGATGGAGGCTCTGTGTACTGTTTGAATGAAGGTGGCAAGGAGGAGAATGTGAGGGGTGCGTTTTGTAACAGTCTGGAAAGCACTGGAAATGTGTGCATCCGCCCTCCTTGGGAAACTTTGCCCCACCAGTCACATGTATGTCACTCATTATTCACCTTGTAGAAAGTTCTTTTGATACAGGAATTCTGCACATCAGTCCCATTCCTCATTAAGAGCTGTACATTTCAATATGCCACATGTGTAACTTGGCTTTAGACCTAGGCTGGCCTGAGTTCCTAGGGAGTGGCCTAAATACCCCCAGGGTCCAGGGCTGGGGGCTTGCTAGTGAGGCAAGGGTCCAGAGGCATTTATGACTCTGGAAGGGATAAACCCTTGAGCTTTGCTCTCTGTCCTTATGTGGAGAAATAATAGGATAACTTTGTTTTTGTGTTTTTCATAACATTCACCGTGGTGAAAAAACATCCTGCTCCTTACATATCTGTACACATATTTATGTCCCCTGTATTTAAAACCCAACACGTTTATGCATGCACATAAATATGCATATATGAAAATACAGGAGGGGAAGAAGTAAAAGGCAAGAATAAGGAAACTAAGAATGCTATTTAAGTAAGCTGAAGGCAATGCAGAAGTTGGTGAGTGGGTAGAAGAGGAAATGGTTGGGGGGAAGACAAGAGCATGATGAGAATGTGGGTGGTTGGTCAACCGCCCACCAGATGCTGGTGTTTTTGATAAAATACAACATGTCTTAGTAGAAGAGGATCTGATCATCAGGGAATCTCATGGCACAAACGCAGAGCTGGGAAGCAGAGATCTTGGCGGGTTCACTCAAGTCCCTTCATCAACTGTGTGTGTGCAGTCCCAGCTCTGTGCCAGAAATGGGGCTGGCGCTGGTGCTAGAAGGCAGAGACTAGAGACAGGATTAGCTCTGGAGAGGCTTAGGTCTAGGGTGGATGCTTGCTTGGTAGCCTTTTAAAAGCAAAGGTGTGGGGCAGCCCCTGTGGTGCAGCTGTTTAGCGCTGCCTGCAGCCCAGGATGTGATCCTGGAGACCCAGGATCGAGTCCCATGTCGGGCTTCTTGCATGGATCCTGTTTCTCCCTCTGCCTGTGTCTCTGCCTCTGTGTGTGTGTGTGTGTGTGTGTGTGTGTCTCATGAATAAATAAATAAAATCTTAAAAAAATAAAAGCAAAGGTGTGTAGTGAAGATTTGTAACATTACTCTAAGTTGGCTTCTGCTGTAATTGTGCTGGAGAGTCAGGAAAGTGGCCTGAGGTCAGAAAGAAAGGTTGGTGTCCTACAGCCCAGTGAAACTGTTTCATCCACAATGGACTGAATTGTTAAACTTTATAGGAGAGTAGGTGAAGTGAAACCTTATTTGACCACTGTCCAGTTGTCTGACATCCTGAAAGACCATCTGGTGTATTCTGAGGTCACATCCCTACCCCACCTCCAAGAACACCCACTGGTCTGGGAAAGATAAACACAACTCTTCACGGTTTTCAAGGGAGGTGTTATGGGCTTTTGCAAGGACGAATTTTCTTTTCAGAGTTACATTGGAAGATATGAGACATCTGTAAATCACCCCATTGTTTATTTTTTATATGTTTAATTTATGTGGTTTTTCACTGTGGTCATTGGGATGGGGCCAGACTTAATTTAACAGATTCCTGAAGGCAGATACAACAAATGCCTTCCAAATGTTTCTACTGTACCATTAAAAAATACACCATTTATTTTCCAGCCTATTGAGGAAAGTTTGTCCATCAACCTCTTATGAGGGCTGTTTCATTGATGAAAAACTGACATATTTCAAGGGCATAAAAGTGCTGTGTCAATTCATCAGGAATAGTAAATGAGCCTTTGGCAGGTTGGAGTTCATGGTTCTTCTTCCTCTTCTCCAAACTTCTCAATAGACTTTCTTACCTGACAGCGTGGTTGGGGGGCGGGGGGTCATTGGCAAGTTCACAAAAGGTTATCTCAAGCTTCTCCTGCACTGTGTTTTCTTGGCTGGTACAGATTCACAGATTACATATTTAAACACCTCCAGTTGGAATGTTCATGATGCTGGTGTGTATCACACTCATGGGTGGAGTAGGCCCGGATGTAAGCAGCTGCTCACACTGATGGGGTGGCTGGAAGGGCAGCAACTCTTCAGGCCTCTGTCTTGCCTAGATCCACCTTACGTGGCCTGGAATTGTACCAGGAAGTAAGACAGGGTACAGAGAGGCACAGTTGAAAGTCTTGTGGGAGCAGGAGCCTCCCATTTTTCCTAGAGTGTGTCATGGAACACGAGCCTGGGGAAAGCAGGTGGAGTGGCAGGGAAACAGAGAACGAAGGACCTGGTGTCAAGAGGCGGATCCAAGCTCACCTGGGAAATGCTGGACCACCATAGGGCCAGGCTCAGGTTGGAAAGGAACTCGGGGCAGTGAAGTGGGGACTGCCCCACCCACCTCTTCATTTCCAACTTTTCTCTTCTATTTCTGTCTCTTTTGCTTGTTCATCATCATATTCTCTCGCGCGCGGGTCCTCCCCTGCTGCCCTCACAAGGGATGCCTCCTGCAGCAGTGACAGAGAATCCGCTAGAGGGGCGGGGAGGGGGCTGCTATTTTAGAAAAGTGACTACATAAATAGAGAGTTGAGCTCTGAAAAGAAGTTCCTTAAAGACTGTGTGGGATTTAAGATCCAAGAAACAAGCATGAGCTAGACGGTACAGATGAGATAAATGCCAGCACGGTCCTTGCGTGATGAATGCCCTTCTTTTCTTCTTGGTCCTGCTCTCCCTGTGCTTCCACCGTAGAAGAGAATCAGGAAGGAGGAGGACCTTGGAGCAGAGGGGAGGCAGGGAGGTAGAAAAAAAGGAGCCAGATGCAGAGAAGAGCCAAAGAGGAGTAAAGTAACTAGGACGGGGCCACCGTCAGGTCACACCACTTAACCAGGGCTGCAAGGGCTTACCTCCCAGTCCCAGGCCTTACTTCGTGCCCATTGACAGGATTTGGAGCTCCGATGAAGGTCTCATCGTCAGGTCTGTGATTCCCAGGCAGTAAGCCCCCTGCCTTGAGGTCCTGGCTGGTCCCGCCTGGTTTCCGAGCGGCTCATTCCCGTGCAGCTCTGATGAAGCCCCATCCTTCTGGTTGCCAAGTAGCAAACACTTTAACGTACCTCTTGTCTGCAAGTTCCTGACAAATGGCCTGAGTTTTAGCAGATGCAGGATAACCAAAGCAGGCCTGCCTGTCGGCATCAAGAAAGAGAGCTCAAGTAAGAAAGAAGGAAAGAAAAAAAGAAAAGAAAAGAAAGAGAGGAAAGGAAAGGAAGGAAGGAAGGAAGCTCATTTCTTTCTAAGTAAAAAGCATGTAAATCTCTGGTGGGCCCCAGGACAGAAAAGATTTGCTGTGTTTCTCAAGAGTGAAGAAGCTGCAGGAGAGGCAACCACGTGGAAGATACCAGTGTGACCTTCATGTGCCCGGATGGCTGATCCTCCGCCCACCCAAGAGCTGAAGCACCCTAGTGTGCTGCTCAGGCTAGGCTAGAAGAAGTGGCTCTTGGTGACCCACTCTTATGGGCCAGGCTTGGGGTTTGAGTGTCAGGCAAGACAGCAGTGTGCTGAAGCTGTCCCACTGGCTTTTGAGAGCCAGTCAGATGCATCTCTTCCAAACTCACATTGAGAAATATCACAGTGGTTGCTTGTAAATTCCTAGTGGGAGTATTTACACTGCAGGAATCGGCAGCTGCTTACAGATTAGGGCTCCCCTACCACCAAGAGCCATCTGATAAATATTTATCAGCCTGCCACTAGGCAGGAGGCAAGGGCAATCATATATATTTTAACAATATATAATTACCCATTTTTAATGGTTTGAAAGCCTGATCTTGTTTTCTGTGAAAGTATACGTTTCCACGTGTATCCCCTCAACCTGATTCCTAAGAAGTCAGCATCCTTTTAGCTAGGAGGTAAAATGAGAACACATTTCCATTTTCAAGGTTTGTTTAAGAATTTTGCAACAAGTCGAAGGGGATCACGTCTGCTCAGCTAAGCAATTTGGTGTCTGTTGATAGCCAAGCAGCCTGGAAAATTATCTTTGCCTCAGCTCACCCACTGTGCAAAGGGAATGATGCTTCCAAAGGCCTATTGTGTGGCGCTCAGCGGCACGGTGGTGAGGGCGACACAGACCTATGATTTAGCCATCTTTTGCTCTGTCTACTTTGCTTAATAAGAACACTGCCAGACAGTCTTTGTGCAGCTTTTCTATCAACATGGGTCATTTCTTCTCTTCCGTCTCTCAGCATATATGGAGTATAGACAATCACCAGTAAGATTCTGGAAAGAGCTTCCAACACATCACATGGAAATTTCTAGAAACATGAGGATGTCTGAAAATCTCCTAAGCATGAGATGCTGAGATTTCCTTTACTTTCAGATTGTATCTCTTAAGATTCGGAAGCACATGGCTTTTGTGACAGTGTGTCCTTAAGCAGCGTCTTGGCAAACAGGAGAAAGTAGATAGGGAGGGAGCCAACTCGTTAATATTCTAGAGTAGAAGAATGTTCACACTCAGCCGCTGTGATCTTATAAATGAAGAAACTGGGGACCTAGAGGTTGTGTGACTTCCCGGAGGTCAGCTCTCAGAACAGGACCCCTGATTCCCTGGGGCAGCTTGGAGCAGCAGCATCTGCTGCCACAGACACTCCTCTGCCCTGTCTTTCTGTTTGCAGACCCCCGGCCACAGCCGGGGCTGTGCTGAACGTTCTGCATGCCCCTCACCTCATCTGACACACACTGAACATCTGCTGGGCACAGGCACAGCCGAGTGCTCAGAGGATGGAGAGAATAAGAAGCAGGCAGCTCACAGTCTCATCCTGCAGATAAGAGCAATCCCAGCAAAAAGGGCATGTTAGGCACTTTGGGAGTAAAAGCAGGAGAAAGCATATTTGGTTGGGGCATTTGGCCACCCCAAGATTCCTTCCTTGGGGAAACATTAGCTAGTGGAAGAAAATAAATCTTCAGAGGTAAATGCTATAGGGTAGAGTTTTTCTTAATATGAAATTTGATACTAAAAGAATTACAAGGCATTCTCTGGAATGATCTTTTAAAGAGCCTCGTGTCTGGGCATCTAGCTTTGGGCAGAGGACGATTAAGGAAAACACGGATCTTTGGGACATGTGGGCATGGCGCATGAATGCACATTCCAAGGGATAGACTTTCTTTAGCACTTTTAAGTTTGCTTTCTTCTCTCTGCCCCTTCTCTCCTACGTCACTGGAAGCATCATGGTGGAATAGGATGGTCTTGGGAGCAGAACGGCCCTGAATTCTCCAATCCCAGTTCCCCATCTACCAGCTAGGTGATGTTGGGCCATCCACCTGTCTCAACCTCAGCATTCTCGCCTGGACAGTGGGTGACAGTAGACTCCCATAGAGGTTCAGACATGCAGTCGGGGACGATGCAGGCACAGCACTAGGTTTGTAAAGCGTCTGGCCCAGAGTTGAACACTTGGATGCTGGTATGAGTGTTGTGTCTGGATGGGGGCCTCATTCCTGTTGCAGTTTCTTTTTACCTCTCAGTATAGTTTCAAACAAGGATAAAAATGTCCCTGGTCTGGAACGGCTGTGCCAATTCTTCTGCTGGGGCTTCTTCACCATATTCCCAGTTTCACTAAGTGCCGTAGAGATGAGTGCCTGCCGCCCAGGCCAAGAGAATCAGCTTGGAGGGATTTGCGAGATGTGCTGTGAGCATGTGTGCTCTGGGAGAGCCCTGGGTGGCCTCTGCCCACTGCCTAAGTCTGAGCGACATCCCACACGGGCTCTGTTCTGTAGGATTTAGACTGGCTGGCGCTGGCAGGGGCCGATTCTGAGGCCCAAGTACTAGCTTTGAGTGCGAGCCGGCCTCTGGCAATCTGTGGTATGCCAGATTGTCCTTAGCAAAGGGCTTATCATGTGATTCTACTCAGATGGCCTTCCCTCTCCTTGCCAGGAACAGGACTGGGCCTCAGAAGCAGCTAGAGTCTTGATAGTGCTGGGCTGGTCCGGCCCCTGTGATTGTCTCACTTTGTTACCGTGACAGGTGGCCACTTGGGATCAGATGAGGGAGTCCACTCCATTTTTGACAAACTAGCCTCCAGAGCTTAAAAATTCTTTGAACGAGACCACTTAGCCACTTGAGCTTCAAAAAGTATTCCCTGAAATGGGCCCCAGGGGGACATCCGGAACACACATGTCTAAGTAGCTCGCAACTGCATAAACCCAAGAAGAAGAAACAAAGATAAATGGAGCCAGCGGTTTTCTTTCTAGCTCCCTGGTTTCCTTATAGCCCTGTTGTAATGATGTTATTTGGCAAAACACAGCGTACTGTCCTCAGAGTTATTCATATCTCTTCTCTTAAGTCCATAGGGATTGCTTAACACTTGAAGAAACATCAAGCTCTCTGACTGTACCCCAAGGGGAGTAAAAGCCTTGATAGAAGAATAGTCTGTCTTATTCTCTCTTTCTCTGACTCTCCCACCAGATAGCAATGCATCTGGGGATGAGTGGAGACGCCAGACAAGAGGAGCAGGAAGGGGGTCTGCTCCTTGGCTTCACCCATCACCTGTTGGGCTGGCTCTGACGCTGCTTTTCTGGGCTCTCCCACAGTTAATTAACAGCTATCTGGCACTTGCTCTTTTTCTGCCATGGATCATGATAATAAATAGTGGTGATTGTCGTTTGTAGAGTGCTTACTATGTACTGGGCACATCACGTGCTGTTCCCTTGGCCTTCACCACTGCTCTGCAGTGCAGGTTACCATCTCTGATGGAGAAGGGAGTGGAAGTCTCTGGGAATGGGAACAGCAACCACAGAAGCTTGGGTTAGGGGCACATTCCCTGCCCACTGGGTGGCAGCACTGTGTGAGGGGTCATCAGTCTGATTTGGACCAGAGCGTCAGCCAGTAGTTGAATCCAGGGTCCAGGGCCCCAGTATGGGAGGGGGGCTGGTGAGAGGTCAGCACCTTCTAGGCATTCCAGGACCCCAGTCTTACTGCAGGAACACTTTACCTCCTGCCCAGGTGGGGCTGGGACTCCTGAGGAGTCCCAGCTTGGAACTCAGAGGGCTTTTGGCCACAGCTTGAAGCTTCCCCACCCCACCTGGCAGGACTGGGACAAGCCAGCCTTGGCAGGAAGATGGGAAGATTGGGAACGCTTTTGATGAATTGCCAAGCTGACCCCAGTCATATAACTATAAAAGTAAGAATGGACCTTGAAAATCAGTCCAACCCCTTTCTTTCTGAATGAAGAAAGTGAACCCTGGCAAGGTAAAATGACTTGTCTCAGATCCTGTGGGTGTTCTAGGGGCAAGGCCAGAACAAAAGCCTGGTTTTCTGTTTCCTATTCATCTGCTTTTCCCACTCTGCCACCCTCTGCCTCTACTTTTATCCTAATTTTACTGCTGGGGCACCAGTGCCATAGCACCAATGAGACGATTAGCACCAGAATCCTGTGGGTTCAGGATCCTCTTCCCACTGCACTTCACCACCTCACTCTTAGGGATTGACCCATGTATTTCTAAGGAAAACAAGTTTAAAATACATTTTTCTAACCAAGTGGTTTACTGGGAGATAAAACATACATGAAAGGAAGGTTGCTGTCAGGCAGTGGAGAGCATTTATTGGAACCCGCTGGGTACAAAGCCAAATGTGAGATGCTTTGAAATTACAGAAGATACCTGACCTTGCTCTTGGTAGCTTATGTCTAGCTGCTTGGTGCGATTCTCTTATTCCCTCTTTTCCTCCAATTTATTACTCGAGTCTTCTCTTAAAGAATGTTATCTTGATCATTTAAAATAGAGGAAACAAAAGAGTTTATAGGAAAATGTATTTATACACTTTCTTCTCTATTTTCTACTTGTAGACCAATTTGTAGGGATTATATAAGACATAGAGATCCACACTGAGTGGTTGGGAAGATCTATAACTTAGGTGGAAAGGTACCTGCAGGTATGTAGTAGTTATGAATTCCTACATTCAGGGAAGAACCAATGAATCACCAAATGGCTTTTTCCTTTATAGTGAGGCCTGTGTTGTAAGAAGGGGGAAAATCAATGAGCAAAGCATAGAGATAATAAGAATAAATAATGTTTACATAGGAGAGGAACAATTGTCCTTGGGACTCTGTAGCTTTCAAAGCAAGATGAATTCAGCTAGGAATTATTTGAAACAATTTTAAGTTTTCTTTTATCAGGTTCAGCAGGGGATGGAGAGTCCTGTTTAATGCAGAGGTTTGAAATGTATCAGTATAACAGGAGAAAGGTGAGAGGCAAATAGTTCCTTTTACCACCGACCAGAAAGCTTTCTGGGCTAAAAGACTAACATTTAGTGCTTGGTGTCCTTTCTTACTGCCATTGTGAAGATGCCACGTATAGCGGTAACTCATTTTATTTTTTGATTTATAGCTAATTCACAATTTCTGAAGGCTTTTTATTTCAGAGCTATGAAATTTCATTTGAGAAAGGAAGTGTGTCATGCCTCCTGCATGTCGTCACCTTTCTATCCTGTTATGGTTAATGAGAATCTGGGGTAACCCTGCAGAACAAATTCCTTATACCGTATCTACTTAGTGACCAGCACATTTATCCATGGGAGCTTTAAATGAGACTTATACAAGGATCGTGGCAGGCTGATCCACTGAGGAAAGCAAGAGAAAGATCGCCAAACTGACCAACTGACACTCACTGAGACCTTCTGTTTGCAGCACATGAGTTGGACTGGGCAGGACAGGCAGGGATGTCAAAAGGTATGTTGAGGGCAGTGGTACCTAGTTGTAACTTCCTGTCCATCATTATCTTACCCATTTTGAATGCAAGGCCTATCTGCTTTTTAAAAAGCACGATGTTTACATGTGTCTGGGTTAGACTTTCCGAAAGTGCTCATGTCACAGACCTGAACACCAATGCATGAAATAGAAGTTTCTCCATCGTTTAATGCCACGAAGGGCGAAGTACCAGGGCAACATAAGAATGATGGTAAAAATAAAAAACTTTGGGCAGGGGCTTGAAGAGTTTAAATGAGCTGGATATTATTTGCAAGGCATCAATTATCTCAGCTAGGCCAGTGATTCCTGACCTGGCTGCATATCAGAACTATTGTTGGAGCATTTCAAGATGAGAATCACAGGACCCTCACTGCAGAGGTACTGAATCAAGAGTCTTCAGAGGTGCAGCAAGGAAATCTGTTTTCATAAGCTCTCTAGGTAATTCTTACATAGGTTGACCTATGGTTCCAGGACTTGGACCCCTGCCTCCCATGCATTTGCAAACCATTGGGCTCATAAGAACCTCAGAAAAGAATAGTAAAAATAGGATCTTCTTGTTAATTCAAGACAGAGCTTTTAGGACATACTATGTGCAGAGTGCCATGCTGAGCATCAAGGATGCACAGCTTTTTTACAGAGGTCAGTCACTAAACAGGTGTTAAAATAGTACCCCATGACACTGAGGTGCTATGATGGAGGTGCAGCTAATTGCCATGGAGCATGGAGCAGGGATTGGCGTTCATACCTCTTCACCTCCAATTCCCTTCCTGCTATGGCTATGGAAGCCATCAAGGCCATAGAGGATCTTGGGGCCAGACCTTGACAGTGAAGACCAGGAGATAGCCCCAGATCAATCCTCCAGTGGTCCTAGTTGATTTTCCAAGGGAGAAATAATCCAGAAGTGTCACTTTTTTGAAGAGTGTAACTCTGTCCTGTAGAGTCTGGACCAATTTTGCACACAAATAGTCTAGGTCTCATGGGAGGTCCCAGTGATAGCCTCAGTCTCTAGCACTGGATGGGAGGGAAGAGGCTGTTCACACATAGCTTGGGTGTGAAGCTGATGTCACAGTTGGTGGTTTCTGGAAGGCTGTGAGAAGCCACAGAATTAGCATATTGGGAGCTTCTGAGAGAGGCTCTTCAGAGCCGTCACACTGCGGGGATGCGCTATCCAGTTAGTATGGTCTCTTTTCCCTGAGGCACTTTCCTTCTAGACTGCAGTTTGGACTTCACTCTCTTTTGTGACATTATGAAAGAATCTTGGTCCAAGACAAGGGCCAGCCTAACACCGGAGCTCATTTTTGGCCATTTAATAGCCTTGCTCCAAAAGGTAGGCAGAAAAGGACAGCTCATAGAGATCAAGAAGTCTTTGATGTGGTAGTTTGTGTTTTGGGGGATTTTTTTTCCAGCTTTACAACCTACTGAGAAGTTTTGGGGGAAAGCTTGGGTTTTGTCATCACCTCTCCTTACCTAGGAAGCAGGCACGTAACTCACAGTCCAGTGATGTTTGGGATGGCCATTGTTCAGACTGGGGGGGTCTTAGGGTGCAGATGCACTGGAAATACCCAAGTAGGTTTTTCAGAAAGTGTCATCCTGCCTAAATGGACTCCATGAGAAATGCTCCATGCGATGCAAATCTATGTGCAGACCACACCATGGAAAAGTGGAAAGGAGAGTCATGGCTTACACCCTCTGAGAATAGGTTGAAATTTGGAGGCTGATCCGCTGCCCCCAAGGGAGCTAAGGATCATGTGCTCTTTCCTCTCTCTAGGCATTTACTCAGCCAATTCCAGCCTGTTAGTAGACTTGGTTGTCAGGCTGTCACTGTTTAATAGCTTTCTATAAGATACTGCCATCTTTAAAGGCCAACTAGCGATGCTGACAGCTATAACTTGTTTATAGAAATAAAGTCACCTTGCCTTGTTGCAAAATAAGGTCTAATGCACAACCAGGGGGCACATATTCATTTGTGTCGTGCTTTTTATTCTTGGGTGAAGTTTGTTGCTGTTTTTGTTGAGAGAATAGGGCCATGTCTGTCTGTCTTATGGAAGTATGTAGAAGGCTAATGACCCTGAGGCTGCAGTGATGGGATGGAGAGGAAGGTGATGGAAGGGGAATAAGAGCAGGGACAAAAGACGGGCCTGTTGGAGATCCCAGTGTGAGTGAAGCAAGTGGTCCATCCTGTCATGATCCATGCTTCAAAGAGTTCTGCTGAGTTACCCCCAGGATAACATAGCCTGATAGCAGGCAGATATGTTACTCATTATTGCACCCGTGACCCTCCCCGGCTGCATCATGATGGCCATACAGTGTGCTTTTTGGAGGGGAGTTTCTTACTCAGATAGAACGGATCTGAAACTGAACATGAAAACAACCTTATCACGTGTGAACTTCTCTCATTTAAAGATGACCAGGTTGCCTGTGGTCTTAGGGCTTCTTGGTTTTATAGCTACCAGTCCAGTTTGGAATTGAAACTAGTTATTGCACTCCCAAGTTTAGCTACTGTTGGAGCTGATTCTGTTTTTAAAGAAGGAAAATTCGTTGACCAGTGACCTCAGTTCTTGGTCACTGTGACCTGACACTGTTTTGAAAGTTCAAAAGTTAGTTCCCGGAAGGGAATTCATGGTCCAGGGAGACAGAGTGAAGAAGGAGTATGTGTGTGGAGTGTGTGTGTGTGTGTGTGTGTGTGTGTGTGTGTGGAGTGTGTGTGTGTGTCCTCCCCTGTGCCCCACCCAAGTCCCTTCTGCAGATTTGGTGCTGAAACTGTCAGGCATCATCACAGCAGGCCCTGGTGAACTCCCATTGCCCAGAAAGGGGACCTGGTCTCCCAAAGTTCAGAGGAAGTTTTCCAGAAACCTCCCCTAAAGAGAGAATTTGTCTCTTGGCAGATTTTCCTTCTTTTGAGATAAGGATCCATGTGCAAGAAAGTTTAGTTACTTGGTTTTAAAGTTACTCATAACTAAAGTTTGTCATCTTGACGGAAAAGTTAAGAAGCATTGCGTCTGTGAAATCCTTCCTAAAAGAAGATTGGGCCACCATAAGATGAGCTTGGTTTGTGTTTGTTTCTAATGAGTGAACCTTGCATCTGCCCCTTACCTTTGAAATGGCTCCTTGGGATCCCACTCATTTTGGTCCTTGAACATCAAAGCCCATGACGACCTGGGGCCATGGAGCAGGGGAACCCTCTTTAATGTTTCTGTCTTTAATTTCACAGACTGGGATTCAAAGGTTTTCCTACCTATTGGATACAGCAAAGTGAGAGTGTCAAGGACAGTTGGGTTTGGATTGGGGGAGGGAAGGATCCTAAGTGAATAATGAAAGAACTTCATAGTGGTCGCTTAAATAAAAACTTGTTATGAAAACAAAACCCAAACAAAAACTTATAAAGGCTATCTCAAGAATCTCATTCCATATTTGACTTTATGACTTGATAGCAGTTCCTTAGGGTTGCAACAGTATTCTGGACAAAAAAAGGGAGCGTAATTAGCACACACAGAGGAGGTCCCAGCTATCAAGATGAGTGTAACATTGTGCATTGGGTTGTTTTTCCCCCAACCTTCCGAGCCCTCCTAACAAACTCTACCCTAACCTTTGGTTCATTATAACTTGAAAAGACTGATACCGACCTAGAGTACAGCCGGAGACCCTTGCTGTTATTAGGCATACAAATCATACAGTAGAAGTACCAAGAATGAAGGTAGCAGCCTGGGACTAGGGGAAGGCTTCTGCAGCGCTTCTGGGTCCCTGAAATCATGCTGTGTGAAGACAAGAAGAAGGCATAAGTGTAGCCAAAGGACTTTTAACTGAGAATCAGAAAACAATCTTATGGGTAATTCTATGGATGGATGGATCATAAGGTTGACAGGCATAATACCACAGTCTCAGGATGGAGATGTACTTTGGATGTGCTGGGCCACCACATGGCCACCATTAGCCGCAGCCCCTAATCGCCTCTTGTCCCCCCAGCCTCGCCTGGCTGCAGCTGCTCTCAGCTCTCAGTTCCCAACAAGCCATAGAGTTGGATGTGGCATTTCAGCTCTTACCCCATAAAGTGGTGCCAATGACAGCTTCCTTATTTGTTCCTAACTCAGGAACACAATATGATTCTTTTCCAGATTTATGGATGTACTATTTGTAAAATAATTATTGCTTAATTGGCTTTTGTTCTGTCCCCTTCAAAATATTGTGTAATGTGGTTCTATGTGTCATCTGTGTGTCAGGCACCATCTGATTGGGAGTGACGATGGCTAAGGGAGTAGAGAATGGATTCTCCACTCAGGAGAAAAGACTGTGGCCTCTAATAGAAATCTCTTTATCATGGATGCTCTACAGACAGCCCCTTAAGGGAGTGACTCTCTGAGCCAAATGACCAGATCCATGAATAATCCATTTCAAATGCACACCTTACAGATGAGCAAAGACTCAGCCACAACATGTGTATCGCCAAAGAACAATTTTCATATTAACATTTTAGTAAGAGGTGATATGGCTTATCCAGAATCCAAATTGGGGGATCAGGAGTAACCAATAGATGGGAAAATCCATCTCACAGCCTCTGGCCTGATCCTGCTGGTGGCCGCCACCAATGTTGAGTGCTTAGTGGCAGCAGAGGAAGGCTACAGGTGGGCATGAAGGCCAGGCCCATGGGGGACGGGGGTGGGAGGACAGAGAGGATTCAGTTTCGAGACAAAGGCAGGGCTATGGTAGAGAGGGATGTGTGGCTGGTGGGCCCAGAATTCAAGATACCTATTTCTAGCCCCCCATGAGAATCACTATATTCCAGGGTCTGAGTGGAATATATCCCCAAGTAAATAGTGTTTTTCTCTATTTATGTCCTGAGCTCATCTAGCACAAAATCAACCCCTTTTCCATGAAAGTTGACTTTGAGACCAAGTAGTACATACTTAAGATGAAGGATTATGGAGCCAGATCTTCAAGGGTTCAGATCTTGGCTTGACCCGTTACTGGCTTTATGACCTTGGGCCAGTTACCTAGCCTCTCAGCTCTTTGGCCTCCCTGTTTGTCCCATAGGGTAATAACAGTACCTGTCTTATAGGATTGTTGGGAGGCTTATACAAATTCAATAAAGTGCTTAGTAGGGTGACTGGCACATAATAATTACTATATATTTATATATATATCTTTGTTTGAGATTGTGAATTTTTCACATGACAGAAACCAAATTTAACAACTCTTTGCACTGGTTGTTTGAGAGATTATAAGCCTTTGTATCTTCAATAGCCCAGATGTGCTTAAAGCTACGAACACATAAGGACATTTTTGAAAGACACGGGCAGGATCTAAAATTCTCAGGATGAAGTTGCACGCCAGCATTCTCTAAATTTCTATTTTCTGGGTGTAAAGAATACAACATCTGCAAACAACAGCTGGACAAATATTAGAACATATAATTCCAACTTCTTGCCATGTTGGCAAAAGCTGTTGGGCGGGAGAGGAACAATTCGCCTTTTATCAAAGTACCTTTTACAGCTGGAAGAAAAGAAGTGAGGTGAGTCATTTTGTGAAGGCAGCGTCCCAGGAGAGCAGACCTAAGAAAACATTGTCGGGGCATCCTGGGCACAATCAGATAGCATGCAGCAATTTATTAAGAAGGCCTGGGTTCTTGAAGCAGATTAATAGATTTTACGTCGCTCATCTGGAGAACCTTAGCTGAGTTCCAAAAACCTATTTGTGTCTTTGCCCGGCACTTCAGTAAGCCAGCTTCATGCAAAGTGCTGGCCTGGAAAAGGCAAACAATAGGAAGAGCAGTCAGAAAGGGAAGCAGGGAAGCTGAGCTTCAGTTAAAAAGTGACCGTCATGTTGGAAGTAGCAGGCGTTTTAATTAGCTTGGGACAGGACTAGCAGAGCACCTGCCATTTGTCTGCCTTTTTTAACTACACTTTAATAGAGCAATTCTCTTACGCGATGATGCCTGCCCTTTGGGGACAGAAGTGAGACTAGGGCAAAGCAGGTAAAGCAGCTACTAAGGACACAGAGAGGAAATAAGACACAAAAGCAAGAAGGGCCTCGGGGCAGGAGTCAGCACCTGGAGCTGACACCATGAGTCCTGGACTTTGCACCAGGGACCCTCGACTGCTGCCACTGGAAGTTTCCTGTCTGTAAAAGGAAGGGGTTGCAGATTACGCATCAGGTCCTTTCTGGCTCCACTCTTCTTTGTCACTAACAACTCTGCAGTCCTGGCCCTGAATCCATCTTAGTGGAAGACTCAGAAGTCACAGTGTAGCCAGACCCTCATTTGCCACCTCTTGGCACACACACATGCCTTCAGCTGTGTGCTCCCCAGCACGAGGGGCTGTGGAACATTCTTGCCTTCACCCCTTGTGGACTGCATAAGACTAAGCTAATGCCCACTTGGGAAAGATTTCACTCCTCATCTGGAATCTGGCTCTTTTGGGACTCTATGAGTAACTTAGAACTTTTTGTTGCTTTGGAGAAAAAAATATGTATAGGAAATTCTTCAGTGTATCTCCTTTCTTTATGATCTTCTTCTAAGACAAACACACAAAAATAAACAAGCTTCTTTTCATCAGAGCCAGGCTGGCTTCTCCCCTGTGTCTGATCTGTGGGTGTAGTATGGAAACTATTTGGGTCAGTTTTGGCCTGCTTAGTATCATTTCGTCTGACGACCCATTAAAGATGCTCCCGAGTGCTCCCAATAAGAACTGCGTGTCTTCTTGGGGATGGGGATAGGAGGTGGGAGTGAGGGCCTGGGCACCAGCATGAATCTGTTACTTCTGAGCAAATTAATCTTCTTGCCCTATATCCAGAAGCATAGGTCACTGTGATGTGACATCAGTCACATTTTCCACCTGCTAGGTGGTTTGTGGGGACAACAGTCATGGCTTAAAACCACTGACTTCTTTCTTTCTATAAAAGTAAACCATTTGGTCCAACCTAACAAAATGCTAATTTGACCCAGGGACCTGGGGAAGCCAAGAGAACTGAAGCTGTTACATGTCTTGGCTCTGTGTTCTGACTTGAAGTCAGTCCCATGAAATGGAGCCGGTATCCAATTAGCCCCGATTCCCAGCAGTTCATATAATTTATAATGCTAAGAAAGAGAGCCTCCTGCTTCTGGCATGTGATTTTCTGATGTTTGACTACCAGAATTCCATTGGATAGAATGTTCGGGGTAATGGGATCATGTAGGCTTCTGTTAGGCAGTGATGCTTAGGATTTTTTATTCCTTATTATAATATCTATTATAGTATCATAGGACATGGAAAACTGAAGAATTTTACAGCCATATTCACCTTCTCCACACCTCCCCCATCACTTTGGAATAGCCATGGGACTTGAGGATGCTAAAGACAGTTTTCACTAGAACTACTTATTGCATGGGTTTTTTAAGGAAACATTGCCCAGTTTTGATGGGTTTATTAAAATGAAAGACTTTGGAAATCTGTCTATTACACGCATCCAGCATCTCCTTCAAGTGAATTTGATTTAGAAATGTCTGTATATGTCTACAACTTGTGTATATGGCTTTATCTTGACACAGGGAGCTTTGGTTTCTCCATTCTAACGTATAAAGAGTGAACCTTCTACCACCCCCCAGAGTCATCTTTCCTTCCTTCCTCTTCCAGTCTTGAATTCTGCTCTTACACATCTGCTGTGTGCTGATGTTCTCAATCAGGAAGGACCACAGCTTTCTCAAGGGCTTCCTTCACTCACTAGTCTGACTGGCACACTGGGGGAAGCCGGGGACCCAGATCCTGTGGGGCCTTCACACAGATGGGTTCCCAGGGGTTTGGTAATAAATTTAGTTGGCCTGGGAACCCTATGTAGATTACTTCTGCTGTTTAGGTTTAGATGGGAGTTAGAATTCTCAGCACTTACATAGATGGGGCCCCAAGCATGACTTCTGGATGGTTTAAGTTGCTGCTATAGCCAGCTTTAAGCAATGAGGATGTTTCCAGTGGTGGTTAGAATATGGTCCGCCTTTGTCATGACATTATACAGAACCTAAAGCTAAAACCTCTGAGAACACAGTAGTTCCTTTAAAATGACACTTAACTTTTGGGTTAATGTTTGAAAGTGAAACAGTCTCCCTCATCTTCCTCCTCTGCCCAGCTACTATCAACAGTGGCTCAAGCCAGAATCATAGGACTCGCGTGTCAAGTATGGGTGAGACTCCTTTGTGATTGCTAATTGTTCATTTGTTTTTCTCTCCCCAGATGAGATAACTTTACCTATGTCTAGCTGCTTCTTGCAACAGTAGCAATCTGACAAGTTGCATTATTCTACGCATACACATTTTTCTAGGCTTACAGCAGATCTACTATATACACACATAGCTACAAACACATGCACATGTATTGTAATAGGGGTATGAGTCTACAAGTAGTCTATAAGAGGTTTCCATTATCTTATTCCCACTACAAGCATTATTGGGGATTTTTCTTGTTTGGGGTATGTGTGTATATAAGTTCAAAATGCTATCCTATGTGTACTGCCATTTAAAAAACAACTAACAGAATGTGACCTGGTGTTTGGTCATTTATATCCATTACTTTTCTAAATCACCTCAACATCCCATTGAGACAAATAGGGTTGTTATGCTCATTTACAAATGTGGTGAACAGGTTCTGAGATTCTCCTAAAAACTCAGAGTTACTTGATTTCTGAGCTGGGGTTTGGGCCAAGGCCTTTCTGACCCCAGACCCTGACTTCTTAACTATGGCTCTCTCCTGACATTTAATTATCGTGACAGTCTGGCTACAAACACAGTCTTATCATCATCTCCATTTGACAGATGAGAAAACAGGCTAAGGTGAAGTGGTTTGTCTGGAGTGCCTGTATTATTGGGTTTTTGCCTTTGGTTGAATTCAATCATCTTATACCAATAAAGTTGTGACTGACAAGTAGAATATACTAAATTAGTGTAGAGGGTGGAATTGGGCCGCCTGACAATTGGATTATTCAGGAAGGTTACTTTATCTTAAATCATAAGAAGAATCATTGCTTCCCTCAAAAATTGTGATCAAATCATTTTCTTTGGGAAGGGATATTAATAAAGATTTGTTAATAATAATAATAATAAATAAGCATAAAAGTTTATTATGCACAGATGCTATTCTAAGTGTTTCACATATATTAATTCATTTTGTCTTTCCAACAGCCCTATGAAGAGGGTTCTGTGTATCCCCATTATACAGATAAGAAAACAGAGGCACCAGGAGGTTAAAATACATGGGCAAGATCATACAGTTAGTAAGTGGCAAAGCTGGGGTTCACACTCAACAGTCTGGTCCAGAGTCTTGGGCCTCAATCATTCTCCACGACTGCCATGTTGGTTTTGGTTTTACTTTCATTGAGTTTGGTTGGTTTAGTAGTGAAGTTATCCCGTATTTTTTCTCAAGTACTTTGCTAATAATGAGAACAAACTGCCGCAGGAAAGTGAGGGCCCCTCAGTTGTTATGCTCCTGGTCTAGACATCAGGATTTCCCATAGGTATGGTCACATGAAAGGGATTTAGCGTTCAGTTATATTTGGAAAATAAAAAGCAACTCTCCATGGAAGTGGTGAAGTATGATGACATTCAAGGTTCATTTCTAGAACAATAGCTAACAAAATAAATGCAGAGTGACACTTTGATGCCTTTTTCAAAAATTCTTAGCTCTTATTAAGTAGGTTCTAGAAAATTCCCTTACCTGGTACATAATCACTGATCAGATTAATCCTATGTTGTTCACCCTTCTCTTAACTTGGTGACCAGGGCATCTTCTTACCTTAGTTCTGGACCTGCTACTTTTCGGCAGTCTATCTTCCTCAGTAATCAGTGTCTTTATCACCATTTAACAAGAAAATATTTTCAATTGGCCGTGGGAGAGATCTGGGTTTTTTTCTGCTGTTTCAAAAGAAAACCAGTAAAAATCAAATTGCAGCAAGGAGTTGCTGACTCAAGTGAAATCTGTGGTCTCCTTCTTGAAATCAGAATAATTTTTCTCTGTTGCTTTGCCTTGGTTAAGATTTCCATCTCTCCTGATAAGTGCCTTAGCATGTTTTATGAACTGAAATCCGAATTCACTTTTCTTTAGCAACTAAAGAAAATTCTCTTGCTTCTGCTAAAAAGTTGAGCATTTCCAAACTTCTATCTATATCTGAAGCTGTTTGCTAAACAAGTTTGCCTCTCTTTGAACAAAGCATCGATTTTTAAAAGGGTTTTACACAGAAAACATGTTTGAAATGGTACAAATCTCCCCTGAGTTTATTTTACTTTTTAAAATCAGATGAGGATGGGGGCAGGGTTCTTAAAAGAACCCTTTTTCTGTATGCTCACAAGGGATAGAAAAGTATGGGAGAAATATCTGGAGCTTTGGACTCCATCCAGCCTGGGTTGGAATCTGGACTCCACCATTACTATTACCTATGGCTCTGAGCCTCCACCTCCCCATCTGTGAAATAGGATTTCTATTAACTATGATCATCTGTGAGCAAAGAGGCCGGTTAGAATTAACCAAGGTAGAAATGAAGGCAGCAACTTGACTATGTGTGTCCACTCTGCTCTTTCTAGCCCATGATTTGGAAAGAGAGCAAATGGTAACTATTAGGTCATAACGAACCTATGAGATGGCCAACTAAAGGTTAGTGGTAGTTGTGAGGTGTGGGAGGAAGAACTGGAGCCTTAGAATCAGATGACTTTCAATTTTAACTGTTCATTAGTGGAGTCACCCCAGGCTAGTTATTTTGCTTCTCTGAGTGTTAATATTCTCTTGTGTAGGATGAAGACCATAAGGTAGGCCTTCTTATGGCTCCGAACTATCGTGAGCATCAGACAAAAGGAACAGAGTACGCTTTGTAAACCAGAACCTGTGATTTGGCTGCATGGGGCCGTGGGGGATGAGGACCCTTCGGGTCCAAACACCCACACATGTAAGTGTATATCTCTGAACGCATCTAGGATGGAGTAGAATCACATGTAGCATTATTGCAGAGCATTTATGCAAAGCAACAGTTGAGATATCCTTTCTGGGAGGAAGGTTTTCCCAGGTTTCTTTAAAGGTATGAGTTATGCCTGGTTAGGAAATTTCACTTATATGTGCAACTGGAGAAAGGCAGAAAGTTGAGGCAGGAATTTTTATTGCAAACAATGAAAAGCCTAATAGAGTAAGAAAGGACGGGGCACCGGGAAGTAGAGAGGAGGAGTTTGGAGAGTAGAGCAGGATTTCCACGTACCATTATTAAACCTAATAATTCAAGGTTCAGCGTTTGGGGAAGAATAATCAGCCATTGTGCTACAGTGGAAAACATCCAAGCGTTGACTTTCAGAGAGTCTGGGGTTCCTCTGGCCCTGCTTTGACTCTGGTGCTTTGAAGGAGGAATCATACTATCTTTTCCATGTGTGCCAGGAGTCTAAATGGATATGTCTTCTTTAAAAAACTTCTGTGATGATGAATGTGTGCGTGGGATCTGGTTAAGCTGGGGAATTCCTTTGAAATTCTTGTTTCTGATTGCTCTCCATGGCCCAGAGAAGGATACTGGCCGCATTTGGGTATGAAACTCTTGAGCCTCGCCGTGTTCTCTGGCCCCTGGAGAGTCATGTTCTGTTTGAAAAGAGCTGAAAAGACGAAGACTGTTTTTTCACTTGGGATAAGAATATCTTTCTCAAAGCAGTAAGGGCTCTGTGAGAATAACAGGATCCATATGTTGAAGCTGGCTGCTAATGCTCAGCATATGGGCCAGTGAACCTTTCAGGCAGAAATATGCCTCCAATTCTCTAAAGAATGCCCCAGTAAACTCCAGAAAGGACCATTACTTAGGTGACGGATGGCATGGGCACAGCTCCTGGGCTTTCATGGGCCAATTGTTCCGTGGAACATGAGCCACAGACAGAATGGAAAGGTCTTGGTTGGCCTGATGATGGATGGCGCTGGCCTATAGCCCTCTCTGTCAGGCCCTATACCCCCAAAATACCAAGGGCCTTATGTGCTCTGGGCTCGATCCATTTTGTTAGGGGATGGTGATCTGAGCATTGTTCTTCAGGTTCTCCAGATTGTTCATTAAACCAAATGAAAAGAAACTTATTATCCTCTACTCACAGGGGCAGCGTTGTAATGGAAAGGATACTTACCTGGGAGCCAGGTGGCTCTATGGCCACCACCACCCTGGCCCTAAACAGAGGTGACCTTAGTGAAGTCTCTCTCATCTGGAAAATGAGCAGGTGAAACGTGGTGCTGGTTGGGATTCCTTCTGGCTCCCTTCTTGTAGACCTGAGTGCACCTCGCTCTGTCCAGAGGAGGGTGACAGAAGCAGCACAGCTAGTGAGTGACACCCGCACTCAGGAGCCATTGCAGCCCTGTGTGCTACGTGGCATTTCAGGGAAGGTAGGGGAAGCCCTTCGGGCGCTCTGTGACGGTGCGGTCGCGGGCCCCATGAGTCATCGGCAGTAAACCGGCGAGGGAGTGGCTGGCTGCCCCCGGATTACTACCGTGTTTCCTCCAAACCACGATTTGGAAGTCTGTGATCCCCCCTCCCTTGTTCTCACAGCGGAGCACTTGGCCTCCTCTCCCGGCCTAAACCCCGTGCCTGACTCCTCACTTGTGCCCTCCCTTCTTCCCTTCTCAGCCCCTTTCTCCACCAGGCCACCCACCTCTCTGTGCCTCTGCTGCTTCCCCGTGGCCTGTTGGCAGTGAGAGAGCCCACGCACCCAGTAGCCGGATGCTCCTCGTGCTCCCCTTCCCAGCTCCAGTAGTTGGGTGCTCCTCGTGCTCCCCTTCCCAGCCCCATGCTCCCAGCACCCCCAGTAGCCGGGTGCTCCCCACACTCCCCTTCCAAGCCCTGTGCTTCCAGCACCCCCAGTATCCAGATGCTCCCCCACACTCTCCTTCCCAGCCTGGTGCTCCCCACACCCCCCTTCCCAGCCCAGTGCCGGCCCTCTGATCCCCCCTCTGCCCGGTGCTCCGGTCCCTCCATCACAGGAGCAGAGATCTGAGATCTGCTGCAGCTCCTCCGTCCCGTCTCCATGGCAACCAGCAGGCCCTCGCTCAGCTGTGCAGAGAAAATGGCTGTGCTAAGGAAGCTTCCCGAGTCTGGTACCCCGGCCTGTTGAGCCACAGCCCCTCCGTATCAGTTTTAAGAAGTTGCATGCATTGAACCAAATGTCCCTTTGCTTTTAGCTTCCAGATTTACTTTCCCCAGGAGGAGGGGAGGCAAAAGGAAGTTGAAGCCAAATGGATAAAAGCATTTCTTTTTCCTACCCTAAAACTAGATTTTCATGAGGAACAGTTATCTGCCCTGAGCAGATATACGAGGAACTGAATGAATACAGCCATCTGTGGGATCCAGCGCAATGTATTTCGTCTTATCGGCGGGGTGGAATGACAGAGCATGGGCATATTCAAATAAAAATTCAGCGCAAGTAGCCAGGAGATACAGGAATTCCTCAGGGCGCAGACTCCAGCATTTCAGGAGAACGCCTGACTAATTGGAGTGATGATGTTGTATGTGGTCTCCTCTTTCAGAGGGAGGGGTGTGGGTCCCCTAGTCATGAGGCAAGGTGAGCATTTGGCATCCCCTGCTTCAAAATCCACCTGGATCAGGGCATCTGGGTGGCTCAGTAGGTTAAGTGTCTGCCTTTGGCTCAGGTCCTGATCCCAGGAGTCCTGGGATCAAGTCAGGCTCCCGGCTCAGCAAGGAGTCTGCTTCTCCCTCTCCCTCTGCTGCTCCCACTGCTTATATGTTCTCTCTCTCTCTCTCTTTCTCTTTGTCAAATAAAGTATTAAAACAAAAACAAAAAACCAAATCCATCTGAGTTATCACAGTGAATCCTCCATAGTCATGATGCACGGTGACATGGGAAACTGGTAGGAGACCCCTGTCAGAGGTCTGGAGGCACAGGCTTCCCTCGTCACAACCATGGAGACACTTCAGGTTTGATACCCAAAAGTAACTGATCTCTTATTTCCATGAATCCCAGAAGTGCTGCTGTTTAGAGCAGGACCCTTAGCCTTCTGATGGGGTCAGAAACATGTAGAGTGAGGGGATCACCCCAAGTCCCCCAGAGGACCTCGCACAATCTGATAGTGGTTCCACAGGGAATGATCCAGACCATGGCCATTCCTGGCTTCAGCGTGGGAACCATGGATTCTTTGATGGTGACAAGATCTCAACCCAGATGACATCCTCCCTTCATTCTCTCTTAATGTGAACTGGGAGACCCCAGTTTTGAATGAAAGCTCTGAGTTTAGTTCTCAGAAATCCTAATGTGTGTCTCAAATGGACGTTTTCTCTTTCAGTTTCTCTGCAGGTGGACATTGTCCCCAGCCAAGGAGAAATCAGCGTTGGAGAATCCAAATTCTTCCTATGCCAAGGCAAGTGCCCTGTGCCCGCCTCCGCACCAAGGGAAAGGCAGCCGGCAGAGCAGAAGCCCGCGGCCCGCGTGTGCTGGCCTGGCCCTGCCTGGAACTGCTTTTTTGCAGGGTCGGAAGTGTGACCGGAGAGCCAGGGAAGCTCTCAGGCCCTCTTCCTCCCCCTCAAAGGGCTTCCCCGACACAGTGAAGTGTGTCATCCAGTCTTCTGCATGGTGATGGAGGAGGTCTAGGGATTTTCTGGGGGAAAGTCAGTACACTTCCCAAAATAGCAAATCACTCCAGATCCCCTGCTCTGTATCCACCTGGAGTTCTGTGAATGATGTTGGAGAACAGTGCGGCCTCAGAAATCATGCTTCAGGGGGTCAGTGTGAGGCTTATTTCTTGGAATCTCCCAGAACAGGAAAATCCAGGAAAGTCTGACACTTGCCTGCAAGGAAATTGAGTACCTGTGTCCCTTTTGCCATGAGGCTGTGGGTCCCGGATGTTCCAGGTCTGTTGGGAATGCCAGTCTTCTGTCCCGTGGCCCCCACTGGAACTCTGGGGTGTGTCAGTTCTGGTGTCCTTGTTTTGGGTCTAGAAAATTTGTCCCGTTTCCACAGCTCACATAATCATTGGGAAACGTCCCGTGGAGGAAAAGCTCTAGATTAGGCTTTGGATTCTCCGTCTGTGGCATGACTGGGCTTCAGATCATGGAAGACCCAGGGAAGTTGAGCTGAGCTAGGTGTAAACTGTGACATTTAGCGAGCAGCTCTTGGCAGGGAGGGGCCTTTAAATGCGATCATGATTTGCGTTGGATGAGGTGCCTTGTGGCCGCCGGATGTGTTCACTCCAGCTTTGCCTTCATTACAGCAATTTAAATGATCTGGAGATGCAGCCATAGAGCCCACAGCACATCTTGCAAATAGCGATATTTATTGAAAACATGATGGGCCCTGAAAGGAAGGCAGCTTCATTTCCATACTAAGCATCTGTGCAGGGCTGGGTGGCGTGGCCCCGGGAAGGGTGCTGCGCAGAGAGGCAGGGCGCAGCCGTGTCGGCAGGAGCCCAGAGCCCCTGTTCTGGCTCAGTGTCTGAGATCGCGAAGCAGCAAGCATCTGCCCCTCTTCGGTGCCCGGGGAAAGGATGCGTAGTGATTCTGGCTATCTTCTTTGCAGGATTTGAGGAGATGAATTTGTCTGTCTGAGACGGGGTGCTGAAGTGACAGTCCTGCCAGTTTGCACCGGCAGATGCTAGAATAAAATTGGTTGGGATCCACACTCCTAGACTAGCTGGTCTCTTCCTCTCTGGAGACCACACTCGAAGCACTCAAGAACAAGCATATTAGTTGGCTCAGACTAGCCAGGCCCTTGAGCTCAGATCCTGGACACGAGCGCCCTCCGCACCCTATTCTGTGAAGCTGTAGCCCCTCACTTAGAGCCTGGCACACAGTAGGTCCTCCACAAAACGCCTCTCCTCTTCCTTCACTAAGGATAGGAGTACTCTCAGAAGTAGTAGCACAAGTGGTTGTCGAGTTCTTCCCAAGCACTGTGAGCGATATTATGTACGTAATAAGCACAGAAGCAGTATCATGTCCTCAACATAAATGGTCTCCCTCCCTGGTCATCAAGCCTGATGACCTCTCACTTGGTAGCTCTTGCTGAGTACCCACAGTCACCCGGGAGGG
This sequence comes from Vulpes vulpes, assembly GCF_048418805.1. Lineage (NCBI taxonomy): Eukaryota > Metazoa > Chordata > Mammalia > Carnivora > Canidae > Vulpes > Vulpes vulpes. Next base: position 121,151,010 of record NC_132791.1, on the reverse strand, counting down.
GACTTGGTCTTTTTAATTCCCGTGGTTTGAAAATAATCTCTTCCTCTTTAGTGGCAGGAGATGCCAAAGATAAAGACATCTCCTGGTTCTCCCCCAATGGAGAGAAGCTCACCCCAAACCAACAACGGATCTCCGTGGTGTGGAATGATGACTCTTCCTCCACGCTCACCATCTACAATGCCAACATTGACGATGCCGGCATTTACAAGTGTGTGGTCACTGGCGAGGATGGCAGCGAGTCAGAGGCCACGGTCAACGTGAAGATCTTCCGTAAGAGCCTCCTCTGTCTCCTTCTATACTCCCTGTCCTCTCCTTTGGCCAGGAGGCCGTAAGGGTAGCAGACAGAGTGGTATGGCAGCAGAGGGCCCGCTAAGGGCTACCTCCTTTCCACTCCCTCTGGCCTCCCTTCTCCAGATTCAAACTATACAGTTCCCAGAGGGCTGCTAAAGGTTCCCCTTCCCTTTTCCAAGCGTTGGCTAACTATCGTATAATTCAAGTTTTCCCTCTTGTATCACTGTCCCCTGCTGCTAATGGAGTCCAGAGGCTCGGTGGGGTGTGGGGGATTATTATCTGAACACTCTAGGGCACTCACAGCAGGCAGTTCCCATTGTCAGTGAAACCCAGTCTGGAGGTGGCATCTCATTACCTTGTTATCGTGCATCTGTCTCGTTGGCCAGTGTAACAGTGGGTGACAGCTAATGGAACAGTATTGATTGCATAGTATTTGCTGCCATTAAGCCTGCCTTTCATCCGTTCTGTTCTTCAAAATTTTCTCTGCTCTAGGAAAGGTGGCTTTGGGGTGTCAGAGTGGGAGACCGAGGAAGGAGAGATGAGCATTTGTGGTAGACTAAGTGTTCCAGCATTTCATTCCACTTGTGCTTTTTACTTCATTGGCACCATCCCACATGGCAAGGGACACTTGGTAAAGGTACTCCTTTACCGCCATAGACCCTTTGCCACACAAGGTGTGATCAACTTAGGGCTCAGGGAATAGACATTGATTGCCACATTCCCCTACTTATATCAGCTGCTTTGCCTGGCATCTTGGCTGAGGATGGTGTGAGACCCTCTCTGTGCCACCATATATATGGACTGAGAGTTGCCCACAGCTGGAATCTAAGCAGTATGGTTTTAGCAAAACTGAGTCTGTGGGGGGAACCAGCTCTTTTCCCTCATCTTCTCTTGTTCATCTTCCAGAGAAGCTCATGTTCAAGAACGCACCAACCCCACAAGAGTTCAGGGAGGGGGAAGATGCCGTGATTGTGTGTGATGTGGTCAGCTCCCTCCCACCGACCATCATCTGGAAACACAAAGGCCGAGATGTCATCCTGACGAAAGACGGTGAGGCTTGAATTCCCTGGCAGTTGCCCTTACCCCAAGCCCCTGGGTCCCCTAGGGGTTCCTCCCCAGCCAGCCTCTGAGGCACTCAAACTCAAACTCAGGTTCCAGTGTCCCACAGCCATAGGCACTTTCCAGATCCCCAGTGGGTCATTCAGGTACTTGACTTTCTCTTCAAAGAAAAAGACAAAATTCCAGTAGACTTTTGCTCTTGGCTCTATGTCCTTGTCAGGGCCACATTTCTTGATTACAGCGTCAAGCCCCACCCCCACCCCACCCCACCCCACCCCCACACCCCACCTCCATCCCAGAAGATTGCAGCTAGGGAGGAAGAAGGGCCCTGCAACCTGCTGCAGATGCCAGAGTTCTCTGACTGACCCTTGGATGAACCCACCTCTTGTCTCTTCTAGTCCGATTCATAGTCCTGTCCAACAACTACCTGCAGATCCGGGACATCAAGAAAACAGATGAGGGCACTTATCGCTGCGAGGGCAGGATCCTGGCACGGGGAGAGATCAACTTCAAGGACATTCAGGTCACTGTGAACGGTGAGGAGATCCGGTCTTCCTCCTCTCTCCATTCCTACAACCTGGTTCCGCCATATCGTCCTCCGTAACCTCCTCTTTGATCTATGAAATAATTCCACTCCTATGTGGAATTTAAGAAATAATGAAAGGGACCATAAGGGAAAGGAGGGAAACTGAGTGGGGAAAAACTAGAGAGGAAGACAAACCATGAGAGACTCCTAACTCTGGGAAACAAACAAAAGGTTGCAGAAGGGGAAGTGGGGGGGGGGGGGTAACTGGGTGACAGGCACTAAGGAGGGCACATGATGGGATGAGCACTGGGTGTTATACTATATGTTGGCAAATTGAATTTAAATACAAAATTTTAAAAAATAAAAGTAATAAAAATAAGAAAGAAAAAAAATAAAGAAATCCCATTCTGCCTCATGCATCCATCTAGTTGAGCCCCCCCCCCCCTTGCTGGTATAGCCTCTGGCTTATTTTGTTTTTTCTTAATACACTTGCCTTTGGGTCTCCCTCAACTCTTCAACTCCAGGGATTTCTAGTGCAATTCTTGAATGTCCTTCATTGTCTTAGGGCACGAGAAACTTTCCCCCTGCTTTCTAATAAATTCTTATTCATCCTTCATTGTCCTTGACGCTACCATAATCATGAGGTTAGTCCCTTGATTCAATGTGCAAAGAAAATATTATAATCAATTCAGTCCTCAGAATAGTCAGAATCACCGGCCATGGGCTTATTAATCTTAATCTGCGGTGTGTCAAATAAACACACCCATGGAATCGAGCTGACATTTACAAGATGTTTACAGGAAATCATAATGTCAGTACTAAGAAAATAAGCAAATCGTGGTTGAATTGTTTTGGCTATTGATATATATTTTTTGCCAAATTCTCCCCCTCTCATTCCTTTGGTAAAAACTGTTTGTGCACAAGGGTGTTTGTGACAGTCCCAGAGAAATGTCACTCAGTGAGCTGGTGCATTTCAAATTGGTGTTAACCATTTAACCACCAAGCACAGGCGTTTTCAACTTTTTCCAGTATCAAGAGCCCCCTTTTGGATGTCAAGTTCCACTTAACCATGATAGTAGTAAGATTAATATGCATTGATTGAGAAAATACATAATGATAAATATCTACTGTAAGTTGAAGACTATTTTAAGAGGAATAAAACATATCAATGTAGCTTTTAAAGCTATGTTATCGAGACATGATGTTATAATATATTACGGTACATATAACGATATTTTGTGTTGTTGAAAAACACTGATGCATGTTTGTGGGTGACTTATTTATTCTGTTTAGAATAATTACTTAGTACACATGTGCATTTAGATCCCTTATCCTAACTCCACAGTTGCCCAGGACTCTTGACCTCCAGGCTGTGACCCTCTGACCCTAAGGTCCCCTAGAGGTGCCTCCTCTCCAGGCCACTGGGTTCCTCCAGGTTTTCACAACCACCCCTGACAGCTCTTTTTTCCCTTCAGTGCCACCCACCGTCCAGGCCAGGCAGAGCATAGTGAATGCCACCGCCAACCTCGGCCAGTCCGTCACCCTGGTGTGCGATGCCAAAGGCTTCCCAGAGCCCACCATGAGCTGGACAAAGTAAGAAACTGGCTCATGCCTTCCATCACCGCCTAGTGGAGGAGGGTGGACCATGGAGCCTGCTCCATGTTGGCGTTTCAGTGGAACGGGTATAGGCTGCTTGGGAATATCAGCTATAGGTGCAGAATGGATTCTTATCTGTACGTTTCTCTTGCCTTGTGCACTGGATCCCTTCCAGTGGGGCAGAGCCAGAGGGCGTGGCCTCGGAGGCCCTCTTTGGAATGTTCGTAGGCAGTTCATAGCCCTTGGACAGAAACAAAGGTTTGGGTAGAGAAATTAAAAGTGTATGTGCAAGTACAATTTGGTGTGTTGACCTTCTGCGAGGACCGAGTCTTTCCCATGGGCTCAGTCTGCATTTTGTGGAAACAGATTAAAAGCAAACATCTGACTTCTGTGGTCAAAATTGTGGCACTTTGCATTTCTGCACCGTGTAGGGAGGGGGAACAGATAGAGAACAAGGAAGACGAGAAATACATCTTCAGCGATGACAGTTCTGAGCTGACCATCAGGAAGGTGGATAAGAACGATGAGGCGGAGTACGTGTGCATCGCCGAGAATAAGGCTGGAGAGCAGGATGCGTCCATCCACCTCAAGGTCTTTGGTAAGCACGGTGGGGGTCAAGGTCGTTGCTCTGCCACACTTCCTCTTACCCTGCACACTCAGTCCTCCAGCAAGACCCCGTCCTCTCTGCCTTGGAGTCTCTTCCAGGTGCAACCACATCTACCAGCTGCACCCCCTAAGCCCGAGTCCATGCCATCCTCCCCCTCTCCAGGTCAGTGACACAGCCTCCCAGCTGGCAGCCTGCCGCCACCTCGTGTTCCCCCCAGCTCCTCCTTACTGTAGCCAGAATGACCTCAAGCACCAGTCCTCTTTTTAAAATCCTCCCATGGCTTCCTGTTGCAAGCAGAATCAAACCCAGACTCCCTGCCCTGGCCTGTGAGACCTAACCTGAGCCAGCCCCTGCCTTCCTTTCCAGCCTCACCTTTCCTCCACTTTGCTCCACACTGAAAACTCTCCAACCACTTGGGCCTTCCTTCTGTGGCTCAGGCAACACTGAGCTTTGTTCCTCGTCTTCAAGACATTGCACTTGATACTTCTTCTGCTTGGAATGTCATTCCCCGACACCTGCTCTGAGCCACCTCCTTCTGCACCGTTCAGCTCTCAACTCAACCCGCCTGCTCTCTGAATCCTTCCTGCCCTGCCCTGGCTAACGCACCACCGCCCCCCACCCACCTCCACTGAGTACTTCCATGGGTCTTACCGTGTCTTCTTCACCTCACCTGTCATACCTGAACTGGCCTTATTTACATATTTGCTCTGGGGATTGTTGTCTCAGACGTCCCACAAAGTGTATAAACACCGAGAGAGCAGCGTGCTGGTTATTCTCTCTCTCCTGCTTTATCTTTGCCACTCCAAACGGTGCCAGTCTTGTGAAGGGCCATGGTAAACATTAGTGACCAGCCAGCTGGCTAGCTGGGTCTCCCTTGCTTCTTTCCGTGGCCTGTGTGAAGTGGTGCCATCAAAATCACGAGGGGAGCCCCTGTGTCTCTACTCTGTCTTTATAAACTCTGTTAACTTCCATTCATTTAGAACTGAAGTGCATTTTGACCTGACCTTGAGAAAAGAATTTGTGGCAGAGAAATGCTTAATCTTATGGCTCTCAGCAGTTCTCTTTTCGTGTGTTTTAAAAAAAGACATGGGCACCTGGGTGGCTCAGTCAGTTAAGCATCCAGCTCTTGAATCCTGAGATCAGGTCCCACATCAGGCTCCAAGCTAAGCATGGAATCTGCTTGGGGTTTTCTCTCTCTCCTTCTCTCCCTGCCCCTTCTGACTTCTCTCTCAAAAAAAAAAAAAAATAATAATAAATAAAAAAAATAGACAAGTAAGCTGGTCCACTGTAGGTGGTCTAACTAGGCGCCAGAGAGGCACTCTGATTCATGTGGTTCCCAGGTCACTCCAGTGTGTGCCTGGGGAACCTGCTTGGGACCTGCTTATTTGGCCTGATTGTAGCCCTTTGAAAGATCAAGTGCTTCTGTGCAGTTGGACTTGCTAATCATAGATGAATCTTATTTCTCTATTCATAACAGTTGGGCTTAGAAACAGGTTATCAGTTTGGTTCACATCAACTGGATATACTGGAGAGTGAAAACTAATGGTCTCGGAAAATACTCTTGACAGTTTTTTTCTCTATTTGCATAAGGGAAGGAGGAGCAATTTGTTTGATGTGAATGCAGCATAGTTCATATGATAAGGAGATGAGTCTTGAAATGAGTAACCATCACTTGTCTTGGGAAAGTCCTAGATGTTAGCCCCATAAAGAAATAATAATACCCAACATGGAGCAAGTGCTTAGAGTATGTAAGCACTGTGTGAAGTACTGTCTATAAACTGACTCTCATAATCCTCAGCACAACGCTGTGAGGTAGATTTCATAATTGTTCCTATTTTCCAAATGAGGAAACTGAGCCCAGAGAATTGGGTGACCTACCCAGCGGAGCCAGGATTCCAGCCCAGGCAGTTGGCTTGTAAGTCCTTTGCCCTGAGGTAGCAGTGGAGAATTACTACTCCACAAAGCTCAACTTAACACACACTGCCTCTGAGTTACAGATGGCATGGCTAGGAATACTGAAGTTAGCATATCCCTCACCATGGATGGCATGGTTTCTCTGTGGAAATACACTCAGTTCTGGTTTGGCTGGTCAGGAACAGATCTCCTTTTCTCTTCCAGGCCTTTCTGGTTCTGGCCCAGGACGGAGACATGGGCAGTGAGTCAGGGGCCAGTGTAGACTAAAGAGTGGGATAAGGTCTAGGGGAGAAAGTAACGAGGCAGGGAGTGTCGGATATAGGAACTGTGGCAAGGCAAGATTTGTCTTTCCACCTGCCTCCGTCACCCAGCATCCCGTCCTGAGACACACACACACACACACACACACACACACACACTTTCTTCCCCAAGACCGCAGCCTGGACAATAGATGCTAATCCAGAAGAACAAAGAGAGGAGAGATGGCTAGATTTGTGCAGAGACAGGTAAGTAAACCACGGAATCCTAGAGACTCCCTCCCCAGAATCCTCCAGAATGAGAGCCCTCCTCTGCAATATCCAGGGAGAGTTCACAGAGCCTCCTTGGCTACTCCTTGGAGTAACCTGGTCCCTCACGTCCACATGGCTTTTCCTCTCCATTTCACATTCATAACCTCCTCTCCCTCCTACTCTGGCCTCCCTTGGTTTAGGAGATTGGTAGGAGGGCCAGGACCCTGGGTGGGGAAGGCTAGCCAGGGAGGGTTCCCTCTTTCTTTTACTGTCTGTCCCTCCCCTTCCCCTTGGCTTGCCATGGGGACCTCCAGCACTAGGGGAGAAATGGGGCAGGTTCCCCAGCGGTGGCCCAGTTGGCAGCAGTGAGGCAGAAGAACAGAGAATCCAGTAGTTCGGATAGTAGAAAAGGGCTCAGAACCCCTGTGATTCAGGACGGGAAGGCAATTAGTATGTACAGGGCACATCTAAATTAGAGCCTGCCATAATTGTACCTTACCGACATCATTTTTCCCTAAGAAAGGGACTTGTTCTAGCATGCATTGCCCTAGTTATCAGCCAGGAGCTCTTTTTACTAAGTAGTTACATCCTATCTTTCTTTAAATTTGGCAGTGAATTTCCATCGCTTTTCTCCCCACGGGCCCTTCTGGAAAAGTATTTTCGTCTCCACATATCCCTATTATGCTCACACAAATGCTTTTGAGGTCTCCTGCTGCTGTGGGCTGAGGCAGGTTCACCAGTGGGTTTGCTTAACTGACCCCTTCGGACCAAAGCAGCCTGTGTGAGTTTTAAAGCCTGAAGGGAGGTGCACCTGGTCATATCCAGCCTCTCCATTCAGAGAAGAAGGGCCCCACAAGCCCTCCTTGGGTTGGGGATGCAGGAGCCTGGATTGGGATGGGAATAGACAAAACCATCTCTCAGCTGCAGAGCGCAGAGCCATGGACATGCCAGAAGAGGAGAGCCAGTGTGCTTGGGAGACTCCCAAGGACAGCTGTGCTCACGGGAGGGTCTGTGGGGAGAAGTAGGATGGAATGATCTGAAGCATTAAGTCCCATAGCAGCAGGTGGAAAATGGAACAGGGATCCAAAGTCAAGGGCCCCGCAACAGACGCTAATTAAGATGGTGTAAGTACCATCTGAAGACAAAGCCTGGAGCTACTCCTCTAGATGCTGGTGTGCAGAGGGAAGTGACCCTGCAGCTGTCCCTGTTTGCCTAATGATGCCCATTGTCCCAGGGTGATTGTTTAGAGTATCCCTTTTTCATTCTCGAGAGCATCCTGATTTGGACAATAAATTATATTGATATTCTAACTCCAAGGCGATATTCTAAGCCCTCAATTAGTTCTGACAATAGCCTTGCTTTTGTAGTGCTGACAGGTTAGGTCATTAGTGAGAAGCTTGCCTTCCTTCCAGCAGCCCTCTGTAGACCATACAAAATTAGCTCTTGTTAATAACGTTTTTAGTAAGAATATAGTTTGCTTTTTTCTAAAGATTCGTACAGTGCGTCCTCGGTAACCCTCTAGGAAAAGGAACCACTAAAGCAAATATTAATAGATGTGAACTATCCCTTGTCTCTCTTCTATTCACCTTTTGATGCCAGGACAAAGTGCTAGGGGTCAGAAGGCCGGCAAACACTGTCTAGGTCACGATATCCATCTAGGTTTCAAGAGGCCAAAAAATTCAGCCTTCCCGTGACTGCCTCCAGACCTCCAAACAACTGTTCAGTTCAGTGAATTCAGTCATTTGGCTGAATTTTCTTTTATTTTTTTAGCACTTTCAATCTGTGATTTTAGCAGTGTAGAAATTTAACTTTTATTTTATCTTTCTAAAACCTCTTATCTAGCCTCACTTAACACTTAGTCTATTCAGTGTGAGTCGTGACCACCTTGAAAGTCCCACTCATCAAGATAGACACAAAACCTTCCTATGGGAAAACCTCACTCAAGTGAACTCCATAAATTCCAATTTGTGATCATTTGGCCACATTGGATTGAGACGTGCCTGTGTGCTTGCCATCAAAAAAGGATTTGCCAAGCAAGCTGCTTAGTACAGATTAACTGTAGCAGAATATTTGACCTATATGGATAATTTTATATAGAAGCAGATATTTGCTACAGAAAATGCACAACCTTGTCATTGTTTTCCCTTCATTAAAGCAGAATCAAGGGTCTCGGCCTGTAGGAAGTACATAGGCAGTAGTTCATGCACCTACTCAGGAGCAGCGTGTGAATTTGAATGTAAAGGCAGTGCACTTCTTTCAAAAATTACCCATAAATTTGATTTATTTATTTTTTGTTTATCTATCCAGCCTCGTCTTTTCCTCCATTAGTGAAATAAGTTACATTTGTGCAGTGTTATCTTTTCTTTTCTATGGAAGGTTTCGCAATTTCAGAGTATAATTGTTTTAAATCAGGAGAAGTCAATTTTCTCTAATGTTTTAACATTTAACTCTGCTTTCGAATGCTTGTGTTTTCTTGCATTACCCAAAACATTTGGAAAATGAACCCATCTCTTTTCCTTCCTATCCCAGCCCACTCCCCAACCCCCAACCCATCCTCGCCTGAGTCAATGCTAACACAGTTCTCCTAGTCAGTGAGAAGCTCAGAGTCATTGCAATCCTTCTCCTTCCCTCTTTTGACTTTTGCCATGCCTCCTAAGCCCGCTGTCCATTTGGCACTTGCTGTGAAACCTTCCATTAGCACCTCTCTCCAAGCTGCCCTTCTTCCATGTGCCCCCCCTCCCCCAGGACCACCCCGATTCGGAGACTGTATTACACCACATCTGGGGTGCTGTCAGAGCTTCCAAATTGGTTTCCCCACCTCAGGGTTTTCTCTATTCTAAATCATCTTGAGCTTTTTCCTAGATTAACCTTCTTTAAGTGCAAATGGTCATTTCATTCCTTTGATCAAACACTGCCAGTGGGCCTCCATCAGCGCCAGGAGATCATTCAAAGCAAGCACTTTAACCAGGCAGCCAGGACTCTGTGCCGGGGCCCACAGGGCCCAGCACAGCCTCCTTCTGCCGAGATGCACAGATCTGTTCACAGCACACTGCCCTCCACCCACGTTTTGTCTTCTTTGCTCTCATTCAAGGAGTTTCCTTCCTACAGAAGGAGTTTCCTACTTTGCTCTCATTCAAGGAGTCATCAAGAATGACTCTCTCTATCCCAGAGTTCCACGCACTGACAATCTCACGGCCCAGCCCAAAAGTTTTCTCCTCGTGAATGCTCCAAGCAGGGAATGCTCTTCTTTGGCATCCCCCTCCCACCCCCCCTCCCCTGCCTTCTCCAGTCTCTGCCCTTGGCAGTCTTACTCTGTGGGATCTTGTTGTTACTGCTTTCACATCAATGCTGTCACATGCCTGCTCATTGTACATTCATTGGGGATTCAGTTCTGTGTCTCCTATGACACCTAGAATAGGGTCTTAGACTTAGTAAGTACATAACCTTTGCTGGATAGGTGCATGTTATAATTTAAACCCAGAAAGCTAAAAAATCAGATAAACTCATGAACATGTCTTGTCTTTTCAGCAAAGCCCAAAATCACTTATGTAGAGAACCAGACCGCCATGGAGCTGGAGGAACAAGTCACTCTGACCTGTGAAGCCTCGGGAGACCCCATCCCCACTATCACCTGGAGGACATCTACCCGAAACATCAGCAGTGAAGAAAAGGTATGGTGTCACCCAAGAGTTTCAGGGCCATGGGATGCAGGCTCAAAGCAGATGTGTCTACCCATGGCCCCTTCTCTTCGGTGAGCTGGAAGATGGGAAGCGGGCCCCAGAGGCTATGCCAGGTCCCATGGCCTCCAGCCTCCAGCCTGCCTGGCTGTGGCTTGATCAGTTCACCTTGCAGTGGAAGGGCCACAGTTTCTTGCATAGATGTATAGGGGTGTGATGTTAGTGGGCACGGTCAAGTTAGACATTCTGGGGAGAAAGGGGGTGTAGTGCTTTTCAAACCCAGGATTATGGAGCTATGAGGAGCAAGGAGAAGCCAAGAGCCTGGTGGTCCAGCTGTCCTCATCTCAGGAGCACCGAAGGAAATGTCTCCCGGAAATAGCAGGGTTCAGAATGAGCCCTATTAATTCTTTTCCTTGTGTTTCGTAGACTCATGCTGTACATGCACTCTATGCACAAAAGCTTGGTTGCCTTTGTGTCTGCCTGTATTTTCGGTCACGTTTGGATATCATTTTGTTCTGAAGGCAAAAATAATTAGCAGTTTCTGCGTGATGATTACACAGGGTTCTGTGATGCATTCACTGAGAGCTTAAACACATGGTAGCAACCTTCCTGGCAATTTGAAATGATTGGGAAGATTTAGCGTTAAAGCACATAGATTTATAGGTCACCGGAAAGCTGTCTTTATTATTGACAGTATATACAAATTGAGGTAACCCCACATCATGCAGCCCTTTGCTACTGAGTGTGAGCCAAACGCAGCAGGAAGAAGCAGCTTGGTTTTAAACCACCTTAAACCCTCTTATGGCACTTCTCCAATCTCATATACCTTGTAGGAATGAGCTTCATTTGAGTTGGCCAAAGCTTTGTCACCTATTCAAGAGTAATGGGCCTACCCTTAAAGAACATTTAGAATTGATTGCTTATTGACCAGAATGTCAAAAAATGAATAGATCTTCACTCTTCTGCCTGCCTAACGGAAACCCCTACAGAGGGTAAACTCAAAGTCGAAAAGAGATAGTGTGAAACACCAGAGCTGCATTTGGGATTTGCATTTCAGGATCTGATTGCTGCCCCACAAATGAAAAACAAAACTAAATCAAAAGGAACAGAAATTGCTGTTCCAAAAAGCCCATTATTTTTTTGCAAGTTTTACCTCCACAGTTGAATTAAACTTAACAAAAACCCAAGGAACTGCTAAGTATTTTTGAAACTCACATATGCTGTTCGATATTGTGAAAACCAACTGGATTAAGAAATGTGGTGTTTACTTGGATACTTTCTTTATCAACATTGGAATTAAACCCTAAGCTCAGATTTCAGCTCCCATCGTGTGTGTTATGTGGATTGAATGTACATTTCAGGGCTTAAACCACAGGGCTGCTGCTCGGCAGACTTTTCTACATCAGGCTTGTGATTTGTCCAGAGTGACCTAGTGCACATCGTTGCCTACAAGGAAGGACAGAAATAGTATCTATCCCAGATGAATGATGCTTTTAAATTCAGTGTCTTTTCTAGGAATAGCTCTACAGCTAAGGTAGACTAGAAGGGTTATTAAGATTTGTGCCTACCCTACGTTCTTTAATAGGTGGGCACTTCTGGCCTATATCTGTGAATTAATTTTTACAGAATGAGAACAAATAACCAGGCATTAATATACACTCATACTTACTAACTATTGAGACAAAAGGCATCCAGCAGAGACCATCTCAGACCAAGTAGGTGTTGTATAATTCAATTATCAGTGTGGATCACTTGTGTCAATCAGAGATAATTAATCTAACCCCAGCCACATAGGTTGTGTTGTGGTTTCTTTTACTACGGACTGCCTTCAAATTTACTCAAACTTGATGTTACCAGAACATGAGTGAATCCATGTTAGAACAAGTCCTCCAAACCAGCCAGTGATAGGACACCATATTGATGTATTTGCCCGTGTGAAACCCTAAATAGAAAAGTTGCCATTTCTATTAGTTATATGTTAATATAAAGAAGCTCGATGTCCATCTTATACCATGGATAGCTAATAATTAAGAGAAGGAATATGGCCTATTCGTGTTGGCTGGACTCTGGGTAATAAATGCTCAGCTTTTTTTATCTGGCAGCAACCCCTCGTGTTCTCCTCCACCTGCAACATATCTAATCAGGCATCAAGATGATTAGAGTCACCATACTGTGGGAGTGAAAGAAAACAATTTCCTTTAAATATCAGGATACACGAAGCAGATAGAAAAAGATGATTGTATGTAACCTCTGAAGTCAGGAAGGCTCCTGAGAATTAGACTACACAGAATGCTGGGATCCTAGAAGTCAGGAAGGAGGGTCCCCATTGTCTAGTCTCAGCCGGCACTCTCTAGCCTATTTGCTGGAAAGTCTCGTGCCCCCTCCTCAAAGGGTGCCAGAGTCTGTCCTCTGCAGGCAGTTGGCCAACACTGATGATGAGGAAGATCTGCCTCCCTCCCCCTTCCACCTCCCAGTTTCCCACCTCTGCCACTCAGCCCTCTGTGCGAAAGCTCTGGGATTTTCCATCACTCTCACTCATCTTCCCTTAAACACACCTGCTGGTCTTCCCCGTTTCTAACGTCTAGGGTTCCCTTCCTAGAGAGCTTCAGTGCACTGGCGCTCCCCTAAAGTTTGATTGTGCCCAGTGTAACTAATGCAGATTTCCATGCAGTTACCGTTCCCTTGTTCGGGACACTGCCATGCAGCTAATACTTTATCCCTGGAGCCATTTCCTCATTCTCTTGCTTCATATTGAGCTTGTGGTCAACTAAAATGCTCAGCTGTTTTTTTTATCAGCTCTTTTTTTATGTGAACTGCATTTAAGCCACATACCCCTTTATCCTGTTCTTATACAATTGATTGCTTTGCCAAAAATGCAGAATTTTGTGTTTATTTCTGCTAAAAATTGTGTTGTTTGTTGCAACCCGATGTTTCTCAGTGGGGTGACTATGGCAACTTGGGAAGGCTCTTCTTTCCTGGGACAGTCTTGGCCATTGCAAGATATTTAGCACCAGCAGTCTCCTTCCTTCTAAATGCCAGGAGCCACCTCTAATCATTTTTGATTACCAGAAAAGCCACATACACAAACTCTTCCTGGCTTGAGAAACAATTCAGCCCATCTTTCTAACCAAGCAAGTCTGACTTTCATCTGAGCTGTCCTTAGAGGTCTGTAGGTCTAGGGCATTTCAAGCCATCTGGACCCTCCTGTTTCGTTTATGTGTTCTTAAAGTAATGAGGTCTAACAGTCGGTGGTGAGCCCACTTCACAAGGCCCAAATGCAGGCAGTTCAGTAGCCTTTCCAGGCAGCTGCTGCCCAGCATCTGCATTAGCTGGTGCCTCTAACCTCATATGAGCATTTATGTGAAACATCTTTGTTCCAGCCTCTGATAAAAATGTTGGCTGGGACAAGGTCAAGTGCAGAGCCCTTCAAGTGTCCTCACTGGCTCTGGAGGTAGAGCACCTCATGCCTTGTTGCTCCTCATGATTTTGATGACCTTTGTGGGAGATTCAATGATTTCTTTAATAAAGTTGGCTACAGTATAAGCTAATTAAAGCAGCTTGGTCTTTTGCTTCCTTGCTTAGTCTAGTACTCATCTAGTATTACCCTTCTTAAGAGAAGAGGAAAGAAAAGACTTTCAACCACAAGCACCGAGTTAGTAACTTTCTAATGTTCCATCCTGATGTTCCTCTTCATTAAAAAGAGGAAGGAGGGAAAAAGCAAGCAAAAACCAGTGTGCTGAGCCCGATCGTCATACCCTAACTGATCATGTCTCTAGGTATAGTCCAATGGCTCCTTTGAGATTGATTATAGTCTGCTGAGCTTCAGCTAGTTGAGTTGGTTTTTCTCAACAGCCAATTTAACTAAGCTAAATTTGTGTCATTAAGACCATGAGGGTAGATCGGCTGTCTGAAAGTTAATACATTTCTTAGTCTCTATTATGTCGACCAGAGAAGAAAACAAACCATAGTTGTACATCGTAATGGGTCAGTTTGATCCATGTGTCTTGAGGTCATTGTGATAATGCAGATACAAAGACAGTTGGCACATCCACATCATTTCATTGCTTATCCTACCTAGACTCATTTTCAGTATTGCCAGGTATGCAAGTGAGTGGGGCTAACTTCCAGGTCCCATTTACATACTGAGCGAGAGACCTTTGGAGGATGATTTGCACAATCTGTCGCTAGCAGAACACATTCTCTGTGTGCTTATTTGAACCTCTTATTTGAACATGCCTTTGAAATGACTGGTAAAGAAATTCATTTGAAACTTTAATATTTAAGGAAAGAAGAGGGGCAAAGAGTTGAGATCAAAAGAGTTAGATTGAAAAAAATGGAATTTCGTGAATCTTGAGGCTTTCACTGGTAGAGTATCCCACAAACCCCACAAATGAGATAGACCTTTGAAATTCTGGATTCACTGGAAACTGGATCTTTCTGTCACTGGGAAGAATTCCTCTTTAATACGACCTAGATGCCCACATATAAACACTGGAAAAGTTGTCTGCGTTGAGCGGTTAGAGTCTGGGGTATTCTGTGTGTGAGCAAAGGTAATACTTTAGGATAGCTGTAGGGATGCTTCATGTTAGTTTATGTACATGTTCCTACAGACTTGTGTGTGAGCTAATAAACGTGAATATTAAAAGAACCTGAAACTTGAAATTTCTGGAGCATTACCCAATTATATCCTAATATGTTTTATGTGTATACACTTGCATATCAGATTGTCTTAAAGTGAGCCACACAATCACTAAATAATCAGGGCCAATGTGCATCCTACCATTTCACCAGACACCCAGGCAGGAGGTCAGGCTCCTGGAAGCCTTTTTTTTTTTTTTTTTTACTAGCAACTAATTATTCTAAAAGCCACAAAACCATAGTGATTTGGGAGAGCCAGATCTGAAAAACAAATAACTCCATATGATATAGCCCTTAAAAAAATAACTTGATTCCTGCAGCCCTGGCATGTGACAGACAAGCTTCTCGGTGATGTGGAATTGGCAACCACATTTGACATGTTGGCCCACTGTCACTTTGGTCTGTGCATGTTCTTTTCCTCTGTTCTCACATTTTCTTCGTTCCGACATCACGTGACATAACCCAACATGTCCCTCCTCATTTCTCACAAAAGCTCTTTGCATTTAGTGGACTCTTACTAAATGTTTGCTAACTCATTTGCATTTCCTGGATTGCACTGCTGTGTCTCTGGCATCTGTTCTTTCCTTTCTCCATCTGAACATCAGTGACAACCAGGCAGTCATGCCACCTAATAAAAAGAACAATGCAGGTATGATGTTTTTGAATCCTGGTATGAAAACAGAAAAAAACTGTAAGCATAGTAGATTCCCAAGTGTGCCGGATAAGTAAAATATCTAGATGTGGGCAGGAAAATGCCCAAACCTCTATGCTTCTGAGTTGACCCATTCCGTTGCGAATGCCATGTTTGATGACGGTGGTGCACGCTTGAGCCTGCATGCCATCTGGGCATTTCTCTGCCCTTACGAACTGACTGGAGCTGCCAGAGCACTCAGAGTTTGGTGTCCTGAAAGTTTTGCGACCTACAACTTTAAGGACTTCGTGTTTGCCATTCCCAATGTACCTCTCTGCTCCTTTCTTAGTTCCTTTTTTTAAAAAAAATATATATATAAACTTGATTTTTAATAGGATGCATGCAACGAGTTAGAAAAATGCATGAGCACAAAATGGCATTAGCATTTTGCGATTAGCTGTCAGATAGAATCCAAAGGAGGAAACCTACCTTACAAGTATCCCTAGATTATATGGTTTGTACTAGTAGTGCCACCAAATGCTGCAAGAGCTGCTCAAGACCTCCTAGAACAGGAGCAGTCGAATACGTCTGCTGGCATCCCTGTGTATGAATACCAAAGATTAGGAAAGCCTTCTCCTTTGAATTACACATCTTACTGTGCGTAAGGGGGTAAACGCTTAACGCTAACTCCTGAGTTAAATTGGGTAATAAACACACCATTGAAAGTGGGCCTTGGACAAAGTTAAAAAAAAAAAAAAAAAGCAGCTGCATGTGCACGAGATGCAGTGTGATACATCAATTCTCTGAAGCAACATGTTGTAAAATTTTACTGCTCTCTTGTTGTGTTTTATATCTTGTTCTCTCCAGGCTTCGTGGACTCGACCAGAGAAGCAAGAGGTATAGCTTACCTGACCACTAGCCAGTCCTTAGTGTTGAAAGCATTCTAGTTTAACTCACCATTGCAGTTCAATAACCAGACATGCTAAACTAATTAGTCATATAGTTCGATTAAAGAATAGGTCGATAGTGGTAGACATTACTTAGCAATAGTGTTGTTTTAGGATGAGCAAGCAAGCTGTGTTGGGAGTGGATGAACAAATCCTTATTACTTCTTAAAATTGGATCTTACTCTCTTGCTGGTGCTGGTAAAATCACATCCAGGTAATTATAATTACAGAAATAAATCGCTCCAATTCCCAGGCCAGGCATTTTTGAATGACGAGATTTTTTTTTTGACTCTCACCTGGTTGACGTGGCTTTGGGTCATAAAGTCACAGAGTTAGTGGTCTAAAAACCCACTCAGCCCTTTCCAGCTCAACTCATCTTGTTGCTCGCTTATTTGATAATGATTGGTTTTAGTAAATGGTCACATCCCATTTCATGTCAAACCAATACAGATGACATCTCTCCCTGGTTTGCCCAAATTGCTAAAACACATATGTTACTTTCATAGAGCATTAAATTTATGAGATTAGCATGATTTGGCACGAGTGGTTTTATGTTTTTTAGAAGTCGGTAGCATTTAGCCTTTGAGATTTCTCTGACTACTTGCTTCAGCTTGGGTAATGTGGGACATTGTTTGAAAACTGAAGCTAAATGTTAATCTTAAGATTTTAATGTTACATACCCAAGACCCTAATTACAATCTTGCCTATTGGTTTTTTTTTTTATTGATTTGTGTGATTAAGTGACAGATAGTAGAATAAAAACCAGTATGCTTTAGATGAAGTTCAAGGATCAAATCCATAAATATTTTTTAAATAGCTTATGTCTCTTCTCCAGAGGAAATTTTGATATTCTAATAATATAAATGTAAACCATGGCAATCCTATATACTGTATTTTAATCAGGTAACCCGATCCTCTTAGTCTTCCAGAAATGATAATTATTCAGAACACATAACTCATGTGTTCAGGTTGTGGCTATAAATATTTAATGCTGTTTAATATTGAAGAGTTGACTGCCTGTCCCCAGGCACTGATCCTAGTTTCTGCACATGAACATGCTGCCGTGATCAAACCTAGTGTCTGATAAGCTTTCTTTGTATCCTACCTTCTTCCATGTCATGGGGACTGTAGTCAAGTGCACATCTCGCTGAAATGCCTCCCTCCTGTGGCATGGGAATGGCCTAGTGCTGCCCCAGGCTAGGTGTTTCTTTGCCCCAAAGTCATGGACCCATTGGGATTGGGGTAAAGAGAGAGAAGCAGCCACTCCTGAGCAACTACAGATCTCATTCTTTTGGCCCTTCTACATCTTTCCCTGTCATTCTGATTTAGACCTGGCTGGAGGGGGAGGTGAGATGTATCAGTGAGCATCAAGGGAGGTTAAGAGAATCATCATTATAAGTGGAAGTAATAGGTTTACTCCCAGGAAAGCTTCCATTTTCCAGAAGTTTCCTTATCTTGAGTATCTCACTCTGGACATAATTGACTTTCAAGTGAGTGCTGCCCCCGGGACTCAGAAGTTCTATTTGTCTCATTCAGAGATGAAGACCGTAAGTCCAGTTAAGCTCCAAAGAAGGCTTGGGCTATGGCCAGTTTCATTCTGTAAGCTCTGAAAATGAGCCCTTATACCTGGTAGAAGGAAAGCAAAAATGTTTTGATGAGAACAATAATTGTAATTGCCCTTGGTGCTGTTTTTGCAAAACAGGGTCTTCTTGTCCTAGCTGTCTTTCCATTCTTGCCCAGACAACATCTGTTTCCTCTGCAAGCCTGGACTCTCAGCATGACCCCAGGTCTGGATGGCTCATAGGTGGCACTCTGACTTTGTCCTGGTGCCAGAGTAAAACATTTCAGAGGGAGACAGTCTAATTGTACTGGAGTCTATGTGCCTCCCCTTGGAGAGAGAACTGGGCATCTGAGAAATTCCCATCATCAATCCTGTTGTGAGCCACTGCAAAATAAGAATATTCTCTGTAGAGGACTGTCTCCTGGTCTGGTGACACAATTAAATGAGAAAATTTCTGGGCAGCCCAGGTGGCTCAGCAGTTTAGCGCTGCCTTCATGCCCAGCATGTGATCCTGGGGACCCAGGATCGAGTCCTACATCGGGCTCCCTGCGTGGAGCCTGCTTCTCCCTCTGCCTTTGTCTCTGCCTCTCTCTCTCTATGTCTGTCATGGATAAATTTAAAAAAAGAAAAGAAAAGAACATTTCCCACATAGAGAAATTTAGACCACATAGAAGGGGAGAAAAGTATGGCTGTCAATGAAACCACTTCCCAAGCTTCTCTTCAACCATTTTCTAGAATATTCTGGGTAAAGACTGCTCATGCCCTGCTTTGTTGTTGTTACTGTCCTACTCTTACCTACATGACTCTCTTTGCAACTTTTGCTGCAGTATTACTTCCATGGTGGAAATGTTCTCTTGATTTCTTAAAGCTCTGGTCAGTTTTCCATGTTTGTGGGTGTTGAGCCCAGGACAAGCTCCGTCTGTTTGACAGTCATAGTTCGGCCGCTGGCTGTCACTATTGGCTGAACCTGTGTTCTCACTGAGATAACCAGAAGGGCAGGGGGTGGACCTCGAACCTTTCTGCCTTTGTCCTATGTTTGGGGCAGACAGGAGTGACAAACAGATCAAGTCAGCCCTTCAGAGATACTTGCAAGGATGCTCTCGATGCCACTAGTTTAGACTGATGGGTTAATTTTTGTATGACTCATGGAAGTTGCCACTGGGAGATATTGGGACAACCCTGTTAGCCCACAAGAAAAGGGGGTCCTAGGATCCAGGGACCCTTGTTGTCATCTCTCACTAATGTATGACATCTCCTGAACCAGTCAGCCTTACAGACTTACAGTCAGGTGGATGTTGAGAGCCATGGGCATCTGGGCACTACTCTGAGAGCAGGGTGGCCTTTGCAGAATTAGGCAGTAATGATTTTGCTCAGCTCTCTGCCTCCTTGCCAGCTGTAGTGTTCCAGCTTCCAGATATGAACCTCGATGGGGCTTAAATGCCTGAGATGGATTAGTTCCATTAGTGAGAGTCAGAGGGACTTCTTGGTACAGATCTGCAGAGACAGCCCCACAAGACCCGTAGGCCTTTGCTTTTGAGCTGCCCAGACTGTCTGTGTGCAACTTTGCAATTCTGGGTTTCAGACTTCCAAACCAGCATTGTCAGAAGAGCCTGAAACAGGTGTTCTTCCATTCTTTAAAGACTCAACCCCATGGGACGACAGATGCCATATGCAGAGCACTCACCTGCCGATCTCCACAGAATATCATATGATGGAGATAAGAGTGTGGCCCAGCCTATGAGGAGCAAGACTCCTTCTTCAGATTACCAGCTTTCTTGAGGATCTGAACTTGGGCAGCACGCCCAGACTTTTCCTAGGCCAGCAACCATTTTACATTTTAGAGGGTCAAGGCAGGAGCCCCTTGGAAATACTCCAGTTCCCTTTGCCTAGGGATCATATGCTTATTGCCCTTTTGACCAATCACTATAATTCCAGAGACTCAGGAAGCCAATCATCGTATCAAGGGCTAGAATATGGTGGTGACTGCCTGGGACTCTGTACCAGACTCCCCAGAGAGGGACCCAGTTACACTCACTTCCAGCTCAACAGCCTCTCATCATTGAGTTGTTGGACTTTCTCTTGAATGAAATTGTTTTCTTTTTAAGCATTCAGGAAAGTGAGGCATCTGCAGAAATATAGGTTTCTTGTATAATTTCTTGCATTTGGCACATTCGGATTTCCCATTACGTGCACATGCACCATGGAACTAGCAGATGGGCAGACTCCTCGAAGGAAAGCATAGGATACAGGTTTCCCAGAGTCTCATGAAGCAAAAGCTGTTGCTGCTGGAATCTCTGCTGGCCAGGGCTTTGGCTTCCACTTTAGACATGCCAAACAAAGTCATCTTGGGGGACCTTGGTTGTCCTTGCCCCAAACCAATCTTGGCACAGAAGCTAGACTGCTTAACATAAACTGAGTCCCATTTTCTATTTGGGTTACACTCAGGTTCCTGTGGTGCTCTCCAGAGCCTCCCACGCTAGTCAGTGCCTTAAGTGAGAGACGCGGGCACAGATTGGGGAGAGGATGTGAGACTGGCCGCAGACAAGAGATGGCCCAGTCTCCTACCCTCAACCCTGCCTCGGGCACTGACGCTTCCCCTTCCCTCCTGGCAGACTCTGGACGGGCACATAGTGGTGCGTAGCCATGCCCGCGTGTCATCCCTGACCCTGAAGAGCATCCAGTACACAGACGCCGGAGAATATATTTGCACCGCCAGCAACACCATCGGCCAGGACTCCCAGTCCATGTATCTGGAAGTGCAATGTGAGCAGTAACTGTGGAAAAATGTGGGGGAGGGGGACCCTGCAGGGTCAGGATGAAAAGGGAAATGAGCAGCCAGGACCTGAGCTGCACGCTACTGCTCTGCTCATGCTCCCTGTGGCAGTTGCCCTAGGCCGGTCCAGAGCTTTGTCCCCAAGTTGCCCCAGGCTCCTTACAAGCTGATGAGCCCTCCTATCTTCCCACGTGGCTCACAGGACTGCTGAGCCAGCCTGCCCTTTACTCTGCCCCAGCACTGGCTCTGCTTTGGGGCACACCTGCCCACCCGGGGTTAGGAAGTGGGGTATGCGGGGCTCCTCTCTGGTGCTGGCCTTCCTGATGGGCATTGCTGTCCCTCGCAGATGCCCCCAAGCTGCAGGGCCCCGTGGCTGTGTACACCTGGGAGGGGAACCAGGTGAACATCACATGCGAGGTGTTTGCCTACCCCAGTGCCACAATCTCGTGGTTTCGAGATGGTCAGCTGCTGCCAAGCTCCAACTACAGCAATATCAAGATCTACAACACCCCCTCCGCCAGCTATTTGGAGGTGAGTTGGGGCTGGAGCAGGGGAGGGTGGAGAAGACACAGGCTGCCTATGGATATGCAGCTAAAATTTCCTCTCTTGCTTCTCTGGCACATCTTGACTAGAGGAGCCAGCAGCTATGGAAGAAACGGAGCCTCAGCCCGGCCTCTTCTCTCTCCGGGGGCCAGGTCATGGCCCGGAGGACCAGACATGCCTCTCTCACTGGCCCCTTGGCAATTCTCTCTGGCTTACAGCTGGGCTGGAGCTAATGGTTCATGCTTTCCTGTTTCTGTTCTTTACAAATTAATCCAATAAATAAAGATCTCTGTTGGTGGCCATTCCATGGGACACTTAAAACCCAGAGTTCCTTCTCTCCAAAGGTGACCCCAGACTCTGAAAATGATTTTGGAAACTACAACTGTACTGCAGTGAACCGCATTGGACAGGAGTCTTTGGAATTCATCCTTGTCCAAGCAGGTAAACACCCTCTATGGCCACACTATCCTTACCCTTGCTGGCCTGTCCCATGCCCTCTGATGACCCCAGGAGAGTAGAAAGAAGAGGGCCAAGGTAACCAAAGACAGGGTCAGGAAGCAGGGAGCCCGTAGAGGCTCAAGGTTGTGAGCACGGTGCTTGTTGGAAATAATCCTATGGTGAGCTGGGCTGGGGGACAGGATATAGGTGACAGGATTCCCACGAATGAGCAGAAATGAGAGACGTGCTTCTTCGTGACTGAGAGTTCTGTCCTGGACCTAACTGGGCTCACCTGGGTTTCCATCTGTGCACCCCCCCCACAGACACCCCGTCTTCACCGTCCATCGACCAGGTGGAGCCATACTCTAGCACAGCACAGGTGCAGTTTGATGAACCAGAGGCCACAGGTGGGGTGCCCATCCTCAAATACAAGGCTGAGTGGAGAGCACTGGGCGAGGAAGTGTGGCATTTCAAGTGGTATGATGCCAAAGAAGGTACGTGGGGAAAAGTCGGCATTTCCTTTAGAATGATGGGTTGCTCGGGGTTGGGAAGACACTCACCCTGAGTCCTGGCACCCTGAGCACCTGCTGTGGTGGCGTGGCACACCGTGCTTACCTGCTGAGGATGCCACATGCCAACACTGCCATCCGTTCTTGTTCCTATGCTGCAGAAGCATCCCTGTGCCTCTAGAATTAGGGCACGGTCATATCTCCTCTAGATTTGCTGGCCTTCTGTCCCCTGATACCTCAGAACCTGCTTCTCAGGACTGTGCTAAGAAGGATGAGGCCATCTCAGCCACGTTCCAAGCAGGAGTCATGCTCAGGTGTTGCACACAACCAGAGAAGCCCAGTCCACCCCTGCCCTGCACCTGTGGGCTCCCCGGGCAGCAGGTTCTCTGTCATCACCCATCCGGTCCTGCTTGGTGTACTCGGAGACTGTCATGTAACTGTGGTTTTAACCAAATAACAAATTGCCAGAGAGAAAAGTCTGCTTTTAAATCCGTCTGGGATATATTTCCAAACTAAAAGTGTAAACAATGACCCTTGGATGCCTGCAGTTGGAAGATTCAGAGCCCAGACCATTTTGCCCTGAGGTTTGAGTTTATAAATGTGCCTGATTCTCCATTTGGGGTTTAATCAGGATACGTCAGTGAAGTATGCTTTGTTCCTATAGAAAGTTTTAATCCCAGTTCTGTATGTGGTAACAGGGGCAACCACCTTCTGACCCGGTTTTACTGAGAATTTGTTTCACCAGGAAGCTTCCATCACTCCTTCAAGCTTTTGGTGTTGGGGGAGCAGCCTGGGAGGAATTTCTGTGCCATCAGGACTGGAGCCAGGAGAAAATAATCTCTTTACCTCCCTAACTTCCCTCTGAAACCTCACACCAACTTTACGGCGAGTTGGTCCCGTGTTAACAATCTGTCCAGCTGGCTTTTTTTTTTTTTCTTTTTGCCATTGCTACAGCTGGATTTCCTCCCCTTTTGTATATTTTTGTAGTTCAAGTATAATTAACTTTCTGGCTCTATTTTTGTTGTAGCAAAATACGTAGACTATGAAATTTACCATTTTAGGCATTTTTAAGTATACAGTCGAACAGCGTTAAGTACATTCACATTATTGGGCGCAACCATCACCACCATCCATCTTCAGACCTTTCTCGTAATCCTAAACTCAGCGCCCGGTAAACACTAACTCTCCATCCCATCTCCCGCCCTCCCCAGCAACCACCCTTCTACCACCTGTCTCTGTGTAGTTGACGATTCCGAGTACTTCCTATGAAAGGAACCATGTAGTAGTTGTCCTTTTTTGTGTCTGACTTATTTCACTTAGCTGATGTCCTCGGGCTCACTGCATTGTAGCACGTGTCAGAGCTTCATTCCTGGTCAAGGCCGACCGATACTACCGTATCCACAGCACCTTCGGTGTATCACTCACCTGCTGATGGACACGTGGGTTGTTTGGCTATTGCGAGCAGTGCTACAGTGAACGTGGGTGCCCCGGTATCTGTTCCAGTTCCTGCTTTCAGTGCTTTTGTGTACTTACCCGGACGTGGAATTGCTGGATCACATGGCAATGCTAAGTTTAATTTTTTGAGGACCCACTGTGTGGTATTCCACAGCAACTACGCCGTTTTACCAATAAGCTTTCCAAACCCTTTGTGATCCTTCTCGTATTCTCACAACAGCCAACATGGAGGGCATCGTCACCATTGTGGGCCTGAAGCCCGAGACCACATACGCTGTGCGGCTGGCGGCCCTGAATGGCAAGGGCCTGGGTGAGATCAGCACGGCCTCCGAGTTCAAGACACAGCCAGTCCGTAAGTACAAGCAGCACCCTGCCTCTTCCCCACACCCACCCTCTTCTCCTTGGGAGCAGAGGCGCCCCTGAGCCGCCCCATCCTTTGTTCGGATGACAGCTTCTTGCCTTTCAGATTGCTCTGCTCAGGGAAGGCTCACCTCCTAGCTCCTTGGCCCTCAGTGATGGCTGATACCCAGCCCCTGATGCTGTCTTTCCCAAAGAGCTTGGTGACCCTGTCACAGTGATAGCTGGTCCCACTTGTTAGCATCACAGCCAGGGCGGCAAAACACCAGCAGCTCCTGGAGGGATTTGGGAGATGTCGTTTCTTGACACAGGTCACAAAGGCCCTAAAGCATCCTGTGACTTGAAGGAAGAGAGGAGGGTTCCTATAATGAGTCGTGGGATTTTTGATGCAGCAGAGATATCACGTTATAGGAAAGAGGAGACCGCTATGGGATGTAAGTGCAGTAGCAAGACCCCAACAAGGCAGAAGGGAAAGGAGGGCTGAGGCCCCTGCGTCCTGCTCCTCCCTCCCGCCGCGAGCACACGCCAGTCTTCCTCCCCATGGCCTCTTTCCCTGATCCACTCAGGGTGGCTTTTGCTTTCCTCCGTCGCTCCCTCTTTCCTTCAACTCTGCCTGCCTTGCTTTGCCTCCCATCCCACAAATAGGCAGGCTCAGGGCAAACCCTGCTTTGGTAAAGTCCCTCCATAGACCCAAACTGCTGCCCTGGGAGGATCACGCGTCTGCCCAGCTGGCGAAGGTGCGGTAGCACCAGACTCTCTGAGTGGTCACAGAGCTCTGGGGCCTCTCTGGTTCCTGGGATTTACAAACACACAGGGCAATCCCTCACTTCCTTCTCTTTGAAGCCAGAGGCCTGAAAAGCACCCCCAC
Source organism: Vulpes vulpes (assembly GCF_048418805.1). Lineage (NCBI taxonomy): Eukaryota > Metazoa > Chordata > Mammalia > Carnivora > Canidae > Vulpes > Vulpes vulpes. The sequence continues at coordinate 121,126,111 of NC_132791.1, read as the reverse complement.
CCCCCCACCCCACCCCCCACTAACTCTTCCGGGAACAGAAAGCCTGCCTCATCTTCCTTCTCCAGGAATTGCTTCTTTCTGGATTTGAAATAACTTGATAATTTGAATTTCCAGTCCCATGTCCTTTGCAGAGCCTATTCATTTCTTTTACATCTGTTTTTTTTCCCCCTTGGGTCTGTCTCTTGTCTTTTCTTTTCGTCTGTGTTCCATCCATGGGAAATGCAGACAGCTCTCTTCCACGTAAGTGCCTCTTCATACCTCATTATCTGTTTCGATAGTGTTAACATCTGCTAGTCCTAGTTCTTAATTTAGTTCTGGTACCCCTTTTGTTCCCTAGGCTGAAGTAGATGATACTGTCCGGGCCCTAACCACACTGACCTTAGTCTAGTTGTGCTCTTGCTAATGTCTGTAGGTTACTCCAAGAGGCTAACACTCGTCCTGTTGTAGAGCATGCAACTTTTGTGTCCTTTGAAGTTGTGTGTATTTATTAATTTCTGTGTGTGACGATGACCCTGCGGCCATGCTGATGCGTGCCAAGCCAAGCACGGTGGGAATGTGCCAAGTAGTCTCCTGGTAACATACGATCGCACCACCTCGCCTTCTGCCAGGGTGCCAGAAAGGCGACCACAGCCTCACCGGGGACGCAGAATCCCTTCACGGGAAAAGGCACCTGAAAGGACTTTCACGTTTGCTTTCAGGAGATAAAAGAATTGAGCTCATAGCCCCTTCCCTTTTCTGCCTATAGGAGCTGGAGGGCTCTGGGAGGCCCAAACAGCAGCTGCAATTGTATCTTCTTTTTTATCTTACTTTCTTCCTTTTTTTTTTCTTTTTTTTTTTTAGAGCCCAATGTGGGGCTCAAACTCATGACCCTGAGATCAAGAGTCAGATGTTTAACCAACTGAGCCACCCAGGCAGCCTCACAGCTGTAATTGTAAAGGGTAGCCTGAGCTTTGGGTCTGAGTCACAAGTATGTGCTGCAGGCAGCTGCTAGGGTCTTAACTCTCCACTTCCGGTCAGCTCTGTGCTCCAGCACTAGGTTCTTGGCAACGTGCATTTCCATGTTTAGGAAAGGCTAGCCAGCCACTTGGTAGCTTTACTGCCAAGCATAGAGAGAGGGGGATTCTCCATGGGAAGGACATGTGAGCTGTAAATAGCAAATATAAGGAGCAAGGGTTACAGAAGGCTGGCCTGCTGCTCTGGGGGGCCCGAAAGGTCTCATCTGGCCTGCAGGATGCTCCCAGGCTTCACTCCCGCCAAGCCCTGCCTCTTGCTTCCTGGGCTGAGCTCAGAATAGTGGGAGGTGAGTGTTACCCAGAGAGACTCGGAAGAAAAGGTATTCAGGAAACTGCACACTCTTTTCATGAAAAGCTCCTAGCTCCTGAAAGGCACTCAGGGAAGCTTATCTTTTAAAAATTTATTCAGAAATATTGCAGCAACAGCAGAAACTAAGTAGCTCAGTGTAGGCGTTCTGAGATTCCGAGCAAGTGCTAAATCCATGATCTCAGCAGACTTGGCTCCTGAGTGAACCGGTTTTGGAAGGAGTCAGGATTGGGGATTGGCGTTGTCAGGTTGAGACTGACAACTCTCTGCCCTGGGCAGCAGCTCTGCCCCGAGTGAGCTCAGAGGAGCAGCTCTGAATGGGAGAGCATCTTCCCCCTGGCTCCTTATTCTGAGCTTCTGTTTCCACTCTTTTGGATTTTATCAGTAAATGAACGGTGGCTTAGTTACTTGACAGAGAGGAGGGCTGAGATGAGGCTTCCCGTTGAGTTTCTAACGAGTACCTGGGGTTTGAGTACTGAATCAGAGTAACTGCGTCTTAGACTTCAAAGCCCATCAGTGGTTTTCATCATTGCCCACTCAACCCTTATAAAGGTGAGAATTTCTGAAAACAGATGCTATGTTTGAAAAGTCGTTGTTCAATTTTTTTTAAAAAGGGAGACCTCTAGCCCTTGTTCTTACCTGCACCATGATTCCAAGAGCCTCTCTGGGAAATGGAGGGGTCAGCTGTCCACTCCAAGTAGCTCATGAATGGTATAGCAGCAGGCACTGCTAAGGGCATGCAAGGTTAGTTTTCTCAATTATCTAGTAAAGTTATGGGCTAAAGGATTTAAAAAATCACACTTCAAAATAAAAATCACACTTCTTCTAAATAAGAGAATTATGGCAGAGCCTTAGCACTGAGTGCCTCTGTCAAGAACCTGAGTGGGTTAAGAGGTGGCACATGTGGGAATACACAGATCATCATACTCTGGCTAAAATCAGTTATTATGGTCTTCCCGGTACCCTCATGACCTCTCTAGAGGGCTAAAGTGAGGGCCTAGCCTAAGGCCTATCTAGACCCATCCTGAAGAAGGGTACACTTGGAGGGATGACTCCAGCACCTACCACCGCCGTGACAACACTCACCCACTGCTACTAGGAAGCGGGGGCACGTTTCAGGAAGGATTTCTCCGAGTTCTCACTCGCCTTCCTCAGAGGGTACAAAGATTGTCGGAAATTAGGTAAATAAAATCAGCCAACCATTTAGCTGCATGCTTACACCAAGCCCGAGTTGGTATTGGTGTCTGACACTGGCTCATCTTGCCCAATGACAGTTCTTTCCCCCCGGTGATGTTGGGGTGCAGATGCACAGCCTGATCCCAGAACACTGGAGCTAGGCCCGAGGGGCACTCTCACCCTAAGGGTGGAAGGTACAAGATCAATAAGCTGTCATACTGAACAGAGAGTTTTATTGCTGCCAGACACCCACCCAACCCTGGTTAGGAGGCAGTGGGTGAGAGCCGGTGCATTTTGCATTAATTTGATCACTTCAAGTTCCTTGAGATATGCCAATATGGGGTTGCTTTCTTGGTTCCTTAATAGATGTATCCACATTCAGGGCATGACTGTGTCAAAGCTGGGATGAGCGGGTGAAACTAGCCAAAGCCACAAATACCTCAAAGAATCCTGCTTCTGAGTTGCCATCTTAGAAAGCCTTAGAAGATTCCCTTTGTGTGCAGTTCATAAATGTGTGTGAAGGTAACAAGGAATCGATGACTCCAAACAAATAAATAGAACTCCAGCCTGGAAAAATGTCCCTGTTTCATGTATTTTTAGGCCAGATGTCTGTGTGTTGTCATGAAGCTTTTAGGGGGAAAGCTCACAACTTCTGTTTGCCTTGGGAGGGGCTGCTTCCCTATCAGAATTGCTGAGGCCCCCAAAGACCTGATATGACACTTGATTTTGCATCCTCTCTATGAGTGAGCCATACACCTTCAGAATTTTGTTGCCTGGATGTCACCTCTTAATTTGCTTCTGAACCATGAAGTAAAATAGGCCATTTCTTTCAGGGCTTATGAAGGAGTCTTACCTTTTACAAGAGGCATCTTGAGATTTTTGTCTTCACATTCTTCCCACAGATGGCACGTTGCAAGTATAAATTAAATGCATTTTAACATATTGTGTTTAAAACACACAAAATTCCATCCCTTTGTCAGAATAATAAGGGCAGTGATGCAAACAATTCAAGCCAAAACAGTAAAAGAGAAAGAAGGAGAGAGAGAAAGAGATACACTCACCTGAATGAACCAGCCCATCAAGTCACGATGAGCTCAAGATGAGTTCAGTGGGCATCTCGCTCTGATTCCGGTGACACTGTGCTCGTGTGGTTTAATGAGATGCCTCATCTGGAAGAGAAAAGGAAGACCAAACCATGAGTGTGCCAAGGCAGTGTTGGAGATACAGTGATGTACTTCCAGGTTCTCCTCTCGCTATCAAAGGGGACTTTGTGTTGTGATTATTGATGGGACAACCACTGAATATCTGCCAGTGAAAAACCAAAGATCTAGTCAGTGTCCAGAATGGATGCACCATTTCTAATGGTCCCCTGAGCAGAAAGTTGGGTTAGCATTCCTTCATTTCAGTCCCAGTCTCTTCAGCTTTCCCTTCCTCCAAGAGAGTGTGAGAGTAACACTCAGTGCTATTTGCATGGGTCTCCACACTCACAGCAGCCTCAGGAAAGTCACCTTCTGTAGGAAGGTGCAGGTGTAGACCTGCAGTTCTGTAGGGTTTTGGAGGACAGTGATGGTTATAGTGTCTTCTAAATGCCCAGCCATCCTAGGCCTCACCCAGTAGTGAACATCAGGTGGGACAGTCATTTCTGTTTCTTTGGGCTGTTGAGATTAGAGAGTGAGGCATACAGGCTTTGCTGTACGTATGTGCCCTGAGTGTAAACATATGCCTGTCTACAAGCACATGCAGAAATCTATCACGTGAAGGGCCAAAGCCTCCTTTTTCCCCACGTTCACCATAAACTGGGGTCCAGGTTCTCTTTCTTCCTGACACGTGGTCCTGGTCCTGCTCAATGGGCTGTTGGTTTCAGGCAGGGTCAGAGGCCTCCGTGGCTGCTCCTGGCCCAGTCCCTTACCTGAACGTGGGGCTTGGCAGGCACACAGGCTCCCGGTTCGAAGTCAGAGAGCCCTGCTCTCTGCTAGTCCACAGGCCACCTGCTCTCACGCACGGCATTCTCCCTCCTTGCTATAACCCGCTTCAGCTTCTGCCACTGACACCCCTGGGTTGGCTCTTCTATATTTTCATTCAGTGTCTGTGTGCCTCAATGAGCTTTGTTCCCTTTTTTTTTTTTTCACTTTCATTTTTCTTTCCTCAGTGGCTCCTGCTAGCTCTTCCACCCCTGTTCCATTGTCTCATCCAGATAGTGAGTATCATTTTCTTCATCCATCTCTCTGCAGGTTGCTTTCCACCAGCCATAGTGGGTCTGGGTAATGTTATCTCCTTCACCAGGTGATAATTCAACTCTGTTGGCAGAAAGCAGCGCCGGGTTTTTAGAGAAGCAAATGAGAAGAGAAATAGGCTCAGGGCCTCCCAGATTCATGGGAGGCAGCACTCCCCCGAAGAGTAGGCAAGTGACAGGCATTACTCTGGACAGAAAATCCTGCAGTCAGGCTTCCCAGGGCTGGTGCAGCCCAGCCCAGTCCCGTCCCCGGGATTCTTCATGGGCTGGACCCAAGCTGACATTTGGAGGAACCGAAGGAATTTGCCAAGAAAAATATCTATTCTGCAGGGTCATAAGAAATGCTTTGGGGTGTTGTGTTTTCACCCTTCATTTTAATTGGCACAGTTGGATTCAGACATTGAAATTAGATAGTGAGGCCTGTAGCTCTTGCTTTCTCCATAAATGCATACTTGTCTCGTAAATATTTGCAGGGAAAATAAACAATGTCTGCTTGCAGATGTGCCTGGCAGCAGGCGCTTTGGCAAATTATTTAACCCTTCACAAGTGAGCCTTGTCTTTCTCTTTTATAAAATAGGATGAGTAATTGCCCTCCTCCCCACCCCACTCACCCCCCCCTAAAAAAACATCACAGCGCTTATCAAGCTGTGTCTGCCCTCCCCGAAGCAAGACCACTAAGCCTGGCAGTGACGTCGCCTGGTGGGTCTCAGGCCTCGTCATTACTGACTGAGCCACTCTCTTTTTACGATCTTATTTCATTTGGCTGCCCTGTCCTTCTGTTCCCCCCAGGGACTCAGGAGAGAGCTCTGTGCCTGCGACTCTTTAGAGTTTTGAAGCCAGCTCTTGCGGGTGGAGAGGGGGATAACAAAGGGAGAGACCGCATCTGCGGGAGGCCCAAGGTGTCATGCCAGCGGGCGCTAAGGGCGCAGGCAGGGTGGCGGCACCCAACTGGCTGTATACTCCTTGGCATATCAAGAGTTGCCACTCTCTGCACACGGCCTCAGGAGGTGACCCCAGCCCTGAGCTCAGGAGCCCCCTATTGCATCTGTTTGGCTTAGACACAGGCCCTGCACCCCGGATAGTGCTTTCCAGGCTGTGGCTTTAGCAGCAGGAATTCAGGCTTGGGAACTAGAGACAGCCTTGGGTTCAAATCCCGTGTCCACTCCTTCTATGAACAATCCATGACCTTGAGTGAGTCACTCAACCTCCTGAGCCTCAGGGCTCCTGTCTCTCCTATGAAGGATAGATTTGCCGATCCTGTGAAAATTAGGCTAAGAATGAAAAACTCAAATCACAGTGCCCAGGCCCATGGTAACTTGAATTTGTGGTAAGAATACATGAGGGTTATGTTACTTCTTGCTGAGTAAGAGTAACTTGTCAGCAAAATCTCTGATTATTTCTTTAAAATATCTATATTTCTATTGATAAATAAGGGGGAAAGGAAATGAGAAAATATCCCTTTCACTATGTTTCTTCCCTTTCTATCTATATCTATATCTACGTATCTGTACGCACACCCTCCTCTGAATAAACACATTCACTTATGAATACAATTTGTATCTCCACTCTCCCCTTTACCTTTCTGTGCCCTATCTGCCCTTCGTGTTTCCATAGCAACCTGGCCTCTTCCTGCCCTCGCAACCACAGAACCGGCTAGTGAGTACAGAGTTACGACGGCTCTTGGCCATAACCGTTGGTTGCAGAGCTGACCTCCGGGTCACGGTGCTGCCCATCCTTGTCCCTTGTATTAAAAGTCACAGTTGTGAACGCATGGAGGCTCCTCTCCTGGTGTGGTTTCCTAAGCATGCTGTCTGCGTGGCCAGGGGAACAGACCCAGCACCACCAAAAGGGCTGGGATGATCATTCGAAGACTACTCTGCATGAAGAGAGTTTTCCCAATTTCCCTTCGCATGAAAAGACAGGGTAGGATTAGAGAAACCCTAAGGAGACAAAAGAACAGCATTTCCATCCGGCTTTTGTTGCTCCTCCCCTCTGAAGCCTGGGCACACACACGTACACTCACATGTACAAACGTGTACACACACGTATGCACACAAGTAGCTAAGACTAAGAACAAGGGAAGGGATAGAGAAAATGCTGCCTGGGGAGAGGCAGAGGGTGCAGCAGAGAGAGAAGTGGCTGCTCGTTCCTGAGAGTGTGCCCGGCTCTGTGGCACATCATGTGGCAGGGCCAAGGGGGCAGGAGGAGGTCACAGCGCCCCGAGGGAGAGGCCTCCTCCCAGCTCTCCTCAGGGCTGGGAAGGTGGCGGCCCCAGAAAGCATAGCCAGGCCTGCTCACACCTGTGTGCTGAGAGTCCAGATCAAAGTTCTGGAATCCATCGCTGAGGGGAGAGTCCAGGCCAGCCTTGTGGAAAACATGACACTTCATCGCAACGGTGACGTGTTTCAAGCTAACCTTTATAATGCTCTGATGAGGTGACCTTGTGGGTTAGGACTCAAGTCCCAAGTCAGCAGGAGCGCCCGTGCACACGTGTGTGCGTATGTGTTTACAGTGGTGTCCACAGGCGTGTGCGGGTTTCGGGTTTATAATATTTCTGAATGCACAGAAAAAGAAAACCAACCTGCATCCACTGAGCATTAGTCAGAGAAGATAGAAAGCAGGTATACAAAGTACAGCTCCCTCTCCGCTCCCTGGGCCACGGTTTCTGATACATAATTGAACAGAGAAGAAAAGAGTTTCCTGGCCCTGTGTGTTGCATGAAATGGTTCTTTTTTCTACTGCAGAACGTAGCTGAGGGTCTGCTTTCTTGGTGTTCTCTGTGTGTGTTGCTGCAATGAATTTTAATTCCTGATGCTTTTGAGGTTTCATTTTGTCAGCAGAGCAGAGCGGGTAACAATGAACTGTGCTCGCATGGGTTTCACTCAGATGATGCTTTTGTGGGGTGTTTTGTTTTGTTTTGTTTGTTTTTTTGTTTTTTGTTTTTTTTGGGGGGGTTGGTTTGGTTTGGTTTGGTTTTTGTTTTTGGGTTTTTGTTTTTGTTTTTGTTTTTTTTGCATTTGAAGCAGGAATGCAATTAACCCTTTCTTCTTCTAACAGCCACGCTCCTGTCCTTTGCAGTTCGGTGCTATGCATGTGCCAGGCATCGTAGGAGAAGGCTGCATAATGCATTTGCACAGCTCGGGTCATACTTAACGTGTGTCACTGTAGACTAGTCTTTCCTGGAATCTTGAATCCAGACTTTTCCTTAAGGATGAATTAGATGTTTCTCCCCTGCCGTACGTTTAATTTTTAAATATCAGACATTTCTGTCCACAGATAAGATGCCCAGTAGTGACATCAAAAGAGAAGACAGTTTGTCTTTTTTTTTTTTTTTTTTTTTTTGGCAACACTTGACTACTGACCCAAATTGTAGGGTCCCGGTGGATACTGGGATATAAGGAAAGACTGTCACAGTTGGGCAGCAGCCTGTATTTAACATGAGCATAATCCTGTTACAATAAGGCATGTGGTAGCACATGTAAACATGGTGGGACAGCAAGAGTAGCTATAAGTTGCACAAAAATCCAAAATCCATCGATCACCAGCCAATAGGGTTGAAAATAATGTCTCCTATTTTTGCTAATGTGTGTGTGGGTGTGGTGTGAGTGTGGGTATGTGGTGATCTATTTATAATTATGAATGAAGGTATCCTAGATAAAATCAAAAGAGAAACTGATTTGTATAAAATCCCCGCAGGGCATGCTTGGTTGGAATGTTTCAGAGCCTGTGCAGTGTCAAACAGTAAGCAGCACAGGTTCGATCAGCTCACAAGTGGCAAGGGATATGTAACTGGGCTCAAGCATTTCTCCCAGGTTATTTTTAAACAACAGTGTGCTTTGCACAGAAAGACACTTCCACCTCTCCTCTTTGCACTTTTCCTCTTAGCTTCAACCAGCAATAGCCTGCACTTCCCGTTGGCCTCTGCAAGTTAGGGTGGGAAACCCAAAATGCCTTTTGACAGGGCAAGCCATTCAGTAACAAATTAGACCGTAAGTACAACAGAGGACAAAGAAGGAATATAGATAAATCCAAACAAGAAAACCATTTTTTTTATTGTCTAAGTCAGATCTAGATATTCACAGTGCAGCCATGAGTCTAGATAACAACTATCCACAAATGTCCAAGCGCTTGTTTAGTCCACAGTCTTAGCTCATGGGGCCAGGGGTTCAGTTTTGTTGTTTGGCATTGACAGAGCCATGGTCGTCACCACCAGAAGGAAACCTCTTCCCTTCTGCACTGACCTCCTCCTTTATAGGCATCTCAATTGGGGTATCTCACTGGGGACTCCAGGATAATGTGGGTAGATGAACAGGGAAGTGAGAAGGGACCCCCAGGATTGCCTTCTCTGGCCTCCATCCACCAAACTTCACTCAGCTCATGTGCCCCCTCTCCTCGAGCACCGAAGGAAAAAGGAGATGGCTTTTCTCAGTGTAACATAATATTTTGTTCTTACAGGGCACACAGTCTTGGGAGGTCTCCTGCCGGATCCATATTCACTTTCATTGCTCTTGTTTCCTGAAGCTGCCGAGACATTTCTGGAATCTGTGAATAATAACTTGCTTTTTTTTTTTTTTCTTTTCCTTCAGCAGTCTCCTGGATTGACTTTGACATCCGGGTCCTGACCAGAAACACCTCCCTATTTCCAAACAAGTTTACATGCTCCTTGGTGTGGTATTAATATGCAGTCTTGCGATTGTATCTAATGCTTATTGGTGTCGTTAACCAAATGCTCTTTATGATTTATTATCCTTCTATTTCCGGGCAGTGTTACTGCCTCCCAATGTTTCCTATAGATGCTGCTAATTTAATTTGGTTTCTCCCTTTATTTAGTCTGTGATTTTGTTGTTGATTTTTCTCCCTGCCCATTGTTTACATCAGTTTTTAATTTTTTGTATTTTCCATGTGACCTCCTTTCCTTTCAACCAATCATGTGCGTGCGTATCATGTGACTTTGTCATGTGGCTTGCATGGTGCTGATGATGTCGTCCACGCTGGTGAACAGAAGGTAAAACTCTTTGTTCTGATTAGGGAAATAAAACCTGGGACCACAGCCTGGCACCTAGGGCCCACTCGTTCCTTCCCGTCTCAGATTTCCCAAGTGAAGCCATTTGAGAGATTTTCTCCTGTTCTCAGTTCACCTCTAGAATTCATCACTCTTTGCAGCCTTGACATGACCATTTGATACATGACAGCCTCTGGTTTAACATTTCACTTGAAACTTGGCCTTGCAAACTGCTACCTCCAGTTAAACCGCACTCGCCATCATGCAGTTTGCAAACTTGAATTTCTCCCAGATAGTTCATAAAAAAAGCAGTTGTGTAAATTACCTTTATGACATTGTTGTTTAACTTCATCCAGTAGTCCTGAAAACCACAGTTGCTCTAAAGTGAGTCATTTCTGTGAAAATGTGAAATGTATCTGTTTACAACGCTGAAATGCGTCCGAGAGAAATGTATGAGTTGCAGTGGTTCTGTTTGCTCAAAACCAATGAGAGAGCTTCATAAAGTTCATGCAAATTGAGGGCTGACTGAAATGAGAGATTTAAGAATTTGGAATTAAAGCAGTGTGGGTTGTTGACGTGTCACCGTTTAAGAGTGACCCTCCCCCTGGGCAGGGCGAGGAGGAAATAAAAGCAGAAGTTGGCAGTTACCATGACTGGAGATCTCTTTGTAATCGAGAGCCCATGATTGACCCTCACAGCAAAGGAAACGAAATGATCTAATTAAGCGCATAGCGGTGACAAAATAATTAGTTAATATTGTGACTGTCACAACCTTGTGAAAAAAATCCTCGTTTGCCATAAAGAGAAAAGGAAGCCTCAGCTCACAGCTTCCCCACTGTAAAACCAAACACCTATTCCAAGCCTGCCCGGGGGAGTCATACACATTCTGTTTTCTTCTAACCGAAAATTATGACTGTGGGTCACAACCTGAGACACACACAGGCTGCACTTGATCACGAAAGCCAAACTAACCCGAATAACCGCCCAGTGTGCCCGTGCATGCAGGGGGGGTCCCCATTGGGCCTCACATTTCTGAGGAGCTGACTGGGCGACATTCCCACGGACGAAACCATCCACAGCTGTCTCGCATGCACGTTCTCTGTTCCTGGTCTGTCCTTCCGTTGCGTGCCACCCAGGCGTGAGCGCCCCGTGGGTGCTCCCTCTTGCTCACCCCACACACTGGCCACCTCTGAGGACACCAACGTTCTGGGTGTGGCCACTGTGCCCCTCCCTGGTGAGTCCCATTTACAACCAGACTCCTGGATGAGGCCTTGGGGCAGAGCCTCCCATCATTTCCAAAAAAGATGTTTGCTGTTTACTCTGAGCTTTTCCTACCTTTAAAAGGCAACCTAGTCTGTGAGTCTGAGGGCAGACGATATTGGAAGCTGAAGATTTTCTAAACTCCCAACTCTCACCCAGAATACTGTGGTTTCATGATTTCCCTGAGGGGGAACGTGTTCTTTTAAGACTTGAGGTGACGGTTCCAAGGCTAACGTACTAGGGAAAAGCCTGGATCTGCCTCCTGAGGTCTGAAGGAGGAGCAGATGGTGAGTTGAAACCCGGTAGTTTCTTTCTTACTAACAAGTTTGGTCATTGCTGTGCGGTGCTATAATTTGGGATGAGGCAAAGCATCACATGACCAAGGTTGAAACTGATCCACCCCTCTGAAGGGAGCTCTCGGCCAGACATTTTAAGCAAGGCAAGAAATGTTTGAAGGTGTTTCCTACAGTTGCCCTAGAAACACACCTAGCAATGGCCTTGGATGTCAGTAAAAATGTAGCCAGTGCTAAAATAAAAAAAAAAAATTTTTTTTAATTCCCTGAAGGACCTGTGGAATTTGAAAGCATGATTACCCTCCCATTGAACCACCTTTCCCTTCTGTGACAGACCCTCTCTGGCCATTTGCAGAGGGGTGGGCAGAGGACTCATTATTCAGATGAACTCCTGCAAGCAACAGGAAGTGGCCTTTAGTAATAAAATTTCAGAGAACAGAGAGGTCAGAGCAAATAAAATTTATGGGGGAGAGAAATAAAGTTTAGTTAAGAGCATGAGTGCCTCCTTTCTCTGGACATCATCAGCAAGGCTTTAAGGTGAGCAGGGCCTAACCGAGGAAGGTTTCAGCAAGCAAGGAGTCTCTCTCTCCCAGGAGTGGGCTTCTGTGCTGACCTAAGATGCTCCCATGCCGAAGTTCATTTTTAATATCGTGGCACCTGGTCAGGGCCTGGCCTCCTGCCTCCGGTGACTCCCTCAGCCACGAGGACTCTGTAAATGGGCCTCCCCGCCCTCCCCCCACCAGCATGTGTGTGATGAGAAGCCCCCAGCACCCCTCTGTCTGTGTGCTGCATGTCTGAGCATGAATCCACCACCACCACCACCACCCCCACCCATTCATAATGATCTTCTTTTCTTTAGCTACTGACACTGCCTCTCGTACTAGGACATGTGCTGGTTCTGATGAACTAAACTCAAACTCCTTAACACCCACTCTTCCTTCTTAGATTGAAAACATCACTAACCACCCCTTCCACTCCCTCCTTTATTTTTTTACAGCTGTGTGTCTGGATTGCTACGGTCTCTGGCAGGTCGACACAGACTTTTCACCAGGGGTTCTACTCTAATGGCCTTTATTCCTAAGGATTCCCTGCACTGCTGGTAGAGAGCTAGCATGAAGGGTCTTCAGGGGGAGGCAGTGGGCATGTCAGCCCAAATCCTGGGTGCAGAGACCGGGGCTTTGGAAAGGGCCCAGTCCCCTAGGGCTTAGCAGCGTGAGGGCTGAAACCTCTCTGGAGCCTCCTGCTTCCTTATGAGTAACCTCACACCCATGAAATAGTGTTGGAGATGTGCACAAACCCCCTTGCGGCCTCGGAGGCAGGAGCCAAGATGCTTGTTGGAGGTTATTTCAGCCCTGATTTCTCAGCCTGGATCAGCCCCATAACCACAAGCCACACCTTCGTGGTCATATTTTCTTTTAGGATGATGAAACAAAGATAATTGATCAGTTAATCTGTTGGTTTTTTTCATGACACCCACGAGAAGGGACTTGGTGTCTCTGTGGTTCAGCCTGTCAAAGTTCATTGGTTGCTGCTTCATTCATACCCCAGGCTGTTACCCACCTCCCCACCCACCCCCAGCTCATACATTCACATTCCTAATTAAGCCCAATTCAAAAGGGACACGTAGGCCAGGTGCCCCCATGACCATGGCCTCAGAGCCAAATGTCCTTTCTGGAAGAGCTGGGGAACTGGCCGTGCCCATACCTACTCATAGGGTCCCTCGGTGCTCCCTGGACCTGGCGACCACGACAGCCAAGAGTCGGGTCATGCTACCCAAGTAAATTCTTAACAACAAAGGGAAAAGAGCTCACTCAGGAGAAAAGGAATACTTTACTCCCAACACCTGATCTGGGGCGTCAGTGCTTGGAACAAAGTGTAACCCATCCAGGCATGGTGGGCCATTCGTTGGGACTGTCAGAAGCCCCCTCAGCACCCCTAGAATAGCCAAGTAGGCTGTCAGATGGGGCATCATGGGGAGCAGGGTGTTGGAGGGGGCCAAAGATGGAAGCTGCTCAGATCACATTAGATTCGTCTGTTTGGCACAGAGCTTGATCTCAGGAAGGACAATTAGGCTGATAACTGCGAATCCTGATTTCTTAGGTAATTTGCTCATTCCCCCAAGGACCAGTCAAGCTTCTAACCTCTAGATGTAATTTCCAGCGTTCCTGAGTTGGAAAAATCAAATGGGCTTCATATTTGAACAGCCAAATCATACACTATGGACTCTTCTAAAGTAACAAACAGGCATGCGTAAGTTTTCAGATTGCTTGCAAGCAGTACTTCATCGAAGGGAACAGGAGTTAGGATACACCGAAGTAACAGTATTTGTGATGCCAGATAATCCCATTTGCTAGAAAAAGGGAGAGATTCTAATGCAAGCCCTACATCCATCACTGGTTTGTACTCAGTTGCCCAGAACTCTGTGCAGACCCCTCTGGGAGGAGAGAATAAGGTGGATGAGGAAAGAGTGTGGGTCAGGCCTCTCTCAGCACTTCAATCAGAAGATAGAATTCTTGGTACTGGGGCATTTTTGAGTGAGAAGTAGAATATTATTTTCCTTCTAAAATTCACAAATGCTGTTCCAAACGCCCGGGGCTTGCTATAATTTTTGTTGTGGTATTCATATATCCAGCGGTAAGCTTTCTGACCTCAGGGCTTGTGCTGACGCGGGGAAGGACGTGAAGCTGACTCCGATTTTAGGGCACAATAGCACAAAAATTACAAAGAACCTACAATCTGCAAGTCCTGAAATACACATTTCAATTATGATTTCTACGGGGAATTTATAGGACCTGTCTGTAACATTTCTGACTGTATGCGGTCTCTATGGTACCTTCCTATTTTCTTGCACACATGACTTACATTCTAGCAAATACCAGGGCTGCCTAATATTTTATATTTGTTATCGGCAAGGTTTATTTTGAAGGTGCTGCTGTTTTTATTCTTTACATAAAATATTTGAGGGGAAAATTTGACTCGTGGCTGAAGCTAAATTCAGAAGGTGTAATTAACCCCAGGGGTTTTCTTGGAGCAACCTACCGATTGCTGCTGAATCTCAAACCAACATTCACAAATAATTACGATATTGGTTTTGCTGAAATTACCCATAATGATTTCAATCAGAGCAGCCATTTCAGAACAGAGTGCACATTGGGACCCTCTAAATAATTTCCTCTCCTAATGTGTTCAGTAAAGCAGCAAGCCTCCCGAATGCCAGGGCATGGCTGGAGCCTCCTCGCCGAGAGCTCAGGAAGCAGTCTCTTTCGCTTATTTGTAGTCTTTAGAAACACTGACAGGCAGTGAACATTTGAAGATGGATAAGACAATTCATTAAACAAACGTTGCTCTTTCTACACCTTTATGAGACTATAGCAAGTTCATAGCTACAAGGTGGATCAGAATCTCTCTGGTGCTAGTTGATGATAATCTTCCTGTAGAAAACTGTCACAGGACCGGTTATGCTTTCTTACAAGGACCCCACAGTTTTTTATTTTTAAAGAACTGACCATAAGTCAATTTTTTCTTTTCATTTGGCAAACAAAACCTTATTTACCTTTAAAACTGCAGTGCCTAAGTGACTACGTGATACCTAGAAGGTGGGTACTAGGTAAACGTTTGTTGAGTAAATCATAGTTAAAGCATTTTAAATGATACACCTTAACATGACATGATATGCTCTACATTCTATGAGAAAGTAATACACGTCAGAATAACGTGGTCATCACTCTGATAAAATGGTAGCCATTTATAGCGTTCCAGCTTTGGTAAGTGTTAGAACTGTGTTCTAACCATGGTATAGTTTTTAGTGATTTCTCTATGATTCCCATGATCTTTTTCGGAAACACATCCAAAGATAAGACTTGGCTAATTTCATTGGGGCTGTTGGTTTCTGCAGAAGTTCCTGGGCCAGATTTTTGTTCAGAGGTGTTTGAAGAGAGTTGGGATCTCTCTTCAAAGATAGGACTTTTGGGAGGGTAACTTTTAAAATTGCAAAAAAAAAAAAAAAAAAGGGAGTGGGGCAACCCTATGCTCTAAAGATGTGGAATTACTGCTCTTAGGGTGCATCCCCCTCAAATTGGCAAGACATCCTTATCTTGCATCTTTCACAGTGTTGCGAAAATAGCCAAGGTGTTCTTGGGTAGTTCACCCTAACCCAGTGACATTCATCGGGTCACAGTGCTGGCAGAGCTAGAGAGAGGCCCCGGAGGGGCCATATTTTGTATATGTGGACAGTGAGGCAAAGGCTTATCTAAACATTCAGTTTTACAGGGATCCCAACAAACATGAAAGAGAGCAACTCTTCTAAGTAGATACTCTTCCCAAAGCAAAGTCCCATGTTTTGCAGTATTGATTCAGCATTGAAACCCATAGTGCTCAAATCTGAAAGGGGATGATAGGGAAAGTGCAGCCAGCACAGTCCCAGTGGATTCATCTCTGTTTACCTTCCAAGGAGGCCTTGGGGAAGGGACTGGGTCTTTGCCTGGTGAATGTGTTGGAAGGGCCACCGATGCCACCTCCTTCCCTCCTTCTTAAGGCAAATAGACCATCACAGAATCAGTATTGTGATTCTGAATACAAAAGTCATCATTAATGCCCATCCCCATTCAGTCTCGGGCCACTAACCATGCCAGTGTGCTTGAGACTAAGGATTTTTCCAGAGTGCAGGACTTGCAGCGTTAGTACCTGGAAAGGCCTGGGCCAGCCAGAATGAGTTGGCCACCCTACTTCAGAGATGTGAATTGTAAAGTTCTACTGTGCCTTGTACTCCCATTTATTCAGCACTGGTGACTCTACATACCTGCCCCGTTCTGACATATCCTCCACTTTGTTTGAGTTTCTGCTTAGCACTGGATATGTATAGTAAGACATTACTAAATTTTTGTCTAAGACTTAGAGTAGTCTAAGAGAATTGAAAACTATGCCCACCTTGACATTATCTAAACCAAATTCCTAAATATTTTCCACTGAAGAGTTGGGAACAGCGGCTAGATAGCTGCATGAAAACAGGACAAGTCTTTGCCTAATGCCTTATCATTGTCTTTTTTTACTCTTGGTTTTCTTTTTCCTTAATCATGGATTGGGGGAAAAAAAACACAAGCACAACTTTTCCTAAACACCTTCTCCCTCAGACATTTAAGACGATGCATCCTCCTGGTCACAGCTTCCATGTGTCCCCATCACAACGGTTTCTCAAAGCTTAAATGTCACATGGGTCACCTTGGGATCTTGTTAAAATGGAATCTGCATTTCTAACGGGCTCCCGGGGGAGGGGGGGTGTGTGTGCCACAGGCCCAGGCTGAGTAGCAAGGGCTGTCGTTGGCTTTCCATCTCTGGTTCCTTCTTGTCTCAAAGTGGGGAGCAGGACCAGTAGCCAGTGTGAGGTTCCCAAAGTAGTTGGCTTTGCCAGCAGCCTTGTCACAAATGGCCAGCAGCACACTTGGGGGCGATGAGGTCCAAAGCCTGGTGACAAACCTTTCTGGTTTTTCGGTCACATGTCTGTGATTCTATCCACCAGTGAACAAGCCGGGACAACCCACCCAGAGAGTAACTGTTTCATAAGCGCTCCCAAGTTTCTGTCTGAGGCCATGAACTAGACACAGTTGCATCCTCAGAGGAAGTGCAGGACTCCCAAGTGTGTTAAATCTTCATTTCAACTTTTTATGTCATTATCTCACCTCATTGCTTTCAGCACACACTAATGAAATAGTTTCTCTAATGTAAAGCAGCATCTGACTCACAGAAGAACCATCCCAGCCCTGGTAGTTTGTCCCACAAAAACCCACCTTGGACTCACAGCTGAGCAAATATACTGCAAACAGAGACATCGACTTTTTTTCTGTTAAGAAATGCTAAAGGCAATTTTCCCCCTCTCTCTCTGCACAAACAAAAAGATTTTAATGATTGTCACTTTAAACGAGATGCCAAGGATTATCACTCAGGCGGTTGAGGGATAATGCAGGATGCTTACAGGAGCCTTGCCCATGGCAGATTGGGCTTTATTTAAGCACAACTGGAAACTTGTCATGTTCTTCAATAAATCTAAGTAATAGAACTTAATTCATGGAAAGCGGGTCACAAAAATGTGGCATCATTCCACCTCTGTTAAGGATGGGTCCCTCAGGACCCCCAGGATGAATCATATGTCCCGGGAAGAAACTGGCCGCTTTTTGAAGAATTATTATTGTGGGTGTAAGTTTTCTCCTTAAGTGCTTACACACATTTTCTTGTATTTCAGTCTGTTCCTCAAAATGTATCAGGCTCATCAAAGTTAAATCTGCAGTTGTAAGAGCAGCAAAAAGAAAATGCAAGTATGAGTGAGAGACATTAAAAAAAAAAAATCCTGTTTCTAAAATGGTAAAAGGATTGTACTATTAGGGAGGGTTTCCCAGAACATTCTCAAAAGACACTCCCAGTTTGGGGCTAAGTCTGATGGATCTAACTGGAGCCCAAAGTTTTATATTTATTGCTTCTTAACCATTTGAGTTTCTGAGAAAGTAAGAAAAAAAAAGCCCAGCTCCACCCCACCACTACATCCCATTCTAATGGATCAGATTTTCCTCTTGTGGGTGAAAATGTCACATGAATTAACTGGCTGTTTCAGGGGAACCCAGTGCACCTAAGCTCGAAGGGCAGATGGGCGAGGATGGAAACTCTATTAAGGTGAACCTCATCAAGCAGGATGACGGCGGCTCCCCCATCAGACACTACCTGGTCAAGTACCGAGCGGTGAGTGGCTCCTGCCCTGTCTCCACCCCCATCTCTGCAACTCTGATACCCACCTTGTTATGTCAACAAGGTGCGGAGCCCAAGCTGGCAGAGACGTCCTGTGTCTTGCAGGTGACTCAGGGGCCCTGGTCAGGGTTTTAAATCCCAAGATTGACTTACAGCCATCAGGCCACGTCTGCCCTGGGACTCTTCTGAAACCCTTAAAATGATTGTGGTGGAGACAGACGCATACCATGATCGGTTTTTATGCTTCTGGAAATTTCTGTAAAGTGATTTTGCCATTATCTGATACTTTTTGAAATAATATACTGATATTCATAATCAGTGCGTTTGACAAAGTGTGTGTCAACGGCCAGGCACTGCGATCATGTGCATTTTGTCCCCACGAGAACCCTGATCTCTCATAGCTAGGAGAGCAGAGTTAAAATCCAGGTCTGTCTGAAGACAGTGGGCTCTTTGCCCCTGCCCTTGGCTGCCTTACCACCCCAAATGTAGCTCCCACCTGCCCCTCAGACCCGACCTGAGCTGTTCTGATCCTGCTCACAGCAAGCTTGGCCCTAAACCCTTTCTTTCTAGATAGTTTGCCTACCATTTAAGGTTTGTCTGTCATTTTTCCTTTCACCTCCAGCCCCCATGATGAAAATCACTCTCACTTTTTTTAGTTTTAGAGTGATACTCGGCTACGCCCACCACAATCAGTCACTGAGAGATTTAGAGGCAGTGTCTGGGCACTGGGAATAGCCTCTTGCTAGGATTTCTTACCAGTAGGAAATAATGAACCAGAGAACAGTTTTCTTTCTTCAAATAGAAAGGATTTTTCAAGGAAGTTGACTTACTCCCTCTCTTTGATCAGCCCCCACTGAAGTGATGCGTGAGCCCTTACCTGCTTAGGCTGAGTGGAAAGTCACTACAGCACAGAACTCTACCAGGCATACTTCCCAACTGCTGGGTAGACCACTCAGCCCTTCCCCACTTAACTGGGAAGCCAGGCATGAGGCTGACATCGGAGGAGGGACCTCTCTTGACTTCCCTAAGGCCCAGCCTAGAAGCACCATTGTATGTGAGGTCCCTGTGGCTTCCTCCCTGTGGAATAGGACACCAGGACTGAGTGGCAGCCCAGCACAGCCCATGGGAAGTGAACATGTGGTCAGGTGGGCTGCCTCTGGCCCTTATTATGCTAGTGTGAGATCCAGACAGACATGGGATCCAGGTTCAGCTTTACCACTTACCAGCTTGTGCCCTCAATAGGTCTTCCAAAAACCTCCATTTCTCCATACATAAAATGGGAATAAAATGACTTATCGAGTTATTATAAAGATTAGTTATAATATAAGCAAAGAACCTGAAATGTGCCTGACGCATGAAACCCCCCCCCCCTCCCCATACATGGTAACTGTAATAATCACTGCTAAGATGCTGGCTGGTGCTGGAGACACTTCCCATACGAGGCTACCTGAGAGACACCAGTTTTGCAGAAGAGCCATAATGGCTGTGCCGGCAGGTCTGCCTTAAAAAGACTATGGGGACAGAACACTGAAATACGTTAGATTTCAACAACCTTACCTGTCCTCTCTCTTCCACTTCAAACACTCAATCTTTGCTAAATATTATTATTATATGCTATTAGTATTTTTGTTTAACATAATATTTGCTTTGTATTCTGGTTGCCTCTTTCATAGAGTTTGCCAAGGAAAGAAGCCTTTCAGAGAGAGAGAAGACGTAGACAGCTGAATTTCTTTCTTTTAAATTGTTTTAAATTAAAACTGGGCCCCTGGTGACATACAGCCAAGCAACCGTGCAGCCTGACAAAGCCCTTCACAGGCAGGGTTTGTAGGGATACAATGAGAAAATTCAGGAAACCCTTTAGGGCCAGGCCAGCACATAGTAGGCACTCAACAAAAGACAGTTTTTATTTTTAATAAAATGAATCTGTGCGGTGTTCTTATGTCAGGGAGGTGAGTCACACACCTGAGAGTGAGCAACATCCTGAAATAGGACCAGACGCATATTCATTGCATGACTCTCCTGAGGTGTCCATGTGCCTGTGCATTCCAGACTGTAGCTGGGGGGACAGTCCCCGCTTAGGTTCCTGTGTGCCCTGACGGCAATGGGACTGGAGGGTTGGCCCCACCTGCCATCTTGTCGCTGTGATTGCGAACACATGAGGTTGACCTCCTGACCAGCAAAATCTTTAGGGGGCTTCAGGCTGGTAGAGGACGAACACCTTGTCCTATCATTGGTTTTTATTTTTATTATTTTGCACCCCTAGTAGTGACTCCCTGAAGCTGGCCTCAGCAGCATTTTCATCTAAACTGTCCTGGTGTCTTGTGTCCTTCCTGCCGGTTTCTCCCAGAAGCTGTCCTCTGAGTGGAAACCAGAGATTCGGCTCCCGTCTGGCAGTGACCACGTCATGCTCAAGTCCCTGGACTGGAATGCAGAGTATGAGGTCTACGTGGTAGCCGAGAACCAGCAGGGGAAGTCCAAGGCGGCTCATTTTGTGTTCAGGACCTCAGCCCAGCCAACAGCCATCCCAGGTATGACCGCCTCTGCTTTCTGTGAGTTTCCCGCTTTGAATTAATGCACAAATGCTGCACCTCCTAATGTGCCTGACCAGCCCCTGATGACTTGCTTGCTTCCAGCCATCCTCATGATTGGTTGCCCATGCAAAGCTTAGTTTTGCTCTGTACCTACCTGTGCAGTGGGTTGAGATGTACTGGACCCTCCAGGAAGGCTTGGCCAAGCATCCTGGGGCAATGGTCCTGTGTCATTCAGCCTTGAGGGACTGATGCTAAGCCAGTCCGTGGGAACCTTCAGATGGGGGAAGAAAAAAAAAAAAAAAACACAGCTCCAGCTCCAGCCAAACCTTGGAGGCTGGTTAAGTAAGGATCTTTTTCTGAGACCTTGTCTATCCTCTGCCATTTCATACCAGGATCACCTAATTGTTTTTAAGCGCTTTCTATTTGATGCTTGCTTCCTGCACAATCATGGTCCAGATCTCTTCTCTATGGGGACCCCAAGAGAAGGAAGAGACTATGCTCGGTTAGTTAAAAATCCTATCTTCCAAGGGCCTCTCAGCTAAAATAAAGATTAAATTGAATCACTTGAAACAGAGCAAGTGAAGAAAGTAGATGCTGGAAAACCCCATCCGTGAAAGGCAGTCCAGTCTGCTGGAGACTGTGACGGGAGCGGTTCTCCTAGGAGATGCAGACCTGTCTCTGGGGATCCAGGACCAACTCAAGTGTGGGAACAAATGAGAGTTCTGCTTGCTGGCCTAGCCACCTTGCCACTGATAGTTAGTCTCCTCATTGACTAAACCTTCAGAGCAGAAAGAGATCTTCAACTCTGTGCTTTTCCAGATCAGCTGAGTGCCGGCCACAGGAAGGAGAGGGGGGCATAGACCGTAGAGCTGCAGCCTGTTGACAGGGGGCCCCATAAACTGCTGTGGTCAAGCATGGTAGAAAGATGTTCCAGTCTCCCAGCTGCCTTGGTGTGGCCCCGTCATGCCTGTCCTGTCTCCAGTGCTTGCCCAGGTGCTCTGCTCAGGTGTCATAATGGTGCCTCCCAGTGGGTGGGAGACCAGAAGGGTATGACTGCCTAGGACACAGGCCTGCCTGTGCGCAAGTCGGTTAGTGAAACAACAAGGCGAGACCAGTGTGTGGTTCCCGATGGTCGAATGTGCATGAATGTGTGTGTCTGACAGATATGTGGGGGCTTCAGGGAGCTGGCAAGTGGGTCTTAAGCCACAGGTGAGACACTTCAATTGGTCCTACCCTCAGGGAGGCCCCATAGTGCACATGGTCAGTGGTGAAGGCAAGGCACATGGGCGTGGCTGCAAAAAGTGTTCTCTCTACTGCTTCATACGATGTCCAAACAGAGGTGGCCCTGCCATCCTGTGCCCCTTCTTCCTTCATGTTCTTTGGCCAGTTCTTCATTGAAATCGATAGTCTGGAATGTGTCTGGCTCTGCTCAGCCTTTGTGAGACACTTAGGAGCTGGGGGAATGGCAGGCTTGAGCAGCCCCTTTCTGGCGAGAGAGATTTCCGATGGCACTCATTGCCCGGCCTAAGCAACACAGGCAGGTCGCTTGGACGTGCCGCATTCACGTGCGCAGTACCTCCCGCGTCAGCTTGTGGGTTGGAGCAGCTGGGGACATGGGGAGTCAGACACAGAAACAGGAGAAGATCTCGTCCTCTGGGTGGAGGTGGAGATATCGGAGTCCTTCTTCTCAAGCAACCAGGTGCCGAAGAGGGTTGGAGGGGCTCGGGGGCTCCACCGCACGCATCCTAGGAGGAGGCGGCTCTGTGCTCGCTTGGACTTCCTGGCCATTGATGGGGATCTTCGTACAAAACCTGTGAATTCCAAGGTGTGCGTTCTTGGTGGGGTTGTGCGGTCAGCGGGGAGGCAGAAGGTGAGGGGTGCGTGGTGCACGAGGAGGAGGAGTCCGACTATGGCTGAGAAAGCCCCCCTCCCCGCCCTGTCCCTGTGCAGTTTGCTGCATATGGTGCATCTCTACTGCTACATGTAGAAAGCTCTAGAGGCTAGGAGGCTGTGTGTAGAGGCTTGATGACTGTACCTAAGAGGCCTGACCTTACTCAAAGGTAACACTCTCCTAATCACACTCTTGTATTTGACTGCAGAGGCTCTGTTCTCTCACTTGAATTTCATTTGCTCGCTGACCCCTAACCCCCTGAATTCGCCCTGCTGTGCTGCTTCTGGCCTTGCTGAGCTTCGGAACTGGCCTTATGGTATTAATACCGTACTGAATTCTTCTCTAACCATTGTCAGTTTAATTTACTAAGTTGAATTAACCTTTGATTCTTGCGTTTTCTATATTTGACCTAATTTTTTTTTCTTTTTATCTATTTTTTTTCTCTGTTTCTGTCTCTACCTTCTCTTTCCTTTTCCCCCTCCCCCTCCTGTGTCTGTCGTCACACATCTCACCTTGGACGTCCGCCACTGGGGCATCCCCACTGCCACATTTGTTTTTAAACAACCACATTCTCTCTGGGCGCCCATTGCTCCAACCTGCAGCGACCTTGGGAGGCTGCTCTGCGTCCTACACTTTTGTCTCATTGCTTCTCTCTGCAGTGACTCTGCTTTTGCTCTGTTAGGAACTTGAACACACACATGCACACACGCACACACACACATACACCCACAAAAAAATTAAGTTTGCTTAAATGCCCAGTTCCTATGAGAATGATCAGTGCCCCCCCTTGGAAGAACCTGTCAGGACCGCCACGGCCACGCCACCAAGCATTCTGTGTGGAAGAGGAAGGTTTGGCGTTTGGAAAAAGCTGGACCTCCAGACATTTTACCATTCACAGATACTCTTGTGCCACTTCATGAGGAGTTTGCCCCTTTCTAATGGCAGTACAAAAATATTTGGGAGCGCTTTTCTTTAAACACTGTTTTTTTTTTTTTCAAAAGCGTTATGCTAGGTTTACAGAGAAGTTTCTGCACATCTGCTACTTGTTGCATTTTTCTGTTCTTACCTGAAAATGATGTAGCAGAGGAAAATGTCTGAGTACCTCCTAAAGCTTGCATCAGATTGTTCAAATCACCTCGTGCTCCCCACCCTTCTAACTCCATGCTCCCCCTTCACCTTCGAAAAGTAGTTGGCTTCGCTCGCATTGAAGTGCCCGGGGTAAGGGAGCCCAACCACTGGGATGCACCCAAGCATTTTGCTGGCACGATGGGCAAAGTAAGTCACCCTGTTGCCCATACAGTGGAAGAAAATAGATTGGTTAGGCATTTTCTGAAGGCTGATCAGATGTTCTGGGAGGCACTTTTGTCCTAGTATTACAACCAGCAGCTTATGCTGGCACTGCAAACAGGGCCAACGTGTGATGTGCCCTGTACCCGTCAGTTTGGTAAGATGGGTGCCTCTCAGCCAGAGTGATCCGGGCCGCATGGCAGTGAGCCACAGGCCAGCACAGAGCCAACAGTTTGGCCCGTGTGGTCCGACAGTATCACGTAAACGTCAGTCCCCAAGTTGGAAGTATCTACTGCGAGCCAGGCATGGGTCCCACAGCAGCTCCCCCCACACTCACCAGAGCAGAAGGCAGGGGACAGATGACTCCCAGACTGCCCAGCCCAGAGCGTCTACACACTGCGACTCGGTCAGCCTGTCCTACTTTCTGAACTCTCCAGCCCCCCCCATATTGGTGGCTTTAGGGACATTTTAAAAATGCTGGTGAAAGCCAGCTAGCCCCTCTACGGTTGAGGGCCACGCCTCTCCACGTGCCCAGGAGGGGAAACGCAGCGTGTTCGCTAAAGTCTCATGTGGAGACTCGGCTGGATCCTGCTCAGTAACATCTGTGCACGCCTGGGGACTGACCTTCTACTGAATAAAACCTCCCTCCCTCCCTCCATTGTGGTCACATATCATTCTACGTATCTCATCTCCGAACATCCCACAGAAGTTTGATTTTTGTTTTTGTTTATTTTTTAGTTGTGTTTGTTGTTGTTATTTTAATTGATGTTTGAAGACTAGTCTTTCCCTTTGGGAACCCAAGTGACCCCACGTGTGGGGCAGAGCTGCCTGTGTCGGATGGCACAGGCCCGTGGCCCCCAGCGCTCACAATTTAGAGGCTCGAGCGCAGAACCTGAGCGCAGACCCTGGAGGCTGCACTGTTCCCAGCAGCTCAGGCAGGTAGCACCTCTTGCCCCAGCCCTGTCTGCACCCCCAGGCCCAATGCGAACCTCTCCCCGGGGTCCCTGACCTGCCTTCACACCAGCACAAGAGAAGCAGGCAGGGTTCTTAGGTATAAAGCAGAGCATCCAGGAGAGGCACAAAGTGCCGCCGGACCTGGCCTGAGAGTCCCGGGTCAGCTATCGAGAGCTCTGGGAGGCCGAGGGAAGGAGAGATGTGTCGGGCAAGTGGCCCGTCCCTGTCCTCCTGGCTCCTGGCATGCTCTTGGTAACATCTTGGGCAGAAGTCACATGTTCACCCCAGAGGGCCCATCTCGGTGGTCTGCCCCAGAGGGGAGGGACAGTGTCAGTGTGTCTGAAGGGACTCTTTGGAGATCTAGCCCAAAGCCTACGGGGGCCTGACAGGGCCCTGTTCCCTCAGCACACCTAGGCGAGGCGGGCCCTTGGTTTGTAACAGGATGCCTTTCGAGAGACAGTGTTGGGGTACATCCACTCCCCACTGGACACCGTCCTCGGTTTCAGCTGTGGCCCCCAGCCCGCCAGTGGCTCCCGGGAGATAGCAGCCCTTTGAGGCCCCCGCAGGAGGAAGCACCTGCCACCTTGCTCAGCTGCCCCTGCTGCTGTGCACTATCCGTGCTGCTCACACTCCACATGCCACGGGGTCTCTCTGCTCATTTCTGAAGTATTTATATGGCAGGTTTGGATCACGTTTTGTTACTAATAAGAATGCTAACACTGTTGTGTAGATAATCAGCGAGGCCTTGATGAAGTTTACACCTTTGCATTATTAAAAGAAATAACAGTCCACGTGAACTCACCAGCGTGTTTTGATTTTATTGAATAGTCGTGTGTCCTGCAAAGTGTCAGAAGTCCTTTCCTCCCACCTCACGTGCACCTGAATAACTTTGGTTGCCCCAAATCGTACCCCAAACTTGTAGCCTGCTGCTTGGAATTCTAGCAAAGGCAGTCCTTCCCTTTCCTGATGAGCTATACATTTTGCTCAGCTGCCCTGAGAACTCCCGGATCTCGTTGGGTCATTGCCTCCTTGTACGTTCCTAGTCCCCAGCAGGCAGGAAGAGGGGAAAGTCCCTTTGCAGAACCAGGAGGTGGTCACTTCAGGGTCAGGGGTGCATCACGGGGCCTGGATAGACAGCTCTGTAGCTGGGGCTCCTGATTTCACTGCTCCCATTAAAACCCCACAGCAGAGGCTGCACAGCAGAGTGCCCTTGTGATAGATAGAATGTGAGAGAAGGATCTCGTTGGCAAATCCTATTCTGTTTATAATCACACTTAGTAGGACACTTCCCAAAAGCCATGGAGACCAGCCAGCTGTCTGCTTAATGGCAGATTCTGGGAAGGAGCAAGCAGACATGTATGGGTCCATCAATGAACAGCAACCCCAGCTCAGTGGAAAGGGCACCGCTGCTGCACGGAGAGCCCGTGACACTGACTCAGGCCCACCTGGCATCTGTAAAAATGTGAGACCCATATCCCCATTTTGAGGCATCTAAGAAAGACCCATGTAGGTCACTGCCGTGGGGCAGCCGGTTCCCTGTCCAGTCGTCTCCCATGCCAAGCTCCGCAGCAGATGGACAGCCCCACCTTCGTAGCATCACCGTTTGGGGGGCCCTGACCCTGGAGGTCATGGAGGAGCTGCTCCCAAGAAACTCTCTTTGCGTGCAGGGGTGTGGGTGAGTCAGTCAAGGGAGGCCAGCGGCAAGGTCATGCAAAGATAGACCCCTGGAAGATTTTTATGGCTCTCTTTTATAAACTATGACATAAGGTACAGGGGCTGCCCCTTGCCGTCCCATCCTCCTGGACTCCAGTCCTGTAACGTCCCCCGAGAGCCAGGGAAGGTTGGTTTGACTTGAATACGCTGTCCTCTGTTCCCTGGAGTTTTCTGTAGCTCAAGGCACACCTTGCTCCCTAGAGTCTAGACTCTGCACGGTGAACTGGGTGGTCCTTTCTCCTTCGGGGACAGTCTTTGCTCTCTGTCCGTCTGTATGGCAAGTCAGGTCCCCAAGGTGAGACTCAGCAGCTCCTCCTTGGGCGGGAGTCATTGCAGGGCAGTCCCAACAGGACCTGGGAACCACGCTCCTCAAACCCTACTGTGTGTGAGGATCACCCGGGCTGCTCTGCCAGATTTTGATTCCTAAGCCCCAGCCCCAGAGGTTCTGCTTCAGTAGAACTGGGGAGTCCCAGAGTCTAAATTTAAAGCATCCCAGGAATTCCGCTACAGGCGGACAAGCATTATGCTAAAAAAAAAGTGTTTATTTTTCACATGAAAATAAAATCATGAGAATCAATGAATAAAAACGGGACCTACTGAGTATTTTAGTCTTTGAAGAAAAAGTCCTTCCGTGCACACGCTGTGCGGGGGATCTGTACCGTGCGCAGGGTGTTCTGGACAGCGACGTGGGACAGCAGGCTCTTGTGGTTGGACAGGTGTGGAGACAGCGGCACCCCAGGCCCTGGCCCACACAGGGACCTCTTCCAGAACATTCCAGTGTTCCTACCAAGGGGTGGGCCAGGTTCTGCTCGAACGCCTCCAGCCACAGGGGGCTTGCCTGCCAAAGCAGCTCACACTCTGTTAGTTCTTTCTCGAGGAGAGCCGAAATCTAACCCGGATCCAATGGTTCCCACCCCACAGAGATTCCGAACAAGAGTACTAGTCCCATTTCACAACACCCCTGTAGGTATCCGGAGGTGGCGTCGTCATCTCCAGACTAAACACCCGCTCATTTTCTCGACAAATATTCTTTGAATGTTTCCCCTATGTCAGGTTGTCCTAGATGCCGAGGACATATAAGACAGGTAGAGTCACTTGTAGAACATTCCGGAAGAGGCAGCCAAATAAAAAACAGGTAACTGAACAGAAACTGGCAGATAGAAGTAAAAGAGAAAACAAGTAATGTGGTAGATACTGGAAGAGGTGCCTCACTGGTTGAGAGGTGAGCAGATGGAGGGAGAGGGCCCCCCTGATATGGTGACATTTGAGCTGAGGCTTGTAGGACAACAAAGAGCCACCCAGGAGGTTATGGGGCTGGAGTGTTGGAGGCAAGAGGTTATCAAGGCTGTGAGGCAGGGGTGGGCTGGTGTGTTCAGCAGGTGGGGTGAAGACTCTGGCCAGAGCACAGGGATGGGGTAGACGGCCAGTGCCATGAGGTACAACAGTCAGAAGAGTGGGAGAGTCTACAGCGTGTGTGGGGCCTTTAGGCCGGGAGGCAGAGTGTAAGTTTTACCTCAGATATAAGGAAGGAGCGTGTCCCTTCTTTCCGTCTCACATCACAGGGGACTTTGTTGCCTCCTGGGTATTCCCACTACGTGCCCTTGGTACTGGCCTCTGGCAGGGCCTGATGAGTCTAGCACATAAGCTGGAAGACTGCTGCCTCTCAGAAACACGGAGCCACCTCCCAGTGGTTTGCTGTCCCCTTTAGGGATATGATTTGTCCCCTAAAGCCATATTTACGTATAAACCTCAGAATGTAGAGTTCGAACCACAGAGTCCGAAAACACAAACATTGTCCCCTCACACAAATACTTCTGACTCCTTCTTCAGGAAGCAGGCACTTGACACTTCTGGGGCACCATCAGGAGGTGGCAGCGGCTTCCAGCCCAGGGACAGGAGAGAGAGAAAGCCCAAGGCTGATATTTCCTCCCTGTTTGGGGAAACAGCTTGGGGATTCTGAAGATCAGGAAGGCTTGCGTGCCTGTCTTTGCTTATTTGAGTGGAATGTGCAAGAACCTTCGAGAAGAATGGATGCTTTATTCTGCTTTCGTGAGCTGCTAGGGAAAAGACCCCCTGTAGTGGGACCGCAGGAGCCAGCCGGCTGTCTCCTGCTGCCCAAGTCCAGAGACAGCAGTGTGGCCAGAGCTGGGTCCTCAAAGCACAGAGCCCTTTGTCTGTCTTGATGCCTTTGTGAGGATAGGCTAGGGTTTTCAGTGCAGGTTGGATGGGACCAGCCAGCGAGCCCAAGAAGGAAAGGCTGGGAAGCAAGACCAAGGTCCCAGAGAAGCCAAAGATATTCAAGAATTTGAGAATCTTCTCCACCTAAGACCCAACTGTGCCATGGGTACTACGAATTAAGCTGTGAGTGAGCAGTCCTCTCTGGCATGCTGGGCTGGTGGTTCATACCCCGAATTAAACTTTGAAACAAAGACTGATGGGGTAGGAGCACCGCTGAAGAAGCTCCATGGTACCTGATCAGGGACCCCCGGGCAGGCAGAGGAGTGTCCCCTGGGACACAGACTGAATGGAAAAAGAAGAATGTGGCCCATCTATAGAAGAATGTGGCCCATCTATAGCACCTGTCACCTCGGACTCCGTGTTCCTCCAATATCTGGTGTGACATGTGGCTGGCAGGCCTCCATGCCTGGTTTGGTGCTGAGCAAAGGGCCAGTGAGACCCAGAGAGCATTGGCCACAGTTCCTGCCCCTAATGGGCAGACCTGGATCATCCTAGTGGGGCCCGGCAGCACAAGAAGCCTCAGACAAGGTCTGGTGGTGGGGTGGGGCTGCTAGTTCTAGAGCTCTGTCCTTCCAAAAGAGGAACAAAGCAGCCATGCCCATATTTCCATCTGAGTTCATTGTCTCCACATGGGCTTATGAGCAGAGCTCTGCATGGGTTCTTGCTCTGAGGAGCATGACCACTGCTCTCCCGGACACCGGGGTGGGGGGGGAGTCACCAGCCAGGAGGCCACCTCAGGCAACTCCCATCAGTCACAGGAGGTCCTGGGGAGCTGAGCCTGGGGCCCTTCTGTGAGCCCATCAGTCCCTCAGAGTCCTGAGGGATTATAGATGGACAGCAGGGGAGTATGACACAGAGGCCGAGGCATTCAAAGTGAGCCCAGCCAGAAGCGGGAGTGCTGGGTACTTCTTGGATGTGAGAATGCGTGTCTGTAGTGGGCACAGAGGATCTTTGCCCTGAGTGTGAGCGTGCCTGTCCGTGTGGACGTGCATCTCTGGGTGAGTCTACTGGGTTTCCTGAAGTCTGGTCCAAGTGTGTCCAAGCTCCCAGATGGTGAGTATACACAAACCTTTCACCTTGCCTACCGGGCCTGGGCAGACCTCCATGTCTCCAGAGTAAATGGGCTTCATTTGTCTCCCTGGGTGCAGTGAAGAAGGACAGGCCATGAAGGATAAGCCATTAAGCCAGTGTACACTGTCCAGTGTTGGGATACTTTAGAGCTGTTCCTAAAGAGGAGAGGAAGTGGGGTATATCCTAGGCACACCAAGGTGCCTGATGTCACCACCAGCCCACAGGGAGCCCTGGGAACTCCCTGCCTCCCTAGTGGAGACCCTGCCCCTGACTCTTCCCCTCTTCCCGGGAACCACAGTCTAGCCTAAAATCAGTGACCACTGCCTGCTGGCAGGCTCCCAGGAAAAACAGCGAACAAGGAGTCTGGGGGAAGCTCAGACTGAGCACAGGGTTAGAGACACAGCTCCCAGTCCCCAGTCGCATCCTGACTTGTGGGCGCCTCACGCCCCTGTCCCCTGGTCTATGCGATAGGCCTGCTATCTCACCCTCTAGAACATACAAAGAGACTCTGTTGTCTCAACACCAAGGTGTAGTAGAAAGGATCCATGGAAGGTGCCCCTCTTGACACAAACGCCATGACTTTGTCCTGTAGGCTCTCCCCCACCCCAGGGGCTGGTGCTCTGCAGGGTCCAGGAGTCTGGATGTCAGCATATTAACCGCCAGCCATCTCTCTCTCCCTCCCACTCAAGCCAACGGCAGCCCTACATCAGGCCTGAGCACTGGGGCCATCGTGGGGATCCTCATTGTCATCTTTGTCCTGCTCCTGGTGGTCGTGGACATCACCTGCTACTTCCTGAACAAGTGTGGCCTGCTCATGTGCATCGCTGTCAACCTATGTGGAAAGGCCGGGCCCGGAGCCAAGGGCAAGGACATGGAGGAGGGCAAAGCCGCCTTCTCGTGAGTGCAGATCCACTTGCTACTGCTGGGGTCTGGGCTCTGCCTCGGGTTGGGGGTGGGTGGGCAGCTACGGAGCCATCTCATGGGAGAAATGTTTCTCAAAGCATGGCCTTTGGGGATACCTGTTGGAAAAGCAAACTCTTGGTCCCAACCTCACATTTAACATACTAGAATTTCAGAGAAGTTTGAAAGTCCTTGCATAGGTCAGAATGAGGGGAATTTTCAGAGCTGAATGAGGAGGGGACCTGCCATAACATTTGAGAGACATGCTTGCCTTGCTGTCACTCATTCACATATTCATTCATTCGTGTCCCAACAAATATTTATCGAGCAGCTGCTTCAGGGCAAGGTGCTCTTCCTGGACACTACGTTACACCCACCAACAGAACAGTTAAAATGTCCTGTCCTTTGAGAGCTGAGGAGCCAGATGCTGTCCCCTCCCCCATCTTTGGAGGAACAGATCCTGAGCCAATTAGCAGGAGCCTTCACAGACTCTGGGCAGGAAGGGACAGAGCAGGGGTTAGCTATTAGCACCACCACATGTCAGGCACTTAATCTGCATAAACACAGATTATCTGAGCACTTCTCTGTGCCAGGCACTTCACACTCAATATCTCAGTCAACGTTAAAGAGCTAAGCAAGATAGAGACTTATTTACCCCATTTTACAGATGAAGGGTGAGCAAATCAGATGCTCAAGGTCGCACAGCTAGGACTAGTGGGAGCTGAGGCTCAGGCAGTTGGGCCTGGCTTGTAATGCGCCCCCTGCTGTAGCCGGCTTCTCCAAGGAGCCCGTTCCTGCCCCAGCAAACCAGGATTGAACCAGCAACTCTCTTCACAGGAAAGATGAGTCCAAGGAGCCCATCGTGGAGGTGCGGACTGAGGAGGAGCGGACCCCAAACCATGATGGAGGGAAGCATACGGAGCCCAATGAGACCACGCCGCTGACAGAGCCCGAGTATGTGGGCGGGGAGGGGCCCCATTCTCCATTGGCAGAGTCCCACACCCACCTCATCACCCCACCCACACCTCCCATGCCTCTGACCCCACCATTCCCTGCCAAACAAAGTAGGCCAGGTTCTGGAGCCCTTGGCCAGAGATGCCTGACCCCACTCTCTCCCTAGAGAGAAGGCATTCTTGGTGCTGTTAAGGGACGGTAGGGGCTCTGAAAGGGCTGCTGGGACGAGTGGAGTCTCTAGAGCCTGTTTTGGAGTCACACACACATCCTGGAAATGGACGAAGGGAGCAAAACATCACTGAGAGGAACTGAGCTTTGAGAGGCTTAGCAGATTCTGTTGAGGATCTTCAAGAACTCTAGGGTTTTCTGCGTTCTTCCTAGAAGGGTGAGAGAAGGCAGGGACGTGTGAAGCTCCCCGGCCCTCCTGTCTCGGAGGCCGGGGGACCCTCAGGCAGGACCCGTGCCCCCCTGGGTTTGTGATGACCGCTGGCTATCCTGAGTGCTGTGGGTTTGAAGGGCGTGCAGGCTAAGGGCAGCCCGACACCTCTGGCCGGAGACCCCGTGGCTCCTGGCGGCCGCTCGGAGCCCTCCTTGTCTGCCTCCCTCCCGACTGCCCATCACTGCCCGTGGAGCCCCGGAGGACGGCGGGCCCCAGTTCCTCTGGGGGCCGAGGGCACCGGCAGTGGTGGCCTCTCCTTGAGTTGGGGTGCAGGCAGAGGTCAGGAGGGCCCCAGTGGGGCTGGAGGGGAAGGCAGCCCGAGCGCGGAGAGCTGCAGGGGCGTCCGCAGGTGCCTTTAGGCTGCCAGGTGCTCTGTGTCTCCTGTCTCCTCTTCTGCCCGCCTGGGCACTGTGCTTCCTCTCGCCATCCTCGTTTCTCTGTGGGTCTGTGTCGTGCCTGCACGTCCCCGCATGCCCCGCCCGCGACCCCTCCTTGGCTGCAGCCCCACCACCACCACCCCCGCCTCTTTGTCTCGTCTGAGCTTCATCGTCTACTCTCTTCTACTTCCTGTCCTCCCCACAGGCTGCCTGCCGACACCACAGCCACTGTCGAGGACATGCTGCCTTCTGTCACCACCATCACCGCTAACTCTGACACTATCACCGAAACCTTTGCCACTGCTCAGAACAGCCCCACCAGTGAGACCACCACCCTGACCTCCAGTATTGCCCCCCCGGCCACGGCCGCCCCTGACTCAAACTCTGTGCCCGCCGGCCAGGCCACCCCTTCCAAGGGGCCCGGCGGCGCCACCGCCTCCCCGCCCCCAGCCACTGCCCCCAAGGTCGCCCCCCTCGTCGACCTGAGTGACACCCCGACCTCGGCCCCCGCCGCCAGCAGCCTGTCCTCTGGCGTCCTGGCCCCCCCGGGGGCTGTGCTCAGCCCGAGCGCCCCCGCCGGCGCGGGGGAGGCCTCCAAGGCCCCTCCAGCCAGCAAGGCGGGCCCCGCCGCAGAGGCCCCCCCAGCCCCGCAGGAGGCCCCCGGCACCGGAGGCCCGGACCCCGAGCCCGCCCAGCCCGGCGCCACCGCGAAGAGCCCGACCGAGGCAGCCGCGGGCCTCACTAGCCCGAAGAGCGAGGCTGCCTCCGTCAGCGCCACAAACCCTGCCCAGGGCGAGGACTTTAAAATGGACGAAGGGAACTTCAAGACCCCAGATATTGACCTTGCAAAGGATGTTTTTGCAGCCCTGGGCTCTCCTGCTCCCGCCGCTGGGGCCAGTGGCCAGGCCCCTGCGCTTGCTCCTCCCACTGCAGACAGCTCTGTGTCGCCTGCACCAGCAAAGACCGAGTACGGCCTCTCTCTGTCCGCTGTCGTCGGGTGGTGTCCCGTGTGGTGTGCGTTTGTGCCGTGCCGTGTCCGTTCTGTTAGATGTGCCTTCAGCCTCATCCAGGGCTTCTCTGGGCGACGGCCCACCCGGGGGCTGGGATGAGGCGGAGGCGGCGGGGGCAGGCAGCGGGGCCCAGGGGCAGCCGCCTGCTCGCTAATTAGGCCACATTAATTACGTCTTCTCCTCACCATGGAGCAGTGGCTTCTGTCTCCCCCGGGGGTGGGGGTGGGGGCCCTTGCGGTCGGGGCCGCTGATGAGCTGAGCGGAGCTAAGGAGGCCAAGGTACCTTTCCCGCCCACCCCCCCCCGCCCCGGGGCCGCAGACAGACAGTGTGTGACCCAGTGCCAGGCTGGGCCCCACCCGATGGCACTGCCGGGCGGGAGGAAATGAGGCAGGCCCCCGAGGCCCCGTGGGGTGAGGATGTGGTCCAGAAGGCCCTGTGCCACTTCCGACCAGATGCCCACGACGCCCCCACTACCGGCACCTACTTTTGCTCCTCCTGACCTGGTGTGTCTGAGAAGACTCAGCTCACAAGCCCTGAATGACTGTTGCGTCTCCAAGGTCAAGGGAAGGTCCTTAAGTGAACAGATTTCTTAGCTGTGATGGCAGAGTGCAGCCGGAGCTGGGGTCTGAGGCCGCTTGCCCCTAGACCGGACTTAGGAAGGCAGAGCCAGACCGAGGTGTTTATAGAAAAGCCTCTGTGTGTTTTATAATAGAGGATCTGGGCCCCAGATGAGCTTTGTGCTGCCACCAAGACCTGAAATGGGAGGGACCCTCCCCGGGACCCCAGAATCTGAGGAAGTAGGACTCCACTGGCCCTGCCCACTCAGCCACCCTCTGACTCCCCGCCGTCCCCATGTGCAGCCTGACAGCCAACTCTAGCCTGTCATGCCGTGGAAAGCTGCCTCAGTCCCATAGAGCATCTTCTGACCCTAAACACAGAACAGTATATGGTGGGAGTGAGGACAGGCGAGAGCCAGGTGGTTTGCAGAGAGGCCCTGGAGTCAGGGCTGAGGAACCCAGCACAGCATGTCTCGTTTATACCAAGCTGAGCTGCTGCGGTTCCTGCGGCCAGTCGGGGTGAGGAGAGGGCCGCATGTGCTGTCCCTTCCACTACCCCAGGTAAGGACTGGGCTCCTGGGCCCCCGGCTTTGGATTAGGACCAGAACAGGGAAGGTCTCATTCCTCTGATTCAGTGGCTCTCAACTTCGGCTCCGTTTTAGAGTCACTTGGGTGCTTTTAAAAGTCATCATGCCCAGATCAATTAAATCAGGATTTCTGGGGGGGACGGCCCAGGCCTCCTTGATTTTTAGAGCTCCCAGGTGATTCCAGCGTGCAGCCAAGGATGGAGACCATTGCTCTAAGCTGGAGCCCTGCCTGAGGGGCCGGCTGAAGGGTGAGTTACTGCAGATTGTGGTCTCAGCGCTGTTTTCCCAATTCTCCGCAGGAAGGGCCCAGTAGAAGCAAAGTCGGAGTGCCAGGAGACAGAAACGAAGCCAGCGCCAGCCGAAGTCAAGACGGTCCCCAACGACGCCACACAAACAAAGGAGAATGAGAGCAAAGCATGATGGGTGACAAGAAATGAGCAGATCAAAGTAAAAAGTGACACCACAGCTTCACCAGAGCATTCCCAATATCTCACATGTGCACACACACACACACACACATCTCATTCCTCTAGTGTCTTTTGCCTTTAAAAGAAAAAAAAACTAAACACATAAACATGGGATCTCCTTTTTGTAGGTTTATAGAAAGGGTTCCTTTGCTGCGCGCACTCACTTGTAAGAAAACGAGACAAAAAGGTTAAACCCACAGCCAAACTAGGACACTCTGTTCCCTGAAACCATTTAAGAATCAAACAAAAGGACCCCAAATTAAGAATCTAGGAAGCTCAGAAAAAAAAAATCTAGGTTCAGGAAGACCGCACTTGGTGTTGCCCAATTGGCACAGACCAGTTTCAGAGAAATACTTCCAGATACTAAGACTAACGAATGAACAAAGTCCGAGTTTATTTTTATACTTTGAGTCGAGTTTGAACTCTGTAAAGCCCCATAAATAAGTTATAATTTCTGTTCACTTTGTATTTGTTCAGTATGCAAAGTGTGTCACCCTTGCTAGCTGAATTCAATTCCCACGTAGACTCTTGTTTTGTAGGAAGAATGCCAAATTGCAGCTTCTGGGGGTAGATCTCAGTTTGCAATATTCTGATTTCTTTTTTTCTCTCCTTTTCTTTCTCATTCTTTTTTTCCCCCTTTCTGCCAACTTTGTTTTCCAATGTTTACAAGTTGACAAATGTTTGACTTTGGTTGTGTTTAAATGTCCGTGTAAAATAGCTGCCTTCTTTTTTTGTTTGTTTTTTGTTTTGTTTTGTTTTTTAAGTTAGAAACACTGCCTAGAGGCGGGTAGGGTCATCACAGGCTTGCTTTTGCACGGGACAACTTTACAAAATATGATTGTTTACAGTGGCTCTTCCCCCCCCCCCCCAACTCCCTCCCCTCTGATTTGAAATTTTTGCCTGTGTGCAGCTCAGGTGAAAATCCATCTCGTTCTGGAGTGGTTTTGTTTTTGTTTTTTGGTTCTCGGTCCTTTTTGTATCTCCTGGGGGGTTAGACCACTTTTTGATTAGCTACCACCTGCCTGTATCTGTGAAAAAGGGTCTACCCCCCAACAGGCATCTGAGTCCTTCCTTTTGAAGGACTCTTTAGGCTTTGTTGAATGAAGCAGAGAAGATTGTATAGTTGGGGCTGGTCTTGGTGAACACACATTTTTACCCCAAACATCCCCTTTTTGTAGAAAGCCAAATAAAATATATACGTACAATTTCTTTTTGAGCTCAGAATCTAGATTTGAGCGGAAGAGCATGTGTGCTTCAGGGAATTAGTGTCTTTTTTTGGAAATCTGTTGAAGTAAAGTAACATCGGCCTTCTGTTCACTTAGGCAGCATTTATAGAAACAAAAGAGAGAGAGAAAAAAAAAACCAACCTGCTGTCTGGAGTCATAACACAACTTTCCTGGATTGGAAACCAAGTGGGGAAAAAAAAAATACAGAAACTTTAAGGGGGATGGGAGGGGGGAGAAGGGAAAAGCCAGCCCTTTGTATAGAAATTTTGCTTTTTTTTCTCATTCTACTTTAGAACTGCAAGCTTGTGCACTGTGGATGCGTGAATATTTTAGTGTGAAACGTGTTTTTGTCATAGTATTGAAATAAAACTTCAACATAGTTTGGTTGTGGAAGGTATAGCAGATAGTTCAGAAAAAAAATATTCAGGAAACAAAAAAATAATAACTCTTAAAAGGAATTGAAGCCTTTAAACAAAGAAAATGAAAGAAAAGTGATGATGATGATGATGATGAAGAAGATGAAGATAACGCTAAGGAAACAGAAATTCAGCCCTCCGGCATGCATTCCTTTCCCAAGGTACAAAACAGCAAGAGGTGAGGGTGGCAAGACTGCCCCGAGTCTGTCCTGTGGGCTGTGCTCCCCAATGTTCTGACACTTCTGCAGTCTGATCAATGGCGATACGCTAAGATTATAATTTCAAACTGTGAAAAATAATGGTCTTGTCATTTGCTAAATGTGGGGTTATTTTGCATTTTCTCAGCTCCTGGGGATGGAAATGGAGGATCCAGTGTACCCAGCTCTGGCCCCTTTGATTCTAGGGCTTGCACAAATCTGTGGTTCAAATGCACAGGCCCTCAGGCACGAGTAACGCGCAGACAGTTCTTTGAGCACACAGCAGAATGGGAGCTCCTGGGTGTCTGAGGCGGGAGGACCCAGCAGGGCCTGGTTGGGCTCGTCTCACCTGCTGGGTCGTCTGGTGGAATCAGTGGCTCATCTTCTGATGTTAATGGCGTTGACGACCTCAGCCAAGCCTACGCTATACCTCACCAAGACTGCATCTCACGCCAAGTGGTTGTGGCCAGGCACAATGACTTTGGTTCCAATGGTTAGGAAGAGAAAGAGGTATAGCCGACCCTCAAGCAACCTGGCCCAGGGCAGCTGACGCCCCCCAGCCCACCCAGAACCCTGGCTCCGCCACTAGCTGGCACCCAAGACTCTGCCCACCTTTTGGCTTTTGGTCTGCCTCTCTTTCATTATACATAGATTTGTCTCCGCACGCATGAGGTTTCCTTTCTTTAAAAAAAAAAAAAAAAGAAAAGAAAAGAAAAAGAAAAAAAAAGAAAAAACAAAACAAAACAAAAAAAAACAGAGCAATGCTTTCTCTAAAATCAAAGAGAGAGTCACTTTATTTTCAAGATGTTCTATCTTTTATGTTAAGAGATAAAAGCTTATAGTTTTCCTTTTTTAATTTTTTTGAAGGCGGGATCAACTCTACCAGTCTCCAATGTCTATGTGTCTATATGTGTATGTGCCATACATATGTAATCACATAATTAGCGGCATGGCCAAGTTCTGCTGGAGGGGCACCCCGGGTGCCGCGCGCGGGGTCTCTGAATCCTGGGGGGCCGTAGTGCACATAGTACAGCTTCTGAAGTGGGACTGTTTTCACACTTTTCTATGGAGCCCTTCCACGTCCCAGGCTTTCACTCGAGGCTGTCTGTCTGGATGGTGGTTTTCCGACCTCCATTAACATCCCTACCCAGCATTCCGTACTTTGGGGGCCTTCTCTCTTGTTATAAACTTTTTACCGAGTGAAACATCAATACCACCTTTGTTTCCATTCTCACTGGTGTAAATACTGAGTACTAACTGAGAATTTTGACTTTGCATTCTGTCAGAATACTTGTGTTCAATAAAAATTGAAAGAAAAAACCCCATTATGGTCTAACTGGGATTTATTTCCATTCATTGTGAGCCTGTCACATCAATCATATGTGGAAATGCCAGTGGTCTGTGGGTTGTTTTTTTTTTTTCCCCTGTAAACAAGGTCAGTTAAACGCAATGTCTTGAGTTCACGTTGCCTGAAGGATGGTTTCCACTGTTTTCTCTCCTATTGATAGGGGAATCCTCATTTTAGAATGGCCAGCCAACAGATTCAGAAAGATTCCATTCAAATCCTGGTTCTGCCACTCTCTTGTCAACCTTGGAAGATTTCCTTAATCTCCCCCAAGACTCAGTTTCCTCTTTTAACAGACAAGAGCTGCCAAACTCCTAGAGCTGAGGCACTGGCTACTGAGTGAAGCAGTGCATTTGAAAGCAAAGTGTGGCACCATCTCGGCACATAGTAGGTACTCAACAAATGAGAGGTAGTGCTGGAGGCCCCCCAGGTGTGTGATAGCCTTAAACCCAACTAGAATAACAATCTAAACCTGAGCCCCGAGGTTTCAACATGGAGGGAGGAGCATGAGGCTTATTCCAGAATATGTGATGCCTCTCTTTCTTTGCCATACTGCTCAGCCCTTGGAGTTGATTACAGTCTCTGAGCTAGACAGAGTGAAGAAGACTTCATCTTCAGAATTCTCTTGCATATACTGCTGTCCGGCTGTGTTGGGAATTGGAAATCCCTGGAGCAGAGCAGGTCCCAGGACCAGCACTAGAATAAAGCAGCAAATGAGATGTCTAGGGAGCAGGCCAGTCCCACATCTGCATGGGTCTGAGGCATCTCCTTCTTTTGTGTCCTGTGTGCCCCCCTCTAGCCCCACCCTGGAGTGTTGTCTTCCTCTGGGTGGATGTCTGCATCCATCCCCAGGAGTTGTCCCTTCACTGGCCCTGGAGCCTGTTTTAATGACGCAGAGCCACATGTATCTACGTGATTTCCTGTGGCACCAACTTCCAGCTGTATATGGCAAGGTAAGGAGTGAGGAGGAACTTTGTATTGTGAAATGATGACCCTTTCTCTAATGATCCAGGGGGGCTTACTTCCAGACCTTGCCTCCTTCAGGCTGGTCTCCTCTGAGATTCCCTTAGTAAATAGTCGCTGAGTGTCTCCAAGAGGCTCAGGATATAGCAGTGAACAAAAGTCTCTTTCAGAACATAAGTGTTAAGTGTGGGGTGGAGCAGACAACAGCTACATAAATGACTAGTATGTTGTGGTGGCCATTAGGGCCATTCACCAATATTTCAGTTCTCCCCTCCCTCCTTCCGGGCACATGGTAGATCTATACTTGTCTGGTCACATAAAGTAGGCGTGACAGTGTACTTGCTTTGGTCAATGGACTATGAGCAGGGCAGTGTGTGTCACTCCCAGGCAGAGTCTTTGATAGCCAGTGTGTGTGTGTGTGTGTGTGTGTGTGTGTGTCCCTCTTCTCTTGCCACAGCCATCAACAATGCTGCAGGTGATGGGAGTGCCTTCACCTAGGCTCAGAGTGAGGGATGTAGAACAGATGTGATGTGACTTGTGATGGACATGGAGCATGCATGAGGGATAACCCCCATGGTGACCTCTGGTCGATGTTCCTCCAAGGGGGAAGAGAAGGGGATATTTATACATATGGTGTATATACATCTTTACTGAAACAATGCAATTTACAAATCATATACTCTACTGAAATTCCATACGCTACAGAATTTTTTTCGTAGCACATTTTAGCTGAACTCTTATCTAGAATCAACCTATGCTCACAATTAATGAGTGTAGTTGCAACAAGAACATTGGTTGATACAGTCATCGGTGTCAACGGGTAAGATGGACATGGGGCACTGCAGATCAGAGTGTTGGAACTTAACTCACTCATCAGTGAGTGACCTCTGCTGAATTGAGTTTTGAATGTGAGTTTTGAATATTAGAATATGGCCTCAATTTTTGTGCTAGCCACAGTGGGATGGCTGTACACATGGCATATTGGTAAACTTAATCTATATCACAAATATTTCCCCATCACTCTCAAGTCTAGACAAACACCAAAACCGCCAAAAAACAAACAACAACAACAACAAAAAACCAAGCCCTATTTGTAGCATTGGCAGCTCTCAGTAGTCACTGAGTAGACACTCACCGCCACTCAGTAGTAAATATTCCCAGCATGGCTGATCTCAGCATGTCCTCGCCTAAGGAGGAGTTAGGTAGAACACAGTAGCCTATTTCCACCATGAGGATAAAAGAGACCTAAAGATCCTCAAGCTCAGAGAAAACACTAATATGTATTTATAATAACAATAAGCTATCAATACACATTGATAACAGTAAAATGTAGCAAAATAATTGAGAAATGATACATTTTGAGTATTTACTGCCTTCATTTTAAACACAATTTTTGTTGATTTAGGTTTATGTAATTTAACTTTCAATAACAACTGGCTCATAAAATTTCCTGAAAATGTAACAATCCTCTCAAGCCAGTAAACGCTGGCTCCAGCTGACCACCGGATAGCCTTTTATGTTATAAGCTACTTAGCCTTAGGATCTGTTACCACAGCATGGTTCAGTCTGTTGTGGCTATAAATGGGGAGTGGTAAGTGCCATGGATAACAAATGCAGGTAAGGAGGCGGTCAGAGTACTCCTTTCTGAAAAGGTGACATTTGAGCAGTGACCTGAAAAAAAGTCAGGGACGAAACCATGCAAATATCTGAACAAAGATATCTCCAGTAGAGGGAATAGCAAGTGCAAAGATCCTCAGGTGAGGACTGCTCTGTGTGTTTTAGGAGCAGCAAGGAGGTCAGTGTGGCTGAAGCAAAGAGCACAGGATGGGCAACGGTACCCATGAGCTAGATCACATTGGGTCTGCAGACAACTGTTAGAATTTTGGCTTTTTTTCTTCAAGTGAGATGGAAAGCCAAGGGGATACTTGGAGCAGAAGCCTGCCATGACTTGATTTTTGAAATGATCACTCTCTGGCTGCTAGATGGAGAACAGACTGTAGGAGAGAAAGAGAGGATGCTGAGGATACCAATTAGAGGCAATAATCTATATGGGACAAGATGGTGTACTTGGAGCAAGTTGGCTCCAGTGGAGGGTAGGCAATGGCCAGATTCTGGCAATCTCCCGAAGGGGAAGCCAGCAAGATTGGATAATGGGCTGGATATTGGGGTTCGAGGAAGGCATCAAGGGTGACTTCCAGATTTGGGATCTATGCAATTAAAAAGGTACAGCTGCCATTTACTTTCTAAAAAGAGTGAAGGAGCAGATATGGGGGATGAAGAATTTGGCTGTGGACACTTTGTTGGAGGTGACTGTGAACACCCTAGTGGAGATTCAGAAGAGATCAAAGTTCAAGAGGTCCAGTGTGCTGACACATATGGTCACTGTCAGCATGGAGTTTGCATTTAAAACTCTGGCACTTGGTGAGATCACCAAAGAAATGAATATGGATTAAGAAGAGGAGCGAAGCAAGCAAGGAACCTAGAAAAGAAATTCACAGGAGAAAATCCTGCTGTGCTATTTGCAGCCTCACCTCAGGGGAAAGGGTGGGAGAGGCAGTGACACCATGTCTTCTCTTCTTATTCCCCTACCAGAATCACCTCCACCTGTCCTGCTGCCTGACACACAGGGTTACTGCTCAAGAGTTTAGAGGATGGATTTTGACTTGCAGCTACAAAAAGATGACCTAGGACCCTGGCCAGCCTAGTGTTTGCATGCTCACTGCCACTCCAGTGAGTGCCCTCCACGGCTGCTTCCTTCCACATAGTATTCAGAAATGCTCCACTGAGGTCGCCTGTGAGGAACCTCCCTCGTGTGACTAGAGCCCCAGCCTCACCCTTAGTGCTTGGAGGAGGCAGGCCAGGATGGCTCTGAGCCATGAGAGTTGTTCCCAGCATGGTCATATATGTCTCATACAGAAATCTCTGGCCTAGCAACTCTGGTCTCACATAGGCTGAGTTTGGGTGGCAACAGCTAGATGAGGAAGGAGGTCTCATTGGCTTTTATCTGGTGACCTCCAATCCACTGGCCTCGCTCTGCACAGAATGAGTTTGTGCAGAAGGTGAATTTCATCTTGCCAACCCCTTCTCTCCCCCATCTTCCCAGAAAGACCTTCAGGAGCTCCCAACTACCCTCAGGATCAAATGCAAAGTCCTTAACAAGACTAACCAAACCTATCTTGGCCACCATCCTGCTCCTTGCTTAGTGTCCTGGCTCTTCCTGGCACTCTTCCAGATCATACTCTGTTCCCACCCTGTTGTCCTACTACATAAATGGTCTGTCTTCTCATAATACTGTACATAGAAAGCCAAAAGACTCCACCCCAAGATTGCTAGAACTCATACAGCAATTTGGCAGTGTGGCAGGATACAAAATCAATGCCCAGAAATCAGTGGCATTTCTATACACTAACAATGAGACTGAAGAAAGAGAAATTAAGGAATCAGTCCCATTTACAGTCACATCCAGAAGCATAAGATACCTAGGAATAAACCTAACCAAAGAGGTAAAGGATCTATACCCGAAAAACTACAGAACACTTCTGAAAGAAACTGAGGAAGACACAAAGAGATGGAAAAATATTTCATGCTCATGGATTGGAAGAATTAATATTGGGAAAATGTCAATGCTACCCAGGGCAATTTACACATTTAATGCAATCCCTATCAAAATACCATGGACTTTCTTAAGAGATTTGGAACAAATAATCTTAAGATTTGTGTGGAATCAGAAAAGACCCTGAATAGCAAGGAGAATATTGAAAAAGAAAACCAGAGCTGGGGGCATCACAGTGCCAGATTTTAGGTTGTACTACAAAGCTGTGGTCATCAAGATAGTGTGGGACTGGCACAAAAACAGACACAGAGATCAATGGAACAGAATAGAGAACCCAGAAATGGGCCCTCAACTCTATGGTCAACTAATATTTGACAAAGCAGGAAAGACTATGCACTGGAAAAAGGACAGTCTTTTCAATAAATGGTGCTGGGAATTGGGCATCCACATGCAGAAGAATGAAACTAGACCACTCTCTTTCACCATACACAAAGATACACTCAAAATGGATGAAAGATCTAAATGTGAGACAAGATTCCATCAAAATCCCAGAGGAGAACACAGGCAACACCCTTTTTTGAACTTGGCCACAGCAACTTCTTGCAAGATACATCTATGAAGGCAAGAGAAAAGCAAAAATGAACTATTGGGACTTAAGATAAAAAGCTTCTGCACAGCAGCAAGAGATACAGTCAACAAAACTAAAAGACAACCTACAGAATGGGAGAATATATTTTCAAATGACCTATCAGATGAAGGGCTAGTGTCCAAGATCTATCAAGAACTTATTAAACTCAACAGCAAAGAAACAAACAATACACTCATGAGAAGGGACAAAAGACATGAGCAGAAATTTCACCAAAGAAGACATACACGTGGCCAACAAGCACATGAGGAAATGCTCCGCATCACTTGCCATCAGGGAAATACAAATCAAAACCACAATGAGATCCCACCTCACACCAGTGAGAATGGGGAAAATTAACAAGGCAGGAAACCACAAATGGTGGAGAGGATGTGGAGAAAGGGGAACCCTCTTACACTCTTGGTGGGAATGTGAACTGGTGCAGCCACTCTGGAAAACTGTGTGGAGGTTCCTCAAAGAGTTAAAAATAGACCTGCCCTATGACCCAGCCATTGAACTGCTGGGGATTTACCCCAATGATACAGATGCAATGAAACGCCGGCACACTTGCACCCCACTGTTTCTAGCAGCAATGTCCACAATAGCCAAACTGTGGAAGGAGCCTCGGTGTCCATCGAAAGATGAATGGATAAAGAAGATGTGGTTTATGTATACAGTGGAATATTCCTCAGCAATTAGAAATGACAAATACCCACCATTTGCTTCGACGTGGATGGAACTGGAGGGTATTATGCTGAGTGAAATAAGTCAGTGGGCGAAGGACAAACATTATATGGTCTCATTCATTTGGGGAATATAAAAATTAGTGAAAGGGAATAAAGGGGAAAGGAGAGAAAAATGAGTGGGAAATATCAGAGCAGGAGACAGAACATGAGAGACTCCTAACTCTGGGAAACGAACAAGGGGTAGTGGAAAGGGAGGTGGGCGGGGGGATGGGGTGACCGGGTGACGGGCACTGAGGGGGGCACTTGACAGGATGAGCACTGGGTGTTATGTCAAATGTTGGCAAACTGAATTCCAA
Organism: Vulpes vulpes; assembly: GCF_048418805.1. Classification (NCBI taxonomy): domain Eukaryota; kingdom Metazoa; phylum Chordata; class Mammalia; order Carnivora; family Canidae; genus Vulpes; species Vulpes vulpes. Next base: position 121,081,751 of record NC_132791.1, on the reverse strand, counting down.
CAAAAAAATAAACAAAAATAAAATAAAATAAAAGGTCCATCTTTTCTCCCACATCCCAGAACTTACAGAAACCATAATTCACTTCCCTGCAGTGCCTGGAATTGTTAAACACTTTTTACCTATTTTCTGAAGGTGAGCACAGAGCTTATGGCAGCTTTAACAGAGTTTCACAGTGTGGCTCAGCTGCAGGGTGTCTGTGTGTCTGGAGAGGGTCTACCTGCTGGGGATCCTCAGCTGTTGCCTGCCCTGGCCCCTGATCATGGGTCACCCCACACCTCTCCATCCTCTAGGCTGTGACAGTGTCCGGCCAGTGAGTAGCACCTCTGGGATGGAGGCAGGCTGGGTTGGCTCGGGTTAGGGGACCCTGAGAGGTAGAGTCGTGCTACCCCATGCCTACTACTCAAACCACAGTTACCTGATGGAAAAGGCTGACATAGCAAAACCAGGAAACTCCCTCCTTGGAGGTCTCTCTAAGGGGGCAAATCTGGGTTGGGAGGCTGGGAAGGCGTGATCTGTGAAGGACGTGCTGGTCCCCAGGTCTAGGTGTCCAGGGTTTGGCTTTCCACGGGACGGGGCTGTGCTCTGTCTTCCTAAGCAGCTGAGCCCAGGTGCTTGGCTATGAACTCCAGCTGGGAACAAGATGACCCACACAGGACAGTCTGTTTAAAGTGCGTCCCACCACGATGGCTGTCAGCAGCCTGTTGGGAATGTGGCAGTGAGCATGAGGAACAAAATTGCAAAGATCTCTTGGGCAGATGATGTGAAACTTCCCCAGGGAGCCACACTTTGGAGCCCAGGACCCAGCCGGCGAGTCCTGCCACGCTCCTGCTGAGGGGGAAAGAGAGCAGGTCACTCTGGCCAGTCACCAGCGCACCCCGCGGCCCAGACCGGGACGTCAGCCGCAGCTGTGCGTCCCGGCCACGCGTGGCCCGGCTCCTGCATCGCCCCCGCCGCAGGCCTCTACGTCTCCCGGGACACCGTGTGGACAGCACGTAGATGCCCAGCTCCGGGGTCCCGAAGCCACCACAGGTGGCCCTCAGATGGCACCTGGAGCCTCAGGCCAGCCCAGGTGGCCGACCTGGGGGAGGCTCTGCGGGATGAGGTGACAGGAAGGGCTGGAGACGCCGCCCCGGGGTCTGGGTGTCAGCAAGACACTTCCCAGGGCTCAGCACACTGCCCCATGCACGCCCAGGGCGCATGAGCGTCCCCGATGAGCCCAGGTGCCGCAGGACATGAGCGGCCCACGCGCTGTCCCGCTGGAGGGACAGATGTAAGCTGTGCGCTCTACAAATCTGGCTGCAGAAGTGCTTGCTGGCGGGGTGGGGCTCCGAGGAGAGCTTCAAAATATAAATAAATAAAAGAAAGGGAAAAGGCTAGGGGTTTTAAAGTGGCTATCAACTTGCAATCAGCGCAGACATTCAAAAACACTCACGATGTTGACATTGATAGTTTTTTTAAGATTTTATTTATTTATTCATAGAGACACACTCACACAGAGAGGCACAGACACAGGCAGAGGGAGAAACAGGCTCCATGCAGGGAGCCTGACGTGGGACTCGATCCCGGGTCTCCAGAATCACACCCCGGGCTGCAGGTGGTGCTGAACCGCTGTGCCACTGGGGCTGCCCGATAGTTTTATTTTTGAAACAAGTCTCTTAGCACTATGACACCATTCGAAGCCTTAACAAATATTTACTGTGTTCGTCCTTGTAACAGTTCCGTGACACAGCTACTCGTATTAACCCTGTTTTACAGATGAAAGAGTGAAGCACAGAGACATTTCTTAACCTGCCCAAAGTCACACAGCCATGAAGAAACAGAGCCAGAATTTGAACCTTGTCCTAACGGCTTCACAGGGAGGAGTCTACGAGCCTGCCCCAGCCTGGAGGTTTGGATTTCAGGCCCGCAGGCTCCCCAGAAGGCCCATGCAGAGCACCTGGAGAGGGGAGCTCCCAGCCACGTCTGCAGAGAAGCCTGGGCCGCGGCCCGTAGGCTTCACTTGGGCACCAAAACCTGGGGGCAGAGTGGGAGGGCGGGGGCAGGACCCCAGAGACTTCCAGGGGCTTCCTTCGCACATCGGGGGGCTCCTCAGCTGGAAATGGCAGCGGGGGCTTACGACGTGAAACTCTCGAGAGTTCAGGTAGCACCAGCGTCACAGGGAAGCCAGCTTGATGCCCGGTGACCGAGACTGTGGCCTCGTAGAGCTGCCCTGAGAGTGGGCAGCTGAGTCTTCAGGGAGGGGTGGGGGGCTGCCCCTGGGCGCTGGGCATGGCCAGAGGAGATTGCTGCATTGTAGGCCTACCTGGTTTTGTTCAGATTCTAAACCCTTTGACAGCAACGACTCTGAGCACCCACCCAGCTCTGGAGCACGGACTGCAGAGGAAGCAAACGGTCAGCATGACTGTAGCCATCTTTTGGATTCACGTTCCGGACAGGCAGACAGGCACTTAACTGTTAGCAGATGGAGCCAGTGGGCTGGAGCCGGGGCAGCAGGCAGGACGTGGGATGCTGAGAGGGGGGGAAGGAGCTCTAAAGAGAGAGATGAGACTTTTTTTTTTTAAGATCTTATTTATTTATTCATGAGAGACACACAGAGAGAGGCAGAGACACAGGCAGAGGGAGAAGCAGGCTCCCTGTGGGGAGCCCGATGCGGGACTCCATCCCAGGACCCCAGGGTCACGACTGAGCCGAAGGCAGACACTCAACCACTGAGCCACCCAGGCGCCCCAAGAGATGAGACTTTCAAAGATGAATTTCCCTTCCCATCTGATCAGAGCTTGCACTTGCCCAGAGACACACTGAGCTCAACCAAACTCCAAGAACAAAAGATTGCAGCATTTAATTTACTCACTTATTCAGTATTTTCCACCATCAATTATTTATTGAGCACCCAATAAGCATCTGGCACTGAGTTGGGTCATGGGAGGTATAGATTATGTCCCTACCCTCATGGCACAGTATCCATATTAGAAAGATCACAAACCCCAGGGTATACACAAGCTGTGTGGCCATGGGCAAAGTGTTTAACCACTCTGAGTACCTTTGCCTCATCTATAAAGTGAGAATTCCTACCTCATAGAATTGTTTGTAATTTAAAAGAAGCTTAGTACTTGGCATGTGATTAAAACAGCGTTAGTCAAGGTTCTTTGCTGCAAGCAACCAAAGATTCTGATTCTGATGGATTCAAACCCAAACGGGATTTTACTAAAAAGATACTGGCTGGTTCAGACAATCCTGGGAGGCACAGAAAACAAGGCTTTAGCCCAGGCTCCAAAGGCAATGCCTGTAGGATTACTGCAGAGCTGGTCCACTGAGAAAGCCACCGCTGCCCACTTTCCCCAGCAATGCCACGTCTGGGGCAGGCCCCTGACCTTCCAAACTGCTATCACCTGCCCACCTCACCCCCACCTCCAAAAGAAAGCCAATATTTCTGCCACTATGGTTGCCAGGAAAAAAAGGGGGGGGGTGTTCTGGGCAGAACCTCTCTCCTCAGGTTGCCCTATGTACAGAATGAAGTCTCACATCTGTGACTCTGGTCTGAAGGCCCTGGGTCTCACCAGTGCCTGGTGGGCAACTGCAAAGACACCTGGGGAGAGCAGTTCCCAGGCCTCACCATAAAGGAGGTGAGACTCAGAAGGCTGGAACTTTGTGCAATAGAGCAAGGATGTTCTGCAAGTGCTGTGCAGCCAGAATGTGACACATGTCCACCGGAGTCCCGTGCCTAGGCTGCTCCCCAAATACACACCCAGCCTCTTGCCTGTCCTGCAAACTTGTGGTGGAGGTGCCCCAGACTTGTGTAAGCTTCCCTGCCCCCACTCCGCGGCCCTGACACACCACTGAAGTCCTCTGTGTGCATCTATGCACGTGTGACCCGCCCCCATCTCCAGCACAGGGAGGGTCTCAGGCAGAAGGTTGGGGGAGGAATGTGGACCTCGAGGCTCCTGGGAAAGCTGCGGGGGACCGGCTAGGAGGGCACAAAGCAGGCTAAGCCTGCCACCAAGCGGTCATCCTGAGAACCACAGGAGGACCACGCCTCCCCTCCCATCTGGCTGTCCAGACCAAAAGCAGGGGGGTCTCCACCAGGGTCTGGGAAACGAGAGCTCCTCCTCCCCTCTGCCCCTGAATTAGGTTGTCTAATGTGCCCAGAGCTCCAAAGGAGATAATGATTATCTAACATTCGTTTGGTGCCCTGCAGTGTACAAAATGCTTTCACGCAGTAACGATAATTACGTGACAATATTAATTATTGTTGCAGCAACTATCATCAATCGAGAGCGTACTATGTGCCAGAAACTTCAAAATCTCAACTCTTAATCCTTACAACAAAGCTCTGGTGAACAAACACATCTGACCAGCAAGTGTCCATTTTCCTTTCTGCTCTCAATGGCACCTCCATTTTTGGGAGGAGGGTTCCCCCTTCTACTCCCAGGGCTTTTCTTGAAACTACTGGCAAAAAGCAGCTCTATGCTCACCAATACCATGAGAAGTCTTTGGGTGCCACCCGTGGAGGGAAAAAGACTGCCTGAGATTGAAGCCAGCACACAAGAAGCAGAGGAAATCTCAGCGGCACTGGAGACTCCTGGATTCAGCTGTGTCTGCAAGAGTCTCTATACTTTTCCATTCCATGAAGCAATGTATTTCCCTTTGCTTAAGTCTCTTTGGGTGGGAGGAGTTTGTGGGGTTTTTTATTTTTTACTCAAGCTCAGAATTCTATTAATTCCTATTTAATAAAATAAATTAGCATGTGGAAACAGGGTGTTATAAGTAACAGATCCAAAAATGGGAATTGTGAAAGTCAAGGTGGTATGGGACATGTATTCTACACCACACGCCACTTCCTATTCTAAGTACTGAGGACGGACAAGATCCATGGTGTCCTGAGATAACTTGGGAGCCGAGAACAGCTCAGTGAGCAGATTAGACAACTGCAACCAGCGGTAAGTGTCACACAGCAAATGAAGACAGCTCTGCGATGTGATGGAGTACGGGCAGGTGGCCACGTTAGGTTGGGTGGTCAGGGGATGGCATGGGGAGTTGTGCTCTGTTGATATGGTTACACTGGGGACTGCATTTCCCAGAACTCCCTTCCTTGTACGGTTTCAACTAGAGTTGGCCAAAAGAAGAGTTCTTGTGATGTTTGAAGACAGAAGGGATGCTGTGTCCATTACCTTCTTAAGGACACTGTGCAGTCACGTGCACTGATGGACAAATGCTGAGAGCCTGAGTTCCAGTGCCTCTCCTTCCTCCTCAAGTCCAGCTGCCCATCAGCATCCATCCCACCAGCCACCATCTAGGCCCTGCTGCCAGCAGAGTATACACAGATGACGCACGGACATCTCCTTCACAGCTCCACGAAGGTGGTGGCTCAGGGAAGGAGGTTGTACCAGCACCAAACGTGAACAGGTTCAAGACCTGGTTTGGAGCTAGACTTCACAGGACTTGCTGGTAGGTGCGAGGGAGGGGTTGACACAAAGGGGTTTCTGCCTTAAGCAAGAGGGTAGATGTTCTGAGAGAGGAAGTAGCATATTGAAAGTTGGAAACAAGAGTTCTATTTTGGATATTATGGTAGACTGAAAAAAAATAGCCATGCTTTATTGGATTGAAAAAAGTAGCCACAAAACAATAGCCACAGCTCCTCCTGCTCATAACCATAAACTTTCATAAAAATTGTGAGTACGGTGCAAAGAATTTTCTTTTTACTGAATGATTTGTTTCTGACCCGGTGTCCCATTATCTGCCAATACTTTACTATTTCATACAATCAAGGACATTCCCTTCCCTACCTAACCACAATCAAAGTCAAAATCAAGAAATTAACATTGATACGACACTCTTATTCAATTTTTTTATTCAGATTTCTCCAGTTGTTTCACTAATGATCTTTAGAGCAAAAAGAAAATCATTTTTGTGGGTCCACCATTTACTCCAAGAATACACGTTTCATTTAGCTTCATGACCCTCATCTTTTTATCTGTCCTTGATTGTGTACCATGACCTTGATATTTTTGAAGGTCACAGGCCATTTCCTTTGTAACATGTCCCTTGATTTTGGTGTGTTTGAAATTTCCTCACAAGTAAAGTCAGGCGATGCCTCTTTGATTAGGGATATCACAGAGGTGGTAATGGGTTTTTCTCACTGCATTCCCATAAGGTAGCACACAATTTCCATTCCCCTGTATCTGACGATGATGTCCACTCTGATCACTTAATTAAGGTGATGTCTGCCAAGCCTCCCCACTGTAAAGCTCCTCCTTTTCCCTCTGTAGTTAATAAGCATTTGTCCATCGTGGTAGTAAATATCATTAATCGAGGGCTTTGTCTGCAGGGAGGGATTTAAATTTGTAAATATCCCATGCCTCATCCAACTTTCCATTGTGTTATCCTTTGTTTGTATCAATGTAACTAATGGTTTCCTATTTTGTTCAATGGATTGTTGCTCTCGTTCTTTCTCTTGATCCTCAAATTGTCCCTTGCCTGGACACTCAGTAAGAACCCATTCAAGCTGGCTTCTGTATCTTCTGTCCACAACCCCATGGTTTCTGAGTACCTCAGTGCTTGCGGGCATGGAATGTATGAGGATCATCTCATACCTTCTCTACCTCAGCCATGCAAGAGGCTGAGAGGGGCATGTTGCATGAGGCTCCTCTAGAGTATGGCTGTTTCTCCATCTTTCCCTGGTTTCCATGACCTTGACAGTTTTGAAGAGTACTGATCAGATATTTTGGAGAGTATCTCTGAATCTGGGTTGTCTGGCATTTGCTCGTGGTTAGATCTGGGTTATAGATTTAAAGGAGAAGAACGTCACAGAGGTGAAGTGTCCTTTTCATCTATCATATCACGGATGCACGACATCAACAAGGTCAGGTTGACCTTGATCACTTGGATCAGGAGGTGTCTGCAGGTTTCTCAACTGTGAAGTTATGATTTCGCTTTCTGTATGCTGTTCTTTAGAAGTGAATCACTAACTCCAAGGAACACTCAAGGATCTCGAGAGAAACGGAATTCTCCTTGGAGAATTATTTGAATTATTTGAATTATTTGGAATTCTTCTATAATGAAGATTTGTAGGGCAGAAGTCTCAAAATTTATTTTTGCTGTGACCCCGTCAGTAGTCAAGTGAAGCCTATGGATCTCTTCTCAGAATAGCATTTTATAATTTAATGTATTTACTTTAAAAAAAAAACCCATAGGATTACAAAGAAAAACAATGGTATTGAAATACAATTATCAAAATATTTTATAAACAAATGTGTGATGTGGTAATAAATGTGTTTATTAACACATCCAAATACAAGTCCTAAGCAGCATGTCTAGTAACTACTGTAATTTCCAAGTGTTGCTGAGGATAAATGATATCACAGCTTCTGCTAACACTACTGTGGTTTGTTGCCCGTATTCACGATGGGAAAGAAGGAGCGCTAATTCAGTGACAGGTTTCTAAAAATAATCATTTTTTCCCCAAACAAGTTCACAGGCTTCCTGAATTCTATCCACAGATCCCCTGGGAGAGTCCCTAGACTCTAGTTTAAGAATCCCTGATCTAGAAGCATCCAAGATGGTAGAGATGTTCTTGGAAAACAACAAAAAAAAGCAGAAAGTGCCAGTACAGCAGTGAAAAGTAAAACGAATTTCACCCTCTCTAATGACAAAAGACACGCAAAACAATCCACTTATCACACATTTTCTTATCAGACCACTTATCACCTTTTTTTTCCTCAGGAAGCTCTATACTCAACGTGGGGCTCAAACTTATAACCTGAGATCAAGAGTCGCATGCTCTTTCCACTCTAGCCAGTCAAGGGCTCCTATCATCTTTTAGAATGGGGAAAAAAAAAAATCAACACTCAGTGCAGGTGAGGATGCAGTGAAACTGGCATTCTCATACACTTCTGGTTATAGGGCTAATGTGAACAAATATGTGCAACCCATTGAAAGGCAATTCAAAAATATTCACAGCCATAAAAAGTTCAAACTCTTGATCGAGAAACTTCTGAAAAGCCACCCTAAGAAACTAATCCTAGATATATAAAAGGATATATTTAGAGAGGCTTGTGGCAGTATTTACATCAGCAAAAAAAAAAAAAAAAAAGATTACTGGTTACTAAAAATCTTAAAAGGAGGGTAAGGAGTCAGGTACAGCACAGTACATGGACACGTGGAAAGTAATGCAGGTATTAAATGAGTATTATTCAAACAACGCAGTGGCCCGACCCAGACTTATGAGAGACAAGAGATGTAGGGGTTCCCTCTGTGCCCCAGTTGTCTTGTCCATTAAAAGAGGAATAATAATACCACCTCCCAAGATTATTATATAGCTTCTTGAGATGACATTTAAAGCCTCCAGTGCCTACAACATCATGGGTGCTCAGGATGCATCACCTATTATCACCCTGATGACATCGTGCTGTAAATAGAATAAAACGCAAAATCATGTATAAGCACAATTACATCATTGCAAAAAAAAAAAAGGCAGAGAGGAAATACATCAAAATGCTAATAGTGATAATCTCAAGGTAAAAAGCTCAGGTATAATCTTCTGTTTTTCTCTATTTTCTAAGTTCCTAGGACAGGTTTTTAATATACCAGCTACCTGTTAATAGAAAGAGAAACAAAGGCACGTGCTAGAAATACATATCCCTGCTCTTCCCTAACCATTGAGATGGAGCCCATATTGCCACAGTAACTAACTCTAGAATCCTACATTTCTCTGTGTGCCCTCTTGTCCCCAAAACCTTGGAGGCGAAGGAAATTCCGCAGGGCACTGGGTGACTCAGTTGGTTAAGCATCTGCCATCAGCTCAGGTCTTGATCTCGGGGTCCTAGGAACAAGCCCGGCATTGGGCTCTCCGCTCAACTGGGAGTCTGCTTCTCCCTCTCCTGCTGTTCTCCCTCTCTGTCGAATAAATAAATAAAATCTAAAAAACCCCAACACAACAATAACAACAACAAGAAAAAAACCACAAAGGAAATCCCACTGCCCAAAGCCAACACTTCTTTACAATTTCTGAGTGGTGCAAATCACCCCTAGACCGAAGTGCACTAAATCAATCAATCAAGCAAGCAAGCAAGCACTAGAGCCTAGACCGTTGACACAATTTAATTCACTACCCAGAGAAGGAAACTCAGCAGCAGCATCAACAGAAGGCGCCTAGCCAAGTCCATGTGCTATGTGCTAGTAGGTGCTCAACAAGCACTAAATAAATGCATGAACATTGGCTTCTGTGGTGGGTTCTCATCTCTCTTGGCCGGCAGGGTGCTCCCAGCATAGCAGGTCCGCCCACACGGTGGCAGTGCTGCTCCACAATAGGCAGAGTGGGGAGGACTCGGGTTCCACCTGGTGCCAAATGCCTGACGCCCCATCCTCTTCCAGGCAGAGGAGTGCAGAGACCCACAGAAAAGCTGCAAAGGAGGACTTTGCTGGAGTCACTCTGTTTTTAAAGGAGTAGGTGACATGGCCCTCAAGGTTGCAAAAGAGATGCACCCCTCCCCTTTGGAGGGTTGGATCAGCCTGTGAAGCAGACAGAGCACCCTGTAGGGAGGTGTGAACATCGGGGAGGCAGACCCAGGGCCGGAGGCTCCTAGGAGTACCACTGACTTCAGGAGGTGAAGACAGAGCTCTTGGGGGCACGTGATATTCGGGGGCATGGAGAGGACGAGCTGGGGAGACTCTCAGCCAGGGTTCACATCTTGTCTTCCACTCTGACAAGTTCCATAACCTCCCTGACTGCATTTCCTTATCTGTGGAGGAGGAATAAGACCCCACAAAGCTGTTGAGAGATTGAAGATCCCTAATGCAAGTAAAGGATTGAACACAATGCCTGGCACGCAGCCACTCAGGGTGTTACTGTCACGCTCTTGTTGTTGCTGTTATTGTTAATAACTGTGGTGTTGTTAATGACACATGGGCATCTCAAGGAAGACTCTCCTGCCCTCTGTGGACACACAGATGAAATCCATGACTAGATCTTGAAATCATTTCTTCATCTGTAATCAGGTAGGAACTGAAAGAAAAAAGGATTAAGATCAAGAAGCAGAAACATTAGCTCCTCTTTTTCTCTGTAATGAAAGGACATATGTTTGGGGGAAATAACAAATGTGATTTCTTTTTTTTTTTTTTTAAGATTTCATTTATTTATCCATGAGACACAGAGAGAGAGGCAGAGACATAGGCAGAGGGAGAAGTAGGCTCCCTGTGGGGAGCCCAATGCGGGACTCAATCCAGGACCCCAGGATCACACCCTGGGCAGAAGGCAGACTCTCAGCCACTGAGCCACCCAGGTGCCCCTAAATATGATTTCTGAATTCTGTTCAGGGAGGGAAGAAACAGTGCTGAATTCCATCAGCTTCCTCCCCTGCTAAGTCCTGAGGCCAAAGCTCCAAAAGAATAGTGATCCTGGCATCTACATGAGGGGTTTTGTCCAACAGAACACCTCCAGAGAGTGTGGCTTTTGGCTCCAGGTTGGTCTGTACCCTTTACTTCCAGGAAGCAAATGCAGGATCCCTTTACTCCACATGAGGCTGTCCTCAGGGTGACAATTTTTTTTTCTCATCTCTCCTAAGCTTTAAAGTATGATTGATGAAAAAAAGCAAAGAGCACAAAAGGGAATGCAGAGAAAAGAGACAGCTTAGAACAATCTCCAAGTCTCCAGTATACTATACAGTGGAAGGTGGCCAAATGCTCTCCAACTTTTGTGAGGACATAAGAAAAAGTAAAACTTGTCACACAAGAGGGACTTAGGGTGGATGGAAATAGCAGTTGGGAAAGTATGATTCATAAAGGTTCTCTAGGAGGAATAAATTTGAAATGCGAGTCATACATGGTTTAAACATCTTTTTTCCTCTCTGTTTTTGAATGTATATGAAAATGCAGACACTGGCACTTAAAACCTAAGCACTGGTCTAATGCATACTAATCACACTAATCATAATATGTGCATACTTGTGCACATGGTCCCTAGATTTGGTCACTGTAGCCAGTGAACTACAATAAGTCTGAGTGGTTGTATTAGACGCAAAAGGATGTGTCATGCTGCCTAACAAACACACCCCAAATTTTTGTAGGTGAAAACAAAAAAGGTCTATTGCTCACTCATGCTCCATGTCCACTGAAGCAAATCATCTAGTCAGAGAGAAGTGCCATCTTACCATGAGCCTGGGAAGAGAAATACTGGATTCTTTGCCCACAGCCCAGTGACCACCCAGGGCTTACTAAGATCTCTGACATTTTTTTAAAAGATTTATTTATTTTTATGATAGACAGAGAGAGAGAGAGAGAGGCAGAAACACAGGAGGAGGGAGAAGCAGGCTCCATGCCAGGAGCCCGATGTGGGACTCGATCCCGGGACTCCAGGATCGCACCCTGGGCCAAAGGCAGGTGCTAAACTGCTGAGCCACCCAGGGTTCCCCAATCTCTGACATTTTAAAGCAATCCATCTATCAAGTAAATTTACCCTAAAACATATTTTGCGACTGTAACAATGTTTGTCTTCCAAGATGGACCTCTCTGGGAAGGTTGACGCAGAAACTGTAAACACCCTTATTCCCTTTCCATCTAGAATAACTTCAGTTGGAGCCTTCTTGCAATCTTCCTCCACGCAGAGCAAGAAATTAACTCATTTATTCGGCAAATCTAAATTTAGCTCCAACTAAGTGCCAGGTGCTGGGAATTACTAAGACAAACTAAAACAAAAGTCCTACTCCCAAGAGATCCACAGTCTAGTTACCCTGTTGGATCAGAGGGCTGGGGCTTAGAGCAAGGTCTTGGCTCCATAGAGATCCATGTAGGCTCCATCAAGATGGAAGAAACTTCTCAAGATGTCACAAGTGTGCGTGGCTGCTGAGTATCATTATACCTAGCTTGACCTAGGAGCAAACATACTTGCCCTCTCCTTGACATCCCTCCTGCCCAGGGATTTTGCCCGGCTCTTGCCTGGGTTCCTCCTTGCTTCCCACTCTTCCTAGAGCTTCCCTCCTTGAGACCCTGTGCCCTCCCCATTTGCCTGGCTCATCTCTCACTACTCTCGCCTGAAACTCTTCTGTTTTCTCACCCATGGCACAATGCTCCCTGCCTCTGAATGTCTCTTCATTCTGTTTGCTCCGCCCAGAGCACCACACATACACACGCGTGGCTTCCACGTGACCCATGTAAATTCCTATTCCTATGGGTCCTGCTTTTATTTCCCTTTATTCCTCCTTCCTTCTTCCGTAAGCACTAGACTTTCACTGTGCCTATCACACTGCTCTGTAATAATCTGTTTATGCATCTACCTTCCTCACTGGACTGTGAATTCGTTGAGGACAGGGGCTGTGTCCCTGACATGTGGCATGGCATCTGGATAAAGCAAATACTCCAGCAACGCTTGTTGATATTTTTGCAGCAGAGAACTAGGATGAGGTGATCAGTAAAAGACATTCAAGCACAAAAATATCCTGTATTCGGGTAGGTATTCTGAGTATGGGAGTGGAGAGGTGTCAGATTGAAATAGGACTTCATGGAGAAAAAAATAACTTCTAACTATAAAAATAACTTCTAACATAAAGAAAAGATTATTTATGCGCTACTCATTGTGTGGCCAACAGTCCACGGAGAGGCATCACTGAAGAATCTCGGGCCCCAGTCCCACTGAATCCAAACCTGCAACTAAGATCCCCAGGTGATTCTTATGCACAGTCCAGATTCTGAAGCACTGGTCTAATGCATACTAATCACAGCAGTAGTAATAACAGTTACTTACATTTACTGATGCTCCATGCAGTGTCTAGACACTCCTCCTGTATTAAGTCATGTACCTCTCACAGCAGTCCTACAAGACAGATACTGTTTTAACATCCTCATTTCTCAGATGAGGAAACCAAGACAGGGAGAGATTAAATACCTTGACAAGGCCATACAGCTAGGACTAGTAGATGTAGGAAAGAGAAAAAAGATCTCCAGCACCTAGCTCAGAGAAGGTGTTTGCAAGGTGCTTAACAGTATTTTAACAAGTGCTTTGAAGTGGAGAGCTGAGGTTTGAACACAGGCTGACTGGTTCTAGAGCCCCTGATCACTCCACGTGTGATAAATATTTGTCAAGTTCACCTGGGGGACATTCCAGCACCTGGCACACTGTAGACCACCCACAATCGACACACAGATGTGCGAATGAATGGCTGTGGGCAGACCCCTCTGGAGTCCAGGACAGGAGTTTGGTGAAGAGTCGTGGAACAGAAAGTAAGCGATTTGGAATGAAGACTGTCACCCCCAACCTGACAAAAGGAGCCTGAGGTTGGAGATTCTGCCTGTGAGTCCTCAAGAACTCCCAGCCTGAGGTGAAAAGAGGGTGATACTAACAGCAATAACCTGTCCCTAGTTTTTGTTTCCATCAGTGCCCACAGGCTCCATGGTCACTGGAAAGGAAGCTGTGTCTTTCTGAGAATGTCCGGGGTGTGGCTGGCACAAGCAACCCTGCACTGCCAGACACCTCCACTCTGCTTACTTCTCAGGGTGTATGTCAGTCCCTGGGAGCAGCTGCTGTGACTCTACTGCTGGGCCCCACGTCCCACTGCCTCCTGCCGCCGCTGACGTATATAGGAAGGACTCCACTGAAGCTGCACCTGCTCTGCTGCCAAGTGAACGCCCTGGCCCCTGTGTGTTCCACTCCACCAGGGGTGTTCCCAAGCAGTAGTGACACATACCAACGCCTTCTGGAGATTTCCATCAAGCAGCCCCCTGTTCTCCAGGAGGCTGAGACATGCATCCTGCCGGTTCTAGCCCACAGCACAGAGTCCACAGACTCTACTCAACCCGTGTTGGATCTAGCTGGCCATGTCGGGAGCCCTCTGCCCCCCTGGTAAGTTTCAACCCCAGGGGCTCCTCATCCCCTACCCAACAGGTTTCTGAAACAGACCCACAAATTTGCCAAGAAGTCCCACGTGTTTCTGAACATTAGTTTAAGCTCAAGATGGAACCTTTCCCAAAGCTTGCTTTCTTCCCCTTTTTAACCCAGCACACTAACACTGAACTTTTGTTTTAAAAAACAGACTGGAATCTCTTTAAAACCGTGTATGCATTCGGAGATGAGAGGGTTCGTCGCTCACTGTAGGTCTCACGTTTACCAGTAAGCAAAACCGGATTCACAGCCAAGCCTGTCTCTCCCAAGCCCACCGCAGGTTGTCCCCCTCTTTGGGCCAGGGATAGTAAGCTGATGGGAGTGATACCCCGTCCTTAGAGGAAAAAGAGGCGAAACCCTGGCGCAGACTCAGGGCCCTGCTTGTGCCTCCCCGGGAGGCCCGGCTACCAGCTCCGCCAACACGGAGCAGCGGGCTCGCTGCAGAACCCGAGCGCCGGCCCCGCCCACTCCCGCCCTAGCCACGCCCCCGGCCCTGGCCACGCCCCCGGCCCGTCCGCGCCCGCCCACTGCCGCCATTTCCTGTCCGGCCCAGGGCGTGTCAGGTCAGTGTGGCGGGGTGGCCCGGGGTCTGCCCTGGGATGTGGGGCGGATCTGGCCGTCAGCGCCGAGCAGAGGATGCTGTGTGGGACCCGGCGGCAGAAGGGCCCGTGTCGGCCGTGGCGGGGTCCTCCGCTTCCGGCATGGGGGCCGGTGGACGCTGCAGGGCGGTTGCCAGGCAACGGTGCCGTCGGCCCCGCCCCCTTGCGCGGGGCGGGGCGGGGCGGGGCGGGGCGTCGGGGCGAGCTGGCGGCCGCCGGCCCGCGCTCCCCGGGGCGCGTCTCCTGGGCTGCGGAGGGCTGGGCGCGGGCTGCGAGTTCTTACACCCGGGCGAGTGCTGCATCTTCCTTCTGCCCCGACCTCCTGGGGCAGGTCAGCTCGCTGCACCAGGCCTCAGTGCTGTATGTTGGAGCTGGAAGGAACCCTAGATCGCTTAATGGAGCCACACGTCCCCACCCCCGTTTTGCAGATAAGGGCTCCTCGCATTTACCGCTCGTTGCACGCCTGGTGCTTTCAGTGAACCCCCTCTCGGTTCCTATTACCGTTTCCATAGACTGAGTTAGGCTGAGAGAGGTTGGTGGCTTGAGCTGAGGTCACACAGCTTGTAACTGATGGAGTCTCGGGGTCGCATAACTCCCACCTTGCTCGCGGGAGAGTTCAGATTTCCAGGGACGGGGCTTACACAACGGCACTACCACTAAACCTAGCCATTAAATCCTAAACCTAGCCATAGATCAGAATCAGCCCAAGAGAGTTTAAAATTAGCCATACCTGGGTACCCTGGCAAGTTGACTGTGAAGCTTTGGTGCTAGGAGGAGTCTGTGTATTTAACACGTTTTTGCATGGTTTTTATGGTCTGTGGATGAACTTCTGGAACTACTGGGTATACTACGAAGCCTGTTTACTCACAAACCACAGAGAAGTAACACATCTAAAGTACCCAGAAGGAGAAGAGATGCTGGTGCACGGCGACATCGGGTTCTGATCCCTTCAGCCAATTTTTAGCTTCTCTTCGCTCATCAGAAACAAGCCACAGGCTTATATTTTAAACAAGTTTGGACAGTGAAATGCAAATACTCCAGTTCCTGATTACTAGTCGCACAGCCAGGTCCAGGCTTCGGGCTGGGTGGGCCTTTCATGACCAAAGTCAAGCATTAGTGTCCTTCTCTATTCCTGCTAGCCTATCAGCCTCTGGCCTCCTGCCCTCCTTTACACCAGGTCCCAGAATCACAGCAGTTGATGTTGGCTTTTTCTTTTTCTTTTTTTTTTAAGATCTTATTTATTTGTTTAAGAGAGAGAGAGAGAGAGAGCGCCAGAGAGCACAAGCAGGGGGAACAGCAGAGGGAGAAGGAGAAGCAGGCTCCTGGCAGAGCAGGGAGTCCGATGTGAGACTCGATGCCAGGACCCTGGGATCATGACCTGAGCCAAAGGCAGACGCTTCACCAACTGAGCCCCCCCAGCCCCCCAGAGTGTTGGCTTTGGAGAAACATTTTGCAGAGCAATTTTCCCAGTGGAAGAGAGGGTTGACAGCTTTCCAGAAGCATCACCACAAATAATGAGTATCCCTTGGCCTTAATAGCAATCAGAGTGAAATAGATCACCCTGCTGTTATTCATGACATTTATGAACACAAATCCATCTTAAAAATAATCACTTGGCTCTTGGTTTTAGAAGCCTGATAAATTCTGTTTAGTGTTTTATTAGTATTAATTTCATCACTTATGCCGCCTCCCCCAGGTGTTCTGGTTCACAATGGCTGATGAGGAAGATTTGCAGAAATTTCTTAAAAATGTGGATGAAATCAGTAAGTACCAGTAAATCATAAACAAATTAAATTCTACATTGGCGAGGTGGAGTGACTGAAGAGAAATGATCACTCTGAGTTAGTTCCCAGGCTGCCTGATAGGTTTATGACTCTAAGGGAAAGTAATTGAAATTAAACAGAAGGGGTATTGAGAAGCAAGTAATATTAGAGCCTGGGGTAGTATTTTGTGGCTGTTAATTGCTATTAGAGAAGCCATTAACATTCTGGTTGGAATTGAGACTGACAGCCCTCCTCCATATTTTGTCCCCTTCTGTGTGGAATCCACATCAAAGGAGCCTGGCTGTTCCCTCCGAGATCACTCAGGAACCTTGTAGATCATTCTGGAATCCCTCTTGTTTTAGGGCAGAGCCATTTCTGATTTTGAGCTGCAGGGGCAAAATCAATTGGCTTTCCCTCAGGGTCCATCTCATTACATGGATGGCTCATGGCTGTCATACCCCAGTTTCTAGGGAAGAAGTCCCCTCCTTCCCCAGCTCAGACAGGTGGGATCTCAAAGGACCTTCTGTGATCCCACAAATCACATTCAAGAGATTCCCAAGCACCTGGTTTCTACTCAGACTTGAGAGAGCTCGTTTGATGATGGAAACAGGCAAACCAACAATCAAACAAACCTTACATATCCAATGGAAATATGTTGAAATTGCTCCTTCCAGCAGGCTGTTTGAGCCCAGAGGACTAAAATGGTTTTAAAAATAGTTTGGGTAACTTGATAACAGACACATCCATAATGCATCCTTTATGATCATCCACGGACTCTCCTCTGCCCCTCCCTAAATGTTGTTCTGCAGAGTTCTGGCCTTGGCCAGCTTGCTGCTCACGTTTGTCTTCAGGTGGTCTAGTCCAGGGACATGGATTTTCCTGAAGCCTGTCTACTCACCACCCCCACATCTCTCTTGAGCCTCAGACTCTGCACCAGCTGTCCTATCCATAGCACCCCACCAACACCACAAACTTAATGCGTCCAAAATCCAGTGATCATTGCTCTGCCCCTTTGCCCTTTTCCTCCCAAATAAAACCTACTTCTCCTACCTTCCTCTTCATTCTAGTCTCAGTTGGTGGCAAGTCCAGAAGTTTACAAGTCATCTTGGACTCATGCCACCCCTCACCCTCACGTTCAATCCGCCATCCAGTTCAGCTTCTCCAGCTCTGTCCTCCCTGCCCTTCTCTTTGTTCCGGTTCTCTGACCCAGACTGTTTCAACAGCCCCCTGATTGTTGTTCCTGCCTCCAGGCTTGAGCTCCCCACAGAGTAATGTATCTCAAATGCAAATCTGACCCAGACACTTCTCTGCTTGGATTCTCTCCGCAGCCACAATAAACTTCAAGCTCTCATCGGGGACTTAAGTCCTCCCATGACCTTGTCCTTCCCTCTTGCCTCTCCCTCTCTCTCACTTGAGCAGCAGCAAACTGCTTCTGGTTCCCCACACATCCTCTGATGGTTTACACACTGCGTGTTGCCTCTGTTGTTTCCTCTGCTTCCCCTTCTTTCTTTACCTGGCTCACTTTCATTCACACTCAGAGTTCTTCAGGTGCCATCTATCCCAGCATCGGCCAATAGGACTCTCTGTGGTAATGGAAACGTCCTGTAACCTACACGGTCCACTCTGGCAACCCATAACCCCATGCAGCTGTGAACCTTTGAAAGGTGGCTAGTGCTACCCAGGAGCTGAATTTCTAATTTTCTTTCGTTTACAATTAGTTTAAATTTGTGTAGCCACGTGTACAGGTTCTGTGCATTCATTTCCTAGGCTCTTGCTATGTACTAAGTATTGCTAGGCTCTGGAGACTACAGGAACAATAACCAAGAACTCCCTTTCTTCCTGGTATCTAGAGCCCAGTGGAGAGAACAGATATGAAACAAATGATCTCTAGCGTGATGTGTGATACAAAGAGAGATTTGCAAAGTACAAGAGACACTAACTCAGTTTACAAGTTGTATTAGTCTGGTTGGGCTGCTGTAACAAAAGACCACTGGCTGGGTGGCTTACACAGTAGAAACTTCCTTTCTGTGGTTCTGGAAGTGCAAGATGGAAGTGTCAGCAGGTTTGATTTCTCCCGCGGCCTCTCTTCTTGGCTGGGAGATGACTGCCTTCTCACTGAGTCCTTACGTGGCCTTTTCTCTGTTGTACACATTCCAGTGCCTCTTCCTGTTCTTGTAAGGACACCAGTCCAGTTTGTTTAGGGCCCCATCCTTATGACCTCATTTAACCTTAATTACTCCTTTAAAGGCTCTCTATCAGTAGTCACACTGGGGGGGGCTAAGGTATGAGTGTATGAGTGGGGTGGGGGCCACACTATAGTCCATTACAGGAGTTTTATAAGGCTTTCCTAAAGCATGAGATTTAAGCAAAAATATGAAGTGTGAGTAAGAGTCAGTGGGGCACTGGGAAGAGAGCAAGGGAATATTCTAAGTAGGGAGAAAGTAGGTACGAAAGCTGGGAGTTCAAGAACACAGCGCTTTTAAGAACCTGGAGGCATATAAAGCTCTGTAAGGCTGGAGAGAAGAGATAGCAGAGAGAAGGTCCCATCTGAGTCAAGAAAGGCCAGATCAGGGAAGACTTTGGAAGCCACAATGGGGAATTCATATTTACCCTGCGAGCAATTGGAGGGTTGACTCAGTGTGGGGACATGATCAGATTTACACCTTAGAAAAGTCATTCTGGCCACGGCAAGGATGGATGTAGAGATAAGCACATGGAAGGGAAGGAAGACAGATGCTGGAAGCCCAGGCAGGAGGCTGTTAGGATGCTCCAGGGAAAAGAGACCGGCTGGGTTTAGAGTTGTAGCAGAAGGAATGGGCACGAGTAGATGGACTTGAGATGTAATCAGGATTTACTTGACAAGCTTTTGAGTTTGATGGCTGCAAGGGCAGAGAGAGAACAAAGACTCAAGAATGAGTCTTAAAAGTTTTGAGTCGAATGCCAGGTGGATGGTGTGGCCATCTGCTGAGATGCAGGACATTTGGGGGAAGAACATTCTGGTGAATGGAGATTTGGGGAGAGGGGTGCACTCAGAGGGGAAGGAGGACAGGCAGGTCAGGATTGATGAGTTAGACATCACAGCGAAGATGTTCGGAGGGCACTTGGCTTTGCAAGTCTGAGCCCAGGAGAGAATAGAGCTGAGGATGTCCATTGAGGAGGCCCTGGCTTATACATGGTATTTAGAGCCATGGCAGAGAATGGGAATACCTAGGGAACTGGTCCTTGAAGAGAGAAGATGGCTTAGGAAGTGCCTTAAGGCTCACCCAGTTTAGAAGGTGGGTGGGACGGGGGAGCAGGAGCAGGCAAAGGAGACCAAACGCAATGGCCAGAGAGGTAGGAGGGTGACCACAGGTTTATCCTATGTCCTTAAAAGTCTGATTTTTTTTGTCTCTTATTTTCTTTGTTCATTTTGTTTCTTAAGTTCCACATGAATGACATCATATGGTATTTGTCTTTCTCTATCTGGTTTCTCTCAGCATCATACTCTCTCTCTAGCTCCATCCATGTTATTGCAGACGGCAAAACCTCATTCTTTTTTTATGGCTCAGTGATATTCCATATACCTGGCTATTGTAAATATTGCTGTAATAAACACAAGGCTGCATATATCTTTTCAAATTGGAGTTTTTGTGTTCTTTGGGTGAATAGCCAGTAGCAGAATTACTGGATCACAGAGTAATTCTTGTTCTAATTTTTTGCACCAGTTTGCATTCCCACCGACAGTGCACAAGGGCTCCCTTGGTTGGAGGCAGTTTTTTAAAATCCGTGGGAGAAGGATAAGATGACTTGCTTGGGTGTGATACCGTGACTTATAATAAAAAATACATATTTTTATCTTTGTCCCTGTGCCTGGCAAAGAACTCCTAAAACTCTTGGAACTTCTAAGTGATAAGACAGATAAAGTCATCTTTATATTCATGACAAACCCCTTTCAATCACTTCTGAGCTCATGCAAATGAGTGACTTTTGGAATGAGTGAGGATGGGTGCTGATTGCCAGGGGAACCAACCCTGTGATAAAGTTCCAACCCCCTGAGAAGGGGAGAGACCCAAAGTTGAATTGATTGTCAATGGTCAATAATATTTTAATCAGTCCTATATAGTGATGCTTCCATAAAGCCCCCAAAGGACCAAGATCAGAGAGCTTCCAGGTTGGTGAATGGAGATTTTGGAGGTGGGATGCACTCAGAGAGCCTGGAAGTTCTGCACCCCCTTCTCATGTACCATCTCAAGCCCTATCCATCCCTTGCATTTGGCTGTTCCTGAGTTGTATCCTTTTAAAAAAACTGATGATCTAGTAAGTAAAATATTTCTCTGAGTTCTGTGAGCTGCTCTAGCAAATTAATCAAACCAGAGGGGGAGAAGGTGGTGGGACCCTCTGAGCTAGCCATTAGGGCAGAAGCATAAGTGACGACCCGGACTTGCAACTGGCATGTGAAGTGGGAAGTGGAGAGCAGGTGGTCTCATGGCACTAAGCCCTTGACCCGTGGGATGTGACACTATGTCAGGTAGATGGTATCAGAATTGAGTTGAATTATAAGACACCGAGCTGGGGTCAGAATTGCATGGTGATGTGGGGGAAAACCACACATGGGCACTGTTGTCAGAACCATACTAGGCTAGCAGTAGGCTTGCTGGACAACATTGCAGAGCCAGTTATGTTAGGACCAGCTCTCACTGGTGTCCATCTGTCTTTATCTGTACTCCACATCCATAACAAAGGCCTAGAAAAGTGGGAAGTTGGATTTGGAGTTGTTTTGTCTGGCAGGTAGGTTGGGAGGGTGAGGGAGTTCAGTATGTGGACAGGTGGCCGGCCGAGTGATGGATCATGGGATTTGAGCTGAGCAGGCCATAAAGTGAAGACTGGGAAGGAGAGCTTTTAAGTCCTGCATCAGGTTCCATACTCAGTGCGCAGTTCCCTTAAGATTTTCTCTCCACTTTCTCCTCTGCCCGCCCACAGGCTCCCTCACTCACTCCAAAATAAATAAATAAATCTTAAAAAAAAATAATGGATTTCATGCTTGAAAGTTGATAAGAGAATGGACCTTAAATGTGCTCACCACACATGCAAAAATTGAAATTACATGAGGAGATGGATGTGCTAACTAACCTTATTGTGGGATCACTTCACCATAGGCCCGTGAATCAGATCATCTCACTTGTGTACCTTCTCCTTGCACAATGTTGCATGTCAGTCATATGGCAACAAAGCCAGAGAAACAAAAGTTCTTCCCTGTGAATGTTCTGCACCATTCCTGAGGTGTTTCCTTTTGAAGACCTTGTTTGGATGTTTCACTTCTGATTTCTACACCTCCAGCCAGTTTAATCCAGGAGATGAATTCTGATGACCCACACATACAGCAGAAAGCTATCCTGGAGACAGAACAGAGGTTACTGTATACAGAGGAGGCCCCGGAGGAGGATGGGTGCCGGACCACCCTGAACAGGACAACAATCAACCGTTCACAAGCTCCCATGGAGGTTTCTTTCTCTATTATGGGGTTATATAAGCAGATGCAGAGAAGAGGTCTACTATGGAGCAGAGGAAATGCTAGTTTAACCTCAAACTATCTGGAGAGGCTGAAATAGTCTCGCATTTTTAATTTTTTAAAAGATTTTATTTATTCATGAGAGACACAGAGAGAGAGGCAGAGACACAAGCAGAGGGAGGAGCAGGCACCCTGATGTGGGACTTGATCCTGTATCCTAGGATCACACCCTGAGACAAACGCAGCTGCTCAACCACTGAGCCACCCAGGGATCTCAGTCTTGTGTTTTTTAGATTCACTAGATTTATTTTCCATAATGAAGTATAAACTCTGATTTTTTTTCTTTGTCTTTCTGAGTCATCTTTAAACAATGGGTTTATTTTAATGAAAATTTGGCCTCTCCCCCCCCTCCCCCCCGAGCTCATGAGCAATATTTAAACTGTACTGTAAAGGTAATATGTTCTGCCTCATATTTCCAACTCCTACAGCCACAGCTGGGGTCTCTTGACCTGCTCACTCCATTACAGCTGTGCCCTTAATCAGATCTCCTGGTTGAAAGCAAGCCCTATGAAATTGGGGCCCTTCAGTATTGATGGTTAGAGGAAATGACCCTACTTCCCCCTTGTAAGGGATCTGCCTTCTTGGTTCGTCTATGTATAAGTCAGAGAATGGTTTTTGAAATCTGTTTTTTTGTTTTCATGATAACCTGTGCCCTGCAGAATGCAGATGAGATAAACTCAGGTAAGGACAGCATCTCTCTTCCTAATGTGTGTTATTTATTTAGGATCAGTGTTTATTGATTGTAGCTCCCAGACCCTTAAATGATAGCCTCTGGGCTTACAAAGAACCCATGAACAAAAACCAACTGATCAGCCAATTCTCTTACTAGTCAGAGGGGATAGCACTCAGAGGCTTTTCTCTATTTTCTCCTGGCCAGGCTTTTGTAAGCTGAATTCAGCTTTTTTTTATCATCCAATTTACTCTTAGCTGCTCAAGGGATCCGGGTAGCTTGTCTGTTGCCCAGCTCAGAAGCTCATTATGCTAAAGGGAACAAAAAAGTCTGCCTTTAAAGAAAAACTTTAAAAGGCAATAATTCAAATGTGAAGCATAGACATAGCCATCATGCATAATAATACATCACACAGATTACCATTTAATGTCAAATTAAGAAAATTGTCATTTATTTGCCTCAGAATCTGTGTGCATGTGTGTGTCTGTGTGTGCATGCATATGTGTGTGTGTGCTCCCATACGTATGCATGAGATGTGCAACTCTAAAGCTCTAAAGAAGCTTTCTTCTGAATTTGAGCTAAAGAACTGATTATAATATTTGGATTTTTCTCTTTAATACTTGAAATTACTCTGCTGTCAGAAGCCTTCTTGGCATCTATGGAGTTGGATGCAAAAGAACGTGCCAGGAGAAGAAGGGAAAACAGAGTCTTAGCAGATGGTAATTGTCAGTCTTCACTTTTCAAGAGCCGGGATGATTTGTGCAAGAAAGATCATGAGTCTGCCTGCTGATATTTGAGGATGGCGAGACTCCTGGTTGGTGGGGAAGGAGGGGGGTTCGTCATTTGAGGCCTTGAAACCAGACGCAAGAGACAAGTGATTGGTGTCTGTCCCCATCCCTGTGCAGCAGGCAGTGAGCAGGATAGAGCCCTCCATCAGCCACCACTGCCAGACCTCTCTCTAAAGCATCTGGGGGGTGAGGGGTACTAGATAGGATCAGCACTGAGTGCTATCCTATATGTTGGCAAATTGAATTTTAAAAATATTTTTAAAATATTTTTTAAAAAATTTTAAAGTAAAAAAATTTTATTAAATTTTTTAAAATAAAAAAATAAAATCCAAGTCAAAGGGAAAAAATAAGTAAATAAAGCATATTGAGGGACTTAGCAGATCAGACAGAGAGTGGAGGGTCCTGAGCAATCCTGGGAAAGTAGGGAGGGATGGACAGGAGGTACTGTGAGCTGGCCTGAGGCACAGAAAAGAGGTGAAAATGAAAAATGAAACAAGAAAACAAAGATGTGAGAAGGGAGAGAAGTGAAAGAAGGGGGGGGTCATGTGTTTGGTGGGGTGACACACATGCAGGATGCGTCTGGCACTTGGGCACCTCCTGGCAGTATGCGTGCTGTGGGTTTGAACACTTCCACCTGGGCCAGAAACTGGCTCATTTGGCCCTCTTTATGAGACATTGAGTGTGTAAACTTGGTCTTTGTGGCACGCTTGGGAAGGTTCTGAGTTTTGAGGCAGAAACATTTACATTTTTTCTGAGAAGCTACTTGGGATGGGTTTGGAGAAAAGAGTCCTTAAAGAGGCCAATCCTGAAATGTTTGCAGAGAAACAAGTGACAAGCCTCCTCTGGATGGATGGAAGCTCTGACCTCTGAGGCAGAATGGCAAAGTCAGGGGAATAAAGAATGAGAGAGTTTCCCAGTGCGTGGGGAGAGCTCACCTGTGTGACTTCTGTTCTCCTAGCCCTCAAAGAAAAGGGGAACAAAGCCTTTGCCAGAGGCGACTACAATGCAGCTGTCCTGTGCTACAGTGAGGGTCTGAACAAGGTGAAGGACATGAAAGTGCTGTACACCAACCGAGCCCAGGTCAG
This sequence comes from Vulpes vulpes, assembly GCF_048418805.1. NCBI lineage: Eukaryota > Metazoa > Chordata > Mammalia > Carnivora > Canidae > Vulpes > Vulpes vulpes. The sequence continues at coordinate 121,057,431 of NC_132791.1, read as the reverse complement.
TGAGCCAGCGCTGTGTCCGTGGCTGTTCTCTCAGGGGACAGTTGCCACGGAGCTTGTGAAACCAAAGATGAGACTAGATGGTAGCAGTGTTGTGCCCAACAGTGTTCAACAGGTGGTTCTGGCTGGGGTGTGGTGGAAGTTGATTCACAGGGACCAGCACTGACACCACCGTCCAAGTTCAAGCGGCCAACTTGCATGGACGGAAGGAGGACTTGGGAAGAGCTACATAGAAACGGTCCTCTGGGAGGTACATGCCAGCTCCCACATATCACTGAGGGTAAAGCCAGGGAATGAAGCAACCCATAAGGACGGATCCTGCCATCCCTGGCGTGGCCATCCCCCTCTTGCTGGTAGCCTGAACTCCTCAGGGTTACTCTCAGACTCATTGTCTCAGTCCCTGTTGGATTCAGATTCCATGACCGGGGTTGGCTGGGTAGCTGATAGGCCTAGACCCAAATTCTTTTTTTTTTTTTTTAAGATTTTATTTATTTATTCATGAAAGACAGAGAGAGAGAGAGAGAGAGAGAGAGAGAGAGGCAAAGACACGGGCAGAGGGAGAAGCAGGCTTCATGCAGGGAGCCCAACATGGGACTCAGTCCCGGTTCTCCAGGATCAGGCCCTGGGCTGAAGGCAGCGCTAAACTGCTGGGCCACCCAGGCTGCCCTAGACCCAAATTCTCAGAAATTTTGAGTTTCTGAACTCCCTAATACTTCCATTTTATATCACAGATGAGCTCAGTTTCGTGGGACACCGGGTGACAACCATCATGCAGATGTTTATCATCTACTACTTAATGAAGGGACAAGGTTGATAGATCTCAGTTGAAACAAAAACCTCACATCACATGTGACCTTATCTTTGAAAAGCACTTCAGCCTGCCTGTGGTAGAGCTCTCTGTGGCTTAGGCCTGAAAAAGTGGCAGATTCATGGGCATAATGATCCGATGGTCAGGAGATGTCAGCAGGACCCATTTGAGGTGCACTTGACACCATGTCGTTGACAGGAGGAGCCCTCATCAGCTCCAATTTCTGTAACTCAGGATCAGGAATGTCCTGCTGTGGGAGGTCGAAGAAGAAGGTGGAAAGCAAGAAACAGGGCATTTGGAGGCCAAGAAGTCTGAGGGTGATAGTGATTTAATGATAAATGAATCTGAGCACAGTGTAACCGTAATAGTTTGGCAGTTTGGGTAAATCAGACTACAGTCGATTTACCACTTGCTTAGCCCCATTTCTGGAGAAAAATTGATATGGGGAGTCAATTTGGTAAATAAAATGGCAAGAGGTTTACTTAGTGGTCATTGGCATTTCATCCCCCTAACGAGATTATAAACTTTTCCATATACTTTCCCCCTCCATGCTCTATTTATAATAGATGTTTAATAAATCCTTGTTAAGTTACCTAAACTGAAGGAACAATCAGGGCATTTAAGGGGACTAAGTTTCTGTTGATACTTTGAAAGAAGCATTCAAATGCAAGCAATTAATATGATAATTGTAATTCGTTTTAACTTTTCCCCAGATTTGGTCTCCAAGCATTTTCCTACTGGTGCTTTTCCAGTCTTGTTACTTCGAAGTTATTTGAAAGTAGTAAAATTGAATTGCTTTTAAAATGTTACGTAATTCAGATTTATATCTAGTTCAGATGGTCTCCACACTGATCTGTCTAAATTAGTTACATTTTTTACTGTACTCAGGTTTAAGCAGCACTTTGATTAGATTCTGGAGAATCACATTAAGAATGGGTGTGGATAAAAATAAGCAAATGTAATGAAGAGCTTTGGGGAAGTAATTCCTCTCAGCTTTCCCCGAAGAGAAAGCTTATTGAGAGACAAATAAATGCAAAATGTGCTGCCTGGTGTTATGAACCACTGAATCACCACTGACTATTTTTAAAATGCCTCCCCTGTTTGTATGCAGTGTTAGAAAACACTTAATAAGGAGCCTGTGAATTGAGTATTGCTGCTTGCTAAAGAAAAAAAACAAAAAAAAAAAACCCAAAACCTACCCTTTCATCTCTCTGTTTTTCTCCTGGAGTTAATGTTATGATCAATAGATTGCTGGTGTAATTTAGATAAATCAGTAGTTTAATTGCCATTTGGAAAAGTAGTTCTTTTTAAAATGTGGAAAAGCCAAAGAGAACAGAGAATTTATAGGGTTTTGAATCCAAGCCTTAAAAAAAAAAAAAAAAGAAAAGAAAAGAAAAAGAAACAAAGAAAGAAAAAGTAAAAAGCTGTGTAGAGAAATTGTTGGAGCCCACGTATGCATTTTCAGAGTCTGTATGTCTCCTGAATAGCAATGTCACGGAACTGTGGCTTCGTTTGTTTGTCTAAAAGGATGCTGAGTCTCCTCCTCGCATCCTCTGATTTTCAAATGAAATCCCAAGCCCCAGGGGAAAGGATGGTGCTTTATGGAATGGACAGTTCAAAGAGTGGTTATCTTCAATTAGTACAGAACCTGAGTTAATGAAAGCACTATACAGCAGCTCCCTTTCTATCCTTGTGAAAAGCTATATGGCTAGTGCTTGCTCTCTCCTCACGTAGGATGAATGCTTAGATCCCCTGTAATTGGCTTGACCACGTAAATATCTCATGAGAGTTCTTGATGAGAATGTCACGGTGCCCTAGGACAGTTTAGATCAGGGGCAAACCTACACATGTATCAGCTCTAGTTGGGGTGACTCATGAGGGCTCTGGGAAAACCTCTCATCCTCCAGGTACCTGGTTTTCCTTTTTTACACCAGAGTGATCATTGCTGCTTCCTGGGAACTTTCCAAAAGAAGAGTGCATAAAGTCTATTTAGTTCATCTTGATAAGAACTGATTGACCGCCTGTGTGTCCAATAATTAATCCAGAGGTAGAGGAGCTGTTATGCTTGCTGTCACACAGCCCTTCGTTACTTTATGTGCCATTAGTTCTTTGAGACTATAAATGAACTCAATTCAGTTTAGATTGAGCGGATCCCAGGATTCTGAGTCAATTCTTGATTTTCAAGATTTTCCCCAATTCTAGGGGATCCCAAAAGAGGCCCCTGGGGCTTTTGGCACCAATGGATCATAGTGATGGTCTGACCTTTAAGTGTCAGCCCGTTTTCTCCATCTCTGCCTTCTTGCTGTACTTATTTTATTTATTTATTTATTTTTAACGATTTTATTTATTTATTCATGAGAGACACACACATACACAGAGAGAGAGAGAGAGAGAGAGAGAGAGAGAGGCAGAGACACAGGCAGAGGGAGAAGCAGGCTCCATGCAGGGAGTCTGATGTGGGACTCGATCCCAGGACTCCAGGATCATGCCCTGGGCCGAAGGCAGGTACTAAACCACTGAGCCACCCAAGGATCCTCTCTTGCTGTGCTTATGAGGCAAGAGCAGAACTTTATTTATTTATTTATTTTGTAGTAATAGCTTTATTGAGATATAATTGACATAACATGCATTTCACCCATTTGAAGTGTACAGCTCCATGTTTTTCACATGGAGTTGTGTAACCATCACCATAAGCAATTCTAGAACATTTTCAGGATCCCAAAAAGAAACCCCATGCCCTCGGAGTAGTCCCTACCCCTCCCAGTCCTCCCGTTCACCCCCACCCTCAGCCCAAGGCAACCACAAATTGGCTTTATATCTCAATAGAAAGAATGTCTGTTCTGGACATTTCATATCAATGATGTCATGTGGTATATTTCCTTTTGTGTCTGGCCTCTTTCTTGTAACATGTTGTCAAGACTCATGCATGCTGTAGTATATATCAGTGCTTCCTTCCTTTTTATTGCCAAATAATACACCATTGTATGGATGGACCACATTTTATTTATCAGTTCATCAGTTGATAGACATTTGAACTGTTTTGTGACTTTTGGCTCCTATGAATAATGCTGCTATGAACACCTGTGCACAAGTTTTTATGTGCACATATGTATACACCGAGGAGTGGCAGGATCATTTGGTAACTCTGTGTTTAACCCTTTAAAGAGCTGCCAGACTGTCCTACCAAAGTGGCTCTACTTTATATTCCCACCAGCTATGTATGAGGGTTCTGATTTTTCTACACTCTTACCAATGCTTGCTACTATCTTTTTAATGCCCTTTATCATTTGATTTCCTTCTGGAACATCCACAGTGAGGTAGACTCTAGAAGCCAGCTCTTTCTTTTTAGATGTATTTCACATGCTACGTATTTTCTTTTGCCTTTCCAAATCCTTCTCTGCCCTGCCTTCTGTAGCCTGGGGGGCTGACTCTGTGGACTAGTCCCCTGACTTATCAGCTTTCTAGCTTGCATTTGGCTTCAGCCAGTGAGATCAGAAGGAAGGAAGGGAGTGAGAGTCGGGGTATTTATTCTCCTACCTGCAGCTCCTCTAAAGACCTCAGCTCCCCTCGGCAGCACTGTTCACAAAGCTGTCTTTGCCTATGGCTCATCCCGCCCCTTCAATCCCCTGCTGCCAGCCTTGGGGTTCTGTAACATTCCTGCTGGTTTCCCTGAGCCTTGCCTTTACCTTCTCAGTAGTTCCTTCATTAAACTTAGCCAGTGTCGAGGTGCCATCCGTCCCCAGCTGGCACCCTGACCGGCACAGGTGGTGGCCGGTTACCTCTCATCACCTGTCTCTTGTTGGACTGCTCTTTCTATGTTAACTGGAGACCGCTTGCCTCAGAAGTGTGTGTGAACATAGCCATTTGTGTCGTTACAGGCTTATCTAAAACTCGGGGACTACCAGAAGGCAATAGTGGATTGTGAGTGGGCTCTGAAGGTAAGAAGAGAGATCCTTTTCCACATGATGGAGTCAGGCCGGCGGGACCAGGTCCAGAAGTGAACGTGGAGAGCCACCAGTGTTTCCTGGTGGCTGGGCTGTGAACTCTGCAGTCAGGCCTGACCTTCCTGATCTGTAGAACAGGACCCATAGACTTGTCGAAGGGTCCTGGTGAGGTGTGTAGAGCACTGGGCTCACAGGAAATACTCCAGAGGAGCGGCTGCTCATGCTGGGGTTGCAAGGTTTATATCGCCAGGGCTCAGCCCTTACTGCTGTTTCGGGGCACTCTGCTTCCTGTGGAGGTGGGAGTGCCTCCTTCTAGTTTCTAGAACCAGCCACGGGAACATGTTCTGCAGTGTTGCTGTTCTTCCCCATCAGTTTGTGCTTTCCTCCTGCTCTAGTAATTTGGCACATTTATGGTGAAATAATCAGAAGATATAATTGCCATTGTTCAGCCTGGAGACTGCCAGTCAGGACTCGGGCAGACCTCAGAATGCTGTGTATGGTGTTTCCTCTGAAATCTGCCAAGAGAGATCATTTAAAGTGAGGTGAAGTAAGAAGTGTTGGTGGAAATAGTATAAGCGTTTTGAAAAGAGAAATGTCATCATCACTCCTCAGGGACATTACTTCAGATGATTGAATATTAAAATAAATCTTCATCCTGTTCCGCGAAGTCGCTCTGTCATAGGGGCTCCAACTAAACACCTGAAACCAGTGTTTCTCCGACTTCCTCACTGAAGGGCTGCTGACGGAATGAACGTGAGCCCCTGTAGGGTCTACGAGCAGAGAGCATGACATTTTTTTTTGCTGGATCTGTTTTATCTTAAAAATCCTTGCAAGTTTAAAAAAAAAAAATCCTTGCAAGTTTTATATTGTACTCCATGAAATTTATCTGTTTGTCTTAACATCACTATTATTTTCTATAACTTATAATCAAGTAAAATTGAAGTGCCAGGAGAACATGCCAGGTTTATGCTCTGGCGCAGATTTCTCCAGTGCAGCACACACACCCCAGCATAATGAACGTGGCCCAGAGTAAGAGCACGTTTTGACAGCAGCATACTGGCCACACCTCCTTCCTTTCTTCTTTTTTATTTTTTTTTAAGATTTTATTTATTTATTCACGAGAGAGAGAGAGGCAGAGACATAGGCAGAGGGAGAAGCAGGCTCCCTAAGGGGAGCCCCATGCAGGACTCGATCCCAGGATCCCAGGATATGCCCTGAGCCAAAGGCAGATGCTCAACCACTGAGCCATGTAGACGTCTCTCCTTCCTTATTTCTTATTGAGAGGATAAACAAGAGACACTGGGGTGAATTAGGAACTCACTTCACTATTGTTCTTTATAAAACACTAGAGATCCTCCAAAGCTGACATGTGGGATGCATGATTTCTTTATCCCGATACAGCATGTCAGCAGATCCTGTCCCATCATGTCGATGCAGTCTTAAAGTTACAAGAACTGCCCAACACTAATGACATCAGGCTCTTCACAGCCCCTGCATAAGTCCCCCAGCCTGCCTCCTCACTTTATGTGATCATGGTATTTTCTCTACCACCATTCTGTAAGAGAAGAGAAAGGTAAGGGTGTTTTGCTCTGTTATTCCAATAATGATCACCATTTGCTGCATGCCGGCCATGAGGCTCACGACATCCTATTCTCTTCTCTTGGATACTACTGTTATCCTCATTTTTTCTGGCAAGGAAACCAAGCTTCGGAGATTAATTAACCTGTGCAGGATCACAGAGGTAGTGTCGGTCTGTAGGGCAGTGCTCTGAATCATCTCCTATATACAGCTTCTCCACTGGAACCTGAGACCCCCCTATCCCTGGATGTGGGCCTTGTTCCCTTCAGTGGGGGAACCAGGATCCCCTGGTGGGGTTTCCAGGAGTATCCATTCTGATCTGAAAAACACCAAAGAGGGAGTCACACTATCCTCATGCTGATTCAGGATAACATGCTGGCCTATTCCCAGATGTTAAATGAAGCACGATGTAATTAGCAGTGAAACCAGAGCAAAGTAGGCCCAACAGAGCTGACAGTGAACATCTCTGACCCTCAGCAGCCTTTGTGAAATGCCCAGAGAGGTTCCCCATTGAAGAGGCTTGGTTAACCCCTTGTGGGGGTTGGGGAAAAAGCATAAGGAGCTCTAAAATTAACGATGATTGGGTCTGTGTCAAAGCTATAAATGTAAAAGTTTCACTCTCTTTAAAAGTAATGCACCAATAATGCATGTCAGTGATATTCCATTATTAATATTCATACTTTCATGCCAATTTAATATTTTTGACACTATTGAATTGGTAGAGACAAGCTCACCCGATGATATTTCAAGATTGATGTTCTCTGTCAGGGAAGAGAAGGTGGTGAAGCTGGTTTCAATTAGGATCAGAGTCATTTCTCTCTTGGCAGATTCTTTCTGCATGACAAAACTCTATCTTTCTCTGAAAACAGGGCTCCTTTTAAGGGAGTCCGGGGCTCACCTGAGAAAATGCTGGTGACCGCTGACAGGTGACAGAGGAGATTGGGGCAGTGAGACCTCTGTCAGCGGCCCTTCACATCTGCATCCCAGGCGGGCAGGGTCACCATGCTGCATGATGGCAGGAACAGGGCCCCAGCTTAGTCTCCCCCTGTTATAACCCCGATTCTCTGCCCAACAAAGGGAGTGTGGACATCTGGCTTCCATGAACGCTGGTGTTTCTTTTCCCTTAGACTCTCATTCCCTTCCCACCCCCTCGGCCTCATCCTTCATGGATTCTCCAGGGTTAGCTCCCTGCCTTCCTTCTTTCTGCAGCTTCTCGCTCAGAGCTCCTGTCTCCTCTCATGGGTCCAGCTGGCCCTCAGACCCCCTTCCACATCTCCTCTCCCCAGGCCACAGGGCTGTACTTGAGCTACCTCCCGGAGGCCTCTGTGAGACCATCCGGGCACCATTGGAAAGATGCTGTGTCTAGGAATGGGCTCTTCATCCTCCCCTCACTCTTCCCCATTCCTGGCCCTGATTTACTTCTTTCCGTTAATGACATATGCTGTCTTCCAGGCCCTGAGCCCCAAACCTGTGACCTGACATCCTCTTCCCTCTTTACCATTTGTCTGTGACCTACTCTGGCATCTGCACTTCCCTCCCACCACCACCAGACAGATGCTAACCCCTCATTCTGCGGGGACCACTGTCTTGCTCACCCTTCTAGCCTGGCCCTTCCCTGCCCTGCTCCTGCCCCTCGTCCTGGCCGGAAGCTCCCCATCCTGTCTCCCCTCAGCCTAGGACCTTGCTCTCAGCCCATTCTCCTCCTTCCTTCTGTCTTCACCTCTCCATATCCTTGGACCCAGCTCAAATCCCTACTCTGCACGATCATTTTAGGTCCTGCCTCTGCAGAGTAGATTTCCCTCTACTCAACTGTTGTAGCACTTTTCTGAAGGAGAGTTGGTGTCATTTGTAAACCTTTGGGGCCTGGAGTCAGATGGCCAGATTTTAGATCCCAGCTCTTCCACTTACTATGTGTGACCTTGAACCTCTCCAGCACCTAGTTTCCTCATCTGTACAATGGAGATAATGATTGTCTTGACTTCACAGAGTAGTTAGAAAGTTTATATGATATAGTTCCCGTGAACTGCCTGGAAAAGACTGGACAGTAATATATTATTGTCATTATTGCCATTCACTTAGCAGCGTGTCAGGAAATAGCGCTCATGAAGATACACCTATGAAGTCTTCTCCAGGGGATCCCTGAGTGGCTCAGTAGTTTGGTGCCTGCCTTTGGCCCAGGGCGTGATCCTGGAGTCCCGGGATTGAGTCCTGCATCAGGCTCCCTGCATGGGGCGTGCTTCTCCCTCTGCCTGTGTCTCTGCCTCTCTCTGTGTGTCTCTCATGAATAAATAAATCTTAAAAAAAAAAAAAAGGGGGGGCTTCTCCATGTGGGACAATCATCACTGCCTCTTCTATCACTGTCTGGCTTTTTTTTTTTTTTTTCAATCTGCCCTTTTGGTCTAAAACGGATTGCTGCTGTTCTGGCCAACATCCCACTTCTTTTTCTTTTATTTATTTATAAATTTATTTTTTATTGGTGTTCAATTTGCCAACATATAGAATAGCACCCAGTGCTCATCCCATCAAGTGCCCCCCTCAGTGCCCATCACCCATTCACCCCCACCCCCTGCCTACCTCCCATTCCCCCACCCCTAGTTCATTTCCCAGAGTTAGGAGTCTCTCATGTTCTGTCTCCCTTTCTGATATTTCCCACTCATTTTTTCTCCTTTCCCCTTTATTCCCTTTCACTATTTTTTATATTCCCCAAATGAATGAGACCATATAATGTTTGTCCTTCTCCGATTGACTTACTTCACTCAACATAATACCCTCCAGTTCCATCCACGTCGAAGCAAATGGTGGGTATTTGTCATTTCTAATGGCTGAGGAATATTCCATTGGATACATAGACCACATCTTCTTTATCCATTCATCTTTCGATGGACACCGAGGCTCCTTCCACAGTTTGGCTATTGTGGACATTGCTGCTAGAAACATCGGGGTGCAGGTGTCCCAGCATTTCATTGCATCTGTATCTTTGGGGTAAATCCCCAGCAGTGCAATTGCTGGGTCGTAGGGCAGGTCTATTTTTAACTCTTTGAGGAACCTCCACACAGTTTTCCAGAGTGGCTGCACCAGTTCACATTCCCACCAAGAGTGTAAGAGGGTTCCCTTTTCTCCGCATCCTCTCCACCATTTGTGGTTTCCTGCCTTGTTAATTTTCCCCATTCTCACTGGTGTGAGGTGGTATCTCATTGTGGTTTTGATTTGTATTTCCCTGATGGCAAGTGATGCGGAGCATTTTCTCATGTGCGTGTTGGCCATGTCCATGTCTTCCTCTGTGAGATTTCTGTTCATGTCTTTTGCCCATTTCATGATTGGATTGTTTGTTTCTTTGCTGTTGAGTTTAATAAGTTCCTTATAGATCTTGGATTCTAGCCCTTTATCTGATACATCATTTGCAAATATCTTCTCCCATTCTGTAGGTTGTCTTTTAGTTTTGTTGACTGTATCTCTTGCTATGCAGAAGCTTCTTATCTTGATGAAGTCCCAATAGTTCATTTTTGCTTTTGTTTCTCTTGCCTTCATGGATGTATCTTGCAAGAAGTTACAACATCCCACTTCTGATGAGAAGCAGGCTAGGGATTCCCCCAGGACTTCTAGATACCTAAGCTTGCATTCTTAACCACTTTAAATCTAGACCCTTGGAGGGCATCCCTGGCACAATGCCTCACTCAGAAAAGGGTTCAATTAATTAACTGTATGTTAGAAGTGGTAGTTGTCATCTTTGTGCCACGCCATTGCCCCTGGAGTTGTAATAATTAGGGGCAGGCAGGTGCAGGGTCCCCTGTGCAAAGGCCGTGGCCTCACATAGGTTTGGATCCTGCCTTCTGAAGGGGGCATCCCTCCTGAGCCTAAGTGACACAAACTTGAGTTCCTGGGATATACTTTGTGGTTGATTTCAGGAGAGGAGCTTGTGAGGCCTGCTACGATGTCACAGTAGCCTCAGCAGTTTATCCTGAGTAGATATCTGTCTCGTCTAATAAACCAGTGGTCCTCAAGCTTGGCTGCGTGCTTATGTCACCTGAAGAGCTTACAAAATGATTGGTGCCTGGGCCCTACCCGAGATTATCATTTTTTAATTGGTATGGAGTTCAGCCTGGCCTTCCAGATTTTGATAAGCATCCCCAGTGATTCTCATGTTTGGGCAAAGTCAAGAGCTCTCCTAAACTAGGGGTTTCTGGTTTGTCTCCTGACTGAGTCTCATTAAAAGGAAATGAAAACTGGCAAGTCTCATTAATTAATTTGATAGAGAGCTTACTTGTGCATCCAGGCTCCTTGCAGGCATCAATTAGTTTGGTCACAGATGCACAGAAAAGTTCTAATTGTCAACTCTGGTAGCTGTCCTGAGAACCAAAGCGCTGCTTTGCCTCTATTAGCTAGGCAGTTAAGGGAGTGGCTAATGACTTCAAACCTTCCGAACTCATCTGATCAGTCATTCTCTTTTATGCAGTGTGATGAAAAATGCACAAAAGCATATTTCCACATGGGAAAAGCCCACCTGGCCCTGAAGAACTACAACGTGGTAAGTTCTTAGAGGAATGGAAGGGGCATGTTTGATCACAGAGCGATGCTTCATGTTGCCTCAGAGAAGGACCATGTTCCTCCAAGTTGATAGTAATCCACCTTTTAGTATTTTCCAAGGTAACTCTTAAGATCTTTGAGTTGGGAAGGAATGTGAGTGTCTTCCAGGACAGCCTCACCTGCTCTGGGAATCCCTGCTGCAGTATCTCCTACCAGTGTTCTCTCGGCCCCAGGAGGAGCATCTCTGGAGAGAAAAAGTATAAACCAAAAGGCATAAAGAAAATTCACTTATACTCTCATCTCCCAAAAGTGACTATGCAGCTATACTAACATACGAAGATATTATATTATTGTTAACAGCAGCTTGATTAAGATAGAATTCGCATGTCAAACAGTTCATCTGTGGCAAGTATACAATTCAGTGGGTTTGTGCACATTCTCAGAGATGTGCAACCGTCACCACACTCAGCTTTAGAACATTTTTGTCACCTCCCTAAAAGCCCTATGCTTTTTAGTAGTACTCCGCTTCCCTCTACCTGATGTACCCACTCATCTATTTTTGTCTCTATACATTTGCACATTCTAGACTCTTCATATAAATAGACTTCTACAAGATATAGTCTTTTGTGGTGGCCTCTTTCCCTTAGCCTAATGTTTTTAGGGGTCGTGCATGTTGTGGCATCAGTACTTCATTCCTTTTATTGCTGAATAATATTCTGTTGTATGGATAAACTACATTTTATTTATCCCTTCCTCAGTTGATGAGCCTTTGGGTGGTTTCCACTCAAGGCTTTATCAACAATGTACAAGTTTTTGTATGGACATACATGTATAGTCCTCTTGAGTATTTACGCAGGAGTGGAACTGCTGAGTCCTGTGAAAACTCCATGTTTACCGTTGGGAGGAACTGCCAAAGCATTTCCCAAGTGGTGGCACCATTTTACATGCCCACCAGCATTATGTGGCTTCGGTTTATCCATATCCTGAGCAGCAGTCCTTATTATCTCTTCTTGGTTATAGCCATCCTAGTGGGTATGAAGTGTAACTCATTTTGATTTGCATTTCCTTTTTTTTTTTGATAATACAATTTATTTTATTTTATTGGTGTTCAATTTGCCAACATATAGAATAACACCCTGATTTGCATTTCCTTGATGTTGAGTCTGTTTTCATGTCCTTGTTGGTTGTCTGTATATCTTCTTTGGAGAAATGTCTCTTCAGATCCTTTGCCTATTTTTTATTAGGGTATTTGCATTTTTATATGAAGTAACCAGTGCTTTATATGTTCTGGATACAAGTCCTTTATTAGATAAGTGATTTTCAAATATTTTCTCTCATTCTCTGTGCTGCCCTTTTACTTTCTTAATTGTGTCCCTTATAGGACAAAATTTTTTTTTAATTTAGATGTAGCCTAAATTACTTATTTTTTCCTTTGATCGCTTATGCTTTTGGTGTCATATGTAAGAAACCATTGCCTAATCCAAGATTTACTTCTGTGTTTTCTTCTGTTTTGTGGCTTTGGATTTTATGTTTAGATGTCTGATTCACTTTGAGTTAATTTTTGCAAATGGTGTGAGGAAGGGATGTAATTTTATTCTTTCGCACATAGATTTCCAGTGTTCACAGCATCATTTGTTAAAAAGACTATTGTCTCCTACTGAATAATTTTGGACCGTTCTCAAAAATCAGTTGATCATAACTTCATGGGTTTATTCCTGGGCTCTCAATTTTATTCCATTGATCTACATGTCTAGTCTTATGCCTATACCACATTGTCCTGATTCCTATAGCTTTGCAGTAAATTTTGAAATTGGGAAGTGTGACTCTTCTAACTTTGCTCTACTTTTTCAAGATTGTTTTAGTTATTGTAGGTCTCTTGAATTACCATACAAATTTTAGGATCAGTTTGTGAATTTCTGCAAAGAAGCCTGGTGGAATTTTGATGGGGATTACATTAAATCTGTAGGTCAATTTAAGGAGTATTGCCATCTTAACAATACTAAGTTTTCTAATCCATGAACATGCATTTCCACTTATAAGATACTATATTTAATGTTTTTAGTTCTTTTATAAGATACTATATTTATATATATACTGTAATTTTATATATATTATTTTTAATATTTAATATTTTATATATTTTATAAGATACTATATTTTTAATGTTTTATACTACATTATATAATATAAATACTATATTTATTTCCACTTATAAGATACTATATTTTTAAAAAGAAATTGCCTCTTATTATACATTTAAAAATTCTTTTCTTTGTTGTATTATAATTCTAATACAGGCTTATCATAACTAGGGTCAAATAATAGAAGAGTTAAAAAAAAAAAGTTAACGCTCCCCTCCACCAAATTCTATTCACTCATTCATTCATTCATTCATTCATTCATGTAATTAATTCACTCAGCATATATGTATGCATACTTTCTAGGTTCCTGGCACTGCCCTAGACAATAGGAATACAGTGGCAAACGACAAAATCCTTGACTTAATGGAAGTCACGTTCTTGGAATAGGGTGGCCAGGAGATGGAAACCACATAAGTAGATGTGTATTATGTTGGATAGTGATGTGTTATTGAGAAAGTGTAATCAGTGAAGCAGCGAAGGTGAGATTGACTTTATATGGAGTGGTCAGGGAGGGCCTCTCTGTAGGAAGGGAGGTAGTGAAGTGAGCCAGCCATGTGTCTGTGTAAGGGAGGAGCTGGGGTCCAGTGAGGGTCAGCTGGAGAAGAGCGATAGGCAGATGAGGTCAGGTAGCTGATGTGGTTACAGGCTTTTGGAAGGACTTTGGCTTTGCCATTGGAGAGTTTTGAGCGAAGAAGTGAAATGATGGGACTGATATTTTAAAAGATCGCTGTTGCACCGAGAATATATCTTGACACAGGAAACAAAGAACAGAGAGCTAGCTAGAAGGCTATTGTAATAGACTCTCCAAGAGAAGTGTAATGATGACTTGAACTAGGTTGGTGTCAAGGGAGGTGGTGAGAAATGATGGGACTCTGAACATGCTGACAGTGAAGCCAACAGGAGTTGCCAGGAGACTCAATCTAGGGTTCAAAAGAAGTTGGATACAGGTTCACTGTCCTCATCTCCTTGGGTCACTGTCAGGACTACCAGAGACCAGGTGGTTTAAACAGCAAACATTTAATTCTCACAGTTCTGGAGGCTGGAAAGTCTGAGATCAAGACACCAGCAGATTGGTGTGTGGTGAGAACTACTTCCTGGTTCAGAGACAGCCAGAGGGTTAAGAGAGGTCCCTGGGGTCTCTCTGACAAGGACACAAATCTCAGGAGGGCTCCACCCTGATGACCTAATCACCTCCCAGAGGCCCTACCTCCAAGTATATCACATTGGGGATTAGGTTTCCACATAGGAATTTGGGGGGAACACAAACAATCTATAGCAGTTACCATGTTTGATGAGTGAACTTCTGTCCCATAACACTATTCTGTTTCAATGTGATGCTTTTTTCTTCAGTTCATTTCTTAATCCTAATTTTCTAGATGAACCTTGAGCTTTCAAGATAGCTCAGAGCCACTTGTTTTCTGTACTTTTTCTCTTAGACTGGGCAGAGTTCTTAATACCCCTGAGGACAATACTGCCCTAAGCCCAGTCACATGCCCTACAAGCTGGAATCTTTTTTTTTTTTCCCCAGAAACTTCCTAACAATTTCCTCATGGAGAGCACATCACTCTTAAGTTTTCTTACAAATCTTATATGGCCAGTGAAAGGACACCCCTACTGGCTCCCTTTGCAGCCCTGTGTATTTAAATAGGCACTTCCCTTTTCCTACTCCCAAAAGGCTCTGTCAGCAGTGTCTCCAGCTTCATTTATTTCCTTATTCCTTGTGGGCATATCTGACAAGTAGCCTCCTGTTCTGTCTCGGTGCAAATATCCTATCTAAATTTTATAATTACCTTACAATTATTCCTATCCTGGCCAGGAATGATCCACGAGAATTTAGGACTGGATATTTTTCTTTTTCTTTTTTTTTTTTTTTAAGATTTTATTTATTTATTTATTTATTCATTCATTCATTCATTCATTCATTCATGAAAGACACACACACAGAGAGAAGCAGGCACATAAGCAGAGGGAGAAGCAGGCTCCATGCAGGAAGCCCAATGTGGGACTCGATCCCAGGACACTGGGATCATGCCCTGAGCCAAAGGCAGACTCTCAACCACTGAGCCACCCAGGGGTCCCTAGGACTGGATATTTTTCCACCACAGGCTGGATCTGACAACATGGGTTTTTTTAAATAAATTCTGAAATAATACCTTTTGTCCCACAGAACCAGAGAAGCCTAAACAAAATGTCAAATGCATGCTGTGTTTCCCCATGCCTGCCTCCTACGCTGGGAGCAGGAGGAGGCCGGGAGGAAATAATGAAGTCCAGCCCTGTGGTACCTGGTGTCTTTCTTATAATCAACTTCACCCCCTGACCACTCTTCAAGGTCTTGTTTCTTTTTTCCAGTCCAGAGAGTGTTATCAGAAGATCTTAGAAATAAGTCCCAAGCTGCAAACCCAGGTGAAAGGTGAGGCTGTTCCTGCTGGTGTCCTTCATTTGAATCCCACTTTCACTTTGCGCTCTGGCTCCACGGCGCCTCGGGTGCCTTCTCTGCACTTGGCCTCAAAGCCACATCAAACCCTCTCTGTTAGCAGGTGGCCCGCTCCTCTCTCCTCTCTGTTCTCCCACTCAGACCTTTGCCTTCCTCCATTCTACACCCTCGTCCCTTAGAGCCTTCTAGGCAGAGCATAATGCTGTCCTTGAATCCCAGAGGTGGTTTAAAATTCTGGATCTAGACTGAACACCCTTCCTCAAATTTTCCCTGCTGAGGCCAGGTTTGAATGATTTTAATGCTTCATGCCTCTTGACCTCCCATCCTCAGAGAAGGTTACTCTTTGTGTGTTGATGTTGACTGTGAGGGTTTTGTTTGTTTCTCTTATCTTCTCTTCTTTCTTGTTTTATAGATTCTCTGAATCAAGTCAATCTCCAGGAGAAAGCAGACCTTCAAGAGAAGGAAGCCCAACGATTGCTGGATTCGGGAAAGCTTGCAGCTGTGACAGTCAAGAATCTCCTGGAAACTCTTTGCAAGCCTGACCAGAACCCCTTGTTCTATGCAGGGGGGATTGAAATCCTGACTGAGATGATGAAGGATTGTAAGCCTGGGATGCGTATGGCCTGGCCTTGTGAATATAGTCAGTGTAAAGGGACAGTAGAGAGGTCAGCCCAGATGAGGCAAAGAATCCCTATGTCCCTTCCTTCCACAAATAGTGAAGATCTACTATACTGTCAGGATGAAACAGGACACGTAAGATACATACCCCCACCCCAGCTAGAGCACACATGCACTCAGCACATATGCAGTAGACACCCAAACACAATACAACACAAATAATACACACATACACACGCACCACATATATATACCCTACATATACACACACCACACATGATCATCTCTCCCACATGCCCCACACATTGTACACATACCCTCACACCTTTTGGGTTTCCATGTGTACCCCATGTATGCCCCAAATGCCATGTACCACCCTCACAAATCTGCCCCCAACCATAGAGGGGTGGAAGACAGAGTTTTGTACGATAAACTATAAAGTTCACTCCAGTTACATTTAATGGCTTTTTAGAGCCTGTAAGTAGTTTCAGAGCAAACATCAGCTCCCCTGCTAGTGAGAGCCATTACTGTTCTCTCTTACCGGTTCTTGTAAACATTGCTATCAGGGCTTAAACCGCTTTTTTACTCAGTGACAGGATGCTGTTTGTACAAAGAGATGGGCTCTCTGACCTCCCTTCAGTGCACGATGAAGGGCACTCAGATATCCCCTTCAGTTGTTTCTTGGAGATCATAGGTTCCTCTCCAGAGCCTAGAAACAGCTTCAAAATAAATGTTTAAGAACAGATGGATATGCTAGTTCTTCCCAGAGGTTAAGCAGCTCCTGGAGACTCTCTGAAGATTACAAAACAATGAGTTGTCATATAACCTGCAAAGCCCCCCCAGGCTCAGCTTCCCTTCTCTAGACAGGATGTTCCTCTCTTGGGGGCAATAAGTGGCCTGTGACAGCTGCAGGTTTCAGAACGTAAAGGTATTTGTTTCTGCCCAATCTGTTAATTTGGTGACCTTGACATTCCATATTGGGTTTCTCACCATCATCTGGCTCTGTTAATGGCTAGACAGCAACCAGACTGTTTAGGACTCTGATGCAGGTTTTTATGTTTTCTTCCCAGGCACAGAACAGACTTTATTCAGAACACACAACGGATTCAGTATCATCAGTGAAAATGAGGTCATAAGAAGGTAGGGTGTTTGTAGAGAGAGCCAACAGTAAAGCAAGGAGGGATGACCAATTTCTCGTGACATCCCTGATGACGTGGGCAGTGGCTTCCCTGGGTGGGCCTGGCCAGGTGCAGGGCCGTGCACCCTGGGTAGTCTGAGTGAGGCCACAGGTAGCAACCGCAGAGAGAAAAGGTCAGCGGTGCTTCCAGGGCTCCTCCAGGCCCTGCAGAGCCAGAGGAGTGACCGTGTGTTCTGCTTTCCCACAGTTTTGGTGAGATTGCCATTTGTTCTTAGAATTTGCTGATAACAGCAATAAATGAGATCAACTGGGTCCTGGCTGATCCCAGGATTTCTGATTTTATCTGAAGAGAAACCCATATGGAAGGAAAGGAGGTGGTTTGCTACATTTGCTTTTATTTTATTTTTGTATTTCAGTTGTTTGAGTGCAGCTCCTCAGGTTAGGACAGTGACACGGGCCGGGGTCACCAGGAGCACAGGAGCTGAGGCTGCTGGCCTGCCACAGTTCATCGGTCACCTCGTGCCTGTGGCCCAGGACCCCGGCTCAGCAGCCCCGTCCGTGCAACTCCTCGGCCTGTCCCTGTCCCTGTCCCAGGGGTCCCAGTCCAGTGCTGGCCAGCCCACAGTCCTGATGACCTGCAGCTCTGCGTTATAACGTTACTTTCTTCAACCAGCATTTGAGGAACTAAAGCCAACCAAACAGAAGATCAAGACTGCTTCCCAGTGTTACTGTTGCTGTCCTTTGTTCTAGGTGCTTTTCCACGGCAGGAAAAGATGTGGTGGGAGAGACAGTGTGTGTGTCTGTCCTCAGGCTCTGGCAGGCGGTGTGCAGCGGGAACGGTGAGCCTGGGTCATCCCTGTTGGTCCTTGTTAACATGCTCTCTGTTGATGTGGCACTCGGGCCCAGGAGTGACTGTTTCCCCTCAGGCCAGGCCCGAGGGAGCCAGACCTTCCCCTGCCAGCCCTGCAGTCCTCTCTCTGCTACCCCTGCAGCCACCTTGATGGTGGACAGAGTCACCGGCAGCATAACAGGCGCTCTCACTACCTGGCGCTCTATAGACCCCTGACTTCTGCTCGCACCTCGGCAGTGCAGTGGATGGACCTGTTCCTTTCCTGTCCACCTAAAATATTGTTGCTTTTTGCTGACCACAGTACCCCCAGCGTCGCGAGATTTTCCCTGGTCCCGGATAGTATGACACCGATCAGTGTAATACTAGGCCAGCGGATGCTATAGGACTTTTATCCACCTTGTTAACACATTTATCTTCTTACCTCTTAGCATTTTGGGGGTTCGCTACATTTTTGCACAATCTCTCTTACCCCTTTTGTAAAGCAGTGAATGTAAATGAAAATTGTATTTCCCTCATTTTTAAAAAAAGTATTTTATTATTATTTTTTAATTTATTTTATTTAAATTCAATTCAACCTATAGTGTAACACCGAGTGCTCTACCTCATTTTTAAAAAGCCGTGTTTTCATAGGGAATGACCCGAGCTTGGATTGCAGACACTGAGCATGGGAATGATGCCATTTGGGTCTCCTTTTCACAGGGCTCCTGTGGGAAACCAGCTACAGATCTTGTGGGGGGCAATTTGTAAATTCCCAGGCTGAGTATGAGCTAATACAGTAGAGTGAAGGAGTCACCTTCACTCTAAGTTGTAGAGGACTAGCAAAGCAGGGGGACCCCTTGTGAAGGGAATTATGCCTGGACGAGTACCATCACCAAGGTGCCCTGCTGCTCCGTACGTTTCTACACTGGCCCGGGGGGTGGTCTCGCACATCTCCCACACCAGGGTGAGGGAAGCAGGGCTTGGTGACCCTGTTTTACTCAGGGTGAACCAGACACAGCCCTCCCTCCCTCAAGCCCCGATTTCCTCAGCCTGCGCCAACCTCAGTTTCTGTAAACTTTGGGGTCGCCTTTTTCTTTAACAGCAGAATAAACCTGGTTTGTTTGTAGAGCCTGTGACCCACCTGCTCTGGAAGATCCGTGAAATCTGTGTATATCCAACTCAGTAAATACAAACACGTTTTTCAAAATGACGAGGGGATGGATGCTTATAAAGTTACAGATGCAGGGCAGCCCTGGTGGCTCAGCAGTTTAGCACCACCTTCAGCCCAGGGTGTGATCCTGGAGACCCAGGATCGAGTCCCATGTCGGGCTCCCTGCATGGAGCCTGCTTCTCCCTCTGCCTGTGTCTCTGCCTCTCTCTCTCAACCTCTCTCTCTCTCTCTCATAAATAAATAAATAAAATCTTTAAAAAAAAAAGTTACAGATGCAGAACTACATCCATGATATGCTGTTAAGTAGGAAAGAGAGGCCAATGAGAGGGCAGGGTGGATCGTACTTTTTTTTTTTTTTAAGATTTTATTTGTTAGAGAGAGAGAGAGAGACAGATCAAGAGCATGAGCAGAGGGAGAGGGAGAAGCAGACTCCCTGCTGAGCAGAGAGCCTGATGTGGGGCTGGATCTGAGGACCCTGAGATCATGATCGAGCCCAAGGCAGACGCTTAACCTCCTGAGCCACCCAGGCATATTTTTAACATTATTCACAGGAGAGGCATGGATAGCTCCTTTAAGGAATGAGCTTACCTGGAGGGGCCACGAGAGGAGGGGACGTTCACTGTCAGCTTTATGCTGCTGTACTATTTGGATTGTTTACAACGAGCTCCTTTTCCAACAAAGAAGAAAACCTATTGGCTACACCAACTCTGCTCTCTTTCATGGCTGAGGCTCCTGCCCCAGCCCATCCCTCTGCATCCTCTCAAACACATTTGGGCACCTGGTTAGTCAATGAACCAGGTGAGAGCGAACAGAGCTGGTGCCACTACCTTGGAAGTAGCCTACATCTAGGAAGGGGGGTTGCTCCATTAGTGCACGTTCTCACGTGATTTCTAGTTTTCTAGAAAGAACTCAAGTGGTTGCTCTGGCCAGTGTATGAAAATAGATGATCCACAAGTGTCCACAGTTCAGCTGATTTCGGTCCCTTCACAATCCCACACACCTTTGACAAAGTTGATGCCACTTGGTCCCCATGTGTGCCAGCCCCTGTTCCCAGCGTCATCCTCCACTCACTCACTGAACACTGCTCACCACGTGGCTACATGAGCCGCCTTCCCCATTTCACTCAGAAGGAAGCCAGGAGTTCATGACTCAGCCGCAACCCTCCACCCCGTCGTCAGGACCCAGCAACCTGCTCCTAGAGCTCATGCTCAGACACTTTATTACTCTGCCTCTCAAACAAGGGGAGAAGAGCTGGATTTCCCATAGGGCTTGTGGGAGACAAGAGGTTTAGCCACTGTTGCGTGCTCAAGGCACTCATCCCCTGTCTTGCAGAGGAGAACCAGCGCCTGCTGCTCCTGTGTCCCAACCTGGGCAGGCTGCTGCCCTCCTTGCTGGCTACCAGGCTGCTGACCGTCCGCCAGCAGAGCTTTGCCTTGCTGCTGCAGCTCACCCAGACGGACTATGGACGGAGCCTGGTCATCAGCCACCTTGACCTGACCCGGTAGGACTCTGCTGGCGGGATCTTCCCCAGGGCTTCTTGGAGCACCCCCTGCTAAGTTATGATTTGCCCGTACCCCTTCCCACACCTCGGACAGGAGACCTCAGACAGGAGAGGCGCTGTCAGGCTTTATAAAGGGTCAAACCAGAAAGAGCCTTTGGAAGGAGGAGCACTCCCTCTGGAGGACCTCTGGGATAAACTACTGGCTGAACTTGATACCTGAGGGCAGTTTCACTTCTCTGACCTGTTTCCACCTCACAGATACTACAGATGGTGTAAATGGCAGCCCTACCAAAACCAGATTGGGAATCCTGCTTCAAAATAGGTCATTTGCTCCTGCCTCTTTAGCCTCTGTGCTGGCTCTACCCTCTTTCTGCTCAAAGTTTTCTTCTTTCCTTCCTGGTTGAGGTGACACTCCCTGCTTTGGCATATTCGTAAAGCCCCTCTGGAGCCAGGCAGAGTACAAATAAATAAAACACATCTGGGATGCTCTTGCGTGTAGGACTTTCCGAGGCTTACAGCCAAGGAAACAGAACATGCCTTTTCTTCTGAATAGACTTTATGAAAAATTTACCAAACCCCAGTGATTCCTTCCAGTGCTTTTTCAGGTGAAACATTATTAGTTTCCATATGTGAAAATACCAGTTTTTATATCAAAAGAGCTGCATGTTGGCAGTTTTGGTGGTTCAACGCAGTAAAAGTAGTAGCAGTGATCACAGCTTGCTTTATACGTGTTTCATACACAACCTAAAAACAGAAGTTGGCTTCTGATTCTTCCACCATTACCTCACTTTATCTCCTCCCAGCCTGTGAAGAGGCAAGATAAGTGTTATGACCCCATTTCACAGATGGGGCAGGAGAAGCTGCCGCACTTAACCAGAGCATCTCACCCCACTGTCCCCCAGGCCCTGAAGGCCAGCTCCTGCTTCTGTTCCCAGTAAGAAAAGCAGCCAAATCTGAGATCCTGCTAGATCTTTCCTGACCAAGCGGAGGCCTCCGGCACCCACCCCACGTCGGGGGTGGGGGGGTGTCCATCATGCTCAGGATGGGGTGTCTGCTGTAGCCCTCACATTCTCAGCCCTGCCATGGCCCCTGTGGCTCACAAACAGAGGCTTGGCAACCCCCCAAAGCTCAGCCCCCATAAGCAGATGGGTTGTTAGAGTTAAATCCTCAAAAGCACATTTCACATTTCAGATGACTGCCATCACTTCCTCGATGCCTTCCTCGTGGTTTTTCACTTGGTTTTGGTCTCTCTGAGTAAATGTAGCTATATCTGTCCTCAGCTTCCTCCACCCCCACCCCCCACCCCCAATCCTGACATTCTTTGAATTGCTTGAGCTTTAATTTGAATTTTTCTAGTGTGTTGGAGAGTGGCATTTATGAGCATCGCATGCAGCCCCACCTCTTGTCTCCAGACTGTCAGAGACACCTCAGCTGATTCCCTTCGTGCCCACTGTTCTCATTAATGTCCATCTCAGCTTAAACCAGAAAGAGGTAGAATGTGTTCTCTGAAGTGAAGGGAGATGGTTTGGACAAGAGAGGCACATGTGTCACATGCCTCTTAAAATGCTTTTCCCCTTATGAGAAGTCGAAGGGACAAATGTGTACTGACAGGAACCGAGCGACAGTCAATATCACTTTGTGGAAAGTGCTGGGTTTTTTGATTCAAGCAGTCATGAGCCCAAATCCTCTGCTTGCTTCCTATGTACATGGCTCAGGAAAGCTGCTCAACGTTGACGAGCTCCGGTGTCTCATCTGTATCATAGACTCTTGATGAAGCTTAGAAGAAGTGATACGTGTGTGCCAATTACATGTTTTCTGTTAGATTTTACAGAACACTTGATCAGGAAGAGCTGGTCTTGCTTGTCTCACATAACTTTAAAAGAGACTACAGTTGACCACAGCTAGTTCAGTGGCTTAAAGATATCGGGGTCAAGGTCTCTGTCCCTCTCTTGATTGTCCCCTCATGGTCTCACAAGGCTGCTGCAGCTCCATGTATCACCTCCCTCTTTCAGACATCAGCTGGATCTGTCCCTCTTATCAAGAGAAGCTACTGCCTATTTCTGTTTGGTCAAGATTGTGTCACATGCCACCCCTGGTGAGGAAAGTGGTTCCAGCTTCTGTTGTAGAGTCAGGTGGGATAAAAGGGGGCTGGCTGTGTGTCTGTGGGATTGGCCAGCAAACAGCGTCTGACACGTGGTGTCGACTCAGTGACTTTTATAATCGTTTTCATTTTCTATCTTCAGGGTCTATTGCTCAGGGTTCTAAACTGAGGTGGAAGTTCATTTGTTGGGTCACTAGAGCAATTTCTGACCTGTGGTCCATCTACAGGGACAGCTGTTTGTTAGAGCAGAAAATTTGCCATCGAGAAAGGAGACAAGAGGGAGTAGAAAGGGACACCTTGTCCCTCTTTGGGTAATAACTCCAGTTAGAATGTGTGCTTTTCCGCATGGAGAGGAAGCTTTGTTGTTCATGTCTCCTAAAACAAAAATCAAGATGATCTAAGACTGCCAGCTCCTCTTCTGTACATTTCTGGTTCATTAGCGTTCATCCTCAAGAAAACAGATTGAATTGGTAAAGGAAGAATCTGAAGTAATAGAAAAATACATGATTTCTGGTGACAGGGACAGTAGAACACACCTCTAAGGAACTGGGTGTTTGCAGAAGTTTGGAGTTACCCAGGACCACAGAAACTGTCCAGCTCTGCCCCCCCAGGGCCCATGTCCCCTTAGGGGTACCCTACTACGGCCTGGGCACAATGCCCTCCAGGGAAGATTCCAGCATTATCATTTTTCTACGTTTGATTACAATAGACACTATAACAGCTAATAGACTGTGACCCTATTCCCAGCCAGTGAAAGGATGCAGGTCTCACCTCCCAGGGCAGCTCATCCTGTCCTGGGCAAGTTTTGATTGATAGAAAGTTATATCTTTACACCAGACACGAATTGTATGCCCCATTCTATGCTTCCTATGTGGAGGCTTTGGTTCAGTCTCGAAGGCCTCCGGAACACATCAGAGCTCGCACTTTCCCATGCTAGCAGCATCTGAAGATGCTCATCTTTTCCAGGTTAAGCATCCGGGTTTCCTGGACCATTCTTCAGATGATTTGACCTCCAGACCCCTCCCAGAACAAGCTGCCAAATAAATCTAGTAGCATAGATGTGAGTGACTGGAGTCCACTCCTAAACTGCCAATCTGATGGTCCCTTCCCTGCCTCTGTTATTAGCTGCCCAGTGGCATTGGGTCCTGTGGATCGCTGCCACTCTTCATGAAACTCCACAGTGTGGCTGTCAGGACACTGACCCTCCTGGACCTCCTCCTACCCCAGGCCCTTCCTTCTTGGCTTCCTTTGCAAACTCCCCTTATGCTGTCACCCTTCCAAGTCCAGGATCCTACTCCTGACCATCTTCTCATCCATGGTTTTAATGATCATGTGGAAGTCCCTCTCTTGAGTGGTAGAAGAAAACCTCCCCTGCTATTGGACATGTCAATCTCAACGTCACAAGCATCACTAACTTAAACCACAGGTGGTTCTTCAAACCAAACCTTTTGCCTGAACTTCCTGCCTTCGTGGGTAGTACTTCCATCCCTCGAGTTGCATACACCAGAATCCTGAGGGCTCCTCTGGGTGGGCCCCTACATCTGTAGGAAGAGGGTATATTGTCACTTCTCCCTTCTTAGGTTCTGGATCCCCTTCCTTATGGCTCTCCTCAGGCATCTGTGACCACCCCTTCCAGGCCTCCACGAGGGCCTCTCTCTTCCCAACTGTGTGGTCTCACTCCACCCCTGCCTCAGCGAATCACTCCATCTTTATTGTCTGGACCATCCCAGTTCTTCCCCAGTTGGATTCCCTGCCTCTTGTACTTCCTACTTCAATGTAGCCTCCACCGTCCCACCAAAGGGATTTGTCTACCATCTACATCCTTTCTGTGATTTTCCTACTTCAAACTCCAAAATGACTCTCTACTGCCTATAGCATTAATTCTCCAACAACTGAGAAATCCAGGGCCTAGGAATTACCTGGTGAGGTCACTAAAATGCAGCCTCTGCCAAAAACTGGGGCACCCTAGAAGCTGCTTCCCCCTACATACACCACCACACTTGGGAAAACATAGGCATGTGGGGTGAAGTACAATTTTCCAGCAGGCCATAGAAGGTCTAGCACCCTCCCCTTGCTGCACACTGTCCTCTCCTCAAGACCTGAGCAGTAGCTTTAAGGAACTGCTAGCCATCCCCAAGTGTGCCCCAGCTATTTTATGCCTCCTCATCTTTGTGAATGCTGTGTACTCTGTTTGAGAAGCTCTGCTCCTGCCCCCATGTTGCCCGACACTGGCCTGCAAGCTCCTTGGAGCTGAGGGAGACATTGTCCTATTTCATTGCTGTGGCCCCAGAATCCACCACGTTGCCTGGCACTTAGTAAATACTGTTGCTTGAATGAACAAACAAAAGTGAACACTCTACTTTCAAGTGACAGCTAACGTGTCATCCACTTTTTAAAGCCTTCTTTATCTCCGTCTTCCCATACCTGACGCCAGGTAGACATTGTGCACACTTGACATGCATCCATTTCTAACATACCACCTAACACGTGTGTCACTGTAGGGGACCAGGAGCCTAGTACTGCACCCCTGTACCAAGCACAGCACTCAGCACACTGTAGGTGCTTGGTACAGGTTGGCTGGACAGACAAATGATGCCAGTCAGTCTGTTAGGGTAGCCTAAGATTGCATTATCTTTTTTGGGCAACTGTTTGCTCATACTAGGTCTGCAATTGGCTGAAAGCCCTTAAATCTTTTCCATAGGAACAAGGTATAAACTAGGTCTCCCAATTTTATTGTTTATATAGAACTTCCAGCTGTAAGTGGAGGACTTTGAATTTAACCCTATTAAATTTCATCTGACATATTCGGCAGCCTGTCAAAATCTTGTTAAAACCTTATTCCATCCTCCCCTCATTAGGGGGCCCTCCCTCCCACTATAGTCATCAGCAGATTAGTAAGCATGCCACTTAGATGTCACTTATGTGATTGAACTTGGCTGAGCCAGAGTCACATGGCAGAGGCACTAGAGATTCCTTCCTACTTGACATCTGATAGTCAATGAACTTTGGTTAAAACTGTTCAACCCTCTGGGAATTAACATTGAGTGGCAGAGTCATTCCCACAGGAGGTTGTCTCTGTTTCTGGTGTGGGCAGGGAGCTGGGCTTCCTAGGAGGACAGAGCAAGGCCACCCTTTCAGCTTCTTTGACCCAGACGCAGATTCTTTCCTGGTGTCTTTGCAAGGTCTCTTTGTCGGGGATGCTGTCAGCTGGAGGACAGCCCACTCTGAGGTTGTTGTGGATTTTTGCAGATTGTTGGAAGCCCTGGTGTCATTTCTTGATTTCTCAGATAAGGAGGCCAACTCAGCAATGGCACTGCTCACAGACTTGGCTCTGGATGAAAGGTAATTTTTATTTCCAGAAATTGACATTTCTTCTTCAACCTTGGTTAAACTGTCTGATCTTTAAAAATGTGCAGTATGCAGGGAGGCTTGGCCAACAGAGCATCACAAGATTCAGAGTAGGAGGGCTGACACCTTCCAAGCAGGGGGCTGGAATTGGCCACTCCAGTCCCTCTGTGTGTATGCAGGGGGACCCAGTCCTTGATGGGTTTGGAAGCAGCAGCAGACTTAAAACAGTACCTCACACAGTTGAACAAGCCTCCTGTGTATTGGAGAAGCTTCTTTCCCTTAATCAATGCCTAATGGGACTGCCTAGCAAATGTGTATTGAATGAATGTGAGAGAGAAGGCACAGTAGAAGGTAGCCTCCTTTTGGGTTACCAGTGGCATCGTGGGTAAGCTTCCCTTATCTCCACTTAGCTGCTGCAGAAGACAGCAAAGGTCTTAGATTTTCATAATTCTTGAGTTTTTTTTTTAAGTGCATCTGTTGTCTGTTTTTTAAATTTCCTCACGAACTTTAGGGTGTCTTGCTTAGAAATGGTCATATAATGAGAAAGAGCTGTTTGTGCCCGTAGGCCATTGGCATGGGCTGGGAACAGGTAAGAGCCACTCTTGTACGTGCAGATGTGTATGCACCTGGGCCTTCCTCATGACTGTGTTCAGTAAACTTGCTTGTACCATGTTTCCTGTTTGCACGGCACACGACACACAGGCTTGGAGCAAGGGGAGGGCAGGGGTGGTGCTAAGTCCACTTGGCAGAAATCTAGGGCTTCTGCAACTTCTGCATTGAGAAAGCTGCCATCTGAGATCTGTTGTTTAACATCAAAGGCAATTCTCTAGATTTAGAAAAATTAAAGCCACGCGAATACCCAGTGACATTTTTTTTAGTTGAGAATAAGTCATCCATGCATGCTGCAAATCACATGGGCCCAGAGTTTGTGACAGTCTGCTCCATTATCCAAGACACTGTATCTGTGTTATAGTTTGTACGGTGTAGAAATAAATCACGGGGATGTTTTCTCAACAGATTCCGAGTCTGGTTCCAGGCCAACCTTCCAGGTGTGCTCCCAGCGCTCACAGGTGTTCTGGTGAGCAAGCCCCTTGTTTTGATCACCTGTGACAGGCATTCTCAGACTCGTGAGCAGAGCCATTTAAACACAGTTTACACTCCAGAGCTCCTGTCGTCTCTCAGGTTGATTAATCGTTTACTCACAGCTGGAATCTACACAATTCTCAGTTATTAAAACAACTGCAGTTGGGACAGGTGGAGATGGCATATAGAGGGGGCCAGGTAGAGGGAGACAAAGGCAGAAGTGGACTGCATCTTAGGTGAAGGTGGAGACAAGGAGTCAGTCCCCATCTGTCCCCTTCTGGCCCTAAGCCTCATCATAAGGACTGCGGGCAGCTCTGTCCCCTCAATGGCAGTCATTCCCATCAGGAAGGCAAGTGGTAATTTGAGCTGATGAAGCAGAAAATAGCAGGATAGGCTTCTCCTAGGAGAGCATGTTGGATGGGGACCTGTCCCCAGGGAGCCATAGAGGTCTCAGGGGACCTGGGTGCATATCCACACATGTGGAAATGGGAGCTCTGAGAAGGGACAAGACTTACCCACGTTCTCCCAGCTGCTTGGAAACCCTAGGCCCCCCTATTCCAGACTAAAGTGCTTTGGGGTTTGCCCCTCTGTGTGCCTCCATCCTGGTGCCAGTGTGGGCCCGTGGATGCCCCTGGTTTTAACATTACACTCTCGGGTTCCCAAGGATTCTCCTGAGTGAGGGACGCCTCTAGAGATGGCTCCAGCATCGTTTGCCTGCTCTCTACAGACTTTCTTTCTCTTGACTCACTTTCAGGAAAGAGATCCCATGGTAACCAGCCCCTCCGCGTTCTGCCAGTGCATTGCCCTCATGGGGAACCTCAGTGCTGAGGCTGCCATCCGGAGACAGATGTTTGCTTCTGAAGAGTTCAGGGAGGCCTGCTTGGGCCTCATGGTATTGTAACTTCTCTAGTCAGAATTATTTTTTCCCTTCTTTGGGAGCATTGGCTTCCTGTTGATTATCTGGGTTTTCCACAAATCCTGTTTGAGGGTACAGGAGCCAGTGGTTTATCCCTTCTATAACCAGAGATGTTATGGGTGGCCAGCCTTACAGAGCCCTCTGGGTCAAGCCTTAGTCACGCTGAAGAGGTTTGAAGGATTTTCTGGTGGAGCTGGCTTTATTCCCCATATCAGCAGCTCACTCAGTCTAAACACAGGACTGGGTCGAGACAGAGTCACATTGCACGGGCACCGGACACTCCCTGCAATCCATGGAACTGTCTCTAATCTTCCAAACTCACCTAGGTTCATGACATTGACAATTCAGGGAGTGTAAGTGATGCTGGGGCCATTGTCAAGGAAATGAAATGGCCATGAAAAGCTGCAGGGCAGAAAGGTCATTGATTGCTTTGTTCCTAAAGGCCAGATGTGAAGAGGACATGGACTTTTTCAGAGAAATCATGTACACACTCCTAGGACTTGTGATGAACTTGTGTCTTCAGTCCCCCTTTGTCTATGAGGTACGACCTTCTTTCCTCCCTGCTGGGAGCCCTGGGACATCCCAAGCCCATGCCATTGCTAGAACTGCTCTCATTCCCACCAAGAGAGTAGCCTGGGGATTCAAACCCTGGCAGCAGGAATGGGGAATGCTGGACAGATGCTCTGTCACTTTGCTCCTCTGAGAGAACAGATGAGTCAGTCAGGTGTTCATCCAGAAAACGGACTGCGTGTTCACAAGGTGCTAAGCACGGTGCTAGGTTCTGCCTTTACAAAGTCACATAAAATGTGGTCTCTGCTCTCAAGGTATTGCCCTGTAGTTAGGGAAATGGCAGCGGGAAGAAGTAAGAGTCACACAAGAAGGGGTCGTGAGGGAAATATGGACAGAGCATGGCAGTGCTGAAGAGGAGAAGTCAGTTATGCTTGTTGAAAAGAAGCTCCATGGAGGATTCAGATTAACAGGCCATTCACACCTCCTCCTCCTCTCTCCCTGTCACAGCAGGTTTGGGCTGTGGAAGTGAGCAGGAAGTGCATGTTTCTACTGAACAGCCAAGATGGAGGGATCCTGACGGTAAGCGTCTCCTAGGGAAATCCAGAAACAGCTTCCTTTGTTGTTACTGGGGATTTAGTGGCACCCTCACACAGTGTCCATCTGTGGACCCCCTAAAGTCCATGGACCTAAGTTAAGAATCCCTTTTCTGTTTGCAACTTCACAACTTATACGATGTAATTTATCTGATTTGTCCTGTTCCAAGATATCCTGGTACAAATTGGACAGGCCACAAGATTTTATTTAGAATCTCTTTTTCCATAGTTAAGAAAGCCAGGCCCATATTTTGAAGCCCATTTCCTGGAGGTTGTTTATGCATAATAGTTTTAGCCCCCTTAGAGATATATGCCCCCTTAGAGAGATAAGCCATCTCAGGGAATGGCCATTCCCTGGCCATTCGTTTGGCTTTCTCGTTTCTGTTTCTGACATTTGGATAAGAAAACTGAGAAGAACCTGTGGTTAACACAGAGCATCAGGAGAACATCAGTATGATTCACCAGAACATTTGCTGCCTTCCTAGAATGTATTCTTTACTCACATAAGTAATCATCCCAACTTTTCCAACTATGGGGTCAGGGCCCTGGCCGTTAGAGAAACAACTAGGGCATATCAAGCAGGTCTGGGAAGCCAGCCCTTCAAGGAACACAGACTGGACATGGGGTCCAGGATCATAACAAAAGTTCTGAGCAGATCTGATGAATCCTGTTTGGGGCTGGCTTGCCTACAACTTTCCCAAAGTGAATTCAGACATGATGGGATGGAGGTTTTTAATGTGAACTCCAGGAATGTGTGGTAGGTCTCCAGGTTCCCCAAAGCCCCTGAAATTGTATAGAGAATCTTGAGTGTATGTGCATTTTTGTAGGAGAGGCATCATGGCTTTCATCAGATCCTCAAAAAAAAGTCCATGCCCCCAAAAGTGTCACCACTGTTCTTGGGTGCTTGGGCTTTTCTGAACTGTTTAGAACAGAGTGCAGTCTATGGTAGTTCTGAGCTAACCCTTCACGTACTCTCCTGACTGGATTTTCCCAGGATTCTGTACAGGGCTGACCAGCTTATGGAGCAGAGCAGCAGCTTCACCAGGGGAAGGTGGTCCTTCGGTAGAGTGCTCCCCCCACTGCCTTGGGCCTAAAAAGAGATCCATGGGGTCAACTATAACAGCACCGTAGCACCTGCAGGGAGCAGCTGAGAGAAACAAAACTGATACAACTGATAATATGACAATACACACATTTATCCCTTCTCCATAGGAAACCTCATTAAAATCAGACCAAAAGCATTAGGGAACAAAAAAAAAAGTTAGAAATCCACATCGAGAAAACAGACAGGCAGGAGGTCACCAGTCAGTTTTTCAATCATTGTAACCTATTTATGGAAGGTGGAGAATAACTGCAAAAGTCTTAATTCATGAGGCAGGGCTGAAGAAACAGTACAGACTACAGATACAGGGGACACAGGTCTGCCTTGTGGGACTCTGGAGAAGATGGAGACTCCAGAACACCACATAGGACACAGGGCATGAGTAAGAGATAGGGGACTGCCTGTGGCAGCCAGGCATCTATCCCTCAGGTGGAAAAGTAGAGCTTTTATTCTTTTGAGGAACTGAAAGACCAGAGAAAAATGTTTTGCTTTCTAGCGTTTGGAAGCACCTCCTCTCCACTGTTTGTCAGAGAACAAACTCCCTATAAACTCAGCGTGCTCAAATGTATTTGTACGGCTTGTTTGTAAATGTGCCCACAAATGGACAGCTAGGGTTGCTGGACATCTCCGGAAAGCCACACACAGGAATAGAAAAACCAAGATTAACAGAAAAATCAACTCAAAAGAAATAGAGATGATACAGGAAACAGAAGAAAAATTAAATAGCGTCTGTGTCCTCAGAAAGTTTCAAGATAGTGTTCTATCTACAAGACAGTAACAGCTAGCTATTTTTAAAAAAGGAGAAAACAGAAATAGAACTGGGAAATCATAAGTAGAGTCTTCCAGAAAGTAGAACAAACAGACAAAGATTCAGACAAGATGAAGGAAAAGCTACGAGACCACGAGAGTCAATCCAAGAAGTCTACCACCTGGTGAAGAGCCTGCAGAGTGCTGCGGGGTGTCCAGGACGTTCTTTGCCAGAGCAGAACTGGTTGGTTCTGCGCAGAGCTGAAGTGAGCCAGGCCTCGGTATGCCAGGGGGCTGTGTTTCCAGGCCTTGGAGTCGCAGCTATAAAACGAATTACTTACGTCTTTGGCCACTCTGTATTTGTGAAACCAAGGCGTGTGTTTTGCTCCCCATACTAATGATTGTTTTTGCCTCCCCAAGCTACTTGCTCACTTTTCAAGGTCATCAGCATTTCTGAACAGAATAGTGAATCATCTTTCCTTTCTGCCTCACTCAGAGAGCTGCTGGCGTCCTCAGCCGCACCCTTTCTTCCTCCCGGAAGATGGTTGAGGAGGCCCTGAGAGCTGGAGTGGTGAAGAAGATGATTAAGTTCCTGAAGGTAGAGTGAGCAACTTGGGTAAAAGCGCTTGAATCCCCAGGAGCATCATAGACCGTCCAGGGGGCAGAATTAGGAGGCTGTGTTCAGTTAGGGGCCGCCATTGAACCCCTGCCCGATGTCACACTTCTCAACGTAGGATTTCTTCCACCTGTCACCCAGACAGCACTCTGAACATCACCCTAAGAGTGTTGAACAAATAAGTCCATTAGAAGCACCCATAAAAATTGCTTACCAGGCAAGCCTCACTTAAAATGTATGACCTCTTTCCCTGCAAAAGGACAGAGTGGCTTTCCATAAAGTCCCACACGCCCCTTATTTTGCACACGTTCTGCTCACCATACTTTCTCTGGCTACCTGGAGAGTGCTGGCTGTAGCTCCCTTTATGAGATACAGACGGTGCAGTGCTACTGTGTGCATAAGGGAAGTTCCCCTGATCTGAGCAAATCAGTGCAACAGTTGAGTGGACTCACTGGAAGGACCAGGTGAGTAACGGCTGCCATCCGTGGCCCGTGGCTGTACTGCCCTTGCTCGGCATGCTTCGCACCCATCTTACTGTGATGACCTCGTGGCAGGCCCTCTCCTAAAACCCCAGGCTGAGCAGGGCCAGGAGGCGTGCTATCATGGTGCGGTATTGCTGGGGCAGGGCATCACTGGGGGAGCAGGGGGCAGGCTTTAGGTGGATAATGGCCGTCACTCACTCCATGCAGCTCTTGCACACCCGCTGGAGCCTGTTGATCGCATGCACACACATGTGCATGATGCGTGTAAGATATACAGGTGCCTCTGAAAGAGCCTGCATTGGGTGATTTTGCGGGTTATGATTTGACAGTTGTCACCTCTTAAAATGATCTAGATTTGTGATGTTCTCCATGCAGACCTGTCAGCCTGACAGCCTCAGCTAGTCACTCACCATTTTCCAGGGGTGAAATGACACTGGGGGCGGGGGGGGCTGTGCCTCCCTTTTTGGTAGATCTGCCAGCCCGATAGCATCCTTCTCTCCTCAGCCACTCACTCAGAAAGCCTTCTATGGGCAATTACCCAGGTGCACATGACAGGCCCGCATCCCTGTCGGAATTCCTGTCGGGCTGTGTGACTGGGGACATGAATGGCTTCACCCCAGCAGGGACCTGGCCTGCACACCAGGAAGTATGTGCCGTTCTCAGGGGAGCAGTGTTTTCAGAAGTTCGGGAAGCCACACAAACACAGGCACAGCCGCTTGCTCGTTTCTGGCCAAGAACAATCATAGGATTGACTTTATTTTTCTAATTTCATTCTGAAACCCAGACGGGGGGCCAGACTGCGTCACGATATGCCATAAAAACACTAGCTGTCTGCACGAATAGCCATTATGAAGCACGAGAAGAAGTGATAAGACTGGATAAAAGTAAGTGATCGTTTCCTGAAGCTGAGCCTACGTCTCAGAGGTTAATCCACCCTGGAAGCTGTAAGGGGAACAGGGATGAGTTGTGGGGAGAGACTCAGCATAGTGCTGTTACCCTCTCCTTAGGCTTTCGCAGTGTTTACTGGGTAGGATATCTGTTTCACCCTGCTCTGGAAGCATGTCATGGGTTCTCTCCCTTCAAG
Organism: Vulpes vulpes; assembly: GCF_048418805.1. Classification (NCBI taxonomy): domain Eukaryota; kingdom Metazoa; phylum Chordata; class Mammalia; order Carnivora; family Canidae; genus Vulpes; species Vulpes vulpes. The sequence goes on along the minus strand of NC_132791.1, from coordinate 121,024,166 downwards.
GTGGGGGTGGCAACACCTTGGTGACAGCAGAGTTGGGACCAGCTAGCATCAGTCCAGTAACCAAAAATGGCTGCAGGCACCTGTAGCAGGGGTTCCCTGCGAGGCAGCCTGCTCGTCTTCACACCTGTGGCCCCACCGTGGAAGCAGGAACCCTTCCTCCAGATCCTGTTCCTGGCCCTGCAGCTGCAGGAAGCAGGCCTGTGGCCTCCCACTTGGGGTCTCAGGTGGAGTGTAGGGCTTACAGTTGGGGACTTTAGGGAAGGCAGACCTGTCTGACACATAACATTCATTCACATGACAGCCGTGTCACCCTGGGGACTGCTCTGGGTACCTGAGAAACGTGGGAGACACGGCAAGGCCTGATGAGGCTCACAATACTCCCCAGACACTTGCTGAGTGGCAGAGTGACATGGTAGAGCTTCTGGGGAAGCCCAGTGTCCACAGACACTCCCTGTGCCCTCGAGGGCCATGGCTAGCCTCCTATTTGGGATTTAGAGGGACAGGTGCTTATTCTCTTTCCTCCCCCCTAGAGTTTGGCATTCTGATGAAGCTGCTCAGCTCCGAGGATGAGATGGTGGTGGGCAATGCCGCCCTCTGCCTGGGGAACTGCATGGAGGTGCCCTACGCTGCATCCTCCCTGTTGAAGACGGATGTCGTGCAGGTGTTGTTAAGGCACGCCGGTGGCGATGCGCAGGAGACAGCCGTGCAGCTGAACGCGGGGATTGCTCTGGGGAAGCTGTGCACGGCCGAACCCAGGTACCTGGCTGGGTGGCCCATGTCAGTCATGCCCTAGAAGCCACGGGGCCAGCGGAGGTGCTGTGCGGTGGCTGTGTGGCAGCCGGGCCACTGTGCCACCCAGGACTCTGCAGGGAGCCCTGGGAGCCCTGGTGCTTCTTGTGCAGACAGGCATTGGGTCCAGTAGCTACTTTCCTGGGGGGAACTGGGGAGCTTTTGGCTCCAGGCAGAGAGGGAAGATGCTCCGTGGACAGGGATCGTTCCTTCCGCTCCCTGCCGCTGTCCTTCTGTCCCCCTCCTTCATGCTCCTCCTGCTTCTCACTGCTATGCCCAGGCATCCCTCCTGCTTCTTTTTGTTGCCTCGGTCCTGAGCATCTGGGACAGTGTCCAAGGAGGATGACATTCTCATGCTGGAGGAAACTAAAGCCAGAGGCAGAATGGCCTGGTCACAACCACCTGGCCAGCCTGGGCAGGAGATCCTGGCCTCAGCTGTGCACACTGCTTCTTGTTCAGCCTCTGTTCTGCTCTGGCTGGGTTCTGACATGCTGAAGCCCCAAGTCGTTCATGCTCCCGGGAGGTGACCCCTGGGCCTGAGGGGATGCCTTCCACGGACAGACTAAGCCTTCTGATTCCTCCTCTGGAGAATGAGAGGGTTGGCGTGGCTGACATCTGAGGCCCTTTCATGTTCTGATTGTTCAAATGGAAAGCCTGGATAAAATCTTTCTTCTGTAGAAAGCAAGGCACATTAGCTAGGATGAGCTCAAAGTGGCAGCCTACTGGAGAGTCCCTGAGAGCAAGGCCCCATGGGATCAGCCTGGCCGTCTGCCTCTCATAGACAGCATTTACCGAGTTTCGTGGTTCCCTGGCACCTTCCCTGCTCTGATAGCTAGGGCTCCCAGGGCATCAGCTACTCCCTTTCCACCTTGCCAGCCAGCCCCTACCTGAGAGGGGGTAGCTCTGGTCACCATGGCATCGATATGCTGGACTTTGTGTTCTGATCATGGCAGATTTGCTGCTCAGCTGCGGGAGCTGCATGGCATAGAGATTCTCAACTCCACGATGAAGTACGTCGCCGATCCTTAAGACACGTGGCGTCTGTGCACGGTTTCACAAACCCAGGACTGTGTGCTGTGGGTGGTCCCTGTGGTAATAAAGACTTTTTGAATGTCCACTCCAGGGATGAATTTTGTTTTCAGATGCTTGCCTTCTGGTTTCCACTGGTAATGGGGGCGTGGGCATCAGGCTGACCACGGTGTTGGAAACTGCTCAGCGTCCACCACTCTCTCTTCTGTGCTCTGTTTAGCATCAAGCCAACTCCCTCTGCAGCTCAGTTGCCTCTTGTCCCTTCCTGTCCTGCAGGGGCTGGACGCCAGCAAATGGAAAGTCAGGTTTCCCAGATTCCCTCGTAAGCTATGGTTCTAGACAAGAACTAGATTCTGCTAACTGAATTACCATCTTGCCCCTGTGGCTGTTTTCCTTCAGGGAACGTGCTAGAAACATCAGGTTTTTCAACAACAGGATCTCAGTGTCTGAGTTCTGGCCCCGGGATGGTGGCAGCAGAGGTGGTGGCCAGTCTCTCAGGCTGTGCCCTGTACTCTTGAATTCAGTGGGTTGAGTGGTAAGTGGTGGCTCCCCTGGCAGTGTGTTCTTGACAGTCCAGGCAATCATCGCTGGAAGTGCCGTCTGGTCCCCTCGTCCGGCCTATCAAGGGATTGGTAAGCACTCTACTTCACGTGTTAGATGGTTTTCGGCTTAGTACCAAGCAGGGGCACCTGTCTCTGCCCTGACCTGTCACAAACATTGACATATTCTTGTTCCCCAAACCCACCCTACACTCTCACCCCATCACCCAGACGCACTGCTCCCTTGCCACTGCCTCCTCTGGACCCCAAATCCCTAAGTGAAAAATCCAACAAGTGACACTATACTCCCATGGCTTAGCACAGTCACGTGGACATTTTAGGGTGGGCAGCAGGACCCTCATGTTGTAGTGAACGCCAAGAGTGTTCCAGAATTCCAAAGACTGTCTGCTACCTGGCAGCTACGCGACTCCAGGCAAGTCGCTTCAGCTCTCTGGGCTTTGATTTCTGGTTCTGGAAAACCTAGAAGAACACTTGTCCAACCTATCACCTATATTGCTGTGAAGCCTAAATGAACTTTTAGAGCTAACAGCACTCAGGGAATTAACCATATAGTGCTACACAAAGAGGTTACCGGCCTCCGTCTTGAGGTCGAAAGGGTTGACCGTGACATCAGTTGGGTTAAATTTGAGGGACCCAAACAAGGGTGAAGCCCGTGTCCCTTATGGAATCAGAGCTGGACATTTTCTGGACTGTGTAGGAAAGGAGATCCTCCCCCTCCTCAGAGTTTTTATTCAATACACCCAAAGAAATGGTTCTTCACAAGTGGGGCAGCCCCCAGCGTGAATGAAGAACTTTGCTCCTGACACTAAGGTAATTGGCTCCTTGAGACCCTGGTGCTGGGATCGGTACACCGTGTGGGACTGGAGTGAGCTCACCGGAGCACTTTGTGATGATGGTGCTGTCACACTGTCCCTGTCCCTGGGCGGCAGGCAAGTGACAGGCTGCAGCAGTGAGGTCCGGACCTGCCCGCTCAGGCCCAGGAGGCAAACAAACACACCCTTCAAGAGGATTCTGAATTGCAATGGGAGTTGCCTTGATGCTAAACAGAGCACAGAGAAGAAAATCAGAGGCCGCAAAATTTGTTGTTTCCAGAGAGAATTCAATGGAGCCTTAAAAATGTAAAAGGCTGCCTGTGTACATAACCATCAGGCTCGGCTCCTCTGATTTGAAGTTCAGGCCTCTCCTTCTCCCACTCTTGGGCTGCACTCCTCCTCCCTGGCTCTTGAAAATGGCTATTATACGTGTAATCTCTTCCCCCAAAGAGTGGGGAATGTCAAATTATATTATTATCTCCACTTCAGAGTGCCTGCCGAGAGCAGTTATCTTCCCTGCTTTTAGAGGAGGGTCTGGCTGCACCTGAGGAGCTCCCTCCTCTCAGGGTGGAGAGAGATGTTTCACATACGGTGCTTAATCTCCTGTGCAGGCCAACCCTCCCTCGTCTTGTCACCTCTGACACACCCTTTCATATAGGGCTCCCAGGAAGCGTGGAAAAAACATGTTGGAGAAGGGGTTCATCTTGGGCTGGGAGCCGCGAGCATCATCCTCCCCACTCTCTGGGCCACAGCTTATTCTGGGAAGGCAGCCTGCTGGTTCCACGGGCAAAGGAGCTGGGATCATCTGTCCTAAAGAGAATGTGGCCAATAAGGAATCACCCTGAGAATCTGTTACCTAGGACTTGTTGGCTTGGAAAGCCAGATGACATTCACCCTATTTGCTAAATGCCTTCAAAATAGGGGCTCTTTGGGACACCTGGGTGGCTCAGGGGTTGAGCATCTGCATTTGGCTCAGGGCGTGATCCCAGGATCCGGGATCGAGTCCCACATCGGGCTTCCTGTGAGGAGCCTGCTTCTCCCTCTGCCTGTGCCTCTGCCCCTCTCCCTGTATCTCTCATGAATAAATAAATCTTTAAAAAAAAATAGGGGCTCTTCAGAGTGCCTGGTAAGAGGAGAGAGTCATTGGGGGTGAAGAAAACATTTACAGTTCACTCCCTTTCTGCATACAAGAGGTTCTTGGTCCTCATAGGCCAGCGACCTGCAGGCCTGCAGAGAGAACGAGTCACGCCCATGCTCTGGGCTCTATGCATGTAACAGGTGTCTGGAGATCCTGCCCCATAGAAGCCTCACAAAGACCCTGCGAGGCAGGGACTGTCTGCATTTGATGGGTAAAGAAACTACGATATAAAGATAGTTCTTCTTACCCAGGATCACATGGCTGGTAGGGGGGGACTCAGTATTTCACCCCAGCTTGGGTTTTAACTCCTTCCACACATCAGCATCCCTCCACTTGGATGCAAGTCTTCTAATTTCTCTGAGCCTCAGTTGGTTTCCTCTCTATTAAATGGGAGCCACAATCCCTACTTGCAGAGTTCTTGGATTTGAAGATAGCATACATGAGGTGCCCGCCTTCTGTGACTGGAAGACAGAGGCATCCTCTTCATGGTGACTATAGTTTTTAGGCCAGAAATTACTGTGAACTCATTATCTGCCTCTTCCCACACTAACCAAAATCTGCTCATCCCCTAGGCATCCCCATCTCCGTGAAGGTGAGCAGTGACCAGGCTGCCACGTTCGCCTTTCCCTCCCTCCCGTGCCGGGTGGCAAAGACCGAGCTGTGGACCTGCCTTCTCCTCCCTCCGAGGCACCGAGGCCTGCCCTGGGCCAGGTGGGGTTCCGAGCAGGGCTTACGGGTGCTGTGACAGTGCGGCCTGCCAGGAACGCGCGACCAGGCCCTGCAAGCGCCCGGGGCCGGGCTGCGCTTACGTCAGGGGGCTAGGAGCCCTGACGCGGGAAGGGCCTCCGAGCCTCCCCGCCATACAGATGCTCCCTGTCACTTGCTATTTGTCCTCAGTTTAGTATCAGGAAAACCTGTTGATTCCAAGGGCTGCATTCACTCATCAACATACTACCAGGTATCCTGGTGGCCCTGGCAAGGGAGTGTGAGCACCAGCTGACCATCACCTCTGGACAGCCAGCTCCTGGTGTTCCCGCGGCCACCTGGCACCAGTGAAGCGCTGGGCTTCTGTGATCTGAAACCAGCTGGGTGACTTTTTTTTTTTATGAGACCTCTAATTTGATCTCAATTTCAAAATTGCGGAATGAAGAATGGGTTCTCCCAGGGGGTGTTGTGATTTTGCCCGTGCAGCCAGGATCGGGTTTTTCCAGAGAGGGGCCCTCAGGCGCCAGCAGAGCAGCAATGGCAGGGACTGGCCATCTGTTCCTGGCCACCCCGGCCTCAGGTCTGCGGTCGCTGGTGGGTTGAGAGGAGCTGCTCCGCGTGAGCCTGGCGGCCTGCCAGATGTGCCAGTTCAGCTCAGCCCGAGCATCGCTGCCCTGTCACATGTCTATCCCAACTTCCCATTTGCGCTTTTAATCTTCAGCTGCTCCATCTGCTCATTTAGGTCTCTCGCTCCCCTTCGAGCCACAGGTCCGCCCCCGCACACGCAGTCTGCCCGTCTCTGCTGCAGAGAAATGAGTTTCCACATAAAAATGGGGTTAGTTCACACTCAGTGGGGACTTAGGCCAGAGCAAAGGCATGCAAGATAGTGAGAAATACTGAAACGCGCGCTGGGGACAAAGGTTTCCAGAATGTTCATGCTGCAAATAACCCAGGGACCATCTAGTCCAGTACCCGCTTTATTGGAATCCATCTGATGTCACTAGCTAAATACAAGGCACGCTCAAAAGTGTCCAGCCCACGCCCCCGTCATTTACAAACAAGGAGATCAAGACTCCTCAAAAAGCCGAGGTGTCCTCCCTGCACGAGAACCTCTGAGCCAAGGGTGCAGGGGCTCACAGGAGGCACGGCGGCTGGAGCGCCAGTTCTGGGTCTGGATGCCTGGGCTCAGGGCCCAGCTCCACATGTTAGAACTTCCATGTGTTGCTGAGCCCCACAGTCACTCTGTCCATAGAAGGTAGGGATGGCTTTGAGGGTAAGGATTGAATGAAATATTTCTGGAAGGCTCTCAGCACCAGGCTGGGCACAAAGCAAGCCCGTAGGAAATAGTAGCCACCGTTGTGGTCATGATTCTGAGTCAGCTGCTTCCACAGGCACCCCCTGCCTGGCCATCATGTGTGCTCTCTTCCAGAGTTCTTAAATATGAGGATCCCATCAGGGTCAGAGGGCTTCATATGTGACTCTGCCCAAAGACAGAGGAGAGAGAACAGAGAAGTGTTACCTGGGATGTAGACTGGCCCACAGAAGTGGAGGCTGGTGAGGATGGCCGGTGGGAGTCTGAGTGGGCTGGGGAGGCGGCAGGGGCGGGCCTGGGGGATGGAGATGAGCATGTGATGGGGACTCTGCACTGCCTCCTCAGTTTCGGGGTGTGGGGGGAAGGGGATCAGAAAAAGCCAGGTGTGCTGTGGTACCTCTTGCTGAGTCCCTTGTCCCCACTCTGTCTTCTGCCCCTCTGCACACTGCAGCCCAAATAATCCTCTTAAACACCACTTTGTTGTGATGTACCTCCCAGTCACCTACACACAACTACCCACAGGATCAAGGGCAAACCCCCCTGCTGGTGTGTGGGACATGTGTGTCAGGGATCGTGCATATGGGTGTGGAGATGGTAAGAACATAGCACTTTTTTACTTTTTGGATGTTTTGCTGATAAAGCACTCTTAATATTTTACTTGAACTACTGTAAGATTTTTATGTACTCCGTACAGTGCCTATAAGTAAGAGCTATGATTCATAGGTTTTAGGCATAATTTAAAATAAGCGTATCTATTATTACCTCCCCAAAGTTATTTTTTTCCTATAAATAGTATTGGTAAAACCACACATGGCCCATTCAATGTGATCTCACTGTGCCTTAAAAATTGGCCTGGTGGGCACCTGGGTGGCTCAGAGGTTGAGCATTTACCTTTGGCTCAGGTCATGATCCTGGGGTCCTGGGATCAAATCCAGCATCAGGCTCCCTGCAAGGAGCCTGCTTCTCCCTCTGCCTATGTCTCTGCCTCTCTCGGTGTCTCTCATGAATAAATAAATAAAATCTTAAAAAACAAACAAACAAAAATGACCTGGTTGTAGGGTCATACTCTGTCTTCAGCTCAGCTAGCTGATCTTGTGGTTTGCAGTGGGGCTCATCACCTCACGAAGCCTGAGCCACAATTGCTGAATGGTGGCTCCCCACCAAGTACTCTGTTCCCTCGGGCCAGTTCCCCAGTATTTGTCTGCTTACAAATTTGTCTGTTCATTCCCATTTTCTCGATTCTGCACCCTACCCCACTTAAAACACCTTTCTTTCCTGCTCTTCAAATCCTACCATCCTCGAAGCCCTGTCATCATACAAATGGCAGGTACTTTTTATTAAGTACTCACTAGGTTTCAGATGCTGCCTAAAGAGGTGAGTGCTCAAACGATTCCCTCTTTACTGATGAGAACTCTTAGGGATCAAGGGGCTGGCCCAAGATTGCAGGGGTCCCTCTAGGCACACAACCACCCTACTGGGCACAGCCCACACTGCCTGCCTTTCTCCCAGTCTGGCACAGCTGTGCTGCACTTTTTTTTTTTTTTTTTGTATTTACTTGACAGAGAGTGAAAGAGAGAGAGGACGGAGAGGGAGAGGGAGAAGCAGGCTCCCTGCTGAGTAGGGAGCCTGACGTGGGACTCTATCCCAGGACTCCATGGGACTCTATCCCAGGACTCCGGGATCAGAACCTGAGCCAAAGGCAGATGCTCAACCACTGGGCCACCCAAGTGCCCCTGTGTTGCACTTTTAAACACCCCACTCTTATAGAATTATTTTCTGTGTCTTCATGGTTTTTTTTCTTCTGCTAGAATTTAAATTCTAGTTGGAAGACCGGGAAGATGTCTGCTGTGAGAAGTTTTGTGGACAAGCAAAAGAGCATTAAGTGTATACAGAAGGTGTTTATTAACCTCACTCTAAAGAGGGCACACCCTTGTGTTTTTGCTTGGCCCTGTCCTCAAGGGCACGTGAGTGAGTCACCATGGTGACAGGGGCTTCCCTTGGGTCATGGGATTCCCTTGTGGGGCTCCCAAGCTCCTCAGAGAACTGGCCAGGACCACAACTGTCCCTCATAGCAGCCCTAGGACATGGAACACAATGGTCCCCTCTACACTTTCTCTGAGCAAATCTAGGCCAAGAGCCCCACTCGAGGCCCCACCCAGACAGTCCTGGGGTTTCCAGCAGCACCCTCAGCCTGCAGTCTGCCCCTGCTCATGATGACAGCCACCCACAGGGAAGGACTTCTAGCTCCCTCAAAAGGGCCTTCTGCATCTCCTTTCCTCTTCTCTCCTCTCCTCTTCTCAACTTCTTGACTTTGTGGCCCAATCTGCAGCTCACAGAGGTGGCCTATCCTCCCTGGCTCCCTGAGGGTGAAGGGGAAAGCAAAAGCCTAACTCCTTTAAGGTTTTATCTGAAAGCCCCGCTAATCCATCAGCGGCCAGTTAGGTAACAGCTTAAATCTGCCCCCTGCAAAGGATTACTGTCACAGCCGATCTGGCGCCACACACTCCCGTGGGCGTGGGACGGTGGGTGGCAAAAGCCAGGACGCCTTCCCTGTGACAGGCTTGTGTTTCCAGAGCCTGCTACTCCCCCCCCCCCAGACGATGGGGAGTCCGGAGCCCATCGTTCCTTGAAGGGGCTCCTCAGCCAAGGTCATTTAGACGGCAGCTTGATCCCGAAGAGCTCCTCATTCATTCAACAAATATTTATCAAGCACCTGCTATGTGCCGAGCACTGTGCTAGATAATATAAAACGCCTTTGAGTGAACAAGATAATATCCCCTCACCATTTCTATTATAATTATAGCAGAGCAGCAGTGGGCTGAAAAAAAAAAATCAGATACAGCAGAAACCTCCTCTTGGCGCTAATGTGGTCTTGGCCTCTGATCCATGCACCTGCCATCAGGAATTAGAGAAACATCCGCTGAGGGCAGAGGTTCCCCAAACCCCAGCCCTTGGATTACAGGGATTATCGCTCTAAAGTCAGGGTTCGGCGGGGTGCCTGGTGTCCTTCAAGCAAAGGGAAGCACTTAGAAATCTCCAGGCTTCTGTGGGTCTGCGATCAGTACTACAGCAGTTTATAAAGGGAGGGATCATGTCTGATGAAGCAGAGCAGACCCTCTCCTACGTGGTCTGTATTTCTGGGTCTCTTTCTACCTGACTCAGCTGTGACTTTTCCCCCCAAAGGCAGTTTGGAAATATTTCAGGAGAAATTTAGTGTACCCTGTTGACCCATTCAGCAGAAGGGGATGACCCCCTTTCCTAACCCCGGCCCTGCCCCCGAGCACCAATCAATAACGTCTGACAACTAAAGCGAGACCTGTTCTCATCTTTCCCCCACATGTTTGCTCGGGATACCCTTGTCCCTTAAAGAGCTATCAGTCTGGGGTCCTGCTTGGGCCACACAGCAGAGGCTCTGGATCATTAAAAAAAGCAATAAAGGAATATGTGCCTTTATTTTTCCAGCTTCTCAGAACTAGTAGAATTATGTGAAATTCAGGTCAGGAATTGGAGTAGAAATAGCATTTTTGAAATAAGGATTTCTAAGTAGCTGGGCTATGTGCTGCTATAACCACAGTCACTGAGAAAAGAAAAATCACTATCTGCAGGGGTGGCAGGGAAATGTTTCTTGTTCAGCAGTAGGAGGCTAGGAAAGGGTGACCCCAAGAGTTGAGAGCCCTGACATCATTGTTTGAGCCCCCAGATCCTGTTGTGCCCAAGGCTACCACTGACTTCCCAATTATGAGACAGTAAATCCCACTTTTGTTTCTGCCGGTTTGAGTTGTCACTGTTGTCAGAAGAGCCCTTATCTGTCCCCTAGTCCCTTTTATCCTGCCTAACTTCTACTTACCCTGAAAATACTAGTTGGAATGTTTAGTGGTCCTGCCCTATTTCTCCTAGCTCCTTTCTTTCCACAATTTAATATAGAGACGTATCATACTAACATGCCTTATCATTTACTTATAAGGACATACTGCTTACTGCTTGCACTCCATCTCTCTTCCTGCTAAAATGTGAACTCCATGGTTTTATTTATTCCGATCACTAATGTGACCAAGGACCTAGGAAAGTGCTAACACATAACAAGTGCTCAATAAATATTTGTGTGAATGATAACATTTAGCAGGGAAAGACAGTAGGGGACTTGAACCAGGACCAGTGTGGGGTGAAGTCTGGTTATTCTCACCCAGCGGTGGTAATGGTTTGGGCAAAAATACTACAGCAAGTGACAGTTTTCATTTGTTTAGTGCCCAGTATGTGCCAGGCACTGGGATAAGTGCGGGGCACACACAGAAGACAGACACACACACAGTTTCTCCTCTCAGGGAGGTCTGCTCAAGAGAATGGGGGTGGACATACGAAATCAAGTACCATTGGGCCTGGCCTGTAATACAGAGCTAGGGGCTTTTAGCCCAGCAAGAGCCACAGAGGTCAGAGACCCCTCCCTGGAAGAAGTGCTATTCGAGCTGCCCCTTCCTAAGTTGGAAGGAGGACATAGTGAGGATGGGCAGGGGTTGAGTGGGAAGAGGGCAGAAATGAAGGATACTTAGACTACACCAAAGGCTGGGCAGGAAAACGTGCACTGATTCCCTCCTTCGCTCGTCCAGGCCGCCCTGAAGATGGCTGCATTTGTCCTGTATCTATAGTCTCTGCTTCCAGACCACATTCTTCCTTGTGAGGCCAAGTAGTGAGGGGTCTTTTACTCTTGTGTTTCAAGGCATAAAAGACTCAACCTGCTTTGGCCACCTGCTCCCACATCATCATCACTCAGTGTCACCACCTGGAAATACCCATAGGCTGTGGTCTGAACTAATCCTTGTTTCTGTGAAAAGCCAGCACTGGTGCTTCACGCCATCACCACTGAGTGCCTGGGAAGAGGGCATCCTCCATTCCAAGTTACTCCTGACTGAGTGCTCCCAGGACCACCCATCACTCCTCTTCTGGGACACGCCTGAGTAACTGTTCCAGGAGAGAAAGGTTAGCTCAGGGCTGGATGAAAGCCAAAGGGCTCCCCTTTCTCGGCCTGAGACCCCATCTGTGACACCCTACATGCCAAGTTTCCATACTCACATGCAAATGTACCAACAGGTATAGTCCCCTCTTCCTGGTGGAAAAGTCTTTCCGTAGTCCTAGGGACACATTGCTTTCTTTCCAGCCAAAAAAGCAGAGACAAAGATTCATTTCCACTGTGACTAAATAATCCATAAATTACTCTAGAAACGGAAATTGATTGAGGTAATACAGACCTTTTTATAGGCACAGCTTCCAAAGATATCTTTTAGCCTCGGGCAGAGTCCTGACAGTGTGGTATTGTCAAAGCTCTGTCTTCAGTACCAGCCCACCCATCCTTATGCTTGCCTGAGGGGTTGATGGAGAATGAGAGTGTCAGGGAACACCCACTGATGATTTACGCTCCAGGGGGTGGGTCTCCATCCCTCAAACCTGGCCTCAGGGCCCCTGACCCCAGCACAGCATCTGGATGAGCCTCAAGTCTGAGGGTCCGTGTTTTTATTGTTATCAAAGCTCTTAAGGCCGTCTTAACAGTGTTAAAAGCATTTACCTTGGCAAGGAACAAGCCAGATTCAAGTCCTGGGGCATCTAATTACCAACTGCATGACCATTAGGCAAGTAACTTAGCTCCTCTAAGCCTGTAAAAATGAGAGTAATAATATTACTTACCTCAGGGGATTGATTAAATGAGATAATGTAGGTTGATCACTGTGGATGGAGTGGGCACAAAGTGAAGACTCAGTCAACGACAAGTCTTATTGCTTTGGTCCCTCAAGCCTCACCATCTTTTTCTTCTCTTTCATTAGAAAGCCTTTTGCTAAAAAAAAGAAAAAAGAAAAGAAAAGCCTTTTGCTAGGGGAAAAAAAAACCTATTTGTAAAGACATTCACAAAGCACAGTAAATGATCCTAAGGAGTCTGATGGGACGAGGACAGCAGTGATGGGAATCTCTGAGGGGTTCTCACCAGGGAAAAGGAGTCCTTGGGCAGTCAGGATGCTTAATTCCAGAAGTTTAACTGCCTATAGCTCTCAGCAGCCTGGCTATGGCCTGTGGGCAGATGTGAAAATGGTAAGTGACTGAGGAACTCACTGGAACTAGAGAAGCCCCTGAAGAGATGTGGGACGAATTGCCACAAATCAGCCTCTGCCCTTCAAGTTTCACATTTCCATCCATCCATCAAACCATCCATCCACCCACCCGTCCATCCATCCATCCCCCAGCTATTACACGAGCTCTTGACTACATGCCCAGTGCTGAGGAGACAGCAGTGAAAAAGACAGACCACAATTCCTGTCCAGAAGCTCAATTCTGTTAGTCTGAGTTGGGATGTTTTTATTTTTACTTTAAAATTGTGTTCTTCCTCTTACAGTGCTGGTGGGAATGTGAACTGGCACCTCCACTCTAGAAAACAGTATGGAGTTTCCTCAAAAAAGCTAAAAATAGAGCTATCCTCTGATCCAGCAATTGCACTACTAGGTATTTACCCAAAGATACAAACATAGTGATCTGAAGGGGCACCTGCACCCCAGTGCTTATAGCAACAATGTCCACAATAGCCAAATTATGGAAAGAGCTCAGATGTCCACCAACAGATGAATGGATAAAGAAGATGTAATATACTCAGTGGAATATTACCCAGCCATCAAAAAGAATGAAAGCTTGCCATTTGTAAGATGTTGGTGTCACTGAAAAAAAGTTTTAGCCAATCTCATAGGAGTGCAGTAATATCTTATTGTGGTTTCAACTGGCATTTCCCTAATGCTAACATCTTTTCATGTACTTACTTGCCACTCATGTATCCTCTTCATGAAATGTCTGTTCATGTCTTTCCTCCATTTTTAATTGTAAAGCTTGTTATTTTACTACTGCTGAGTTTGGAGGGTTCTTTACATATTCTAAAAATACTACTACTCTATCAAATGTCTGGTTTATAAATATTCTCTCCATCCATACCCTGACTTTTCACCCTCTTTACAGCATCTTTCATACAGTGAAAGTTTTTAACTTTGAAAAAACTCCAATTTATTCACATTTCCTTCATGGATTATGCTTTTGGTGTTTAGCCAATGAACTTTCTGCCTAGCCCTAGGTCCAGATTTCACCTATTTTGTTTTCTGAAGGGGTTATGGTTTTACATTTTATATGAAAGGAAGTCCACCATTCATTTTTGTGTTAATTTTTGGATAATGTGTTTGGTTTGGGTTGGATCTTTAGGAGTTTTCTTTGTTTTTTTGCTTGTTTGCCTACAAGTGTTCATTTAGGTGTGTGGGGTTTTTTAAAGATTTTATTTACTTATTTGAGAGAGAGAGCGCATAAGCAGGTGGAGGGGCAGAGAGAGAAGTAGATTTCCCACTGAGCACACAGCCCCACACCGGGCTCAATCCCAGGACCCCAGGATCATGACTGGAGCCAAAGGCAGATGCTTAACCGACTTACCCACCCAGGTGTATTTTTAGCTGTATTTTTAAAGATTAATCTTTACAGCAACCTTTTGAAGTGGGTATTATATTATCATCCCATTTTATCATCCCATTTTAGATGGAGAACCCCACAGAGATTTGGTAATGTTGAAGAGGCTCGTAAGTGGTGAGGGAAAAGCCGGGGTTTGAAGGCAGGTCTCACTGATTCATAGGCTCTTGCATTGAACCCCTGCTCCTACTGCTGCATTCTATCCCATCCTCTCGGGGACAGCCTTGCTTCCTGGGCAAATGTTCCAGTTCCCTGAATACATTCCTTCATTTTGATTGACCTGGCCCTCACTTCAGCACACAGGGTAGTAGAGTTTGCAGCCTGCCAGAACTTGTCCAGGTGGCCTGGGACATGTTTGCAGGGTGGAGAACAGCAACAGCCTGGGAACTTCCCTGTATGCAAAGAGCTTGCCCTTCCAGTTTGGGGAAAGGCTCGTGCTAGTTTTCAGCATCATCCAGAGTGTTGCGGAACTGTTCAATCAGCTTACTGGTCTGGGGGTGGCAGGCGGAATATTTTAGGCTCCCCAAACACACACACACACACACACACACACACACACACTTCATATAATAATTCCAAGTCCAGAATATAAAATCAATGTGCAGAAATCCAAGTCCAGAAAATTTCCATCCCCCATCTGCCAAAATAAAATCCAGTTAATAGAAGTCAACAGAATGACTTGGCGTCTGGAGGCAAGGTTCCTATGGCCAGAACATGCTTCTTCTCGCCCCCTCCGGTGGGGCAGTGTCACGGTCAGGATGGACCTGCCTCATTCATTGTCCTTCACGAGTAGGAGCTGGCAGCTGAAGGCGGACCTTTCCTCTCCAGCTCTCTCCTCTCCACCCACTGGCTGCAGATGTCCCAGCCAGGCCGGCCCAGGACCTTCTGCGCTCAGACCCCCAGAAGGCAATCATCAGCTTCTAGGTCTACTTGCTCCTTCCCAGATCCCTGAGTATCAGTCCACTTGATGAGAGACCTAGGAGCTCTTTGCTTCTCTGCCCCTACTCTCAGAGCTTTTCCAATGACTGCTGAGCTTTGGTCCTGGCCTACAAGGATGAGATAAAGGTAGTGACCCAAGCCAGTCTAATGACTCTAGTTGCTATGAGTATGTGCATGTATTTATTTTGCCAGATTCTTCAGAAGTCTCAGGAGTGCTTGAACCCACTGCTTGGCTGTTTCAACAAGTAGGTCAGCAGTAACACAGCCTGGTCCTGCATGTCCCTCTACTTCCACCCCTGGAAAGAAACTCACAGAGGAGTTTTATTTGAGATCCTGACAGCCTGCCTTGAGCCCTGGGTATCTCCCCCAGAGGGGCAATGCTTCAACATTCCCGTGATGGTCTCTGTGTATGGCCAATAGCAGCTTCTGGCTTCTTGCTCTCACGGAGCCAAGGGGAATTTCCTCAACTGATTCAGGCCATTTGACCCTGGTCATTCCTCCAGTGGCCTCAGCAAATGGTGCTGAGGGACAGAAATCTGGGCCTGAGGCAAACTTTCTCAAGACCAGCAGGCTGTTTTCCTTCCCAGTCTCCATTCTCATCCACCCAATGGATCTCCTGACCTCCCTGACCATAAGGTCCTCCATCATCCTCCAGGCTTCCCTGTGGGAGGATCTGAGACTTGTCAGGGGCAAGCAGAGCTGCCCAGGGGACAATCAGTTTTGTCATGCCCTGCCCTGCTCCGGCCAAAGCAAGTCATGAGTCTCCCTGTGACAACGTCTTTGAGGTCCATGTCTGACTCAAGGTGCAGGTTCCATCACATCCATACTCTTCCAGGGATCACGATTCTATTCTCCTATTTGCCCCTATATTCTTAAAAGGCTACCACCCTACTCCCCCTGTGCCAATGCTTTTCCATAGGCACCTAACAGATCTGGCTCTGAATCTCAACTGGCTCTTACTAGCTAGGTGGCTGCTGACTACTTGCTGTCTTCAGGGTAGTCCCCTCATCTATAAACGAGATGTTGTTCTCATAACATTGTTGTGGGTCCAAACAAGATTGTGTCTGTAAAGTATGGATAGTAGGCAAAGTTGATAGTGATCCTGGAACAAAGTTAATGCTCAGTAGTGGCTGTCCTTGGTCCATTTGACTGTTGTCCCTGGGCTCACCTCCAGTTGTTACCCTGCTTGCCAGAACTCATCCTGGGGTTCGCACAGAAACAGCTACAGAAAGAATGAGTTCTCTAGCTTCCACCTGTGGTCTCTACTCACCCATCACACCCCCACTATTTCCTGGGAGCCTCACAATGGGCATGGCGAGAGGCTCTATAGGTTTGGGCCCGAGGTAAGGCATTTCCTCCAGAGGTGGGATGGTCACTCCAGCCCATCAGCAGCAGATGAGAAGTGACCTACCCTGCCCTGTCCTGTGACAGCTCCTCCAGCAGCACCTGCCCTGGAATGTCCCTGGGGAGACCTGCCTCTTCAAGCACTTATAGTTTTCCCTGCTCTATGGGCCTCTCCAGGGAGGGGGCAACTCCATGGACAGAGGACCCGGGGGAACCACCAGGCTCAGCCTTGGAAAGCCTTCCTGCCTTGTATCCCTAGACACGGTGCAAGGTAACTTTGCCTACAGGGAAAGTTTCCCATCTGTTCTGCCTCTGCAGGTGCCTCTTCTCCCCTCTCTGCAAGTTTCTGCACTGAGCCCTTGGGCCAGATTCCTCCACGGCCCTGACACTGCCCCGTACTGGTCTCATCTCAGGGACAAGGCCATGGTCATGCTCCCGCTATTCCCTAAGCCTCATCCCTCATCCCTGTCCAACAAGCCACCCCAGTAACTGAGCCAAGGAGTCTACCTTCCCCATGGTCAACCCCAAATCAGGTGCCAGTTCCTCTGAAGGTGGGACAGAGAGTGATGCCGGGAAGGGGAGCTCCCTGCAGATAGGCACCCGACCTCTCATTCTACTCTCCTGCTGACCTTCAGCACACCAAGACTGGTTGACAAAGAGAAAAAACAAAAACCCCAACAATAAAGGCAATGTAAAGCCCATCAAGCCAAGAGATTCAGACCAGAAAATCCCCATTGCAACTTTTAAAGTCTATTCTTGCCGTGGAGGGGGTGGGTTCCAGGTCCCCACACCCATCAGCAGAGACCCCTCGCACAGTCCTCAACCCCTCACAGACTTTTGGTACATGTGAGTGAGAATAAATGAATTGACTTCCGCTTAGGGCCGGGTGGAAATCCAGTGGAAATCTCTGGCTTCCCCGTTTAGGACACCTCCCTGTCCAGGCACCTCCCCTAGCCCGGAGGGTGACAGCCGGGGTGCAGGTGGAAGGCTGACGCTGAGGAAGGGTGCGGGGTGGGGAGGGGCTCTGAGTCACCTGGACCCCTGGGGACGTTCCCTCTGCCCGGGCCAGGCCCCATGGCTGCCTGGGGCCCTAGGGTGCGGTTAGGGTGTCCCCGCCCTCGCAGGGCAGGCTCGGCCCCTCCCACGTGGAAGGTGGGAGGGCCTGCGCCTCCCCGTCCCTGTCCCCATGGGGCCGCGGAGCAGGAAGGCAGACAGCAGCTCCAAGCCCTCCCCCGGCCTGGGCCGCAGCCCCACGGGGAGTCTGGGCCCCCAGGGCGCCGACCCCATGGCCGCGGGCCTGGAGCAGTGCCTGGGCAGCCCTGCTGCCTTCACCCGCGACGACTTCGACGGCCACTGGCACTGGTTGGCCAGCGGCGGCTTCGGCCAGGTGTTCCAGGTGCGACACAGGCTCTGGGGGACCGAGTACGCGGTCAAGTGCTGTCCCTGCGGCCAGTGGGAGGCCACCAGGTACCTGCGGCTGCCCCGGCCCTTGGTGGGGGGGGAGCTGGGGGGGGCTTGGGGCTGAGACTCCTCTCCTCGAGTCTCTAAACTCCGCGGGGGGCCTGAGCAGCCTGTGGCCAGGTGGCCAGGTCAGCTGGTCTCCCTACCTGACGGCCCTTCCCATCTGCGGAATCCGCTGAGGGCAGAGGGGCAGAGGGGAGCAGGGACTGACCTCCAAAGACGCCTTTGTTCCATCTGGCCTCCCAAACTGGTTGGCCTCCTTCCCTGCTGGGTGTCAGGGCGGGATGACAGCTGTTGGTGGCCCTCCGCCAGGCCTGGATCCGCCCCTCAGTTCTCAGGGCAGGCAGGGCTGGGCTTGCCCTCTGCCCAACGATGCTCAGGGACCTGCAGAGAAGCACACTGGCTCTCCCTTCCCGCGGCCCTGGCTGTGGCCCCTGCCCAGCTGGTGTGGCCCGGGGCAGGGCCCTGGACGGAGACTGCCAGCCTGCTGGCCTGAGAGCCTGTACGGCCGCTTGCCTCTCACACCGGGCCTGCTGGCAAGTCAAGCTGGGAATGCTTGTCTCTGTCCTTGCTTATTTCTGGCTCCTTCCCCACTCATCATGTGCACTGTGGCCCCTCCTGGGAAGCCCTTCTTTTTCCCCTTGCTTCCTCTTTCTCAAAGCTTCCACCTGTCTCTGCCTTCCCATTGAGAGGAGCTCCAGTCTCCTTCCCACTGGGTTTGCTTGAAGTGGCTGCATAGTGTCCCCCCAGTACATCCATAAAGGAGACACTTAGGACGTGAAGTCTGAGTGTGAGGATTGTGTCATCCTCCCAAAGCTTCTGGGCCATCAATTAGAAGGCCTGGCAAAGGGGCATCTCCTAGTGACATCTTACACAGATGTTGTGTTCTCTTCGGTCACCATGCAAGACCCCAAGACACAGCCTGAGGTCCCACACACTTGAAACAGCCTCCTCGAAAAAATGAGTGGGAAATATCAGAAAGGGAGACAGAACATGAGAGACTCTTAATTCTGGGAAATGAACTAGGGGTGGTGGAAGGGGAGGTTGGTGGGGGGTGGGGGTGAATGGGTGACGGGTACTGAAGGGGGCACTTGATGGGATGAGCACTGGGTGCTATTCTATATGTTGGAAAATTGAACTCCAATAAAAAATAAATTTATAAAAAAAATAAAAGAAACAGCCTCCTCTCTAATTCTTGGGCCACCCACCTGCCTCAAGATGTGAGCAAAGTGAGACAACCCACAACTTGACCCTCTTCCTCCTTCCACACCCTCATGCTGGCTTTGCAGTGCAGTCAGATTTTTCTAGGGATGGTGCACATAGCTTAGACTTTGATGTGAAGGCCGAAAAGAAACAAATGGCATTGGTGAGACTGCATTGTTAGGCATTGACAACTACTTTCCCTTCCTGAGTTCTGGGAACTCTCTGAGGGAAATGGGTCAAGGGATTTAATGAAAATTAATGCCTGCTGAGTGTGGAGTACTACTCTAGGAGCTTTGTGTGTATTCACTAGATACTCTTTGCACGTCCTCATTCATTCCTTCACTTGATGAATGCTTATTGTTCTTCTACTAAGTGGCAGGCACTATGCTAGACCCTGAGATATATTGATGAGTGCAACAGGTATGGCCCTGCTCTTGGAGCTTCCAGCCTGGGGAGACAGAGACACTTATCAGATAACTCCATGTGTAGATGTAAATGCACTGCTGTGAGAAGAGCAACAAGGAGATTTATGGTTCTGTGAGAGCTTATTAATAGAGTTTCACTGGGATCAGGAAAGACTTCCTTGAGGAGATTGAATGGGAGAGTAAAGGATGAGTGTGAGCATAGTCATTGAAGAATGGAAAGTTTTCCAGGAAGAGGTAGCAGGAAGTGCAAAGGGCCTGTGTTAGAAGGGGCATAGTAAGGGAGAGGGTGGCGAAAAACTGTTGTGGCTGGAGTTGAGAGAGGGAGCAGCAGAAGGCCACTAACGGGTTTGCAACCAGATTGGGGGTGTGTGATGAAAAGGAACTGATCTAATTTGCTGGATGGAGGAGGGATTGGAAAGGTAGAGTGGGTGCTGGGCCAGTTAGGGGTTGTCATGTTTAGGCAAAAGGTGATCGAAGTCCAGCCTGGCATGGGATGCTAGAGGAAAAGGAATGGATTATGCAGCATTTAGGAGGTAAACATCGCTTGACTTGATGCTGGGTTGTCTATGGAGGAGGGGGGCACGGTGAGGAAGAGGAGTATCAAGTTTAACTTGATGTTGGCGCCTTGGGTGGCTCAGGGGTTGAGCATCTGCCTTTGGCTCAGGTTGTGATCCCGGAGTCCTGGGATTGAGTCCCACATGGGGCTCCCCGCAGGGAACCTGCTTCTCCCTCTGCCTGTGTCTCTGCCTCTGTGTCTCTCATGAATAAATAAATAAAATCTTAAGAAAAAAAAGGTTTAACCTGATGTCTGGCTTGCCGAGAGGAACAAAGGCTCCACTAGGATGTCTGTTCCATGAGAGCCGAGTCTGTGTCTGCTCACTGCTCTGTCCCCAGGGCCCAGCACATCGTTGGTGTCTGTTGAATGACGCTGTTGACAATTAACAAAGAGAATGTGAAAGGAGGCATAGGTTTGGAGAAGAAACTCGTGAGTTCAGTTTTGTACAGGTTGGGTTTAAGGTGCCCTTTAAACAGCCAAAAAGAATTGTCAAGTAGTTTTCAGGTGAAGGTCTGGGTTAACCATTGTGAAAATTTGTGAGTGTATTATTGTAGGTGGTAATTGGAGCTAGGGCATGGATGACATGCGTTCCCTCTAGGTAGTAAGTAAGCCAAAGTCCTGACCTCGTGGAGTTTATAGTCTAAGGATGGAAGATAGAAAAATAAGTAAGTTATACATAGATAAATAATTTTTATCTATAGCACTTGCAACCACCTGACATTTTATTGGTTAAGATACCTAAAGAGAGTTGAATCGAGCTCCACAACTCGCAGGCTCCCTGCTCAGCGGGGAGTCTTCTCCCTCTGCCTCCTCTCCCCCTGCTCATGCTCTATCTCTGCCTCTCTCTCTCTTTCTCAAATAAAGAAATAAAATCTTTTTAAAAAATATGTCAAGAGAGTTGAATAATTGGATCTTCCAAGAAAACATTTGATCTGGAAATATTAATTTGTAGGCTGTTTGTGTATGGGAGTGGAAGGACAAGGACTGCCAGAGTTGGGGTAGGGTTGCTCTTTAATATAGGCGGAAATCCTTACTAATTAGTACCATTTGAGTAGAGAATTTGAAGCAAAGGAATAGCAAGCTTTGTGGCTCTCTTAGAGGCAGAGGGAACAGCAAGTGCAAAGGTCCCGATGGGGGAACATGCTTGACATGGTGGAGGACCGGCAAGAGGCCCTTATGGCAGGAACACAGTTGGGGAGGGTCAGCAAGCTATGCCGGGGAAAGATCATGCGGAGCTTTGTAGACCAGTGTGAGAACGTTGGCTTTTACTCTGAATGAGAAGAAAGCCAGCAGAGGGTCTTTAGCAGAGTGGTGACATACTTTGCCTGACATTTTACAAGTATCACTTTGGCCCCTAGGTTGAGGATGGATGGCAGAGGGGAAGAGAGAAGCAGGGAGGCTAATTAGGAGGCTGGGGTGGAGATGGCACTGGGTAGAGGTGGTGAGAAGTGGTCAGATTGTTGCTCTATTTTGAGGGTAGACCTGACAGGATGTGCTGAGGGACTGGTCTCAGGAAGGAGATGAGGAGGAGTCAAGGAGCACGTCGGATCTTTGAGGACTGGGAGGATGGAGGCCCCATTCACCGAGAGGGAGGGGCAGGTGGCAAGGGGAGAACCAGGAGCTCTGCTTCAGACACGCTTCGTGCAGGACTTCACCAGGTACTGAGGTTGTAAGAGACAGTGCAGAGTGAGACGGGAAGGGCCAGCCTGGGACTGGGCCTGGGCGCTGAGTACAGGACAGGAGGAGAGGGAGGGGTCTTAGAGAATCCTGGCACCTGGCCCAGGGAAGTGAATACTTCAAGAAAAAAAGAGTGCAAGACCTGGCTGGTAAACCAAGACTTGGGACATTTGCACGGGCTGTAGCACTGTGGGGGTCTTTGCACACCTTAGGAACAGCTGGTCGGAGAAGCATGGAGACCAGACACCTGATGATGGGGGCTGGTGGGGGGTGGGCATCCGGCACAGTCTGGGTGTCCCCAGGGCAATTATAGGAGCTGCTGTCATTCCCATTTTACAGTTAAGAAACTGAGGCCCAGAGAGCTTCCTTGGCCAGAGTCATGCAGAGAATAAGTGGTAAAACTGCTATTTGAAATCAGGGCAGATCCCTGGCTTTTCCCCCCTCCAAGACAGGGAATCTCAGTTCCTGGGAACTCAAAAGGACCAGAGGAGACAGATGAAGTACCACAGAGGTGAAAGAGAGGTCCCAGGAACAGTGCAGAGGCCAGAGGGGAAGGCTGGGGGGTGGGGGGACGGGAAGCCACCCTGTCCAGATGTGAGGGTGAGCAGGTGGGGTTTTCTGGAGGTCAGCCGTTTCTGGCTGGCTTCCCAGGGCCGCCCTGCACGCACACTCCCAGCAGCCTCTGACCGACGCAGAGCCCACACAGCTTTGCAAATGCTGTGCTTTTAAAAATGTCATTTCTCCCTAATCCTCATCCCCGCAATCCCCAAACAGTCTCAACGACTTGATTTGCATATCTACCTTTCAGGGGGCACACACGGTGAAAGGAGGGAGCCAGTGGGCAAAGGCTTCTTTCCTAAGGCCTTCCCTTAAGTCTTGACTTCTGTTTGGTTTGACAAAGACGCATTGTGCTCTGCATGGCAATGTGCCGCTTTGGGGGACCCGGGGCAAATAATCCAGTTCATCCCCAACACGCAGCCTTGCAGACCTGGCTTCAGGGCAGAGGAGCAGTGTGAGGAAGCGCGGTGCCACAGTAGCTGGCAAAGCTGACCACACAGCAGCCCATACTGCCTGATGGAGAGGGGAGGCTGGAGAGGGGAGGGAGAGGGGGAGTGAAGGGAGAGAGCAAGGGAGAGAGATACCGGGCACATGTAAATGTAAAAGAATATACTAAAATATTAACAGGCCAACTCTGGAAGGTTGGATTACTGATGGTCTAATTTTCCTCTTCAGAGCTCTCTGTAGTCCCTTGATTTTCTACAAGGATGTGTATTACTTTCATCACAAAATGGCAATAGATGGGATCTTAAAACAGAAGCATGAGGCGTGATGTAGGTCCTCCAGGGGTCTGCGATCTGGCGGGGACAAGTGGCAGAGTAAACAGGAGGCCTTTTGTGGCCGCCTCTGTAGAATGGACTCGCTCCTGGGCTTGCATGCTCCTCCCCTTCCTGTCCTGTGGGGACCCCACTCTGCAACTTGTGGGGCCTCCTGCTAGGACTCTCCTTCCTCCTGTAAGCTCCCCACCCCCCCACCCCCCACCCTCCGGGGCCTCTCTGTGTCTCCAGCACCTGGCTCCAGCCTTGCCTATTGTTCTACCAGTGGCTCTTGGAATTAAGGGGCCATCTCCCTCCATCCCTGACCCCCGCGTCTCCACAGTTCCGATGTGGATTGCCTCATTGAAGAAGCCGCCAAAATGGAGAAGATCAAATTTCAGCACATCGTGTCCATCTACGGGGTGTGCAGGCAGCCCCTGGGCATTGTGATGGAGTTCATGACCAACGGCTCCCTGGAGAAGATGCTGCCCACGCACAGCCTCTCCTGGCAGCTCAAGTTCCGCATCATCCACGAGACCAGCCTGGCCATGAACTTTCTCCACAGCATTAAGCCACCTCTGCTCCACCTGGACCTCAAGCCAAGCAACATCCTCCTGGACAACAACATGCATGTCAAGGTAAAGGTCCCCGTGGAGCTCCCTGCCCTCTTTCCACTCCAGAGTCTCCTGCAGGTGAGCCTCCTGACTGGCCTGCTGGGAGTTGTAAGTAGCTCCCTTCATAGACAAATACTGAAGGCAGAATCACACCTAAAACAAAGACCGATGAGGGGGATGGCTCAGCGGTTTAGTGCCTGCCTGGGTGGCTCAGCGGTTTAGCACCTGCCTTTGGCCCAGGGCGTGATCCTGGAGTCCCGGGATCGAGTCCCACATCGGGCTCTCTGCATGGAGCCTCCTTCTCCCTCTTCCTTTGTCTCTGTCTCTCTCTCTCTCATGAATAAATAAATAAAATCTTTAAGAATAAAAAAAAACAACAAAAACTAATGAGCAGTGGAGTTCGGTGCATGAGTTTGGGTGTCAGGATGTCTGCAATAACCCTCTTTGGGCCTCAGTCTTCTGTTTCTACTGCGTGTAAAGTATTCCCTATCCCTCCCCTTGTTTGCTTTGGGTGAGGATGTGTGTAAATGAGATGATTCCTAGGAAAGGTTATGACGGGCTTCAGTTCTGAAAAATGTGCCACAGGACCTTTGCATATTCTGTGCCTACTGCCAGGAACAGTGCTCCCCTACTCCCTTCTTTATTTAGCAAGTCATGCTCATCTTTCAGCTTTCTGCTTAAACATTACCCCCTCGGGGAGGTTTTCCCTGGTCTACCCCATAGGCCCCACTGTATATCCTCACGGTACCTCTGTCTCTTTGTATCGCTAACCCCCACTGTAAGTCTATAGACATTTGTCTGGGATAGAGTCCCGCATGGGGCTCCCCATGGGGAGCCTGCTTCTCCCTCTGCCTATGTCTCTGCCTCTGTGTGACTCACAAATAAATTAAATAAATAAATAAAATCTTAAAAAAAAAAAAAAAGCACCACAAGTTAAAAGTTCCTATTATTTCCAGTATACAGATGAGGACACTGAGGGTCTGAGGAGACCAGTAACCAGGTCACATGTGGCAGAGATGGCAGGGGGGTGCTGGGCTGTCACCCACTACACCCTCCTGGAAGGGGTAGGCTACAGGAAGGTGCGAGTGAAGGCAGTTTCTGGAGGCAAAACTATTGCGACTTTTTCCTAGATTTCAGACTTCGGCCTGTCCAAGTGGATGGAACAGTCAACCGGGATGCAGTGCATCCAGAGGTCAGCTCTGCGGGGCACCCTCAGCTACATCCCCCCTGAGATGTTCTTGGAAAGTAACAAACCCCCAGGGCGCAAGTACGATGTGTACAGGTGAGAGGTGGCTGGACTCTGTGCCACATTGCTGGGGCCGGGGGCGAGCTGGTTATCACCACCCTGCCTGACCCCTGCTCCCCCACCCAGTCCCAAGGACATGGGGACAGGGAAGAGGAGGGGTGGAGCAGCACTCTGGTTGGAGAGGCTTTGCCTGGGAGGGTAAGGACCATGGGGCTCCCGGGTGACCTCGGGTATCTGAGAAGGTGACTCGGGGCATCTGTCCTGTCTTGCAGCTTTGCGATCATCATCTGGGAGCTCCTCACTCAGAAGAAACCATATTCAGGTAGCAGGCAGGGGTGGCAGCATGGGGTGGGGTCCTGGAGGGTGCTGTGCGAGGCTGGGGGCGTGTGGGGGCAGGAGAAGTGGCAGCTTTGGGTTGGGGAGCCACGGGAAGGATGCCCCTCCCCCCTGCCTCCCTGCCCTACTTTCTGGAGCTCACCTAACAGTACAGCACATGTCAGCCCAGACCACGCTTCTGCCTCTAATGCCTTTGCTTCCTACGTATTCTTTCCTGCCTCTCCTGCCCTCACCCCTGCCACCTAGATGCCAGGTACCTAGTGTGCCAGGAAATCTGGATGAGCTTACAGAATCCAAAGTCAAAGCCTGAAACTAGGCCTTTGGGCAGCACAGGGCTGCAGTGTGGGGTCACGTGTAGGTGGCTGCGGCTGGACCACAGACCCAACGGCTCACACTGGACCCTCAACTCACACCTGCAACCTAGCTGTTCATTCACCATGCATTGATGTTGCCCCTGCTGTGTGCACCCCGGTGGGGATCCTCGGAGCCCCCCACAGCCTGGCCCAGCCCCTCTGGCTCAGCCTCCCGGCGTGCACACAGCCTGGACCTCCCCTCACAGGCTTCAACACGGTGACTATTGTTGTCCAAGTGGCCGCAGGTATGCGGCCCTCCCTGCAGCCTGTCTCCGATGAGTGGCCAGGAGAGGCCCAGCAGATGGTGAACCTGATGAGGCGCTGTTGGGATCAGGACCCCAAGAAGAGGCCCTGCTTTCCAGGTTCTCCTAGGGTCTGACCTGCCCAAGGGACTGGGGAGCTGGGTGGGGCTGGAGGGCATGGGAGCCAGGCTGAGGTTAGAGAGGGCTGGAGAGGAGGCGCCTGGAGCCTGGGCCCCTCTGGAGGGCTCTGCGCAGGGCGCTGGGGCACAGCCTGCCTCATAGTGCCGAGAGGAGGGCAGCTGATGACTGTGGTGGGCCCCGTCTGTCTGGGTTACCATGCACCCCGTGGGATGTAGAATAGAAAACCCAAACTGGGTGGGTCTGGGCCTGGCTCTCCTGCTTCTGAGTTCCCCGTTAGCTTGGGTCCTTCCAGGGCCACAGCAGCATTTGTAAAATGTTCCCAGACCATGAGATCACGGGCATGGATGGACGTCGAGGGTGCCCACCTCTGTAGCGACTTTGGAAACGCACACATGTGTAATCGTGAGCATTAGTCCTGCCCCCTCATTGATGGAAAAAGACGACCCTCTGAGGGTCAGTGACTGGCTAACTGTGGTCCCACTGAGCTGTGGCGGGGACCCAGCTTTCCTGCCTCCTGGTGTGCATGTACAGTGTATGTGAGCACAGGAATGGATTTGGGGGATGGCGAGAGATGGGGAATGTTAGGATTATCTAAAATGGGGAAGGAACTGGTGGCCAGCCTGTTGCTTCTTTTTCTGTCTCTCCTTCATGGGGCAGACATCACTGTTGAGACAGATATGCTACTGTCCCTGCTCCAGAGTCCTGTGGCAGACCCAGAGAGTGAGGCTCTGGCCAGGAAGGTGTCCTGTAAGCTGTCTCTGCACCGGCCACGGGAGGTGAGTGTGCGTGTGGTGGGGGAGTTCTTGGGGGGTCTCTGGGGATCCCCAGGGATGCCTGCATGGGCGTGTCCTTCACAAGGTCCCCAACTAAGGCAGCAGCTGGGGGCTGAGAGCCAGCCCACACTGCGGGCCACACCAGGCAGCCCACCTGGGACAGCTTCTCCTAATTTGCACAGTGGTGGCTGTGACTCAGAGCCCCTGAGAAGGACACACCATTGCTTGCATATGTGGGATTAATCAGAGGCCTGCCTGCGGGCTTTCATGCCACAGCATCAGCGTCATCATGGTGACCTGATAGTCCCTAACATGGGAACCAGCCGTGGGCTGGCAGGGGGCTCCTGGCCCAACCACAGAGCCGGCCAGCCTGCACTCCATGTGTCCCAAGGGGAAGTCGAGGCCCTGGACCACCTCTTTCCGGCAGGGTCTCCCCTGCTCAGGACTTCGCTGCAGATGCAGCTGTTGGCAGGAATGACCCGGGAGGGGCTTCCTAGCACCCACGTGGGACATGAGTCCCGACAGGTGCTGGAGAGCGCTGGAGAGAGGGCAGGAGTGCGGGAGGGTACAGAGCAGAACGGCCCGCTGGTCAATCCCCCTTGTCTTCTGATCCCCTCCTGCTCAGGTCAGTGAAGAGGTCAGCCCACAGCTAACAGACAGTGGTGAGTCTGCCGCAGCTGGAACCACAGAACTCACAGCCGAGGGGAAAGTGGAACCAAACCACACCCTTCCCACCTACCCCCGCCCACCCCGCCCCCTCCTCCCCACTCCGACCCTCTGCCCAGCTTGTCCCAAATCAGAAGTTGGTGTGTCCCTTTCCTGGCACCAGCTCCAGGTTCCAGAAATGCACATGCCCTCAGGGGTCAGGTTTGTGTTCTCAGGAGGTCAGACTCCTCCTTTCCTGGCCCCGGAGGTGGAGACTTGGCTTGCAACCCTGGCTGCACATTAGAATTACCTGGGGGGTGAAAGCTGTCCGGGTGCCTGGCCCACCTGGACTGATGAAATCAGAATCTCGGGGGGGGGGGGGGGGGGGAGCTATTGGCCTGGGCAGGGATTTCTGTTGTTGCTGCTTGTTTGTTTTGGAAATTGTTGCGTTTAATCATAATAGAGCAGAAGGAAGCCTTAGTGTCTTCAGGAGGAGTTCACACCACAGAGCCTACTTTCTGCTGGCATTGACTTACTGTGTGCCAAGCGCGCCCCTGAAAGCTCTTGCCTGCCCAGGTTGTCCTCACAAGGGTAACATGAGGTGGGCATTGTTTGCAGCCCACGTATGGATCAGGCTCTGGAGGCTCAAGGATGCAGGGAATTGGCAAAAGTCAGGTGGTGCTAAGGGTGGAGCCAGAGTTCACTCACAGGCCTCTTTCTGCCCCTCCTGACAGGAAGGGCTGCCAGGGTCTGTTCTCTAGGACAAGGGGGGCTGTGCAGAGATCTGTGACAGCAGGAAAGGCCGCCCGCCCTCCCACAGTCTCTGGGCCCGGATGGCACTTCCAGGAGGCAGGGGGCTGGACGAGATGACCTCTGGATGGGTCAGAGGTCCTTTTTTCAACCTGCATCTTCCTCCTAGCAGACTTGGGAGACTACCTGAAGCGGGTCCTGCAGCTCTCGGACACTGGGGACCCAGTCCCAAGCGATGAGGGGCTGTGCATCTACGAGAACAAAGTCACCCCCCTCCACCTCCTGGTGGTGCAGGGCAGCGTGGAGCAGGTGAGGCTGCTGCTGGCCCACGGGGTCCACGTGGACTGCCGGACAGCCTGCGGCTACACGCCCCTCCTCATCGCCACCCAGGACCAGCAGCCCGACCTCTGCGCCCTGCTCCTGGAGCATGGGGCGGACGCCAACCTGGCAGATGAAGAGGGCTGGGCGCCGCTGCACTTTGCGGCCCAGAACGGAGATGACCGTACTGCCCGCCTGCTCCTGGACCACGGCGCCCACGTAGATGCCCAGGAGCACGAGGGGTGGACCCCACTCCACCTGGCCGCACAGAACAACTTCGAGAATGTGGCACGGCTTCTGGTCTCCCGCCAAGCTGACCCCAACGTGCGCGAGGCGGAGGGCAAGACCCCCCTCCACGTGGCCGCCTACTTTGGCCACATCAGCCTGGTCAAGCTGCTGACAGGCCAGGGGGCTGAGCTGGATGCCCAGCAGAGAAACCTGAGGACACCACTGCACCTGGCAGTGGAGCGAGGCAAAGTGAGGGCCATCCAACACCTGTTGAAGAGTGGGGTGGCTCCCGATGCCCTAGACCAGAGTGGCTACAGCCCACTGCACCTGGCAGCTGCCAGGGGAAAGTATCTTATCTGCAAGATGCTGCTCAGGTATGGGGCCAGCCTCGAGCTGCCGACCCAGCAGGGCTGGACACCCCTACATCTAGCAGCCTACAAGGGCCACTTGGAGATCATCCACCTGCTGGCTGAGAGCCATGCAGACCTGGGGGCTCCTGGAGGCATGAAGTGGACGCCCCTGCACCTGGCTGCCCGCCACGGGGAGGAGGTGGTGGTGTTAGCACTGCTGCAGTGTGGAGCTGACCCCAGTGCTGCCGAGCAGTCCGGCTGGACACCCCTCCATCTGGCTGTCCAGAGGGGCGCCTTTCTGAGCGTCATCAACCTCCTGGAGCACCGTGCAGACGTCCATGCCCGTAACAAAGTGGGCTGGACGCCGGCCCACCTGGCTGCCCTCAAGGGCGACGTGTCCATCCTCAAAGTGCTGGTCGAAGCCGGTGCCCAGCTGGACATCCGGGATGGGGTGGGCTGCACACCCCTGCAGCTGGCCCTCCAGAACCAGAAGCAGAACATGATCGCCTTCCTGGAGGGCAAGGGGCCCCCACTGGCCACCCTGGGTGGCACTGAGCCTGCAGCCCAGACCGAAGTTTAAGCAACCAGGGGCCTTCTCACTGGTGAGGAAGAGGGGTTGGTGGAGGTGAAGCTGGGTTCTGGCAAGGCCCCTTCCCCTGTACTTGCCACCTGCCCCTGAGCTCTCAGGGACCCTTGCATCCCAGGAGCCTTCCCTGAAGGTGAAGGGAGGCACAGAGAAGGGAAATGCTCCCTCCCAGCTGCTGCCTGTGTGACCTGGCCCTGATCCCCAGCAAGACAGGACAGCCAGGCACGTGCTTCTTTTCAAAAGGGGCAGGAGCTAAAAGTTGGGAGGAAATTTCCACCCACTCTTTGAAGCCCCATCTGGTCCCCGGTTGCCACATGGACCACACTGTCCCAGTGGGCCTGGCTCCAGCGCCTGGCTCTCCCATGTGGTTTCGGGGGTGAAGGACCGGTGTGCTCCAGGTGCCCATGCGTGATCCTCTGTGGACACTCCGGCCCTGGCCTCCCCTGCCTCCCCTTCACCGTGTCTAGTTATATGGCCAAGTTTCAAACCCTGATGTCAATAAAACTGTGGACCCGAGTCTCCCCTTTGGAGATGGGCTGACCTGAGGGGCCAGTCGTGTTAGTATGGGATGTGGTGTGTGTGAGTTTGTCCAGCAGGAGGAGGCTGGGGCCAGAGGTGAGGAGTCAGACCGGGATGTGATGCTGAGGGCTGGCTCATTGTGGCTCAGCGTGGAGCTCACAGGGCAGGGACTTCCTTCCCAGCAGCAGCAGCTCAGATCTCTCTCCTGGGCCCACACCCTGGCCACCAGTCTGCTGGCCTGGCCTGTCCTACAGGTTGTGGGGCAGGTTGGGGCAGGGCTGGGGCTGCTCACACTAACCTTGTGGGACAGGGCCCAGGCTCTGCCGGGAATGGTCCACCTCAGAGGGGAAGGGGGCGGGGGTTCGAGTGGGGCCTCATGGGCGCCCTAAAGTCCCATCCTGCCCCTCTCCGCCTCTGCACACTGCTGGGGAGGTCCCTCCAGCCCTAATCATATTTATGACTCTGTAATAGTCAGAGGAAAGGAATCTCTGCCCCAACTAGCAGCCAACTCGACCCCCAGCCACTTGGCAGGCCCACGTCTGTGCGGCCCCACTGGGCTGGGTGTGGGACCCCCGTCAGCGCGGAGCGAGGCAGAGCAGAGGGAACCTCTAACCCCACGCGCACGCTGCAGTGTGGCGGCTCCCATCCTGTGGTCGCTGGGCTGTGGCGCCCACCTCCTGGGCCCTGGGCGCTTCGCCCGTCACACCACAGCCTGTGGCCACCACGGAGAGCCCTGGGGGTAGCCCTGACCTGGGATGTGCCCCAGCACTGAGGCTGTACACGAAGCCTGCCCATCAGAGCCTCCTGGGTGAGCTGTGGGGGGAGAAGGGCTTTTTAGACACTGACCCTACGCTTGACCAGTTAAACCAGGATTGCCCTGGTTATGCTGGAGAGCAGCCAGGCCTGAGAACAACCACCAGGGGGTGCCTCATAGTCTCTCCCTGTGTCCCTCCTTAGCCCAGGGTGACAGGCTTTTTCTCTCTAGGTTGGATGAGTGGGAGCTCCTGGGGGCTGGATGAATGGGTGCTCCTGGGGGGTGGATGAGTGGGGGCTCCTGGGGGTTGAGTGGGGGCTCCTGGGAGTTAGATGAGTGGGTGCTCCTAGGGGTTGGATGAGTGGATGCTCCTGGGGGCTGGATGAGGGAGGGCTCCTGGGGGTTGGATGAGTGGGGGCTCCTGGGGACTACTGCAGGCAGCACTCGGCAGACTGTTCTGTCCTCCTACTCCCTGCTAGCTTCCTGGCCCGTTCTCCTTGTTCTTCCTGAGACTGGGTCTTAGGCAAAATTGGTAGTTGAAAATACCCCTGGGAGTTGTGTCTTTCCCAGAACATGCTAGAGCAGGAAGGGGGGAGCAGGGAGGGCTCCGTGCCGTGTTTGGCCCTCGCCCATTGAGGTCCATGTCAGGGGGGATTCTTCTGCATGTGCCAGAGAAGGGGTGCGGGGCTACATGTTCAAAGCCAAATGAACTCAGCTCAATCCATAGGAATGGCCAGGAGGGCGGCACATAGTGTCTGGCCTATCCTCTTGGAAAGAATTTGAGGGAAGACCTTGCAGAAAGGAATTAGAAAAAATAAAAGATGCTTTTGCACCTGTTGCCCTATAAGGGGCAGGGATCCCACAGACATGGGGTCAGCACTATCCCTGGGAATCATTTCAACTTACCAACTTGATGGTCCCAGGGGCCAGAATGAGATTCCCAGACAACTGCTTTCTCTACCCTCTTCCTCCAAAAGTTAATAGAAGTAACGGTTTCAGGCCAGCTCTGGCCAACAGCCCTTGCATTGCCTGCCAGCACCTTCTCCCTTTTCAAGCCAACGCAAGGCAGACACAGACACACAGCATCCCCTTGCGACACAGCTGCCTTCTAGAGATTTCCGAGGGATGTTCAGAGTTGGATTTGAGGCCCTTGAAATTCCCAAGGAGATGGTCTCCACTTGAATTCCAAACCCTGTTTAGGGGAGTTTTTGGGGGGGTGGTCGAGGATAGGAACTCCCTTGTTTCCTACTGGGCATCTCTACCTGGAGGTCTTAGAGACCCCTTCCATTCAGTGTCCTATTCCCTCCCCCTCCACGAATCTGTTCATCATCCTCTCACCCTCATTTTAGTTGAAGTCACCTGAACTCCTCACCCGAGAGTCATTCTAGACCAGGGCTGTCCAACAGGGCATCCCGGGAAGGTGGAGACCTTCTCTGTCTGCAGCCATTCCTAGGATGGCCACCGGCCCCACATGCTGCTTAATGCCTGACAGGTGCACTTAGCGCAGTGCAGCCAAGGGACCAAAGGTCTGATTTCAATCAACTTAAGTAGCCACATGTGCCTAGGAGACCACGCAGTCCCTAAGCTTCCTGCCCCTGCCTCTCATTCGGTCAGTTACCAGGCTGATGGGTCAGTCAGGAAGAGCTTTCCAGAAGGTGTGTGTGTGGAAGGAGGATAGGGACACAGCAGAGGAGGGGTAGTGCCTGGGCTAGGCAGAAGGAGCCAGGGGCACCAGAGGCTGGGGTACAGGCAGCCCAAGCGCAGGTGGGGTGGGGGCCCTGATGCCCGCCCTGGTTCCAGAACTTGGACCTTGGATGCAATGGAAGGGGCAGCGGGGAGCTGCTGTCACTTTCCGAGTGAGGGAAGATCAAATCAGAGTGAACACCCTTCAGCTGTGTGCAGGGGGCGCAAGGGGTCCTCTGCTGGGGAGGACTCTGCTCTCCTGAGGCCAAGAGGACAGAGTTTGCTGTTGGGCTGCTCAGGAAACCCAGGTGTGCCAGCCGCAGCTCTGTCCTGTGAAGTCCCCTGCCCCTCCACAGGCCCCAAGGGGACCTCCTCCCTCCCCTTGCCTGACCCCCATCCTTCACCTCAGCTGCAGCACCTGACTCCCACTGCCCCCGAGGCACCAGGGAGGCTGCCTCCCTCTCTCTGGCCTCTCGCAGGTCCCCAGGTCTCAGGAGGAAGCCAGGGGCAGGGGTGGGAGAAGGCCACAAGCAAGCTGGGTGGCCGTGCAGCACTTCCTGGGGATTTGGAGCTGCCCTTCCTCCAGCCAGGAGTAAAAGGCCTCTGGGCCCCCCCACCCCAGTGGGGGCTCTACCCAACAGCACCTGCCCTGCCTCGTTTGTCAAGTGGCAGAGCTGGGATGGGGGGCTGTTCTTACCAGGTACCTTCTCTCCTCTCCCTGTACCTCGTAGCCCCACAAAGCCAGGGTGGAAGCCATCCCTTCCAGAGATGCTCTGCCCTCCCTGCGGGCTTCCTGCCTTCTAGACTCCCCAGAACCAGAGTCAGGGCATCTGATGGGCAGGAGAGGACGCTCAGGCACACGGATGACCAGACTGATCTGCACCTACTAAAGCCCCTCTAAGAACTACTCCCCTGCTCTGCACACCGCCCCCTCCTCTTTGCTCTGCAGCCCAAATGGCTCTCAGGCTATTCATAGGCACCCCAGGGCAACATCCTAAAAGACTGGTCCCAAATGCTTTTTTTTTTTTTCCCCATCTCTCCCCACTTCTGCAAAAATCTCCTCACCACACTAGCCTCCTCCAGCTGTTCTTGGGGCCGGTCAGGAAACAGGCAGAGCGGACCATGCAAGATGTAACTGTGGAAATCTTGGATTCAGAGGCCAGCCTGCCATCCAGGCAAGCAGCCTCCCTGTAGAGAGGCCTCCTCTATAATGCGGGACCCTACGGAGAGGCCGGGGTTACAGGGAAGACAGGATCATGTGGGAGCCACTGGCCCCAGACATAGCCTGCATCCTGGAGCCCCGGAGGGCAGTGAGGCAGTACGACCCAGGGCTGGGCCACGCAGCCCCTGGGACAGGGAACGTGTGGGAAGGGAGCCCACACAGGTGGACACACTGTCCCCAAGGCAGGCCAGTCCTCAGTGCCCCTGATTGCAGATGAATGACCGCCTCTGTTCTGAAGCCACCAGGGAAGGAGGACAGGCAGTCACTTCTTTCGGGGGCCCCAACCCCCCCCATCAGCCCTCCTGCCTGCACCAGTGCCCTGTCTACTTGCTCCAGGCCAAGGCACCCACGCCATTGCTGTCACCTACGTGACCTGTGCCCCACACCCAGCCGGCACTCTGCCACTGGGAATGTGCAGCTTTGATAGTCGTTGTGTGATTGTTGGATTAACGCCTGTCACCCACCGGGCCGTGAGCTCCACAAGTACGGGGATCACATCCACGTTACTCTGGTTTCCTGCCTAGCACCTTGCCAGGGCCTGGAGCACAAGGGTCGCTCAAGAAAGATCCACTGAGGGCATCAACGGCTGGATAGGTGGGTGGGTGGGCAGATGAAATGCGGTTCCTCCCGCACCACTCGCCTCCGCGGTCCCAGGCCATCTCCCCAGCCGGTGGCCAGACTCCTCCAGGACCCACTAGGGGAAGAGTAAGGGCCTGAAGCTTTGAAGACTTGCAGTCACACGGGGACACGCGGGAGGCTGTGCCTGGCCCAGTGCTTGTCACCAGGGTGGGGGGGTGGGTGGCGGCTGTTAGACACCACCTGCTCTGAAGGCAGATCATGTTTCAGTGAAAAATCACTCTCCGGAGAAAGATGGGCACCGAGGTAGAAGCCCAGGAAGGCAGGGGAGCGAGGGCAGAGGGCTGCAGCCACGTCGGGGCCTCCGGGGGGAGAGCGGAGCCTGGCCACCCCCCTGGCACCGCACAGTTCCCGGGGCCCACACCCATCCCTCTGCCCCTGAAGAGTCGAGGGGGGAGGGGGTGGAGCCAGCCCTCCCCCTGCCCACTCTAGCTGTCAATCTGCTGTCTGGCAGAAAGCCTCGAAGCTTCTGACAGCTGTGGGCAACTTTCCCCGGCCCCGCCTCCCGCCCCTGCCTGCCCTCTTCCCCTTCCTGGCCCTCGGTGCCCTTTCCAAACTGCTGGGGACCTGCCCCCTCTCCCTCGGCCTGCCTGCCTGCTGTCCTTCCTCCCTCCCGCCCTCCCTCCTTCCAAGCATCCTCTCTTTCTCTCTCCTTTGTCATCTCTTCCAGTTCTCACAGCTGAGAAACCTGTGTGACCTCCTAAGATTTCTAATGAGTTGAGCTTTCAAGCTTCTGTCCAAGGCAAGATGAGTGTGGGGTGTAGGCTGAGTGTGGGGCGTGTGTCCAGGCGTGCACCTGCGGGTGCGATGGCTGTGGGTTGGGCGGCAGCAGCTGAGGAGTCCCTGGGGTTTCTGGCCCCTCCCCGAGGGGGTGGTCACTGGGTCATAGTGACGCCTCTTGAGCTGGACTAGGCCTGGTTTTGCCCAGCTTCTGGGATCTGAGTGCTCCTGGGGACAGAGCCTCTCCCCGGGGCTTGGTGCTGCAGGCAGGTTCACGGAGAAGATCAAAGTCCATAATTAAGTGTTCAGGGCAAGTTAAGTGCTCCAAACTTTGGTGCTAAAAATATTGTATTTAGCATGCAAATTATGCCCTGACAGCTCCCCAGAGGCTGAGCCCGTGGGTGCCAGCACCTTGTTTGTCATCATCGCTGTTATTCGCCAGGTAGTGAGAATATTCCTCCTTCACTGGGTTGACTTAGATTTCATTTTTTTAAAAGCCAGATTTCTGTTTTCAGGGCAGTGCCAACTTGTGGCCCGGAAAGCTTGGAGCAACGACTGTGATGGAGGCCAGAGAAGGGAGGCCTACCTGGGCCATGTCACTTGGGGCCTCCCTGCCTCCCCAACCTGCTCCAGAGCAAGGGGGTCCCGATGGGAGACGGAAGTCAGGGCAAAGGGCAGACCAGACCCAGACAGAGCTGGCGCCTGGAAGGCCACCTTTTCCACAGAGCTGTCTCTGCCCTGGTGGGCC
The DNA here is from genome assembly GCF_048418805.1 of Vulpes vulpes. Classification (NCBI taxonomy): domain Eukaryota; kingdom Metazoa; phylum Chordata; class Mammalia; order Carnivora; family Canidae; genus Vulpes; species Vulpes vulpes. The sequence continues at coordinate 120,988,563 of NC_132791.1, read as the reverse complement.
ACGAGGGCTAAGGACCCTCAGAGGAGCGGGGAGGTGGCAATGGGGACAGCCTGGCTTCCCTGGCAGAGGGACGAGGGGTGCTCTGGGTGCGCTGTGGGATTCCCACTGGGAACGTCCTCCCCTCCCATCCTGGTTGGCAGTTGGGGCTCTGGATCCCCCAGGGGCAGGGCTGAGAGTGTTCCTGTCTACTTGGGAGGGAGGCCAGGACCGGATCGGGGGGGGGAGGCAGGCGCACACACATCTTCTCTCGGGTCATCCTCTGAGCAGCGACCTCCCTCCTTCTCCACAGTGTCCACCCTGGCAGCCGTGGTTGGGGTCACCCTTTCTTGGAGGGAGGCTGCAGGAGGCCTCCCCGACTCTGATCCCGGCACAGACACCAGGGCTGTGGCTACACCTTCCGCGGAGGATGAAGGTGGGCGCAGTGCCCTGCCACCCAAGGGGCCTCGCATGGGACTCTTGTCAGAGTTTTATTAGTTCGGAGCATGTGTAGTGATGTTACAGAGTCTGGGGCCCAGGGGCTCCCCGAAGCTGCAGCCTCCCCTCCTCCCTCAGGCCAAGTGGTGGTCAGCAGCTCCTTTGGCCGAGGGCTCATCTAAGGCGGAGACAGTGGAAGGGAAAGGGGACCGGAGAGAGAGAAGAGGCAAAGGGGGAGAGAGAGTGGTTTTGTGGCAGGAGGCAGCCCCCAGAGGCCCTCCAGCACCCCGACCCAGGCCCCAGATGTGGTCACAAGCCTGCCGTCCCTGCCCGCTCCCAGGCAGGCCCAACAATTGCTACGAGAAGGGATGCAGAGTCTGTCGGGAGACGGCAGGGTGGGTTTGGGGGTGGTTCCTCTCCCCACAGACCTTCCGGGGGCCCTTCAAGACCAGAGTCCCTGCTGTCGGCAGGTATGGAAAGCACGTGGGTGCTGGAGCGAGGTGGGCCGGGGTGGGACCCACTGCTGTGGAAATAGAGGCTCCTGGGGGGCAGGACGGGGAGCAAGTGAAGATTTTTGGCTTGGGCTTCTCTGGGGTTCAGCCTGTGGGTCTGGTATTTACATGGGTCTCCCAGGACTGAAGCTGCCTGGGGCCTTGGCAAGAGCTCTGGCTTCCCCGGGCATGGGCCTTGTGGGGTGTGAACTGTCCATCCCCACCCACCGCCCACCCCAGCATCGGCCTGTGAAGACCAAGCCAAACCTACCAGAAAGCACAGTCTCTGAGCCCCACCTCTGACCCCGGCAACCCCAGAACCCCACAGAAAGGTCAGAGAAGGCGGCTGTGTCTTTGGTGCCAAGGAGGGAGGGCCCAGAGGTGGGAGGGGGGCTCTGTGAGCTGCCCCTGAGCCAGGGGTCCGGCCCGAGGGCCGGCACCGTGCCTGGCTCCCTAGCACTACCCCGGCAGATGAGGGTGTGCGAGCACGGAGGGGCGCGGAGCCAAGCTAACACTGCAGGACCCGCCGGGGCAAAGAGAAGGCCTGGTCCGCCCTGCGCCCCCTCCCCTGTCCACGGCTCCCCGGAGCTGAGACCCGGCCGGCCTGGGCAGGGAGGCGGAAAGCAGGCTGCCGTGCAGGTGGGCAGCAGGTCAGCAGTGCAGGATCTTCATGAAGGCCTTGCGGAACTCAATGTTGAAGGTCGTGTAGATGATGGGGTTCACGGCGCTGTTGACATAGCCCAGCCACGTGAAGGCGCTGTACAGGACGGGCGGGATGTTGCACTCACAGTGTATGTTCAGGATGTGGGTGATGAAGAAGGGCAGCCAGCAGATGATGAACACGCCTGGGGGAGAGGGCGGCGGTCAGGCGGGCCCCTGGGGCCAGGGGAGGCTGGGCTGGGAAGGCCCATACTCAGTGGGCACCCAGATTGGGTGCTACGAGCCCTGGCCCAGGAGCACTGCAGGAGGAGTCCCCATCTCAGACTCTAGAGCTGTCCCTGACACCCGTTTGCAGTGAAGGTCACTCTATGTCCCTCAGCCTTACTTTCCTCATCTGCCAAATGGGCATAACACCCACACCTACCCCTCTAGGGAAAGGTAAGGAGCTTGAAAACAAATCTACAAGGTTAACATTCTGACACAAGTCAGTAGAAATGGAAATGTTTACTCTACTCTCTGGTCATCTTTGGGAACGTCTTCCTTTGCACCTGGAAGTGGAGCGTGTGGTCATCGCAGCGTGGGATGCACGCTTGGGTTTGAGCCCAAGTGACAAAAGGAAGAGTTAGTCTCCCTCAGACTCCCTGGCATCTCTGTGGGGTAGACAGGGAACCGGGGCTCCCGAAGGCTCTGTGATGTACACAAGGCCACCCTGCTCGTGAGTGACAAAGCCAGCCCAGCGAAACCTGAACTCCAGTCTATCGGCCCCGCCCCCCATGGCCAGGCTCTTGCTCCACCTTCCCCCAGGCCTTGGAGGCCACACCTTCCCCCAGGCCTTGGAGGCCACCACTTGTGAATTCCTGCATTGGGATGCTCTGACCTAGACTGATGCCCCACCCACTGGCTTTGTCTGCCTGACTCAGGATCTGCTGCCCCAGTGGGCCCCTCGGTATGGAGGCATTGTGAGCACAGAGTGCCCCACAAGCACCCTGGGAGTCCCCAGGACCGCAGCAAGACCCCATGGACAGAAGCCACAAGCCTGGCTCTCACCCCCAGCCCGGTGACCAAGGATCTGCCCTTTAACCTGCCGTGACTCTGTGCATGCATTCACAAAGGCAGGGAGGTAACACCTGTCCCACTCACATCACAGGATTGGTGAGAGGCCCAAGGGGATGGTGAGTGTGGCAGGGTGTCCCATGAGACCCTGGTGCTAGAGGGCAGGGAGAGTCACAGCAGCCCCTCCTGTGCCCACCACCCAAGTCAGCCCAGCCTTGTGTTTTGACTCCGGTCCTGGTTTTCTAGGCTGATGGAGCCACACCCTCCTCCAGAGGGACCCCCCTCCTAGCCCTGTTTCTCTGTTCACAGCTCTGCTCCCACGGGGTCTTGGTTGAGCTGGGGTGAACTGAATTTCCCACTCCTCAACAACTAAACCACCCTGATAACACCTGGCTGTGTGCACCACTTTGCCCTTTAGGAAATGTTTTCACCTTTGTAAACCTTTGACCACAGCAAACAACCCTGAGAGCTAATCTGCTGCTGAGAGAAAGTGACTTGCTTAGGATCTCGAGGTTCTGGGGTCACTATGGTAGCCTGGTCAAGCTCACAGACTCTGAGGTCAAACTCCCTGAGTTTAAATCATAGATCTTCCTTGATCACGTTATATGCCCACTCCAAACCTCAGTTTCCCCGTCTGTAAAATGAGCATTAATTAGAGAATCTACTTAATGGCGTACGTCAATGGGTGTGGCCTGCAATCTGAGAAAGTGCCCTTCCCGAGGCTCACCGGCCATGGCTAGGAAGGGGATGGCAGGTAAGGGGACCCAGAGTGATGGGTCCTTTCCTCAGTAATGGTGGGACAGAGCTGGGCCGGCCTGACTCACCGAGAACAATGGCGAGCATCTGAGTGGCTTTCTTCTCCTTCTGCTGGGAGAGCTTCCTGCGGCTCATGGTCTTGAGAGAGGTCCGGGTTTTGCCATTGGGCATGGACTGGATCTCAAAGATCTTGGCAATCTTGGGGTGGTCTTTGGCATGCCCATTCTTCTCTGGTTTGGCGGGGCTGTCGGCAGTGCTGTGGAGGCCGTGGTGGGACGGGTCGGGGAGGGTCAGCTGGTGGTGGCTGGGTGGTATGGGGCTGTACCGGGTCCTCTCGGGGGGGCTGGTGCTGGACAGCATCTCCATCTCCAGTTCCTGGGCTCGGCGGGCAGCCTCCTGCACGGAGGCAGAGAGCTCTGGGTAAAGCCAGGCAAGTTCTCAGGCATTAGCCACTCAGCCTCACCGGGTGCCCCTGGCCCTCCCCTATCCTCCTTTAGAGACTCCTACAAACATCACGGGTCACTCTGCCAGAGAGACAATGAGGATAATCACCGGGAGGCAGGAATAGTCTGGGACTAGGACCCAGGACCCATGGCAGCCCCTGCCTACAGGTCATCCCCAGCCCCTGTCCCAGAGCCTCATTAACTCCATAAGGATTTGTGGGAACTTAGTACCACAACACTTCCCTCTCCTGTTAACTGAACAACACGTACCGAGCACCAGCTAAGTGACCGAGCTGGCTGCTGGGAATACATCACTGGTTGATGTTCGGTGCCTCCTTCCAGGAGCTCCTGTTCTAGCTGCATAGAGGGCACCCCTCTTCTCCCTGCAGGGCACCTGCACCCTCACTCACACGTGAGTTCCACATGTTCCTCCTAGACCAATCCGGGTGCCAAAGAGCTAACCCCTGAGCCCCCCATCTTTCCTGCTGGGCTGACCTGGGGACCCTGCTGGTGGTCCACTCACGGGCTTCCAGGTTCTTCTCTGCCTTGGGGTCTCAATCTGAACATCCAAAGTGCAGCCTTGTTGTGTGCCTGGGTGGTGTAACCCTAGCCCAGTCCTGAGTCCCTGTTGGGCACCCATCTCATAAAATGACTCCCTGGGGTCCTGCCCTTGCCCTGCAGGTGGACAGTGGGGGCCCTGCTTCCTGGGGACACCCAACTTGGACTTCGTGTATGGCCCTGTGTGGGCTCCCTGCCCCAGCCGGGGATGAGACCCCTGCTGCTTGAACCCTGGTGCTCCCATCGCTGGGCAGAGCCTGGGGTCAGCTGTGATTCTGCGTCTCTGGGCTCCACTTACAGGCTGCACTTCCCCAGCAGCCCTGGCGCTACTCGGCTCCCTGCCCTTCCACCCTGCCCCCCATGCCCTGCCTCCAGCCCCAGAACCCGCCTGTAGGAGCCTAGCACAGGCAAGTGGGAAGAATGGTGGATGTGTGGATTTCGGAGTCACATGGGTTTGGGCTCAAATACACATTATCTTACTAACTAAATATCTTGCCTTGGGTGAGTTACCTTCCCTCTGTGAGCTTGTTTCCTCTTCTTTAAAATTAAAATCAATAAGCCTAATAAGACCTATCTCTCAGGGTCGCTGTGAGGATTTGATGAAATAATAGGAACGTGGTGGGTATTCAATGAATGGTAATAGCCATTCTTCTTATTTTTCTTATGTTATGGCCGAGTCCTCTCTCCGAACCACCTCCTTGTGCTGGGAGTGCCTATCTGTGCCTTGCAGAACTGAGCCGTCTTGCTGCATGCCTGCTTGTGACTTGTGCATGGGGAGTCTGGTCTCTGCTGAAGCTAAGTGGGAGAGCCTGGGAGGTGCTCCTCCCTTTGATCAGCTGGTGAGCTGAGAATCATGGTAGGTGGGTTTCCCTAGGGGCAGAAAGACCTGGCTCTGAGTCCCTGACCTGAGCACTTACCACTCTCCGCCTGTTCACTGGGAAACTCCCATTGGACTTCATGATAACGGTGCAGAGTTTCATGTCCTCAGGGTGAGTGCAGTTGCCCTGTGGAGTGAGCCAGGACACTGGTCATGATGGGCAGGGGCCGGGGACAGACACCCGATGTGCAATAGTCAGGCTGGGCACAGGGGCTCCCAGAAGGGCAGAGTAGGTGGGTATGGGCCAGGGGAGGCAAGAGTGAAGGTTGGTATTATGACGAAAGATCGTGGGCAGGACAAGGGCCAAAGAGGTCCTGGTTTTCTGGGCACATGCTAGGCATGCTCGTATCCCTCTCACACTGAATCCTCAAGACCACGCTGAGAGGTTGGCATTAGGATTCCACCATTTAACAGATGAGAAAACTGAGGCTCAGAGAAGTTAAGCAACTTGCCCAAGGTCACTCAACAAAAAGGTGAGAGTGCCAGGCCTTGAACCTGATGTGTCTAACCCCAAAATTCTGGTTCCTTCCACGCCCCCATACTGTCTTCCTCAGGGATGGCTGAGCAGAGGGGAAAATTCACAGGACATAAGGGAGTGGGGAGAGAATGAAAGAAAGGCAGAGGAGAGGAGGGTGAAAGAGCCAGGGAGGAGGGAGGAGGTGTGCTTGGAGGGGAGGACAGGGACCCAGGAGGAGGGAGGAGGTGTGCATGGAGAGGAGGACAGAGAGCTGGGGTTGTGGGGGCGAGAGGAGGTGTGCATTGGAGGGGAGGAGGAGGAGGTGGAAGGTACTGGAGAGGGAGGGAAGCACAGAGCAAGGACAGGGAGAAGAGAGGGGCCACAGCCAGGAAAGGACAAGTGATGGGGAAAGGAGGGTTTCAGACACAGATCTAGCCGACTTCTCCTCCCAGGTGGCATCCGCCTCTGGCCCCCCCTTCCCGCTCCTAGAGACTTACTCCCTCCGCTGAGGTCTGAGCCTTGGACTGGGCCCTGCCCTGGTGCTGGGAACCCCCTCCCTGGACCCTCACCCACCCACCAGGCCCACCCAGCACAGGCCAGCCCTCTCCGTCCTGGGGGGGTCAAGGAGGGCACTGGAGGGCAGGAGGGATCTGGGGACCTTGAGTGGGGCCTTCAGGTTGGCCCTGAAAGCCCGGCTGCTACGCTTCGTGTTGACCCGCTTGCGGCGCCTGCGGAGGACGATGTAGATCTTGATGTAGACCAGCAGGGTGACGATGAAGGGCACGTAGAAGGAGACGATGGAGGAGTACACCACGAACGCGGGGTTGGCGATTATGCACTCGTTCTGGTCTGGGGGGAGAGCCAGATGGGATGTCAGCAGCCGTGGGGCGTGCAGGCACCACCACCACCGCAGAGTGTCCCCTCCTCCTCTGCGGGACCCAGCCCAGCCATGTGACAGAGTATGCCTGGGGGTCTGAGGTCACCTGGAGATGCTAGATGGAAACGGACCCACGGTGTAAACCGGTGACTGAAAAGTACGACTCTGAGCGAGAAGCCCAGCTACGTCCAAGCTTTCCCACTCATATTCCCCCCTGACTTCAGTGTTAGTTTTGTCATCCACCAACACCCAAGTGGAGCCGGAGTGTTCAGAAAAAATAACAAGAAAATTATTTTCAAAGAGTGAACCCTTATTGTAGGCCTTCCTGTGTACTTGGGGGCCGTCTACCACCTCCCAGGTTTAGAACAAGGTAACTCGGTCCCGTTTGCTGAACTCACCTGTGCTCCAGTGCGCTGCCAGTGCCCTCCTGGTTTACCAGATGTCTATCCTCTACCTCAGGGCCTCTCCAGACAGATCTGAGCATATCAGGCCCTACTCCCGCTCCTTGAAATTCCCACAGAGTCAGATTGCAAGGCTTCCCTGTGTCCTGCCCTGTAACAGTCTCCGAGGTACACCTGCATGGCCTCTATGCCCCGCCAGCAGGCAGGCAGGCACAACCCCTCCTCTGCCTCAGACGCACAGGACAGGCGCCCTGAACTAGCTCCTGAGTCTACCTTTCCTGCTTCAGGTGACTCAGGTCTGTGCTGGGCAGGGTCAGCCCTTGGGCTGCAGCCTCCTTACACAAATACCATTGCTGGGGGTGGGGGGTGAGGGTGGTGGATGGGGCCCCGTAGTTGCCACCCATGAGTGTGTACACACACACACACACACACACACACACACACACGTACACATGTGGTTTGTGCGGCTGTCTGACTTGCTTCAATTTAATAAACAAAGTTGAAAATGGCCAGACATCCTCCCGAGTCATTATCCCCACTCCTCACCCAACTCTATCAGGCCCAAGCTACTGTTCCTCTCCGGCCCATCCAGGTACAATTAGAGTCAGGCTTGGCCAGAGGGATAGGGCCTGGCCTCAGTCCCTATCTCTGCATCAGGGGCTCAGCTCCCTTGGGGCCCTGTGCATGGGGGCAGACAGAGGCAGGACTCACCTGTGTTGTTGAGTCCGAAGAGCAGCGGGCAGGAGATGGTGAAGGACAGGACCCAGACGATGGCGATCATGACAGTGACTCGGCGCTTGGAGCTGTAGCGGGTGTTGTAGAGCATGGGCATGGCCACAGCTGTGTACCTGCGAGGGCGCAGGGCGGGGAACCTTAAGTCTGGGTGCAGGCCCAAGGACCCCTCATTCCACAGCACATATACGCCAGAGACGCCTTGGGGAGTGACAGTTGTCACCTCCCTGAGGTCTTCCTGTCAATCTCTCCTGTCTCCTGCCCCAGCTCAGACAGCCAGGGTGCACAGGTGCAGTTTCAAGGGTGCTGTCAGAACTGAGTTTTCTCTTCTCTACCAGCCACTGGGTACCATTGGTAGCACCTCCATCTGGAGGATGGCTTCTCTTTAGGAGGTCTGTACTGTCCCAGACACATGTGCACCTACACACATGTGCAGATATGCATGAGGGCACACTCATACACATATATGCACGCACAAACACATGGGGCCGAGGGCACACAGTCAGCCGTACAGTATCAGAGAGATCCTGCCCCTGAAGGAGAGACAGGGAAGCCTGAAAAGTGAATGGCCTGGGTCCCCCTTTCCCACCCTGGCTGGGCTCACCTGTCAATGCTGATGGCACACAGGTTCAGGATGCTTGCCGTGCACATCATGACGTCCAGAGTGACAAAGATGTCACAGTGAATCCTGCTGAATTTCCACTCACCTACCACCTGGGGACAAAGCACCATAATGGGTGGACAGCAGAGGGGGAGATGAGCCCAGGCCCTACAGCGGGGCTCTCCTTGCTGGGGCAGATGGGACCCCAGGCTCAGCAGGCAGCTGTGGGAATCTGTGAGTCTCCAGCTGGGGCCTGGGGGAGAAGTGGGCCAGCGAAGGGGAGTTTGAGGCCCTCACTCCTGGTCCCCTCTCCTCCTAGACACATAAGGCCACTTTGTGCCAAGGACTGGGCTAGAAGATGAGCACCTTCAACTGAGTCTCTCAACTTTCCGCCTTCATCTGTAAAACAGCCGAGTGATCAGCCTGCAATCCCATGCTACCAATGGGGAAACTGAGCCTCAGAAACGGGCAGTGACTTGCCCCAGGCCGTTTAGCTCAACTTCTGATCCTGCTGGGCCCAGGTTCCTGGGGGAGCTCCCTCAGAGCCAGGGTGCAAACTTGTCTGTTAAGGACAGCCGTGAGGCCCAAGGCTCTGAAACCGAGAAGACTCTTGGTCAGACCTGGAAAGTGAGGGACAGAACACGGGGGCTCGAGCTGTGGGAACCCGGGGGGGAGGGGCAGGACGGGGGTGCTGTGCCCATATATCCTGTATGATGGGAATGAGGAAAGCATCCTGCATCCTTCTCCCCCTTGCACACACACTCCCCCCCCTTACACATACCTTCATGCCTCCCGTTCACACACACAGGCGTGCACACTCACACGGCAGGCTGGCCCTGGGCAACTGGGGAAGTTCGGGGCACCCTAGGTCTGAGCACAGAGTCGAGACAGGGAGGTACATCCGGGCCTTCTCCCAGCAGGAGACAAAGGAGCAAGGCAGCAGCCTCCCAGGGCCTGGGGCTGGGAGGCCCCACTCCACCGCACATCACGGCGCGGGCTGGTGCAAACGTGCTCGTTCTCTGCACTGCCCCTTCTTTTCTGCTCCCTGGCATGAAACCAAACGCTGCCACTTAAGCTCCGTGACAGGAACTGTGGCCGTTGTTCTCGGGCATGAAGAAACAGCAGCTCGCCCCAACAGGAAGACACCTTCTCTGGGCTCCCGTGGCCCATACCAGGGCCTGTCCCACGTGGCAGCACAGGGCTCCCCAAGTTGCAGATCTGGACGGGGGGGGGGGGGGGGGTAGGGAGCTTCCCGGTGTAAACAGCACCTCCCATTAGGGCACCTCTGGAGGGCCCCAGACCCACCTGGTCCACCCTCTACCTTGAAGCCCTCCTAGACTAGGACCTCAGGGCTGCTTCTATGTCCCCAGGGATCCAGGTCTGAGATACTTGGGCCCTCTTCCTAGTCCTCTTCCCTCTTCCCTGCCTTTCTTCTTTCCCATAGACACTCACGAGCAATTTACTATGTGCCAGGCTCTGCCCTAGACTCTGGGGTGCGGTGGTGAACAGCACTGGCATAGTCCCTGCCTTTAGGGAGCTCTCATCCCCACCCCCAGAGGCCTTTCTGGAGCTCAGAAGAAGGGAGGGTTTTCCTCCACACTCCTGGGGGCAGCTGACTCAAAGACTCAAGAGAAATTGTTGGCAGCCACCTACACCTACTATGGGCATGTGGGCATCTCACGCTCGCACAAGACAGGGTTGCTGTGCCCGTTCATGGGCGAGGGACCTGAAGCTCAGAGGGCTCCCCCAGCAAGTGTGCAGCAGGGCTGGGATTGAAGCACGGTCTTCAGGTAGCACATCCGATGCTCTCTCATAAACTGTCTTGGGAAGGATCATTTAGCTTGTCAAAAGAGGAGATAATTATGTCAAAATTACTCAATGTACATAAAGCATGAAAGGAGAGATTGTCGTTGCAAAGAGGGACCGACCTAGAGGCAGAGAGCAAAGTGGACTTCCCAAGATCACCTGGTGATCGATCACCAGGTTTGCTGTGTGACTCCAGGGCTGTGTCTCTGCACCTTTGGGCACCACTTACTGACCTCATTACTCACATGAAGCTGAGCCCTGCAGGGTGGGCCATGAGCTAGCTCGGCGAAATCCTAATAACTGGCCTCTATTAAGCACTAACTATGTGTCAGGCACTGTCCCAAACATTTCACACTCAGCTCTATGGATGGTGCTAGGCCAACGATAAGGCTTCTACCCCTTGAAAGTTGCAGCCAGTGACACCCCCTCACTCAGCAGCTTTGCACACTTCTTTTCTCAGGCTGGAGTGTAAGCGCCTTGCTCCCTCCTCTGGATAATTCTTCCGGAAGCATCACTTCTTCCTGCAAGACCGCCTTGTCCCCACAGGCACCCCAATCGCGTTCCCACATCCCCCGTGGGGACTGCTCTGTTGTCACCTCCATCAGACTGCACTACAGTGGTCCTATCGGGTCTTCATCGATGGCAGGCAGTGCCCCGAGGATGCCATACAACAGGGAAGTGCTCAGTACCCGTTGAATGAGTAAACAAGTACGACCTTGGTGTGTTCCCTTCTCAGTCTCATCTGCCCCTCTGGAAAAGGCACACAGTCAACCCTCACCTCACAGGGTGGAGAGGCTGAAATGCAGACAAGTGACCCTGGTTCTTTTCTCTCGGGACCTTTTCCAGATGGAAGGTAGTAGAGTTGGGAATTGGAACTGGTCCTCCCACTGCAAACCAGCGTGCTTTCCATATGCTGATCAGAATAAATCACGCACATCCAGTCCCGTGCTAGACATGCACGGGGAGGCTGTCAGACAGGACGTGGATGGATGGAGTCTGGTGCCCTCACAGGCATGGGAGTCATGGAGGAAGGGGACCCCTGGCCTCTGGCATCTGTAGATTTTATGTCTGTTGTTTGCTTCCTTTGGGCTCTCCCTTAACATCTGTTTTGAGTGTTCCAGCCTATTTGGGCTGTGCTAAAGGAACCCAGGGGGGTGACAACAGCAACATACGGAGGAGACACAGGGAGCCCCCAGGCAGGGAGACTGGGAGAGATACCACTTTGGACTGGGCTCCCCTCCTCACTTCAGCTTCTCCTTCTAGATCTCTCCTCTGCTCAAGCCTACAGAATTTCATGCTTTCCTTTAAAAACGGAGGAGCCTTCCCTCCCAGCCAGGATTTACCTCCATGGCACAGGTAAATCCCTCTCTCGCCCAGGCGGGAAGGTAACTGCCCAGTGATGGGTGACCTCGGTTCCCAAACTCCACCCCAGAGTCCTAGGCTGAGAAAGGGGCAGGATCCAGGACCCAGACCCCAGCCCCTGCCACATCTGCCTGTCAGCTCTGGAAAGTGTCCACCAGGAGGTGGCTCCATACTTAGGGACGCTGTTAGTGGTTTCTCCCCTTGCTGTGCGATCGGAGCAAAAACAGGCAACCTCTCAAAGCTTCTGTTTCCTCCTCTGTACACTGAGAACAGTCTCAACTCCCAGGATTAACATGAGTGCTGAGTCCGTGTCTGCGAAATGCCTGGTATGGTGCCTGGACCACAGAAGGGACTAGCTACTCTCTGTTCGGAGATGCAGAGCTGGGCTCTGTCCTGGGCCAGCCCTTGGTGACCTTACTGAGCAAAGGGCCTGTGGCACAGCCCACATGGAGACCCCTGCCTGTGGATCCCAGACAGGGGCACTAGACCAAATGGGGGGAGGGGGAGGGATAAGGAGCACACAGAGCAGCAGCTTCCACTTTTGAAGTGGGAAGAGGGAACAGGAAGCTTCTGGTCTGGAAGCATGAACATCTCCCTTCCTTGAGGAACCTCCCCAATTATTCCCATTTCCAGCATGATCTAATGAACCTACCGAGGGCCAAACAGGGTTCCAGCTGGGACCTGCCAGCTGCGTGATTTCTCTGACCACCAGGGTCACCACCTGTGAAATTGGTGTTCGTGACATGGTGACCTCACAGGGCTGCCCTGAGGGCTACATGGGGAAAGCTGGGCATGGAGGACTTGGCAGGAGGTGTGGCACTTAGCAAGCACTCTCAAGCTGGTAGTTGCGATTGTCAAGGAACAAGCAGCCCATTTTATAAGGAGAAAAACTGAGCCCAGAGTGGAGGAAGAGGCCAGGCCAGCTGAGAAGGCACCGGGTAACTTGTTGGCAGGAACCAGCGTGGAGCCTGGACTCCAGGCCCCCGGCAGCTCCTTCCAGGCAGGGGTGCAGACCTACCTCCAGGTAGACAACCCAGGGCATGACGAGCGTGGCCACCAGGAGGTCGGCCACGGCAAGGCTGACAATCAGGTAGTTGGTGGTGGTCTGCAGCGCCTTCTCGCGGGACACAGCCATGCACACCAGCACATTGCCGAAGACGATGATGAAGATGAGCAGGGTAAGCAGCATGGCGTAGTAGTTGTAGTGGGGCTTGCCGGGCTTTCCTTCGGACCCGTTGAAGGGCCGGCTCCAGTTCTGGCTCTCCAGATCATCATCGTACCAGGACAGGTTCAGTGGATCCATCGGGGCAGCAGGGCCACTGGGTGGCCAGGCTCTGGCCAGGGAAAATGGACACAGGGACACAGGAAGTGAGTAGGAGGACCTCCCAAAGCGTGCTGCCTCCCGTGGAAAGCTCCAGAGCTGAAACCAACCACCGGCAGTTAGTAGACTTCTCCAGCCTCAGGATTTTCAGTTCTGTGTCAAGCAATTTTCTCAAAACATTAGAGCCTGCTGCCACTATTCTGCTGGCAAGTTCTTGCAGATGGCAAAATAAATGAGCAAGTATAGTGTTTTTTTTTTAAGTATAATAAAATAAATGAGCTTGAAAAGAGCTGATCATTCATTTATCTATTTATTCAACAAACACTTTGTAAGCACATCCCATGCACCACACAACTGAGACAAGTTAGTGAGGCCTTCCAGCTTCTAGAGACACGAGCAGGACTATGCATCCATTCGTTTTTGATTCTATAAATATTACTGAGCATTGCTCTATGTAGTGCTAGAAACACGGGCAGGAACAAAATAGACATGGTTCTCTCGCTCACATTCTAAAAGAAACAACAGCCAGTAAATCAATCAGGCAGTTACACCTCTAAGCAGTGGGCCCTAGGAAATGGAATGCAGTAGAGACACAAAACCTAGTTTAAGAATTGAAAGAAGACGTTCCAGAGGAAGTGAAGTTTGGCAGACACTCGGAGGTGTGTAGGAATTAGCCAGGGGAAGAGCTGAGAGCCCAGGGAAGGGTCTTGACACAAGAAGCAGCATAGCAAATGATAGAGCAAGAGAGCGGGCACCCAGTGGAAGGCTAGAAGAGATTCATCCAGGACAGCTGAAGCCCAAAGGGACTTGGCATGAGCTAAACGGATGGGGGACGGGTGAGGGTGCCACAGCAAGATCCTAGAAAGCCTTACAAGTCATGCTAGATTTGACCCTGAGGGCAGTGGGAACCTTGTGATCAGATATGGCTCCCACACAGAAGGTCCCAACTGCTGTATAGTGGATGGAAGGGTGTGGCTATAGGAGTCCAAGGAGGAGATGATGTGCTTCTGCAATAAAACCCTGAGGACTTCCTGAAGGTGGTGCCATTTGAGATACATAAAAGGAGGAATCAGCCAGGCCAACGGAGTTTGGGAGACATTGCAATTAGAGAAGACAACACAGTACCAGACAACAAACAATTCTGTTTGGCTAAAAACGTAGGGCACGAGGGGGCGGGGGATGAAACTGGAGGACAATTCATAGGCCAGACTGGGTCTCATAACCTGACCGCTCAGGTTCATAGGAAGGACCACTGGGCTGGTGTTTTAGAAAAGTGGCTGCTGCAGTGTAGGGGGACCTTGGGCGGGGGGGGGGGGGGGGGGGGGCAGGCTGTGGCTGTAATTCTGGTAAGAGACGGTGGCGGTCTGAATGAGGGTGGCAGAAATGAGAATGGAGAGGTGTTCAGAATCAGTAGTAACTTGTAAGTCAGTTCCGTGGAATTTGGTCACTGGGTAGATGTGGGATGAGAAAGGCTGGGGGGAAATGGGGAGAGAGGGTGTAGAGGAGACTGCCTTTCTGCCTTGGGCTCTGCAAGGCTGGAGGTGCTGCTCACTGGGAACGGGAAGCAGAGAGCCTGAGCGGCAGACTCGAGATGCATGGGGCATTGATGAGCTTGACAGCCTGTGTTTTGGTTGTGATTGGAACATAATGCACAGATAATACAGCCGGCTTTCCTGCTAACAAAAGTGTTCCTATTTTACGTGACGGAATTAAGCTTATCAGTATTTCAAGGCATTCCACACAAAGCATCGTGACTTCCAGGTGCTTTGCTACCTGAAGGGGTTTGAAATCCACTAGTTTATGGGATGAACATGGTACCAGGTCCAAATCAGGGAGGGGGGCACACCAGCTGCCATGGGTCAGAGGGGCCTTTGCAGACGGGTCTGCCCACCTTATACCCTCATCCTTGTCTGACGCACCTGCTCTGCTAGCTCTTAGCAGGAGTGTGGATGGTGTCCCACCCAGCACCACCAGTCTGGAGTCTCTGGGGAAGGCAAAATGCCTAATTCCACATGGGGTGACGTGAAATGACACCCATGCAACAGATCTTCCAGCTTGAGGTGGTGAAGCGCGGGTCAGAGTGACACTGCACTCTGCAGACACATCCCTTCCTCTTCCCAGTTGGAGCACAGAGTGGGGGAGCTGCACATGTGCATGGGTCAGGTGACAGGGGCTGCCCCTGCCCTTCAGTTTCTCAGTTAGGATCTAGTGAGCCTGCTGGGCATCAGGCAATGTGCCAGGCATGGCTGGGGGCCTGGAGACCTGGAGGCCTACTTCCCCCAGGGTTCCTGAAGGTTCTCTCTGCGATCTGGCTTCATATACCTGCAGAGGACTTGATAGCTTGCTCCAACACATATACATATCATATAATAGACATATTATCTCATTTATCCTCAAAACAACCTCCAAGGCTTATAATTACTATCCCCACTCAACAAATGGGAAAAGTCCTTGGAAAACTTCTCTTCCCTTCCCAATGCTTGCCTAGACCCTACATGTCCTTCAAAGCAAGGCTTACACAGAATCCTCCTGCCCTGGATCCATCTGATACATTACAGAAAGAATGAGAAAACCTGGGAAATCCTAAATGCCTTGGAGACCCTATTAATATCTTGGTGCAGGATTTTCTCCCAACCCCCAGAGCCAGCCACAGCCCCTACCATATCCTCAGCACCCTTCCTACCTGGGGCTGATATCGCTCACAAGTAGGGGTTGTCTGTAGGGGCTACCCCGTTACACAACACCAAGTGGAGCAGGAATTCAGCAAACCCAGCCCTAGAGATGAGGTACTCTAGCCTGAGAGAGACAAGTGTAAGTATATAAGGTATCTCCACCTTTACTAGGTCCAGGGTCTTGGCCAGACTGCTTGGCTTTTTCCAAGTCTCAGTTTTCCAACCTCTAAAATGAGAATAGCAATTACTGTTGTGCGGATGAAGTAAGATGATGCAGGTGTGGCCAGCGCAGGTAAAGTCCCTAGGATTGTGAACTTCACAAATCAAAAGCAAAGGAATTAAAACAAACAAACAAGCACTCAGGCAACAAGCCCGAGGTTCCTGGAGGTGAAGTGACTATACTATCCCAATGTGGTCCATTAGGGCCAGCGTTACCCTGGCGTCCCGCTGTTTACACCATGCTACCTCCGATGGCTCATCCTTGGGATGTGGGAGTGGAGATGATGGGAGAAGGGTCCCAGATGCAGCGAACAAGCCCTAGGAGGGAATAAAGGAGAATAAAGGCAAAGTCTATTCCTGAGCCATGTAATACCAATTGCCATAATTCCTAGGCTCTACGATAGAAGTGAATGTAAGATGCGCCATTGTTTTACACACCACTAGGAATGAAAAAAATGCCATTGGACTCCAATACAGCTCCAGGATGGGGCCAACTATCAAAGGTGTTCTGAATTCAGAGACGTTAAAATGTGTGAGTGTGGAGCTAGGGGAGGTGTGTGTCTTAGAATGGTTAAAATACAGTGTCCTCCTGGCATCTCTCTGCTGGCACTTGATGAAAACCCATCAGTGTCCACCAGGCCCCTGTCCCAGCTCCAGCCATTCTGGCCTGGTCCTGGCTCCAGAGAAGCCAGGTTAGGTCAGTGCCCGCTCTGTGCCTCCCGGAGGTGGGAAAGGTCTAGCTCAACAGCAGTTGACACACTGGATTTGCCAGGATGGTCCAAGTTTCTTGTTCTTTTTAAAAAAGGAGATGGTTAAATGTATGACTCAAGGAGGATTATTTTTTTAAAGATTTTATTTATTTATTTATTTATTTGAGAGACTGAGTGAGTAAGAGAGAGCATGAGCAAAGGAG
Organism: Vulpes vulpes; assembly: GCF_048418805.1. NCBI lineage: Eukaryota > Metazoa > Chordata > Mammalia > Carnivora > Canidae > Vulpes > Vulpes vulpes. The sequence continues at coordinate 120,971,950 of NC_132791.1, read as the reverse complement.
GAGCAGAGGGAGGGGCTCCCTGCTGAGCAGGGACCTAGAATCATGACCTGAGCTGAAGGCAGAGGCTTAACTGACTGAGCCCCCCAGGGACCCCTCAGGGGGAATTATTCTTATAAGACTCTTCAGATATGGGGCACCTGGGTGGCTCAGTGGTTGAGTGTCTGCCTTCTGCTCAGGTAGTGATCCTGGGGTCCTGGGATGGAATCCTGCATCAGTCTCCCCACAGGGAGCCTGCTTCTCCCTCTGCCTATGTCTCTGCCTCTCTCTGTGTGTCTCTCATGAATTTAAAAAAAAAAAAAAAGTCTTTAAAATAAAAGACTTTTCAGATAAATAAATTTCATATTATTTTTAAAACTTTGTTATCAGAACAAGAATACTGATTTGGGACCATGAAAATATGATCACCTGGCTCACCAACCTCCAGATGCCATCCATCTCCCTTCTCCAGGTGCTTCTGTCTCATGTGTAAAAGCTCCAAATCAGTTCCGATTGGTGAGCATTTAGTGAACGCAAAATACATACATAGTCACTGCCATTGCTTAGCTACTGAGTCCTGTCTCCTGAACAGGGATGGATCACCCAACCTTGTTGCTAGGGACTGAACTGTGTGCCTCTAAAATGCATCTGTGGAAGCCACGGCCCCCAAGCCACGGTGGTGTTCAGAGATGGGATCTAGATGACATGAGGACAGGATCCTCGTGATGAGATGAGCACCCTTAGAGGAAGAGACATCCGAGCCTGTGAACACACGGCAAGAAGGCAGCTATCTGCAAGCCTGGAAGAGAGCTTCCACCAGAACCCCACCAGGGTGGCACCTTGATCTCAGGCTCCCAGCCACCAGAACCATGAGGACATTAATTCCTATTGTTGAAGCCACCCCATCTAGGGTACTTGGTTAAGGCAGCCTGAGCTGACAAAGACCCCTGCAGAAAGAGGGCCTGCCGCTCTCCACACCTTCCTCTTCCCTGTGGAACAAAGGGGTGCATCTGCTGTTCCCCATGCCACCCTCTCCAGCAGACACTCGCAGATGGGCTCCAGGCCTTATAGGCTTTTCTTTCTCAGCTGCCCTGGTGTATGGGAAAGAGGAGGGAGCCATGAGCTTGAGGAGCTCCCCGGTGTGGGTGGCCTGCAAGCGTCAGGCCATCTAAGTGCCAGAGATCACCTGACCTTCGTCCATCTCCAGTCCCTTACCCTGCCTCAGCTCAGACGGGCAACCACCCACTGAAAGACCTTCCAGAATCATCCACTCTGGTGGTCTGAACGCCTTCCACCAAGTTCTCCCTCATATCCAGCCTAGCTCCAGCCTGCTCTGATGGTTGCTGTCTGCAGAGCTTCCCGGTGCAGGGTCTGGAGCAAATCCAAGGTGTGTGGGGTTATGGTGTAAGTGAACAGTGGGTCAGGCTTTTCCAGCCTCAGGGGCCTCCCCACTTACCCCTTGGGCTTTATATATGTTGTCATTCCCTGTTGTGCCCTCCTTTGAAAATTAGCTAGCCATCCAGTTGAGGAATGAGGTGAGAGCCCAGGCAGACAGCCAGGGCTGAGTGGTCCCCTGGAGGCCGCCCCTCTCTCCAGTTTGATTCCATCCAGCAGCAAAACCTAGGGGCTTAGGGCCCAGAAGTGGGGCAGGAGGAACCCTGGGCGCAGCATAAACTCCAGCAGCCTGCTTCCCGCGGTGCTGCCTCCCCAGAAAGTTTGGCATTTGAAGGAATCAAATTGTCTAATTAAAATTTAACAATCTCTTATCAGGCTCTATGGCGGGTGAGACACTGCTGTCTTAAACACATCATTTTCCCTCTCTTCTGAAACTTGAAGCATTTCAATGAAAAACGAGGGTGGGGAGGGGAGTACGTGGTATTTGCATCTCAAAAGCAGTTTGGAGGTGCTACAGGAATTGGAGGGGAATTGGGAGGGAGTAGGTAAGGGGCTCCTCCTCGAGACCCAGCAACTCAAGCCACCCCGGGCTCCTCTACAGGAGGGTCCAGACTTGGGGGTAGCACCTCCCCCATACCTCCTGCAGCTCCAGGAAGTGTGGGATCGGGAGAGGGAGAGGAAGGAGCCCCCAGTCCGTCCTACAGCAGAGGGAAACCAGAAGTCGGTAACTAGTGCCCTCACTTACTGGGCCCTGGGGAGCAGAGGAACTGAGGGAGCCCTAGGAGCCCGACCTTGGGAAGGCCAGTGTGGAGGAGAAGCCCAGGCATGGGGAAAGAGGGAGGGCAGAGCAACGGATGTTGTCACCTCCAGGGTCACCCTCTCTTTACCCCTGAATCTTCTCTGGCCTCCCAGACACGAAGGAGAAACTGGGTGGTGAGGCTGTGGGTCTGGCTCAGGTGCCAGTAGTCATTCTTAAGAGAAGAAACACCGGTTGCTTTTGCCCAGTGGTGGGGGAGGGCCCAGGTCCACAAATTCCTAGGGCTCCTTCCTCGGATGGGGCATCTATTCCCTCCTGGACTCCCTCCACTGCTCCTGCTTTTCTCCACCCAGAGCCTCAGGGCAGCTGTGGGAAAGCCAGTTTGGGCTATTTAAAGAGACCTAGGCTAGTGGGGAAACCAGCCCTCCAGGGCCAGGAAGGGAGGGTAGGCCACACACAGACACCCCCACACACACATTGTGCGCCCTCCAGATCTGGTCAGCTTCCTTAGTCCAACCTGGAATTCTGCACAGGCAGCAAGGGAGCAAAGCCCAGGGCCAGGCGGCCCCTTGGTGGCTGGACTTCAATCTGTTAGCTGTGGGGAAAATTATCCAGGTTTCCTTAGAAAGTGTGCCACAGCTTGGATGAACCTCTTCCATTCTGGCTCTCTGGCTGTGCCTGGCACCAGCCAACAGGAGCCAGGAGAGGGGGCACAGTCCTAAGAACCACTGGTGGGGGACCACCCTGAAGCTGGTATCCCAGGCACCTGCTCCAAGCCTCCCCACTGTTCCCTGGAGCTAAACCTGTCCAGGCAGTCCCTTGCCTCCTACCTCACAGCAAAGAGAAGCTGCCATCAGGTGATCACTCAGCTTCCTATCACCAAAGCCACAATGTCACCTGCTCCCACCCTGGGTTCCAGCACCCCAACCCCTAACCAGGCCCAGTCCTTCCACATAGGCTCAAGATCCCAGTGTCCTGGCTGACCTCCTCTTCCTGGCCACTCTCAGGACAACCCCTTCTCCAGGGAAGCCTCCCTGGGGCTCCAGCTCAGAGCCGTCCTCTTGTGTACTACTCCCAGCACATGTCCTCCTGTGCGCTTTGGTGGAGCTTATCACAGGTATAATTAAGTCACTCAACTAATTATTTGTTTAGTATCTATTCTTCTTGCCAGCCTGTGAGCTACACCAGTGTACATCATGCTTATCTTTTTTTTTTTTTTTTTTTTTTTTTGTCTTCTCATTTTCCAGCATGGTGGTAGCGACGGGAGGTTAATGTTTGAGAGGCATCCATGGGAGTTGGTACCTCACTAGAGTGTGAAGGAGCCAGTCCCTGGGTCTTTTCCTGCCCTGGTTGTTGATTCTCCTCTGGGTCCTTCTCAAGGGATACCAGTAGCTTCCTCTGAGATATCTCTCTCTCTCTCTCTCTCTCTCTCTCTGGCCCTCTGGGTCCAGGTCATGGGGTAGGATACCCAGCGGGTTGGGTCCATTCAGGGAATTTTGCAGTTGTGCCATCACTGGGGCATACGGGGTTAAAAGCCATTGAAAGAAAGAGAATGTGTGAAGATGAGTGTAGGTGTATGGGGAGGTGGGAAGGTAAGGTGAATTCTGTGGGACGGATGCAGAGAGCTGGTGGGGATGGCTTCTGGCTTCGCAGAAGGCCCAGGAGGCCCAGGGGTTCGCAGTGTCCAGATTATTACCCCACCGTGGGAGTGATGCCCCAGGAGGCCAAGGAGGCTGGAGCCATCTCTCAAGCAGCACCCACTAGCAGCCATAAAGCAACCACAGGGAGCACCCCAAGGGGAGCTGAGACAGGGAGGGTCCCAGGGAGAGGCAGGAGCACACATGGCTCCTCTGCTCTGAAAGCAGCCCCTGCGTGGGGATTTCACCAAGAGCAGAAAGAGAGGAGCTGAGCGTGACCTAGACCTTCCCACCCCTCGGGACGGGAGGACACCCTCTGCGTTTCTCCCTCTTCCCAAGGTGGCCAGGTGTCCCTGGGAGCATGGAGTGCCCCAAGCGGCTGGGACAAAGGATGGCTGCAGGGCCCTGAGACCTCACCCAGGCGGGCCCAGGGTCTCCAGTGGGTGGGGTAAGGCAGGGTCTGGAGACCCAGGGAATGCAAGAGGGCGTCTGCCTGACAACCCCATCCCTGTGCATTTTGAAGGCTCCGTAAAAATGTCTCCTCACCAACTGTCAAAGTGTCACAGATTAATTAACTGTTAGCTGGGAGTGACTCAGTGTGGGGAGGGGGTGGGGAGAGAACGCTCCAGTAATGCTAAGCGGGGTGGTGGCGGCACAGTTCCCTGTGTGCGTGTGCTGCCTTTTGATTAAAAATCCTCGCAGCTCAACACTGAGCAAGGGACGGGGCAGATCACTGGGGCAGCTCACGTGCCAGCAGAAAATTGGCAGGTGGGAAGCGGGGCGGAGGGCGTGGGGCCTGGGGCCCCCTCCCCAAGGAAGGGGACACAGTGGGGAGAAGGAAGCCTCTAGAACTTGCTCAGATCTAAATTCAAAAGGGAGCCCACAGGCTGGCACTCGCTACCCACCCCCCCCCCCCACCCTTTCTCTTTCTCTCCCTTTGCAATCCCCTGACCCCATCCCAGGAAGACAAGAATTGGGACGTTGAGCTCAGGTCATGCAAGGAGCCCAGGAGGCAGGTACACTTAGCCCTGCGCACCAGCAGGGGCCGGGAGGGGAGCGAGGGCGGGTCTCAGACCAGCCTCCTTGACCTTTACTTTAATTTCAGGAAAGAATTGAGAAAACATGCTCTTGAAAGCCAAGAGGGAGACAAATCCTGAACCTTATTGCTCTGGAAGGAGGAAAAACAGTCCTTGCTATTTGGCAGAAAATTGCTTTGCTTTATGAAAAGACACCCTTGTTCATGAAAAGAAAGAGCAGGTCAACCCAAATAAAAGCCGACATCCCCATCCCACCACTGGGAACCCTGGGGTCCCATGTCCCCCCACCCCGCCACCACCCTCCCACTCCAGCAGGGGGGCACTGGGGGCTGTGGGGACATTTCTTTTCCAGGAAGCAGAAAGGAACCCATTCCTAAATGGGGGTGGGGGGCGGAGGGTGCAACGGAGCAACCAGATTTAACTTTACGACTCCTGCCCAAATACCTATTTGGTGTCTGTACCTCAAAGACCAATTGAAAGCAAAACTTCCCGCCAGGGATGCAATTAGCAAAAATCCGGATTGTGGAAAAATACAATAAAAGAAACTTGAAAGCTGAATCGGCCAATTATACTGCGGGGAACTTAACCTGAATCCTGATTCAAAGAAACCAACTTTTAAAGACCCTCAACCTTTCACGAGACCATTGAAAATCTGAAGGGTAGATTTTGACAATATTAAGGAATTACCGGTAACAGTTTTTAGGTGTGGCAGTAGCATTCCGGTCCATTTCCGTAGAGTCCTTGTCGTTAGGGATGCACACTGACCTATTTACAGATGAAAGGAGACGATGCCTGTGATTTATTTGACAAGAATATAAGGGGGTTATGGATGAATCAAAATCGGCCATACACTGATCGTGGTGGAAGCTGGGTGACACGCCAGCCTTGGGTCCTGCCTTTCCCAAGGACTGTGGCTCAGCTGGTAGGACGGGAGGTCGTGACAAATGCACAGCTACCGAGCTCCTATTCCCTGCTCGTCACTGTGTGAAGCACCGTGCATAGTTCATTTCTCTTAATCTGCACCACAGCCCTATGACATGCGACATTATCTCCGTGTCTCGGATGAAGAAACAGGCACAGAGAGGAAAGTAATTAGCCCACCGAACACAGACCCATCTGCCTGCAGAACCCAGACCCTTCCTTGGTCCAGGAGTTGAGTCTGGCTGTGGCGTGGCCCTGACAGTGGAGGGGTAAGGCGTTGGGCTCCAGGGCCAACAGGCACCTACAGGACCGGGGGCCTTTATCTTAGCCACAGCCCTGGTTCCTTCAACGGCGTGTCCAGGCTCCCACCCCAGCAGGCTGTTAGGTCTCAGACCGGTGTCTAGAGGGCCCCATAGGAACCGCCCACAGTCTTATAAAGAGGGAAGTGGAAGGCCGGGCCACACACAACTTTCAGCAGAGTCCCCAGTGCCCTCAGACAACCGATGTTTTCCAGAAAATGACACTTTGGTTGTCTCCGGGGCATCAGGAAGCTCAGCCCAAGTGAGCTCCGAGGAGGATGGGATGTACTGGATTCCAGGCGGAGCAGCAGAGGAGTGTGGCTGAGCATGGGGGTCAGCCCAGGGGCTGCTTCTTGGGCTCACCCCCTCAGGCCAGGCCAGCCTGACTTCCTCCTGCAACTCCCTCGTGTCCACTTCCATTCCATGGGCTGACCCACCAACAGGGGTGGCATCTTGTCCTGCTCAGGCTCCTGGCACCTCACTCAGAGGGAGGGAGGGAGACAGGGGTACAGCCACAGAGACACTTTCCCTGCTGCAGCAAGGGGCTGGGGTCACGGACAGAGCCCCCGACTTCCTCTCCCACATGACAGAAGCGTGTGGGAAGGGCAGCCGCAGCGATGGGCAGGGTCCTGGTAGCTGTTGTGTGCCCGCTAGCACCGCACACCCTTCCCCCATCCCATCCCTGTCGCCGGCATTTGAGGCTTTTCCAAGCAGCAGTGACCAGAATATCAAGAAGAATCGCTTCCTTCCATCCCGGGAATTGACAAAGAGGAGTCAATGCAGCCTGTTTTTTGTTTGTTTGTTTGTTTTGTTTTGTTTTTTAATCATACAGACAGATCTGGCTTTCAGTCTCACCCCCAGCACTTGCTAGCAGTGTGGCCTTGACAACGCCATCACTCTGGGCCTCAGTCTTCTCATCTGTAAAATGGAAACAGTAACTCCCTCCTCGATGGCGTGGTTGGGAAATTAACTTAGAAAAAGCACATGGGGATGCCTGGGTGGCTCAGCGGTTGAGCGGCTACCTTCAGCTCGGGGCGTGATCCTGGGCTCTGGGGTCAAGTTCCACATCGGGCTCCCTGCGAGGAGCCTGCTTCTCCCTCTGCCTGTGTCTCTGCCTCTCTCTGTCTCTCATGAATAAATAAATAAAACCTTAAAAAAAAAAAAGAAAAGAAAATGCACGTGAAGGGGCCAGTAAGTGGTACATACCCAATAAGTAGCAGCTCATATCATTACGATGGATGCTGTGGACACCAAAGAGGTGAGGCTGAGTCTTGTGATGGTCGAGGCAACACACCAGGGCTGTGGTAAGGAGCCCTGGGGGATAGAGACCCCAATTTCTCTGTGGCCCCCAACCCTCTGGACAATCCAGAGAGACCCCAGTCATACCGAACATGAACTTCCCACCAGCCAGCCCTGAGATGTGTGGGTACCTGGCAGGTGACCCTGGGCAAACTCTTCTCAGTCTGTACCATGCGGATTTATAGCAACCTCGACACTTCCCCCTGAATCTTTGAGAAAGAGAAGCCCTACTTGGCCTGTAGCCTTCCTGGTAAATTCTAAGACAGCCACGGCTATAGGATGTCTCAACACTGGTCATCTCATCTAACCGTGGAGATGTCTGACCTGCAGAAGGATAATCTAGTTCCCTCTGCTGAACCACTTCTCTGATCCTCAAGTTAATAATTAACAGTAATTTAATAACGAGAGCAGACATCCCTAATTTCAGCAAGTGGTGGAAGAACCAAAACAATGCTTATGTTTCAGAGGGTCTTACAAATTCTAAAGTCCATTCTTACAAATTCTGAAGTCCTATAAAACTGTCAGTGTATTACGATCACCTCCACGGGGACCGTCCTCTGGCCATTGATCATACCAACTTCTCATTAAAAAGCCCCGGTGCTCGCTACATCCCACTGCTGTTGGCCCGTGTTCTTTGGTAGTTACTTTGCCCCGTCTCTCTGATGAGTCCATGAGGCCTGATGGGCAGAAGCTGTCTCAATCCCGTGCACATCCTTAGCACCTCCTGGGAAGGCTACCAGCTTAATTGGTGTTAATGAGCGTCTGTGGCGCGGATGGGCATTGAGAGCAGCAGTGCTGCTGTGAAGAGCTCTAAACAGGGTGAGACTACTTTCCTTGTGGGGTTATTCTGAAGGTTAAATGAGGTACATCAAGCACAGTCTCTGGCCCAGAGGAGGCCAGCACTTGTTCCAATTCTCTTGAAGACTAGCCTGGAAAAATGCAGAGAATTGAATTTCACTCCTGGAAGAAACCTTAAATCTAATCTCTTTATTTTACAGAATAAAAAACTAAAATGCAGAAAAGTGAAAGGACCCACCCAAGTGCCCACAGCCAGTTGCTTTCATTACTGAGATAGCCGTCAATGAATGGGTGACGGGCACTGAGGGGGGCACTTGAGGGGATGAGCACTGGGTGTTATTCTGTATGTTGGCAAATTGAACACCAATAAAAAATAAATTTATTAGAAAAAAAAAGGTCTCTAGACAGTCTCCCCTGCTTCCCGCGGCTCTCTGCCTGGCTGGTGGATGGGGCTCCGTGACGGCAGGTATTAGCTTTCCCTGTGGTCACCGTCACGTCACCAGCAACCACATCTTCCAAGATACGAAGGCAGCTCAAGGAGAACAATTCTGGGGGCCCTCTGGGTATCCCTCCTGAGTCTCCCCTGAAGTGACCCAACTTGGGTACTCGCACCTCTCCCATCCCTGTCCTCGGCAGAGATGTACACATGCCATCGCCACCCAGCCACCCTGGCCACCGCTGTTCTCGTTCGGCCTGTCTTTACAAGGTTGCTCGGTGCCTGACACTTGCTTTCCCCTGGATATTGGTGAGGCCGTGCGCACCGCGGGTTACATGCTCGTGGATGGTGCACAACATGCAGGGCACCTGCTAGGTTTCTTTATGGGCTGCTGCTGCCTGAGACCATGTTTTTGGAAGGTTTCCTGTCCCTTTCTTCTCTAGGAACCTGAGGCGAGGACTGAGCCTCTGGACTTGTGGCTCAGCAGCCTGATGGGCGCAGTGGTGGAGACAAGAGCAGAGGCCAATAATCCACGGCCAGGGCTTCTCTGCTCCGCAAAGACGGCAGGAGAGCTGCTGGCCAGAGGAGGATGGATGGGCTTGGGGACCCGCTCACCCCCAGCCGTCTATGGATAACTCTGACCAAGAGACCCACCTGTGGGTGGTGGGGGGGGAGGGAGGAGAGGAGGGACCCACCCACCAGAGAAGGTGGCTGTTAGGAGCATCACTAAGGAAATGCCTCTGGCTGGAGCTGCCACCCTGGCTTCCAATCCTGAGAATTTCTGAGGCAGAACATAAACACTTCAGTCTTATCTCGGGACTCCTGGGACACAGATGAGCTAAGTTTTCTGAGCCCGTCATGGCAAACAACATAATGTCGCTAATCAAACTTCCTGTGCGCCCACCCAATTTGATAAATCAGCCTTTTGATGCACTAAGTGAAGATGAATTAGGAGTAATGAGGCTGTGACAGCTCCCTGAGGCTCAGGTTGACGGGGAGCTGTGATGACTGAGGCGGTGGGGGTGGGGGGGGAGCTCTTCGCAGGGATCAGCTTGAGCTGCCAGCTTTGTGCAAATAACCCGCCGATGCCAAGGCACCTCGGCTCCCCCACACACACACAAATCCTGTGCTCTCACACACACAGTCACCATCCGAGAAGTGCAAGCTGGTGCGTCTGAGAAACAGAGTTTGCTACCTTCCTACAAGGAGTTACACGCCATAAGCCCCAAGCCAGCAGCTATTTGGGGCTGATTAGAAACTGGAATCAAGAGAGAGAGAGAGAGAGAGAGAGGGAGAGAGGGAGAGATGGAGAGAGGAAGGAAGGAAGGAAGGAAGGAAGGAAGGAAGGAAGGAAGGAAGGAAGGAGGGAGGGAGGGAGGGAGGGAGGGAGGGAAGGAAGGAAGGAAGGAAGGAAGGAAGGAAGGAAGGAAGGAAGGAAGGAAGGAAGGAAACCTAGAATCGATTCATTTTGTTGCATGGGGGAAAGAGGGGCTGACGAGGCAGGCTGGTAAAATCCTTACTGGCAAGGCTGCCTGCCACTTTGCCAAGGTCCCCACCAGCCCAGGCACAGAGACACAGCACTGGTTAACAGATTCCTTCCTTCCTCCCAAGTTGTAACTGGCAGTCTGTGGGCCACACGGAGCTTGCAGATTCGTTTTCATTGGGCTCATAGAGCATAGTTGGAAAAATTGCAGTTTATTGCCACTATTTAAAATTTGGAGATCTTATATCAAAATAGATCTCTAGCTTCTCTTATAAAAAGAATCACAAGGCTTGGGAAATAGTGGGTTGGCATTCGTGCAAAGCAACACCAGGCTGGGGTCAAGTAGAGGCAGCCCCCCTTTACACGGGGCGCACACGGAGTGAAGAAGGCAGAGGCCCTCCCCAATCAGAGGGAGGCCCAACTCATGGGGAAGGGGCTGTGTCTGTAATCCAAGAATGGAAGAAAAGGAAGGAGAAGGAGCCCCATCTCCACCCTAAGCATCCCACTCCCTTCGTTCTCCCGGGGTGCCCCAGGATGCAAGGGGCAAAGCCCCAAGCCTTTGGCAGAGGCCCCTTCCTCCTGTCACCACGTCCCGCCCCAGTCAGCTGGGGCCCAGTGCCTTCAAGTTTGCCACAGCCCCCACTGATCCTTATAGCCCTGCACTCAGCTGGTTTCACTCAGTGTACACTGACTGCCAGGCCCCAGAATATATTTAAGCTTGAGTCCCCTGTTTTGTAACAGTATCCAGGGTAACAGAGCTGCTAATATATTGCTGAACTACAAAGGCTGTGTCTGAACAATGCTCTAATATCCTCTTACTTGAGCCTCACCATCAAGGCTGGTGATGGCAGGAAGATGGGCACTCTGGAGGCTGGGGAGGTTTCTGGAAACACACAGGTAACTTTTGAGCAGAGCAGAGTTGTTTCTAACCCTCCCCAGCCCTGCCTGGAGACTTCAGCCCTCCCTCGGGAGGCCCCTGTCCTACTGTTTCTGAAACACAGTCTCCCTTGGGCTCCTTTCTGCCAGCTGATGTTCAAAGTGACACAGTAAAAACAAATATCTCTCCCCAAAGGTTGCCTTCGCTCTAGCCTTTCTATGATTGATCCTCTAATTATATTTGTCACCCAGGAAGTGCTAATCTCTTCAGCAACCGAAGTGTACACCACAGGTTGAAACAAAACATCCCATCTTCCTGGCATGAGATAAAGTGAGGTCTGGAGTTTTTTGCATGCACCAGCCTGAGAGGCAGGGCTCCTGGGGACCTGGGAGAGGTGGCCGGCTGCTCTTGGCTGCCTTCCTCACTCTGCAAGATGCCAGACTCCCTGCGGGAAGACCAACTCCCCACCCTTCCTCCTTCCTGGAACAAATATTCCAGGGTTTACTTGGTGGAGGGGAGGATCCTTGGGCCTCCCCTCCAGAACGGACGGTGATGACAATAAATAAGTGGACCCAGCTGCCTCTGGGTCTTTCAGCTTCCATTTAAGAGAACAAGATCTTGAGTTCTTTGAGTGGATGATGCTCCGTGGTCTCTGCCTCTTCCAAATCCCTTACTCACTTATGATCACTGAGGCCACCTCCTCCAAGAAGTCTTCCATGATTTTCTCCTCAATCTCACAGCACACAATTTGCACTTGGTGCTTCTCATTTGTCTATCTCTTCCCCTCCCCTGTGCTCTCGTAAGGCAAGGTCTGCGCCTTATTCTTCTTTTGCTCCTACAGCACCTAGTACTTGCCAGGCATTGTGTGGGAGCTTAACAAATGACAGCGAGGTGGAGATGAAAGATCACGCACTTTAAAAGCTCTCCGATGTCCTCCACTGCTGGAACATAGAATTAGCCATCATTCTCCAGTTGCCTTCTCAGGAAGGAGCACTGCTGATGGCCACGGCACAAGCCTGCTCGCTCTAGGGAGACCCGGAGAGCTGTGTGCCCACCAGGCAGTTACATCTGTTGCTAGACCTGCTCATGCTAGCTGTTCTTCTAATTGCCATTCATCTAGTTCACCATTTCATAAACAAAGAAATATGAATTCAAAATCAAAATAGCGATTGCATAGTGACTAAGTGGGATGCATTGCGGAAAGCTTTTCATAAAGAAAATTCACTGCAGCACCTGGGTTGCTCAGTGGTTGAGCATCTGCCTTTGGCTCAGGTCATGATCCCAGGATCCTGGGATCCAGTTCCACATCGGGCTCCCTGTAGGGAGCCTGCTCCTCCCTCTGCCTGTTTCTGCCTCTCTCTCTCTCTCTCAGAAATAAATAAAATCTTTAAAACAAAAAAAGAAAAATTACTAAAAAAAATTAAAAATCCTGCCTAGTTCTGTGAATGAGATAATTCTAAAAAGTCTGAAAATCTAGGAGTCTACATTTGTATTGTTTTATAAGTTTCAATATCTGCTTTGCTTTCTAAAAGTGAAAATACTAGAGGTTGTAGATAAACATTATGGCAACACTTATACAAATAAATGGGGCCAGGCTCCCAGCAGTAGACTCTACTCAAAGAAAAGACCCAAGATATCCCCAAAAAGTTCGGTTAATGGAAGCACATGAATGTTCCAAGGAAGTAAAATGCTTGAAGTATCATTTTTAAAATGAATCCTCTCATTATGAATTACTTCAACTGGTCACTCAACCGTGATGGACAAGAGGGCCTCCACTCTGTTGCATGGCCAGTATGTTAGCTTTGTCTCTTTTTATTTTTTTAAAGATTTTATTTATTTATTCATGAGAGAGGAAGAGACACAGGCAGAGGGAGAAACAGGCTCCCTGTGGGAAGCCTGATGCTGGACTCGATCCGAGGACCCTGGGATCACACCCTGAGCCAAAGGCAGATGCTCAACCACTGAGCCACCCAGGCTCCCCCTGTCTGTCTCTTTTTAGTCTTCCTACCAGGAGAACTATGTGGCTTCTGAGAAAATGATATGTCCAAGTCATCCATAACCTACATGGCTGTGCGTTGCACTCCAGGGGCCACCTGTGAGTGAGGGCTGATGGGTATCGCTCCCTCATTCAGCATGCTTGCCGAGCCCCTTCCCTTTACAGTGCCGATCGGGGACTGGGGATGCGGTGTCAAACCAGGGGCACCCCATCGTTCCTGGGCAGTCCACTAGCTCAATGGAGCAACAGGCCCTACAGCCGAGGCTCAGATGTGAGCACAAGCTGGACGGTGTGAGTCAGAAAGAGGACACACTTTTGCAGAGAGGAGGTGACAGCGGAAATGTGACACACTAAACAAATGAATGGCCTGCCACTCTTGTAGCTCAATGGGATCTTTCATCCCACTGGGCAGAATTTTTGGCAGAAGCAAAGGCTCTGGCAGTCAAGAGAAATGTAAGCAAGTGGAAATGCTTGAAAGCAAGGCTGTACAGCCCTGTGCTGCTCACTCCACCACAAATGTTTAAAACAGGTGTCACGCGTTCTACAAATGCCTGCCCAGTAGTCTTCCAAAGTCTCTAGGTCCTGAAAGACAAGGAAAGACTCTGGAAGTGTCCCAGACTGGAGGAGACCAAGGACACAGGACAACTAAACACAACACAGGATCCTAGATCCTGGACTCTAAAAAGGGCATTAACAGAAGAATTGCCAAAATCAATCTTGCTCTTTAGTTAATAGCACTGGAGCAATGCTACTTTCTAAGTTTTGACAGCTGTACTCTGGCTAGCTAAGATGTTAGCTCCGGGGTTGGGGGGTGAGTGGGGGGAGCCTAAGTGAAGGGCAGGCAGGACTCGCTGAACTATTTCGGCACATCTTCGGTAGGTCTAAAATTATCTCCAACGAACATAGGCATCCAGTACGGTCAGGTGGGAGGCACCTCTGGTACACAGGTGCCTGAAGGGGCTGGGCCACGGCTCCCTTCTGCAGGTGACAATGCTGGAACTCCTCCTCCCAGGCAAAAAGGAGGCTCCCCTGGCCACTCATCCAGGAATAGAGCATAGATAGAGCATCAGGTATGTGTCAAGCTTCTGGTGCAAGAGGCAGGAGGTGCAGGGGGAGTAGAGGCGGGTTAATATCTGGCCATTGATTAGTGTTTTGTCCTGGTCATTTTAGCCACCCCCTCTGTCCAGAGAACAGTGACCCTCCTTATGTAGGTGTCCTCCTTAATTCTCACAGCATCCCCATTTCTCTGAGAGCTAGAGAGGGGCCCAGCTCGTAGGCGGCAGAAGCAGGACTCCAACCACCGGCAGCCTGCCAGCCATGGCTCTGGTGCATTTCTAGGGGCTGAGTCTGTGAGTTCCCGTGAGCCGCCCACTGTCCAGGTCCAGCGGGTTTTCCTCTCCATCTGACCTGCTCTCCTCCTCCCGTGGCTGCCTGGCAGTCCTTGGGGGTCTGCATCAGCCCTGCTGGGACATGCAGACGCCGCTTCATGCCCAGGGACCAAGGGCAAGGTCTTGGGCTCCACCTGCCCACTCCCCGCTTTCTGGGGTCCTTGCTGACGGATCTGACTGCAGTCCCTAGAGCTGTTCCCTGAGCCTGTGGTTGGTGGATCCCACCCCTAACTACCCAGGTATCCTCACCATCCAAGTTTCTCTTACAGTCATTTCTGCTGAGAAGACCAGTCTCCACCCGCCTGGCACAGAGGGTCAGACACAGGGCTGCTGCTGGTGCTAGAGAAAACTGTTCTTACTTACAGCCGGTAACAATAACAAAACCAGTAATAGTAACAGTAACAGCAGCTACTGCTTATTGGCCATTCACTGGACACTGCTGTACACTTACATGCACCTTTTTGCTAATTCTTAAAACAACTGTAAAAGGTAAATATTACATGAGTAATATTACAATGAGTTGTCACTGCAGATGGAGCAGGTGAGGCTTCATGGGCAGTAGGCACAGTGGCCATGAAGCCTGGGTGTGCCCCCTTTCGCACGGAGCTGTGAAGCCCCCAAATGCACGACACCTTCAGAGATTTTACCTGCACCACTGCCAAGCCTCACAAGGGTACAGTGACCCCATTGTACAATGCAGGTTGATGCAAGGCCTTGTGAAAACAGGGAAGAACCTGACCCACGTATCATGCTAATGCGTGCAGACACTGTGCTAACTGTCCTGGAATAAAGGGCCACCTGTTCCCACCTGTAATTCTGCTGAAGACTCTGTGACCACACAACTAGTTGATGGCAGATCTGGGGCTCACACTCAGGCCTCTCTGGCTTTGCAAAGCCCTCGATTTCTGCCTCCTCCAAAGGCAGGAGCTGCTGGCCTCACCCACTGGTAATGCACCATCGGTCCGGAAGAAGCCCTGCCGAGATGTGGAACTGTGCTGGTACCACTGGGGAACTGGGTGTCTGTGGCAATGACAATGACTCTGTCACCCCAGGCAAGCCATTCTCTCCATGTTTCCAAAGTGGAAGTTCAAAGGGAACCGTGCACACTTCCCCATCTGCCTGCCTGCCTGCCTGCCTGCTCTGGCTGGTGTAACAGAAGCCCTAACTGGCCACCTCTGCTCTCCACTGTAGCCTGGACTTGAGCAGGCCTAGGTCTGGCCCAGGAAGTCGAGGCACAGATGCTGAGCAAGGCGGCTCTGGGGAAGAGCCCTCGGGGCACATGCAAATGCACCCTGCAGCATTTCACAGCCCCTGGAAGTCCAAACCTGTCCCAGTCCTGCTCCACCCTCCAAGGACAACAGCCCCTACAAACCTGGGGCCTGGGCCAGGGCCTGAGCCGGGGCCTGAGCCGGGGCCTCAGCTGAGGTAGGAGACCCACTCGCACGGCCGTGTTCTGCTCCCCACTGTCCCCGCCGCTGCCACGCTGGCAGTCACGCAGGCTCTGTGATGCTGTTTTTTAAAATCATAAAATCCTCTCCCACTCCTGCGCTTTCGGGGGCCTGCGCCCTCGGGTTGCCTATCGAATTCGTGACTTCTGGCACATTCACCGCTGCACAGAATGCCTGGTGTGGGGGGATGGAAGTGGCTGTGAGAACAAGAGAAAGGAAACTTTACCACTTCTCCAGGCTTCCCTTCCACCCTCTGAGGAAAAAAAAAAAAAAAGCAAAGAAAAGACAGCTCACCTTGTTCCGGGCACTCAGAGCTCATGAGCCTGGCAGCCGGGAAAGTTACCGTTCACCTTGCTTCCAAGCAAGGGCATGTGGGCTCCGAGGGCAATGGGGACAAAGGCAGAGCCCTTGGGGTTGAGTGTGACCCACACCAAGATGCACAGACACAGAGGCGTGTGGAGGAAAAGCTCTGGCCCAGCCCTGCCCCACATTCACAGCTGTGTGACCTCGAGCAAATCACTTGCCACCTCTGGGCCCTGGTTTCCTCCTCTGATGAGTACATGTGGCTCAGGGACCACCAAGGCTTTGCTCTCCCACACTGATGATGCACTCTGCAGCCTGGCCCATGCTGGGGGGCCAGTGGAGGAAGGAGGGTGCTCGGAGCACTCAGGGAATCCTCCCCTGTCAGCCTGGGGACAATTGTCTGCTATGGCCACTGCATCTTAGAGCAGGTGTCTATGGTCATGACAAGGGTAAGACCCCATAAAAGGATCCTGAGGCGTCTCTAGAGGTGGGGCCTAGCAGCAGAGTACATGCTCAGAGGACCTTCAGGATGGGAAGTCATCGTCACTATGAGATGGAGCCAGGAGACACAGTTGGTGGGTGAGTCACCAGGGATAACGAGCTTTGAGACAGGAAGACGCAGACGTCTTCTGACACCCTCTCCAAGCCCTGATGAGCCCAGCGTGTGCACCTAACCCCCGAGGTAGCCCAGGGATCTGGCTTCAACTGGGGGTAGCTCAGCCTTGGAGGCACCTGGCTAGTGGCTGTGTTTCCAGCCCGCACTGCAGCCCAGAAGAGCTGAGGCTGGAGAGCGTGCCCCGTCCTCTGGGGGAACCCCTGGCTATTCTTGGAAACACAGGGACTCCTGGCACCCCCTCAGAGCTGCTCCCCACTCTAATAAGCCCAGGAGTCCCTGCCACAACATTTTCCCCTCAGAAGGAGTTGGTGTCTCTGTAATTGCAACGTGATGCTCTCTTGGCAGCAGCATTAATCACCCCGCAAGTCCCAGCCGCAGCCAAGAGAGAAGGAACCGGGTGGTGGTGTGGGGGGGTGAGGCAGGCAGAACCAGAGGGGCCTGGTGTTGCTAACTGTCCTTACCCATGGGCAAGGGTAAAGCCACCTGCCCTGTGCCTTCCTCGAGCCTAGTCATGCTTCCCGAGAGACCTGGGCTCAGACCACATTCGGGTTCTCCCGACGTGGGGAGGGCTGACCAAAGGCCAAGTAGCTGTCCCTGGCCACTGCAGAGGAGTTGTGCCCAGCTTGGCCTGCGTCATGAGACAGGCCCACCGGCCTGGAACCCAGGCTCCTCTCCTCCCACCCTCCTCTCTGCCCTTCCTGACCAGTCTGCACCTGCTTTCCAAGCCCACCTCCCAAAGCCACAGCTTTAGGCTCCCGTCACGGCCTTGCTCAGGACTCCCTTCAATGACTTCCTGAAGGATAAAGTCTAGGCTCATTGCCCCTTATCATCAACCTTCCTAAATTACCCCCGCTGCTCTTTGATGGAGAGCCTACACTCTAGCTAGAGCTGATCGGTCCTGTGGCTTCCCCTACCCCCACCTTTTCACTTGGCTCATCCTCTCTCTTCCCTCATCTTTGAATGTCACCATTTCCCCACCTGCCCTCATTCCCAGCTGTCCAAATCCTACTGACCCTTCATGGGGCAAAGCCTACCTCCTAGAAGAAGCCTCCCCTGACTGCAGGAGCTCCTGGGACCTCTTCCCTCAGCACTACCAGAGTTTGACAAGATGACATCCGTAACTAGTTTTCATTATAGAGCTGAGGAGCGTTGGAGGTCTCAGGGGCAGGTGGACAGATGAGACAGGAAATGTTTCATGTTCATTGGGTGTGGGCATTGGTGCTCTGCAAACGAGCTGTGCACTGCAGGTGTCCCTCCCAGAGGCACAGATCAGTGGGCCAAAGCTGGGTTTTCAAAAGCATAACGTTTCTCCCAATGAGCACACACCCATAATGAGTGCTCAGTGAAACTGGCCACATGAATAAATGCCATGCTAGCAGGGCGACACTGGGACACGGAGCTGCTCCCAGATGCTGCACCACGATGGTGTCGGCAGCAGGGAGCTACCCAGAGGCTAGGTGGAGATTTTAAGCTGGGGCAGGAGCTGAAGAAAAGACAGAACTAGCCTTAATGTCTGGCAAGTGAATATGCTCCCAGAGGCAGCTGGGGTCTTCCAAAACCTGAAGCCAGAGAGACTACGAGAGAAGTGAAAAGTCACCCCCACAGTCAGAGTGAGGTGGCTGAGAGCCCAGGAGGAAGCTGGCATCAGTATTGGCAAGCAGAGACCCAGCCATTCCCAGAGCTCCCGCTCAGGCTGGCACCTGCCCTGCTGGTTGCACTTTTCATACTCACAGTTAGTGAACGGCTCACATTTTCATGTGCGTATCTATCCCCAGCATCGAGCACCACCCCTGGCACCTGGGGGCACTCTCAATAAATGCAGTGCTTGTGGGTGATGGAGTGGGTGGGGCTGGGAAACTGGGGAGAACATGTCCCAGTTACAGGAGGCCCTCGGTCTATTGTTGCCATAAGAGAATGTTCCAGAATTTCCAGTGTTTCAAAACAAGACTAAAATCTGAACTTTAATTTGAAGTCCCCTTTAAAATGTGGGCAACTAAGGCGTCACTATTTGAGCCAAAGCACTTCAGTGGGTCAGACCCAGCTTGCCTCCTGTACTCACATCATCTAAGACACCAAAGTTAAACAAAGGGCCACCGTTTCAGGACATGTTGCAGTTTTCAAAGGGCTCACAACAGCCTTCTGACCAAGCAGGATGGGGCTGTTACTCTCTAAGAGTTGAAAAACCAGGCCCAGAGAAGCTTATTAATTTTCCCAAGGTCACTCAGCTAGTTAGCAGCCAAGGCAGGATCAGAACTCACATCTCAACACTTTCTCACAGGCTCTTTCCCCACTTCCCACCTTCCTCCAGACCCTAGTGGACAGCAGAGTCAAAGTGGCAGTTAGAACAGCCTGACACACAGAGACTTTGGCATCAACTAGGTGTCCCTAGAAGAGAAATAGACAAGCATCCCCTAGATTGCTCCTTTATCTGCACAAATGGAAGAGTTGTTCTGGGTGGGTGACTTCAAGAAGTCTCGCTTGAATGGAGAGTCATAGCCCCTCAATCAATTCTAAGACTCAAGCCAATTTACAGACTGAGAGGCCTTGAAGGAAGGGGAGGCTGTGTCCCCTTGAGGAAGAACTCTGCCACCCGGCCAGATCTGTATACTCTTCATCTTTCTCCCAGCCTTCCCCAAAAGGATCAACAGCCTTTTACCAGGATGACTCTGCACTGGAGATGGGAAATAATCAGAGTTTTCAGGGATTAGCAGACACTGGCTCTGAACTGACATGATTCCAGAGGCCCCACGACATCACTGTAGCCCCCACCAGAGCTAGCCGAGGCCTGTGGAGGTCAGGTGGCCAATGGGGTTTTGAGCTGATGTCCTTATCACAGTGGGTCCAATGGGTCCCTGAACCCCTCCAGCTCTGGAATGCATAATTGGACCAGGCATCCTCAGAAACTGGCAAAAAACCCCTAGCACAGGACCAGCTGGATTCCTTTGAGCTGTTAAGAAAATATATCCAGGGACACCTGGGTGGCTCAGTGGTTGAGCGTCTGCCTTTGGCCCAGGGCATGATCCCGGGGTCCCGGGATCGAGTCCCACATCAGGTTCCCTGCATGGAGCCTGCTTCTCCCTCTGCCTGTGTCTCTGCCTCTCTCTGTGTGTCTCTCATGAATAAATTTTAAAAATCTTAAAAAAAAAAGAAAATATATCCAAAACCTGTAAATAAAGCACAAAGCCACCTAAGGCTCATCTGACTCTCTAGGGGAGAGAGCTTTATTTACTGTTTACTATCCTTAAGGGACCCAGCCCTGTGAGAGACGCTGCAGAGAGAAAATTGATAATACACAAGGACTTCCATCCCGTAGGGAAGATAATCCCAAACTTTATGACTTCATTGCCCTGTAAGACATTAATAAGCTTTGTATCAAGTTCAGCAATCTTACCCTAGCTGCTTTCTTTCTTTCACTGATATCTATCAATTTCTCGTATCCTCTTTTGAACCTACTTTGTCATCTCTCTGGTTCCCTCACTAATGACTTCAATAAATCTTTGACATGTAATAGTTTGAGAAAGATGTTTTTAACCTTTTGAAAATTATTACTTTAACAGTGTACATGACTCAAAAAATAAACCTTCACTGGGAAATTTAGCAGTGAGTGTTGGTGGGGGCGGGGGGTCAAGAGGCCAAGTGAACCCCGCTGGCTCCTGGCTTCTCCCCATACCCAGCTCCCCTCCAGACCAGCACACTTGGCTCCTGCCCACCCCACCCGGAGGTCAGCCTACACCCTTCCTCCTCTAATGGTGATTCACGGCTTCAGGCTTGGCTGCTGGGGCTGCGCCACTGTCCTCCGTGTGAGGCAGCTGACTCCAGACTATACGTGGGAGACGGGCACTTTCCAAGTAATAGGAAGCTTGACTCCAGGAGTCAGAGAGGAAGACCATGGGAAATGCCAGTGCCAGCCGGGCAGCCTAAAGGCCAGTGGATCTTTTTTTTTTTTTTTTTTTTTAAGGCCAGTGGATCTTTTAGGGAAATAACCACAAATAAACAGGAGATGCGATAGCAGCCGCCAAGCACCTCTCCTGTGGTCTCCACGAGATGAGGTGAGCTTGTCCAAAGGCCATTACTTGCTTTCTACGTTGGGGAGCAGAGGGCAAGGCCATTGGGGTGTGCGTGTGGTAGGGGTGTTGGAGGACAGGGTGGGGGGTGTGACATGTGCTGATCCAGGTCAACCCTGGTTCCCCAGAGTTCAACTCAAGCCACGCTTCTTCTGGGAGGCTCCCCTGACCACCTGGCATCCCAGTAGCTAGCTGCCCTTCTCTGCACAAGCCTTTGTTGTGTGTCCTACCTTGCTACATTATGCTACCTTTTGTATTGGGAATTAGGAGACCTGGGTCTTAATTCTGACTCTGTGTCCTATTAGCTGTGTGACTTTGGACATCACTGAAACTTCTTGTTCTCTCTCTAAAGCCAGTTTTCTCACCTATAAAATGTGAATAACAACCGCTTTCTCTACTTCATGGGACAGTAAGGATCAAGCCCTAGATTCACGTCCTGGCTCTGCACATATCAACAATAAGATATTGGGAAATCTACTTAATTGCTCTCCCTCATTCTACTCCTATTTGAAAGGGGAAAATGCTAATAACAGCACCTACCCCACTGAGTTGTTGCAAAAATGAAATGAGATAATGTGTTGAGTGATTAGTTTGATGCCGGAACAACAGAAGCCCTCAATAAATGCTAACTTTTAATTGAATATGCCTTAGGCTGTAGGATTCTCATCAAATGAGAAGTTTTATAATCACGATCAACTACTATGTTATTTTCTGAATATTTCAGATGTGTTACTTTTGCCTCCTCGGGTAGATATCAAGCTCATGACATCACTTCATAAATATTTACTGAATACCTTCCGAATGCTGGGCAGTGTGGACACCGAAATAAGTAGGACATGGTCATTATCTTCCCAGGAATCATAGCTCGGTGGGAGAGAGAGGTACAGAGGTGCTTAAAATGTCACACGACAGATCTAACAGCACATGAGAGGGTCACCTAATCAAGTTGGAGCCTCGAAAGGCAAACCCCTAGGTCACATGCTTTTAAAAAAATCCCCTCTCTGTTCTAGGTCCTTATACTCTGTTCCCAAGTCAGGGTTTTATGTATAGAAGCTCAATGTATATTTGTTGAATAAACATGGAAAACTGAGGAACCCTCCCTTTATTACCTAGGTCACCCAGAGTCCCTTTGGTGGGGCGAGGAGAGGAGGGGAGTAGCATCACTGAGAACCTGACGTATCTCCGATACCGGGCGGGACACCTTACATAGGGGCCCGTGATGTGCTAAAACCAGTTGTGTAGACCTCTCCTTCTGACTCTTTAGTCAACGTGGGGTTGGAAGCTTGAAATCAGCCCCAGTTGCAGTATTTATGCAATGAAGTTGGCAAATGCTACCAAACAGCATTATTTTGCCCTTGGATGTCTGGTTGTTAAAATATTTACTAGCACACAGCCATATGGATCTCTCACGATAATCTATTTTACTGATGAAGAAATGAGGGTTCAGAAAGGTTAAGCAATTTATTCCAAGTCACACCTAGAAGTTAGACTTAGGATTCAAATGCGTCTGACTCCAAAACCCTGGAGCTTCCCTCGGCTACCTATGGCTGCCCCTTGCCTGTCAGACCCTAGTGGCCTGGATCAGGAGCAGATTAGTGCATCCTCTGTACCTCATCCTGGCTGGAGGGGAAAGCAGAAAAGCTTCACTGTCCACTCAATCTCCTGGAAAAAAATCAGGACTCCTTGGATGCCAGGCCAACTTCTGTGGGAATCCCACCATATCTGCCCTGTTTATTAGCTGCTTGGGGTCCCCTTGTTCAGCTCCACCAAGAATGAATGAACCTATAGAAAGAGGCTCAACGTCACTAGTTATTAGAAACACAAATCAAGGGGCACCTGGGTGGCTCAGTGGGTTAAATATCTGCCTTCTCCCTCTCAGGTTGTTATCCCAGGATCTGGAATCGAGTCCAAAGTCGGGGCTCAGTGAGGATTCCGCTCTTCCCTCTCCTTCTGCCTGCTGCATTCCCCTGCCTGTGTGCACTCTCTCTCTTTCTCTGTCAAATAAATAAATAAAATCTTTAAAAAAAAAAAAAGAAATACAAATCAAAACCACAATGAGAGGGGCGCCTGGGTGGCTCAGTGTTTGAGTGTCTCTGCCTTCAGCTCAGGGTGTGATCCTGGAGTCCCGGGATCAAGTCCCACGTGGGGCTCCCTGCATGGAGCCTGCTTCTTCCTCTGCCTGTGTCTCTGCCTCTCTGTGTCTCTCATGAATAAATATATAAATAAAATCTTTATTAAGAAAACACAATGAGATATCACTTCACACCACAAGGATGGCCACTATTTTAAGAACAGAAAGTAGCAAGTGTTGATGAAGACTTGGAGAAATTGGAATCCTGTGCATCACTGGTGGGAACAGGAAAGGATGGAATAACTGTGGAAAAATATGGAAGTTCCTCACCAAATCAAAAATAGGACTGCCATATGATCCACCTGTCCAACTTCTGGGTTTATATCCAAAAGAATTAAAAGCAGATCTTGGGGTGCCAGGGTGACTCAGTGGTTGAGCGTCTGCCTTCGACTCGGGTGTGATCCCAGGGTCCTGGGATCAAGTCCTGCATCGGACTCCCCACAGGGACCCTGCTTCTCCCTCTGCCTGTGTCTCTGCCTCTCTCTGTGTCTCTCATGAATAAATAAATAAAATATTTAAAAAGAAATAAAAGCAGATCTCAGAGAAATTTGCACACTCATGCTCGTGGTAACATTATTCACAATAGCCAAGAGGTGGAAGCAACTCAGGTGTCCCATCAGTGGGTGAATAGATTTTTTTAAATGTGATCTATACATACAACGGAATATAATTCAGCCTTTAAAAGGAACGACATTCTGACACATGCTACAACATGGATGAACCTCGAGGACACTGTGTGAAATGAAATAAGCCAGTCACGAAAAGAAAAGCACTGTATGATTCATTTATATGAGGTGTATCAAGTGGTCAGACTCCCAGAAACAGGAAGTGGGATGGTGGCTGTCAGGGCTGGCGGCTCAAGGACGAGCGAGGAAGCGGGGAATTAGAGTTTAATCGGTATAGAGTTTCAGTGTCGCAAAAGGAGAAAGTTCTGGAGTGTGTCACACAACGAAGTGAATATACTTCACACTATCGAACTGTACACTTAAAAAATGGTTAAGATGAGGGAACACCCGGGTGGCTCAGTCGTTTGAGCGACCGACTCTTCATCTCCACTCCATCTCCACTCAGGTCTTGATCTCAGGGTCCTGAGTTCAGGCCCCACGTTGGGTACAAAAAATGGTAAATTTTATGTGATGTGTTTCTTACCACGATAAAAAAAAGAAAAGGAAATTATGCTGGCTCCACATAGAACTCACCTCCCACTCTTCAAGAAAAGAATGAACAAAGCACGGGGCTCACTGTGGGCCTCCATAGAAGCTGCTGGGCTGGGAGGCCGATCCCGTGTGATCCAACCAGGTGACCATCCTCCAAGAATCTTCCATGAGGAAACTGAGACCCATAAGATGTCAGTAACATGCACCAGCCTCCAGAGCTAATTAGGATGGGGGTAACTAGTTTTATAAGAATTCTAAAACTGAATGCACTCCTTTCCTCTAGATGCATTAGTACCTACTGTGGGCACTTTGCTAGGCCCTGGGGGGTGATCTAAACATAACATGCTCCTTCCTGCGAAGCTTACATGTGAGTGGGAGAGGTAGACAGTAGACAGGGAGCCGTGCAAAAGGTCAGAAAGAGCTGCTTTTGCATCCTGACTATGCCATTGCTTGGACCAGTCATTCCACCTCTGTGAGGCTCGACCGCGTCAGCAAAGTGGAGATAGAATCTCTTCCCTCAGTGGGTCTGGGTGATTGGAGGACCTGCAGGCGCCTGGGTGGCTCAGTGGGTTAAGCATCTGCCTTCAGTTCAGGTCATGAGGCCCTGAGATCGAGCCCTGCATGGGGCTCCCTGCTCAGCAGAGAGCCTGCTTCTCCATCTCCCTTTGCCTGCCTCTCCCACTCCCCCTGCTTGTGCGCTCTCTCTCTCTCTCTCTCTCTCTCTCTGACTCTCTATGTCAAATAAGTAAATAAAATCTGTGGAGGACCCATGCCTACCACAGTGGGCTGACCACAGTGGGTTGCCTTCTTTGGTGAACATTCATTCGATCATAAGAAGCCACCAGGCAACAGAAAGAAAGGGTGTTCTCACCAATAAAACCAACAACCCTGTGCTGTGTAACACATCTTGGTGGACTGGGTGTTTCTGTATGTTTCTAGGCAGGAAACTTAAGGGTGAATCCACAGGATTGAGAGTCCTTAAGGTTCCACTCAGTTGACAGTTCAACACCTCCTGCCCCTCTGCCAGGCTCAATAATTGAGTCCCCAGGGCCACTCTGGAGCTCCCACCATCACCAGCACCAGGACCACACCACCCAGGAAGTCCCTGGGACAAAAGCCCCATTTGCATCTGATGACAAGGGAGAAGAAGGAAGCTTGGAGTACTGACTTGCAATGAAATCACTTGCCAAGACTTGGATTTGTCTGCTTTTGCAGCTCCTGCCAGAGCTGCCTCTGAGCTCTTTCTGCACTGTAAAAGCCAGGCCCCTGAAACACTTAATTTGGGAATTAGGTACTGGCCCAGTGGCAGCTCTCCAGGTTGCTGGTTTGAGGCTGCTCCTGGTTCCTCCAAAAGTAGCAGTTCCAAGGGGCTGATGGGCTTTGTCACCTTGGGCCCACTCATTAGAGCCAGGGCCAATTACTGCCCTAGTCCTGGAAGGTGCACAGAACAGCAGCCTCTGCTTCTGGGGCTGCTCACGAGGCTAGGGTGTGTGGGCCAGGACCAAAGCCCTGGGCCCTCCCAGGCCTGGGAGTGGCAGCAGTGGGTGATAGTGAGGAACACGAGACTGCCTTGTAGGGATGACAAGGGCAGAACATGACTTTCTTAGCCTCCCCTTGGGACTCCCAGCTAGCTGGTGATATCACCCAGACCTGCAATTAGAAAAACAATCTCCCGAACCCATAGCTCAGCTAGTTAAATGGAGTTTAACCAGAGAATTTAGCCATTTTTATACATAAGCACACGTATCCTGGCAAAACACACACAGTGTTATTTTTTTTTAATTATAAAATGATTTTTCAGGCCGTGGATTTTGACACATGCTTCTCTCTCGGATTCCTTTATTCTGTGTCTTGACTGCCTTCTTCCTGCATGTGTAATCTCTGGCCACGTGGGCGACACAGAATGCCAGGTGTAGGCCTACAAATATCACCAGGAAGAAATGAGAAAAAGGTTGTGTTTACAGCTTCTTGATGTTTGTTAATACGGAAACACAGCCCTTTATGGTTTTTATCACCCTTGTGCCAGCACGCAGATTTATTGACTCCAAATGTGTCAGCCAAAATTAATGGACTAACTTATTTGAGAGGACACATATCAGTCATGATCTGCACACACATATACACACAAAACTGCTGGTCCATCACAACCTATGTTGTGTGTATACCACCACAAATTGGCACTGATGATTTGTGTGTGTGTGTGTCCACGTGCATATGAATTAGGATTCACTGAAGCCCCAACATTGTGAATAGCACTATAGACAATGTACATAGTCTCCAGTTTTTCCAAGTTCCAAATTTTTGGCATATACCTATTCCTTCACTCATGCATTCCCCCTACGGATATTCAGGATCTCCTGTGTACTTAAACACTAAGAACAGGAAGGTGCCCTAATTGACCTCACATGCTGGGGGCTGAGGGTTGGGGGGTGGGGTGGGGTGGGAAGAACAAAGGAGGAAGTCATTATAGCACATTGTGGCATGCACTGTGTTAAAAGCAAGACAGCAGGCCCCAATGGAGTCACTTACACTAAGCCCCACATCATGAAACCTAGACTTAGTTACAGTTTTGGCTTCTCCCAGAAATGGAATCTTAAACCCCTCAGTCAGAGATCACCTCATTAGCACTAGGGAGTACCTGGCTGATAGACCCTTGCCATCCCCTATAGGAAAGTGACCTGGCCACAACCAATCTGCTCTTTGCTAGTACTACATCCTTGTCCCACTCCCTTCTGCCTAGAAGTCTTTCATTGTGTACATCTCCTTGGAGCCCCTGTCTGTCTGCTAGATGGAATCCTGCCCCATTCATGAATCATTGAATAAAGTCAACAAGATCTTTAAAATATACTCAATGGCTCAGCTGGCTAAGCAACCAACTCTTGGTTTTGGCTCAAGTCATGATCTTAGGGTCATGAAATCAAACCCCACATTGGGCTGCATGCTCAGCTTGGAGTCTGCCTGAGATTCTCTCTCTCCCCCTCTCTCTGCCCCTCTCCCTGCTTGCATGTGCTTGCTTGCTCTCTCTCAATAAATAAACTCTTTCAAAAATTTTTAAAAATTAGGGGATCCCTGGGTGGCTCAGCGGTTTGGCGCCTGCCTTTGGCCCAGGGCGCGATTCTGGAGTCCCGGGATCAAGTCCTGCGTCAGGCTCCCAGCATGGAGCCTGCTTCTCCCTCCACCTGTGTCTCTGCCTCTCTCTCTCTCTATGTCTATCATAAATAAATAAATAAATCTTTTTAAAAATGTTTTAAAGATGAATCAGATGTACACAGTTGAATTTTGTCTCATTAAGACCTGTGATGAAAGTGCAGTCTACAAAGCAGGCCTGTGGGAGCGCTTCACGTGGCGCAGCAGCAGCCAAGGGGTAGTCATACCAGACACACCTGGCCTCAAACACCAGCTTTTGTTCTTGCCACTCCTGTGGCCTCAAGTACATTTTCCTAACATCTCTGGTCTTCAGCTTTCTCATCTGTAAAATGAGAATAATAATTCCTACCTTCTATGACTGTCCCAAGCATTGAAGATGATATGTATGAGGCACTAGGCATCGTCAGTATTTTAAAATGGTAGATATAATTCACTTGAGTAAATCAAATACCACTGTAGGCAAAAGCATCTGACTGTAAAATGAACACCTGAATAGATGTGTTTAAAAGCAATGTTTGTGACACTCAGAAGCAGTTCTGGGCGAAGAAGGTAGAATTAGAGAAGCAGTTGGTGGTTGTGGTTTGTCTACACTGAAAGGAGCCTCATCCAACCCAACCCCATATTATAGATATAGGAGCCAGAGGGCGGGAGACATTACATATCCCTAGACCCCCGGTTAGGCTTGACCAAACAGTGATCAGGCTCCTGTGAGTCCTCCTTTCCAGGAGACCTCATCCTGATGCCTTGCCCAGTTTGAGCAGGGATTCTGTGGAGTCAAAGAAAATCCTCTACCCCCGATTCCTGATCCCCTGGCTGCCTTCAGCAAGAATCCTATTAGGTTGGTTTAGCAAGAACTCCCCCTCCCCTTCATTTCTCCTCTTATACTTTTCCACCCACGAGCCCTCATTGTGCTCATTGGTTATAAACTCCAAGCTGTCTTTGCACACTCGCAGTTGAGACGGACCTCTCTCCCCATTGAGACAGTCTATCACAACAGTCCTGAGGGAAGTCTTCCTTACTGTTCTAACAACTGGCAGAGTCATGTTTTCCCCTTAACAAGGTGATGGAACTGAGGCTAGAACTCAAGACTCCTGACTCTCTAGGCCCCTAGAAAGGCCTGAGTGGGTCTAGTTTACTGAGGGGGAAAAAAACCAGCCCAGTAAATTGGCAGATGGCTAGATCTCCAAGAAACTGGGCAGGGGGCTCCAAGGAGCAGTGCCCAGGCTGGCAGGTATACACTGGACTCTGGCTCGGACTTCTATTTCTTGGCTTTTGGTGTCCATCTTACTTGGTTTTCCTGGGTGTCTGTGTCTGGTGGACTGAAACTCAGAGACTCTGCTTAGAGGCAGCTCAATGTAACGATCTTCATTCAGGATTATTGTGATAGACTATCCCAATGGGAGAGAGACATCTGTTCGACTCTGAGTGTGCAAAGATAGACCGGTGTTCCAGCTCATCTGAAGCAGCCCCAGCTGTTTGCTGAGGACCCTGCCACACCCAGCTGGCACTGGTGCCTCCCCTCCACCCAAGGCCGAGCCAGCCTCATGGAGCTTGTGAGATGCCACAGGCAGACATCCAAGTGGGAGGAAAGAGGTACTCTGTCTGGTGAAACAGGGAAGGTCAGGGGAGGAGAGCCCTGTGGGGACCCCCAACTGGGTGGCTTTCCCTGGGCCAAAGAGCACCTGGGCTGTGCCCCAAGCTGGGCTGTCTGCAGCTTCCCCCTAAGGAGATCCCCAAGCTACTAGCTTCCAGGAGCCCCCTGAGGACAGAGATTCTGAGGACAGAGTTCCTGGCTCCTTTTCCAGACCAAAGAATGTCTAGGGGCCCTCAGCCCCGGCCCCTCCTTGCTGCCAGCCTTTTGTGGGGGTATTTTCCCCAGCCCTCTGGAGCTCTGCTGCTCAGAAGAGGCACGTGGCTACTGCTGGCTCCCTGTGCTCCTGCCCTCCCCTTATCCCCTCTCCCCTACCAGGACCAAGGATTCCTGGGGCTATGGCATTGCCATGGAGACAGACTGGGGACATGCCACAGAGGGCAGACGGAAGCCAGAGAAACTGGAAGGACCTGGCAGGCCAGCTGCCCCAGGAGCCATACAGGCCCCGAGCCAAGCCCTATATTGAGTCTCTAATCCCCAAAGGTGGACTGAGAACAGATCCTTAAAAATCCTTCCCTGACCCCCCACCCCAACATGTCACAGTGAGGGGATTCACTTTTCTCTCAGGTCTTACATAATTACTGAACATCTGGAGGAAACCAGATCATTACTGACCAACATCCAGATTGGAAAGCCCCAAGAGGCAGGCTTTGGTGGGGTGCAGTCCCACTGGGGGATGCTACAGCAGTTCCAAGGATTGTCATACTGGCTTCTAAGGTGCCAGGAAGGTGAACTTATCACAAAAAGGTAAATCTGCAAGGCTCCAGGTTCCATGTTTGCAGATGTGTAATCCTTACAAAGGGCCCAGAAAGCTCCCTGGCACTATCATCATCTTCAAGTCCGTAAGGACTGGCCAGTTGGGCAAACCCAATGATGGGGCTCCCTGGGAGGCTCTGGCTTGTAATCCAGGGCACGTCTCCACTAGCCTCTGTCTGAGATCCCAGCTCTCCTTCTCTGCAGGGAACTCCCTCAGCTCCCTCCCTCCACCCCCAGCAAAGCTGAACCCAGGGGTTCCACCCCCACCACATCAGGGAGCTTCTGAGGACACACGCTGTCATGATCAAGCCCTGGCCAGATGCAGGGGTCGCTGACTTTATCCCCATTTGCTAGTGGAGAACAGGGACTCCCACGGCAGATGGGAGTAAAACAAGAGAAGGGCTTACTTTGTGGAAGGTGCACTGAGAAGGTGAAAAGACTTGGAATTTGGACCTGCTCTGTCCCTGGAGACACCTTGTAGACTACTCTTGGCCTGCTGGAGCCTCAATACACTCACTTCTGAAATGAGAGCATTAACACATAGGAGACATTGAGTAAATGCTCACAGGATGAATGTTGAGTGAACACTTCCAAATCCCTGAGTTCCTTAGGACGAGATACTTTGTATCTGCATCCAGTCACCGTCCTCCCAGTCCTGAGCCCAGGCCTACAGGGACCTCCGCTTTCTGGAACTCTGAAGGGATCCCCTTCTTCTCTCTTCCTCTGAACCCCCCTTAACCTTCCCCCTTACTGCCCACTGTTCCAGGAGGCCAGTGAATCCCAGTTAATCCCCAAGTCCCCATCATACTAATTGGTTTCTTTCTTGTCCTTACTTGCCGTCTAACCTGGGAGATGCAGCTTCAGCTAGGTGAGCGGCCAGCTGTCCCAGCGACAGGTGACTGGAAGGGAAACAGTCTTGCCTGGGAAGAGGCAAAGACTGTCTCCACGGACCAGGAACGAGCGAGTCAGGAAGCTCCCTACCATGGGCTGAACTGAGACCTCCCAAATTCATGTCCACCCAGAGCCTCAGATTCTGGCCTTTTTGGAAACAGGTTCCTAGCAAAGGCAGTACTAAGGTAACTACTTAAGGATCTCGATGGAATTCTATCAGGTTACGGGGGCCTTAAATCCAATAGCTGGTTCTGCACAGCAAAAGAAACAGTCCACAAAACTAAAAGACAACCTACAGAATGGGAGAAGATATTTGCAAATGACATGTCAGATAAAGGGCTAGTATCCAAGATCTACAAAGAACTTATTAAACTCAACAGCAAAGAAACAAACAATCCAATCATGAAATGGGCAAAAGACATGAACAGAAATCTCACAGAGGAAGACATCGACATGGCCAACATGCACATGAGAAAATGCTCTGCATCACTTGCCATCAGGGAAATACAAATCAAAACCACAATGAGATACCACCTCACACCAGTGAGAATGGGGAACATTAACAAGGCAGGAAACCACAAATGGTGGAGAGGATGCGGAGAAAGGGGAACCCTCTTACACTGTTGGTGGGAATGTGAACTGGTGCAGCCACTCTGGAAAACTGTGGAGGTTCCTCAAAGAGTTAAAAATAGACCTGCCCTACGACCCAGCAATTGCACTGCTGGGGATTTACCCCAAAGATACAGATGCAGTGAAACGCTGGGACACCTGCACCCCGATGTTTCTAGCAGCAATGTCCACAATAGCCAAACTGTGGAAGGAGCCTCAGTGTCCATCGAAAGATGAATGGATAAAGAAGATGTGGTCTATGTATACAATGGAATATTCCTCAGCCATTAGAAACGACAAATACTCACCATTTGCTTTGACGTGGATGGAGCTGGAGGGTATTATGCTGAGTGAAATAAGTCAATCAGAGAAGGACAAACATTATATGGTCTCATTCATTTGGGGAATATAAAAATTAGTGAAAGGGAATAAAGGGGAAAGGAGAGAAAATGAGTGGGAAATATCAGGAAGGGAGACAGAACATGAGAGACTCCTAACTCTGGGAAACGAACTAGGGGTGGTGGAAAGGGAGGTGGGCAGGGGGTGGGATGACTGGGTGATGGGCACTGAGGGGGGCACTTGGCGGGATGAGCACTGGGTGTTATGCTATACATTGGCAAATTGAACACCAATAAAAAAATTTTCTTAATTAAAAAATAAAAATAATTATTAAAAAAAATCCTATAGCTGGTATCCTTATGAGAAGAGGTGAGGACACAGAGACACACGAAGAGACATGGATGATGGAAGACGGGGCAGAGACTGGAGCCGGGGGACGCCAGGAACCCTGAGAAGGTAGAAGAGGCCTGGCAGAGCCAAGGGCCCTCAGAGGGAACACGGCCCTGTCCCCACCTTGATGTCAGACTTCCAGCCTCCAGAACTACGAGAGAACAACTTCCTGTTGAGATACCCCGTTTGGGATACTTTGTTACTGTGGAAATGATCACATTCCCCAGGCTCCCTGAGCCCTACCACGTTTAAGGGCAGGTGGCTGTGAGCTCTGCAGAGGGCTGCCCACCTTCTGTCTCCCTCTAGAGACCTTCTCCATGCGCTGGGGCCCAGAGAATCCACACAGGATCTGAACACTCAGAACAGCCATCCTACACCATGCACTTTTCTTATTTGGGAGCCAGGCAAAAGTGCTTACAACGAAAGGCAGTGGTCATTTGATTTCTCCAGGCTACTTGCTCAGTTTCCCCCCCAGTTCCTTCAGGACACGATGGACTCATTTTTGAGCAAATCTCAGCCTGCTCTGCAAGAGGACCATATTCATGTGTTCATTCGTACATATGTCCACACACGCAACAGTGGCTTATTGACAGCTTACTACCTGCCGAGCACGTGCTCAGTGCAGAACACCGGAACCACCCCTCCTTGCTGTCCAGTGCTAAGTTCTGGCTGGTGACCAAGGAGTCATCAGCCCACCCTATTCTGTTATAATCAATGACAATAACGTAGTGTTGAAAGGGCTTTTGCCCTTTGATACACTGAGTATCCACCTGCCTACAATCTGCTTCTCAGTGAGAAAGGAGAACGTTAAAGGCTCTGCTGCTCCATCCCTCAAAGCTGTGAGCCCCTCAAAATATGTAAGTACGGACTCGGTCCTGCGTTACATTCCACTCATCTGTTTTTCCCAGGAGTAGAGCTGAGTAGTAAGGGCCACCAAATCAGCCATCTAGGACCCAGAAATGGGAAGAAAGGACAAAGGGTAAAATTAAGAACCTTTGATAAGGCCACCAGAGGCCCAGCAGTGCAGAAGACGCCCTCTCCGGCTGTCAGGCTTGGCAAGGGGCACTGGCTTGGTGACGTGGGAAGTCAGCGGGACGTTGCTGGCAGGCCCACTGTCTCAGTGTGGTCTGCGGTGGAACAGCCAGGGGACTCGGGATGCACTGCTTACTTCTCTGTGCACAGATCTCTCATCCGCACACGAGGGGTTAGTCTGGGTCCCTAAGGGTCTTTGCAGCCTTGGCGTGCTGGGATCTCTCCAGTCTGCGTCAATTGCTGGAGAAACTTTCTAGCCTGACTTAATGCTACAGGGGCCTTCAAGGGTGAGCACAAGACAGTGCGTCCTCCTGTGTTATTACTGTGTAGGGGGGCGCAGGGCATTCCCCTGATCACACTCCCGCCATGTGCAGTGCAGTGGGCTGGTACCTGAGCCTGGGGAGGTAAGGGCTTCACTCCTCCCACGCGAGGAATTTCCTATCTAGTGGGAGAAAAGAGCAGTAAACGGGCAACTATAAATGTTATAATATGGCGTGTTAACTCTTACACGTCAGGGCACCTGGGTGGCTCACCTGGTTGAGCATCTACTTCAGCTCAGGTCATGATCTCAGAGTCCTAGGGTCAAGTCCCACGTTAGGCTCCCTGCTCAGCTTTCCCCTGCCCTCTGCCCCTCCACCTGCTTGTGTGCTCGCTGTCTCTCTCTCTCTCCCTCCATTAAGTAAATAAATAAAATCTTTTGAAAAAAAGATTCATGAGAGACACAGAGAGAGGCAGAGACACAGACAGAGGGAGAAGCAGGCTTCTCACAGGGAGCCCGATGAGGGACTTGATCACTCTCTGAGCCGAAGGCAGATGCTCCACCGCTGAGTCACCCAGGCGTCCCTCTTAAAACAAACAAACAAACAAACAAAAACAAAAAAACAAAAAATCTTACACTTCATGTTATGGAAATATAAAGGAAGGCTCCCTAGCCCAGGCTGGTGGGACAGTGTAGGGGGAAAACCAGGGAAGGCTCCCTGGAAGAAGTGATGTGTGTGCTCAGTTTTAAAGGCTGACTAGAAGTTAGTGTCTCAGGCCAAGGGCTGGAGCATTCAGGCAGAGAAAACATCCCCAAAGGCTGGACATGGTACAGTAAGTACACAGGAATGACAGCAGACCCATTTGCTTTTCTCTTCCTTGTAACCACCACCTCTTCCATCTCTCATCCACCGCTTCACACCCACTCACCACCCTCTGTTCGGCTCCCCCCACCCCCCATTCTCTGTAGAGCGAGTGAGGGAGCAGAAGAGAACGCCAGTGTGGTGAGACTGGAAAGATGTGTCTCTCGTCAGCCTCACTGACAGCACCACCACCACAGTCCTTCCCTGTCTCCTTAGCCTTCCTCTGCCTTCCCGTAGGACCAGTCCTTTGAGGTGCGTGCCACCGATCCATAACCCCTCATTCTGCCCGTGTCAGGGCCATCCATAGATTCCCGGCCACTTCCCTACTCCACAAAGACTCTGGCACCTCACTCCCTGTCCTGCACTCCAGCCCCTCGTCCTGCCATTGACCTGGGTGGAACCTACTTCCGGAACCTTGGCCTCTCAGCTCCTTGATGCCCTCATCTCCAAGGGCATGCTGTTCCCATGACTGCATCCTGGACCTTGTCATCACCCAGGACCACTCTGCTCCTCTTATACTCAGAAACTGGGTTATCTCCCTCTGTGACCACAATTGTCCCAGCTCGTGCACTCAGTTCCTCCCAGGGTTCCAGTTCTCTGGCCTCATCATCGCCATCAGTTCGCTGCTTCCAGTCCCACATGCCCCAACCCCCAATATACTGGCTCAGATTTTTTGGCCCAATATCCTTAATTGCCTTGCTTCATGGTCCTTAAATCATCCTTGGCTTCTCCCTTCCCCTCATCCTCCACAGCTCATCAATCAGCAAGTTCTTTTGAATTTTAAATAACTTTGCGAATCTCTCCTGTCTTTCTGTCTAGCCAGCCTCACTTTGGTCCAGACCCCCAGCACACCCGTACTGGACAACCAAAAGCCCTGCTGGCTACCCTTCTTTCGGTCTGGCTTCTGTAGCACCAGCTCTCTCACAGGGCACCCTCTGTGATTTTTTTTTAATGCAAATGAAGCTAATTGGGTTATTCTCCTGCTTAAAACCCAACCTGGGTTTTGGTTTCTTCTTGCCCTCAGGACAGAGTCTTCATCAGGCTTTAGAGTTCACAGTCTGGCCCCTGCTATGCCTCTGGCTTCACTGCACTGTCCTCAGCTAAAGCTCCATTCTTCAGTCCTTAGTTTCTTTGGGCTCCTTGGCTACTGCACGTTCCAACCCCAAGTTGGTGACAACAGCGTGTGGCAGAAGGGACCCTGAGACTCTGCCATTCTCTCTTGCTGTTTGACATTGGGTTCTTCCAAAAAAACAACACCCAGGAGTCAGGTCCCACCTTGTCTGGTTTCCTCCTCTTGCAATGATGCCTTTCTTCCTTCCAGAAGAGAGATGAAATTTGGAGCATAGCCTGGGAAGGATCCTGTGGACATTTCAATGCCTCCTACTAATTATAATGAGAATAACAAAGTGAACTTTTATCAAGAGTTACCATGTGTCAGGTACCATGTGTCAGCTAAGCACTTCACATGCACGATTTATTTACTTCCCACAAACCCTATGGAGTAAGTGTCACAGTCCCCCCTATTTCACGGAAGAAAAACCTGAATCTGAAAGGGTTATAGTAACTTGATTGAGGTCACAGAGCTGGTTACCAGCAGAACACAGGTCTGAGCCTATAGGAGTCTGGCTTCCAAGTTCATCCTCTGAATCACTTTGTTATCATTAATAGCTAGATGGGCAGGGGGTGGGTACCTCATTTTTTAAGAATTGATTTTGGGAAAGATGGGCTCAAACTGTTACACTTTTCAAGAGTGTCAGGTAAATTATGCTTATCTGTACCTTTTAAACTAAGGATCAGCCCTGTTCCCCGAACCCTAAATCCCAGCTTCAAAGCAAACCACCCAGAGCTCTGTCCAAAGACAGATCCCAACAACTATTCTATCCTGCTTGTCTTCAGGCCCCCAGGCAGAGCTGGGCCAACATATCTGTGTTTCCTTGACAGCTCACCTTGAAGCAGTACCTTCCTCTCTATGTGTGTGTCTGATTGAAGCAGGCTCCAATATTCAATAACCCCTGACTTCCATGCCCTGCAACAGCTGTGAACAATTTCTAGGCAAAGGATAATGTACTTGTGGCTGAAGGTAATCAGAGATTGCTGCTTGAGGATGCAAGAGACAGGCATGAAGCATCTTGCTAACCCGCTGACACTGCCAGACACTCTTGCTGGGCTTCAAGAAACTGTGGCCATGGGGAAGTAAGCCATCACTCGTTCACCCACTCACACTCACTCATGCCACAATTTAAGTAAGTGGCTAGCAAGTGCTCAGCATCCTTTTGGGTTAAAATAGGTACTGGGGAAGCATGAAGGAGGCTCTCAGCCTCATGGGGATGACAAGAATCACACAATTGAAAGATTAGCATTGAGCATTCAGACAGCAATATAAGCACAGAGCGTCAGAGTTTTCCGGAGGCAGTAACTCCAGTAATTCCTAGCTCTGCAAGCCTGAATACATTTTGCTTAGCCTCTCTGAGCCTCAGTGGCCACATCTGCAAAATGGAGGTTGTTAACAGTTGCCTCAGGGGCTTGTTGTAAGGATTAGTAGGGATAGGGCATGAGAAAGTGATTTACAAATGCAAGAGATTACTATTGCCTCATGGGCTTTGAAAATTAAAAGGGAGTTCCAAAGGCAGAGTATTACTAATGCTCCAGAGGGAACAAGACAATTATTAAAAGTGCTTTAAAATGCACACAGACTATATGATCCCCCTCCCTTGAATGCTCTTCCCTCTGGTAGCTGCAAAATCCACTCCCCTCGTCCTTTAAGGCTTTTCTCAGTTGTCACATTCTCAGTGACATTCCTCCTGACAACCCTACTTAACAATGCAAATGTCCCTCTCACCCCACACCCCAGCATGCCATATCACAGAGCCTTGATCAATTTTTTCTTTTCTCAGCTACTTATTGCCTTCTCACACACTCAGTCGTTGACTTTTTATATTTGTTGTGTACCGTCTTTTCACCTTAAACTAGAATGTAAGTTCTGGGAGTGCAGGGATCTTTGTTTTTTTTTTTTTGCTAACATATTTGTAACCAACATGAGTTCCTGATACATAGTGGTTCTCAGTAATTTTAGTTCAATGAAAGAATAAAAAGTGAAATGCATGTGGATAGGCAGCCACCACCAGAAGACATTCAGGGAAGAGTGAGTACAGGAAGACAGACTAGAAATCAGCTGCCCAGTCGGGTTAGGACGAGGGCTGAGAGGCTCCTGACAGCCATGTGTGAAACATGAGCACTTTCAAAATCTCAAAACAAAATCAGGGATGCCCTTGAGGCTCACCAGAGGAGCTTGAGTCCAGTAAGAGGAATCTATCTTCTACGTGGAGAGTGAAGGGACTCCCACATCATTGCAGAAGAAAAGGGTGAATAACTTCACAGAGAATAATTTCAGAGCGTGTATTCATTTTCTATTATGTAATAAATCCTCCCCAAACTCAGTAACTTTGAACAACAAAAACTTATTATCTGAATGGGTTTCTGTGGGTCAGAAATTCAGGCAGCTCAGTTGAGTGGTTCTGGCTCAGGTCTCTCAGAAGGTTGAAATTATTAAGACCTTGGAAGTGGCCACAGTTATTTGAAGGCTTGTCTGGGGAGGAAAGATCTACTTCCAAGATGGCTCGTTCACATGGCTCGTGGTAAGAGGTCTCAGCTGCTTGCCATACAGACCTTTCCATAGGACTGCTTGAGTGTCCTCCTGACATGGCAGGTGGCTTTCCCCAGATGAGTGACTCGAGAAAGAATAAGGTGGAAGTCATGCACCTTTTATGATCATCATCTTCAGAAGTCACAATCTGTCATTTAGGTATTATCCTAGTGGGACACAGGTCTTCCTTCTTTAATTAAGTAGGAGGATAGTACATAAGAACATAAATACCAGGGAGTATTGAGGGCCATCTTGGAGGTTACACAGATGTAACTAAGGCAAAATCCAGAAGGTATGGAGGGCAGCACAAGTCTATGGGAAGCAGTCATCACCTCTTACCCTATCCCCAGCTCACCAGAGAAGACTGGCCAAAAGGCAGACTTTGTGCCATTGGTCATCCAAAGCAATCTAGGCCTTCAGTTATACGTATATATATATATATACTCTCCAAGGAAAACTGTGTATGGAATTATCTTTGTTTCTTGGTGATGCTGATATCCTCTGCTTGGGATCTCAGATGCTAGTTTCTGCTTGTTGATCCTGCCATAAATGAACAGAAGAGCAGATCAGAGTCCAAGGAACAAATGACTATTACCTGACCAGAGGAAGATGACCAGGGAATGGAACAACTGCCATGCCCTTGGCAATCTCCTACCTTCCCTAAACAGTAATCCTTTTTTTTTTTTTTTTAAGATTTTATTTATGTTTTCATGAGAGACACAGAGAGAGAGAGAGAGAGGCGGAGATATAGGCAGAGGGAGAAGCAGGCTTCCTGTAGGGAGCATGATGTGGGACTCAATCCCGGGACTCAGGGATCATGACCTGAGCCAAAGGCAGATGCTCAACCACTGAGCCACCCAGGTGTCCCAACAGTAAACCTTCTTAATCAGCCAGAAATAGATACATCAATTAGGAAAGAGTCCTCTCCAGTGAAGGATTCGTAGAAAAGGAAAAGAGCCAAAAAGGGAGTAGCTTTCAGGATTGGAGAGTCCTAGGACAAGAAGCTATAGTGTTACATCCCTTTCTCAGGCAAGACCATCCTTCATCCAAAAAATGGGTAGCTCTTGCTTCTGTCATGAATGACCCCAAAAGATGGACGGCATGTTATTTGCAGCAGCTTTGAGGATCTTAATGTGAGGTTCTTTGGGCTTCTCAACCAGGGTAGAAGAAAGAAAAGTCTCCTTGTCCTTATGGATGGCAATTTTCTCCTAATTTTTGATGTTTAATAGGAAGTGGCCTGTGCCAGAGCGCACCATACCATGTTACAATGGCAATCAATAAGGGTCCAATGGAACAAACTGATGGGTACCAGAGGGGAGGGGGATGGGGGGATGGGCAGAATGGGTGAAGGGGAGTGGGAGATACAGGTTTCCATAATGGAGTGGATAAGTCATGGGGACAAAGGGCACAGCATGGGGAAAATGGTCAATGGTATGGTAATAGCATTGTATGGTGACAGAGGGCGGCTACGCTGTGGTGAGCACAGCATAACGTATGGACCAGCAACTCCAGCTCCTCTTGCTTGAGATGAGTAAGAGCTTCTGGCAGGGGAGTGCCGAAGATTATTGTGCAGATAAGTGGAGAGCATAAGAAAGAAATGTAAGCTTGAATTTTGTGAAAGCTTCAAAAACGTGCTTGATTTCAGAGATGCAAAATCAGGTGCTGAGTGAATGCAAAAGGAAAGCAGCGCAAAATGCTCCCCCTCAAGTTCCCGAATAATAACAATAATTATTATTACAGTTAACATTTATGGAGTGCTTACTTTTGTCAGTGACTCTTTAAAATGTCTTTACATCTACTGCCACAAGTAACTGCTGCAACCCAACGATCTCGGTATTAACATCCCCACTTACAGATAAGAACCCCGGGCAACAGAGGTCAGCCAGCTGGCCTAAGGTAACACAGCTAGAAAGTATTGCTGTTGGGAGCCAAATCCTGGGAGGCTCACTCCAGAGCCACAGGCTTAACTATGTTGTGTTCTAAGGGCTTAAAGAAGGGACCAAATGCTGGTAATGTGGCATTTGTAAAATTCATGGTGAGGTTCACTGACACAGGCTGGAAGTCTTCTAGCTTACTGGAAGGTGAGCCCCGTTATCTGGTCATTTTAGTAGAGCCCTCAGTGCTGATGAACCTTAGGAATTCCAAGATAGTGGGCAGCATTAGAAAGTTCCTTTGTTTTATACCCGAAGAAACTGATGCACAGGGTAAGTGCCCTGCACAGGGACACCCAGGCCTCTATCACCTCTGTCCAGCAGAAAAGCAGGGAGCAGCCCATCCCCTAGGACAGCATTCATGAGTTAGTCCCAGATCCGTGCAGGATCCCAGGCCATCCCCCTCCTCCCCGCTCACCCTAAAATCAAGACGCTTGGTCCTGGAGATGTGACAAGTTTAGATCCTGTGGCAGTGAGAAAGCAACACCAAAGGCCAAAAGGTAGGCAGAAGTCTGAGCTGCAGCCTTTGCAACAGTTCCGTTCACCTCCAAGAGATATGAGGTGACGCATCACAGTTTCAGACTAGCTTCCCCGGGGAAGCGAGCCTTTCCGTGAGTCCACAGCTTCTCCTGCCCTCCCTCGAGCAAGAAGACCCAGGTGACTCTGCCTCCTTCTGCTCCCGCCCCCTCTCCTCTGTTCCCATTGCTTGCTAAGGTTCATTCCCAGTGCATTTCACTGAAGGAGTGAGACCCAGGCACAGAACAACTTCTCAGGCAGTCCTCAACTTTAAGACTCCCAAGAGGTTATTTCACCCATTCTTCTCCTTCTGCTCTCTCCTCCCTTCCTGATCTCACGTGTTAAGGCTGCTGTCACTTCAGTTTATCAAAGAAAGTGCCTTGGTAGCCCTATTCTCCTCCCTTTTATTCTGTATGCCAATTACAGAGGTCAGAGAGGGCCATTGCTTTAGCATCGGACAGTCTGGCTTTGAGTCTCCGCCCTGCATCTTGGCCTTGTGACTTTGTGCAAGCCACTTACCTCTCCACACCCACACCTCTTCCTCTGGGGAAAGAGGGATACCGACATTGCCCATTCCACAGGGTGGTGACAAGATCGAGAGTCAAAATAAAAAATGCGTGGCAAGCATTCAGCACAGTAGCCTGTACACAGCAAATGCACGATACATGTTAGCTGTTGGGATGATGAGGCCAGCAATGGAGAGACTGGTGAGCAGGACCACTTGTCAAAAGCAGTCTTTCTAAGGAACTTTCCCAGACCAAGGGTTCCCGGGGAATTGCTAGTGATGTTGCTGCCTGGGGTAACAGGAAGGAGAGAAGGCAATTATACAGCGTGTAACAAAAATAATTTCATTTCTAATGCCTTTCCCCTGCTGAGCCACTTAGAATCCAAACAATGACAACAAGGCGGGGGTGGAAATGAGCAGGGCAGGCATGTTCTGAAGGAGCCCAGTGATGGATGGACAGGCCCCAGGACTCACTTTGGCTCGTAGACATCTGCAGGAGAGTGTCCTCGGGGCTGTGGCTGCTGCTCTGTGCCGAGCTGCAGCGCCCTGAAAGGCCTGACTGCCCTGGCTACAGGCCTATTGATGGGCCCCTGGGGGCTGAGTCTGCTTGACTTCCCTTCTATCCTCTGTCTGGAAGCAGGCTGACATCACTCAGAGTGCTCCAGGGAGAGCCAGGGGTCCTGTCTCCCTCCCCTACCCATCACTGTAGACAGCAAAGAATTCCCCTGTCTCCTCTTGGGAAACGTGAAAATCCCTGCAGGTGCCATCAGATTACAGCAAATTTGCCTGAACTGCCTCAAGCTGATGTCTTCTACATACGTATTTAACATCAGCTTTTCCAGGGACTCCCAAAGAGCCAACTTCTCCTCGGCTCCCATCCTCATTCACTGCCCCACACTCTCTTGGATCCTCCCCCACCCCTGTGCATCCTCCAGGTCCCTGAGTTTGGGACACCGCAGCAACATCTTCTGCCCAGGGGAAGAGGGAGTCCCCAGGCCCCAGGGCGTCATCTCTGGCTCCTCCCTGTACGCTGAAGCCAGCAGGAGCCTCTGCTCCTCTGCAGAGAAACATTCCCATGTCTCCCAGGGAAAGAGGAGGCTGGCCCTCCCAGGGGACATCCCAGCTGCCCAGGGTGTTGATTTAACCCATTTATCAGATTGAGGTGAAAAGGACAAGAAGAGGGGAAATGTACAGTCCACAAGGGCAAGTCTCTCTCCTTTCTCTGGACCCAAATAAGAACAAACCAAGTGGCTGAGTCTTGTAGTTTTACTCCTCCACCCACACGTACTGACACTATAATCAAGCTATTTTCCACACCTATGCATTTAAATAATACGATTCTATTGTTTAAAAAAATAAGAAAGCAACCTTCGATTACAATGGTGATAGGGACAGTGGAGAGGCAGAGGTGTATTAATGTTGGATTCTAACACAATTAGAGTAATTTAAAAGGCTGGAGATAATATCAGCTTACCACCCAGAACTGGTAAATAAGCAACTTGTTCACCCTTGGTGGCTGCATTTAGTATCCTGGAGAGCTGGAGAGCTTATACATAATCCCAAAGCCAAATCTTGGCACCCTCCCAGGGCCACAAGAGGCCTGAGTGGGGGTGAGGGAGGGGAAATATGGTGCTGGGTTTAGCTAAGAGAGAGGCCATATACAGAGAAAGCTGAAACAAGCAGTGCCCTTCCTGCTGCCTGTGGCTTCCAAGCATTTCCTAGATGCAGGACGCTCTCCTGCTAAGCAGAGCTCCTAGCAGGATGGAGAAGCTTTGGTTGCCTAGCCCAGTCCCAGGAGCTTGGGACTAGAAAGCTTACACCACTCCTTTTTGGGAGCACTTTGGTAACGAGAGAGAGGGAGAGAGAGAGAGAGAGTGCCATATTTCTGGACTAAGAGAAAACCTGCCTTGTTTAGGGGCGAGGAGCATTCAGAATGACCTCTGAAGAGCCCAAATAATCTGAGGATTGAAAGTCCTGGTAACGATGTCCCAGGGGAAATGACACAGACTAAGCAGCAATGCTAAGTTCTTTCCAAGACCTCAAATCTCAGGTTACTGTCACCCCTGATATATAACCTGACTCTGGGAGATAGGGTTTGGGGTTCCAACATGATAAAATCTCAACTTTGAGTCTCCTCTCCTTTCCTAGTGGCTGAAACACCTTCACTGCTGGAGATTCATAGGTATTAAGCCACAAGGGAGGGAGAAATGGGGGTTTGGCAGGTCAGAAAATATGAGTCACTAGAAAAGACAGAGTTGGCTCAAGAAAGTCTCATTATCCTCCCCACACACACAAACACCCCCCCCCAACACACACATAAACTGTGCTATTTTCACAGCCATGCTTCTTCCTCAACACCAAAATATGACTTTCACTTGCAGGGAAGATGAAGACAGCTCTTTCCAGGCCAAGTCCACACGTCTTTCCCCTTACACATGTTTACTCAGGGACCAGTGGCCTCAGACCAAGCTAGCTTCAGCACGTCAATCCCAGGTGAATATGAGGCCATATTTTTTTGAGACCCTCGGTTCCCTTTGTTTCCCCTGGTAGGAGGAGAAACAGAGGGTTTCTCTCGAGTTCAATTTCTCCTACACCAGTGCACGTCCTAGACAGAAATAACCCAACCTTTCAGGTAAAGGTAGAAAACTAGCCCACAAGCATCGTTACTGGCCTTATAATCACCCTTACAAGCTTGCTAGCTTATAGAGCACAAGAACTAAATCAATATAGCCAATATGTCACTGTCAGCAGAGCACGAGTGGCTACCAGCCGTGGGGAACATGACGTGCTACTAAGCTGAACTAATCACTCCTTGGCATTTCAGGAGCAGTTGAGTTAGCAGACCACAGCACCTACATAACGAAAGACAATAATTCCCCCAGAAAGGGAGGGTAAGAGGAACACAGTGGGTTGGCCCCCAGAGGAGGGCAGTTACTATTTACACAGGTCAACCGAAAGCCATATTGGTGATTATTAGAGGCCAAAAAAAATCTGTTTTAGAAATAAGAAAACATCCAGAGGATCCTGGAGGACAGAAGACCAGGCTATATACTTTATTTTGGCAAAGGGATTGAATCTGGAGGTGGTCCCTCCACCAAGAGTCCCACACCTGAAGAACTTAATGTAATAAACTGCAGGTGGCAAAAGAGTCAATTATAAAGACCTTAATCACGTTCCCTCTAGTCAAAGAAGTATGAACTTTTATGAGAGATGATTTCTTAACCCATGTACTTATGGATCACCTAGAAATATTGTTAAAGCATACATTCCTGGGTCTCAGCTTGAGATTCTCATTCAGCAGTCCTTCAGAGAAGAACAACAACAAAAAAAATCCATTTTTAACCAGCTTCCCAGGTGATTCAGAGGCAGGGAGTTCATTAAAACAGAAAACAACCATTAGAGAAATGCTGCTCCGGACCTCTCCGACAAATCAGAATCTCCCATTTTCTTAGCACCTTTCATCCCCAGGCTGTGCAGAAAAGGCAGAAGGAACTCAGAATGTTCTTCACCAGACCAAGGCTGAGGTTACCCTGGCCCTCACTTGGCTGTACGTCTAACCCTCTCAAATGTCTGATTTCAGAGATAGCATCAATCCCTGTCCCCCTCCCCATCAGATATGCCAGAAATCTTGAACGCTAAGTAAAGAAGTCAAAGGCAGGGGGCTGGGACCCAGCAAACCAGCCCACTAGTTCTCTTGCACCTGGTCACATTCACCAAGGCCTCTCTCTCTGCCCGCCCTCATCAAATAGCAGCAATAGAAGGAGACATGAGAAAAATGAATTATTTTTCAAGTGGTCCTA
Source organism: Vulpes vulpes (assembly GCF_048418805.1). Classification (NCBI taxonomy): domain Eukaryota; kingdom Metazoa; phylum Chordata; class Mammalia; order Carnivora; family Canidae; genus Vulpes; species Vulpes vulpes. The sequence continues at coordinate 120,927,601 of NC_132791.1, read as the reverse complement.
ATGCTGCAAGATGAATCGGGGATCAGCAGAACATTTGCATCCCCGGGGGGGGAAAAAAATCACTGATCATCTAGTTCCTGGGAAGGAGTGAGGTTTAGCCTGAAAGATTCACATCCCGGTCAAAATCCAGAAACGATAGGATTTTCAGAGGGAACTGGAGAGGGATTCTCAAAGCGTCTTGCACCTCACCAACCTCAGGAGCCCCCAGCACAAAAAGTAGTGGGGTGTCAGGTGGGGCAACGTTACTTGCTCAGATAGCTTCCCTGTGGCTGAAAGCAAGGGCCTGTCCCTGCGGAGCTGCAGTGCTGTGACTCGTGTCCATGGCGAAGCCTGTTGTGTAGACGCACACGCACCCTCTTACCTCCGCTCTTCAAGAGGAACCACTCGCGGGCCTCCTGCGCAGACAGGGATGGGGACGCGCTGTCTGGCTCTTAGCGCTGCCTCTTGTCTCCGCACACGACCCTCTCGAGGCTCTTGGTCCATTCCAGAGTCGAAGGGTCGCCCTCCACGACTGCCCCAGCCATCACCCCCACTCCCAGGTGCAGATGGGTCGAGAGCCCAGCCTCCGCCCCTCCCGGATCGGATCTCCAAGCGAGCGGCGGCGAGGGACGCGGGTTCAGCACCGAGGACAGCGGCACGCCGGGGCGCGGGAGTGGGGGCAGGAGGGCCTCCCCCGCCCCGGGCCTCCGTCCTTGCCACTGGAGAGTCTCGGGTCTCACAAATGCGGACTTGCCGGCAACCGCCCTCCTCCCTCCGCGGCGGTCGGAAACTCTGGCCGCGCGCCCCGGCGCCCCGGACGCGGGTGCCCGGTGCGCGGTGGTGGGGAGCCGGCGACCCTGCAGAGCCCGGGCGGCGCAGGGCTGGGCTGGGCGGGGCGCTCGGCGGGGAGGCCCCCTGCCCCGATTCCCGTCCGGGCCGCGCGGGGGACGGCGAGGGGGAGGCCCAGGGGATGGCCCGACGGAGAGTCCGGGAGAGCCGAGCGCATCGGCCCGGGCAGGCGGCGCCGGGGCGGCCAAACTTGTGGTCCCAGGCGCGCGCCGCCCGCCCCATCCCGCGCGCTTACCTTCAAGCCATAGGGCGCCCGGGGGCAGAGACGGCGCCGGCTGCTCGAGGCCTCCGGCTCCCGCCGCATCCACGCGCGCCCGCCCCCTGGCAGCCGTCCGGGCCCCGCTCCCCTCGGCGGGCTCCCGGCTCCCGGCCCCGCCGCGCGGTTCAGAGCCCCGGCGGGCAGCCGCTTGGCCGGCTCCGGCCCGCGGGGAGCAGTGGCCCTGCGGGGCGGGGCGGGCGCGGGGACCGGGCGCGGGGACCGGGGACCGGGCGCGGAGGCGGAGGCGGCGCGGTGCGCGCGGGAGGCGGCCGGTTCGGGCACTGAGGCCGGACGGCCTCGCGGCGCGGGAGCTCCGGGGCGCGGGAGGGGGGCGGGGCCGCCCGGGCCACGGGGCACCCCGGGCCCCGCCCCCGGGACAGGCTCCGCCCCGCCGCCCTGTGCGCGGGGGTGCGGGGGTGCGGGCTCCGTGCGCCCAGGCCCGCGGGGGAGGCCGCCAGCCCCGGCTGGGAGGCGGTGGGCGCCGGGCGGGCACGGAGCGGTCGTCGGCCGCCTGCGCTCGCCGCGTTCCCCCAGCGTGAGCCGGTGCATCCGGGCGGCCGGTGCATCTGGCCAAGCCCCCGCAGCGTCCGCCTCTCGCTCCCTCCGCGAAGTCCGAGGGTCGGGGTCGGGGTCGGGGTCGGGGGCCCGCCCATCCAGGGAGCCGCGGAAGGAGGAGTGGTCAGGGCCTCGGTCCCTTTAGGACCTGTGGTCTTGGAACCTTGGGCGCGTGCTTGACTCTTCCAGGGGAAAACCTGCTTGGAGTTGACCTGAAGCGGAAATTCCGAAGGGGGCCTCGGGGCTCCAGCCCGACGGGAGGGAGGTGCAGTCTTCAGCAATCAGTTCTTGACTGTGCTCCCTCTGCCAAGCTCTGTGTGGGATTCCAGGGTCCCAGAGAGGAGTGCGCTAGGTCCCAGCTCCCCTGTCCCACCGAGGCGGTGGAGACCTCCGGGAAACACCTGTGGGGTAGCACAGCACCACGGCACCCGCGGCTCAACCGTGGGGCCCAATCGAGGGAGACCTCGCCGGCACTGCCGTTGAAGAAGCAATCCCGTCCCCGGGGAGAAGGCAGCGCCCGATCCAGGCAGAGGGAGTCGCATGGACAAAGAACTGGGTGCGCTCAGCCCACCATCGGTCCATCTCGGCGGAGGCGAGCCACTCTGGGCCCCAAGATTAGGTTTGTATTTCTTCCAGTGACCCTCACGGTCACAGAAGGGCCTGAGCACCCCTCTCGCCCTGCCAGATTCCACAGAGACCCGGTGCTGGGCCAGTCCCCAGTCCGTCCGGGGGCAGACCAGCACCTTTCTCAAATACAGCCATCTCTGGAGGCAGCTGGGGAAGGGGAGCAGCTGTAAGTGAGCACATGGTGCCTCTCCCCCTGCCCCCTGCCTTTGGCACTATCTTGTGGATCTGGCCTGGCCCCCATCCACGCAGGTTTGATAGAGAGATATTCCAGCAATCAGGAATCCCAGCATTTCCGAAATTGGCTTTTATTTATTTATTTTTTCCCGAAATAGGCTTTTAAAGCAATGAAACATTGCAGATATCATCGGTGTTTCCCCTCATTTACCCCTAGGCCATTCTTTCCCAGGTTTAATCCACTTAAGGAAAGAAGTGGTGCCTTCTAACCCAGCACCTCTGTCCAGCCAGCCAGGGACAGCTACCCAGTGGACAGCCACCCCCTCTCCCGACCAGTCAGAGGACCTGGACTGGTGTCCCGACTCTGTCACATACCAGTTGTGTGATCTTGGCTACCAAGTAGTTTACTGTCTCCGAGTCTCACTTTCTCCATCCTTCAATTGGGGCTAAGAAGACCGTTCTCTCTGGCAGCATGGAGGACAGTAGAGGAGGAAATGTTAGACAAACTGTAATCTGGGCACCCCCCTGGCTCTGGAGTGGAGGGGGATAGCCTGGCTCACTCAGGAGGCAGAGGGGAGCAGCATGGCCTCCATGGGGGGCACCAATGCAAGGACACCATCGCTCCGTGCTGCTGCTTTTACCCCAATCTTGCACGGCTGAGTGGATTTCATGCTGGCTGTGAGTGAGACGGATGGATCTTTAGTTTTCAATTAGCAAACGCCTCGCTCTTTAAACAAGCAGCACAGCAAACAGATGCACAGAGTGATTTATGACAGGGAGCATCTGCGGCCAAGCGGCAGGCGGCTTCCTGTAGGCTCCCACTTCCCAGGCTGCCAGGGCCCTCTGGAGGTCATTCGGCGCCTCCCCTGCCTCCCGGCTGAACTGTATCCAGTCCAAGTAGGCCAGGCAGGGGCAGGGTGGCCCTTTGCCTTCTGGCTTTCCTGAAAAGGGGGGGGACACAAGAGCCCTTTTGGCGTTCTCATCTATATGTCCCTGGGCCTCAGTCAGGAAATTTTTCCTGATGTGCTACCTAAATCTTTATCTGTACCTTTCTATTCAAAGTGGTGAGCAAATGGCCCCCGCCAATGGGTGTTGGGGGTAGAAGATGGGTTGAAGCAGGTGGTGGTTTTGTTGGTCCAAGGTAAGGAGCAAACAAAGGACTGGGCCAACAGAGAATGAGGAAGATCTAGAACTTTCCCCCGTGCTCCAAGAGCTACCTCTGAGGTAGAGAAGGAGGCCTGGATGGAGCTTGGAAGGAGAGTCCCTTGCTGGCTTCTGTCAAACTCTGATGTACCCAGAGACTGGTGCAGCCCCCCTTCTGAAAATTCTGTAGCGAAACCAAGGGAAATGCCATCACAGGGTGGAGGGGGTGCAGTCAGAAGCAGAGCAGAAATGGAGTCACATGAGACTTCATTCACGTCTAAACTCAGGGACCTTGGGAAAGTTCTGAGTATTTCTGATCTTAGGTTTACTCAGCTGTAAAATGGGGGTAGAGATCCATACTGCAGTATCAGCATGAAGATTCAGCAGGAATGACAACCAATACATATTGGTGCTCCGTCCATGTTTGCCCATTTTCCCCTCTTACAGAAGACTTCGGCTAGAGAAGCACTGAAGGAAATGCAAACACCCTCTGTGTGATGTTCCAATTCTAGATTTCTTAACCTACTTTGCAGATGAAAACTGAGCCTGTCGGGGCACCTGGGCCATTCAGCCGGTTAAGTGTCTGCCTTCAGCTCAGGTCATGATCCCAGGCAGGGAACCTGCTTCTTCCTCTCCCTCTTGTGCTCTCTGGCTCCCTCTCTTTCTCTGTCAAATAAATAAAGAACATCTAAAAAAGGAAGGAAGGAAGGAAGGAAGGAAGGAAGGAAAGAAGGAAGGAAAGAAAGAAAGAAAAAGAAAGAAAGAGAAAGAAAGAAAGAAAGAAAGAAAGAAAGAAAGAAAGAAAGAAAGAAAGAAAAGAGGGGGGAGGGAGGGAGAGAAAGAAAGAAAAGAAAAAAAAGAAAACTGAGCCCCTGGGTTTTTTTTGTTTTTTTTTTTAATTTTTTTTATTTTATTTATTTATGATAGGCACACAGTGAGAGAGAGAGAGGCAGAGACATAGGCAGAGGGAGAAGCAGGCTCCATGCACCGGGAGCCCGACGTGGGATTCGATCCCGGGTCTCCAGGATCGCGCTCTGGGCCAAAGGCAGGCGCTAAACCACTGCACCACCCAGGGATCCCTGAGCCCCTGTTTTTAAGCTCCAGTAATTTCTTCTTCTCTCATCTTCCCATCTTCTGTCATTTAATTTTTAATCCATTTACAGAGAACTCTGAGAACAATAAGGTGGCAGTCCTTCTGACTCAGAGGAGGTATTGGGCAAAAGGAAAATAAACACACCCTTTTTATACTTTGTTATTTCTCTCCAAATGCCCAAAGCCTTCGAGAGATGCAGGAGTCTTGGTCACCGATGCTGCAGAGAGTCACGGTCCAGTGCAAGGCCACCCCAGTGAGGGAGGGTAGGACGCCTGAGGAAGAGGTGGGAAGGAGACACAGGTTTGGGGTACGGTCTCCGACCAAGGCAGAAGAGCAGAGAGTGTTGACCTCTGCATGTGTATTCACCCTTAGAGAATGATCTCCTTCCTGGAAGACTATTCTGGGCTTGTGCATGTCTGTGTGAAATAGACATTTGTAGATAATCTTTGCATCCTCCTATTTGGGAACAGTAAAGAATACAGGTGTGACCTACTTTAAGAAAGTCTACTCTATAATTCTTCAGAATTACAAAAACAGATATAAATGTAAGCATCTATATTATAAACTTATTTAATTGCTTATCAGGAAGAGGGCATACAAATACACACTTATTTGGGACACCTGGGTAGCTCAACGGTTGAGCGTCTGCCTTCAGCTCGGGGCGTGATCCTCAGACTGGAGATCATCAAGTCCCGCATCGGGCTTCCTGCATGGAGCCTGCTTCTCCCTCTGCCTGTCTCTGCCTCTCTCTCTGTGTGTCTCTCATGAATAAATAAATAAAACCTTTAAAAAATACACACTTATTCATACACCCATATTCATAGTAGCATTATTCACAGAAGCCAAAAGGTAGAAGCAATCCGAGCGTCCACTGAATGGTGGATGGATAACAAAATGTGGTCTGTACATACAATGGAATAACCTGGCTACAGAGTGCAGCTTTTCAGCACTCAGAGACAAGTCATAAAGTAGAAAAGGGGTGTGTTTATTTCTTTTTGCCCCATACCTCTTCTGACTCAGAAGGATCACCACCATATCATTCTCAGGGGCATTGCAAATGGAGTAAGAACAATCCTGTCTCGTGCAACGAGATGCATGAAACTTGAGGGCGTTACGCTAAGTAAAATGATCCAGTCACACAAGGACAGATAGTGTATGATTCCACATATATATTCCACTTCTAGAGGAGTCAGGGCCGAGGGGTGGTTGCCAGGGGCTGGAGGGAAAGAGTAGGGAGTTTGTATTTAAAAGGCACTAACTTTCAGATTGGGGAGACAAAAGATTGTGGTGGTTGGGTGCATACAATGTGAATGTATGTCATGCCACAGAATGACACACTTCCTGATAGTTAACATGGTAAATTATGTGCTGCAATTTTACTACAATAAAAAATGTAGAAACCTTGTGTTTCAGTGGCTACTGTAGTTGCTCTATGTGTGGAAACAAAGCATCTTGGAAATGAGATAGATGGGAAATTGATGGAACTTAAAACAATCCATTTATATAGAATTTGTGAAGTTGTGTTTGAGGAAACACAACTGGTACTGCCTTGGATTTCTTCAGACTTCTTTTTTTAAAAGATTTCATTTATTTAATTGACAGAGAAAGAGACAGAGAGAGAGCACAAGCAGGGGGAGCAGCAGAGGGAGAGGGAGAGGCAGGCTCCTCACTGAGTAGGGAGCCTGATGTGAGGCTAGATCCCAGGACCCTGAGATGACCTGAGCCGAAGGCAGATGCCTAACTGACTGAGCCACCCAGGCACCCCTCTTCAGCTTTTCTGTAGAGGTTAAAGCACTTTGTCATCAGTTGTCTCATTGACCTTCTAGTAAGTAGCCTTGTGATATCGAGAATATCATTAATTCCAGAGAGCCTTGACAGGGTTCTTAAACCTCCCCACCTTCCAGAAGGTGGGAGCAGACAATTCAGATGATAATTTTCCAACAGTTTGCAAATGCGAGGACCATTCCACCACTCAGGGTTTTGAATGGAGTTGTGCAGTTTGGGGAAAGCTCTCAATAGTGAAGAAAAGCTCAACCCAGGCTTTCTGCATTGAGGGTGAGCGAATCAGGAGCCTATTTTTAGTCTCTAAGCCAACCAGCAGCATTTGGATTCTCTTCCTCACAACCTGCTCCTCTGCATGTGTTTGCTGTGGTGGAGGACTGTACCCAGCTGCTCATGCCCTCTCTGCCTCTGATATAGTCAGGGTACATCAGGAAGGGAACGTGGACATAAGAAGCATACAATCTGGGGAGTTGAAGCAGAAAAGGAATTCAACAAAAATACTGTAACAGCTCACAGAATCACAGGGGAGATTAGAGAGCCAGGCTTGTAAAATAGACAGGAACAGAAGAGCTTGATGCTATTAGGTCTTTAGCTGAAACCAAGCCTACACAGCAGTCCAGTGAGCTCAGTTGCTGTAAGTAAACCAGCGCACCAGATGTGGCAGGGCCACTGCTGCTGGCATCAGACCCTGTATCCCCCTGGCGCTCCCTTACGCTGCTTCTGGAAACTGAAAGTTGTGGCTACTGGTGCAGCCTCTAGAATGGATGCTCCACTCTCCCTGCCTCTGAGTCATCAGCTCTTGAGTTGAAACCTGGGGCATCTCCCCATCATGGAGCTGACCAAGAACCAACCAGTGAGGGGTCCTCTGGCTTAGGAAAGGACAGAGGCTTATGGAACCAAGCAGCAATAATCCCTACATCCCAGATCCAAAGGAAGAAAGAAACCAGAGTCCTGTCCATCCCACTTTCTGAATGCCACCCAGATCTGTCCACCCTCTCTGCCACCCACTCTCCACCCTCGCTGCCATCACTCCAGTCTAGGTCACCACCATCACCTCAGGCAGATAATGACCAAAGCCTTCTCCCGACCTCCCACCTCCAGCCCATTTTCCACACTGCACAAAGATGCTGTTTCTAACACATAGATCCCATCATGCCTCCCCTGCTTTGAACACCCCAAAGTCTTTTCTGTCATCTTTGAGATGAATTCTAATCTTGTTAAAGTAAATTAGAAGTCTTCCATATCTGTCCCCTGCCTCTGTCCCAGCCTCAGCTCAGCCCTCTCAAGTGTATGATCAATGAATGAATAAATGAGTTTGGGAAATGATCTGCTCCAGAGTTTCTCAAAGGTCAGTCCTTGAATTGGATGCCATAGAAAGACCCGGGAAATGAAGAGAGAAAACACAGATTTGATCTACTAAGTCAGAATGTAAGGGCAGGTGTTAGGGTTCTGTATTTCTAAAACACCGACCAGTAGTTCTGAACACCAGCCAGATGGGGAGTCACTAATTTAATCTGTACCCCTCATTTTCATTACATGGGAGCCGAAGCCCAGAGAAGTTTAACACTAAGGGTATAGAAAGCCAGTGTGTTGTTGTAATGAAGCAAGACGTGGAGCCAAGTTAACCTGACACATTTAGTGTTATATATATCATTATTGTGCCACATAATAATTAGGCATAAATAGTGGGTAAGTAATTCAGAAGAAGAACTATTATTACAGTGAAAGAAACCAAGTACTTGGGGTCCACCGGGGAGGAAGGGGAAGGGGCCACTGGGAATGATGGGGGTGCCTCTGTGAGGTCTCGTAGAGGGTCTCCAGGTCTGTCACCTGGGCTCTGACGGATCTGATGGCAGGTGGGTCTGCCCACAGATTTGGGGAGCCGGGGGGGAGCTGGGTTGCTGGGAAGTGATTCAAGACAAGCCCTTAAAGACGGGAGAAAGACAAAACAGCAGCTGGCCCCTTCTTCCAGTGAGGGAGAGATCATGGGAAGAGGGAAGAGAAGCAATTGTAAACCTGGGTCCTTCAGCTGCAGGACCAAACTGAGGGATGGGTTTAAAGAAATGCCTTCTGCCTACTTTCAAGTAGAAGCATCTTCCTCACACATCAGAATTGTCCATTGTGTTCTAGATGCACGTTCCAGGTTCCCGTCCAGGGCCATGCCCACACTGCTCCCTTCATCTGAAATGCCTGACCCCAGGAATTCCTCGCTGGTCTTCCCAGGCCCGGCTCCACTAGTTGTGCTCTCATCTGGCTTCTCTCTGCCTCTGCCTCTGCCTCTGCCTCTGCCTCTGTCTCCCTCCCCTTCAGGCCCCACCAGTGGTAATGGAGTCCCATTATCATGAGTCCTGAGAGGCTGCATTATCCTTTCTGGTTTCTCTGCACCCTGCCTCCACTTTTGTAACAGTCTTCTTTACTAAACTCTTCTCAAATTACCCCATTTGAGTGTGTCATCTGTCTCCTGCAGAGACTCAGGCTGGTAGAGCACCCGAAGTGAAAACCGGGCTTCAGGGCAGGGGCTGCGGAGAGCAAGATGGGATAAGAGGAGTCAGTCATGGTCAGGAACAAGAACCAGGGACAGACCCCTCCACAAGACCAAACAGTGCTGCAGGTGTTAGAAAGCTCAGTAGAATAAAAAGCAGTTCCAACTAATTCCAGTGAATAGCTTCAAGGCAGTAGAAGAATTTGGCTCTATTTTTGGCTGTCCGCCATCCAATCCTGCTCCCCCTTTGCGAGAATCATCTATGGGATTAGTGACCATGAGTCTCACCTATAACTTAAAAGAAGGGTCTCTCCTCACCCCACCACCTGGTAGGCAGGCCATGAACATGTGACCTGGGCTCAGCCAATTGGATGCCCTCATCTCAACTTTAACCCTGGAGCTGTGACTCTACAGTGAAAGATCTCTAGGGTCCTTTGTGGGGTGGCTGGTGTGCCCCGAGGTGGCTGTATGGATGCTGTGTCTCTTTCCTCTCACCACACCTGCCTTGGTGGCTGCCTGTCTTCTAAGTTTAGGTCTTTGTTCTGGGGAGCCCACCATTGTCCTCTACTCAATTTCCTAACCTGCTTAAGCTAGCCAGGATCCATTTCTGCTGACCACACCAAGGACCGTGACACATGACTGGCCTAGAGCTCCCTAAAAGGACTCAGGCGGGATGCCCTGAGCTGAGGTGAGGTTGGCCTCAAGGTTGGTCTTCGGTTTCCAACACCAGCCCACAGTAATCCGCAGCCTAAGGGACTATACCTTCTGGATCCTGCCAGGTCACTCCTCCTAGCTTACTTCCTCTGGCTGCATTAACCTCCCAAGCCTCGTGTACAGCATTGTAATAACCAGCTCTCCAGCCCTCCCAGACTACAGAGTCTCATTGGGAATTGGATGGACACGCTGGAGGCATGGGACCATTCTGGTTTGGCTTGAGCACTGCTCAGTGACCAGACTGTGGCAATCTGGACAGAAATTAGACCTGGATCAGATGTACAGTTGAAAAGCAGCATAACCCAATGCAGAGGGGGACAGTTTCCTGCCTAGCTAAAGGCTCTCAGGTGTTATTTAAACCTCTTATATGAGGGAAAGTCTCCTTCTACAACTGTACACAGTGAAATATGGTAAGATGACATCCAGTGGTCTCGATCTAAACACCTATGTACAAATAAAGACTGGAGTTGACTTCAGCTGACTAGTGCTGCCTGACACTGCCTGGCTTTCAGGCTTTACCTCCCTTTGCTCTCCAAACATGGGGCCATTGGACCCCCACTGTTAATACTCAGTGTCTACCCCCAGTCCTCAGGAGTGACATAAGAGGGAGGAACAAAGTCTTGGGAAGAAGCACTACTCAGTATCAAGGCCTTGGCCTTTGGGAGCTTCAAATATGGACAGAGAGGATGCAGATGAGATGCACAGTTACACAGTCAAGGGCTGTTTTCAGTGAGAAACTGTTCCTCTCATAGTGGGACAACTCAGCACAGCCAACCGTGAGGTCATCTGACTTAAAAAGTTCTTTCTCAGCTGAGATCATTATGATGCGTTGGACCAATTAGACTGTCACTCTTAGGAATTTTAGCTATACATTCTCTAGAAAGAATTTTTCAATTGGCCCTGGGAGCAGAAACTGATACAGGGGGAGACTGGGGGAGGCAAGGACCATGAGCAACCACAACTAAGTGTCATTTATGAGTAAACTAAATTACAAGTAAGCCAAAGACAGGAGAAGAGTGAGAAGGTTGGTCCCCAGCCCGAGAAGCAGATAAATCCAAGGAAGCCAACATGTGGGGTAGAAGACCCTTGAGTGAAGGTGAAAGCTGCTGAAAGTGGCAGCTCTCCTGATCCCTGGAGTTGCTTGGATTTGGCCCAGTCTTCTGATTCTAGTCTCTGTAGAATCCAGCACCACTTCAGTTCTGTTTTTCTTGCAAGGCCTGGTTGTTAAACCCTCCTTGGGACCCATGAGACTTGACTGTGGGGTTGAGATTTCTAATTGTCTCCTTTCTGTGTTCTTTATAACACTGCTTCCCTCAACCCAAACACACATGCATACACTGACTTAAACTCAAGTTGACCCAAGAAAGCCTCCAATCCTTTCCATCAGAAGAGCCTCACATCGCCTAAACTGGGTCCTTGTTCCAAACAGTGGTTTCCTTCCTTCTCCCTAAGTGCCAGGCCCTCCCGCGGTGCTCAGATCTGGTACTCTGAACAGGGATCCCTGCCTGGCCAACCTCTCCCTCTGGGAGCTCTAGATCTCCTCCACTGCTGTCAACTCAAGGTCAGACCTGGAAGGGGTAAAATAAGACAGCAGGACCCTGAGACCCAAGAGGGACAGGCAGCAGTGTACTGACATCTGACAGGAGACTGAAACCCAAGGCTGGAGAAACCCATGAAGTCTACCACTGACTCTTTCCAATCACCTCCATACCCCTGAGGCATCCCCTCTCTGGCTTCTCCAGCTCCACCGCTCACCACCTATCTCTTCCAAGATGGTCATCACCCTCAGGACTCTTGGGACCCAAGCCACTCTAACCGCACCTTCCTTTTTGGTATGGACAGTCCCCCTCTCCTCTCAGATCAACACAGAATAAGTTGGTATTTTGCAAAGAACTAGGAGAAAACCAAACACAGACCAAATGGAAAATAATGAAAAGGCCAAGCAAGACACGTCCTGTTTGTCGAGCACACAGGCTTCATCCCAGGGTTTTTGAAGGCTCACCTCGAGTCACCTTGGCTGGTACAGGTTCGGCTACATCTCCAGGGTCGGCTTGGCCCAGGGGCTCTGGGTCATTTCCAAGATTGGCTCCCTTGCCTCTCTACTCCATGGGGTCTCTCCAAACCTGACAGGGCTGCTCTTTAATAGCCATCACTCTTGTTACTGGAGACCCTTGGCGCTAGACCCTAAGCTCCCTCATGTACTCCCTGGGATCCAGGCTATTCTTTCATTGTCTTTCTCCACCAGCAAGTTTTCTAAGACTTGAGAAACCTGCCCTTGCCCCTGATCCAAGTCTAAATGTGCCAATCACCATTTGGGAAGAAAGAAGCAAACACTTCCCAGGGACTCACCCTGCTACAGGCACTGCAGTTTGCGCATTGGCATTTCACGTAATCCTCACGACATTCAGATTTCACAGATGGTGAAACGGGCCCTGAAAGTGCTGGAAGAGAGAGAACCAGAACCAAAGCAAGGCCCCTGAAACCCCACACCCAGTGTTTGGTCATGCATGTCCTCATCGAGCGTCTACACCAGGGATAGCAAAGACGCTTCATCTCACGTACCAGTTCAGATCGACTTGTGACTGCCTGGAGTGTCTAGAGAGGAGGATTATGAAGCCACATCTGTGCTCAGTGGGAGAGAGGATCATGATAAATGAGAGATGTCTGATGTGGGGAGAACTGGAGAGAGTGACAGGCATGTGCCATGGAGCTGCTGCCTGTGATCCAAGCCATTTTTGTGGCAGGTGCCTTTGTGGCCAGAACCTCTCTGCCACGTGGAGGAACATGACTCTTCTCGGGTATTCAAGTCTCAGCTTTGCTCTTGACTCACCACGCGACCTCAGGCAAATCACCACACCTCTTTGAACCCCAGCTTCCCTGTCAGTAAAATACAGCTGAGCATGATGCTTACCTCCAAGGCATCAGGAAGTATGAGTTGGCATAATGTGTGTAGAGCCCCGGCACAGCGCCTTACACACCGTGAGCACCTGCCAGATAATGGTAGTAGTGGAAGGTGTTACTGTTGCTGGCCATCATGCTCTCCGGGCAGGAGTGTCCACACGGCTGCATGCACCAGCTCCCCATTTCTACGACCTGCCACGGTAACTAGTGCCCAGCTTGCTCCAAGTCTGAAAAAGCTCCAGCGGGCCCACACTCTCCTTCAAGTGCCATTGGGTCGGTGGCAGTCCGTGCTGGCTCTTTGTTTACCATGAAGTCCCTCCCTTTCCTTTCCAGTCCACCGTTGGACATTTCAAATCCTCCATGGGCTCTGCCACCTTGTTACTGTGATTACATGTCCTGATTGTTTCATTAAGTCCCTTTTCATAGAGAGGCGGGTGAATACCTTGTAGAACACGGAAGCTAATTATCATTTTAATTGGAGAGGATGACCTGGTAAATAAAATGTGTAATTTAATTAATTACAAAGGTATACACGCTAAAGGTTAAGGAGGAATCAAAACCCATAGCCAAAGGTGTTGAAGTTTCTGGACAGAGGATTCCCAGGCTCTGGGACCTGTAAGGGACAGCCTCCGTGGCAGAGACCAGAAGAGTTGCCCTTTCCGATCAGGGAGGAGGTAGCTCATGGATTCCATAGTGGGTTGTTGTTGGTTTGTTTGTTTTTTACATTTATTCATTTAATTAAGCATTTCTTAAGGGCCTCGTGCTTTTCTAATGAGTTAGGGCTGCCCATCCTCCAGGGATATCTATTGTTTTTCCAACATGATGAGAGTCCTAGGAACAAATTCTCCTGGATTTGGATGCCCTCTTTCCAGAAACACCTGGTACCTTCTGTTCCCAGCAGACAGACCATGCTTCACATCCACGTCGTTTTTGCCTTGCGTGGGTCTCCCCTCTCTCCTATCTTGGGCTGCCTCTGTGGCAAAGTAATCCCCAGGGTTTCCTGTAGAACCCACTCCAGTGAACAAACTTTCCTATTCCCTTGCATCCGCCGCCATCCGAATGGCTCTTTTTTTTCCAGCTTAATGGAAACTTGGCTCTTTCCCCAATGCTGCTTCCCCTGCAGGCTTCTCCATCAAGCATTGCTATCTTTTCCACAACCCAGAAATGTCTCCATCGGGAGGTGGGCACGTATTCTCTGTGGTCCCGGACGCCGCGTGTCCTCTGGGAGCCCATGTCCCTATCCTGCCGTCATCCTGTCTTCTCCAGGACCCCACCACTTCCTGCCTCACAGCCCCCTCCATCCCCAGCTCTGCGGTGCTCTAGTCATCTGCCTCCCCCTGCTTGGATGGCTCTGCTGTAGTTGGTGTCTGTCGCCTCCCCTCAACCCTCACGGCCACAGCCTGGATTTGGTCAGCAGCTGGCACGGCTCCACCGCAAGCATTCACTTGGCCTTGGCCTTCTCCTCTCTGCACCTGTTCCTCACCTACTGCACCTGGCTGTAGCCCCATCAGCAACCCTTGCTGCCGGCATACTCACCCCATCAGGCTCCACTCTTGTCCCCCTTCTGGGTCTAGCCTGGATCCCACGGTTTCTCATCTGAACTTCTCTATGGCCAGTATTTTATTCTCTTGCCATCCTCAGCCCTCAGATTACCCACCTTATCCATTATATCCATATTTCCCCTGCTCCGGGTCATGCCCACCTCGCTATGATGCACTCACAATTCTTTCTGGCCTCCTATCTGCCATGGTGCATGGTACCCTGCCTCCCGATGGTGAGACCAAGATGGCCATGTGACTGTGAGCAGAATTAATAATGTGCCTGTTCCGAGCCAAGGCATTAAGTGCTCATGGGTGTTTCCTTCCTCTTCAGCTCCTGCCAGCACCAGAAGAATGTGCTCTGGCCAGCTCACTGGCCCAAGAGGCTGGGAGCCACACGGAGCAGACCCGAGTATGCAGCCCTGCAGCGTGATGCAGAGCCAACCTGCAGACATGTGAATGAGTCAAACAAATGCCCAGTCTTACCGTGAGCCCCTGAGATTGGGGGGTGTTTACCATACCGCAGAATTGCAGTGATACTTGACTGAATCAATCTCCTGTATCTTAATCTGCTTCTTCCCTTCCAAACCTTTCCGTCAATGTTTAAACATGCTTAAGTCACTCCCATCTAACAAAACAAACCCTCCATCTCCTGTGTCCTCTTCCAGTGATTGCACCTTCTCAGCTGTACTCTTCTTGGGATTCTCTAAAGAAGTGTCTCTTGTCACTGTCTCCAGGACCCATCTCTTGCTCTTGCTTCATCTTATCATGGTCTGGCTTGTGCCTACACTTCTTTGAATCTGCTTGTCTAGGATTGCCATTTTTTCCAGCAAATACTTAGTAAGCACTAAGGTTTCTGTGGGACACTGGGGATACGAGCATGAAAAGGCAGGGATGGGCTCTGTTAGCCTTACGAAGCTCATGGTCCAGGGGCATATGGACAAGAAACCAGACGGTTACAACCCAATATGATAAGAGCTGTCGAGGCATAGAAGGTATACAGGTGGAGGACATGAAACCCAGGGTTGGCGACCAGAGAAGTATCCTTAGAGGACGTGATATCCAATTGGAGAAATAAAGAATGGCAAGACTTAGCCAGGCAAAGGAGGGGAAAGCTTCAACGACTTGGAAAACACACGGTATTTTTAAAGACACAAATCCCGTCAAATCACTGTCTCGCTTAAAGCCTTCAAAAGATCCCCTTTGCATCCATGAAACTGCAGGAGGGCAGGTTCCTGCTCATTTTATTGCCACCAGGCCTATAGTAGGAATTTGATAAACATTTGGGAATACAAAAGAATTAACTTACAAAACACAAAAGAATTAACAAGACATTCACAGGTGGAACATGAGAAGCACAGAACAGAATGTTACTTGCTGAGTTCCCTGGAAGACTGTTATTGATAATTGAGTGTTATAACAAAACTAGCATTTGGGTAATGTCTAATTTAATGTCAGTTGCATGGTTGGTGCTTCCTAGCTGCTTGTTAAATACATGGGGTGCTTGGTAATTTAAGGGATTTAAATTATAATATTTTATAATCCTTACAACACCTCATTGAAAAAAATACTGAATTTCTTAAAGGTTAAGTAAATTTCCCCAGATCACAAGTCACAATTGGATCTTAGGACTTTGGGGGTGGGGGGTGCACAGAATCTGTGCTCTTTCCTTGTTACTCAGCAAGTAACATTCTGTTCTGTGCTTCTCATGTTCCACCTGTGAATGTCTTGTTAATGCATTTGTACTTTGTAAGTTAATTCTTTTGTATTACCAAATATTTATCAAATTCCTACTACAAGCCTGCTGGTGGTAAAGTGATGAACAGGAGACAGAATGTGTGCTCTTTCCCTGAAGCACAAAGAGTCCACATACATGTGAAGTGTAGCACGAAGGAGCCCTTCGCACAGGGGACACCCAAGCTGGGCTGTGACAGATCGGTAGCATTTGGATAGAACAAAAGCCGTATGGAGACGAAATTCTTGGTGAGAGGACCAGCAGGAACACAGGAATGGAAAGGGGATGGCACCCTGCTTTCAAGGGACAGAAAGGAGAGGGTCTCCTTACGACCAGGGCCCTGTGGCTGGGGAAGCACCCTGCCCGAGGGTCAGGTAGAATGGAAAGTGCTGACTCTGAACAGCAGCTATTTGGCTCTAACAATTTGGCTCTAACAGTTGTGCGCCAAGCGGTTGTAGATTATAAGCATCCTGAGCAAAAAAGAAACATAACTAACACATGGCTTGTTATCAAAGAAGAGAAAGGACATCATATGCTTCTCCGCCCTCAACAGTACAAGGCTCCCTAAAATGCCAGTATATACCCACAATGCTGGATGTGTCTGTGTGCACATCTGTGTGCACATCTGTGTGTATGTCCCACCTTCGTAGGACCAGCAGAAGATGCCTATTCCTAGACAAAGCTGTGTGACTCACTGGAGTGCGGAGGGCCTTGAATAAACTTGTAGTGTAAAGTTATGAGCTTAGGAATCCCTGGGCGGCTCAGCGGTTTAACACCTGCCTTCGGCCAAAGGCCTGACCCTGGAGGCCCGGGATCGAGTCCCATGTCGGGCTCCGTGCATGGAGCCTGCTTCTCCTCTGCCTGTGTCTCTTCCTCTCTCTCTCTCTCTCTCTGTCTCTCATGAATAAATAAATAAAATCTTTTTAAAAAGAAAAGTTATGAGCTTAACTGCTTGCAGATCCTTCAATGGGTACAAAGTTTCAGTAATGCAAGGTGCGTAAGTTCTGGAGAGAGACCATATGATAGGATGTCGAAAACTTACAATTCTGTATTGTGAACTTAAAATTCTATTAAGAGGAAAAACATTTATTAAGAGGGTAGCTCTACTGTTAAGTATTATTACCACACGCAGACTCACACAGAGAGAGACTGCAAGGAGGCACAAGGAAAGTTTGGAGGTGACAGATAAGTCTGTTACCTTGATTGTGATGGATGGATGGTTTCACAGGTGTATGTGTCTGTCCAAACTCATCGAATTACATACAGCAAATACGGGCAGTATTTGCACCTGTCAATTATACTTTGATGAAGCTATTGTAAAAAAAAAATTGTAAAGCATCCAAAAGGAAACTAGAGAATGTAGCTCTAAGATACAAAGACCAAGAGGAAAGTGGAGCCAGGTTTGGAGACGTTGGTGAGAGGCACTGCCTGGGGCTGGGACTGGCCCTGTGCCTGTGGTGGAAAGTCTGAAAGAGGCTGCGGAGTTAGTTGAATGAAGCCTATAAGCATTAAAACCTTGTTTCAGTTGAATTTATTCCATCTTCCCCAACTCAATTTTGAATACTTTCTTCATACTTACCAAGGAGACTAGGATTTTCTCTGCACTAAATGTTTTTTCTAAGCTTACATTTAAGTGATTTTACATCTTCGGGCTTTCCCTTCCTTACCATGCACGCTGGCGGCTCCTGCACTCGGATCCACTCAGTAGGAATGACAGTTGAGCAAAAAGAATTAAATGCACCCACAATCTCAGCACCTGTTGACAAATATTTTTCCCAGAATCTTTGGATGATTTCTAAAATAAAAATAAGGCCATACTATACATGCTATTTATATTCTGATTTTTTTTGTTTGGCAATATAACATTGAACATCTGTTTGTGCCAATAAATATTCTTCTGTAGCATCTTTTTATGGCTGTGCAGTGTCCCTTGGTGTTGGTATCACTGGGAATCTATTGTTTGACATCTGAGTTTCAGATCTCATAGTCATGGCTGATGCTTCAGTGAGTCTATGTGCCACCTTGAATTATTTCCTTAGGGTCCCTCGCCTCCCTTTCCAGCCTCCCTGCTTATCAATCCCTCATTCCTACTTATCTTTCTGGCCAAAGTGAACTTCTTTGGATTCCTTCAGCATGCCCTGTTCTCTGCCTCTTGTGCTTTCCTATGGCCTAGAACATTCTTCCTCCACCTGCAGCCCCACACCTCCCTAACCCCGAATCATCTTACCAACATTGCTTCCTTTTTAAAAAAAAAAGATTTTATTTATTTATTCATGAGAGACACACAGAGAGAGGCAGAAACACAGGCAGAGGGAGAAGCAGGCTCCCTGCAGGGAGCCCAATGTGGGAGTCAATCCAGGAACCCCAGGATCACAACCCAAGCCAAAGGTAGACACTCAACCACTGAGCCACCCAGGTGCCCCTCCGACATTGCTTCTTCAGATTAACTCCTCCCGACACCATATCATCCCATCACAACCATGCATGGCCTGGGACAGCTGTCCTTGTCATGGTGGCTGCCGCCACCTGGCTTCACTCTGCTAGAGCAGGAATCACACCTGTTTCCCCACCTCTCTCCTTCACCAAGTTGTAATGTCCATAAAGATTGGGATTCAATCTTTCTTGGTAAATGTACCTGGACCATACAATATATGTTATATAATTGGTACTTCATAAAAATCTGTCGAATAAATAAATAAAATGGCTGGGACAAAGGTATGTGCTCATAAGGCTTAGGACACAGATTGCCAAGTGGCTCCCTCAAAAGACCTTCCTAGTCTAATTTTTTTTTATAATGTGTGTGCTCATCTCCTCCACGACCCGGCCTTGCCAAAAATTCTGAGGATAATTTCCCTGCACAGGGCTTTATTTAAGGATCACTGACTGGAATGATGTCCAGTGGGTTATTGAAAAGTCTCAACCCAGTAGTGTATAAACACGAAAGTTATTTTTTTTCCAGTCACTGCTTTCTGCTGTGCTCGGTCAAATCCCTTTCCCCATCATTTAATGATATTTTGGGCAGAAAGTGAATGTTCCTGTCACTTTCAGTTATTAAGAACTCAGGCTAGTCAGTGTAAGACTCCAAAGCCACATCTGATTCAAAGCTCTTCCTCCCCCATGTCCCCAAACCCCAGACAGATGGAGGCCCTGGGGACCCGGAGGTGGAAGGAGGAGCAAGAGGTCTGCCTTCACCTCTGCTCCTTCTCCTCCTTCTTCTGTGTCTGGCTTTCTCAGCCTGGGGGCAGGAAGGGGGGCTCGGGAGGCTTGAGACCCCTCAGTGAGGCCAAGGGCCAGTGGTGGTGAGAAGGCACCTCCCATCTCAGCCTGGTTCTGGTCCCATGTGAGGCTACGGGACCCTACTGAAGTGACAGTCTTCATGCGGAAGGTAGCTGGTGGTTTGGATTAAAGCTCAACTCAACCTGGGTCTCCTCCCCTACAAAGACCCACTCAGATAAAAAGTGGCAAAGTCCCCCTTGATTTGGGACTATGGCCCTCAACCCTTTCTGGATGAAGGCATTCCTCACTTGTCCTAACAATCATCTGGGCAGCCCCCAGCTCCTGACCCTCCTCATTCTACACCCCTTTAGGTGGAACCACAGGAAATGTGTGGACTTCCTCTGTATTCTCCAAGGGCTGAAGGGAAAGTGGGATAGGGGTACCTCTAGTCCTTCCTTCCAAAGGCCTCTAGAGCCCCTTCTCCTTCAGCTGCCATGGGCCACCTCCATGGTGGCCTCTTATAAAAGTCTCTAGCCCAGAAGTAACCAATGGTCTCTGTGATAATGTATGTCTCCCAATAGGAAGTAAAAGGAATCATCTCTCACCACGAACGCTGTAAGGTTGGCAACTCTGATGCCACCTCCCCACATGGCCTGGTCCTCTCCCTCTGTATGCAAGAGTGCTGGAACAGGGATCAGGATGGGGGGTGGTTTGAAGGTGTCAGGCTGGTTCCTAAACCTGTGGTTGCAAACCACATTGTCATATTGCCAGGCTGCATTGGCTCTGCTCCTGGGTAGCTCTCTTTAGAATGCAGGGTTCTTCAGTGCCTCTTGTCCACTGCTTTGGCTTGGGCCTTAGCCACAATTCTGGGACACCAGACAAATCTCCCTCATCATCTTGTTGCAGATGTACCAGTTGTGGTCCTCAACAATATTTTTACGATAATTGCAGAAACAGATTACACGTGGCTATTTCTTGTAACAGTGCTAGATAAAAGCTGAAGGCAAGACAAGGCACATTGGAATTAAAGGGAAAAGAGCCACATAAAACAAGATAGATGGAGTCCAGAGCTCTGTGATGTGGGAGTGGGGGAGGGGCCAAAGGGTGGACAATGAGGGAGGAGAGTAGGCGCTCTTATGCCTCCAGGGGCATCTCTGGTCAGGGGACCTTTCTGTCCAGTCTCGTCCGTTGTCAGGGGCAATCAGACATCTCATGCAAAGAAGAGAGTTGGAAAGAAAGGGGCCCCAGTGAAACCCTCTCGCCCTACCTCAGTCCTCTCCATGCAAATGTCACATCCAATTGAGCTGATGCTTTGGCTGTAGCCCCTCCTGCACCACTGCTACTGGCCTTAATCATCCACGTGGCCACTTCCTGAAGGCTGAGCTATTACAGGCTGACTGGGTAAGTGCTGCAGAGGTAGCCACAGGATGGCTAAGGATTGTTTCCAGCACCTAGCATCCATGAGAGAAGGAAGCTTGGACAGGGTTTCAATGAATCAATCACAGTGAGAAGGGCCCTCGTCCCTCTAAGCTTTCTGGCATAGTTTGTGGAAATGAGCTCCTCAATATTGCAATTACAGTCAGAGTGTTGGGAGCCTTGGGATTCATTAATCTTGACTTCAGCATCGATTTCTTGTTCAGTAATTAGCTTACCAGAGCCCCTGATGGCATAATCGCCCCATTTACATAATTAAGACATAAATCTTGAGCCTGGATAGTAGTGAGGACACTAAGGACAGTGGACACTGAGGGTGGCAGGTGCTTGGCAGCCGGTAGTCCCAGTTCTCCACTCTCAACTGCTGGTTCCTTTTGCCTCCATGACTTCAGTGGGCTTAGAACTTCTCCTTAGAAACATTTTTTTGAAGGTTGATGCCAAGGAGATCAATCCACTTAAACTGGGCTTACAGGGAGTCTGGAACGTTTCTTTTTTTTTTTTAAATACACTCACAATTTCTTCAACACTTGTCCTTCAAAAGGTGGAGTCTTATTCCCTATCCTCTTCAGTGTGGGCCAGAATCCATCAGCAACTTGCTTCTAAAGAACAGACTGCAGCAGGTGGTGTATTATTTCCAAAGCTAGTTCAAAATGATGGCTACTTCCTTCTCTGTCTGTCTATCCCTCTTTCTTTGCCTGATTCAGGGAACTCAACTGCCATATTATGACAGTATTCCAACAACCTATGAGGAGTCCACACTGAGGGAGAAACTGAGGCCTTCTATCAAGCACTGGCACCGACTCGCCAGCCACATGAGTGCACCATCTTGAAAGTGGATCCTCCACATTCAGACAAACCTTCAGATGATGCAGCCCAGGCTGACATATTGATGACCCTGTCATGAGAAATCCCACATCAGGACCACCCAACTAAGCCATTCCCAAATTTCCAACCCACAGAAACTGTGAGGATAGTCAGTGTTTATTACTTTTAGCCATCAAATAGAAGGGTAATTTGTTACCCACAATAAATAATACAGAGGACAATTCCCTCTCCAATGCTTCTTCTTCAGGAGAGGATCTGGTATCAGAACAAACTTAGCTAAAACTGTTCATACTTTGGGATCCAGCAATTCCTCCTGTACGAATTTACCTTTTCTAAATATATCATATATATTTGCAAAATATTTGTATGTATTCATTGCAGCATTCCTTGTAACAGTGAAAACTGAAAGCAATTAACATTTCTATCAATAGAATTCAATCAAATAAATAAATAAATTATGAAGAAAAACTGAACAAGTCTATGGAAGAATAAAAGAAATTGAATTAGCAGTAAAAAAAGAAAATTTCTACATGTAAAACTCCGCATCCAGATGGTTTATCAGTTACTTTACCAACAATTTATGGAAGAAATGCTTGAATTTTTATACAGTCACGAGGAATTAAAAAAAAATGGGGGGATCCCTGGGTGGCTCAGCGGTTTAGCGCCTGCCTTCAGCCCAGGATGTGATCCTGGAGTCCCAGGATCAAGTCCCACGTCAGGTCAGGCTCCTTGAATGGAGCCTGCTTCTCCCTTTGCCTGTGTCTCTGTCTCTCTCTCTCTCTCTCTCTCTCCCTCTCTCTCTCAGACTGTGTCTCTCGTGAATAAATAAATAAAATATTTTTTTTAAATCTTAAAAAAAATGGAACACTGCCCAACTTGCACATAACCTTAATATCCAAACCTGACAGAAATATTAAAAGAAAGGAATATTGGAAAAAAACTCACTCTTGAACATAGATGCAAACATTTTCAAAAAATTTTAGAAACCGAATTCAACAATTTATAGAAAGATATATAACATGAATAAGTAGAGTTTAATGCAAAAATACAAGGCTGATTCAAACTTCAAAAAGAATCTAAATACTTTACCTTATTAATAGGACAAGGAGAAAACTCTTCTGACTATCACAACAGATGTGGAAAAAAATCTTCTGGTAAAGTGCAACACTCATAATTTTTAAAAGGTTTTATTTATTTATTTGACAGAGCACAAGCAGAGGGAGCTTGAGAGGGAGATGGAGACTCCCCCCTGATCAGGAAGCCCAGTGTGGGATCACGACCTGAGCTGAAGGCAGACACTTAACCGACTGAGCCAACCAGGCACCCCAAATTTATAATTTTAAGGAAGAATCCCTTGACAGAATAGAAATAGATTACTTAATATATATATATGTACATATATATATATATTAGTTTTTATATTATTATTTGAGATCTTTATTAACAGGTGCCTGCAGTTTGTGGACTTTTTTGAAAACACTCAGCTTACAAACTTTTTTTAGAAAAGATGAGAGATACAGGGAGAGGCAGAGACATAGGCAGAGGGAGAAGCAGGCTCCTTGTGGGGAGCCTGATTAGGGACTTGATCCCAGGACCCCGGGATCATGACTTGAGCCAAAGGCAGACGCTCAACCACTAAGCCACCCAGGATCCCCAATAAACTTTTATTACAAATTAAAAATGTTCTTAAAAATCTTAATCTGATACAAAACTATGTTAAAGCCTTTAAAGATGTATTGAGAAAAACCAGACTTAAAAGAAAAATTACAATAAAACAGGTTTGCTATCACTAAAAAGAGATATTGCAGTTAGTTCTGGTTATCTGGTCAACGGGGAAATAGTAAGCAATTAAGGGCTTCTTCGCCTCCAATCTTTTGTTCATTGTTTATTGCTGAAATTTCATATTCATTTCTTCTTGTTTGACTACACCGGATGATGGCCACGATGGGAGGCCGGCAATGATTCAGCCCTCCCCACCCAGCCTTGGAAAGGAGCAGATGAATTCTCAACTGGTAGATGAGCTGCTTTTGTCTCCTTGCCTTCCTGTGGTTTAGGGTTTTCGGCAGGGGTGTAGATGCTGAGATGGCTGCTGACCTTGGGTCTGCTGTCCTTGGTTTTCCTTATCTTCTTCACTGCCATCCTGTCTTGGCCAGGAGGCCCTGCGGAATGGTGGCCTCTAACGCCAGGGCTGTGTCGCTGGTCTACCCTGCCCCTGGCTGTTAGCCCCTCCATCCCCTCTCCCTGCACAGGTGGGCTGGACCACTGTGCTCCAACACTGCCCACAGGTTCTCCACTGGGGGCCGGGGGCCACCTGGCCTGTGATGGGGCTGGCCCTGTGGGCTGAACTGCGGAACACTCCCTATTGCTCTTTCTGTCCCCACTCCCACTGGTAATTCTGGTAATCCTGCTGTAATCCTGCGTGGGATCCTACCCTGTGGGTGGCGGCTAGAATGATTAGGGTCTCCTGCAAATTGACTGCCTTGCCCTGGAGCCCACGGGGGTCTGCGACATTTGGCTCTGCACCTCTTTCTCAGCAGCATCAAACTCTGCTCTCTCTCCATTTCCTGCACCATGAAGGCACTTCTGGGGTTATTCTTCCTCGTGGCAGCCAGGTGTACCAGCACATCTTCCTTGGTGTCATTCCCACCGATGAAACTTCTTATCCGTTTCTCACATTGAGCTCTTTTACGGTCCCCAAGGATTGCTATGATGACTTTCTTGGTGTTGAGAGGGGAGGCCCCCAGGCCACCTGCTGCTCCACTTGCAGGGCTTTGGGGTCTCCCTCCTGCTGGGGGTTGTTGTCCTAGTGCCCTGGGCTGAGCCTCCTCCCCGGGTAATGGCAGCTAGTCGGGTGGCCCTAGGGCAGCTCGGGGCTTTCTGAGAGGCTGTTTTCCTAAGATGGTACAGAATGTCTGTAAAATGGTTAATAAAAAAAGCAACAGACTTGATTTAATAGTTCTATTTACAGGAAACATATATTATTTTTACATCAGTGGAACATTTGCAAAAATTCATCATGTATTTGGGACAAAGCAAAGCTTGATAAATTAGAAATCGTAAGACTTGTAATAGGCCATGTTCTCTGACCATAATCTTTAAAAATCTGAAACTCAACAATAAACAACACTCTCCTTCCAAAAATAAAACCCTAGCAGTATAACGACTAACTGAAAGCAAGGTACACTTCTGTGCTTGTAATTTCAGATACAGTCATTCCTTTCTTAAATAATGCCTACATTTAATTTATAACTAGGAAATAATCAAAAAGAAAATACTACACATCAAAATGTACCCAGCATAGCTAACTCTACTCACAGAAATTGTAATGGTCTTAATTTCCCCCTTTTTCTATTAGAGAAATTAGAAATAAATTAGGTAAGGGGGCACCTGGGTGGCTCAGTTGGCTAAGCGTCTGCCTTCAGCTCAGATCATGATCCTGGAGTCCCAGAATGGAGCCCCATTTTCGGCTCCTTGCTCAGTGGGGAACCTGCTTCTCCCTCTCCCTCTGCTGCTCCCCATCTGTGCTCCTCTCTTGCTCACTTTCTCTCTCTCTCTCTCTCTCAAATAAATAAATAAATAAATCTTTTTAAAAATTAAGCAAGTATTCAACTTAAAAACAATAGAGGATATGATAACAAAATAAACCAGAAGAGGCTAGAAAAACTAATAATAATACATGTTTAAATTAATGAAATGGAAAACAGTAAAATATTAGAAGAGCAAACAGTAAAAAAGCTGGGGTTTTTAGAAAAAATTATGACATAAGATAACCCCGGTTGACTAAAGGCAAAACAGAAAAGGCAATGTACATAATACTAGGGATATAGGATATAAGGATATAAGGATATAAGTAGCCACAGATATGCAATACATACAATAAATGAATATTATGTGCAACATATCTGAAACTCTAAAGGAAACATTTGATTTTTCTAGGTAAATAATAACCCCCAAATTTTACGCAAAGAGAGAAAAGAAATCTGAACAGACAATAAATGTATAAGAAATTGGAAAGACGGGATGGATCCCTGGGCGGCTCAGTGGTTGAATGTTCAGCTTAGGTCATGATGCCAGGATCCTGGGATCGAGTGCCATAATGGGCTCCTTGCATGGAACCTTCTTCTCCCTCTGCCTATGTCTCTGCCTCTCTGTGTGTGTGTCTCTCATAATAAATAAATAAAATCTTAAAAAAAAAAAAAAAAAGAAGGGGAGGGTCTCTGGGACTGAACAGAAAAGATCTAGGAAAAAATCTCTCTGTGGGTTGATTTTAAATGTCACATAAGGGGTCTTATAAATTGATAAAGAAGACAAACAGTGTGATAGAAAAGGAGCAAACAAAAAAAAAAAAAAAAAAAAAAAAGAAAAGGAGCAAACGATATGAACTGGTGATTTATAGAAGGGTAAATACAAATAACCAATGAACTTTCAATCTCATTGTGTAATGGAAATGCAGATCAGAGCACATATGAGATAACCACTTCCACTCGATAGATCCACAAAATATATACTTAAAGAATATTGATTCTAACAAAGAGCCTGATTCATCTCAAATTACTAGCTGTGTAAACTTAGGCCTCTCTGTGCCTAAGTATCTTCATTTTTAAAATGAGAGTAGTAATCATATCTTCACAGGGTTGTTGTGAGAAAGAAATGAGAATTTAGAACAATAAACCTTAGAATGATGGTGTCTGGCATGAAGTAGGTAGTCAATAGTGTTAGCTCTTGTTATTACTAATTTAACAATTGGGGAAGTGGAATAATGGGCACTTAATGCACCACTGGTTGGGCTGTAAATTTCTCTCAGCATTTTAGAAAGTCGATTGGGAATATATTTTTAAAAATTTTGGCCGGCACCTGGATGGCTCAGTGGTTGAGTGTCTGCTTCTGGCTCAGGTCATGACCTAGGTCCTGGGATCGAGTCCTGCATCGAGCTCCCTGCAAGGAGCCTGCTTCTCCCTCTGCTTGTGTCTCTACCGCTCTCTCTGTCTCCCATAAATAAAGAAATAAAATCTTTTAAAAAATTA
Organism: Vulpes vulpes; assembly: GCF_048418805.1. NCBI lineage: Eukaryota > Metazoa > Chordata > Mammalia > Carnivora > Canidae > Vulpes > Vulpes vulpes. The sequence goes on along the minus strand of NC_132791.1, from coordinate 120,901,271 downwards.
AAATAAAAACACCAGCATATTAGTACATATTTGCTTCATTATTGTTTGTAGTGACAAAAAACCTGGAAGTGGCCTGACTATCCCTCAGTAGGGGGATGGTTGACTGGGGGTGGTCTGTCTGTGGAATATTACATTGCCATTGTTGGAATGAAGAAAAGCTAGATCTTTCCCCCAACTCTTAGCCTCTGGCCTATACTGCGTCTCAATAAAATATACATTATAAAGAGTATTTTTGCTTTTCTAATAAAGACATCTTTTAAAAAAAAATTAAAGAAGTCAGCCCTCTGCTGAGACTCTAGGTATTCCCCTAGACTCTCCTAGAGATGGAAGGAGGGAGAAACCTGCCTTTACCCACCTTGCTCTACTCTATAAGCCCAGAACCTCCTTCTGTCTCCTCCTTTATTCTATCTACAGGCAGCTGAGGAATGCAGCCCTTAGAAGGCTCAGATGGGGGATACCTGGGTGGTTCAGTGGTTGAGTGTCTGCCTTCAGCTCAAGGCTTGATCCCAGGGTCCTGGGACTGAGTTCCACATCAAGCTCTCTGCAGGGAGCCAGCTTCTCCCTCTGCCTATGTCTCTGCCTCTCTCTATGTCTCTCATGAATAAATAAAATCTTTCAAAAAGAAGAAGGCTTGGAGGGCAGGAAGCCAAGGGAAGAACACACCACAACCATTCTGGTAATCATGGGTCTTGATCCACTCCTGCAAACGGCTCGTGTGTACACTGTGCCAATGAAGACATTTGGGGACCAAGTTTAGGTATGTGGTTCAAGGTTAAGGTTCTGACTGTAGTGTGTGTATGTGTGTGTGTAAGAGAGATAGAGACAGAAAGAGGGAAAGAAGACTGGCTTGTGTCAGACAAAAGCAGGGTGAAGAAGGAGGCAAAAATCACGATAGTCAAAATGCTATTTATGAAAATCAACAAGTGACAAGGCTTGTGTGCATGCAGGTTGGTCCCAGAGGCATTTAGAGGAGCGTGCTCTGCTCTGAGAAGTTGCATGGCTGCTAAGTGGCCCCCCTCCTCCATACAGGCTGAGTCTGGTGGGAGGGGTGCTGCAGCAGGGGACTTACAGGGGATCAGAAGATCGGAGAACCAGAGTTCAGACAGATGTTCTGTGCCTCCCCTTACCTGTAGGGCCAGCTACTCCTAAGCCTCCCGGACAGAAAGCAAGCCTCCTGTGCCTTGAAACCGCTGGACACCCCTCCCCGACCGCTTGCCGCACTGTGCCAATTTTCCTGCTTTGCTAAACTCTTTCCTTGGTTGAAGCAAAACCCGGGAAGTCACCCTTCTTGGAATAAATGCCCTCCTCACAGGACGTTGGCCATCTTTCCCATCCTCCATGACAAGGTCCCGATCTCAGGGGGTTCGTAAGAGCTCTGCCCCAAATCGTGAGCCAGCCTCTGCCTTGTCCCCAGCCCCTCAGCATCCTTCAATCCAACAAACACTGTAAGGAGGATGGGGGTGGCAGGGGCACAGACAGCTTCTGCTGCAGGATTGGAGTTTGGGGGCTACCTGCCGTCGCTGGCACTGGGAGCTCTGACTCTCCTGGCTTCCACGCTGGTCTTTGACTCAGCTGGCTTCCTGAACACCCTGTTGCTGGCCTGCCACCCACCTCTCCCTGACAGCCCTGTGTCCCATCGCCTATCGCCTTCGGGTCTGTGATAGCCGCAGTGGCCCTGGTGGGCGGTCACTGGAAACGATCCTCTTCTGGAAGGCCGGCCAGCCTCTATCGGCTTAGCCACTTGCCTCGCACTACCTGAGGCTGGAAGCCGAACTTAGTCTGGTTTTTATCTTCCTTGGCGAGACCGTGGCTCCGTGGCTCTGCAATGTGGCTCTGCAATTCGAGGCGGCTGCCCCGGGCTGGCCCTTCCCATTATGTCTATTGCATAACAAGCGCCTTTGTTCCTGGCTGAGCGGCGACATTACTCAAATGTGACAATGCTCCCTCCGTGCCCCTCCTCCCCGGGTCTCCGCGTCAGCATCCACACCTCGCCGCCCTAAAAACCGAATCAGCGGGCGCCTGCTGGAAACTGATGCGTGATGCCTGAGAAGCTCGCTCCGCTCCGGAGGTAAAGAGATGCCCATTCCTGGCGCCTCCCCTTGCTGTCTCAGAACTGCTTGAGGGCCCTGTCGCTCTGTCAGCTGCGCGAGTAATGAGCTGTTAAGCCTCACCTACCTCGGCCAATTGCACGGTCATCTCCGGACTCACTTAAGCATTTCTAGAGTTAGAGATTCCCAAGCAAGGCAGTAACCCCAACAGGTCATCCAGCCCATTCTCCAGCTTCGGGGCTAACCAGACTGCCAGCCAGCTGCCTAAGAAAAAAAGCGCATCCCGTTATCCCTGCAACCCTCGCAAGCCCCCAGGAGAGGAGGTGTTCCATTTCCATATTACAGATGAAAACAACAAGGCTTTGCAGGAGTACAAGGCTAGCAGGTGGTGGCACTGGCCAGGAACCCACGCTGAGGGTTTGTTTCACTCCCCAGACTGGCCCTGCAGACTTCGAAAAACACATTCAAGGTCATCTTCCCCTCCCCTGCTTCTCAGCTCCCCCCGACAGAATAGAATAGCACTTGAAAGCACTTAAAAAAAAAAAAAAAGAAAGGGGAACCTTTGCCCCAAAGGCAAGCAGAATCCCAAGTCTTTTTTTTCTAAGATTATATTTATTTATTCTTGAGAGACACAGAGAGAGGCAGAGACAGAGGCAGAGGGAGAAGCAGGCTCCCTAAGGGGAGCCCGATGTGGGACTCTATTCCAGGACCCCAGGATCAAGACCTGAGCCAAAGGCAGATGCTCAACCCCTGAACCACCCAGGTGCCCCAGAATCCCAAGTCTATCTCTGTGGAGCTGTGTTCCTTATAAGAGGAGAGTGGCAGGAGGTGGGGCAGTGGAAAAGCATGACTGAGTCCAGCTAGCAGCCAATCCCCAAACTTCAGCGACAGCACCATCTCTGTAAGCCAGGGCTTTCCCCTCCCCATCCCTGTACAGGGGAAGGAGAATAGACGCTCGTGTAATGCAGGCTTACAGGGTCTCCAGGCCAAGCTGCAGCCACCCTACTGAGGGCATCCAGACAGAGACGTGGCCTGACCGTGAAGCCTAGAGTCACAGACGGACAATTTCAAGCCTCCTTTAATGAAGTTGCTAGCTGCCCCCCCCACCCCCAGTCTGTAAGATGAGGCTCACTGAGTATGGAGAGCCGGCCCTCTTCTCTGAGCTGGAGGAAGAGATAATCTCCCTCACTTTGATCCCCAGCCCTGCAGGGTGGCTTATCAACGACAGAAACTTCCTTCTCACAGTTCTGGAGGCCACAGGCCCAAGATCGCGGTGTTCCTATGGTCAGGTTCTGGTGAGAACTCCCTCTGGATTGCAGACGGCCAACTTCTCGTGTCCTCATGTGGAGAAAGAGACAGGAAGCAAGTTCTCCGTGAGATCTCTCATAAAGGCACCTATCCCATTCATGAGGGCCCCACCCCATGACCTCATCTCATCGAAATAACCTCCCAAAGGCCCCACTTGTACCATCTCATTGGGTGACAGAGCTTCAACAGGACATTTGGGAGGGCACAAATGCTCAGTCTAATCTGTAAGGGGCTAGAAGGTTTTTCCTTTCCTCTTTTGTTCTCTGTTAGCAACAAGAGCTGCTTTCATAGCTCAGTTCTCATGGCGTGTGGAGTGGGAAGCCCACCTAAAAAGTATCATAGGTAGTGGTGCCTCTGGCCTCCCCAGACAGCCCCGCTCCCCCCACCTGCCAAGCGTGGCTCAGCCTGGGTTGCCCAGGGCTCCCAGGACTTGAGTCAGGGAAGGCAGAGATGGAGGGAGGGGGAGACCCGGGCAGGACAAGAGGGGAGAGAGGAAAAAATAGAGACAATGGAGGTGGAAGAGAGAAGATGAAAGAATAATAAAGCAAGGAAGTGATGGAGAAGGGCAGAGAGATGATACCAAGTGCTTCTCACTACGGCGACTGCAATGGTTTTGAGGCCAGATTGTGTGAGATTCCAGCCTGCTGCTCACTCAGGCCTGGCTGGCGATGGTTTTCCTGTGGGTGATCCAGCCTGAGCAGCAGGGAATAGATGCTGTTCTAATAATGATGATAATACTAATAAATAAAATGGCTAATGTCGAGGGGACTTAGGGCTGGAAAAAAAAAGGCGCACAGCAGTGGGAGAAGCCATCCCACTGCCCATTTGACTTCAACTGGTGTCTAGTGGAGGGATGTTCAATGCCTTAGAACGAGTGTTTTTGAGCCACAAAAAAACCTTGGACATCTTGGGCTTTCAACTCCCTCACTTTATAGCTAAGGCTCAGAGAAATTAAGTGATTTTTTTTTCAACACCACTCAGCAAGTGAGTAACAAAATCTGACCCAGGGAAGTCTGGCCTTCCAGTCTGAGAGGTGGCTTCCGAGGTCTGAGACTCTGAGGGCTTCGGATGGACAGCCCTGAGTTCCAGCCCCGGCTCTGCCCTCTGCCCGGCAAGAGAGACTCGTTCTTTTTGAGTCTCCTCTTGGGGAAGGGTTTTGAGAACCATCACGATGGAAGAACAGAGTCATGTCTCCCTTGAGAGCAGCAGGATTCGGTGGTAGCTTCCCCTCGTGGTGCTGGAGGCGCTTGAGAATGAGGCCTGCAGTCCGCACAACAGGGACTTGCCATGCAAGCCCACGTCGGGTGGAGCTGTGACCGCGGTCCCCCTTCCCACCTCCCGCCCGGGGCCCTGCCTTGCAGCTCTGCGCCATCCCATAAGGCAGCCACTAGCTTTCCTGGCTATTTGCATTTCAGTTCATTCACATGAGACAAAACATAAAATTCAGTTCTCTGCTCACGCTTCAAGCGCGGCTTGCCAGCCAGTGGCTGCCTCATTACACAGAGCAGTATAGGGCATGTCCGGGACTGCAGAGGCCCCCGGGCGCCAACGTCAGCTTCTGTAGTTCTGTTGTCTTGGGGATGCTTGTCTGTTTCTGCTCATTCTTCTTTTTATTTTCCTTTTAAATATTATTAATTTATTCATGAGAGACACACACACAGAGAGAGAGAGAGAGAGAGGCAAAGACACAGGCAGAGGGAGAAGCAGGCTCCATGCTGGGAGCCCAACGCAGGACTCGATCTCGGGACTCCAGGATCACACCCCAGGCCGAAGGCAGGCACCAAACCGCTGAGCCACCCAGGGATCCCTCTTCTCCCCGTTCTTCTAAATCACTACAAGCCCACCTGTTGGTGGTCTGCAGTCCCTGGGCAGAGGGACGGTATCACTGCCTGTCCTCTGCAGGCCCAGGGGGGCAGATGATGAGATGGAAGAGGTGACTTCCCGCTGCCTGCAGAGACTCACTTGCTGGGTCTCTTTCCTCTCCGTCATCCCTGGCTTCCCCTGTCACTCCCCAGCATCCCCAGTGACCCCAGGTTAAACACCTTCGAGAACTCCTCAGGCTCCAAAGTCCTGCTGAGTGGAGCTGAGCACCAGGGGATTTATGGCTAAATTCCCAGTCGGCTCACTCTCCCCCCCCCCCATTTCCCCCTCCTTACCGTGACCTCAATTTCCAATCTGATGTGTGTGCTAACAATAAGGGAGCAACCGTAGCAACCTGCAAATTGGAATCTGAGGAGTCTAGGCTCCCGTTCCCCGGCAATTGTTGGCTTCTCTTAGCAAGAGGAGAGGAGACACAGGAAGGAGGCAACCGCTACCTCCTGCTTCCCCAGCAAGTGCTGTTTATTTTGCCACTCAAGTGAAAGGAGACGAGACTAGCAGAAGATGATACCCACCAATTTCCTAAACCCAGAGAGAAAGTGCCTCTGTCTTTGCTTCTTCAGTTTCTTGGTCCCAACTAAAACTCTCCATTAGCTCAGCTGTCTCACACACTCATTCACTGATTTATTCACTCACTCGTCTTCTTAACCAAAGCCGCATCTTTGGCATCACCTGAAGAGTTTTTGCAAAGCACACGAACCCAAATGATAGGCAGGCAAACTGAATCTGAGTTAGTGAAGGATGGAGATGGAGGGACATGGAGAGTGGAAGGGGTGCTGGGACTGGGTTCACGTGTTTTGCAAAACATTCCTAGCTTATTCTCCAGCTCCATGTTGGGTAGGAAGCCCTGCATTCATCCATTCCCTCATCATTCCTGCCTTTATTCATTCAACAAACATTCCTCGAATGCCAAGGACGGTATTAGGTGATGGGGAGACAGTGGAGCTAATGCAGAGGTTATTGGGCTTGGCCTCACATTAGAAACACCTGGAGAACTTCTGAAATTCCTGATGCCCAGGCTGTGCTCCAGAGCAATTAAATCAGAATCCCCTAGGGCAGGGACCCAGGTAGGAACATTTTTAAAGTATTTTGGGTAATTCAAGATTGTGGCTCAGGGTGAAAGAATTCTATGAAAGTGTGGGTTGGGGAGGATAGGGGGGGTGGTTCTCACTTAGCCTTGTTTGCTGGTTGGGGTTCAACAAGGCTGCCCTCTAGATGGATGCAGTGACACCGTACATGCAAGCCAGCTAATCATCTCCAGGCAGTGATCAGGCAGTGATCAGGCAGTGATCAGGCAGAGAAGATGGGCCAGACTGACCCGGGGCAGAATTCAAAGGACACAAGTTTCAGCACTGCCCCAAGGAGGACAGAAGCCTACCTCAGGTTCGTCAGACCACAAACTAGAATTTGCAATGGTCTTGCCCCATTAACAACGTGAAATCTGATCAGGAGCAGGGACTGTGTGTTCGTGGAGACACCACCATCTCTGGGGGAAATGGCCGTGGAAAGGCATCTCTCTCATCTCCTTCTACTAGTTTTACTCCTTTATCAACATATTTGTCCATGTTTTTGTCAACATTTCTCCCAGGAGTCAGGACTCTGCCAGACACTGGGGAGCTGGTCCCAGACTTGGTCTCAGTTTCTTTATCCATAATGGAGGGCATGAGGGAGGAAAGTCTCGGACTTCTGAAAGGCTCTAGTATCACTTGCTTCTATGTCACTCTGATGAGGGGTTAGAGTGGAAACACGATCTTTGCCTCCTTGAGCTGATTTTTCTCGTGGCTGGTGAATAAATGCATATAGTTTTGTGCTGTTACGAGGCTGGCCCAACTGTCGTCCACTTCTGGAAATTAAAATAAATCCCAATCACATGTCTGCAATCAGGAGTTGAGCTCTGGTAAGAACTGTGCAGTCTGCAGAGTCTGTGGTGAGACCCTAGCCTGTTCCCTTTTACTCCTCAGACAAGCTCCCTGTCTTTCCAGTCTGCCCCATCTCAGGAGCAGTGCTGTGTAAGCAACTCTATCAGCTCTGGCATTGCCCACACATTCCTACTTAGACAGCTATTTGTCTCTGTGGTTGTTGTTGTTCAGAGCCGAAAGTCCAGCCAGTGTGCTTTTGCCTAGCAGCCCTTAGAGATGGCACCTGTTCAAGAAAGTCTCACCAGGCCAGTGCTCCTTACAGCAGGAAAAGAGCCTTCCAGAGTTGAGAGAGAAGGTTAGAAGGGCTCATGCTCTGTTCTGCCAGGAACCGATTTCCTTCTGTGTTGTCATACCCTTTGAAAACTGCCAAAGGAAGGCTCTGCTATACATAAGGGAAGGCAGGAATTCTACAACTTGGAAAGAACTGGGGTCAGAGGATCCCTGGGTGGCTCAGCAGTTTGGCGCCTGCCTTTGGCCCAGGGCGCGATCCTGGAGTCCCGGGATCAAGTCCGCATCGGGTTCCTGGCATGGAGCCTGCTTCTCCCTCTGCCTGTGTCTCTGCCCCCCCCGCCCCCATCTATCATGAATGAATAAATAAAATCTTAAAAAAAAAAAAGAACTGGAGTCAAATCCTGATTACTATGTAATTAAGCTGAGCCACATGAAGTTCACTATATTCTTCTGTGTTATACCCACAGAAGCACAAATTTCAGGTGTTTCACCCTATGGATGAATCTAATCTCTTTATGTCTGAGTTTGTTCATCTGTGAAATGGGGGCACAGCTACTTACCTAGCAGGATTGTGTGGAGCTAAACGAGATGGGTACTCATCCGTCCACACGGTACCTGAACACAATCCTTTCATGTAAAACCCAAAACCTGGCATCTACTAAGTGCCAGGGCACTGGCCCCCAAACCACAGCAGTCATCATGGTAATAAACCGCTTGACGGCTGGCTGGTCACCCCTCCTTGTCTGAGCCCCAGCCCCTGCAGGGCCCACATCACATCCTGGCACAGTGAAGGACTGGGGTCACACAGACCCCAGAGCAGGTCTGAGCGCTGCCCTTTCCATCCTTAGGGCTGGAGCAAGTCAGGCCTTCTAAGACCCCTGGCTATCCCTCTAATGAAAGGAAGGGGGCAGGAGGTGTCACTCTTCTTCCAGAATTGTTTGGAAAATTAAATGATTGCATTTGCAAAGTGCCTGGTCAGAGTAGGTTCTAAATAAATGGCCTGAGGTCATAAGGGACACAGGGTGGGGACCAGACGGGATCAAGAGAGGGGCCAGGGGGTGAACTGGAAGCTGGGCTGAACCCAGAAGTTTCCCTACCCATCCTCTGACACATCACCTTGGAGAGAGGTTTCTGCTAGTTGGGAAGGATCCCCTTCCACTGGAAATTGTCCTGGAAAGTGAGAGAGAGAGAGAGAGAAAGAGCGAGAAACAATTACCATAGCCATTGGCAACCAGATGCCGGATGCAGCTAAAACCCAGTGCCTTAATTGGGGATTAGAGGCTGAACTTTACCGACGCACTGCCTCGGTGGCTTTGTTAATAGCTGGAAAATTCTCCATGCAGGTGCAGTGACCTTTTGTGACGTGACCCAGAGGCTGTCTGGGCCCCAAGGAGTATGCTGCCCCCAGCCAGACACCGCGGCGACCTCCCCACTGGTCTCTCTCCTGCTCAGCAAACTATAGGTTTGCACTTATCCTTCCCCTGCCCCCTGCAGCACCAGCCCTGAGACACAGAGAAGGTAGACAGACCTACCAAGGACCTGTGCCTGTGTCTGGTGTCACTTGATAGAGCCTGAGCAGCCCTGGTGTCCCTAGATTTCTTTCCTTCCCATGGGTCACTTGGTCTGAACTTCCACCATTAGATTTAATAAAATCACTTTAAGACTCAGAACCTAAAAGTTCTCTTTAAAATGCAGGTAACAGAGATGCCTGGGTGGCTCAGTGGCTAAATGTCTGCCTTTGGCTCAGGTCGTGATCCTGGGGTCCTGGGATCAAGTCCTGTATCCGGTTCCCCACGGGGAGCCTGCTTCTCCCTCTGCCTGTGTTTCTGCCCCTCTTTCTGTGTCTTTCACAAATAAATGAATAAAATCTTTAAAAAAAATAAAAATAAAATGCAGGTAACAGTGACGTGTCTACAGGGTTTCACGTGATCCAGGTGCAAAAAGTCCCATTATGACGCCATCTTGTTTGATTCCCTAGTGATCCTATAGATGGGGAAGGACAGGAGATGCTCTTCAAAGTTCCAGAAGCAGAACTGGGGCAACCTGGGGGTCGAGACCCGGTCCAGGCCCAACACTCAGTCCTCTCCCAACAGCTTCATGTGCCTGAGCTCGGGGGGACTGGAGAGGCCAAAAGCCCCGGACAACCATTGTGATGGGGGGAACAGGTGCCGCCGATCAAGAGGGGAGTGTAGGACTCCATGCTTTTCTCCACTTGACCTTGCTCACGGGCCACAAACCATCATAGATGAAGGATGTTTAGAACAGAAGTTGTGGGAGAAGAAAATAGGCCCCAGAGATATTCTGAGAACAAGGGTGAGAGCTCAGGATCTACCAGGACAAGTAGAGGGTCCTTTCTTGAAGCCCTTCAGCGGGGGACAGCTGCTCCTCTCCCGCCGGGCCTGGCCGACCTCGGGGGTGCACAGGGTGACCTCGCAAGGCCTGTTGCACAGAGTGACCTCACAAGGCCTATTGACTGGCATCTGGCATGTCTACCTCTGACCGGGCAGCACTTTCTCTGGTCCTCCTGGGTCCAGGAGGAGATTAACCCAGCAGCCACCCAGCATGGGTTGAGACCTGCTTTGCTGAGGGTGTCCTGGAAGTCACAAAGCAGGATGACTCCCGTTTCGATTCACGGAGCCTGAAGCCTAAACGGGGATCCAGGACAGACAGACATCAAAAGATGAGGAGGGACAAGAGCATCTTCAATTTATTTGCAACTTTACCTAATTTTAAAGTATTTTATTACTTGGTATTATAACCTCCTAAGTAATTATCTGGATGTAAAGCATTTAGCCATGTGCTCTGGAAAGCACAAACATGGAGCTATTGTTAGTATTTTTTTTTAAGATTTTATTTATTTATTCATGAGAGACACAGAGAGAGAGGCAGAGACACAGGCAGAGGGAGAAGCAGGCTCCCTGCGGGGAGCCCGATGTGGGACTCGATCCCAGGACCAGGGATCACACCCTGAGCTGAAGGCAGATGCTCAACCACTAAGCCATCCAGGTGCCCCTATTGTTAGTATTATAATTGGGGTGATTTTCTACTGAACGACAAGCTGCTTGACAGGGAAGGTGTATTTTATTCATTTTCTGTCCTCTGCACCTAGTCCTCTGTGTTTTGTGCCCAAGATTGCAAATCCGAGAAACCACCAAGGAGCTGACACCGATGCAAGTACACGAGGGTTTATTTACAAGCTCGAGCTTGGGTCCAAGTATACTCCACACAGCAGAGCAGGGGCTTGGACCCTGAAGTGGGTTACAGCTGGGTTTTTTTATGGGCTGGTCTAGGGGATTTTCAGAAGGGATGGAGGAATTTTTCCATTCCAATATGGGGGACAGGGTGGGAGAGTTTCTTAAGATCTGATATGGGATTCTCTGTCAAGGACATTCTGCAGTTTTTCCTGTAAAGTTCAGCTCTTATTCACAGGGGCCTATGATGGCTGTACTTGTGCTAATGCTAAACTTGAGGTGGAACGGCCTTAATTTTTTGGCCTCCACATGTGTTCTGAACCAAATACAGAAGAAATGTTTGTCAGTGTTCAATGAAGGAAGATCTTTGAAGTTTTACGAAAAGTCTGTGGAGGGATCTTTCTTTCCTCTAAAGATAAGAAATCTGAGACGCAGGGAAAGCAAAAGAGTTGGGGCTAGAAGACAGTCCACGGGAATTCTACATGGAAGATGGTCAGGGAAGGCTTTGTGGAGGAGGTGTCACTTTTATAGGCTTTTTCACAATGAGCCTCAGAGAGGCATAGAAGGAAGAGGAATCTATAAAGGGAAACTGCATCAATGAACTCCTGCAGAAGGAAGAATGTGCTGCAGGGTTTCCAGCACAAAAGGTCCAACCCAGCCAAGACCAAGCCTGAGAGAGTCTTGAATGTTAGGCTGAAGGTTGAGCTTTTATCTTAAAGCCCATCAGGGCTGGGGCACCACCCGGACCACGTTCCACTGAGAGATACCAACCTTGGTCCTGCATCCATTCAACGTGGGGGCTCTGCGTTGGCCACTGGTACCAGACCCTGAAAGAATGGGCGTGCCTTCCCGCCAGTGCAGCACAGGGCCATCTGCTGGGCGGCATGATTCATTCATTAGCACCCGGAAGAGAAGATGAGCAATCTGCCTCAGTCCCTAATGAAAAAGATTGGAGCCACATGCTTATTACTGAGGGGGCCGCATTAATTATGGACTCTGAAAGGGAAGGGTGGAAGCTGTGCACCCGAGCTGCGCAACATCTGAAGAGGTGGCGGGAAGAGGTGGCAGGAGCAAGGTGCATATCACTCTGGCCCAACCTCCAAGTCTCACACTCAGTGCCCCCAGGAATATTCACTCAGCTCTGTATTCATTCATTCACTCAACAAAGACTTCTTAAATACCGACTGTGTACAAGGTGGCTAAGGCCCAGAGACTGGTGACTTGTTGGGAGTCAAGTGCACAATCAAATACTCAGAAGAAAATCTGCTGGGATGGACTTACCCAGAGCATGGACTCCTAACCTAATCTGAGGGTGACCCAGAGAGGCAGGAGTTATCTGGAACCCCTTGTAAGCCACTTAAGAGGCTGGTTCTTTAACTTTCCAGCAAGAGGAACCACTGGAAGGATCAAGAAGGAGAGTCATGTGGTCAGATCTGCTCCATCTCTCCCCATGGCACCCAACAACACCCCTCACTGCCTCTCTCTCCTCCTTCAACCTGCCTGTCCTGGGCTCTAGCTGGGTTGGATGGCGGATGCCAGGATGCTCCACCCCAGGGCTTCTGGAGTTGTCATGTCCAGCAGCCAGGCAACTGTTTGAAGGCAGGGTGACCAATGGTGGGAAGCATACTGCATGGACCACGTGTTCACTTTGTTCCCCCAACCTGACCTAAGGTAGAGGGCAGCTGTACCAGATCAAGAGCCATCATGGGACCCCGGACCAGAGCTGTCATAAGACCTAGCATTGGGGCTATGGCATCCTAGAGACCACGTGGCAGGGGGGCATCTAACAGAGCTCTAAGCTCCCATCACCCTGATTCACCACTGTGTGCCCAGTGTTGAGCACAGGTCCCAGAGGAATTGTGAATGAAGGAAGGAATGAGTGAATGCATGAATATCTGGGTCTCAGCTCAGTCATTTTCCAACTTGGTGACTTTGGAAGTGTCACTACTCTACAATCCGAGTCTCTCTTTCCCTCTCTATAAAACACTGATTACAAGGCATCCTGCACAGAATTGCTGAGCGGGTAATGTGGTGCCTATGAGTCTAGTACAACGTCTGACACTCAGGCAGCATCAGGAAATTCTTAAGGACATACAGCCTTGGATGTGTGTGTCTTGTAGGAGTGTGTCTAAAGTAGAGCAGTGTGACCACCTGGAGAGGCAACGATCCTTTTCCCAGGGGTGGCCTCCCAGGATGGTCATTTATGAGACACTTATTTCTGCTGAAATTGAGAATTAGGGAAACCTAGTGATTTGGCACAGCTCACACTTCTGGGTCTCTGCTCTAGTCTTCTGTGATTCCATCATTCAAGAACATTCAGCAAGTGTCCATTGTGCACCCCCAGGTGCTGGGCACACCCAGCGTTCTCTCCTCTGCACCCCAGCTGGGACAAGATGAAGACTCCCCAAATGCCTGTCCTTAGAGACCGTCTTGTACACTCTCCCTACCTCATAGGCTCGGAAAAGGGCACTGCTTGGTGACAGGTACAAGGCCACTGACTGGGAGTGGTGAAGTGAGCCTCAGGACCTGGTCTCCAACCCCCAGTCTGAGCTCCTCCTTTATGTAGCTCCCTCGTCTCACTGAAACCAGCAGTCTGTTCCCAAGGATCAAAGAACAGCAATGATTACATTGCCCAGGTGAATAGGGAGCAGAAGAGAAGAGGGAGGGACTGAGGAAAGGAGGCGGAGTACAGAAGAGGACCAGAGCTTGTTCCCCAGGGAAGTGAATGTCGTTCAGCAGTACCCTCCAGGAATATTCCAGGAGGCCTGGGTAAGGTGGAAGAAACTCCAGGCATGGAGTGGGGACCAAGCTCCTCCAGATGGGCTCCTAGGGTCAGCCCCAGGATTCCTGTCTGCTCTTGGGATGCCAGCTCCACCTCTACCCCTATCCATCCTTAGGCTCCATAGGGACTGTGTGGACAGGTGTGAGGCAGATGAATGGAAGCAGGAGAGGGAAGGAGTGAGGTAGGAAGGCAAGGAGGAACAATTATACTGTCAAATCCCATTTTGCCCTACAGCCCCAGAATGTGTGTGTGTGTGTGTGTGTGTGTGTGTGTGTGTGTGTGTGTATTCTTCAGAGAAAAGAAATTAATAGTTTGTTTGTATATATAAAGATTTATTGTAAAAAATGGTTTGCATGATTATGGAAGCTAGCAAGTCCAAACTCTGCAGGGTGGGCCAGCAGGCTGGGATCCCCCAGAGCTGATGTTGCAGTTCAAACCTGAAAGCTGTCTGCTGTAGGACCAGGAGGGACCGATGCTGCAGATGAAATCCAAAGCCAGTCTGCTGGAGAATTCTCTCTTGCTCATGGGAGACTGGTTTTTTTCTCTGTTGAGGCCTTCGACTGATTACATGAGGCCCATCAGTCAAGCAGGGCAATCTGCTTTCCTCCAAGTCCACTGACTTAAATGTTAATCTCATGCAAACATAGCTTCACAGAAACACCCAAGATAATGTTCAACTAAATATCTTGGGCAGCCCATGACTAACCCAAGTTGACACACAAAATCCACCATATCACAGAATGTGTGTGTGTGTGTATGTGTGTGTATGTGTGTGTGGTGCTTGGAGGAGGGGTTAAGGGCATAGTGTCTCCCACACCCATGCCACCTCCTGGCACCACAAAAAGTCCCTGCCATGGCACGTGGTTGTGAGAAGCCAACTCTTGCCCAGATGTCCTCTCAGTAGGCCTGGTAGGATAGTGCTCAGGTCAGTGAGTGTGTCCCCACCACAACGTGGCAGTGCGTGTCTCCTCCTGGAGGCCCCTGGGTGTGGGAGGCATGTGTCATTCTGCATCTGCGTCTGGGGTCAGGGAGTGAACGTGGCAGATACTGTGACAGATAGCAGATGGCTCTCTCGACACTGGCCAGGAAAATGAGCATCTGTCTGCCGTGCCCATGCCGCTCGCCACTTTCCCAGAGCTGATGACCAGAAAGGCCATGACCCTGATGTGCAGGGCTTCACCCTGACAGCTCTCTGTGCCACCACAGAAGCGCTAAGTGGGAGCTGCCAAGTCAAAGCACTAGGCTCTGGGCAAACAGATCATCGATCAGGGGCTCACCTATCCAGAGACATAAGCAGTGGATGTTCATCAAATCGAGAAACATCACACAGGACACAGGGAGCTGGGCAAGCGCTGGCATTCCCATAATCAGGGAGCTCCTAAATTATTCGGTGAGAAATACCACTGTTTGCCTTGGCCGACCAGTCTCATGCCTCACCCTCTTTTACCTAAACACCTAGACTGCACCGCTTCTACTGAAATTCAAGCCCATTTCTGTTGTTCCTGTCTCTGTAGAAATGGCCAACAGCCAGCTGCACCCCCCTCAAGGCCTCACCCTTCCTCTTTGACTGGTGGTGCCTCCCTCCCCATATCTACAACCCTGGCTCTGGCTACCACCTTCCCCATGCTCTGTGCAGCATCACGCTGGTTTTATTTCTATAGCTTTGAATCTGTCTTGATATATAGGCAGGCGAGGAGCCTTTCTTTCTTTGCTTTTTTTTTCTCAAAATTATTTTCCCTATTTGGGGGCTTGAATCTATCACGTGGCTTCTGGAATCATTTTGTCAAATTTCTGAAATGTTCGACTGGGAGTCTGATTAAAATTGCCTCGAACATAAAGATTAATTGGGGAGAGAGGGTGGTCTCACAGTGCTGAGCCTTCACATTCACAATCTTCTCCAAAAAGGTATACTACTTTTTTGGTTAGGTTTATTGGTTTGGGGGCCCCCAGAAGCAGCCTCTGAGCCAAGGTTTCAAGTGTAAACAGTTTATTGAAAAGTACAGGAAATAGGGATAGACTGAGTGGCTCAGTGGTTGAGCGTCTGCCTTCGGCTCAGGTCGTGATCATAGGGTCCTGGGATCAAGTCCCTGTTGGCCTCCCCACAGAGAGCCTGTTTCTCCCTCTGCCTAGGTCTCTGCCTCTCTCTGTGTGTCTCTCATAAATAAATAAATAAACTCTTTAAAAAAGAGAGAGAAGTACAAGACATACAGAGAGGACTAATACAAAGGAGAAAATCAGCCAATAAAGGGTGCATTAATAAACCAGCTTTCCCATAGGTGACTCGATCAAGATCCTGCAGGGGAAATCTGGCAAACGGTGCAATATACATGCATCAGAATTACCTCAGCCAAGGGACAAAGAGCCCATCCATCCATCCATCACTCACTGGTTAAGGGCTGCCCTGGGGAAGATCATTCCCAAGCACTTCTGTCCAGGCAAGTGGGTTTTCACAGCCCGACCACAAGAGGCAGGAGCTGGTATTACAAATAGTGAAGGTAGCCCAGGTGGCATGAGCACAGCATCTGGCAGCTTGTAGGGGGGAAAAGCAGGGCAATGGATGGAAACCAGAGACAGTTTAACTGGCATGAGAGCTTTCTCTGCCTACTGAAGCTGCCGTGTGGGGGTGTGAAGATCACCACGCTGGCAGTTTTCAAGCAGAGGCCAGCTGATGTGTCAAGGATGTGTATCCATCATTGACAAGAAGTTCAGAGTGGAACAAGGATTCTCAAACTTTTCCTGCAGAGATCTCTATGGTGATGCTATTAATCGGAGCTACTCATGCTAGCACAATGCCCTTTCTCATGCAGCCAAGAAGGCTATCAGAATGCAATGAAGTCATAAACTGTAACTTCGGTCCACTATAATTTATGGTTTTTATGCAATAAGTCATTTGCAATTTTTATTACTTGGCTGTTTGTTCCCAACTGTGTGCAGTACATGCTCTGAGTCCCGGCGACACATCAGCTGTCCCGGTCCCTGGGATGGGAACTATAGGGCCAGATGACCTCCGAGGGCATGTCCTATGTCACCAGCTCTGGGACTGTGTATGAGGCCTGGCTCCCCAGTCCTGAGGGCCCTTCTCCCCCTTTTGGCAAATCACTTGGGGTGTTGAATTATGCACATTCTTCAACTTGAAGTAAACATCACAATGAGTTATTTGAGCCTGAATAATCCTAGAGGGGATCTCAGCTGGATACCACCAGATGGATCCTCTGTATAGAATTGTTGTCAGAACATGGCTTCCAAGTACTGATTTTTCTTTGGAATCTGGGGCTGAGTGAAGGAGCCAGGAGCACAACTGAACAATTTCCTGTAAGGAGTGGGATAAAACAAGGTGCTCTCCACCCCAGTGAGTCCATTCCACCAACTGCACTGCAGGTGCTCTTCCTAAGAGCTCGTGCTTCAAACCAAAGGCTTCAAGGATGGTTCGTGAGGCAGAATGTTCATGGGGGAACGGAGGAGAGAGAGCTCGTGGCTAGAAGTCGGGGAGCTAATTTGCTGAGACATCCCTTTCCCCCTACTCCTTGGTTGCTCCATCTGTAAACACAAGATGAACACTCTTGCTCCACCATGCACCAAACATGTTCAGAGTCAGCGAGTCCTTGACACTCTTACTCCACCGTGCACCAAACATATTCAAGGTCAGGGAATCCTTGCCACAAACAGGGGATTCTGGGTCTTCAAGAGGCCGAGCTGCATCTGCTCCCCCAGCTCCCACCCCTGGGGGTGGTTGTCAGGAGCCAAGGGCCCACTTGTGAGCAAGACTGTTCTCACCCTCCCCTCGTCTCCCATCTCTGTAAGCCTGAAGACTCAGAGCCTCCTGACACCTGGCAGGGCTTCTGGGAGCCACTCCCCTGTCTCCACCCAGGCCCCCCTTCCTGTGACCCACTCCCCAGCAACACAGCTGGGGTGACAGTCACATCAGCCTTGGACAGTCGCCTCCCCATGGAATCAGAATGACATAAAGCCTACACTTCTTCCTTCTCCTCTCAGCAATCACCTCATTGCAACAAGGCAAATGAGAGGCAGGAACACAAACTCTATCTTCCTGAAGCAGGAGAGACCATGGAAATGTCACCCAATAATGAAGACCCAGTTAGAAAAGGAGGAGGAGAGAGGAAGTCCCAGCAGTGGAGCTCATTGGTGTTCTTTACAGAAAGAACTTGCAAAATACATTTCCCTAAGGTGAGAAGCCCTCCTTGAGATATAAAACCTAATCTCCATGATTGCAAGAGCAGGAGCAGGCTACCCAGGGTGGGCCAGGAGAGTCTCTGGACCTAATTCCATGAAGCAAAGAAGGTAGGGCAAGACCCCGTGTCACACGGACCAGCTATATTTGCAAGAAATGCTCCATCTTTGTGACAGTGGGGAGGAGGGACGCTTTGCCCTGTGAATCACCCCCCAGATGTCTGCCTTCTCTGGCTAAAGAGAAGGAAAGCCCAAGCCACATACATATACACAAAACCCTGCATCCTAATGAGAAATTCTGGTGGCCTGAAATGCAGCCCAGCCCTCCCCACACACAGGCCAACGGTAGCTGGTTCCGGGTAAAACTCCCCTCCTTCAAAAGGGGGCATTTGAAAAAGCACTGGCATGGGATCCATAGCAAAAACTCAAGAGAAAAGGAGGAAAGAAAGAGGAAAAACAAGTAGTAGATAAAGAAGAATCAACAGGAAAATGTTTTCACAGGGCTGAATAAATTGTGACCAAGAATTTCAAATGATTTTTTAAAAAGAAAGTAATGAGGCAATTATCTCGGTGAACAAAGATAGGAAAGAAATCACTACCTATTATCTCAAGAAATAGAAGATTGAATGTATTATATAGAGAATTAACAGATCCTGTCTAAAGAAATTGGGGGTTAAGCGTATTGTATAAAGTTATGGTTATGAAGGTAAAACCACCAGGAAAATACAAACCTTCTAAATTACACTGGGTAGGGAGGATGGGGAGTCCACACAGAGAAAAATTCATAAATAAGAAAATCAGAAAGCATCATGTAAAAACAACAGAACTGAGATCAAACATATAGGTGGTGTAAATACATGTTAATGAGCTAACCTCACTTATTTAAAAAAACCTTTGGATTGTATCACAGAGCAAAACCAACTCTGCTGCCCATAAAAGCCACACCTCGAACAAAGAGATCTAAAACTTTGAATATAAAAGGATGAACAATGGAATACCAAGCACATGCACAGAAAGATAAAGCAGGTCATGATCTAAATACAAGAGAGGCTGGATTCGGATGAAAAATAGCAAAGGATAATGCTTTGCAATGCTAAAAGATACAACTCTCAGTGAAATAAAATTAGTTATGACTACCTATGCACAAATAGCATAACATCAATACTAACAAAGCAAAAAAAAAAAAAAGATACAAAGAAAAATAGGCAAAAACACATCAGTGCTAAAAGGTTTTAACTCAGCTTCCTAAGATCAAAGATCAAGTACAAAAAAATTAAGTTTACAGAAGACCAAAATAACATAGCTTAATAATTACATTTAATTTATGTATTTCCAACTCTGTATCCTCTAAACAGAGAAAACGTCTTTATTTCTAATGCACCCGAAGTTTAAAAAGTACAAAACTTGTTCTCTGGTCATACTGCACAGCTGTGTGGGATACAGCTAAAGTGATATCAACAGGGAATTTTATTTTATTAAGTGGTATAATAATCAAGGTTACAGAAAATAAATGAATTAAACATTCAATTCTAGAAGCTATAAAAAATAATAAAACAACTTTTAGGAAAGCAGAAGGCAGGATTTAATAACTGAGGGAAGAAATAAATATATTAATTTAAAAAGGAAGATGTTAGAATAAATTTGAAAGCTGGCTTTTATGAGCATAAGTAGGTGACAAATCTAATTAATAAAAAAGAGAGAAAGTAAAAATCTATCAAATAAGACATATGGAGTGGGAGGAAGTACACATCGAAAGGAAATTAAACCACTACTTTACTCAACTCAGTGTAAATACATTTAAAAATTTCAAGGGAATGAATAATTGCCTAAGTCATGTAATTTTCTGAATTGATTCCATAAAAGATAGAAAATCTAAACAGACCAATTATGAAAGAGCAAATAGAAAATGCTGGCAAACTTTCTCTTCATAAAACTATCAGGCCAGAATATAAAGTAACTTTTAAACCATTTTTAGAAGAAGAAAATGAAAAATAGTGATTTCCAAAAGCTCTTAAAATTTTTTAGAGCAAGTTATTTCCAATGAAGCAAGCATAATGGTGACTTCAAAACCCAATTATAGACGAGCACCCTTATAAATGTAATTTGCAAAAATCCTAAATAAAATGACAGAGCAAGACCAAGTAATATTTTTTTCCAGGAATGCAAGAGACATTCAATATTAGGAAATCCATTAACACATTTACCATATTAATAGCTAGATGGACAAAAATGATTATCTCCACAGATGCCCAAAAGGTATATGATAGAATTCAACAATCATTCTTCTTCTTTTCTTTTTAATTTATATGTACTGTATATATACAGTAAAGAGCACAAAACTTGTGTACAGTTCAATGATATATATATATATATATATACACATACACACATTTATATAATCACCACTAAAATACAAATGTAGAGTATTTCCAGCCCTCCAGAAGACTCCCTCAAATTCTTCTTTCATGTTCAAAAATTCTTCCACCAAAGTAACAAATTGTTCTCACTTTTGTTACCTTAGATTAGTTTTTTGTCCATTCATTAACTTTCATATAGATGGATTCATACAGTGTATGTCTTTACCATGTTCATTCATTAAAAACTCTTGGTTAAATAAGAATACATGAATCGTCCCTCATCATGATAAAATACATCTCTCCGAACCCCAAAGTTTAATGTGGAAACATGAGAAGCATTTCTGTAGGAATGCAGGAAAGATGTGCATATCTCCAGTAACAACACTGTTCTAGAAATATTAACCAAGGCAATGAGACATAGGAAGAGATTAGATTTATAGATATTGGAAAGGAGGAGGTAAAATTATCAAATTTTCATATGGGAATTCCAAAGATCCAAAACACTAAATAAACTATGATGAGCAGTAAGAGAACTAAGTTGGCTGGAAATATAGCTAGTATGCAGAGCCTTCATATAAGCAAAGAACCACTGGAAGGCATAATAGAAGACAGGACTCCATTTATAACAGCAAAAAGTACATATGCAAAGAAATATGAAATACCAAGCGATGAAAATCAATGATAAATGTGCAAGATTGGCGTGAAGAAAACTAAAAACACAAAAGAAGCCCTGAAAAAATGAAGAAAGAAGCTTGCTATGGTCTTGGCAACACTCAACATTATAAAGACATAAATTCTCTTCAATCTTTGAATTTAAAATGTATGTAAAAAAGTACTACCTAGATGTTTTGAATTTCATTTGGGAAAATGAACAAATGGAAAAGTCAGAATATCATGAAAACAGTAATAATGAAGTGGCACTAGTCTTTCTATATATTCAAATATATTATAAAGCTATAAAAATGAAAGCATTGTGATATAGTATATGAATAGACTGACGGATTATTGGAACAGAATGAAAAGACCAGAAATAAACCCAAATCACTTGGGGAATTAATACATTATAAAGGAGGGAATCTCAAGTCAGAAAGGATATATGGATTTTTTTTAAATGATGATGAGAAAATAGGATGGAACTCCCCCAAACAAATGAAGTTTTATTCCTAAAGCACCTACATAAGAAGAAATTCCAAATGAGTAATAGTTTTTAATGCAAAATTGATACATTAGTAATACCAGAAGAAAACATGATAGGATGTTTTTTAAATCATCTCAGAGCATGAATGTCCTAAAAAATGACACAAATCTCAAAAGCCATGAAAGAGAAGCTGAAAAAAAAATCATTAACATAAATATTTTTAGAGGCTGGCATAGCAAAAACTACCACATGTAAGATAAAAGACAAAGTCAAAATTGTGAAAATATTTGCCAGTCATACCACAACTCCTTTACTGTGTAAAGAGTCCACAAATCAATGAGGGAAAAACAAAACCTAACAACACCATAGAAACACGAACAAAATGATTTGGAATAGTTTGCTAAAAGGGAAATGTGAATGGGTTTTAGACATAAGGAGAAAAGTGCTTATCTCCACAACACTAAGAGAATTGCAAAATAAAACTACCCTGGAGCACAGTTTGTCACCTATCACATTGGCGGATACCAGAATGCTAGCTATTGCTAAATTGCTCTCTTAGATGTTATCCCAATTCACGGTCACTCCAATGATGTATGATGATGTTCCGCAGGCTCATCCAGTGATGGTGGAAGAGTGAATTAGTGTAACTTCTATGGAATTGAGCAATAGCTAACAAAATTAACAATGCATGCACATTTTTGATCTAGAAATTCTACTTCCCAAAATCTATCCTTATCCACTCCAGCACGAGTACAATAATGTCCGTAACGTCCTGAAAAACTGTATAACAGCAAAATGCTGCACAAGAGGACATCAGAAAAGGCTTTAAAGAAAGTGCTTCTGTACTCATGAAAAATTGTAGCCAAAAAATTGGGTGTAGAAGTACAATATAGTGTTATAAAGTGTATCTCCACTTACATAATAAAAAGATGGAGGGTATATGTGTTTTCTTGGACATATATAAGCTGTCTTAAAAGAATGCCCCAGAAGCCAGTTACATTTGTCACCACCAGGAGAAATTCTAGCTACTAAGCGAGCAGTGGTGAAAAAAGAGACTTTTCCTTGTATACATAATTTTATACGTTCTGAATTTTGACCTTTGTAAGTTGTACCTTTTCCATAAATAGACCAAAACTGTTGATAATTATTCCACTTGCATTTATCCAGTGCTTTCTATGTCCAGTGCCCTTCTAAGACACTGCAAGCCTCATCCCATATCACTCTCACAATAACCCTATAAAGTATCTTTCTTTCCACAGATGAGGAGACCGAGGCATAGTGTAGATGGTTTGCCTACAATCAGAGCTAGAATGTACCCAGCACCTGAGCCAGAATAGAATCCCAGTATTTCTACCTGGGAAACTTAGGACACCCAGCGGTTCTCCACTCAGAGTCACAACCTGTTTGGACCACATCTATTTCTGAGTGCCTGACTAAAAGGTGGATGGTGTATTAATATAGATCAACCCTGTCCTCTCCCAAGAAGTCCCTCCTTTCAGAGACACATCCTATCTGGGCACACAGACTACAAAGCAATTCCTCTGGCCTGTACTACACTCTCTGTGCCCCCTAGACATGCATGAACGGGGCGGGGTGCGGAGGGTGCGGGGGTAAGCAGGAGGCATTAATCCTTATTTCCTTCTCTTTAGCCCTCCTACTGCCTCTACACCAAATCTCACATTTGTGACTTCCTGAGCGCCTCTCCAATGTCTCCCTTGCTCCACATTCCAACTGCCTTGGACTCCCAACAGGCTGCCATCGAATCATAACTGTATTTTGGCACCAGTGTCCTTATTCAGTGGATAGCCACCAGAATAATGTTTTCCCCTTTGTATTATATCCTACACAAGTAAATGTGTTTATTACAGGAAATGATTTAAACACCGTTACACAAAAAGAAGATGTCTTTTTAATGCTCTCCCTTGGTTTCAAAGGATTGGGGCTTGATAAAGTACATGAACCTTCATGTTCTAGGTTTTCTTGGCTCATTCCTTCCTTCTAGATGTGTGGAATAAGCAACCACATCCCATTTTTCTGGTGGTATCAAGGCATCTCTCATCCCTATGTCTTGACACACTATCTCCTGAGTTTGGAATGTCTAACTGCAAATCCACCCAACCAACTTCCACTGTTGCCCCAAAATCCAGCTCAAATATTCCTTTCCTAGGGAAGTCTTCTCTGCCTCCCCTAAACTCCGATCTGACTTAACTTCCTCTTCTCTTTGACTCCGTAGGATACAAGACAAAACTCAGTTCAGGTACAGATCACACATACTATAGAATTGTCTACCTGTCTGTCTGTAGCCAATGATCTATGGGCTCCTTGAGAGCAGGGATGGTGTCTTGGTCATCTTGGTATGCTTGCTCACTGTCTGGCACAGTGCCTGGTACTAGCTGGAATGTCTACTTATCAATAACTGATTGAATGGGACATGTTAAAGCTACATGGACCTCCCAGAGCTGTTCTTTGATTTTCTAGACTTGCCTGATCAAGCCCTATGTGACCTTCTTGAGAGTTACTGATAACTGCACTTCCAGCGGCCACATGGTAGACTGTGACATCAGTGGTCACCACCATGCCACATTTCCCAGTAGCTACCCCTTGTGCAATCCCCTCCCACAGTGATGCTGGACTTGGTCATGTGACTTGGTTTGGCTATGGGATATTAGCAAAGATGATGCAAACAGAGGCTGGATTAGTGCTTGCACACTGGGGCTTGTCCTCTTGGAACACCCCCTCTTGGAAGCTGCCTGCCATGATGTAGAGAGGCTTGGAGTAGACTATTGAAAGATGAGAGACCACATAAATGAAGGATGACAGGTCATCTTGGATGTTCCAGCTCTGTTCAGCTCCCAGATGAATGCAGACTCATGAGAGATTCAGCTACAACTTGTAGAATAGAGAAGAACCTCTCAGCTGAGCCCAGTTAACACTCAGAACTCTGAGAAATAAGTCATTGTTCATTTCAGCCACTGCTTGTTCTGATAATTTTGGGGCGTTTTTTTCATGCAGCAACAGGCAACAGAAACAGGCTGATATGGAAACTCCCATGCTCCTGACTCCTGGCACAGCAACACAGCCTCCCTGGCAACCCCTGGCTGGTCACTGCAGCTGCCCCATATGCCAAGGTCATTTGCTGGAACCATTTGCTGGCTTATTTGCAGGCTGCCAGAACCCAAGGGAGAGAATTGGAGCCCTCAAATCAAAGCACAGCCATAAAATAGAAACATGGGGAAGAACTACAGCTGTGCCTGAGTATGGAGCAGACTTTGTCAAAGAGAAGAATGAACGATCGGCCTTGCTTTGATGTGGCCTTCCTCTGGAACTTCCTCACAAGGACACCTGGCCTTGAAAATGCATGAAACTACAGCCTTCCAGGACTTGTGAGGTTAGGAAAAACAGAGTCGTGTTCAGCACTCTCCCACTCCATCCAGAGACCCAAGGGGAATCCTGGGCTCTGTCCCCCATCTCCCACAGGGTAGGCTCCTGCCCTGCTCCCTTTGCCAGCATCCTTGTGTGCGGCACTGGGTATGCACCCAGGATTGCAGCTTATGGGTAAAAGGAGATGAATGGCCTACCCAGAAAAAAGACAGCAAATTAGGGAGTTCTGAAAAGGAGAGGAGCCTACAGGGAAGGAGTGTCTCCTGCGGATTTATAGACCGTATCCTGTCCTCCAAGACTAAGCTAGATTCCTTTAAAACACACACACACACACACACAAAAGAACCTTTGTGGCTCTTTTTTTTTTTTTTTTTTTTAATGATAGGCACACAGTGAGAGAGAGAGAGAGAGAGAGAGAGAGAGGCAGAGACACAGGCAGAGGGAGAAGCAGGCTCCATGCACTGGGAGCCCGACGTGGGATTCGATCCCGGGTCTTCAGGATCGCGCCCTGGGCCAAAGGCAGGCGCCAAACCGCTGCGCCACCCAGGGATCCCCAACCTTTGTGGCTCTTATTTTAATTATAATTAAATTATTTTTAGTGAATCTTTCTTCTCCAGGAGAAAGCTCCTTGAATGCAGAGATTATGTCTGTCTTGCTCCACATGGATAACTGGTTTGCCCAGCACACAGCATGGCGCATAGGAGGTACCAGTAAGCAGCTGTGGGGTGAATGAATGAACCAACAAATCAATACCCAGCCCAGCACTGTGCAGACAGGGCTTCTTCTTCTTCTTCTTCTTTTTTTTTTTTTTAAGGATTTTATTTATTTATTCATAGACATAGAGAGAGAGGCAGAGACACAGGCAGAGGGAGAAGCAGGCTCCATGCAGGGAGCCCGATGTGGGACTCGATCCCGGGTCTCCAGGATCATACCCCAGGCTGCAGGCAGGGCCAAACCGCTGAGCCACCAGGGCTGCCCCAGACAGTGCTTCTTAACTGTGATGCAGAAGACAGGATCCCCCACCTCTATGCCTCTGCACTGGTTGTTTCCGTGCTGGAATTCCCTTTCTCTCCTTGTCCATCCTGCCTTTCTAATAGCTCTGGAGAGATGAGCTAGTTCTGAGCCTCTTGGGTCCTCAGTTTGCTCCTCCATGTATGGGGTATAGCACGCTGCCTTGTGGAGAGGGAATACGAGGAGGTCGACGGTGCCTACACATGCCTGACACACAGTCAGGGCCCAGCGATGCTAGTTGGCTCTGGCTTCAGGCCAAGATGCCTGTGACCATTTCTCTGTGCCATGTTCTCCGCCCCTGGCGCTGAGTACCCAGAAGTCATCTTGAGTGTTACCCTTACCAGAAAGGAGCTGGGCAGTGATGAAAGCCCATAGGTGAGCAGAGGTATGTTTCTCAGACCTTAAAGTGCATACATATTCTCTGGGGATCTTGTTAAAATGCAGATTCTAACTCCGTATGCCTGCTGAGGGAGGAGGGCTGAGATTTTGCATTTCTAACAAGCACTCAGATGTCATAGCAAGGCTACTGATCTAGGGAGCAGTCTGATGAGCAAGAGGCTACAGCACCAGTTACAGGATGAGTACAGAGAGAACTATGGGGCAGCCAGGGGGGTGGCCACTGGAAGTGGGGTGGCCCTGGTTGCTGCTGCTGTGATGAAACCGGCCCCCTGGATAGTGGGTAGTGGAACCTAACAGAGTAGCTCTAGGGCGCCGCTCTACAGACCAAAGAGCTGAACTGCAGAGAACGCCTGGAACATTTCGTTACTGGTGGTGGACTTGGGAGGCAGCTGGGAGCCTTCTTCTGGGGAGTTTGCACATTTTCCCAGCTGCAAGTCTCTGAGCCTCTACCCCTTCTCTCAGTACTATAGGATAGCTGAGAAGAGCCCTCATTGCCGATGGAGGCCAAGTGGCAAACGTTCTGATGAACTGGCAGTCCTCCCCAAGTAATGCCCTAGTTTGGAGCTGGTATTGTAGAAAAGGAAAGGGAAACATGCCAGACTTTGCAAGGAGCTCAGTCAAGCCTGCTGGGGCCTGTCAGTGGGTGTGTGCTACATTCTTTGTCACCCAGCAGCCTGGCAGGAGAGAAATCAGAGCCCTGCCCCGGCCAGGGAGGCCCTCCTCCTCTGGGGAGCAGGCGCTTTCCACGCATTACCTCCAGGCTTCCCAACCTTCCTTGGGGGGCCTCTGAGGACTCTCATCTCATAGCAAACACTCCACAGACCTCCGCAGGAGAGCGCTGGTGCTTTGTGTCTGTTGATTAAAGAAATCATCAGACTCAGAGTCTACCACGCATTCCGGTATGCTTTTCCCTCAATTCAGTCTTCTTTATGATAAGAGCACCAGTGTTCGGGTGGAGAGTGTTTGGACACATGTGAGCGGCAGGGTGAGGTCAGTGTGAGGACAATGGGTGAGCTGCGCCCCTGGGCACCAGGTCCTTGGCAGTGATTCTTTGCCCTGCCCCTCCCACCCTGGTCTGCACCATCTCATTTAGTCCTACTTTATCTATTTTAGTCTTTGTAACTAGTCTTCGGGGTAAGTATTGCCACCCCCATTTGACAGATGAGGAAGCTGAAGCTCTAAATGGTGAAATGAGCTGTCCAAGGTCACGTGCCAAATAAGCAGAATCAGGGCATATTTATATAACACATATATATGTATATTTATGCTTATTCACTTTTTAAATTCAAATATCATTAACTTAGAGGGTTACACTGGCTTCAGGTAGAATCAGCTTTCACCTGGTGTCTTTGTGCCCCAAGTCCTTCCTCCTTCATCCAAGAGGAACGACCTCGGTTTTTTTGTTTTGTTTTGTTTTGTTTTTCGTTTTGTTTTTTTTAGCAGCACCTTAACATTGAATCCCTCTGGCGCCCTCTGGAGGTCACTCCTCCGTCCTGCCCCCTGACAGAGGTCACTTCATCTCAGGCTCATAACCCTCTTCTCTTGTGCAAGGTCTGGCACCCGGAGAAGACTCTTAAGTGCCACCTAGCTGAGTATTATAAAAATCTGTCCAGGAATGGAAACGCGTGGAGGGTCTCTCAGCCCCCTCCCACAGCAGAAAGAGAGAGAGAGGGAGGAGGTGAGAGCCCCCTCCACCCCCACCCCGCCCCCTCGCAGGCCCCAGCTGTCTGTCTGCGTCAAATGTTCTGAGCAGAGGTTGGGGGCTTCAGCTCCCCACACAAAGAGAGTTCAGAGCTGTCAGTACCTTTCCCACGATACACTAGGTGCTGAGGAGCAGGTGATAATTGTAGCTCTGTCACCCTTGTCACCTCTGAGCTGCCTGAGTTTTTTTTTTTTTTTTCTTTCTTTCTAAAAAACAAATGTTGTGCTGCCTGGAAATCAAACTTGGAGTTTCAGTTGAGGAAATACCCATATACAGGCTGCTGCTCTTTCCCCAGAAATCCTGAGAGGGAAACAGCCTCAGGGGCACCAGGGTGGCTCAGTGGTTGAGCATCTGCCTTCGGCTCAGATCATGATCCCAGGGTCCTGGGATCGAGTCCCAAATCAGGCTCCCGTGAGGCACCTGCTTCTCCCTCTGCCTGTGTCTCTGCCTCTCTCTGTGTGTCTCTCATGAATAAATAAATAAAATCTTTAAAAAAAAAGAAAGAAAGAAGAAAGAAAGGAAAGAAAGAAAGAAAGAAAGAAAGAAAGAAAGAAAGAAAGAAAGAAGAAAAGAAAACATGGCCTCAGAAAGCACCTCCTCCAATATTTCTGGTTTGGCCTCTCCATAGGGGAGAGAGCCCCAGCCTCTATATGAGCACTCCCCAGGGGATAAGCCTGTCCCACAGCCACCTGGGATGTCAGAGCTCTCTCTCTCCCTCTCTCTCTCTCTCTCTCTCTCTCTCTCTGAATGGAAAACTGCCTTCACCTATTAAATCTTCCTTCTGTCCTTTGAAGAACACACACAGGACCCCTCCATCTTCTTCCCACTGAGACCCTTCTAGTTTCCGAGGGACTCTCTCATGCTCTGACCCTGCACTTCTGAGGTCACCTCTCCTCTCCAGCATAGATGCTCCAGCTCTTCTGACCCTTCCTGTAGAAGGATTCCACCCCTATCCCCCCCTGCCCTCAGGGCACACTGTGCTCTATCTGTGAATGTCTGTTAAAGAGTAGCAATGAGCCTTAAACATCCCAGAGGCTTGTAGTCAGATTTCCACATTCTGATTCACACACAAAAATGCAAACTGAAATAGTCTCCTGTAACAACAGATGCAGTTGTCCATAATAATAATAACAATAATAATAATATCCCAAGTTAATGGGCTCTTTACTATGCTCCATGCATTGTGAAGCTTTTACCTGCATTATTTTACTTAGTCCTCGTGCACTCTGCGAAATGCCATACCATCACTTTACAGGTAAGAAAAATACAGCTTAGAGATTATAGGGATCTATGCAAGTCTCAGAGCTAATCAAGTCTTTAAAAAGCACTGGAAAAAAAAAGCACTGGAATCCATGTCTGTTTGTCTCGAAAACCAATGTGCGTACGACTCCTCTATACTGTTTTTTTTAATTTTTTCCCTCTATATTGTTTTATGTAAAATTGCTCCAATGTAGTAAAATATACTCCAATGTAGTTCCTCTTAGACCCCCCACGGATCTGTATTACAGAAACATGCACAGATAGAGATCCACGTAAGTCCCTCACAAGCTGTCGTATAGACAAATCAAAATTCCTCACCAAAAAAGAAAGAAAGAAAGAAAGAAAGAAAGAAAGAAAGAAAGAAAGAAAGAAAGAAAGAAAGAAAAGAAACTCACAGAAATATCATTTCCCAGTCTAAATTGTTTAATTAATCCTATTTATTACTACGTTTCATTGTGGGAGCTATCCTTGCAGGAAAAAGCAGAAAAACATTCAATACAATCGTGGTTTCCCTCAGCAATTTAACCTCTCAGAAAGCAGAGGTTGAGGACAGGGCACAGCATTTATTTTGAACCTAATTCCACTCCAGTGAGGGTGAGCTGTTTGGTGAAAGAACAGGGAGAAAAATCCTGAGCAACAGTAGCCAGGTCATCTCACAGGTTATGCTATTCATGATGGGAAAAGCTGGGCATGGTCTGACATGAACCTGAGACTTTACAGAGGCAGATTGCAAAAACCTTTGCAGGAGAGAGGCTGGTCCCATGACTTCATACACTCTGGGAAGACAGCTCTAGAGGGATGACTTTCAAAAATGAAATTCTGACAATCCGATTGCAAATGACTCCAATGTGGGAGAAATGCAGTAGCACAGAATGAATACAAAGGAGTGACACAAACCCTCAGGTATAATGTTAGCAAGGCTGAAGCCAGCATGAGCCACCAGTGATGACATAAAAGGCCTTTCTGGGAACAGATTCATGAGAACAGAGAAAGGCTAGATCCACCTCTCAAGCACTGGCTGTATGACCTTGGGCAAATTTCCTAACCTCTCCGAACCTCAGTTTCCTGGTCCATAAGATGGGGATAATAGTTCTTTCGCTGCAGGTGTGTTGTGAGGATTATAGGAATGATGCCTTAGAAACAGACAGACAAGCAAAACCTCACACAGAGGAAAATTCTCAAAAAGTATCTGTTGTCAGGTCCCTCCTGTTGTCCTAGTACTAATGGTGTAAAATGAACAAAAGCAGAACTCTTCAGTTCCTGCACTGCCTCCATCTTCTGTCAAGGACAAAAGTCCCCAGATTAGAATATCTAGAACAAACATCGATAAGGAGAATTTGCCAATCCGAGCAGCATGCAGATTGCTGAAATGACATTATGCCTCTTGACCAGGAAGAATTATATTCCATGGCTTGAGGATGACATGCAGAGTGTTCAACCCGTCTTGTTGGGATCCCTCCAAGAGTCTCCAAGGATAAGGGACGGGACAAAAGACATGCCTGCCACATTGCAAGCACTCAACTGAAATTTGTTGAACGTTATTGCAAGAAACAAATGCCTCAATCTTTCTAAAGGGATGGAAGATGTGCCCGAAGTCCATCCCAGGATAAACTCCAGATCTGCCTATTAAACAGGTGGCTTTTGTGCCTTCGGGAAGCTGCTGACATCCCCAGCATGGGTCCATCCCAAACCCGCCACACCTCACATACCTTGTTTTCCTTTCTGATAGAATTGTTAGATTAATACCCAAAAAGGCCAGTATCTTTGGCTTCACAATCCCAGATCCTGAAGTTGGACTTAGATGACAATGCAGTCAAGGGGCCGAGGAACCGATGGAATGACCGTGTCCAAAGACAGCAGGTTGGCTGGGTCAGTACCAACCTAGAGTCCTGTTTGGTCAACCTTTTTCTCGCCGGGGAGAGCACAGATGGATGGCTGACCAGTGGTGAAGGAAACATGGAGGGCCAGTCCATGTGTTGGTGAGTGGTCAGGATCCAGCTCCATTGCACCAGCTGAATCTGACGTCAAAAAACTAATGCCGGTTCCATAAAATCTTTTCTTTCTTCAGACTCCAGAAGCTTCTCTCCCTCACTCACTTCCTGAATGCATCCACTTGCCAAATTCACAGGTTTTAACTCCTAAATCATTCTCAGACTCTTCCTCTACTTTCAATCTGCCCAAACATAGGCCCTTGTCAGCCAAGGGTTTGGAATCTGGGGGGAGAGAGCCATGTTCAGATCCCAGTTTATGCTGGCGGCTATGTGACCTTGCTCAAGTTACCTCTTTGTTCAAAATTTCGGTTTCCTTGTAGGTACCACGAGAAAAATAGTAATACCCACCTCACAGGCTTTTGCAAGGTTTCTGAGCTGACTCCTTTGCAGAGTGCCCAGCACCATGCCTGGCATAGAATAAACACTAGGAAACATCAGTAAATATTACTGGGCGCTGTGATGACCTCCCAGCTGGTCTGTCTACCACCAGCCCCACGGCCCCTGCATTATCTGCCTCTTATCACAGAGATGATCAAATCCAGAAACCATCAGTGATTCTGCTCAGAGTAAACGCCTTTACACACACATGCACACACACACATGTACAGGCAGACACGGACATGTCACACACACACATGCACACACACACACACACACACACACACTCAGCATTGCCCCAGGACAAAGTCCCAGCCCAGTGCATAAGGGCCATCCTGATTTTTCTCAACTGCAGCTATAATTGAGCATTTTTTTCCCAGCACAAGAGGATGTTTCTCACTCTGAAGCTATTGGGAGGGCTTTCCCTCTGCCTGTAATACCCTTGCCCTCTTATCTATCCAGGGACCTTCAACTCATCCATGAAAATCCAGGCAGGTGTCTGTCCTCTGTGGAGCCCTCCAGGTCGTCTCGAGGTGCCCCACACTCTTCATGCCCATTAGAGACATCTAGGAGCCTCCACGCCTTTCCCTGCAAAATGTTCCTTAAAATACCAACTCCAGGGAGTGTCTTCATGAGAACTGAGAGAGGTAAAAATACCCGGCACGTCTAGGAGAGTGGACCGTAGGAGAATGCTTATGGGGCTTGAACCTTTCACTGGCAGGTGGTGGGCGGAAGTGGGATGCTCACTGTCTCAGGGAAGAGAGTGGGGACTTAGAATGTGAGCCCTAATGATGATAGATAACCAAGGAAGTGAGTCAGACATTCTCTCAAGGCCCCTTCTTCCCGAAATGCACATGGGCATCGTTGGGCCAGGAGCTATACCAATAGTCACACATCGCTTCTCCATCTCATGGATGTGCCCCATTCCATTAAGACAAAGACGACCACACCACTCCTGCCCCAGCTCACGAGGAAAGGAGGGAGTGGGGCGCTGGGGTTAGATGCTCCTTATGCTGCCCCAGCCTGTCACTCGCAGCACCTGCCTCAACTGAGGTTCAACCCCCTGTGCCCTTTGCTTCCTGAGGACCCTGACAGCCTGGGGACTGGTGGACCAGCCTGAGAAGCGTGCTCATTACTCGCAATGGCAGAGGGGCACTGGAGAGCCTGGACAGACAAGCAGACAAGCCTGGCCTCTCTCCTACCTGCCGTGGGACGTTCCCAAGCTGTTTCTGCCCCAGGAGGCCCGGGCTTCTGTCTCTGCCATGACCAAGGGCAAGAGCCCCCTCCACTTTCTCAGGATCTTTGAAAACCGCATGAGGAATGGATGTCTTTCATTTCAGGGCCACGAGACCCAACTGCTGCAGGGCCAAACACCAACTCAGACCAGGTAGGGAAAGAAGTCAGACTTCATCCAAACGAAAAGCAGAAAAAGTCATCCATTGACCCAGAGAGTGGACATCCTGCAGACAGGGAGAACAGAGTGAGAGACTCATCCAGAATAAGCAATGGACATGTCTGCCATTCGGGCAGGACAGCCGGGAGCCCTAGACTTGTTTCTGTAAAGCTACTGTCCCCAGAGCAAAAGCCTGGGTCTGCCAGAGAGGCCAGGACACTACGGAGTCCATGTGGCAGCCCAGGGCCGGGAAGCACATCCTAGGTCCTTACCCAGATTGGCACCTGCCGGTCCCTCCAAATCTAGCAGCGAGCAGAACCTAACACCCCCTCCAAGCAGGATCAGCCAGCATGGGTGTCAGCCAAGCCCATGAGGCTTTAGGTCACCTTGGGATATATATTTGATTAATTTGTCAGCTTTTCAAATATACTCAGTTTTCCATCTTTGCTTCATAATTTTTTTCAAATGGGTCCGCTCGTGTAGGCCAAGCTAAGGATAAAATGTTTCTCCCTCCCGGTGATCAAAGCACCTGTAGAGACCAGGTGAGGTCAGGAAAGTCCAGCCAGAGATTGGCTCCGTCAGTGCTTCCTGAGCACCCACTGTCTGCCAAGCCCTGTTCCACACACCAAGCAGAAACAGTAAGCAAAGCAGAAGGGGCCCTGCTCTCTCGGAGCTGAGGTCCAGAGGGAGGGAAGCAAACAATACAGTGCTAAGCAAATACTATAAAGTGAGTTCAGAGTAATCAGGGCATCCAAGGATGACCACAGTCACCTGTCTAAGGTGGTAGGGAGGTACCTTTGAGCTGTATGAGGAGAAGCAGCCAGTCTTGTAAAGCCCTGGGGAGAAGCAAAAGCAAACACAAAAGCCCTGAAATAGGCCTGGGCTTGGCAAGCTGGAGGAAGAGTCAGAGGGTGAGTGGGGTTGCACCTGGTGAATATAGGGGGTGGGGGCAGGCTGTGAGGTGAGGGCAAATAGGCAGGCAGCCTGGATCGGCAAGCTGAGCCCCAGGGGGACGTCACCTCTTTGCTGTGCCCCAGTATCCAGCTGAGCTCCTGGCTCAGATGAGTGTTTAATAAACACTTGCCGAGTGGCTCAGTGGTTGAATGGTTGAGCATCTCCCTTCGGCTCAAGACATGATCCCGGGGTCCTGGGATCAAGTTCCACATGGGGGTCCCCGCAAGGAGCCTGCTTCTCCCTCTGCCTATGTTTCAGCCTCTCTCTTTGTGTCTCTCATGAATGAATGAATGAATGAATGAATGAATGAATAAATAAATAAATAAATAAATAAATAAATAAAATATTTTAAAAATAAGATAAAATAAGCATTTGCCACACGAGCAACTCTGTGAGAGCATGCCTGGGTCAATGATGAACAGAGCAAGGCAGATGGAAGTGATTGTGGGTGGCTTTCTCATGGTGGACCTCCTCCCACCCTCTGGGTCCACAGGTGCTCCCCCACATGGTTCTCCTGGCAGGGACCCATCACTAAAGCAGAAAGGGACAGACCAGAATGAGGGCCTTTGAGTTGGGAGACCCTAGAGCTGACTTCAGTCTCTGTTCTTTGCAGAAAACATGAGCCTCTGGGAGGCCTTGACCAATTCACCAGCCAGACCTTCTTCCCCGGCACGTCACGTTTGGCACCCAGGGACTCCCAAGCCCGGTCATCGTCTGGAAGTTGCAATGAGTTTACCCCAAAGACCCAGGCTGGGCAAAGGGGGTTCTGTTCTACTGGTGCTGGTGACCTTTGGCCCTGCTGTGCAGATTTCATTTTTTAAGGAGAGATTTTTAAGCTTTGTTTGCATTTGTCTGGTGACAGAACTGAACTGAAGAGCTCCGTTGGGATCAATAAACATATATCCGCCTGGCTTGCTAGCACCAGGCACTGGACTGGCCTGGGGATTTGAGCCGAGTGAGGAGCCATCTAGAGCAGAAGACAGCCACACAAACAGGGCACAAAAGCCCCATTAACACTGTTGCACTGGTCAGTAATTGCCTGGGGCTTTTCTCCTGCGGAGCCCCCGGGTGGGACCTGAGTGAGGATTTCACTCCTGCTCTACCTCCCTTGCTTCTCCATCTTTTGTTTGTTTGTTTTCTTCCATGGGCAGAACACACAGACACTGAAGTCTGGAATTCTGGAAGCTTGTGGTTCCCAACAGGAGGATGGTCTGTGGAAGCAGTATGCTTGTTAGTAACACACTCCAAATCTCTGGTGCCTGTAAGACTATGAGCCTCCAGGAGGTTGGTCTGTTCACGCCAAACACTTTTCAGGGAATAACTCAGCATCCATTAGGATGCTTTTAGAAGAGTGGAAATGGCCCATTTCCCCCCGAAGATCTACTGCAGGGGCAAGGGAGAGTGCAATGTCTCAGCAGCCTGTCTTCAACCATTGCTGAAGGCTCAAGCAGAGCTGTACAAAATCCAGGGGACCCACCCAGCTTTAGGGATCTTGCCACACCTCTCAGGGGTTTCAGTCATCTGTTCCTGCCTCTCACGGTCCCACAAGGTCTGCATTCCCCGAACTGTACCGTCCACCCAAACCTCACAAATCTGCCGCTACTGCATGTAAGCCTTGGGGAGGTGCCCAGCCTCCCCTGGGATGACCGTGGCAGTCGGCACCCAGGGCTCCCCCTTGGAACTCTTTGCCCCCTCTTTCTGGGCCCCATAGACAGTGAACTTATCTAGAGCTCTGCCTCCTGCACTTGAACTGAAGATTTCCTGATTTAAAAGTACCACGAGTACAATAAATTCAATAATTCAATAATCAGCAGTTATTCATTCCCTGTCTGCCAAGGGTACTTGGCACTGATTTGAACAAATCAGACAAACTTTAGAGCATGTGGAAATTACTGAAACCTACAAAGAAGAAAAATTAAAATATGATCCATTAGGCAATTATCTAGGAGCAATGGGGTTAACGTTTTTAGTATATTCTTTCCCAGACATTTTCCTATATATTTTTAATATGGTTGAAATCGTATTGTAAACCTAATTTTGTGTCATGACTATCTCAGTCCATTTGGGTTGATATAACAAAAATACCATAGAAACACAGTTCAAGAGGCTAAAAGTCCAAGATCAAGGCCCGGCAGGTTCAGTGTCAGGTGAGAGCCCACTTCTGGTCATCTTGGTATGTTCTCACATGGGAGGAGGGGCACGGGGGTTCTCTGAGGCATAAAGGAACTAATCTCATTCCTGAGGGCTCCACCCTCAGAACCTAATCACCCCAAAGCCTCGCCTCCTAATAGCATTGCATTGGGTGCTAGGATTTCAACAAGTGAATTTAGGGGGAGGGAGACACAGATATGAAGTCCATCATAGTGATTTTTAAATGTAACACTATGTCATGACCATCTTTTCTCCTTTAAGGTTCCCAAATTTAGCAAACAACAACAACAACAAAATCAGGACATCCAGTTAAAATTGAACTGGAGACATAATGAATCAAGTTTTAGTATAAGAATGTCCCAAATATCTGCACGGGACCTGCTTAAACTAAACAATTATTCACTGTGTTTCTGAAATTAAAATTTAACTGCTGTCTTGTATCTTTATCTAGCAACCTTCTGGTTAAAAATTCACACAGAAACCTTTTTTTTGCCTCATATTTGCTGTTTGCCTACTTCTCTCATTCTGCTTGGAATGTATGAATCTCAAGCAGGTCACCTGCACCTGCCACAGAGCCTCCTTCTGCCTAGACACCCATGCCCCATAGTTGACTGACTTCTTCCTCACTGATCAAGAGGCCTCCCATCCCCCCACCTAAACACTCTCCATCCCTCCTTGTCTCTCTTTTTCTGACTAGTTTTCTTCATGGCATTTATCCCCCACGTAACCTTACATAATTGTTTATCTTCTGGCTCCATCTATTTAAGTAAAAGATACTTGGGAACAGG
Organism: Vulpes vulpes; assembly: GCF_048418805.1. Lineage (NCBI taxonomy): Eukaryota > Metazoa > Chordata > Mammalia > Carnivora > Canidae > Vulpes > Vulpes vulpes. Next base: position 120,864,823 of record NC_132791.1, on the reverse strand, counting down.
GACTTCATCTGCTGGGATTTTGTTTTGTTTGTGTTCCTGCCATACCGGTGTGTAGAGCAACACCCACTCAAGAAATATTTGTTAAGTGGATGATACATGTGTATACATTGTATGTATCTGGTTATGGATTCTACTGAACAATGGTCTATTCTTGAGCCATTACCACCCTGATTTAATTATTACAGCTTCAGGAGTTTGTTGTTGTGGTTTTGCTTTTGGTTTTGATTTTGGTCTTTAATATTTGATAGAGCCAGCCATCTCATTAACCTTATTTTACACTGTTTATTCTTGGTCATTTTCAACTGATTGTTCTTCTATCTAAATTTAGAGGCATGAAAATGGCAAACAATTATAGAGCACTTACTCTGTGCTTATAAATGGGTAAGAAGTCACTTAAATATTGGGCTTCAGTGTGCAGGCAGATGGAGGCTATGTGGCAGTTGCAGGTGACCTGCTCAAGATTAGTGGTACACTCCAAGCAACTAACCCCTGGGGCGGGTACTGTATTTATTCCCACTTTCCAGATGAGCAAGCTAAGGTATAAGTAACTACTTCAAGGTCAGCAGAGCCGATATTTGAACCCAGGCTGGCTCCAGAGGACATTCTCTGAACCACCATTCTGTGCCACCACAATGAATTGCCACAAACTCTAGAGTGGCTCTAAGGCAACACACATTTATCATATCATAGGGCCATGGATTGGGAATCTGGGGTACAGCTTAGCTGAACCCTCCACTCAGGCGTTGGAGGCTGAAATCATGGTGCTGGTGGAGCTGCAGTTCTCATCTGAGGCTGGGGTCTTCTTCCAGGCTCACTGGTTCTATGGCATGTGGTGCCCACAGCCACTTGCAGCACAGCAGCTGGCTGCTTCTTCTTGAAGCCAGTAGAAACACCTCTCTATAACTTCCTCTCCTGTCACCGGCCAGAGAAAACTCTGTTTTTAAAGGGATCCCCTGATTGGGTCAGGCCACTCAAATAATCTCTGTGTTTTAAGGCCAGCTGTCTTGGATTTTATTTACATCTTGTGAAGTCCCTTCACAGCAGTAGCTAGGTTAGTGTTTGATTGGCGTTAACCAGGGCCAGGGTTGTGATGGGCCTCTCTTAAGAATTCTGCCCATGGGGTGGTGGAAGGGGAGGAGGGCAGGGGTTGGGGGTGAATGGGTGATGGGCACTGAGGGGGGCACTTGACAGGATGAACACTGGGTGTTATTCTGTATGTTGGCAAATTGAACACCAATAAAAAATAAATTTATTATTTAAAAAAAAAAGGATTCTGCCCACCAGGCTGTTTATATGAGTTTAGTTATTATTAAGGTATAGTTAAGTCCAACAGATTAGGAAACAACTGCCCCTGAAAATATGTTTTGTTCTATTCAGAGATCCCAAGTTGAAGGGTCATGCCACAGCACAGAGGGCCCAGGGAAACACTGGGGTCAGTCAGTCAGAAACAGGGGCAGGGCAGGGGTGGGGAGAGCAGGGAGGAAACCAAGGGTACGAGACTTTATTGTCACTTCCCTGGGAAGCAACACTTCACATTGGCCAGTTTTAATAATTTCAGCAGGCCTCTGTCTAGTTGTCCAATACCTGGCGCTGGGTGATTAGGTCAGAGAGATAGAAGCCCACGTATAATAAAAGAGGGGACTGGGGCTGTGGGCTCTGGATTGGCTGGTTTGCGTTTGAAAAAGACTCGCAGGCAATTTCTAGGAATTGGTTAACCCTGGGAGAGGGGGGTCCCTCCCAGCTCAGCTCAGGGAGGCCCCAGGTGTCAAAGCAACAGAATATGGGAAAGATGCAGTGAATGCACACAGATGCCCCATTTGGTCAAGTTCCAGTCTTTTCCCCCATCTCCCACCACCTCTCCCAGAAGAAAATAATTCTTTGCCCTTCTGATTCCCTTTGTTTTAAATTTGCATGGCAATTTAGGAAGAATGGCATCTTTAGGACAGTCTACCTATCCAGGAACATAGTATACCTCTCCATTTATTCAAGTTCTTTTTATAAACTCTAAGTAAAGTTTTGTACTGTCATTTATGTAACTCCTCACTCTTTCATTATGGGTGTTCCAAATATTGTATGTGTTTTGTTGCTATAACAAACAGGATTTTTCTCTATATTTCCTAATTTATTTTACCAATATAGAGGAGCTGCATGCTTTTACTGCTATATTGAGAGATAATTGAGAATAAACTACCCATATATAAAGTGAGAATTTAATATGTTTGACCAATGTATACACTCATGAAATGATCACTACAATTAGGACAATGAATATATCTGTTATACCCAAAATTTCCTCATGCCTTTTTGCAATCTCTCCCTCCCCGCCCTCCATCCCATTACCAGGCAACCACTGGTCTGCTCACTCTGTCCATTTTTTTTTTATTGTATTTTCAGCTACTAAATTGTCATACTACTTTTCATAGTTTTTTCAGCTTAATCTGTAGAGTTTTCTAGTACACAAACAGATCATTGGTACATAATAACAATTTTACTTCCTCTTTCTGTATTTACATCACCTGATCCTAGCTCCAGCACAGTCTCTCAGCAAGAATGCCCAAAACAATGCCAAACCCCATCAGGGACTCTTGTGTCATTTCTGACTTTCATTGGAATGACTACAGTATTGCGTCATTGTTGCAATGGTAAATCTGTTGCCACCCGGAGCCAGACATCAAAACACAGAGAGTTCTATGACCAAGTAGTGTCCTCTTTCTGAGCCTGGATCCATCCACATCCTAACCCTGTCTCCTGTCTTGTCATTTCCAACCCATTTTCATGACTCCCTCCTCTGCATCTGGTAGAGGCATCTCTCACATTAGAGCAGAATTAGTTTTCATCTGTCTTTTTCCACTACCAGACTGAGAACTAAAGCAGAAATTGTCTTTTTCATCTTATTGAGCAAAACACCTCACATAGAGTAGATACTTCACCAATGTTTATTAAACTAAACTGAAATACAATAATGTTTACCTAAAAGCATGGGTCCCAGACCTGGATCTACATTAGAATCACCTTAGTAAATTAGTGAAGGCAAAAGCAAAAAATATATAAACATATGTATTTTAAAACAGATATTTTTCAATTAGCAAATGAATAATTTTTTTTAAAAAGGATGTATTTTCCCATGTCCCATCCCACACCCCATAAACTTGAATCAATGGTCTGGTCCTAAAGCCTGGAATTTGGATTTTTAATAAGCTCCCAGATGATTCTTAGCCAACCAGCCTTGCATGGGATGATGATCAGTTTGGAGAACCAGTGTCTTTTAGTAATAAAAACAAGCTGGGAGCAAAGATCCTTGTATTATAAAATGTTAGTGCTAAAGGAATTCTAAAGAGCTAGTCTACTCCTGCATTTTGCAGTGGGGAACACCTCCAAAAAGCGAAGTGCTTTGCCTAGCATGTTTTCAATCACCCTGGTTAGTCTCAAACAAAAGCTGGGACCTAGAGGGGTCTGTCTCCACCTTCCCCTTGACCTCCCTGGAACTCCACCCGGCCCTTGGCAGAAATGATTGTCTCGTCCCAACCTATGCAGCAGCAAGCAGCAGGGGCAACTGGGGAAAGCATATTAAGAATAATTACTTGGGGATCCCTGGGTGGCGCAGTGGTTTGGCGCCTGCCTTTGGCCCAGGGTGCGATCCTGGAGACCTGGGATCGAATCCCACATCGGGCTCCTGGTGCATGGAGCCTGCTTCTCCCTCTGCCTGTGTCTCTGCCTCTCTCTCTCTCTCTATGTGACTATTATAAATAAATAAAAATTAAAAAAAAAAAGAATAATTACTTGGGGAGGGATATGAGGACTATAAACCAAACCAAATTTTTCGGCCAAATGCTTCGATCTGGGTTCTGAAATAATTCAAACTCTTCAGATAGTTATAAACAAACACGAAGCCAGACAGCAGGAGATAATCCTCCAGGCCACCTCTGTCGGATGCATTATTTATAAGGTGGGAAATATATTTTGTGCATTTTTTTCCTTCATAGACATTCAATAAAAAAGCGAAAAAGCAAACAAAGCAGTTCTTACCACTCGCTCTCTTGACACCGTCGGGCACAGGTCACATGCTGACTCGTGTCCCTGGGTGCTCCCCGGGGAAGATGTCTTCCAGGCCTGACCAGATCACCCCAGAGAATGTGCCCAGGTACTTCTCAGCAGCAAAACCCTCAAGACAGGAGAGGAAGTTGTGGACCATCTGGTGCAGTCTGGGGGCTTTTCAGAGAAGAAAAGCAAAGCTCAGAGAGGGAAAGTGATTTGCCAACAGCCACCAGCATGGCTGGGCGAAGCTGAGATGAGGACGGTCCTGGAATCCAGGTGTGCTCTTGCCACCTTGAACACTGTGTGCTAAATTCTGTGCACTTTATTTGTGGGGAAATGTCTTCGTGTCTCATCAGATTTACAAAGAGGTCCATGCCCCTTAAAGTATTGAGTCACCTTCCAGAAGTGTCCAAGTCCTCACCACCCCATGACCCCCTCTCCTCTCTCAGTGCTTCTCTGCAGCCTTCTCACATATCACCTGCATTTGTGCAACACCTTCCTGCATGCCATGCTGCCTCTGGGTGTGATCCGTTTTCCCTGCTGCTGGGGCTGGGGGCGGGGGAGGACTTTACCTAAAATGCAAACCTACTTTGTTACCCTACCTATAGGACCATAGTATATCACATGAGGTCCTCCATGATCTAGCCCTTTTCTGGATCCTTAGCCTTAAAACTCACTATTTTGCTGCTTTTCCCACCCACAGTTGAGGACTGGGGCCTTACCAGGGAGATTTGAACCTCCATCAATCTGACATCAAAGCACTGTCTCTGGATGGCAAAACAGTGTCCCACACCAGTGAAGAAAGCCCTTTCATCTCTATTCTGGCCCTCAATAGATACTTTTTAGGTGTTTTCTTAAACCCACAGAAGACCCACCCACTCTGGCCCATAGACACATGCTCCCTCTACCAATGGGAGCCTGATGGGATTCATTCTAGTACTTAGAATTCAACTATCATGTGTTAAGCATCAATTTTGCCCCAGTCCATGTGCCAAGTGCTCAGATAGGAGCAGAAATCAAACACAGTACCCAATTATTAGCTATCTGGAAAATCCAAATGAAAACCATGGAAGACTCTTCACACCCACTGGGATGGCTGGAATAAAAAAAGACAGTATGTGTTCGTGAGGATGTGGACAAATCGGAGCCCTCATACACTGATGTGAGAATGCAAAATGCTTTGGAAAACAGTCTGACAGTTCTTCACATGATTAAATGGAGCTGCTATATGACCCAGCAATCCCACTTCTAGATACCTACCAAAGAAGAATAAAAACATACGTCCACATAAATATTTGCCTGTTGATGTTCATAGCAGCATTATTCCTAATCACTGAAAAGGAGGAACAACCCAATGCCCAACGTGTGATAAATAGACAAATAGATGTGCCGATCCACATAGTGGAATATTATTCAGCAATTAAAAAGGAGCAAAACATCGACACATGTGACAACATGGATGAACCTTGAAAACATTACACTAAGTGAAAGAAACCAGACTCAAAGGGCACATATTGTATTACTTCATTTACATGAAATGTTTAGACAAATTCAAAGGAACAGAAAGTAGATTAATACAAGGCTGGGGGTATAGGGGGGTGGAGGTTCATTAGGCAGAAATGAGGGACTACTTGCTAACAGGTCTGGGGTTTGTCTGGGAGTGATGAAAATGTTCTGAAATTGGTTGTAATGATGGTTACACACTGTGAATGTACTAAAAACCCCTGAACTCTACACCTTAAATGGGTCAATGGGTGGCATGTAGTTACTCTCAATAGAGTGGTTATAAAAACACTCTCCACAAGGGACACCTGGGCGGCTCAGCGGTTGAGCATCTGCCTTCAGCTCAGGTCGTGATCCCTGGGGTCCTGGGGTCGAGTTCCGTGTCGGGCTCCCTGCATGGAGCCTGCTTCTCCCCTGCCTGTGTCTCTGTCTCTCTCTCTCTCTCTCTCTCTCTCTCTCTATGTCTCCCATGAATAAATAAATAAACTCTTAAAAAAAAACACTCCATGAGAATTTTAGAGTGATCAGCTTGCCCTGGTTTGCCTGGGACTTGCCCAGTTTTGGCACTGAAAGCCCCACATCTTGGGAAACCCTTTGGTCCAGACAAACCAGGATGATATCACCTTTCTGGAATCCCCCCCAGCCACTGGCCTGGGGATGCTGGGGCAGGAAACAGGGCAGAGTGTGGCTGGCACAGAGTCAAATGTCGAAACAACACCTACAGGAGGGAGGTGAGGGGCTGGGCAGGTACTCCAGAGCAGGGCCAGGGGTGGGGGGCGTCTGGACCCGAGCTGACAGGGCTGACCCTACAGGACCCTGGTCCCTCAGGGGGAGCTTGTGACCAGGGAGTTTTAAAGCACAGTGTCACCCCAGCCCCGGCTCTCCTTGAGAGCCGGTGTCACTGAAGGCAGCTGGTCCCCACTCTGGGTCCTGAGTGTTTAAACTGCCAAACCGGGTTTAATCTCACAATCTGCTCTGGTGTCACCTCAGCCCTGCCTTCAGAACTCCCCTCCCAGCCAGCGGGCTCCCACTGGCCTACGCGGCCCTGCGCCTCCCAGCGGCCGGGGAAGGCTTCCCAGACAGCAGATCTGGGAGGCTGAATGACGTTTGGTCTTTCTAAAGCACTTGTAATCATCTCCCATGTTTTATGGCCCAGTTTCCAACGTGGCAAACGGTCCTGCCCCACCTAAGTGCCTCTACTTGCAGCCAAAGGCTGAGGAGGAGGATGAGCGTGCAGCGTCTGCGGGGCGGCCGAGCCCAGGCCCAGGCCCAGGCCCAGGTGAGGATGGCAGGATGGCTCCCCCTGCTTTGGGCCCCAAGCTGCCAGTGATCCAAGGGGAAGGTGCTCCCCCATCGCCCTTCAGCAATCACACAGCTTCCCCAACTAACCCTGCGCTGTCTTGCTCCAGCTACAGGTAATCCCCTCTCCAGGGGCTTGGGTACCATGGGGCCTGTACATCACTTCCTGTGGGGCTGCTATGAGCTTAAGAAGCACTTACGGTTTGCAGCTTACTCTAGAACTGTTTTAAAATATAAGTCAGTTGGGGCATCTGGGTGGCTCAGTGGTTAAGCATCAGCCTTTGGCTCAGGACCTGATTCCAGTGTCCTGGGAGCCTGCTTCTCCCTCTGCCTGCCTCTGCCTCTCTCTGCGTGTCTCTCATGAATAAATGAATATAATCTTAAAAAAATAAGTCAGTTGATTTCACAGTCCTGCTCAAAACCTCCTGTAGGCTTCCTGCCACCTCAAGAATAGAACCTCATGTCCTCTACGTGGCCCTGCAAGGCTTTGAAGGATCCAAGCCCAGGATGCTTCTTCAACCTCATGTCTGAGCACCCTCCCTTCCTCCCTCCCTCAGTCCCAGACACCCTGACCCACGTGCTCTTCTTCAAACAGCAAGCTTTTGCTTCAAGCTCTTGCACACACTGCCTCTTTGACTCAGAATATTATTCCCCCAGATAAGCCTGGGACTCTCTCCCTCACTCCCCTCGGGTTTCACTCCAAAGTCACTCCCTTAAAGGAAACTTCCCTGAATATCTTGTTAAATATAACGGCAGCCTTCTGTAGCTGTCTCTCCCTTTCCCTTGCATTATTTTTCTTCATTGCATTCATCATTACAGGAAACACTTGTTTGGTTATTTTGTCTACCTCCCTCCAAAAGAACTAAGGTCTGTGAGAGCAGGGCCGCTATCTGTTTTATTCCTGTGACCCCAGGACCCAGGATAATGTCCAGTATATGACAGGTGCTCAAGTAGCATTTATAGGATGACCACTATTATTCAGCCTCCTGTATGAGGTGCTCATCAATCCACCTCCACTTCCCAGAGGAGGAAATGGAGCTGGAGAAAGATTATGTTACTAGTCCATAGTCATGTAACTGGTAAATGGCAGATAGGCAGATATAGAACATGAGCCACGATCTCTCTGAAGCCAACCCTATGTTCTTTCAATTATACCACATTGCCTCACTTCTGAAACGGTCCTCTGTGGAACTGTGTGGGCAGGGAGCTTAAAAAGAGAAGAGACTTCTCAGAGAAATAAGGAACCTGCTGCCCTCTGGCTCCACCCCCCCAGATCTCAGCTGATGTTATGTGACATTGAGGTTGGGGCAACGCCAGCTAGAAACACTGATCGATTCCAAAGTCAAGCATGCTGTAAGTGCGGGATTAAGGCGATTCCATCCCAGACTTGAAGTCAGGGGTGACAAGAAAAAGTTACGACAAATCTCAAGGTGATAGCAATTATCCTATGCAGGGCTTAAATCCTTTTGGGGAGAAGACTGGAAAGTAAGGGAGAAATGACTGAACCATTAGTATAAGCTGCACAAAGTCAATTTATGGCCTAATATGAAACTTTAAAGAAGCTCCAGAAAATCCATCAGCTATTTGTTATCAAGGAGGGCCATGAACATAGTGTGGGTGTTTCACAGAAGTTAAAGAGTATCAGGAGTATAATGGTCTCACGGTTCAGCTAAACCAGAAAGGGTAAACTTGTTCTACGAAGGGGCAGGTAGTAACTATCCAGGCTTGCCAACAACACTGTCTCTACCACTCCTCATCTCTTCTCTTGTGGCCCCATAATGTAAACAAAGGAGCACAGCTGTGTTCCAATAAACCTTTATTCACAAAAACAAACAGTGGGCCAGATCAGGCAGTGAAGTTTGCCAAGTGCCTGTGTAGACCAATTTGCTTCTGTGACAAATGAAGAAACTAAGACATAGAGAGATGGGGTGACTATCACAGCCAGTTACGAAGGAAGGAAAAGAGTTAGAAAGTCATTCCAGAGGCACCCGGGTAGTTCAGTCTGTAAAGCATCTGACTCTTGGTTTCAGCTCAGATTGTGATTTTTATGGGTGGTGGGATCAAGCCCTACGTCAGGCTCCATGCTCAGCTTGCAGTCTGCTAGGGACTCTCTCCCTCCCCTTCCGCCTCTGCCTCACCCTCCACTCATGCTTGCTCACGCTTTCTCTCTCTCAAATAAATAAAATCTTTAAAAAAAGAAAATCATTCCACGTTCATTCAACAAATATGTATTGAGCATATATCACATTTCAGGCTAGTTTAAACAGAGGAGAAGAAATGGTGCAGAAAACAGCAGAAGAGCTCCCTGCCCACCCCCTAGACCTCACATTCCGTTAAAGGAGCAGACAGTGAAACAAATGCCTGATGAGATTGCGTCAGACCCCCGCGAGGGCATGAATGCAATAAACACAGCATAATACGGCAGCGGGCAGCTGGGCACCCAGGGGTGGGCGGGGAAAAGCAACTAAATTGGTTTCAAGGAAGACACTTGAGCCCAGACCTAATAAATGTTGCCCCCTGGGAAGATCCCATCTATTAAGCCGCCACCTTATGTATACACTCATTTACCTCCTAGAGCCCTGTTGTCACAGATGGGCAATCTGAGGCAGCAGGGCTGAGGAACTTGCTCACAGAGTGGCCTGCAAGGCACCAAAGGATAGACTCTTTTTTTTTTTTTTTTTTCACAGCAGATGACTTAGGAGTCCCTTTGGGAATTTTTAAAACACCCAGTCTCACATGTTTGGTTTGGGGCCTGTGTATTAAATGCAGATTTAATGTTACCTAAGCTATTATGGCATCGAAACCTGCTTTGATGACCTGATGCTGGAAATGATGGGATTTTGCACTTTAAAAATTAAACTGGCTCATTTTTTAAAAATTGTTCACATTCTGTTTCTAAACAAGATAGGAAAGAAGGTTTCAGGCTGCTATTCTCGAGCTCTGCAAACAAAACCTTCATGAATATTATTTATTCCCAACAAATGGAAAGCTGGAATGAAATGCATGTTCTCTTTCATATCGGTTCCTGAAGTACTGCAGACGCTCAAAGCACTCTAACGGAATTTGGATTAGCTACATGCAGCTTGCTGCTTTGATCAAGATGGCCATGAAGCAAGTAATTCTCACCGTCTCCTTCACTTCTGCTTGAGCGTTCCCCATGCGGCCCATCTTCAGCCAGCGGTCCTGGTGCAGAGTCCACGCTACAGAACACGACCACTGGTGGGAATGCTTTCATCCGTGGGAGTGTGGGTGCTCACGCCCACCCAAGAGGCTGAAGGCCAAGCCACTGCACATGCTCACTCCATATCCACTCTGCGCACCCACTGTTCCTTCTGGAGGGAAAAGGATGTTTAAGTAATCATTCTGTTGGCTGACTGTTATGGGCCAGAAATGGACACCAGGGCCTTTCAGTGGGAATGTCCACCCCCCTTCTCCCAGCCCAGGCCCAAGGGAAGGCAAGTGAGGGAGGGCACCCCCCACCGCCACCCTTGGGTCCCACCCTGCACCCCCACGATCCTGGCAGTAGGAGCCTCCTTCTCTTTTGCACCCTACCTGCCTCATACCCTTCATCCTGCTGCATGCAAGTGCTCGTGCACACACACATACACACACGCTCATGCACACACACATGCTCGTTGACACACACACTTGCATGTGCACACACACATACACAGTAATTCCACCTTGCCATACACAGTCAGCTGTTAGGAAACACCGTACCTCACCTACCAGCTCCTAGAACCTTCCAAACCAGACCTGAATTCAATTTTCCAGCCCAGGGTGAGAGTGGGTATAGGGGGGTGGTTTGTGGCCTTGGCGGCTGAGAGCGGCTGCTGCTGCTGCTCAGCTTGTGTCTGCTCCTGCTGGTTACCCCCATGGCCCACTGTGTCTCTCTAATGTTGGGTCTGAGGTACCTGTTTTTATGACACCTTGGGATATAACGAAAAATGTTTTCCTTTTTTTTTTTTTCTTTTTCATGAAATTCTGGTTTTTTTCTTTCTTCTTTCAGAAAGAAAAGGACCTTTGGAGGAAAACCCAAAACAACAGACATCACTGATGGCTGAAATCCCCAAAGCAACCATGCTGTCATTTGTGGAGCTCTCCCAGGAGGAATTCCCAGGGGTCCCCGGGTCCAGCCGCCCACCTCCACCCAGTCATGGCCTTGCAGCTGCGTTGAGGGGCTGAGTTTGAGAATCCCGGCAGACAGAGCCAGACAACCCGGGGCTGCTGCTCACCCGTCACAGAGTACTGGCAAGTGCGTGCCGCCCTAATGTGCAGAAACGAATACCCACCCTGGGTACCTGACAGGGGCTTGGGAAGACCTGAATAAGCAAGTTACACAACAGTACTTTTAAAAAAAAAAAAAAGGTCTTGGGGCACCTGGGTGGCTCAGTCAGTTAAGCATCCAACTCTTGATTTCAGCTCAGGTCACGATCTTAGGGTGGTGAGATGGAGCCCCAAGTTGGGATTCTCCCTTCCTCTCCCTGTCCCCCACCTCTCTCTCCCTCTCTAAAAACAAAACAAAACAAAACAAAACAAAACAAAAAAACAAATAAATAAAAAATGTAAAAAGTCCTGAATGCTACAAAATGAAAGAAATACTTGAACATCTCTAGGAGTAGTGAAACTTTAGAATCCCTTCACCGCTATCTCAACACATAGCCAACCATGTAGAGAAAGTTTATCCTCACTCCTAATTAGCTTCTCCTACTGCACATCTTATTTGTCTTCTGGAAGCTGATAAAACCATACTCAAATCCTGATGTCACCATTATCAGCTGTGTGACCTTAGACAAGTCACCTAACCTCTCTGGGACCCTGCTCCCTTATCTGTAGACTAAGGATGTGATACCTACCTCAAAGGGCCATTCCAAGGGCTGAGTGAATCAGTGTGGGCCTCGTTGTATATCTCAAGAAATGGTACTGACAAGAAACAATTTTATCACAAAAACAAAACTTCAGAGTTACTTAAAATCCATTTCATCCTCATGTTCTTCTCTGGAATCAACACCCCTGTTGCCTCTAACTGTTCCCAATTCTCTAATCCTTATTTTTCAAACTAGTGATTCTTAAGTTCTTTGGGGTTCTTAGCTTTATTGAGAACCTGATAAAAACTTCAGACCCTCTCCGCCAAAAAATTTGCACACAATTTCAAGAAATTCAGGAACCTTCTGAAGTCCATCCGCATGCCCACCCTACCCCCCCACCCCCCGCCAAAGTCCATACACCACAGCTGGAAGCGTCAGGTTTAAGAATTCCCTTACTGTGCGTGCCCCTCCTCACTAACGTGTGGGCAGTGCTCCAGAAACAGCCCTTTCTGGCAGGCTCTGGTTTCTGAGAGGGGCCTGCCTGCCCTAGAGTGACCTCAGATATAAATTTTTGGCAGGCCCCAGAATCTGGAGGAGCCTGGGGTTTGGGCAGAAATAATCAAGCTGAGGAGAAATGCGCCTCAGCACAGCCTGAGTCTTGGCAGAACAGAGGCCCAATTACCAATCTCAGACTTTCAAAATGTCAGGCCCAGTTTATAGGAAATGTTTTGCAGTTAAGAGGCATTAATAGCACCAAAGGGGCAAAGCTGAGTCAGAGGCAGGAAACCCCAGGGCTGGCAGGGAAGCACCCGGGTGCTGGCAATTACAGGTCCCCCGACAAAATCGCAAAGCCCTCCGGGGGGGCAGGTCTGGGAGCCCCTTCATGCACCAACGCTCCCCACAAACCCAAATGGCAAGGTCCACGTCCCTTCCCCACACAGGGGCTCCAGGGCAGACTATTACTATCTCTGGCCGTGACCACAGTGAATCTCACCTGGAGCCGCCACTTAGCAATATTGTGAGTCCAGAGAGGGGTCCAGCACAAGGGTCCCCAGAACCACCCAGCAGAGGGGTGTGAAGTCAGACAGATCAGTCCGTCAGTCCAGCTTCTGTGCCGCTTAGGTTACAAGCCTCGGGAGGTCACTTCACCTTTCTGAGACCATATCCTGGCCCATGAAGGCTGGGTAATTCCCACCTGTTGGGGTTGTGTGGGCATTTGGTGAGGAAGATTCTAGGAAGCCCTCGTGAATGACATTACTCACTGGTATCATTGCAGTTATCAATACTGCCCACAGGAAATAGTGCCATTTCACCAAATGTGTGGTAAGAGCCTGTTGTAGCGATAAGATGAATGCAGGATCAAAATGGGAAGAAACCATTCTCTGGCAATTAAAGTCTCCATTTACCACCCATTGCGGTGACACTCTGTCCTTGCAGACCTCCAAGGAACTCTGTCTTGTAGGGACTATTTGGCTCATTGCTCTATGTTTGGGAGAATGCAACCACCATCGAGGGAAAATCCTACAGTTAGATTTTATGTTCATTCACACTGGCCTTTGCCCTAGCAAATCTTAATTTAGTGAGATTTGTCTATAAGGTTATTTGTTTATTTATTTGACAGAGAGAGAGAGCACATAAGCATGAGGAGTGGCAGAGGGAGAGGGAGAAGCAGGCTCCTCACCAAGCACAGAGCTCAACGCAGGGCCCGATCCCAGGACCCTGGGATCACAACCTAAGCCAAAGTCGACGTCCAACCAACTGACCCACCCAGGCACCCTGGTTTGTCTATAAGGTGAGAAACCCAGTCGACTTACCACCTGTGAGCCAGAAGCTTTGAGAGCTGTTTTATTTAAGCATTGCAATCCTGCTAGGTAGGTATGATGATCATCTTCTGTAAGAGGAGACATTTCAGCTTAGGAGAGGTCCAGGGGTCATTCCTTTTGTTTGAGATCACAGGTAGACCTCTGGGCCTTCAGCACAAGCCACCTCGATGATGCTTCACGTAGCATTGCCTTAGTACTTCAACCTGCCAAGCCCTGGTATAAGCTGGGGTGAGCAGAGGCCAACTCAAAGCAGCCAAGTGTGGGGGCAGAGCAGGAAGGAAGAGGAGGACTCTCCTGTACCTCAAGGGTCCTACGGAAAATAGATTACACTGGACATTTCTTAAATGTGAATCTAGCTTGCCAAATTATCGAGGAGGGCCTGAACTCAGTTCCCAATACATCGGGGCCTGCTGGGGACTTGTGGCAACAGGCAGGATGACAGAGAGTTTGGACAGCCACTAACAGGAGCTTGGTGAGGTACCAAAGATGGACATGATTGGGGAGGAATCTGAACACACGTCAATGGTGGGGGGGTTCTCCCCAAACTGGCTCGGCAGGGTTCTTGCTAAAACCACGCTTGCTTGCCAGGCCAAGGATGGAGCCAGAAACAAGGCCTAGTTGGAAAGAGGCTCAGGCAAGAGCTTGGTTCATGAGCAGGTCTTTCTCAGTCCAATGTGGAAGGCTGCAAAAATGGCCCCCCTTCTCCATCCCTTCTTGTGTCTGGGCCTTCTGTGATGTGAAGGTACAGCAATTCCCTTAAAGGTGGTGCCATCAGTGGCCCCCTCCCTTGAACCTGAGCTGGCCTTACTACCCATTTCAGCCAAAAGGCAACGGTGGAAGCCGCATGATGCCAGTTCTGAGCCTAGGTCCCTCTTTCTCCTCTACCAAAAGCCTAGAATGGACTTACAGATGGCCAAGGAAATAAGACCCCCCCACACACACACACCTTCCTTGCCCCTGCAACATCCCCCAGAGGCAGAGCTGCCCTCCTGGCCCTTGGCTGCCTGGAGGCACAGTGGCAACCAGAGGAACTGCCTAGCAGAACCCAGCCCCTATAGACTCATGAACTAAATAAATGATTATTGTTTTAGGACACAAATTTTGGGGCTATTATGAGGCAGTAGATAATTGATACAATGCCAAACATGTCCACAAATTGAAATCACTTGAGGAGCTTTAAAAAATATTGTTGCCTGGGGCTTGCCCCTATTCCCTTTAGAGCTTCTCATGTCTTTGGCCCAGAGTTGACCTCAGCATCAAGAGCCTTACAGGCTCCCCAAGTGAACTCACTATGTGGCCCAGATTGAGCATCACTGCCCTAGGTCCTCTGGCCTGGGCCTGCCTGATACAGGCCTGCTGGATTCTCCAGGGGTGTGGAGGATACAAGGGGCGGGGGGGTTTACACAGGTCATTAATGACTTGAGCTGCTGTGAGATCCAAGGGTCTATAGATCAGAGGCAGTGCTTCTCAAACCTTAATGTGCATACTCATCCCCTGAGGCTCTGGTTACAGTAGAGAAAGTCAGATTCAACAGATGTGGGACAGGGCCTGACAGTCTGCATTTCTAACACTCTCCCAAGTGATGCTTATGCTACCGTCTGTGAACCATACTTTAGTAGCTCTGTGAAAACCTGCTGGGACTCACTCCTTCCTACCACTCTTCAGATGCTTGGCAGCCACCTTGAGCTGGACTTTCTCATGGATACTTTGTGGTCTGGAGGAAAGCAACCTCCTAAATGATGAGATTTGGGGCAAGCTGCCTCTCCCAGAGGCTCATAGGCAGGCCCTAGGGCTCTTCTTGGCTCTGTCAGACTCCCATGGGATCAATTCTAGGACACAAGCCTCTGTCAGATCCAAAGAAGGGCACTGTATTCATTTGCTGGGGCTGCCCTAAGCCAGTACCATAGACTGGGAGGCTTACAGAACAGAAATCTACTTCCTTACATCTCTGAAGGCTGGAAGTCCAGGCTCGAGGTGTCTGCAGGGCTGGCTTCTACTGCGGCCTCTGTCCCTGGCTCGAAGATGGCTGCTTTCCCTCTGTGTCCTCACATGGCTTTCCCTCTGTATGTGTCTGTCTTGATCTCTTCTTATGAAGACACCAGTCATATTATACTAGGGCCACACCAGTGACTTCATTGTAACTTAATTGCCTCTTTAAAGACCCTATCTTTGGGGATCCCTGGATGGTGCAGCTGTTTGGTGCCTGCCTTTGGCCCAGGGCACGATCCTGGAGACCTGAGATAGAATCCCACGTCCGGCTCCCAGTGCATGGAGCCTGCTTCTCCCTCTGCCTGTGTCTCTGCCTCTCTCTCTCTCTCTCTCTCTCTGTGTGTGTGTGACTATCATAATAAATAAATAAATAAATAAATAAATAAATAAATAAATACCCTATCTTCAAATACAGTCACATTGTAGGGGTTAGGATTTCCACATATGAATTTGGGGGGACAAAATTCAGCCTCTAAGAGGCACCTACTTTTCTCTTCCATCCTGTGTGGAACCAGCAGCATGGCCATCTTTAGCTGGTTGCAGTCCCAACCAGCAGAGCCCAGAATGGGCAGGAGATGTGGGGCTCTGAAGACTTTCCAAGGTAGAAAGACAAGCCAACAAAGCCATGTTTGAAAGGGGGAGGACAGGCTGGTGTGGCCAGAGTGCATACAAAATACCTGAAGAAAAATGGCATCTTCTCTCAGAATAACCATATGATAGCGTGGATCTAGAGTACGAAAAGGTCTGTCCCAGCAAACCACATGCCTGACATGCTCAACTTGAACTGGAAAAATGGTCCAGGGATGATCAGAAAGGACCTGAGACCACACCAGAAAACCACAGAACAGTCTGGATCAGGACTCCTGGGCAAAGCTTGTAGCTTTGCCTCCAAACATCTTACCAACCCGGTTAACCTCTGAGCCTCATCTCTCCTGTGTAACATAAGGTTGCTTTCACCTCCTTCCCTGGGTTTGGTGAAGATTAAATGATAGGATGTTTGTGACTAGGACCGGATTTATTGGCGTGTAAGTGTGCCAGTATTCCCGGACTCCATCCTTTCTCCACTTCCTTGGCCCCCACCTGCCTTTGGAGAATTTTGCTCGGCATTTCCTCAGCCCTGATCTTTGAGAAGAGTTCAGTCTCTGCCCACCCATTGTCTGGATTTTTGCAGAGCAGTTAGGACGGACAGAGGGAGAGGGAGAGACTGTGCCAGAGAGGCAGAAGGCAGAGAGACAGGTTCCCACCCTTTGGGTCAGCCCCTGGTCTGTCCTCCACCGTGGAGACAGACCCTGCATAACGGGCAAGCAGGGGAGACACTAAGCCCAATGTCAGAGAAGTAAAGATCTCAGGCAGAGGAGAGGCAAGGCAGAGGAAAGCAGTAGCAAAAGCACTGAAGCATCAGGAAACATTCTGGAATGTTTGCCAAGTGAGAGCTTCTGATGGAGGCCGCAGAGTGTGGGAGAAGGAAGGCGGACGCAGGCAGATTTTCCTGTGGCTGGAGTTCTGTTATTTAATGCTGTTTGAGAGATGCCAGTCAAGATTGGAATTCCTGTTGAATTACTTTTGTCTGCTAGAATTTGCTTCTTTCAACAAGACTTAAAACAGAGACTGGCGAACACAAAGCCCCGGGTTTTATAAGGGAGAGATCTGTCCATATTCATATCCTATCCACCTGTACATCTATCTCGTCTCTTGTTGCTCAGTTAATGCTACTTCATAAATGGAAGTTCATAACTGTTATTATTAGCCACTTGACATCCACAGCCTTCTGAGAAATGACCCAATATTTTGGAAAATCTCCTATACCTGCCCCCGTCTCCCCAGTCCTAGTCCTCCTCCAGACTCATTTATAGAAAGTCTGTTCCAGGATGACTGCAGGAGAGACTTCCAAGGCTGGTTACCACCTTTCTGAGCCTCCTGAAGGAACCAGGAACTATAGACTCTAAGACAGAAGATCCCTCTAGTGCAATAACTCTGAACTGTACACCTCTGAGGACAGTAGAGCTATTGGCGAATCCAAGATCCAAAGGCATGCCAAGCGTGGTCCGTGGGATGAAAAAATACGTCATCACAAAGATAAGCTATCTTCAAAATGCATGTGCTATACTAGAGTCACAGTACTTTCTGCTAGTCCTTTTTTAAAATAATTTCTTTAGATTTATATATTTTAGAGGGAGAGAGAAAAAGGGAGAGAGAGAGAATCTTCAAGCAGACTCCATGCTGAGCACGGAGCCCCGTGTGGGGCTCAATCCCAGAACCCTGAGACCATGACCTGAGCCAAAGTCAAGAGCTGTCTGCTCAACCGAGCCACCAGGCACCCCTCTGCTATTGTTTATCTTCTCTATTAATGTACACTTTATAGGAAGACTCTAAATATTTTTTCTGATGTAAAAATAGTTCTTATAACCAAAAAAATGTTAGCAATCTCTAATTTAGGATCCTTTAAGGCAGGAGATGTGCCTTCTGTGGGTTCCGGACTCTCTTGCCCTTACCTGGCAAATAGCAATGGGATTTTGTTCTGAGTTGTGTAATACCAAGCATCTCTCCGGAGACTCACAGCATCTTGAGGCCAAGTGTGGAAGCAGTGGTGTCCCAAGGGAAGGAGACCTCCCTGCCCCACCACCCTGTCCTGTCTCTGGGTGTTTCCTCAGGGCCAGGCTTGTTCTTGGTCTAGCTGTGCCACCAACTAATATTGGTGTTGTTGTGGCCAGCTCATCTCTCCAGTCAGGATCTTAGGCTCCCGACTGAATGGTGAGGTGGTGTTATTGGATGGTCTCAGAGGTCCCCTTCCCATGTTGAGCTATGTCTGCACGAGGGGGCATGAGGAGGACAGGGCACTTCTCTGGCCTCAAGCCCACAAGAGAGCACTCTCAAAGCAAAGTGTGGGCAAGTGCAAAGTAGTGACCCAACCTGGGGGCAAGAGTACTGAGGGGAGGGGCTGAGAGAGCAGAGAGCATGAGTGGTATGGCCAAGGAGGGCTTCCTGGGAGTAGTGCCCTGGGTCTCAGAGCACTTGTTTGCTGAGGAGCAGGACAGAGAACACTCTGTGCCAGACAGGCTCAAATTACATATGAAGCACATGAATTTAAGTTTTTGCCCCAAAAGCCACATTATAAAAAAATCCCTTCTTCTTTTACATTATGCAAATCATCTTGGTACCTATTGATTGCATTTGCATGTGAAGAGGGATGCTGTGTTTGTAACTAATGTATTTGCATGTGCATTTTAATTAATCCACTTGCTGGCGCTGGTGATTAGAGAGGTAGGTATGGAAATAGGACTCTCTCCTGCTAATAGAATTTGGCACCTCCAGAGGAGGCTGAGAGCCGTCTGCCGGGGGCATTATTGCAGGCAGGTGGGAGCTGAGTGGCCGCAGCCCCTCCTCACCTGCCCGGCAGGACTGCACCCTGGCTGCCTTCCAAAGCCACTCACTGTCTGGCCCGGCCTGAGGACGAGGCAGAGAGCAGGTGAGCTTTCGGGGAGACACCTTCTGTGTGGGGAAGAACTCCTTTCCCTTCACTCCACTGTGCTTTCATTTCCATGTGGCTTGGCTGGGGCCATGGAAAAGCTATCATGGGGTGTCTGCATACTAGCAATAGGCTCATCTATTCTGAAGAAAGCCTTGGGGTGTTTAACTCTCCCCTTTGCTCTTTGCAGCTAGAGATAATGTTATGTCTAATTTGCATCTAACATTTAAATGTACTCATTAAGCTCTAGAAGCCACAGCACCTCTTGACAGCCCAGTCTCTGGTAACCGCTCCAGCTGCTTCAGAGGAATGGGGCACTTTCACACAGAACAGAACTTCCTGAAACACATTTTATGCAAGGTTTTTTGCATACAGAGGAATCAGGTGACTTCTCTGCCGACTGTCCCCAGGGAACGGAGCAGAGCAGCATGGTGATGAGGAAGCTCCAAGGCAGGAGGTCAGGGGGCACAATACTGACTGATCTCAGATTCAGAACTCTATGTCTTTTGTCGTTGATGCTTTTTCGTGTGTTGGTGCTTGTGTGTTTTCATTGACTCAAGATCTGCATGTGGAAGGAGTGCGTGAGATTGGCCACCACCTTGAGGCCAGGGACTAGGCCTCAGTTCTTTTTTTTTTTTTTTTTAAGATTTTATTTATTTGAGAGAGAGCACAGATGCACAAGCAGGGGGAGGGGCAAAGGGAGAGGGACGCAGACTCTCCACTGAGCAGGGAGCCCTATGCGGGGCTTGATCCCAGGACCCGAGGATCGTGACCTGAGCTGAAGGCAGGCACTTCACTGACTGAACTACCCAGGCACCCCTAGGCCTCAATTCTTAAGATCTCAACTGTGTGAGTTCCCCTTTCGTTCACGAGGACCACCTAAGATCCCCTACAGGTGCACTTTTCCAGGAATTGGGAATAACAGGGAGCTGGAGCTGGTACTCCAATAAACAGACTCCAGAAGATTGTTAATATACATTTGATACATTGGGTGTGATAGCAAACAAGACAAAATATATCTTTGAAAAGAGACTTGAGTCAGTATTTTTGAAGTGAGTCAGAGTCCTAACATTAAAGTATACAACTGCAAGATTTAGAGATAGAGAGATGATAGATAGGTAGCCAATAGTTAGCCGATAGATAGATAATATAGGTAGATAACAGATAGACAGGTAATAGATTGATAATAGATCAATAATATAGTCAATAGATGGATATATTATCTATCAATCTATCTAGATAATTTGAAAAGAAAGAGGATCTTACTATTCAGAAGAATAAAGACATTGAGAGAATTAAACATTACAATATCTGTCACGTATTTCACATTTACCTAAGTTCTGGCTGGAGAATTGACAGTTCTGTCCTTGGCTCCCATCTCAACTCAATTCACGCTGACTCCCTTGCGCATCTTTCCCATTCCCCCAGCTTTAAATCCCATCTCAGGGGGATCCCTGGGTGGCTCAGCAGTTTGGCGCCTGCCTTGGGCCCAGGGTGTGATCCTGGGGTCACAGGATCCAGTCCCACATCGGGCCTGCTTCTCTCTGCCTATGTCTCTGCCTCTCTCTGTGTGTCTCTCGTGAATAAATAATAAAAATTTTTTAAAAATCCCATCTAAATGCTATGCCTCCCAAATTCATGCCTCTAGCCCAGCTCATTCTTATGAACTGCAGACTCGTAGCCAACTGTCTTCCAACACCTCCACTGGGGTGTCTGATGGGCCTCCAAGGGTAACAGTCCAACACAGGACTCCTGATCCCCCCTCCCCACAAACCTACTCCAGGCCCACAGTCTTCCACGTCTTATTCTTCCAATTGCTCAGACCAAAAACTTTGGTACCACCGTTACCATCCCTCATTCTCCCACTCCCCAACCTGTTGGGAAATCCTATTAATTCTGGCTTCAGAATATATCCAGAGTCCAACCACTCTCCACCAGTTCCACTGCTGGCACCCAGGCCAAACCCCCATCATCTCTCACTTGGGTTATTGCAGATGCCTCCCACTGGCATCACTGTTTCCCCTCCATATTCCTATAGAGAATATTCTTGGCAGAACACCTGAAGTAGTCCTGCTAAATGTCAGTGGGATTAGATCACTGTCTGCTCAAAGCCCTCCAAGTGCCCCTATCTCTCAGAGAAGAAGCTGAATCTTTTCAATGCCCTGCAGAGCCTAGCCAGTCTGCACCCCGCTTCCGCTCCCTATGTCCCAAACTCCCACTTCTCCCAACCCTGTCACTCAGCTCCTGCCCTACGGGCCCCTTGTTGCCCCTCAGATCCACGAGGCACACTCCTACCCCAGAGACCCTGCATTGGCTGGTCCCTCTGCCCGGAAGGCTGCCTGCACACACCAGGCCCATACTCCCAGATCCTTCCTGTCCTTGCTTGTATGTCATCTTCTTGCTGAGGCCTGCTTAGACAGCTCCATTTCAATAGCAGCTGTCACCCCCACCAGCACACCAGCCCCCCGCCCTGCTCTTGCTGTAGACTGCCTCCTGCCCAAACTGGAATGCAAGCTCCGCAGGGCAGAAATTATGGTCCACGTTTCTGTGCACCCAGAACCATCCTTGCGACACAGTAGGCAA
This sequence comes from Vulpes vulpes, assembly GCF_048418805.1. Classification (NCBI taxonomy): domain Eukaryota; kingdom Metazoa; phylum Chordata; class Mammalia; order Carnivora; family Canidae; genus Vulpes; species Vulpes vulpes. The sequence goes on along the minus strand of NC_132791.1, from coordinate 120,843,317 downwards.
CCAAAACGTATATGCCGGGTGAATAAGCAGGTATTTCGGTGGGCGGGGGTTGTCCCAAGTGCTTTAGATACATTTTTGTATTTAATAACTTGATCCCTGTTTTATTGATGAGAACACTGAGAGTCAAAAATTAAACAGTTGGCCTAGGATTTTGTAGTTAATAAATGACAGGGTCAGAATATGCATAGAGGCCTGACTCCAGAATGTTAAATAGCAAGCACAATTCCTGAACAAAAAGAGACTCTCCTCAGAAATTTCACATTCCTTGGTGAAGGATGCGACCCAGTGTCCACAGATGCGTACCTAAAGGGACAGAGGGTCTCTCCTCTCCAAGGTGGGTTCAAGGAGCTTGGCAGTGGGTGGACCCCGCCCTTCAGGTCTGCCCCTCCAACAGGTGGCCTATGTCCAGGAATGAGTCCAGTAGGAGGGGAAGAAGACTTTCAAGGCCAGGGCCTCTGTTTCAGAATCCTAAACTTCTACCCCAGTGTGATTAAAAGAATCAAATTGGGGCACCTGGGTGGCTCAGTAATTGAGCGTCTGCCTTTGGCTCAGGTCATGATCTTGAGGTCCGGGGATCAAGTCCTACATCGGGTTCCCTGCAGAGAGCCTGCTTCTCCCTCTGCCTATGTCTCTGCCTCTGTCTTTGTATCTCTCATGAATAAATAAATAAAATCTTTAGGGGCACCTGGGTGGTTCAGTGGTTGAGCATCTGCCTTTGGCTCAGGTCATGATCCCGGGGTCCTGGGATTGAGTCCCATATCGGGCTCCCCATGGGGGACCTGCCTCTCCCTCTGCCTGTATCTCTGCCTCTCTATATGTCTCTCGTAAATAAATAAATAAAATCTTTTTTTAAAAAAGAATCAAATTAAGGTTTATTCCAGGCATGAAAGTCACCACTATCTTGGCAGCTCCTAAAATAAATAATTACTATGCTTCTAGCCCATGACATGATCTCATTGATCTTATTTGGCCTTCACAACATCCCTAAATGGGAGGTCTTATTGTCTCCATGGAAGTAGAAGTTTAGACAGGTTAAATAACATGCCTAAGAATCAGACATTAACAGATGGCAGATCTGGATTCGAATCCACGTCTCTCTACTGCAAGTCCATGGTCATCCCATAATTTCACATTGCACACATGACCCACTTTTCAGGCAGCTCCAGGGATAAAGAGTTAAGTGTGGTGACTAAGACCCTCCAGACACTGAGCTCGGGGGAAGCATGAGCAAGCCTAAATCTCACTCAAGGGGCAAGGGAGGCAGGTCAGGATGGGGCAGAGGGAAGATCTTTAGGACTTGCACAGAGAGAAGTGAGGGCAAATCAGTACACCAGCCTTCTTGGACTTCCCTGGAAGGGGCCTGTCTTTGGCCTTCAGCTAGATTCCCCCAGCCAACAGCCAAGCCATTCTTGGCTTATAGCACATGGGTTACCACAGCTCATTGGCCAGTGCCCCGGGTGGGTACACAAGCCGATGGAGTTGGGGTGCTCATGTCCAGAGGTTTCATGGAGAAGTAGCATTTGGGGAGGATCCTAAAGGATGTTTACAGCCTAAGGGAGGATGTTTACAAGCCTTAATGGATATCCAAGAGGGTAATTTCTTGCAGCAGCATAGATGCCAGGGGCAGGAAAGCAGGGGTATGTTCGCAGGATGGTGAGTGGCCCATGTGGCTAAATTGAGACCACGAGAGGAAAATAAGGGGATGATGGTGGCCCCCAGTGCTCAGGGCCATGGGAGACCCCGGCTGCTGCTTCTAAGTGCTTGTTACAATCAAAGCTTATTTCCTGGAGATTAACCAGTGCAGTGGGTTGGGAGGGAAGGAGCCAAGAGGCTTGATAAGAAGCTAACTAATGGTGTGGCCAGGCCTGAGGCAGGACAGTGGCAGCAAGACACAGAAAAAGAAACAGATGTGACACTTTGTTCCATTCCCCTGAGGTCCCCAGCTCCCTCCTGCCTTAGGGGATCAGCACAGACGTTGTCCTCTGCCCGGAACCTTCCTCTGCCCGGAACCTTCCCCGCACACCTCACCCACCTTGTCCCACCCATCATGACCTCTGGCTACAAGTGGTCCCCCAACCTCCAAGACTAGTCAAGGCCCCCACTTCACAGCCTCCTTTTACTTGGTTTGCTACTTAGGAGCAAGGCTGTGGGTGTGAGCCCATCCTGCCAGCCACAGTGTGTGTCCAGGCGCCCCCCGCATGGCCAGGCAGGACGGCAACCCCAGGCTGTGACCCCAAAGCTCTGCCGCACTCTCTTCTTGCTGCTTTCAGATGCAAGTGGTGTGGGGTTCATGGAACGCCCCTGCCACTTTGAGAGGTGCCACGTTCAGGGGGACGGGGACTCTAAGCTGGGAGCATTGCGGGGACAGGGAGCACCTACTCTCCCCACAGACTCCTGGCCGCCTCCCGGGCAGCCCCCCACTTCTCCAGCAGAGCAGTCGGTGGCAGGCTGGCAGGAGCGCCTCCAAAGTGATTGACTTCTAAGAGAGCTTGGCAGCTCAGGAGAGCCTCCTGGCTCCCAGTGTATTGTGAGTAAAAGAAAAGAAATAACAGGTACTCTTCAAGTGTGGGAGCTGAAAGAGATGCTAATTAAATGTCAGGGCTGGAGTTTAACCCACTTGAATCTGTGTTTCTATTCTGGAGTCACTGCGCTTCTGCTTCCCAAACCCGGGCTCCGTAGCACCCGAGCTGGTTTGCAAGCTCACCCCAGGAGCCGGTGGCAGGTGAGGGCTGGGCCTGGGACCCCGGGGCCCAGCTGGCCTCCAAGATCCTCCTCCTCACCTGGATCTCAGAACCAGCCGTGCTGAGGACCCACAGGGTCCTGAGAAGCTGAGGGAAGCCACCAGGCCTCTGAGGCAGAGCAAAGAAGGGGCCAGAGTGGAAGGACCACTTGTTGGGATGGGGCCGGGAAGGGACATGGCTTAAATTCCCTGTGAAGAAGGGGATGTGCGGCGGATGGCCCAGGGGCCCAGCCCAGCACGCTGAGGCAGGGTGGGGACAGTGGCCACACATGGAGGAGGCTGGCCTGGCAGGGAGGGGGACTGGCCCAGCGGGGACCCCACACCCAGCTCTTGGTACTCTCCTTTTGCATTCCTGTCTCCAGTCAAGGGCCCCGCAGAGAAAGCCCCGCCATGTGGCGGTTTGGCTGATGTACTCTGGCTGGAGACGCCAGCAGACAGGGCACTCAGGCCTCCGGACCCTCGGCTCCCAGACGCAGCTGTCCCCGGACAGCCCACTCCTGCAGGACACGGGCGCTGGGGTCCTGCTCTCCTCCAGGCCATCCCCAGGACCCACCACGTGGGAAGGAGGACGAGGAGGTCCCCTCCCTGTCCCCTGCCCCACTGCCCCTCCAGAGGAGCACGGCTTGCAATACCGATTATAATCCCGATGTCCAACACCGGCTCCCTCCTTGGCAGCTTCTGGACTGCTTTTCCCAGCCCTACTGCCGCTAATCATCGTCACTGCACTGGGAGGGCAGATGCACAGTCGCGCTGTGCAGCTAGGAACACAGATGCCCAGAGGTGATGTGACCTGCCTGAATCTAACAGCAGGGACGGGTGGAGCTGGGACTCCTTCTCCATGGCTCCCTCTGGCCCAGGCCTCCAGAGCTTTGCCCTCTGGCCCCAGGGACCCTGGTGCACTGGATTCTCCCAACCCCGGGCGGTCTGAGCCTCACACCAAGAACCACTGCCCAGGCCTGCAAACCTCTCCCTCCCTCCTGGGAAGCCTGGCAGGCCTGGTGGGGGCTCCACTGCCAGGTTGAGGGCCAGAGAGAAACTCAAGCCGTGAGCTCTTGAAAACCAAAATCCGGGGATCCCTGGATGGCTCAGCGGTGTAGCGCCTGCCTTGGGCCCAGGATCAAAGTGGAGTGGTCCTGGAGTCCCGGGGTCGAGTCCCACATCAGGATCCCTGCATGGAGCCTGCTTCTCTCTCTGCCTATGTCTCTGCTTCTCTCTCTCTCTTTGTGTCTCTCATGAATAAATAAATAAAATTAAAAAAAAAAAAAAAAGAAAACTGAAATCCTCATTTTAGTCATCCATTTCAATGCATGCTAACCATTTTTCTATTTTTTCCTCCTACCATCCATAGGCATAGGAGGAGGGAAGGAGGGGAGGAGGGATAAGGCTGAGGAGGAATGAATGAAAGGTGAACAACCCCCCCCCCACTTGAAGCAGCAGCATAAACCACTTATTATTAACAGAGGCCCCGAGAGAGGCTTGTTTTTAATATGGTTTGGATTAAGCAGAGAAAAGGAACATGGGCTCCCACACACACCTTGGTGTGGTTAAATCAGCTGCGAAGGCGGGGCGGGGGGGCTCTGGCCATCAACGGGGTGGGAGGGGGTCCAGCCTCTGCACAGGGGCTGGGGATCCACACCACCTCTGACCCCCTGGAGGCCCAGCCCACGCACGCATGCCCAGGGACCCATCACGCCACCCTCAGAGCAGCCACCGTCTGTCCTCTCACTACCCAGGGGTCCTCTCAAAATTGATTTTCTGTGTTCTCTGAAGGCAGGGAGGATCACTTAACCAGGGACCCAGCCCCAGCTCCACCACACCACTGACGGGGTGAATGACACAAGCTCTGTCTGGAAGGGTGGGTCTGCGAGGTCCCTGAGGGCCCATAGGCTGGGCCGTGTCAGCAGGCAGCAAGCAGGCATCTTTCAGACGCTGCCATCGGTTCTGTACTGTTGATGTCCCCCTGTCCCCCTCCTCACCTCCCTGCTGGGGACCTGCAGAGAGCCCAGCATTTCAAGGTATCTTACACCTGTTTGTTAAATTAATAAAGGAACTTGCCTTTTTAAATCTGTGACCTGGGCAGACTGGACTTTGTGTTTAACTGAGCTCTGTGCTTTTCTTTCTTTCTTTCTTTCTTTCTTTCTTTTTTTTTTTTTTTTTTTTTAAGATTTTATGTATTTGACACAGAGAGAGACACAGAGAGGGCACAAGCAGGGGGAGCAGAGAGAGAGGGAGAAGCAGGCTCTCCTTTAAGCAGAGAGCCTAATGCGGGGTTGGATCCTGGAACCCTGAGGTCATGACCTGAGCCAAAGGAAGACACTTAAACAACTGAGTCACCCAGGCACCCCTCTATGCTTTTATTTTCAATGCATTCCCCCTTTGGCGTTCTCGGTGGATATGGCAAATATGGTTACTGAACAATCCAGTCCTCAAGAAGAGGATATGGTGCCAGGCCAGAAAAGGGGTTAAATATACGGTTTGCATTTGTATATACATTCAGGGATAGTGCTTAAAATACTTAACAACTGCGTGGGCACCAAACCAATCAAAACAAATGCCCACTCTAACATTCAGTGCCTTCTCACCAGTGAGGTTTGGGCATCTGTAGCAACAAACATGCATGTAGACATGGTAAGACATGGCAGGCTCTTAATATGTAGCCTACAGTGAAGGAAAGCCTCAGGAGAAATCACAGGCTGGCAGCTCGGAAATGGGTTCCAATGTTGTCACTGGCCACAGAGGTTACCAGACCTCTCACTAGGCAAAACTGTATTATTGTTCAGCAGATGTCCACTCTCTAAAGCCCTCACCCCCATGGGAGCAGACACCGTCCACACCTTGGATGACAGGCTTGACTATGTGACTTGCTGTGGTCAGTGGAATCTGAATGGATGTGGCATACATTTGGGCATAGGTCCAAAGCTTCTAGAAGAGCTGTCCATTTGTGGCAGCCTTGGAGACTCCTTCAGCCTTGTCCTGGGATGAGAAAATTTGGGGAACAGACCTGAGGGAGAGTCAGATTCCAGAGCCAAGCACAGCCAGGGCCAGCAGAGCCACAGCCACCCTGCAGACCTGCACATGAGAACAGAAGGTTAGCCGTTGTACGCCATGAGGTTTTGTTACAATAACAAAAGCTGACTCATACATTCACTTCCTTGATCCTTGGCAGCTCCCATCCAAATGTGATCTGAATGCTATTGTTCAGGGCATCATAAAGAGAAATTGATGGGCTTAGAAAGCAGATAGACCTGAGGGCTAATTCTGGCTCTGTCACTTCACTGTGCAATGCTAAGCGAGTGACTTTAACTCTTGGAACCCAATTCCTTCCTCTGTAAAATGAGACTGGAAGAAACTACCTTAGAGAATTAACAGCATCACATATGAAAAATGTGTTCATATGTGTTTGGAGGCACTTTCCCTCGTTTCAATGAGCCTTAGCACCTCCAGTGGTAACAAGTAGATATTGAGTCAGTTGATCTCTAAGAGCCAAGTGCAAAGTCATTCATTCATTTATCCATCCATCCATCTACCCACCTACCCATCCATCCATCCACCCACCCACCTACCCATCCATCCATCTACCCATCCATCCATCTACTCATCCATCCATCCATCCATCTAAAAGCTATGGTTTGAGTAGCCTTTCCATGAGAGCACTGTGCTGGGCCATGGAGTCACAAAACTAACCAAGACAGATGTGGTCCCTGGTTTCACAGAACCCAGCTGGACCCCCTACCTCTAATCTGAGCTCATTACTAAAGCTAAGAGCTTACTCCTCACGAAGAACACAGACATCGGGCGGCTCCTCGGGTATTTAAATGTACATACAGAGGGCTATGGGAGCATGCAATGGGGACCTGACCTGATCTGGGGCAGCCAAGGCACCCTGGAAGAAGGGAGACTAGAGATGAACGTTGAAGGGTGATTGAGGGATCCCTGGGTGGCGCAGTGGTTTGGCGCCTGCCTTTGGCCCAGGGCGCGATCCTGGAGACCCAGGATCGAATCCCACATCAGGCTCCAGGTGCATGGAGCCTGCTTCTCCCTCCGCCTGTGTCTCTGCCTCTCGCTCTCTGTGACTATCATAAATAAATTTAAAAATTTTTAAAAATTTTTTAAAAAAATGAAGGATGATTGAAATTAACCAAGTGAATGGCTGGTGAGGGAAGAGCATTGAGGCTGAGGGAACAGCATGTTCAAAATCCAGCACAGCTAGAAAAGAGTGAAGAGGGGAGGCGAGGCAGGGGGCATATCCCACAGGCCAGGATTGAAGCCACAATGAAAACTTTGGGCTTGAGTCCTAGGCAAACACCGGGAGCCCTGATTCTAAGCCAAAGACAGGTACGGACAGACTTGCTCCTGGAAATGATCCCTCTGCAACCCCTAAAACAGAATGTCTCAGAAAGGATGGAAATGAGAGCTAAATGTGGAGTTCTGAATACACTTACCTCTGTTTACCTCCCGAAGTGACTAAAAAGGTGTCAGTGAACAATTGAAAAAAGGCATAAAAACCACAATAAGAGAGAGAACAGAAAGAAGATGAAAGCAGGCAAGAGATGTAAACAGAGTTTTAGAATTTAGGGGGGAAAGGTAGAAGGAGTACAGAGAAACTACTTAGCTGACAAAGAGGAGGCCTAACTTCTGACAAAGAGGAGGCCTAACTTCCAACGGGGGGGGGCGGTGTGTGTGGGGGGTAGGCAACACGAAGCTGCTTTCATGCCCAGGGTCCCAGAAAGGCTCAGGAAGGGGAAACACCAGGAGATCCCAGGGCAGGGCCTGGCTATGGCCCATAACCATGGCATTGGCCCAAAGTCTGCAAGAGCAGCAGGCAAGCCCTGGGCCCCACCATCACCAGGCAGAAAGGAGGTTTCAGGTCTGGAGATGGAGAGGGAGACCCAGATGCTGAAGGTACACAAGACAGTCTGTATGTTAAGTGGTGAGACCCCCCTTCCCTGGCCCTCCTTCCCCACCTAGTTTCCACAAGTGGGCTAGGTATATCTCTCCCCACCCCTACCCCTACCCCCAGGGCCAGAGATGGACACATTTCTCTCTGTACAAACTCACTGGTCAGGAGGAAAGATAATGTCACGGCAGAGGGATGGGGAGACCTCATGAAGCAAACTGCTCCCTGCCCAGTGACCTCCCACGGAAACCCACCACTGGAATATCTGGCCCACGGGCCAGAATTTCCAGTCCACATTATAAAGCTTCTCTCATAGCAACTAGCCAAAAACCAATAGACTTTAAAAAGTCTCTAATATGAAGCACAGACATCAAATAGAAAAACAGCTTAAAAGAAAGTGGATCAAGGTAGAGCAGAGAACACATCCCCAGTATTGATCCTCACAGAGATAAAAGGAATCTGTGACACCCATGGAAATTAGAACAGGATACAGAAAATTTTTTTTATAAAGTGTTGTGGAGAGGAGATTCAGGAGACTATATATATATATATATATATATATATATATACACACACTCTTATATATAATGAATTTAAAAGTTGAAAGAAAAGTAAAGAGATAAGATAAAAACATTTTTTAGGTAGAAGAATAAGATAAAGAGATTGAGAATAAGAAAGAGAAAAATTAGAGGATTTATCCTGGAGATCAACTATCCAATAATATGAGTTTTGGAAGGAGAGAAAAGAGAACAAAAGGGATGAAGTTGTTCAAAAATATATCATGCAAGATACTTCCTGGAGCTAAAGACGTTTCCACATGGTAAGAACCGATCATCAAGACCCAGCACAATTTGTCATGATGAGACCAAGTGAGATCTGAAAGTGCTGAATCACTATATTCTACACCTGAAATTAATACAACTCTGTGTGTTAACTATACCGGAATTAAAATTAAAAACAAAAATAAAGAACCTAACACAATGCAAGAAAATGGATATCCAACACATTATTATAAAATGTCAGAATCCTAGGTGTGAAGAGGTGGTCTAGAGGCCTCCAGATGGGCAGAACAAGAGATAGGGAAGTTGGGGTCACATCCAAAGCTTTGATCCAGAATCAGAACAACTTCTCAGCAACACTGGAAGCTAGAACACAATGGCCTTTCAAACTGGAAGGGGAAATTACATCAAAGGCAGGATTCTCTCTCTAGCCAAACTATCAACCAACCATGGAGGTAGAATAAGAATATTTTCAGAAATGAGTATCTTCCAAAGTTTGATCCACCATGCACCATTTCTCAGAACACCATTGGAAATCTTATTCTCACAAAAATGAGAATAAACAAGAACAAGCCAAAAGACAGGGGATCTGACATAGGAGAAAATGAAGGGATTTCCTGGAGGGTGGCAGAGAGAGGCCCCAAAATGACAGTTTGGGCAGCAGGTGAAGAAGGTGACCATTCTGGATCAGAACAAGAGACCAGAGGCCTTCAAGAAGATATTAGTGGAGTTTTGAACACATAGAGACAAGAATAATACTCCCATCAGAGAGTTGGGAGTAAGTTAAATGATAAATACAGAGAAAACTATACAAAAGAGCAAGAAAGTCATTAGTAATAAGAAAAAAAAAACAGAAATCTGTACAAGAAAGGAAATGTAGCTGTGATTTAACACATGGCTCAAGTCTAGCTAATATTCATATGATCACAATAACATAAACATTATAGATTTATTTAGTCCCCAAAATTGTAATATAACTGTATTAGGAGAATCAAGAGGGGAAGTGGGGAAGAACAGAGTAAAAGAAATAAATCCACATTTTTCCATTGTGGAAAATCAGTAGATCATAGTTAAAACTTCATGAAGTTACAAAAAATAGCAATATGACTGTGGCTCAGTAGGTTGAGTGTCTAACTCTTGATCTTAGCTCAGCTCTTGATCTTGGGGTTGTGAGTTCAAGCCCTACTTTGGGTTCCATGCTGGGTGTGAAGCCTACATTAAAAAAGAAAAAAAAAATCTAGAGAAAATGCCAGAAACACTAAAAGGATTCCAAGTGATTGCCTTGTCTGAATAGAGAAGATGTGGATGGAAAGGACCAGGGAATTTTGTAAATATATATTTTAAAATATAAGCCCCACAGAGTGTTTGCCATTTATGTCTATATATTTCTACACATTCCTATGTGTTTCCATAAAAAACATAAGTGAAAGGGAAAAAGCAACACAATAAGTAGCTTCACTGAGCATCTCATAGACATCTACAAATGGATAAAACAACTGAATGAATCTTCAAGAATGTTCAAGAATGGGGGGTGCCTTCAAGAATGTTCAAGAATGTTCAAGACTGGAAGCTCAGTCGTTTCAGCATCCAGCTCTTGATTTCAGCTTAGGTCATGATCTTGGGGTCATGGGGTCAAGCCCCACACCAGCTCTGCACTCAGCAGGGAGTCTGCTTGAGATTCCCTCTTCCTGTACCTCTGTCCCTCCCCACTCATTCTTTCTCTCACTCTCAAATAAATAAATCTTTTTTTAAAAAAAGAATATTCAAGTATTGTAGCTTAGGATAGCTTTTGCAGTGACATTAGGACTCATGGATACAAAAATTGTGGTATCTCAGCTTTTAGAAGGAGATAAAGATGATGTGCTCTGGAAAATTGGGATAAATGACTCAGAACATTATCTCTAATGATGGAGAAGAAAACCGTAATCTTGAAAATGCATGCAAAGGGTTTGAATGAAATGATTTCATAAAATAATGAGGGTGGAGGAAACTGCATTTCTAAATTAAGATTTTATATAATATATGAGTTTAAACATGCATCTGCATGTGAACTAATTGATAAATTAAGTCTGAAAAATCCTAAGTAAAAAATATGCAGGAGTATGAAGGAAAGCACGGACAAAGGCACACCGGGCAAATATATATTTGAAGTGGAAAGCAGGGCAAAAGTACTAAAACAGAAAAAGTTATCTTACAGGAAAGGGAACAATTGACCATGAGGGTCTAACAGTTCTAAATACTTGTGCACCAATAATATAATGTCTACATTCATAAAATAAAAACTAAAATGTGAAGGAGAAATAGAAACATCTGTTTAATAATACTCCCTATTGGCAAGAGTATGGGAGAAACAAACCCTCAGATACAGTGCTGATGGACTGGACATCCTATGAAGGGCAATTTGCAAAAATACAACAAATCACCAGGACACAGATGTATCTTTGGCCCCAAAATTTCAGTCCTATAAATTTACCCTACAGATAGAATTGCGCACTGTGAGAGACACCTACAAGAAAATTATTGTAGCCTTGTTTATAAATGACAAAATACTGAAAATAATCTGAATCCGAATAATCTGTCTATCCAAAAGGTGGTCAATGGACCAGAAGAATCAGTATTCCCCAGGAGCCTATCAAAAATGCAGAATTGCAGGTCCCAGCCCAGAACTGCTGAATCAGAATCTGCCCTTAAACAAGATCGTCAGGGGGTATATATGTACTTTAGAGTTTGAGAAACATTTGTCTGAATATCCATCAATAGGAAGCTGACTGAATAAATTACAGTGCATCATAAAGTGAAATTTTATATTCAATCATTAGAAAATAAGGAACATTTCTTACATGCTGATTAAAGAGCAGTCTACAAAAATACGCCGTAAAAAGGGGACAGAAGTGCAGTGTAATATGCTACCATTCGTACTGGGAAAATTATTTTTTAATGTATTATGCAGCTACAACCTAATTGGTGACCTAATTGGTTGCCCAGAGTCTCCTCTTGCCCCAGTTAGGTCGGTATTTTTCCTCCTTCTCATTCCCTGGTGATCATGGTCAGCACTGACCATTCATTTTCATCTTACTCAGCTCCTGGAGGAGATGGTTAAAGACAAGAACTAGAAGGAAATATCTCCAACATCCCTAGGCTCCATGGAAAAAAAACAACACGACAATTTTTTTAAAAGAAACAACAGCTCAAAGCAGCACTAATTGTTGACATTTCATACCCTTGTCTGATGCCCACACAGGACTTAGAGGTGAGGTGGCTCCATAGGTCAAAGCCCTCCCCAAACTCATCCCAGACTCATGCTCTTGCCCTATCTCTCTCTCTCTTTCCTTCTCTTTCCCTCCCCGCCCCCCTCTCTCAGACACACAGACACACACACCCCACTTTGGACATCCCCCTCAACCAGTCCCAGACTGCTGAGCACCAGCCCCTCCCCACATCCAGACACACCACAACCACATCCACACAGGAGGCTCTGTCGGAGTCCCTGCCAGGGCCATAGAGAGAACTGTGTGTCAAAGTGGGCATTTGTCACTTGTAATTATTGCTGCTGTGGTCAATAGTCATTTTGTAAGTGAGGCACTAACAGCCCCTAAGAGCTGGCTGGGAGGCAGATATTGATTAGGCCTCAGGGGCCCAGGCCCTCCCTGTGGGGCTCATGGCTGAGCTCTGAAACCTGTGAGCAACCCCCTGCAGATGGAAGGAGAGTGGAAGGAGGGTAACAGGTAATTAACGGCACCACCTGTTTCTCCTTTTAGCCAAGTGATTGGTGGGAAGGAAAGGGAAAGTGGCCCAGCCATCACCTCCAGGCCAGGTAATCGATGCCATGGACAAATCCGTGCTGTTCCCCAGCAGCCCACACCTTGCCTGCCTCTAAGTGACAAGATGCTTAATATTGAGGGTCTGAAAAACTGAGTTCCCCCAGACTTTTGGTCATGATGTCCCAGTTATCTGCTGCTGCACAACAAACTAAGTGGCATAAAAAAAATTATTTCGTTACATTCACAGACTCTGCGGGTGAGGCACTTGGACAGGCAATAGCAGGAATGGCCAGTCCACACTCTGGGATGTCCAGGGCCTTATCTGAGAAACTCAACCAGCTGGGGATGGCATGAACAACCCTAGGGTTGGGATAAACCACTGGAGGCTGATTCTTCACTCTCGTGTCTGGCACCTGGGCTGTGGTGACCTGAAGGTCAAGCAGAGCTAGGGTTACCGCACCTTCGTGTGACTTCATCTGGCACAGGCTGCCCACAGGAGGCTAGCTGGCATCCAGGAGGGAGCACCTCCAGAGGGAGTATCCAGAGACAGAATGTTCCAAGAGAACCAAGCAGAAGCTGTGTGCCCTCTTGTGACACAGACTCAGAAGTCTCAGAGAAGAGTCTCTTCTGCTGTATTCTATGGGCCAAAGCAGTCACAATCCCACATGGATTCAAAGGGAAGGGACAGAGATGCCACCATTGAGGGGAAGATACAGAGATTTCCTGTATACACTCTGCCCCTTACACGCACAGTCTCCTCCTTGTCAACATCCCCCAGCAGAATGGCATCTTCGTGACCAAGGATGAAGTTAGTTACCCTAACACCAAAACCACCCAACGTCCATAGTCTACATTAGGGTCACTCTTGGCGAGTGCACATTCTATGTACATTCTATGGGTTTGTACCAATGGATAATGACATGTATCCACCACCATAGCATCATACAGCGTATTTTTCCTCTGTGTTCCATCTATTCATCCCAGCGCTGCTCTGACCCCCTGGCAACCAGTGATCTTTCAAATGCCTCTGTAGTTAGGCCTTTTCCAGAATGTCATAGACTTGCAATCACACAGTATGTGGCCTTTTCAGATTGGCTTCTTTCTTAGTAATATGCAATTAGGGTTCCTCCTTAACTTTTCAATGGCTGGGTAGCTCATTTCTTTGTCAGCACTGAATAATAAATACTTCATTGTCTGGATGGACTGCAGTTTATTTATCCATACCTACTGAAGGGCATCTTCGTTGCTTCTAAGTTTGGGCAATTATGAATAAAGCTGCTGTAAACATCTATGTGCAGGTTTCTGTATGGTCATTTTTTTTTAACCACCTAACATGGGGTCTTCTAAAAGGAGGCCTTCTAGAACAGCTATATAAATTAGCTGACACTCTAAAAAATATAAGACAGGGAACTAAAATATAAACTGAGGCATTTAAAAGGGTTGAATTAGACTAAACCTTTCCTTGAAGCATTCAGATCTGGATATAAGCTTCTGATTGGCTTCTAAGACTACAGACTCAGGGAGCCTCAGTTTACCCATCTACAAAAGGGGAAAATAGAACTTGGATGCTCTTGCCTGCCAGATATCAAAGTCCAGTCCCTTTTCTCAATGGATTCCAGAATATCAGAGGTGGATATGTTAGCTTCTGGTTTCCTGGTCTCAAAGGAAGAATTCGTCTTGGACCACAATCCTTGAGAGAAGAGGACCAGGGTAGAGCAGAGATGAGGATAGAAATGGACCAGAGAATTTAGAGAGGAAGAGGAGATCAAATGGAGAGAGATAGGACTCAAACTTTCAGAAAACAGCAATCCTTTCTTTTTTTTTTTTTTTTTAAAGATTTTATTTATCCACTCACAAGAGAAACAGAGAGAGAGAGAGAGAGAGAGAGGCAGAAACACAAGCAGAGGGAGAAGCAGGCTCCACGCAGGGAGCCCGGTGCGGGACTCGATCCTGGGTCTCCAGGATCATGCCCTGGGCTGAAGGCGACGCCAAACTGCTGAGCCACCTGGGCTGCCCCAGGAAACAGCAATCCTAATGTGCTCAAAACATTAGGATGTTGGAGCACCGAGAGGGCTACCTCTGGTTTTTGAGAGTGGAGACCAGCAAAGGTCATCTCCAGAACCATCCTCTGTGTCCTTAGGAGGCTCACAAGTTGTCACAGGCTGTCCACTCCTCTTTGTCCCAGTTACCTCCACATACAGCCTTCCCATGGCCAACCCAATTAGTGACCCTGCCCTCAGCCGAACCTGGGGAGGGTGGGGAAGGCGGGCCAGGACATGTGATCACACAGTAAGAAGGCTAAACTTTGCCCTTGGGTGAGTCACCTTGGCTCTTGGGACTCGGTTTCCTCATAATCAAGATATTTTCAAACTCTAAGGTTTGATGAAACCGATCAATAGAAGACCTTTCCTCCACTCAATAAACTGTTATCGATCATATTCAGTGTGGACTGGGTGCTGGGGTTCGATAGCAAACCAGAAACAGTTCAGTTAGGGAGCAACATCCTTCACCTCTCCCCACACTCTTGCCAGCGGATAAAAGCAAAGCTCACGCACACCTACACCGGTGCTGGTTTTCAACTACTGTAGAGAGGTGCCTGAATGCCTTAGTGGCCTACACAAGCAAACCCCAGCTTCAGCCTAGGGTACCTCGAGGGTTAGAGATGGACACCTGAGGACCATCAATCACAAACAGCCTGCTGAGCCTTCCCAAATAATGCAACCACTTACACTCTAGCCAGTCAGTGTCCTTGCTTGGCTTCTGCCTCCTCTCTATAAAGTCTTGCCCCAGCTCAGGTCGGGAGCACTCCTTACCACTTCCCATTTGATGCCACCCGATTCCAATCAATTTTTGTCCACATAAACTCTTTAAAATTTCTAATATGCCTCAGTTTCTCTTTTAACCTTGGGCAGAAACAGCTGCTTCCTTCTTACTTGTTTCCAGAAGAAGGGATGACTACTTGTTGAGATCAGGCAAAGGGCCAAGGAGAGATGTGACCACCTGGCTATCCCTTTGGAGCTGCCTGCTGCAAGTCAGGCACACACTTCCTTCCTCTTCTGCGGCCACTGCCCTGCCGCTGAGGCCAGCAGTTGTCCTTTTCTGCTGCTAGGACTGGAGGAGGAAGGCGTAGAGAGCTCATTGTGTCTTTGGGCCAAGTCACTCTCTGCAATTCAGCTTTATTAGTGATCATAAAAAGCCTAATAATAATAAAAAGCCTACCTGATTCTTGTGCTTACTTCTCAACTCAAAACTCACAGCTAGAGAACAGGACTCGCTGGCTCCCCATTCCCTGTCTCTCCTGGAATGCAGGCTGATGGGAAAGCCAGACCAGCCACAGGCAGTTGTAATCCAGCATAGTCAATGGGATGTTAGGGACCAGCCCGCACTGCTTGGGAATCCTCAAAAGGCTGTCCCAGCCCAGTCCTGCAGGCCAGAGAAGGCTTCTTGGAGAAAAAGATGCCCAAGAAGCTGGAGGGGAAGCAGGCGTCCAGCTGGTGACAAGGAGGAGGTGCATGGGACATGGGACAGCTGTGTGGTGCCCACTCAGGAAGCGCATCTGGAAAGAGCGGCGCGTGCTGCATCTGGTTGTAGGTCAGAGTAAGGATTTGATGAGGGCAATCTGGAGGCAGGAAGGCCAGTTAAGAAGCTGCCACCACCGCCCAGGTGGAGGCCGATGGTGGTGCGCACCAGGGTAGTGGCCGCGGTGAGGGGAGGCTGGTGGAGGGATATGAGGCACACTTGGGCGGTCGATAGAAGTGACTCAGAGACTGATTTGTAGTGAGTAGAGGTGGGACAAACGGGCAGGTTTCCTGCCCTGGGGCATCTTCCAGGTGTGGCTGGAGCTTGGGAAAGGAAGAGAAAGAGCAGAGATGACAGGAGAGGGAACCCGGAGCAGCGCCTAATGCCGCAGGCACGTTCATGTCACCTGGCCAATGCTCCCCTAATTAATACACGAGCCTGTGCCTGCTACTTCACCAGTGCACTCTGCTGATTTGCCCCTTGAGACAAAAGGAAATTGGAATTAAGAGGAGACAATGGAATTGCTGTAGGATTATTAACTTCAATGAAGTTAATGAAAGGAGCTGGAGAGGAGGGAGGAGAGGAGGGCCTCAGGGGGACAATGGCTCAGTCTGGTCGCAGTGGCAGGACTGGCTGGAGTGGGCCACTGTGGGTAAAACTCGGAGTGACAGATGGGATGCAAGCATGGGATGTGAGAGGTTCCCCCGCCCCCGCCCTCATCTCCCTACCTCCCCCCCCCCCCCCAGCCAAGGGAGAGGGGCTCCAGGCATTGAGCAGCCCCAGGCCCGGCCAGGTAGAGACAAGGTCCATCTGTCTTCCCAAGGTGGTAGAGAGTTGTGTTTCTCCAAAGGGGACCCAACTAAAACTCCAATTTTTCCCTGGCAGCCAGACCCAGCTTAGTGGTCTACCCCAGGTGCCTATCCACAAGAGGGTCAGATCTGGGGGTTCAGCTCAGGTCCCTAAGGTCAGAGGCTACAACACGGATGGAGAGAGCAAAAATAATTACAACCCAAGCCAACAGAAGAGAACCGGCACTTGGGTCAGGGCACGTCTGCACAAATGCGCACATGCACACTATAAGCCCATGTAGTCACCAACCCACATGTGACATAGATGCAAACTGGAATGCACAGATGCACTCACGTGCACTCACACTTGGGTTCTCACCTGATCGTGAGAGGATCTAATATTAATTTGGTAATAACCATCTCCTTCCCAAGCCCATTCACGTGCCAACTCCCCTTCCCAGTGCCCTGGGACCGGGTTTGCGTCCCCAAACATGGTTGACGTCCATCCTTCCCTGCTCCTGTAGCACTGGACCACTTGGAGGGGAGGCAGGGGATGTGGTCACCTCAGCAGCATTGCCGGGATGACAGGGCTCTGCTCCTAACCGCAAAGTCCAGATTTGCCCTCCCTGCTGAAGTAAGGAGATGAGGTGCTCAGCAGACAGATGCAGTTTCATTTCCAGGGTGGGTTTTTTTTTTTCCTTATATGTAGCTCATGAGTCACTAGATTAGCACCTTTCCAATTACTGGGAGGCAAAAAGCCTATTATCATATAAAAGCTCCTGCAGACTGACGGCTCTATTCTTCTTGACGGCAGCAGCCAGTCCCACAGAGCTGCAGAGCTCAGCACGCTGGGAGCCCAAGTTCCAGGCAACTTTTTGTCCTTGTTTTAAAAGTGAACTTTTAAAGAACTCGCATCACAGTCTCAGCAGCACTTCGCATTCTGAGCAAGATGTGCCGGGACAGCCCGAATGGGGACACTGAGGAAGGATAAGCGAGTACCCCCGCGGAAGCTGCACCCGGGGCCAGGGTGGCCTTGTACCCCTGTGGGGTCTGCAGCACGGAGACTGTCAGCGCTAAGGAAGACTGCGTGCCTCTGAGAGTCTGAAATCTGCTGGGAAGGATTGCTGGTGATCCTTTGTCTGGAGGCCTCTGGGACCAGGACAGCCAGCCTTGCAGAGAGGTGGCCTGTCCAGCCCGGGTCAGGTGAGCAACTGGAGGTGTCAGACCTCAGTCAGGTTCAAGGGCCGCTGAGCCATCTTCATGAGCCACACCCTGTGAGCAGTGGGCTGAGCCAGAACTTGGATCTGAAATCATTTATGTGTAATGTGTCCTCACTAAAGGACTTCTCGGAGCCTTCATTTTCTCGATTGTAAAATGAGGCTACTGATAAACTCCCTTCCACCTCTAATGTTCTCTTGTCTCAGTAATGCTTGCGTCTGGATCCATTAAGACTGCCAGCTCCATGTAGATGCCCTGCCGGAACAGTTCAGGGAGCCTGCTCCTCCCCATTATCCCCCACGACCCCACCGTCCTTCTCCCCACAGTCCATGCTGGGTCTCTAGGATCCCTATGCAAAGTCCTATGCAGGTAGATTGAATGAATGTCAGTCGTGATCGGCCCCACGTGGTGAGCACTTCTCATGAGCCAGGCCCTGCATGTAGATTATCCCGTTATCTCCTCCCAGAATCCTGGAAGGAGGGGCTACCTCCATCTCACCCATGCACGAAGAAACTGAGCCTTAAGGAACTGAAGTCATTTGATGAGCAGGATTCAACCTCAGGTAGGGTTTGACTCAAACCTGGGCTCTTTTTTTTTTTTTTTTTTTTATTCCTGAGAGACACAGAGAGAGGCAAAGAAAGACATAGGCAGAGTGAGAAGCAGGTTACCTGCAAGGAGCCCAATGTGGAACTCAATCCCCAGACCCCGGGACGAAGGCAAAAGCTCAACCACTGAGCCACTCAGGCATCCCCAAACCTGGGTTCTTATTCATAAGCTAGGTCACCAATATACCAGTTGCAGGTCACAGCCTCCAAAAATCTCAGATTGGCAGGTTGCCAATGACAGCAGCCCCCTGCAAGCTTTCCTCTGCCCCTCTAGAGGTACAGGTCATCAGGGCTTACTAGAGGTCAACTCCAGATCACAGACACCACCCCCTTCCTGCATCACTGGCTCCCAGAGCACAGGGACACTCAGCCTCAACCAGATGTGTCCTCTGTGCAGGAAGGAAGGCCTGTGCAGGAAGGTGGGCAGCACCTGATCCCTTGTCTACCCTTCCTTCTACCTCCCTCTCAAAGCTTAAAAGTTTTGCAAAGTCAGCTCAGAAAATTTAAAGGATGGCAAAGGGACAGCCTGAGGGCAAAAACACAACCAGGAGCCAGGAGGTCTGGGAGGTCTGGGAGGTCTGGGAGGTGTGAGGGGCTGGTGGGACAGGCGAGCCCCAGACCTTTAGGGGATCTAGCTTACCCCACTTTCCCTAATTTACATGTCAGGCCTCCTTACATGTTACTGTCCTTTCCTTTTGGGATTTGCTGTATGCCTCTTAACAACCTATTCCTTCCTTTAGACAGTAGGTTGAGGCCTGTTGTGTCTTTCCTTTTTTCTTTATTAATCCATAATGAAATTTTATGCTGGAATCAGGGACCCCTAACCAGTTCCACTGTCCCCAGTGTCTTTTATGCTCTGTCTGAGTTTCTTACAAGCTCCAGGCCAGTGGGCCTGTTACTGCTCCCCAGCGGCAAGCCACCATCACTCTCCAACTGACGCCAGAGCCATACGAGGGAACATAAGCCATTCCACCAAGAGACCAATTATTAAATTCTTATGTAGTATCTTAGCAATGAAATGCCTCTCTCAGAGACACACACATATAAAAAAAACTCTAGGATGTCCTATTTCAATAGCTTCCAGCATTTTTCAGAGCTGGCTTTCACTCAGACAAGAAGATCATTTATTATTATTGATATTCACTTACTTTTTACAAATGGTCCAGCTCTATTTAGGAAGTCAGAAACAGGATCAACACCTAACCACATTAATTGCTGGGTTGTAGGGTTTTTGTCTGCAAGCTACATCGTCTGTAGCTCAGTGGATGTCAACAGAATAATTAGAATTGGCTGCATTAATTAATCAATTAGAACATTTAATATTCCTCCAACTGTTCCTTTGAAGTCATTTGAGCTTAAATGGAACTCTATTGGAGAATAAAAGATTTCCATAAATAATGCAGTAAAAAATATAATTACACTTCCACTGCTCTGTGGATTTATTTGCATTAGTCAGGAAGTTCTCCTATACTCAGCTTCTCAGCTCTTTTTTGGGTCATTAATTAGCCAAATAACCATCTGGCTACTTGACAGGCCTCAAATTCTAGTTTCATGGAAACCTTCAACATCCAGGGAGACAGGCCAGGCCCAGAAGAGGAGCATTACAAACCTGTCCGAGCTGAATTGCACCGTCTCTTCTTTCTACCATACCTGCTGTGAATGAATAGTGATCATAATATAAAATAACCATGTAATTGGGGTTCATAACTTACCAGGAATCTGTGCTGAGTACTTTGTACACATGATCTAATTCATTTCTTGCATCAATTCTGGAAGGAATGTGTTATTACCCCAATTTTACTGGTGAGAAATCTGAGCACAGAAAGATTACATAATTTACCCAAAGATACATCATGAGTAAATGGTAGAGGTGGGATTCCAACCCAGACTCATCTTGTTCCAAAGTTTATTTATTCCATTTTGCCTTCCAATATGTACCACTAAATAGCCCATAATGGACAACATAATGGGTTACACCATGGTCCTTCCCAAACAGTTTCAGGTCTCTGATGACTACCTGAATGGTTATTCTCTGGGGAAGATACTCTAAGTCAAATGGATGGAGGCTGCTTATGGTCCACCTGCCCCTGGACAGCTGTTCTGCTCTTCTGGCCCATGGACCATACAATCTGGGAGTGTGGGAGCAGGGGTGCCTTAGACATGATGCAGCTAACATCCTCAGCTTCCATAGAAGGAACCTGAGGCCCAGAGAGGTTCAGGCTATTTGTCCAAGATCATCCAGCTAGTTAAGGCCAGAGCAGGACTGGGTACCTGGATCTGACCATTAAGATGAAGAGATGGGGCCCTTCCCCTGCCATCCCAATCAGACCTCTTTCCCTTTGAGTGCATCACACCCTGAGACTAATTCATACAACCTCTTATTAAGTCCAGAAGGTCTATCCAGGACTAAGATTGTGGGGCTTTGACTGTTTTCAGTCTGCACCACACCAGTCTCCTCTGTCAGCAGCCAGGAGCCCTTTGCTCAAAGTGGGGCCTGGCCCTCTCTGCACAGGCCCTCTGACCCCATGTGTCCCCATCTGCACAGTGAAGGACATGACGTCTAAGGTCCCTTCCAACAGCTGTGGCTTTGGACAAGTGACTCTCCAAGTCCAGTTTCTTCATCTGTATATTGGGTATAATACAACTGGATAATACATATGACCTGGGGTCTAACACACTGTAAGCTTCAATAAATGTTAGCCATTGTATTACCATTTTGTTATCTGGGAGCAAGTTTTGTCTGGAAAAGAGAAAATTGGGCAGGAGGTTAGAGGTATGGCCCATGTGCAACACGGGGCCAGGTGCTCCCAGCGCAAGGGCAGCCCAGGACAGATGGCCCACACCCACCAGCCCCCTTTCATAGTCACTGAGTCCAGGGCCACAGTCTGGAGGCTGCAATCTCATTACAGGCAGCAGGATGTCCAGTGCAGGAAGCCAGGCCCCATCCACTCTACCTGGACTTTGTGCCTGTTATGGGCTGGATTGTGTCCCTCCAAAATTCATATGTTGAAGCCCTGACCTCTGGTACCTCAGAATGTGACTATACTTGGAGAGAGAGCCTTTAAAGTGACCAATAGGGTAAAATTGAATCATTAAGATCATCAGGTGGACCTTAATTCAACATGGCTTGTGTCCTTATAAGAAGAGATTAGGACATAGAGAGACACACCAGCCATGGTGCAGTGGTGCCTGCACAAACAGGTGCACGTGAAAGCATACTGAGAAGGTGGGTGCCTCCTAACCCAGGACGGAGGCTCCAGGAGAAACCAACACCGCTGAAAAACCTGATCTTGGACTTCTAGCCACCAGAACGGTGAGAAAATACATTTCTGTGGTCTAAGCCTCACCCTTCCCACAACCCCGCTGCCCCCCAGCCTGTGGCACTGTGTTATGGCAGCCTCAGTAGACAAATACAGCGCCCTACTGAAGAGAATGGCTTGCTGAAGGCCTGGGATGGCTGAGACACCAGCCAGGACTTCCATATACCGTTTGCTGCTGTGAGTCCCCCACCCCTTTATTTATCTTGCCCTGCCCTTTATGCAGAAAGCTCCAGGGCTCCTGAGACAGGTGGGTGGGGTGAAGAGAAGTCTGTGGAAAAAAGAACAGAGAAGATCTGCATCCTATATGTAAGGGACATGTAAGGTCAGCTCCTGGGAGCTGAAGTGGTATTTACAACAGACAGATTATCCATCCTGAATTGGCCTAGACTGGTCATGGAAAGGTGGCCTCCAGCCTGTCTTATCTTAATGCTCAGACCAACTAGAGTCTGGGAGCAGAGGCCTCAGACTGCTCCCTCCTCTCTCAGGCCCCCATGTTTCACAAAAGTGGGGAGAGTAGAGCAGAAAGCTCCAATCAGGGAGACAAATGATGCACATCTGGTCCCTTCCATATAATCCTGACTGAGTCCCTTGGCCCTCTGTCTTTATCTACTAAATAAGATACCCATCCCTGCCTTCTTAGCTTGGTGTGAGGGTAAGCATGATCTTATCTCTGCAATTGCATTCAGCAAGCTTGCAAGGTCTCCTTGTTGCTGAAGATTGTTCAAACTTGAGTTATCACTCTGCAGGAATACGTGGTTGGAAACCAGAAGAGTGCTAGCAAAACCAAACAGCAGGCAGAGAAAGGACTCAGGGACTTGTGGCCTCAAGAGACTTGGCAGGCATTCAATGAAGTTGAAGTTGGTTGTCAGGACCCAGGGATTGACTCCAGGTGGGCAGAGGGGTCTGTGGAGCCAAGAGATTTAATAGCCATCTGCTCCTCCCCAGCTCCCATCCCCAAGGAGCCCAGAGTTTTTGGAGAAGCTTTTATCTGGACTAGTCTCTGATGAAAATAATCATTATGACTCAATGTTTTTAGGGAAAATTATCATGAAGATGCCATGTTCTCAGTGATATCTGTCTTGGGTGGCATACAGGTGATGGAGTAAAGGCAGGCTGGTGTACAGGAGGACTGGAGGATCAGGTGATGGATGATTCATGGTCCTAAAGCCTGAATCCAAGACCAGCTCAGGATGCAGACACCATGCAATTCTGCTCTCCAACCAAAAATCTACTGAGGCCATCAGCCAAAAAGCTTTGGAAGAGAGAAGGCACAGAGAGAGCTGTAAATTTGGAAGAAGATAGTTTCCCTACAGTCAGTCAAGGGGAACACTTCAGGAAGAAACAGTGAAATTTGACAAAGAGTTTTCATCAACCCCTTTCACCACAAAGAGAAACCATATGCCTACCTCTCAGAACCTTTTCTCTAGAAGGGGACAGAGGGAGGGGGAAAGAGAGTCTAAGAGGACAACCATCCTAGGCTAATCTTTCTTTGTAACAGCTTTCTGTTTCTATGAGGTCGCATAGAAATATCACCCTTGCATAGACTTGAAGTGCACAATGGATACATTTTGACATATGTGTGCACCAGGGGAAACCATCACCATAATCCAGACAGCAAACACTTCCATCACACCCAAAGGTTTCCTTGTGTGCCCGTGTGATCCATCCTTCCCTCCACCCCCACCTTCAGGCAACCACTCACGTGCTTTCTGTCACTATCAATTGGTTTGCTTTTCCTAGAATTTGATGTGAATGGAATTACACAGTATATATCCCCGCATCGGTACTGTGTTCCTATAATCACTGAGAAGCATTCCATTGTATGGATACACCACAATTTGCTTATCCACTATTGACATCTAAAAGACACATAAAGCTGCTGTGAACACCCAACAGAGTATGCAAAAGCAAGCCAGTCTTTGACTACTGTTTGGCCAGGGCAGGGACGGTCTCTTTACCCATGACAACTGCATGTTCTCTAAGGCTTTAAATTCCTCAAGGTCTTTCACCTGTGTGAGCTCATTAGATATTCAAAACATCCCTGTACCGTAAGTGAGGTAGTGGTAGGCACCCCTCAAATGCATAACAGCATGCTGACCACCAGCTATGTTCAGCCACTGTGTTAAGTGTCATGGGGTTCGGGACATATGTGAGATGGACCCTGGAAGATCTTATGCTCTGGTATTTTGTAGATGAAGAAACACATGCTCTCACCCAAGGACACATGGATGAGAAGTGAGAGTGGGAAGTAGAGTCCAGTCCAGTGTTCGCTGCACGCACATCTGCTTCATTAGGTCCCCTGTTTTCAGGAGCCACATCTGAACTGGATGTTGACCAGGAGGCAAGAGAAAGGGAGAGAGGGAAGAGGATCAAGTTGCATCCATGTTGCCTTGACCTTTGACCAGACTTCTGTCTGTGAGGAGGCAACAGGGAGGAGGTTCCCTACACAAGCTGGCCCAGGGCTTCCCCTTCCTGACTTATTTCGTGGACACAACTGCTAAACTAAATTTTGTTTTAGGGGGAATCTTTCTCTCGCTTTTTCCACCATATTGTGGTGGACCTTGCAGGTGGCCAAGTCAGGAAAGACCTCCCTGGTGGCTGGCTCTTGTCCTCTAGACTCCTAGGTAGCAGAGCTGAGAGCAGAAGGGAAAGCCAGATGAAGTCTCAAACCCTGCTCTTGGGGCACCCACAGGAGGGATAGAACACAAGACTCCCACAGTGAATCAATACTTCATTCCTTTTTTTTTTTTTTCTTTTGGCTGAGAACACATTCCGTTGTGTAGATATGCTACATTTTGTTTATCCGTTCACCAATTAATGGATATTTGGGTTGTTCCCACTTTTTGCCAACTGTGCATAACATCACTATGAACATTCAAGTTTTGGAGTGTCTAGAGACCATAACGTCTGTGTTACAGCCCTGCCACAGGAACGGTACAAATGACAGCAGCTGGGGCATAGGGGAGTTTGGCAGGCTCAGTCTGGAAAGACTACCTGGAAGGGGCATCTTCTGGCCTGCTTTTAAAAGCCTTGTTTTGACCCGAGGAGAAGAGCGGCAGGATGAGATGAGCTGATGGGCAGGAGGTAAGAGCTAAGGCGGAGCTATTCCAGGCTAACTGAGGAAGCTCAGACTTCCCTTACAGAAGCTTAAACATGGACTGGACCATCAAGGTGAGCAAGGATGAAGGAAGGGAGCAGCTTTGTGCTTCAGGTGTGATCCCACATGAGCCTCACAAGCTCATTAACCTTATTCTAAAGTGAGGCTTTTAATGGGAAAAGCTTGAGATCCAAAGTCACACTGTCCTAGTTCCTCTTTAGTTCTTATGGGATTGTAAAACTTCTGAGCCTCAGGGGCACCGGTTGGTTCAGTGGTTGAGTGTCTGCCTTTGGCTCAGGTCATGATCCCTGGTCCTGGGGATCAAGTCCTGCATTGGGCTCCCCTGCAGGGAGCCTGCCTCTCTCTTTGTATCTCTCATGAACAGATAAATAAAATTTTAAAACCTACTGTGCATTAGTTCCTTTGTATATAAAATGGAAGCTGTAATAGTAACCATCCCCAGAACATCCCCACATTTAATAAGTGTGTTTCTGTGAGATTCCATGGTTGGCGCATGATGCTTGATACATGTTTAAAAACCAGAACATGGCCAGATAAAAGGCCCTCCAGCACCCCACACAGGGCTGTCTCCAGCATTCACCCTCCCCCAGCTCTGCCCTGCCCTTTCTGGGTGCTTTCAAGATAATCCCTTAGGAAGGGGCCCTTCCGAAACTCCTGCTCAGAAGCTGGCAAGCATTAACACACCCAAACTGCCAAATCTTGACTCTGTCTCTGGCTCCATGCAAAACAGAGACAGTGAGAAGACCTGCCCAGTGAAGCACTTAGCACCATACTTGCATCTGGCAAGCCATCTACATTTTAGATATTATTCTTTGTTATTAAAATAATTGTATAGGATTTTTAAAATATTTCTCTGTTTAATTCCTTGGGAATGAATTTCTACGTGTGGCATTAGATAAGGGGTTGTGGTAGTTTCCTTAGGCTGCTATGACAAGTACTACAAATTGAGGAGTGTCTTAAAAAATAAAAAGTTTATTCTTTCATAGTTCTGTTTAGAAGTCCAAAATCAAGGTGTCAGCAGGGCCAGGCTCCCTCTAAAACTCTGAGTGGAATCCTTCCTTGCTTCTTCCAGCTTTTGGTAGTGGCCAGCCACCCTGGGTGTCCTTGGCCTGCAGCTGCCTCTCTCCAGCCTCTGCCTCCATTGTCACATGGCCTTGGCCCTGTGTGACTTTGTCTTCACAGGCTGTGCAGTTTCCCTCTTTATATAAGGACATCAGGCATATTGGATTAGGGTCCACCTTAATGACTTCATCTTACTTTAGTTATATCTGCAAACACCCTATTTCCAAATATGATCACTATATCAGTCAAAGTTCTCCAGAGAAATAGAACCAAATATATCCATGCACAACACTATATTTTATATAATGAAATAGAAAAAAGAAAGGAGAGAGATTGATTTATTTTTAAAAATTGGCTAAAGCAATTGTAGGGGTTGGCAAGTCCTAAATCTGTAGAGCAGCAGCAGGCTGGGAGGTTTGGAAAATCAGGTGAGAGTTGATGTTACAGTCTCAAGACCCAAATCCATAAGTCAGGCCATCTAGAAACTCAGGAAGGACCTCTAGGTCACCATCTTGAGGCAAAAATGGGGAGCGCAAGCCCAGGTCCTGTGCGCCTCCCTTTGTCCAGCTCCCTTCTTAACCCAACTGGAGCAGTTCACACTGAGGCCTGGGTCTTGGTCTCTTCCCCCTTCACAATTCAAGCCAAAATTCTGATACCCCCAGGGGAAAAGAACTCACAGACAAAATCCGCCAGCCATCTGAGAAGCATCACTGTAAAAGAAAGACAACAAACTGTACAACCAATACAGGATAAATTAGAACTATTGGTACAAATTAATTAATAATGTAAAATAAGTATAATAAATAAAGAAGAGAAGGCAATGGTAAGATGAAGCAAGACAAAGCAGTTATCAAAAAAATCAAATAGAACCACTAGATGCAAAAAGTTTAATCATTGAAACAAAGCTTTCAATAAATGTCACAAAAATAAAAAACAGATTCCATTGAACATAGACAAGTGAGAGAGGCGATCAGGTTGATGGATTCCCCAGGATGACACTGGGAAGGAAGAAAGATTTAACAGAATTAGAAGCTAATAAACAGAAAAATAAGCTAATTAAAAAAACAGATGTCATCATCTGCATAATAGGAAGTCTTGAAGCAAAGAAAGAAATCTTAAAAACAGTTATGTAGAAGAAAAAATACCAAGGAGTTTTCCAGGATTAAAAAAAGATGAAAAATATTAGACTACACATGAGCTCATGGAGTGTCTAATGAGAAAGACAAGAGAAAACTCATGCCTAGACATACTAGAAGAACATTTAAAAACGCAAAGACAAAGGCAAAACTCTAAAGGCTGCCAAAGAAAAAAGGATGATCCTTTCATGAAAGAATGAGAATCTGATAGACATTCCATTTCTATTCAACAGTTACAAAGAGGTCAAAAGACAGCACATAATATTTTCAAAGTGTTAATGAACTTCAAATCAAGGATCTACATTCAACAAAAACAAAGATTTAAAAAAATATGCCATAAAAATAATCTCAGGCATAAAAGGGCCAAAGAAGTTAACACATGAAACTCTCTTTGAAACAAAACTTTCTCTTACAGAAGGTACTCCAGTTGGAAGAGAAATAAATCCATGAGACTGCTGTAAGATAAAAATGAAATGATAAATAGCTTAGAAAAGTTAATTCTAGTATTAAAAGGTAGAGGGAGGAAAGATAGAGATAGACTGAGAGAGAGAGAGAGAGAGAGAAAAGAATACCAAGAATATTCATTACCACGTGGAAATAAGCTCTGAGCAATACCAGCACTACTAGTGAGCTGTGGATGAAAAATAGTTGTTGTAAAGGAGTCCAGTGCAAAGTGAGCACATACTCATTTTGTCATAGAGAAATGTATAAATACTAATAGAGAACTGATGAGAAAAATGTAAATATGACTTTGAATAAGTTTCATATAACCACCATTGATAAAAGTAAAACTCAGGATTTTCAAACCAGCAGAAGAAAATCGTATCCAATGAAAGACAAGAAAGGAAAAGAAGCAAAGAGAGAAAGGTAAAATATAGTAAGTATAAATTAGAAATAAGGAGTGAAATAAATACTAATATCACTCCTTATTTCTAATTTATACTTACTATAACAATTAGTTACACAATTTATATTATGGATTGAATTCTGTTCCCCCTCCCCAAAGAGACACAATGAAGTTTTAAACCCCAGCATCTCAAATTGTAACCTTATTTGGAAATAGGGTTGTGTCAGATGTAATCAGCTAAATGAAGATGAGATCATACTGGAGTAGGGTGGACCCTAATTCAATATAACTGGTGTCCTTATAAGAAGACAGAAACACAGGGAGAAGGCCATATGACAACAAAGGCAGAGATTGGAATTACCCAGCAGCAAGCCAAGAAATGCCACAGATTGCCAGCAAACTACCAGAAGCTAGGAAGAGACAAGGAAGGATTCTCCTACAGTCTTCAGAGGGAGTGTGGCCCTAGGGGCTGATACCTTGATTTCAGGCCTTTAGCCACCAGAACTGCAAGATGATACCTTTCTGTTGTTTTAAGCGCCAGTTCATGGTATTTTGTTAACAGCTGCCCTAGGAAAGTAATACAGTTTATAATGGATTAAACTCACCAATCAAAGGACAGAGACTCATGGATTGGGTGGGGTTGGTTTTTTTTTTTTAAAGTAATATTCAGCAATGTTTTCTACAAAGGATATTTGTAAAACAAAAGGCGACAGGAAAGGTACAAATAAAAGGATGGTAAAGGGAAATGAGGTCTTTTTGAACCAAATAAAACTGGGGAGTGAATTTAATATCAAATAAAACCAAATTCAAAGAAAAAAAAAACTTCATAAAGGGGAAAAAAATCAGAAATCCTAACAGTTTTGAACATACATGTCCTTAAAGATACAGCTTCAAGATATAAAATGCAACAATATAACTATAGAAACACATAAAAATTATAGAGACTTGTGCAACCATCTAAGAAACTGAGAGAATGAGCAGACAAACAATAAGCAATGACAGAGGATATTCAAATGACAGGATTCAAACACTTAAAATAATAATTACACAGGAAGGGAGAAGAACTTTACAAAACTGACAAACGAGTGGAAAAACCACATTTTTTAAAGCACACATTTAGACAATTCACCATTTACCAGATCAGAAAGAGAACCTCAGCACAGCACCAAATATCAACATTATTATACACAATATTATCTTAACACATTGGATTAAAGTGATAAATTATCACCAAAGTACATTTAAAGCCTTGTACATCTGGAAAGTAAATGACATAATACTCAATAACCCTTGGGTTAATGAGAAAATATAGAGCAAATTATAAAACACTTGGAAATGAATTATAAGAAGAAAAGTGCATGAGAGAATTTGAGACATCTAAAACAGCCTTAAGGATAAAATTTATAGCTCTGAACACATTTATCAGACACACATGACAATTAAAAACAAATGAGCTAAGGTTTTAACTCAAGACTTTAGAGAATGAACAATAGAACAAATGCAAAAAAATAAGAAGAAAGAAAAAAAAGGTCAGGGTAAAATTCAATAAACAAGTAGACCAAAGCAATAACAACTGCAAAATTAAGAACCAACCCAGAGGCTGGGCCTTTGAAAAGATTGCTAAGTATACTAACCTCCATCACAAGTTGATAAAGGTGGAAAAAGATACAGCTCTCCAAAATTCAGGATAAAAAAAGAAAAATACAGACACAAAAGAGATTAAAATAACCATAAAAGAGCACTGTGGATATATACACTAGAAAATAAAAGATAAAATACGTTAGAAACATTGAAATATTTAAAATTTTAGAAAAAATATAAAACTGGCCCAAGAAAAATTAGGAACTTTGAACAAATCAGCAGCAAATAAAGAAAGACCTTAGGCCATTTTGTTTTATAGATGATAGTTAAAAAAACAAGGTACTCCCTTCTGGAACAATTTGTCTCAGAGAGTAGAGAAAGAGTAAAAGCTATCCAACTTATTTTTTAGATTAGTATTAGATTAATTCCAAACCCTAAAAAAAATAGAAGCAATTACAGAACAATTCTTTTGTAGTTATTGATCCCAAAGTCTTAAATAAAATATAAGCCAACCAAATTAAACAAAATATTAAAAAGGTAATAGATCACAATTAAATAAGGTTTATCCCAGTAATGTAAAGATCATTTGGCACCAGAAATCATTAGATATAATCCACACACTAGACTGAAGGAGAAAAATCAAATGATTTCTCAATAGATTTTAAAAATCTGACTAGAATTCTACATATATTTAAGATAGAAACCCTCAGGAAAAAAAATGAAAAAGAACTCCTTTACCTTAATAAAGGATTTATACCCAAAATATACAGCAAATGTTACACTTAATGGAGAAGATTAGATTAGACGTGGTGTTCATTATCTCCATTTCTGGGTATCCTGGCTAATGCTGCGTATGACTTGTCATAATAATAACAACAGCACAACAATGAGAAGTTGCAAGAATTGAGTAGGAAGTGATAAAACTGCTATTATTTGCAAATTATATGCTTATGTATGAGGAATGCCAAACTGTAAAATCTAATAAGAGTTCAGCAAGGAGGCTGGATACTAAATCAATCTACAAAAATCAGTAGCGTTTCTGCAGACCTATAATAACTGTCTAGAAATAGGGGGGGAAAAGAGACATGATTCACAACAGTAACAAAATCTATAACATAGCTAGGAAATAAGCTACTAAAGAATGTACATCCTTCTAAGGCATAAGTTTAAAACACTATTAAATTTTTTAAAGCTTATTTAAAAGATACAAAGAAGACGACTAAATGGAGAGCTCTATTTTTTCCCAGATTAATCTATAAAATCAATGTAATCCAATTAAAATGCAAACTGAATTTTTGGAGAAACTTGACAAGTAATTCTACACTTTATTTGGAAAACCTGACAAATAATTTTACACTTTATTTGTCAGCTAGCAAAAATCAACTTAAAATACATACTCAAAAAAAAAAAAAAAAAACATACTCCAGGGCAGCCCGGGTGGCTGAGCGGTTTAGTGCCGCCTTCAGTCCAGGGCCTGATCCTGGAGACCCAGGATCCAGTCCCGCGTCGGGCTCCCTGCATGGAGCCTGCTTCTCCCTCTGCCTGTGTCTCTGCCTCTCTCTGTGTGTGTGTCTCTATGAATAAATAAATAAAATCTTAAAATAAAATACATATTCCAGGGATGCGTGGATGGCTCAAGGGTTAAGCATCTGCCTTCAGCTCAGGGCATGATTCTGGAGTCCTGGAGTCCTGGAGTCCTGGAGTCCTGGAGTCCTGGGATCAAGTCCCACATCAGGCTCCCCACAGGGTACCTGCTTCTCCCTCTGCCTGTGTCTCTGCCTCTTTCTGTGTGTCTCTCATGAATAAATAAATAAAATCTTTAAAAAAAATACATACTCCAAATTACTGGTCATTAGGGAAAAGCAAACAAAATTACTGGTGGAAATGTAAAATGGTGCAGCTGCCCTGGAAAATATTTTGGCAGTTCTTCAAAAAATGAAAAAAAAATTTTTTTCATCAATTTATATAATATTTAATTAAAGCACAAAGTACAGTTACATATGGCATAAGCACATTTGGTACCAACACAATCAACTCTTGGTGAACATTAGCGTAAGTAGGGGGTAGCAGAACCACACGGCATTCTAGAGGGTGCTCACTGTGCAGGTTTGATTACCTAGAAAATTACCTAGGTATGTACCCAAGGGAACTGAAAGAACAGATATTCGTACACCCATGTTTACTGCAACATGATTTACAACAGTCAAAAGGAAGAAACAACCCAAATGTTTATCACAAACAGCTAAATATAATGTGATATGTGCATACAATAAACTATTACTCAGCCATAAAATGGGATGAAATTCTGCTACAATAAAATTTGCGAAGAGAAATAAGTCTGTCACTAAATGACAAATACTGTGTGATTCCACTGAGAGGAGGTCCCTAAAATCAGCAAATTCATAGAGACAGAGGTTAGAGATTACCAGAGCCTGAAGGGGAGGAAGGAATGAGGAGTTCATGGGTGCAGAGTTTCATCTGGCGTGATGAAAAAGTTTGGAAATAGTGGTGATAGTTACACAACATTATGAATGGACTTCATACCCTTAAAAATTGTTAAAATGGTAAATTTTATGTTATGCATATTTTACTACAATAGAAAATACAGTAGAAAAAATAACCAACACACAACAGTAGAAGAAAACATAAAACCCCTAGGATTAGACAAAAACTCAGCTGATGTACATGATGATACGTGTACAATATGGCTGGAAGATATTAAAGACCTGAATCTTTTGAGATGCAGAACATACCATTTTCCTGAATGTGGGAGTTCCATATCGCAAAAAAGCCCATTTTTGTCAAGTAAATCTATAAATTTATTGCAATTCAGATTAAATTGTGCTGTCTCTGGAGACACGCATATACATGTACTTACACATAGACACCTTTGTATCTAGGTATGTACAGAAACTCTAGAGAACAAAGGGGAAAATGATACTCTTGCTCAACCTGTCATCTTAACCCAATCTGCCAAAATCGTTTTCTACTTTGGGGGAAGGTAATCAAAACAGAAACAAACAAAAACCTGCTCCAGGCTGACTAGATGAGCCAAATCCATTTCACCATCATCTCTTTTCTGGAAAAAGAAGTCTCCTTCTATTGCCCCAAAGAAATGTCCTCAAGATACCGAAGTGGCAGGGGGGCGGGGGGTGGGGGGGGATGCTGAGTGGCTCAGTCGGTTAAGCATCTGCCTGCAGCTCAGGTCATGATCTCAGGATCCTGGGATAGAGCCTGCATGGGGCCCCCTGCTCAGTGGGGAGCCTGCTTCTCCCTCTTCCTCTGCTTGTGCTCTCTCTCTCTCTCTCTCTCTCTCTCTCTCTTTGTTGAATACATTAATAAAATCTTTTTAAAAAAATTTTTTTTAAAGATACCAAAGTAAGCAGATTCCTCTATGGTCCCACAGATTCCCTCTGAGTCTCTGAGGTCTGAGATGGACAGACCTCTGCTCCTTCATCTTACAATGCTTTAAGAACAGAGTGAAGTGGGGAGAAATGGAACAGAGACCCTGCTAAGCTTATTGGAAAGGCAGAAGGGACCTCTTTCTAGGTGTCTATATGGTAGAGGGCCCATTCTCACACCTGGAGGGATCCAGACTCCCCTGCAGTCTTGGTAAACAGAATTTCAGGGCAAGAGAAGCCCTGTACTGAGAGGAAATGCTCTGTGCTGAGTGACTGCTCCAGCCTGAGCAAAATTAGGAAAAGGAGGAAACTCAACTGCACTCTATCTCCCGGCATGCTTTCTCCTTGGTCTCCTCTGTCTTTCCATGCTGTGTCCTTTCCTCACTCACCTGCCCACTCAGAAGATACTTATCAAGCTCTTCCTGGGTGTCAGGCACTATGTCAGGCATCAGGGCAGTGGGGAAAGCAAGGATTTAGACACCAACCCAAAGCACTGGACACGTAAACTGTGTCCTCTGCCAGCTTCTTTCACGAGAGAAGGCAATGCTTAACCCAAAGGTTATCACTTCCCTAGTAAGGATTTTAAGATATTGCTATCTATTGGGAAAGAGAAAATACTTTGGCCAACAAAAACCTTTCCATTATTCCTCAAATCAACAATAGCTAACATTGCAGCTCAAAACAATGTCTCCCAAGGCCATTCTTCATTTCACTCTGTAGTAAGATTCACTATGCAGCAGTGATTTCCACCATGGGATCTGTCAGAAGATCTATGAAGTACAAGAAAAGATCATGAGAACTTCTAATCCTTTAGAGCTATCACAACCTACAAATTTCCTATCTTCTGTATAAGCTCTGTAACATACATATTAGTACAAATGTACATGTATAGAATTTAAGAATAAATACATAAGCAAAAACTGGAGTGTGTACTCAAAAATGTATTACTCATCAGGAAGCATGATCAAAAATTGTAGATCCCTGATGTAACAAGCAATCTAGTTTGTTATACCTAAAACCAGCCTTGGTAGGCATAGTATTGGCAGGTGCCTGGGACGTTACAGTTTGTGTCTCCAGAATAAGGCGCAGTTCCATTAACTCTGGGTCATTTCATCCCAGTCCCACAAGCAGAGGGAAATTCTGGTAGAACAATAAGGGAAATAAGGGAGTCAGAAACATAGACTGGAGGGAGAATTGGCTCTTCCAGGTCACTGGCTCATTCATGGGCAACATCCCAGGATCTAAAAATAGAAGAACCATCTGCAGTTTGCCTCCTAGAGCTAGGGCTTGGATGAGCCCCAGGATAGGCCCTCACAGTCTGGTGGCCGTGATGACAGCATTGGCCTCTCAGGTGACCTCAGCAGATAATGGCCAGGAGCCAAAGCAAAGATGCTTGCAAAACCAGGACCCTCCTGGTAAACTAGAGAACCAGGAATAAGCAGGGATGTTAGCTCTGTAGCCAGAAAGCTCACTTTGGCTTCTTAGTCAAGATAAGTGAAGGGAAGCAGTGTAGGGAAGGGAAAGGAGAAGTTTGGAAAAGAAGTTCAGAAATCAGATGGAGTCTCCATTCTCAAGACTACACACTAAATGATGCCAACTATAAGGCATTCTGGAAAAGACAAAGCTCTGGAGTCTCCATTCTCAAGACTACACACTAAATGATGCCAACTATAAGGCATTCTGGAAAAGACAAAGCTCTGGACAAAGCTCAAAAAAAAAAAAAAAAAAAAACAATCAGTGGTTGCCAGTAGTTGGGATGGGGAAGCATGAATAGGCAAAGCACAGAGTACTTTTTAGGGCAGTGAAAATGCTCTGCATAATACTGTAATGATGGATATATGTCATTACACATTTGTCCAAACCCACAGAATGTACGATACCAATTGTGATATGTCAGTGTAGGTTTATCAATTGTAACAAAGGCACTCTCTGATGAGGGATGTGATAATGGGAGATGCTCTGTGTGAGTTGGGGTAGGGGACATACAGAAAATCTCCTCACCTTCCCCTCAATTTTGGAGCAACATAAAACGGCTCCCAAAAAAATGAAGTCTTAAAAAAATGAAAGCCCTTGTAGTCCTGAATTTGAATTGAAAGAAGTATCAGTATTAACTAATGATATTGGTTTTTTTTTAAATATTTTCTAGCTTTGCCCCTGAAAAGACCTAAAAACAATGGCTAAGCCTATAGTAATGAGCACCCTTAGAACTAGATTATGATCTTTAAAGTCATTCCCAACTAAAATGAACCAGGACTCCAGGAAGAAATGGTTGATACTCAGTCTTAGATAATTTACAAGATGAGTTTAGAATATCTTATCATACCAGAAATCTATCAAAGACACTTGGGGCCATGTCTAGAACACTCAGAAGCCAACCTGAAAGGCTCCTATGGGCCAGAGATGGAATAATGTAAGCCTTATTAAGAGTAACTACAATTATTTAAACACACTAAATATGTTTAAAGCCATGAGTTCATAATGCTGTATTTTTGAAAACCTCATCAGCTAGTTATCTTTGGAGAATGCCAAGAAACCAATGCATTATCTGGAAGCTGGCAAATAATCCAAAAAAAAAAAAAAATCAAGATCTATGTTGTCTTTTTAAATGTACTATCTCAAGAAAAGCAAATAATTGATGAGGGTACATTTCCTTTTCAGGTATATGGCAGCTAATAAATGAAGAAGGCATGTAAGAATTTGGGGGAGAGAATGTAGTTCCATCTACTATATGGTAGTGGCTATTTAGCACTTGAAATGTGGCAAGTTCAATTTGAGATGTACTTTAGGGATGTCTGGGTGGCTCAGCGGTTGAGCATCTGCCTTTGGCTCAGGGCGTGATCCTGGAGTCCTGGGTTCAAGTCCCACATCAGGGTCCCTGCAGGGAGCCTGCTTCTCCCTCTGCCTGTGTCTCTGCCTCTCTCTCTGTGTGTGTGTCTCTCATGAATAAATAAATAAAAATCTTTTAAAAAAAAGAGAGAGAGACATGCTTTAAGCTAAAATCCACACTGAATTCCACAGACATATAAAAAAGAATTAAAATAATTCATTAGTAATGTTTATATTGATTTCATGTTGAAATGATATTTGAAATAGATTAAATAAAATATATTAAGATTTTTACCGATTTCTTTTTATCTTTTTAAATATAGCTACTAGAAAATTTTAAATTACTTATGTGGCTTGAATTCTATTTCATATATAATTATATTTCACATATAATATATATTATATTGGTAGCACAGATTAAAGCTCTACCCAGCAATACAGTAAATACTAACAATACAAAACAACAGCTAACCAGATGTTATATGCCTTCTGATAAAAGTATACAACGTTACCAAGGATGTATTCTTACTTAAAAATATTGACCCTGGGGGCTCCTGGCTGGTTCAGTTGGTAGAGCATAAGACTCTTGACCTCAGAGTCATGAGTTCAAGTCCCCAATTGGGTGTGGAGCCTATTTAAAAAAAAAAAAAAAGTTGACCCTGGCTCTGATAAAGATTTTATATTTAGCTGCTAAATTCAGTAGATACAGGTGACAGAAAGACAAGGTAAATGACACCATGAGCATGTAATCAACAAAATCGTGAAAATAAGAAACTAACTCTACAAACAAATTGTCCTGTTTGTAAAACGGAGAAATTGCAAGGGAGGGAAAAAGAGGAAGAGGAAACCTAGCAGTGAAAAGAGATTTAAAAACATCAACTGGGACACCTGGGTGGCTCAGCGGTTGAGCATCTGCCTTCAGCTCAGGTCATGATCCTGGGGTCCTAGGATCAAGTGCCACATCGGGCTCCCCACAGGGAGGCTGCTTCTCTCTCTGCCTGTGTCTCTGCTTTTCTCTCTGTGTCTCTCCTGAGTAAATAAATAAAAACTTAAAAAAAAAAGTATCAATTAATTGCAAGGTGTGGACCTTATTTGGATCTTGTCTTGAAAGAACCATAACAATAAGTAAATAAATTAGAATACAATAGGATTGATCTGAACACTAACTGGGTATCTGGTTATATGAAGGAATTATTCATAATTTAGGTAATGGTATTACAGTTATTTTTACAGATTGCTCATCATTTAAAGCTACAAACAGAATATTTATGAATAAAATGGTAGGATCTCTAGGATTTGCTTGGAAACAGTCTAGGGATAGAGCAATAGGAGTGGTGATAGTATGAAATGAGATTGGCTGCAAGTTAATTATTGATAAAGCAGGATGATCAGTCCATGGCTGCTTGTTATACTATTCTACTTTTGTATATGTTTGAAATTTCCCATCACAAAAAGATTTTTCAAATGCTAAATGTCATAGTATTCATTATTAAAAGTAGAAAATCAGAGAAAAATATCAATACTTTTACCATTACCATAATTTAATATGAACAGGGTTAATGATTTATTGTACTTCCTCCTGGGTTTTTTCCTACATATTTTACATATATGCCTTTTTTCATTCTGTTTGCTTAATATTTTATTCATTCAGCAAATGACTGTATCTGGCAGTAAATATTATTGAGTCAATGAATTAATTATATTTTTATGCTCCTACGTGTTCTGTGCATCTATCTTTGTTAATAGCTGCACGATGCTTCATAAGCAGATTACATCATTTACTCCAGTGGACTACAGCAGTTAAGAACTCAGTCCATGAAGCCTGACCTGGGTTCAGATCTCAACATGTAACTTAATAGCTATGTGACCTTGTGCAAGATACTTAAACTCATTAAACATTACTTTTCTGCTTTCTAAAACCAGCATAATAATAGTATCTAACTCAAGAGTTTGCTATAAGGAGAAAATGAGCTAATATGTGTAAAGCACTTGGCCTGGACCCTAATAGATAGTAAGCACTCAATCAATGTTTTTATTGATAGAAACTGTTTCCTTTTTCTCTCTTATTGATAACACCAAGGTAAATATCTACATGAATATAATTTCCCCTAAGTTCTGGATTCTTTCCTTAGGCTAGAATTCTGGAAAAGAAATGACTAGATCAAACAAAATAAATGTGCACTTGCATGGCGCTTGTCACACTTGCCAAATTGCCTTCCCAAAGGCTTGTACCAATTTTCAATACCATGTGTCTCACCATCCTTGCCAACACTAGGTATCATTATTTTAATGTTAATTTAATAGAAGTCATCTATATTTTAGGACTTTTGCTTTTTGAACACTGTCCAACTCTTATGAATTGCAGTTAATTTGCATACAATTAATATCACTGTATTTTAGGGTTTTGCTTCTATTTCCTTTTGGCATGGGTGATTGGGTGATCCAGCTGTGAGAAAAAAAAAAAGAAGAAGGAACAGGCTTAGGAGGAAGCTTTTTTTTTTAAGATTTTATTTATTTATTCATGAGAGACACACACACACAGAGAGAGAGAGAGAGAGAGAGAGAGAGAGAGAGAGAAGCACAGACACAAGCAGAAGCAGGCTCCATTCCATGCAGGGAGCCTGACGTGGGACTTGATCCCAGGTGTCCAGGACCACACCCTAAGCTGAAGGCAGCACTAAACCTCTGAGCCACCCAAAGCTGCTCAGAAGCTAATAATTCAGATTTAGACAGTTTGGGTTTGAGGCACCCGTGGGATTTCTAGATGGAAATGTCCAAGAGACACTTGGAATGACAGTTCTAGAGCTCAAAGGAGAAATCTGGGTTCCAGACATAAATTCTGAAGGTATCACTGGTAGCAGTGGAAAGCGTGTATCTAGATGAGATTGCCTAGGAAATACATTTAGATTGAAAAGAAGCAAGCGATAGAACAAACCTTAATTCATAACGAACACTTTTAAGCATTTGCAGAATTTCAGACTGCAAACAGATACCTTAAAAACTGAAGAGGGAGGGGCTCCTGGGTGGCTCAGTCAGTTAAGCATCTGCTTTGGGCTCAGGTCATAATCCCAGGGTCCTGGGATCAAGCCCTACATCAGGCTCCCTGCTCAGTGGGGAGCCAGAGCCTGGTTCTCCTCTGCCTGCCACTCTCCCTGCTTATGCTCTCTCTCTCTCTCTCTCTGTCAAATAAATAAATAAATAAATAAATAAATAAATAATAAAATCTTTTTAAAAAATTGAAGAGGGAGTGAGAAAGAGAGATCAGATTCATAACCATGTTCCTTTAGGGGGACAAGGAATTGGAATAGAAAGAAACTAGCCTTCTTAGTAATGCTCTTGCCTCTGTGTATGTGTTTGAGGAAAATATATTTTTGTATTATTTTCAAAATCAAAAATGAATTTTTTTAAATTGGACAAGTGGATTACAAAACCCACAGGGTTAGCATGTGGTGTCTTACAAACAAAGCAATAAGCTTTTTTCATGTGGTCCCAGAAAGGGGGCTCCTGTGACTGTGCCCAGAAACACAGCAGTCAGTAAATACAGTGCATGAAAGATTAATGTGGCTCCCAAGCTGAAAGAGACAAAGCCCAAAGGTTCTGGATGCTTCTGTCAAAATATATCCCAGAACTCAAGACAGAATCCTGGGTTCTAGTGATGGAAGAAGTTGACTCAGTTGCCTACGTCTGTAAGGACCAGCCAACACCCTGCTTGGCATGTGATAGATTTTATTTTTTTAATCTTAGGCAAGATCAGAAATTCTTTTTTTTTTTAGATTTTATCTATTTATTCATTAAAACACACACACACACACACACACAAAAAAAAAAAAAAAAAAAAAAGAGAGAGGCAGAGACATAGGCAGATGTGGGACTCAATCCCAGGCCCAAGATCATGACCTGAGCCAAACACAGATGCTCAACCACTGAGCCACTCAGGTGCCCCAGGATCAGAAATTCTTCTGCATACCAGCCACATGATTGCTTCACTGCTAGCAAATACAAGGGGAGAGTAATAACCTCCTCTTGTTCGCTGCCAGCTCAGTGTCAGAGACTAAACCAAGACTTTCATTTAAATCTCAGATCACTGGATGTGGGTATTGTTCACGGGTCTTCACAGAGGAGGAATCAGAGACTTGGAGCGTTCAATTACTCACTCAGGCTCACAAAGCCAACAAATGACAGTGCGGGGACTCATACCCAAGTCTTACTAATTCCAGAGCACTTATTTTTATACTTTAGGTTATGTTGTATCTCTGTGAGCATGCACACTAGTACTAATGTGGAACATGACTCAAGAGTGAGTCAAGAGAGGTGCCTGGGTGGCTCATTTAGTTAAGTGTCAGACTCTTGATTTTGGCTCAGGTCATGATCTCAGGGTCATGGGATCGAGCCCCGTGTCAGGCTCCGCACTGGGTATGGATCCTGCTTGAGATTCTCTCTCCCTTTCCCTCTGCCCCTCCCCAACTGCATGTGCATGCCACGCATGCTCTTTTTCTCTCTCTAAAGAAAAAAAGAGTCAAGAACGTTCACAATTATTCTTTCTATGTTAGTGATCTTTTATAATGCCCTGTTTTATGTTCTACTTGGGCCCCTTGCTGCTCAGTGTTCTCCTCGGACCAGCACCACGGGCATGGAGGCTCACTAAAAATGCAGGATCTTGGGCCTAAGTCAGGGCAACTTCGGTGCATTGAAACCTGAAGAGTTCAAAATGACACAACCGATTCACTCTGTAAATAACTAAATGTTAGCTTATTAATTGATCCAAGCGTCTTCACATAAATGCTCTGCCCAACTATTCTTCCTATTCTTCCTGTGCATGAGTTTTGTGTTAGCTAATCAAATGTTTTAAAAGTTTGGTGAGACCCTAAAGGTAGACCTCATCAGGTGCCTTAGGCTATAGATCAGAGTGGCAAGTTGCTGGCCTCCTATTTGAATCTCTAGTCTTTTATTTTTTAAAAAAGATTTTATTTATTTATTCATAAGAGACGAGGGAGAGAGAGAGGCAGAGACACAGGCAGAGGGAGAAGCAGGCTCCATGCAGGGCGCCTGACATGGGACTCAATCCCAGGACCCTAGGATCACGCCCTGAGCCAAAGGCAGAGACGCTCAACCGCTGAGCCACCCAAGTGCCCCTGAATCTCCAGTCTTATGACAAAGACTCAGAAAGTGAAACCTTCCTACCCTAGTTCCCAAAGCTTCCAGATTCTCTAATGGTGAATGTGTTGGCCTCATTGTAGAAGGTGGTAGACCTTATCCAAATCTGTGTGCTCCTCACCATTTCCCAGTCCCCTTGTCATCGATTGGCCAAGTGACAGAGTTCTGGTCAGTAGGGTAGAGGAGACAGTGATGTGTGCCCCTTCCAGACCTGGCCCCCAGCAAATCCCACACCAAATTCCATCTGACACGCTGGCAGAACCACAAAATAGGAGCCTGGCTCCCCCTGAGTCACTACTTGAAGGAGAGATGCCCAAGAGCATAACCCAACCCCATCAACATAAAGTTTTACATTGATGGGCCACTGAGATTCAAGGATTGTTATAGTGGCCACCATTACTTACAAAGGCTAGATAGCTTTACTAAAAATCATGCCAGCTGGAATCCAGCCCAAGAAGCCAAAAAAGTAAGATTTTCTGAACATATGAGACAAGAGTAAGTGAAAGTAATCGCTTGTATATTAGTCAGGGTTCCTCTAATGCACAGAATGAAACTTTGCCAGAAAATAATGTTTAAAGTCTCATTGGTTTTTATACTATGTGTTTAGATGAGTTTCACAACTGGTAAATGAAGGTTCTGCATTACAATAGAGATGAAAATCATATCTAAAGTTAGAGAATTACCAATGTAATACAACAAGTGATTATTTGCAAGGGTTGGGAGAGGTTGGCAAAATATTCAGTATTTAGATGCTTCCAGAAACAGCCAAAGAGTCTTTTTTTTTTTCATAAACGTTGACTATATATTTGTTGTTAGAATTAATAGCCCTATTTTATATATTTAACTGGATACAATTGTGCTAAGTTAGAAATCTTATCTCAAGTGAAATGTAAAATAAAAAGCAGCCATTTCTTGCAATAGCAAAGAGTGCATATAAGAGACACTTTTGAGAGTTGGATATTGAAAATTACAAAAAGTCATAAATGTGCAGAAAGAAATTTATTTCCAAGAAAGGAAACTAAATATTAGAAGTGTGTGTATTCTATGAAGTTAGAACAAGTGTCCAAATTCACTCTGTCCAAATTCACTCTGATTTTTATCAACACGGACATTATGTTGAAGACAATCTGTTAATGTTTCAGTAAGAGTCAAAATATTAAGTGGTTGTCAAGACTGTTTAGCTGTTTGCTTGTACCATAATTTTTAAACAAACACAGGTTTGTTATAATTTGTTATTTTGTAAGGAACCTGTGGATTCAGTGGAGCCCCCTTCAGGAGGACTTGGGATGAGCAGTTTGGGTTTGACAGGGTTTTTAGGGCCAGAAACGATAGCAGAAGTATTTTTGGAGGATAAATCTTTCATTGAGTGC
Organism: Vulpes vulpes; assembly: GCF_048418805.1. Lineage (NCBI taxonomy): Eukaryota > Metazoa > Chordata > Mammalia > Carnivora > Canidae > Vulpes > Vulpes vulpes. Next base: position 120,801,195 of record NC_132791.1, on the reverse strand, counting down.
AGGGTAGATATATTGGGGAAAAAATTCAGCCCTTTCTCCCTGAGTAGTTACAAAACCAATTCTCTCTCCTGTATGTCTCCTCTGCACCCACACAACTACCACAATCACAATTCTTCTGACACCAGATATGTGGGGTGAGAGCGTGGGGAGGTTCCCACCAAGCAATTCTCTGTACACCAGCTGTGTGTCCTACAATTTCACTCAAGTCTGACACTCTCTACCTGGAGACAGCTTCAGGTCCCACAGGATATGTTTCAGTTCTACAACACTGTGCCTTGCCCCACATCAGAGGCCAATCAAAAGTTTAGGCTCTCATTTGTCCTTCCAATGGATTAGCTGTAAGTCAGAGGCTCCCAGGACCCCCCCTCCTCAGATTCAATTAATTTGTAGAGCAGCTCACAGACCTCAGAGAAACACTTCCTTGCATTTTATGGCTTTGTTAAAGGATATGACAAAGGATACAGATGAACAGCCAGACGAAGAAATACATAGGGAACTGGAAGGTCCTGAGAGTAGAAGCGTCTGTCCCTGTGGAGTAGAAGCGCTTCACCTCCCAGCACATGGGTATGTTTACCAACCTGGAAGCTTGGTACCCCGCACCATAGGGATTTTTACTAAGACTTCCCCATGTAGGCACAATCAACCATTACCTCCTCTCCCAGTCCCTCTCCCTTCCCTAGAGAATGAGGAACAGAGCTGAACGTTCCAAGCTTCTAATCATGGCTCCGTCTTTCTGGAGACCAGCCCCCATCCAGAAGCCATCCAGGATCCCACCCAGAGTCACCTCATCAAAACAAAAGATGCCCCTACTGCTCTTATCACTTAGGAATGTAGAAGGATTTAGGGGGCTCTGTGTCAGGAACCAGGAACAGAGATCAACTTGTATATTTTCTATTATCTCACAGTAGATGGCATAAAGAAGAAACTAGAGGTGTCACTAAGGCCAGTTTCAGAGATTTACAAGGATTCAGAAAGCATGAGGACTAGAACAATAGCAGTGGAATTGGAGAAAGAAATACATTGGAAAGAGGAAAGAAATACATTGGAAAGAAGACAGACCAGAAGTGACAGCTGGATAGAGGTAAAGGAGACAAAATAATTAAAATCTTAAACCTGGGTGCCAGGGAGAAGAACAAGCCTGACAGGGGTGTTGCAAGGGGTTGCAGAATAGAAAGGAAGGTGTTGATGAGATGCTTTGGGAGAGCAGGGAGGTCATATTTGGTCAGAAAGCTATGTTTCCCCTGGCAGAGAAGCAGGAACATGAGCAGTGTGTCTGTCAGACAAACGCCTAGGCCAGCCTGAGAGAAGCTTCCTGGAGACACCTGGAAAGTATTCAGGAAAGAGCCTGCACCTGGCATCAGGCAGCTCTGCCTCTGAATCCTGGCTCAGCCCTCAGTGAGCTGTGTGAGCTTAGGCAATTTACTTAACCTTCCTGAACTTCAGTTTCCCTCTCCATAAATGAGATAAACGATAGGTCACCAAACAGAAGCTATTGCTTTTCCTTGACCTGTAAGACTATTTCCCAAACTCATCTCAGATACAGCCATTCCTGGGGTCACAGGGGAAATCATTTCTTAATCCCCCATCCTTTGGCCCATCTGTAAAACAAGAATAATATCGTTTAGGTCTGTGGTTCTTGAATATTATTTATGCATCAAAATCATCGATAGAATATTTTTAAAATACAGATTCCCAAGCTCTCATCCAAGAACTTCTGATTCAGCACTTCTGGGTGAGGATCCATCAGCATCTGTCTAGTCAAGAACCACTAACCCATGTTAAAAAATGCGGTGGAGATTCAACAAAACAATGGTTTGCAACCCACAGAGCACAGTTCCTGGCATCCAGTGTTTGCTTACCACGTGGCTCTGGTTGCAATGGTGAGATGGTGATGTGGATGGGAGTGGGTTGGGCTAGGATGGTGGTGGGAAATGGTGATGGAGGGTGGGGCACACCAGTGGAAGTGGGGAGTGATGGTGGTGACTGGCAGGTGGTAGAAGTCAGCTCCTTGGAGATTGCTAACTCAGCAAGAAGATTCAGACTACCTCTGGTAGAGAATGAGGAGACAGAAGATGGGAAGGTTCCATTGGGAACAAGCATTCCCTCTGGCCTTCATCAGGGATTTCTTTTTTTTTTTTTTTTTTTTCTTGTTAAGATTTTATTTATTTTTCATGAGAGATAGAGAGAGAGGCAGAGACACAGGCAGAGGGAGAAGCAGGCTCCATGCAAGGAACCTGACATGGGACTCGATCCTGGGACTCCAGGATCACGCCCTGGGCCAAAGGCAGACGCTCAACTGCTGAGCCACCCAGGCGTCCCTCATCAGGGATTTCTTTGTGGACTGTATCTAAGAAGCAGCAGCTCTTTGGAAATCATGTTCTCCTGTCTTGAGGGATAGGAAGTAAAAATGAAGCCACAGACTACAAAACTGTACTGACTCAAAAGAGATCAATTGTGTGAAACCGTATCCTACAATCCAAACTAAGATCAAAATATTTTCACACTGGTTCCTACAGACCCAGTGGACCCAGTGGACTCCATAAGATCATGAAAATGATTTAACAGTAATTCCATATGAACTCAAGTTCCAGAGACTAGACCACCGACAATTCACTTATTTGCAAATTCTGACCCATCCTTGCCCAGATCTCACTTACTAACTGCTTCCCTAAAGCCACCCTATCACAAGAGCCCACTAACTTCCCACTTTTCAGCCACTATTGAGACTCTATCAACATGATGCTCCCCATGTTGTAGAAATCACTGCATTTCCCAGGGACTTTTATAAGGGGGCTTCAACAGGGAAGGCAGAGATCATGACCCTTTGCTCTTAGAATGTCAGCTCCTTTTCTTAAAACACCATGTGGACCCACTGAATGTGGGAAATGGCTCATTGGGGAATCAAATACTTTGAAGAATTCAACAAGTTACCAACTCCCTGCCCAAAGCAAATCTCTGGAATGTTGGAATAAACCCTCAAAGTTAAATTTATTTGAATCTCTTCATCCTCATTATGAAGAGAGATCTGGGGCCTGGAGGAACCATCAACAGGACACTAACCTTCCCACACACAGAGCCCTCTGAGCATCTCTTGAAAAAAAAAGGCCAGTGGAAAAGCAGGGGTGACTTAGATCTGCAGAGGCCATTTTTCTGACAAAGGTCAAATTCACTGGATCCAGGAGTCAGAACACAGACCTATATTTTGGGGGCCACCTTTCAACTCCCTATCCCTCCTTGACGCTGTGAAAGTAAGAGATGCCTGCCATCTGTACAAACCTGGCTCTAAAGGTATCCCTTGGAGCCCATCTTAAGAATGTCATTTTATTCTTCCATGCAATGTTCCTTAGTTTTACCTACTTGAGAAGACTTTCCAAGTTACCACCAGCAAAAAGATGTCCTTAACCTTTTCTAGAAAAGCCGGGACCCTGAGAAGCATAGATGTTGACAGGAAGCAAACGCATTTCCTCATCCTGAAAGCTCTGCTCCCCTCCGCCTGCCAGGCTGTTCACCAAATCCCATGCTACTCCTTGAGGCTTCCTGGAAGCCTCCCCTCATCCACCCTATTCATAATCCCGCAGAGATTTGGCCAGTCTTCTGTTGCCTTCACTATGTAGTGTGTGACTTCCTGATGCTAACTTCATCTCCATCTCCCCCCTACCCCCACCTCCCTGCTTGGTATGAGGGATGGGGGGATGGGGAAGCAGACAGTTGACCTTGAAGGTCCCTAAATTCTAGCCAGAGTTGAAGCTATTGAGCTGGGAAACCACATCCCTCTTGCAAGACCTCCACTTGGCCTCACTCTCCTGCTCAGGGATATGTCATCTTCTCCCCGCAATGCGAGCCAGCTCATCCTCTTCTCCTGCCCTTCCAGGGCCGTCTGTGGGGCTGGGCTCCCTTCCTTCCTGGCTCTTGGAGATCTGTGCCTCCAGGCAGGACTCCTCACTTCTTACTCCCACCCACTTGGTTCTCACCTCCCCTCTGAAGGAGTCAGAGCAGAATTCTTAACTCCTCTATTCAGCTCCTGTTCCCTTGCCAATAATTAACCTTATAATTAGTTAATGAAGACACACAGAGGACTCCAGCATTCTTAGTAAAGCACCACAAAAGCCTGATTCCAAATGCTATTATTTACTCATCACGTTACCAGCCAGAAAGTGAGAAAGATGAGAAAGAACTTTCTATAGGTCTCTGTGCCTTCTCTGTTAGAGGCGGCAGATGGTTCCCAACCAAAAATAGACTTGGTCATGCTTGATATAAAAAAATAAAAAAATAAAAAAAACCACAACACACAATGCGTACACCAGACCAAAAGGACAGAAATGGAAAGCAAATCAACAACTATTACTACTACAGCTTTATTTTTGCATTCAAAGGCACTGGTTTGTGTGCACTCAAATCACATCAAATCACTATAATAGAATCTATATGGAATTTGAAGAAAACTAAAAAAAGACAAACCTGTGTGTGGTTTTTTTTCCAGCAGACATCAAGCTCAAACACTAGATTTTCAGTTCAAAACCAAGCACATAATAACCCTGCTGCCTGCAGGGGCCTGGGGCCCAAACATGGCCTGTGTGATACCCTCAAGAACAAGTCCAGGGGCAAGGCCAGCCCTGTGGATTCCAGGGATCAATTGCTTCAAATAATTGTCATCCTGTGACTGCCTTCCCTACCTCCCTTGTGGGCTGGCTTGGAAACTTCTGCAGTGGCTGATCACCTTAGTCTTCACCAGAACAGCAACCGTGTTCTCTTTTCCAACTGTGCACAGGGCAGCGGGTGCTTCACCGCCTACTCCAGCAGGTCTGTGAGCAGCAGAGCCAGCCCCAAGTCATCCTCCCTGCTCAAAGCCCAGCCAGCAGGGCAACTCTAGGGAGGCCACAGGGTCACTCTCCCCCAAGAGCTGGCAGCAGAATTCAAAAGTTTTCATCAACCATAGGAAGTAGAAAAAATATCAAATGGGGAAGGGGGAGGAATCCAGTGAGTTGTGCTGTGATAAGCTTGCCCTGAGGAGTTTCTGCAAGTCATTATTCGGAAGCCTAGAAGCAATGTCTTCCCCAGGGCTGCCTTGTTCTCACAAATACTGAGAAGCCAAACAAAAACACTCAATCTCAGAGCTTCCAGGAACCCCTGATGAGGCTAGGGATGGCCCCCAGCGGCACAACAGTTGTGTGTATGAGGAGAGATCAGAGGCCAGTGGCAGAGGCAAGGGACATGAAATCCAAGAACCGCCCCACTCAGATAGCTCCACACTGGACTGGTTTCCATCCATCCATCCACCCATCCATCCATCTATCCATTCAGCACCTAATGTGTGTCAGGGGTTACAGCAGTCCTTGTCCTAGCAGAACTTTCACAGGAAGACAAAATAAGATTTGTGATCATAAAATACCTGTTTTCTCGGAGACATGCAAGTTGAGGTATTGAGGTACACAGAGAAGGAGGAAGGTCTAATGCCCAAGGCAGGAGGGTGTCCTAGAGGAAGTCATGTCTAACCTGAGAACTGGACATAGAGAAGGACCTTACAAGGAGGAAGGAGAGGCAGAGTGTGGCAGAAGTGATGGTGACTGTGGCCATATTCTGTGACACTGAAAGAAGGTCTACACCTGGAGCAGAAAGGAAAGGGGAGGCACATCGGTGGAAGAGGAGACTGGGTGGTGGATTATCAGTGCTTTAAGGAATCTGGACACCCTCCCAAGGATATCTGGATAGTCTTAAGTAAGGGGGAGGTGGGGGACAAACTGGAGATGGAGAGCAAATTCTATAATGAGATCTGCAATTTAGAATCACTTCTCTTAGAAGCAGCACATTGGCCTTGAGCTCTTCATTATCTTTGACATGCTCAGCACGGGGTCACGGCAATTGATAAAAAAATTAAAGTTAAAAAAAAAAATAAAAGGCAGGAGATAGGAGGCAGAAGATGGAAGGAGTCCTTTAATATTGTCTGAGTGTAATTGTGGGAGCCAGCAGAAGGCCTCCAAGGTCCAAGGCTCTCTAGAATCCACATATGAAGGGAGAGCCCTCACTACCTCCGATGCCCAGGAGAGGCCAGGCCACCACCCTTCCTGCACACAGACGGGCTCCCTCATACAGCCTGCCCACCAGTTGGGCCTTGGGTAAGCATTCCACTGTTTTCTGGCCAGGGGCTCCCCATCACATTAGGTCGAGTCTGTGTTCATAGAAGATGCCCAGAGACTCCCTTCACATGCTCCACCACCGTCAGTGCAATCCTAGAAACCAGCCCCTCTCTCCTGCCCAGAGTCAGCATATTTCCAGAGGGTGGCTGTTGGGGTGCTCCAGGACATCCCTGGGGAGCACGTGGCCTGAACATTGAGCTACTGTTGGTAGGTGCATTTGACACCTTTCCTAACGGACCTGCCTGCTGCCTGTTCTGCAGATGGGGACACTGCTAGTGGACACTGTGAGGAGGCCACTCCGGGCCAGGCCCCACGTGGGCTCTTCTGGGCAACCTCCCTCAGGTCTCTGCCTGGACAGGTTTCCCACACCCATGACAAGAACCTGGAAGTGGGGGTTTGGGATCATGTGGCCTGAAGGAGACATGGAAAAGTATGGAGGTGCATGGAGCAGTGAGAGAAGAGTAAAGAATGAATTAAAACTCTTCTAACCAAGACAAATGGGCCACTTACTTAGAAACAATCTATTGCCAGGTACCAACAGGAATCCTGAAGCAACCAAAGACCTGTGACCCTATCAGGGGTTTATACATTTCCTGTGCAATTCAGAGCTCCTAGAGGTTGACCCCTTGATTTAGGTGAAAATGGATGCTCAAAAAGGCTCTAGAGACACAAGCATACATGCATTGATAACTCATGATTGTATAGAGCCTTAGAGTTTGCAAAACTTTATCGTCACCACATTGGGTTTTCACAAACCAGATGAAGTAAAAATGGAAGGTATTACCACTTGGCAGATGAGGGAAATGGGAGGAGGTGAAGCAAAATAGGTGTGGCACAAAGGATGTGAGATTTCGGTCTGAAAAATCGAGAATCAAGCCCTGACTCTCCACCAACCAAATCTGAAGTAATAATTGTGTATTAATTCTGGCAAAAATGGCTCTATTTCCCTTATTTCCAAGTTCCTGGGGTGGGAATGGGCCCCTCACTGCTACCCCCAGGCATGGGGGTAACACAAGCAACACAAGTCACATTCTCTCCATGGCTCCCAACAGCTTGTGGCTCTTTCAGTTCCAGTATACAAAGTGCTTTAAGCAGAGCCTGGCCTGCGGTAAGCAGTATATGAATGTTAGCTGCTATTGCTTATCTCTCTGTCCCCGACACCTAGCACCATGTCTGGCACATGCCGAGCACTCAATAATGCTGAGGGCAAGATTGATCAGAAGGCCTTCATCGTCCAGTGCAGAAGAGAGACATACATACATATAATGGCAATGAGATGAGTGCTGTGGAAGGTATGATAAGTGTGTGGCAGTGGGGAGTGTGAGGGGAAGCTGCTGGTCATGGGAGGAAGGGTGAGGGAAGATGCACTGAAGAGGTGATCCATTACGTGGGGCTGAAAGAGGGAGAGTGTAGAGCTTGGACATCTTAGCAGGGAGGTAAGTATGTAGGAAAGTCCGTAGTTAGGATATAGCAACTCAGAGAAGAGCAAATAGGGGCACCCAGGTGGCTCAATGGTTGAGCATCTGCCTTCAGCTTGGGGCATGATCTTGGGGTCCTGGGATCAAGTCCTGCATCAAGTTCCCTGTGAAAAGCTGGCTTCTCCCTCTGCCTGTGTCTCTGCCTTTCTGTGTCTCTCATGAATAAATAAATAAAATCTTAAAAAAAAAAAAAGACAGCAAATAATTCAGTCTGACTGGAAGGTAGAATCATGATGGGGAATCATGGTGGGGGGAATCATGGTAGAAAAGGTTGGAGCCAGCGGCCAGGGCCAGACATGAATAGGTTTGAGTGTCAGGCTAAGGAATTTGGATCTAATTCTCTAGCAGTAATAGAGACCCAGTGAAGGCTTCTCTTTGAATCCAATAAATGGATATTTAGTAGGAAGAATGGACTTGAAAGGAGTAAGACCAGAAGCAGAGAGGCCAGTCAGGAAACTACCTTCATAGTCCAAGTAAAATACAAGAAAAGTTTCAACTAAGGTTGGATCCTAACATAAGGTTGAATCCCTTGGATGTGTCAGGGGAAAAGAAGAAGGAGGCAAAGATGGTGTTGAGGTTTCAGACTTGAGTGCCCAGGTAAATAAAGGCACCACTAACTGAGTATAAAAAACACTGGCCTGAAAGCACATGAAGGTTTCCCATCTAGACATGCTGGAGACACTTGTCCAGTGTGCACAGCGAGCTGTGCAGCTGCTGGCTGAAACTAGAAGAATTTGTGAAGAGCCTGTAGGAGAGCCAATCCTGGAGCTGTAGGTTTGGGGTTGTCAATGACAGGCTTGAGCCACAGCAAAGGGTGCCATCAGTCAGGGAGAGAAGGTGACCTGGATTTGCCATGCATGGGAGCCATGGCCAGATGCTCATTCTGCCCAAGAACTTGGAGATGAGAGAAATACAGTCTTCTAAGAATGAAATAGTAATAAACAGCGGGTATGAGGAGCTAACTGTGAGAGTTAACCAAGACGTCTGTAGTCAAGCACCCCAAGAACTGAGAAGGCCTAAACACTGATCAGAACAACCTGATGTGACCCCCTTCCTTTGAACCTTGTCTATAGCTATGAGGCCTGGGCTTGCTGCAGGATACCAGCCTGAAGACATGTCAGTGTCTCAAGAGCATCTCAAAGAAACCAAGCAAGAGCCGTGTTTGCATCATGTTCCACCCCTAGCCTTTTTCAGTAAACCTAATCAAATAAATTTCTTTTACTGTTTTTAGTTTATTTGAGTTGGGTTTCCTCAGGCACCTGGGTGCTCAGCGGTTGAGCATCTGCCTTTGGCTTAGTTCGTGATCCCGGGGTTGTGGGATCGAGTCCCACATCGAGCCCCCCCAGGGAGCCTGCTTCTCCCTCTGCCTATGTCTCTGCTTCTCTCTCTGTCTGTATCTCTCATGAATAAATAAATAAAATTTTAAAAGAAAAATTAAAAAAAAAGAGTGAAGCAGCATCTTTCCAAGAAGACTGCAATAAACTTGCCCCTGGGTCTCATTGGACCAAGTGGGTCACAGCCCCTCCTGAACAAATCCTGGGCTAATCCACATTGGCCTGGATTCCTAAAGTCAAGAGAATGCCTATTCTTCGGCCCAATAGGCCCGTCTTTGGAGCTAAGGGCAGGGTTGGCTTCCTCTCCAGCACATGGGAGTAGACAAGGGTTGGGGACCCGGAAAAAAAAAAACAAAAAAAACCCAGGATAATTCTAAATGACAGGGAAGCAGATGTCAGGGAGGCAATAAAGACTTCCACTAGACAAACCAACTTTACCAACTTTGAATACAAGCTGGCTTCCTAGTTAGACCTACCTGAGGAGAAAATAAAAACACTGCTCATACAAATATCAGGGCCCAAGTTTTATTTCATATTAGTAAGGTTGTTTTCATTTTCAAGCAGCAGCTATAATAGATAAACCCAGAAATTTCAATGGTTTAATAAACTAAAAGTTTTTCTTGCCCAAACTCTAAATAGCATTCAGAATGATAAGAATGTCTGCTCTAAAGATGGCAGGGTCCCTCCTGCCTTCTTCAAAGTGACTCTGAAAGTCATCCTGGACATCAGCATTCAGCCAGAAGATGATGGAAGAGAAAGTGGAGGATTGAGAGGGAAGTTCTATGGGCCACACCTGGAAATAGGGGACTTTACCTCCGTCCACGGTTACATGTCACATATAACTGCAGGGAAGTCTGGAGAAGGTGCTCCAACCATGTGCCCTAGAGGGAGGGGTATGTAAGCAGCATCCATCCAGTCTGTGCCACAGAGGCTTCTTAACATTCCCTGGCTACCTTCCCTGCTACCACCCAACGTTACCCTATCTGCTCCCTCCACCCATTTCTTTTTTGTTTTAAGATTGTATTTATTTGAGAGACAGAGAGAGAGTGCACAGAGGGAGAGGGAGAGGGAGAGGGAAAGGGAGAGGGAGAGGGAGAAGTATACCCCTCAATGAGCAGGAAGCCGGATGTGGGACTTGATCCCAAGACCCTGAGATCATGACCTGAACCAAAGGCAAGTTGCTTAACCGACTAAGCCACCCAGGTTCCCCACCCCTTCCCCATTTCAGTTGCCAAAGAGAGAAAATGAAACAGGAGAGAGGATGGAATCCTGGAGAAATATAACATGTAATCTGTGACCCAAGTAGGAAAAGAAGCAATGAAGATGGTGGAGAGAGGAAATCCAAGAACTAAAGACAAAAACCATGAATGTGGATGCATAGGGTTCATTCATAGAAAGGAATCCCAAAAGAGAAAGAAGACTTAATCTGTCTTCCTGCCTCATCAGATGGTTCAGAGGATTGAATGAGCTAGGAAAGTGGAAGCATTTCCAAAGTGGTAAAATGCTGTAGCCATGGAAGACATGACTTCTGATACCCTATCAGTTTCCTGCCACCGTCAAAAACCCAGCCTGCCGGCAACATTCCCAGCCCCTGGAATTGCCAGTCCCACCCTACTCCCTCACTTTCTGCACTCCCAGCAGTTCTCCAGCCAGGAAGATTGGACAACTACTCCCAGACCTGAAAAAAATGCCCCATGATTCCACAATGCCAGGTAGAGCTTCCAAAGTGAAGAGATGCCCCTCAACCCACAAGAGGTCATGAGGGCTGGCATCCCCAAGTTACAATGTCCCAAGACCCCTTGCTCACACTGGACTGGACAGGACTACACTTATACTGGAAGAAGAGAAAAGAGAGAGAGAATAAATACAAGAAATCTCTTGTACAGGCGGTGAGATGGGAGGGTAGGAGGAGTGTTTCAAAAGCTTTTCTAAATTTAATTATATGTCATTTTCTAATTGTACTTCATAATTGTGTAATTATCCCCAAGTATTTTTCTTTAAGTAATAGAACTCATAATTACATGCTAATTGAAATGTGTAATCTCGTCATTAGGATATGTAAATACATAATAGTGTGAAGATAGGTAATTAAAATTCCAGGGATGACTGCCATAAAAACCTGTAACATGTTCCTGCTTCTGTCCCAGGATTCTCTGCTCCAATAGGCTTTGAAATTCCACCTGGACGGGAGAGATAAGCTCCAGGACCCAGGAAACATGGAATGAGACAATGCATTTACCAACAAAGACAGGCGAACAGGCAGTGAGATTGCCTGCCTCCCTCTACGCGATCCTAAATTCCCAAAATTCCTCTCCAAGATTTCCCACTTTCACACTTTTCCCCAGCAGGAAGGAACCCTGGACTTTCAAAACAGCTAAATGTGGGCCCTCTGATAACTACCCCACCTGAATACAGAGCTCAAAGAGGGCTAGATTGGCCATGATACCAGACCCAAGTGATGCACAAAAGGAAGAATCTATATCCCCTCTGTATTAGGGTTCTCCATGGAAACAGAACCAGTAGGATCTACACAGACATATTCAAGAGGAGATTTATTCTAGGAATTGCCTTATGTGGTTATGGAGACTGAGAAGTCCCATGACCTGCTGTAGGCAACCTGGAGAAGTAGGAAAGCTAGTGGTATAATTCAGTACAAATCTGAAGGCTTGTGCATCAAAAGCTGAAACAGAAAGTTCTGGTCTGAGTCTGAAAGCCTGAGAACCTGGAGCACTGATGTCCAACGGCCGGAGAAGATGCATGTCTTAGCTCAAATAAACAGAGTAATTCCTTCCTCCGCCTTTTTGTTCTATTTGAGCCCTCAACAGGTGGGATGATGCATGCCCATATTGGTTAGGGTACTTTCCCTTACTCGGTCTACCAATTCAATGCTAATCTCTTCTGTAGGCACCCTCCTAAACGCATCCAGAAAAAAACATTTTACCAGCTGTCTGGGCATCCCTTGGCCCATTCAAGTTGACATATAAAATTAATCATCACACATCCCTGTTTCCCTAACCCCCTAACCCCTGTTATGTCCCAAACCAATCGCAGATCAATATCCAAGATTTCCTTCATGGGTAGAATCTGCCCCTTTAGGGCATCCCACTAATCAGGATCACTCTGTGAGAGGTTTCAGCCAGCTTGACAGTCCCAAGGGCAAGGCAGAGAACCACGGACACAGACCATGAACAATCTGGTCGATGTGAGATGACACACTCATGCCTTCCTCTATAGGGTGACAAACGTCCTCATGGAGTAATTTAAGAGCTAAGGAAGCACAGTAGAGGAGGGGAATTCACTCAGACATGGGCAAAGGGGAGGGTGTGAGGACAAGCTTCTTGGAGGAAATGATACCTCAACTCAAGCCTGAAGGGTGAGTGAAAGATGAACCCAGTAGAGAAGTCAAAGTAAAGAGGATGTTAGGTAGGGGTGACAACATGTACCACAGCAAGGAGGTAAGAATGTGGACAATTCAATAGGGTGTAGAGCATGAAGCAGAGGGTCAGGAGAAAAAGGCAAGAGAGGAGACAAGGCAGGACTGAAGAGCCTTGTAACCTTCATTAAAGTTTGGGCCCTCTGAAGATAATGTCATTGCCTAATTTGGAAAAAGTAGAAGGCTGGAAGGATGGAAAGATGAACAAATTGGAGGACTGATGAAGTGATGGCAGATGGGAAGGTCTTGGATATCACAGCCAGGCCTGAAGCAGACCTACAAGCTGGGCTCCCTGGAGGCTGTGGTGTTTTGTTCTCCTTCTGATTGCCTCGTCCCACAAGGCCAACAGCAAAGAAGAGCCTAATCCCCTAGACCCAGTGCTCTCTCCAGTATGTGAGCTCATCCTGAGAACATAGAGAGGCTTCCTTTGTCCATCCAATATTTCTTACTGGCTCTAGTCACTTCATATAGACACGTACACTCCAAGACATGCATGGCAGCACTAAAGGCCCTTGACCCCCCAAGTCCCAAAGGAAAAACCTCTCCAAGCTAACACACTTAAAGAGAATTTTACACCAAACACATAGATTGATATTTGTTCCCATCATCATATTAAAAAATGAGTATTTCAAGCAAGCTGCTAGGAGATTCAGGGTGGGACATTCAGAAATCTCAGAGTAAATGGGCCTACAGCCCAGATGTGACAGGGCAGACACTTTTCTGGGAACTGGGTCACACCCTTGCCTTTCAAGTGCAGGACCTGTTGAAGTATGGCTTGAGTGCCAGAGAGGAAGAGGGAGGATGGCTCTCTGCAGGAACCTAGTGGGACTCCTTGGTGACCACTTTGGTGTGGGAGGGAAGAGGAGGGGAGATTAACATCAGAAATTGGAAAGAAGGGAGGTAGAGTCCCCCACCTGTGTGTATTTAAGCATTTTCTCTGTATACCAGTCAGATGAGGGTTGAACTGTGACTTGACTCAGTGTCCCCAGATGCCAGCAATCTGTTACAAGACCCCCTCTAATCACTTACACTGAATAATTCTTATTACAAGTCCTTTTTTCTTTCTTCTGAGATGTCGTTTGAGGAACATGAAGAATTCAGCCCCTGTGCACACAGAAATCCCCATGCCGATGTTGGCGGCCTTGTTCTACCATGATGAGCTGGAAGGCTGGGGATAAGGCGTGAGAGCAGAGGGATCCTCAGTACCTGTCCCTGTGCTACTCTTTAGAAGATAACGGGGACCTTCTTCCTGATATTTTCTTGGAAGCCTGGAATCTCAACTACAGTCACTGAGGCCTCAGATGCCAATTTTGGCCAGATGGCTTAAACCCCATCCCATTTGTTCAGAAAAGTAACAGTTGCTGTGGCTTAGACATATTCTTTATGAAAGTTTCAATAATTGGCTGCCTCAGAGACACACAATGGGGCTTACATGGTAACAATACAGCAGTGTATTAAGTTAAATTACATTTCAAAAGCCATTATCTACCTCAGAAGTCTTTCCCAATAGGTCTGGAAGATGAGGCTGGATAGTTCCCAGCTGAGTCATTACCCAGGGCCTCTCTGCCGAAATCAGCAGGTGGAAGGGCAGGAGCAGATGGGATGAGGGAGTCACCAGCAACCAGAAAATGCAGCTGAGATTCTTGGACATAACTTGTGGCCTGACACCCTGTCGTCTAGTTGTGGTCCTCTGTCTTGGGTTGTTCATTTCAGCACCCTTATGTCAGAGGCCATGCTGTGACAGATGGGGCATGATGAACTTTCAAATCACACACATGTGAGTTCAAGTCCTGGCTTTGCCACCACAAGTTGAGGGATGTAGAGAATTTTACTTTACATCTCTGAACTTCATTTTATTTCAGTAAAATAAAAATAGACACATACATCACAAGACTGTTGTGAGGATTAAATTAATGTCGTTGAGTACTTGGCACATAATAGGTATGCAACAATGGTCTTTTCTTGCCTCCACTTGACATAAAATATGTCCTACCCTCAGGGCTCTTTCCTTGCCCCAGAAATTATCTCTGTCTAGTTGGCTGGCTCATCTCCTTCCTATCCACCCTAATAAGAAAATGGTGAGTATTTACTGAGCAGTCACTAACAAGGAAACCATAAATGGTGAGTAATAAATCTGGAGGGATGGGGAGAGTGGTCAACAAATGATGTCCTAGAGAAAAAAAAAATGATGTCCTAGAGTCTCATAATTAAAGCCATTCATCATCCAGTAGATGATAAGATACAAGGGTTGAGTGAGGGGGTAAGTGAGACTCCTTGTAATGGAGTACAAGGGATGGAAGATTCCAGAGGCCATGTGCCAACCACTACTCCATACTGCCTATCTTTAAAAGTTTAGACAGTTGGACAGTCTGGGTGGCTCAACAGTTTAGCCCCACCTTTGGCCCAGGTTGTGATCCTGGGGACCCGGGATCGAGTCTTGCATCGGGCTCCTTGCATGGAGCCTGCTTCTTCCCCTGCCTGTGTCTCTGCCTCTCTCTCTCGCTCTGTGTCTCTCATGAATAAATAAATAAAATATTTTTTTAAAAAGTTTAGACAGGGATCCCTGGGTGGCTCAGCAGTTTAGCGTCTGCCTTTGGCCCAGGGCGTGATCCTGGAGTCCCGGGATCGAGTCCCACATCAGGCTCCCTGCATGGAGCCTGCTTCTCCCTCTGTGTCTCTGCTTCTGTGTGTGTGTGTGTGTGTGTGTGTGTGTGTGTGTGTGTGTGTCTCATTAATAAATAAATAAAATCTTAAAAAAAAAAAGTTTAGATAATCGGAAAGAGAAGAGAAGACATGCAAATACAAACCAGGTACAGCCACAAGATTATGAGGTTATGGTTAGTTGGGGGACCATAGAGCACTCTGTGCAGCCAATGCTAGTTCAGATGGCCAATATTGCGGCAATGCAAAGACTAGAGGAGACAAGTTTGAGAAAATAGCATGAGGACTCAATTATTGCGAAGCTCTCCTTTATTGGTTCTGGTTCTCCCAAGAAGCTGAATATAGAATCAGAAATGTGGATTTTAATCCCAGCTATTCTGTTGTTGTTGTTGTTGTTGTTGTTGTTGTTGTTGTTGTTGTTTTATCTAGAGAGAGAGAGAGCATGAGCGGGGGTAAGGGGAGTAGGAGAGAGAATCTCAAGCAGACTCTATACCCAGCATGGAGCTGACACCAGGCTCCATCTTACAACGCTGAGATCATAACCTGAGCCAAAATCAAGAGTCAGACACTTAAAAAAAAAAAAAGAGTCAGACACTTAACTGGCTGAGCCACCCACATGCCCCCTAGCTCTTCTGTTTAAACGTTAGTAACATTGGACACATCACAACCTTCCTGATCCTTAGTTTTCTCAACTGTAAAATATGAATAAGAATATTGGTTTGGCTGGGGTACCTGGGTGGCTCAGTCAGTTAGGCACCTGCCTTCAGCTCAGGTCATGATCCCACAGTCCTGGGATCAAGTCCTGAGTCTGGCTTCCTGCTCAGTGGGCAACCTGCTTCTCCCTCTCTCTCTGCCCCTCTTCCTGTTCATACTCCTTCTCTCAAATAAATAAATAAATAAAATCTTTAAAAAAAAAAAAAAGAATATTGGTTTGGGTTCCAAGATTAAAGAAGAAAGTGGTAAACGGTATACAGATCAGTGATTCCCAGGCATACCCAAATACTAATATTACCTAGAGTGGGGCTAAAAATACAGATTTCTAGAGTTGACACAGCTCTGACTAGCCAGGGCAGAGCGGGAACATGTTTACTGACCAATTGGAGGTCCTGCCAGGGCTCCCTTGGACTGAACCTAGCCAGAAGCTGGCCACCATGGAAGGTAGGTGAGGCAGCTTCTGGGAGTGTTTCTCCTGGCATATACAAACAAAGGGATAAACACAATAATTTGCACTCTCCCCTTCTCAAAACCTTCAGTGGCTGCCTATTGCCTACTAAACTAAGCCTCAACTCCCTAGCTGAATGCTCTGGTCTTTTCTAGAGTCTTCCTCCAATCACTGCTCACATACTTAAGTCTGAAATGGGAGTCAGTTGGCACCACTTCTTTTCTAACACATTTAGCCTTCTGGTGTCATTCCACCTGCTGGAATGTGCTCCCCAGCCCCAGCTCTGTTTTAGGAGATCCTACTCAGCCTTAATTTAGGGTCTGTCTTGAGCTCTGTCTCCTCCATCACGTCTTTGATCACCTCCAGCTGGAAGGATTCTTTCCTTCTGCTACTACAAATTTCATAGCTGGGTCTTATATGATTCATCACATGCCATACCGCCATCCATGTCTATTACTTCCACTGTTCGATTAAAAGACCCTGGAGGGTAGAAACTCTATCTTGTATTCCCTGGTTCTCAACACTGTCCTGCTCAAGTTGTCTCTCCTTTCTTCTGCTAGCTCACGGATTTCTATATCCTCTTTAAGATCCAATCAACTGCTAATCCCTCTATCCAGAGAGCTGGACAGTGTATACCTGGCTCCCTACTCCACCTAGGGAGGCAGTGCTGTGGTTGGGAGCACACACATTCAAATCTGAGTTCAAACCCTAAAACTCTCTCAACTCAAAAACTGTGTAACACTGAGAAATTTAGTTAACCTCTCTAAGCCTGTTCTTCATGGCACCTTTCACAGCAAATGGGTGAATATATGTAAAGCATTTAGCACAGTGCTGGGCATATATATTCAATGTTGAATAAGTGTTAGCTTAATATTAAAACTTCACTCTAAGCTCCCTGAAGACAGGACCTACATCTTGATCTTTGTTTCCCTGCTGTCTACCCAATGCCTGGTATATAGTAGATAGTCAGTATATGTCTGTGAGCTGCACGAATGAATGTGCATTTAATATTCAATAAATGCTGAGTTAATTTATTGATTGTTGGTTGATCGTTGGTTGGTTGGTTGGCTGATTGGTTGGATGTATAGAGGGATAGGTGGTCCAATAGTAGGTACGTTGTTGCTTATTGATGGCATGGATAAGTAAATCAGTATTTATTCAATATATGTTGGCTGGTTAGTTCATCGCTTGAAACAAATGAATGAACAAGGAAATGAATGAATAATAGGTATTTAATAAGAAGGTTGGTTGTTTTCATGGTTGAATTAACAAACAGATTTTCCACAAATAGCAGATGTTCCATAAATGTTGGCTTGGTTGAGTGAATGAACAAACAGCCCTAAAATATAACAACAGCCTGGAGCCAAAGCCAGAGAGGCCACAGCTAGAGGGTTGGAGGAGAGGGCTGATAGAGCCTGCCCCCCATTAACTGCCTCAGAGGAGGCTCCCTTCTGCCTGCCACTTCTGAAGCTCTCCCCCCTACCCCACAGCTGCGTATGCACGTTGCCTGGGGCTGCAATAGGACCTGGGGGTGGGGAGAGGACTGGAGATGGGCCACCCCAACCCTCTTCTTCCTACTCAGCCAAGGACCAGCCTGTACAGGCTCCAGAGGCCCCCAGGCTATCCTCCCTGCCCCACCCCTGGGTGGGGTGGGCTGTACCTCTGAGCACCGAAGTGAATTCTAGATTACCTCCGCACCTCAGGGGCAGGGATGTCAACTAATTGGCTCACACATCTTGGCCCCATTCCTTAGCCCTGCTTTTCCCCTGAGGCAGCTCCAGCAGTTCACGTCTCTAGTTAATGAATTATTTTGCAACACGTCTGGAGATGCATGAACTCAAAATCTTACACATGTTGGAGGATTTTTGCCATTTCCATTAAATATGCCATTCACTTGGTGGGTAATTAAACGTGCAATAATGGGCTCTAATTTCCATCTTAAATAACTTCCTAGGAGCAGCAGAAAGGGAGATGCAGGGTGTAATTTTCTGGAAAAGCCTCCCCCCAACCCTAAAGCTTTTTGCACATAGAAGAAGGGAGAATTCAGTAAAATAAACTTAATTTTGATCCTATTCCACCTGTGAGTCATCTGCAATTAGCCCTATTGGGGAAAGAGAGGAGAGCCTACAGGACAATAACAAGCCCCCACCCCAAAGCCCAGGGGAGCCTGGGGACAGCCTGAAGGGGGGAGGTATAGAGCAGCAACAGCAGCTAGGGTATGGCGAGGAGGGAGCATCTCTGCATACCCCACACCCTCCTCCATCTCTCCATACTTCACACACCGTACACGTGTGCTGTAGGTGAGCACACACACGCCTGCGAGGACCCCCAGCACGGGATTGGCTTCCTAGCCCTAGAAGCTCCAGTCTGAGCCAGCTGCAGGGAGGCAGCCAAGCAGCAAGGGGGAAGCAATGGGAATGAAAAGAGCCAGGTGTGTAATGCCCCCTCCTAGGGAAGCAGCATGGGCTTTGAAGTCAGATACATCTGGGTTCAAATTCAAGCTCCCCCATTTGCTGTGAGAAGGCAGTTGGATTACTTCACCTCCCTGAGACCCAGATTCCTCATCTGCAAATGAGAGTAGTCAAACCCAACTGAGAAGATGATTGTGATAATCAAAGGATAAACCATGGATAAAGTCCCATGGTAGCAAGGTCTCCATAAATCACATTCCCTCCTTCCTTCTACCCTCATCCCCCCTCAGCTGGCCAAGAAGGCAGGCTTGCCTGGGTCAACTTTTAGTTCCAGGGCCCCCAGAGACACTCAACCTCCGAGAGGTGCCCTGATTCCTCCCTGCTCCACAGCATCACTCCTCGGACTGGCTTGTACTGGTCCCACTCCTGCCCTTCTCTTGGTCCCATCTCCAGGACAGCATTTCAGAGGAAATGGAACTTTCAGTCTATCTCAGAGCCGGCCTGAAGTCACAGACAGGCTGAAGAGGCCCGACAGAAATGGGCTCCTGATAGGAACACAAAGATAGCACAAGGCATGAGGCCAAGCTGAAAAGGCCAAGAGCAAGCCCTCGATATTCTAGCATGGTCTGTGGTGACTTCCTGGCCAGCCCCCAGAGGCATTCCTCCCTCAGTGAACCTGCAGAAGCTGATGGCTGGAGGCATGGAGCCAGGCTGTCCTGAGCTTGGAGGGCCCAACACCAGGGCTGTGCCTGACTGGGTCTCCCCTTGGCTTGGTAGAGCCAGGGAGCCAGGACAAGCATGCTGGGATGGGGCTGAGGGCCGTAACTCAGGCTGCCTCCCTGCTCCTCTGACTGGTCTGCACTCTGGGCGTCTGGAAAGGAGATTGAGTAAATAACTGAGGACACAAGCCAGGCTGTCTCCAGGTTTCAGTCCAGGAGATAGGCTGCATAATGGCCTAGCTGGAAATAGACTTGGGGTAGAGGTAGAGTGAAGACGAAACAGGAAAAAAAAAAAAAACCTGATTGACTCAAAGCAGAGGCTCCACTCAAATGAAAAAGGAGATACGGGTGAAGGTGCTGGGAGGGGGTGTGGAGTCCTTTCTGAGGTGAGAGCAGAGACCAGAATTGAAAGGGACCCAGAAGACAGTTTCCCAGCTCCAGGGCCTGGGCCCCATTCAGTGAGGTGAAGGGGGCGGCCTGTATCCGCCTCAGGCCTCTCAGGACCTGCCCCTGAGTGTCTTCTTCCACTCACTCACTCTCCCCGGCCTTACTCTTTACTTACTCACTTACTCAGCTAATCTTTCTAGACTGTCAACGTTACTCAAAGCAGACTCTTCCTATGATAAACGTCATGGCTTTTAGAGGCAGGAAGGCCCGGGCTGAGTCCCTTTTCTGTCCTTTACAGTTTTATGACTTTGGTTAAGTTACTTGAGGTCGCTGGACCTCAGTTCACACTTCTCTGGAATAGGATAGGATAGTCGTGCAGAGGAAAGAAGGAAACGCCTACAAAGCACTTACTGACGGAGGGCACACGATTCTGTGTGAACTCTAAGATTAGTCATTGCTGTTACTATGAAGCCAATGTGCTAAGACTTTGAGGTGCTCAAAACATGATTATCTCCTTGGAAAATCAGCGCATGAGATACACTATATAAGATTGTGTCCCCAAGGAGAAGAGTGCTCTGTTCTTTTTATTGCCTATGGCATGCATGATAAGGTTTTACACACAATAGGAATTCAGCAGCTATTTGATAAATGGAGTTAAATTCCTTAACAACCAAGGATGAACCATTTCGGGTGACAGTTGGTAGAGAACGTGACCTTATACAGGGACATTGGGCTGGAGAGGTGGCCACTTAAGTTTGGGCACTGACAGAGACCCAAATCTAGACCAGCCAGGAAGTCTATACCTGGACAGTCTCCAGAAGTTTGCCTTTATGATGTTTCATTTGAATTTTTCTTAAGGACATAAGAGATCAAACATTACACATAGATGGTCAGGTATTAGCGCTACAACATTCATCTCTTATCTTTTGTGCACTGTTTAATCCTTCCTGGAGCAATGCTGACGTGCAAAGCAATTCCAAGTTGTGAAGAGGAAGGGAGAGGTATTGAGGGGGACGCAGGGAGAATTCATAAAATCATAGGGCATGACACGAATCTGGAGGCTCCGCACATAATACGAGACCACGAGGGCAGAAGGGGCTTAGGAGGTCACCCTCAGGCTTCCTGCTCATCTGACAGATGAGCACACAAGGTCCAAGGAGGCTCCGTGACTTGGCCAAGGCCACTGGCTGCCTAGTGACAGAGCTGGGACAACGTGTAGTCTCCTGAGTCCACTTGGATGATCCACTACACCTGGCTGTCCTGTTCCTTGAACATGAATTCATCAGAGAGAAGCAGATGACTGCTTTCCCTCCCGAGCAGGCCAGAGGGACCCCAAGAACATCACTTAGCAAGAGAGAGCCAAGCACAGCTCCTTGTGAGAAAGAAGGCAATGCAGCGGGCCATGGCTGCGCTCCAACAGATCCCTGTTCTTCTTGACTCCCCAGCCACCGCTCTCTACCCTGGCTTTTGAAGGGATTGATGTTGTTAAGCAATTTTGCATCTGCAACAAAGCCAGCTATTCAGGAGACATAATCCTGGACACAATTAGAACTGACACCTGCTTTGAATAACAAAAACAAGCTGAGGGATATTTAAGTGAGTCACAGTGCAGTTGCCACATTAAAAAAAAAAAAAAAAGGAACATGGGGCCTGAGAGATGACCCTCCTGGAGGGATAGTGGCCGTTGGGGCCAGGCTCTCCAAACTCAGGAAAGCACACAGAGCCCCATCTGCCCTCTCTTCCCAGACCCAGCACACCAAAAAGACACAGGACAGCAACGTGCAGCAGAAGTGAACACGCTGGGGCCCCAGGGGGCGTGGGGCACACTGAAGGTCTGGAAGCTACGAGTGGACCCAGCCCCAGCCTGACCACCTGCGCAGGGTCCCTTGCCCTCTCCCTGCCCTCACACCCAGTCCACTCATTCTCCACACCATCTCATTCTTCCTGAGAGCTGTTGCAGTCTCAAGTGAGAATTGAGGGACCTCTCTCATCCTATGATATCCAGAGCCTGATACAGGTTGAGTGTGTAGTGAGCATTTAATAAAGAAGTGTTAAATAATTGCTGTCAAGTATTAGCATTCATTTCCCTGGCAACTTTATAGCTTAATTCTATCGTACCTACTCCTTACTTGGATATTTTATGACCTTTCAGATGTGGGTGGCCCTGAGCACCATTTCACGGATGGAACACTGAAGTTTGAATCAGTGAGGAGGACTGGCCCTGGATCACCAGGTAGCCAGAAAAGCCAGGAATCCAGTAGCTCTTTTGGCCTGTCCGCTCTCTGCCCCCATCATGTGCCTCCCTGTCCTGAGATGTTCCACAGAATAGCATTTAAAAGGGAACTCCCCTGGGGCACCTGGGTGACTGAGTCAGTTAAGTTTCAACTCTTGATTTCGGCTCAGGTCATGAACTCAGGGTCCTGAGATGGAGCCCCACATCGGACTCTTCACTAGGAGTGGAGTCTGCTTAAGATTCTCTCTCTCCCTCTGCACCTCCCCACAGCTTGTTTGTGCATGCTCTCTCTCTAACTCTCTTTCTCTCAAAGAAAAATTAAAGAAAAATAAAATAAAATAATAAAATAAAATAAAATAAAATAAAATAAAATAAAATAAAATAAAATAAAATAAAATCGAACTTCTTCCCACAGTCCAGGACCTACCTTGGGGCCATGCACGCACATTGTAGGAGCTCATTAGCTAAGATAAACCAATTTAGAGGTATTTGACTTTGGAGGCTATTCTCTCACAGGGGCCAGGGGATGAGTGGGGGAGGTGATCTAAGCCTAATGGTAGAGGTAGGGGCTGCTACATAGGCAGTGGTGAGAGGAAGCAGCAAGAAAACAGAATAAGGGGTGCCTAGGTGGCACAGCCGGTTAAGTATCTGCCTTCTGCTCAGGTCATGATCTCAGGATCCTGTGATCCAGCCACCTGACAGGCTTCCTGGTCAGTGTGCAGCCTGTTTCTCTCTCTCCCTCTGCCTCTCACTCCCACTCCTGCTCTCTCTCTCAAATAAATAAATAAAATCTTTTTTAAAAAGGAAAAAAAGAAAACAGAATAATAAGGCAAGTTCAGATCATAATAAAGAGCTGCAAAGATTGTCACACATGGGAAATTTTAGGGGAAATACACAGGACAGAATGCATCAGTGGAATCAAGGACTCTTGTGTGAGTCAGACGCTACGTGCTCAGAAACTTGCGGAAGGAGAAACTAGGGCGGATGAGGTCTGAGACACTTCATGGACGTGGAGCCCTGTGTTGGGCTTGAAGAAAGGTTAGAATCTGGCTGAGTGAAGGGCACAGGGGCTGCGTCTTCCCCACATGAAATCCAGAACAAGGGAAATGGAAGCAGGATGGGTTTATTGAGCAACTATTATGTGCCCGGCACCATGACAGATGCTGTCCCATCTATAAGAGCTCATTCCAAAGAAGAGAGAACAAGCATAATGGGAGGGCATGGCGACAGGGGAGACATCAGACTACAGCAGGGGGCCCAGGTAGGAGAGGAAAGGAATGAGAGGCAGAGGCAGAGGAGTTCAGGCTAAGGCATGAGCCTCCCAGCTCTCATGCTGGGCTGGGAAAGCATCCCTAACCTCCCACATGCTTGCCACAGCGCTGTTTCCTGATTGCTCAGTAACGGAAGCTAAGCCAGGAGCAACGTGAGAGTGGGAACCGATTCCTACATCCCTGCAGTGGTTCCCAGACTTTAGCATGTGCATCAGAGGCACCTGGAGGGCTTACTCAAACACCGATTATAAGGTCCACTTGCACAGATTCAGTAGGTCTTGGGTCAGGCCTGAGAATCTGCATTTCTCACAAGCAGCCAGGTTCACAAAAGACCCTCGTGATCCTTGCTTCCAGGTTCACAAAAGGCCCTTGTGATCTTTGCTTCATGAGGGGGTTTCCTCCTACATTGAACAGAGAGCTGGCTTGTGTGACCAACAAGATATTGTGGAAGTGATGGTGTGGGACTTCCAGGCGAGGTCACAAAAGAAGTTGCAGCTTGCCACGCTTATCTGGGGCTGTTCCAGCCACCATCCTGTAAGGACACTCAAGCAACATTGAGGAGAGGTGCACAGGGGTGGGAAGTGAGGCCTCCCAGCAGCACCCAACACCGCCGTGCCAGCTGTGTGAATGGGCCACCTTGGAGGCGGGTCCTTCAACCCCACCCAAGCCCCCTGACTGCAACCTGAGCAGCTTCCTGATAGGCCCTAAGCCAGAAACTCCAGGAACTATGAGGGATGATAGATGGTCACTTTTGACTTAGGCCATGAAGTCTGGGGGCCATGTGTTAGGCAGGCTAGGTAACTAACACATCAGATGGTGCTGACACAGCTGGCCCAGAATGACTGCACTACTTGACTCATGGTCCCTAGCATGTGCCTGGCCATACAGGGTGCACTCAATAAAGGGTTTTCAAATGAATTAATGAGTAAGTGAGTGGATGACTGCATGGATGCAGGTGGGTGACTTACAGCTGCACGTACTGGGGAGCCACGGAGTTGGTGAATGTTAGGACATCAGAAGTATCTGAGGATAAGTGCTGAGAAAGGTCTGTAGAACTGTGGTTTGAGGAGAGGCCCTGCTGGCAAAATTGCCCGCTTAGGGCACAGTGTCCTCTCTAGTTTCCAATGCCTCTGTCCAAGAACGGGGCAGCCAGGGAGACTCGGCCTGGGGCCTGGTCTCTCTCATTCTCCTTCCAGCATGCAGGAGACCTGCCAGGACATCCATCCACCCTTGCATTTCTATCCCCATCAGGGATCTTTCATCCCTCTCCCTGCTGTCCTAGGTCAGCCCCTCTGCCACAATTCTGCAGCCCCCTCTTCTATTCCTCCATCAGGGGAGGGAAAATACTCTGCTGCTGGCCCCATGATGACTTTCCTCCCTCCCAGCCTAGGATGTTTTATCCCTTCTACATTACTCTTGTAAAGCAGTTCCCAGGACAATGCCACAAATATTTACCCAGCACGGGCTGCCTGTGCCAGCCAGCACCAGACTGAGTAGATAGAGACAAATAAGACCCATTTACATCTGAAAGGTTTCTGTTAAGGACTTCACAGTACTCAGGACCAGTATCTCTGTTTTAGTTAAAATCCCTTCGCATCAAACTCCACCCCACAACTCCCCACACCTCTAAACCACTGTCATCAGTTTGGGACTGGTGTGGGTATGGGGGTTGTGACCACAGGCCTAAGCTAGGCACCACCTCACTCAGGGGTAGAAATCTGCAGAAAAGTGTTAAGTAAGAGCACCTCTATCAGAGGGGACCCTTTGCTACAGCCCTAGCCCAGGAAACGTTCTCTGCTCCTCCAGATATTTGATTACTGCATTTGTAACTAGCCTGGAGTCTCGGAAGAAAATTGACTTTACTTTGATGCTTTGCCAGCTCACTCTCTCTCTTGCTCTATTGGCTTCAGTCACTCTGCCAGGGCTTCGGACTTGTTTGTCTTCCCTTGCATTTTGGCCCGCAATGTTTGTGCAAGCAATGCTCAGGATTCAGTTGGGATTTCTAAAAAACACAGTATCTGATATGCTGCAGAAGGTTGGGGGTGTCTAGCTCACTTCTGAGCAGAGCTTGAGATGCTGAGCCATTTATTTTTAGCATCGTCATGGTCAGGGTAAGTGAGCCCATCTATGTCCCCTTCTCCCCTTTGGGTCTCAGAGGTCACTTTCCAGGATGCCCAGAGCCTCCCAGACAAATGGAATCAGGGTAAAGGGAGAGGGTTGAGACCAGCCTCAATTGCTAACCTCTCCCAAGCCTTCCCCATAGGAGCTCCGGAGTAGCTTGGTGATACTTGTAAACTTCTGGAGAAACTCTCGTCCACATGAGGAAGCAGCTCCCAGACAAATGGAATCAGGGTAAAGGGAGAGGGTTGAGACCAGCCTCAATTGCTAACCTCTCCCAAGCCTTCCCCATAGGAGCTCCGGAGTAGCTTGGTGATACTTGTAAACTTCTGGAGAAACTCTCGTCCACATGAGGAAGCAGCTCACATGGTCCCACAAAGGATACAGACCACCTGTGTCACCTCAGGCAGTGCCTGTCCCAGGAACACTTCAGCCCTACATATTCAGGCTCTCAGAGTGTGACTTCCAGCCCCTTCCCTAAGATTGCCTTCTGTAACGAAAGCACCTCACACCTAGCAAGTCCAAATCAGAACATTTGACCTTCCCCTCTATCTGCTCACACTCCTTAATATTACCACCAACCAGAACGTCTCTACGTACCAGGAAGCTATCCAGTTCCCGGTGGTTACAAGCATGCAAAAACCCTAATGTTCACTTGAAATTTCACATGCCATCATTATCAACTCATCAGTTGTTCCCCTCAACTAGTAGACTCACTCTGTTCATTTTTTTAAATCCCTGCAAAATATCAAATCTGAATAACCATAGTTTTTCCATCTATAAGTTAAATGACATTCTGTGAAAAAAGTGGCTAGTTCAGCTTGGAACTCGGTCATACCAGTGCTTTTCCTAGACACACCCACCATATTTCAGTGCACAGCAGAAGGGCTCTGCAGGTGCGCCACACAAGCTCAAAAAAGATGTAAATGTCTTGTCTCAAAAGTCAAAATTTAATACAATTAGTGCTCAGTTGCTTCATCTAAGATACTCTTTAGGGACTCCTGGGTGGCTCAGTGGTTGAGCGTCTGCCTTTGGCTCAGGGCCTGATCCCGGAGTTCCAGAATCGAGTCCCACATCAGGCTCCCTGCATGGAGCCTGCTTTTCCCTCTGCCTGTGTCTCTGCCTCTCTCCCTCTGTGTCTCTCATGAATAAATAAATAAAATCTTTAAAAAAAATACTCTTTAGTGAAACTGGATTTTTTTTTTTTATTTTAATGTGAGTATGTGGTGGTGAAAACCTGCTAGAACAGGTTGGTGGCATTGCCTTGATCTATGCCAGGGTGCCAGTGGTTTTATCCACCACTGTTCTTGAAGTGCCAATATTATAAAAAGGGCAAACAAAATATTAGTATTATCATGAAAAAAGTTTTAAACATACAGATCCCTTGAAGGAGTCTCAGATCCCTGGGTCCTTGGACCATACTCTGAGTACTACTGGGCTAGACCAAAAATAATAGCTAGGACAACCAGGTTCCCTGTCTGAAATTGTTTAAAGTGAGAAACACTTAACCAACAGGGTAACTAATAGGAAGAGGTAAACTTGAGAACAATAGAACCCTTAGATCAGAGCCAATAGGCCCCTGTCCTGGGTGGGCCTCACACCTCAGGGGGGCCAGTGCTTTCTTTCATAAGCCTAAGACCTGTGGTGAGAAGGGCTAGCAGTATCATCTAGATGGGACACCACCAGCCTGAACTAGGACTTGCAAAGGTCTGTTCTCCATTTCTTTCCTTTGGGAAGCTCACAGATGCTCTACCTCATATGTGGGATTAACCAGATTCCCAGAAAGCTCTAGGCTCAGAGCAATGCGATTGTCACAGGCTCTCATAGGTGGGTCCTGGCTCCAGGAGGGCAGCCTGGTGAGATGATCTGCTGGCCAATGCAGTAATTCCTTCATGGAATTACAGAAGTTTAGGTGACCAGGATGGTATTGTCACATTTCTTTTGTTGCCACTCACTTGTGTCGACATAAGATGAATCCAGGATGTTAGGCAACCAAAGGTCTACCACCAATCCTTGGGCTCATGTATCAGCTCTCATCCGTGTTCATCCATGGTCCTCCCTTCAGTCTACAGCATCCAAGGACAGGGAGGCACCCATGCTCTCCCATAATTAGCACCTTTGCCTTCTGCAAACCCCATATCACATATCAGACCATCCTCTGGGGATGGCTGGGCCATCTCCTCCTACAGCTTTAGAGATAACAGTTCCACCATGCCAACAGGCCTTTCTTATTAATAATGTCTTCTCTTGATTCTGATGGATATGATGACATCATATTCTTTCGGGTTAGTCTTCAACCATCCAAGACAAGGGACTTAGCAACTTCCTCCACCTGGTGTCCTTCATCTGTCCTCCCTGCAGGTGGCAGTGTACAGTACTGGAGTGGAATCAACACTGAAAGAGATCATATTCTAAAGCACCCAAAGAGGTCAAATGAAGACATGATTGGGAAATTCTTAAATTCACTTTCATTTTTAAAGGATTTTTGTGCTGAATATAAACTTCTTGGCTGACAATCTTCCTTTCAGAACTCTGAATATGTAATCCCACTGCTTCTGGCCTCCTTGGGTTCTCATGAGAAGTTAGCTGTCAACTCCATGGAGGATCCCTTTATTTTTTTTTAAAGATTTATTTATTTATGATAGACAGAGAGAGAGAGAGAGAGAGAGAGAGAGAGAGAGGCAGAGACACAGGAGGAGGGAGAAGCAGGCTCCATGCCGGGAGCCCAACACGGGACTCAATCCTGGGACTCCAGGATCACGCCCTGGGCCAAAGGCAGGCGCTAAACTGCTGAGCCTCCCAGGGATCCCCGAAGGATCCCTTTAAATGAGTCATTTCTCTCTTGCCATTTTCAAGTTTCTCTGTCTTTGGCTTCTGATCATTTGACTATAATGAGTATAGGCATGAATTTCCTGGAGTTTGTCAGGCTTTTGTATGTATGTATAGATTAATGTTTTAAATCAAGTATGTTAAGTTTTTAGCCATTATAAGTTTTCTCTCTTTTCCTCTCATTCCTCGCCTTCTGGGACTCCCATTAATGTACATTTTGGTGACTTGATGGTGTCCCACAGGTCTGAGCTCTGAGTTGAGGCAACTAAAGACACACCTTGAGAATGGCTGTCTTTCAGGGAACTTCCATATGACTCAAATAATAACATTTCTCTTTTTGGAGAGTCCGAACCCATTCTGCCCTCTTCTGTGGCTACTATGCTGCTGGTTTTCACAGAAACCATAGTTGTGAGGCTGTTGGCTTCCACGGTTACTGTGGAGCTGGGGAAAGGGGAATGGAAATAGGGCAAGATAAAAATACTAAAGAAACACAGTGTTCTTGCTGACATTAGGCCATTTCTTGAGTAAATGATCCACAAATTGTTGTATAACTTGGTTAAATTCCAGAATTCTTGAAGTTGATTTTGACTATTTTTGCCAGTGTTCTCATTACTTTTATTTTTTTATGATTTTATTTATTTATTTGACAGAGAGAGAGAGAATGAGAGAGCACAGCAAGGGGAGTAGCATGATTTTATTTATTTATTTGACAGAGAGAGAGAGAATGAGAGAGTACAGCAAGGGGAGTAGCAGACCCTCCCTGAGCAAGGAGCCCAATTTGGGACTCAATCCCAGGACCCTGGGATCATGACCTGAGCTGAAGGCAGACACTTAACCAACTGAGCCACCCAGATGCCCCTCTCATTGCTTTTATGAAGAAGATTTTTGGAAGTCTTTCCTCCACCATTCTAGAAGTGCTTTAAACTGAACACCCTGGTTGTAGCCCTATCTGAAAGATCATCAGTGAGGTAGAACATAAACCATGGCTCAAGCTAAAGTTATAAGGAAAAACAAATGGAGTAAGATGAGGAGGAGCTGGCAAAAGCTATAAAGTGGATGAAAAACAGAGTACTGGGGAAGCATGTTAGTTAGTAGAAGGCAGAATAAGGAGTAGACACACAGAGTTGCTGAGTCACTCAGTGGCCAAACATTTGAGGAAATGCACGCAAATTTCTGCTGCGAATGTCCCTCCAGATACCTTGAAATCACAACCACCCACCTCTTCCTGCTCTCCCTGAGATCTGCTCAGCCTCCCTTGGGATCTTTAAAATAAAGTCCCTATACAATGAAGTAATTTGAGTGAGGAGCTGTTCCTTCTAACCAAAAGAGGCAAATAAAACATCCAGATGGAGAAAAGGGAAGGAAATCCCGGCCACAGAATTCATCATGTGCAATGGCATAGCCAAGCCATAAAACAGACTGGAGTGTTTGAAAAGATAGAAAACGGGAGCCAGAAAAGACTGAGTGGCAGGAGAAAAATCGTCAGAAAGACAAGGATTGTATTTCATAGTCGTTAAAGGAGATGCTGGAGGAATCTGGAAAACGTTTGCTCTGGTGGTTTCTGTGAGGAGAGGGCCATGCACAGCATTATATCCTAGATTTCCAGTAGGCCAGGGTTTGATTCTCCCTAAATTGGGTTAATACCTGGAGAATCCAGACTGAAAGGATCTGTTCTTTTTCTTTCTTTCTTTTTTTTTTTTTTTTAAGATTGTATTTATTTATTCATGAGAGACACAGAGAGAGATGCAGAGACAAAGGCAAATGGAGAAGCAGGCTCTTCTCAAGGAGCCTGATGCAGGACTTGATGCCTGGACCTGGGATCACAACCTGAGCCAAAGGCAGAGGCTCAACCTCTGAGCCACCCAGGGGTGCCGGGTCTGTTCTTCAAAGCAGAAATTCTCAAAATGTGCTGCCAAGACCAGCAGCATCAGCACCATCTGGGAATTTGCTAGACATGCAAATTATCAAGCCCCACCCTAGTCCTATAGAATCTCTGTGTTTAACAATCACTCCGGGTGATTCTGATGCATGCTAAAGTACCTCAGGTCCACCAGCTGAGAGAGGTCTCTGCTTGAACCTAGTGAGGAAAAGCCCAGGTAGATTAGAGAGACATATGCACAGAACTTGGCAAGGTGAGACATTCACCCTCCATGAGCCCACCTGCATGTGGCTAAGACTGAGGAAGTCTCACTCCTGGTCACAGGAGTCTGTGCCTCTCCATCACTGGCTTAGGGAGGAGGTGTGGAGGAAGGAGATAGAGAGGGGAGCATTGCATGTGGTAAGGGCAATGAACTTGAGCCCCTCAGTGAGTGGAGGGATCCAGAACATCCTAGATCCAGATTTATCTTAGCATTATTATAGGTTCCCACCTTAGTTTTCTAGCTGATCAAAGTTGCACTGTGCTGATTTCAACATAAACTCAAGATTGTAGAAGCAAGAGAATGAGTCGTCCTCCCCCCGGTTCTGTCTCTTATCCCCCTTAATCTGGGACTAGAATGTTCAGGATTGCCTTGGTCAATTAGAGACAGTTCCACCTCTACTCTTACCTCAATGGTAGACCTGGGTGCAAAACCAGCTCACTCCTCAGCCCTCAGCAGCTTTGATCACACATTTTATCGATCCTCAACATTAGATCCAATAGAGGAGCTTTCAAAAAAAATTTTAAGTCTGAGCCCCAGCCCAGAGCGATTAAATCAACATTTCTGAAATGGGCCTATCATTGGTATTTTTAGGGTGATTGCCAGGGTGATTCTAACACACCCTGGCAACCTAACACACCAGCGTTGAGAACCACTGATGACTCTGGTTCCTTTGTGAATCCCATCCTCCTGCTGTGAAGGAAGAGAACCCTATGGCAGGGGCCTGGCAGCTGTGACAGACACACCAAATCTGCAGGTGGCTGGATATCACAAAAGGTTCAAAAGATGAAGTGAGGGAAATTGGCCTAGGGAAGTGGAAGGACCTGGAATTTCTATGAGTATGTGTACCCAACTCAGGAGCTCAACGGTATCCTGAGGACACTGAGGAGCTGTAGACAGACCTGAGATGGGGAAGTGTGTATCTAGAAAAATCATGAGGTGGTGGTGGTGTAGGGTGAGGACCAAGTGGAGGTAGCTGTATTGAACCAGTGTAGTTGATATGTCTGGTTCAGTGCCTGATACAAAGGAGGTGCCCCAAGAGCACTGGTTCCCACCCTGCTCCTTTCAACCAGGAGCAGTGGTCTGGCCACATGGAAAGAGACCACACACTCATTCTCAGAGCTGTAGTTGGGCTGGAACCAGCTCCTTGCTTATAGAGAGACCTGAGCTCGGCACACTCTCTGGGAGTTGACACCTAGAAGTGTGTGGGCTGTGAGTAGAGGTATGAGATCTCTGAACATGATGCTCAGACTAACCCCCAGGGATATGTACAGCACACTGGAACCTGAGCAGAGGCCCTCGAGGGTCACGTGGCAATCATGGCTTCAGTTCACTAGGGTCACAGTGCCACCAGGAGTCCAGGGAAGCTGCTGAACTTCCCAATGGTGATCCCACAGGGTCAAGAAGCTTCCCCAAACCTCTCTATTCCCCTCACTAGTCCTTTTGCTCTCTAAGCTCCAAGAACTCATTAAATCCTTCCTTGATGTGATTTTCATGCTCTGGTGTGGGCACCAGAGATAACAAGCTCTCCCAATAGGAGATTCCTTTTGTTCATCCTGAAATAAACTCTTTCCAAATTCAGCTTTGAGACCCAGCCAACAGGTCAGCTGCTATTCTGACCATGACCTGCTTCTAGAGTGTGCTGCTCATGCCAATCCGTGCAACGAAGACTTACATGTCTTCATTTATTCAGTCTGCTCAGCTCAGCATTGTTCTTGAGAAAAATCCAGCCTGGCCTCTCGGGACCTTGTCTTAATAGACTGGTTTTGCAATGGCTGCCCCCACCCTGCTGTTTCCTATCAATTTAGCTGCTTTGCCAATTCACTTTCATTATAATCTCCTCTTAAGCTTCTCAGCCCCCTACCTTCAGTGGAGGCTTAATGGGCTGTTTTTCTTTACTTGGAAGGACCAATGCCAGGAAACTGTGGATGTGAGGGGGCCTGAGAACCAGGACCACACTTCACCCAGAGCCTCAGCATCCCACCACGTTCTCTGTACCGGGTCTGTCCTACTCCCTTGGTATCTTAGATCTTGCAATTAACAGAGAAAGAAAGGCTGTCTGGCTCACAGACCCCGGGACAGTTTATTGACTCCATGACACCTGATGCTTCATGATAGTATCATGAATCCAGACCATGGAGGGTTCAAGCCCATCTTCAAAAAATACATTTCAACAAAGTTCACATATATGTTAATCCATTTCCCCATCTACACTGCACACTGCATAATTTCCACTAAAAGCCCCATTCTGAACATCATCAAAAGAACCTATATTCAGGTGCCTGGGTGGCTCAGTCGGTTAAGCATCCAACTCTTGGCTTTGACTCAGGTCATGATCTCAGGGTTGTGAGATTGAGCCCTATGTCAAGCCCTGCATCTGGCTCTGCACTCAGGAGGAGTCTGATTGATATTTTCTTTCTCCTTCTCCCTCCACCTCTCCCCCACTTGTGCATACTCACGCTTGTGCGCTCTCTCTCAAATAAATAAATCTTTAAAAAAAAGAAGAAAAACATGTTCTATGACTTGTACTGAGGATATTCCTGGGAAAAATTAAGGGACAAATGCAATGTTCATTCTAATTAAAAGGTATTGGAGCTCAGGCATCTAATGTAAACTCTCACCTTGAAGAGAACAAGACAGGACAGGGTTGGGTATGCAGGCTCTAGGGCCAGACTATGGATTTGAAGCCCAGCTCTGCCACTTACTAGCTGTCTGACCTTGAGCAAGACACTTAACCTCCTTGTACTTCAATTCCTTCATCTTCAAAATGGGGATAATGATAGCAATCATCTTCTAGGATTGTTGCAAAGATGAAGAGTGTCGGTAATATAAGATGCATGAAACAGTGCCCACTACATAGCAGGTGTTTAGTAAAAGGAGCTGTTACCAGTTTCCTCTTGGGGGGCTTTTGTGCTTCATGGAAGCTCCACAAGTGTACATGGGTAGAAGTTTCCAAATGGATGTGAGGTCTCCCAATATTCTGACATTTTGCTTGGATTCTCCCAATGCCACAAATCACAGCTAAGTACCAAGATTATACAGATACCATATGCTGTCCAAAGGAAAGACAAACCTAATGCCACCCCACCCCACCTTCCCACTCCTGCCAGTTTTGAGAGAAGTGCCTGTCAACATCCAACTGAAGAAGTATATTAAGTATTAATATAACCCACACCCCAAAAAGTATTAATGTAACCTAATTGTTCAACTTCAGCCATGGTAGGACCAGCTGCTGTCACCTGGTGAATGCCCAACACAAATAAGCCACTTAATACCCTTAACTCAGGCTAGGAATAAAATCATGTCTTCAATTTCCATCTGTGGCTTGGGGTTTCTCGAACAGTTTATTTAAATCTCATTTTAAACATATTTTAGCCATCTAAACCATAATGTGCTATATATTTAAAAAAATGTGCTATATATTAAAAAATGTGCTATATATTTTAAAAATGTGCTATATATTAAAAAAATGAAATGAAATATATAGCACAATGAAAATGTGCTATATATTAAAAAAAAAAAGAAGAAGAAAGAAAATGTGCTTTCTTATACCCAATTTTGGTATTTGGAGACCACCAGCCCATTAACCTAGGTTACAAAATTAACTCATTTTTATACAAGCCTCTGAATGAAATTTTCCTCTTTTAATTAACGCATGTCCTGAGACTGAAAGTCAAGCTGCGCAAAACTCATTGCTATTAGCAATGACTTTAGCCGGGTAAGTCAGGATTCCTTGGTGCTATGCAACCAAAACCAAAATCTGCTAGTAAAGTGGATCTGGAAGTGAATATAACTCTGTAATTTGATGCATAGCCTGTGACTTCTTATACTTTTTATTATTATTATTTATGATAGTCACAGAGAGAGAGAGAGAATGGCAGAGACACAGGCAGAGGGAGAAGCCAGCTCCATGCACCGGGAGCCTGACGTGGGATTCGATCCCGGGTCTCCAGGATCACGCCCTGGGCCAAAGGCAGGTGCCAAACCGCTGCGCCACCCAGGGATCCCCTTATACTTCTTATATTCATCAAAATGACACTACTGTTCTCACTGATTGATTTTATACTAAGTACATGTTGCCAATTTGCAATGATAAAATAAAGGCATGCTAATAAAACACTGCTTTGTATCATATATTTAAGGGCTCCAAATAAAGATCTTATCTTCAAAAGCAGTTTGAAACCCTACACTAATGGTTATGATGGCATGCCGGTGCCCCTCAAAGCCCACCTGCCCGTTTCTTCCAGAATACTCTCTCCATTATACATTTATACTCTTACTATATATGACTATGACTCTCTCCTGATTTAACAGTCTCAGAGGCTCCCTCTCCACTTCCCATTAGATAAAGTGAAGACCTCTTGGTCTGGCTGCCACATACTCACTGGAATCAGACCCTGTTCTGGGTCCACAATCATAGAACTACTTGCAAAGAACCACTTGCTGTTTCCCAGGAAATACCAGGTATTTCACATTGTTCCATTGGTCCCAAAGGCTCTGTTCTCTCTTTCCACCCCCAGCTGTATCCCTGCCCCTGCCTCAGCTCAGTTCTGACATTCACAGAATCTCCTTACCCAGCCTCATGCCTTATTCATGCTCCTGCAGCACCTGACCCTTGGCCCAGTACTGAAATGATTGGTATAAGGGATCCACACATGACTAGGAGTTTCTGCTGAAATAGTGAGATATTTATCTCTACATTCTGGTACACATGAGGCACGTGATAAAAACAAAGGAAAGGCAAATGGGGAGTCAGGAGAAGGGAGGACAAAGGGAGGAAGGGAGGGAGGGTGGGTGGGCAGAGGCCAGCAGGACAAATCAGGGAGGATTGGATCCTCCATGGTGACGTCCTCACAAGGTGGACACAAAACTGAACACGGCCTCTCATGCCACGCTGCCTGCCTCCTAGGAGTGTGATTAAGCTATGTTCTGGACTGAGTGACTACTCTGTTACTTGCTCTTTCAAGATAATAAAAACTTTAATGTGATTTCAGTTTCATGATAATAAAACCGATGAGGCAGGATCACTCCTACTATACAGATGAGGAAGCTGAGCCCCAGACACATACAGTGATGGTCCAGGGTTAGAGCCCAGATGCCACTGAGAGCCTGATCTAATCCCTGGAAAGGCCCCAGCTCACCTACCGTTGTATGCTTATGTGTCTGCGTACGGGAGCACAGACAACATGGCAGGGCGCTGAAGGGGCTGGGGGCTTAGTCTTTTCTACTAAAAACTTGATTTGACCAAGGCTCGCCTTCTTGTGAATCAGAGGCAGCTGTTCTGTTTTGGGCTTTCTAGTCTGCACAAATATGTTGGTATGGAAACCACACTTTGGAGATTACGATCGAAACATCATTTGCCTCCACTGGTTTTCTTAAAACCCTACATGCTGATAATAGGTGGGAAATTTCTACATTTATCACTTCAGTCCTTTCTTGGCAACGAGCATCTGTCTGTAAATAGCTGTACAGTAATTGCAGCAAACTCTTTCAAAATATTTCATATCTGTGCTCTCTCAGCAAATAAACTGCTCTCAGACCAGTTTTTGGTGCTTGTCTGCAACCAGATCATGAACCCCTTGAAGGCAGCATTATTTTATTCAGTTCTGGGTGCTCCAGGCTTGAGATGGGTCATGACACCAAGGAGACATCCAGCAAATGGGGTTTGACTGGATAAACATGACAACTGGCAGATGTGCCAGTACAGATTCGAATCAATAACCTTTTACATTTGCCTAGCTCTACATGATCTCTAAAGCTTTCTTGTCATTTAATTTGCCTTGACTCTGTGAGTTACACAGGACATATGTTATTAGTCCCATTACCTAGAGGAGAAAATAGGAACGTAACAAAATCCAGAGACAGCTGTGCTCAATAACAGGCAATGAAAGCTAGATCAGAACCCAGACTCTGGGGATGCCTGGGTGGCTCAGTGCTGAGCATCTGCCTTGGCTTAGGGCGTGATCCTGGGGTCCCAGGATCGAGTTCCATATCAGGCTCCCCGTGGGGAGCCTGTTTCTCCCTCTGCTTCTCTTTCTGTGTGTCTCTCATGAATAAAAAAATATCGTTAAAAAGGGAGAAAAAGAAAAAGAGCCCAGACTCTGGGGTTCCTGGGACCAGCACTCTTCTCTCCCCACTGACCGGGCCTCCCCTAACTGCCTCCCACACATGGTGCAACAGATACCTGAGCCACAGTCTCCACATCAGACTGCGACACCCCATGCTTGCTCTTGTATTTATTCTCCTGTTTTATGAGCATCTTCTATGGTGATTTAGTTTGATATTAATCGGCAAGGGCTGCCCTAACAGAATACCACAGAGCACATGGCTTTAAGAACAGAAATCCATTTCTGAAGCCTGAAGTCTAAGACCAAGATGCCATCAAGGTCAGTCCCTGGTGAGGACTCTCCTACTGCCTTGCAGGTGAGCACCTTCTCACGGTGTCCTCACATGGCCTCTTCTCTGTGCCGGTGTCTCTTCCTTTTCTTATAAGGCCACCAGTGAAGACCTCATCTAACCTTAATTACCTCCCAAAGACCCTGTCTCAGTATACGATCACACTGGGGGTTAGGACTTCAACACAAGCATTTGGGGAAGACAATCTGTCCATACAAGGTTAATCCAGATCTCTCCAGAATGCCTACAGACTGTATCCTGGCTCCTCTCCTACAGACCTTCCCTGACCCTACTCAGCCATTTTTCTAATCAGCCTTGACTCATCTTCATTTTTTTTTAAGATTTTATTTATTTATTCATGAGAGACACAAAGAGAGGCAGAGACATAGACAGAGGGAGAGGCAGGCTCCTCGCAGGGAGCCCAATGCGGGATTTGATCCCGGGACCAGGATCGTGCTCTGAGCCAAAGGCAGATGCTCAACTGCTAAGCCACCCAGGCATCCCAACTCATCTTCATTTAAATTAATTCGGTTCTGTGACAGAGTTCTGGAATACAATCCATTTGTCCACTAGAGTTTCCCCCTGTGCTTATCTCAGTTAATTTCTGAGTGGCCACATGAGTGAGAATCACAATGAATGTCTCTATTTTTCCATTGAGCATGAGCGCAGGGGCTGCCATAGGGCTGAGCTGATGTGAAGGAGAGTTCCCTGAACTGTGGCCAAAGGTGCTTTCTAGTACTTTAGAGGAGTGGAGGCACACGGAAGAGGGGATCTACCTCTGCAATCTTAACCTCTGTCTCACTCAATGGGCTGCAATAAATTTCAGCTCCCATAGAGACCAGAGAGAGAAGCCCACCCTGCTTTGGGCTGCTCACTCTGTAAGATCCTGTCCTGTAGGGCCAGTACCAGCATGAGGGAGGAGCCGGCCCATCCTGTGTGATCCCGAGAGCCCTGCCTCACTTGCCTCACCCTAGGCCTGATCCTGCTGTCCTTGCTCTTTCTTACCATACCCTCCCTCAAGGGAGAAGCTCACAGGGCTGAGGCAATGTGCCCACCCACAGCCCATGTGTCCCCTTCTAGATCCTAGAATTCAAGTGGCCCTGAGGCTGCACAGGTCTCTCCAGGAGGGCAGACCCCACAGGTGGACACAGCCCTAGGCAGGAGGAATGCCCACAGGGCTGTCCACAAGGCTCTGCGTAGGAGGGGGTGGGTCAGGATGTGGGAAGAAAAGGTGGCCACATGCCGACTCTTCCCATCCAGCCACATTCCGGGGAAGAATCCAGGGATTCTAGGATTCTAAATTTGAATCTGGCCTTCCACATCTTTAAGAAGGTTTATTTGTCATGGCAAGACATTCCTGACTTAATTATTTGCTAGTTTGATATGTTACTTTTAACTCTTTAGACAAGATGGTATATGGCCTTCCACCCACACTCCTGACCTAAGCCCCACAAATGTTAAAGTGGACCTGGGGGGAGCAGTCTTGAGAGGCTGACTTAAGATTCAGCAGCCCCTGTGGGGAAACAACCACACACACACACACACACACACATGCACACACATGCACACACATGTACAAACAAGTGACTACAGGTCTTTGTTTCCTACATATGACCATTGTGATGGCCATTGTGTTCATTACCAGGGCCATGAATAATTACTTCCTAGTAATTTATGATCATGCCTGGCAGGGTAAAATGTTGAGGTGGTGTGTGTGTGTGTATGTGTGCACAAAGTGTGAGCACAATGGGGAGAGAAAAGCTAAAGGTGGTGGGGGCCCTGTACATGGAAACTGGCCAGAATTAGATCCACCTCTTCAGGGTGAGGGTAGAAATTCTGTAGAGCCTCACACATAGGTATACACACAAAACCACACATAGACCACACAGATACAGACACACACCATATGGATATCACTTCCCAGGGGCCATCCCCAGTCTCTAAGACTTCCATCTCTTCCACTCCCTCCCACCACCAGTTCTGACCTGTTGGGATTGACTGTATTAAAAGTTGGGATGCCTGGGTGGCTCAGTGGTTGAGTGTCTGCCTTTGACTCAGGTCATGATCCTGTGGTCTGGGATCGAGTTCCACATCGGGTTCCCCACAGCGAGCCTGCTTCTCCCTCTGCCTGTGTCTCTGCCTCTCTCTGTGTCTCTCATGAATAAATAAATGAAATCTTTAATTAATTAATTAATTAAAAAGTTGTCCATCTTTTGTTGGCCCCAGAAACAGGACAATGTCACCAATATATGGTTGTATGGTCTTAGACGTGTATGGGGAGGTAATACTGGACCCTGTCCAAGGTTGCTCACAGCTGAAGGGTTCCTAGGCCCAGCCCCAGCCCCAGGCCCACCCAGCCCCAGATGAGGCTAGGCCATGATGAAAGTTATTTCTCGATTGTGTCATTACCAGGGCCATGGATGATGAATGCGCCCAGCTGGAGCCCTCTCTTTGGGGTCCTCATGGGCAGCACCCTGTAAGGCCCACCACATGCCCCTGGGTTTACAGGTCCTGGGACCTGAGCTGCTTGCTATGGGTTCATGGTGGCAAGAAGGTGGGAGAGGGGAGAAGACGCCCCAGCCTCGGGGGTTGGAGACATGGCCAGAAAGCCCCCTTGCAGCCTTGCCTGCAGCTCTAGCCAGGGTCCTCATGAAAAGACTGCCAGGAGTCAGACTTTCTCCCTGTGCCAGCATCGCCCCCACCTGCTCCAGCCCCTCCTCGCCCAGATCCGCTGTGCAAATACAGGGCCACTGCCAACTGAAGGAACAGTAAATCTTCCCTCACTCTTTTATTCATGGCCTTACCTCTGCAGACGGTGCTGAGGAAAAACAAACCCCACAAAATCCCTGTGGGCTCCAGCAGTCTGGCAGCCTCTTCTTTGCTCTTCTCTGGATGGTGGAGGCCGGAGGAGAGGCCCACCCAGACAACACACACCCTCCTCCGCCCCAGTGAGCTCAGTGGGCACCCCATGCTGAGCCCCATACCAGTTCTGGGGAGCAGAAATCAGCGAGACCTGGGGAAACTGGGAAATCACCATTTGTGGCCTCCAGGAACGACACTACATCCACCTCACCTTCCTAGCCTCCTTCAATGTGCAGGAGAGCTTCTGGGCCTGGGCGGGGGCCAGGCTGGCAAGGGGAGGTACAGCTGTGCTGGCTGCCTGCTGAGGAACCACCGTCAGAAAGGAGGGGCAGCCAGGACACCAGGGCACTCTTGTTCCAAGGATCCCAGGGCCAAGGCAGCATCTGCTCATGCTGTAGCCTTTGCAGAACAGCCAGACCTCAAGAATTCCTGGGAAACTTCTCTGCCTCCAATGCCGGGTCACCAGGGCAGGCTTCTTCTAAGCTCGGTCAGAATGAAAGAGGACTAGAAGAGGCCTAGGGGCACTAGATTTTACAGAACGCCTTTTATATGGAAGTCAGGCAGCGGACTTAGCGTGACCCACTGTCCTGGTTTGCCCAGACGGTGGTTTCTGGGGACATGGGGCTTTCAGTGTTAAAACCAGGACGATCCTAGGCAAACGGGAAGGAAGGGTCAATCTGAGGGGCCATGGGAAAGGATTCGCCTGTCACATGGCCAGGGCCAGAGGACAGCTTGGACCAGCTTTTTAACATGCCTGTTAATGGTTCTAACCAAACCTTTCCTCGCTGCTCCTCCTTGTCCGCAGGGGTAGGCAGGGGAGCGGAGGGCATCCTGAGGCTGGCTTAGGAGCTGCCAAGAGAAAACAGGCAGAAGGAGAGCATCTGTGGTCTTTGTGGGAGGGAGGAAATCACCTCACTGTCTTTGGGAAGCTGGGGCCTGTGAGGCCCTACACAGAGCCTAGGGTGTCAGGAGGGAGCTCAGAGAGCACGTGTAATACTGCCGGTCAAGGGGCACTACCCATCCTGGAGCCCTTCACCCCAACACAAATGCTGGACAGATGGACATGGGGAAAAACAGCTTTAAAACAGTTTGCCTGGAGCACCTGGGTGGCTCAGTAGTTGAGCATCTGCCTTCAGTTCAGGGTGTGATCCCAGGGTCCTGGAATCGAATCCTGCAACAGGCTCCCCTCAGGGATCCTGCTTCTCCATCTGCCTAAGTCTCTGCCTCTCTCTGTGTGTCTCTCATAAATAAATCAATAAAAATCTTAAAAAATAAATTTGTTTGCCTGGTGTTGTGCCCACTGCTGCCAGAGGGCAGGCCTTTAGGGAGATCAGCTGTGAGTGGGGTCCTGGTGTGAGCCTGGGGAGCCAGCTTGATCCTTCATCTGTCCCAGCACCACCCTACGGAACCTATGGTGCCCCCCACGCTGGGGCAGACGCCTCCAGAGGGAACAGAGGTTTCACTTAAAGCTGAGGAGGCAAATACCAAGGAGACAAATCCCAAGGAGACCACTGGGCCCAGACTCCTATTTGACAGGTGGGAGACCAAGTTCAAGGAGGCTGAGTCACTCGCACAGGGACACACACTCTTGCGTGGTTGGAGTCCCAGACTGGGCCTGTACCCCATCGGATGCCACAGCCAAAAATCCCTCAGAAGGGAGGAGGCTCAGAAGATGAGCCCAGCCCGAGAAAGCCCCTGCCTTCCTGGAGTCCACACACTGCTCTACGAGAGGCACATGAGT
The DNA here is from genome assembly GCF_048418805.1 of Vulpes vulpes. Taxonomy (NCBI): domain Eukaryota; kingdom Metazoa; phylum Chordata; class Mammalia; order Carnivora; family Canidae; genus Vulpes; species Vulpes vulpes. Next base: position 120,759,888 of record NC_132791.1, on the reverse strand, counting down.
GGGAGATCCACGGCTTCTGGAGCAAGGCTGCTCTCTCCATTCTGTCAGAGTCCACAGCCTGGTCTGCTCCAGCACCGGCTCCAGCACCAGCTCTGGCACCGGCTTCCAGTGGAAACCCTCCAGTAGATGCCTTGGGACTACTCTGCTCCCGGGGCCTCTGGAGCAGAGTGGTGAGTCTGCAGAGGTGCTGGCCTGCTCCACCTCTCACTTGCCAGGTGCTGGAATATGTAAGAAAGATCAGCCTGCCCTCAGCAGTAGGAAGCTATGCCCCATCTGCTACTAGGAACCCCCCTGGGGGTGGTGGCATTTAAGACAGTTTAAATAGCTGTTAAGAACCCTGGACGGGATGTCCGGGTGGTTCAGTGGTTGAGCATCTGCCTTTGCCCAGGGTGTGATCCCGGGGTCCCGGGATGGAGTCTCGCATCAGGCTCCCAGCAAGGAGCCTGCTTCTCCCTCTCCCTGTGTCTCTGCCTCTCTCTCTCTCCATGTCTCTCATGAATAAATAAATAAAATCTTTAAAAAAAAAAAAAAAAAAAAGAACCCTGGGCTGCAGAAGGGGAAGTGGGTGGGGGGATGGGGCAACTGGGTGATGGGCACTGAGGAGGGCACTTAATGGGATGAGCACTGGGTCTTATATGTTGGCAAATTGAATTTAAATAAATACATTTTTAAAATTAAAAAAAAGAAAGAACGAACGAACCCTAGGCTCCAATCAGTTAGCAGGAAGCAGAGTCCCAAGGGCAAGGCATACCCCCAGAGCACATTCTGATGTGTCTGAGTAGAAAGGTGTTGTGTGGGGGGAGGGGTGGGGTGGGGGGGTGGTATCCAAAGCAGGGATGCTGAGAGAGGCTGAATAGTGCAAGCAGGTGTAGCTGGGCTCTCTCTTGAGTAGCCAAAAGGGCCCTAAGTGCATGGCCAGGAGAAGGCAGGGCACGGAAAACAATGGAGACTGGGGAAAACCATCTCCCAACAGCTCCCGTTCCCGCTTTTAGCATTCATAGCATTTCCAGTTTTGTCCTATTATGGGTGAACCCAGCACTTCCAAAAGTAAAATGTAGGAAAGAGCCTGAGAAATGTTTCCGAGGAATGACAAGTTTGCCCCCTTGTTCACAGCAATGCTTCTAGGAAAAGCAGGACCCCACAGAAGGTCTAATAAGGACAGAGAGCCTGTGCCCACTGTACCCTACAGACCTTGCAAGCACGGAGAAGGAGTAGACCGTGGGCATGGCAGCCAGGAACAACCTACTTGGGAGGTCTCAGGGAGCTCGCCAGCTCTGCCTAGGCAGGTGGGACACTGAATCCTTGGACAGGAGAGACAGTTTTCCTGCACAGAAATGCCCTGACTTATTCCACGATAGGCCCTTGGAGCTCCCTTAGCAATTACTGCTTTGTGCCTGGCTGGCCACAATAATTTATTGCAAATAAGTCTCATAGCTCCAATAAGGCAGTCGGCTTCTCTACCTCTGAATCCCCTACAGAGCTTAACACAGCTGGGCACCCAGCTGGTCTCCATTAAAATCCTTCTGGACCCGAATCTCCCCACCCTTTCTTGCTTCCATCTCCAATGCTGCACTCTGGCAGCTGGCCCAGGGGAACAGGGCTGCCCCCTCCACTCCCTAGCACACTTCCTCACTTTCCTAAGAGCCGAATTGGCAGGTGCTAACAAAGGAAAGGCAGGTGGGAGCCTCTGAGTCTGCAGATCAGACTGGTAGCCTGGCAAAAGATACTAGGAGCTTCTGTAGGTAAACAGGAACCCGCTATTAGCAAATTCTCTAATTAGGGTTCTCTTTATCGTCCTCCTGTGGAAGATACTCATTTGTAACATTTAAGTCACACCATGAATCTCACGGAGAACTAGAAATCTGTAAGAATATTGCCTAAGAAGGATTTCTGGCAGGAGCCACTTAACTTCCCAGGTTTTGCTTACCTCACCTATAAAAAACAAGGATGGCAATGCTTCGTGTAGACAGGTGACTCAACTAGGTGGTAAAGCACCTTCCAGTGTCCACTTCTGCATAACACTGGACCATCCCGTTCACCCACGTGCAAAACAGTGATGTGGCTGTAGAGTAAAAAGACCCACGGTTCACTGGCACTAGTGGCGGGTCTTGGGGAGATACTTAATCTTTCTGAACTAATCTTCTTGCCTGTAAAATGGGCACAAGAATAATAATATCTTCATCACGTAGGTATTATGAGATTGAAGTGAGATATACATGAGCAGCGTCGATAAACTGTAAAACCCAAACATTACTGATTATCAACTGGCTATAAGGACTGTGATAAATAAAAACCTCCCTTTAAATAAGCCAATGCTTCTCGGTGACATGAGAAATACCAAAACGATCCTAGTTGATGGATTTCCTGGTAACTCTTCCCTGCTCAGGGGGATCAGCTGCCCTGAACCTGCCTCTTGGGATGGGGGCTTTCCAGAGTCAAGGAGTAAATGCTTGAGTTCAGGGCAGGGGCTGGAGTCTAAGAACACAGGGTGAGGCTACCTGCCACCCGCCAAAGCCTCTCCCATGCTGCTTCTGCAGTTTGAGAGCCAACGCCCAGCTATCACCTCCCAGGTAATAGAGTGACAGTAAATCGAGGCCCTTATGTTTTAGTGTACTTCACGCAAAGGGAGCAGATCCTCCAGGACAGAATATTCATTTGTACTCAAAAAAAAAAAAAAAAAAAAAAAAAAGTGCTGATAAACTCACAAAAAAGTTGTGTTATTGCTAAATGCTAATTGCATTTCCTTGGGTAAGCACCATAAAAAATTCATTGCAGTTTTTAGAAACAAGATGCCGGCCGCGTTTTAATTGCTAGAGAGGAGAGAGTTGGGGAGAAGCTGAACCAGGAAAATGCTAACTGGGCATAAACTCAGAAAGAAATCTCCCCAAGAAAGAAGGCCCAGTGCTGAGGTAGGACCTAAGGAGACATAGGTCTTGGGAAACCAGAACCTCTTAAGAGAACACTGACTTAATGGTTCTCAGGCCTGTGACATCAGCCCACCCGGACAGATGGGACTTTTAGCTGCAGATTGTGACATGTAGATTTAAGAAATGTAAAGAATTAAATTAAGGAATGCCAAAATTCTAGAGAGATGAGCAGGAGTCAGTTGCAGAGCTTTAAGAAACACGTATGGGAGGAAAATTATAATTGTATCCCTTAGCGTGTGTGTGTATGTGCATGTGAGAGAGATTGAGAGAGAATGAGAGAGGGAGGGTGTGTGGGTGTATGGGAGACAGAGATAGACGGAGAATGAGAGGTGGACCAAGACCGTACATCACTTCACTTTAATAACAGTGCTCCTTAGACCAGTTCACAGAACTGTCATTTTAAAGCCAACACCCTTACCCAGTGCCAACCAGAGTGCTCTTGCAGTGCCCCCCCGCCTCAGCAGGGCCAGCCAGAGCCAGGTGAGAAGAGACAGTGGGTGAGAGGACTGAAGAATGGGGAAGATCCTGTCTCCATGGGCTCGGCCCTGCCTTGACCCCATCTGCCCAGAAGCCACAGGGCTAGTGGCTCCTCTAGGGAGGCACCTGCCCCTGCCTGAGAGAACATAAAGAGGTGGTCCCAGGGCATCCCTGAGCATCCTCCCAAAAGATGTACACAAAAGCTGGGGAGGGAAGAGGGCAGAAGGGCAGGCACCCAGCTGCTGCCAGCAGCTTCTTCCTCTCCGACTCCATTCCCACACCCCCCAGCTCCCCGACCTGCCCAGCCCAGCCCCACCCACTCTCCTGTTACTGAGGCTCTCTGGTGAGGAACAGGGACTTGAAATCAGGCCCAGCTCCAGGGACTGGCCCGCAGCTGGTGACTGTCTGGTGTGATAGGAGGTCCGTGCCTTCTGCATCTGAGGGTGCTGCTTCTCCTCCATCTAGTGAACCTGCCGGAGACCCAGGAAACATAAGGCTGCATGCAGTCAGATGGAGGAGCAGTAGGACTAGGGGAGGGAGTCCTGGGCTGACGGTGGAAGGAGCCAGACCCATGGCACAGCCCCATCACCTCCCAGCCCAGTAACATTCATTCTAGTAAGTCTAATAAGTCACTTCACCATTCGGAACCTTGATTGCTACTTGTATCAAATGCAGCTAAAAATATGTGCTTGAATGAGAAAGTGGGTGCATAGTCCCCCGTAAATTCTAAACTGTATTATCAACTAACAGTGCCTGTGCCTAACCCTGCAAAAAGATGCTCTTTGTCATCACGCCCTGCATTTGTAAAGTTCTGTATATATATAAATAACACACGATCTTAGCCCTCCCGCTAAACAGAGGAAGCTGAGTGCCCTGCCCAGCGTCCCACAAGAATTAATCCCTTGCTGAGCCCAAACTGTGAAATGCCGGGCTCTCTCCAAAGTGCAGGAAATGCGGGCACGGGCACTCATCACCGCCTTAGAAACCAGGAGAAAACACGCACACGAAAACCACGTGGACCACTTGCTAACCACTCGCTAACCAGCGTGGCACCATGCAACTAGCTGCTCCTGGTCTTACCTTACTCACTCATCGCAGGAGCATTCCAGGCAGCTGTGGTGCTATTACCAGGAACCTGAAGCTTGCCAGGGTTAGGGATTTGCCAAAGCTATCACAGTAAATGGCAGATCTGGGCTACGAACCCAGGTCTACTCTTACTCAGTTAATACTTAAATTGATAGAAATCCAATGGATTCGGTGTTATAAGCATCATTTCCTCCTCCCACTCTAGGGAACATTCTCCAGCCCTGAGCAGAGTCCAGGTCTAAGAGGTGAAGGTCACAGTTTCTAAGGGTTGGGACCTTTACAAACTCGCCCACTTCACCCCCACCTCCACACTCACCCTCGCCGTGTCATGGATCCAATCCAGGAACTCAGCAACCTTGGCGTAAACACCTGGGTGATTGGGCTCCGCACAGCCACGGCCCCAGCTGACCACCCCCACCAGGTGCCATGTGTCCCCATCTGGGCACACCAGGGGTCCCCCGCTATCCCCCTGAGGCCATAGAGACACAGAGAAATAGGCCATTAGTCCTCCCTGGTAGAGGGAGCAGACCCTCCATTCCCAACCCCTCCTGCTTCCAGCTTGGGATCTCCACTTGCCTAGCCCCCCCTTAAATCCTTAGCACACAGTTTGACTTGCCCAGGCACCCCTCCTCCTAGAGAGGCTGCTCAGAGCAGGGGCCAAGCCACAGCAGATCCCCCTCATTCCCGCCCTCCACTTTGGTCCCCCTCACTGCAGTACCTGGCATGCATCAGCCCTCCCGTCCATGTAGCCGGCACACAGCATGCGGGGGGTGAGCGCCCCGCTATACATGCAAGAGCTGTTGCAGAGCTGGGCGCTGAGCAGAGGCACCATGGTGTCCTGGAGCATATCTGAGTTGTGGGCTGTGGGAGGTAGACGTGGAGATGGAGGAACACAGAGCCAGGCCGCGGAGCACAGGGCAAGGCCAAGAAGACACAATGGCAAGAGGGAAGGTGGTTAGAGGCCCCGGAGACACAAGACCCAAAGAGGGGAGCCCAAGGTGGGAGTTGGGAAGGAGGCACGGGGCTGTCAGAACAAGAGTGAAGAGGGGGTGGAACTCACATGCACACCCCCCCCCCCCCCCCCGCCCGCAATGCTGAGGCCACAGCACTCCCAGGATGGAGGGCAGCTGTGTGAAACACCTGGCTTCTGGGGAAACTTAAGGAATGTTTTCCCAGAAAGACCCAGGCAGGGGAGACGAGGTCCCCAGAGATGAAGGGGGCTGGTACTGCCGAATGGCTGGGGAATGGAGGTGGGTAGTAGAGGTGCCTCACCTTGGGGCGAATGTCCCCCCACCCTCCCACCTCTAGGTTCCCTGGGGCCCTGGGAGCTGACTCACTGTGGCTGGGGTCCGTGTGGCCCCAGCCAGACACCCAGCAATGAGAGCCCCTTGGAAAATCTTGCTTCTCAGCTGGCAGGCACACAGCACCCACTGTGTCTGTGGAGAGGCACTCAGGCTCAGCTTCCCTTCCCTACCACCTCACCCTCAGCCTGGGGGAAGAAACAGGGCTGGCGGGTGCTCCTCACTCCCTCTCAAACCACCCTGGCTCCTGGCCTCCACCAACCAGGCCCCCACGGGGCCCGGGGAGGGGGGGGCAGGTTGCGCACTGCACCATGTTGGCACGGAGGTCACCATTCACACAGAGGACAATGCATAAACTGCCATGTGCATGGTACCTTCTAGGCTGGGCAAGGTACACACTGCACCCCCAACCTGGGGACTGAGAAAGAGTGGGAATTCCTTCTGGGTGCTCATGCCCAGCTTCTCCTAATGAGGATTCATTTTGGATTTTCCTTAGGGTGTCTGATCCCTCTTGGGGCATTGTTTCCAAAAGCGTGTGGCAAGTCCCACAGGTCGGGCCCAGACTTGTTGTTCTTAATAGCACAGAGACGTGCCATTCAATAAACATTAATTCACATGGGAAGAAAGGATGTCCTTCTCAATGCTTTCTGTCCCTCAAACTGTACCAAGGAGAAAGATTCCATCGAGTGCCCCTCTGTGGCTCACCCAAGGCCTGTCAACCTCCACCTAACACAAAGGGGGCCGGCCTCACAGACTCGCCCAGGCACTGCGAGTCTGCACAGGGCACCTCGCTGGAACTGGAAGGCTGTCTAGTTTGCATACTGTGTTTTGTTTTGTTTTGTTTTTAGATTTCTTATTTAATTATTCATGAGAGACACAGAGAGAGGAAGAGACATAGGCAGAGGAAGAAGCAGGCTCCCCACAGGGAGCCCAATGCAGGATTCAATCCCAGGATCCTCGGATCACACCCTGAGTCAAAGGCAGATGCTCAACCACTGAGCCACCCAAATGCCCCTACTTTGCACATTGTATTTTTCCGGCTGTTACTTTGCTACGAGTAAGATGGGTTCTCCTAGGTAGGTTGTAACCTAGTTCCCCTTTCAAATGTACTTAAGTCAATTTAGAAATATTAACTGCTGGGATGCCTGGGTGGCTCCATGGTTGAGCATCTGCCTTCAGCCCAGGGCCTGATCCTGGAGACCCGGGATTACATCTTACATCGGGCTCCCTGCATGGAGCCTGCTTCTCCCTCTGCCTGTGTCTCTGCCTCTCTCTCATCTCATGGATAAATGAATAAAATCTTAAAAAAAAAAAAGAAATATTAACTGCTGAGCAACAGCTCAGAGAGTACAGGTAAGTGGTAGAATCTGTGAAAGGCAGGCAGCAAGCACCGTGATCTGGGAAGCCTGAGGCTATAGGCGGTGGTGGGAGGGAGGAGCATAGAGTGCACGCGAGTGTGTGCCTATGTGCATGAGTGTGTACATGTGAGTGAGTGTGCGCATGTGTACTTGGGTGATGACCACATGAGTGTGCACACGTGTGAGTGCACGTGTGTGTTTGTTGGTGAGGGTGCATGCACACGGGTGTGTCGGCGGGAGGGGAGGCGGTGCTCTTCCAGGGCAGCAGCTGTGGAGAAGCCAGACCCAGAGTCAGGACACCAGGCTCAGAAACTATTGGCTGCGTGATCTTACAAAGAGTCACCTTCCTTGCTAAATGTCACTGCCCTTCTCTGTTTATACCTGCCTCATCTACCTGGCAGGGCTCTTATGAGGACCAGGGGGAAACAAAGCCTATTAACTGTAATGCACCACACGGTGGCTGGGACCTGGGGCCTGCCTGGGGACAGGGGCCGAGCAGCCTGTTGGTAGAGCGACAAAGAAGCTCTGCTGGGGACTTTGAGGCAGGTCCCACTTGCAGCCCAGCTCTGTAAAGGGCCACACAAGAGCTGGTGCAAGCCTAGGTCCAGGTGATGCCAAAGCTCACTGTGGTCCCCAAATGAACTGAATGTGTTAAGGTTTATACCCCTGGGAGGGAACCTCAGAAATGAGCTAGCCTCCCCGCTCACCCTGCCCTCCCCCAGGGCCTGCCCCCCTCGCCACAGCCTGCAGTTTGCTAGCTTGCTCGCCCCAGAGCCAGCGCCTCACCTGAGAAGTTGAGTGGTGTCCGGAGCCGCAGCAGAGCGATGTCGTAGTCATGATTCTGGGTGCTGTAGAGAGGGTGAGGGATGATCCTCTCCACCACAGCCCCCTGGTGGGGCCTGACGGCACTGTGGCTGACCAGCCCAGCATGCACCCGCCAGCTGGACAAGCGGAATAGCCTAAAACTGCACACAGGAGCCATGCTGAGCCCGGGGAAGGACGGGGCAAGAAGAGGTTGGCCTAAGTGAGGTGGCAGGTGGGGGAAGCTGGCCAGAGAAGCCATTAGCGGATGCCCCCATCACCAAGCTGGGAGCTCCCAAAACCCGGGGACTGTGACTCCCAGTGTCCCTGCAGCAGCTGGCAAGACACTGGGCACGCAGCATGTGTTTAATAAGTGTTCTAGAACTACCAGAGAAGTCAGATACTGTGGGTGATCTCAACTCCCACCCTCTCTGTCCTGAATAACTATCCTCCATGTTTTATAACATCAAAGAGGCTTCTGTGATAGCCTAACTGTGAGGCAGGAAAACTTCTAGGAGTCCTGTCTCTCCACTTACTACCTGTGACCATGGGGAAGTCACCCCTCCTCTCCCAGCCTCGGTCTCCTCATTATAGTGCCTTATCTGCCCTGCCTGCTGCCAAAAGAGGCCCAAAGAGATCGTTCACTCATCATTCATTCCTACGCTGCTCCAACCAGTATTTATGAGGCACTTATTATATTCCAGGACTGTTCTAGGCCATGGGGACATAGTAGTGGGAAAAATCAACAAAGAGACTCAGTGGTAAACAAGATAGAGAGTCTCTGTTCCCATGGAGCTTCCAGTCTAAAGGGGAAGAAAGGCATTAAACAAATAATTACACGGAAGGTGATTTAATTACAGCTGTGATAAACATTAAGAAGCACAGAGTGCTGTGAATGTGAGAGCGTTTGAAAAACTTCAAAACTGAGCAAATATAAAGAACCAATCTTTGTATTAATGCAATTCACGCAGAGCTGTTCTTGGCATGGAATGGGGAGAACTTCACAATCCGAGCCTCTCAGAACGGGCACGGGGCAGCAGACAATTCGACGTGGATGTTATACAGGACATACCGACGACCAAACAGAAAAGGCCCCCCAAGGCCTCTGCTCCCCAGCGGCCCCTGAGACTTGCCTGTGTATGCAGTGTGCAGCGGTCACCACCCAGCGCGGGGCCAGCACAGAGCCCCCGCACGTGTGCCGGGAGCCCAGGGCACACTGGCCTGCCAGGGCCAGCGCCCAGGAGCCACGGCCTGCCCGCCGACTATCCGGGAGGCCAGGGGCCTCGCCCCACACTCTGCAAACCGAGAAGCAGGAAGGAGATGGTGAGCGAGGAGGGAGGTGGGTGTCAGCATGGTCCTAACTCTCCGGGAGTGTGAACAGCTCTCATTTATCACTCCTGCCCCTAAGTTTGGGGGATGGGATGGTAAAAGTGCTCATGACACATCTGTCTGCCCCATCAGGGGTGACCATGCCTGCATTGTCCATGGAGCCCCAACCCCTAACAAAAAGCCTATCCCACAGGAGGGGCCAAAATGGACAGGTGGCTGGAAGAGGAGAGGTGAAGAGATGCATATAGGACTGGGGGTCAGACAACAGGAGCTCCAGACTCTCCGGCGTGGCTCTAAGTTTGCCAACTTCCTTTGTCTCTTGGAGGTGTTAACCAGTTAGCAGCCAATAGTAATTCCTTTGGGGCCCTCCAGATGAAAGGGGGTGGGAGCTTCCAAAGTCACAGCAGGTAGTGCCAGGAAGTGAAGCCAGGAAATCTGCCCAGATCAGTGGCTGGTGGGGGACAGGACAGAAGCTTGGACAGGGCTCTGTTGGGGCAGACCTGTGTCTGTAAGAAGGGGACCTGCAGGCAGAGGGGCAGGTGGCCAAGGAGCTCCACCTCAGACCCAGTTGAGCCTATCTGTGGGGCTCTCCATGCTTAGGACAGCAGGGAGACTCCTTCCTCCCACCACCACCTTCCTGGACCCAAGATGTGACTCACCGGAGCATCTGAGGGAAACGATTAGACCGGAAGCACAGCTGTCCCTACAAAACAGAGGTGGCAGCAGGAGGCTGGGCAAGACCCACCTGAGGGCATGGAGGCCATGGGTAGCTGCCAGATGGAGCCAGAAGAGGCCTCTGGGGCAGCCCCCCATCTGCTTCCTGCCCCATCCACACCCGTAGTCCCCTCCCCACAACAGGTCTCCAGGTCGGCAGTGCTACTCTGCTCCATCAGCCCAGGGCACCAGCAGGAGCTTGTGGCCCTTGAGGGCTGTCTTGGGCAGGGCCCTAGGTGACAAATTGAGTATTTGTAGATAGGAAATCCAGCTGTGCTCACTGAGGGCCCCTAAATAAACATGTGTTCAGGGGATGGATAAAGGAGGAATGAAGAATAGCATGCTTCGCCCTATGCCCTTCCTGGGCTTACTCTGTTCTCTATCTCCAGCCCTTTGCCTGGCCGACACGTCCTTGCCCTCCTCTTCCTCCTCCTTCCTAGCAAATCTTAATCGCTGCTGGACCAAAGCCCTCTTCCCTCTCCTACTCATCTCTGGTTCCAGCAGCCCAATGCCTTGATCCTTCTAGTGGCCCAAACCCACAGTGCTCTGGCTTTCCTGGAAGAGTCCGTCCCTACTCACGTGAACAGAGTTTGTGATTTCTGACTGGGAAATGGTCCTCTATGTCCTACTTCACACAGCCAGTGTCCTCACCACCAGGCTCCCATGACAGGAAGATTTTTGCTGAACTGTCCGCCAGGGAGTAAGGGACCTCACTCAACCTCCTCAGAAGCCCTACCTGGGCTGCCACACCTCCTCCAGGAGGCCTTCCAATCTGGGAGAGAGCCACGCAAACCCCTGGGAGCTGTTGAGCTTGATGTCAGACAGGTTCACTCCCTTGTGGTGAGTGAGTCTTGGCAGAAGAGAAGAACAGAACAGGAAGAAACTGGTTTACACTGCAGCACGGGAGATGCTAGAGTCATGACCAAGATGTGCATAAGATACAATCCATGCAGCAGTACAGTCACTGAACAAGACTTTGACAATGACCTCTTCTGGGATTTCTATTTGTTACAAAGCAGGGATGTTCAAAGAAGAGAAACAAGCTGGGGCACGATCGTGCCCAGAGGCCAGGAGATGGCCAGAATGACCTCTTGCCACTTCCTGATCACTTTGATGGGGACAGGCAGGTAGAGGTCTCCAACTCTCCTTCCCCACCTCCCCACCAGCCCTCCGCCCTCCCCCAGGGACCCCAAGTGGGAGCCCTGGCCCCAATTACCTGAGATGCCCCAGGTTCTGACAGATCCTCAAACCCAGGGCGGAGCTCCAGCCCTCGTAGCAGACCAGGAGCCAGTCTGGCCGTGCCCTCACCTGCACTTCCAGCAAGTCCTCCGTGTTTATCCTGAAAGATACTGAAGGCGCAGCATGAAAGTCACATCCTGCCTGCCGCAGAATGGAGGGGCAGGGTGGGCAGGGGGAGCTGGACCTGGCCATGCTGAGACTGAAGAGGCCTCAAGACAAAGCTTCTAGGTCACCCAGTGTCAGGCTCCCTGTCCCCCATGGCATCAGGTTGGTTCTAAGAACAAAATAACCCCTATTTGTGCTGCATTCCAGTTTTGTGTTTTCACCAAGTGCTTTTAAACTGCTCTGTCACTCATTGTCACAGCAACCCTGTGGGGTGAGTGTGACCGTCTTCCCAATCTGCAGAGGGAAAACTAAGGTGTGGAGGGTTAAGAAACCTGCCCCAGATCACAGATCTGCACGTGATGGATCCAGGACTTTGGTCCGGGTCCTCTGGTATCAAATCTTGCGGTAATACCAATGATGGTTACCACTGAGCATATGCTTTCTCCAGGTTCTGTGCAAGGCTCCTTTCCACATTAATTCATATTATTCTTACAACTTTAAGTAGTAAATAGTCCTGTCTCCATTTTACAGGAAGGAAACGGAGGTCCCAAGAAGCAGTGTGCCCAAAGTCACACAGCTAGCGAAAGACAGACTCCACGCTTATTCTAACTTCTATAACTGATTCCAGCCCCTGTCTGGGAAGATGATCTTCTGATCCTCAGTGGCTCATGTTTGGTGGGGAGAGAACAACATGAAAGGAAGGTAGGGGGGTGGGCAATGTGCAGTAGGTGAGGCCCCTGCTGCCTACACGCTTGCTCCCCACATGCACCTGTTCCCCCTTCCCATCCTGCTGGCTCAGTCTGGCCCAAATGACAAGTTGCCATCCCTACTCCCCACCTGGGTTCCTGGCCTGGGGTCCTGGCCCTGCCCCATTCCTCAGGTAGTGCTGAAAACTCCACATCAGAGATGGACTTTTCAAGGCTGGACCACATCACTCCCTTCCCACCAGAGGAAAAGCCACAGATGCTGGCAGTGATGTCATGGCCCTTCATTCTGATACTCTTGCCCCTGGCTGGAAGTGAGGATCCCAGAGCTGTGAAGGGGTGTGGGGCTGGGGTTGGGGGGCAGTCTGCAGGCTTGGGGGTGTGGCCTACCTGTTCTGGGGAGCGAGGGGAGCAGGGCTTCCTGACCGCTGGCCTCAGAGCAACCCAAAGGCATCTCCTCATCCTGCAAGTTCCCGGGAGTAGGCGGAGAGGTTGCTGGCCACAGATACAGCACTTCAAAGGACAAGGGTAGGAAGAGGGTCACAGAGAAGACACTAGGAGAAGGGAGGGACTCCCACATGCAAGGGCCAAGGGACAGAACAGAACCCCTGTAACAGAGGGAGACAAAAGCAGCTGCCTGGGGACTCCTCATGAGCCACCCAGCCTTAGACAGGTCCCCACCTACCACACTGAGGAGGGGGAATAGCTCACTTGCTCCCTCTTGCTCTCTCTCTCTCTCTCTCTCTCTCTGACTGGGAAAGATTTCTAGAGAAAGTCTGGCTTGGGCCTCCCTGGGTTATCCATTCAAGTACCTTCCACTTCCCACTGTAGGACTAAAGCATTCTTTACACTAAGCCTAAATCCCTCCTGCAGCCTCTATCCCTTCTCCCCTGCTGTCAGCTCAGAGTAGGTGAGAAAGATGCTCTTGTCCTGTCTGCCTCTTATATCGGGTTGTATCTTCCAACAGGCATCCCCCAGACTCGGTTCCTCAGCCATTCCCAGAGCACTGATGGGTCCCAGCACTGACCAAGAAGCCACACGCCGACACTCGCACCAGCCAGCAGTGCCAAGGCCCCCAGCCCCACATAGCAGCGCCGCCCTGAGCACCAGCACCCCAGCGGAGAGCCTGTGGGAGAGGCCAGAGGAGTCTGTGTCCCACCCCTGTCTGCCAGTCCCCCTCTGCCCTGAGGCACCACCATGGGGCCAGTTTGCCCCACTGCCCCTGCCCATTACCGCCTACCCCATCACCCCTGAAGCCCACCGAGCCCAGTCAATCCCCAAGCTAGGAACAGAACACAAGCAGGTCTGGGATAAACAATGAGGCAGCCTCTCACCATCAGTGATTTGGAGCTGTCCCAAATGTAGGAATATTAGGGGAATGTACGAAGATTACCCATTCACTGTCCCCACCCTGTCATTCCCCTATAGCCCAGTCTGGCCTACAGGGTTGCTGCTGGGCCTCGGGACTCTGCAGTGGGTCTCCTGGCTTTGCTTTGAAGATCCCAGGTCCTGGGGTCTCTTCTGCATACTGAGCCTCCATGTCAGCTTGGCCATCCGGCATCAGGCTCTAGGGAAATAACCGTTGGTCACTCAGCAGGATCTCCACACCAAGGGGAGGAGAAAGAAAGAGAGCTTACTTCTCATCAGGAAATCAAAAAAGGCTTCCTGGAAAAAGCAGCCTGAAACAGTCCCTCATAGGTGAAATGGGCTGGACTGGACATACATGAGCTTTGGGTATTCCAGGCAGTTGAAGAGGCAAAAGCATATGGGTAGGAAAGCATAAAGCAGAGTAAGTTATATGTTTGCCTGTCGTTCATGTGCCATGAAGGGAAGAGTAATGGAAAATAAGATCTTGGAAGAAATACCAGACCAGCAGCTCAAAGCTAGATCTATGTGCACTTAACAGCTCTCCAAACTTCAATCTTCTCATTTCTAAAATAAGAGTGATAACCACTACTACCCAACAAGCAATCTCCCTCCTCTAGTATCTTATCTCCATTCACTTTCCAAGTCAGAGCAATCCTCCTATAATCCAAACATAAGCAAGCTAATCCCATCCTTAAAGTACCCAGTGAATCTTCATACTTTTTATGAAAAATCCAAAGTCCTGTGGCCTGGCCCACAAAATCCTCTGTGATCTCACCCTTCCTCGCCTCTCCATCACCACCTGCCAGCATAGAACCCAAGGTCATACTAATACACATGCCAGTCCTCAGGGCCTTCACGAGTTCTCACGCTAGAGACTTTGCACTGGCCTTTTGCCCACGGGGCTGACTCCCATGACCCTTTAAGACCAGCTTAGATGTCACTTCTCCAAGAAGCTTTCTTCAATCTAGAAGGCACCTGTTGGGTCCCTATATTGTGCTCATTTACTTCTCTTTCTCTCTGTCCTTCCTCACTGGACTAGGGTCCCAGAGCCTAGCTCAGGGCCCACCACAAAGTGGGAATTCAGTGTGTCCACTGAATGAAAAGAAGGAAGGCAGGCAGGTGGGGAGACCACAAAAGATTATATGATCAAAAGGGTTTTATAAATTACAAAGTACAATGCAAATGCTAAGTATAATAATAATATTAATAAGAAATATGTAAAAGCTATGGATCCTTTCTTTGAGGAACTTAGGACACAGTAAAATAGATAGAACCTCTTAAAAGTTAAAATAATTCCAGGGGCACCTAGGTGGCTCTTTCAGTTAAGCATCCAACTCTTGATTTTGTCTCAGGTCATGATCTCAGGGTCATGAGACTGACCACATCACTTCAGACTCTTTCTCTTAGGATTCTTTCTCTCTCCCTCGACCCCTGTCTCCACCTCCACCCACCCATATGTGTGCATATACTTTTTCTCTCTCTCTAAAAAAAAAGTTAAAATGACTCCCATCTCCCCTGAAGACCACAACTTACCCTGTCAACACCTAGAGTTATACCCAGTGATCATAAAAACCTGAAACACTGACTCCAAGACAATGTTGGCTTACATGGGATTTCCATGTGTCACGTGGAATGTTCTTGTCACATTCCTCAGTCCTGTTCAATTGAACTTCATGCTCCTGCCCCTCAGGCTGGGAGAAGAAAAGGACTTTGAAGACTCATCCAGGTCAGTCACTTCTAAATCACCCTGGAAACTGCTCTACTGGGACTGTGAACACCCTTGCCAGTACAGCTCACAAGTAGGGCAGCAGCCCCAACTTTCATATGAAGCAAGACCCCACTTCCTACCTCCCATCACCTACACCAGCTACAGCCCAGGATCTGTAGGGCTGGACCTCCCCCCAACAAAAGGGCTTGCTTCTCCACAGGAAACATGCAGTCTTGGCTTGCCCCTTACCATAGATACTCCTTGTGTCTAAAGATGAGCCTCAGGGGTACAAGCAATGAAACTGAAGAAACACAAGTGGGGGAGAATGACTCAAGTACCCATAAGAAAGCAGAGAAGTGGCAACAGCATTTGGGATTTGGGTTTCTTCTCTGAGAATATAGTTTCTCTTGAACTGACATCCTTCTGAGCAAAGTGGCAATGCTTGGTCTAGAGAGAATTCTAGGGCATGCCCAGGATTTCCTCCTGTCTCAGTATCAAGGGAGCTTGGCTTTCAGTTCAACTTCTGGACTAACTAGCCTCACCCCAGGAATTGCTCTACCTCAAAACCCCCATGTTTGAGCTTATGCAGTAGCCTGGAACAATGATCAGTAATGCTGCAGGATCTCCTGGTCCTCCTTTTGAGTAGCAGTTCAATGTAATTATGATTTGCGAAGCACTGTCTATGTGCAAAACACTTGGATAGGCCTACAGGAGATAAGAGAAAAGAAAAATCTGTCCCTGGAGAAATAAAGAGAAAGTTGGCCACACAGGGCCCCCTCCAGGATCTAGCACTTGCACCAGAGCTGCCAGAGGAGGCTCTTTCCACTTGCCTAAAGTCCCCAGGGTGGGGGCAGGGAGAGAGAAAGAGAGAGAGAGAGGCCAGGTCAGGGATGCCCCAGATGCATGCACGGCCTTACCATCTGGGTCAGTGGCACCAAGGTAAGCCCTCAGGGTCTGCTAGCCAGAGTTCTGCTCCTGTTCTTGGATCAGCACTGATTAAATAGCCCAGCCAGCTTGGTTGGAGGGTGAGGTTTCCCTAGTTCACATATGGGCCCCTCCCTGTATCCTCCCCTCTACACACACACACACACACACACACACACACACACACACACGCCAGAGAGACAATCAATCTGCTCAGAAACCATGAATAGACCCCTTGTTGCAGGAGAGGGGGCCACGGGCTGGGCTGGGCAGCCCCAGCCCCTCCCATTTACTAACTAGAAGCTTAGAAACAGAGAGAAAGGTTACAGGGAGGAGGGGAGGCCAGCTACTGTTGCTTAGCAACCAGGTCCCTTGTGCCAAACAGTGTGCCCTATGCATGCTAGCACAATTCCCCCTTCCTGCTGACAGGACTGTATCAGAGGGACTGATAGAGGATTTTTGGAAATGTTTCTGAGCCCTCTGGATCACATCTCATCTCTGTGTGGGTTGGCTTTCCCAGCAGTCTGGGGTTGTCATCATGTTGGAATCGGGATGATAATGAGGAATCTCTGCCATTTCTGTCCTCAGGGCTACACCTGTCACCCCCATGCTGGGGAGATGGGGCCTCTCCACCCAGCTTTCCTGGGGGCAGTTACTACAGGAACCCTCAGCGCCATCTTGCTTCAAAGCACAAGTGGCCCAGCTGAGCCCAGGGTAGGCTGAACACACCTGGGAACCACATCTCTTCAGGGAGTCAGAACAGGTCCCAGGGATGAAAAAGGCTTGTGTGGTTCCCCTCCTCCAAATGCTTCTCAGAGATCCCTCAGCTGGACCAGTTAAGAATATAGGCTTTAGAAGTCAGGCCTTCATCTAAGTCCCATTCTGCTTCTTCCCTTCCTTAGCCTCACCTATAAAATGAGGATAATAGTACTTACCTCATAGGATTGATGTTGGAAATGAATGAGATAACTGAATATAAAGCTCCCAGTCTGGCATCTAGCATAGTATCTACTCAGTAAATCTTGTCTGCTATCATTACTATTACCACTGAACCCCATCCACACAGGTTTTATTTTTGCTGTCTATTTCCCTCACATAGTCAGTCAATTCTGAGCTTACGGTAATCACACAGAGCTCCCACACTTCTAAGACAATGAAGAGACAGAGGTCAGCTATGAATCATAGAAGCAGGAGGAGAGAACTGGTGGCTGGCGCTGAGAGAAACCCCTGGTTAGGCTCTGAGATCTCTTAAAACAAAGACCCCTCAGCCTACAAATATGCATGCTTACCTTGTGTCCAGAACGAGTTTGGGCATGGCGAATGAATAAGTCACAAGCGAGGAAACTGTAAGCTGAGAGAAGACATGGGAGCAGATATAAATAACTGTTATTAGTGAAAAGTGAAATAACAGAGTAATGAACACAGAGGTGTAGGAAGATAAAAAAATAGCTGACTCCTTTGCCCAGAGGACATGGAAAAAAACTTCATAGTAGAGGAGGCATTTGAGCGGTGTTTTGAGAAATGAGAAGGCAATCATATAGAAGGGCATTTCAAATACACTACAGGTGATATCAGTGAAAATGCCAAAGACCTCTGAAAATTCTCTTCTCCATAAAAGCAAGGAGAAAACTGACAAAATAATGATCAGAATCAACTTTTTAAAAGTCTGGAAATTAACCAAAGGCTTACAGCAATGTGGAAATCTTGGTAAGAACAGTGAGCTTTGTGGCATTTTAATTTGTTGTATTCCATCACCCTCTCTCCAGCTCTGAAGTAGTCTTAGAAACAAACATCCCATAGTCACATGGAAAACTAAGGGCAGCCCCAGTAACTCAGTGGTTTAGCACTGCCTTCAGCCCAGGGCCTGATCCTGGAGACCCAGGATCGAGTCCCATGTTGGGCTCCCTGCATGGAGTCTGCTTCTCCCTCTGCCTGTGTCTCTGCCTTTCTCTCTCTGTGTCTCTCATGAATAAATAAATAAAATCCTAAAAAAAAAAAAAAAAAAAAAAGGAAAACCAGCAGCCTGGCACCACAGGTAGAACAGGATGGAAGTTCCTTCAAAGTCTCATTTCCAGAGAATTGGCATTATTTGAACTGTCTGGAAGATCCCTTTATGGAGACCATCTTACTTTGACTGGACTTTGAGCTTACCCAGTATGAACAGCTTTTTCCCTAAGATTTGTTGAAGACAATCAAAGACAGTTGTTGAATTTTATGGCTGCCTAAGACAATGGATAACGGTTGGGGCAAACAATAAGCTAATCAAAAAACCTTTAAAACCAGGGGAAAAGGTGTCCACAGAGGCTTTGAAAGGCTCTGAAATATTCCAGAGAATCTAGAAAGCAGGCTCATGCACAGGAATGGCACATACTCAGGGCTGTGTACATATTTAGGAAAGACTTCGAAAAGGTCCTAGGCTCTCATCTCTGACTAATCTTGATATTCTGAAAAAGAAGGAAGTGAAGGCTAAGGCAGAGTTGTAAGCTTTCTGGCTGAGTGTTGAAGGCATGCCCCCAACATGCCCATAGAGTCCTTCTGCAAAGAGTGAGAGACTTCTTGTTTCTAGGCATCAAAGGCAAACCTCTGTCCAATCTCTAGCTGACCACTAAGCTAACTGAGCAGAGCCATCAGTGGCCACACATGACAAAGAATACAGACATTACAGAATTCATTCAGAAAAGTCACTAAACAAACAGCTAAACAATAAACACTAGGGAATGGGGAGAATCTGATTTCCAGAGTTGATGTATTATATTATTTAAAACCCAGTTTTCAACAAGAAATTGTGAGGCACACACAAAAAATAAGAAAGTATGGCCCATATACAGGGGGAGAAAATGGAATCAGTAAAAGGTTCTGGTTCAAGATAGTGAATACAAGGCTCCTGAATTCACTTCTTTCAAGACACACCAAATCTATGGCTACACAGAGAACAATTCTCTCTGAAAGAGTGACTAGCTAAGTGACTCTTACAATAAGGCTAACAAGGAAATATCCACATCATAACTGGCAGCGAAGTTTGAGACACACTCTTGCCATAAACTCTACTCATGGCACAGCAACATATAATCAGGAGGGAACTTAGAATTCTCAAGTTCTCCCTAAGCGTTTGGACCCCACATCTTGCACTCCAACTTTTAAGACTTCCATCTGAAGGACAGGCTCCCAAACACCTTGTTCTGAAAGTGAATGAAACTTGCATCCATGGTATCCACTATCAGGTATGAGCACCTTATTCACCTTATAACTCATATAAGTTATAACACAGTGACTATAGTCTGTAACAGTGCAATATATAATTAAAATTTGCTAAGACTATACAACTTAAATATTCTCACCAAAAAGTAAGTAAATAAATATGTGGGATACAGATATGATAATGAACTAGATGAGAGGAACCCTTTTACAATGCATATAAATATCAAATCATTAAGATGTACATCCTAATTTTACAACCATAATTTTGTCAGTCATTAAAAAAAAAAAAAGAATGTGTTTTAGATTAAGCTAGGACTGGCCTTTTTTTAGCCATCCTTCTCTGCTTTGCTACCTAAGAAAGCTCTCTTCTCTTTCTCTCTCTACTCCTTCCTTCCCAGGTGAGCTAAGTACCCTGGCTGTTTCCTTGGTTTGAAGAGGATACCCACCTCTAAGGTAAGGTAGCAGAGGCCTACAGTACAAACTTTAAGAAGGCACTCACTAGTAAATGGAGTGTCAGTATTTGAATATCCTAAGAGTAATGTCTCCTTAAATTTTGTGCCCTAGGGTGCACTATCTGAAACCAACTGAAGCATGACCCCTCTGCATGAAGGTCCTGGGATCTCTATTTTTACCATGGTGACTCATATGTATCCTGACCCTACTCCCCTACTTTCTTCCCCCTGACAACTCGACTCCCAGAATCATGTCTACAGATAAGCTATGAATCATGAACCTTGAAAGTTTGCTTTCTCTCCTAATTCAGTCACCATTCTCAAAAACAACAAGGGCCTTTCTCACTTGTCCTTTGGACAGATCACACTGTTGTATTTCTCCTTTGTCCAAATGGAAATACCTGAGTTCAAGTTATACAGAATTCTCAGAAAGTTTGTTAAAAGAATCTACCATTTATGCTGCAAGAGGTTGGAGGCCATCCAAAACCAGGTCTCCTGACATCTGGCCCGGATTTTTCTCCCATTCCTATCACACATACACACCCCAAAAGTCATATGTTCATAGAACAGGCAGGCTCAGAGAGAAGTTCCACCTATGGAATACTGCTCTAGCCAGTGCCTGTGGAGTTCCATCCTGCTCATAATCTTCTCTTCCTGACTGCCTACCCCACAGATTTCAGACTTGCTTAGATAGCCCTGATAATCACTCTCTCTTTTTTTCCCAGAGAAAGAAAGTTTGGTGCTCTCTGTGGAGGTTGTGAAAGCATGCGTGGGATGAGATGCAGGATCAAGATTCTGAACAGCTCTGTACATCCTTTCAGTACAATCCCATTCCTCTCTTTAAAAGCTTCGTCTCTACCAAGAACACATCTCTCACTCTCATCTAGCCTCCATCTGCTGCACAGTCCATCTGTATGTACAACATCCCCAGGTCCCCTCAAACAAGTCCCACTGCCTCCCAGTTGGGTTTAGATCATCCCACTGGGGTTAATTCAAGCCACCAGACTCTCTAATGCCATCCCACAGCCTAATGAGGCCCAACTATGTATCTCGTTCCCTCCAGCCCTCTGGAGAGTGGTTTTCTCAATGAAGAAATTAATGATTCCTAAGTCTAATATAAGAGAAGCTTTAACATGTGAAAATTGGGAAAAAGCAAGATCCAGTTAACTTATTCCAGGCCATTACTGTGTCTTAGTAGGCAGTGAAGAAACCCTGTCTGTTGCCATTTTGCTTGCTTTGAATACAAAGAAATAGATAAAAGTGTATTTAGAATGAAAAGAATAGCTATGTGGTCTCATATGGTAATCAGTTGCTTAATCATTAGCATACTGCTTTCTGAGTACTCTCTTCTGTCTTATTCTAACCAAAATCTAAAATAGAGGATGCCTAAGTGAGTGTGGAGGGCAGCCTCTTCAGAAGGGTCCTGAAGAGCCTAGAGATGGCTCCTACTTTCCCTTCTCCCCTCACTCCCCCTTCTATCCAGCAAGACCCCACTGGCAAGAAGTTTGACTCTTCCTTGGCAAATAGAAATCTTGAATATCTAGGGGTCACCTTTGCCTGCTCCCAATTCCTGGCCTTCCATCCAGTCATTCAAATTGGACATCTCTCAGATCTACCCCTTTTTCTTCCAGCTCCACAGCTACCACCCTAAGCATCCACCAGCATCTTCCCCAGAATTACTGCAACAGCTGCCCAAAGGATCTCCTGCCTCTTGTCTATTCCATTCTAATCAGTCTGTGTCCCTTCACTCCTTTTGAGCAAATCTAGATGTTCAACTATCAATATGGAAGGATAAAATTAGTGAAATGGACTGCCTCTTCTTTTCTACTGTGCTGCCAAAGTTACATTTTCTAGAGCAAACCTAAAAATATTTAAAAAAAAAACCTTCATAGATCACCATAGCTCCCACGATAAAAGCATTGATTCATGTGCTCATTCATTCATTCAACAAGTGTTTTTGCAGGTTCCTATCAAGTGCTAGGCACTTTTCTAGATTCTGAAAGTAGATCAATGAATAAGTCAGGCATAGCCCTTGCCCTCGAGGAGCTTATAGGCTTTTACTGTCAAGCCAACAATAAGAATGCACTCCCTGATGGAGGAAGAACAGGGTATAAAGGGTACATCTAACTTGCACCCAGGGTATCCTTATCATGGCAGAGGGTTTTTCCCAAGTTTACCTAACATACTTTTCTAGTCTCATTGTTTTTCCTCCCCTTTAACCTCCCTCCCATAAGCCAGTCACTAGCTGTTTCCAGAATATCCCTAGAATAAACCATTGCACCTTTGTTCATGCTGTTTCCCCATTCCTGAAATGCCCTTCCTCCTTTAACTAATTAATTATTGTAGTCCATCAATCAGCCAAAATGCATTCATTGAAAATGTACTATGTGTAAGGCACTGTGCATATACTGAAGGTAGCAATGCTGAGCAAAACCAGACACAATTCCTGCCCTAAAGAGCTTACTATTTCATGGGAGGAGACACACATGAATCAAAGGACCACAGAAGGTACTTATAGCTCTGAAAAAGTGCTATGAGAGAGAGTTCCAAGGTACTAATGGAAGCATGTAACAGAGACGTGATTGAGTCTGAAGACCTATGAAGGATGTCTCCAAGGAAGAGATGATTCAGATGGGATCTGGGAGGGGGGGAGACTGCTCCAGGCAAAGATAACAGGCAAATTTCCCGTGGCATGAGAGTGTCTGCTGATACCAAGGGACTAAAAGAAGAGGAAGCCGAGAGCATAAAAGAGATGATGTGCGCAGAGGCAGGAGCAGTGGGTAGACCAGACCAGACTGGTAGACCAGTCATTATTCCCAGAACCATGATAATCATTTTTAAAGATTTTATTTATTTGTTTGAGAGAGAGCATGGGCAGAGGAGTAGGGAAGGATAGAGGGAGAAGCAGGCTCCCCACTGAGCAGGGAGCCCAACAAGGGGCTCCATCCTAGGACCCTGGGATCATGACCTGAGCCCAAGGCAGATGTGTAACTGACTGAGCCTCCAGGCACCCCATGACTACCATTTTTAAAAAGCAGCCCAGGGACATAATCAGATTGCCACCATCCTTTAAGACCAAGTTGAATGTCCCTCTACCTCCCCCAATAGCCCTTGCACTAGTAGCTCATGAATCACATGCATGTGGGACATGGCTGAGGGCTAATTGGTGCTAAGCCCTCAAGATCAGGGACACTCTATCTTCATCTTTGTCTTTTCTGCTGCACACAGTGTCAGGCACGTGTTAAGTGCTCAGTAGAGGTTTGTTGAAGCAATCAATCAACGTGTGCAGTTGCCAGTCTGTTTTATTGCCTCTCTTCCACCATCCTTTCAGTCAAGAAAGTTCTACTCACCACTCCCCACCCACCCCACCTGAGTTCAGGTGGGGTTCAGATCTGTCATCTCTTGCTTTCCAAACAATCTCCCTGCCTTTCTTCTCAACCACACACAACCCATCTTCCATGTGGCTACCAGGGTTCCTCTCTAAGCAAAGATCAAACCAGGCCACTCTGCTCCTTATATAAACCTTCACTGACACCTCATTCCTCTCAGGGTCAAATACAAATTCTTTAGTCTAATTATTCAATGCACATCATGATCTAATCTCAAACTAATCTTTTTGGCCTCATGTTGCATTGCATCCTTTCTCCTTCTGTACCTTATATTCCAAGTATAGTCAAAGTCCTAGAATATTCCTCAAGTAGACCACCACCCCCACTTCAACTCTTCGCTTAGCCTGTGCTCTCAGCCTAGAATGTCCTTCACTCAGTTTTCATAAGGAGAAAACTGCTCAAGATACAGCTCAATTGCCAGCCCATCACCAAACTTCTCGCCTAATTCCCAAATCCAGAATTAGTGGCTTCTTTTTGTACAGGCGTACCTTGGAGATATTGCTGGTTCAGGTCTAGGCCACAGCAATAAAGCAAATATCACAATAAAATGAGCCAAATGAGTTTTTTGGTTTCCCAGTGCATATAAAAGATATGCTCACACTATACTGTAGTTCATTAAGTGTGCAATGATAGCATTATGTCTAAAAAACAATGCACATACCTTAGTTAAAAATATATTGCTTAAAAAATGCTATCAGCTAAGCTTTCAGCAAGCTATAATCACTGATCACAGATCACCCTAACAAATAAAATAATAATGAAAAAATTTGAAGTATTGCAAGAATTACCAAAATGTAACACTAAAACTCTACGTGAGCAAATGTTGTTGGAAAAATGGTGTCATAGATTTGTTTGATGTGGGGTTGCCACAAACCTTTAATTAAACAAAAAAATACAGTATCTGCAAATTACAATAAAGTGAAGTGCGATACAGTATGTCAGGGCACCTGGGTGGCTCAGCGGTTGAGCGTCTGCCTTTGGCTCAGGGCATAATCCTAGGGTCCTGGGATGGAGTCCCACATCGGGCTCCCCACAGGGAGCTTGCTTCTCCCTCTGCCTGTGTCTCGGCCTCTCTGTATGTGTCTCTCATGAATAAATAAATACAATCTTTAAAAACAAACAAATAAACAAGGTATGCCTGCAGAGATGGAGTTATTCCTAGTACTTTACCCAGGAAACAGCCCATCATCTCCTCTGCACTGTACTGTCCCTGCATCAGCCACTGTGGCAGCCATAAAAAGTGGGAAGGACAGAAAAAGCAGCTCTCTCCTCCCCACGCAGGAGCATGCATTCCCCAGAGGATAGCAAACAAGGCCTCCGTTGTTCAAATATTCAGACAAAATATTACCCAAGTTGTATTCTAGGAAATGATTTCTAAGCCTACAAAGATCTGTCCATCGTTTCTGGCTGATTTCTCAAGCTCAGAGATAAAATACGAAGTTTGTAATTCACATGCTATAAATGAAAGTACCCCCGCCTCCCAAATTTTGTTAAGCAACCACTTTTTTTGTTTGTTTGTTTAATTTCGTTGAAAGCCATTTTTACTTTGGGAGCCATTCACATTTCTACCTGAGGATTTAAGCTTGTAGAATACACAGCCAGGTCTGGACTGTGAGAAGATTTTCCCACATGGTAAGCTGGTGGTGTCACCACGGGACAAAAGGACATTATTCATCCTGCTTTAATTAAGACAAAAAGGAGTAACAAAAAATATCAGTCATAGAGTTCACTAAAAATAACTGCAATGTCTGAAGTAGTTCAGCAATAGCCATCTGACACTTTAAGTCAATGTTTAATGACCGATAGGACTGTAAACCTTTGTGACTTAAAGAAAATAGGTCCCTCTCTCCAAGTGCCACCTTCTTTGGAAATCCACATTGTTACCCACTGGTCTTTCCTTTCTTCTCCTAAGACTGGCTGTCATCCATCATCTGAAGCCCATTCAGGCCTGACTGTGCATCATGCAGTTGGGGGCACCACACTCAGTTCTCTGCTTTCTTGGCATCTGGTCCAGCTCGGCGCTCCACGTGCAGGACACAGAGACCAGTCATGACCTCAGAAATACGCCCAGAGGTAAATCCAACATACGCAAAATGAGAGTTTTCTTCTTTTTCACATGGGCTTGTGTAGGGGCAGCTCCTTTGACGTTTATTCTGTCTTGGTGACCATCCTGAAAAGTCAAGGACTTCTATCTGCATTTGGCAAGTGACCACACTCAGAGGGCAGAGGAGCTCAGTGGTTTGCCCACGTTCATGCTGCTGGGCCAAGTGACTGGAGCAGGAAGAAAATCATGTGTTCTGATCCTGCTTCCAGAGCCGCCCCCCACAGCTCCTTCCACCCCGTCTAGAGGGCTGCCCCGCCCCCCACAGATCTGGGAAGGCCAGTGAGAGACTGACAAGATGAGGACCCCTTGAAGGGAGAGGCAAGCCTAAGACTGGGTTGAGGTGGGGGAGACGGGGAGAGGTTTGGGGAACCATATCAGCTTGGATGGGAAGGTGGGAGGGAAGGGTAGAAGGCTCCCTGCATGGAGCCTGCTTCTCCCTCTGCCTGTGTCTCTGCCTTACTCTCTGTGTCTTTCATGAATAAATAAAATCTTTTAAAAATAAAATAAGGGATGCCTGGGTAGCTCAGTGGTTGAGCACCTGATTTTGGCCAGGGCGTGATCCTGGAGTGCTGGGATCAAGTCCCACATCAGGCTCCCTGCATGGAGCCTACTTTTCCCTCTGCCTGTGTCTCTGCCTCTCTCTGTGTGTCTCTCATGAATAAATAAAATCTTAAAAAAAATAAAAATAAGAATAAAAAATAAAATAAAAGATACATCCTGGGTGGAGAACCCCAAATGCCCCTTCAGCTCTCCTCTCTTTTTCCTGCCAGAACAGGAGCAAAGTTCTTGGGGCCCGGGGCTGCATAAAGATGCCTGGAATCAGCAGTGAGCTCTGTCAGTCTCGCCTCTGTCCTCTGCCAGCCTGTGAACTGGGGTTACAAAGCAGCTGTCACAGTAACTTGACTAATTAAATTAGAGCCCACTGAATGCTTTATTGACCTGAAACTCACTCCAGTGAGCAGGCCCAGTTAAAAGGTGACTATGTTCATGGCTATGAGTTAACAGATTAAATAAAACAGACAAAGATAACGATGGGCAAGAGGAAACGTCTTGTTACTGTAAACAAAGTGTGTGAAGCACAGCTGCCAGGGTGTGTGACATGTAGATGTGTCTTGGGCATGAATTGGGGTAAACTGTGGGTTGCCCCCCCCCCCCATTCAAATACCTATGTTGAATGTGACCTTATTTAGAGAGAGAGACTTTATACAGGCAATCAAGTTTTTAAAAGGCCATTAAGATGGGCCCTAATCCAATATGACGGGTATCCTGAAAATTAGGGGAAATTTGGATAGAGACACATCAAGGGAAGATGTACAAAGAGAGAAAGGCAGAAGATGGCCATCTATAAGCCAAAGAGAGATGACTGGAACAGATCCTGCCCTCACAGTCCTGCCAACACCTTGAGTTTGGATTTCTAGCCTTCAGAACTGAAATAAGACATTTCTGCTGTTTAAGCCACCCAGTTTCTGGCATTCTGTTATAGCAGCTCTTGCCAACTAATACATCTGAAGACATATAAGAGACGCCTGGGTGAGGCCTTTTCATAAGAACAATAAAAGGCAGAAAGACGCCTGGGTGAGGACTTTTCATAAGAACAATAAAAAGAGCACCAGCTCTGAACTCAAACAAACCTGGGCTGGGACCCTGACTTCCTATTACCAGCTGTGTGCCCTCAGGCAAGACACGTAACCTCTCTGTGCCTTGATTCCTCATCTGTAAAACAGGGACAATAGTATCTTCTTTGGGGCACCTGGGTGGCTCAGTGGTTGACCATCTGCCCTCGGCTCAGGGCTCAGGATGTGATCCTAGGGTCCTGGGATCAAGTCCTGAATTGGGCTCCCCGCAGGGAGCCTGCTTCTCCCTCTATGTCTCTGTCTCTCTCATGAATAAATAAATAAAATCTTAAAATAATAATAATAATAATCTTCCTCAAAGGAGTGGTTTTAGAATTAAATGTGAAAACACACTCTTTGGCTTATACAGACTCAGGTTGCACACGGCCCCTCAGCAATTAAGCACAGTTGCCCCTGTAAATTCTGACCACCCAGCAAAGACTGATGATACTGATCATGAGTCCCTTTTGTAAAATAACTACAAAGTGCACATTACCTTGATTATTACCATGCCATCTACGGGATTCTATGAACATTATGATGAATGCTTCCCATCTTGATTCCTTCTGCCCCACTGAATTTATTGCACACTTGCTCTTCCTCCTGTCTCTCTGACTAAAGACTTCAGCTTCCTGCTCCTTGGTCCACCTCCTTCATTTCTCCTGCCAGACTTGGAACAGAAGGGGAGTATGCTCAGCAGCCCCCAAGGCCTCTCTCCCTCATCACTTCCCTCTCATGCTCATTTCTGGAGACAGCCATGCAGACTTTGCAAAAAAATGTTTTTGTTCCCTGCTTTAAGAAAAAAAAAAAAGCTTGTTACTTAAATCCTCCCACTTCCACCCATAAATAATAATCATTGTAATAAAACCAAATGGAAAAAAAAATTAAAAAAAAAAACAAATGGAAAACCACTTCCAGTAGTAGTAGTAGTAATAATAATAATAGCAATAATAATAATAACCCCAACTAACCTGTTTGTTCAGAGTAGCTGGCAAACTGGCTGTTTTGGTTAACTGCCTGCCTGTTCTATTTAAAAGTTGCCCCCCCAAAATAAATAAATAAAAAATAATCAATCAATCAATAATCAAAGTTGCTCAATCAAAGTTGAAGACCCATTTTCAAAGAACTAGAATATAAATCACATATGCTAAACTCCAAGTACACTTGGATGGTTTCATCTTCACCAGTCCAGAAGCGTTGCAGAATTTGGCAGTGTTTCAGGGCTTCAGTTAGTGCCGAGGACTCCTGGATAACAAGAACTGAAGGTATTTTGTGTGGTGTGGCTCAGTGGTTGAGCACCTACCTTTGGCTCAGGTCATGATCCTGGGGTCCTAGAATCAAGTCCCACATCGGGCTCCCCGCAGGGAGCCTGCTTCTCCCTCTGCCTGTGTCTCTGCCATTCTCTCTGTGTCTCTCATGAATAAATAAGCAAAATCTTAAATATATATATAAATATGAATATGAATATAAATATATATATACACTAATATCCACTCACAGCCTAGAGAAGAAGTCCCCCTGGGACCCAAAATCAACCCTTTCCCATGTTAGAGGTCTCACGGGTTACTTAGAAGGACAGTCCAGCCCACACGGCAAAGATGTCCGTTCTCTCTGCATGTGGGCTGCAATGTCCCATATTGCTTGGGGCTGACGTGAAACCGCTTCAAGGTTATCACTAAGGTTACTCTGTCCAGCTCCATATCAAGAGAGGCATTAGACACCATTTCTGCCCTCAGAGGAGTTCCAGTTTCATTGGGGAACCACCTACATAAATAACCTCTAAACTGTATACACTGAGCTCAAAGCTCTGAACACTGGCATTAGCAGGTCTGTGATCGCTAAGTCAGGCTCTGGGCTGTGTGTTTTACATAGATTATCTCATTCAATCTTCTTAGCAGGCCCATGAGCTCTGTCACATTATTATCTCCACTTTACAAAGGAAGATTCTGAGTCAGAGAGAATCAACAGCTTGTGCAAGGTCACAGAACTAAGGAAATGCAGACTCGCTTACCCGGGACAGTGTGACCCCACAGCCACCCTCTTCTGCCCTTCCTCCCTCACGAGCCCAGCCAGACCAGCTACCAAGAAAACCCATCACAGGACCAGACTGAAATCCCTGTCCGTCTTTCTTCCCTTCCCTCTTATCCTCATGCTCTCACCAACAGTTCCCACTAGTCTTTCCCAAGATAAGATAAAACAAAAAACCAGAAAACTAAAACTAGAGGTTCTCTTGGGAGCTCCTTTCTCCTACTCCACAGCAAAGTCCAAGGCAAAATATACTTCAGTGCAAATTTAAAAAGGTATTTATTGTCTTCACTTCATGGAAGAGTAATATTGCTTTCTTTAAAAAAAAAAAAAAAAGATTTTAATTATTCATGAGAGACAGAGAGAGAGAGGCAGAGATATAGGCAGAGTGAGAAACTGGCTTCCCACGGGGAGCCTGATACAGGATTTGATCCCAGGATCCCCGGATCATGACCTGAGTCAAAGGCAGATGCACAACCACTGAGCCACCCAGGTGCCCCTAATATTGCTTTCTTAATGAGACTGTGACTTTGTCTTTAGGAAAAGAAAACTGTCTTATGGGTCTGATGGTTTTGGAATATAGGTGAAATTTGGTGGGGTAAGGTCCAGAGCTGACGACCAAGAAAGAATTCTTGAGACGTCTATGGTGCAAAATGACTGTTTTATTAAAGTATGGAGACAGGACCCATGGGCAGATAAAGCTGCTGCCTAAGGCCTGTGGGGAGTGGTTGATTTTACACCCAGAGGCTGGGAAGGTAAGCAAAAGGGAGATTTCAAAAGGATTTTCATATGCTAACGACGACCCACAGGATACTGGAGACCTTGCCATCTTGCCATCGTCAAGTTAAAGATTGCCTTTCCCTCTAGCAAGGTATTAACATTAGAACAACAAGTTTCCTGAGGAATGTGACACACATCCCACCCTGGGCAGTCCTCTGTGGGTTATCAGCTGTGCTTTGTCCTCAGCTAGCCCTGTTCCCTCATCAGGTCTGCTTCTCCTCTAACTGAATCTCTCTTTCCATCTTACTGCTTTGCTGGCAAAAATTACTAAGACAAACAAAATGCAGAAAGTTAAGACTCTATGGAGTTCTCTCAGGGGCCCCAAGTTAAATGATCGTAGGTTGATAAAGTGAATGTGAAGCAACCAGGCACATGAGGTAAAGGGATACAGAAAGAGAATCAGAAGTAACATTGCCTCGTGCGTGTACTACAGCGCCACCCAGCTAGATGGACGAGGTAGCTGGTGTTTTCCTAAAATGAACAAGAAGGTGATACAGGGCTGTGGGCGATTTCAGAAGCTCTCTGTAAGCCTGCTAGAAGTCCCAATCTGCTAAAAACCAGAATGCCCGATGTGTTTTTTAACCAGTAGCCCTGCTAATAATTGCTTTCAGAAAGTCAAGGAAGCAAACAGGGGAACATTTTATCCAAGACATCCGCCGGAGAACAATTGCAAATTTCACAACAGGCTGGGAAGACATGATGTGGCCTGGCGCAGGCCCTAGCTCTAGGAAAGCATATTTCAAAGACCACAGCAAGGTGCCAGAACCGGTTTCATGGCCGCTGCCACAGACTTTAAAAGACAGACATCATTCTATGAATGAAGGGAGGGGGGTAGGGAGTTCAAAACCGAAAATCTGACAATAAAATATGATGATATTAAAAAAATATGCTGCTATCATACAAAAACAGCAGTATGGCTGCAAATGGAAACCGACGATTGTGTTCTCCAAAACACCACCACAAACAACAAAAAAACAAACGGGCCCTTCATACGCCAAAGTATCCGAATGGCCTGGACAGAGGTCAGGAAGATCAAAGCCCAGGATGTGCTGAAGTTTATGAAAAACATTATTTCAAGAAATTTGTGGGGGGGGGGGGGGAGCAGGGAGGGAGGGTAGTCAGTGAAAGGAAAGGAACAGAAAGAGCTCAGCTCTGCTGGGAGATGACAGGGTGGTGTTAAAATCCAACAGAGAGCAGGCTGAGCGATTCCGACACTGTTGTGCTTCTGTATTTCCTACCAAGGAGAATTTCTCTGAATTCAGCCTGGAAAGGATAGAATGAACATAGTTGGAGGAAAAATAAAGCCCGGGGTGGGTGGAAAGACAGAAAAAGGAAAACTGGGTTTTAGATGAGCTCACAATTCTAGCCTCAGATGAATTCTATCCCATGGGACTTAATAAAAGAAACTGCATGTGTAGTTGCACACCCAGGCTATTAGTGAGCATGAGCAAGTGCCCTGACTTTGAAGGAGGCAAATGATCTACTGGTACTTCGGACCAATGTGATGGGCTAATGCCCTAGTTTAAAAAAGATCCTAGGACACATTAATAAATAGACAGTTGGTGAGCAAGAAGTCCTATTTTTTAGTTTTAAATAATAATGAAAATGTAGATAGAGATATGCCAAATGACCTCAACTTTGCATTTAGGAACAGAGCTTGGTATTGAAATGAAATGAAATTTATAACCTGGGTTAATCTGACATCACGGGCATTCTTGTGCCAAAAAAAAAAAAAAAATCCAACATCACGTTACGCATAATTTTTGTCATACTACACGTTAATCAAGCATAAATGGAGCCCTTCATGCAAATGAAAACAATTACTATTCTCTTAAAGCAGCATTTCTAAAGTCAGAGAAATGGGAATGGGAGACAGAAGCCAGGAAGTGGCTGCTCCACACCCCACATCACTCCCTCCAGAGGGTCCTTAAGGAGAGGGGGCTGCCCTGCTTTAAACTGAGCCAGCCCCAGACTCTAGCCCATAATCAGTCCCTGGATCCACTAGCTGGAGCTGGGTCACCATATCTGCTGGAGTCTCTTGGGAAAGAAACCCAGGAAAATCTTGTTCTAAGAGGGCAGAGGATATCCTCTGATGAAATAATCAACAAGATGAAGTCTTTACTGGTCACCTTCACAACACTCAGAAACTATGGGGTTGGGTTAGCTGGAGTGAGCAGCTTGGGGCAGAGAGGACTCGACGTGGGGAAGTGGTGGTGTGAGTTGGCTGTCAAGCATAGTTCGGTGCATACACAGAACTCACACCCAGTGTTCAGGGAATGAGAGTTGAGGGGAACAGTTTGAGCCTGAGTGGAGAGGTAAGGATGGGGACACAGGCAGGGAGGCAGGCAACCAGAGGACACTCCTGCTGGTGGAGACCGGGGAATGACAAGAGCTGAGAAAGGAAACAAAATTCAGACTTTACACAGGAATGAGCCCTGGGTTTGAATAGATATGCTGTCTGGCATTTGTTCCAACCCCCGGTGTGTTTGTGGGAGCAAGGAGGATGGGGGCATACAGATCAGACGGTCATAGTTGTATTGCTTGTATGATCATAACTGTTGCAGATGGGTGATGGGTCCCTAGGGGTTCACCATACTGTTTCCTCTTTTTTTTTTTTTTTTAAGATTTTATTTATTCATGAGAGACACACAGAGAGAGGTAGAGCCATAGCCAGAGAGAGAAGCAGGCTCCATGCAAGGAGCTCAATGTGGGACTTGATCCCAGGACTCCAGGATCACACCCTGGGCTGAAGGCAGGTGTTCAACCACTGAGCCACCCAGGCATCCCATGTTTTCTGTACTTTTATATATGCTTCTCCCTACCTTTTTTTTTTTTTTTTTTTTTTTGCAGCTACTAAAGCTCTTCCATTTACTTAGAGTTAAAAAGAAAAACAATAACAGGGCAGCCCCGGTGGCGCAGTGGTTTAGTGCTGCCTGCAGCTCAGGGCGTGATCCTGGAGACCCTGGATTGAGTCCCACGTTGGGCTCCCTGCATGGAGCCTGCTTCTCCCTCTGCCTCTGTCTCTCTCTCTGTGTCTCTATGAATAAATAAATAAAATCTTTAAAAATAAATTAAAAATAAATAAAAACTTAAAAAAAAAGAAAAACAACAAAACAAAATCCTTCTAATGGGCTACATGAGCATACCTTCTGTTACTTCTCTAACCTCCCTTCCTCCCACTCTCTCCCTCACTCTCTGCTATTCCTGGAGTTCACCTGGCACACTCCTTCCACCCTAGGGCTTTGCAAGGGCTGGTCTCTCTGCTCAGAATTATCCACACCCAGGTAGCCACAAAGCTTGCTGGCCTTCTCAAGATGTACTCTGACCATCCAATTTAGAATGACAGCTCACTCCCTCTTCCCTCTTTCTCTGCAACTCTGGTGGAGTTCACATTTATCCCTCTACATTGATGTTTCCCATAGCATTTAAAATCTTCCAACATCCTAATTTGCTTACTTTATGTTTATTACCTGTCTTTGTCACTAGAATTTAAATCATTAAAAGGACAGGAAATTTGGGTTCTGGGGTGGGGTAGTGGCATCCTTCAGTGACTAGGGCAAGGCTCGGCACCCAATAAATAGAAGTGGAATGAATGTAGGAAGTTTTAGAACTGCTGAGACAAGGTAGGGGGTAGGTGTCTTTGGTCTTGGTACCAGTTTTTTCCCACCCCACTCTTTCACACTAAACAAGAAATCTAGGGCACCTGGTTCCTGAGGAGGAGTGCAGAACTTATACATAGCTCATCAGAATTACTGCCTTCCTCCCAACCTCTAGGCAGGGATTTCATAACTTGGTTTTGAGACCTCGAAGGCTGTCCCCAGTCATGTCATGTGACATCACAAAATTCTTAAACCACACTCCTCATGACACAGTGAGAAATTCTGTCTAAACCATATGATAATTGAAAAACTCAAAATTAGAGCTTTGTTGCTTTCAAGAAATTTTAGGCTTCAGTACAATGCACATACTCAGGAGGAAGTCATCACAAATGTTCAAAATCAAGTCTATAAGGAAGAATGAGCGCACCAAAACCCAATTTGAAAAGACTACTTTGTAAAAAAAAATTAAAAAAAAAGAAAAGACTACTTTGTGCCAAAACTTTTTTATGTGAGGCAATTTCCAATAGCTTTATCTCTTCCTGCATTTATAACTATCTCCCTTCGTGAAGAAATTACTCCTATACACAGCCTCACTGATCCATGGTACTAACTAGCTGTGGAACCTGGGCACACTACTTTGGGCTAGTTTTATGTCAAAACTATCCTTGGTGTGTGTGTGTGTCTGTGTGTGTGTGTGTGTGTGTGTGTGTTTTACACATACCACTCAGGACTTTCAGAAGATAGACAAAATCTTGACAAATTAAATTAACAATAGAACGAAACCGGGGGAATCATTGCCTTAAAGGATAGCATCAGTATTTGCAAGTGCGGGAAGCAGATCATCCAAAGAAAATACCATTCTATTCAGAATCTATTCATTCTAATACCATGATCTATTCACAGGTGATTGTTCGATGAGATTTCACAGGTTATAGTTACTAAGGATGCTGTTCAGAGTCTGAATGACCCTCCTGGGCTGATCCAGGCCAACATATACATCCAGGGCAAAATTTCCACAGACCAGCCCTACATGCCTTGTGATGCTCCCAGGCTTGAGGTAAGAGTGCCATCTGGAGGATCCCCATTTTTGAGAGAAATCCTTGTGCAAAACTGACCATTGAAAAAACCAAGAGGAAAATCACCAACAATTCAGTATCCACATAGGGCCAGAAGTCATTAGCAAGTAGATTCAAGTTATTTACAGTCTCGCCTTTATTTTTTTTAAAGATTTTATTTATTCATGAGAGACACGAGAGAGAGAGAGAGAGAGAGAGAGAGAGAGACAGGCAGAAAGAGAAGCAGGCTCCAGGCAGGGAGTCCGATGTGAGACCTGATCCGGGGTGTCCAGGATCACACCCTGTGAAGGCGGCGCTAAACTGCTGAGTCACTCAGGCTGCCCCAGTCCCGCCTTTTTAACAAAAATTTTTCTTTCCTCTGAAAGCTTGGGGAACCCTCCTTGAATTTCATTCTTGCAGACATTCGTCTAGTTCTGGTTGTTATTTGGAAAGAGGTTTCTTCTAGTCGGCGCACAGAGCCACTAGAGTTCTTGGTCAAGTCCGCCTCCTCCCATAATTTGCAAGCTCTCTCTAAAAGCAGGTTCCACTCCCCTTTCAACTCAGGTTCCCGGTCAGAACAGGTACCTTCAAGGTCCCTGTAAAAGCTTGTAGGCAGACCCACTCCCACATGCTCAGATGGCTCATCTCTAACTGAAATGAACACCCACTGAATCATCGGCTCTCCATGGCACTGGCCAGGGAGAAAGATGCAGTGCACCTGCTCTGTGTGCCATGGTATTCAAACTATTCATTAGGGGAAAACAGTCCTGAGAGACCAGAGTCGACACAGCCTCAGAAGAACTGCAATGCAATTTTCTTGCTGAGGGGAGGGAAAGAATGCAAAGTGTGCTTTTCAGTTACAAGAGATCCCACCCCCAAATTGCTGTACCTGTCAAGCAACAGGAATAGCTTCTATGAACAAAAGAAATCTGCTAGTCGGTGTAATAGTCCTGTGATGCATTTATTTCAGTTCTGTCCTTAGTTCCCCATTCTCTCAATTGCTGAAAGAAGAATGCTACCTGAAATTGTGCGCATTTTCAAAAACAGATATTTTCTTCACCTGTGAAAATGGCTCCTTTCTCTCTCAGGAGAGAGACAACTCCTTTGTTCTCAAAAAAACTAAAGTTGGTTCAGGCAATTCTTTGTTCTGTGAGTTCCCATTGTAGGACGTGCTCAGTATAGACAAACAGCTTATCATTAACCACAGCGGAGTTCTGTTATTAAAAACAAAAACCACCTTCTTTCTTATTCATTATTCTGCGACCCTTTGAGCAAGAAAAGGAAAAATGAAGCAACTGCTATGAGTATGGGCCAAACATGAAAGACAGAACATGTGAGGACAGGAGGAAAAAACATTGTTCTTGTGTGCCAGGAATCAAGGCGTTAAGCCTAAGGAAGCATGCCCACGGTCCTAAAACTTCTTCCAGGCCACATCTGCCTGGACAGCACCTAAAAAATCACACCCTTTGCCCTCTTTCTGGGGACAGGAAACCGTATTTCAGTACTAAGAGTCCTACCAAGGTTCAGGATAACCTAGACATAATGCATACCTCCGATGGCCAAAATGAGTTAAAAACAGACTCAGCTGAGCTGAAGAGTTACCTGTGTCCAGCAAATGAAGGGTTAGGATACAGAGCCCAGAGTTAGCATCTCAGGGCATATATATGTGCCAAAGGAACATCATCAATTTAAAACTTTTGCCATTTGATAAGGTACAGAAAGAGTGGAGCTTAAGAAAAGAAGGTGAAAAAAAAAATTCCAACCAAGAAAACAGAATTTAGTTGAAAGAGCAAAGTGCCAAAAATGTATACTGAAGAGAAGTCCTAAGAGTCCTAAGACTTCTGAGAAATTACCAGAGAGTTATGAAGAAGACAACAATGAGTGAGTTCTCTGTGAGGATCATAAATGTCAATAAAAAGAATGGCAGAGAAGTCAAGAAAACTCATTGGTCTCTTTTGTCAAAGCTCCCAGGTTATTAAAGACGCTCACCCTTAACTCTGAAAAGCATTATTTATTGGAAAGAAATATTAAAGGAAGTCTCCTTAATCCAGCAAGGACAAATACAGTTCCCCTATCCCCCAAAATATATCTCCCATCTGCTCACAAGTTCTCCCCCTGCCCCAATCTCTTGGGATTCCCTGAATTTGTCGATCTGAGGCCAGGGCCTCCATCTGCAATGGAGTCAGTTCCCACAAGGCCCAGAGCAACATGAAATAGTGCTACCCTATACTTTCTTATCAAGGGATGATGGCCAGAAAAACAACAAATTGGGGTGTTTTGCTTGACAGCTCATCTTAACATCCAGTTCTTCAACAAAGCCTCATACAAGCCAGAAGGTAAGGCGTTCTTAGGTGAAATCAAACTTCCATGATAAACCGGTTCACCGAAACTAGCAGATGATTCCAAGAAGTCTTTAAGAGATAATTAGGCCAAGAGAGGAATCCACACAGTCAAGACATGGCTTTCTTAGGAAGATACAGCTATTTAATCTTAGCAAGGGCAGCTGCTCTTCTTTCTGTGTTCTGGAACAAGGCACGAATTAAAGCTTTTACTTCACTGGAAGAGAATGCAGCTGCCAAGGGCCCCTTTCCATCTGCCCACCTGCAAAATAAAAGATAAAATTCTATTTCCTCTTATGTCTCTGTATAAGCAAAATTTTAAAACTGCTTATCTGTTCCCAAATGCTTATTTGTCTTAAATAAAACTAAAACAAATCCTGGCATCCTTCTCCCTCTTGACGGCTCTACTACTCTATCTCTTTAACTTCTTCTGCTTCTTGGAGGCATCCTGGTATCAGCACAGTTAGATGAAGAGATCAGGTTGGGAAGATAAGACTATTTCCTCTTATTCTATACTAAGTCCTGTTTGAACTTGAGAATTATGGCCACATCCTCATATGGTTACATGGAATCTTGGGATCAGTAACTATTTTTAAAAATGAGCCACAGGCAACAAACTTTAACCAAGGACTGGTATAAAAAATACACAGTAAATTCCCATGAATTAATAATGAAATCACAAACAACCCCATAGGATAAAGGGCAAAAACCACGAACAGGCATTTTACAATAGAAGAAAAATAAATGATCAGTAAAAAGATGTTCAAAATCATTAGAATTTAAGGAAATATAAATTACAATGACAAGGAACTACCATTTCACACTAACTAGCAAAAATTTTAGCATCTGATAATACCAAAGAATTAGTGAAACTGTCAAGCAACAGGATAAATAATGAAATATCTGTAAAATAGAATATGATACAACAGTGAAAACAAACTACAGCTCTGCGTACTAGCATGAGTGATCTTCAAAAACAAAATATTGAACAAAAGAAGCAGGTGATAGAAAATTCCATTTATAGAAAGTTCAAACATGAGCAAGTCTAAACTATATTGTTCACGGATATGTGAAAGTGTGGTGAAACTATAAAGGAAAGGAGAGAAGTACCACAAAATTCAAGACTGTTTGTGGCTGTTTGGTGAGAAACATCTGGAGAGGGGAATACGGGAGTCTCCACAGGACAGGTAATATCTTTCTTACATTAGGTAATAGGTACACAAACACTACTGGTTTTCTTTAAACTGTAAGTAGATTATGTATATATACTATATTCCTTCATATGTATATTTTTATAATGTTAAAACACTTAAACTACACAACTGGAGGTAGCTTCTTCAGTAAAAAATTTTCCCCATTAGTTACCATCCCTATGTTTACTGAGATCTCTGTGTTTACTGAATTCCTTATAGGCAGAAAACAAGAAGCTAAAATACACTAGTACTATAACTGTTCTCACAAAAAAGAATTAATGATTACGAGGCTGCAGCAATGTCCCTTATAACTGCAGAAAGAAAATGTCTTATCTGCTGCCTCTGGAGTCTTACCTAAAGACATCTTATTACCCGCTAAGGACTTGTAAATAACAATAAATAAATCAAATTTTGTACTAATGTAATTGCAAGTATTTTGATTTGATTTTTTTTTCAGGCAGAAATCTCATTTTCATTTTTTAAGATGGACAACATATGCTGAGAACAACTCAGACACATCTGTGAAGACTGCTCTAATGCACTGGAGCATCTTTAATAAAGTAATAAAGCAAGCCAAAGCAGGCAGACAAGTAGCTGTAAGGACGGAGAAGGACCTTAAGGCCTACTCAGGGAGTTTCCTCTGCAAAGTATGCATACTCATCAACAATTTACCAGACAATAATGGGAGCATCCATAAATGTGTAACTAACCCATATCTTATCTTTTCTGTGCAGCATCAATGAGCTCTGCACACTAAGTATGATGCAATAAAGCATACAACTACTGCACATGGCAACATTAACTGATGGTCTCTGGTGTCGGGGAAAAATATCAGGCACCTTTAAGAAAAGGTGAATTAAGAAAAGATGAATCTTCTCTATGTGTATGATGCTTAATCTCTAAAGCCACTGTACTCCCTACAGAAGTACTGCTGGTCGATCAAACAGTGGTTTGATGCTGACTATTCCGTACAAATAAAAGTCACTTTTGTGTTAACAAATCAAAGCCAATATTAAAATGGATCCACTGTTGGGTTAAAACAAGGCAACAATTTCCATCCAGGTGTCAGAAGGTTGTACTTCTTACAAATGTAAGATCATTGGTGCAGTGTGTCAGAACAATATGCTCAAGACCAAAATAACATGAAAAAGAAGCCTTTATGTTATCAAATATGGGAAAGTGGTAATGAAATCTACACTATTACAGGCCATGCAAAGGCCTCAACTACTGCTACTCAATATGAAACTCTTTCCTAAGCAAAATTAAGAAACAGAGAAAAGTACTGCTATCAATGGCACTAATACTTTGTAGCTATCTTTGGAGAGACACAGAGAGAGAGAAAGAGAGAGCATGTGAGTGATAATCCCCTATAAAAAGGGTTATACCCACCGATCCCCAATTTCTTGCAGGCTGGCTTGTAACATCATCATCAATTCTTTGAATGGCATCCATTTTGGCACATAGACTGGAACTTCTTCTTGGTATTTTGTGTTCTTGCTTTCTTCAGACAGAGGTGCGAATACGTGGGGTCCCTCATCCATCACTGTTTTGCATAAGGAATACAATCTATCACCATCTTCAGTAGAGATGTCCTGGTTTTGCAGAGAGGGAACACAAAATAAAAGAATTGGGCCAGCTCACCAGTAAGGAAAGGGCAAATCTCTGGTGCATGCTATCCAAGGGGTCAGCTACAGCAACATGTTTTCCAACCAATTTAGTACACCTTAACAGACATAAGGAGGTATCAGCAGCTTTCTGACAATACTTCTAAAGCTAGAATGACACAAAATATGTTTCAACAGATTGTCAATAATTTAGTTTGCCTGCATGAAAGAGCCCATTTCTCCAGCAGAATGCTGCACCACTTGCTGCAAAGCAAGGGATATTTTTATAAACAAGGACTTAACCAATCTATGCTTTAGAGACATCAGCTGGCAGAGTCCAGGCAACCTGCACATTGGCTCACATTTAAAATCCCAACTGCAACAGTGTGTTACAAAAGTACCTGCACCAGGCTGCACTTCACTTTACCACAAAATTTCATGCACTTGCAAATTAAATAAATATAGGACTTCCTACCTTACAATACATCTAGGGACTACCCAGTTTCCAGACTCCTCCTTCATAATTCACATAGATGCTAAAGGGAAAAGCAGTATAATCCTACTTTCTTATTTAAGTATAAAAGATAGAAATTAGCAAGTCTCTAGCAAAACAGAATTAAGACGAAACTGAAAAAAAAAATAACAGTATAATGAGTTAGACATAAAACATGAGCAATTTCTTCTACCATCTGTGTTGACTAGAAATGAGATTTCAACATCATTTTCTTAGTAAAGCAACAATCGGAGGCAAGAACTGCCATCCCAAGTCTGGTGAAACACCTAATGGCCTTTACCTCTAGAGCAGTGATTCTGCCAATGATCTCAGAAATTGCCGTATTGAGTAAAGTCCCCATAGCCTTGCAATATATATTCACTGGCAGGACATCCTGCCACACGATTCCAAGTCTCTTCAGCTGGTGTAGTACCTGTCAGGAGAATATAGCTGTTGATGTGAAAGAGAGACTGTTGCAACTCTATTTTTTACATTCACATTTATCACGCGTGTATGGGAAAAGAGGCATTATATGAAGGTGAGGTAAAGTCATCAAAAGTATGAGCTTCTTGAATATATGACTCTGGTGATATCCCTGCTGGATGAAATGTACATTTATCCTGAGAACAGGAAACCACTATAAGAAGATAAATCATTTGGACGCCTGGGTGGCTCAGCAGTTAAGCGTCTGCCTTCAGCCCAGGTCGTGATCCTGGAGACCCGGGATCGAGTCCCACATCAGGCTTGCATGGAGCCTCCTTCTCCCTCTGTCTATGTCTCTGCCTCTCTCTCTCTCTCTCTCTCTCTCTCTCTGTCATGAATAAATAAATAAAATCTTTTTTAAAAAAAGATAAATCACAAGCATTGAAAAATGTACAGAATTGTGAACTTACTATACTGTAGACCTGAAATCGATATAATACTGTATGTAGTTTTCACTTCAATAAAAAATATCAATCAATAAATAAAAACCATGTGCTCATTAAAAAAAAAAAAAACACAAAACAGAAAGAACCACGACAAATCATATAGGAGAGAGGGACACTGAAATAAAAGCTAGTATTTCAAATTTCTCAAACTCAAGTTTATGGATCAAAACCTTGCTATGACAGACTTATTAATAACTAGTCACGTTATTGGGTGGGTAGAAAGATAGCTTCCTGTTGGCTTGGTGGGACAAGGAAAGGGAAGACTGTAAACGTGACTGTAAAAGGTATCTGTATTTTCTGATGGGGGTTGTGGTGAATCAAGTGAGCTATTTTCTTTGCTGCTTAAAACACAAGGGGGAGATTATCTAGAGAAAGAGCACAAATTTCAGAGCTGAAAGCAGCTGCCCACCTGCCGGACTGCTTTACTTGCTGCAGAATAATTCTCTTCGTCATCCATGTTGGAAAAGTTTCTAGCACTTGATAATCTTTCCAGGAGTTCTCCCTTCTGTGACCTCATTTGAGCCAAAAAACACTCTGTCCCTATGATGGGGAAGTAGAATAAAGAATTCTAAAAGTTGTTCAATTACACACTACAAATCCAGGGTGGAAGATGGGAGACAAGCATGAATCATACATTATTGTGCTTATTTGAAACTGCTTGCCAGATGACATCATAAAGCTGTTTTAAGGTTGCTAGAAATAATCACTTCTAATACATTAGCCAGTCCCTCCAAGCCCACTCTCAGGATGATAAGTCTTTCCCAATAGTCTGTACAGGGTCAGATAAGTAACATTACTTATTCAGAAGCAGCTACTTATTTTTCTGATATATCTATG
This sequence comes from Vulpes vulpes, assembly GCF_048418805.1. NCBI lineage: Eukaryota > Metazoa > Chordata > Mammalia > Carnivora > Canidae > Vulpes > Vulpes vulpes. Next base: position 120,718,237 of record NC_132791.1, on the reverse strand, counting down.
CCACCTAAGGGAAAAGTCATGAAATAAAAAGCTAAGTGAATCATATACGTTCTCTGCTTTTCTTAGGCTATCATTACAGTAAACATATTGATTCATCCCACACTTCATTTCTTTTGATTTTTAATAATCCCAAGTAAAGCTAGGTAGTAGAATGGAGAGCTACCCTAAGGTTTTGCAAAAAAACAAGCCCTGACATTAGTAAGCTCTTACCAATAATGCTAACAGAATTATCACAATACAAATCTCATTACGTGTTATTCTGCTGACAAGACTCTGATTTGGTGAATTCACTGTGCACCAGCAATGCAGCTTGGATCTCTAACGTACCATGAAACCATGTCATGAAAAAGTAATACTTCCACAAAGACTACATTCACTTTATAAAATTAAATAAAAGGGAACAGCTGCAAACTAAATGCTCTCCCACTTTCCAATATACCTCAGGACCACCACCTAACTTCTACCTGCCTAACTCACAAATTACAAAGATACTAGGCCGAAAAGCTGCATAATCAGTATGTTTTCCCCAATTTAAGGTATGCGTTACCGAGTCTCCTGAAGCTGGGTACAAGATCCACAAAAGTAGCAGTGCCATCACAAAGAATGGGGGCCAGACGTGATCTGAACTGATGCCCCAGGGTCAGCAAGTGGTGAGCAATATACATACAGTTGTTGTGGTGAATGGCAGCCAACTGGGGCAGTGTTTGAAGGTTTTCCCTAGGTGAAAAGGAAGAAAGAAATCACAAATTGTTGAAGCTGAGATGGATGAAAAGTTACTTCTCTTTTAATATACTTATAGGCTTTAACAACTGTCTCCTGTACAAATACATGACGAGATATAGTCTCATCACTCACATCCCAGGCAGTGTGAGGCTGTTCTGAGTGCAACTAGGTCCTGAAATACTATTCCAGATTAACAAAAAAGAAAGAGCAAGGGAACCCAGATGTTCACGTGTCTGACTCTATGTATGCAAACCTAGCAGAGTGGTACACAGTAATTCCCTTCAAATCTAAGGCTGACAAGTCTGTGGAAGTGGGGACTCACTTCCTCTTCCTCCAAATTCCCTTTTTCACTTACACAACCAACTCTTCTAATTCACTAGTTTCCAAATTGGCTGCAGATCAGAGTCACCTGGGAAATTTTAAACTATATTGATGTTTAGACTTTAATAACCAATATTCTTTAAACGTGGTTTTTTAGTGGTTTATTCCAGTTCATTGTGAATTTCAGTAACCCAAATATTTTTGGTGGGAATATAAAATTGGTGGTTTTAACCCAACTTCCATTTTAGACACATCATATCATACAGAAATCAGACACATATCACTTACTTGTGATATGTTGGCACAACATCATGGAACAAATGGAAGATGTTCCTCACGGAGTAGAAAAGTTGAACAGCACTGAAGAAAAAAAGTTTCAACAGAAATGCATAAGGATACTGACAATGAGAAAAAAGGTCAAACTCGGTGCACATTAGTTGATAACTAACCTAGTTATCAACTAATGTGCACTAACTAAACTACGGTTTAAGAGAACACTGCCTTGGTCAGTGCTGAAAACACCCTTAATCTAGGTAGAAAAATATTCTCCACCAGTATTTGCTAACTAGACTGCAGTTCTAAAAACCTGGATCTACTAATAATTTAAGCACAGCAGCATTAGCCCAAAGCCTCTTTCCCATTATCAATTTGTGTTCTGCCAATACCCAGAGTATCCCTTCAGTAACAAATGGAGCTAAGCCTCAAGCAAATGTCACCTGCTCACTGACGCACTCTGCAAAGGGCAAGGTATCAATAAAGGCATTCACTTGGTTCTTTTAGAATCAGTCTGACTTTCAGCTTTCACCTTTTCTCCTTCTTCCCCCAATGCAAGGAGATGAATCAACATTTCTAGGATAGGATCTAACCTCAAAATTTTTTGCCCTTTAAATCTGGCCTTAGAACACCTGAATATTATTATTAAAATGCACTCAGAGCAAATATACGGTTTGTACAGCTTACTTCCACAAAGGCATATCTTTTTTTTTCTTTTTTCACATAGGAATATCTTAAACTATGTATGTACCTTGAATAAGTCACAGGAATTCCACAAATATTTAGAAAAGCAACTCATGGTTACTAGATCCCAAAACACTGTTATTACCTGATTACTAAGATACCTGATGAAATTATTTCATTTTATTTTTGCTGCACGTGTTGCTATATAAGGTTTGGTAATAGGGAAGTGAGTTATAACATGCCTGTGTTTGTCCTGGTAAAAACTATTTGTTTTGGAGGAAAGAATGCATATAGATACACAGTACACAAAATGACTGTTTGGTGTTCTGTGTTATCAAAAAATGGAGGAAATACTGCCTTGTATCTCTAACTTCTGGTCTAACATATATCAGGTGAAATAACAGTTACTCTTAAATTTATTTTGCCAAAGGAGTATATACTTTTTACATGTATTTTTCTTCCTACTTATATTTAAAACTGGATGGACTTGTGAACACAATTCACTGAAGTCATGGAAATATCTTGGTAAATATATTCTTTCTAGTGCAGAATAAAATAAAGGAGTTTGTTTGCAGGTAGAGATCGAAATGAAAGCTCTGGAAGCCCACCTGAGATGCAATGTGGCTAAGTCAGGTCCAGGTGGGACTGTTCTCTCCTGTGAGGATGAAAAGTAAAGAACTGCTACCCATAGATTCAAACTAGAGAGACTTTTGTCAGTCTGCTCTACATCTTCTCAATTCTAAGAGTAGGAGAGGTGCTCACAAAGCAAAAAGAGATTCAGAACGAGATGTGGACTAGAGTTGGAAGTACCTGAATATAGTGTAGATTAAGAGAAATCATCCTACAAGGGTAAAATCAGATCTCCAGAACATTACATGCTTTTTCTTCTACCTTTGGCCTTCCAACAAACTATTATTGCATTAAAAACAAAAACGTAGGGGCACCTGGATGGCTCAGCAGTTGAGCATCTGCCTTCAGCTCAGGTTGTGATCCTGAGGTCCTGGGATCAAATCCCACATAGGGCCCCCCTTGAAGAGCCTGCTTCTCCCTCTGCCTGTGTCTCTCTGCCTTTCTCTGTATCTCTCATGAATAAATAAATATAATCTTTTTTAAAAATGTAAATTAAGTATAATTAGGGTCTGTTTTTCAAAAGGTAAAATGAATTCTAAGCTAAACGGCCGGGGCAGACTGGAGTAGATGGTGTAATAACCATTATTACCACCGCCACCGGTAATAATAAAATAAACATTTGAGTATTGATCATTTTCGAGGTGGTATTTTAACTTCTTTATGTGTGCCTTCTCATAGAACATCATTCAACTCATATAAAAAGTAAAAGTCAAACAAAAATTAAAAGAGCTTTTTGTAAAAAAAAGTGATTAACTTTAATGTTAAAGAAACTCCACTCATCATCCATACACGTTTCCACTTTAAACATATGCTGTGAGAACTACATGCTACTGTAAATAAAAGTTAATTATCAGTATGTATCTGTGTGCTGCACTGTTTTTCTAGGAAAAAAAATACTAACTAATGTTAGGATAAGAAAACCCAAAGAATTTCAACTAATTTTCTTAATAAATGTCTAGGTTCGGTATGCATTTAACCCAGTCACTGCCATTTTCAGAACGCTTACCACTGATCACTGCTGGTTGTTGCCTCTACTAAAGTCTGATAGGCAAGTTCCATTAACTGCTTCACAGATTCACTGATGCGGCACGTGGGCAAAGAAAAGGAATGTTGGTCCAATGTATTTTCAGGCTCTAAATTCACCACCTCATTAAAGTGAGTTTTGGACATATTCTGTACTTGTGGCTTCTCATCCTTCTCAGGACAGGGTAAGGCTGGCACACTTATCTTATAATCAGGAGTAATCTAAGATTCAAACACAAAACACAGAAAATGTATTGTCCTGAGAATAATGCAAAGGCAAACATACAGAAAGGATAAGATGCTGGTGGCCTGCATGATGACCCAGCTGTGGCTCTACAGAACAATCAAAAGATTTGAATAAATGCGGAAATGATTTTAATGACTGCTCAATCTTGGGTGAGAGCATGTCATAAGAAAATAAAGAATCCCCTTTACTATGGCATTCTTCCATTTCTTCTGTGTATTCTTCATAATGGTGGAAACTGGCCCAAGATTTCAGGTAAATAAAAGGACCTCCAGAAATCATCTTTCTCAGGCCAGACTATGAAATTATTGCAGACAAGTATAATTGTGTGTCCTGTTGTCATTAAACACATTATTTCCTACCAGGAACGTGTGTTGGTTCAGTCTAAAAAATAACCCATTCAGGCTAGCATATCGTCCACTAAACAAAACAAAGCTTCAAATCAAAACCCGAAAAAGCTTCCCTTACATTTATACAGAATGGAAATTCCTAGATGTATCAAGACCCTGAAAGAACACCAGGCTGCTAGGCTGCAAACATCAGTGATAATTTTAAATCTGACTTTTAACAAAGTCACTTAATCTCTCTAGTCCTCAATTTTCTCATAGTAAAGTGAAGAAATTGTCCTACAATAATGGTCTTCAAACCTCATTTTCCAAACATACCAGAAGGGCCAAGGAAAAAAAAAGAGATTAAGCAGGTGGGAACAGCAGGCTCCACTGCAAGAGCAGCAGTCCTGTTCTGCACTTGCTGGACTCCCCACCACGTTTCTAACAGAAAAAGCTCCAAGTTCTAAAAAAAATGGTTATGTCACCAAATTTGCCTTCCTGATCTATAAAATGATATAATAAAACCTACTTCAAAGGGCTATTAAGAAGTTTAAGTGACAATACAAATGTCTCAGGGTCGGCAGTCAAATTTATGGCTAAGAGAGTAGAAGGAAAACATTATAGAGGTGATTTAAAAAATGCTAATGTTTGTCTGAAAAAGAGTGGGCCCAAAATACACGTGACCCAATTAAGTGACTTCTTAAGGAAGGTGAGGGAACCCGTGATGGAAGCATGTAAGATCTAATCTGCTGCCTGTCAGGTTAAAATGTCAAAACAAGACCCACAACAAAACGTAGCTTTAGATCTTAGGGGAAAATAGTGGCTATATACAAGGAATGGTTTAGAGGGAATTTAGATGAAAACCATGAAAGGCCATTTAGCTGAAAATGGTTTTTAGAAAAAGAAAGAGGATCTTTTCAAAGTTGGGCAATGGAGAAGATCTAATCCCAGGGCCTAAATGCCAACAGAAAGAACCAGGATCAAATCCAGAGCAGTGGTTCTCAAACAGGAACAATTTTGCCCTCTGGAGGACATCTGGCAATGTCTGGAGATATTTTTCATTGTCACCACTGGGAGAGGTGCTACTGGCATCTAGTGGGTAAAGGTTAGGTATACTACTAAGCATCCTACAAAAGAGCCCCCCACCCCCACCCCAACCAACAGCAAAGAATTACCTAGTCCCAAATGTCAACAGTGCCACTACTGAGAAACCCTGACCTAGAGAAAGCTACTATTAGGATTTGAGTTCTTGAGGAAAATGCAGTCACAGTGTCAGAGCTAGTTGAGTATAGGGAGCTCAGAGATTGTCTTGTTCAATTCTGTCACATTACAGAAGAGGAAAATGAGGTCCAAAAGGTTAAAAGATTTGGCCCAGGGCCACAGAGCAATCCAGTAACAATCCTATTTACATCAAGAAGTCACGAGACAGGAAAGTGGGTCATATATGAACTCATTTACCAGATATTTACTGAGCACTAAGTACATAGCACTATGTAGCAGTATTCTCTTGGTACCGGAGATACGACAGTAGACAAAACAGTGGGGAAGAAAAAAAAAAAAGCCCACGTGGAGCTTATTTTCCAGAGAGAAAGAAACAATAAATAATAAGAGATTCAAAGAAACATAAAAGCAAGGAAAAAAGGGCATAAGAATAGGAGGAGGTCACAATTTTAAAAAGAATTGCCAGGAAGGGGAACAGTCATACCCCTAGTCATACAGGTAAACATGTTCCAACAAGAGGGAACAAGAGATTCAAAGGTTCTGCAACCGAGTGGGCTGAGCCAATTCAGGGAACAGCAATGAGTCCCAAGTGTGTGCAGCAGAGTAACTGAAGAAGAATGCAATGGGAGATGGGGTAGAGCAGAATGGTGGGACAAACCCTACAAAGCCTTGGAGGCTACAGTCAGGCTACTCTTTTTCTAAATGAGATGGGAAACCCCTGGATTTTGTGCAGGATAATTACATAATCTAATGATATTTATGTAAAAATAAATAAGACCCCACAGCACAGTTGCTGGTACTGAGTGGATTACAGCTCCTTAATTATCCAAAATACCTCAAAATGTGTTCAAACCTGTGCCTCTCAAATGGCTGATGAACTATTTTGTTAGGTGGACACAGTAACAGGGCACCTCCAAGGGAATATCGCAAAAGAAGGGACAAAGGGTAAAAAAAAAAAAAAAAAGAAGGGACGAAGGGAAGAGCCTCATCCCTATGACTGTGACACGAGAAAAAGAGCTGAGAAATGTTCTATTAAGGGACTACCTTAGTTTACATTTTACTTTAAGTAATACCTTACACTTACCAAATATTATTTGATATATGTTAAACTTGAAAAAAAAAATAGAATACATCGAGGGCAGCCTGGGTGGCTCAGCGGTTTAGCGCCACCTTCAGCCAAGGGCGTGATCCTGGAGACCCAGGATCGAGTCCCACATCAGGCTCCCTGCATGGAGCCTGCTTCTCCCTCTGCCTGTGTCTCTGCCTGGATCTCTCTCTCTCTTTCTCTGTGTGTGTGTGTCTCTCATGAATAAATTTAAAAAAATAAAAAGAAAATACATCGACTTATCTAAGGTCAAAGGAGTAAATTACCCTTCATGCAAATTAAAGAGCCCACTGACTTTGCAGGTAACTGTTGGTACTGTACAAAAATTGTATCTTTTTTGTTTGTTTTATTACTCTGACTTCAAAACTAGTGCCTCTGGGCACCTGGGTGGCTCAGCAAGCAGTTGAGCATCTCCCTTCAGCTCAGGTTGTGATCCCGAGGTCCGCAGATGGAGTCCTGCAGCAGGCTCCCTGCAGGGAGCCTGCTTCTCCCTCTGCCTATGTCTCTACTCTCTCTGTCTCTCATGAATAAATATATAAGATCTTAAAACGACAACAACAACAACAACAAAAACTAGTGCCTCCGCTAGCCTAAGAGATGAAGTCAACATTTTTACAGCAATGTATAATCTCTGGACTCAGAAGCCAAATTACATCTGTCACAAAATTGTGGATTAAAAACTCAAGTAATAAAGTTAATTTCAACAACAGGAATCTATGATATTTACTTGGGTTTTTCAGTGTATACTACGCTTTCGTGTACACTATCTTATCTGGGCCTCACAGTAACCTAGGGAAGAGGCAGCTATCAGGACCCCTTGAAAGATGAGAAAACTACCCGTTGCAAGATGAGTAACTTCTCTCACTGAGCTCAGCAACTGTCATACTCTCTTCCACTCTACCAAATTTGTCTCAAAAATGCACGCGGCTCCTAAACACAACATAATACGTGATAAGCCCCAGTACCTTCACAGTGTTGTGAATTTCAGAGGTCATTAGGTTTCTAGCTGCCACGATCACATCCTGACATTTCTTGTTAGCAAAATGAGAATTGATGTTGCGGGCATATTTCAGCAAATCCGTAGTATCTCCTTTTAAAAACCTCATCTCTTTTAGGGCATTTTCAAATTCTTCAGTGGACTGTATGATCTGAGAGAGACAAGGGGGAAAAAAGAAAGAATTATATACACATATTCCATTTCAGTATTGGAATTTCAAACCCAACACACAAAAACTAACAGGGACCAGGTAGGCATTTAAGTTTTACAACAGACCAGCAGTTAGCAGGTATACATATATTAGGTATTCTTCTGGCCCAAAATCCATTAGGAATACTATCTTCAATATGAACTTCTGATTCTACTTAATAAAAGTGCAAAGATCTCTAAAATAAATACACTTATTTTAGTGTTCAAGGAAATGCTAAAAAGCAAAAAAGTAAAGTGTCACACAGTAGCTACAATAGTTGATACAAGTATAAAAGAACAATTGTTTTCCAAAGGTATCTTACTAATGAAAATATACTTAAAAAGAAAACATACTTCCCAATCAAAAGGTAGAAAGCAGGGAGAGAAATGAAGTAATAGAGAATTTGCTTTCACTCCCTATTAATAATTTCCTTAAAAATCTCACTAAAGTGCAAAAGGTCCCCAGGGAAAAACAAAAGATACCAATAGGTACCTACAATCTCTTCCAACCTTCTGTAATATCTCTGCACTCACCTCTTCATACTGCTGCAACTTGCTGCTATTAGTTGGGATAGAATAAACCAAGCAGTTTTTAATGAGGCACTCAGACAAGTCCTCCCAGATCATGTCACCAAGCATCTCAGCCAATATGATCTTAGATGTTTTTTCATTTTCTAGGTCAGTATCAAGAGATAAATCTGAAACAAACAAAAAAATTTTAAACAAGACGCCATTCACAGTTAAGATTATTCTCAAGTTTCCTAGTTTTCTAGAATTCTAGAAATTTTAGCATGGGGAAGAAAACAGCACAGATCATTCTACAGCTATCTCAACTGCCTATGTGGGACAAAGCATGGCACACAATTATTACTTTAGTCTCATTGCTGAACTGAGCAATCTGCACTGTATTACTGCCTGTACTCTACAACAATAAAGTATTAAGCTATCCACATCATACAGTAATCATCTACTGCAAATCTACCGATCGAGTTACACGACAAGCACTCCGAAGTTCTGCATATCAAATTGAAACTCACTTCAATAAAATCCCAGTTCTTTAATAATGAATGAACATCCTCTGTCATCTTTGCCTAGGAGCTGCATGTTTATCCTAAGTGAAATATCAAAAAACACCTTACATTACAGGATGATAACTAACCTAGCAAACAGAATACTTCAATACCTCTATAGTATATTGTATGGTGGTTATTTTCCCCAACATATTTGGATGGAATTACTGAAAATATATTATTAATTAATTAAATAATTAAGAAACAGTGGCCAACATAGAGGGAAGAGGAACCATAAAAGACATAAGCTATTTTTAACCTAGTCCCAATTCACCAACCTTAGAGGATAAGAACCTTAAAAGAAAGTAACCATATTATCTCAGAGCCTTGAGAGTCTTAACGATGTCTAAAGTCTAGATTTGTACAGCCACCAACCACATTTTGCTGCTGAGTACTTGAAATGTGGTTGGTGTGATTGAGGAACCGAATTTTTAAGATTTTTAAATCTATTTCAGTTTAAAAATGAATGCAAAGAGGAGTGGCACCTGGGTGGCTCGTTGGTTAAGCACCTGACTCCTGATTTCAGCTCAGGTCATGCATGACCTCAGGGTCATGAGATCAAGCCCTGCATCTCTCTCCCTCTGCCCCTTACCCTGCTTGTGTGCTTGCTAAATGAATGAATAAATGAATGAATGAATGAATGAATGAATGAAATCTTTTTAAAAAATGGAAGTCAGGGTATGTGATTATAAAGAGAGAACACAAAGCAGCTTGTGGCAATAGAATAGTTCCATATCTTGATTATGGTGGTGGCTATGTGGACCTACGTATGATAAAACTACACAGAGCTACACACACACACAAATGAGAGCAGATAACACTGGTGAAATCTGAATAAGTTCTGTTGAATTGGACCATCGTCCATTTGCTGGGTTTGGTATTATACTAAAGGTAGATGAGATATTAATGCTGAAGGAAATGGCTGAAGGGTACATGGGACCTGTATATCTTTTGAATAAAAATTTTGAAGTAAAAGAAAAAAAGGAAGTAGTGTAAAGTAGTTTTGTTAAGCACAACATTGCTGTTTCGGTAAGACTGCAACATCACTTTAACTACTGTACCATGTAAGCTATTACACTGTCTGTAGTGCTCATGTCAGAGGCACACATCATTTCTAGTACGTCACATGAATACCTCACCAAGCCAGTCAGCATAAACAGATCCATTCCATTCTAATTATTTTTTTCTATGCACCAGTGTAACACTGTAATGCATTTATTTGAATACTTATGCATACAGCACAAGCTACACTGGTACCTAGATAAACTGTAAAAGGCAATTAAATTGAAATGCTAATTGTAATTATAATTATTTTTCTAAATTTAAGAAAAATAACCATGGACAAGGTATACTACCAATGAAGAATTAAGTGAAGATGTAAAAGTGAATAGTATCATGGGAACAGTAAAGGAAAAAAAAAACTGAAAGAGAACATCACACATTTCACAATAAATGGCAGATGCAATTTACTAACACAGAGCAAAACAAATCTGATTTTTTAAAAAGAGAATAAAGTAAACAATATTGAGACATTTTTAGCAAATATACATATTTCACTATACTGTTCAAAAGTACTCTATTCTTATTTTAGCTTTTTATTAAAAAAACGTAACTGAATTTTGTCATATTTTCCATATCTAATGACATGGAATTTAATATGAAATCTATTACTAAATACAATTTAATATGCTGACATAATAAACTGGTTGATAGCTTTCTTTTTTTTTTTTTTTTTTTAAATTTTTATTTATTTATGATAGTCACAGAGAGAGAGAGAGAGGCAGAGGCACAGGCAGAGGGAGAAGCAGGCTCCATGCACCGGGAGCCTGATGTGGGATTCGATCCCGGGTCTCCAGGATCGCGCCCTGGGCCAAAGGCAGGCGCCAAACCGCTGCGCCACCCAGGGATCCCGGTTGATAGCTTTCTTATGTTAAATACCTTTGCACTCCTAGAATAAGCAATGGCTCTTTTTTTTTTTTTTTTAAAGATTTTACTTATTTATTCATGAGAGACACAGAGAGAGGCAGAGACATAGGCAGAGGGAGAAGCAGGTTCCCTGCAGGGACCCTGATGTGGGATTCGATCCCAGGACCCCAGGATCACGATGTGAGCAAGGCAGAAAATCAAACACTTGAGCTATCCAGGCGCCCCACACCCCAGCAAGGTCTCCCTTTTTTATTTTTTTAAGATTTATTTATTTATTTATGATAGACATAGAGAGAGAAAGAGAGAGAGAGGCAGAGACACAGGAGGAGGGAGAAGCAGGCTCCATGCTGGGAGCCTGACATGGGACTCGATCCCGGGACTCCAGGATCGCACCCTGGGCCAAAGGCAGGCACCAAACTGCTGAGCCACCCAGTGATCCCTAAGGTCTCTTTTTTAAAGATATTGGATTTTTAATTTACTACATTTTGTAAATGTTTGCATTTAAAACCCAAAGGTAAAATTGTTCTACAGTGTTTTCTCTGGGTGTAAACTAACATTATTACATTTTGGTATTGTTTATGCCGGCTTCTGTTTTTTTATTTCTATTTTTTTAAGATTTTATTTATGTATTTATTTGAGGGAAGGAGTGTGAGAGCATGAGCAGGGGGCAGACAGGCAGAGGGAGAGGGAGAACCAGGTTTCCCACTGAGCAGGGAGCCTGACATGGGGCTCGATCCCAGGACCTGAGGTCCTGACCGGACCTGGAAGCAGACACTTTCTTAACTGACCGAGCCATCCAGGCGCCCCATGCTATTTTTTAAAAACTTACGTAGGACATAGACATATTTTTCTATTGACCGAAAGGGTTTGATTAACACAGGGATTATCTATAATTTGAAGTATACACAGAAATGAGTATAAACTCTCTGTGCCTGACTAGTGACCTTTTTAGTGGCAAGTCTATGATAACCTTTCAAATTTCTTCTACAAGTATTTGTATGTTCAGAATTTCTGCTCCTTGGTAAAAATGTGTAATCGATACTTTCTAGAAAATCATTCATGGCAAGAACAAAATTTGCTTGTTATGACAAGTCCCAAACCACTAAGATTTATAAAGAAAAAGCTAAATTTTCTTTCTCTATATCCACAAGCTTCTTTCTCCATGCCCAAGTGACCAATGCTATCATTTTGGTTTGTATTCTTCTTCTTTACAGTTTTAAAAAAATGTGTATACACACACACACACACACACACACACACACACACGTACTTGATATGGACTGAATTGTACACTCTCCTCCACAATCTGTATGTTGAAGCCTTAACCCCCAATGTCACTGGATTTGGAGATAGGGCCTGGCCTTTAAAGAGATAATTAAGATTAAATGTGGTCATAAGGGAGAGGTCATATTCCAATAGGATTGGTCTCCTTATAAGAAGACAAAGAAACACCAGTGATGCACTCTTACAGAGGACAGACTAGTGAGAAGGCTGTCTGCAAGGTAAGGAGAGGGCTCAGGAGAAACCAAATCTGCTAATACCAAGATCTTGGACTCCCAGCCTACAAAACTATGAGAAAATAAATTTCTGTTCTTTAAGCCACACAGCCTATGGCATTTTGTTATGGCGGCCACAGCAAACCAATAAAATACTCATATAAGGGACTGCTCTCTTTTTTATAAAAATGGGTTCGTGCGGGGATCCCTGGGTGGCTCAGCGGTTAAGTGCCTGCTTTTGGCCCAGGGCGCGGTCCTGGAGTCCCGGGATCGAGTCCCATGTTGGGCTCCCTGCATGGAGCCTGCTTCTCCCTCTGCCTGTGTCTCTGCCTCTCTCTATGTCTATCATAAATAAATATAAATAAATCTTAAAAAAAATGGGTTCATGCCATAGATTTTACACTTAACTTTTTTGTCACTTAAAAACAGATCATAGGGCAGCCCCAGTGGTTTAGCGGTTTAGTGCAGCCTTCAGCCCAGAGCATGATCCTGGAGACCCGGGATCTAGTCCCACATCAGACTCCGATGGAGCCTGTTTCTCCCTCTGCCTGTGTCTCTGCCTCTCTCTCTCTCTCTCTCTCTCTCTGTGTGTCTCTAATAAATAAATAAAATCTTTAAAACAAACAAACAAATCATAGCCATCTCTTAAGCCAACATCTCCATGTCTGCTTCATTTCTTTTCCCTGGAAAAGAATGTACCAAGTATGGCTCAGACACATGTTATGTAACTATTGCCCAAATGATGCACAGTCCAGTATGCAAGTATACAACACCACTCAAACATATAACCTATTGATATCACTTCTGTAAAGAACTAAAAAGTGGAACACTAGGTCAAAGGGGTGTGTGTATATATATATACATACATATATATATATATACTATAATAGAGCTTCATATGATTTTCTACAAGGCACTCATAAAAAGCACTGAAAGAAACTACCTTTTTACTTTTTCTTTTCTTTTCTTTTTTTTTTTTTTTAAGATTTTATTTATTTATTCATGTGTGAGAGAGAGGCAGAGGGAGAAGCAGGCTCCAGGCAGGGAGCCTGACGTGGGGCTCGATCCCAAGTCTCCAGGATCACGCCCTGGGCCAAAGGCAGGTGCTAAACTGCTGAGCCACCCAGGGATCCCCCTTTCTACTTTCTTACCAGAAGTGTCTCATACAGATCTTTTAATGTCAGTCCTACCTAAGGATGAAAGTTCACCTTGATACTGTGATTTCCATTCCCCTACTAGGGAGGTTAAGCAATACATTTTTATTTTTATTTGTGAACAAATTGCACCTTCTCTTCTGTGAATTGACTATTCATATTTTTGGCCTATTATTCTTTTTCTTTAGAAAAAGTCCTTATACTAACGCCTGTCAAACATTTTGTAAGAATTTTCTCCCAGATTACTATTGTCTTTTGACTTTCTTTACAGTATTGTTTACCACACAGAATTTAACATTTACGTAGTCAAATTTGTCAATCCTTCCTTTTATGCAGTCTGAGCTTCCTCAGAGTATTTACATGTCCTAAATTTTCTTCTAACTTTTTTATTGTTGTTTTTTCATGGAGGGCTTTAATTCATCTTGAATTTACCTTGGTATGAACTATGAAGCAGGAATCTAACTTTGTTTTATTGCAGAGATGGCCAATTTTGCTAACACCATTACTAAATGATCTGTGCCACTAAACTGAAATGTGACTTTGGTCACACATCAAGTTTTCTTTTTCTTTTTTTAAATATTTTACTTATTTATTCATGAGAGACACAGAGAGAAGGCAGAGACACAGGCAGAGGGAGAAGCAGGCTCCATGCAGAGCCCGATGTGGGACTCGATCCCAGAACTCTGGGATCATGCCCTGAGCTGAGGGCAGATGCTCAGCTACTGAGCAACCCAGGCATCCCTCAAGTTTTCATTTATTCTGGCTCTACTTCTGGACTCTTTTTCATTCCACTGATTTCCTTGTACCAAAAACACAGTTTTAATTTTAAAATTGTCCTACTAATGTTTCTTAAATCTTTATTAGCAATTCTCCAAATATATTTTCGCTGAAGCTTTTATGGAGTTTGAAAATATATAATGGGTATTTGATTGACAATATATTAGATTTATATACTGTTTTGGAATGAACTAACAATTTTATTGAGACGGTCTTCTAATCCACAAAAGCCTTTTATTCAGGTTTTATGTCCTTCAAAATTTATGGTTTCCTTCACATGTCCTCCTTTCTTATTAAACTTATCTTTAAGGGGATCCCTGGGTGGCTCAGCGGTTTGGCGCCTGCCTTTGGCCCAGGGCGCGATCCTGGAGTCCCGGGATCGAGTCCCGCGTCGGGCTTCCGGCATGGAGCCTGCTTCTCCCTCTGACCCCCCCCCATGTCTATCAAAAATAAATAAATAAATATTTTAAAAAATAAAAAATAAAAAATAAACTTATCTTTAAGAATTTTATGATTTTATTAGCCTAATATCTCTATATTTTAATTTATAACCAATCATTACTAGTGCACAAAGATGTTATTGATTTTATGTCTCCATACTGCACCTAAACAATTATTAAATTTCATACCAATTATAAATGTTTTAATAGAGCCTTTTGGTTCCCTAAGTATGCAATCATATCATTTATATGTAAAGATAATTTCTTCTCTTTAATATTCATACTTATTTTCTCTTCTTTGCATTAGCACAACCCCTAAAATAATACCAAAGAATATTAATGATAGCATGCATTCCCAACTTATTACTGATTTTAATGGAAATAAAGTTTTTAATCCTTTAATGGAATGCTCATTGTTGGCTTTTTAGAAGCAATTAGTTTTAAAACCAATCATTACTTTAAAAAAATTCAATATAAGGGACGCCTGGGTGGCTCAAAGGTTGAGCATCTGCCTTCAGCTCAGGTCATAATCCTGGGCTTCCCACAGGGAGCCTGCTTCTCCCTCTGCCTGTATCTCTGCCTCTCTCTCTCTCTGTGCTCTCATGAATAAATAAATAAAATCTTTTTTTAAAAATCCAATAAAGTATAACATTATTATGCAAAGTAATCTATTACATAGCTATGTAATTTACTCAATCATTTCCCTATTTTTCAAAATTTCATTATTTTCCAGTATTTTAGTATTAGAAGTAACATTATGATGCACATCCTTATACATAAATAGTTTTATGAATTTAAGATTATTTCTATAGGGCAGACTCCTATAAGTTGAAATCTTGGTTCAAAGGATTTAGACATTTTTAAGGCTTTTTATATATTTTGCCAAATTCTTTCCAAATAAATTTTCTTTTCTTCTTTGTGTACCCCTGAAACTAATCTAGATTGTAAGTTAACTATACTGGAATTAAAATGAACCTAAATAAATAAAATTTAAAAAAATAAAAGCTCCTTTATTGTTGGTATAACAACGCTTTCTTTCTTTTTTTTATGACAATGCTTTCTAATAAAGAAAGCTGTGAAGAAAAAAATACAGATTTAAAAGGTAAAAAGAAGAGCATATAACCAAAGGCAAATATAAAAGGAAGGGCAAAAGTCCTTACAAAGTCTCAGAAAAACTAAAATTCAAAGAAAATAGAGGATTCCAAAAAGAATTAAGGATATGATTAAGGAATTCAAAATATGATTCTCAGGTTATATTTAAATCAAGAAGATGAAGGAAGGGAATGAATGCTGGCTGACCGATATCAGAGACAACACAAAATCCCTAAACTCCTTCTATTACCCTCTTCTTTATCAAAGGTAGTGGTCTCTAAGCCAGAAGAGAAAGAATAAATGGTAAAAGAGAAACTAGAGCCTAATATGTATAAAAAGATTAGAAAAGCATCTAGCAACACTACATGAGTTGTCTTCTGCTCTGAGAATCCTAGGTGTAAGAAAACTAATATGTAAGTCAACAGGTATAGCATGGGTTGACTTAGTGGAACAGAGTAAAACTGTATAGAAGACTGTACCAGACTCCCCAGAGCACCCTCTGAATGTAACCCTATCCCAGGCAACAATATCATTGCTGACTTAAACTATATGAAAGCATGGGTATCAATTATGCATGCAACATAATGGGGAAAGGACAGTTACACACACTGCAAACTTCTATCAAGTAAAATTTAACAAAGATTAATGTTAATTCCCAAAAGTCACACATATGATGGGAGATAAGCAGTTTGCACTACATCAAGTATGACACAGGATTTTCACTTAGGTTAAGCTTGGTGAGTTAACTATGTAATAAAAAAAGCCTCTGGCTAGACTCACACAGGCATGGAACTGAGAAGGAGGGCAGGAATGCTCCCAAACTACTCTGAATTGGTTCACACCAGAACACTTTGTTCTGTTTTGAATACCACACTTTAATAAGACCATAGAAGAAAAGGAATATATTTACAGAAGAGCAATGAAAATAAGAACTTAAAAAAAAAGAAAAGAAAAGAAGAACTTAAAACTACATCATTCAAAAACACCTAAGGGTGTTTCTATTGGTAATAAGATACAGAGGAAGTAACAGCTACTGTAAAGAGTTTAAAAGTCCATCACGTGTAATAGGAATTAGATGTGGTCTCTACAACTCCACACAACAGAAACAGCATCAGTAAAGCAGGCATTACAGAGCAACGTATTTTGAACAAATGTTTTAAACAACCACCTTGATTTAATTTGCAAAATGGAGGTTATAGTATTTACTATAGATACAGGAGACATGATTTTTAAAAACAAACAAAAACTCCATAAAACTGAGAGCTTCCCAGAGGCAGGAGAGAATGCAACAAGAAGAAGGGACCTCGCCCTCATTAACAGTGCTCAGGTTGGCTCTGTGACCACGGACCTGACCAGAGTGTCAGAGAGGATATTCAAGCATTGGAGAGCTCTGGTTCTTTCCAGTCCTTGGATATTTTGTTTACAACTTTGTTTATACCTATGCATTATGTCCCTAACTGAAGGCACAAGAAAAATACCTTGGATTTCTGCAGTTTATACAAGTCTGAAGACTTTTTTTCCTTCTCTACTACTGTTAAAACTAGAACCAATTCCTTTCTTTACACAGAAGTTATTTTATAAATAAGTAAGTTAAATGACCACCAGGAAGGCATAAAAACACCAAGAGCATTTTAAAATTCTTTTCTACAGCAAGAAAGTTTGACTATTCAGTAAGACAACTGAGAAAAGCATAATAAGTCTAAATAAATAATTCTTTAAAAAAAAAAAGAAGGTAAGTCAAATAACTAAAAAGTATTAAAATACCAGAAATACTTTATTTTTAATAGTATAACAACCAAAAAAATTATTCAAAGCAATACAGAAACTGGCTATTTCACTTGTGAATATACAAAGATCTAACAAATAGGCTAAGATGGAATGTAATCTCTTATGTTAAATCTAGTTTGTTTCTATCAGATTAATGGGGATTTTCCTATTGAAATATGTAAAACAATACTTGGTCCAGGGCGCCTGGGTGGCTAGTTGGTTAAGTGTCTGACTCTTGATTTCTGCTCAGGTCATGAGATGGCAGGGTTAAAAGACTGAGTAGGAGTGGAGCTGCTTAAGTTCTCTCTCTCTCTCTCTCTCTGCCCCTTCCCCACCTCTCTTTCTCTCCCTCTCTAAAAAATAAAAAAACAGTACTTAATTCACCTCTGCTTCTCCAATAATTAAAGCGAAAGTCCCAAAATGTGACATTACTAGAAGTCCAGTGAGACAAATATATCCTAGAATTCAACTAAATATTACAAATGCAGAATCCGGGGTAGCACTGGTGACCCTATTTTCAATACAGGGAGGAGAATGAATGTAAAACAGGGCATGAAGTAAGCAGGTGATAACTTTACTCCTGTAGCATAATTTACTCCCCTCCAATCCTCTATATATTCAGATTGGGGGCATTTTTATCTACTTTAAAATATTACTTACTTTTAAAAACAATACTGACTTTTCCTAAATATAAAAATATAAAAGCACTACCATGGGGCTACATACCTAGAAGGTGTTTCTGGAGCACTTCCAGTACCAGTTTGATCTTTGCAAAAACTTCAGATGGTGACGGATGTTCCAAGTCAGTCATTACAGATTCAAAACGAATAATAATGATGTTAGTCTGCCTTTCTGTAATAGCACAAAGGGATGGGCAAGATGCCAGAGGCTTAAGGATATACTTCAGCAGCAGCTGACCTGAAAAATTGTGTGAACACTCATCAGAAATCACTGGAACTTTTAAAAAGCAAGCATGCCCCCCCCACCATATCAAAAAAGATCTTTGAACCTAATAATAAAAATACCTATACTGTGACATCACACACCACTCATTATGCACTACAGGTTGTCCCACTGACGTTTCCCAGGCTGTCTAAAGATTTTTATTTAAATCATTCAAAAAGTCAAATTAAATAAACAGCAGTAGCTGGTTTGAAGAAAGGAAAAAAGGAAAGACAAGAAAGGATCCAAGCCCTTAATAAAATGGGTAGTATTTTTAAGAATTCCATTTGATGAATCAGAAAGCCAAACCTTAGGTTTCATCATCAATATTATCTAGAGAATAATTTTACAAACCTCTCTGTCATTCCTTTAACACTGAACCTTCTGAGATCTCATGAAAATGAAACAACATAGTATGCCTTACCAAATGATTTAAGCTTCATTTGTAGCTCCTCAAGAATAGAAAATGCCAACAGGACAGAACTGATTGGTGGCACAGGGGTCTTCTCTTCTTTCTGAGACTGTTCAATGCATAAATGGAGTTCTGTTTGTAGGAAAGATTCCAAGTTGCTGGTATCTAAGAAAAAGGGGGAAAACATCAGCTGTCTCAGCAATACAAGATATTCTCACTTCTATTCCTCAGGGGTCATTCTCTATTGAGATTCCTAAATATGTGGTTTTGTTACAATACACTTCTCATGCAACCAAATTTTAATTATGACATACATGTCCTTGGCATCACTTTAAAACAGGAAATGACTTTCTGGTATATTCAAAGAATCAAACTAAGTGAAAAAGCAAAATGATGTGCCTAAATTGTTTATTATACATGTACTGAATGGAGGTAAAAGGAATGACGAGTGGGGTCCTAATCTCACTTAGGATCTCTTTAATGTTCTTTTTACCAAGTAAAGAAAGAAAATACCCTGCCTAATTACAAGGGTGTATTTTAACAAAGAATTATATGACTGCTATCTTCTCTTAATTTTAAAGTCCACTTGGAAATATACCCAAAATTTTCTAGATTACTTCCTTCAAAATGTCCAAAATACATACGTGTGTGTGTCTATATATGCGCACATATATTCAATGAATCTGGAGGCCCAAGTGGATATGAAAAAGGGGGTAGGTAGACTGAAACAAACTAAATTTCAAGATTCAATGCTAGAAAATATAACAGGTATAATGGCATGTCCTTTATATATACTCTCAGAGCAGATCAAAGAAGTCTCATACCTACAAGTGAGCAGAGAGGCTGAGAGCCAAGCAGCATAAAGCAAAAGCCAGGACCAAAATAATCCTATTTCTTCATCTTGCAAAGCACCCCCTATGTCATGATTTTGCCATTTTTTTCTGCAAGGACTGAAAAAATCTGCACCAAACCCCTATCCTACTGACACCCCCCCCCCCACCGAACCCCCCCAGTCTTCTTTCCTCACCAAGAGAAAAAATGGTTGAAGAGCTTTTCAAAGCTTTCTAACCAAGGTAAACTGCTGGGATTAGGGCTATTGGGAATGGGTGTATCTACAAAGCAGTGGAAACTGTGTGGTCTTAAACTGCTACCACCTCCTCCACTACACTCTCATCACGTGAATCCCATCCACCCAATCATCTTCCCCTCCTGTGCTCCTTCCTCGTGACGGGGATAGAGAAAGAGATGTAAGGAAAGTAAAGTGAGGACACATTAGGTTTCCAGGTGAGTTGATCCTAACAAGCATTCTGCAGAACAGAGCAGTCCATGCAGGCTGATAAATGAAACAATCTTATCCACCAATATAAAATATTTAGAACATATTCAGAGGCCACACTGGTTCAGGCAGATTAAGCAAAGCAGTCCACCTGAGGTCAGCAGCACCTTTTGATGGTGGGAACTTCCATACAATCAGCTTCTGCCACTCTTCTCCAAGGTGATAAAGTATGTTCTGTTTTTGTATTGTCAGCTCCATGCTGAGAGATTTCAACACTTTTAAATCAAAGCATTTTCTGGATTTCAGTAACTTCAAGCATTTCTGTGCCTGGCAATGAAATGGAATCATCGTTAGACATTCCATCTGGACTCAGGGCAATGAGAATATATTTGTATAATGATAAGGGATACATGGAACACAAAATTTACTAAAAACAAGAACAGAACAGTGCTAATTGCTTATACTGTGGAGAAAGCATTTAGTACCTCTTCCAGACACTGAGCAGCAGTGACATACTTCTTCTCCGTTAATGCACAATTATATTCTTCAATAGCAGCAGAAAACTAAAACGATAAGCATAGTCATTAGGTATTTCATTTTATACATCCTATAATTTCAAGTCTGTTGCTTTTTGTTTTTAAAATTTGAAAAAAAAATACCTTAGAATCAGGGAGATACACATTTAATAATGAGACCAATTGGAAAAAAATGACTTTCTCACCAGCAAAACACTGAAGTTTGAGTTGAGTTTACTGACCTGCTGCAGCTGCTTAAGCAAACTTAGGACTACTGAGTCTCTTTCCAGCTGTTGCTTCAAGTCTGTAAATTCAGCAGTTGATACATGAAGATCCCGGCGAACCTAATCCACATATCAAAGATAAGTGCTTTTAAGCTATACTATATCTAAGAAATAAAACATTTATGGCTAATCAATAAGCTTTATTATGTGAACATAATTCATGCTGAAATTTAAATGCTGGTTAAGATAGGAATAACAACAAAAAATCACAGAATGAATTAGGAAGAGATCTTAAACGGTCCAGTTCACTTAGTCCAAACCATTATCCTATGCAGCAATACCCACTGCCATGAACATAATAGGCTCGTGTTACCCCTAACCTTAATTTAAGCAGTATTTTTCATTAGAGAGCTCATCCATCCACCTGGATGACTAGAGGGGTATCCTCACTGCCAAGTGACAACTCATTCTACAGCTGATAGCTCTAACAGATTTTATGTTGAATCAGAAGCCACCTCCCATTCTGTCTTCCCTTTTTCAGGAACTGTACACTATTGATTCCTATTTTCTATATCCTTACCTCTTCCTATTCATTCTTCATTCATGAAATATACACTGACTGAATACCCACTACAGCAAGGCTTCTTCATTCAGGCTTCAACATGCTAAAATTTCCCCCATCGTTGAGAAAAACTTCCTCCATCTCAGCAACCCCCTATTTCTCAGTGGCTACCTTATTTCTCTCCTCTCTCTCACAAAATGCTTCTTGCAGGAATGATCCATACTGTCTTTCTCACCTCATTCATTCTACAATTCACCAAGATCTTGTTTCTACCCGGATCATTCCATCAAAACTATTCCAAAACAGTGCCCCAAACACCAATCAACTCCTTGTGAAATCCAAAGCATACAACATCAGTGTTTAACTATATATCAGTACAGTTACTGCCTTCCCTTACTTCTCTGCAATTATTCTCCATTGATTTTCCTCCTAGTTCTCTGGCCATTTTCTTTGGGGAACTTCATTTTCCCCTCTGACCACTTCATACATATTGACAGTGCTCTTCTCTGACCCTCTTCCTATTCTGAACCAGTGGTTCTCAAAAAACAACCTTTCTTCTTCTTCTTCTTCTTTTTTTTTTTTTTTTTTTTTTTTTTGCCTCCCTCCCATCCAGTGACCCAGAGACATCTGGTAGTGTCTGGAGATATTTCAGGTTGTCACAACTGAAGTTTACTGGCATCTAGTGAGTAGAGGCCAGAGATACTGTTCTATACCCCACAATGCAGAGGATAGTCCACAAAGAACTATCCAGCCCCAAATATCAACAGTACCGAGGTTGAGAAAGCCCCAAATATCAACAGCCCCAAATATCAACAGCCCCAAATATCAACAGTACCGAGGTTGAGAAACTCTGCTCTATAAATTCTCTCTGGACAATCAGTGGCTCATGATAAAAGCTTCTGCTTTTAAGGACTCCTATCTCAAGTCCCATTACTCTCCTAAGCTCCAAACACATGTATGGATGGGTGACGTGCACATGCAAACTGTTGACTAAAATCCATTTCTCCATTCTCCCACAGTAACAGGGCTACTCAATGAGACTATATGCTGTAGCCTCTCCCAGTGGAATGTGACCATGGGAATGAAATACAGCAGCACCAATGAAATACAGCAGCAGAGATGTGCACCCTTTCCAAGTCTGAGTCAAGAAAACAGATGTGTGTCCTCCGTGCCCTCTTTGTTCTTAACCTCTGTACAAAATGTTCAGTCTGCCCACTGCTGTGAGTAATCAATTGTCCATCTCTTACTCAAGGAGTCTCATGTCTTCTAGTAGCATCCATGAAATTGTGGCAGGCTAACCTGCAAGTAGATTAAAATCTCACATCCCAGGGATCCCTGGGTGGCTCAGCGGTTTAACACCTGCCTTCGGTCCAGGGCGTGATACTGGGGTCCTGGGATCAAGTCCCACATTGGGCTCCCTGCATGGAGCCTACTATTTCCCTCTGCCTGTGTCTCTGCCCCTCTCTCTGTGTCTCTCATAAATAAATAAATAAAATCTTAAAAAAACAAACAAACAAACACCTCACATCCCTTCACAGTTCTTGAGAACTGTGGAGAATCAGCCTGGAAGCCTAGACGACTACAATTCAAAAGCTATTTGAGCTGCTGCATTTCAAGGTCTGTCTGTCTGTCTCTCTTTTTTAAAGATTTTATTTATTTACTTGAGACAGAGGAGAGAGCAAGGGTGAGTATTGGCATGGGGAGGGGCAGAGGGAGAAGCAGACTCCCCTCTGAGCAGGGAGCCAGACATAAGGCTCCATCTCAGGAACCCAGGACCCTGGGATCATGACCTGAGCCCAAGGCAGATGCTTAACTGACACAGCCACCCAGGTTCTCCTCTCTTTTCATTAAGTCTAGCCTTCATCTTAATACACTCCAACCGTGCAGCTCTGTTTGAATATCCCACAGGTACCCCCACGAAAACGTACTACTCCTTCTCTAGATTGTTTCAGGGAATGGCATATCAATGACCTTGTTCTCCATGATCCTTGGATCCTTGGAGATCCGTCTTTCACTCCCCACATCAAGTCCCAAAGATCCCATCTCTTAAATGTCACTAGAATTCATCCTCATCCTCCTCTCCATTCTCACTGCCTTTGACTTGAGAGTAGGCCCCCATCCTTTCTTCAAACTGCAAGCAGAATGGGATTCCTAATATCCAAACCTGATGTCATCACTCTGCTTAAAATCCTCGATGGCTTCCACAGAGACATCAAGATAATGTCCACACTGCTAAACCACATACAAGGTCTTTGCTTACCTTTCTATTCTCTTGTGTCCCTTCCCACCACACTCCTCTCTGAACACGAGTCATGGGTAATCCCCACAGCTCTCCAAAAGCAACATCTCTCCATTACATCTATGTCTCTGCAATGCTGTCCCCTATGTCCACCTAAAATACTCTTCCCTCCTCTTTGTCTAACTACCTATCACTTCAGGTTTTGGTCTGATGGTACTTCCTACAGGAAGCCAAATTAGCTGTATTCTCCCCCTGTAACTGAATTATTTCTAGTTAATGTGTATCATACTATTTTAGTCATGAGAGTCACATTTTGAAATAAAAACTCTCGCTGGAGCACCTGGGTCGCTCAGTTGGTTAAGCATCTGCCTTCAGCATGGGTCGTGATCTCAGGGTCCTGGGATCGAGTCCCACATCGGTCTCCGGCTCAGGATTCTGCTTGTCCCTCTCCCTCTGCCCCTCTCCCCACTGCTCATGCATGCACTCTCTCTCAGATAAATATAATCTTTAAAAAAAAAACAAACAAACACAAAGCTCTCCTGTTCAGTAACTAGCACCTTGTAGATGCTCAATAAGTATATGAAATGACTGAATAAATCACTTTATAATATTTACCTAATAAATCTCATTCTCTTTCTCCAGCCATTAGCTTGAATCTTACTAAGGCTAAAAACCCTCTGTTTCTTTCACTGTTCTTCCAACAACAAAATGGTTAGGCGTGAACCTCCTCATTTAGACAAGGCACCTTTCAAAATAACAACAAGAACTGAATAAATTTCAACAATCATAATCTGGTTAGGGAAAGGTACAGATAATACCTGACTCTCGTTTCTAATACATTTCTAATAGTACATTTCTAATAGTACAGTCTAAGATTACACTTTTGATTCACTGATCAATCAACTCATTACAAATATACCTTCAAAGTATTATTTGAACTGTGCCAGAGTTGTAGAGTAATAAATTTATTTTTATTAAAATCTTTAATCGGGGTAGCCCTGGTGGTGCAGTGGTTTAGTGCCGCCTGCAGCCCGGGGTGTGATCCTGGAGACCCGGGATCGAGTCCCACATTGAGCTTCCTGCATGGAGCCTGCTTCTCCCTCTGCCTGTGTCTCTGCCTCTCCCTCGCTCTCTCTGAATGAATAAATAAATAAATAAATAAATCTTTAAAAAAATAAAATCTTTAATCAGAATTATTGATGAACTGCCTATTAAACAGATTTTCTAGGTAACTAGAAATCCCCATTTGTGATTAAAGTTTCATATAGAACTTTTGAAAAACATATCTGCTCACTTTCCTTATTTAGTAACTATCACATAGAGAAAAGACTTGGATGTCTTTCCTTGACGACTGTGAAAACACTTCACCATCTTGATCTGGGGTATCAATGAGCTCTGTCCAATAATATAGCAGTAGATGTAGAAGGCTTCTAAGATTATACCTGTTTAATATCAGCTCTACTTCCTTCAAATGACTATGTTTCCTTAAAGTAAAGTACAGGAAAAAAAATCCTGGTGAAATAATGTGAAAAATGTTTTTGAAATTAAAGTGGCTATTTTTGTTTCCAGACTGGTTTACTTCTTTTCGTGACAACCGCACTCTGGCAAACATGATAAGCATTTCTAAACCCCACCAGACCCTCCATAAGAATAGCAAGCACTGGCCCTACACAGTGATACGGTATAAGAGGGCAAGAATTCTCTAGGCATCCAGATAAAGTGGCTTTATGACAGGAAGCAGAGTGGCTGTAACTGGCAAATCAAGCCAATCTTCCAGAAGAAGGCCAAATAACCAAGATTATGCTGAAGTGGGAATGTGTGGAGGCCAGCTACAGATATAAAAGAATGTTGATCATTAAGAGATGAAAGTATTTTAAACTAAGAGACAAGAGAAAGGCCAAATGATCCAGCTTTATTTTGAAGACAATAAAATTCTGAGATTTTTTTTTTCTGATTTACAAAGTGCTATTCAAATGCATGACATTAGTATTATAGCTTTAAAATTTTAGGGATCCCTGGGTGGCGAAGCGGTTTAGCGCCTGCCTTTGGCCCAGGGCGCGATCCTGGAGACCCAGGATCGAATCCCACGTCGGGCTCCCGGTGCATGGAGCCTGCTTCTCCCTCTGCCTGTGTCTCTGCCTCTCTCTCTCTTTCTCTCTCTGTGACTATCATAAATTTAAAAAAAAATTAAAAAAAAAAATAAATAAAATTTTACTATGAAAATCATTTAAACTATAGTTTTGGAAAATATTTCTATTTTAAAATTGGAAGTTACTCTAAAATTATCTAATGCAACTTCCATTTACCAATGACAGTGAGGTCTTGAAAACTTACACACAGAATTGAATTGTCTTAAGAATCAGGAAGCTGAACCACCACCCTACAAACCTAACCAATATAATGAACCATTTTTACCTCACTCTCTATCCTGGATTTCAGCAGGTCAATGTCCTCAGACAGCTTATCCACTTGGGTAACCAGGTCTTGGGCACTCTGCATGCTAGGCAGGAATTCACTATACTTCTTGCTGATCATAGTGCACACCTCACCCTATAATATAACACAGAAGAATTACAGTAAGATGAGTGGAGAACTCTATTAAAAATACACTGTTTGTCTTCCATAAGGAATCCTCCATGTGGGAGTCTTCTTGCCAGTTACCCACACTCCTTCCCTTTTCCTCCAAGCCAATGGTTGGTTTTCTTGAAAAACACAGTTCTCTCACCCTTAAGGATTCTATAGCATTATTAGGATGCAAGAAGACAGTGATCACCAAATTCCACCAGTGCCCAAAAGTTGTACAAACTCTGGAAAAGAAAGGGGGAAGCCAGAAGTTCCCATATTGAACTAGACTAGCTCAGACTATAGCCACCAATTTAATCATATAGCAACGAGAAAAGCAAATGGATAAATTAAATCTACAATCTGTATACTTCAATTTATGAATTTCTATCTTCTTGCTTATAAAATTTTAAGGCCTAATCTTAAAACTCTAATTTAATCTGAGCTTCATCAATAAACAAATTATTGAATACTTTGCACTGAATGCTTTGGAAGATACCAGAAAAAAATTATGCCTTCCCACAAATAAGTTATTTTTAAGTAGGAAAAATACTTTCAGTAACCAGAATATAAAGTAGGACAAATACTTTAAGTAACCGGAATATAAAAATGTAATTCAGAAAAAGCATTCATGTCCTCCAGAAACACAAATGAGAAAGAGATCACCTCTGTTTGAGGAAAAAATGGAGATATTTTTTGTGCAGGAAACTAGATTTGAGATGGGACATGAAAATGGGTAGAGGGATCCCTGGGTGGCGCAGCAGTTTGGCGCCTGCCTTTGGCCCAGGGCGCGATCCTGGAGACCCGGGATCGAGTCCCACGTCGGGCTCCCAGTGCATGGAGCCTGCTTCTCCCTCTGCCTGTGTCTCTGCCTCTTTCTCTCTCTCTCTCTGTGTGTGTGACTATCATAAATAAATAAAAATTAAAAAAAGAAAAAGAAAAATGGGTAGAAATACTACAGGTAATGGTGGAGAAGTAGCAACATAAGCAAAATCTGGGAACCAGGAAAAATACTGAGTCTGGAGCATAGAAAGTAATTGCCAAGGGCACCTAGGTGGCTCAGTGGATGAGCGTCTGTCTTCAGCTCAGGTCATGATCCCTGTGGGAAGCCTGCTTCTCCTTCTGCCTATGTCTTTGCCTCTCTCTGTGTCTCTCATGAATAAATAAATAAAATCAAGAAAGAAAGAGAGAGAGAAAGAAAGAAAAGAGAAGAAATAAATTGCCAGTTGGGTGAAAATCCAAGTTGGTGAAGGAAACTGAGTGAAAGGTCCAGAACAGTAGGAGCCTTCAGTGCCATGCTAAGGTAGCTTAACAGTCTTTCCACCATTTAAAAAGTGGTGAAGGGCAGCCCGGGTGGCTCGGTGGTTTAGCGCTGCCTTCGGCCTAGGGCCTAAACCTGGAGACCCGGGATCGAGTCCCACATCAGGCTCCCTATGTGGAGCCTGCTTCTCCCTCTGCCTGTGTCTCTGCCTCTCTCTCTCTGTGTCTCTCATGAATAAATAAATAAAATCTTTAAAATAATAATAATAATAATAATAAAAGTGGTGAAAAATCCTAAAGCCCATTAAAGAAAAGATGCTCACAACATGAGTATGTACAGGTGAGGAAACCATTTTTGTAAAATTTCGTTGTCTGTAAGACCTACTTCCTGTGCCTTTATTACAGGGTGGCAGACTTGCTCCCTTAAATCCAGACTTAAGAGGAGTGCACACAATTTTAAATGAAAGCAACAAAGATGTGGGCAAACACTTGCAAGGTAAGATACCAAGAGAGAGCGAAACTGTGACTAGCAATGTGCTTTTTGTGTCTGTATCAATCTCTAGACAGCAGGGTCCACTGAAGTGCTCTTTGCAAATGTTTTACAACACTCAGAGCAGCCTCAAGCGACTGGGCGATGAAGCCCAGAGTTTCATCAACATGTGGATAGACTGGAACTACATAAATTTCAGAGGAAAGAATGGTAACAATTCTCCCCAAAGCTATTTTATTCCTCAGCAAAAGGTATAAAAAGGAGTGGGCGGAGGAGAACACAGATCAGGGAGTGGTCCTGTCCACCTTTCTAGCCTTCTACATGCTCCCTCCCTGGACACCTCGGGTCCCACCTTCCAGTCCCACCTGCCCTGCAGGTCTCCTGTCTTCCTCCCAATCCCCGGAGCCCAGCCTGCCGATCTGCATCCTAGCCCCAACCCCCAGAACCCCCCAGGACACCTCAGCTCCCTCAGCAACCCCCAGGACCCTGCAGTTCCCCCAGGAGCCTGCAGGACTCCCAGGACCCCTCAGCTCCTCCAGGACCCTCCAGCTCCCCCAGTATCCCTAGCACCTCCCAGCACCCCGAGCACCCCCAGGACTCCCCAGCACCCCTCAGCTCCCCCAGGACCGCCCAGGACCCCATCACTCCGCAGCACCCCTCAGCACCCCCAGCACCCCGAGCACCCCCCAGCATCCCTAGCACTCCCAGCACCCCGAGCACCCCAGGACCCCCAGCATCCCTAGCACTCCCAGCACCCCCAGGACCCCCAGCACCCCCCAGCATCCCTAGCACTCCCAGCACCCCCAGCATCCCTAGCACTCCCAGCACCCCCAGCATCCCTAGCACTCCCAGGACCCCGAGCACCCCGAGCACCCCCCAGCATCCCTAGCACTCCCAGCACCCCCAGGACCCCCAGCACCCCTAGCACTCCCAGGACCCCCAGCATCCCTAGCACTCCCAGCACCTCGAGCACCCCCCAGCATCCCTAGCACTCCCAGCACCCCCAGCACCCCCAGCATCCCTAGCACCCCCAGGACCCCGAGCACCCCGAGCACCCCCCAGCATCCCTAGCACTCCCAGCACCCCCAGGACCCCCAGCACCCCCAGCATCCCTAGCACTCCCAGCACCTCGAGCACCCCCCAGCATCCCTAGCACTCCCAGCACCCCCAGCACCCCCAGCATCCCTAGCACCCCCAGGACCCCGAGCACCCCCAGCACCCCCCAGCATCCCTAGCACTCCCAGCACCCCCAGCATCCCTAGCACCCCCAGGACCCCGAGCACCCCGAGCACCCCCCAGCATCCCTAACACTCCCAGCACCCCCAGGACCCCCAGCACCCCCAGCATCCCTAGCACTCCCAGGACCCCGAGCACCCCCCAGCACCCCGAGCACCCCGAGCACCCCCCAGCACCCCCAGCACCCCGAGCACTCCCAGCACCCCCAGGCACCGCCTCCCCTCCCCTCGGTGCGGGGCGTCCGCGCCTCCTTTCCCCCCGACCGGAGCCGGGGCCCCCTCCGAGCCGCTCCCCCGTCCACACAGCCCGCAGCCCTCCCACCTCGCACTCCTCGCGGCTGAGCCTGCCCCCGACTCGGCCCACACCCCGCCCGCGCTCAGCGCCCACGCCTCTCCCCGGCCCTCCGCAGACCCACCCGGCGTCCCTTCCCCGCCGCCCCTGGCTGCCGGGCCTTCACCTTGATCTCCTCCACCCGCCGGGTCAGGCGGCTGATCCGAGTGCCCAGGTCCTCCTTCTCCAGCCTCCCCGAGTGCGCCAGGACCTCGGTCACGAAGGAGGCCATCGCCGCGCCCGGAACCGACAGCGACCGGGTCACTCTCCAGCCGCCAGCGCAGCAGCAGCCCGGGCCCGCCGGCGGCGTGGGCGCGCGGACTGCCGGGAAACTGAGTCTCGAGCTGGCCAGACCGCCGCTCGGAAGGTGCGGCCGCACTACAACTCCCGGCAGGCACCGCGACTGTCCTAGCGTGGAATTTCCACGGTGTCCCATAGTTGGCAAACTGGGGAAGACGCGTTTCCTCCCTGGTGGTTTTCAAATAGTCTGTCGTTTCCCGCCAGTTTCTCCCCTAAAAGAAGTGAAATCTTTTAACTTAAAAACCGGCCGTAAATGAACCTCTCTCAACTTTAGAGCGTTTACCTGTGAAATGTATCCAGCCAGACTACCCGAGGAACGCACTTTGATCTTTTTTTTTTTTTTTTTTTTGTGAAATATTCACCCTCGAGGGCTGCAGCATCCATCAGAGTCCGTATGAGCAGTGCCCTCTGGAGGTGTGCAAAGCAAGCGGCATCACCCCGCAAATGAAAGTCTAAATTGCACTCCTTTCGTGCTGCAGTTTACAATGCCATCTAAGTACATAGATTACGTAATCTATGTGCAGATACACATGTATTTTTTCTATGTAATACATATTTATATTAATATTATTTCTATTACCTAAGCATCAATATCATTAGAACTGTGTAGACGAGAACAAGATACTTGACACCTTCTGACATTACAAATCGACTTTATCAAAAGTTTTTAGAAATTGTTTCTTATTTACATGTATTACATACTGAAAGATATTCACAATATACTATGTACATGATGATTCTTTTTTTAAGATTTTATTTATTTATTCATGAGAGACCCAGAGAAAGAGAGAGAGAGAGAGAGAAGCAGGCTCCATGCAGGGAGCCCCACGTGGGACTCGATCCCAGGTCTCCAGGATCAGGCCCTGGGCTGAAGGCAGGCGCCCAACCACTGAGCCACCCAGGCGTCCCAGGAATGGAGTGGTACTGCTACACACACACAGTCCATGCCAACATGAATGAAGGAATATTTGAATAAATAAAAAAATAATAAAATGAATGGCTTCTGTTTTCCCTCACTAACTTGATCTCCTACACAGTTCACAGGTTTTTATGTCTCTCAACTCACAGATTTTCACAAATTGTCAAGAAAGGGCTCTGAAAAGGCCACCTGTGTGGCTCAGTCGGTTAAGTGTTCAACTCTTGATTTCAGCTCAGGTCATGATCCCAGGGCCGTGGGATTGAGCCCCGAGTCAAGCTCTGCTTCTGCTCTTAAAAGGGAGTCTGCTTGAGGTTTGTTCTCTTTCTTTCTCTCTCTCTCCCTCCCTCTGCCCCTCCTCCTACCATGCACTCTCTCTCTCTTTCTCAAATCTTTTTGAAAGAGAGAGAGAGAGAGAAAGAAAGAAAGAAAAAGAAAAAAAGAAAGAAAGAAAGAAAGAAAGAAAGAAAGAAAGAAAGAAAGAAAGAGAGAAGAAAGAGCGAGCTCTGGAGAAAAGGCAGGGGAATAAAGAGCAGCACCTGAAGGAATTTCTCCTGACCTATCAGAGCTCATACACATGTGGCATGCCTGTACATTCAAGAACCAAAATAAAAAATGCAAACCTGGATGAATATAGTACAACCAGACAGCATTTTCAGGGATGCATAATATTTTGCCCCTGTGTTGATTAGAACATGTGGTTGTTACAAAAGCAGCAGAAGGAGCCTACAATTTGAAAGAGCCCCCCATTTTGCTTCAAAACAGTGTGGAAGGAGGGATGCAGATAGTGGTTGCGGGCATGGATGAAATAAGATTGGTATGTGTGGATAATTTCTGCAGCTCAGTGGTAGGACATGAAATTTCTTTTTCCATTTGCTCTACTTTTGTACAGATTTGAAATTTTCTACAATAAAACATAAAAGGAAAACAAGGGGGGACATCTGGATGGCTCAGTAGTTGAGCGTCTGCCTTTGGCTCAGGTCATGATCCCAGGGTCCTAGGATCGAGTCCGCATTGGGCTCTCTGCAGGGAGCCTGCTACTCCCTCTGTGTCTCTCATTAATAAATAAATAAAATCTTTTAAAAAGGAAAAAAGGGCCTTCAAGATGATTCTGGTCACCTCCCTGCACCCCCACACCACTGATAATCTGATCAGACTGTATTGAGACATCATGCAGGTAAAGTCAAGGTCATGTTGTCTTAGATCCTTCCTCCCTGCTTCCCCTCCCCACACCCCTGCTTCCACTTCATAGGGCACCACAGGATAATTAGGAGGTTAAAATATGAATAGGGGGCTACACTGGTCAACATTTACGTCTTCGTTATAAGAGATCTCAACTTTCCTCTGTGTTTTGCTATAAAGATGAACCCTCCCCACATGCTGTGTCACCAGGGTGCAGGCACAGTGCAGAAGAAATCTCTGCGGCAGCCAGGAGACCACAACACGAAGTGACAATCTGAAACCCCCGGCTCAGGAGCTGGATCCATTGCTTACCAGCTGGGGGACCTTGGCACATGACCTAACATGTATCTCGCAGTGGTGGTGTGAAAATTAAATAAGGACAAAGTATCTAGTCAAAGTCTGGCACTTAGCCATGCTCAGTAAATGCAAATTATTTCCTTTCCTGTCAGAACGCGCTTCTTGGCAACAGCAAATAGGAATGAAAGCAGGCCTGAGTACCAGATACTCTAGCTACTACTGCCCTTCAGCCGCAGGAGGTTGGGGAGGGAGCACTACCCTCCTGGTAGATCCTGGGTCTGGACAGGTTCCTTGGATGGGGCATTTTCCATCTTTTTTCCTGCTTACAAAAATATTAACTTGTAAAATGTGTCAAATACATATGCAATCACAAGGAAATAAAAATTATCCATAATCCTTCCACTAAGATAACCATGGTTCACAGTTTGTGGTAGATGATATGTATTTACATAGATATAAATATACGCTCTTTTTTGAAAGTGAAATTGTACCCTACATACTCTAAACACTGGTCACTTGCCTGTCTCACTTAACAACGCGCCAAGAATATTTTTCATGTCATTGAAATTTCTTCTACGTCACTTCAAAATAGCTACCTAGTGTTAACCAAAATGTATAATCATCGATAATTATCTCCACAGACATTTTCATGATCTTTGTATATATTCACAATAAATTAGTTAACTTTCTAGAGGTAAGGTAGTGGGTCAAAGTATATTTAAAAGTATGGAATATGATGGTACACCTGGGTGGCTCAGTGGTTGAGCATCTGCTTTCAGCTCAGGTCGTGATCCTGGGGTTCCCTGCAAGGAGGCTGCTTCTCCCTCTGCCTCTCTCTGTGTGTGTCTCTCATGCATAAATAAATAAAATCTTTAAAAAAATAAAAATGAAAGTATGAAACATGAGAGCTGCCTGGGTAGCTCAGTTGGTTAAGTGTTTCACTCTTGATTTTGGCTTGGGTCATGATCTCATCAGGGTCCCCGGGTTGAGCCCCACATGGGGCTCCGTGTTCATCAGGGAGGCTGCTTGAGGATTTCTCTCCCTCTCCATCTGCCCCTCCTCTCTCTCTCTCTCTCTCAAATAAGTACATAAATCTTAAAAAAAATTAAAATATGAATTATGAAATCATGTTTCCCTCCAGAAAGGTTACATCAGTGTGTATTCCCAGGACATCATTCTC
The DNA here is from genome assembly GCF_048418805.1 of Vulpes vulpes. Classification (NCBI taxonomy): domain Eukaryota; kingdom Metazoa; phylum Chordata; class Mammalia; order Carnivora; family Canidae; genus Vulpes; species Vulpes vulpes. Next base: position 120,684,853 of record NC_132791.1, on the reverse strand, counting down.
ATCTTAGAATTGGGGAGTGATTTTACCTTCAAGTTTATGAATTTACTCATCAAATAGATATTGATGGCTTACTGTCTGGCCTTTTTTGCCTCTCCCGGGGCCCTCCTCCATAACCCACGCCCACATCCCATCTCGGGCACACCCCCAAACCCAACATTGCCAAGTTCCTGGCACCTGCCTCAGCTGCTGCCTAAAAACTGAAACAAGAGCCCTCTCCAAATGTGAATGACCTTCCACTGGGCCTCCCCAAAAGTACTGCCCGCTAACCAGTCACCGAGCCACCTGTCCTTTGCTTTCTGCCACTGTAGTGGGAGCAGCCATGGCCTGGAGTTTCCGCGAGAAAGCCCAGCTTGGAGGGCTGCTCCTCTCTCTCCTCGGCTGGGTCTGCTCCTGTGTCACCACCATCCTGCCCCAGTGGAAGACTCTTAATCTGGAACTGAACGAAATGGAGACCTGGATTATGGGGCTTTGGGAGGTCTGCGTGAATCAGGAGGAAGTTGTCGTGTGCAAGGCCTTTGAGTCCTTCTTATCTCTGCCCCAGGACCTCCAGGTATCCCGCATCCTCATGGTAGCCTCCCATGGGCTGGGGCTCCTGGGGCTTCTGCTCTCTGGCTTTGGGTCTGAATGCTTCCAGTTGTACAGGAACAGATGGGTATTTAAGAGGTGGCTTTGCCTCCTGGGAGGGACTTTGGAAGCATCCGCTTCAGCCACCACCCTCTTTCCAGTCTCTTGGGTGGCCTACGCCACAATCCAAGACTTCTGGGATGACAGCATCCCTCAGATTGTGCCTCGCTGGGAGTTTGGAGATGCCCTCTACCTGGGCTGGGCTGCTGGGATTTTCCTGGCCCTCGGCGGGTTGTTCCTCATCTTCTCAGCTTGTCTGGGAAAAGAAGAGGAGTCCTCTCTCCGGATGGCTGGTCCTACAGCCCCACCATTCTATGCCCCAGCAGACAGGTCCAGTGACTCCTTCTATCTAACACCAAGACCTAGGAACCTGTTCATCTAGGACCGGCCTCCTCCACGGAATCTCTGGAATAAAGGAATGTCAGAAGAATCGTTTCTCCTCCTTATCCTTCACCACTCTACATTTATTTGCCTCCTTTGGGGGTGGTAGTCACTCTCCCTTTTGTTAAGGATTTGGCTATCTTGGTGATACGGTAATTCATAACTTCAGAATGAAAAATCAAGGTAGAATTTCTGACAAATGTGTTTTTCTCATTTAGATTTTACTTGTATAAAATGTTTTTAAACTCATAACATTAATTGTATACCTGATTCATTACTAAATATATTGCAAAATTGCTTCTATCATAGGAAAAACCTAGTGTGACCAGCCACTGTAGATATAATGCTGTGGGGCACCTGGGTGGTTCAGTAGGTTAAGCATCTGCTTGTGGCTCAGGTCATGACCTCGGGGTCCTGGGATCGAGCCCCGAGTTGGGCTCTCTGCTTAGCGGGGAGTCTGCTTCTCCTTCTCCCTCTGCCCCTCCCCCCTATTCGTGCTCTTTCTCAAATAAATAAATAAAATCTTCAAAAAAATTCTGGAGAATAGTCTTGGCAAATGAAAACGAACTATTTGTCCAGGATAATACCTTGAGAGGAAGCTTCCTTGTGTTTATTTTCCTCCTCAGGTACACAATTTGAAGGGGGGTTTCACAATATATCTGTGTGGTTTTGTAGATTCTTACTATCCCAGAAGGGAGATATATTCCCCTTTCTGCTATATTATGAGGCTGTGAGTGGTCAGCTCTGTCTTCCCAGCATGAAGTTAAGAAACAGTGTGAATGAGAAGTAGGGTGAGCAACTGTCCTGGTTTGCCCAGAACTGGGCACTTTCTGTGCTAAAGCTAGGAAAGTCCCAGGCAAACCCGGGCAAATCGATGACCACCAAATGGCTGTGCCCAAGAAGTGCCCAATGTGGGTGGGTGGGTGTGTGGAGAAAATTAGCAGTTTCTCAGAAATGTCTTTTACCTATGCAAAATGACGTTATAAATCCTTTAAAATGGAACTCCGTCAGCAGATCTACCCAGGCAGTGGCTACAAATAAAGTCCCCTTCATGACCATGATCCAAGTTCCTTTGCTTGTCCCACCTGCTCTGGCAGGCCCTCAGACTGACTACCTCACCCCCAGGTCTTTCTCAGGCATTTGTGCAAGTCCTCAAGGAGAAGCCTCATGCTTACTCATAAACCTGTGTGTCAGCTGAAATCACCATGCATTACCCACCCTGTTCCTCTCACTGCCATCTGTCCCCCACTCCCTTAACCAGTCAATAGAGTTGACAATTCCTGTAGGAGAAAAAAGGTGCTGGCTCCCAATGTCCCCAAGCAGGTCACTTCACCAAGTTCAAAGGCATGCCGGATTACTTGCAGGGCTGGGGAAACGCCTTTCCCTCCAAGCCAGTGCTTTCCCTCCAGCCTCACGGGCTGAGCTCTGAGGCAGCACTGCTTGTTCTCCATCAAGTAGCCCTGGCATCTTCAGATGGCTGCTGCTCAAGCAAGAATGCACACACCAACACAAGTATACATAAGTTTGCCAGCATAGGCCAAGCCAATTCCCTCCTTAGAGAAATAACATGAGTTTTTTGTTGTTTTCCTGAGAAAATGAATCTTTTCAGGTGCAACTTTATCTCCAGCAACATTTACCTTCTTACACGGAGTGGGGTTCTCTCTAGGAGTCCTACTTTCTCCAGATGCATGTCCATAGGTCTATGTCCACTTGATGTACACAAGCCCAAATGTATCTAAGTCCATGACCTTAGATAAATAAATTTCTGAGCATAAAAGGGCAGTTTGCACCAAAGTCATATTCTGGCTTTCTACGGTTCCAATGCCCATTTTGTCAACTACTCCCTCTCAGGAATGAGGCTCAAATACCCAAGAGTTACACTTGAATCGCATGGGATCTACAGGATGGACTCATCATTCATCCATCTGGTCATTTATTCATTCACTTAACAAATGCACTAAGCACCTACCATATACCCAGCATTGTGATAGGAACCAGGAATAAAATGGTTAAAGACAAAATTTATCCCCCCCCCCCAATACAGGCAAATAGGGGAGACAAACATTAATATGAGATCATTTGCTAAAGGGAGATTGTAACCATGACAAACTTTACGAATTTGGAAGGGTACATGCTTCTATAAGATCATGCAATTGGAGAAATTGTAACCTAGTCAGGGAGTCATGGCTGGATACCCTAAGGAAGTGATAACTGGCTAAAAGCTGAAGGATGGAGAGCAGTTCTGGATGAAGAGAGGAGTGTGGAAGGCAAGGTTAGTGAGATAGGAAGGAGCCAGATCTTGCAGAACCTGTAGATCACATTATGGAGCACTGTCTCTATTTTTGGGACCACAGGAGGCCGAGCAGGTGCCCAGGAGTAGGAACTCAGCTCCCAGGTGACCACAGCTCTACCCACTCCCTCTCCTCTCATACCTCATCCCCAGTTTCCCGATTACACAGTTGTGTAGGGTTTCAGAGTTTATAAAACATCTTCATGTATCTTGGTAGCTTTATTTAACACATCATGAGAGTTGTTTTGAGGTTGGGAGAGCAGATATTATCTGTTTTGCTAAAGAGGAAATTGAGATTCAGAGCATTTGGGCAACATGCCCACAGTGAGTCATTAGCTGATCACGACTTGAATCCAAGGCTTTGATGCCAGGGCAGTCTTTCTTCACCCCATCCTATTGCTTCATGAAGATGGGTTGCTGAGACAATCCGCCAAACCAAAGGAAAAAACTAGCACTGGAGCAGAAGAAAAAAATCAAAGACCTACAAAGAAAAATCTTGTCCTTTGTGCTCTGTTGAGACCTAAACAGGATTTTTGTTGCCAGGTGGCTCACCTGTTCCTGCTGGTGGCTCACAGCGCTTATCCTAATCCCATGTTTGCAGATGCTAATGGTATACTTATCATCAGCATGTGATTATGGCTTCCACTGCCAAAACAAAACAAAACAAAACAAACAAACAAAAAACCTCACAAACTACAAACTAAAGATTTGTTAGGAAAATATTTTGTCTTCCTAATTCTTCTTAGAGAGGACACAAGGCATTTTTTTAAAATGGGGATGGGTTGGAAATTGTTGATTGATTCCCAAATAATCAACAGCATGTCACTCCCAGAAGGAAATGTAAATCCACTTGTAGAGAAAGAGTCTGAGGAGGAAGATGTGTTTCACTTACAACTGCCACTGTTTTCATCTACCTGTTTTGTAGGGGAAATAATGAGAAATAAAAATAGAAGTAATTAAATCTTCGACTCAGCCTTTTCTCGTAAAGACGTGTGGCATATTATTCTAACATTAGGAACATTTCTTTTTTGTGATTACCCATGGAGAGCTGTGTTGTCATGTGTATTAGAAACAGCAAAGGACACCAGTCAATCAGAATTCCGAATCAAAAGCTTTTATTATACGCAAAGCATTGTACGAAAATAATTCAGGGGCTCCCCAAATTTGATGTTGTTAGAATTGGATGTGTCTCAGTGCTGTCTTCTCCAATAGCCTGCCTTCGGGTCTGAAAATTTCACCATTAGCAGATAAGGCATTCCAGAAGGCCTCTAGTAAAATACTCATCTGTTGGGGATCCCTGGGTGGCTCAGCAGTTTAGCGCCTGCCTTTGGCAATCCTGGAGACCTGGGATCAAGTCCCACATCGGGCTCCCAGCATGGAGCCTGCTTCTCCCTCTGCCTGTGTCTCTGCCTCTCTCTATAATGAATGAATAATTAAATCTTTAAAATATAAAATAAAATACTCATCTGTTACTCTTGTCAGCCTCTGAGACTAGATCTAGAGAAAGCATCCTAAGGGAAGCCAATGTGGATTAGACACATTTTGGGATGGGAGAGAAGTCAGAAATAGTTTCATGAGTTTCTGGACGGTAAATGTGTCTTAGCAGGCAGGACTAAGACAATTATGACAGTTAGGAAAATGTTTGTAGTCACTGGCCTCGAACATAGAAACAAAGAACCTGGAAGTCACTTTCCACTCTACTAATTGATGGATTAATTTTTTAAGCCATTCTTTTTGCTATTCCATCCATGTTTATAAAATGTAGAATGGACTTCTCTGTTGTCCAGAATTTTTAGTAAAGCCTCAAAGTCAAGTCCCATGGGTGCTATGTGTCCCATATTCTAAAGAGAGAGGCTCAACACACTGCTTCTAAGAAGGAGCTAACCTGGCCAGCCCCACACCCAACAGACTACATAAGAGAAGCACACAGATTCATTAGGGAGGATTCTTGGAAGGGAATTCATAGCAACTGGTGGGTATTGTGATGTTCCCTACCCATCCATGTGAGGAACAGGGTGGAGATGGATCTCAAGAGAACCACACAGAGATGGGGGTTCTTTCTAAGAGGGAAGACAGTGTCTGAAACACACTCATTCCACACTTGCTGCCCTCAGGATGATGCCCAAGAAAGTTCTTGAGAGAACCTGCTCTGTGTTGTGGAGGCAGAGAAGGGTACCTGATGCCTACTAGGGCCGTATGCAATAGGAGGCTGGCCAGAGGGGCACAGAGGCAGCAGCTGCACTTGGCCTTTTTCGGGGGGCGGGTGAGCTTTCCACAGCCCCAGTGGATGCGGGGCAGGCAGCCTGGGTGACACAGTCCCAGAGCACTGTTGGGAGGGGTAAATGACTTAACTAGGAACTTAGAAAGTCTGTAAGAGGTCAGCCAGGAGGTCCAAAAGCCACATCAAAGGACAGAGTGGAGGTTTCCTACAGGGTTCTCTGGAGAACCCATAAAATACCTGACACAAGAGCTAATTAATAATCGCATTCCTGACATAACAAAGGATGTTTGAGAACCAAGAGAATATTTACTGTTTTTATATAAAAAGTAGACACTTTGCCTTCTCTTAAAAAGTCTCCTCCCCCAGACTCTAGGGGAGCCAGACGTTGGGAGGAGTAGGGGCATGGAACAGAGAGAGTGGAGGAACATTCTGCGGCTCCTTCCCTCCTCTTAGGCTCTGACCCTCAGGCCTCGGCCTGAACTCAGCCAAGAGAAGCACTTAAAAATGAATGAGTACATTTTCAATCTAGGTGGGTCTGGGCTCTGCAATACATGAAAATCATTGTTTTAATACTCCTACGTGACAAGAAAGCCATACCATCTTCCTGGGATGCTATCAGGGGCAGGGAAGAAGGAGATCCATAGGACTATATTGGAAAGTGGCAGTGGAAAAAAATGAAAGCTATTGACTTGCTCTACCTTATTGAGTTCAAGCCTTTAAATAACATGACTAAAGAAAAAAAAATGTATCTGAAACAGAAGAATTAGATAGAGGATGCTGTGATTTTTCTATCTATCCAACATATCCTTTCAACACCTCTCTCCCCGTCAGATTGGCCAATACCAACACTTCTTTTTGCCAGAGGCCCTTAGGCATCTACATATGCCTCAATCCTTAGGACTCACCTGCGGGCCCTGTACAGGCTACGCCAACCCTTAAAATTCTCAACCCAGACAGATTTCCCCACAAGAACTGCATCTAGGGCTCTACTCACACTGAGTCATTGCTACTTCTCTTTTCTCCTTGACTCTTAAAACATAACTACGAGGTATTTTCCTGTTTTATAGGCCAGGAAAACAGGTTCAGCCAGCATCTGTACTCAGGTCAGATTCCGATGTCAATATTCTTTTCATAACATCTTTTTATAAGAGACATTGGTATAGCAGTGATTTATAAATCAGAAAAGCTGGGGACCTGGTTGACTCAGGGAGGAGATCTGGCTATTCCTTAAGCAGGGACAGTCATGATGACTCAGTGAGTGACCGTGCCACTTTTAGGTCATCACTAGGAAATCTGTCCTTATTGTTAAAATCTGAATGCTAATTTGGGGAGACCATCTCCCACATGCAACAATACCTCTAGCCCACCATCAAGACTATAGAGAGAAAAACTGACCATCCTTCTATGAATATGATTAACACTAGGACTAAGACTCATCTAATTTTCAAAGCTAACTACTCATAGTTCCTGGGCACCACTTTTGTGCCAGCTTATCAATTCCAAGTCCCCTACATTTTACAGAAGGTTTATCCTCTACTTCTCAAAGTTAATATTCTTGCTCATTGCTCATTATCACAACTTCTCCTCCTCCTGGTATCATAGGGGCAATCAGGCTGATCTTATTTTGAGAAGGGAAAAGACCAGGTCTCTGTCATGTAGGACCCATTCACCTGTCTATAAATGGTCAATAGGTGGTTGAGGGTCCTCATAACTAGCCAACAACCTAATAGGCAACACAACAAGCAAGAGAGTTGAAAGAGGGAAGATATGGAAATGTCCTGAAAATCCCTCTTAAGTGAGCTCTACTCTGACTTGCAGGTTAATAGGTCAGTTTATTGTTCAACAATTTAGAAAGAATGTGAATTTTTTTCAAGGTTCAGAAAAAAGTAACAATGACAAGTAGCTGAGAAGTTGAGCTTCTGAGCAAATTTTAAGGAACTGATATATTTATAGGAATTAAAGGTGAATTATACAGAAATACATTTTTCTGTATCTCTATCAAAGTCAAGCGCAACAAGAGGAAAGTTAAAATATATTCAAAAAGCATGAAAGCCTGTAAAGTCTCATTGAAGGAGGTTCTATAGCCTTTTTATGAACCCACAGAATTTGGGTGTGTTGACCATGTAAAAGCCACTTTCGTAGCAGGCATAGGAGCTCTTTAAAGGACTAGCTGTCAGCTGTGACTGTACATCAAAATCACCTGTGATGCCTTCTAAGCATGAGCAACAGGGGCCCAGACCGAATGTAACAAGTCGGTATCTGCAGGGTTGAGGCTCAGCTGCTGTTTTGTTTTGTTTTAAGTGACACAGCTGACTCTGGATTGGCAGCCAAGGTTAAGAACCACTGCTGAAGAGCTCTGGATTAAAAAAAAGCAGGAAAAGAAACCCACAAGCCCTTACAAAAGGGAGACCTAAACAAAAGCAAAATATAGTTCTCTGAAAAGACTTAATAAACCCCTGATAATACTAACCAAAAAAAAAAAGAAATACATGTCACCCAATATCAGTAATGAAGAGACATCACTAAAACATCATAGATCCTATGGTCATTGAAAAAAAAAAAAGAAAAATCATGAGGTATTATGAACTTTCTTCTAGTAAAAAAAACACACAATTCTAAGCTTGGATGATTTTATTTTATTTATTATTTATTTATTTTTCTTTATTTATGATAGTCACACAGAGAGAGAGAGGCAGAGACACAGGCAGAGGGAGAAGCAGGCTCCATGCACCAGGAGCCCGACATGGGACTCAATCCCGGGTCTCCAGGATCACGCCCTGGGCCAAAGGCAGGCGCTAAACCGCTGCACCACCCAGGGATCCCTATTTTTTTTAAATTTTTATTTATTTATGATAGTCACACAGAGAGAGAGAGAGAGGCAGAGACACAGGCAGAGGGAGAAGCAGGCTCCATGCAGGGAGCCCGATGTGGGATTCGATCCCAGGTCTCCAGGATCGCACCCTGGGCCAAAGGCAGGCGCCAAACCGCTGTGCCACCCAGGGATCCCCTAAGCTTGGATGATTTTAAAAAATGAATTCTTCCAGACATTAAAGAAGAAATAATCCTATCTTATCCAAACTCTTCCAGAACGCAGAAAATAAGAGAATATTTCCCAATTCATTCAATAAGGCCAGAATAACCTTGATACCAGAACCTTGAAAAGGACGTATAAGAAAAGGCCAATCTCTCTCATAAATATATATGCAAAAAATCCTAAACGAAATATGAAAAACTCTGTGTACATATAAAAATACCACGATCAGTGTATTCTGGGAACACATGGTTGGCGTAGCATTTAAAATTAATAAATGTGGGCAGCCTGGGTGGCTCAGTGGTTTAGCGCCGCCTTCAGCCCGGGGCCTGATCCTGGAGACCTGGGATCAAGTCCCACATCAGGCTCAAGTCCCACATCAGGCTCCCTGCATGGAGCCTGCTTCTCCCTCTGCCTGTGTCTCTGCCTCTCTCTCTCTGTCTCTCTCATGAATAAATAAAATGAGTAAAATCTTTAAAAAAAAAAATAAATAAAATTAATAAATGTAATTCACACATGAGCAGAATAAAGGAAAGATCCATGTAATCATTCTAATAGGTATAGAAAAAGCATTTGATAAATTTCAACATCTATTTGTAATATTTTAAAAACTCTTTGCAAAATAGGAAAGAGGGAATCTTTATTTATATAATAAATGGAATTTACTAAAAGCCTACAGCATGCTTAACGGCGGAATACTGAAAACTTTTCTCTCTGATATTGGAGGACAAAGATGCCTACTACCACAACTTCTATTCAGCATTGTACTGAGGCCCTCAAGTAAGTGTTATCAGGCAAGAAAAATAAATGTTGAAACGAATGAAAGTCATCTTTCACAGATAACATAATTATGCATAGAGAAAATCTTTAAAAACTACTGATCAACTGTTAGAAAGTGAACTTATGTCATTGGATACAGAGTTGAAAACATAATTTTATTTCCAGATTTGTGTCTCATCCTTGCACAGGGGCCATGATCACCTTCTCCATGTTGTTCTAATTCTAGTATATGTGCTGCTGAAGCAAGCAGAAAAATATCCCTTTGTTTCTAGATACCAGCAAAAAACAATTAAAGATATAATTACAAAAATGGGATCCCTGGGTGGCGCAGCGGTTTGGCGCCTGCCTTTGGCCCAGGGCGTGATCCTGGAGATCCGGGATCAAATCCCACATCGGGCTCCTGGTGCATGGAGCCTGCTTCTCCCTCTGCCTGTGTCTCTGCCTCTCTGTCTCTCTGTCTCTCTCTCTGTGTGTGTGTGATGACTATCATAAATAAATAAAAATAAAAAAGATTTTAAAAGATATAATTACAAAAATGACATTTAAAATAGCTTGAAAAGAAAAAAAAAAGAGCTTGAAAAACACTGAAGATCTAGGAATATATGGAAGAACATTATACAGATATTAAAAGAAAATCTACATAAACAGGATATATTGTGTTCATAGATTAGAAGATGTCAATTCTCTCCAAATTATCTATAGTCACTGTAAACCTAATAATAATCTCTTGAAATCTGTGTCCGTGTGTAACTGACAAACTGATTCCAAAATTTATATGGCAGTACAAAAAATTAAGGACAGGATAATCTTGAGGATATTCAGAACTGGACGACTGACTATACTGGAAATCAAGACTGATAGAGCTACACGAACTAAGACAGTATGACGTTGGTGCAAACAGAAGGGTCCAGAAACAGGCCTCTACATCAGACACTTGATTTATGACAAAGGCGCAGCACTGGGAAAAATACAGTAAATGGTGCTGGGTCCATCACCTGAATGGGAAGAGTCAAAAAGCAGACACTTCTGGGAGGTAACAACACACTGTCTTCATGACCTTGGATAGTGATTTCAACAGGGTAAAATAAACATTAACCCTGAAGGAAAAGATTGGGTCAACTGTACTACATTAACATTAAAAAGTTGTTTTCATCCAGCCATCAGGGGTGAAAAGCTAGAGCCAGAGGATCTATGCAATGCATATGTCCAAAAAACTGTAAGTGGCTATTTTTTAAAAACTCCTATAAATCAACACATAGCAAGTCAGTAAATCCAACAATAGGCACTTATACTTAATTAGGTATTTTACAGAAGAGAATAGCCCAAGGCCAATAAGCATATACAGAGATGCTTGTCGTCATTAGTGAGCAAGTCCAAATTAAAACAATATCATGCACCTGCCATAATGGTTAACATTAAAAAAACTCAAAACCAAATCTTGAAAAGGATACAGGGCAACTGGAGCTCATAAACTGCTGGTGGGAGTTTCAGTCGGTATGACCACTTTGGGAAATTGTCAGGCAGTCCCTAGTAAAGACAGCCCTCTACCTGTGACCCACGTACCCTACGATAAAGCAATTCTGCAAAAAAAAAAAAAAAGCAATTCTGCTCAGTTCATGCCAACAGAAATGCATTCGTGTGGGCATTGAAAAACACATGCAAAGGACTGCTCCTAGCAGCATTATGGGTAATAGCCAAAAATTGCAAACAATTCAAATGACAATTAGCAGAATAAACTGTAAGATAGTCATACAGAGCACAGTAAACCAAGCAATGAAAGTGGATAAACTACACAATGAATCGCCCCTTCTATCCCAGCTCTGCTGCACCAGCCCTTGCCTCTTGTTCCTTCATTATTTAAACTGTTGTGTCTACTTCATACTTCTCTCTTGAAGTAGGGTAAAAATGAGTTTGTAATGCCTTAAGAGTTCTTAAAGGAGCTAAGAAATCCACACAGAAGCAGGTTGCGATTCTGGTGAACCCCAGAAAGTCTAAGCCCAGTGTCAAGGGAATTTATGCTGAGGTCAAGTGCCCTGGCCAAGCCCTGAAACACTTCAGGTTAAGAACCATGTAGGTTTCTCCCCACCCCATCTAGGCCCCACCCCCCTACCTCTGTGGCCCTCATGCTGCTTTTCCACAATCCTTTAAGCGCTCTTAATCCTTTAGTCCACTCAGTTTGTGGACTTAAGAAACTAGGCTGTCCCTAAAGCAGCCAGCAAATGTAAGGAAAAAGAAAGGATTCCCAGCACTGCACTTGGTGGTGGGTGGATCCAAATGACAGAAAGTACCCAACACCACACATACATATGTCCCTCTGTTCCTTTCTTGGTCAACTACAGATTCCCAACAGCCCACCAGGAAGTGATGAATGTGGAAAGGTACAAAGCAAAAGATTTTACAAGACTACCAAGGGCAGGTGAGCAGTTGTTAATAGGCTGCGGAGACACAGGTTAGCTTCCTGGCTTCACTACTTAAGACATCTAGGCCCTTGGACAAGCCAGTCCCATCATCCCAGGGCTGTTACGTTAAGACTATAGCTGTGCAGTTCTCAAATAATGGCGGAAATTAAAAAGGGAACAGCAAATGGTGGTCCTTGGAATCTCAAGCAGCAAAGCAAATCAATGGTAAGAAAATTGGTCAATTTCCCATGAGACAATTATCTTGGCAGTGAGCTTTGAAACACAAAAGCACCTCTGAAATCCTGTAAAAGATGGCCTACCCCTAATTTAGTCAAAATGGAACAAAGTCTGTTTTAAGTTAGAGAATACTTTTTCCCCCTTCTAAATTCGACAAATTATAAAGTAGATGGGCCTACGGGCGGATGCAATGGAAAGCGGCAGTCACCATTAGGTGCTGCTCAAGAATCGACTGTAGTCTGTGCTCCCCCCGCCCCCCCCACAAGACTCTCAACGTCACCTGTTTTGTTTTTTTTCTCGAAAACGACAAACTTGACAAATGCTTACTGAGTCTATTTCCAGAAAAATGTGTGTTTAAATGAAAGCCATTCCGCACGCCAAAGGTACAACAAATACTTTTATTGCACATTTATAAAATCTGCATAGTTGTATCAAGTGTTCTTCCTGCCTACTATGCTCTCATTCATGTTAAAATTTGGTAGAAACACGTATCCAATCTGGAACCTTTTAAAAATGGTCAACAGGGGATATTTCTCTCTCTACATATACATATATATATAGATTTTTCTTTTCTTTTTACAAACCCATATCCCTTATCTTTTAGAAGCAAAAAAAGGGGAGGGGTATTCAAATGTTTTTTTCTTTTTTTGGGCCAGCAGCAGCCTTTGACATCTATTGTTGACAATTTTTGGATGCTACAAGATTTTACTGAAACAGTGAACAACTCTCACAATGCTATCGTGACTCAATCATGCTTCATGACGCCGTTCTGTCTACGGTCCTTAGTGCTTTCCTTCCTATACTCAGGACTGAGTGTGAGGTTTTCTGGTTTATTTAAAAATATAAAAATAAGGGAGAGAGAGAAGAGAGGAAAGGCAGCTTTCTTTTGATTTTGCAGCATCTTGCTGCCACATGCCCTTATATTTCTACCCACATGTAAAAGGGCAGCAGTTCATCAGCAACTCACTGTCATCTCCTGTCAAGAGACAGGCGAGGTTTAGATTTCTCATCTCTTGCAGTTAAGAACTTTTAAATGTCACCTGTATTTGATAAAATAACTAGTAGCTGTTCATCTGGTTCAGGTTCTGATGGATCACCCTTCTATTCACTGTCAAAAATATTTATGCCTGAAGGATAATTTTAAAAGTGGCAAGAGGCTTACAAAAGCCCAGGCACTTTTGAAGGTACAAGAGTCATTTAAGGTCTTCTGACATAATTCAATACCTTAATACAATGGTTCTTGTCTTTTTTTAGTGAAATTGCTTTTATGATTCTGTACCTAAAAAGTGCAATTTTATTTTCAATCCTTCTTTACACACAAAGCATGGTTGGGTCTGGATCTGAATCTTACTTTCCCACCTAATCCCTTCCCCAGGGTAAACACTGTGACAACAGACTTCTGTGCAACAGGCAGGCAGCCGGAGACCAAACTGGACCTTGACCATGTGGGGGCTTATTTCACTGTCACAGCTGAAACCCCCTGAATTGACTCCATGACAGCTGCAAATCGGCTACAAAGGTCATAGGGAGAATTAGGTCGAATAGTTGGAGGCTCCTTCAAGACAATGATTTCTGCAGAAGGATCTAGTAGCCTCGGTAGAAACTCCCCTAAGCACAGTTGTAGATTTTCTGTGGAAGGAAAATGAATGGTTACATATACAACTAAACAGTTCTCTGAGTACAAACTAGTTAAGTCTGCAACTATAATGGGAAAACCTTCCATAGAGCCCACTCATTCTCCAACCTCAGAGGTCAGAGCATGGTGCTGGCCAGCTAACAACAAATGATGATTCCTTAAGTCCAAACCAGGAACAAAGAATACTTGGTCAAATAAACCAAAGCACTAGGTCACTGCTTTAAGCCATGTGATGTGTGACAGGATAACACTAAATATTCATTTCGTTGTCAGGCCTTCTAATGTATCATCCTTTTAAAACTTGAGAAAGTGGATTTCATACTCTATGCCATTAACACAATAGTGCTATTTCCTTTCAATGATTAAAACATACTAGCTTGTACACATGACCTTAAGTAAAGCTCTACCATACAGTCTAAAGAAAAACTGAAGACCTTAAAAGGAAATTTGTAACTACTAATTACAGAATTTTCCAGTAAATATTATAAACATGAATACTTTAACAAGTCAATATAATAGAATAGAATCTTTACATCAGTGAGAAACTAACAAAGAAGCTTCATGTTAGAACATATACCAACTTTCTATGTCTATCAAAACTCACCCAAACTCTTTGGCACCCTCTCCAAAATGCTGTGGACAAGCAAGGCTATTCCACTTACCATTTTATTAATTCTGAGGGCATCGTAGCTAATAAGAGGTGTTCTGTCTTACAATTTCAAGTCATGGGAAAGTTTAGTTATGGCACCACCAGGCAATCAAGCTACATAAAGAGTCTGACAGATCAAAGAGTAATATAAGTCTGACATTCCCAGAGAAGGGTAATTTTTCTGAACAGGACTTGTAGCCAGGCTGTTTGCAGAGGTGCTTTAGTGGCCACAGAGGAGGTAAGGGAAGCTAACAGGGACAAAGGTCTAGGATCCTATCCCTTGTTTCACTAGAGCAGATCCACTTTTAACTCACTTATAGGCTTCAATAATCCTTTAAAAAGGTTTGATAACCAGGGCTGTAGAGTGAAAACACTGTCATTTCTAAAACTGTGAAGAGCCTCAGAAGTTATTGCAAGTGCCAACAACAACATACCAGCAATATCTTGCCCAAGGTAAGAGCACCAATGGTTTCTCATGATCTCAATGGCATGTAGGTCATCCTTGGAGATGTCATTATTAATGATAAGGTGAATGCAGGGAATGATCAACTCATTCATCACGTTAATGCCCTCTGTTACAGAGTGGTCATCGTTTGTTTCAAAGAGAGAAGCTGCTTTGGCATTCAGCTCCTATGGGTAAAAGGCAGATTGGGGGGGAAAAACAGTCTGAAACAGATAAGAACCTATTTCAGAAGAGCCTAAACAAGCGGTTCCCAAAATTTACTGCATGTTGCCTGGGAATCTTTACAAACTACTGGTGCCCCACCCCCGAGCATGCAGATTTGATTGGTATGCAGGTGACTAGGGCACTAGGGTTTTATTTAAAAGCTCCCAAGGTGATTCTAATACAGCAAGGACTGTGATCCATTTACCTAAACTTGCAAGTCAAGGTCTTGCCTATCATTGTTCTACTAAACTGCTCATTCAATGGCTCTCAATCTCCACTGAGCATCAGAATCATCTGCAGAAGAAACGCTGATGCCTAGGCCTCTCTCCAGAGCCTCTGGTTTGACAGTCTGGGGAGGAGTCACCACAGGGTGAAAGCTCCCTAAGTGACTCTAACACACACTGGGGGTTGTGAGCCTGTGATGCAAAGAACCTCAATCACTATTACCACCGACCAAAGGAAGATGAGCAGGACCTTCAAAATGTAATCTGTACTTGGTGATTTAAAGCATAATAAAATTCAGACATCACAGCTACAAGTCCTCTTTTTCAGCTCCAAAACGCCCTGCCACATCCTCCAACTGAAGCAGAAATCAAGGTATAAATCAGAAAATGAAGCTCTTGAGATGAATATGTGTCATGACTTAATCTCTTCCATCTGGTGTTAACAAGGCAGCAACAGCAATGTTGGCTGGACTCTTCTCAGGAAGAGCAATCGTGAGGGATGTCAGGGAGGACAAATCCAGGCTCCCAATGTGGGGAGAAGCTTGCCTTTTGTGGTTCTCTGAAGGACAAGTACCTGTCCAAACCCTTGGAGAGGCAGAGGGCATACAGGTCTGCCATTGTCCAAGAGGCCAAATGCCAAAGAGGCCAGGCTAGACATTCAGTGCTGTAGGACCGTGAGATTAACAGAACAGCAGGACCAAGTCTTATGGTTTATACCTTTTTTTTAAAAAAACTGGAGTCTCTTAGGGGTTGCTAAAATTCCCATCTACTAGCTTAGCAGGTAGCATTGCACAGAACGTAGAAAAAACACTGCATTCCTTCAACATGTATCTGTTGCATGCTTACGATATGCCAGGCACAGAGAAAACAGCAAAATAAGAAAAGGGTCTGTGCTTGAATTCACAATCCAGTAGAGAAGCAATGTAATGATAAACACCATAATGCAGTTGTACATAGAGGGCACAAAGAAAGGGGTAACTGATTCTTGTCCTAAGAAGGGGCTGAAGAAGAATATTCATTTAAGTATTCATTTAAGGATATTCATTAAGAGATTATTTTAAGTAACTTAAAAGAATCTGTTTCAATTTACAGCTGCTCTCAAGAATCTAGAGAAATCTAAAACCTATCGAAGATTAGTTTTTAAGTTGTAATTCTTTGTGGCTTCAAGGAACAGAGATGAGGACAAAATAATAAAGATCGTTAAGGCTTAATGAGCAGTACATACCAGAAGGCATTTTCTTCGGTACAGAGCGATGACCGATTCCTTCACCCCACGGCGGGGCCCCTTCGTCAGCAGAGCAGCATTGCTCTGGTAGGCATAGACCAGGTAGGACAGTGCCTCTTGGTACCTTAAAGAATGATAGATCATCAATAGCTGAGTGCTCCTTTCTCCAAAACCCAGGGCTTCGACCCCTCTGTCCCTCAGTGCAAACATTTACATGGCTGCAGTTACAGCCAAGTCCTCAGGACAGAAGCAGTGCGGTGCCCTGGGAAAAGCCAGAGGCCCAGAGACTGCAGTCACTCTCAGCTCTTCTGCAAACTGGTCAAGAAACCCAAAGTGAACCATGAAACTTCCCTGGGCTTCCTGGATTCTAAACCAAAGGAGGGGACTGTGTGATTACTAAGGTCCATTCCAACTCTAAAATTCATTTTCTGAATTCATCTTCATTTATCACAAAGAAAATCTGGCCATTACATATCCTCACCAACATATCTACCGCTGCCTGAAGGATGGCCTAGCATGTGTGTTCAGTGAAACAGTGGGCAAGGCAGGGGCACCCTGGTGCGTGGGGCAGGGGAGGGGATGCACGGCCACAGTTCTTGGTATTCCCAGGTGGGCATCTGTGTGGGTAGTTAAGAGGGCCGTGACCAATAATCCAAAAGACATAAAAGGCCCACATACTTTCCTTTCTGGTAGAGCTCCAGGCCTGTTAGGAGATACACAGACACTTTCCGAAACAAACTATAATCTTCATGCCACTTCTGAAAAGGAATGAATGCCATTAGCGATTACGGTCACCATAAACATCACTACCCTTCCCACCATGGTAAGTCTGACACTGCGTACAAGTGCTTATCCAGCACATATGGCCAGGCACAAAAATCACAAACACAAGAGCTTCTGATCATGACACAGTCACCATTTACAATGAAGTCCACTGTTGACCTTAATTTTCAGTGACCTGTTACTTCTTCTGAAGGACAGAAATATTTATTTCATGTGAGCTTTAGAATGTATTATCTTAATTTCCAACACCCCCATCAAGGTCCTGCAGCTCTGGTTTAAACAGATGCCTGTCGGGTAGCCCCGGTGGCGCAGCGGTTTGGCGCTGCCTGCAGCCTAGGGTGTGATCCTGGTGACCCGGGATCGAGTCCCACATCGGGCTCCCTGCATGGAGCCTGCTTCTCCCTCTGCCTGTGTCTCTGCCTCTCTCTCTCTGTCTATGAATAAATAAACAAAATCTTTAAAAAAAAAAAAAAACACAGATGCCTGTTGAGTTGTGACAAAATTGTGCGCCTTTAGGAACCACCGAAGGACAAGGCCGTTCCAATTACACAGAATGACACTCAGCTCAGCAGGTGTCAGAGGCACACTGGGTGTCACAAAGCACTGTTTCACTTCTAACACAATGCTTTTGGGGAAATTTGTATTTATATATGCATTTTAATGAAGAGAAATTTCATTTAAAATATAGAAATATAAAAAGCCACACAATGATTTTAAAACAAACCAAAACCAGGAATCAAGACTAAAGTAGGTATTAAAAGGAAACAAAATGTTAATTTATTCTAACAGAAAAATGGACAAAGAAACAGGTTATTCTGAGGGTCAGAAAAGATCATTTATCTATTCTCACCCACTTGTGATTTTTGCGGGGTTGGGTGGGGGCAAGTCAGTTTGCGATAACACAAAATTGTTAGCTTGGCCTTAAGAAGTAATATTTTGAAAAAAAAAAAAAAAAAAAAAAAGAAGTAATATTTTGTTTTATAGACTTAAAAGATTTCACCTTGTACTCTTCCATATTCATGTCATCTGGACCAATCTCCTTCAGTTTAGCTTGAGCCACCTTCATGATGCTGATCGATCTGTGTGGGACAAGGGTCAAAAAACTGTGAGGTGCAGGGCACAGCTTTCCCAAAGTCAGAGGAGGTCACGGGGCCCAACCCAGAAGCATTGGGCAATGCACCTGAGCGCTGCATCTCACCTTTCATCATAGCTAAGATTTTTATCTGCAAACTGTTCCAAGAGGGTCCGTTCTACAACTCTCTTGGGTGCCTCATTTTGGAAAAAGTAGACCAGCACATGCTGGAGCCGAGGGTCGCTGTGAGAAGTGGGCGTCTCTTTGGCAAGCTGGTAGAGCCTGGAGTATTCTTCATGGAATGCCTATTAGGGACAAAACTGGTAGTCAGAACAGGGTGCGCTGTGGGGTTCTGCTCACAGAACCTGATGCCTATGGGCTAGAGAGATTCTCGTAACTCCAAGGAGACTTTTGAGAAATTCATATTGGGGAATTACAGAGGCAACCACGGAATCTGTAAGTTGTTTGCATTTCATAAGGGCGAGAACTCCTGTGGCACCAAAGATGTACTGCATTCATCAGAAATTCATTTTTCTCATAAGGTTTTAAGAAAATCAAGTATTTAGTACTAACTAGCTCAGGCTAACCTTGGGTTCCAAGGACCTGAACTTTTAAAAATGCACATAAATGCAATTTATTCAAGTACCTTAAATTTTATTCAGGTACCTTAAAAAAATGGCCTACTTTCTTGTTTTATGGCTCCCAAACCATAAAAGCAATGCCTCACTCCCAGCTTTATTAACAGATATCTATCTCCTAAGGACAACAGCAAGCCCCCCAGGCCAGGCCTAACATAGTTGGGTATAGCTCACGAATGCTATGCTAGCACTGAGGGGAGGCACTGTCGGTATCATGGGAGGAGCTGTCCTGTCCATTAGTGTGACTGGAAATGGAGTTTTAGGTGTTACTTGAAGGAAAAACATTCTTCATCCCATTTTTTACCATTTAATAGAATTATGGTCTTATTACTATGATACCGGTGGTATAAAGATTAGATTTTTAAAAAGAGATACCTTAATAAGCCCTGCTTCAGACCCATCTCGGTCAAAGGTCTGACGGGCTTTAGCTATGGCCAGGATGACCCCTTGCATGGCGGGGCTCAGCATCACCTACCACAAGAGGGCACAAAACACAGAGAGAAAAAGAAGAGAAGAGAAGTTCAAAAGAAGACTGAATGGAAGAAAGGCAAGTAGGCTGCTGAAGGGAAGAGTGGCAGTGTGCCCACGGGCAGCAACTGCTAGCGGTCCAGATTTGTGCACCTGCCCCCATGCACACCCACGGCCCCGTCCCTGTACCCTGTGGTGAAAGCTGGCCCAGGAAGAGCTGTTCCTATATACTCTAATTTAGCAGATAAATAAAGAGGGACATCTGAGAGCATCTACAGACAGCACTGCGAAAAAATAAAGCTAAATGATAGCTCTCCCAGGGGAAGTGTCCACAGTGAGAATTCCAGTGGAGTTCTGTAATTTGGCTGTGTATCCCAGTACACAAATATTTTATTAGAGTTCTACTAAAATAATCAGTACGCTTAAAACAGTCTGGAAATTAGGTGATATACAAACATGACTTTATAAAACCAAAACTTTTCAATGATTTGGGAAAAAAAAATATCCCACAGGAATAAAAAGAACCCCAAGGGCTAGGATTCATAACTGTTACATGCAGTGCCAACTGAAAGGGACCAACCGCAAGGAGCTTGGGATCCCACAGCTTCTTCCAAAAGCTTTGGAATCAAAAACAACTTCAATTCACATTTGTTTTGCTCACTAGACAACTGAAAATTTTATATTTGGAGG
This sequence comes from Vulpes vulpes, assembly GCF_048418805.1. Lineage (NCBI taxonomy): Eukaryota > Metazoa > Chordata > Mammalia > Carnivora > Canidae > Vulpes > Vulpes vulpes. Next base: position 120,664,838 of record NC_132791.1, on the reverse strand, counting down.
GAAAACAATAAACTAATATTTCCAAAGACAAAGGCTCCTAATTTAAAAGGCTTTTTTTTTTTTTTTTTTTTTTTTTGCTCAAAATACCAAAAAAGTAACTGAGTGCTACTCTTCTGAGACATCTAGACTCTGAGGTGCCTCCATCAGTATATGCCTGGGGAGATATATACCAGGCGCAGCATTCAGTGGGAATGAGGCTATCTTTTACAAAACAGCATATAAGGTCAAAACCAGATGGGCCCTCTTTTCATTACATGTTTCAATTATAACTATTTGTTCCAATATTAACTATTGCCAAACATCTTAGACAAGTATATCAGTCACAGGGGAAGGAACAGAAGACTGGAGACAGACAGCTGAATCCTGCACTCATCTGTGTACCTCCTCATCATATCCATCTGCATCAGATCTAACCAGAATCCTTCCCACACTGGGAATCTCGACTTCAGAGGCCTCAGAATTAGGCTGGGCGGCAGACTCTGCGTCCTTCGCCTTTGGGGGCTGCTCTGACTGCTCTGCAAGGTTTGTTTCCGGGGGCGGGGGCTTCTCGGGTTCAGCTTCCTGAAGCTGTGGCAGCAGGATGGAGAAAAAGAGTAAGGACAAAACAGGAGAAAGAGAGAGGGACTGGTTAAATGCAGCAGAGACACAGTAATAGAAATGTGAGAAAGTGGCAGTCATGGTTGCGAGCCCCCCCCTCCTAAGTGTGGGCTTCTGCATCACTGTCACCTCGCTCAGCGCCGCTTCCACGCCGCTCCTCTCGTAGGCACGCGCGGTATTGGCAATGGCCTGCGCCGTCTGCTCCTTCACGATCACTGCGTGCTCAGATGCCAAGCAGCGGACCCCGTGAGAAGATGCTGCTGAAGGCTCTGGTAATGAATGGTACAAAGGGATTAGCATCTGATGGTGAGTGACGTCTAAAACACTCTGTAAAAGGGCAAGCAAGACAGACACAGAGGTTCATCTACAACCCTTTTAGCAAACATTTAAAGTAGAATCTGCAAATCTCCCCTAGAACCTAGTGACTCAAAGAAATGTCTACTTCAGAAAGAACCCACTGATGGTTTCGGAAAATTGAATGTGCTCCCAACTTTGTCGTATTGCTTTACGTTAATGAAGGCTTCCGACAAATGGCCTTCCGTTAGGAAGACTGCCTCTGGGGAACAGGTTTCATAGAGTCTGCTTAGTAATCCTACCATAGCTTCTCTGGCAACCTGGGAAACCATGAAAACCGAACAGATGAGAAGTACAGGGAGCTGGTCTTTCTGCTCTTACTTCTGCTCATCGCAAAGGACACCCTCAAGCCACAAGCTATTCTGTCAAGTTGTGCAACACCAGCAACGCTTCGTGCAACATCAGCTACACTTGGACTATACACAGTGCAGACCGTGGAAGCCCTCACTCAGCGGAAGCGCCAGAGCTGGCTGACGGGGGGCATGGTGAACACCGCCAGATCATGGAAACAAGGGCCCTCCCCAGTTACCTGGGGACGGAGAGAAATCCTGTGATGCTGAGCTGGTGGAGGAGTCCATTTGTGGGATTTTGCAAGACTGCTCTTCTTCCCACTCCTCGACTTCCTGCTCAAACCTCCAGTTATCTTCCTGAATGTAATGCTTCAGCTCAACAGACAGGGCATCCACTTCTCCTAACATCTGATCTGGTTCACTTGGGGCTGTCTCTGAGACGAGAACGAAAACAGAGTTAAAATGCAGCGCCATCCAGCCGAAGGTCACAAGGAATTAGAAGGTCCTTTCTAGAAAGAAAACAAAAGAAGACACTTTGTCCTTTTTCTTACTCCACACAAAAAATACATACATACATAATCCATCAGAAGTAATGACAGTATAAAGCCAACTGTCATAGCACACTAGTAACAGGGCCTGGCAGATTAGTAGGTAGACATGCAGGGGTATCTGTTGAATGAATGAATGAATGAATGAATGGATGAGTGATAGAAAGCAGGGATTTGGAATAGAGGCCAAATCACTGGCAAAATAGCAAGAACAGACCCAACATTTAGAAATCCAGAACATTAGATCCAGTGGAAATTTCAAGTTGAACAGTTTTATCAGTGTAACCACAACTATTACGGATAAAAATACCCTTCTCAAGATGGTTAGAGATGAATTCCAAGACATCTATACTGCTTCAGGTCCACAAAAGTGGGTGCTATCAGAAAGCAATGTGATACAACGGTTAGATGGTAAATAATACCTGGGGGATAATTTAAGGTTTGGAAGAAAAATGGCAAGGATATCAAGAACATATGAAATCTCATTTTTTTTTTTAAGATTTTACTTTTGTTAGCTCTACATGGGGCTCGAACTCATGACCTGGAGATCAAGAGTCGCACATTCTTCCGACTGAGCCAGCCAGGAACCTCGAAATTTCATTTCTAATCCTGTGACCAAATCAAAAACAAGAAGCTTACAGTAGAACAACACATCCACTCCCGGGTTGCCTTTAATTCGTCTTTTCATTAAGTAAATGACAGTTTCCATTTATCAGTTTCTATAGTATAAAAATGAACCATATATGTAATAACAAGGCTCCTATACACTACCAACAATAGTCCAGTCATTTGTACAACTCCCACAAGCAGCTGTCCCTGCTCTGGTGCTGCAGAGATGCAATTATGAAGAGCAGTTACTGCTAAGTGATCATTCTTTCTCTCCCCTGTCCCTGGCCACACCAGCAGATCAGAAAGACAGTGCACGCCTGAACAAAATGCCTTCTGTTTTCTTACTTACTCAACCCAGTACAGTCTGAATATGAAACGGAAAAGTCTTCCATGATCTTAGATGCAAAATGCTGCTCACAAGACTTCTCCCAGAAAATGTAAAAGGAAGAGAGAATAATGTAAATGGAAGAAAGCACAGAATTTATTTTAAGATTTTACTTGTTTATTTGAAAGAGAAAGAGAGATAGCTAGAGAGAGCATAAGGGGAGGGGCAAGAGGGAGAAGCAGACTCTCCACTGAGCAGGAAACCAGACTCAGGGTTGGATCCCAGGACCCTGGGATCACGACCTGAGCCAAAGGCAGACATTTAACCAACTGAGCTCCCTAGGCACCCCTCACACCACAGAATTTAGTCAGAACTGGATCTGAATCTTGGGCCTGCCATTTGTTCACTGGCCGTGAGTCTGGAGGAGCAGAGTACCTCAGCTGGAACACATTGGCACTGGCAAGAATAATTCCTAGCCTGTCTTTTAGAGCTTTCAGTTATGAGAGAAATAAAGTTTGAAAGCACATAGTAAGTAGTAAAGTTCCAATATAAATGATAATGATTGCTCTCACAATTATAGTATCATGAGAAGTATGAAATTGTTCAGGCAAAGCCACTAAAATTTAGCTATTCTCAAAGGGTTCAAAAACATGTGCACAAGGATGTCCCTAAAAAATTAAAAAACAAAAACAAACTAGAGACAATATAATGGTCTGTCAATGGAGGCTGGCTTAAAAAATTATATATGGAATTATGGATGGAATTATGATGCAGTTGTTAAAAAGAGTGAGTTGGTTCTATTTATAAAAATACAAAGATTAAAAAAATAGAGAGATTACCTAATACATATGAGTGATGAAAAAGATGCTCGAACGAAAATGTCCCATTTGGGGGAAAATCGGGTGGGGATATATATTGATAAAATCTCACTTCCTGAATACTCCGTAAGAAACCTAAGAACAAATACATGCCAGGCTCCAGGATAGAAACAGGAAAGCAAACTTATTTTTTCTTAATTCTCTTTTATGCTGTTATTTGTAAAATACATTATTATTTTATAATAAATTGTAGTTAAAAAACATTTTTTTTTTTTTAAACCACAAGACTGTTCCCTTCTGTGAGCAGTAGAGATTTTCCCCATCTCTGGCTTCCACTACACTATGTTTACCTGCGTTGAAGTGTGGTAGCTTGTCGTTAATGTACATCAGACAGTAAGCACTAACATTTCTCAGGCCCCCATAAGAATCTCTTTCAAGTTCTTCCCAGGAAGATTCAGTAACAGAGATGTCATTGTACTTGAGCCAGACTTGTCGGGGCTGATTATAAATATAGGCCCAGTAATGTCCAGCATTTGCTTGCCCTTCATGGACGAGAACAGCATGTAAGCGGTAAGGCACCTGCCAAGGAGAAGATACTTTCCTGAGTCAGATTAAGCAAAGTAAATGAGAAATTTTAGGTAATTAAAATTCAAACTTATGGCCAGCTAGCAGACATAAGAAAATTGACTATTTTATACACATGTTTGAGATAGGGTTAACGGTAAGTACCTTGACGATACAGTATGAACAAAAATACAGTCTTGGAATCTACCAATTGTGTTTCAATTCCTGAATCTTTAAAACCACACGTCTGAACGAGACGACCTCTTTGGTGACTCTTTAAAGTCTTCAATTGCAGATCTCAAGTCAAAGATAACACAGATCTATGCATCCCTCTAATCCCAAATTCAGTTTATTTAAAAATAGAAATCACCTTCACCACTCACGTTGAGAAACATGCGCTGCATTTAGGACCTACAGCATGTTTAGCGGCTCTCTTGTTCTACACTGATTTTATTTGGTACCGAATTTCACGTTAGCACGTTTCATCATGAATCAGTCATATGATCCCTACATTTCACCTGCCGAGTGACTCATCCACCTATCTGGGGTGAGGACCCTTTCAATTCCATACTTGTTTGTTTGTGTTTGAAAAGCATTTGTTTTGAGATGGAGAAAAACAGCAATGCTATAGGTACTGATGAAAAAAAAGAAAAATCAGCCAGAGAATCATTCAGTCAGTACCTTCACAGGTTTTCCTGGTGGGGAAATTTTTGAAACACAGAAGGGTCAGTGAAGAAAACCCAAGATTTACACAGCGCATTCCTGCTGTGCCTCCATGAGACCTGGCAGCTGACAGGGTTCTTCTCCTCCAGCCACGCACAAAGAGGCTACACTGAGCACTCGGGCCCTGACTGCAGCATCTTATCCTCTTTGTGCTCACGATGTTATCCCAAACAAAAATTTATGTGGACAATAAAAATTTCTGCCCTGACCACATTCCCTTCTGGGATTTTCAGGGAAACAAAGCTTGAAAGCACGCTGCTAAGCCAAGCATCACCAAGGATGATGATACTTTGGGAAAAGGGTGCGGAACCAATCCCTGCCTGGGGTTTTCCCCACCACACGATTTCAATTATCACTTTATGAGAAATTTCTTAACACTTGACAGCAAACCTTTCTACTATATGAAAAAAATAACATGTGGCAGAATCAAAACAAATCTGTTTTAAATGTTACTGTTAGTAGAAGATACAATCCTTGTTTTGGCCTGAAAAGAAATCGAAAAATACCTATTTCTGTCCTAAGTTTATTCTTCTAACTCAGGGAGGTTCCCAGTCAGTCTAAAAGAAAACTATCAAATTTTCTTTTGGATCTACCATCAGTACAGGGGGACATGCCTTAACTACTTTCCCATCAATTTTCATTCTACCTGACGAAGGAGAGGGTCACAATACATCTGCTCAATAGTCTGGGTAGTGCTCGCAATACAATTCTTTAAATCTGTTAAAGAAACAAAAAACAAGAAACATAGTTAAAATGATGTCATTCTATGCCACACAGGGTGCTTCAGCTAAGCAAAGAGCACGGATTCTCTGTGCCTGGGTTCTGACAATTTCAGCTATACTCTATGAATCACGAAGGAGTACAGGCTTTCAAGGCACCTAGTGCTTTTAGCTTAACATAATTCCATCAAAGGTTAAAAAAATTATCTCTTCTACTTGGCACCAGAATTTCTCCCAAAAGAAACCACCTCTATTTAGAAAAAGACCTTAATGGGTCACTCTGGGTATAAAATACATGTCCCTAAGATAGGACGAGAGAGGAGAAGGCAAGGCAAAAGGCAAGGCAAAATATATGTGGTAAGAACTTGGGAGGAATCTGGGTTTGATGATTTAATTTGATCTGACTGATGTGATTATGTGATTTGATTGATCTGATTATTTTAATTTATTTATTTAGCTCCCTAGATAAAAGGAGAAAGGAACAGGAGGGAAGTCTGAGCAACATGATGAGGCCAAAGGATTTTTAAAAACAGAACACTGAATAATTCCATTTTACATTGTGTACATTGCTCAAACATTCTCTGCCTCATTCGCTTTCAGTAAAAACATGCTTCATATACACAAGACTCATAAAAAAGGGAAATCTAGGAGCGCTACATTCTTTTTTTTTTTTTAAGATTTATTTATTCATGAGAGGCACACGGAGAAAGGCAGAGACACAGGCAGAAGGAGAAGCAGGCTCCATGCAGGGAGCCCAATGCAGGACTCGATCCCAGGACCCCAGGATCACGACCTGAGCAGAAGGTAGATGCTCAACCACTGAGCCACTCAGGCACCCCTAGGAGTGCTAAATTCTAAGTCTGGGTCAAGTAAAGCCTGGGTTCACATAAACTATAGGAACAGAAACCAGCATATGCAGAAAAATCCTGACAGTGATCACAAATGTCTAAGAGTCCCAGGAGTTCCCAGAAATCTGGGGGAGGGTTTCTAGGAGGGATCTTTCCGCAGTTGTATGCTGGAAGGAATTGAAAGTACAAAAGCAGTCCCAATCACCGTGTGCCTGAATTGTGCCTCTCCATCATTTATGCCTAACTTCCAGCAGAAAGGGAAAGGTTAGTTGTCCAACAAGTTTTTAGAGAGCCAACCTTGTATATCTTGTTCAATCTCACTCCTCCACCTCTGAAGACAGGTTTTAACAAAGTTTATCTCCTCATCCGTGACAGTTCGAGGAGCTGGCTGTGCAGGCATTTCCATGGAAGACCGGGAAGATGTAAGTGGCTTATTCATTGCAATAGACTCGGGTAGAGAATCTTCAGGAGAAGAAAAGGTACCTTCAACATCCTGAGAAGAGCTTTCCTTACTTGTACTGAAAAAAGAGAAAAATTGTATTTGCATGATAATTTCCAAAATATGCCTTGGCCTCAATTAGTGTGCTTTGTAAAACTAACTGCTACATGGAAAAGTACTGCTATAATTTAATGAATATTTGCTCTATAAAGGCACTGAACCAAACCATTTCTTTATATGCATCACCTCATTTAATACAACTTGCTTATGAGGCAGATATTGTTGCCATCCCTAGTTCACCAATGACAAACCCAAGGTTTAGAGAAGTTAAGTAACTTACTTAAGCTCACTCAACTAGTAAATTATGGGATTTAAACCCAGATCTGAGTCTATGGTTCATGCTCTCTAACCACTTCTTCTAAGAAGGAACATGAAGGAAGAATACAAAGAAGACTGGACTGGAAGAATCAAGGAATCACAACAGAGTTTCCACGATGCAGATAACTGAATAAAACACACAGAAGCAATAAATATGAAGTATGGGCTTTTTTCACCATGGGTTCTAGTGATGGTATTAGCCAGGACACACACATCATATCTGATCTGGGCTCATGTGACTTGGTCTCTTGGTTCTTACACAAGTAAGCCCCTCTTGGCTGTCCTCTTCAATTTCTAGCCAGTTCTTTAACTGTTTTAATTGTCTACTCATGAGTAAGTCTTTCCCTGAGGTTGACTTGGTTGAGCATCCTTCTCAGGGATGTGAGAATGAGAGGTTTTGGAAGATCAGGGATTGAGAGGCAGCGAGCGTACTGCTGGTTCAAAACAAGGTGACCTTGGTGGGGCATGGACACCATTGCAGGCAGTTCAAGAAGCCTCTGAAATAATCCTAACTATCCTGTGGGCAAGACAAGTGAGCACCCTGGTGGGAATCAGAAACATTCCCAACTACACGGGAACAAACCCTTCCCTTTAAGACAAGGAACTCATGGCTTTTGCCCTCTTCATGGGGTGAGTGCTTATCAGGTGGGAAGATGGTACACAGTTCAAATAAAACAAAAAGCCCTAATGTGTACTATCTTTTTAAAATTTTATTTTATTTATTCATGAGAGACACAGAAAGAGGCAGAGACACAGGCAGAGAAGCAGGCTCCACATAGGGAGCCTGACACGGGACTCAATCTCGGGTCTCCAGGATCAGGCCCTGGGCCGAAGGCAGCGCCAAACCGCTGAGCCACCCGGGCTGCCCACTATCTTTTTTTAAAAAAAGATTTTATTTTTAAGTAATCTCCATACCTTTTTTTGTTGTTGTTAAAAATTTTATTCATTCATTCATGAGAACACAGAGAGGCAGAGACACAAGCAGAGGGAGAAGCAGGCTCCCTGCAGAGAGCCTGATGTGGCACTCGATCACTCGATCCCTGAACCCTGGGATCATGATCTGAGCCAAAGGCAGATGCTCAACTGCTGAGCCACCCAGGCGTCCCGTAATCTCCATACCTAACATGGGGCTTGAATTTACAACTCTGAGATCAAGAGTCACATGCTCCACCAAATGAGCCAGCCAGGTGCCCCTCCACCCCCCAAATGTGTACTATTTTAAACACTTGTTTTCATTACCTTTCCTTGGATGCCAGGTCAGAAACTGGGCAGTGCACGGAAGAAAGTGGTAACGTCATGTGTGCATCACTTTGACACGTGGGGCTTTCTGAGGCAGGTTTTGTGCTAGCAAATTCAATAACGTATTTCAGCATGTCTGGGAGTGGAAACCGAGCTGGGCCTGAGCCGTACTTCACATACCTAAGAGGCAAAGACAATGGTGCTCTATTGGCCAAGTGCATCTAGTACTTTGTGGCTTGCTGACAAAAGATCTCTTACTGTGTAGAAAAGACTTATTCCTAAAGGCTGTGCAGTATTTGATGCGTCAGTCTGCAAAGTGAGAATTCTCTAAGTACAAATGTTAAAACTGGTAATGATCTACATGTTTACATCTGGGAGAAAACATTTCAAACGGGCTCCTGCTTGAAGCCGTGTCTGCTACGCTTTCTCTTGATGTTGCATCACATCCAGGCTCTGGGCATAATAAAAGTAAATTCTTTGTCTTAAAGGAAAACAGATATATTAGCAGTACTCATATCTGAAAATAATGTTGGTGAACTGGTACCCAAGGCTTTATAACCAAGGCTCCCCTTAAGGCTCCTACTTGGAAATTAGAAATTAGGAACAAGGGGATCCCTGGGTGGCGCAGCGGTTTGGCGCCTGCCTTTGGCCCAGGGCGCGATCCTGGAGACCCGGGATCGAATCCCACATCGGGCTCCCGGTGCATGGAGCCTGCTTCTCCCTCTGCCTGTATCTCTGCCTCTCTCTCTCTGTGACTATAATACATAAATAAAAATTAAAAAAAAAAAAAAAAAAAGAAATTAGGAACAATGAAAGAAAGCTGGAAATGTAAAGGTGTTAATAAAGATCAGAGTTTAAGAAAACTGGCAAATCTTTCTTCTAGGGGGTCCTCAGTACCCTCTTATTCATGCATTCAACAGCATAGGCCAACCATAAATTATTGACTATTTCTTTGGGATTAAATAAATAATAAATAAATATTTTTAACATGTAACCAAAATAATTAACAAATTATTTTAATGCTATCCAATATTCTGGCATTACCAGGATGAGTGAGACTCAAACAAAATATGTACTTTGATGAACTCTGTAATGACAGCAATTAAATAGTACTGGGTGACTGGCTGGTAGAGGTAAACCCTATCATTATAGGGTTCCATTAGAGAGGGAGAGGGAGGCACTGCATATTTTTCTTCCCCATTTAAGTGAAAGAAACAGGTATAGGACTGGGAAGAAAGAAAGTTGTGTCCATATCAAAAAGGACATTATGAAATGAAAATACCAGTGGGAAATAAAAGAATATTATTCAAAGTCAACCACATGGTTAGAGGGTAGGGAGCAAAGAAGACATTTCATCCTCACTAATTTGAAGGGGAAGTAAAAGTAAGCAGCTGCCTGCTGTGGAGCGTTGCGGCTTTTACTGAAAAGGACATCAAATATGTAACTAAGAAAACTGTACTACTCCTTAGATGTATTTTCTTGTCTTTATTTCAGCTACTACCGGCTTATTGAACTCTACTTACCCTTCAAGATCTAGTTTCTCCATCTCCCAGCTCTGAACTTCTAAAGACAGGACCTGAACCTTGTGTATCTATACCTCAGGCATGGTTAATAGGTCTTCAGAAACACAGTGTTTGTGGAAAGCAATTACTTTACACATGACTGGCTTGGACCAAAGGAAAACATTTTCTTACTAGAAATGCAGCACAGATGTAATAGGTGATAGGATTTTAAGCCATCATTTTACACTGTAACTCTTCCCAGGTTTGCTGTATTTTAATATGATACTTATATAAAACTTCAGGAAAAATATTTCTCTAAGAAACTAATCTTCAATTTTCTGACATAATCATTGTTCTGTTCTACTGAATGAATTCCTTTAAACCCACTACTTCATACAATGCAGCATCTGTATTCGGTTAGTAGAATCAGAGCAAAAGTTTCAAAAAAGGTGTTTACACTATATGCATGACATCTTATTTTTCACATTACATCAAGGTATCTTACAGAAGAAATGGTGAACTTTTTGCTTAATGATGAAAGTAATGCAACACACCTGGTATGAAAACCCAAATACAAAAGAGTGTAAAATAAATCATAAAAGTCACCCACTCCCATCTCGATTCTACTTCCTACTGGCATCCACTAACAGTTTCTGTATATTTTCCCAGGAGCAAGTCACTCTTAGAGACAAGCGATTTTTTTTTTAATTACCCAAATAAAACTATCTGACATTTTATTTTATTTATTATTTTTTTAAGATTTTATTTATTTATTCATGACAGACACACAGAAAGAGAGAGGCAGAGACACAGGCAGAGGGAGAAGCAGGCTTCATACAGGGAGCCCGACGTGGGATTCGATCCTGAGTCTCCAGGATCACACCCTGGGCTGAAGGCGGCACTAAACTACTGGGCCACCAGGGCTGCCCTTAAAAGTATCTGAGATTTTAAAAGTCATTTTATTTATTTATTTTAAAGATTCTATTTTATTTTTTTTTAGCAATCTCTACCCTCAACATGGGACTTGAAACTACAACCCTGAGATCAAGAGTCACATGCTCTACTGAAAGAGCCGGTCAGGTGTCCTTAAAAGTCATTTTTTTTCCTGAAGTAACATCGTAGTACAGAAAATGCTCCTATACTTACTTTAAAATCGAAGTAAGTCAGAATGCCCTGCTGGTTACTGGTAAGTTGAGTTTTTGTATGTTATAATGCATCAGGTACATTTGGTGCTATAAAAATAATTATTATCTTATAAAGCATCACTAAAACCTTAAAAGTAAAATATAGCTGCAAATCAAGTCCTGTAAATCACTTAGAGGATGGTATTTGAGGAATCAATCCTCAGCTTAAGTCTATATAAGACAATGAGAGAACTCATCACCGAACACCTTGGATAAGTTCTCCCTAAGAGAGGATGCTGGAGATGGGGACTTATGGGTGCAGAGTCTACCTTGGGCTGGTATGGAAAGTGTTACCTCTTAGGGAAGTAAGTGACCTAGCAATGGAGTGAGTAGAACTAGGGTGGTGGTGACAGCAAAACTGTGGGGTAGCTAAAGGAGGAAAAAAACACCATTGACATTATATGGGATTTCCTTCTAAATGCCAAATCAATGGGATAGATAGATAGAAAGAAATTACATTGACTCCTCTTCCTTAGGAAGTCATGGGGTGATTCCAAAGAAATAATCAGTGGGAAACAAATCAACAAAAAAGGGGAAGATTTCCCTCCATGAGAGAGAAGACTTTGTGCCAGAACTGTTAGCCCTTGGAATCACTTAGCACCTGCTCCAGGTAGAACAGCACTTTCTGTTTGTGTTTTTATCTCTTCCAGATCCTTAAGAAAACATTTTCCCAAGACAGAGGGCCTGAAGTATGGTGACAGTTACCTCTCTTGTGTTTGTGAGAAAGATGACAAGGGAAATAGAAAAAGTAAAGGGCTATGAACTCAGAAGCTGAGCTCCCATCGTGTATGCCAGGGACTGACTCCGTGCCTCTGCATCCCACCAGTCCTTGGGACTACTATTCACCCATGGATACTACAGATCATCTTATAAGTGGCTTCATGCATAGAGAATAAGTTTTCTTAGCTATTTTGTGTATATAAAAATGTGTGTATATGTGTAATGTGTGTATAAAAACACACTCATTAATACTTAAAAAAACTCTAAAACAATTTTTAAATTTAAGCAAATTATCCAATTGTAACGCTCTACTCTCTCCTTCACATTTCTAAGCACAAAGATGTCATGACTTACCTTTCCAGTTTTTGCTGCAGAACTTTTATTTCCTCCTTCAACTTTCGAATACACTCTCTCTTACTTCGAATAAGCTCTTTGCTCTTGTACATGTACCTAAGCAAATGATAACACCACAAACACAATTTATATTTAAAAGCATTAATGGCACACGGTGCCAGCAAATCAGAGATACAAGGGAACTTCCTCAAACAGACAAAGAGCATCTATGAAAATGTATAGCTAAGATCATACTTAATGGTAAAAGATTGAAAGCTTTCCCCCTAAGACCAGGAACAATGCAAAGATGTCCACTCTTATCTCTTCTACTGTTTTACTGGAGGCATGGCCAGTGTGAGGAAGGAAGGAAGAAAAGAAAGGAGAGGGAGAGGGAGAGGAAAGGGGGGGAGGGGGGGAGAGAGAGAGAGAGAGAGAGAGAGAGAGAGAGAGAGAGAGAGAGGATGAGACAGGGAGGGAAGGAGGAAAAGGGAAGGCATACAAATAGCAAAGGAAAAAGTAAAACTGCCTTTCATTGCAGATGACATAATCATTTACACAGAAAGTACCAAAGAATTTACAAAAATGCATCAGAACTAGTAAGGGAGTTTAGTAAAGTCAAAAGATATAAAGTCAATTAAAAAAGAAGGGGGGTGGAAATCTAAAGCTGGATTTTTTTAGAAACCATTGTAACATCAAAAGCATTAATTATTTTAGTATAAACTTACTTAGATATATGTAAGACCTGTACACTTAAAATTAAGAAACACTGTTGAGAGAAATTAACGATTTAAATAAATGGAGCTATACCATGTTCATGGATTAAAGAACTCAAAATAGTTAAGACATCAGTTTCCTCAAATTCATCTATACATTCAACATAATGCCAATCAAAATCCCACTGGTGAAAAAAAAAATCCCACTAGTGGGCACCTGAGTGGCTCAGTGGTTGAGCATCTGCCTTTGGCTCAGGTTGTGATCCCAGGGTCCCGTCACTGGGCTCCCCACTGGGAGCCTCCTTTTCCCCCTGCCTATGTCTCTGCCTCTCTTTCTGTGTCTCTCATCAATAAATAAATAAAATCTTAAAAAAAAAAAATCCCACTAGTTACTAGGGAGTAACTGACAAGCTAACTCTAATACTTACCTAGAAATGCAAAGGACTAAAGTAGCCAAAACAATTTTGAAAGAAAAAAAAGGGGGGGGGGGCAAAGTTGGAGGATTTACATGATCTGATGCCAAAATTTACAGTAAAGTCACAGTAATCAAGACAATGTGTCACTGGTTTAAGATTAGACACAACAGATAAAACAGACTCTGGAAATAGACCCACAACTACATGCTCAATTCATTTCTGACAAAAGTACCAAGGTAATTCAACGGGGGAAAGGATAATTGGACATCCACATGCCTCCTTTCCCTGCCTTCCAAAAAACAAAAGCCCTTCTCTCATATTATATATAAAAATAAACTCTAAATGGGTCATAGACATGAATATAATAGTTAAAACTAAGTCACTTCTAGGGGGAAAAAAAGAAGAAAATCTTCGTGACCTTGGGTTGGCAAAGATCTCTTAGAACACAAAAACACAAACTGTAAAAGAGAAACTGATAAATTAGACTTCATAAAAACTAAAAACTCCTGGTCTCCTAAAGACAGTGGTAAAAAAATGGAAGAGACAGCATAGGCAGGGACTATGTGGATCTGTCTCCAAAATCTATAAAAGAACCCACTCTTACAACTCAGTATGAACACAACCCACTCAATTAAAGAATGGACAAAAGATCTGAAAAGATGCTTCACCAAAGAAAATATACAAACAACTGTTAATTAAGCATGCAAAAAGAAACCCATTGTTAGTTATCAGGGAAATATATGTCAAGAGAAAAATAAGATATTCCTACAAACCCACTACAATGGCTAAAATTTAAAAGCCTGACAATTCCAATTATGGGCAGATCTGGAGCAAACAGAACTCTCACACACTGTCAGTGGGAAGGCAAAATCATACAGTTTTAGAAAACAGCTTTGAAATTTCTTATACAATTAAACATACACTTTTCATACAACCTAGCAATCTCACTCCTAGGTGTTTTACCCAGAAGTACTAAAAACCACACCAACACTTTGGGGGTGAATGTTCATAGTAGCTTTCTTCATAACCTAAAACTGGATACATCCAAAATGTCTATCAACAACTGGTGAATGGAAAAAATATTGGAATACTACTATAGTGGGATACTACTCAATATGGAGTAGTAATCCCAAAAACATTATTCTCAATGTAAGAAGATACACTGCTGTGTAAGAAGATATAGCCACAATAGGGTGTATTCTGAATAATAACGTCACTATTGTGACATTCTAGAAATGGCAAAACTATAGAGCCAGAAAACAAATGGTTGCTAGAACCTAGGGGTGAAAAGAGATTGACTGCAAGGAGCATGAGGAAACTTTCTGGGGGATGGAAATGTGCTATATCCAACTGCCTTGGTGGTTATTTGACTATATACATTTGTCAAAACTCATTGGCTCTACACCTAAACAATGATAATATTGCTTTGTGTATAAACTATACGTCAATAAACTGGACTTTAAAAAGAATAAAAGTGTACAATATAAGTCTAAGTAGTAGTTTTTTTTTTTTTTTTTTTCCAGGAATACAAATAGCATTGAGATTAGAAAGAAATACACTGTGGCTACTCCACATACTGTTCTTTGCCCTAGAAGGAACAGGGCTTTCATCTGAAGCCTACCTACTCAAGTTGTGGTCCCGAGATCAAATGTAGCATTTGCACATCACCTCGAGAGCTTCTCAGAAATACCAACAACCCTTGGGCCCCAACCTAGATCCAATGAATCCAGTGACTCTATATTTGCAATTATCAAGACCTCTAGATGATTCCTATGCACAATATACTAGTAAATGCTCCCCATTCTTCTTCTGTAATACATTAAGAAGACAATCACAGAACTCACCTGTCCATATAAATGATCTGAGGAAACTCCAGCTTATTGTGAATTTTCTCTGGCTGACCAAGGGACTGATTGAACTCAAATCTTGAGAGTTCAAAGGTCAACACTGGAGGCAGCTTTGTAAACCAACGCTGTGTCAGAAGCAGAAATATGAAAGACAGAAGTTAATTTTAGGAAATAGCAAAAGCCACATTTAAAACATCCCTCATCAAACTTTCTTCTTCTCATATAGAATTTATATTCAAATCAAATTCACCTTACAGGTTTATTTATCCCAAATATTAAAATGACCACTTAGAATCATGCCCTCTTAGAAAATGTGGTTAAACATTCCTCAAGACTTCAAATTTATGAGCCAGTCAACAACATTTTACTCAACTATCATCCTTGGAAATAACTGCCCTTAAATAGGTGAAATTGCACCAAGAATCTATACCACTTACTCACTAAGTCATCAGTATTCAAAAGAGGGTCAAAGCCTAGAAGATATCAGCTAGCCTAACCGAAGAATCAGAAAGTAGGACCTTAGCAGCATATATATACCTAAGGAGTCAATTATCTCCACGAAATCAGCTCAGAGAATATATTGAGTATATATGTGTGAACATATATACTATTTACAGTCTATTAACCATAATTTGAATCCCCTTTATTTCTAAAACAAGAAACTTGAAATAGCCTCATGATTATGAGTGCTCAAGTTTCTGAGAAAATCTTTGATTTTTAAGACTTTAAATATCTCAGGAGGGACCTGGTCAAATCAACCCAGGGTGTGATTTTGAGCTTCAAGAAAAGAAAGCACTGACTTATAAAAAAATATCTCAACTGCTCCTGACCACAGATATGGAAGAGCTAAACCAGGAGAGGCATTTCTGTTCAATTCACCTGTATGCCAGCAGTCTGCAAGAACAGCTTTGAGACACTCACTCTACCAAAGGTATAAACAGCTAAGTTCCCTTCTCTTGTTGGCATGAGGTGAATCCAGACAGCCTGTCTGACTACCTCGGGGTAAATCTACATAAGCATAATGATTTTCTTTCTTTCTTTTTTTAAAATAGCATTCCCTTTCTTGAATAAAGGTCTCCAGGTCTAAGGAGCTGGTGAACATCCCTTCTCTTTTGTAAGAGCATGCCTCAGCTGTGTCCAGGCAGGACTGACGTTGTGCCCCCCAAGCAGGTGTTAGGGGAAGCAGTAGCTCTCTCCTAGTGCTCACGCTGCCCTGAACTCATGCCCTCGACAACGCTCACATCAATCAGGAAAAGCTCTGCTTTCTCCTATAGTAATGACTGAGTTAGACTCCCATAAGCCCACAGTTTTATTTCAAAATATATGAAAGGAGATCAAGCCAAGCTGTATGCTATTATCCACAGTTATGCTCCAAATTCACTCATCCCTAACCCAACTGGAATTCTCAGGCATTAGTTTCTCTTGCTCTCCCCCTCTAACTTTCCCCTTTTCTTTCCAACCCACAAAAATAAATGAATATTAAATTTGAAAATTTTTTAAAGCAAAGGCAGAATTTACTATGAAGAACAGTAAATATTATAATAGGGAAAATATTCTAAATGGCATACCATAGGAGTTAATCACTGTACTTTTACCCTCCGAAAATATGGAGGCAGTGGGTTCTCCCTACTGGTACAGGTAGGCTTCAACAGAAAAAGAGAAACTTGATCATACTTAAAACATCATCAGAAGCAGCATACAACCTTTATATGATTAACTCAAATTCATACTTTCAGTAAAGAATTTATTTACTAAACACTCAGGCTGACTAATGCATATCAACTCACGAGAGACTTCAGGCTAGTTCGACATCTGGTAAGTGTACAGTTATTTAACATCTGATGGGAAGACAGTTTGCCAAAAAGCCTCAGCCCTGCTTAACTGGCTCTGTCACTGGCACAGCAAATAAAAAAAAATATCCGGCTTACCTCTTGTCCATACGTCACCGAATGATCGGAAGGAAGCAGCTCAATGTCACCCTCCACCATGGCCCCTTCCAAACATTCGTCTAAGTTGCGATAACCATTTACCTGAAGGGGATACTGGCCGAAGGTCTCATTGTTACAAAAGGGCTTTCCTAGGCAAAGAAACAGATTGCTTTTTTAAAGACCTCACTAGTATTATCTAAAGACTTTTTTTCTGGCACCACACAGACAGTATCTTCCTAATTTAGTAACTCGCTGAGAAGCTTTAGAAGCGTCCTTCAGCCTGTATGGCAACTTCCAATGAACCGGTGGGTCCAGGCATTGACCATAAATAACTGCTACTGTCATAAAGGAAAGACCAGCAGACATTACGTGCCTCCTGATCAAAGACTACCCCACCTCTTGCGAACTAGTCTTGCCAAGAAAAGCCTTACCTGAATCTGGTCAAACTCTAGATCCAACTACCAATTTATAAAAAGAGAGGTAGAGAGGAACGTGTTAACCTGTATCATAGATGTGCAAGCGGCGAAATTTCAGACTGTGGGGAATCTCAGAGAACAATCTGGTTTCTTAAGAAATCCATTTCAAGGGAGAAAGAGACTGGGGGCATAGTGCAGAGATTTTGATAAGAGACTTAAAGACCAAGATTTTGATGAGACTTAAAAATCAACTAAATATAAATGATCCACATTTGGATCCTGAATAAAATAAATTGTAAAAATAACACATCACACACCCCCGCCCCGTATATAAAATTATAAAACAACTTGGATACCTGAACACTGACTAGATATTTGATATTAAGTGCTATTTTTTTTGGAGTGAATAGTGGTATTGGGTTGTTATACAGAGAATATCAGAAGCGTAAGAGGAAAAAGGAGTTTGGGGATGTTTGGTCATGGACTAATGGTTGCTGAGTTCATGGGGGTTTTTAGAATGCTCTATCTAGATGATAAAAATTCTCCATTGTGAAAAAAAATTTACAATTACACATGCAGCTTTGATAAGTCTCTAAAATAGAGAAAGATCTCTGACAGTCTAACTCATCAAAACCTTTTGAGATTAAATATTACATTGGGGGACAACTGGGTGGCTCAGCGGTTGAGCGTCTGCCTTTAGCTCAAGGCATGATCCCAGAGTCCCAGGATCAAGTCCCACATCAGGCTTCCTGCATGGAGCCTGCTTCCTCCTCTGCCTATGTCTCTGCCTCTCTCTCTTTGTGTCTCTCATGAATAAATAAAATCTTAAAAAAAAAAAAGTTTAAAAAAATAAATAAATACTACATTGGAAAAAACAACACAGAAAATTGAGTAGCATCACCAGGTCTGACATTAATACTAGGTTTGGGCTGTGCAAAGTATACAGTTTAATTAACAACTCTGCGATAAACACTATGCCCATTTTATAGATGAACAGACTGAGGATCCAAGCATTCACACAGTTTGTCCATGTTACACACATACTAAGAGGTAGAACCATACCCGTAAATGTCTGACTCAAAAGCCTTTTTGACGAATACAGATAGTCACACAAGTCTAGAACTAACATTACAGCAGAGAATTTACCTTCACGAACCCCTTCAGTGAGGAAAGTACCGTAGAATAGCTGCACCATTGGATTTTCAGATTTGTTCCTGGGATTGCTGCTTTTAAGAAAAGGAAAACAGTTCTCTATCATTTGGATCAGATAAGCACTACACGAAACCTAACCACCATTCAAAAGCAAAAATAGTACATTTTCATCAACCTCCGAAGAACCAAGTATGGTCCAAAAAGTAACAGGTTAGCTCAGTTTAAATACTCATTGAGCAAATATATAGGCATGAGAGCTGGCTGTGAGGAGCTGAAAGTCTAACGGGAGAGTCCTACATGCAGAGAAATACTTGTATCTGTATACATTCAACAAACGCATCTACGCCCAGTGACAGATGTATATAAATTCTAGAATAGGACAGAAGCAACAAGAATCCACCCTCTTTGCGCAGTTCTGCAAATAAACAGAAGTTTTCCCAGTAGTACAACAGAAATGGACAAGCCCACCTTAACATCATGTATATTTCTTTTATTTAGAGTTAAAAGAATTTAGAAAATTTCTCGCCATCTACATTCAAAAGGGGATTCTTTGAATATTCTTTGCCCTGAATTTCACTTCTGAAGTTCATTTCAGTGACTGCAACGATTAAAGTTGATTTACCCGTTTTATACCGCCACGTTCACATCTAGGATTGGTTCGACCTTTTAACACATTGGGTAGCACAGGCTATGATTTTACAAAGTTCAGGGTTATGGCCCTTTCAGTAAAAGGGGGCAGGTTAAGATGATTATCTGCATCTTTAGGGAGAAAAACCAAAGGCAAGGAGGATTAAAAAAATGACAAGTATCTGAATGGTTACCCCCTCGAAGTTTGGCAAAAACCAGCAACTCCTACTTGAGAAGAGTAGTTGCCCTCCCTCCTTCAATGTCATAATTCTCATTGGACCACTGTGAGTAGGAAGGCTATACAAAAAAAAAAAAATCCTCAACACTCACTGAACATTAACAGCTAGCTGGAATGCGTCCTCTAGCCAATCCAGGAGCTTGTGTGTGAATTCACTCACATCTTGCTACAAGAGAGGCACAAATTGCATAAGAGTTAGACCCAGTACCACACTTAGGGACACAAAAATCTGCCCTAATCCTACCAATGATTAAGATTCTATTACTATGGAAGGATTTATTAAGGACAAGCAGCATGAAGAGACAAAGGAACACTGGAAGCCAGCTAACTGCAGAGATGAGCAGCCACTGACCAGCATGTGGCTACAAGGAGATTGGAACACCACCAATTCCAGCCACGTCTATTTGTAACAACACACAAAATATTCTAGGTAGGCCTTAAAAAAAATAAAAAATAAAAATAAAAAAATTTTTTAAAAAGGTTGGGAGAACAGATTCTAGTGCTGTAGAACAGGAGGAGGTCAGAATGGAGAAAGGACACTGATGAAACATTTTGAGTGTTCGATAGAACTGTAGGACCTTTGAATAATCAAAGGGAAAATTAAATTTTATGAAGAAGGTGCTCCTCCAATAGTGATAGTGTTTTCTAACAGAAGTGGCTAACAATAGTGGCTGTGTTTTCTAACAGAAGATAGAGAAAGGCAAGTACTAATGTCTAGGAGAGAGAAATAGCTCAGAACAGCTGCTCAACTTAGGGTCTAGATGATGCTGCAAATGGGATTTTTATCTGGGCCATTCTGAGGCCCAGGGGGAGTCACAGGGCTTTACTTTTGTCAGCAACCCTTTGCTCTGATTCACCGAGGTATCTTCTGACCTCCTCCTCTCTACTCCAACAGCCCCAGTCTGCTTCCCGTCCTGTGTAGTCACGTTCAGAGCTGACCCGGACCCACATCACCTGGATAGCAACAAGGTGTGACTTCAAACTTCACAGACTTTGAGGGAAACATGGGGATAACAGGCTTTTCGTACCTGCTGTTCCTCAGGTGATCGGAATGCTCCCTTTAAGAGATCCAGGGCTGCCGAAGGGTCTACAAATTTGCGATTTGATCCCATCATCAGAGCAAACAAGTACTGCAGCTCTTGCATAAACACGATATTTCTCTTTTCCTGTGGAGAAGATGGCAATGTGTGCTCTCACAACCCCCCATGTAGGAAATCAGAACGCATGAAAGAGAAAAGTTGTAAGAGAACCCTCCCTGACATTTACCTAGCTCTAGGTCAGTCAGGACACAGACTACCCCACAGGCCCTCTGATCCGGTCTATGGAGGGGATTACCTTAAACTGAAATATCCATGTGGAAGCCAGGAGGGGAGTGCTGTTGGAAAGGCAAAATGCTTATTTTCTGAAGCTGCCCTCCCTCGCATTAGGAAAATGCATCCCCAAAGTGAGATCCTGGCGAGGCTTGGATCGCTGGCAGGAAGCCATGTCCTGTGGCGAGAGCTGACCGACCATAGGCTCTTCTAGAAGGGTCCAGGCCTCCAGCATTGGGTCACCCACTTTGCAATCCATGCCTGAGCGGGAGGGAAAGGAAAGGACACTACACTAACATTCTGTGACTTAGAATTTCTGAATCTCCTGCCCAGAGGCAGAAGAGCTGAGGCTGTCAGATGACTTGCCACTTTCTGGGAACTGTTCTCATTTTATTCCTACTTCATTTTCATTTCATGTCACAAAGAAGGAAAAAAGCCATCTGGAAATGAAAACAAATACTAGCACAAGCCAGAGGACATCACAGCTATCAGTGTGGGCCAGAACTTAAAAGCCTTTGGGATGAGAGGGACCAAACACGAGTGAGGACTTCTCCACACCAACTTACTGTGTGACTTGGACAGTTTTCGAGAACATTCTGCGGCAGACTGTAGCTGAGAACAAGTCTTCGAAATTCAGGCAGTTGAAAGAGAGACTGAAATAAAGAAAGATATTCATAGCCTTGCTTTCAAGATAACTGCAGCAGAAAGATCTTTTACCTTGAAAGTGCACGTGACTGTCACCTGCTATTTCTACCGCTGTGACATCTGAGGGAATGATGGCTATGTGTACAAACTGAGCCAACGGAATAGTAATTCTTTAAGGAAAAAAACCAGAAACATCACGGGTAACAGGAGGGATGGATTAAACAAGGTAAAGTTCATGTATACAACAGATTGTTATGTAGTCATTAAAATAACATTCCAGAAAAAAATATTTTCCTAAAATGAACTAGTACACGGCTGTGAAAGTGAATGCCGGAGATCTATAGGATCAACATGGAGAAATCTCAGAGCTATATCCGGTGTGTTGAGGGAGGCGTACAGCTGTGGTCTTATCTGTGGGGAAGGGAGGCTGTGACTGGAATGGGGACAGCAAGGCCTGGAGAGCACAGGGAACCCACCATTTATTTCTAAAGCCGGGCGCTGAGTGCAGCAATGTGGGCTACTCTCCACTCTGTCACAAGAACTGCATTAAAAAAAAATTCAGTAGCAGTAATCTCTGGCTTATTTATAAAGCATACGTAATCCTACTATGAATATCTTCTGAAGATTAATGTTTGTAAAAATCCCTTGTATGAACAGAACTCCACATCCCAACACACTCCTCAGACGAAAACCCCTCAGGAAAGACCCAGATGAACCACTCTGGAATGAACGTCCTGGGGAGACAACAGCCTCTGGCTTCCCTCCCACTCCCCCAGCGAGGCGGGGATTCCACCAGCAGGGTGAGCACACAACTGGGTGGTGCCTTTAGGATCAGGTCACACTGTTCCATCAACGTGCTACCTGGAGCCAGGGCGAGACTGCTCTGCTCTCAACTCGAACCTGCTCTCTCCTCTTCCCACCTCACCTGTGCCCTCCCATGTGGGGCCACTCTCACTCTGCTGACGTGGCCCTGACTCTTCCCAGAACTTCTGCTCTGCCATGGGAAAACTGGCTTCGCATTTCCAAGTCACTCCTCTCTACCTCCTCTCCTCACCCAAATCTGGATTTCCCCAAAGACACCGCCATTCTTAAAAACCCTCCAAGTGTGAGCTGATTACATTTCCCAATCCAGTATCCACATGACACTCTGGCATCTGCTTCTTCTCCTGTGTCACTTAATTCCATCCCCCTCCTCCACTCATCAAAGTTCAGAACTTCAGAAGAATCTTCGAATCCCCTCTCTTTCTTAACCATGCACATCCAAGGATGAAGAAGTCACCTGGACTCTGGGGTGCTCCTTAGAACCACCTCCTCCTACTGTCCCTATCAAGTGCCCTCATGGGTCTCCCCTCACTGCTCACCTGGCTCACTGCACAGGGTCTCTCTGCCTCCAGGACCTCCCCTGTACCACTTCACCTGCCACACAGGTTCCTCTGTCTTCCTAACAGGACTGAAATAAAGCTCCTGATTCACTGACACCTGCCATAGGTTAACAGCTCTTCTTCCTTCCCCAAGTCCTGTCTGTATCCAACCCAAAAGGACACCCTGTTAGCTCTGCCCTCTGAATAAATCAAGAATGCACTTCCATGGCTACTAGCCAGGTCCAGGCCAGCATCACCTGCCCCATGGACAAGTGTGGCAGCCCCCTGCAACATTCACTCCACCTGTCCCTCACCCCCTGCCCCCATTCTGCACTCCTCACAGCAGCCACAGCGAGCCTTTTAAGACACAAGTCAGAGTCACTCCTCTGCTCAGGGCCTGCAGTGACTCCCCAGCCTCACCTCCAGTGACTCTTCCCTCTGCTCCTAGCATCCCAGCCGCTCGAGCCTCCTGGATGCCCCAAGAGCACACCAAGCCTGCTCCGACCTTGGGGCCCGTGCTCTGGGGTTTCCCTCACCTGGAATGTTCTCCCCCAGAAGCTGCCGGCCTCACTCCCTCACCTCTTAGATATCTGGCACCTGCTCCAACCTCATCCTCCTGGGCAAGGAGGCCTAACCTACCTTGCTGCGCCCTGCTCCAATCTCTCCTGCAGCAATTCTGCTTTGCCTTAACCTGCTCCTACTTCTATCACACCAATTGCAACCTAACATGTTATATACATTTAGCTGCTTAATTAACTAATTACTTCTGCAGTTTACTGCTCCTTGTCAGTCTTGCTTCACAAAAATTTAAGTTCCATAAGGGCAAGGCCCTGTCTTGGTTCTATTCATTCCTTTATCTTAAGGGCCTAGAATAGAGCTGGACATACACTGAGTGTTCAACTGATATTTGGTGAAGGAACACAAATACTTACAGCCCAGGGACCCCTTGGCTACGCAAGCATCTTCTCTCTAGTGAGGCAGTCCTCTATTCCATCTCTACACCGGTATCTAAGGTCACACCCAGGATATGTCAATTCCTGAGACTTGGCCAATTCTCAGACCTCAAATTCAAAAACTCTGCTCTTGAACCATAACCTATCCTCTGGCATTACTGACCCAAGCACCCCCAGGACATCTGTTCTGTAACTTCATCAAGGACCCAAGCAAAAGGATGCTTCCTGTTCTCCCAAATCACTAGTCCTTCCTGTTTTCATTTCTCTCTCTCTCTCTCTCTCTCTCTCTCTCTAGCTTTGATTCCATGGTCTTTAACCATACTTCATTAACTCCTCAGACTTTCATCAAACCCAGGAAATTTAGGAAAACCTAAATTAAGTTTCATTTTCCACTGAAGAGTCTCAGAGTGCTGCTAAGAAGTAGTCCTGAGGAAAACATGCCCTACTGACATCGCTATGCATCTAAGGTCAACACACTCAAGTAGACATGCAGATTCTAGAAATCCCACTATTGTATCCTGGTGCCGACGGGTTTCCCCCTGACCACGGGCAAGCCTCATTTAACTTCTGAGTCCATCCTTTCTCCATGGCTTCAGAAAGTGGCTGCTCAGGTCACAAAGATGATGACTTTAAAGTACCTCAACTGTAGTCTGCAGCCCTCATCTTCCTTCCTCCCACCCCCACCACTCTCCTGCCCCTTTCCTACTTAGGACCAAGCCCTCGTTGGGGGGCTTTACATGCCCTCTGCCCAGGCTCACTCAAGAATCTTGCTCAGTGATGACCTCTGCTCCTTTCAACATGCCCACAAGTGTGAAGGTTGAGGAGGCTGTGAATGCAGGTAAGGTGCTCAACCTCTCTACTCACCCCACAAAAGGAATGACCAATGTCTCTAATTCCACATTCCTTCTGACGTGCTATTCACAACACAAACACCAGTCATCTTTAAATAGAAATGGCATCATCTCGCTTCCCTGCTCTAAACCTTCCAATGCTTTCCCACCTCATGTACAAATCTTAAGTCCCCATCATGACCCCCAGCACCCCCTCACCTCCACTACCTTTCTGATATCGTCACTGTCTGTTCCCCACCCTTGAGCACTCAGTTCTGTCTTCTTCCTATTTCTCAATACGTTAAGCAAGTTCTTGAACCTGGGTCTTTGTACTTGCTCTTCCCTCTGTCTGCAGGGTCCTTTCTGTAATTAGAGGACGCATTCCCTCACCTCCTCAGGCCTCTATGCAAACACCCATCTGATCAGAAAGGCCTCCTTCTCCGTCCAGCTTCTCTACCCTCACTCATGTTTATGGCACTTCTCACCACCTGATACATATTTTACTCTCTGTCCCATTCTTTTCAAAGGAAACTCTAATAGAGCAATGGCTCTGATTTATTCATGCTGTTCCCTCAGTGCAAACACAGTGCCAGGCACAGTCAGGTGAATGAGTCCAGATCTGGCGTGTGGAAGGGGAGGTCTCTGTTTCTGGCTGAGCAGCTGGGTAGATGTCAAGTGCCGTGAAGGACAAGACTGGAGGGGCAGGATTATCTGCTGCTCTGTGGCCATGTTAAGTTTAAAGGCACCTGGGAGTTATTTCTAGAAACTCTCTCTAGGGCATTTCGTCCACTCTCTTGGCTTTATCACCATCTATATACTATTGATTCCCAGAGCTGCATCTATAGTCCAGTTCTTATTACCAAACTACAGATTCATGTAGTTAACTGCCTACATGTTTCTTCACGTGACACTCTGAAAGCAGCACAGGTAAAACTGAAATGAGATCCCACTCTTCACGCACACCCAAACATTCCTCTTCTGGCCTCAAACAGTACTATCACCCACCTGGTTCCTCAAACTAGAAACCCTGGAGTCTTTCTCAACTCTCAACCCTATATCCAACTGCCTCACCAAATCCTGTAGATCTGATCTCCTACCTAACTCTAGAATGCTTGTATTTCTCTCCTTCCATGGCTACACACTTCTCTGTTGCAAGCCACCATCATTTCCTGCCTGGATATTTCTGACTGCTTCCCAGCCAATGCTTTTTCCTTACAAACTCTTGCTTGCTCTGCTGCAATATGTGATTCAGTAAATGCTGATCCAAAACACCTATTCACCATCTTTACAACTACAGGATATTCTGTTTTTAGTATTGCCCAATTTGGACACCAGAGCATCTAAATCCAAACACAGGAAATCAACCAAAACACAATAATACCATGAAGAAAATAAAACACCCCAGTCTTACATATCTATTTTCATTTTTTAAAGATATGTTTCTCACATTTCAGTTTAATAAATTACAAAATTGTTTCTGGAAGACACAGTTGTCTCTTAAAAATAATATCATACCTAAGGGGCACCTGGATGGCTCAGTCAGTTAAGCATCTGCCTTTGGCTCAAGTCATGATCTCAGAGTCCTGGGATGGAGTCCCGAGTTGGACTCTGCTCAGCAGGGAGTCTGCTTCTCCCTCTCCTTCTACCCCTTCCTCCCATTTGTGCTCTCTCTTTCAAATAAATAAAATTTTTAAAGAAAAAAAATCATACCTGTATAACAGCACTAAACCAACACGTATTGCCAATATTCTTCAGGCCGACTGGCCACCCATCAACTCTCCTCCAGTCATTAGGATTGGGATTTTCTCCCCAGACTTCACAGCGTTTTCTCTTGGAGCGTTTAGTTTCTGCAGAGGCTGCCTCATGCATCCTGTATGATGCCGTTACACCACGTATCCAAAAAGGAAAAAGTTAAGGAACAATGTATTATATATGGAGAATGTTGGTAATCTTTCATAGATAATTCAAAATGCCAGATAAACTATTTACTGACTGGGCTGGGTCATTGCTGGCTATACAGTAACTATAAAATTATAATGCAAGTGAAAAGTAAGGTTTAGACCTAGATGTTAATCCTTCCATCAGAGATTACTACTTATAAGGCCCATGATGGAAGCGAGCTGATGCTCAAGACTATTTACGGCTACTGTATTGAAAGTTTTAGATTTCAGCAACAGTGCCTGATCTCAGACCTTGCCACTGAGAGAGGCAAGAGAGACACTCAACTAAAGATAAGAGCCTTTAAACTGCCTAGCACACAAAACGGCCTTATGTTTCCCTAAAAGAACAACTCAGTGGTGTGAGGGAATAAACAAACATGTCCAGAAACTGACAGGCCACCACTGGAACTGGATGTTTATGAGCAATACCAGACGATCACCAAATTGGCACCAATTCAAAAAAGATATCCTTGGTCACTCCTGAGACAGGGTAGTTGAGTGATAACTTTCATTTTCAAAGAGTTGACAACACGACCCTTGAAGTTTACAAAGGCTCTGGGTTTATAAAGGGAATATATAATGTTAGATGCTTGCACCAGGATGGGGTTTCTACCTCTAGCAATTGTAAACTACAAAAGCTTACAGACTTCTATTCAAAGACTCCCAGCTACTGTAAGACCCTTATCATATCTGGCTTTGCCAAAAAGTAAACCCAAGAGTAAGTAGCCTAATGTGAACTTAAATTATCCTCTAAAAGAAATTTCATTTGGATGCAAATAAAAGAGGTCGGCAGAATGGTCCCTCAGTGGCATCCACAGCTCTTAACCCTTCCACCTACATACTAATGTGGGGAGCTAATGACAAATTATAACAATAACCTGTTCAGATCTCTTCCATCAGCTTGAATTTTGGGGGATTCCAGTAGACTTAAAGCAATGGCAGCCTGAAGATCATCTTTGTTATCATGAGTAAGGTCTATCACTTCTGTAAGATAAATAGAAATTTAATTAGTCTACATGTAGGCACCAATGCCCTTCTGGCTGCATGGTATGAAAAAAGACAAAAGCATTCACAGAACCTGATATGCTCCCTAGCTCTCACTACAGTGGCTCATCTGTGGAACAACTTTATCACTCTATGTCAAAGTCACATGTGTAACTCACAGTTATACGGCAAACTTAAGACGAGCCAATAAGCTGTGAAAATGCAATGAATACCCGCTTCTGCAGTCTTATTCCTGTATCTTGCAGGTTAAGTTGTCTCTTTACCTGTCATCATAAAATGTCAGCTAAGTATTGAACATTCAAGGTACAGATATTTTCAATCTCACACAAACTATTTTAGAGGATAGAGGACATACTCCCCAATTCATTTTATGTAGCCTGCATAACACCTATCCCAAACCAGCCAAGAATAATAAGAGAAAGGAGAAACAACAAACTCACACACAATGACAGATGTAAAAAGAGAAACATGGTATTAGCAAATAAAATCCAATAATGTACCTCAAAAATCAGATATTAAGACCAAGTTGAGTTCACTGCAGAATGCAATACTGAGTTAACATGAGAAAACAGACCAGCAGGATATGCTTAGAGGAATCATCATCCTTACCAGATACAGAAAATGTATTTAATAACAACATTCACCCACTATTCAGGAATAAAAACCCAAGCCAACTGAAAAGAAAAGAGAATATTCTTAGGCTTAGAAAAAGTAGCCATGAAAATCTCACAGCAAACTTTATACTTAACTGTGAAAGGTAAAACCAAAGGTAAAACCACTTAAATCCAAGACTGTGGGGATCTCTGGGTGGCTCAGCGGCTAACCGCCTGCCTTCGGCCCAGGGCCTAATCCTAGAGTCCCAGGATCGAGTCCCCCATCGGGCTCTCTGCATGGAGCCTGCTTCTCCCTCTGCCCCCCCATGAATAAATAAATAAAATCTTTTCAAAATAAAAAATAAAATAAAATAAAACCAAGACTGAGACAAAAATGTCTACCACCATGACTTTTACTCAGCAGGGTTCTGAATGTTCTGGCTAGTTCAATAAGAAAATAAAAGAAACAGGGCGCCTAGGTGGCTTAGTCACTTAAGCGTCCAACTCTTGGTTTTGCTCAGGTCATGATCTTAAGGTCATGGTATCAGGCCCTGCATCAAGCTCTGTGCTCTTCTCCCTCTGCCTCTACCCCTCCGTCGTCTCTCTCTCAAATAAATAAATAAAACTTAAAAAAATATAGAGAAGGATCAGAAAATAAGAAACACAGCTGTCATAACTCACAGATAATAATCACCAATGAAGGAAATCCAAAATAATCTACAGAAAATAGCTATAAATAATAAGAGGTGATGAGCTAAAAGATCAATGTACAAAAGTTAAGTGAACTTCTACATATGAGCAATGAAGAATATTTAATTTAAAAAGGAAAAAACTCACAAAGAACATAAACCTGCAGTAATCAAGAGTGTATGCTTCTGGCATTAGAACAGGCATATAGATCAATGGAAAAAAAGAACTAAGAGTCCAGAAATAAGCCCTCCTATTTATGGTCAGTTGATTTTTTTTTTTAAATGTACACAATCTGCCCACCACGGAGTCCAATGCAGAGCTTGAACTCACCATCCTGAGATCAAGACCTGAGCTGAGATCAGATGCTCAATTGACTGAGCCACACAGGTGCCCCAATGGCGGATTTATTTTTTGACACAGGTGCCAAGACAATTCCACAGGGAAAAAATATCTCTTCAACAAATGGCACTGGGACAACTGGATAGTCACATGCAAAATAGTGACTTTTAACTCCTACCTCCCACCCTTTACAAAGATGAACTCAAAGTGAAACAGGCCCTCAAGATCAACTCTTAAAACAGAGGTGCAAATTTTCGTGATCTTGGATTACACAATGGTGTCTTAGAAATGATGACGACAGCCAAAGGCTGTCACTAATATTAATATTAATATTAATATTATAATATAATATATACACATATATAATACCTTATATTATATAATATAATTATAATACAGCTGATAATATTCTGAACACACTAACAATTTTAAAGACATAAGAAGAGGGCAATGGGATGGAACTTGCTTCTTCGATATGACAAAATAGACTATACACGCAACACTATCTGTAACACAGTCACGCCAATTAAGCATCTAAATCTATAGGAAAGACAAGGGACAGGAAAATCCATTGAAAAATAAAACAGGAAAACACTTTACATTGGCAATGGATAAACAACCACAGAAAAATAGATAAATTTGACATCATCAATATGAAAAACATTTAGGCTTCAAAGGACACCATCAAAAAAATGAAAAGATAACTCACAGAATTTTTATAAATCATGTATCTGCTAAGACACCTACATATGGAATATGGTTTAAAAACTCCTGCAACGGGATCCCTGGGTGGCGCAGCGGTTTGGCGCCTGCCTTTGGCCCAGGGCGCGATCCTGGAGACCCGGGATCGAGTCCCATGTCGGGCTCCCGGTGCATGGAGCCTGCTTCTCCCTCTGCCTGTGTCTCTGCCTCTCTCTCTCTCTGTGTGTGTGTGTGACTATCATAAATAAATAAAAATTTAAGAAAAAAAAAAAAAGATTGAGGTTCATGCTCAGCCAAACCTTTAAAAAAATAAAATAAAATAAAAACTCCTGCAACACAATAAAAAAATAGCCCAATATTAAAAATGGGCAAAGAATCTGAATAGATATTTCTCCAAAGAAGATATACAAATGGCCAATAAATACATGTAAAGATGCTCAACGTCATTAGCCATTAAGGAAATGCAAATCAAAGCCACAATCAGGTATCAGTCTGCACCCATTATGATGGCTACTATCAAAAACAAAAAACAAAACAGGAAAAGTAACAAGTGTTGATAAGGATTTGGAGAAACTAGAACCCTTATGTGTTGTTGACTACAAAATGGTACAACTGCTATGGAAGTTTGAAGAACTGAGTTTGGCAGTCCTTCAAAATGATAAACATACAAAGCTTCAGGACACTGGACTTAGCAATGATTTCTTGGATATGAAACCAAAAGCCCCAGAACAAAAACAAAAACGGACAAATGGGACTAAATCAAACTTAAAAATTTTTTATGCATGAAAGGTTACAGCCAATAGAATAAAAAAGCAACCTACAGAATGGGAGAAAATATTTGCCCATCAAATAGCTGATGAAAGGATTAATATCTAGAATATATAAAGAATTCCTACAACTCAGTAACAACAACAAAATAATAAAATAACCCAATTAAAAAATAGGTAAAGGACTTGAATAGATGTTTCTCCAAAGATAACATGCAAATGGCCACCAAGCAGATGAAAAGATGTTCAATATCACTAATCATCAAAGAAACTGCAAATTGAAGCCACAATGAGGTATTACCGCAAACTCATCAGGATGACTATTAAAACAAAAAACAAAAAACAAAAAACACCATACAAAATAACTAGTGTTGGTGAAGATGTGGTGAAACTCTGGAATGCTTGTGCACCACTAGTGAGATTGTAAAATGGTGCGGCAACTGCTCTGGAAAACAGTACTGAGGTTTGTCAAAGAAATAAAAATAGAGCCACCACATGAGCCAGCAATGTCACTTCTGGGTATGCATCCAAAAGAAATGAAAGCGGGGTCTCAAAGAGGTATTTACACACCCATGTTCACAGAAGCACTATTTCAAACAGCCAACTAGTGAAAACAGCCCAAATATCCACCGATGAATAAATGGGTCAAAAAAAAGTAGTACATAGATACAACAGAGTACAATTCAGCCTTAAATAGGAAGGAAATTCTGACGTGCTACAATATGAACCTCGAGGACATCATGCTGCGTGAAGTAACTAGTCACAAAAGATTCCACTTAAAGGAGGTATTCATTCAGAGTAGTCGAAATCATACAAAGTGAAATGGTGGCTGCCAGGAGCTGAAGGGAGAAAGGAATGAGAAATTACTGTTGAATGGATACAGAATTTAGTTTTGCAATGAAAAAGTTCTGGAGATAGATTTCACAACAATATGAATATATTTAACACTACTGAACTGCACATTTAAGAATGGCTAAGATGGTAAATTTTATATCATTTGTTTTTTACAACTAAGAAAGAGAATCCCAACTAATAAATTATGAAGTGATGATAGAATATTACCATTTTGAAATCTCCAATAAAATAAAGAATCTCAGCAATAAACACCAATGGCTGCAAAAAATAGTAGGTGGGGGATTTTATAAACAAATATAGCTGATAATATTCTGAACACACTAACGATTTTAAAGACATAAAAAGAGGGCAATGGGACGGAGCTTGCTTCTTCGATATGACAAAACAGAAGATAGACTATACACGCAACACTATCTGTAACACAGTCATGCCAATTAAGCATCTAAGTCTATAGGAAAGACAAGGGACAGGAAAATCCATTGAAAAATAAAATAGGGGGGATCCCTGGGTGGCGCAGCGGTTTAGCGCCTGCCTTTGGCCCAGGGCGCGATCCTGGAGACCCGGGATCGAATCCCACATCAGGCTCCCGGTGCATGGAGCCTGCTTCTCCCTCTGCCTGTGTCTCTGCCTCTCTCTCTCTCTCTCACTGTGTGCCTATCGTGAATAAATAAAAAAAAAATTAATTAAAAAAAAAAAAAAAAAAGAAAAATAAAATAGGAATGAAATCACCAAATTTCAGAACATGTAAAATATGACAGAACAAAGGATTTAATTTCTTTGGACCTTAAACTGCAAGAAAAAAGGGGGGATTATTGATAAAGAGTCTCTTAAAAGACATTCAAACATATTTAATGCTTCAATGTCATCTGAATCATTATTTTCACAAGCCAACTGCAAACATATTGTTACTGAGACAATCAGGGAGATTTCTACATTGGTATTTGAGCCAGATTAAAGAATTACTCATTTTTAAAGGGTGACAATGTTGCAGCTATGAAAGTAGTCCCCTTTTAGAAATATTAAAACAAGAAAGTTAAACACAGGACCGTTATATGCCCCAGTAATCCCATTCATGGGTACATAACCCAAAGAATTAAAAACAGATACTCGTGGTGCCTGGGTGGCTCAGATGGTTAAGCATCTGCCTTCGGCTCAGGTCATGGTCCCAGTGTCCTGGGATAGAGTCTGGTTCCCTGCTCAGCAAGAAGGCTGCCTCTCCCTCTCTTTCCCTCTGCCTTTGACTCTCCCTTGCTTATGGTCTCTCTGATACTCAATGAAACAGAATGGGAAGGGATCCCTGGGTGGCGCAGCGGTTTGGCGCCTGCCTTTGGCCCAGGGCGCGATCCTGGAGACCCGGGATCAAATCCCACATCTGGCTCCGGGTGCATGGAGCCTGCTTCTCCCTCTGCCTATGTCTCTGCCTCTCTCTCTCTCTCTCTCTCTCTCTGTGACTATCATAAATAAATAAAAATTAAAAAAAAAAAAAAGAATCTGTTTTAAAAAAAAAAGAAAAAGAAATAGAATGGGAAACATGAAAATCCAATGTGATGCATAGCTGATACTACAGATCGTGGTCAAATAAAGCTTTCTTAATAAAAAGCACCAGGATAACTGAGTAGCTGTATGGGAGGGTAAGGGGAATGAGGAATCAAACCCTATCCTTACTGTATGCCTTGCCCCCTCCCCCACTTTAAATAAGTTAAAGAATGTGAAAATCAAACCATCACAATTTTAATATCCTATGACTTCAGGGTATAGAAGGAGTTCTTAAAAAACACAAATCACAGAAAAAGACATAAATGTATCTACAATAAAATTTAGCTATTTAGTTATAATTTAGTACATCACCATAGTGTGAAAACACAAGTCACCGATAGGGAAAAGATGTATGCAACACATAAATCCAAAAGAATGGGTTAATATCACTTATGTATAAGGTCAGTATCAAGAGATGTATCTTATTATCAGTAAGATAATATCAGGAATCAATTAGAAAAAAGCAAGCAAATAGAAAAATTGAGGCAGAAGACACAAAGAAACCTGTGACTGGGATGTGAAGGAGACTGGGTGAGCATGTGAAGGAGACATGTCATGCATAGTCACATGTCTCACAAGGAAACATGAATGGTCAGAAGGAAAAAGATGCTCAATCTCATTACCAATGTAAAAAAAAAATTCATTGAAAATTCACAAGACATTTTATATCAAAAATATGGGCAATGATTTTATAGAGTAACAAGTTTGAGAGCAATAGTTATTGCCAAATCCTGTTAGTGGGATTGTAATAAATAGTTAAAAGAATCATTTTGGAAAATATTGCCCATAAAATTGAAGACAAGCGTATTTTACTACCCATCAATTACACTCCTAGGTACATAAATTAAAGAAGCCCTTGCAAAAAAAAAATAAAAATAAAAATAAAAAAATTAAAAAATAAAGAAGCCCTTGCATACATGTAATAGAAACATGAATCAAATGGCTCACAGCAGCCTTTTTTTATAATAGCAATAAATATATTTTTTTAAAAAAAGGAAACTACCCCAAGTCAATAAACAAATACATAAAATTGTAGCATATTCACCCATAAAATACTACACAGCAGTGAAAGTAGAGGAACTAGTTATAAACTTCAACAGAAAGGAGTTTCAAAAAGAAAAATGTATAAATAAAATTTAAAAAGAAAAAAGGGGCAGCCCCGGTGGCCCAGTGGTTTAGCACCACCTTCAGCCTGGGGTGTGATCCTGGAGATCCTGGATCGAGTCCCACGTCAGGCTTCCTGCATGGAGCCTGCTTCTCCCTCTGCCTGTGTCTCTGCCTCTTTCTCTGTGTGTCTGTCATGTCAAATAAATAAAATTTAAAAAAAAATTGCCTTAAAAAAAAAAAAAGAAAAATGTTGGGATGCCTGGGTGCTTCAGTGGGTTAAGTGTCTAACTTTTGGTTTTGGCTTGGTCACCATCTCAGGGCTGTGAGATGGAGCCCAATGTCGCACTCCACACTCACCCAAGAGCTTGCTTGGGATTCCCTGTCTCCCTCTCCCTCTGCCCCTCCCCCCTCTCTAAATTAAACTTTAAAACTCTTTAAAAATGAAAAATGTTGATTGAAAAGAATCACTATTTGCACTGAAATATATATACAAGGATACTCTTAGCAGCATTATTCAGAGTAGCTCAAAACTGCAAAAAGTCCAATTATCCATCAACTCCATCTGCCCTGATGGCTCCCTCCTCCTGGAAGTCTCCTTGGCTTTCAGAGTCCCATTCTCCCAGCTCTCCCAGCTCTCCTGGTCTTTCTCTGACCTCCCTGGACACTGTCCACCTGCCCCGGCCTCTGATCACTGGGAGTGTCCAATGATTAGTCACTGAACCCATTCCCTCCCATGCACCCTCCAAAAGCTCACCCAGTCTCCTTCACATCCCAGTCACAGGTTTATGATTCCAAGTCTTCTCTCTCTGTAGCCGGATCTCTCCCCTGAGCTGCATACTTGGATCCCCACTGCCTTTCCGACACTCCACCTGATGTCTGGCAGGTGCCTCAAACTCAGCATTCTTTTCATCTGCCACCCATCTGCTCTAGCGGCAGTCATTCCCAGGGTGCTTAGTATAACTCCAGCATTTTCATTGCTTAGGAAAAAAAACCCTGCAGCTATCTTTAAGTCCTCTCTTTCTCATGCCACTTATTCCATGGTAAGTATAGCCCCTTCAGCAGGTGCCCCTCACCCTCCCCACCACTACTCCCTGGCCCACGGCGCCAGAACCCGCAAAACCTCCTGACTGTCTGGGGCTCCCCGCTCTGACCCATGTTCACGACCTCACCCCTGCAGTTCTGTTCTGAACAGAGCTGTCAGAATGACCTTTAGAAAATGGAAACCAGTGGACATTGTTCCTCTGCTCCAAGATCTCCACTGGCTAGCCTCTAGCTAAAGGGAAAGCCAAGTGTGCATGAAGGCTCTGCAGGCCATGCCTCCTGGTCCCTCCACAGCCTCACCTCTTACTCACTAAAGCCTAAGCTCTGGCCTCCTTGCTGTCCTTGAGCAGATGGTGTATATATCAGTCTTAGGACCTCACTGATTCACTCTCTCATCTCCCTTGTATCTTCTCAGAAGGCCCCACCTGGTAAAAATCCAATTACTGGTGCTCCTTTTTTCATTTCTTCCATTCCATCCTCTACTTTTCTCTATGGTATTCGTCATTTTTATAAGCTATATAACTCACCGACTTGTTGATCCCTTCCGTGAGAAAATAAGCTACATGAAAACTGGGGTTCTTCTGCTTCTGTTTATTTCCAGTGCCATACAGAGTGCTTAGCACATAGTAGGTACTCATTAAATAAATGCAGAATGAATGAATGAATGAATGAATCCATGTAATTGCTTAGCATTGTGCCTAACAGATAACGATGGTCCAATAATTAGCTATTATTAGCATTATTCTGAAAGAGTTGATGCATTGATAGGAAATACACATATTTTCTGCTAGTTCACAGCAGGACTAAGACAGCATATACCTACTTGCTAATACTTCTTTGTTGGCAGCACTCCCCTCTACTTCAGATGGTTCTGTAGCAACCGTGTCCTGACTGGGCTCTTTAACTCTTTCCTCAGTGAGAAGGCTGACGGCTTGGGTGATGTCACCATTACTGGCCTAAAGAAAGGGAAAAACAGAAATTTCAAAAGTAAAGCACCTCAGCATTTAAAATAAATGGTGAGTTTGTTTTTTGGTTCAACTCCTTACTACCCGAGTGACTGAGTATGTCAGGGCGTAATTCTAGGGTAGAAAGTCAAAGAAAGACAGTATGGTGTTGGATAGTGAGTATACCATGCTCAAAGCATATACCAAACTCCTGGTTACAAGAGGGTTGTTGCTGCGCCCTGATTTCCCACAACAAGCAAACAAGAATGAAATCTTGCTGGAGATTTGTTCTCACCGCTCTGGATGCTACTACTGCCAATTTCACAGACTAGCTAAGGCATGATGTGTCAAAAGCAGGTCGGCAATGAAAACAGAGATTCTAAATGAAGTCAGCCTCTTCAATAAACATGCCAAGCAGTTACCATATTCCAGGGTGGTGACTGTATTTCTATTTGTTTTTAATTTTTAATAGGACAGGGATGCCTGGGTGGTTCAGTGGTTGAGCATCTGCCTTCGGCTCAGGTCATGATCCCAGAGTCCTGGGATCATGTCCCACATTGGGCTCCCTGCAGGGAGCCAGCTTCTCCCTCTGCCTGTGTCTCTGCCTCTGTGTGTCTCTCATGAAAAAATAAATAAAATCTTAAAAAAAAAAAAAAAAACTTTGTATTAGGACAACCTTCTAACATATACAATGGTAGAGGCAGAGGGAATGTCTAACTGAACTCCAGACACCCATCACTTGGCTTCAACAATTATCAAGTTATGGTTAGTCTGGTTTTAACTATTCTATTCTGTTTAACCTCTCTCAGACATTTTTTTTTCTCTCTCTCAGACATTTTGAAGCAAATCCTAAGCATCTCATCAGTACATCAGAATGTACCTTTTCAAAAACATAACCCACAAAGCTATTACCATACTTCATCAGTGTTTTAATATCAAATCACCAGCTCAAATTTGCCTAACTCAAAGATTTTTTTTAGCGTGTTTGAGTCAAGATCCACATAAAGGCTACAATGAATTGGCTGATATATTTCTTAAATCTCTTCTGACCTGTGGGGTCCCCCCAAGTTAAGTCTCCCACCCCCAACATCCCCCAAACCTTATAATTGACACATTGAAGATACTGGGTCATCTGTCCTGTAGAGCTTCTGTTCCTATATGCACTTTCATTTTGGCATAAAAATAGCTTGCCCTGACAGAACTATGATATTGGACAACTGTTTTAAAGCCTGTTGGCTAACAGCGGCCTTGAAACTAACCTTCAGAGCTTCATGAAGAAAGGAGGGGTCCTGAATGCCTGTGATTTCTCTTAGTTGGTTTAACAGCATTTGGCAGCTCTGTATTTGAGAAACAAACAAAAAAAAACACACACAGGTCAGTCAGAAAGCGAACCTGGATACATTTAAAGAATTTTAGTACAAGCCGCCTGGCTAATCAGGCCTAAGACTGGAGTATTTTATTTTAAGGAACTGACGAGCTCCAAACAAGAAGGTACTGTCAGACACATTCTAAAATGCCAAATCTTGGAGTGCCTGAGTGGTTCAGTCCGTAGAGGATCTGGCTCTTGATTTCAGCTTGGGTCACAATCTCAGGGTTGTGGGAACGAGCCCCACATTGGGATCCGCACTCAGTACAGAGTCTGCTTGAGATTCTCTCTCCTTCTCTCATCCCCCACCCCCTATCCCTGGTTGTGTGCTCTCTCAAACAAAAAATAAATAAAATTTTTAAAAAATAAATAAATAAAATGCCAAATCTATTACTCTTTTAATAGCTTAATCATGAGGGACACCTGGGTGGCTCAGTGGTTGAGCATCTGCCTTTGGCTCAGGTCGTGATCCCAGTTCCCTGGATTGGAGTCCTGCATCAGGCTCCCGGCAAGGAGCCTGCTTCTCCCTCTGCCTATGTCTCTGCCTCTTATGAATAAATAAATAAAAAATCTTTAAAAAACAAATAAAAGCTTAATCATAAAAAAATGCTTTTGGCACCTGTGGAAAAAATATGAATAAACAATAAAACTAGTAAGTATATAAAATATTTAAATGTAATATTTAGCCCTTGTACTAGCTGAAAGTGCCTGAGGTTTTTTTCTTTCTGAGTAACACATAACTAGGTCATATAAGGAGTCCAGGGAATTTGCATGGATGTGAAGATGTGCTATTTTAAGCTTCACTGCACATGCCATTTTTGTGTGTCATTTTTCACTGACAATAAATTTCTAATCATATAATTAACAAATGATACCACCGACATCATATTTAAAACTACAGGTTTGATTGCTTAAAAAGAAGCATGGACAAAACTAAGATTTTCTGAATTATACTAAAAATTCCAGAAGGAATAAAAAAT
This sequence comes from Vulpes vulpes, assembly GCF_048418805.1. Lineage (NCBI taxonomy): Eukaryota > Metazoa > Chordata > Mammalia > Carnivora > Canidae > Vulpes > Vulpes vulpes. The sequence continues at coordinate 120,626,347 of NC_132791.1, read as the reverse complement.
GGAATACTTTCTCTTCGTTAATCTGAATCATGGAAAAACCTATCTTGTTAACTTTCAGCTACCACAAGATCAGTATATAACCCCTTTGCAGCTCTCAAGTCTTTAATGGAACATTTCCATCGTGTTTTGCACAGAACACCTGGGTTTTTTTTTTACAAGCAAGCTCAATGTAAATATAAAAAATTGGCTGGCCCAATTCTTTTAGATGATTATTGAAAACAAAATAGTTCAGGGGGCGCCTGGTGGCTCAGTGGGTTACACATCTGCCTTCGGCTCAGGTCATGATCTTAGGGTCCTGGGATCGAGCCTGGAGTTGGGCTCCCTGCTTTGTAGGGAGCCTGCTTCTCTCTCTCCCTCTGCTGCAACCCCTGCTTATGCTCTCTCTCTCTCTCAAATAATTATTTTTTAAAAAAAGAAAAATAGTTCAAGTTTGAGAGGAAATCAAATTTATAAACATGCCTAAGGTTATTCTAGAATTAAGCTCCAATTCAATCCTTGATGCTTCTCATCAACTACCTTTCAGTGAGTGATACACAGTCCATGTTCACTGTCAGCTGTAACAGAAATAGGATCCTATGTTTTTCAACAGCTGAGGGCCCAATGCAACACTTAAATATCACACAACAAGAAATAAATAACTGAAACAGCCCTGCACAGTGCTCAGAAAAGCATCAACAGCCTTTCTGCTCTAGTCATGGGCCATGGTCACAGGCTAGAAATGGAAGCCGACTCTGCTGAGACCAGCAGTCTTGGAGGGTAGAGTCTTGTCAAAGGGAGTCATTGCCTACACACTGGGAGAGCTCTCACACTAAAAAGTGTCCAGATTTACCCTGGGCAAATGCTGGAAACTAATCAGGGCATTTTTAGAAAAATAATGTATTAAAAAGTTTTTTGGGGGGCACCTGGTTGGCTCAGACAGTTAAACATCCAACTCCTGATTTCAGCTCAGTTCATGATCTCAGGGTCCTGAGATCGAACTCCAAGTCAGGCTCCCTGCTCAGCACAGAGTCTGCTTGAGATTCTCCCCCTCCCTCTGGCTCTCCTCCTGCATGTGCATGTACTCTCTCTAAAAATAATAAAAATAAAACTTAAAAAAAAATAAATACGATTTTTCTTCCAAACGAATTCTAATTCCATTTTATTTTATTGTGTAAAAGTGTGTGAATCTATATTAATCTCAATCATACACAATTGTCCAAAAAATCATAATCAAGGGGCACCTGGGTGGCTCAGCAGTTGAGTGTCTGCTTTTGGCTCCGGTTGTGATCCCAGGGTCCTAGGATGGAGTGAGTCCCGCATTGGGCTCTCTGCAGGGAGCCTGCTTCTGCCTACATCTCTGCCTCTCTCTTTGTGTCTCTCATGAATAAATAAAATCTTTTTAAAAAATCAAAACTAACATGCCCCAAAAAGGGTGGGATGATATAGACCTTCCTCAACTTATGATGGGTCACATGCCAGTAAACCCATTGTAAGTTGAAAATATCATTAAGTGGAAAATCCACTTAATACACCTAACCCAGCCTACCTAGCTGACCTTAGATGACTCAGAACACTGAACATCAGCCTGCAGTGAAAGAAAAATTATCTAACACAAAGCCTATTTTATAATAAAGCATCGAGTTTGTCATGTGATATATCGAATACTGTCCTAAAAGTGAAAACCAGAATGGTTGTAGGGGTGCAGAAGCGTTGGCAGTGTATTACTGGTCACTGACCCCCAAGACAGCATGGCTGTGTGCCCTGCCCAGCATCTCCAGAGAGGAGCATATCACACAGCGCTGCTAGCCTGAGAAAAGATCAAAATTCTAAATGCAAAGTAGGGTTTTTACTTCTGTACCATTGTAGAGTAGATCTATCATAAGTCAGGGACTGTCAATACTTGGGAGAAGCAAGTGAGTAGCATTATTAACCTAAATGGAACCAGTGAGGTAGCAATGGGATTGATAACCATACCTTCACATCTCAAACTACTCTGGGTACCAAATGACACCTAGGGTTCATAGAAAATAATTCCAGTCCAAAATGGCAGCTAACATATACTGCTTACTTTCAGCCAGGTGCTGTTAAAAATGCTTCGTCTGTATTAACTAAGTTAACTAATTTCCCCTTTGTAACAAGACTGGGATAGGTGTTAAGCCCGTGTAACACAGAACAGGCATGGGGAGGTCCCGTACACAAGATTATCACTAGTTAAGGGCTGGAACTGGGATCTGACTCTAGGCCCCTGGGCTCCAGAGTCTACATGCTACTCTATGCCCAGCTGTATCTGAGAAGACAGGAAAATAGGCAAGAGCTTCTATTTAATGCAAAGCCAGGTAATGATTTTATTCCTGTATTTTGATCTTGGTCTCTGCATCTTCCCAAGCTCCCTATGATCACAAGCCTGCCTTCAACAATCACAGCTTTGATAACACAATAGTACAATCAGTTCTAAAGCAGCTACCACCAGCAAAGTACTGCCTCTGAAGTAAATGCTATTTCTGAATGAATCTAAGGGGCCATCAGTTATAAGGAGCACACTTATCTATTGTGCCACTAAGGAGAAAAACTGTGGCCACTTAAAACTAGGACACGAGGCCTTCACGATGGTCCTAGGAGACACATGAAGTGGTCACACCAGCTTCCTGCAGTTCTACAGTTCATTTATGTTGAGAAATATAGCAGTTTCCTCTGCTCCCAGGGACACTGCCCAGCACGTGACAGGCAATTCTTTTGCATGTTTCTCAGTAACGAAACTAATATACCTAGGCTATTTTCCGTTCTTAGGTCACATAAAACACTTGATTGTAGCTTTGCACGAAAATCTGACACTGTGCTCATTCCTCCAGTGACAGATATTTTGCCTCAGGTAAAATCAAATTTATACCCTGCTGTTCTGCTTCTATGCCTTTCTTCACCCAGTTTTTTTTTTCCCACCTAAATGTTAAATCACAGTATGATCTTTTAAATTGAAAAGTAAACTAACCATGTGGTACCAACGGTACCTGTAACTCACCTGTCATGACAGTAGGAACAGCTATGACCAAGCCCATACACATGCAGACAACGATTAAGTATATCATATCTGCTGCTGGCAGGTAGTAAATGGAAGGAATGTCTCCATTTCAGAGATCTCAGAATGCCAAATAAAAGTAAATCAATGAAATACAGTATTCAACTGTTAAACAATTCACCAATCCTTATATTTGGCTGTGGATTAAAGCTCCACTCCCCTTTCTCCACTTTGTAATAGATAAACAGTGGAACATTAATACATCTAGAATAATACACGCGGAAGGAAAATAAACTTTTGGTTTCCCTTTTTTAAAAGCTACTAGGCACAGATGACAACTATGTAAAATCATTTTGCACGACTCTAAGAATAATACTCTACATGTTAATTCAGATCCAAATCTCTGATCCTGCTATTGGAAAACCATTATCTGATTCTACCCTTAACCCGCTGAACCTTTTCTCCTACTCATTTCCTTACCTCACGAATGCACCCGCTCTCATGCTGTCAGGCGTTCCTTCTATTACCTCCAAAAATGCCTCCTACATTCTGGCAACCCAGTCAAAGGCTTTATTCATCCTACCTCCCCTTTAAAGTCATCCCCAAGGGATCCCTGGGTGGCGCAGTGGTTTGGCGCCTGCCTTTGGCCCAGGGCGCGATCCTGGAGACCCGGGATCGAATCCCACGTCGGGCTCCCGGTGCATGGAGCCTGCTTCTCCCTCTGCCTGTGTCTCTGCCTCTCTCTCTGTGACTATCATAAATAAAATAAAATAAAAATAAAGTCATCCCCAAGAACTCTGGTTCCCACTATTCTCTCTCTTTCTAATCTCCCATGAAGGAGGGGACTTCACCATCTCTACCTGATATTTCTTATCATGTGGTCCTCTTAATGTTTCAAACGGGAAATTCTTGCCCATGTAAAAGGCAAGAATCATACAACATCCTACTTAATTTGAAGGACAGTGATGGTAACAGTTGGGACGAACATACAAACACCTTCTCTGTGTCAGGAACCTTAGGTGCCCTGCATACCTGTAATCCTTGTACGAACCCAAAACGGTAGGAATCATCCTCTTCATTGTGCAGACCAGGAAACCAGAGTTTACAAAACTTATTTTGTCATCAAATGTCTTAAAAGACAAATCAGGGACACCTGGGTGGCTCAGTCAGTTAAGCATAGACGCTTTTTTTTCCCCAAAGAGTTTATTTATTCATGAGAGACACAGAAACAGAGAGAAGTAGAAACACAGGCAGAGGGAGAAGCAGGCTCCATGCAAGGAGCCTGACGTGGGACTCGATCCTGGGTCTCCAGGATCAGGTCCTGGGCTGAAGGCAGGGCTAAACCACTGAGCGACCCAGGCTGCCCAAGCATAGACTCTTAATTTTGGCTCAGGGTCATGAGATCGAGCCCCATGCTGTGCTCCCCACTCAGCCTGGAGTCAGCTGAGGGTTCTCTTTCCCTTTGCTCCTCCCCCTGCTAGCGTGCGTGTACGCGCGCTCTTTCTCTCTCCCCCTCTCTCAAAAAAATAAATAAGATTTTTCAAAAAGACAAATCACAGATGACTATTACAAGCTGGAATAAATTCCCCAAGGATTAAGCCACACTACTGATACACACAAATAACAGCTATGGTATGACTCAAGTCTCATGAATGTTTAGCCAAACCTATGTTCTATGTAGGACCCTCAATCCAAATCCTAAAAAGTGCTATATGTTAAGTATTCCTTTTACAGTAACAGACATATTAAGCTTATTAGAGTCCTACTGTATCAAACTTAGTTTTTCCGGGTACTTCACAAGAAGCTGATTTAAATATTAACTTCACCATAACTACGGCATTATATACATAGTACACACCCAACAGGAGACAAGACAAAGCCTGTGCTCCAGGCATAATGAAGTCAAATAACTGGCAAGAGCCGACAGGTTTTTATTTCCTTGGCTAAATTCACATTGTTTTCACTAAAACAAAAAGGACTCTCTTTTCTTGCCCAGAGGCAGTGAAAAAAGACAGGTATACACAAATCTCTAGAAAGAAGAAACTCAAGCTTCCTGATCTCAGCTACTCAGTGATTTTGGTTCAATCCAGTCCACTTCTCAGGACAGAAGTTTTCTTTTCCTTCTTTTTTCTTTTTTATAAAAGATTGTATTTATTTATTTGACAGAGAGAGAGAGAAAGAATACAAGCAGGGGGAGGGGCAGGCACGGGAGCAGAAGGAGACACAGGGCTCAACTCCAGGACCCCAAGATCATGACCCGAGCTGAAGGCAGACACTCAACCGACTTCCCCAGGCACCCCAGAACTGAAGTTTTCTTAGAGCAAAGAGAATAATTCATCTCATAAAAGCAGTGAGCAGGACTAATCACATAACAAAAACATTACAGCATCGAGTTTTATAACAAACACTAACTACAACTAAAATCAAATTCTTTGATCAGATGAGGCAAATTTGTGAGATTACTAATTAAGAGTTTTATCTCTAAAACACCAAGTTTAGCATCATGATGAGGAGCTTTATAGACTATTCCATACCTTCAAATGGAGATACTATTATCATTCTGACATCACATTTCCTGACTTTAATTGTCTATTCTCCCAAAGACATTTCTAAATTTGAAACTTAGCGAACTGATAAATGTTCTTTTACTCCAAAGAGTACCTAAGTTCCTTGTGAGTCTGCCCAATAGAATTCCCTCCAAAATTAAAGATCTGTTCTTCCAATTTTAAAACGAAACTTAAGTAGCCAAGGAAACCAAAAAGAACAGCTTTAGGAATCAAAGACACTATACAGCAGCAACTCCAGAAATCTAGTCTGGATATCAGGGTCTGAAATGCATTCAGAGACTGCCCTAATGATTCTTCCACCTCCCACAAAATAAGGACCAGCCATGGAAGCCCTCATGTTGTTTTCCTTTTAGCAATAAATCCATGTTTATTCCAACAACTCCAATTTACTCACAACACGCCAGAAGGCTAGGACTCTCTAAAAATGACAGCAGTTTTTGGTGGGTAAAAACTAAACCCCCAGAAATAAGGCTACTTGATAACTTACTTCAATGATGTGAAAAGTAGGTACACAGTGAAAAGGACTGTTTCAGTTCATCAACTGACCTAAAGTTTTCAAAAAGCATTAAAAGCTTTTAAGAAGGGGGCCCCTGGCTGGCTCAGTCGGTGGAGCTCTTGATTTCGGCTCAGGTTGTGATCTCAGGGTTGTTGAGATCCAGCCCTGCGACCAGCGTGAAGCCTGCATAAGATTCTTTCTCTGTCCTTCTGCTTTTCCCCTGCTTGTGGTCTCTCTCTCTCTCTCTCTCTAAAATAAATAAATTAAAAATAAAAAATGTGGGGAACCTGGATGGTTCAGTGGTTGAGTGTCTGCCTTTGGCTCAGGTTGTGATCCCAGGGTCCCAGGATCAAGTCCCACATCACGCTTCCTGGAGGGAGCCTGCTTCTCCCTCTGCCTATGTCTCTGCCTCTGTGTCTCTCATGAATAATTAAATAAAATCTTTAAAAAATTAAAATAAAATTTAAAAATTTTAAAAATTAAAAATTTTAAAACAGCTTTTAAGATGTTGCCGCTCTTATATGGCAAAGAAGGGGCTGACACTAGAATTAAATGCCAGGAAAAAAAAGGAACTAATTGTTTCTCATCTCTTTTTCGAATGCACTAAACAAATCCAATAGCACAAAAGGATATACAGCGAAAAGGAACTTCTGTCTCCTCTCTATCCTAGCTCCACTTCCCAGGAGTAACCACTATCAATAGTTTCTGATATATCTTTCTAGAAGTGGCCCCCCTGCACATGAATATATCTTTTCATACTGGACATCATGTCCTGCAACTTGCTTTTTTCATGCTGTTGAACACATTAAAGCAATACTTTTTCATTTCTTTGAATACATGCTCCAGCCAACTATAAGAAATGAAGCTGGGAAGTTTTTACAGTAAGGACATATGGAATGCATCTTCACAAATCAAAGAAAATACCACTTTTAGCAACATATCGCAAAGGTTGAGAAACTAGCAAAATAAGGGTAAAGATATAGGAATCAAATTTACATGCTTATAGTGTCACAAATCTAACACCAAGATTAAAAGTTATTATTAGGTAGGACTCGGAGTGCAGTTTCTATTTGTGATAAACAGGAGGGACGTGAGAGGGTGATGTGAGAACGGGTTAGGAAAGGCTCTAAAAGCAGGAGTTTGGCCTTGATCTGATGAACAATGGAAAATCATCACATGACCCTGGATAGCGCAGAAATATGAGGGAAAATGATGGTGCTTTAAGAGGATTGATCTCGCGCGCCTGAACATCTAGTTCAAAGAGAGATAAGGACTAGGGAAAGAAAGTTCAAGCATGAGAAGACAACGAATAAACAGGTGTGAGATAAGGAGGATGCTGGGAGGAGAAATGAAAAGGTAGGACACCTTCGGGAACATCTCAGAGAATGGAGAAATAAAGTTTTAGTCAAATATTTGAAACTGGATGCCTGAGAGAAAGCTGCTGGCAATGACATAAAAAGCCGCCGGTGGGAAAACCAACCAGTATAATACACCACACTACCAAGATGAAGGGTCAAAACACCTGATCACCTTGACAGATGTAGGAAAAGCATTTGACAAAATTCAACATGTTCTCATGATAAAAACCATCAGAAAACTAAGGACAGAAGAGAATTTCCTTAATATGACAAAGGATCTTTATTAAAACAAAAACAAAAAATTAAAACTCACAGATAACATCATACTCAACAGTGAAAGACCAAATGCCAGTCCCCTGAAATCAGGAACAAGACAAGGATGCCCACTGTTAGCAATGCTATTCAACAGCATACTGGAAATCCTGGCCAGAGCAATTAGGCAAGTAAAAGGTGTCAGAATTGGAAAAGAAAAAGTAAAATTATCTCTATTCATAGATGACAGGATATATAAAACCCCAAAGAATCCACAGGAGTTACTAGAGCTGATAAACACATTCAGTAAAGTTGATAAAAGATCAATAGGTGAAAATCAATGGTTTCCATACAGCAGCAATGAGCAATCTGAAAAGGAAATTAGAAAAACAATTCCATTTATAATAGTATTTGGAAAAATATAAAATACCTAGTAATAAATTTTACCAAACAGGTGAAAGACTTGTACTCTGAAAAGTGTGAAGCACTGTAAAAAAAAGTTAAAGGAAACCTAAATAAATGGAAAGATATTCAGGCTGATGCACCAGAAGACTGGATTAGTCAAGGTTCTACAGAAAAAAGAAGAGGGAGGGTGTGTGTGTGTGTGTGTGTATGTATGTATGTGTGTGTGTGTGTGTGTGTGTGTAAAGAAACCCTGTATTCCTAGTTTCTGTTGGGGTGGGGGTGGGGAGTTATTTATTTAATTTAAAGACTTTATTTATTTTCTCAAGACACACACACACACATACACACACACACACACACACAAGCAGAGGGAGAAGCAGGTTCCCTGTGGGGACCTGATGAGGGACTCAATCCCAGGACCCCAGGATAATGACCTGAGCCAAAGGCAGAAGCTCAACCACTGAGCCATCCAGGTGCCCCAAGAAGTCATTTATTATAAGGAACTGGCTCTTGCAATTATGGAGGCTGATTAAGTCCGAGGATCTTCAGTTGGCAAGTTGTAAACCCAAGAAAGCTGGAGATGTAGTTCCAGTCTAAAGGCAGAAGGCCAATGGCCCAGTTGAACAGTCAGGTAGGTGACATTCCCTCTTACTCAGCCTTTTTTGTTCTATTCAGGTTTTTAAGTGATTGGATGAGGCCTACAAACATTAGGGAGGGCAATCTGCTTTACTCAGTCTACAGTTCAAATGTTATCTTATTTAAAAGCACCCTCACAGACACACCTCGAATAACATTTGACCAAATATCTGGGTACCTTGGTTCCCAGTCAGGTTGATACCCAAAATTAATGATCGCAGAAGACTTAATATTATTAGGATAGTAATATTATAATCTACAAATTCAATGCAATCTCTGTCAAAATTCTAACAGCCATTTCTGGAGAAATGGAAAAGCTCAAATTCACAAGGAATTTCAATGGGCCCTGACTAGCCAAAACAATATTGATGAAGAACAAAGTCAGAGCACTCACATGTTTAGATTTCAAAAGTTATTTAAAAGCTACAGTAATTGGCGCCTGGTGGCTCAGTTGGTTGAGCACCTACCTTTAGCTCAGGTCAAGATCCAAGGGTCCTGGGATGGAGCCCCACATCAGGCTCCCTGCTCAGCAGGGGGCCTGCTTTTTCCCTCTGCCTTCCCACCAATGCTCTCTCTCACTCTCTCAATAAAATCCTTAAAAAAAAAAAAAAAAGCTACAGTAATCTTGCCAATTTAACACTGCACAAGACATAGACATCAATGAATTAGAATTGAGAATTTAGAAAAATCTACATCTATGGTCTGGTAAGGGTGCCAAGATCATTTGATGGGGAAAAAATGGTCTCATCAAAAAATGATAGGGCAAGTAGACATTCACATGCAAAAGAATCAAGTTGGGGCAGCCTGGGTGGCTCACTGGTTTAGCGCCACCATTGGCCCAGGGCGTCATCCTGGAGACCAGGAATCAAATCCCATGTCAGGCTCCCTTCATGGAGCCTGCTTCTCTCCCTTTGCCTGTGTCTCTACCTTTTTTTCTCTCTATCTGTGTCTCTCACGAATAAATAAATAAAATCTTAAAAAAAAAAAAAAAAAAGAATCAGGTTGGACGCCTACCTCCACAATACACAGAACCTAACTCAAAATGGATCAGCAACCTAAGTATGCGAGCTAAAACAACAAGCCTCTTAAAAGAAAACATAGAGGCAAATCTTCATGATCTTGGATTTGGCAATGGATTCTTAGATATGGCACCAAAAGCATGAACAGAAAAAAATAGGTAAGCAGGACTTCACCACAATTAAAAAGTTTTGTGCATCAAACAACATTATCAAGAAAATGAAAGACAACCCACAGGATGGGAGAAAATATTTCCAGATCATAAATCTGATAAAGGTCTAATATCCAGATTATATTACAACTCAACAATTCAAACAACCAAAGACAAACACATGCAATTCAAAAATGGGCAAAGGACCTGAACAGACATTTCTCCAAAGAAGATGCCAATAATCATATGAAAAGATGCTCAACATGAGCCATTTGGAAAATGCACATCAAAATTACAATGAGATGCCCCTTCACATACGAGGATAGCTGTTACAAAACAAAACAAAACAAAAATGGAAAATAATAAGTATTTGGAGAGGATGGAGGTGGAGACATCAAAACCCTTGTGCATTGCTGGTGGGAATGTAAAATGGTACACCTGCTGTGGAAAACAATTTGGCAGTTCCCCAAAAAGTTAAAGACAGAATTACCATATGACCCAGCAATTCTACTTCTAGGAATACACCCAAAAGAGCTGGAAACAGGTACTCAAATGTTTGTACACACATGTTCACAGCAGCACTAATCATAAGAGCCAAAAGTTGGATACAACTCAAACGTCCACCAAAGGAAAAATGGATAAAATGTAGTAAATACACAGATTGTAGTATTATTCAGGCATTATAAGGAATGAAGTACTGATAGATGCTACAACATGGGTGAAACTTGAAAACATTATACTAAGTAAAAGAAGCCAGACACAAAAGGTCACATATCATATGACTCCATTTATGTGGGATATCGAGAATAAGTAAATGAACAGACAGCGCAGGATCAGTGTTGCCAGGGGCTGGGTGAAGAAAGGTGTAACTGCTTTGTGGATATGGGTTTTGAAATGTTTTTAGAATTACAGAGAGGTCACAATATTGTGAATATGTATATTAAATGTCACTGGACAGTATACTTTAAAATAGTTAATTTGGGGGGCAGCCCCAGTGGCGCAGTGGTTTGGTGCCGCCTGCAGCCTGGGATGTGATCCTGGAGACCGGGGATCGAGTCCCACATGGGGTTCCCTGCATGGAGCCTGCTTCTCCCTCTGCCTGTGTCTCTGCCTCTCTCCCTCTGTGTGTGTCTATGAATAAATAAATAAAATCTTTAAAAAAAATAAATAAAAAATAAAATAAAATAGTTAATTTGGGGGTGCCTTGATGGCTCAGTAAGTTTAAGCATCTGACTCTTGATTTCTGCTCAGGTCATGATCTCAGGGTTGTGAGACTGAACCCTGCCGGGCTTTGCGCTGAACGTGGAACCTGCTTAAGATTCTCTTTTTGGGGGCAGCCCCGGTGGCCCAGCAGTTTGGCGCCGTCTTCAGTCCAGGGTGTGATCCTGGAGACCCGGGATCGAGTCTCACATCGGGCTCCCTGCATGGGGCCTGCTTCTCCCTCTGCCTGTGTCTCTGCCTGTCTCTCTCTCTCTCTCTCTCTGTGTCATGAATAAATAAATAAAATTTTTTTAAAAAATTCTCTTTTTCCCAGGATGTCTGGGTGATTCTGTTGGCTAAGTGACCAATTCTTGGTTTTGGCTCAGGGCACAATCTCAGGGTTGTGAGATCAAGTCCTGTGGCAGGCTCTGTGCTCAGTGTGGAGTCCACTTGAGATTCTCTCTCCCTCCTACCCACCCATGTGCATGCTCGTTCAGTCTCACAGTCTCTAAAACAAATACAAATCTTAAATAGAAAAAAAAAAAGATTGTCTCTTTCCCTCTCCCTGCACCTCCCACCAGCTTCTATTCTCTTAAAAAAAAATTTTTTTTTAATTAAACACTTTAGATTACGTGAATTTCACTTCAATTGAATGAAATCAAGAGAGATCTGTCCTTGCACAGGCACACACACACCAAAAATGAAAGAGGACAGCAGGGAAGTACTAACTTGGACAAGAATATTACAGAGAAAACATTTGTTTGGGATACCTCCAGTTTAAACTGACCACCAACCATTATATAGCATGCTGCCAGCACTTACTCATACAGATTTTAAGTTTATTCATTTACTTGAGAGAGACAGCATGAGAACAGAGGGAGAGGCAGAGGGGAAGGGAGAGAGAGAATCCTCAAGCAGACTCCCCAAGGAGCACAGAGCCTGAAGCAAGGCTCAAACCCAGGACCCTGATATTATGATCTGAGCGGAAACCCAGTTGGATGCTTCACTGAGCCACCCAGGTGCCCCTACTCCCGCAGATCTTTGATTTGGCTTTATCTGTCTGGTATTTTGACCTCCATTTTTATGTAGAAAGCCCAGACATTGGGGATAGCGCTACATACACCAGATCCCAACACACATTAGCCTCTGTGGACATCTCAGCTTTCCAGGGTATCAATGTCCACATCTGGAAAATAAAGTACACTATAAGCTGTGACGGCCCTGGTACCACCATCAAACGAAGTAATGCGTACAGGATTTGTTAGTAAAATGAAAAAAATATAGAAATGTCAAATATTGTGACCTGCCTGTCCCACAGAACCCGCCTAGAGATTGGGAGGGGACTACCTGCGCTTTGGTTTTGGTGAGATCACTTACTAGCTGTACAACGTAGCAACTTCTACTTCCTCCTACTAAATCTTACTTTACAAGGTTGCTCTGTGGGTTCAATGAGAACATACCCTAAAGCATGTCATCCCTCCGTCCAGTGACAGTTGAAAAGTTTGGTTTTAGAAAGGCATGTGTTTCCAGGTAGGATGTGGTAGAGTGGTTTGAAGTCCCAGTCCGGCTACTTACCATTTAACCTTGAGTAAGTAAGCCACATTTCCCATCTGCAATACGAAGGCTAAGAGACTTTGGTTTCAAATCTCACATTAGGCCTTTACAAGCTATATTAGGAGCCGAGTCTGAGTATCCTCATTGGTAATAAGACATAATAATTCATAACTTGCAGTTTTTGTAAATACACAAAACACACCAAGAAGTGCTTAGGGCCATAACTGGCATATGGCAGATACTATTATGACAGGTATATATTTCCATGCTCTGTGACAAAAGTCACTATACAGCACATGGTTATTACCAAGGAAGCGGATACACAAGCAGAACTATTTAATAAGCATTTGCAAAGAGAGGGGGAGAAATCACTTGCAAGCTGGGATTACCCATGCAGATTGGGAAGAAGTTAATAAAAAGAAAGCTAACAGGTTAGCCCTTAAATGAGAGGCAAGGTAGAAGAGGTCCTGGAACTGAAGCCTTAGGCCAGAATTTTGTCTTAGGTTATGAGATCAACACTAAATCAACTCCCTAAACCCATTACTGTGTTTTTAAGATGAAGACGATAAACTCAGACATCTTTTCCAGGGCTAATTTTCCTAAGAAAGTTGTAAAAATGATGTAGCCGTTTGGAAGTGAGGGCAAATGACAGTATTTCTGTGATAAGACTGTGGCAAATGATTAAAAAATACACACTAGAAGTTTTTAGAAGTTTATATATATATATATATAAAACCAGTGTCTGGTTACTACAACTGATAGTAAGTAGGAGTAAAGTCAAACGCCAAAATAACCATCAGCCAAACAGTGGAAGTGAGGAATCATCACATACAAAAGCAGGAGAATGAGGCTTCAATTGATACTTGAATAACCAAGGTGGAATGGGCAAAAGAACTACTTCTGTAATGCCACAGATTTCACCAGAGGGTGGTTAGTCACTGGTCACCTCCGAGAGATCCCTTTCGTTCCCAAGAGACAAATACTAAAAGCCTACTACTGGCAAGGCTCTCCTTGGGTGGCCTGGGGAATGCTGATCCCATAAAAACAGTCATTGCCCTACAATCTAACCTTCTGCTGCCTGGTCAGCCTCTCTGCAGGCCTCTGGGCAATCAGCCCTTTTCTCCCTGGAGCCTGGACAGGTCCCCACAGGCACCTCCTAACTGGGTTCCTGCCACCACGGCTGCTGCCACCACAAGCTTTGCGGTGCAATCTGGGAACCAATTTGCCTCGGTCTGGGGGCTGTGCCTCCTCTCTTAGCCAAGAGCTAATCTTGCAAGGGTCTGTGTTTTCTGAGTTTTCCACAGTGACCTGAAATCAAAATGTGACTGAGAAAACATTTAAAAAAAGAAACAGGTGGACTGAGAAACTCTGGGACACAGCGCCATAGATGAATGGAAAATGGGAATTCTGCACAGCAGGACAGAGTTTCTCCAAGTTATCACCCAGGGATGCTACCAAAAGGTAAGCCTCGATGCAAGCGGTCTAGAGTGGAGGCCCCAACAGTGGTGTGCTGATTTGTGGAGCCTCTTGATTTCCTTGGTATAAATATTTCCACCGTGATGATTTCAAGCTACCAACATGAGGTCGCTGGACACAGAGTTGGGAAGAGATGAACCCATTCAGCTGGAAAGACAGTGCAAGCTGGCTCTCGCACACACAAATCTCTACCATTTCCAAACTCCTGGGTGATGCAGGTGCTGCTGGTCCACAGACGGTATTTTGAGCAACAAGAGAATAGAAGACAATGAAGGTGTCTGGCGCTTAAGCTAGAATAAAGGAAATGTGAGATAATTTAGAAGAGCAGGGAGAGACATCACCTAGATCAGGGTTTCTCAAGCTCAGCATTACTGACATTTTGGGCCAGATAACTCTTTGTTTTGGGGGGCTACCCTGCACATCACAGAATGTTTGGCAGCATTCCTGGCTTCCACCCATTGAGGTCAGTAGCATCCTCCTCCAGCAGTCACAAATAAAAAGCTCTCCAGACACCACAGATCTAGATTCATCTCTAAGAAATGAGGAAGGGGAGGGTTTACCTCTTACACCACGAGAAAAAGAGATGCTGAAGAGGAAAAACAAAAAGCAAAAAATATATAAGATACCTCCTTATAAAAACAAAACCCTCCACTCATCTCTTTGGACAGTAGCAGGCTCAGCCAAGTAGAAAAGCAGCTATATGTTTAGGAAGAATGCAGAGAAGATTCAAAGTTTAAAACATCAGGAGAGTTCTGGACAGTAAAAGGCTCTGACCTATGACAACAGGCTCATTGACTAAAAAGTAGGATCAAGGCTACATTGGTCTCTCAGAATTCCTTGATTTATTAGGTGAGTGATCTTGGGCAAATTATTTAGCAAATATAAGCCTTCCTGTATGAAAACTTCATGAAGGGCAGCCCGGGTGGCTCAGCGGTTTAGCGCCTGCCTTCAGCCCAGGGCCTGATCCTGGAGACCGGGGATCGAGTCCCACATTGGGCTCCCTGCATGGAGCCTGCTTCTTTCTCTGCCTCTCTGTGTGTGTCTCTCATGAATAAATAAATAAAATATTAAAAAAAAAAAAAAAGAAAACTTCATGGAGTTGTTTTAAGTACTGAGATAGTATATGTTAAGCGCTGAGCACAGGGTCTGGCACACAGTACATGCTCAATTAGCATTAGCTCCTACTATTACCAGCATCATTATTTTCCTTAAAAAAACATCTGCTTCACTTGGCTACTGCTTAAATTTCTTCAATGAAATATAACACATGGAAAGATCTTGCCTGGTGAGGCGGTACTTGTCAATGCTTTTCATAAATATTGTACTCATTGTGTGAGCAGAGACTGTAGCTGAAGAGGCCTTAAAATTGTGAAAGCCAACCAAGACTGACTGATGTTCCAAAAATCACAACTAATGAGACAAGGTAAACGTGAATGAAAAGCCAATAAGTCAAGAGAAAGCAAAAAGGACATTAACTTTTTACTGAAACTGGCAGGTTTTCATAGGGCTCCAGTTAGTGGTAAGGAGCATGTGATGAATCCTAGTACAGCTGCCAGGGATGACAGGTTTATAAGAACCAACCTGACTTCAAGTTGTTTATCCTAGAAAAACAGTAAATGGTGCTGCTGGTTTTTATCTAAGTCAAGAACTGATTAAAACACAGAAATCTGGGAATACCTGGGTGGCTCAGCGGTTTAGCACCGCTTTCAGCCCAGGGCTTGATCCTGGAGACCGGGGATTGAGTCCCACATCGGGCTCCCTGCATGGAGCCTGCTTCTCCCTCTGCCTGTGTCTCTGCCCGTAACCCCTCTCTGTGTGTCTCTCATGAATAAATAAATAAATTTTAAAACAACAACAACACAGAAACCTGTCTGGAAGAAATCTCTGTAGATATTGGAGTATCAGTCTGCAGTATGCGGTATTTAGCAATATCACAAAGTATTCTCTTTCAGACTCTAGTACATACTGAGAACATATTCCAAAGGTGCTGCATTTTTCTCACTAAAATTCTTGGGAGGCTATAAAGGGTTGCCTGTCCCGTGGACAACTGACCAGTAAGGGAGGAGAAGCATTCTAGGTTTTAAATAGCTTGTGAGTGTCAGGGGAGGATAGCTCCTCTCAACTAGAACAATTAAAGATGCTTTAAGGGAAACGCAGAATTAAAGATTCTCTGCTTTTCAGAGAATCCCAAACAGAGTCCATTCTAACAAGAAACTCCTCAAGATGAGGAAGTTATTAAAACCTTTCCTCTACGATGTGAAAGGTACTTTCCCTAAATGAGATTCCTTCAACCTAGCCTGCTGATTTCAAGCATTTTCATTAGCAAAAACAAAAGGGGCAAACATTATCAAGCATTCCAAGCTTATCATCTGTCTCTATGGGGCGAATCACTGGAAAGAACAGTGAATGTCATCACTCTGCAGGTGGCCAGGAGTCAGGGGTGCTCCAGCCAGCCACAGCCAACCGGGTTCCAAGTTTTCCCAAAATAGCTATGACTTACATACAAGTGCTCATCAAACACCTCGCATACAGACTCTCAGAGTGCTGAGAGAGGGGTCACTACTTAAACTGTGGCAGAGGTAAACGAAGATGCCCGTTGATGAACAGGCACATGGCTGCGGACAAATTTAAATATGACCTACCCTCCCTTAAAATAGCCTCTTCTCTAAATCAACACAACTGTCTCAAAACTCAAAAGATTTTCCCCACCTGTTTCGAAGTCAGTGTCCTAAAAAACAAACAGAAATGATCTGTGAAACCAGGGGAAAACCCTGCCTCAGATCCCAATAGGTATCTGGGGACTCCTAACAATAGCATCTCCATTAGAAATCAGAAGCACGTGAAGTACCATCCATGTTACTTTCATTTTGGAGCCCAGGACCTGGAGGAGATGATAAAAGGAAATGTGTGCGCTCCTCCAGCCCCGGGGGTCTCCCGTGTGCAGGAGAAGAATAAACAGGCACAAAAGGTTCCCCACGTGGAGGTGTCTGACAGTTTTGCCTTGTAAATATTTTTTTACGGAATTTCCTCCTTTCCAGACTCTGGCTGGAATACTTGGCACAGGTCTCCCATTCGGTCTCGAAAAAGCACAGCAGTTGGGGGGGGGGGGGGTGAGGAGGTGGTGTTAAGTTGTAACTTTTCCAAAGTAACGTTAGAAGAGGTTCTCAAATGGCTCACTTCACCAAGCTCCTACACGCGGCATTACCAGCCTTTTGATTTCTCTCCCCAAACCAGTGTTCCACTCTCACCGACTGAGCCCAGAAATCCTTGTATTGATTTCGATCTTCCTAGATAACAGGAACAAGAAGGCATTTATGAGAATACCTTCTATTCATCGCTCTGTCCCTCCTCCCTCCCTAAGACTCCACTGATGAGTGCGGGGGGGGGCGGGGGGGCGGCTCTCAAGTTCACTCAAAAAAAGAAGAGAGAAGAGGCCGGGGTGGGGGGGCAAGGGAAGGTGGGGAGTGGCCAGCGGGACCCCCGCTCTTTCGCAAGGTGTCGGCCCATCCCGGCTGTGTGTCGGCTCGCCTCGGTCTGCTTCCGACACTTTTCCGGCGGCCACAAAGGGGAGTCCAGGCTGCACGCCGCCCCCCCAGCCAGCCGCCCCCTTCGGAAGCCCCCACCCAGGTCGGGGCCCAGGAGCGCCCCCGAGCATCGCCGACGCACACAGCCCCACGTCCCGCCCCGCGGAACCGGCTCCGCGAAGCCCCTACGGTTCCCGAACTGGAGCTCGCCCCGGCCCCGGAGCCCCGCGAGGACCTCAGACCCCCGCCCGGCGCCCTCCGCCGCCCCCGCCCCGCCCCGCCCCGCCGGCCGCCCCGGCGCCCTCCGCCGCCCCCGCCTGCCCCGCGGCCCGCGGCCCCCCCCCCCGCCGCCGCCGCCGGGCCCACCGAGCCGTGTCGGTCGGCGGCTCCAGCCGCGTCGTCCTGCTGCAGCTCCGCAGTCATGGCCGAGGCGCCCCTCCGCGGGTCATCCGGCTCCCGCCGCCGCCGCCGCCAGCCCAGCCTCGCAGGAGGAGGAGGAGGCGGAGGCGGAGGAGGAGGAAAAGGAGGAGGAGGAAGCCCCGCCCCGCCCTCCGCCCTCCGCCCCGCCCCGCCCGGGCCCCGCCCCCCGAGCGCGCCCGACGCCCGGCCCACAAGCCCCGCCCCCGGCCTGCGCGCGCACCCGAGGCCCGGGCCCGAGCGGCTGAGCGTGCTCCCGCGCACGCCGGGCTCTGACCCCGCGCGGGCCACGTGACCCGGCCCCGCCCGCGCCCGACGGGCAGCGGCGCCGCCCCGGGGCGCTGGCGGCCGGCGCGGGTGGCGGGAGGGCGCGGGGGGCCTTGCTCCCGAGCCTGCCTCTCCCCCCTGCCCCCAGGGCCCACCCGTGCGCGGGGCTCGAGCTGGGGTGCCCGCGCCCCCGGCCCCAGTTCTGCCCCGCGGCTCGCGGCCGTGGAGGCCAGCGCCGTAACGCGGATTCAGAGCTCGGGGGCGCCCCGCCCCCCGCAGCCGCCACACCTGAGACCGTGTTGCCTACAACTGGGTGGAAATGCGGCTACTGGCCGTGAACCTCGTTTATTGCCGTGTATCACGGCCACAGTGCGGTGGCACCTCCGCCTCGGCTGCCCCAAACGTGTGCGGCGGGTGAGACCCTGTCCTGGGCGGGCATTAGAGATGGGGGCGGCCGTTCCCGTGCTCCTGGCGTGGCGGGCGCTGCGGTCGTGGCGGCCCCCCCCGCCGGGGCTTCCGAGTCTGCAGGGGAGCACCGGCCCCCCCCCCCGCCGGGGCTTCCGAGTCTGCAGGTGAGCACCGGGGCTTCCGAGTCTGCAGGTGAGCACCGGCCACCCCCCCCGCCGGGGCTTCCGAGTCTGCAGGGGAGCACCGGGGCTTCCGAGTCTGCAGGTGAGCACCGGGGCTTCCGAGTCTGCAGGTGAGCACCGGCCCCCCCCCCCGCCGGGGCTTCCGAGTCTGCAGGGGAGCACCGGCCCCCCCCCCCCCCCCCCCCCCCGCCGGGGCTTCCGAGTCTGCAGGTGAGCACGGCTAAGGCGCGAGCACGCGGTACGGCGCAGCTGCAGCGCCCGGGAGCAGACCCGCCAGCTCGTCCTACCTGGACGCGCACAGGTGCCCCTTCCCCTGGCAGGTAAACCGGCAGAGGGATCAGAATCTAACGCAGTCACCGGGCTGACTGTGCGTGCGTGGATGGTTGCAGAACTTTTATGTTTATGTCTTGGCCTTCCCCCCCCCCCCCCCCCCCATGAATAATCAAAAGCTGTGCTTGGCCTCAACTCAGGGGTCATTGCAAAACAAGTTGATTTCTCAGCCTGGTGTATTCACAGCACTACATACCTCTAAATGACTGGGAAGCTCTATTTCTGTATGTCTTTGCCATGTCTCCGGGGCAACTCCTGTTTGTCTTTGCACATTCATCGTAGGAAGTCGCCGATTTAATGTGAGCAAATGGGAGTGGAAACATAACTTATTCATGAAAATTTCCTTAAAAGACCCACCAGAGACCTCCTGTATTCCTGAAAGAGCTATATACAGGCCATTTGGTAAATAAAGGTCTCTGAATTTTGGTTAAGCGTCTCTCTGCTGTGTGGTTCTAAACAGAAGTCCAGATCTAATAAATTTTATATAATCACTTTGAGGTCTCTAGATCTGATAAACCCTCTCAGCCTCCTGGGGTTTAACTACCCCCTGATGTTGGACAGGGTAATCAGCTAGAGACACCCCGTTCTACCAGAGTATTTGATGAACAGTCTAAGTCAGTGCTTGGCCATCAATCGGTGAGTTTCATGGTGATCAAATGTCAAAAGTAGACATCATGGAACATGTGCCCTCACCACAGAAAATCCCGGCTCACTCCTTACAACGCACATGTGAAGGCTCCAGAATAATTACATCATTAGTTGATAATCATTTCAAGAGTGTTTGGGGAAAAAATAAGGAGCAATAGCAAGTAATTGACATATTTTAAAAAGAGAATCGTTTTCCAGGTATTTCCCTAAAGGAGAAACTGAATTTTTTTTCTTTTTCTGGAAATCTTCGGTCCCCATGCCAAGTTACTTTTTCTGAGTCAGTGAATTTATAGTTCTGCTTCTGACTTACCTCAAAGCCAGAATATAGTTTGTATTATAATAAAATGATCCCGTTTCGATGTTACTGAATACTTGTGTGGAGCTTGTGTGGGATAAATGAGAATGAAGAGTAAGTGAGGAAGAGAATAAAGGGGCAGAAGGATATGTCTACTTCTGTTTCTTCTCTGCCTCTCTGTGTAACTGGTGCTTGCCACTGGCTTTGAAGGAACTGGATCTGAAGGCTGGGGCTGACAGTCAGGTACGACTCTTCTTTGCGCTATGGATTCCTTTCCAGGAAAGACTGAGTCAGAAATAGCCTTACTGGCAAGTTTCTTATCAGTTGGGAAAATGGCCTTTCTCACTAATTTTGCAAAGAGTATGAATATTTGTTATAGCCCCTGAATTAAACAATTAGATGATATGCAAGGTTAAATTACAGGCGTTAAGAAAGTGTTCCAGAAATGCCTCCCTTTGGCTACTTGAAAAGTAAATGCATTTCTAGCCTTCCTGAAATGTACCGTAGGCAAATGTGGTTTCTAGGATCAAAACTTTCAGGGATCCTGGGGTGGCTCAGCGGTTTAGTGCCACCTTTGGCCTAGGGCCTGATCCTGGGGTTCCAGGATCGAGTCCCACATCAGATTCCCTGCATGGAGCCTGCTTCTCCCTCTGCCTGTGTCTCTGCCTCTCTCTCTCTCTGTGTCTCATGAATAAATAAAATCTTTAAAAAAAAGCTTTCAGTGAAGTGAGTTCATTTCCAGTTTTGAGGTATTTGGCCTTGCTACTCAAAATAATTCAGGTCCCCTTCTTTTCATTTCTCTAGAAAATAAAAACAAACACTACAAAAATGAAAACAAAACAACCCCCCAAAAAACCTTTTAAGATCTGTTTTCTTCAGAATTCGTGAAAACCTTTAACTCGTGGGATTCGGTTTTTCTTTTATAGGAAGGTGAAAATAACTTTAGCCTCCAGATTGAAAGGTGATAATAAAAGAACAAGAAATAAACCCATTCCTGCAAACTTGATTTTTGACAGCATTGCAGACCAGTGGGTGTAAGACTTTTAACAAATGGTGCTTAGACAGCCAGTTATCCATATAAAAATTAATTTGGACTCTTACATCATAAATAGAAATCAGTTTTAGGTGGATTAAAGACTTGAAGGTAAAAAAACAAAATTAAATTTTAAAACTCTCAATTGGAAGATATATTTTGAAGATGGGGGACTTTCTTAAATCAGAGACATAGAGTCCATAAAAGATCAATAACTTCAATTATGTTAAAATTAAGAATTTCATCAAAAGGTACCATGAAAAAGAATAAAATATCCACAAATTGGGAGAAAATATTTGCAACACATGTAACATTTTAGTATCTAGAATAAAATTTTTAAACCTTGGTACTGGTACCATATTGGGGCAGAGACTTCTTTGTTTTGGGGGCTGTCCTGTGCCTTGTAGGATGTTTTAGCATTATCTCTGGCCTCTCCCTACTAGATGCCAGTGGCTCTGCACTACCCGCTTGTGACCATCAAAACATCTATAGACATTGCTAAATGTTTCTTAAATAGCAAATTCTCCTCCAGTTGAGAACCACTGAACTAAACTAGGTGAAAAACCCTTACAAAAGACACAGGCAATGCAATTGAAGAAAGAGCCAAAGGCTTACATAGGTACTTCACAGAAAAGGAAAGCCAAGTGTATGAAAAGATGCTAAACTCACTGATAATCAGGAACACAGGAATTAAAACCACAAAGATACCACGCCATGCATACAATTGACAAAAATCTTAAAATACCACAATCACAAGTGTTGACAATACGGAGCCACGAGAGAATACTCTTTGGTAGTGTAAACTAGCACAACCACTTTGGAAAACAACTTAGACATCAACTACTAAAATCTGAAGTTGCGCATGCCACACAGCCAGCACATCCTAAGTAATATCCTAGAAAAATTCTTGAATAGGGGTGCTCGGGTGGCTCAGTGGTTGAGCCTCTGCCTTTGGCTTAGGTCATGATCTCGGGGCCTTGGGGTCAAGTCCCACATCAGGCTCCCTGCAGGGAGCCTGCTTCTCCCTCAGCCTATGTCTCTGCCTTCTCTTTGTGTCTCTCATAAATAAAACCTTAAAAAAAAATTCTTGAACATCGTTACCAGGATATACGTACAGAAATGTCGTAACACTTCTAATAGCAGATGAAATAGGAATCATTATATATTGACATACTGATAAATATATATCGATATATTGACAAATATATTAACAGTAAAATTGATCAATTTTTTTTTTGTAGCCGTTAAATGGAACTTTATACAACAGTTAAAATGAATTACAGCTATGCAATATCATGGATGAATCTCAGGAACATAGTGTTGTAGAATAAAAAGCAAATCACAGAAGAATGGCATACAATATTTCATTTGTACATGTTATTAAAACTGTCAATATATTGTCGAGGGACATAACACATGGTTAAACTACTAATAAAAGCCTGAATGTTATAAACACAAAATTTGGGATAGAAGCACTGAGGAAAGGGAAATGAAGGGATGGTATGAAGAAGGGGCGTGTAGGGGAACTTATGGATATTAGCAATGCCCTATTTTCATAAATCAAGTGGTAGATATATGAGGGTTTGTCATGTCATCTTACATACATTTTATTAACTAAACATTGAAAGACCATTCTAGGGCAACCCTGGTGGCTTAGCGGTTTTTTAGCACCGCCTTCCGCCCAGGGTGTGATCCTGGAGACCCTGGATCAAGTCCCATGTCAGGCTCCCTGCATGGAGCCTGCTTCTCCCTCTGCCTGATTCTCTCTCTCTCTAATAAATAAATTAAAAATCTTTTTTAAAAAAAAGACCATTCTAAAATTAAGATCAAAAGCATATATCATCTTCATTCTAATAACATTTCTCTGCCCACAGGAAATACTGAAAAACACAAGTCTCTGTAGTTTTACAAAGATTACTTTTTTATGCTGGCTGATGCATTAGGCAGAGATTTAACATTTTGTCTTAATAAGTAGAAATTATAAATTGACTATCTTCAAGATAAAACAAATGAAAAATATTACCATTCCATTTTATGCAAAGTGTGCCAAAAATCTAGATTTTAGGTGATGTCCAATGAGTTAGAAAGTCATTTTATAAAACATTTTCCCTTTTAGCTTCTAGATTTGGGGAAAGACTTCTGTGTCAAAGTCATGGCTTCCTACAGAAACCAGAAATAAGCTTTAAGATAAAAGCCAGAAAGCTACCCAGGAAAAGCAAATAGAAACTTGTATAATGCAGCAAGCACTAGAGCATAAATTGGAACTCAAGATGACTTAATTTTTCACCCAGAACGCCACTGAAGCGAAAAATCTTTCTCCTCAAAATATCGGAATTTGAAAAAAATAGATGAGGCAAAAGTAATTAATACAAACTTGCCTTCAGAAATGCAAATGTTTTTACTGATCTGATACTTAACTCTGGAAGAAAAGAGAACATTTTAAGAGGAAGTAATAACTATCCAGAGCATTTATAGACTAGGTGGTGTTCTGAGTGCTTTGCATTCATGAACTCATCCTCATAATACCCTATGAAGTAAGTGCTATTATTATTAATATCTTGTTTACAAATGAGGAAACCACTTCAGAAAGGTTAAATACTTTGCCCAAGATTTTTCTACTAATAAAGACAGAATTATGATTCTAAGCTAAGTACTCTAGCTTTCTTTCTATAGGCTGAGGTCAAAAATAAGATAAGTAGAAGAAACAGCCTCTAAAGATTTTTCTGAGGAGGTGCCACTTGAATGGAGTTGACAAAGACAGAGAAAGTTGAGTAAGACAATAGGAGTCTTGGCACTCCATCAAAAAGGAGTTATTCGCAGAGTAACACTGGCCCCAGTTTGCTTGGGGCAATTATGGTTTACCCCTGTTTTCTCAGCATGATTATTAGTAACTTCTCCTTTCTCAAATCTCTAGGTTTGGATAATAAATTGTATGGTCATCCTACTTATGGAACAGTTTATCTTGAACATAAGGAATGCCTGGAGAATCTCACCATAGTACATCCCAAAGTCTTGAGGTATAGCTAAAATGCAAATCTAGTCAAGTCTGATAAATATGCCTCAATAACAAGAATTGGCTAATCTGTTTATAAAGAGCATAGCCAAAGGGAGTAGAGAGTACTGCATTGAAAGTGGGTGGGATCACTGCCTGCAGTTCCATGGCCTTAAGGGACTCTAGCTTTTTCAGTTTTGTAAGCCAACTTCTATGGCATTTAAGACTTAGAGGGGCCTGAGAGCCATTCCTGGAGAGTTGGAGACAATGTAGAGTTAAAAGGAAGGAAAATCTTTGAAGGTCTCTGTCAAAGGGGCAGAAGTCGAATAGGGTTTTCTTGTCCCCATGGGAGAAGAGAGTTTAGAATTTTAGATGTGGGGATGTTGACAGTAAGAACTTTAACATTCTGAAGCAGTTCTTTGTTGCAGTATTTATTGTCTCCTCTACTTCTCCAGAGTAAGAAGAAACTTGAAACTAAAGGAACGGTGTGCTGAATAGACCTTCTGGACTCTTCAGCCATTTTTGTGAGGAGCTGCAACCCTATGGAGGGAATGTCCATTGCTTTACAGAGTGCAGGCAAGTATTGTATTCTCTGAGCAGGCAGTTCACAGAGTTGGTCTGTGCAAATCAAAGTGCTCTACCTACCAGGGAGTACACAAGATTTAGAAAAGTACTTAGCTTAAAAGTATTAGTCATGTTATTTGAGGCAGAGGATTCTCAGCTTTTATTCCCACTTTATGAAAAGATAAGCAAAAAAAAAAAGATAAGCAGTGATCCCAACAATTATAGTTGTATGCTAAATCTCATCATTTAATTGGCAAGACAAAGACAAAGAAAATCGGACAATGACAACACTGATTTGATTATGGTGAATAGTACACGATCTGGTTATAAGCTAGTTGGGAGAACCTGATGAAAATATTTTCAACATTAGAAGTGACAAATAAGTTTTGATTTCTACAAAAACTAAAAAACTGGATAGGATAAAGAGCTCCTTTTCTATCACTCTGTGACATTACCAAGTAAACCTACATTTAGGTTCAGAATAGATTCTTGAGATTCCTGGGGGGAGGCTTCTTGAAACAAAAGTTTAACAGAAGTGACATTTTTGTTTCTTTTCTTGGCTAGGAATTCATTCTCAGTATTTAACCATACTTGGAAAGCTATGATACATCTTTTGGCTTTCTCACCCACATACATACATTAATTGGGAATCTCTGAGTTGGTTATCATAAAAACTAAAAATCTGGGGCCACCTGGGTGGCTCAGGTGATTAAGTGTCTGACTCCTGATATCAGTTCAGGTCAGGTCTTGATTTTGGGGTTGAGGGCTCAGGCCCACGTTGGGCTCCATGCTGGGGGTGGAGTCTACCTCAAAAAAAGAAAAATCCCACTGAGGGCGCCTGGGTGGCTCAGTCTGTTGAGTGTCCGACTCTTGATTTTGGCTCAGGCCATGATCTCAGTGTCTTGAGATCAAGCTCCGCATTGGACTCCACATCAGTGGGAGTCTGCTGAAGATTTTCTCTCTCCCTCTTCCTCTGCCCCTCCCCCTGCTTGCACATGCTCGCTCACTCTCTAAAGTAAGTAAATAAATCTTAAAAAAGAAAAACAAAACAGAGTCAGAACACAAAAGGTCTGACAAGGGGTGTGTGCCCTGGTTTTGCAGCATCGTTCAGGGAACATGAACATGCCATAGTCACAGCATGACATGAGGTGGTTGAAGTGCTCCTAGAAGACCAACCAGGCTCACAGCCTGAAGAACCAAAAACTAGAAGTTAAGACAAATACAGTCACCCCAAAGTGAGAAGGGGGATTGTGAAAAGGAGAGAGGTAGAGAAAAGGATCCCTAGGTTTTTCTGCAGACCCTCTCCAAGTCTCTGGCTGACATTCTTCCATAGACACAGAGCACTGCAAAAAGGACAAAAGAAATCAGATGAGCTCTGAGCTGTTGCCTACATGAGACAGCTTGCAGCTTGAGTCTCACCAAATTCACTTCTAAACCACAAAAGCTTCGACATTCATCGTAGGAAGATTTTACACACACACACGCACATACATACACCTCCTATACCCTTTAGACATAACAGAATTCAGAGTCTCAGTAAAACATAATATGCAGGTTATAATCCAAAATTACATGATGTATAAAGAACCAGGAAAATATGACCCATTATCAGGAGAAAAGACAGAGAAGCCAGACCAGGATGTTAGGATTAATCAGACAAGAACATTAAAGGATCTATGATAACTACCCTCTGTGGAGTAAAGGAAAACATACTCATAACAAATGAAAAAAGAGAAAAACCTCACTGGATAATTATAAAATATCAACAAGAACAAAATGAAAAAAATTTCAAACTTAAACACTCAGTCTCTGAAATTAGAAAGTCATTGAATTGGCTTTGTAGTAAGGTACACATTGTGTAATAGAAAAACGATAACGTTATCTTGTGGTGTGTATTTAGGTGTAATGCAGATGACAACTAGAGCATAAATGATGGCAGGGCTAGTAAATGGAACCAAATAATTGCAGGATTACTACATTTTATGGGAACATACAGTAGTCACTCTAAAAGTAGACTATGAGAAGTTAAGAATGTTTATTTTAATTCCTAGTGTACCCACTAAGCAAACTGTGCAAAAAGCATAGCTAAAAAGCTAATAGGTAATCTTTCATGGATATTAAAAATCAAAAAATCCAAAAGGAGACAGAAAAGGAGGAATAAAAAAACAGAAGAATATAGAGAACAAACTATAAAATGGGATGTTTAAATCCAGCTATATCAATAGCTACTTTAAATATTAGTGGATCGAGGGCGGGCGGCGGCGGGCGGTGGGCGGCGGGCGGCGAAAAAAAAAGAAAAAATAAATAAATAAATATTAGTGGATCAAATATTGCAATTTAAAGGCAAAAATTGACAACACAAAACTAAAAGGAAAACCCAGGTATGCTATATGCAAGAAACGCACTCAAAATATAAAGGCACATGTAGGCTGAAATAGAGGACATACCATGTGCCATGGACTGAAAGTTTCTGTTCCCCCAAATCCATATATTGAAATTTTATTTATTTTATTTTTAATATTATGTAAATATTTTATTTATTTATTTATGAGAGATGCAGAGAGAGAGGCAGAGACATAGGCAGAGGGAGAAGCAGGTTCCCTGTGGGGAGCCTGATGCAGAACTCAATCCCAGGACCCTGGAGCCACAACCTGAGCTGGAGGCAAACACTCAACCACTGAACCATCCAGGCATCCCCATATATTGAAATTTTACCCCCCAATGTGATTTTATTTTATTTTTTTAAAGATTTTATTTATTTATTCATTGAGACAGAGACAGACAGAGAGAGAGAGAGAGAGAGAGAGAGAGAGGCAGAGACACAGGCAGAGGGAGAAGCAGGCTCCATGCAGAGAGCCTAACGTGGGACTCGATCCAGGGTCCCCAGGATCACGCCCTGGGCTGCAGGCAGCACTAAACCACTGCGCCACCGGGGCTGCCCCCCAATGTGATTTTAGTAGGAGATGAGTCCTGGGGGTGATTAGGTCCTGAGGATGGAGCCCTTGTGATGGGATTAGTGCCCTTCTAAGACACCCCAGAGAGCTCCTTAGTCCTCTTTCCATTATCTGAGGACACAAGAAGTCAGCATTCTGCAACCCAGAGGAGATCCTCACCAGAACTTGATCCTGCTCACATCCTGATCTTCAGACTTCCAGCCTCCAGAGCTGTGAGAAATAAGTTTCTGTTCTTTATAAGCCACCCAGTCTGTATCCTGTTACAGCAGTCCAAACGAACTAAGACACTGTGTAAACAGTTAGTATAAAAAAGCTAGAGTGGTTATTAGTATCAGACAAAATAGACCAATGCAAAGAGTATTATCAGAAACAAGGAGGTTCATTTTGTAATGACAAAAGCATTGATTCGTCAGGAAGATATAATAACCATAAATGTGTATGTGCCTAATAACACAGCTTCAAAAACACATGAAGCAAAAATTGGAAGAATAAAAGAAGAAACAGACAATTCCACAATAGAAGACTGTAGCACCCCACAGGAAGTGGGGAGCCAGAGAAAGAAAGAAATAATGAAAATATAATCTCAGCAATGCTATACATCACCTTGATCTAAGTGATATTTGCAGAATGTTACATCCAACAATAGTGAAATACACATTCCCTTCAAGTATACATGGTGCTTTTACAACAAATCATATCCCAACCCATAAGACACGTCTCAATCAAAATAAAATTATTGAAATCATAGAATATGTTCTTCAACCACAACAAAATTAAAAAATCAAGAACAGGGGATCCCTGGGTGGCGCAGCGGTTTAACACCTGCCTTTGGCCCAGGGCGCAATCCTGGAGACCCGGGATTGAATCCCACGTCAGGCTCCCGGTGCATGGAGCCTGCTTCTCCCTCTGCCTATGTCTCTGCCTCTCTCTCTCTCTCTCTATCATAAATAAATAAAAATTTTAAAAAAATAAAAATAAAAAATCAAGAACAATATATATAGTCCCCAACTTGTGATGATTCCACTTACGATTTTTTCAGCCCTCTGATGGTGTGAAAGTGATACACATTCATTAGAAACTATACTTTGAAATTTTGTCTTTTCCTGGGCTACTGCTTTGCAGTCTGATTCTCTCTTATGATGCTGGGCAGCCCCAGTGAGCTGTAAATTTCAGCAATGTCTCCAGTCAGATCACAAGAGTCAACAACTGATCCACTTATAATCATTTTATAATGGGTTGTACCCATACAAAAATCATTCTGGTTTTCACTTTCAGGATAGTGAAATTACGTGAAGTACTAAACACTTTATTATAAACTAGGTTTTGTGTTAGATGATTTTCTCCTACTGCAGGCTAATGTACGTGTTCTAAGCCTGCCTCAGGTCAGCTAGACTAAGCTATGATGTTTGAGAGGTTGGGTGTATTAAGTGCATTTTCCAGTTAATGGTATTTCCAACTATATGGTTTATGGAAATATAACCCCATCATAAGTCAAGGAAGATCTATACAATATCTTGAAAAACATCCCAAATGTTTAAAATAAACAACTTCTAAATAACCTATAAGGCAAGAAAAATCACAAGAGAAATTAGAAAAGTAATGAATATACAAGACATCAAAATTTGTGCAATGCCACTAACCCAGTGCTTAGAGGAAACTAAGTATGGTTTTATTTTATTTTTTAAATTTGAGTGCAGTTGACACACAATGGTACATTAGGTTCACATGTACAACATAGTGATGCAAGAAGTTTACACATTATGCTACATTCACCACAAGTGAGGCTATCATGTGTCCTGATATGTCACTATTACATCATTAACTATATTCCTTATACTGTGACCTGTTCATTCCGTAACTAGAAGCCTGTATCTCCCACTCCCTGTCACTTGTTTTGCCCAGCCCTCCACCCCCCACTCCTCTGGCAACCATCCATTTGTTCTCTGTATTTATAGGTCTGATTCTGAGAAGGCTACATACTGTATGGTTCTCACCAAATGACATTCTAGAAAAGGCAAAACTTTCGCACATCAAAATCCTATATGGTTTTGAGTAATACTGTTTATAACTTCCCAGGAGTGGAGAACCAAGGCTTTATTTATTTACACTCTTAGGAAGAAAGTAGGGAAAGTAGGGAGGTTACCTACAGTAACTACTGAGTCACTGGAAAATTTGGGTACTCCTAGGGACCAAGAGTTTGGAGAAGCAAGAGTAGTTAGAAAGTTAGGCATTTGCTGACAGTAGATCAGGTGGGTTGGTGTTGGGGAACCTGAAGAGGAACCTTTAGAGCAAAGAAAGAAGACTAGTGAGTAGAGGTGTGACAAGACTTTGGAGGAATCCTGGAAAAGCTCGCGGTGCAATAAAACACCCGGTAGGTCCGAGTTCTCTGAGGCTGCAGGTGCGGTGGCTGCCACGAGGCGGTGCTCTGACTACATCTGCTTTGGTTTCCACTGTGCTTTTCATTTCCCCCGCTCCTCTCCGTCTTTAAGGGTTCTAACTAAAGGTCTGTCACACTCCAGCCATCGTCAGCCAGCCTATTATTAGTGCCAAGCCTTCCTCCTGGACCAATGACAGTGTAAATTTCAGCAATGGCAGAAAGGGGACAAATACAGCTGTTGTGCATTTTAGAATAATTGCTACAGGCCATTTGGAGACAGCTTTATAATAATGGCACTTATGCGGACTTATACAGTATTTCTCTTTCCTGTTTATCCCCCCCCCTCACCACTCTGCAACATGAGTTTGTTAATCCATGCATCTCGTGAGTCTAGAATTATCTTCTCCCTAATATTATTTTTATTTATTTATTTTTAAAGCAACAGGCACTTATTTGGGCAATTGGAATTGCAATTCAGAAGACAACAGATTCATGTAGAAACCTGTGTTCCTTCTGCCCCCCAGTTTTATAGAGTGAGGTTTGCAGCCCCTGGAAAGATACCATCCTGCCTTTTCATACCCTAGTCCTTCTGCTAGAAGCTCCGCTCTCCATGCCCTTAACCAACTTGACTGCCTTTTCCCAACACAAGTGGTATTTATGAAAAACCTGTCTTTACCCCACCCCAAGTCTGGCTCACGTTTTTGCTTCCATTGTCGCCAGTTCACTCATTGGCTTGCTAGTGTTCATCTCATTGCATTCTAAGTGTTTCTTATCTATCACCTCTGTTCCAAGTTCCTTGAACTTTCTTAACTTTGTATTCCCCAGTGTCAACCACAGTTCCCCACATAGTGAGCAAGTGAATGGGTAAGTAAATAGAACAAGCTCTACTGGATCGAAGCCCTTGCCCCATCTTAAGTCCACAGCACAATTAGAAATATCCAAAAATTTAGGCCTGAGTGAGAAAATCATACTGGCTGCTGTGGTTGACCATGGCCTCTCCACAGGAAAGTTCTAAATGGGCCTAAATGGAGAAGCCCTGGGTCCGCCATGAGCCACATCAGGAAAGATTCCCAGAGCTGGCATAGCAAGATTTCAAGGCCCATAATCTGTACAGAAGGCTTGGACAGCATGGATCGCTGAGGAAGGCTACTTGCCTTACATGTGACACATTGTCCTGGAACTGATGTAGGCCAGAAGTATGAAGAGGAACAACAAACCCATGATTCCATGTTCCTCCAGTTTTTTTGGTGGGGACATCTTACCCCAGGTAATTTACAAGAACCCTGAACTTTATCGTCTGAGACCACCAAAGAAGCATGAACTATCTGTGTCTGTGTCCCACATTTATCCTTTGCACTGCTTGTTAGCTGGTTCTGGAGCAAACCAAATAAAAGCAATCTTGCCGCAAAGATCCCACCCGTCCTTTGTGAGATGGTGTGAAAGTGGCATCTGGATGTGGTTGTGAAAAAGCTTGTCCTTTTTGGTGTCCTCTTTCTTGCATAAACCAAACTTCTTTTCTGCCCACTTGTTAATTCTTCCCTCTTTCTCTTTCTTCCATCCTTCTCACATGTTTATTTATTTTTTTAAAAAATATTTTATTTATTTATTCATGAGAAACACACAGAGAGAGAGAGAGAGAGAGGCAGAGACACAGGCAGAGGGAGAAGCAGGCTCCATGCAGGGAGCCTGACGTGGGGCTCAATCCCGGGTTTCCAGGATCAGGCCCTGGGCAGAAGGTGGTGCTAAACCACTGAGCCACTCGGGCTGCCCCTTCTCACATGTTTAGTGAGTACAAACTAGGTTCCAAGCTCCGTGCTGGAGATAACAAAGATGAATAAGGCACAGTACTCTATCTTCAGGGAAGTCACAGGATTCTGAAGAAATAGGAAAGTAAACAAATAGTCTTAATTAAAAAAAAAAAAACAAATAGTCAAATATACTCAAATAAATGCTATAATATAGGAGGTCTCTATGAGGCCTGGAGGTTCAGGGAGTGGGCCATGGTGCACTAGCAGATGTCCAGTGGCCAGCTGGTGGGGGGAGCCCTGATCGGTAGTGTTTGCTGATTTCCAAGCATGGCAGACATTCCCATCATGGCTGATTTCAAGCTACTAACCTGATGTCACTAAACACAGAGTTGGCTCTTTTGATGCAGTAGGAGCCAGCTCCAGTATACCACCATGATTCCACCTTCTAAGACCCTGAGCAGAGAATCCATTCAAGCTATGCCTGGGTTTCTGAACTACAGAACCATGAGCTCATAAATGAGTTTTGGTTTAAGCTGCCAAGTGTGTGGTAATTTGTTATGTTGCCATAGAAAGCTAAATAGAGCCTGTTCTACCCTTTATATAGATGTGAAAACTAAAGCTTAGAAACAGTAAGCAACTTGACCAAGGCCATGAGCATCTAGCAAATGGTGGAGCTGGGAGGGAAAATGCGATGTATCAGACTCCAAAGCCTGGAAACTTTCACCCATGTTCTTTGGAAAACCATGAAGGGTCAGAGTCATGAGGGATACTGTTCCTCTGTTTTTTTTTTTCATTCATTCATTCATTCATTCATTCATTCATTTTTAAGGACCAGGAAAAATTGTGTATCATTATAAAAAAATGAAATGCTGAACCAGAAGAAAATGTAGAGTATAGCTTTGGACTTGAAGTGGTGCCCCAGTGGTTACCTTAATATTTATTTCAGAGGATAATGCTATGGAGAAAAGAAATTTCATGTGGGACTCTATTCATTAAATATTTGATTTTGGCTAGTATGTCCATTTCTACTTTTCTCCTCCAGCCTGACCAGATGTGCTCAGAAAATTTGGTTTCCCCCAAATATGTACATCTGTCAAAATTCCTGTCAATTTTAGCACCACTGCCAAGGGAGTGAACAAAGAGAGTTAGCGATTAACTTCAAAGAACTTTGTTGGAGAGGAATAAAGATATTTAAGGTCTATTTTGTGAACTAATTGCATTTGCATATTTATGGGATTTACTGATATAGCAGTAATTAAAAACTATTTAGTAGTCTTAAAGGACACATAACTCAGTTGCTGTTTGCATAATAAACACTTCCTTATTATGTTTGCATAATAAGCCCTTTCCCCCTCCTTCTTCCAAAAGACACTGGTCCAGCTAAAAGTGTCATATCTTACTTGGGAATAATGGAGAAACAAAGTGCAAGGGCTCATGGGAATGTGGCAAGGGGCTTCTGAAAGAAATACATCTCTACTCTCTTAATGGTAGGTCTGGTCTAGACCATGTTCGGGAAATAACACATTCAAACCTCAGATTAATAAGTCTTTCTTTTCCCAGCTGATATTTAAGAAGCCTGGATGCTGACATCCAGTTCCTGACAATTCCAATTTTTTATTTGAATACACTGATCTCCTTAAACAGCTTGAATGGGGTTCACCTCACATTCATCCTTCCTAAGAAGCTAAGGGCAGGGTGGTGGTGGTGGTGAGATCTTTGAGTAATGGATTATAAGAAACAATGTGAATGGGAGCGGGGCACCTGGGTGCCTCAGTGGTTGAACATCTACCTTTGGCTCAGGTCGTGATCCTGGGGTCCTGGGATTGAGTCCCAAATCAGGGTCCCCATAGGGAGCCTGCTTCTCCCTCTGCCTATGTCTCTGCCTCTCTCTCTCTCTCTCTCTCTCTCTCTGCCTCTCTCTCTCTCTCTCTCTCATGCATAAATAAATAAAATCTTTTTTTAAAAAAAAAGAAACAATGTGAGTAAAAAGTACTACATTAAGGAGAAGAGACAGTTTTCATGAAAAATTAAAGGTTTAATGGGGGAAGAGATATCAAATCTAAAGGCACTAAGTAAACAAACTACATGTAGACAGGACAGGACGGTAAGGTTGGAAAAAGAAATATCTGAGCCAAAAAAAAAAAAGAAAAAAGAAATATCTGAGCCATCTGGTGGTGCAGAGCAGGGCGATCAAGAAAGATCGGGAAGCGTGTGTATATAAACTATTTTGAAGACAAGTCACTCACACATAACCTTTCCCATCTTGGCAGAATTCATCAGCCAATAAAGAGCTGTAATGGGCAGGATCACCAGACTGTTGTTAAATTAGCTAATGAAGGTCGTAATGTACCTGTATTACACATCATTAGTAATGGCCTTCCAGTAACAGATGGGTATATGAGGAAGTGAGAAGAAAAGGGAGGGGAAGCATGTCCCAGAAGGTTTGACTTAGAGCAGTGGCTTACTAAAATGCGTGGCAAGAATATAATGTTGATCATCATCTCGATTAAACCTTTGCATGAAGGCAAGCTTCTGTGTTGCCTTCCCATAAAAAGGGCTGTGTACGTAGATATGCTGCCTGGACAGTGCTGGTGATGGCCAGATCAATCCTTGGTGACCTTCTCTCTTGATAAACCCCCATTTATCTGACCATCCTCTTTAAAGGATATTTCTCAAATAAACTTTCCATAACTTTGTATCAAATTTCCTCTGCCAGGTTAGATTTCTTTTCATTTTTTTTTCTGAAATATTTTTAAACACACAGCAAGACTGGAAGACTAGCAGAATGAACCGCCCCCAACCATTTGAGAATAGACTGCCAACAGGATGCTCTGTCACCTGTGAGTACTTAGTGTGTGATTCTTACAAACAAGAACATTACATGATCTCAATTCCATCAAAGTCAGGGAATTAGCATTACCACCTCATTACCATCTAATCTACAGGCCCCAGTTAGAGTTTTACGAATTCTCCCCAAGATGTTCTTTTGTAACAACAGGATCCAAGCCGAAATCACACGTTGCACGGAGTTATCATGTGTCTTTAATCTGCTTTTGTGTGATATAGTCTCTCGGTCTTTCCTTAACTTTCATAACCTCAACATTTTTGAAGACTATATGCCTTTTTTGTAGTGTACCACAATATGGGGTTGTCTAGTATTTCCTCCTGGTTGGATTCAAATTTTGAATTTTTGGCAGGATGATAACAGAAGTGCAGCTGTCTTCTCAATTCCTCCTATCTCGTTGCATACAACTCCCATGATTGGTAATGTTAATTTTCATTGTTTGATTAAGGTGTTGTCTGCCAGATTTCTCCATGGAAAGTTTTTTAAAAATCATTGTGATTAATAAGTATCTTGTGTAAGTCTCCTGTTTCTCATCAAACTTTCACCAACTAGTTTTTATCAGACATCGATGTTTCTTGAGTGAATTGTTACTGCAAGGATATTAGCATACCTTCTACATTTGTTGGTTGGCATTCTAACATAAGAAAACGCCATTTCTTCTTTCCATTCATTTATCTAAATCAGCATGGGCTTGTGGATTAGTACTTTATTTAGTGAGTTATAATTCTTCACCATCATATTGATTCTGATGTTTGAATTGTCCCAGATTTGGCTAGCGGAAGACCCTTCAAGATGATCATGCCCTTTGATCATGTCCCTATTATACTTTCTAGCTAGGCTCTTCTTGAACTTCCCCTGTCAATCCCTGAGATCATTTATTTCTCCATTTCTTACTTTTAGGTCTGTATGTTATTTAGAAACTAAGTGCTGGGTGTTGGATACACTCATTGATACTGGGGTGTCTCTGCCCCAGACCCACTGGTGGACATAGCTAGAGATATATACATGTAAAGAAATGTGTACACACACATTTACACTCTGTGTTTATTTATTTATTTTTTTGTTTGTTTTTGTTTTTGTTTTTGTTTTTGTTTTTACGATAGTCACACAGAGAGAGGCAGAGACACAGGCAGAGGGAGAAGCAGGCTCCATGCTGGGAGCCTGATGTGGGATTTGATCCCGGGTCTCCAGGGTCGCGCCCTGGGCCAAAGGCAGGCGCCAAACTGCTGCGCCACCCAGGGATCCCTGTGTTTATTTCTATATTTAGCTACATGTATTGAGAATCATGAGTTCACACCAGTACTTCCAAAACCAACTCAGCACCACAGGGTTTGTCCTAGTTTTCTCCCTTTCCATATTTGTAACTCCTGTCACCAACAGTAGGAAACTGATCAGGCTACATTTTACTGGTAGATGAAAATTAAGATGAGAGCATCATAGATTCTAAACAAGAGGACTGAATAGGCAAGAGAACAGGGGTTAGGTATGCACTTTTTCACTCACATTGCTCTGTGAAACTCATCTCAATCCCACTTGTAGTAAAGAGACAGATGCTGGAAATGGTATGAAATTTAGTTTCTGTTTCTAGAGCAGCTGGAAGTCTACCCATGGTGCATAGACTTATATAGAATCATGCCTCTTATTCCTTAATAATGAAGAGTGGATGGGTACTCAATCAAAAAGTGAAAAAAAAATTTATCGAATGATGTTAAACTTCAGTGCCTCTCATCTTCAGTAAGCCTGGGAGCATCCTCTCATACGTAGTTACTTTCTGAATTATACACATTGACAATTTAAGAAAGCACTCTCATTTATCAAAAATCAATGTTTCTTTTAATTAAAGGGGCTTAGGAAAAACAAAAAGCACTTTTCCCACTGTATTGTTAGCAGTTGTTCTTCATTAGACAATACCAGGTTTCCATTAGCTTTGTGTAATTCCAGAGTCCAATAACCACGGTCAAATGCTGAAGATGTAGCTGCATAAGTCTGATTTAGAACAGCTATTTAGATCTCAATTATTAATGAAATTAGTGTCCTGAATGTCAGCAAGAGCACTGCCTTAGGTAAAGGCTGTAAAGGAAATCATATTAGTGTGGAATTTCCTCTCCTTAGGGGCTCCTCTTAGATTACATTATTCACTTAGCTATCTCCTGTCAGGGAAATTGAAATGTTGGCCATGATCTGATCCTGGGGCAGAACCA
Source organism: Vulpes vulpes (assembly GCF_048418805.1). NCBI lineage: Eukaryota > Metazoa > Chordata > Mammalia > Carnivora > Canidae > Vulpes > Vulpes vulpes. The sequence goes on along the minus strand of NC_132791.1, from coordinate 120,589,458 downwards.
AATGGAGAAGTTAAGGGGTATCGCAATGGCATTGATTCCAAAACGTTTGTGTGGTGCTGGCATTGCCTTTGGTCCTGTTATTATTTACAAAATAGCACCAGCAAGGACAGCATATACTGGCAAACAGAAGAATGAAGTGAAGAGGAGCCCCTTTAGGGAAAATTGAGTGGCAGTCCATCCGATAGGCAAGTTTGCATTTCTTCTCTTTGGGCTGTGCCCGGGAACACTGGCAGGTGCCATGGCTCCTCTGTGGCCCTTCATCCTGGTGGCTGCCTCAGGTGGGTCCTTTTAATGATTTATATTAGGCACTGAATATTAATTCTTAGAAGTGAAAGACAATATTTTTCTATATTGTGCTGTATAACTCCTTACAAGTGTTCTTTTTTATTTATCATCTGTAAAATGCCAGTCCTGTGAGGCTACGTGGAGCCCAGTGATTTGTTATGTCTTTGCTCCTACAATTACAGTTACATATATATAAACAGAGTCACACAGTGGGACTCTTTACACACGGCTGAAAATACGGTCTGAAATATTATAATTGTTTGATAAAATCTCTGCTCCTTTAGAAATCAAGCTCTCTTTGCGGCAATTTACCCTGATAGTTTGGGGCATTCTTTTTCATATTTGCTTTTATGTGTGAACAATATATTTTTATTATCCAAAATAGTCTTGGCTTTGTTATAAGCTTTCAGTAGCCCAGAGAAAGAGTCTCTTGGATACAGCATGGCTAAGACACCTAGATATCGTTTTGGTATCAGGGGTTTCACCCAGCTGAACAAAGTCTATATAGATAATGAGTATATCTCTAAAGACAAGTACTAGAAACTTGCATGTTTTGAGTGTGCAATTCCCCTTAAAATACTTCAAATTTCTAGAGCTAAGCTTTTGTGGTGCCAACATTAACTCTACTGAATTGGGCCATTGGCATTAGGATCCAATTGATTCTTTAAAAACATATATAGGTCGAGAATATATGCTTATTCTGGTGTTCCCCTAAAACCCCCACTTTCTTGAGAGGCCTCCTAGAGCTCATATCTAGGAGTTTCTGTGTTTTAAAATATAACTGGAAGTGGAATGAGTCAATTATGGAGATGAGGAAGGAATTTGGTAACCCAGCAGCTGGAATTGATTTTTTATTGGGTGGAGAAGAAAAATAGCCACTTATCGTTAAAGTAGAAAAATCCTGAATATTGAACAGAAAGGATAAAAGCATATCTTAATTATAAAAATGAAAACAGGAAATTTCATTAAATGCCAAATGGGTTTCTTAGCAGAAAATAATTGTGAACATTAAGCTAAGTAAGATAAAATAGAAAAATAAAGGTAAGGAAAAGGAAGAAATTCTTCTTAATGAGGTCTCTTTCTAATGTTTTGTATTATGCTTGGTTTTTGTTCTAAATGTGACAGAAAATGTGTATTAATGGTGTCTAGTAATCAGCACTTGACCATAAATCATACTGGGAACATGTGTTGCAGAAAAATCTGCCCTTTGGAATTTTTGCTGGGTTAATATCCAGATGATTTGTAAATACAGGAGCACTAAACCAATCACCAATTCAAGGCCGCTGCCTGAAGGTAGTGTCCCGGGCAAGAGGCCCAGATTAGGACACCCGTTTAGTTTCTGCTGCACCACTCACCAGCCATGTGACCCTGAGCAAGTCAATTAATCTTCTAGAGATTCAGTTTTCCTGTAAGTTAAATGTTTATTTTGTATATCACGAAGATCAAATAAGATAGCATTGTGAAAGTATAAAGTACAATGCAAACAGAAGATATCTTTGACCTGAAAACACACATACACAAAAAAAATAACAATGGGCTGTTTTTGCCCAGTGATGTACACCATGCAACATGCCAATCTTTCTTTTGAAGGGCTACTCACTGCTGTCCCTAATATTCTCAGGGAGCCAGGTCGGTGTAATGTCATGGGCTTTGGATCCAGAGCAGTTATGTTTAAATTTCAGCTTCTTCATTTGCTGGCTGTATGAGTTTGGGTGGTACTAGCCTCACTAAACCTATAGTCCCTCACCTGTAGTAAAGTGACTCTTCATAGGGCTGGAGAGTACCTCTCTCGTAAGGCTATTGTTGTGAAACCCAAATGAGATAATTCGCGTAAAATGCTCTTAGCCCAGTGTGTGGCATACAGCATGTACTCAGTCAGATTTGGGAATTCAATAGATCACACACCTAAATCTCAATTTCCTTGTAACTTATCAGGTATATGTATAACTCTTTTATAATCCTAAAGATGACATACTAAAGTGAGAACAGCTCTTTTCATGAGAGTGCCAGAACACTTTAGGATAGAATTTGTTGAAACAAGGCAAACAAAAGAATAATTCTATTGTATTCTGATCTTTTTTGTAGTCTCTCTTCTCTTAAAAGTACTTCATAGCTCAGTCCCTAACACATGCTACTTTCCAGAAATCTTACCAGTGAATTATTTGGAGCCAATTATTCGCATCCATAGAGGCAGTGCTAACGAGGAATCTTTCCTGGGTCTGTGGATAGCTCCCATCAGTGTCTGTTGAAACATCACTGAACTGTGAGTCATTTAGTGCTTGTGTGAATGTCACATTAGCTTTCAAGGGGCATAATTTACTGTTAATTAATGGTCACTTAAATCCTTAATCTCTCTCCTGTAATTGATCTTTCTCCTCAGGCAAATTTGCATTCATAGTAGAAATGTAATTTATTATTTCTTCCCATTTGAAACAAAGAACTCTCTACCCTTATAGTTTATTTAAGCATACTTGCATTTCCTTTCTTATTTTTCCTCTTACCATTGCCTGTTTCTCTGTCGTTCCTAGTCCTAGACTCTAGGACTTTCTCTTTTTACCCAAAGACTTTGACATGATCTGGAAAAAAATGTTCACCCTAAGGGGACCTATGGATTGTTTCCTAGAAAAGATAGCGGTAGGGAATTTGAGTCTTTATGAGCAGAGGGTATAGAGAAAACACATTCATTTCTCAGAATTATGTTTTTTAACTCTGTCTCAGATAGTTTCCTATATCGAAACGCGCACATTTTGGTGTTTCCCCAACTGGGACTTGAATTGGGAGCTTCCAAGCGAGGTGAAAGTAAAGTTGCCCAAAGCAAAGTTCACAGGAAAAGCACCAGACAAGCTTTGCTTTGTGCTCCTCCTGACTTCTCTCCCCTGGGGTACACCAGTAAGAAATGGTCTCAGGTAGAGAGCTTCACAGCACATTTTTTGACGATTGTGGTTCACAAAAAAACCTAAAAATGATGCCTGATGCAAGCCACCTACCTTAGTCCTGCACGCCTGAATAGCTGATGCCATTTTAGGCATCTTCTTGGGTGAATAGTTAGGGAGTTAAAATGCTCATTAGCTTCACAGTTCTGGTGGTAATGAAAGTGAATATTCCACTGCCCACGATGAGTCTGCAATTGCACCTCCAGCGTCGTTGTTAGCATTTTGGTCACACTGACATTGATAAATCATAGAAATTGCTGCCTGTGGCGGCAGGTGACATGACATCGTTCATAAAGAAATGGGTATAAACAGGCCTGTCGCAGAGAGAGAAGATATCTCATTTACAGTTTCCTGCTGGATCCTGCACACCTTCAGCAGCTCATCAAAATAACCATCAAAACCACTGAGAGGTGAGGTGAATTCACGCACAGGACACTACAGATAGATTTCCCTCACGCACTGTGGCAGGAGGTGTGCAATTTGCTTCAGTCCAATGACTTAGCGAAGCTTTGAATCCCCCAGGAGCTGGCAGGGTTTGTGAGCAAAATATCTTTTTGCAATTCAGAGGAAGCCCTCACAAATTTGTCACTTCCAATTGTTGGTGCTCGTTTCTCTTGCTTCTTTTCCCCTGGCCGCCCCTACCTCAACACCAATCACTGCTCTTCTACAAATCAGGTTTCCCAGGTCATAACAAAAAAATAAAAAAATAAAAAATAACCCACACACAAAAAAACAATGGTTGTTCTCTGAAACCAGAAAGAGTTTTCCCAAAACGAAGATCTCATTTTCTGACAAGTGCATTTTATTTAAAGATGGTTGAGTGAGAAAAGAAAAAAAAATTTTTTTGAGGAGAAGAGTATGCATTGAAATCTCATTAATTCCATTATTTAGGAATCCTCACAGATCTCTGGACTCGCTGGTTTGCCCCCATTTCTGCTTGGGTTTCCTATTTAACTGTTGAGTTATGAATGGAAAAATCCAAGGAGGAGATCATTTTTGGCTAAGTGTACAGGGTAGTTTTTTTTTTTCCTGTGTTTTAGGAGGGGGTGATACAGAAATAAAGGATTCTGTCTCCAAGACACGTGATTGCTGTGAAAACAGAATTGTAGGTGCAGTTTGGATCCTTGGAGACGGGGTTGATTTATTTATCTTTACAATGCGATGTCTCTATTGGGCACTTAGGTCATCAGCTTACTTTAAATAAGTGTCTGCCAAAAAGCCCACCAGCTGGCTGTGAACTTTAGCAGATTGGGGATAAGCTGAACACTATGCTCTGCTAAGAGCCACCAAGTCCTGAACAGTCTGAGATCTCCTAAAGATGCTAAGCTCCTCTTATTTTCATTCTCACAATGACAGTTTTGTTTTTCAGAAATCCTAGCCATAGATACGCCTCATTCCAGGAATTCTGCTCTGTATCGTCTCACGAAGCAGCTATTACAGAAACATCACAAGAAAGTGAGGCCAGTTCACGACTGGACCGTGGCCACCACGGTACACCTGAACGTGCTTGTCCATGCCGTATTGGATGTGGTAAGGACCACCTTACCCTTTCCAATTCCTGTTTCCCCTTTGTAAAACCACCTGCTGTTAACGCAGGAGCCCAATTGAGCTGGTGGGGAAGTTGTGCTAGACTCGTGTTAGCAGTGAGCAGGAGGTAAAATATTTATTAGGTAAATCATGCTGCCTAGCCCTCGACTTGCGATGTGAGAGGCAGATCGTCTCAAAACAGGAGTTCCATGGAATTCAGAGGTTTTAAGACCTGTGGTCATAGATCACTGTACTATTTTATGAGTTTGCTGAAACCAAAAATGATAATAGGTAATTATTTTTCCTGTGGCTTATATTTCTTAGTGATAGCTGTAGATTTAAGAAAAACATCTACCACTTACTGCCTGAAATTGAGAAAAAGAGAAAAAAGTGCCCTAGTGCTAGAGTGTATACCCGATGTGTTTGCTAAGGATGGTAAGGGAAGATTTGTTCATAAAGCTGTCTTTCCTTCTATATCTAGAAAGTGGGTTGTTGTGGGAATTAGATGAGAGACTCCATGGAAAGCAGTTAGCAGAGGTCTTAGGACACCTTCAGGAAATGATGGCTTATTCCTGCTTCCTCTTCTTTTTTCTTCATTGTAAAGCCTTCAGTATCAGTAGTTTCCAGATTTATTTAGATTTTTCTTAAAAACTGACTCTACTGAACTTGTTTGTTAATGTGGTTTAATATTTTTTTTCAATTTACTACTCAAAACTTTTTTTTTCTAATTGAGTTATAATATACATATGTTGCAATGCAGAGATCTTAAGTATATAGTGCACTGGGTGCACCCAGAAAATTCACCCCTCTATCAATATAACCAATATTTCCATCACCCTAAGAAGGTCCTTCATTGACTTCTCAGCCAATCCCCATCCCTCCATCCACAGGGATAACCACTGTTCCAATTGCTTTCACCATAAATTATTTTTGCCGGTTCTAGAATTTCATATGAATGAGATTTTATTGTATGTCCTCTATTTTGTCTGTATTTTTCATTCAGCATCGTGTTTTGAGGTTCAGTCATGTTGTTGTGTTAATCAGTAGTATTTTTTTAATTGATGAATAGTATTTGGTTATGGTTATACCATGATTTGTTTATCCATTCTTTTTCTTTGTTTTTAGAGAAAGGAGGGAAGGTGAGCCAGGTGGGAGGAGGACTAGAGGGCCAGAGGGAGAGGGAGAGAGAATCTTAAGCAGGCTCCATGCCCAGCACAGAGCCGAACATGGGGATCTCACGACCCTGAAATCATGACCTGAGCCAAAAACCAAAATTTGGACACTTAACCAACTGAGCCACCCAGGCACCTCTGTTGATCCATTCTCATGTTGCTAGGCATTTGGTTTCCAGTATTGGGATGTTATTAATAAAGCTACTATGAACATTACTATACAAGTCTGTTTATGCGCATGTTTTTATTTTTCTTTGGTAAAACCTAGAAGTGGAATAACTGGCCGAGACAGGTGTACCCTTATTGAGAAACTGCCAGACTGATTTACAAAGTGGTTGTATATTTTACACTCCTATGAGTCAGCTACGAGAGTTCCCATTGCTCCACATCCTCATCAATATTTGGTGTTATCCGTCTTCTTAAATTTTAGCCATTCTGTTGAGGATGCAATAGTATTTCATTGAGGTTTTACTTCAAGTTTCTCTGATGGCTAGTGACCAAGAATTCTTTTTTGTGTGCTTATTGGCTACTTACGTATCTTTCTTTGTGAAGTACCTTTTTAAGTCCTTTCCCTATAGACTCGTGGGCATTGTTTCTATGTTTTCATATGTATACATTGCAAATATTTATCACCAGCCTTTGGCTTGTGTACTAATTATTTTAGTGGGTCTTATGATGAATAGAAATTTTAAAATTTAATGAAGTCCATTTAAAATCAATTCCTTAGCACGATCCTGGAGACCCGGGATCGAATCCCACGTCGGGCCCCCTGTGCATGGAGCCTGCTTCTCCCTCTGCCTGTGTCTCTGCCTCTCTCTCTCTCTGTGTGTGTGACTATCATTTTAAAAAAAAAAAAATCAATTCCTTAGTTGTGCTTAGTGCTCTTTGGGTACTGACTAAGACATCTTCATGACTCCAGGTCCACAGAAGTTATTTTCCTATATTTTCTGTCTAAAGATTTATAGTTTTTAGCTCCTTAGATTTAGTTCCATGCTCTAGTAAGAATTAATCTTTGTGATGGTGTGAGGTATGAGTCAAAGTTTTTGTTGTTGTTTTTGTATTTTGTTTTTGTTTTTGTCTGCATTCAGACAGGAGTCATCTCAGCAGTTTTTTTGAAAAGGCACCAATTCACCATTGAATTGATTGGTGCCTTGGTTGAAAATTCAACTGCCGGATAAGTGTCAGGCTATTTCTCTTGAAATCAGGCGGTGTAAGTCCTCTGCATTTCTACGCAAATTTTATAATCAGCTTGTCAATTTCTATCTTTTTATTTATTCATTTATTTATTTATTTATTTATTTATTTTTTAATAATACATTTATTTTTTAATTGGTGTAGTTTCTATCTTTAAAAAAAAACTGCTGGGAGTTTGCCTAGAATAGTATGGAGTCTACAGACTAATTTAGGGGAGAATTGACATCTTAATAATATCAAATATTCTAGTTCTTGATTATGTCATGTCTCTCTATTTTTTTCGGTCTTCAGCAGTGTTTTATAATTTTCAATGTAGAAGCTTTACATATATTTCTATTAAATGAATCCCAAAGTGCTTTTGATGCTGCTATAAATATTACTTGAAATTTTTTATTTTGTACTTATTTGTCATTATAATAGGGAAATATTAATTTTTCATATTGACTTCATATACTGTGGCCTTGCTAAGTTCACTTATTAATTTTAGTAGTTTTTTATAGATGAATATTGTCTTCATATACAATCGTGTCAATTGAAGATACTTTTACTTCTTCCTTTCTTTTTTTTTTTTTTAAGATTTATTCATTTATTCATGAGAGACGCAGAGAGAGGGGCAGAGACGCAGGCAGAGGGAGAAGCAGGCTCCCTGTACAGAGCCTGATGCAGGACTTGATCCAGAACCCTGGGATCATGACCTGAGCCAAAGGCAGATGCTTAACGGACTGAGCCACCCAGGGGCCCTACTTCTTCCTTTCTGATCTGTTTTTACTCTTTATTTTTTCATCGTCATATTGTATCACCTAAGATCCCTCCTACAATTTAACAGAAATGGTGAGAGCAGACATCCTTGTTTATTCCCATTCTTGGGAAAAATTTTCACTGTTAGGTATAATGTTAACTATAGCTATTTTTTGTTGATGTTCTTTATCAGGTTGAAGAAGTTCCTTCCTATTTCTTGTAAACTAAGAGTTTTATTTTGTTTTTTTAAATCATGAATGTATATTTAATTACCTCTAATGTTTTTTTTCCATCTATTTGAACGATCAGATAATTTTTCTGTTTTATGCAGTTAATAGGGTAAATTATTTTGATTGATTTTCAAATGTTAAAGTGTCCTTGCATTCCTAGGATAAACTCCGTTTAATCTTGACATATTATCCTTTTTATATATTTCTGGATTCAAATACCTGCTTAATATAGATTGCATCTATGTTAATGAAGAGTATTGGGCAATAGCTTTTATTTCTTGTAATGTACATGTCTCTCTTGGTGTTAGGGTTATGTTGGTCTTTAAAAACTGCTAAAACATCTTTCCTTTTCAATTTTCTGACGGAGTTGTGTAATATTGATATTTTTCTTTCTTAATGTTTGATAGAATTCATTAGTACAACCATCTAGATAGGATTAGAGTTTTCTTAGTGAGAAGATATTCAAATGTCAATTCAATTTCATCAATATGTATAAGAATGTTTAAATTTTCTATTTCTTCTTGTGTTGCTTTTAGTAATTTGTATTTTTCAAGGAATTTATCTATTTATCCAAATTTTCAAATTTATTTGTTTATAATATTGCCTTTTCCATTCCTCATGTGGGTAAATTGTGTTTTCTCTTGTTCAATATTGTGAAACTTTTATCAATTTGACTTATTTTTTCAAAGAACCAAATATTCATGTTGAATTTTATCTGTTTATTTCACTGATATCTGCTCTTTTTTTTTAAACATTTTTTAAAGATTTATTTTGTTTTTTTTTAATTAATTTTTATTGGTGTTCAATTTACCAACATACAGAAAAACACCCAGTGCTCATCCCGTCAAGTGTCCACCTCAGTGCCCGTCACCCATTCCCCTCCAACACCCGCCCTCCTCCCCTTCCACCACCCCTAGTTCGTTTCCCCGAGTTAGGAGTCTTTATGTTCTGTCTCCCTTCCTGATATTTCCCAACATTTCTTTTCCCTTCCTTTATATTCCCTTTCACTATTATTCATATTCCCCAAATGAATGAGAACATACACTGTTTGTCCTTCTCCGATTGACTTATTTCACTCAGCATAATACCCTCCAGTTCCATCCACGTTGAAGCAAATGGTGGGTATTTGTCGTTTCTAATTGCTGAGTAATATTCCATTGTGATATCTGCTCTTTTTAAAAAGATTTTATTTATTTATTCATGGGAGACACAGAGAGAGAGAGGCAGAGACAGGCAGAGAGAGAAGCAGGCTCCATGCAGGGATCCCAATATGGGACTTCATCCCAGGTCTCCAGATCACGCCCTGGGCTGAAGGCCCAACCACTGAGCCACCAGGCGTCCTTGACATTCTGCTCTTTATTTAATTTCTTTCTTTTAATTTGTCTTTCTTTACCTAGTTTCTTAAAGTGGAAGCTAAGATCATTGATTTTATGCCTTTCTCTTCTAATTTTAGCATTTATAGCTGTAAACTTTCCTTTAAGTACTGATTTAACTATATCCTATAAAATTTTGCATTATTTTAAAATCAAGACATGAGTAAAATGAAACATCTTACTAAGACTGATTGCTTCCCCCTACCCCCAATACCAATGCAATCAGTGATCTTATCTTTCTCACTATAGTTTTGCTTTTCCAGAAAGCCACATAAATGGAATCCTATAGTATTTTACCCTTTGTTTTGGCTTCTTTCATGTGGCATAATGCCTTGGAAATTACATATGTTTTGCCATAGAGTCAGTAACATTCCATTGTGCAGGTGTGTGTACTGCAATTGGTTTATGTTTTTATCAGGTGTTGGACATGTGGGTTATTTCCAATGTGGGCAAAATCATGAGCAAAACCACTATACACATCTGCATATGTTTTCACGTCTCTTGGATAAATACTTAGATGGAGGATTGCTGAGTTATATGTATGATAAACCTGTGTTTAACTTTATAAGAAACCGCCAAACTGTTTCCCAAAGTGGTTGCATCATTTTGAGTTTCAGTTCCTCTATATGATTGTCAACACTTGCTATTGTTAGTCTTTCTAAATTTTAACCGTTTTAATAGATTTGTGGTGATAGCTCACTGTGGTTTTTAACTTGTATTTCACCTAAGACTAATGGCATTGCCTATCTTTTTGTGTGCTAATTTGCCAATTGATACCTTTTTTTGGTAAGTGCTCAAATCTTTCCCCGATTTTTTAAAAAGTGCTGCTTATTATCTTACTGAGTTGCACGAGTTCTTTATTTATTTTGGGTCTATTTCTGAACTCTATCCTAGCCAACTAATCAATGTGTCTCTGACACCAGTACACTGTCTCAAATACTGCAGCATTACAGAGGTCTTGAAATTAGAGTATGTCTTCTAACCTTTTTCTTCTGTTTTAAAATCATTTTGACTCTTCTAGGTCCTTTGCCTTTTCGTATAAACTTTATTTATGTAATTTATGTATTTATGCATTTATTTTAATTTTTGTATATTTTTTATTGGAGTTAGATTTGCCAACATATAGCATAACACCCAGTGCTCATCCTGTGAAGTGCCCCACTCAGTGCCCATCACAAAGTCACCCCATCCCCCTGCCTACCTCCCTTTCCACTACCCCTTGTTTATTTGCCAGAGTTAGGAGTCTCTCATGTCCTATCACCCTCACTGATATTTCCCATTCATTTTCTCTCCTCCCCCTTTAATCCCCTTCACTATTTTTTATATTCCCTGTATGAGTGAAACCATATAATCTTTGTCCTTCTCCAATAGACTTACTTCACTCAGCATAATACCCTCCAGTTTCATCCATGTTGAAGCAAATGATGAGTATTTGTCGTTTCTAATGGCTGAGTAATATTCCATTGTATATATAGACCACATCTTCTTTATCCATCCATCTTTCGATGGACACTGAGGCTCCTTCCACAGTTTGGCTATTGTGGACATTGCTGCTACAAACATTGGGGTGCAGGTGTCCCAGCGTTTCACTGCATCTGTATCTTTGGGGTAAATCCCCAGCAGTGCAATTGCTGGGTCGTGGGGCAGTTCTATTTTTAACTCTTTGAGGACCCTCCACACAGTTTTCCAGAGTGGCTGTACCAGTTCACATTCCCACCAACAGTGCAAGAGGGTTCCCCTTTCCAACATTTGTTGTTTCCTGTCTTGTTAATTTTTCCCATTCTCATTGGTGTGAGGTGGTATCTCACTGTGGTTTTGATTTGTATTTCCCTGATGGCAAGTGATGCGGAGCATTTTCTCATGTGCTTGTTGGCCATGTCTGTGTCTTCTTTGGTGAAATTTCTCTTCATGTCTTTTGCCCATTTCATGTTTGGATTGTTTGTTTCTTTGCTGTTGAGTTTAATAAGTTCTTTATAGATCTTGAATACTAGCCCTTTATCTGACATGTCATTTGCAAATATCTTCTCCCATTCTGTAGGTTGTATTTCAGTTTTGTTGACTGTTTCTTTTGCTGTGCAGATGCTTTTTATCTTGATTAAGTCCCAATAGTTCATTTTTGCTTTTGTTTCTCTTGCCTTTATAGATGTATCTTGCAAGAAGTTGCTGTGGCCAAGTTCAAAAAGGGTGTTGCCTGTGTTCTCCTCTAGGATTTTGATGGATTCTTGTTTTACATTTAGATCTTTCATCCATTTTGAGTTTATCTTTGTGTATGGTGTAAGAGAATGGTCTAGTTTCATTCTTCTGCATGTGGATGCCCAATTTTCCCAGCACCATTTATTGAAGAGACTGTCCATTTTCCAGTGGATAGTCTTTCCTGCTTTGTCGAATATTAGTGGATCATAGAGTTGAGGGCCCATTTCTGAGTTCTCTATTCTGTTTCATTGATCTATGTGTCTGTTTTTGTGCCAGTACCATACTGTCTTGATGATCACAGCTTTGTAGTACAACTTGAAATCGGCATTGTGATGCCCCCGGCTCCGGTTTTCTTTTTCAATATTCCCCTGGCTATTCAGGGTCTTTTCTGATTCCACACAAATCTTAAGATTATTTGTTCCAAATCTCCGAAGAAAGTCCATGGTATTTTGATAGGGATTGCATTAAATATGTAAATTGCCCTGGGTAGCATTGACATTTTCCCAATATTAATTCTTCCAATCCATGAGCATGGAATATTTTTCCATCTCTTTGTGTCTTCCTTAATTTCTTTCGGAAGTGTTCTGTAGTTTTTAGGGGGCATAGATCCTTTACCTCTTTGGTTAGGTTTATTCCTAGGTATCTTATGCTTTTGGGTGCAATTGTAAGTGGAATTGACTCCTTCATTTCTCTTTCTTCAGTTTCATTGTTAGCGTATAGAAATGCCACTGATTTTTGGGTGTTGATTTTGTATCCTGCCACACTGCCAAATTGCTGTATGAGTTCTAGCAATCGGAATCCCTGGGTGGCACAGCGGTTTAGTGCGTGCCTTTGGCCCAGGGTGTGATCCTGGAGACCCGAAATCGAATCCCACGTTGGGCTCCCTGCATGGAGCCTGCTTCTCCCTCTGCCTGTGTCTCTGCCTCTCGCTCTCTGTGTGTGACTATCATGAATAAATAAATAAAATCTTTTTTAAAAATGAGTTCTAGCAATCTTGGGGTGGAGTCCTTTGGGTTTTCTATGTGCAGTATCATGTCATCTGCAAAGAGGGAGAGTTTGACCTCTTTGCCAATTTGAATGCCTTTTATTTCTTTTTGTTGTCTGATTGCTGAGGCTAGGGCTTCTAGTACTATGTTAAATAGCAGTGGTGAGAGTGGACATCCCTGTTGTGTTCCTGATCTTAGGGGAAAGGCTCCCAGTGCTTCCCCATTGAGAATGATATTTGCTGTGGGCTTTTTGTAGATGGCTTTTAAGATGTCGAGGAAAGTTCCCTCTATCCCTACACTCTGAAGAGTTTTGATCAGGAATGGATGCTGTATTTTGTCAAATGCTCTCTCTGCATCTATAGAGAGGATCATATGGTTCTTGTTTTTTCTCTCGTTGATACGATATATCACGTTGATTGCTTTATGAGTGTTGAACCAGCCTTGCATCCCAGGGATAAATCCCACTTGGTCATGGTAAATAATCTTCTTAGTGTACTGTTGGATCCTTGCCAATTTTTGCATCTGTGTTCATCAGGGATATTGGTCTATAATTCTCCTTTTTCATGGGGTCTTTGTCTGGTTTTGGAATTAAGGTGATGCTGGCCTCATAAAACAAGTTTGGAAGTATTCCATCCCTTTCTATCTTTCAGAACAGCTTTAGTAGAATAGGTATTGTTTTTTCTTTAAATGTTTAATAGAATTCCCCTGGGAAGCCATCTGGCCCTGGACTTTTGTGTCTTGGGAGGTTTTTGATGACTGCTTCAATTTCCTCCCTGGTTATTGGCCTGTTCAGGTTTTCTATTTCTTCCTGTTCCAGTTTTGGTAGTTTGTGGTTTTCTAGAAATGTGTCCATTTCTTCTAGATTGCCTAATTTATTGGTGTATAGCTTCTCATAATGTTTTTTAAATGTTTGTATTTCCTTGGTATTAGTTGTGATCTCTCCCTTTTCCATTCATGATTTTATTAATTTTAGTCTTTTCTCTTTTGTTTTTAATAAGGCTGGCTAATGGTTTATCTATCTTATTAATTCTTTCAAAGAACCAACTCCTGGTTTTGTTGATCTGTTCTACAGCTCTGTAGATCTGTAGATCTGTTCTGGTCTCTGTTTCATTGAGTTCTGCTCAAATCTTTATTAACTCTCTTCTTCTGCTTGGTGTAAGTTTTATTTCCTGTTCTTTCTGCAGTTCCGTTAGGTGCGAGGTTAGCTTGTGTATTTGAGTTTTTTCCAATTTTTTGAGGTATGCTTGTATTGTGATGCATTTCCCTCTTAGGACTGCTTTTGCTGTATCCCAAAGATTTTGAATGGTTGTCTCTTCATTTTCCTTAGTTTCCATGAATTTTTTACTTCTTCTCTAATTTCCTGATTGATACTTTCATCTTTTAGCAGGATGGTCTTTAACCTCCACATGTTTGAGTTTCTTCCAAATTTCTTCTTGTGATTGAGTTCAAGTTTCAAAGCACTATGGTCTGAAAATATGCAGGGGACGATCCCAATCTTTTGGTATCGGTTGAGACCTGATTTGTGACCCAGTACGTGGTCTATTCTGGAGAAAGTTCCATGTGCACTTGAGAAGAATACGTATTCAGTTGCATTTGGATGTAAAGTTCTGTAAATATCTGTGAAATCCATCTGGTCCAGTGTATCATTTAAAGCTCTTGTTTCTTTGGTGATGATGTGCTTAGAATATCTGTCATTTGCAGAAAGTGCCATGTTGAAGTCTCCCAATATTAGTGTATTATTATATAAGTATGTCTTTATTTTGGTTATTAATTGATTGATATACTTGGTAGCTCCCACATTAGGGGCATGAGTATTCATGATTGTTAGGTCCTCTTGTTGGATAGATCCTTTAAGTATGATATAGTGTCCCTCTTCATCTCTTACTACAGTCTTTGGGATAAACTTTAATTTATCTGATATGAGGATTGCTACCTCTGCTTTCTTTTGAGGACCGTTTGAATGGTAAATGGTTCTCCAACCTTTCATTTTCAGGCTGTAGGTGTCCTTAGGTCTAAAATGAGTCTCTTGTAGACAGCAAATAGATGGGTCTTGCTTTTCTATACAGTCTGAAACCCTGCACCTTTTGATGGGGTCATTTAGCCCATTCATATTCAGAGTTAGTATTGAAAGATATTAATTTAGTGTCATCATAATACCTATTCAGTCCCTGTTTTTGTGGATTATTTCTTTGGGATTCCTCATTCTTTTACAGAGTCCCCCTTAATATTTCTTGCAGAGCTGGTTTGGTGGTCACATGTTCTTTCAGTTTCTGCCTATCTTGGAAGCTCTTTATCTCTCTTTCTATTCTCATTGAGAGCCTTGCTGGATAAAGTATTCTTGGGTGCATGTTCTTCTCATTTAGGACCCTGAATATATCCTTCCAACCCTTTCTGGCCTGCCAGATCTCTGTGGAGAGGTCTTCTATTAATCTAATATTTCTCCCCATATAAGTTAGGGATCTGTTGTCTCTTGCTGCTTTAAGGATTTTCTCTTTATCTTTGGAATTTGCAAGTTTCACTATTAAATGTCAAGGTGTTGGGATCCCTGGGTGGCGCAGCGGTTTGGCGCCTGCCTTTGGCCCAGGGCGCGATCCTGGAGACCCGGGATCGAATCCCACGTTGGGCTCCTGGTGCATGGAGCCTGCTTCTCCCTCTGTCTGTGTCTCTGCCTCTCTCTCTCTCTCTCTGTGACTATCATTAAAAAAAAAAATGTCAAGGTGTTGAATGGTTTTTATTGATTTTAGGGGGGGGACCTCTCTATCTCCTGAATCTGAATACCTGTTTCCCTCCCCAAATTGGGGAAGTTTTCAGCTCTAATTTGTTCAAGTATGCTTTCTGGCCCTCTGGCCCTCTTGGCACCCTCTGGAACCCCAATTATATGTAGATTTTTCCTTCTGAGGCTGTCATTTATTTCCCTTATCCTTTCCTCATGGTCTTTTTTTCCCTCATGGTCTTTTAATTGTTTTTCCCTTTTTTCCTCAGCTTCTTTCCTTGCCATCAACTTGTCTTCTATGTCACTCAGTCTTTCTTCTACCTCATTAATCCTCATTGTTAAGACCTCCAGTTTGGATTGCATCTCATTTAATTGATTTTTAATTTTGGCCTGATTAGATGTAAATTATGCAGTCATGAAGTCTCTTGATTCCTTTATGCTTTTTTCCAGAGCCACCAGTAGCTTCATAACTGTGCTTCTGAACTGGCTTTCTGACATCGAATTGTAATCCAAATTTTTTTAACTCTGGCACAGAGTACTGTTTCTGATTCTTTCTTTTGTGGTGAGTTCTTCTTTATAGTCATTTTGCTCAGTGCAGAGTGGCTGTATGAGTGGGCTGCATCAAGAATATCAACCACGACCTAAGTAAATTTCACCCTAGATGATTCTTGTTAGAAGCAAAAATCCTTCTCTCTGTAGCATTCCAGATGTTCTCTCTTCAAATCTCAGGTCAAAATGGTAGGTTTTCAGGATGATTTGAAAGTAATCTAGGTAAGTTGGTGGGGCCAGGCAAGTTGAGGCACCTACTCTTCCACCATCTTGCCCTCCCCTCTCATATAAACTTTAGAATCAATTTCTATTTTTAAGAAGTGCTGGAGTTTTTATTGGGATTACATTAAATCTATAGATGAATTTGGATTAAGGTGATCTTAATCTTAGTCTTGCCATCCATGAGCACATTTTATCTCTCTGTTTATTTAGTTCTTTAATTCCTCCTACTAATATTTTGTAGTTGTCAGTGTTTTACACATATTTGGTTAAATGTATCCCTAAGCATTTCACACTTTTGGTACTATTATAAATGGTATTTTTAAATGAAGCTGTTTATGGCTAGCATACAAAAATACAGTTGATTTGCATGTATTGGCCTTGGATCCTGGGACCTTACCATCTCTTATCCAGTTTTAGAGGCCTTTCTGTAGATTCTTGCAGATTTTCTATGTAGAAGGTCATGTTGTCTGTGAATAATGACAGTTTTGCTTCTTTATCTCCATTCTTCATACCTGTATTTCCTTTCATTGTTGCACTGGCTCAGACTTCCAGTTGAATAGAAGGGTGTACTATCCCATAAATGTCAATTTGACAAATGTGTTCAATAGTATTATCAAAATCTTCCCTAACTCTTTAAATTTTTGTCATTCTACTAATTTCATAGTTAGGAGTATTAAAATCCCCAATTATAACTGTGCTTTGTCTATTTCTCTCCTCTGTTATTAGGTGAGTATACATTTAGAGTTACATGTCCTCTGGATGAACAGATCCTTCTATCATTATGAAATACCCCTCTTCATGTCTGCTAAAATCTTTTCCTTAAAGTTTTTCTCATGCTTCCTTTTTACATGGAAGAAGAAGAGACTTTTCAGTCTCTGTGTGACATATTCAAAGTCATTCCTTGGAGACAGCATATAGTCGGTTCTTGCTTTCCTTTTTTAACTTTAATTTTTCAATAATTATAAATGTACAGGAAGTTGCAAATAAATTTACAGGGAGGTTCCGAACCCTTCACCCAATATCCCCCAATGTTAACATGTTAGGCAAGTGTCGTATAGTACCTATACTAGAAAATTAACATTGGTTCAATCCATAGAACTTATTCAGATTTCTCCAATTTTACATATATTCATGTGTGTGTGTATGTGTTAACTTTATCATATATGTAGCTTTGTGTGACCACCACTACCACAAATGGAGCTACACAGTCATTACCGTAGAGCTGCCTGGTTCTGCTCTTTTATAGCCGCACCCCTGTCCCTGTCCCCTGTCTCTAACCACTGGCAACCAACAAATCTTTCCTTCATCTTTGTAATTGTGTTATTTTGAGAAGATTCTATAAATGCAAACATGCAATACAGTAACCTCTGGGATAGGTTTTTTCATTCAGTGTAATTCCCTTCAGATTCCCCCATGTTGTGCAGTTCTTGAGTTCATTGGTTTTATTGCTGAGTAGGATTCCAGGGCATTGCACTTTTAAAAAAATTGTAACCTGTCAATCTATACATTTTAATTGAACCATCTTGTCCATTTACCAATACCATCTTGCTATTTCTTTTCTAATTGTCCCATCTGTTTTTGTTGTTGCTGTTCTTTTCCTTTTCTCTTGCCTTATTTTAAGTAAATTAAACATTTAAAAAAATTTTTCACTTTAGTTCTTCTGTTGGCTTTTCAGTATCCCTCTGTATTATATTTTAGATGTTATTTTAGGGATTTCTATAACCATCACTCACTTCATACAGTGTACTTAGAATTATTGTTATTACCCTTCGCATAAACTGTACAAATCTTACAACAGTAAAATTCCATTTACCTGCTCCTATGTCCTTTGTATTATTTTTTGTCTTCAATTTTACATTTACATACATAATATGTTACTATTTTAATGTATTTAGTTAAAATAAGTTAATAATTTATTTTTATTGAAATGGAGATATTTTCCTATGTCACTGTCTAATGCTGTGTTGTGAATCATAGACTCTGATTTTTTTACTGAGAATTAGGCATTGTAATTGATAAAAAAAAAGTTGAAACTAAAAGTATAATTGACACAACAAGTTTTTTTGTTTTGTTTTTTTAAGATTTATTCACTTGGGGGAGCAAGTGAGCATGTGCATGAGCAGGGGGAGAGGCAGAAGGAGAGGGAGGGAGAGAGAATCTTCAAGCAGACTCCCTGCTGGGCACAGAGCCCGACATTGGCCGCAACCCTGAGATATGACCTGAGCTGAAATCAAGAGCCAACGGCTTAACCCACTGAGCCACCCAGGCGCCCCACAAATTATTTTAACATCACTTTCCTCCAGCTTAGATAAATAAATCCCTAATCATTATTTCTTTGTAAACAGGAACTTTAAATGATATGCACACACACACACACACACACACAAATCTCAGTTTTAGCAAAAGTTCTAGATTTAAGATTCTGGAAACTGTTTAATTAAATGCCAGGAAATATCCACCCGACTCCAAAGGCCTGGTATTACATAAAGCTTCAACAGAAAACTTCCTTAAATTTCCTCTGTAATTGGATATTGAACTAAAATTTTTGAGAGTAAATTTCCTGGAGCTGTATCTTCATGTACTTAAGAGATATTAGTCCTTGCTACTTGTCAGTGGTTTTTCATGCCTGCAGTGCTTACAGACATAGTACAATGGGAATAGCATGGTCTGAATAAAGACACATGATGTGAGCCATGTCATGCAAAGCCCCAGGACATGCTGATGATCAACTTTGGATAAAGGAATAAGACCACCCTAGGTCAATCCTCATTCTCCCTCTTTCTACCCCATACTTCACTTTCCTCCAGAGGATTATTTGGAGATAAATATAGAAAAGAAGTAAAGTTTCTATATTAATATTTTCCCTTAGGACAACTGTGTCAAATTGAATTTTTAAAAATCTGTTTCTTTCTATCCTGATAAATGAAAATAAAACCAGATTCTTTCTGGTCATTAAGGAGAACACCATTATTTTTTCAAAGATATGTTTTTCTCCACTATCATGGAATATACTAATTTTTAAAAGGATTTATTTATATATTTATGAGAGACACACAGAGAGACAGAGACATAGGCAGAGGGAGAAGCAAGATGCAGAACTCGATCTCAGGACCCCAGGATCATGACCTGAGCTGAGCCACCCAGGTGCCCATAGCCTGATTTCTTACTAGAATACGTTATGACAGTAAATGTGTCTTATTGGATATGGCTGACTTTCCTTCAGAAATCTGGAAAAATCTCATAGCCCATCCCTGTAGTTTTATCCCTGTCTACTACCTTAGCCTCATCTCCTCAATACTGCAAAGAAACCAACCCCTTGTTGTCTCTTGCCTGTACGCTCTTTCCTCCACAGGAAGTCTTTGTCTTCATTCTCCATCTGCAAAATATAACAGTACTTCAAATCTCAGCTCCCAAAAGAGATTTCCCTCATATCTGCAAGCTGACAGCAATGTCTCCTTCCTTTAAATCCACTGAAGTCTACATATCTCGTAACACACAGAGCTATTTGTTAAGATGTCACATGCACTAATTTACTAATAAGCTGCCTGCGGGAAGGACGGGCTTACTAATATTCATATTCCCCATAATATGCAGTGCAGCATATCTTACTTCAAACATACTGGATAGATACCCATCAAGCAATTAATTGATTAAAATAGTCTAATATGCTTCGCAAATGTCTCCATTACATTCAGCAGGGCTGAGTCTAAAGTTCATTGTGGAGGTGGGGCCAGTTCTGAAAGACTTGATGAAATCCTGCACAGGATCGGACAAGAATAGATAACTTGTTGGGTACATCTGCCAGCAGCTGAGCTTCTGGCAACTTTTGTTTGGAGTGAAGAGCTTTCAGCCCTGCTTTCACCATGGCACCTCGCTCCCATTATAATGTTTTGCCTCCTGTTTTGTTTATATGAAAGACTACAGTCTCGTCTTAGAATTTCTGAGTATTATGAGTACCTTAGGGAAATCTGATTATAGAGATAGTCTACTCAACAGTGAAGAGTTTCAATTTGTTTCTATTGAGTTTTGTCAATTCCGAATCCCAGATACCTTTGTATTCCAGTCCATTGACTAGAGCCTCCCAGCCAGACGTTGAGGCATCTGTTTCTATAGTCTTTGGAACTGGGAAAGATAAATAAGAATGTGCGGGAATTATCTGTATATTTGCTAACCACCAATTTAGATCTAAATAGACTCCCTCTGTTAGGAAGACTAATGAATTCCAATTCTCTGAAATATCCTTTGCTTTTAACAAGCAAGATGGAAGGTATCTAAAGAAAAAAAAAGAGAGAGAGAGATACACAGAGGGAAAAGCTGTGAATAATGCCACCAGAGAACCAATTATGTTCACCAGCTGGCATTGAGAAACTTGTTTCCTTTGACAAAAAAAAAAAAAAAAAAGATTTCAGTTTTAGTTTCAAACTCCTTTTTGACATTGTGTTCTTTAGGGCTGAATGACAAATGCTCCCAGACACCCCCCCCCCCAATATATTGGGGATAAATTCTTAACACTTGTTACATGTAATATGACAAAGCAATGGGCAGGAAGAGGAAAATGAGCTAAGGCATCAACATGGCAGTTAATAACAATCAACTGGATAAAATAATAGTATCCCCAGCCACATGACTGAGTCAGTGATACATTCAGGACTTGGCATGACAGAGATTTTTAAAAAATGGTCAGGATGTTTCACAGTTCTAAAAATATATTTGTTGTGAAAGAATAGTTAAAACTTATATTTCCCAGTAATACAAACTGTATTTTGAACTTGATTTACCCCCCTATTTGGGGGGACCCCTCATTGATGGCCACTAAGCCTAGAACTGAGCCCTTTGTGCTTTAGTGGGGGGAGACATCACATCTTACAATGTTAGTAAATCAAAGCCTAGTTCAACAGTATGAGAGCTTAGAGGAAGAAAATCAAATCTAACTAAATAATGCTGATTGTAAAAAACATGATCTATTTCAGAATCTCTCAGCTGGTAAAACTTGGAAGGAAGTGGTGTCGCCTCAAGGTTCATTCATGCTGTAGCATGGGTCAGAATTTCCATCTCTTTTAAGGCTGAATAATATTACGTTGTATGTATATGCCACATTTTGCTTATGTATTCATCTTTGATGGACACTTGGGTTGCTTCCACCCCTTGGCTATTGTGAATAATGGTGCTGTGAACATGGGTGTACAAATAACTGAGCCTTTGCTTTCAGTTCTTTTGGATTTATACCAAAGAATGGAATTGCTAGACCATATGGTAATTCTATTTTTAATTTTTTAGGAACTGCCACTGTTTTCCATAGCAGCTGTACCATTTTATATTCCCACCAGTAGTGCACAAGGATTTCAATTTCTTTACATCTTCACTAACACTTATTTTCTGTTTTTGTTTGATTTTTTTTTTTTTGGTTTTGTTTTAGCAGCCATCTTAATGAGAGTAAAGTGGTATTTCACTGTGGCTTTAATTTGCATTTCCCTAATGATTAGTGATTGTATAAGTCAGCTTGGACTGCCGTCACAAATACCACAGACTCTATTTTTCACAGTTCTAGAGGCTGGGAAGTCCAAGATCAAAGTTCTAGCCAATTATATTCCTGGTGAGAGCTCTCTTCCTGGCTTACAGATAGCTGCCTTCTTCCTGTATACCCACACGGGGGAGAGAAAGGGATCATTCTGTCTTCCTCTTCTTCTAAGGCCATCAATCCTAATAGATGGTGCTTTCATTTAATTTTAGCTACCTCTTCAAAGTCCCATCTCCAGGGATCCCTGGGTGGCTCAGCGGTTTGGCACCTGCCTTTGGCCCAGGGAGTGATCTGGGAGTCCCCAGACCAAGTCCTGCATTGGGCTCCTGGCATAGAGCCTGCTTCTGCCTCTGCCTGTGTCTGCCTCTCTCTCTCTCTGTCTTTATGTCTATCATGAATAAATAAATAAAATCTTAAAAAAAAAACAAAGTCCCATCTCCAAATTTAGTCATATATGAATTTTGGAAGGACATAATAACCTAATTTGATCCACAGCAGTGATGTTGAACATCTTTTCATATGCTTATTCGCCATTTGTATATCCACTTTGAAGGAAGATCCATTTTGAAGTAGGGTCATTGTTTTGTTTTAATTTGTAGAAATTCTTTGTATATTCTGGATACTAACTCCGTATCAGATATATGATCTGCAGATATTATCTCCATTCTGTGGGTTGTCTTTTTACTTCTTGATGTGTCCTTTAAAGCACAAAAGTTTTTCATTTTGATGAAATCCCATTTATGTGTTCTTTGGTTTCATGTGGTTATGGTGTCCAAACTAAGAGTTGACTGCCCAATTCAAGTCACAAAGATTTACTTCTATGTTTTCTTTTTTTAAAAAGAAAAAAAGAAAAAAAAGATTTGTTTATTTGAGACAGAAAGAGCCGGCACACTTGAGTGGGGGGAAGGGCAGAGGAAGAAGGAGAGAGAACCTTCAAGCAGACTTCCCAGTGAGGGGCTCAATCCTCAGACTCCAACCAAGATCATGACCTGAGCCGAAACCAAGAGTCAGCTGCCCAACCAACTGAGCCACCCAGGCACCCCTCCTATGTTTTCTTCTAAGAGTTTTATAGTTTTAGCTCCTACATTTAGGTTCAAAACAGTCCATTTTGAGTTAATGAGTTAATGTTTGTACATGGTGTGAGATATTCCTCTTAATTCCTAAGAACATAGTAGTTTTAGAATGCGCTTTACTAAAGTAGATATGAAAAAAAGTTAGTAAGGAATGGGTTCTTTTTTTGGTTGTTATTCTTTGGGGCCTTTTAAAAAAATTTACTGACTCATTGCAGACATAGAGAAATCACATCTATTTATATCACCAAAAATGCACTTCATTTACATTAAGCTCATTCAGTCTGTTTGATAAGCAGAGAAATCTAAACATAAGGTAACTTCACAGGAATGGCTGCCAAGAGCAGTTGAGATAACACTCATTAAAATATTATGAATAATATCTTGATTACAAATAAAAGCTTGGTCTCATCTTTTTAGCCCAGAGTTGGCTAAGGCTACATGTCATTTTTTAATTTGATTAATGGCAGAATAACTAATTGGGGTGGAAAGGGATTAGCAAATCATTCAAGATGTCAGGTGTAGTCATAGCACCATTTTGTCAGAGATGCTATAGCAAAGTTTGTAATGACAGACGTGTGTAATAAATAGGAGCCAAGAATACTCAGATTTAAACAGTTAAGGAGGTGCTTTTAACATCAACATTTTTAGTTATATTTGATTTTCTTTCTCTGAGTTATCATACTGTTGAATTGGACTTTGATTTATTGACATTCTAATATTTGGTACCCATTTTCTTTTTGCTTTGCAGGATGCACAGAACCAAAAATTAAAGACAAGTATATGGTACCAAGAGGTAAATGATGTTTCCTTCCATACATGCTGGACTCTTGATCTTAATCTGTTGCAAAATATAATTATTCTAAGGAATAGATATTTTCTTTGTGTTTGCAAGTTAGCTTCTGCAGCAGACCTAATTTATTAGAATCTGTGTAAGATACATAGCCATGTTTTCTGGTTGGGGCACCATCTTTAGGAGCTGGAAGGAAAGTCCTCTCCCCTAATAGTGCCAACAAGCAGATCAGTTGGGTTATTCATCCAAATCCCTCTTCGGTTCTTTGGTGAGCTTGACATTTCCCCCTTTTAATAAATTTCTGTTCTGGCTACTGCTAACAGGTTTGGGATGATGAGTTTTTATCCTGGAACCCCAGCATGTTTGATGAGATTAGAGAGATTTCTCTACCTCTAAGTGACATCTGGGCCCCTGACATCATCATTAATGAATTGTAAGTGTTCCGGGGTGTATTTCCATGGGGTTTAAGCTGCTTGGACTATTCAGGTCCATTGCTGTTTTGGTCATTGTTGCTATTTTTTGTTTCTCAACTTGAAGAGAATCACAGTGTTGGGAATATTCAAGTTAGAAGGACCATGGGTTGACATCATTTAAGATAGATAGAGATTTGATTACAACAAATGCTTGAGGTTACCCATGGGTTATGCCTGTGTTGCAAGAGTAGCAAGTAAATTAACTTTTGAGGCATTCCTGAATCCATCTTTGCCAGGGTGAATTCTATCATGGGAAATGTGAATCTGTCTTTGCACTTCTAGGCTAGTTCTGGATATCATGGTCACTACCATCTCATAATAAGTTCCGTTTGTGGATTGAAATGACGAAGGCCCTCTCTGTAACAGCAAGCTCTCCTGTGTTTCTCATAGGGTGGACGTTGAGGGGTCACCTGACCTTCCATATGTCTATGTGAACTCTTCTGGGACCATTAAGAACTCTAAGCCTATGCAGGTCGTTACTACATGCAGTTTAGAGACATACGCTTTTCCGTTTGACATCCAGAACTGCAGCCTGACCTTCAGTAGCATCCTGCACACAGGTAAACCACGACAGGCCTAGTCTGCTGGTGGGAGACACACTCGTGCTGGGTTGGCACACATAGGTGAGATTCTGTCTATGAGGCTTATTTTATTCTTGCACAGAAGTGACAAGAACCTAAATATCTTCTTATAGTTACTTGGTTTCTGTTGTAATTCAGACAAAGTACAGTGCTGTGCCCAGATACATAGCTCATTGCTGCTGTTGGTTTGGGAATACCATATTCACCCTCTGCTGCC
The DNA here is from genome assembly GCF_048418805.1 of Vulpes vulpes. Lineage (NCBI taxonomy): Eukaryota > Metazoa > Chordata > Mammalia > Carnivora > Canidae > Vulpes > Vulpes vulpes. The sequence goes on along the minus strand of NC_132791.1, from coordinate 120,564,691 downwards.
ATCAAGAAGGTTATAGAAGTCAGGACCAGCACTATCATTCTACGGATAATGGAGTACAAACTGTAAATTCACGGTTAGGTTGTTTGTTTGTTTCGCTGCTAGAAAGGTTTTATTCCACATATCTATCCCTCATTCATAATGGTTGTATGGAACCCCATCTCAGGGAGATTGTGCACGTGGCGGCAGGAGCAAAGAAAGGGAAGAATTTAAACTGGAAGTTGGGAAAGGGGGCTATTACCGGTGCCTCTCTCTGTGGGGAAGTCACTTGTTTATGTTGTTTTCAGTGGAAGATGTCAACCTGGCCTTCCTGAGGAGCAGAGAAGACATTAAGCAAGACAAGAAAGAATTCTTGAATGACAGTGAGTGGGAACTTCTTTCTGTGTCCTCAACATACAACATCCTGCAGAGCAGCGCTGGAGATTTTGCGCAGATTCAGTTTAATGTAGGTCCTTCTCCTCCCTGATCCCGCTGGCCACTTCCCTGCAGGCTTAGGCTTGCCATGCTGGGCTGAGGAGTCACTGCTCTGTTGCATATTCTCACTCATTACCTCGGAGAACAGATGATTCTGGAGGCTCTGGACATCCCCTTGTGTTAAGGCATTTCACAGCCCAGAGATTTAGTCACAGATGCAGGACTTCTGTATGTGGGTATAGAAAGAATGATTTTCAGGCACCTGAGCCACCCACCATAGCAGACATCCTCAAGCCTTCAGTACATACTAACATCCTCATTCCTAATTGCTACAGAGAGGGAAAAAAGAAAACCCACATACAACAACAACAAAAAATTGGGAGAAGAGTGTCTCTTCAACATTATTGTTCTGTTTTTAACTAAGTAAATTATTAATCCCAGATACAAATTTATAAGATTATCGTTATTAACTGGACTATCTTGAGCAATTAGTTAACAGATAACCTACAGGGTCCTCAGAGACTATGGTGGTTTCTGAATCAGAGAGAACAACTGCTCAAAAAGGACTCATTGAGAAGCCAGACTTCTCAGTTGCACCACCAGGGATATTCTTGGCTGCATTGTCATGGAGAAATTTGTTCCAGCAGGAGCTTAGGAGGTGGGGTGCAGGACAGTGAAGCCTAATGTTTTACACTCCAGAGGCAGCCACCCTTCCTTCCCTGGCCTTTCTGGCAAACTGTTCTGATAAGTGGTTTGCAGCAAGTTCATGCAACTGGTAGACCCATGATTAGTATTAATTTCTGCTTTTCTGCACCAAGTCAGCTAGTGGTGGTGGTAGTTGGGTGGGGAAAAGTCCTTCATGCCCGATGATGTTTGATTGAAAAACAGAGACTATAGACAAGTCAGGGTCATACACAGGATGAATTCTGGAAACAAACCCTTTGAATAAGAAGGAAAATTCAGACTAGACTAGGTGCTATGGTTATGCTGGATAATTCTATGCTAAGAGAGGGTGGTATTGAAATAAGCTATTATTGAGGCCACAGATTGCCCCTCCATTGTTAATAGGTGTCCCATGCAGTTTTCTAGTGAAGCTCTTGTTAAATCAGGGCCTCCCAGAAATAGCTGTGGTTTGAACCTGACTCAATGGATAACTAACTAATCACAACTCACACCTTCTTGGTGGTGGGGTTTGGGTGTTTCCCTGTTCTGCTTGGATTTTAACAAAGCTGGCATTGTGGCTTGTTTGTCCACCTTTTTTTTTTTTTTTTTTTAAGCAAGAGAAAAGGAGGGGAAGAAAAGAAAGCTTTTTTAATTTCAATGAGTTTCTTGGCTAAGAGTAAACACCTCATTAATTTTAAAGATATCAGCCCACAAACATTATTAATGCAGCCCGAATAATGGAGAGCATTAAAGGGAAATGTGAGGGAGTAGCACGTGCAAGGTGGAACATAGTCACCTACCAAGCACTCCAGAGAGCGCTGCACACACCATTACCTACACTGCACGACGGAGACAAACACAGGCAAGAGATGGGACAGATAAAGGAGTACGCGCACGCACACGCACACACACACACACATGCATGCACACACACTCTCCATAACGCAGCCACTATTTGTGGCTACATGTCACCCCTTACCCTGAATATTAATTTGTCCTCTCAGTAGTGGCAAAAGGTTTTCTCTGTAGTAGCTCCATTTTAAATATGATGAACAGAGACATAACAGATTATTTAAGGAAAGGAGAAGCTTCTCTGCATGTCAGGAACGGTGATCCCATTCTTCTGTTCCATTCACTGTCATACTTCATCTCCATGTACAGGGTCATACTGAGGCATGCTAGAGGTGGGCATTGATAGGATTTCATGCTTTTGGAGCTTTCCCCTGGGTCCCTTTGCCCTGGGGCTAATGTGGATTCTCTAGCAGGGCTGGCTTCCACCCTGGCCCTCTGGAACAGGGTAGGGAAAGAAGCCTGAATAGTCACAGATCATGTTTCCCAGGGCAGGGAGCTAGGCTCAGCAGCAGCTCTACAACTTTGAAAAGACTTAAAGTAGATTCAGTGACTATCTCAGTCCTCTGTCTCCTTTGACCTCTCTCAGCCTCCATGCCTCCCCATGCCTGCTATGTGTACCATGGCTAGGCTTATGTTCTTTTACTCCATACCAATCATCATACTCTGAAGTCAACAACTCAAGTATCCTGGTGTCCTTCAGTAGCCCTTGGACAATGATGTGAAATTCAGAACCTGGTTCCATGCCAACATTGGGTCTACTAGGGTCCTGACAGCAAAGGGCCATCTCCCTCTTAAACTAATCATGTGCTGTTTCCTAGTCCAGGCTGCCCAGCGGAGGGTTGAAGACAAGTGGGGGCAGGCAGGAGGAAGAATGATCTGTTCCAAATATGTTTGTCACTCTGGGCCTGATGTATACTGCTGCCCCTGATATGAAATCAAATGCTCAGAATGCCTTGTTGGTTCCAGCGAATGTGCAATCATATCTGCTGGCTCCAGGACACACATTATTTATCAGAGGGCACAGCTAACACTTTGGAGTCCGGCTGCATTCCACAGGGGGCCCAGAGCACAGGCACTTCTGCCTACAGAGATGGCTGTGTGCAGCCCAGCTCCCAATCCAATAGCCATAGGAGGGGAGGTTACCTCCAATACATTATCGGAGGTGCTGGTTCCCAGAAACAGCAGGGTGAGGATTTGATTTCTGTATGGCAGCTTTTTGTTTTTTGGGTTTTGGGTTTTAGGTTTGAATTTTTTTTTTTTTTTTTTTTTTTTTTTTTTTTTTAAGAATGAGGGTAGAAGTGGGAGGACGTAGGAATAAAAATGTGAGAATTCATTTTGGATGTAAGAGGGTGGACAACTGTGGGAAGTAAAGTGAGCCCAACACTAAGCTATCCTCACACTGAGTGAAGTGTTCATGTAGGCGGGAGGTGGGGGCCATGCAGGGGAGTCCTAGAAAAATGCAGAAGGGCACTGGAGAAAGAGAGGTGCCTTGTCTATCCTCTTTCTCTAACATAGTTGTCCTTTCTAGAGTGGTTTTGTTGAGCAATCTATTGAATGCAGCTCATAAACTTGATAGAAGATCTTTCTGAGCTCCACCAGATTGAGAGAGGGAGAGAGACAGAAAAGAAAGAGAATTTAGGGTTCTAGATATCTCTCTAGGGTCACTCAAGTATCCCTGGAATCATGAACTTTCTGCTAATTGAGCCTGACCCATGGTCCAGACCCAAGAAACTCTCCCTCCTGTGCAAGGATCTTACTTAGATGGCAGTAACTTTCCCATTCTTTCTGAGTTGGGAATGTTGGGAGGGGCTTGGGAGAGAAGGAAGATAGGCGTCTGTATGAAGCGTGAGTCTGGGCGTCAAAAGTTCCAGCTATGTCATAAAGACGGTCATGCAAAATTGAGTACTGGTGGGGTCTACCATCAAGGAGGCAATTAGAGGCTAACCTTGGGGCCTATTCCATCTCCAAGGAGCTCTCCACACACACATTCTGAATTAGATTGATCTCTTTCATTAACATCAATAGGCTCCAAATACCTTTGTGTACTTATTATTACCTGGCTTTAATGGATAATGAAATTGTGGCATAATATTGCTAACACCTGAAGGGTGTCTAATGGAGAACACGGACTGAAACTAAAGTGCTTTTTCTTCCCTTTCTGTGGAATTTAAAGGCACCAGCTCCCTTAGTCCATTAGAAGTGATGGGCTCCAGGTAGGGGCAGTTCCGCAGAGAGCAGTGTCTCACCAATCTGGTGACGTACTTTCCTCCCCAGTATCCGCAGGCAGTTACTGTCTCTGGCATGACCTGCAAAGAGGTAGCCCTTGGAGGACTGACCTCATGAGGGGAACCCCCATTTGTGCTAACTCCACACTCTCACCCTACTGAAACTAAAAGTAGCAGTACTCATGGACTCCAGTATAACTCAGCAAATATCTTTTGAGCTCTTATCATGTACTAGTCTCAGTGAACCCACCGAGGACACAAGCATAAGTAAAACAGGGCTCCTCAAAATGCTGCCTAGGGAGACATTGTAACAATAACCACAAAACCGAGCATTTACTTGACACCAGGCACCATTTTAAGAGTTTGTACGTGTCAACCTCACGTGCCTATGAGATTGATGCTCTGAGTACAAATCGTACAAATGGATGAACTAGAGTACAGAGAAGTTAACTTGCCCAAGTCTAGGTCACTTGCTCAAAGTGTATAGGGTAACTATGGAGCTTGGGCTTGAACCCAGGCAGTCTGACTCCAGAAACTACATGCTAATCCTATATGTAGCTCACAAATCAACATAATGTAGCATATTCCAGTCCATTCTTTGGCATTTGTCCACTGTGTGTTACTGAGCGAGTTGCCTATAATAGTTTCCTAGGGCTTCCATAACAAAGTACCACAAACTGGTACCTTAAAACTAATTCATTCTCTCACAGTTTTGGAGCCTAGAAATCGGGGTGTCAGCATTAGTTCCTTCTGGGAACCCTGAGGGAGACCCTGTTCCATGCCTCTCTCCTAGGTTTTGGTGGCTGCCAGCAATCCTTGGCTTGTAGATGTATCACTCCAGTCTCTGTCCCCATCCTCGTGTGGCATTCTCCTTTGTGTATCTCTTCTCTTCTTCTCATGAGGACACCAGTTATTTTGGAATAAGGGTCCACCTCCTGGAGTAATAAGACCTCATCTGAACCAATTAATTATATCTACAGTGATCCCATTTCCAAATAAGGTCACATTCTTACCTTCCAGGAAGGACATTAGTTCTTGGGGCCATTATTCAACCCATTACAGTCCACTGCCCTCTGGCTCCCCAAAATTCTTGTTCATCACATGTGCAAAATGCATTCACCCTATCCTAGCATCCCTAAATGTCTTAACCTATTTCATGCACCACTCTGAGACCAAAATATAATCTAAATATAAACTCAGAAGGTCCCAAATCCCTTCATCTAAATCAGGTACAGGCTCTGGGTATAGTCCATTCTGGGACAGTCTTCCATCTGCAGACTAAAACATCCAACCACCAGAGTCTGGTTGCAGATTCCATGGGATGGGGAGGGGCAGAAACCTATCCTATTAACTATTCTAATTCCAATACTTAAAAAAAGTACTTGACCCTCTGTTCATGCTCAATTAATGTCTCTTGAACAAGACAATAAAGGGATTTGAGGATCAAACGAGATGCGAAAACAAGCCATTTCTGAAAGCTATATGATAAAATAAGAATTTCTTTAGGCTGTACTGGGCTTGTAGAGAAAATTAGTCTAGTCCATAAGTAATATTTCCCCTAAGTCAAACTAAGTAAAAAGGAAGGTCCTTTGTTCTTGAAAAAAAAAAAAAAAACCAAAGAGGGGTCTATTTAGCTGTATAATTTTATGAGCCAAACACAGGCGGGGGAGATTGCTACTTTATGTCGAGGAGCTGTGTATCCTTGTAGCTACATGTCTCCCTTCCCCTTTGGCCACTGCTGATCTCCAGGGACACATATTCTCCTGATAGCACTGGCTGCCTGGCTGGTGGGGCCCAGTACAAAATGAAAATGTGGGGCTCCCTGTTAAAAAATTATGAGTTTCAAAATGGCACCAGCAGAGCATGCAACCAAGCGCCAGGCCCTTCTAAGTGCTGGGCCCTGTGTACCTTCCCAAGCCGCATGCTCCCAGAGCCAGCCTCCCTCTCCCAGTCCCTTGGCTCTTGCCACACTTCTTCCCTGGCACCATGGGGGGCACATGGTCTGGTAAAACTGGGAGCAATCTTTGGTTCTGGCCCAGGTTTATGTTCATTCTCTACATGAGCCTCTGGGTAGAGAGGAACCACCTAACCATGTGCTCATTACACAGGAGCGTTATTGACACAGTACAACAGCCCATCTCAATGGTAGCCAAGATGTTCAGCAAGCAAAAGCAAGGTGCTTTTTAATTTTTTAAATGTTCTTTTTAAAAGATTTATTTATTTATTTTAGAGGGAGAGAGGAAGGGCACAGGGAGAGAAGGAATCGCAAGCAGACCCCACGCCCAGTGCGCAGCCCAGTGCGGAGCCCAGTGCAGGGCCCAATCTCATGACACTGAAATCAAGACCCAAGTCAAAACCAAGAGCTGGATGCTCAACCACCTACACCCTACGGCCTTCCCAATAAAGTGCTTTTAAAAAGTGAAAAATCAAGGCATATACCCAGGATCACTTAAACTGGCACATATCAGGGCACTTGGAATTGAAGGCCTCTGGAGCTTGATTCTCTTGACTAAGTCTGGGCTGTTTCTGCTTAACCATCGTGGCTACTTGGACATTCTTTAGGGTGGTGTTCTTACCCTTTCCAACCTCTTCATGTCATATCTGCCAGGAAGTCTAGGGGAGTCCTGGTCACCCCCCACCACCCCGCCGGGCACACCACAAAGACCCTAGTGGACTCTGACCACTTGACTCCCGTCCTACCATCCCCAGCTAACCACTGCCATCTCTGTCATGGCATGATGAAGACAGCTTGAGAGGCTGAAGTGGACGACAGGTCATTTTGTTGTTGTTTTCCTTGTTGACCATGCTTTGGTAGAAATGTGTTTTAACTGAATTATTACAAAGCCTGAGTGTTGCTTTTGTTCAGATATTTGCGCCCAGTTATGCCTAATAGACTATAATCCTCCAAACAGCTCTGACCTGCCGAGCTCCACAGAGTCGGGATATGCTCCCAGACTTAGTGGCTGAGGAGCCCCCACCCCGTTCTCTTCTGCAAGGCGCTAGATATCTGGTCTCAACCAAGCTCTTCCCACCACCTGGCCTCTGCCTGGGCTTCTCCCTATCTGCTTGCCTCACACAGCAGGAGGCAAAGATGAGGGAGAAGAACTCAGCTTTGATGTCTGGTCAGATCAAGAGTTGTAGCGACTCTGTGGTGGAAGAGAACCGGGCACAGCCCAGCTCTGCCATTTACTCAACTTACTTCAGGAACCGAGCTTTATTTTTTCGACTCTAGAATGGCCGTGTTCCATGACCTGCCAAGAAGCTCACAGTGAAAATTAAATAAACCACGTCACATGTGTCAAAGCATCTCACATGTTAATTGGACACCTAGAAAGCATTCAGTTGTGTAGTGAATCAGAGAAATGGGAGACTCCAGACACTATTTTGTTCCCAGATCCCACAGAAAAGGGCTCAGAACCTTCATTTGTTCAGTAGACATGTCCTGAATACCCACTATAAAATAGGGATTATTTTTGGCCCCATGAGGGATTTTTTTCATCATTGCTGCTCTTGCCCTCAAAGTGTTACGGGAAGCAGTCCTGTCATTCCCTGATGAAAATAGTTTGTGTTTATTAAAGACATTTCCTACCACCATCCCAGAGAAGTGAGGCATACAAAAAATGGCAGTAGCAGAGCAACTTTGAGTCTCATATCCCCAGCTGAAAACCCCACTCAGCAGCTCTGTATACCTGGCCATGCTGCTGGGCATCTTCATTGTTCCCCCTGCTTAGATCCACTTTGGCCCCTCTGCTGCCCTGTGCTTCTGGAGATGAGCTGCAGCCTCATTGACCAGTAGGAAGAGGGAATGGATTGGCAGGAGGAGGGGGAGGGAGAGTAAGATGGTTATCTCTCCATCTTTCTCCCTGTGGAATCACCACCAGGCTGGCTGTGCCCCCAAGAGGGAGCCCCAGATCCTGTGTGGGCTCTCTCTCCTCAGGTTCTAGTCACATTCCCAGCCCTGGGCCCCATCAGGGCTAAGGGTAAGGATAACTCAGTCAGTCCTCTCAAACATCCAGGGCACCACCCTCCTTCTTGTGGTTGCCCTCTGCCTGCCCACACCTTGTAAGCGGTCTCTTTGCTAAGCTCTCCTCAGATCTCCCAGGGGTGCCATTTGTTCCTGCCCAAACTCTGACGGACACACAAGTGCTGAGGTGCTCACATTCCACAGAGGAAGTCAGGGTAAGCCGAGAACAGTGCCAGATGTTGCATAAGTGGCATAAGGAGAAAGATCTTAGTGTAAGACCTGGATTTAAAACAGTTACTCGCTGGCTATGTGAGTTTAAACAAGCAGTTTAATCTCTGTGAACCTCAGTTTCCTTGTCTGTAGAATGGAGATACTAATGCCCAGCCCTTCAAGTGGGTGTGAGGATTGAACAGGACAGGACACAGGAGACACTTAGGCTAGTGCCTGGCACATGGCCGGTGGCAAACAAATAGATGCTGATGCTTCTTCTTATAATTAGTAATGTTAGTTCCACATAAAAGCTTAAAGGGTTTTTTTTTTTTTTTCTATTTTCTAAACCACAAAATCTTTTTCTAACCTACGGTCTTTTCACATTATGCAAAAATGTTGGGATGTCTATGGATTCTATTTTTTTAACTTTTATTTAGTTTTTAAAAAGATTTTATTTACTTATTCATGAGAGTGACAGAGAGAGAGGCAGAGACACAGGCAGAGGAAGACACAGACTCTCTGCAGGGAGCCTGATGCAGGACTCGATCTTAGGACCCTAGGGTCACACCCTGACCTGAAGGCAGACACTCAACCACTAAGCCACCCAGATGTCCCTGGCTTTGGATTTTAGCCCCTCAGTGCAGACCTTCTCTTCAGTAGACGCCTTGTCCCTGGCCAGGTGGTGATTCGCAGGCGCCCGCTGGTCTACATCGTGAGCCTGCTGATTCCCAGCATCTTCCTAATGCTTGTGGACCTGGGGAGCTTCTACCTACCACCCACCTGCCGGGCCAGGATTATGTTCAAGACCAGCGTACTGGTAGGCTACACCGTCTTCAGGGTCAACATGTCTGATGAGATGCCAAGGAGTGCAGTGAGCACCCCTCTGATTGGTAAGCACCCACGGGGACACCAGACACCCAACTTCCATCATTCCTGTCACAGACCTGATGTTGCATTTCAGATCAGGGGCAGGAGAGCCCCAGACATTCTGGCTAATTCCACCTCCTCTGGTTCCTTCCCTCAGGGGTCTTCTTCACAGTCAGTATGGCTTTCCTGGTTATCAGCTTATTTAAGTCCATCCTGTTGGTCAAATTGCTCCATGATGAGCGGAACAGCGGGCAGGAGCGGCCCCTCTTCTGCCTTCAAGGGGACACTGATGTCGATGGGCCTAGAGTAGATCCCAGAGCCCAGCTTGCTGGGGTCCCAGGTTAGTGAGAAACCTCAAGGTCCCTACCCAGGCTTGCTCTATCACACTCTCTGCACCGGGTCCCATTAGTGGAGCACCAGGCCATGTGTCCTGCTGTGCAAAAAGTTTGAAACACTTGCTTCCTTGCTTCTGTGATGCATTTATCTTACTTCTCTGGAGACCTGCTGGCTTTCCAGAAAGCCGCACTTTAGCTCAGAGGTCAGACCTTCAGTTGACTTTGCTTGTTTTTGTTTGTATTTTCCAGTTTTAACCGGTTAGCTAAAGTGACCGAGCGACTGGCCCCAGAATCATAGAGTACTGGTGTGTGTGCACACATGCTTGTATGCATTTGGATCCCTGTTGCTTAATGGGAACCAATGTAGGAATTACCCCACTGCTCGCTTTGGCAGCACACATACTAAAATCGGAACAATACAGAGGTTAGCATGACCCCTGTGCAAGGATGATAGGCAAACTTGTGAAGCATTCTGTATTTTTACTGTATACTTGAAAGTTGCTAAAGAGAGTATATCCTAAACGTTCTCATCACAAGAAAAAAAAAAGTGTGTAACTGTGTGGTAGTGGAGGTTAACCAGACTTATTCTGATGTATTGGTATATATGTACATTCATCTATGTCGTGAGTCTGCTGGTTCCCAGCATTTTCCTAATGCTTATGGACCTGGGGACCTTCTACCTACCACCCACCTGCTGTGCCAGGGTTATGTTCAAGACATAATTTTGGTATATATATAATTATTATGCTGTACACCTGAAATATAATGTCATATGTAAAATATATCACAATTAAACAAAAATAATCATCCCAGTCCCTAAAGCTCCAACTGAGTCAGTGGGGCTGGCCCCCAGCTCGGAAAATCTCCTGGATGGATCTAGCCTAGATGTCCTTTCTGCACAACACAGCTCTGCTTCCTTCTGCACAGCCTATCCTCCCGTCAGCAGGTAGGGGGGAGGCCCCAACCCCAACCCAATCTGCCACCCTGTTTTGCCCACAAACCTTCCTTGGTAAGCAGCTTACCAAGGCTTCCACTGGCTTCCATTGGCTCCAGTGGGAAGCCCAGGGGGTTTTGGGAGCCCTTGGCTCACCTAGGATGTTTTCCTCTCTCACACAGAGCCCATCTGTCGAGAGCATCTGGCCCCAACAGGAACCCTGGAGGAAGTCTGGTTCCAGCTTAAATCCATCAGCGCCTACTTCCAAACCTGGGACCAGTCAGACCAACAGGAGGTTAAATGGCTGGCCCTCCTGGAACGTTTTGACCGACTGCTCTTTCAAGCCTACACCATCATGCTGGGGCTCTATGCCATCACCCTGTGCTCCCTCTGGGCCCTGTGGGGCAGCTCGTGGAGACTCAGGGCAGGCTAATGGGTTTTGTGGAGAGGAGGGAATGGAGCATAATGGGTTAAAAAGCTCCTCACCTCTTGTTGCAGTGCAGGTGTTCACACCTGCTGAGGTACTGAATGACCTAGGATGAATGTATTCATGACAAAAATGTCCAGAAATCTCATGGTATACAGTGAAAAGAAAGCTTGCCTTTTTATTCTATTCCACTCCCCAAAACTGACCGCCATTAGCAATTTCTTTCAGAAAATGTCTAGGTACATTACATACATACATGTTTTGACAGTTTAGGTTTTTTTGTTTTTTGTTTTTTAAGTGTAAGATCACTTCATCTCCCAGTTCTATCTTGGTCATTCAGTAAACTGAATGACTCAGTTTACTGAGTGTCAGTTAAGTCCTAGGTGTTATGTTAGGCAGACCAGAGAATACAAAATATGTCATTCTTCACTTGACTTGATTCCTAAGGACAATCTTGTACAAAGCAGGGTGCAAGATTCAAGGCACATCTGTTTCCTGAAGCTCTTGTTCCCGGTGTCTCAGATGAGCGTCTCTTCCCCTGCACCACATCACTGTTGGAGAGAAGCCGGGTAACAAGCCCATCACACCCAATCTAGCACAACATTTAGCCAACACACACTATGTGTAAGGCCCTGAGCTGGGTGATAGGCTTCATGCATGGTCCTTGGGTTCAAGGAGATTATAATCCACTATCGTTTTATTAGTCTACAAGGGCTGCCATAACAAAACACCATAGACTTTGTGGCTTTAACAGAAATACCTTTTCTCACAGCTCTGGAGGCTGGAAGTCTGAGATCAAGGTGTCAACAGAGTTGGCTTCTTCTGAGGCCTCTGTCCTTGACCCACAGATGGCTGCCTTGTCCCTGTGTTCTCACACGGCCTTACCTCTGTGCATGTTCATATCTGTATCCGAATTTCCTCCTTTTACGAAGACACCAACTATTGGATTAGGGCCCACATTAATAACCTCACCTAACCTGAATCACCTCTCTAAAGGCCCTACTCCAGATATGCATTCTGAGGTACTGGGGGTTAAGACCTCAACATGAATTTGAGGGTGGGTAACACCATAATACTCTCATGGCTGTGGACGCTTGACAAGTCCAAAATCTGCAGGTAGGCTGGCAGGCCAGGACCCATGGAGTAGTTACAGTTTGAGTCCAAAGTAGAGACAGGAGTGTCTGCTGGCAGGATTCCCGCTTATTCCTGAGGCTTTCAACTAATCGGATGAGGCTCATTCTGGAAGGGAATCTGTTTTACCCAAGTTTACTGATTTAAATGTTAATCTCATATTAAAAATACCTTCACAGAAACACCTAGAATGATGTTTAACCAAATATCTAGGTCCTGTGGCCTAGCCAAATTCACACACAAAACTAACCATGACAGTCCCAATGGTCCTGTACCTTCCCTCTATGCCCACATTTATTTGTTAAGACAGAAGAGCCCTAATGACAGGGCACTTGGGTGACTCACCAACTTCTGGCTCTTACTCTCTAGTAGCCAAATCTGCACCAACTAGCTTATCTTATGACAGTTCCCGTGGCCCCATAGCTTGAATTCTAAGGTTAGAGCTCAAGTCTTCCACAAATTTTCCTTCCTCTTATTTCGACTTTCTTCATTTCGCATTGCTTCTTTTTATGGAGGTTTCCATCTAGCCTAACCGGCTTGCCATTCCACCCAAACCTCTGCTGCTAGTTGACATATTCTTTTGTTTCACCAATCTGTGTGCCACTCCGTCTAAGGACCCTGCTCAGAACAGCCTTCCCCCACCTTCTTCCTCTGATCATCTCATGACTCTGTCCCTTTCTCTCTATCTTTGGTATTATCCTCTTCTATATCCTTCCTCCTTTGAATATTTTATGGCCTCCTATGTTTATGTGTACCTACGTGTGTGGAGTGTGTGTACATAGGTGTATGTGTTGTGGGGTATGTACGTGTGTATGCATGTGTGTACGCAGGTGTGTGTGTGATGTGGGATGCATGTCTACATGTGGTGTATACACATGTGTATGTAGGTGTGTGTTGTGGTTGTGTGTACATGAGTGTGTTGTGTGTACATGTGTGCTGTGCATGTGCATTTATATGCGTGTGTGTACAGAGGTGTGTGATGTGGGGTATGTGTGTACATGTGTGCTGTGTATGTGTGGATATGTGTGTGTTGGGGTGTGTGTTGTTGGGTATGTGTACATGTGTGGGGTGTGTGTACATGTGTATGCGCATCACCTGTCACACAGACCACATACTCCTGGAAGAGTCACCCTGTTTTCTAATTCTAGTTTCTGTCCCATCTCTGCCCGGGTCCACACAGAGTTTTGCTCATGGCAGCTGTGCAATAACCATCGCAGAGCAATTCATCCTAGCTCACTGCTGATGTTGGACACATTTCTCGTGTGTCTTCCCAGGTCTGAGGGGAGAGTCGCCCCAAGATCAGACTCCCTGTCCTCCTGCGTCCCTCTGTCCGCTGTCAGGGCAGCCATGGGGAGCTTGCTGGGTAGACCACAGTAGGCTGAGCGAGAATCAGCACTCCTAATGCTGTCAGTGGAGGACTCAAAAGTCCAAAGCTGTTTGCTAGGAACTTTTTGCGGCGCTAAAATTGCCTTTAAAAAAAACCTACCCCCCCTTCCCCCTAAAGAAAAAGAATTTAAATTCAAACAGCCTTTACCTGCATCCTCCCTCTCTCATTACCTCCCAGTTAGTGCTCAACGCCAATTGTCCATGAAATTCCACTGCTGCTGTTAATGAAATGAGGAACATAAGAAGTTTGTGAACAGGAAGTGTCCATGCAAACCTCCACCTGTTTCCCTCCTCACTTCCTCCTTTCTGTTCCTGGCCTCCTCTGCCTCTACCTGCTGCCACCACCTGCTAGATTGCTCTTCACTTCCCTGGTTATTAGAGGGGCAAAGGCCTGCCGTGAGCTCCTCACTACCAAGTCTCCTTCCTTTCCAGCTGTCCCTGGAGAAGGCACCTGGTTTGGGTCCTGGCTCTATCACTATCTAGCCAGGGGACCTGGAGCTAACTTCTCAGAGCTTCAATTACCCTATTTGGCATTGGGGTTGCTCCGACTCACTCTACCCAAATCACAGAACTCTGAGGATCAGAGTGAAGCCATGTATTTAGTGGTACTTTGAAAAATAGATGATACATCCCAAAATAACAACAAGACCTGCCTGCTGTCAACAGATGGATTCTCGTCCTAAGTCTGTGGTGTGAGGTCCTTGTTCCAGTACTTCAGTCAGAGTCCAGTTACGGGCTCTGGTTCTCCCTGCAGGCGCCCTCATTCCAGGATCCACAGGCCAAGGACTGAAGCCATCGCAGGCCTTCTAGCAGGGGCCGTGGGTGGTGGGGCTTCCACTCTCCATGCAGCCCCCCTTCGCTTCCTCCCCGGAGAACGTCTTCAGGTTCTTTATGTCTGCTTGGAAGGGTCAGCCCTTGAGGAGGGAAGCCTTGGACCTCCGTCCAAGCACCGAGTGGCCGTGACCTCGACCTGGCAGCCAGGGCCCAGAGGCCCTGTGCAGAGGGAGGAAGACAAGGCGCCCGCAGCCGTTATTTACAGAGCAGCTTCAGCTCGGCTCCTCCAAATGCTTAGAAGTTTCACGATTCCTGTTTCACAGAGGAAGGAAACTGAGGAACAGAGCAAAAATGGGATTCTCCCAGCTGTGAATGCTCCGACCATCTGCCGTTTCCCAGAATCTAAGGTAGTTTCAGAACTCACCAAGAAATCGCAGCTCCAATTTTGGGGACTTCGCTGACGTCGAGAGTAAAGGCTGAGCTAAGCACCCAGGCTAGACAGGCAGCCCTCTATTTTATATGTCATTGGATCTCAGAATAGCTTCCAGAGCTGCTGCCGTGCTCCCCCACAGCCTGCCTGCCGCCCCGTGCACAGCCCATAGCCGGGGGCTCTGGCTCCCTGCGTGTCCTCCAGGGGAGGAGCTGTTGTGGTGGAGGAAGCTGAGCCCCTCGCCTTACACCTCCATGACCTGGCCAGCTTCTGTGCTCCAGCTTTGAGCCTGGACAGGTCAGACCAGGAGGCAAACCAAAGAGATCACAGCTCCAACCCCAGGGACAGCCAGCACGGAACTGCCCCTGGCTCCCCGGGGCCCTCTCCCTTCCCAAGGATCTAAATATACACATAAAGGCAGGGTTAGGGACGCATGGGCGGCTCAGCAGTTGAGCTGAGCATCTGCCTTGGGCTCAGGGCATGATCCCGGGGTCCTGGGATCGAGTCCCACATCAGGCTCCCTGTGAGGAGCCTGCTTCTCCCTCTGCCTCTGTCTCTGCCTCTACTTCTGTGTCTCTTATGAATAAATAAATAAAATCTTTAAAAAAAAATAAAAAAGACAAGGTTAGCAAAAGGAGGTGGAGCTGAAATTTTTATCCAACGGTGTGGCGCTAAGGTTTCTAGAAAACTTCAATCTTGTGTTTAAGGTAGGGAATTCCTCCCCCAATTCCTGGATGTTGGGTGATCGTCCCAGGGCAGAGACCCCAGTTCTCCTGTTCCCTCCAGGACGGCTGTGCCTCCCTCCCTGCGACCCCATCTGTGCCCGGGCTCCCATCCCAGGCATCTCCCTGTCCTGTTCCCTGGCTCATGCTCCATCTCAGCAGCCCGAACCTTTCAGTCCTGAGTTATTTACCTGCTGAGACAGTAAGAGCTTCATAATTAGCTGAGCAACAGCATGGAGGCTTTTATGAGCAGCCAGGTCCCCCACCACACTCTGGTGTCCGTAATTGAAATGACCCACGCCAGTGATTAGATTAGGGGGCTGAGGCAGCCCAGTGTGCCACCTCCAGCCCCCTCCCCTGTCCTGTCGGGGGGGTGATGTAGTTAAGTTTGTGCTTCATTTGGCAGAGGCCATAAAGCAGGCATTGCAGTGAGGCTTTCTGCAGGGGTGGGAATGCACTGCTGGGCAGTGGGCGGGCTCTGTGGCAGGCAACAGATTCCAGATTGGGGGGGAGCCCCTTGTTTCCACTTTGCCTTGGCCCCTCTATCATTCCCCCAGCCTAGTGCCAGCCTCCAAAGACCTGGGCCTCATGGGATTATCAGTGATACTCAGTGTCCCTAGGGACCAGGTCTGCACATGGTTGGCCAGACCCTGATCAGACCCTGCTCCTGGTCAACCTGCTCAGGACCTCCTCTCTGGAGACCTCCAGGCCAAGAGCAAGAGAGTTGAGGTGCTGTGGGCATTTTTTTCTCCCCACCTCCCTGACTAATCTCAGCTTCTCAGCTCTTTCCTGTACAAGCCTTCGGCACCCCTGTCTCTGAACCTTGTGGCTTCCTCCCAAGGGGGTGGACAGCATGGGCTTTGGAGTCCGAAGCATTCATTTGTTCTGTTAGAGGATGGTTGCTCAGAGCTGACATGGTTTTGTCCTCCGTGCAAACCCAAAGGTTTGGTAGAGGCTGCCTGGAGTGCTGTCTTGAGACAGCTTTGGGGGCCCTAAGTGGGTTCTGTGGGAAAGAAGGCAGTGATCCATTGGTGATGGCTGCCCCAGGAGAGAGAGGAGGGTAAGAGGAGAAGCAGAGCTAATGTTTATTGAGGCTTTGTCATGTGCCAAGTACTGTGCAGAGTGCTGAGGTGATAGTATTCTAGGACCGGAGAGTGTCGGCCCCAGGAGAGCAGGGAGTCTATCGTGCTCACTGCTGTGCTCCAGTACCTACCACAGGGCCTGACACATAGTAAACAGTTAGTGTGGCAGCATATGTTGGGTGAACCACACAAGGTTCAAATTCCTCTCTACCACTACTTAGCAGTGTGATTTGGGCAAGTCATTTGAACTCTGTGCCTTCAGTTTCCTTGTCCATAAAATATGATTAATATTACACCTAGTTTATAGCATTCCTAGGAGAATTATGAGTGACCATATGTCAAATGCTTAGAAAAGTGTCCAGCACATGCTAATAAAAACTTGGTTAAGTAATAGTTTCTATTGTATCAATATTCCCATTTCCCTAGTGCTCAACATCACTCATATCTGCACCAGACACTCTCTAACTGCTCTCTCTAGGTAATCTCATTAGATAGATGATAGATAGATGATAGATAGATAGATAGATAGATACCAGGGTTATTGTGAAGATTATATATATTACAAGATATGTATGTGTAATGAGACCTCATGGTGTATATAATCCTCATAATAACCCTAGTATTATCATTGCTGCTTCACAGCTGAAGAAGCTAAAAGCACAGGGAGGTTAAGTACGTTGTCTGAGATCTCTAAGCTAGCAAGTGGCAATGCTAGGATTCAAGTATAAGCAGCCTGGCTCCAGACTCCATGCTTTTGGGGATCCTGCTAGAGTCAGGCACCCGCTAACTCCAGAGCTTGCACCCTTGACCCTGGCTTCTTAAAAGAGGCTCATCTTTGCTAACCTTGTATGTGGCTAGAGGAGGGGGCTGCCATAGAAGAGATGAGCTTGAATTCTAATGCTACCACTCGTGAGGTTCACGACCTGGGGCAAGTAACTGAGTTAGCTCAGAATGTCAGGTTTTTCTTCTCATCTGTAAATTCTGAAACAAGAACGCTATCACCGAGGTGTTGTAAGGAGTGAATGAGGTAAGATTTATAAAGTGCTAAGCACAGCACCTTGCACCGGAGGCATGAAGAGTGATAGCAATTATCAACATCATCGTCATCATTATTATTCACCACCTTTCCGCAGGGCTGTTACCAGAGCCCAGACAGATTGAGATTATACACACACACACACACACACACACACACACACACAAGCTACATAAACTCTAAACATCTCCTACTCGGTGTATAGTCTCTGCATCAGCATTCTCAGCAGCATGGGAGCTGTTAGAAATGCAGAATCTTGGTTCCTCTCAGACCTACTGAATCAGGAACCTGAATTCTCACCTGATCCCAGGGGACCTGTCTGCACACTGCAGTTGCAGAAGCCCGGACTTAAGAATGATGGTCAGGGACACATGGGAGTTCCTGGAGGGGGCCTCACGGCAGGCCTGGGAGCTGGGGTTCGTGGGCAGCTCGGCGTCACGTGGAGCCCGCCTCTGCTCCCTGGGCAGCTGGGCCCGCAGGGCACCTGCCAATCACCCCGCTCACTCAGTAATCTGGCCTCCCCGCAATCAGAGCAGTCAAGCACTCGGTGCAGCTGGGCGGCTGAATTATAGGCTGTGGGCAGATGGCGGAGATGGCTCTGTGTGTGCCATCCAAGGGGAGAAGGGAATGAAGGGCCCTCCTTCCCCTGACAGCAGACACCCTCTTTTCTGGAGGGCCAGGCTGCCGGCAGCAATGCTCTGGCGACCCCTTTCCCCTGGAACCCACCCGGGGCACAGGGCAAACCGCCGAGCCCTCCTGCCTGCTGGGTCCAGGCCATGGTATCTCAAGGGACTTCAGTCGTGTGACTCCCTCTTCTCAGGGAGGAGCCTCCTCTAACAAAGTAGCCTCCCAGAGAGATGTAGCTCTTTGATCCAAAGCTTTGCCTCTCCCCAGAGCTTGTTGCATCCAGTGAGATGGCCCTGAGGCTGGAGGGACCCCAGCACGGTCATCCTTCCTGGGTCCAGGATAAGCCCGGCACAGAGCACTGGGGACACAGAATACAGGTGAAGGGCCAGGCACGCCCGTTTCCCGGAAAGCCAGGCTACAGTGGGGGAAGGCTTTGTCGCTTTCTCCCAGCAAAGCCCTAGGTATGGGGGTGGGGAGGGGAGGAACCCAGGTGACAGGGTAAGCCATGCTGCTGTCACAGCTCCTGCCCCCCTCCACTCGGTGGAGCCTACACTGTCTGCTCAGCCAGGTCCCCAAGGCTGCAAGTGGCCTGTCACTCCGCCACTGTGTCTCAGCCCTGGTTCCTGGGAGGGATGAGAGCTCTCTCTGCCTCCCAGACCTTCCCTTATGCTGATACTTCACATATCCATTAGGTTTTATGGGGCACTGCTTCCAGGCCTGCGGGGAGTGGGGGAAGGCTCTGGGGCTCCCCTCAAGGCCCCCGGTCTCTCCAGCCTGCTGTTCCTTCTGGCCACCTCCCCTTGCTCCCTACCCTCTTGCCTTTCAGCCACCATGGCACTGTCCCTGCCACCTGAACTTGACACGGAGGAAGCCCAGGCTTGTCATTTTGGCTTTGTGGGCTTGGGGCCCCTTGTTTTGCCTCGTTGGGCAGCATATGTGCTTGCATGTGTGTGTGCCTTTATGTACATGCACATGTGCGTGTGTGTTTGAGGTGGTCACTCAAAGTTGGAGGGGAACTAGACCAGCTTGTTTCAAACTCTTGTTTTGCAGATGAGGCTGGGACAGGATAACAATAAACCCTAGATAATGATAAAGATGATGGTAATGATGCTGATTACGGATAGCCACTAGCTGTGGGGCACTTACTGTGTGTCACTCTACAAATGAGGACTTCTCATATTGTATCCAATTTAGTTTTTACAGTAGGATAAATAAATACAGGAACTGAGGCCACACAGGTTAAGTGGCTTGCCTGATATCACACAATGAGTAGATGAAAGAGTAGGATTTGAACTCAGGATTACCTCACAGAGCATCCAAAAATTCGGGATCTAGGTGGATTTAGTATCTCTGTGTTTGGAGAGATGGTGGTAGTAGCAGCTGGCCTCCCTGTCACAGGAGCATAGCAGAGCTAAATGAGCTCCTGGGGGTTGAAGCTACAAAGGTAAGAGACTATTATTCTCAATGTAGAGCCCAGAGGAGATGTAGGCTCTTCTATTTCCCAGTGCAGTGTGCTTCCCTTGAGATCTTATCCTGCTGGGCAGGAGGCCCCAGCCCCAGTGCCCTGGGGTTAGAAGGTACGCAAGCTGTCTTAGGCTAGAATCCTGAGAACCCCATGTGCTCCCCTGGCCAGGCAAAGAGAAGCAGGTGAAGGCAGGGGAGGGATCCCAAATGAGACTGGGCTCCTGCAGGTCAAATCAGGATGCGCACGGTCCAGATTCGAGGAGGAGGCTGCAGAAGGCTGGCATCTTGGAGCCCTTGACAAGCCGAGCTGATGTGGGAAAGTGATGGGGCTGGCTGGAGGGTGGAGTGGGGGAGGTGGGGCTTAAGGGGGTAACATGTGCCTGGCACTGGGGGAATTCTTCCTTTAAGTTTTTATTTTAATTCCAGTGAGTAACCATACAGTGTTATATTAGTGTACAATATAGTGACTCAATACTTGCATATATCACCTGGTACTCATCAAGACAAGTACGCTCCTTCATCCCCATCACCTGTTTCCCTCATCCCCATGCCCCACCTCCCCTCTGGTGACCATCAGTTTGCTCTCTAGAGTTAAGAATCTGTTTCTTGATTTGTCTTGCTCTCTCTCTCTCTCTTTTTCCTTTGCTTGTTTGTTTTGTTTCTTAAATTCCACATATGAGTGAAATCACATGGTATTTATCTTTCTCTGACTGGTGACTTACTTATTTCACTTAGCATAATATTCTCTAGCTCCATCCATGTTGCTGCAAATAGCAAGATTTCATTCTTTTTATGGCTGATTAATATTATACTCACTCTCATATACATATATATATATATATATATCTCACATCTTCTTTATCCGTTCATCAATCGATGGACACTTGGGCTGCTTCCATAATTGGGCTATTAGAGATAATGCTCCAATAAACGTTGGCATACATGTATCAGTTTGAATTAGTATTTTTGAATTCTGTGGGTAAATGCCTAGTAGCACAATTGCTGGGTCGTAAGGTAGCTCTATTTTTAACTTTTTGAGGACCTCCATACTGTTTTCCGGAGTGGTTGTACCAGTTTGCATTCCCACCAAAAGAGCCAGAGGGTGGGTGAGTTCTCTTTCAAGGAAGATAAAGAAGATAATAGGGAGAAAGTCACCCAAACATAAATTCAAATTCTGGTTCCACCACTTAATGATGCTGGACAACTTAAATAATCCTCTGAACCTCAGTTTACTCATCTGAAATACAGGGATTTTGATGTCCAACATTCAGAATGAAGACTCTGAAGGCATAAAAGACATAATAGTTGCTCAAAAAAGTATGGTGCCTTCCTCTTCTCACACCCTACCAACCATTCCTAACTCAGGGACTCGGGATAATTAATTTCATTTATAATAATAACAGTAGTAACAATAGTGACTACAACTTTCATTTACTGAGCACTTACTACATGACAGACATAATACTAAGCATCTTTTTTGTAAGATTATTTATTTATTTATTTATTTATTTATTTATTTATTTATTCATAGAGACAGAGAGAGGAGAGAGAAAGAGAGAGAGGCAGAGACACAGGCAGAGGGAGAAGCAGGCTCCATGCAGGGAGCCTGACGTGGGACTCGATCCCGGGTCTCCAGGATCACACCCCGGGCTGCAGGCGACGCTAAACCGCTGCACCACTGGAGCTGCCCTAATACTAAGCATCTTACTCATCTTATCTCATTCATCCCCAGAACTCTGTGCTAGATTCCATCCAGCCAAGCCCTGGAGAAGCTAATGGACTCATACAAGGCCATGGAGCTAGAAAGTCACAGAGCTGACACTGGAACTGGGTTAGTTGGGAGAGGCTAGGTTATGCTATGGTGACCCAGGACCCCCAAATCTTAGTGGCTTACAGCATGTTGGGTGCCCATCATAGGTCAGCTCCAGTTCTGGGCCATGTCCTCTCTCTGAAACCCAGACCGATGGAACAGCTTCTATCTGGGACACTGTCAGTCACCTTGGCAGAGGGAAAGGACCTCAAAGGGTCACGATAGGCCTGGAAGACATACCTCTCTCTTCTACTCACAAACTAACTCATTGTTCCATTGTCCTCATCATGCAACCCACTCAACCACCATGTCGCCAGTAATGGCAATCTTTCCAACTACCCAGAGAAGGAGATAGCCAGAATATTTGTAGCATAACACTAATGACAACCATATCCAGTTTCTAATCCTTATGCTTGATGGGTTCCCACAGTAGAGTGAACCCCAGTGTCCTCATCTATAAGGAAGGAATAACAATTCTACCTTTCAGGATGGTCATGCTGACTACAGGACATAGTCCACAAGAATCCCAAGCCTGGGAACATAGAAACATGGTGATCATGTGTGGGGTTCAGAAATACTCTGGACTGATCAACTCAGCCATTACTCTGTGGAATGACAAATCTCGCTATAGAATTCAGAAGTTCCCAGGAGACAAGGGTTCATGCTTTGAAAAACACTGTGGCTCTCAGTGCCCATAAAACCACCTCCGGGGGAGCCAGAAGGAAAGGAACATTTCCAGGATGATGATCAGAGGCAACAGCAAATGCGATTATGTCAGCAAATGTGCAAAAGTGCTGTACGCTTTTGGAGGACTCTTCATTTAGGACTAATTAAATACTTGGAAGCAGGAGATTGAAAGGTCCGCTCTGAAAAGCTACTCTAGGCCAGCAAGATGCTTCAGGGCCTATTTACAGCATTTGGAGAGCTCTAGAGGAGGAAATGGGTGGCTCTACTGGGAACCACACAAGGCTACCGGGGTGAAATCACCCGGACGTTGTGGCGTTCCCCCTACCCTAACCTCGGTCTCCCAGGGTCTGCGGTGTGGGTGATGTGAAAAGCATACCTGAGGTTTATGCTGGTGGCAGTGAAGCAGGGAGCTGCCTATAGAATGATGTGTATTAGATTTCTGGGGCTGCCATAACAAATCACCACAAACTTATTGGCTTAAAACAACACAAATTTGTTCTCTTACAGTCCTGGAGGTCAGAAGTCCAAAATCAGGGTCACTGGGTGAAAATCAAGATGTTGGAAGGACTGGTTCTTCTGGGAGTTTCTAAAGTGAGAATCGTTTCCTTGCCTCTTTCACCTTCTAGGGGCTACCAGAGCGTGTTGGGTCAGGGCTCCTTCCTTCACCTTCCAAGCTCATCTCTGGTTTCTGCCTCCTGACTCCACATGGCTTTCTCCTCTTCTATCATTAAACCTCCTCTGCCTCTCTCTTAAAAGGACTCTTGTGATTCCATGTAGGGCAATCAGGATAATTCAGAATAATCCCTCCATTTCAAGATCCTTAACACAGTCACCTCTGCAAACTCCCTTTTGCCGTGTAAGGTAACATTCACAGGTTCCAGGGGTTAGGACCTGAGGCTCTTTGGGGCCATGACCCAGCCTACCACATGCGGCATCTGTTGGGTTGGAAAGCCAAAGAGCAACCATGAACCAGCTGCACTCCACAGATCTCTCATGGGGCATCCTCTAAGCCCTGGCCATGGTGGGACCTGTAGGGCAACGCCAGAAGGGCCTGTGACACATCTGTCCCATCAACCATGTAGGCAGCACATGATACACAGTGCTACAGAGCAGCAAAGACTTGTCATATAATCAATTAATCCATGTATTAACAAATATGTGGGCAGCCGGGTGGCTCAACAGTTTAGCACCACCTTCAGGCCAGGGCGTGATCCTGGAGACCCGGGATCCAGTCCCACGTCAGGCTCCCCACATGGAGCCTGCTTCTCCTTCTGCCTGTGTCTCTGCCTCTCTCTCTCTCTCTCTCTCTCTCTCTCTCTCTCTGTGTGTGTGTGTGTCTCATGAATAAATAAATAAAATCTTAAAAAAAAAAACAAATACGCATTCAGCACCTACTGTGTCCTGTGGGAGCTGATTCAAACCTGGGGCCCTACCAGGTTCTCCCAAGTAGGAGATTCATTCAATAAATATTTATTGATCCCCTACTAGGTGTCAGGCACTATTCTGGGTACTTGGAATATAACAGTGGACAAAACCCCCAAAGCTCCCTGCTTTCATGGCACTGACATTCTATCAATGGAGACAGACAATAAGGAATCATCATAAGTCAATCACATAGAATGTTAGGAGGTGATAGAACTATAGAACAAAAGGAAAAATAAGGCCAGGTAAGAGGGGTCAGGTGTGCCCAGGTGGGAGCAGGCTGGTGAGAGTACTAAGTGGATTAGTCAGCATTGGTCTCATTGAACAGGTGAGGTCTCATTGAACAGGACAGGTTGTGTCCGCCCTGAAGGAGGTGAGGAGAAATTAGCCAAGTGGACGCTTGGGAAAATGGAGCTCTGGGGAGAGGAAAGATCGAGAGCAAAGGTTCTAGATGGAGTGGACAGAATGGTGGGAGGGCCACAGCAAGTGAGCACAGAGAAGGAACAGGATCCAAGTGGGCTACTTCTGTGGCGCTAACCAGGCCAAACCTGAAAAGAGAGAAGATACAGTAAAACAACGTCTCTGAACACTCCAGTATAGAACTCTGGAAAGTCCTCTGAACTAGGAGCTAGTTCCAGGGTTGGGGATTGCAGGGCTTTTGCTGAGGTCACTTAGCCTCTCTGAGATTCACATTCCTCACTTACAGATTGAGAAGCTTGCACTGATTCACTCACTCATCCATCCATTCAGGGGACTCCACCAAGCATGCTCAGTCCCCCGGCAGATGGCACACACCTGCAGATTCCAAGGTGAGTCATCCACAGCCTCTTCTCTCCCTGTCCACATCCTTCCTGATCCACTCTGCTGACAGACGTGAAGGGTTTGGCCTGTACAAGAGAAGGCATGATGGTGGAAGGCCTGGTATCGATGAAGAATTAGACTTTTGAATATCCCAAAGGATAGCACTGGGTGGGCAGAAGTTTTAGAGAAAAACATTTGGGGAACAGGATGAGAAAGACCTCTGCAAAAATGAAATGGATTGTCATGAAAGATCTCCTCATCACTGGAGGTGTGCAAGCAAAAGCTGAGAGACCATTGGTGGGAGATGTCATAGAGATTTGGGTGCCAGACGGAGGCTGGACTAGACAGTTTCTAAGGCCAAAGGGAGCCTGGTGTCTCTAACTCTGGAGGACGTTGACACAAGGACAGGTTGTGTCTGCTGAGATGTGTTGAAGACCTCGCTTTAGGCAGATTGTTTTCTCATAAATGTCGAGAGGAATGAGACAGTGGCCCCTGAAGTAGGAGGGCCATGTGACCTCCTTGTTGGGTCCTGCCTCTCTACTGGGTGGTGTGGGAAGATCACTCCTTAGCCTGAGTCCTGTGGGGTCTCACTGCCTCACTCTTGTTAGGAACAATGCTGGAGTTTCTCCCATGCCTGCCCTCTCCCCATTGTCCATCTCTCCATCTATTCACACAGGACCATAGGCTCTATGTCACAGAGCATTTCCTCTCTCCAGTTAGTGGCACCTCAGGGACCCAGGTGGTCCCCATTCCAAGAAATGCATTACTTTCCAAGCCACTTGGTAGCCAGCCAAGCCGCCCTGTGTCACTGCCCAAGAGAGTAACAGACCAGAGCTGTGCCCACGGTAGGACCATTGCAGTGTGCTCAATATATCCCCAGAACCAGAGGAGGTGATCAAGGATCCCAGCACCAGGCTGGCAGCATCCTCATAACCTCAGTTGACAGCTACCTGCCCCCCCAACCCCCGCTCCAGGAAGGTCAGGAGAGCTCCAGAGCAGAGATGACTTTTGCTAACTGGCCCCATTTTTCTTCCCTTCTACTAATGCCACTCATTTGTTTACACACAAATATTAATTGAGCATCTACTATGTGGTGGGCACTCCTCTAGGTTCCAGAAATTCGACAATCTACAAAACAAATAAAAACCTCTGCTCCTAAAGGACCATCTCTTCAATAAATGGTGTTAGGGAAACTAGCTATCCACATGCCAAACTGGGCCCCTTCCCTACATCACTCACAAAATTAAATTGAGATGCATTAAGGACTTCAATGTAAGGCTTGAAGCCATAAAAATCCTAGAAGTAAACATAGGGCAAAAGCTCCTTGGCATTGGCCTTGGCAATGATTTTCTGGATATAATACCAAAAACACAATCAGCAAAGGCAAAACTAAACAAATAGGGGTACATCAAACTAAAAGTCTTCTGCACGGAAAAGGTAACCCTCAACAAATTGAAAGGCAACCAACAAAATGGGAAAAAAATACCCATAAACCATCTATCTGATGAAATTTCCAGGTACAAAATACATAAAGGACCCATACAACTCACTAGCAAAATAATAGTAATAATAATAATAATAATAATAATAATAATAATCTGACTTTAAAATGGGCAAAGGACCTGAATGGACATTTTCCTAAAAAAGATATTCAAATGGCCAACAGGTACATGAAAACGTTTTCAACCTCACTAATCACCAGAGCAATGCAGATCTAAACCACAATGACGTATAACTCCAGACCTGCTAGAATGACTGTTATCAAAAAAGAAAAAAATTAATATTTGTGAGAATGCGGACAAAGGGGAGCCCTCGTGCATTGTGGGTGGGAATGTAAATCAGTTGTGTCACTGTGGAAAACAGTATGGAGGTTCCTCAAAAAATTTAAAATGGGGATTCCTGGTGGCTCAGTGCTTTTGCGCCTGCCTTTGGCCCAGGCCATGATCCTGGAGACCCGGGATCAAGTCCCACGTCGGGCTCCCTGCATGGAGCCTGCTTCTCCCTCTGCCTGTGTCTCTGCCTCTCTCTCTCTCTCTCTCTCTCTGTGTGTGTGTGTGTGTGTTTCATGAATAAATAAATAAAATCTTTAAAGAAAAATTTAAAATAGAGCTACCCTATGATCCAGAAATCCCACTTCTGGGTATAATAACTACTTGAAGAGATATCTGCACTCCCATGTTCCTTGCAGGACTATTCACAGTAAGTAAGATTGGAAACAACCTAAGTGTCCATCAATGGATGAATGGACAAAGAAAATATGGTCTATACATACAATGCAGTATTTATTATTCTGTCGTTAAAAGAGGTAATCCTGCCATTTGCAATGTGATGCACCTGGAGGGGATTATGTCAAGTGATATAAGCCAGACAGTACAGACAAATACTGTATGGTATCACTCTGTGTGGGATCAAAAAAAAAAAAAAGTTAAATTCATGAAGCAGAGAATAGACTAGATGGTGGCTGCCGGGGGCTGGGGTTGGGGGGCTGGGGAGACATTGTTCAGGGGTCCAAACGTTTAGTTACAAGATGAACAAGTCCTGAGGATCTAGTGTAGAGCCTGGTGGTTACAGGCAACAGCACTGTATTGTATACCTGACATTTGCTAAGAGAGTACACCTTAAGCCTTCTCACAGACACAAAAAGATAATGTTGTGAAGGGGGATATGCTCCTCAACTGGATGGTAGTCATCATTTCACAATGCATATGTGTATCCAATCACCACTTTGCACACTTCAGATGTACACAATTTTATTTCTCAGTTACACCTGAGTACAGCTCCACGGAGCTCACATTCTAGTGGGGGAAACAGATGATAAACAAGATCTACACACCGACGGCGTTGGGCGTGAGACGGTGACAACCCCGTGCAGAAGGGGCACAGGGCGTCGACGTTGGGGGCAGGTGATGGCAGCCAGGCTCACAGACGCACCATTGCCTCCCAGTTCCCTCCCCATCTCCCAGCTCCCCGCTGGGGCTGCAGGCCAGCTGCTCCAAAGCCACCCCGTCCAGTCCAGGTTCCGTTGCTGTATTTAACTCTTCTAGAGAGTTCGCAAGCCATTACTTCATTTATTTATGCATTCTATTGATCCCTTTTGTTTATAATGGGAAGGAAAACTAATAGCTTCTGAGTCTCTGCTATGTGCGGGGTGCTGTGCTCGTGCCCTGGCTTCCTCGCTCCTTAAGGCCCCCCGAGCCCCCGGGGGGGATACGTGTGTTATCCCCACTCTCAGCTCCAGAAAACTCAGGTTGGCCACATTAGGTGTCTTGACCAGGGTCCTCGTACGACTGGTAAAACGAGCCACCGAGCTTTCAGGTCAAGTCTGACTCGTGTCTGTGTTTTTTTCATGACACATGAATTAATGATTTTTATAACTGTGTCGTGGGGAAGAGGGAGCGGGTCTTGGAATATCTGGGAGGGGGCGTGCACGATTGAACCAGGGGATGCTGATTCCATTCCAGATTCATAATTACTGACCTGGATTATTCTCAGAAAGAGTCCATGAATTTGGTAGACAGGTGAATTTAGTAGGCAGAGCAATTATTCCTTTATTCCCATTTTGTAGCTGATAAAACTGAGGCCCAGGCAGCTCGGTTCGCCCGCAGCCACACAGGGTGTTTACAAGGGAAGCAGGACTAGAGCCAGCTTGTAGTCCATTCTTCCCCTTGCTTCCTTTTAAAAACCCAACTAGTTGTTTTTTTTTTAAGATGATATATTTACAAGATACAAAATTTAAGTGTGTAACAGGGTAGACAGAGAAATGTCTCTCTCCCCACCGTGTCCCCAGACCCACATCTCATAGCCCCTGAAGCAATAACCACTGCAGGCTGCTGTGCTTCTCTCTTCTCTCTTTCCCCCGGTTGGAAAAGGTAGAAGAGAGAATCACATCTTCACGTGTGCTGCACCCTTGCTTGGCTTAGGGTTTTATTATTAATTTCTTATTTTTTTAAGATTTTATTTTTTAAAGATTTTTATTTTTACTTTATAAGAGACACAGAGAGAGGGGGAGAGACATTGGCAGAGGGAGAAGCAGGCTCCTCGCAGGGAGCCCGATACAGGACTCGATCCCAGGACCCCAGGATCATGGCAAGAGCCAAAGGCAGACACTCAACCACTGAGCCACCAGACGTCTGTGGTTTAGGGTTTTAAACCAGGCTTAGCCACACTGAGTGACTTAGTGACCTTGGGCAGGTCACTACGTGTCTCAGAGTGGGGGCTCTTCAGCTATAAGATGGGGACACTGTCACCTACCTCAGGGAGCTCTTGGGAGCATCAAAGTGAAAGAGAGAACATGCAGAAAAATGCACTGTAAGACATGCAGAGCCATATGAAGGTTGGTGAAATGTTTTTATTCTCTGCCTTAGGATGAGCCCAGAAATGATCACGATGTTCTCACCACCTCTCAGAGACGAGAATGGAGAGGAGATGGAACTCATTTCTACAGGATGAAAGGAAATGATTCAAATTGTACCAAGTGCAATTAAAGTTTAATATTAGAGGAGACTTTGCTTTGGAATCCCAAGGGGGTTGTGAGGGTTCTTTCTTTGAAAATTTTTCAGAAAATACTAATAACGATATATTAAGACACTAATCTTCCCAGAAGCAAGGGAATGGAAAAAAGACCTCTCCCATCCCTTCATCTCTAGAAATTAGAGCTCAAAGAAAAGAGAAATTTAAGCCAAAGAACCTTCTGCCTCCAGGTCTAACTGTGGGGTGACCATTGGGCTAATGACCCATCACCACCCACACTAAGGCCTGGCTTCTGCTACCAGCTTGCTAATTCTAGATGCACCTTCCAGGGTGGCTTCCTACCCTGGAGACCACCCTGGAGTTGGCTCTGTTGTTTGTGACCAACAAACAGAATTTGATGGAGATTTGGGGAATGAGGTAGGGGAAAGCTTCATCATATAAGAAGGAGATATTCTCCAGAAGCTGGAGCATCCAGGTCTTGGATACTTGAACGGATGTGGAACGAGACCTCCAGCCTCCTGTGCCAGGGAGGAGGGGAGGGCAGGAGAGGGGCAAGACAGGCCTGCCTCTCTGCTGTGTCTCATACCTATGATTCCCACATAGCCTGTGGGAAGGATTGCCACCTCCCTTGTGAAGATAGGTCCCTGAATCTGCAGAGTTTCACAGTTGGAGGTTCTCTAGGCAGGTGGGCCGGGGAGCCAAGCAGCCCAGCACGGTCCCTTGGGTTTCACTTTGCTTGGGTGCGTGTCTCTCCCAGACCATTGCTGCTGCTGCCATACTGGCCTATTCAGGAACCAAGCCCCCTTCCTTCTCCACCCCTTAGTGTGGTGGATGAAGGCTGGGAATCCCTGCACAAACACATATTAAGCAAAGAGACAGAGGAAGGAAGCAAAGGAGTACTTGCAAACTGAAATACTAGGTCTTGTATGGCTCAGGGTGCTCAGGTGTCCTAGACCAGTCAAATTCCTCCTCGTGTCCCCACAATATTTTAGAGGATCCCAGAGGAGCAGCACAACTTCACAGGCCCCTTGCTTGGGTTTCTTCATTTCTCCTCCTTGCCTGTCTGCATGGGGGACGGCTGGGGGGTGGAGGGTAGTAATATGAGCTCCTTAGAACAAATCCAGCCATCTTGACCTTTGGGGTCAATATTGAGACAAAGGGCCTCACTGCACCCTTTCCTTCAGGAGTCCCATCCTGTCTGCTGTGAGGACTGGAAAAGGCCTCTTCTCTAGGTGACAGATGATAAGAAAACTCCATTCCTCCTAAGGAAGCCCCACCCCATGCACCCAGACTCCACAGAGTAATATTACACCCCAAAACCCCTACATCACTTCCATACCAGGAGGGGCTGCAGAGGTTCCTGGTCCCAAATTTACTGTGAAGTCCCATAACCTGGCATATTTGCAGAGACTGGCTCTACTACATTGGGATCAGGATGGTAAAGGGGAGTATTTCTGAATCCACTTTGTACTGGGGAAAACAAGAAACATAAGGGTCCATAAAGTTTTCATGTATTCTTACTCACGACTACTCTTTAATAAAAATATCTTTAATTTGCAGCCTTATGTAGAGTAAGCCCTATGAGCCTGCCTGTTCAATTACAGCAATCAAGGCAGGACTGGGACCCCCATCCGTACATGGGATTGGATCCAGAGTCCAATCAACCTGGGTCTCAATTCTACCGAATGTTCTGGGACTCAGTGGCATCAGGCAGTTACTGACCCGGGCTTTCGAGTCTGTGGGACCTAACACCACGCTCTCCACTTATCAGCTATGTAATTCACACAGGTTGCTTAACTTCCCTGTGCCTTTTTTAATTTTTAAATTTTTAAAAAAGATTTTACTTATTTATTCATGAGACACACACAGAGAGAGAGGCAGAGACACAGGCAGATGGAGAAGCAAGTTCCACGCGGGGAGCCTGATGTGGGACTGGATCCTGGGACTCTGGGATCATGACCTGAGCCAAAGGCAGACGCTCAACCACTGAGCCACCCAGGCGTCCCTTCCCTGTGCCTTTATTTTCTCATCTGCAATATAGGAATCATAATATCTTCATAGGAAATAGAGATTAAATGTGATAAAGTGTTTAGCACAGTGTGCTAAACAGTGCCTGGCACACAGTGTGCTTGGCAAATGGCAAGGACTGTTGGTGGAGTGTTTCAGAACCAGGCATTCCAAGGACCAGGATCTAGATAGAGAAAAAAAAATCATGATGTGACATGATGGGACACCAAAGAAAGAAAGGCCAGGAGGGAAGAGACTGCTCCTCCTGTCTCCTCCCTGTAAAGGCCACTGCTGCCTCTTTGGGCAGAGAAACTAGGAAATGTGAGTCAGGCCTCCTCCCAGTCTGCTGGCTTCCACCATGCCCATGGGGAGACCACCCCTAAATCTTTCATCCTCCATGCCAGCGTGTATCGGGTCCCTGGAAGTGGCTGGAGGAAAGGCTCACCTGCCTGCTCCCTACGCCATCCTCAGAGAAGAGAGGCAGAGCCCGTAGGGCCCCTATGATCCAGTGCCAGGTGTGGATATGCAGCCAGTAGGGCTCCGTGGACCCCCCTCCTCAAGTGGACGAGGGGGGGTAAAGAGGCCTCTCCCATCCGGGACAACCATGACAAGCCATAAGCCTTCCCCAGCCCTTCCCTAGCAGGTGGGCGCCTGGTGGGGCCAGCTGTTACTACAGGTTGCAGAATTTTTCTAAGTTTATGGGTTTTAAAAGGTCAGGCTCTTTGGTGGTAAAAGTTTTAGAGACCAGTAAAATTTACTGGGGAAGATGGGAGACACGGCTCTAATGAAAAGGCTGGAGCCAGGGGCCTACAGGATCTCAGCTCCCCCCCTTATGGGCCGTGGGAACTGAGGCAGGTCCCGGAGGCTCTCTGGTCTCTGTGTTTTAACCTGGAACATCGTGCTGAGGGGCAGGACAGTGGAGGTCAGCGTTAGCCTGGGCTTGTAACTACCTCATGACACCGAGTCCCAGAGCTCTTTGGACCCAGGTGCGTTGAATTCTAGAAAGCCCCAAACCCATGTGTGAGGCCAGTCCTCCTCGCCCTGGTGTTGGGAGCCCGGGCCTACAGCTCCTGCATTCTCAGGGCTTTTCATTAGCCACGCTGGGTGGCTGCCGACTGCGTGTCTGCCTCCACTCCCTGGGAGGAGCCTGGCCGTCTGCAGGCAGAGCTTGGGAATCAAATTAGCCAAGGCCTCTGCTTTTCCCTCGTCCCCACCGGCCAAGGAGAGTTCATCAAGGCCTCGCACTAATTTTTATCTTGTTTAAAAGGGACAAAAGTGACTCCACAGTTTCATTGGAGGCAATTTACACCCCGCCACTGGCCACAGCTCCAACCACCCCCGGTCTGTTGTGCCATCAAATCCATTAATAGGAGATTTCTTCAGGGGAAACTTGATTGCTGCTCCATCAGAGAGGCACGCAGGCGATACATCTCCATTCCAGGCCGTGGCCTGCCCGGCTCGCTATAATCCTATTACCTAAGAAGCTAATTCTCTAATGCACACACTGTACCGAGACATCCTCTCGGCACCCCCACCCCCACCCCCACCCCAGCACGGTCGGGCAGTCCCAGAGGATCCCAGGAGCTCAGTGCAGAAACCAAGGCTTGAGGCTCAGACGACAGGGGTTCCAGGCTTTCTCGCTGCCCCTGCGTGGGCCTCGGCACACACCCCGCGCAGTGTGGAGGGCCAGCCACATTCGGGCCATTCCGCCCCCCCCAACCCATCCCCTGCTTCTCGGCTCAGCTCTCCTGCAGCCTTCTCTTCTCTTCCTCCCTCTGCGCCTCTTGTGCATCTACTCCTAGCTTCCTTTTCTTTCTCAGTTTACTGCCCATTTTTTTTCCTTCTTCTCATCTTTCTTTTATTTTTTACTTCTCTTCCTTCTTCTTCTCCAGATCCCCATTTCCTGTCGTCTCACCTCTGTCTCTGTGCACCCTGCTTGGGCTCTGCACCTCGCACAACGTGCTCAGTGCCCGATGCTCCTTCCTGCTCTCCATCTCCAGGTGGCTGGGCTCGGTGGAGGGAATGGGCTCCAGGACACAGTGACCTCGGCCTGGGGCAGGAGACAAGTGCCTCATGAGTGTATGCCAGGAGCCCCCGGGGAGGACAAAATGGAGCATTTGGGGGCAGTGGTTAGGGTATGCGGAGGGCAGCAGCTAAAGGTTGTTTGTTCTTGAATCATCGATGAAGCAGCTGCAATGGAAACCCCAGGTTGCTTGCTGCCAAGCGCCCAAGCTGGTGATGCCCACATGGAGGGACCCGGTCAGTGGTTGGTATAATGCTACATGCAGATTCTATAAAGCACATCAACGAGAGGAAAGATCCTTCTAGAAATTTGCAACAGATTTCTAGGTGACAATGGCCAAAAATGGAAACGAGCATGAGCCTAAGAATCTTTGCATATCAAGCCAGATGCTGGACTTGAGGATGCATTTAGGGATCCACTAGCACCCCTTCTGAGTCTGGACTCCCTTAAGACCTCAGCTGGGAGCCTGGGGACAGGCTGGAGGCCTGGGGGTGGCCTGGTTCTTCTTGCTTTGTCCTGTTGTCAAACTTGGAGTCTGAATGCATTCATTCTGGGCTGGGGGTGTCTAGCTCTCTAACTTCTCTAGAAGTTTGGGGGGTACCTCTTATCTTCTATTTTACCACTTGTCCCCATCTCCATTCCTCCAAAAGGAATTCCTAGAGGTGATTTTCCTTGTTTTTCTGGATTGTGCAATGAAGAAGCACAGACTTACAGGAAAGGTAGCCAGCCTCCTTGAGCTTGACCAAACGTTCCAGAACCAGACTCTGGCTAACAGCCATATGAAGGGACTCCATCGGTGAAAGGTATAATGCAATATGCTGATTTCATCACGAATGTGAATAAGGGGAAAAATCCAGATAAAACCAAAAAGGACTCGTCCCTGCCCAAGATGATCTTTTTTAAACTTAATTACAATTCAGAAAATTCTTCCTTCCTACAGTGTTCCTAGCCTCTGCCATACTTAAATTCAAATGGAAAAGGAATTGAAAGGAATAAGAATGTTTTGTTGGTTGAAGCTTGCTGTAGGTGCATGTTGCTTTTAACACACTCAAGGTAGAAGTCGGTTCCTACTCCAAATGGTGAAGTGGGAGTGGGATTCACTCAAATTCACAGCGATACTCTTCTCAGACAATTTTGTTGGCGCACAGTTGGATATCTGAAGGATAGATCCATTCCTATTCAATTTACAAAGGAGAAAGAAACACTTCTTCCAAGAAAACATTTAAAAGGAAAGTGTTGAGAATGCTCATGAGTTGATATTAAGCAAAGAAAGGAATGGGATGCAGAATTAAATGCGTGGTATATTTACTTCATTGTATACATAGTAGAGAAGAAGATTATAGGGGAATACACACCAAAATATTAACAGTGGCTGTCTCTGGGCAGTAAGTTAGCCCACAGATGATTTTTTTAAATTTTTATTTATTTATGATAGTCACACAGAGAGAGACAGAGAGAGGCAGAGGGAGAAGCAGGCTCCATGCACTGGGAGCCCAACGTGGGATTCGATCCCGGGTCTCCACAATCGCGCCCTGGGCCAAAGGCAGGTGCCAAACCGCTGAGCCACCCAGGGAACCCCCCACAGATGATTTTAATTTTTTTCATATTTTTCTATAATCATGTATTACTACTACATTTTATAACACATATTTATTATGTCTATTAAAAATATATAAATAGGTTGGCATAGTGTTAATTATATATACATATATGTATTACTACTTAAATATTCAAATTTAAATATTTAGATGAGAGAAATAAATATTTAGATGAGGACAAAGAAGCAGACGCGTTGTAACCCCAGGTCCCCTTCCTCAGTCTGCAGAGATGCCGGGTGACCTGCTTAGCTAGGGGCACATACTTCCTGCCCCTGCTGCCTCACCCACCCTGCCCCAGCCCCGTGCTACCAAAACATACTTGCCACAATGAAGGTAGCAGCCCGAGCACCTCCCAGCAGACAGGCTGCACCCTTGCTGCAGGGGGTCCTGCCGCCCCTGTCCCCCAAGCTACTCCTTGGGGAATCTGGCCAGGCCACCTGGCTGAAGGGGCAGGCTGAGCCCGGCCACATGACATCAGCTGGGCGGGCTCCCCTCTCACTGGCTCCTTCTCCTCCTCGCCTCCCGCCCTGAAACCTGATCCAGCTGGAGGACTGACTGCCCTGGTGGCCCGGGCAGTGTGAGGCTCCGGCCTCAGAGGTGTGGAAGGCAGTCCGGAGACACCGCAGGCTGCCTGGGACATGAGGCTGGCAGCGTGTGGGCAGGCTGCTCCTGGGCGCGACTCACCCTGAGGCCACTCCGAGGCACCCCACACCCTGGAAAGCTCACCATGCTGTTGTGGGTGCCGCAGGCACTGCTGGCCTTGCTTCTACCCACGCTCCTGGTGCAGGGAGAAGGTAAGGGGACGGTGGGAAAGCACACAGGATTTGGCTGGCCACCTGCAGAGGCAGGGCAGGGGATGCTTCATTCCCCCAAGGGTCCAGGGAAGGAGGGTTTTGGAGTGGGTGGTGCTGCAGGAAAGTCAGGGATCTTGCCACATGTGAGCACGAGAGAATTTTAAGGCACCGTGGTCTACCTCAAAAGTTGGGGCAGTTGAGTGCCAGGTGAGAGCAGCGCTTGCTGAGTGGGGCCCAGCAGCAGCCTGGTCTGTGGGAAATGTGTCCAGAGGTGCCAGAGAGGGGCTCCTCTCTTCTTTGCCCTGCCCCTAAACTCATCGCAAGGCAGCTGCAAGGCACCTTGGAGCTCATTTGATCTACCCCTTCTGGCTACAAATGGGAATGTGGTGGTTCAGAGTGGGGAAGTGATTCACTCAAGGTCACACAGCGCCTCAGCAGTGGAGTGGGGACCAGAGCAAACATAGCCATCCTTCCTCAACTTCACTAGTCCTGTCACATGGGTTCCCTGGGCTTCCTTTCCTTAAGTTCCCTTCCAGAGCTAAATTGTGGTGACACCAAACTTCTCTACATTCCCCCACCCACCTTTTCCTGCTTTCCTGGGATACAAGGTGGTCGGGTCACAAAGGGATCTATTTTCTTTTGCTACCAACAATCCTGATTCCCCATCCCAGAAGGTTTCCACCCCACCCAGAGCTAAGTTGGAGTTGGGGCACAGTTAGGATGCCATCCCGCGGCGGGAGGGATGGAAAGGCCTTATGCATGCAATGGTTTGCCTCCCCTGAGCTGTCACTGGGACAACACACCCAGGCTGCGTGTTAAGACTCTGGTCTGGGGCCTCCCGGGATGAAGAGAAGTACTGTCCCTCCCAGCAATGGCCTTTTGCTCTGAGGCCTGCGGGGCCCTCTCTTCTGCTGTCAGATTCCCCAGCAATAGGATCAGGGCTGTTGTTGGTGTAGTGAAGACACACTGAGATTTGCACTTGAATCTCATTTCCTCCCCTTGCAGGGCACAGCACCCACCTTCCTGAGCTTTGGGAATTCTTATCTGTAAAATATGCTGTCATGACAGCCACCCCCGTGGCTGCTCCAAGATTGAAATGAATAATATGTTAACTGGTATGATTCCACAGGAGATGCTCAATAAATGGCCTTCTGCCTCTCTCTGGCCTTCTCTGTTGTTCTGAAGGAAACTTAAAGTTTGTCAGGGCTAGGCGGGTGGGGAGAGAAAGGGGGGATCTGTAGGAGAGATCGGCTGTACGGGTCGCACACATTATATAGACAAGACAGGGAAGAGGCAGCCTTGTTTAGAGAAAGCCAGGCCCGCTGGCACCTGGTCTGTGAAGGACCTAGGTGGTGCCCTGCCAGGCTCCTAACACCCTGTGCTCTGGGTCTCTAGGGGCTCCCCTTCCCTACCCCTTGCCTTTCACCTTCATATTTCTTGGCACCTTTCAGGAAGTGCTTCTCCTATGCCCCAGAGGGATGACAGGTGCACATGAAATCCCCATAGAATGGGGACAAGCACCTAGGGGTTGGGTTTTCTCATCACTGTTTTGTCCCTGGAGGCCTCCAGTTTTGGGAACAACCCAGTTTCTCCTTGCCTCCTGTACACCTCACACCTAACCCTCTTCCTAACTCCACCAGGTCTGACCACAAGCAACCCTCTGAGGGACACCTGGCCAACCCACCACCAGGAGTTTGTGTATATATGTGGCTGAAAGGAGGGCATTTTGCAGGAAGGAAAAGGAACGTCAGATTTCACTGGATGTGTCCCTTCTTTGTCAATAGCAGGCTGGGGCCCAGGAGCCACCGGGGACCTAGGCAGATGCTGAGATCTGACCTTAACTGAAGCAAACCTTCATGCAGACCTGCGGGCTTACAGATGGATTGTGCACTTGGGGCCACCTTTCCTTGCAGCCCCCCTCTCTGTCCAGGACCACCTCCTGGAGTCACTCCTCCTTAGCCCCAGTGCCCTCGTCCATCCCCACAGGCTCACCTCCTCTAGGCTGGGGCCAGCCCATGGCCCACTTAGACCTCACCTGTCTTGCAGCACCTGCTTTGACAGCCAGCTAGCACCCTCCTCACGTGAGTGTGTCCGTTACCCTTAGGAAACAACAGCTTCGGATTGGGGCAGGACTCTCTGCAGACACAAGGTCCCAGTGGTGGGAATTTCAGTCTGTGGGGGGGATCTGGGGATCTGAGGTGGAAATAGTGGAGATGTTTTCCTTTAAATAGCTTTCAAACCAGGGCAAGAGAACTGGGGGAAGCCTCGGGCTCTGATGCCCACTTTGAACTGTTCTTCCCAGCCAGGCACTGGAGGCACCTCCAGGCCCAGAACACCTCCAGGCCCGCTCTGCTGAGGCTGTCAAATTACCTCCTGGCCAACTACCAGAAGGGCGTGCGACCCGTGCGGGACTGGAGGAAGCCAACCATGGTGTCCATCGACGTCATTGTCTATGCCATCCTCAGCGTGGTGAGCACTTGTCCCCAATCTACCCCGCTCAGAGGTGGACCTTTTGGGATGGGAGACCAAGGAAGGCCAAGTGACCCCCGAGCAGTACAGTGGACATTCAAGTACCCAGAGTACCCGTGATCCATCACAGACCTGTGTCAGGACAGACTACATCATCCACCACCTGCACAGCTGCCCAAACCAGAAAACTGGGGTCACCTGCCTGGCTGCCTCTCCCAACTCTTACGGTTAGAGAGTCACTTACCGCAGGTGGTTCTTCACTCATGGTAACCACGTCTCCACATAGGTTGTTGAGGCTTCAACTGTCCTGCTCATCTCTAGGCCCTTGGTGTCTTACACAGGTCCCTGACACACAACAGGTGTTGGTAAATGATCGTTGCAGAATTAATCCTAAACCAGTGATGCATCTTTCTCTCTGTGTGGTTTTGCACCTCTTGACTCCACACTAGGGCAGGAGAGAGATACAGATACAGATACAGATACAGATACAGATGATACAGATACATCGGCATACAGACACATAAAATTATATAGACATAAAGAGATGATATTTTTATATGTCTCCTCTTATCTTCTACTATGCTATATATATTATACATGTAAATATATGTAATGTGAGAGACATATGTATAACATGTAAAACATAATAGAAAATAGTAGAAGATATATATATATATATATATTAAATTTTAAAATATTGTTTGTATTTCTTTCTAGGTGTGTCTAGTAAGAGACCAAGTCTTCCTGGTTGACCCCATTTTCCCTTTTCTTCACCGTCACTTTCCAAAGGAACAGGGACACAAAGCAACAACTCCTTTGGGGGAGGGGTGTACAAGGTGGACACCAGCCCACAGGGCCACCAAAGCTGAGTTTCCTTTCCCTTCACAGGATGAAAAGAACCAGGTTCTGACCACCTACATCTGGTACCGGCAGGTGAGCCCCCAGCCCTGCGCCCAGCCCCATTTCCCGGGACCAGGGCTTCCCCTTCCAGGAAGGACTCCTCCATCCCAAAGGAATCAGGAATCTCAGAGGCCTTGATGAGGGAAGGGGAGCAGGGAGGTTCAGAGGCTGACTCATGAGACCTGGGAGTCTGGGTCTTCTCCTCTCAGGACTGGCAATGGAAGGAAGTGTAACACTCAGTAAAGGAGCAATCCTCCCAACCCCCTCTGGTTTCTGAGGGTTTTCAGAGTCCCTCAAACAACCATCTGTCGTCCAGCCTCCATGCATGGAATACCTCTAGTGACTGGGAACTCCATGAGCGGCAACTACACTTTCAGACAACTCTACTTGCTACAAAGTTCTTCCTTCTAATTAAGCCAAATGTGATGACAACCAAATCGGGTGATTGACATGGGGCGATTCCATCCACTAAGTCCTCACACCTTGGCCACCTCCCCACTCTCCCAGCTTCTGACCCGTGTTGCTCAGGCACTGGTGTGAAGGCCTCACTCTCTGAGGCCTGTACAGCACTTCTGGTGGGGAGCTGGTGGGGAGCTGGCGGAGAGGCAGGCAGACATGGGGGTTCCAATGCACAGTCTGGTCCTGCTCTGGTAGCCCCTGAGCTGTGGAGCAGATGTGAGAGCCCGAGGGAACCAGAACGGCTGGAGAGGGGGTGCAGGAGACGGGCCCAGTCCATAGAGGTCAAACCTGAGAAACACTCTGTCTGGGGACATGCCTAGCATATGTGGGTCTTGGCTAAATCCCTCCTGCTCTTCACGAGCATACTCCATTACCACCAGCTCAGGGGGCAAAGAGTGGGGTGGAGGAAGATGCCAGAATGTTAGTTCCTGCAAGACTGCTCTCTTCCGCCTCACAGAGATCCCTCTCTCTCTCTCTCTTTTTTTATTGGAGTTCAATTTGCCAACATATAGCATAACACCCAACAGAGATCTCTTAATATAGTGCACACCCCGTGTCAAGGGAAGGGGCCCAGCAAGAATAGGCAGCCTGGAGCTCCTTTCCTGGGACATCTGGCCTAGGTCCCATCCCTCTAGGTCACTTGTCTGCCCAGCAGTGAGGGGACACCAACCAACCAAATTCCAGTGACTGTGCTAAGAGGCCAGAATCAGAGACACAAACTAGACTCAGGCCCTGCCCACAGTGAGCTCACAGACTGGTGGAGGCCACAGACCCATGAACAGACAGTTGAATGCAGCAAGACAAGCACCCCAATGCAGCAAGAGCAAGAGGCCAATCATGAGAGCACAGACGAGACACATAAGAACCCAGCCTGGGACGTGGGGGTCATGGAAGGTTCTTAAGAAGGCAGCAGACAGATGCTTTGGTTAAGTCTGGAGGGACGAGTAAGACCTCCCTCAGGAGAGAAGACGGGGAGTGCAGAGTGGGAGAGCACGGGCATGCAGAGAGCGGGGTTCCACTGCATGTGGCTGGAGAGAAGAATCCCAGAGAGGCCTGGCAAAATTAATGAGGCTAGAGAGAAGGCTGGAGGGCAGATTATGCAGCCCTTTGTTGGCCGTTTAGCTCTATCCCAAGTGCAAGGGAGGCCACTGGAGTTTTAAGCAAGGGAGTAATGTGATTAAATTGACATACTTTTTTTTTTTAAGATTTTATTTATTTATTTGACAGAGAGAGAGAGCCATGGGTCTTGGTCTGCTCATACGTAAATTGGGATAATAACCAGGTGAGAGCTGGTTATTGTTAAGTTTTGATCAACGTGTTGTTCACCATCCTGTCAGGATGACTGATCTAAAATGTCAATTCAGGGGTGCCTGGGTGGCTCAATCGTTTAAGCGTCTGCCTTCACTTGGGTTATGATCCCATCATCCCGGGATCAAGCCCCACGTTGGGCTCTCTGCTCAGCGGGGAGTCTGCTTCTCCCCTTCTCTCCCCCGCTCCGCTGCTCATTCTCTCTCTCAAATAAATAAAATCTTAAAAAAAAAAAAAAAAGCCCTAACACAGCACATCTCTCCCCTGTGAGGTGCATGTTATTTCCTGCTTTACATATGAGCAGACTGAGACCCAAGAAGCTATTTAAATGTCCAAGATCCTGGGGTTGGTGAATGGGATTTTCAAACAGGAGAAATGACCCCATGCCTTCCTGGGCACAGCTTCACGGGCCTGGGTCACACTTGCGTGCCGGGAGTGTGTGAGCACAGAGGTGGGGGGGCTCTGGGATACTGCTGATTCGGGCGCCACCAGCTTCCCCTGAGAAGATGATCCCTGCTGCCTGGCCACTGAGTGGTGAGGTCATCTCGAGTTGTCACTGCCCACAAACACACCCTCCGCCTGAGTTGGAAGGGGCTGCCTGTGACCATCCCCGCTCCTCCCCTAGTACTGGACTGACGAGTTTCTCCAGTGGAACCCCGAGGACTTTGACAACATCACCAAGCTGTCCATCCCCACTGAGAGCATCTGGGTCCCAGACATTCTCATCAATGAGTTGTGAGTGCTGTCATCTGCTGCTGGGCGGCCGGGGCTGGGGAAAGACGGGGCATGGGCACAGGGACAAGCTCTGCTGTTGCCTGAGTCCCTTGAAGGCTTGCAGAACTGGAGGTAACTGTAGGATTTGGCTCGGGTCCCCATGCCCCTTTGTTGTTGTTGTTGTTGTTTTCTCCTTTCTTTCTCTTTTCTTTTTAAAACTCCTCTTTTTCTCTGCCTGATGTTGAATCCTTGGTCTTGGTCTGAGGGCTTCCTCCTTGGGGAAGAGAAGCCAGTGAATGAATTCCCACTGTTAGAATAGCCGAATGAGGGACAGCTTCATTTTTAAAGTGAGATTACCGAAAGAGGTGAAGTCCCCCAGTGGTCACCACCTCTGGTCACAGGGGCGATTGGAGCGGGGAGATGCTCAGACCTCTCAGGTCACATGAGTGCTCCAGCTTGCACCCCCAATGAGAAGTGGGCGCCGCCATCCTTATTACCAGCAGCTGAACACTGTCTCATGAAGCTCCGGCCAATATCTCTTCCCCACATCCTTCAGGCTCCTCCAGGCTCCGCTGCCTGGGCCTCTGAATGCTAGAGTTGGAGGATGGCTTGGCGAGACGGATGGAAGGAGGAGGTGGCCCAGAGCCAGTTGCCCCCCACCTAGTATGCACTGCATTGCCCAACGTCCAGAGCGCCACTCACACTGTCTTTCAGGGGAGGCGGTTGACCTAGCGCCCCATGACCTGCATAGCTCAGGCTGGAGGGATCCCAGTGCCTGGCTGGATCACCAGTTACATTGTGAAGTAGCCTGAATCTTGGTTTCTCATCTCTCAGACTGATTCCACAGAAGGGTTCAGGCTCAGGATCCCCAGCTCAGGTCATTCTGTGCCACAGTAGTCACTTGGGAGAGTTTAGGGGTTGTGGATCTGCCAAGACAGTAGAGCTAAGTTTTACAAGACTTTCTCACTTGCCTCAGTTTTTCTCAATGATGTCTCTAGTTCCTTCTTCTCCAGGCAAGATTATTCTCATATCAACAGGACTTCTAGGGATGGAAAGCAAAGAGAAACCGAGTCAGGATGGAACCCAGGGTTCTGCTTGCCCACTAGGCCTGCCCATTGCCACTGAGCTGCTAACCCTGGGAGCTGAGCTCTGCCCAGCTGGGCGGGTGGTGGAGCAGGAACAGCTGGGCATGCTCCTTCTGGCTGGCAGCTGTGAGGTACATGGATTCCCTGCCGGCCCCCTGTGGCTAGGTTGCCAGGGGGAATAAAGGAGAAATGCCCTCTGCTGCTTGGAAAGTAGCCTTGACAATGGCAGGTAAGAAAGCCTAACATAGATAAGAAAACTGGAGAAACAGGCCAGAGAAAACTGTGCCACCCAAACCTGTCCTGAATTTCTATCCCTGCCGGGTGGCTCAGACACATTGAGTCTCCCAGAGCTTCTTGAGCCCCCTAACTGGCCTCTTCTCTGACCAGTGTGGACGTGGGGAAGTCTCCGAGTATCCCGTATGTGTACGTTGGGCATCACGGTGAGGTCCAGAACTACAAGCCCCTCCAGGTGGTGACCGCCTGTAGCCTCGACATCTACAACTTCCCCTTCGATGTACAGAACTGCTCCCTGACCTTCACCAGCTGGCTGCACACCAGTGAGTACTGCACCTGGGCTCCGGGCAGGGGGTGCAGCTTGGGAGTAGAGCACCTGTGGGAGGAGCACCGCCCCCCCCACCCCCAGGAGGCTTTCTGCTTTATCCAAGTTGCGTATTTTCTCAATGTCACTGAGCCTGTTCCTCATCCTCCAAACCGGACTCTATGGTCGCCCTTGCTGCCTCCCTCAGCTGTCGCGAGGGTCCAGTGAGACAGTGTAGATGGTGACAAGACACTCAGTGAAGCCAGGATATGGCCCTAAATGTCCCTCACTTGTCTTTTTTTTTTTTTTTTTTTTTTTTTGGTATGCAAACAAAGTGGAACGAGGCTTTATTTTAAACTCTGGAGGAAAATCCTAGAACATAAAAGAACATGGGGAGGGCAAGAGTCAAGTGTGGGCCGAGGAGGAGTCCTGTGTGCTGCAGGACTGGAGG
Source organism: Vulpes vulpes (assembly GCF_048418805.1). Classification (NCBI taxonomy): domain Eukaryota; kingdom Metazoa; phylum Chordata; class Mammalia; order Carnivora; family Canidae; genus Vulpes; species Vulpes vulpes. Next base: position 120,521,615 of record NC_132791.1, on the reverse strand, counting down.
CAGAAGTGACAAGGGACTCTGTGAACTATCTTGGGGCCTGAAGCCACTGGGATCTGACACAGCCTCGAGCCACCCACCTTTGGGCAAAACTGCGGGGCAAGGCTTGGGAATATTCCGGATGCTGGCTTTTGGGTTGCCCAGTGTTGCTCTAGGACCACAGAGGTCCCTCACTTGTCTTCTCTTCTCCACTGATACACCCCCCACCCTTCTCTCCCCTAGCCTTTTGCAGTAACCTCCTAGCCGGTCCTTCTCCAATTTATGTTCCTCACAGCAAATGGGGAGAACTTATTAAAATTAAAATCTAGCCATGTCACTCTCTGCTTAAAAATCTCAGTGACTTCTGGCACTCCTGAGGCAGAACTGAAATCTTTCCCGCCATTCCAGCCTTCACCCCATGCATGCTCCCCTGAGCTCAGCTCCAGCCCCGATGTCCTCCTCTCCAAGCCTGAGGCTCCTTATTCTCTCCCTGTATCCCAGGCTGCTTCCTCTCCTGGGCTACCCTACCCCTCTTCCTTCCTCTTCTCCCCACCCCCCACCACTCCTGCCCCCAACCCCGCCTAGTGTGGCCAAGTCCCGTGCTCACTTAATCCCAGCATTGGCTCAGTGCCTCTGGGAAACCCCTCTCGTCCCCAGACTAGGCCTCCCCGTGACCCAATTTTGTAGCATCCTCTACTCCCCGCTGCCATTGCACTCGTAGGTGCTTGTGCAATGTCTGCTTCCCTAGCAGAGGCGAACCCAGAGAGGGCAGGACCATGATCTCTGATCCACCAACTGTGTAGGTCCCTGGCACAAAGGAAGGTGCCCGGCAACTTTTATTTAGTGGATGAATGCAAGATGGTCACTAAAGTCTCACGAGGTGAGTGATCCTTGTACTCCTACAAGAAACCGTCCCTCATTTCTATCTGATTTCATCACATTAACTGTAAATTACAAAAATAGTAATACCTAAGTTCCTTGGACAAAAACCAGAATTACAAATAATCTTTGACTGTTGACCTCTACCCTCAATCCCAAATTTTTCACTGACTTCCCACACTAAGACTTCACAGCTTTTATCAATATGAGCTTCATATTGATAATGAAATAGTAAATGAAATAGTATAATGAAATATACTATAATATAATGAAATATAAATGAAATAGTATATTCACTCTTCCAGATTCTTCTCTATCCTTTGCATATACGCTACATACACATCTATGGAAAGAACAGGAAAATTATTTCATAGGTTTTTATTTTACGAAATGTATCATCTATGCTCCTGCTACCTGATTCCTTTCACTCAACAAGAAGTCTTAGACATTTTTTCCAAATCACTACATATTTAGATCATTCTCATAAAAGAGAAAGCTATCCTGCCAGCTGTAGGATAGCTTGGAGCTTGGATGCATCATAGTTTATTAAGTCTTTTCCTGATTGGTGGACATGTAGATCTTTCTATATTTTGCTGTAATGGATACTCCTGGCCTTCTAGTGTATGTCTCTTTCTCTAGCATAGATGCAGAGAAGTAAAACTGCTATTCTCTAAGTGAAAATTTCACTTATTTCCCTAGTTCTGTTTCTTTCTTTCTTTCTTCTTTTTCTTTCTTTCTTTCTTTCTTTCTTTCTTTCTTTCTTTCTTTCTTTTTCTTTCTTTCTTCTTTCTTTCTTTTCTTCCCTTCCTTCCTCCCCCCTTCCCTTCCTTCCTTTCTTTTCCTTCTTTTAGAGAGAAAGCACACATGGACAAGCAGGGGTAGAGGGGCCAGAGGGAGAAGAAAAGAGAGAATCTTAAGCAGGCTCCACACCCAGCGCAGAGCCCAACGTGGGGCTCAATCTCATGACCCTGAGATCATTGACACAAGCTGAAATCGAGTCAGATGCTTAACCAACCATGACCTTGGGTCACCTTCAAGGGTAGCCAGCTCTATCAGGAGAAAGGTGAAGAATGTTGACTTTTGCTCATTTCATAAATGGGCAACCCTAATGGAATCCTAGAAAACCGTTTGGAAAGGAGTGGGAGAGACACAGGGAGAAGGAGAGAGGGGCCTTCCTAATAAGTAGTTTGGTTCTGGTTCTTTGCATTTTGCTGTGTTTTCGTCCAGGCTGTCACTCCCCTCACTGCAGCCCCACGCCCAGAGGGGCACCGTGGGCGCTGTCACCTCATTGTGCAGCCGAGGAGACCCAGGCTGCCGGCCAGGAGCCAGTGAGCTCAGCCCGGTCCCAGGTCCTGCCGGCTCTGCACACCCCACTCCACAGCCGCCTCGATTTCTTCCCTCTAGTCCAGGACATCAACATCTCCCTGTTGCGCTTGCCGGAAAAGGTGAAGCTGGACAAGACCATCTTCATGAACCAGGGCGAGTGGGAGCTCCTGGGGGTGCTGACCCAGTTCCGGGAGTTCAGCATGGAGAGCAACAGCTGCTACGCAGAAATGAAGTTCTACGTGAGTGGGAGCGGGCATGCTGGCGGGGGGGATAGCTGGGGGGGTGGGCTGGGGGGGATGGCTGGGGGGGTGGGCTGGGGGGATGATGGCTGGAGGGCACGGGCTGGGGGGATGATGGCTGGGGGGGTGGGCTGGGGGATGACGGCTGGGGGGGATGGCTGGGGGGGTGGGCTGGGGGATGACGGCTGGGGGGGATGGCTGGGGGGGTGGGCTGGGGGGATGACGGCTGGGGGGGTGGGCTGGGGGGATGATGGCTGGAGGGCATGGGCTGGGGGGATGACAGCTGGGGGGGATGGCTGGGGGGATGACGGCTGGAGGGGGCGGGCTGGGGGGATGACGGCTGGAGGGGCAGGGTGGGGGGATGACGGCTGGGGGGTGGGCTGGGGCGATGACGGCTGGGGGGGAGGCCTGGGGGGGATGACGGCTGGAGGGGCAGAGTGGGGAGATGACGGCTGGGGGGGGCGGGCTGGGGGGATGACGGCTGGAGGGGCAGGGTGGGGGGATGATGGCTGGGGGGGGCGGGCTGGGGGGATGACGGCTGGAGGGGGCAGGCTGGAGGGGATGACGGCTGGAGGGGCGGCCTGGGGGGGATGACAGCTGGAGGGGCAGGGTGGGGGGATGACGGCTGGGGGCGGTGGGCTGGGGGGATGACGGCTGGAGGGGCAGGGTGGGGGGATGAGGGCTGGGGGGGCAGACTGGGGGGGATGACGGCTGGAAGAGGTGGACTTCAGGAGGCATGGGGGTGGGGTGGGGGGTGGAAACCTCTGCAGCCCTCGCCCCAGCTGCAGGGACACACTCCTGCCCTGGAACCACAATGAAGTGGGCAGGGAAACTCCTGGGTGGCCCTTGCTCCTCCTCGGCAGCCACAGGCTGGAGGGAAACCATCCAGGACCTTCTCTGGGCAGCCCCGCTGGAAGCCGCAGGAAGCTGGCCGGGCTGGTGGCTCCAGAGGGGAGCGGGTCTGCCCCGGGTTCCCCCACGGCTCCTGTCCTGCCCTTAGGTGGTCATCCGCCGGCGGCCCCTGTTCTACACGGTCAGCCTGCTGCTGCCCAGTATCTTCCTCATGCTCATGGACATCGTGGGCTTCTACCTGCCTCCGGACAGCGGCGAGAGGGTCTCCTTCAAGATCACACTCCTCCTGGGCTACTCCGTCTTCCTGATCATCGTGTCTGACACGCTGCCGGCCACGGCCATTGGCACTCCCCTCATCGGTAGGGCCCACTCTGGCGGGGGGGGGGGGGGAGCGCAGTGTGGCCAAGGCCCTGAGAAACCAGCCCCCTCCCGACCCTGCCGTGCGCACAGGTGTCTACTTTGTCGTGTGCATGGCGCTGCTGGTGATGAGCTTGGCCGAGACCATCTTCATCGTGCGGCTTGTACACAAGCAAGACTTGCAGCAGCCTGTGCCTGCCTGGCTGCGGCACCTGGTTCTGGAGCGAGTGGCCCTGCTCCTTTGCCTAGGGGAGCAGTCAGCTTCTCGAAGGCCCCCAGCCACTTCCCAAACCACCAAGACTGATGACTGCTCAGGTGAGAAAGGGAAAGGGCCAGAGTGTGGGGACATGGTGGAGAGTCTCTGGCTGGATGTGACATGCCCGAGTCTGGGTGGGGCCTCGAACTTGGGTGCTGTCCTGCACCTGGCACCCCATGCCAGGCCTCACTGGGAGGCAGCAGAGTTCAGCCAAAGGCCTCAACGAGCCCCCTTCTTACAAAACCTTTACCTCCTCTCATCAGCCTGGGCATGGGTAGAGAGAGGGAGAGAGTTCCAGAGGCTGAGCAGGTCAGGAGCAGAGACTTCTGGGCTGGGAATAGTCCTTCCCCAAGATGGACCCCAAAGGGAAGCAATTGGATGCCACCCAGGCAGTTATGGGATTTCTTACCTCATGTGACTAGGTCTGCAGCCAGCATTTCCAAAACTCTTGCACTCCATCAGCTCAGAGACCAGGTCCCTTCGAATTTCAGACATCTATGAGACAGAGAGACAGGGGGGCAGGGGACGTGAAATGAGGAGCTCATTCTCCCTGAGACATTGTTGCCGCCACCATCTGGGGGTGGTGTTCCTGCTTTGTCGGTGTATTTGGGCACGTGCATTTCTGGTGCACTATCACACATCATCCACAGGCTCCCTGATAGGATTCTCATTCTCATTTGTCAAATGAGGAAACAGAGGCATAAGGCCAAATAGTTTGCCTTAAGTCACAGAGCCAGGAACTGGTGAAACTGATTGGAACCCAGGCCCATCTGATGCTAAGTTAGTATTTTTTAACCACTCCACCCCCTTTTGTCCTACCCTCTGGCAAGAGCTAGGCCTTTTACAGAAGGTCTATGACTAACCTGAGACCACCTCAACATGATCCGATGAGCTAGTACACCAATCTAATGACTAGCTTCACTGCTCACTTGTAAGGGCCATAGCCAAAGGTGTATTTCCTGGTGCAGAAGGACTTGGAGTCATGGAGAAGAGGGCGCCAAGGTATTATGGCATAGTGGAGAGAGCAGTGAATTCACAGCCCAGAAATCTTAGGGCTTGGTGGCCTCATTTCTAAATGATTCTCTAGCTGTGTGACCACAGACTAGTCACTTCACCTCTCTGAGCCTTTGTACCTTCATATAAAATGTGCACGTAGTAATCACTCCTACTCTGCTTCTCTCATGTGGCTATTATGAGGCTCAAATGAAATAATAGATACTAAATTGCTGGGAAGTAATAAACACCGAATTCATGATCTCAATGACTGGGGAAGTGGATGGAGGATGTGCTAAGGAGGAGTATACAGGAATCTTCAACTGTGTTTCTTTCTTTATTTGCATAAGTCAGATGATGGGTTGACAAATAAGAAATTTATACTCTTTACACCTGAAATTGTTCATAATAACAACTTCTGGAAACCACCACAGAAACAGAAGGGACAGTGTTTGCACCATCCTGCTGGGCCTCCCTCCTTTGCCAACACTCCACCCTTTTTCCAGACATGGGAAACCACTGCAACCACCTGGGAGTACCCCGGGACTTGGAGAAGACCCCAAGGGGCCGAGGCAGCCCCCCACCACCACCACGGGAGTCCTCCCTGGCAGTGCGAGGGCTCCTGAAGGAGCTGTCCTCCATCAGGCACTTCCTGGAGAAGAGGGACGAGAGCCGAGAGGTGGCCCGGGAATGGCTGCATGTGGGCTCCGTGCTGGACAGGCTGCTCTTCCGCATCTACCTGGTGGCGGTGCTGGCCTACAGCATCACCCTGATCACCCTGTGGTCCATCTGGCAGTATTCTTGAGTGGGTACGGCCCAGCACGGGTGTGGGGGAGTCAGGCACTGGTTAGAATGGAGATGGGAGAGTTTCAGGGCCCAGAGGATGTCATGGACTTCTTCAAGACCCTGTCCAATGCCAGTGTGTCTCAGCAATTCTGAACTAGGGCTGCAACTCTTTCCCAGAAAGTTTGGTGTTGCAGACCCTTACATTCCCACCCCCTGCCTCTCACCCCCACTTATCATGGCTATACAACACACAGTCTTAGGGCAGCCCGGGTGGCTCAGCGGTTTAGCGCCGCCTTCAGTCCAGGGCCTGATCCCGGAGACCCGGGATCAAGTCCCACATCAGGCTCCCTGCATGGAGCCTGCTTCTCCCTCTGCCTGTGTCTCCGCCTCTCTCTCTCTCTCTCTCTCTCTCTCTCTGTCCTACATGAATGAATAAATCAAATCAAATAAATAAATAAATAAATAATAAAAAAAACACAGTCTTAGATGGGGAAAAACCCAGGCATTCCCTAACTTCATTCTATTTATCTGTGCATCAAGCCTTAGTTTCTCCCTTGTCACTTCCCAGCATAAGGCACTTTGGAATTCTGCTCATCTCCCTCAACCTTGTTTTTAGATTCGAGGCAAACCAACTCTCTCCTGCACAGGCCTGATAACACTGCATTAGGTTTATCGACCCTAAAGTCTCCTCCTCCACCTCACCTATGGCCACTTCCCTGGACACTCATGTTCTATCAGATGATGGAGGGTGAGGGTGGCTGAGGGGAATAAAATACAACTAAGCTCTAAACTCCCTTCTTAACCATTTGTCAGAAGCTGGGTGGGTGGAAGAAGAAGTTTAACGTTACTGGTGGAAATGAGGTAGGGGTATTGTCCGCAGTTTCCGTTGTTTGGTGCTTCCTGCCCCAGAGAATCGGGAGAGGTGACCAAACAGTGGCTGTTAAGAAGACACAATAGGAGGTGGAATTCAAGGCGGGAGGATAAGGACCACCAACACTTAGCAATGGAAAGGTGAGGAGGGGGAAGCTCAGTTCTGTTAACCCCTAGAAAGATGCCGGACGTGTCCACACAGTCCCATTACCGTTCTGGACTCATGGTGAAGCTGGTAGCGAGCTCTCTCCCTGCAAGAGGATCCTGAAGCGCAGGCAAGGGCATCAGCACCACGGTCAGCAGCCACTGGTTTGGTCTTAGGAAAACCGAGGCTGGAGCTTCACTATGTCCTTTGCGAACTCTCCGCAGCCAGGTCCCGGCACGTTCACCCAAGAGCAGGATCCTGAGAGAGGCAGAGCTGGCGTGGTCTTTGATGTTACCTATATCTTGGTCCCATCTCCCAAACACGAGGGTTTATAAGACATGCTGAGGAGCGCCCCAACTCTATCACTCCGTCACTCCAGCCATCTAACAAGTGTTCAGAGGAAAGGAATGCCAGACCCACTAAGACGGCCCTGAGTGTCACAATGTTTGCCTGAGGCTTTCTCTGGTTATCCCTTTCTCATTCCAGCCTTATCCCTCTCCCCAACTTGGCTGCCTGTCCCTCAGGGGAAGACATGTTTGAGAAGGAATGAACCTGGCCAGTCTAAAAGGAAAGGACCCAAAAGGAATATCTCGGATGAACTGTCCTGGACTGGCCAATCATAAGGGTTTCAGTATAGAACACCTAAAGTGATACCTTTTCATGACCCCAAACTGCAGTTCTAGTGTGTAGACCATCCTGGGAGGTTGGGTGGAGGGCAGGCCTAGGGCCCTTGGGAGCTTCAAGACTGGGAGATCCTGCAGACTGAGGAAGGAGACTTACCTGTTTTAGCTGCTCTCAGCTTCACATGTTCCCCAACATGCAAAATGAACTCATTAAATAGTGTCTAACTGGATGCTGGTTCCTAAGGTGAACTGGGAATGAAGTTTCACCTGCTATTTCCACCCCAGACATATGTGCTTTTGCTATTAATTAAGGATTTAGTGTTTATCTTTGTTTTGTTGTTAGGTGGATGTCAGGTCCTTCAGCAAAAAGCAGGAGACCATGGGGCTGGGGATTGGCCCCATTCATAGTTGTTGTCTCCTGTTGAGCAGAGATTGTGTTAACAGTGGGCATTGTTCATCCAAACTCTTTCAGGATGGCTCTGGAAGCTCCCACTTTGAAGCCTAGTCTTGGGACCAAAAGCTGCCCCACTCCACTAGGATTTGCCGGAGCTGCTCATGCCACCAGCTGATTCTCATGCCTCAAGCCAGAGAGAGAGAGAAAGGTGGACAGTCTGGCACTGTCAATGCACCACTGGTCAGTAAGTGGGTGGCTATTGACGAAGTGTCCGACCAGAGAGCTACTAAGACACTAATCAACCTATCGATTCCTCATCTCCCCCCTCCCCACCCTTCACCCACAATCAATGGGGCAACAGAGCCCAGCATTGAGGCAGCCAATTAACCACCTTGAGAATGAGCTGCCACGTGTAACATCTTCTGCTCCACTAGCCACAGCCAATCAGCTCATCGATCCGGCATCCAGACTGTGCTGCTCAGGGACAGGAAACTGAGGCCCAGGGCCAGAGAACCCCCAATGTACTACCTCTCGTCCATCAATACCGATCTTGAGCTTCTCCCAAGGAGACCTTTACCCTATCTGGGATATGACAATGCCCAGAATTTCCTTCCCACCTGTAATATCTTCCAGAACCTGCTCCCTTTCTTTCTCCTGCTGCTTCAGCTCATTGGCTCTCATAAGAAAACCAGATAGAAAACCAGAAACCACCTATGTCTTTGTGTTTCTGAGAAGCTTGCTGGTCCTCTGTCTTCTCTCCACTCCTCTCCTGTAGCCTTCTCTTGCTACCCATGATACTTCAGCTCTCACCTCCTTTTCCCATTCACCCTGCTTTCCAAACCTGTCATGTCGATGTAAAAGATCCTACTGAGGGTCCGAAGCCTTCTAGCCCTCTGGGAATTCATGGCTGGTACTGCTCCAGCTGTGGAGCGCACCACCACCATCGCATCTGGGAGGCTGCCTTTCCTCCTGGGCACTAGTCACCTGGGCTCCATGACCTCAGGGCTCCTGATAGGAGTGGACCTCCCCTGGTTTCCAGGATAGTCCAGGGAGAGGAGCTGAGCTCAGGGTCAGGAAACAAGAGATTTCCCTAAGAGAACAGGAGAGAGGAAAAGTTGCCTGGTGGGGTGAAGGCGGGGAGGGAGAGCATGTGGAGAGGTGGGGTTCAGCAATCACTAGCCAGCTTCTCTTCCCTCCCCTACCTCCCCCCAGCCTCTGAATCAATACATTTTGAATCTAATCTAATAACAGAGATTTAACGAGGGGATAATGCGCGTGGAGCGGCCAGGCGCTTTGTCTCTTCTTTCATGCGGCAGCTGGGGCCGATTATCCGGGGACAATGTCCCATGCTAATCACTCCCTCTTTCCTCCGAGTGTTTGGGGAGGGGTGGTGGGCAAAGAGGGCAGCTCCTCCCTGATTGGAGAGGAGGTGGGGGGGGGGGAGGAGGAAGAAGTCTAGAAGGGTCTGGATGGCCCCACATAATTGTCTTGACCTGACACCAACTCATTGGCCCTCTCCCCAGGCCCACGCTGTCCGCCCTGACCAGTCAGGGGCAGGGAGCCCTAACTGAGCACAAACAACAGATAATTACCTATCAGCTGCAAGTCCCAGTGGCTGGGAGCTGGGTGGGTTTTGTTTTTTGTTTTTTTTTCTTTTCTTTTCACTAACTTGGTCCTCTATAATTTAAGCTCTCCCATTAATGCTTGTGATTGGCCAGCCCTGACTGTCATGGTTAGAGAATTAAATCGTGGTTTTAGAGACCAAGAATGTCCCTCCCTGAAACACAGCCACTTCTCTCTTCTCTCTGGGACTTTTGTAAATGGGCTTGACCTGCAGGAAGAGGTGTGAGGTTAGACTAGCAAGAACTTTCTGAAAATCATCATCTTGACACAGATTAGATTGGGCATCTGAAAGGGAAAGAAGGGAATCTCATTTTTGAGAAGCCTTGAAAGAAAGAGAGCCCTGTGTCTAGGTTGGGAAGGGACAGACCAGGGAGGAAAGATCCGCCTCAGTTTCCACTGTCAGAGCTCTAGCTGGAGGGAGCCCGATACCTGCAGTGGCCACTCCCCTTCATTTCTGCAACAGTTATGGGAAGCACCATAGGTGAGCCCAGTAGCTGCCACAGACTTGCATCTTGGCCCCATCACATGCCAGCTGTGAAACCATGGACACGTACTTAGTCACCCCCACCACACCCCCGTGCCTCAGTCTTCTCATCTGCAAAGTGAGGATCATATTAGTACCTGACTTATCAGTATTGTGGGCACCATGCTCCCAACATGGGACAAAAGCTCAGGGAAGCATGAGGCTGGGGTCCAGAGTTGTCTCCTGACAGCTCAGTCCTTCCTCCATCTGCTCATATCACATTTTGAATGGGTGAGCCCTTTCCCCAGGGAAACTGGAGATGAGACCTTCATCCTTCTTGTCCCCATTTCAGAGATGGGCAGGGCAAGGCCAGAGGGAGTTCAGGTTCCTGTTCCCAGCAGGCTGGATTCAGACCTCTGTGTCCCATACCTCTGGGTCTCCTTTTCTCCTATTCCTACCCCCCTCCCTTCCCCTGCACATTCCCAACTCCTTTGCACAGAGTTCTTCCTTAAAACCACAGCTATGACTTCCTGCTCTGGGAAGGTCTTCGCATGCCTATCCTGATCCCAGACCACTTTCTCCTCTTCCATCCCCGTGTCCCTCAGCGAAGAGAACGAAACTCTTGGCAGAGGGACACACCATGAGAATGACAGCCGGACGGTGGGAACCTAGGGATCCACTTCCATGCGTCTGGGAGAAGCCTTCCCCGCCCCACCCCCAAAAAAACCTTAGGCCTAGCCTAAGGCTTGGAATGAGATGTCAATCTTTGCCCAGGGGAAGGACAACCCTGTCTTTCTGAAGTCTGTCCACGAGGTGGCAGCAAAGTCCAGAGGTTCTATGGAAAGGTCTGGAAACATTAACCCCCTTCCCTTCTTCCCCCAAGGCCTCTGAAGCACCTTCCTTCAGGCCGGCCCTTTTGTCCCATTGCCCCCTCCATGCTGATCCCTGAGCATCTGACCCTCTTGCTTCTGTGCTCAGGCCTGGACTCCACCTTAAGCCACACATTTGGTTGCTCCTCTGCTTGCTGCTTAGGCAACGAAGATATTGGTGCCTGATAGCAAAGAAGCTGTTTTACCCAAACCTGTACACATACAGGCCCATGGAGGACTCTCAGCCCTTCTCTTCTGCCCATGTCTCCAGGGCCGCAACCCCGGCCTGTCCCAAACTGGCTGAGATGGTCCTCAGTGGTCCCAGGAAAAGAACGAGAGAGGCAGGTGGTGCCCAGAGCAGGAGCTTGTTGAGGGTCAGTAGTCATACGGGGTGGTAGGACATGGAGTCCAACAGCTCTGGGGTCAGCGGTGAAGATGTAAAGTTGGTCCCAGGTAGGGGGGACGAAATAATGCCTTTACCCATCCCAGCACACTACCACGTTCTCCTACTGTAAAAAATCACCAATCTAAAAGCGCAAATGTGTTATCTTGCAGTCCTGAAGTTCAGAAGCCCAAAATCAGCATTGTGCTCTTTCCAGAAGCTCTAGGGGAGAATCTCTTTTCTTGCCTCTTTCAGGTTCTTGAGGCCACCTGTACCCCTTGGCTCATGACCCCTTCCCCATCTTCAAAGCCAGGACCAGAAGACCTTCAGACCTCTCTGCTTTGTCACGTCTCCTCTTCTGCTTCCTTCTTTCTCTTACAAAGACCTTCATGGTTTCAGGGGACCCACCTGCATAATCCAGAATCTTCTCCCCATCTCAAGATCCTTAACTTCATCCAGCGGCAAAGGTCTTTTTCCCCTGGTTGTGGTGAGATCACAGGCTCTGGGAATGCGGAAGAGAGTATCTCTGGGGGAAAGGCACCGGTCCATCTACCACTGTAGATGGATCTGGTGCAAATTGCTTAGCTTCTCAGTTACCTCATCTGTAAGATCCATTCAATCACAGTACCCGCCTTGTGGGATTATTACGAGGGTTTAAAGAGCCAACACAAGTAAAGAGTCTAGCACAAAGTAAATGCTTGATGAATTTTAACTACGGTTTTCTTATTGCTTTTATGCATAAACCTAGAAGCTTCCCGCCCAGACCTCTGCACAGCAAAATGAGGTGTGGTCCATCTCAGGCCCGTTTAGTTAATACATTTCTATTAGGCAATGTTCATGTGTGCAGTTGTTCATGGTGATGTTTCCTGCATTGTTTTATTACTTAGGAGAAGGGAGTGTGAAAGCAGAACCCTGGAAGCATGAGCCCAAGACCCCAGCCTGGCTAGAGATGTGGGATTAGGACCTGCTGGTTTTCTCAGCGGGCAGAGGTACCTGACCATGGGTGATAAGGTCTTCTCGAGGCAAAGGGTGTTCAACACAGAATGGGGTTTGAAATCCCTTCCCCTCTCCCGATCCACTGCCTTTGTCTGAGAAAGCACACAGAGGCAGAAGGGGCAAGATGACCTCTCAAGGACCTTCCCAGCTTAGGGTGCAGGAAATCCTGCCTTTCCATCGAGGTAACACTTAATCATGGCATAAGCTCCAGGTCTACACTCCTTCTTTTTCTCTTGCCTGACATATCCAATCCCACCGCCCTTTCACCCAAGGACTCATTTGTCTGGTTCTCACCAATGAAGCTCCAATCTATCTGCCATATGCGTTTGGCATTGGGCTTAAGAATACCACCAGGGGCTCACTCCTCAAAAGCCTTGCGAAGGCGAGTGGGGCTGGTCCTCCTACTTGAGCCTCAGCCAGCACGTGCTTACTCACATGTGCCGGCTCCTTTACAATAACGGTAGTACACTTATTTGTTGTTGAGTGATTTGCTTCACGTTTATTCCTGGCTCTCAGCCTGTAAGTTTCCAAAGGCAGGTGTTTGTGGTCCTACTTGCTGCTCACGCAGCGCCTGACACGCAGCCCGTGCTTTGCATCTGGTGAGCGATCAGTGAATGCACTGCAGCTGGGGAAAGCGGCCTGCATGCAGACGGAGACCTCATCTGAAACTCCGTGTCTAGGCCGCCCCTCGGCCCTCACTGTCTGCCAGTTTGGGTGGGAGCAGGGAGGCCCATACAAGAGCAAGACCCCGGGCAGCTGAAAGGGCCCTGGGAACTGTGCGAGGCGGGCGTCCTGAGGACACTGGGTGTCCATGAAGCTCCTGATGCCACTTCCTCAGTGACCCTTAAGAGAAAGACCCACTTTCTGCTAGAACTTCCAAATTGAGCCGTAGCTGGTTTGGGGCTGTATCTGCCAAAGTAGTGGGCTCCCACAGCGGGGGCTGACTGCTTCTTACTCGGCTCTGGATCTCCGGGGCCAGACATATGCCTGGCACAGGGTAAAGGCTTAATATTTGCTGAATGAATGAATGAATGAATGAATGAATGAATGAATGTGGTGGTGTGGATTCTGTTTGAATCTGTTTCTCCTAGGATGACCATATAACTTGTCATCCAGGCCAGCGGTTTTGTCCTGGAAATGGAGGCAGTATTAATAGCTGCACATGGACAGCCGGCCCTAACGTGGGGTTGTCCTGGGCGAGCGGGATGTATGGCCACCCTGCCTGTTGCCTCTTGAGGGCCCTTTCCACGTCTGAGACCCTACCCCCAGCTGGCCAGCTGGGAGGCTTCCACTGCCACAAACTCTAGAGACAAGAGATCTCGGGCTGGGGGAGGGGAGGAGGCCTCAGCACTGCCCTTTGTCCACTCTGGGATCATGGTTTCCCTCCTGAGGTTTGCATCAGAGGTCGGAAGGATTTCCTGTGGGGTCACAGGTCAAATGCCACATTCCTTAGCAGAGCTACATGGAGTCCTGGGCTGGCCTCTGCCCTCCCACCTCCAAGAAGAAGGATGGGCTGATTCTGGAGCAGGAAGCAGCATGAGGCAGGCTCTGGCAGGGTGAGGGGCTCAGAGGGCCCCACCATCCAAAGGGCTTGACCCCCTCTCCACCCGCCAGCTGGAACTGCTGCCCTGTGCTTGGGTGGGTGGGTGGGTGGGTGGGATACAGTGTGGAGGGGCTCTGCAGACAGAGGGGATGTGCCCCATGGGATTGAGAGTTTGCTAAATGGGGCTGGGTTGACGAGGAATCCTCAGATAAACCATTGCCTTAGAAGTCTACTTTTCATTAATGATCTATTTTTATGGAGGGCAAACCCCTAAGCCCCCTTCAGAGTCGAGAAGGAGTGCAATTGTGCTGCTAAAGGGGTAAATGGATCTGGATCTCTCCCTAGCTTCCTGGTCGTTCCCTGGGGGCTCCCCAGAGTTTAGGAATGGAACAGAAAGTCCCCTGGGGCCAGGCCATATCTAAGCTGTAGCTCCCCTGAAGGCTTGCTATCAGGGAGATGGTGAGAAATGGGGGTGAATTGAGAGGTTCAATCCTGAGGGCCTACTGTGGTGCATGTTGGGATTGGGATCAGTCTCACCATCCCCGGCGCGCACCTGGGCCCCAGCTTAGGGGCTGCCATGTGAGGTTGCACAGGTTGTGTGCCATACAATCCTGGGGGTACCGTTTACATGGACCCCGATGTGAACAGAGCCCCTTGGAGTCGGGCCCCTTAGGAAGCTCTATGATGAGCCTTTACATCATGAGAGTCCCTCAACCCAGAATATCACTCTGGCCAGATCACCTTAGATCTTAGCGTAGTTCTTAGTACCGCCTCCCCGTACCCAGCACCCTCCACCCCACACACACCTCTGTTACACATTTACTGCATGGAATTGCCACAATCAGCTTCAGTGCCCGTCTTCTCCGCTCTTGCTCCCTGCCTTCTTCCTAACACAGCACCTGCCATGTCCAGGAAGGTCTCAGCAGCAGGGAATGGGAACATGGCAGGCTTGGGGAGCGAGCTGCCCCTCAGTACTGGAGACAGGGTGGACTTCTGGGAATGAAATGACCGCGGTCCCTATTCTGAAGACACCCGGGGCCCCGACCCTCCTTCTGGTTGGTCGTTCCCTCCTGTCCTTTTCTCCTTCTCTCTCACTCTCCAGTGATGGGGATTTTAAAGGCTCTTTTGACTCTCTCTGCTGTAATAAGAAACTAGCAATTAACTATTATAAGGCTGTTTTACAATCGTGTGGAAGCCCCTTTTATCCACTTTGCTTTAAATGGTTATATCTTTTATCCCTAGTTTTCAGGAATATAAAACTTAACAGCATTTGCTGCAAACCTTCATACTTTGCTTTACAGTTTATTGTTCCCTCTGCAGATATATCTTTCACATAAATAAGACTTTCATCTGTACAGTACTGGGCTTGGGCCACCATGGATCTCCACACCTTCATCAATGGGACTCACCTTGGACACAAGGTGATTCACAAGGAGTCACTGGCCTGGTCGGTGGTCCCTTGTCTTCTGATCAAGGGCTGGACCAGAAGTCCTGCCAGGAAGGAAGTCATGAGCCCCAGGAAGACAGAGTCATGATGGGGAATCCCGGAGGGGATGCTTCCCCTTCCTCTGTGTCTGATCTGAGGTTTGGGTCTCCACAGAAACCAGCCAAGAGCATGCTCCTTCTCCCACCCTCGGGTGGGGAAGTCCTCCCTGAAAGTACATAGGGAGAAGCAGCAAAAAGCTTTGCCAGAGCTCCTGCCTGGAACCTGCTACAAACCAGGTTCATGGGTAGCCACGACCCCGGCCTTACTGAGGCATCAGCCTGAAGGACTCTGAGCAGAGGCTTCATCTGGAACAGCCAAGGTGGCAAGGAGGACCACACAGGCCATTATATCCCCAGA
The DNA here is from genome assembly GCF_048418805.1 of Vulpes vulpes. Taxonomy (NCBI): domain Eukaryota; kingdom Metazoa; phylum Chordata; class Mammalia; order Carnivora; family Canidae; genus Vulpes; species Vulpes vulpes. Next base: position 120,506,200 of record NC_132791.1, on the reverse strand, counting down.
TGAATTCCCCAAGTTTGAACTGATTTTCTATTTTCCAGTGTGGAATGTTTGCATTAAATACAAAAATGGATGGCACCTCATATAGGGGCCTGGAAAATGCACTGCCCTGGACCTCCAAGTATGAGGAGGAATCGATCAAGGGCTCCAGCTGCCGACTGACATCCATGGGAGCATTTGGCCCAGGCCACCCCTCTGTGGCAGGGATGCTGGGACACGGGGACTCATCTCATGGCCAACTGGCTGGAGGACTCGTCAACAGCCTTGTCCAATCTTTCTTCTACTGCATGGCAGTCTGGGAAGATTCCTTTCCCTCTGTCACTCAGACTTGCAGAGCAGACCTGAGCTGGCTTGCTCTCCATTTCCCCTCACAGGCATTTCCCCTAATAAAATCCTGTGCATTTAATCCCACATCGGCATCTCATTCTCAGAGGACCTGGACTAGCACACCTCTCATGTACATAAGGACAGACAGTTGTATACTCTGGCATTGCTAATAGAGATTTTGTGTCTACGTGTTGTTTCTGTAGGCAGATAGACAGGTGGCATATGTTTATATGCAATGCTAGAAGCAGATGCATGCATGTGTAACCCTATAGGGTTAGGGTAGGTGGGTATAAGTCATTAGACATAAATATACTTTTTAAAAGATTTTCTTATTTTAGAGCAATTTCAGATTCACAGCAAAACTAACTGGAAGGTACAGAGATTTCCCGGATGCCCCCACCCCCTCGACACACGTAGCCTCCTCCATTAGCAACATCCCCCCCACCAAAGTGGCGTATTTGTTATCACCGATGAACCTATGCTAATACATCTCAATCACAGAGTCCTTAGGTTCACGGGGGGGGGGTTTACATTCTGTGGGGTTAGGCAGATGTATAACGATATGTACCCATCACTATAGTGTCCTACAGAATAGTTTCACTGCCCTAAAAACCCTCTGTCCTCTACCCATCCCTCCTGCACCTCCAGCTCTTAGCAACCACTGATCTTTTTAATGTCTCCATCGTTTTGCCTTTTCCAGGATGTCACATGGAATCAGACAGTATAAATATACTTTTAAAATTGTACTCATCCTACACTTAGGAGCCAATTGCTAGTTAGCCGATGATGTTCATGTGTGGAGAGAGATGGATGTGTAGCCATAACAACAATGATCTTACATACACACACATTTTTATTTATATGCATGATCTCACTTCATTCTCACAATTCCATGAGAGACATAATTATGATCTGCATTTCACAGATGTGAAAATGAAGGCCAAGAAGAGGTATTCCAGAAGCAGGTGGTCAAACGTGGGCCTGTCTGTGTGTCACCGTGCAGATATGTGAAGTGAGATAATAAGCGTGCATGGAGGGGGAGGTGGGGCTAGATGGGTAAGTAGACATAGCCAAACATATGTGGGGACAGATGTGTGCTCCGGCAGACAGAGGAAGATGTGCAAAATTTCCCCCCACAATCAAGACCTCTTGTCTGTAACTCGGGACTCAGGATGAGGCTGCATTTAAACTTGAGCTCAGAACAGAGTTCTGTCTCAGTAAACGTACTTCACTGCTCAGCAGTAGGACAAAGCCCACTGCCTCCTCCTATCACTCACCTTGTCACCTGAATTCAGGAAAGCCGGTCACTACCCTAGAAATTAGTCCTCGCATCTGCCATCCATAACAGATAATGAGAGGTACATGACTTTGTATTTTGTACAACTGTCCCCATGGTTCGTTTTCAAAACTGCTCTTCCTAGATCAACAAAGACCTCCTACTTGTCCGATCTGATGGCCACATTTCACCACTTGTCTTGACCACTCTCTCCTTGAATCTTCTACGAGGCTCCCTTGATATATTCTGTTCTGCTGTCTGGACACCCTCCTCCTCAACTTCTTCCAGGCTGTTCTTTGGCTACTCCAGAGCAGACACTGCCAGTTGACTACCTGAGAGTGTTCTCCCCTAGTGTTCTGGTTTTCTCCTAGACACTGATGGAATCCTGAATTTGATCAAGAATCCTCCCATCTTGGGGATCCCTGGGTGGCGCAGCGGTTTGGCGCCTGCCTTTGGCCCAGGGCGCGATCCTGGAGACCCGGGATCGAATCCCACGTCGGGCTCCCGGTGCATGGAGCCTGCTTCTCCCTCTGCCTATGTCTCTGCCTCTCTCTCTCTCTCTCTCTCTCTCTGTGACTATCATAAATAAATAAAAATTTTAAAAAATATTTAAAAAAAAGAATCCTCCCATCTTTGAGTGGCAATATGTTTGCCAGGAGTTGAGCCCAGTCTTTGAGGTGAATCCTGATTAGTCTGAGCCACTGGTTCTCCCAGGACGAGTGCACCTGGGAAAGAATCCAAAATTCAAATCCTCAGACTTCACTCCAGACCTACTGAACTGGAAGCTCTGGATGGGACCCAGCAATCTCCATTTGAACAAACTCTTTCCTTCTAAGGACACTGGTTATACTGGATTAGGACCCACCTTACACCAATATGACCTTCTCTTAACTTGATTACATCTGCAAAGACTCCATTTGGAAAACAGTTTACGTTCTGGGGTCTCGGGAGTTAGGATTTCAATGTTATCTTTTGGGGGGTACAATTCAATTATAAAAACCATTTTAAAAATGATTTTATCTTAATGCATTTATATAAAAATGCTAACAGCTGAGAAAATCTTGTAAGAAGAAGAACAAAATTGGAAGATTTACATTTACCGGTTATCAAGACTTTTTACATAATTACAGTAATCAAGACAGATTGAAATAGGGACAAGCATAAATATACCAATGGAACCAAATACAAGGTCCAGAAACAGACTCAAGCATACAAAGATACTTGGTTTATGGCAGAGATGACACACCACACGGTGTGGAGCCTTTTTAAGACGTTGAGTGTCTACACTTCACATCTATCACAAATGTGCATTCTAGGTAAATTGTAGATCTAAAAATGAAAGGTAAAACAGCAAAGCTTTGAAAGGAAAACATAGGGTATCTTTATGACCCTGTAATTGTCAATGATTTTTTTTAAGCTGGACACAAAGTATTAACTGTTGTCATAGTCTGTTATGCTGGTGGCCCTTGGTGAACCACACCTGACTGTGTTCATACCTCTGTGTAGTCCCTTCCCCCAAATGTGGGGCTGGGTTTGTGACTTTACATGATCAACAGAATGTGGCAGAAGCGATGCAGTGCCATTTCCCAGCTGCAGGAACTGCTGTCATCCAGAACTCAGCTAAGGATTCAGGACCCCAGAGGGAACTCCTGCCACTTTCCTCTGGCATCCCTCATGGTAATGGTAACATTCCAGCCTACCTCACATCCCTACTGACTTAGGAACCTCTGGGAGCCCAGGCCTCTGGGGTCATCCATCATCAGCACACCACCCCTAAACCTCTTGTCATTACCCTTTAACCTGACCCATTTCCCAGAGCTCCCAAACCCTCCATCTCTTCTCTGGGGGCTTCCAATTCATAGCCAGCTCACTCCCTTATATCTCCACCTCTGTCTTCTGAGACATAGCCTCCCTTACAGTCCTCTCATGTTGTTTTGGGGTGAGGTCCCCAATATGCAGGCGTTCCCAGTGATGCTCACGCTGCTGGTTGGGGAATCACACCTTGAAAAACACCACCACGGTTGTCCTTATTAAATTATCGCCCCACGCACATCCTCAGCTCTCTGCTCAGCTCTCTTGCTGCTGCGTACCTGGCAAAGCCAGCGCTGGCTGAGCCCAACCACCCACATTCAGCTCCTCTGCTTCCCCAGCTGAGGAGCTGAATGGTCTTGGAGAAAATCAAACTGAGCTGACGGGTTTTACTATAAATCCATGGCCTCAAAATACAATGGGCACTTGACACCCCTCTGGCAAACCTATATTTCTCTTTTTGATTTCTCACTCTCCAAATAATTATTTTATTATTTCCTCTCTTTTCACAAACCTCCCACACATCTTTCACTCTGCTTCTTATTGAGACCTCATTCTTTCATTCATTGGGAAAATGGGAGCCACAGAAAGCAACCCCTTCATCTCAAGAACATCAAGGCCTCAAATGAACTACACCTGTTCCCAAGTTCTCACAGGTTAGAACAGAGGGAGGGGGGGATGCTTTCAAAAGCCACCCCCTCTCTTGTGTTCTGAGTCCTGCCCTCATCATCTTCTCAAGGACTCTGCTTCTGAAATCACCTTTCCTTTGCTCTGCATCACCAAGCAACCATGTCTACTGGAACATTCTCAGGAATGAACATATTCTAGTGCCTCCTACCATTAAGAAAACACAAAAGCAAAGAAACTTTCCTTGAAAATGCTCCAAAGAGGAATCTCTCAAATCATTTTCATATTTCTCTTTCCTACTTCCTTATAATCAATTCTTTTTATTTTTTAAAGATTCATTTATTCAAGAGAGAGAGAGAGAGAGAGAGAGAAGATGAATAGGTTGAAGGGGAAGAGCAAAGGGGTGGGAGAGAGAGAGACTCTCAAGCAGACTCTGTGCTGAATGAGGAGCCCCACCTGGGGCTCAATCCCATAACCCTGATATCATGACCTGAGGCGAAATCAAGAGTCAGATGCTCAGGAAACCTGGGTGACTCAGTGGTTGAGCATCTGCCTTTGGCTCAGGGCATGATCCCAGGGTCCTGGAATCAAGTCCTACATCGGGCTCCCAACAGGGAACCTGCTTCTCCCTCTGCCTGTGTCTCTGCCTCTCTCTCTGTGTCTCTCATGAATAAATAAAATCTTAAAAAAAGAGAGATGCTTAGCCAGCTGAGCCATCTAGGTGCCCACTTTAAATTCTTTCTTTAACTTAGTGTAGCTTCAACAGCCATCACTCCCATGAGCCTGTCCTTGCCAAATATACCAATAAATGAATACAAACGGCCAATAAGCATGTGAAAGTCATCTGGGAAATGCAAATTAAAACCACAATGAGATACCATTTCATACTCCCTAGCATGGATAAAATTAAAAAGACAGGCAACAACCAGTGATGGTGAGGGTGTGGTGAAAAGAGAGCCCCCAGCCGCTGAGAATATAAAAGGGGGTGGCCACATTGGAGAACAGTTTGGCAGCTTCTCAAAATGTGAAACAGAGTTATCCTGTGACCCAGCAATTTCACTCTAGGTGTGGGCCCTAGAGAAATGAAAATCCGTGTCCAAAGAAAAACTGGTGTACAGATGTTCATAGCAACAATGTTCACAAGAGCTAAAAAGTGGAAACAATTCAAGTTTCCATCAACTGTTGCATCATAATTAAAAGGTAGCATATCCAGACAGTGGAATATTATTCAGTCATAAAAAGGAAGGAGATACTGATACATGTAACAGCATAACCGGAACTTAGAGACCTTGTACTTAGCCATAGTGCTGGATGGAAAAGGCTACAGACTGTATGGTTCTATTTACAGGAAATGTCCAGAACAGGCACATCTACAGGGAAAGAACGTGCATTAGCATCTGCCTGGAGCTGGAATTGGATAGGGGCGGGAAGGAGAAAGGGGAGCCACTGCTGGGAGGTATGAGGTTTCTTTTCAGAGTGATGAGAATGTTCTATAATTGTGCTGTCTGCCCAATTCCGCGAGTATTCGAAAAATCACTGTACTGGACACTTTACACGTGAGCAAAAACCATGGTGTGTGAATTTTATCACAAAGATCTAGGTTTTTTTTAGGTCATTAAGAAAAAGTATTAGCAGCCCTCACACTGCCCTTTCCTGTCCCACACTTCCTGGCTCCTATGCGGCACTGGAGAGTTTTCCACCCGCTCCTCGCCTCCCCCCTTCCTTCTGTGACCTCCTGCCCTCTGGGTTCACACCTACCTGGTCACACCTTCCTCCCTGGTCACCCCTTCTCAGAGGCTTAGCTGGCGCCTCCCTTTCCACCCAGGGCTCCCTGCAGGACCTTCTTATCATCTGATACTTTCTAACTCTGGGGGTTCAGCGAATCCTATCCCAATATTTTAAATAACTGTCTTCTATGCTGATGCTTCCCCATAAATCAAGACGCCTCCCCATTACTCTCTGATTTCCCTGCTAAACTGCTTCCTCAACATCTTCCCAGTGACCTCTGAGTGATGGCCAACTGAATATGCTGAAGTCTGAACCTTCTATTCTCAATCTCCACAGCCCACCACCAATCCTATTTCTTCCCTAGTTTTCCTGTCCCAGGGAATGGCTCACACAATTCTCCAAGCCAACCTTGATTTATATATTTTGCTCTTACCCTATACCTGATTGTTCACTGTGTCCTACCTTCTACTTGCAGAAAGCGTCCCTAACCCACCCACTCTTCTTCATGGTTTCGCCACTAAGCACAGGTCACCACCACCTTCCATCTGTAAAAACCTCCTAACAGTTCTGTTTCTACTTATCATATTACTTTTCCAGTAATGATGCCTCATGGATGCCCCATGACACGCTAACCTCTCACCTGCCTCCGGGCCTTTGAACGTGCCATCCCTCTGCCCGAAAGTCTCTTCCCTCAACTTCCCATATAGATGGCTCATTTTCTACCTGTCTCTCTCAGCTCATATTCCTTCCTCAGAGAAGCCTTCCCTGCAGACCTACCTACCTTCTTCTCTCGTCTCAATTACTCTCTAACATGTCATGCTGTCTTTTGCTTCATTGCATTTACCATAATCTGTAATTATCCTCTGCATTTTACTTCCCCTGGCTAATTAATATGATGAATATTTCTTGTGTCTCTTCTATACCAGGCACTGTGTTTGATGCTAGGGATAGAATCATAATCCAGTGGACAAGATCCCTGGTCCAAAGGAGCAGAAAATATACTGGAAGATACAGCTATCAATCAAATAATCATAGAAATAAAAATATGATGACAAACTCTAATAAGTTCTTGAACAGCTGTTAGAGAATAAATACCTAACACGTGTTGCCCACTTATCATGTTCTAGGTACAGAACCAAGTTACAACCTGTCAAGGTAGGGACTCGTTATGCCCAGTTTACTTATGAGCAAACTGAGCCTGAGCACAAATGAGAAAGTCAAAGTCACAGAAGTAACTGGTGGCTGAGGCGAGGTTCAGCTCAGCCGTGTCTAACTTGAGAGCCAGAGTTCTGCAGCACCACGCAACTTGGTTCATCCTGTCCTTGCCTTTCTTGGTTTTCCTCCAGCCTTTATAACCCTTGGTGTGCAGTCTCCACCATCATAGCACTCCTGACATCCTGGTGCTTCCCCAGTTTCTGTTCTCAGCCTTCTCTTCCCCGGGTGTCCCAGCTGGGCTGGAGCTGAAATGTATGCATTACTCACAAAGAGGCAAATTCTGGAGAGCAATCTGGCACCGCTTACTTAAGCGACAACCCAGCAATTCTGCCCCTAAGATCCCAAAGCAATTCTCACAGCGGCCCTTGAGGCTCCCCGCACGAGGAGCATCACCGTGGGGTTTCCCGTGATGGGGTGAGGCTGGGGGCCTGGGCACCCACTACCTGGCGCGGGCATCCATGTGTGTGGTATTGGTACAACACGGAGCATCATGCATCCCTGAGAAGCAATTGAATCGACATAAACATGAACAGTGTTTAGTGAAAAAAGATAAGCAACAGAAATCAAGCTATAAGGAATATCATCTACATAAACTAAAGATGCATGCACACATAGTAAAAATATACACTTTTAAGTATATACAAAAACAAAAGGGGCACCTGGCTAGCTCCATCGGTGGAGCACGTACCTCTCGATCTTGGGATTGTGAGTTCAAGCCCCCTGTTGGGTGTAGAAGTTACTTTAAAAAAAAAACAAAATCTTTTTAAAAAACCACACACATAAATTAAACAATATGGCACGTGTGCACACCTTGGCAGAGCCCCACTTGACTGCTGATGGCAACAAGAGGGCAGGCACGCTGGATCTCTGGTTTGGCAGGACCACATTTCTGCAAAGGTGGTGTCTGTGAATAATGACTCAGGTTGATTCATAAATGCTGGTAAGACTTTTAAGACACCGGGAGTTCTTTTTTCCCAGGTCTTCACACGACCTGTCCCTCCTGCGTGGTGTGCCCAAGCAAGACAGGCCCCACCGATCCTGGGCTGAGGACTTGACAGCCTGACCAAGAACCTGCTGGGCATCTGGCCCTGTTCCAGGCCCACACACGGAGTTCAGGCAGGACCAGGCTGTGCAGTGGAGTCCGAGTTGGGTCTTGATTATGCCCCACCATACAGTGTGCTGTGTAGCCAATGTGCTCTGGGATTGCCACGTACCGGGCCTGGGGGAGGGGGTCCTGGCAAGAAGGTGTGAGGTCCCATGCATGATGCTCTAGCCTTGCGTCTAGATGCAGGTGTGTGTTTCTGTGCGTAGACGGAAGCCGACTTACCAGAAATTAAGTTCAGGACTCTCATCTGTACAGGTTCCTAGAAAAGTGAACGTTTGCTATATTTATTAGCCTTTTGAAATTGTGCAATTCATTCTGATTTTTTTTTCATTCTAAGTATTCACTTTGTACCTATGTATTCATAATTTTATTATTTTTCTTAGAGATGGCCTTTTCACATTGTTTAAGCTTCATGCCCACAAAAAAATCAGTATGTTCTTGCCCAGAAGGAGAGAGGCTTCCAGAAAATCCAATGTGACTCTTGTTGACTTAGAAATCCTCACCCAGGGATCCCTGGGTGGCGCAGCGGTTTAGCGCCTGCCTTTGGCCCGGGGCGCAATCCTGGAGACCCAGGATCGAATCCCACGTCATGCTCCCAGTGCATGGAGCCTGTTTCTCCCTCTGCCTATGTCTGTGCCTCTCTCTCTCTCTCTGTGACTATCATAAATAAATAAAAATTAAAAAAAAAAAAAGAAATCCTCACCCGGCAGCCCTGGTGGCTCAGCGGTTTAACGCTGCCTTTCGCCCAGGATGGGATCCTGGAGGCCGAGATCGAGAGATCTCGGAGATCAAGTCCCATGTCGGGCTCCCTGCATGGAGCCTGCTTCTCCCTCTGCCTGTGTCTCTACCTCTCTCTGTGTCTCTCATGAATAAATAAATAAAATATTTAAAAACTAATTGAGGGCAGGGGACACAAGCCTCCATCACACAGGTAGCAGGTTGGGGAGCCAGGTCTTCTGACTCCAAATTCTGGGGCTCTCTGCTATATCCTATTTCTGCTAGTCTCCAGGGCATAGCCCTGTTCCCTGCTCCTAGGAGCTCTCTGTCCCTATTGTCATCTTCCTGCCATTTAATTTCCTGCAAAATAACTTATCTCAACATGCCACGTGAATGCTGCTGATCACCAACCCATAACAGGAGAGTGCAGGGTTGGGAGTTCCTAAGACAGCATAGAAAGCTGCAGGGCTAAAAAAAAAAAAAAAAGAAAGAAAGAAAGAAAAGAAAGCTGCAGGGCTAGGTGGGGGTTTGAGGGTGGGCTGCAGTGTAACACAGAGATCAAGGGTACCAATTTTTTTTTAAGGATTTTATTTTATTTACTCGTAGAGACAGAGAGAGAGAGAGTGAGGCAGAGACACAGGCAGAGGGAGAAGCAGGCACCACACAGAGAGCCTGACATGGGACTCGATCCCGGGTCTCCAGGATCACGCCCTGGGCTGCAGGCGGCGCTAAACCGCTGCACCACCGGGGCTGCCCAAGGGTACCAATTTTGAAACCAAACCACCCAGGTTTGAATCCTGGCTCACTCATTCTCTATCTCTATGATCTTGGCTAAGTTATGCAGCACTGCAGTGCCTCGGTTTCCCCATCTGTAAAATGGCATTGATGACAGCACCTGTCATTGTCCATTGAGCTGACTCAATGAATCAGGCTGTGAACAGTGGCCAGCACTCAGCATGCTCTGACTCGGTGACGGCAATCATTGTTACCAATTTCCAGGGATGGGATTGGTTCGGCCCCCTAGTCTCACTGCCTTTTTGGGTTAAAATTCTTTGAAGCAGGAGTAGTCTGTGATTCCTCATGGGGGGCTTATAGGAGGGAAAGAGCAGGCAAAGATAGATGGGTGTCTAAACAATCTCAAGGGCTATGATACCTGCCCTCACCTTTGGACCATGAAGTTCAAGGACACAAGGATCCTTGGGATTTGGGGCTGACAGTGCCCTGGAGAGATCTCTGTGGCTGTTCATCTCTGGCCCTTTTTGTATGTCCTCTGCTAGTACGAGGCCCTGAAGAGCTGGGTGACAGCGTGCGGCTGCCAAGAAGCTTTATGGTGCTTCATGCTAGCTCTGACTTCTATTTCGGGACCCACAAAGGTCAAAGTCAGTCCCCGCCTGAAGCAATGGTGAGGTGCATGCCAGGAGCAGCTGGGTTCCCCAGCCTCCGGGGTCCCACTAACCAGGAGGCATGAACCTCAAATGCATCAAGCACAGGGGCTGACATAAACTCCAGGGCTGAGCCCCGAGGGGCTTCTCTGCACAGAATCCCCAGTGAGCCAAAAACACAGAGAAATACACCTTCTCCAGGCTCATTCTGGAGCTTGCCTGCCTTTCCCTTCTCCCATTCCCTCAACCAGTGAAGTAGCTGGGTTAACAATTAAATACAGTAGCAATTTAAAACTGCCCTGTGGTCTGGGTCCCCACCAGCTGAACTTCTCCCTGCCTGCCCAGACTGCTGTTTATTTTGGCAGGGCTGAGCCCCTCACCCCGCCCTAATGCTGGCACTGAAAACTTGCCCATAAAACACCCTGTAAAAGGAGCTCTAGGGGCCAGTGAGCGAGCTTTGTGCCTGGGGCCTCCATCCTCAGACCTTCTGTCCTTGCACTGAGCCCAGAGTATACGATGCTTGCTTGCACTTTATCCCCTTCCCCAGAGGCCTTGTATATTTACAGGTGACCCCAGCTCATCTTCACGACTTCCAGGTGGAGCGATTTCAAGGCATTGATAGAGGTCCTACTCAGGTGTGCTGCACAGGGAAGCCCACTGAGGTGGGCAGGAAAGAACCTCAGATTTGGGATGGAAGCTGTGGGTATCAACTGTAGCCATGACCCTGGAAGCTGGGGCCCTGGAAGTCTGGCCCCTGAGCAACGGCCTCCCCATCATCCAAGAGCATGCCAAGATGCCCCCAGCCCCAACCTACTGAGTCAGGAAGCAAGCAGGAGCCCAGAAACCTACATTTGAACCAGCCTTCTGGGTGATTCTGGTACAGGTGCCACCAGTAACTAAGCTACAGGCTGGAAAGAACAACAGACAGAAAAGGAAATATATATATAATAAATACACGCACGCACACACACACACACACACACACATATATATATATGAATATATTTTAATTTTTTTTAAGAGAAGGGACACAGTCTCTGCCCTCTAAGCTATTACTGTCTGGTAACTTGGGAAGAAAAGTGTGTTCCGGCACCTGAGACAGCCCATCTCTTACAGGAAGCTACACTGGCTGCTGCGCGTCCGTAGGGTATGGGTGTGGCCCTGTGGGATGATCTTTACATGTCTGTGAGAGAGAGAATGAGAAAGAGGACGAGAGAAGCAGGTGCACACCGGTGGGCTGCTGACCCCACAGCTAGAAGAAGACCATGGCAAGTCTGCTTATTTTGTACTTCAGTGTGTGCTCTCCCAGGCTTTAGAAAACAACCACATCCCGCAGACAATGGGCTCCAGGATCCTAGAATCCCCAGGCAGGCTTGGGCCTGAACTCCAACCCTATCCATCCTTCTGCCTCTGGACTATCCCCAAATAATCCTAAGGGTTATTTGGATTGTCTCTTGTCTTTGCTACTGTTTTCCATAACTTTTGAGTTTGAGTGGTTCTAATTACTAGAAGCAATCCTCACAGTAGCCACTGTACGGTCTACATCCTGCCAGGCACTGTGCTGTCCACATCATCTAGCACACATTATGTGTGTGCACATTATCATTGAGATGGTCATCCTTGGTTTTGCTGGTGAGAAAAGCAGAGACTGAATGGGTTCGTGTGACTCGGCCATGACTACAGGGAACCCAGCTCTGTCTGACTCCAGTGGTCTTTCCACAGTATTACCCAGCTATTAAAGGGTCCTCTGTATCTACCACTCATTCATTCAACTAACATCTATTTTTGAGCACCGATGATGTGCCAAGCACTGTGCTGGGCACAATAGCTAAAATAGAGTTCCTTCTGTTTCCTTATAAATCAGCTCTTTCCTTGTCCTTGTTACTGGGGGAAAAGATGAAAGTTGGTCAAGGGGGTTGAAATAATATGGGAACATGAAAAATCTGGGGAAAAAGTTGCTTCAGTTCCTTAATTCTCTCTGATTTGTTACTCTCTCTTGCATTTCTCCACCAGGTTGGGAGAAAGGTTGGAGATATTCATAAGCAGACGGCGGAACCAAGGGAAGGTCTTTAAGGTCCTTTGGTGCTGGGGCCACGTGACAGCTTTGCCCTGCTAGCTGCGGCTAACCCAAGTTTTACATTTTTTTTCCTCTGGCACTATCCTCTAAGGGTTGCCATTGGCTTTCAAAATACTTTAGAGTTAGGACGCATAGGTGGCTTGGACGTTGAACATCTGCCTTCAGCTCAGGTCATGATCCCGGGGTCCTGGGATTGAGTCTCACATCGGGTTCCCTGCAAGGAGCTTACTTCTCCCTCTGCTTATGTCTCTGCCTCTCTCTCTCTGTCTCTCATGAATAAATAAATAAAACCTTAAAAAAATACTCTAGGGTTTTCCCAACCACTCGGGGTAGAAATAAGGAAGTCCCTAGGATGCAAAATGGCAGATGTGTCCCTCTCAATATGACAAAGAACTATAAAAAATGGGCCCAGTTAAAGAAGACTTTGAATGTGTCATTGTTATGGAAGCAGGCTGGCTTGCACATGGGGCTGCTATATAGACGTCAAGAGTTGGCCTGCGAAGGGGGACACCTCCCAGCTGGGTTGCTATTTTACACACTTGCTTTCAGCTAAGGCTGGCTTCCCTCCATGCTGGATGAGACCAGGAGGGAAGTTACTGGAACTTCTGGTGACTGACCATCCACCAACCCTAGGCTGCCTGGCTCCTGAGTTAAAGGGACAAGGTTGCTCAGGACCCCAGTTATTGCTGATATTACGTATCACTACTAAACTTCCCATAGGTAAAAAAAAAAAAAAAAAAAAAAAACCTTCCAATAGGTTTCTAGATCATCAATTCAAAGGGAGCTGGGTTGAGATACTGGCTGCCGTGACTACGCCGAAGGGGGAAGTACTTAAGGAGAAAGGGAGGACTTATCAAAGGCATTAGTAGAGGTCCTGCTTTCTGGAGGACAAAGCTCAGAACCCAGCATCAGAAGAAGCCCTTGGTATGAGGCCCTTTGAAAATGTCTATTGGTTTAAGTGGCTGATTCTGGATGCCCTGAAAGCTTAAAAAAGATAGAGGACTGTGGTCGGTTGTATGTGGACACTGGTTGTGAGGACTTTGGTCTGTGCCTGGGGCACTTGAATCCATTCATTTATTCAATAGGTTCTTAAGAGGCCCTAATTCATGTCCCTAAAAATAGTCCTGGTTTTAGGCCCTGACGGAACATGGCACCTCTGTCTAACCCCAACCCCTCTCCAACCCAACCCCTCTCCGTGTCTATGTGTTTACACTCATCCCTCTCCGGATCTCTAGGAAACTGGTGAGATTTGAACCAAGTCTGCAGTTTAGTTAGTGGCACAGCACTGACGTGAATGGCCCGGTTCTGACAACTGTGCCCCGGTTATGTAAAGCAGTAACTGAAGGGGAAGCTGGGTGAGCTGTATGTGGGGATTTTCTGTACTATTTTTTTCAGCTTTTCTGTGAGTCTAAAATTAGTTCAAAATAAGAAGTTAGAAGAAAGGAAGTCTCACTAGGAGTTTCATTGACTCTCTCTGGCTGCTTTTCCATCTCTTAGTCTCTATCATTCTGTGTCTTTCTATAATCCTTTAATAACTCCTGGCCCCCCTCCATTGCCTGTCCATCCCTCTCTCTCAGGCTCTGTCCTTCATTTCTCCTTCTTCGGGAACCTGCTCTCCTCAAGGGCTTTTCCTCCCCCACCAGCCACCACATTCTGTTGACTAACCTTGAATCTCCGTCAGTGATTCCCTCCTCTCCAGTGCTACTTCCAAAGCTCCTGGGTCATCACCCAGGCCATGCGATCACCCCATTACTCCAGGGGCCCCCTTGTTGGGCTCCCGGGCTGCAGCTCTGTCCAGGTGCCCAGTTAACACCATCCCATGTCTACACTGCCTGCTAGGAAAAGCCCAGCAGAGCTTCCTCATTCTCTGGCTCCATCTTCCCAGCTTGAACCCCCCACCAGGGGCACAACTATGTCTTTTTTAAGATTTTATTTATTTATTCACGAGAGACACAGAGAGAGACATAGGCAGAGGGAGAAGTAGTTTCCCTGTGGGGAGCCCAATGTGGGACTCAATCCCAGGACCCCGGGATCACGACCTGAGCCAAAGGCAGATGCTCAACCACTGAGCCACCGAGGTGCGCCATGGTGCAACTATTTCAATGGAGTCCCAAAGCCAGGTTGGACAGGGCTGCCGCATGGAACGGAGGGAACATAAAAACTGGGTTTTTATATGTAAATCGGGGGTTCCTGGGCTGGGTGTGGAGGTGGAAGGAGGGAGGAGGGCAGACGGGAAGAGAGGTTTTCATTTCAGTATTGGCAGGGGAGCCTAGAGATCTAAAAAAAAAAATCAGAGGGATTGTGGAGAGGAGTCTCAAGCCTTCTAACGGTGGGCTCTAGGGGCTTGGTTACTGCTGGGCCAGGACTCCAAGAGCTGCCATGGCAGCCAGGTGGATGGGAGAGCCGACAGGTCCAAGCAGAGACTGTAGCCCCATCTCCCCATACCTGCCCCTCGTCCAGTCCAGCTTCCAGTTTTTAGCAATGCCGCCCCAGCCTGTCATCAGAATGAGCTTGATCAGACCCTGAGCAAAGCGTCAGCTGCATCTCCCTGGTTTTACAACCGCCTACCCCTTCCTCGGTATTTTATGTTTCAGCAATACCGAAATATCACAGCATTGTAGCCACTGGGGGCAAGGGAGCTGGAGCAATCGGAGGTTTGCGTCCATCAATCACTGGTTAAGGGCTACCCCCACCGGGGATGGGGGCCGGGTGATACGTTCTCAGGCGCTTCCAGCAAAGCAGGTTCCAGCAACTCGAAGGCAGTTCCCCTAAAAAGAGACACAGGTGCTCGCTGCTGGGAGTGAACACACACTGGGAATCCCCGCACACAACTGCAAAGGGATCCGAGAGGATATTGGCAGAGCAGGACAGCATCTGCTGCAAAGAGGGGGTTGCGGTGATCTTGGGGGGGGGGGGCGCAGGGCAGACCTCATGGAGAAGGTGACATTTGAATAAAGGCCTGCAGGACGTGCAAGCAGGCCCACGGTGGGCATTAGGGAGACGCTCCGAGTCGTCTGTGGAGTCGATGGCCGGGGCTGATGGATGATGCTCTGGGTCCCTCTTCGCGCACCCCCAGGTGCAGGTGTCCCGTGGAGGGGGGGGGGGGGCGTGCACCCAGCAGGCTCAGTGGGGAGGTGGTGGGCATCTTCCAGCCTCCCCTGCTGACCACCCAGAGCTGGGAAGGGACTCGGAAGCCCCGGGGCCCCCGGGATCCCGTGAAGGGACCGCTCCCAGCGCTCGGGGGCTGCAAACTTGCTGGGTGCGCGCGGGCTGCCTCGGGAGCGACAAATGAGCCCGTGCAGATGGCGCGGAGATAAACGGCGCCATCTTCTCCCTGTCGCCGCGCAGCCATAAGTTTCCCGAGACATTTATTGGGCGCAGCTCCCTTCTGCAGGCCCCGCCGGGGCTGGGGCGCAGGGCAGGGGCGGGCGGGGCGGCCGCGGGCAGGATGCGCTCGGCGCCGGGACCCCCGCTGCGGCACCTCCGCAGGGAACCAAGTAACCATCTTCCCTCGTATTTATCCTCCTGCTTTGCACTTGATCTGCATCGCGTGCAACGGTGTCTACTGCCCGGTGGCCTCCTTGGAGTAGAAAGGCCGCTCCGCGATCGCAGGGCTATTCGCGGGCGCGCTGGGTGCTCGCCCGGCTCTGCGCCTCCCGCCCGCTGCGGCAGGGCCCTGGGCCGCGGGGCTGCTGTGCCCAAGACCGCGAATCCGAGACACCACCGAGGAGCCGCCGCCGGTGCAGACACACGAGGGTTTGCTTACAAGCTCGAGCCTGGGTGCAAGTGCACCCGACACAGCGGAGCGGGGACTCGGACCCCGAGGTGGGTTTCAGCTTAGTTTTAAGGGCTGGTCTAGGGGACCTCCGGGAGGGGTGGGGGAAGGATTTTTCAAGTTCTGTTTACATTCTCATAAGGGGCTTTCAAGGGCATTGAGCTCTGTTCTCATTCTAATATGGGGCTTTCTAGGACGTTAAGCTGTAAACTGTTTTCTTCCTGTAACTGAAGTAATGTAAATTTCAGCTCTTGTTCACTGGGGCCTGGGATGGCTGCGCTTGTGCTAACGCTGAACTTAAAGTGGAACGGCCTTAATTTTCTCGGCCTCCACACAGGGGTCCTCACCACCTTCTGGTGGCAAAGGAGAGCGGGCGCCACTGAGGCCCCAGGCTCAGCCCACAGGCCCCCACGACTCGGAGAAGCTGGCTCAAGAGCCCACCACCTGGGGCACCTCAACACCCCCGACTTGACCTCTCTGCTTAGGATCCCCAGTGAGCCCCCTTTGCCACAGGGAGTCTTGACCCAACTGGGTTAAACTTTCCCCGCTTCCCAGAATCTAGGAAATGCGAGGGATCACCACAGCGCTGCAGCCGGGACCCACAGCCCAGATCAGGGCCCCCTTGCCTTGGCATCACTGGGCCTTTCGTGTGCGCACAGCTCCTCCTGCTAGATGGGAAGCTCCACGTGCACAGGCACATCTTTGCCCTTCCTCGATTTCCCCAAAGCCTTTAGCACAGAGCTGGGTTATCACCTCACAAGGAACAGTAAGTTCTTATCACCCCACATCCCCTTCCAGGAAGCACGCTCTCATTAGGCCCTTCGTTCTGTGACCCTGGTGCTCGTGGGAACTTGCACGTGATACGGGGCTGTACAGTCATCCTAAGAATCTCTCTACATAGATGACCGCCTCTTGCAGCATCTTATGTTCTCAGGATCAGAACCTCCTCAGGGGTCCCTCTGTCCCTCTCATATCCAGTGTATGAACAGGAATCTTGGATTTTCTTTTGCTTGTTTTACCTTCCCAGTACCTAGACTGGACAAGTGGAAAGAAGAAAGGGCTAACTGTTCTAGAAAAAGCACATACTTAGGAGCGCCTGAGTTAGTCAGCCAAGCATCCAACTCTTGATTTTGGCTCAGCTCATGATCTTGAGGTCCTGGCATGAGCCCCACATTATGCTCTGTGCTCAGCGTGGTGGCGGGTGGGGTGGTCTGCTTGAGATTCTCTCTCCCTGGGATCCCCAGGTGGCGCAGCGGTTTAGCGCCTGCTTTTGGCCCAGGGCGCGATCCTGGAGACCCAGGATCGAATCCCACATCGGGCTCCCAGTACATGGAGCCTGCTTCTCCCTCTGCCTGTGTCTCCGCCTCTCTCTCTCTGTGTGTGACTATCATAAATAATAAAAAATTAAAAAAAAAAAGAGATTCTCTCTCCCTCTGCCCCCCCTTCCCTCTTGCATGTGCTCGCACACACTCTTTCTCTCAAATAAATCATAACAACAAAAGAGCACATACTTAGAATCAAGATAGCTGGGTTCTGACCATTCCTAACATACCGCCCATCTGAGACCACAGACCTTTCTGGCTTCCAGTTCCTTCATCTATAAAATATGGAAATACTTAGCTGCAAAAACCAAAAATCTAAAGGCCATTCAGCTCATCCTTCTGTCTCTAGATGTGTATCTGTCTAATCTGGAAAGGCTGCCAGAGGTGGAAATGCAACGACCTTGCCTGTGCCCTTGACCCAGGGGTCAATCACCTGGAGTTAAAAATGCCTTCCTTTTGCTTCTTCATTTTGCTTATGGTACAAGCAAGAATCTCCGGGTTCTCTCAGCTGCTTCCCAGGGAGGGGGTAAGTAGGTCTCTGTCCACAGTCAGGAGCTGAGCAGGGAGGGTAGAGTCAGGGCCAGGCCAGAGGGATGTAACTCCCCCGGGGAGCTAGTTCTCCATCCAGTTCCCCATCAGCATCAGCTGTGCAATTTTAAACTACATGGACTGGGGCACACCTTGGATCTGCAGGATCAGACTCTCTGGGGTTTGGGCCTCTGCATCTGTGGCTTTTAAAAGCTCCCTAGTGGGGGATCCCTGGGTTGCTCAGTGGTTTGGCACCTGCCTTTGGCCCAGGGCCTGATCTTGGAGTCCCGGGATCGGGTCCCGCGTCAGGCTCCCGGCATGGAGCCTGCTTGTTCCTCTGCCTGTGTCTCTGCCTCTCTCTCTCTCTCTCTCATAAATAAATAAATAAATAAATAAATAAATAAATAAATAAATAAATCTTTAAATAAAATAAAATAAAAGCTTCCTAGTGGATTGTGCAGCTCCTTCAGAGTTAGAGGGGACTTCTGGGGGTCCTATGGCCCTACCTTATCTCCCAGGGGGTACGAGGATTGTGCAGCTCCTTCAGAGTTAGAGGGGGCTTCTGGGGGTCCTATGGCCCTACCTTATCTCCCAGGGGGTATGCAGGCTGCTGCTAAGATCAGATGGGTTTCCTGCTTTCAAGAAGCTTCATGCCTCTAGCAACATCTCATCCTCCATCCTTCCCCTGGGCCTTGGACTCTGCTATGTGCCCAGAACTTCCTGATGCCAGGCCTTGTGAGGCCTCTTCTATAAACCCTATGGCTGGAGCCCCAAAATCTATGCAGAATCCCACATGAAGTTGCAATGGCCCCCGTGCAGAGCAAGGAATGGGCTTTATCTTGAGCTCTCTGGAAAGGAGCCACGTGGCCATATGTGGTCACCCCTTGCAGGGTCTCACATCTTGGGTCAGAGCCTTCCTCTATACCTCCCTCTGCCACCTGCCTGGTCTCTCTTCTTCTGCACGTTTTCACTTTGCTGGATTCTCAGGCCTGAGCTTCTCCTGGTGTCTTCTTGACTTATGGGAAGATTCCTTATTTCCAACACTCCCACCTCTCAGTCCTCCCTACTCACCCCTCTCTGAACGCATAAGGGCTGAGCCCAGGGAGCAATTGGAGATGTTTCCCATCTCCTTCTGAGTGCTTTTCTGGAAAGGACATTTCTGAGCTCTCCAAGCCACAGCCTGACATCACCGAGGGATGAGAGGTGCCCTGGGGGTCTGGGTCTCCTCGGAGAGTGCTCCACCCTCAGAACACCCCCTCCTCCACCATTCTCCTCTGTCTTGGCCTGGACTAGAGGCTGAGCAAAGCCACCACAAGTTCCAAAAAGAGGTGGGAAGAAACGCCTTCCTCCTGGCTCCTCTCCCCTGTTGCGGTGTGCTTCTCTCGCCCAGGGAACCTTCCAGACACCATTGACAGTTCAGCGGCAGCTGTTGAGCATTTATATTTTACACAGTGCAAGGTTATTTGACTGCCACGATCTGATCTTCTCTAGTTAATAACCTTAACTTATAGAATAATAGCAGTAATGGCTTAGTTTCTTTTCTTGGCCAGGGATGCTTGCTGCTGGGAGGTGGGGGGAGTGGCCGAGCACACACCCCTTTTTCCAAGACCCTCTGTCTTCTTGCTCCATAGGGCAGAGGACCCTGCAAGACTAGGAAAGTCCAGTAGGCTCTATCTACACTCAGGTTCCTCTTCCCCAACTTCTCTCTGAGGAGCAAGACCCCTGGTTTGGGGCCTTCCCAGACCCCACCCCATTCCACCTGCGGTCTCATCATCCCCCGAAGTACGGAGCCACAGGTAGGACAGGCTGCAATCTTGCTCCCTCTTCCTCTCTGGGAGTCCTTCCTGGCAAGGGTTAACTGTGTGTATAAAATTGATTGCGATTTTAGTAATTCGGTATAATCACAGTCTACCAGCAGGTTGCTTTTCCAGCAGGAGGGTTTGGAATTATTTTCTGGAGTTTGCAATATAGAACTTAAATTAAGCCTCAGAAGTCAGGGGAGCTCCACAGCATTCCTAATGTGGTGCTAAATTCTCAGCAGCACAGTCTCTGTATTAAAGCCTTTGCTGGCAATTAGGTTCATTAACTATCACAATACCTTATTTATTACTCGTCGTGCCATATGGTTTCCCAGCTAAAGAATGGCGCCCGTTCTCCTACAGACCATTTGGCATCATAAAAATGTTAACAAATAATATTATGGCTCTCGGGGGCACAAGGCCTTGCTGGGTTCTGGGTCTGAGCGGCGGGAGAGAATATGAAAACATTTTTCTTCTATGGCGAAATAAAAAATTCCTCAAGACAGAAGTATTCAAAGAATATAGCACTTGCATAACATAAATGGGAGTTTTATTTACTCTCGTAATGGTTATGTCAATATTTGCATCAGCGAGGACTTTCGCTCATCTTCGTCTCCACTCTCTTTTGGGTGGTTTCCCGTTCATCTTTCCCTCTCTCATCTACTTCGGCGACATGGGGCCCCGCCAGCCAGCACCACCACGGGCCTGGGGCGAGGTGCCGGTGGGGTGCGGCTGCACGCAGGACCCTCCTGCCACCGCCACTGTTCACCTGTGTTCTGTCCGGGTCCATCGCACCTCTGCCCCCTGAGCGCCACCTCCACCTCTGCTCACATCCCACCTCCTCGGGCCTTTGGGTCCCACTTCTGTCCTCAGCTAGCGATCTGCGGGGGAACTGGCAAGCCGTGCCCGCCCCGGTGTCACCCTGTGGTGAGCAGACGCTCTGCTGCCCGGGCTTTGCCAGCCCTCCCGCTGCGGACGGTGGGCACTGGGGGGTTTTGCAAGAGTGGAAAGCGGAAATTCAGGAGGACGGGAGAGATGCATTTCAGAGGGCCAGTCTGAGGAAGCCACGTCCCTGTTCCTCATCCCCTGGACATGGAAGGGCAAGCCAAATGCCTGGGGGCTACCAGCAAATATGAAATAAAGGACAAGTTCTCTGCCAATTCTTCAGTGTGCGGTAAGCGGATCCTCCAGCTGGGAGGGCTCCCCTCACCGCCTGGCCACAGCCTTCCTCTGAAATGGAAGGTCTGGCTGGGCAGTGTTCCAGCGCAGGTTCCAGAGAGGGCTTTGTGATCCTCCTCCCAAGTGACTCTCTAGACCTGGATGGGGACTCACCTTGGGAATCCATATAATGCAATGATTAAAAGAGTGAACACTGGAGCTAGGCCCCCTAGTTTGAAATTCTAGTGTTGCCAACTCCCAGGTGCATGACCTGTCCTTTTCATGGCTCAGTATCTTCATCTGTAAAATGGGGATAATAGTATCCAGCCCTGTAGGGTTATTCCAAGGCCCAAATGAGGTAGTGTCTCTAAGATCCTCACAGTAGCTGGCACCAAGTGAGTGCCAAGCAGGGGGACAGCTGGATTGGAGTAGGTCTCCTGGGCTCCCCATTTTCTTTGCTCCAGTGTTTCCTTGAACCCTTTTAGGCATTTGGGAGGGTGGGTCACTCCCAACTTCACAACCACCCTGCACTATCACCAAAGCCTTATTGTGACCCTGAAATCCAGCCATGTGCACAGCAGCAGTGCCAGGATGACATGTGCCCTCATTCACACATTTCCTCTGTTGTGAGGATACATTGCTACTTGGGGCTCACCAATGCAATGAACCCCCCCTTCCCTACTACGGTGGGCTGCAGCTGATGGGGATCAGACTGAGACTGTCAGGCCAGATGAGTCCTTAGAGATGACTAGACAAGGTGATGGGGATCAGACTGAGACTGTCAGGCCAGATGAGGCTTTAGAGATGACTAGACAAGGTGGTGACATGCCTACAGCCAGGAAACGGAAGGCACAGGGCCCCAGGCTAAGTATCACCTGCCCCTGCCCCCCTCAGCCCAGGTCCCCTCAGCAGATCACTGAGGGAGGGCACAGAGTGCCTCAGAGGAGAAGTTGACATGAAATTCCATTAAGTGTCAATTACTTACAAAGCACAGAAAGGGTCAGGCCTACCATCATCGTTGGCAGGTGAGGCTTTGGGTTACATTACGCTGCCGCATGGTTACATTATGCTCCCAATGCTGGGTCCTGGGGGCCCCAGAAAGCAATAGGTTCATCTGGGAGAGGCTAGTGTCAAGGAAGCCTGTTCCTTTTCCTACAGGCCTCATCCACAATTTGAGGTGTGGGTCACCCCAGCTGGTTCCCCGGGAATCACTCCCTAGGTCCAAAGGCCACTAACTTGCCTCCCTGCTAGTTTTCTCTTACTAACGTCCCACCGACTAGTTTGTTCCTCTTCTGCTTCTCTAAGAGGTGATCCTCTTGGGTAAATTTTTCCAGAAGAAAACACGCGGGACCTGGGGCTATACAATGACAATATACAAAGACACATGTGCGTGCTCCATCACAGAGAGAAGCAAACACTCTGCCCAAGGATGTGCACAGCCCAGTGATACCTTCTCCAAGGACATGGCCTCTGATTTCCAGAGCTCACGCTTTACTTTCCAGGTGTCCTTGGAAATACCTGTCCTGATACTTGTCCACCTCACATTCCCATTTGTAAATGAGGATGATAAAAAGATTCCCCTTAGAGCATTGGCGTGATGGTTAAATAGCACATGTAGGGAGCTTCAAACATCGTCCTGTAATGTGTACTGAGTAAATGCTAGCTGTTAATATTACATATGCTCATCCACCATGGAGCAGGTTCCAGTCATCATCAATCTATATGTCGTGAGTATATTTTTTCTATCATCTCATCTTGTCTTTACAAGAATCTGTGTGGTAGATCATCTCCTCCCCCATTTTACAGAGAGCAAGACAGGCTCAGAGAAGAGCTGAGCCGGCTGCTGGAAGCACAGGCTCTGAGCCCGCATCCTGGGCCCTACGTGTGACACCTGCTCTAACCTAGCATCTTGATCTTCCTCTGCCCCGTGAAAGGACGAGCATAGGAAGCACAAGGCTTCAGGTTGCCTGGGAACCCTGTGAGGGCTGAGGCACCCCTACAGCTCAGGGCCCTGCTGCTCCCAGAGGGTGGCTCTGTCCGGCTCCCTCGGCAAGTCCGGAGAGGGGAGGCTCAGGCCGCTCTGACCTGGGCTCAGTCTCACCGGGGCTGTGGCCTCCAGCTAAGCTGATGACAAGGAAAGGCAGAGCCATCGGGAGTACATTTACCAAAAGCTGTGACCACAAGGACGACAAATAAGTAGAAGGAGAGGATCAGGAGATTGTTTTCAGGAACATTAGACAGAGACCAGGGAGAAATGGGTAATTTTAATCCCACGCAGCTGCTGGAAATTAATTTAATTGTGTTGGCGTTGGCTCTTCTCCCTTCCAACCCACTTCATGGATGCCTGATGGTGTGCTGAGCCTGAGGAAAATCCAGGCAGCCTTGGGTACTGCACTCCTGGGTGGACTTACCAATCCTACCGGCTACCACAGCTGATGGTAAACTGGCATTTTTTCAGCCTAGACTCAGGGCACCTGGCTGACTCAGGGCACCTGGCTGATCAATGCTACGCTTGATCTCGAGGTCCTGAGTTTGAGCCCCACATTGGGTGTAGAGATCACTTAAACTAGCATATAAAAACATTCTTCAAAAAAATCTAGAGTGGGCAGCCCCGGTGGCTTGGCGGTTTAGCACCGCCTTCAGCCCAGGGCATGATCCTGGAGACCTGGGATCGAGTCCTGCATCAGGCTCCCTGCATGGGGCTTCTCCCTCTGCATCTCTGCTTCTCTGTCTCTAATGAATAAATAAATAAATAAAATATTTTTAAAAAAATCTAGAGTCTTCTTAAGAGGGGCTGAGGTGAGAGACAACAGGAAGAAATTTCCCTGGGGATCCCTGGGTGGCTCAGCGGTTTAGTGCCTGCCTTTGGCCCAGGGCGTGATCCTGGAGTCCTGGGATGGAGTCCCACATCAGGTTCCTCGCAGGGAGCCTACTTCTCCCTCTGCCTGTGTCTCTGCCTCTCTCTGTGTCTCTCATGAATAAATAAATAAAATCTTAAAAAAAAAAATAAAAAGAAATTTCCAGGAGCAAAGAATGTGACCAGTGGGAACAGGGTAAGGGGGCTATACACTAGCTGTGGGGACTTGCAGGGACAGGAGATAGTGACAGGGCCCTTTGCCTCTTGAGTCTGCGCCAAGGGTAGGAGCTCCACCCCAAGCAGCCACCCACTCGGGCTCAGGACCCCCACTGGCTACCAAAGCCCAGACGCTGGTGCTCAGACAGCCACGTGGGCACATAGGAGGACAGACATAGCCAGATCCAGACACTGACAGCATAGCCACCTGCTCTCCCATGCAAACGCCCGCTTCTGAGACCACCTGGCTGCACGGTGGAATTACCTGGGGAGCTAAAAATATATATATATATATATATATATATAGAGAGAGAGAGAGAGAGAGAGAGAGAGAGAGAGAGAGAGAGAGAGGCCTAGGTCCCAGCGTCGGAGATCTTGACCTAAGTGGCCTGCAGCGGGGTCCGGGCCGGGCTGTCCTCAGAGCTCCAGGTGATCCTGGTGTGCACAGCAGGTGAGAGCACCGCGCAGGTGCAGGTGCGAGACAGACGCCCGCGCTCTGCACTCTGGCCCCGTCCTGCTCACTTCTACCGCGTGGCCGCTAGGGGTCGGCAGGGCCTGGAGGAAGCGGCGGGCGGGGGGCGCGGGGAGCCCACACCGCGAGGGGCGGACCGGGCCTGTGCGCCACGCCGAGTCAACCTCACTTAAACGGATTTAACAACAACAAAAAAAACTATCCCTGGTTAAAACCTTCCAGTGCAAAATAATTAATTAATTAATTAATTAATTAAAAAAAAACCCTCCCCTCCCAGTGCACGCCCCCCCCCCCGCCCCCGCCCCGCGGCGAGCCCGGGATTGCCCACCTGGTCACCGCGGGAGCCTGTGCGCTGAAGGGGCGCGCATCCCCGGGCCCGCAACACAGAGGCCGAGTATTTTGCCTTCTGTAGGAGGAGCCAGCCTTCGGATTCCAAGGGTTGTTTATTTTGACTCACTGCTGTTTTTGCTGGAGAGGAGTAAAGCAGAAAGTTCCTTTACTTTGGCTAAGATGAGGCCCGCGTAGCCCCACGGAGCCCAGGTTTCAGATGAGCAAATAGACGTGAACCGGCGCTCAACCTCCCTTGGTCCTCTCCAGGAACCATGATGCCAAAGAGAGAGAGGAGGCTTCTCTACATTTCCGTTTAAGAGAAATCTAAACAAGGGTAGTCTGTCTTCTATTGACGATACCTGAGCTCATAAAGGAAAACCGGGTAGGCCTCGCTGGGCTCCTCGCTGCCACTGCCTTCCAGGTGCCCTCCCTGGACACCTCCTTGGCCCATTGCACGTGCGTGTGCTCCCAGCGCTGCCCGCAGCCGTGTCCAGTTTGCTCTTCACCTTTTCATCTAAACCGCCAGGACGCTTGGTGGCCGAATGAGTTCCTAGCCCATAGCAGGCGTACAGCACGCATTTGGCAAACCAAGGTGTCTGGTGCCAACCTTGTCCTGAATCTAACTTGCATGACATTTAAAAATCAACCCACACGGGATCCCTGGGTGGCGCAGCGGTTTAGCGCCTGCCTTTGGCCCAGGGCACGATCCTGGAGACCCGGGATGGAAACCCACGTCGGGCTCCCGGTGCATGGAGCCTGCTTCTCCCTCTGCCTGTGTCTCTGCCTCTCTCTCTCTCTCTCACTGTGTGCCTATCATAAATAAATAAAATAAAAATTTTAAAAAAATCAACCCACAGAGATACTTTTTTTTCTGGATCTATCATCTGTTCAGCCCCAGAGACCCTCGCATTCTTTTTTTTTTTTTTTTTTTAGATTTTATTTATTTATTCGTGAGAGACACAGAGAGAGAGAGAGACAGAGACATAGGCAGAGGGAGAAGCAGGCTCCATGCAGGGAGCCTGATGTGGGACTTGATCCCAGGACCCTGGCATCACGCACCACCTGAGCTGAAGGTAGATACTCAACCACTGAGCCACCCAGGTGCCCCAAGACCCTCCCATTCTTGATCTTCACTGGAGGAAATTTATTTAAAATATAGGTTCCTGAGCCTCATACTCCTAGAGGTGGTGATTGGTGGCTTTTAGGGTAGATATCAGGAACATGCATCTTCCTTCAAGGGCTCTAGGGGTTCTGAAATCTTTGGAAGGGGTGGGAAGGTTGGGAAGGGTGGGGGATGAGACATCTCCTGCCACTACCCCACAACTCCCCGCTGCGCTCTTTACCCACCCTGGGCTTCAGCCTGGACTTCAGCCTGGACCAGGGAGATAGGCCAGGGTGATTTCTGTGCTCCCCCACCACCTGCAGGCTTTTCCTGGGCCTGTGGGAGTGCTGTGAATTGCTCTCTGCCCCTAGCTGGGAGGAGTCAGAGTTCTCTTCTCTCACTCCTCCCCCTGATCTGGTTCACTCCCTACCTTGCAGCTTCTTTATTTTCTCCTCCTGTGATGCTGCCCCTTTCTTCTTTCTCCCTAGGCACTGCCAGCATCTGGGACAGGACAAACATGGCAGGCCCCTATCCCAGTAAGGGACAGTTGTGAGGGGCTCTGGACTTGGGGCCCTTGTGGATGTGGCTCTGGGCTTCAGGCTAGCCCCCTTAGTGGAATGAAGGGATTTAGGGTGGCCAGAGGAGGAGGGGGGCTCTTAGGCCCTGGAGTGTAACCAGTGGTCTGGTCCCCTCCTGTCCACTGCTTGGACTCCCATCAAAACTCTCTTCATAACCACTTAAGGCACATGACTATGATGAGTTCTAGAGCCCACTCTTGCTTCTCACAAAGACACTGTCAAAAAGTCCACCCTGTAGGGAGTCATCTCCATGAGTCCAACTAGGGTAGGGGTGAAAAAACTATAATAAAAATAGCTACAGTTCTTGAGCCTTACTACATTGTGGATATAGACTACGCACCTTCTACATTATATTAAAACTTCTAAAAAAAAAAAAAAAAAACAACAACTTCTAAGAAAAACCACCCTAAAACTCCTACCCATGTTGAAATGTGGCTACACGTACACATTTCTCTCTCATTTTACAGATGAGACAAAGCTTAAACAATTTGCCCCAGTCACAGCTAGTAAGTAGCAGAGACAGGATTTGACCTCAGATCTGTCTGGTCAACGCTCCAAAGCTCAGCTTCAAAGACTGAAGAAAGAGTAAAGCCTTGTATATCCTGCTCAGGGCTGTGGCATGTGGAAGTTTTGGAGGCAAAGTCCCTAAAGCCAGCAAAGGTCTGCAAAACTGCGGCCCTGAAAATGACCTGGACTCTAAAATACAGAAAGGAAGCGACAAAATATAAGTGTTTAAAGAGATTTAAATGACCAGGAAACAATATTACGATGAGTGGTTAACCACTATTCGCATCTCCATTTTTTTTGCAAATGTTGTTTAATGAGGGCCTATGCACCTTCTGATAAACTAGGGGTAGCTCCAGGAGGAGGGCCTGTGGGCTACCATCCTCCCCTCCACCGCTGCCAGAACCTTCTCCCCACTACCCGGCTATCACCACACCACCATTGCCAGGCTCCTACAGTAGAATCCTGCAGGAATGCAAGGAGGACCAGGTGTCAGGAGATCTGCTCTGAGGGATGTCCGACAGCCACCTCTTATTGCAGTTTTCCTGCCTGCAGAATGGGGATAATGTATTTGTCCTACCTAACTCCTAAATAGAAGCCTCAGATAAAACCATCTTTTTTAAAAAAAAAGATTTATTTATTTATTTGTTTATGATAGACACACACAGAGAGAGAGAGAGAGAGAGAGAGGCAGAGACGCAGGCAGAGGGAGAAGCAGGCTCCATGCCAGGAGCCCGATGCGGGACTCAATCCCGGGACCCCAGGACCGCGCCCCGTGCCAAAGGCAGGCGCCAAACCGCTGAGCCACCCAGGGATCCCCTCTTTTTTTTTTTTAAAGACCATCTTTAAAATGGATATGTAGCAGTCATACCCAGAGGATTAGATAATAAAAAGGAGGGAAAAAATCACTCAGCACAGTTATTGTATGGCACTCAGCAAATAAAGATATTTATTATTGTGTTTTTATTTATTTTAGTATAGTTGTTATCAGAGCATACATACATATTCTTTCTTCCCCAAGCTTCTGCCAAACCAACACACACACACACACACACACATATTAGCTTTCTTTCCAGGAATAAAGACTTCAGATCTGAGCTCCTTGGGGAGACTGGGCCAAAATGTCAGCCTGACTTTGGCTTGATTCTCAAGATCATGCAAAGACAGAAAAGTTAGGCATAGAGGAGGAAGATGAGAGCTTAGCTGGAAAGAGCAGCTCCAGGCAGAAGGCTGGGCTCTGCAGGGCCTGCATTTTCAAGCTACAAACCAGTTATACATTCCTGACCCTGGGGGCTTGGGAAGCCTGATGCCAAAGGGCAAAGCCTACAAATAGGCCCTGGGTGGGTAGGGAGGTCCTTGGGAACCTGATGCCATTTCATTATCAACAACTTGGATCCACACTGTGGCAGGAAAAGTATAAACAAGTTCATTCAAAAGCTGGGGTCACACTCAACCTGGTTGTGAAGTTAGCATTAGGTATGGAAGGTAACCCTCCCCACATATGCCCTGTTAGTGAGAGATGGTGGTGAGGGAGCCCTGGAAGGCCCTGGCTAGCTGGCTTCTTAGGTCCCAAACCCCCGCCTAGCACTGATCTCCTAGAGCCGGCTACCCCTCTGGCCACCGGTGATGAGCTGGTTCACAGTAGCTTCGCTCCAATTCTTGAGCCGTCCTCCTGAGTGGGGGTGACCCTGGAGTTAGACTCTGAAGGGCACATGGTTCTGGCCTGGACAGACAAGGAAGGATATTTCAGGCAGAAGGCACAGCCTGTCCAAAGATGTGGAAGCATGACAAGGTTCATGAGGCAGAAAAGTGCCAACTTGTAAAGGTCTTGAAGGCCATGCCAAGGAGTTTAGGCCCTTTTCTTTCTTTCTCTTTTCTTTTCTCCTTTCTCTTCTCTTTTCTTTTCTTTTTAAATGTAGTCCTGAGAAGAGCCACTGAAGGGTTTTCAGTTAGAAGAATGATGGATCTGTCCTTTTGAAAAATAAATTTCAGTTGCTTTTTGGAGGAGAGATTGCTACCAAGTGGAAGGAAGGAAGGAAGGAAGGAAGGAAGGAAGGAAGGAAGGAAGGGTCTACCCCAAGATAAGTCTACCCCCTGATTATTTTGATGATATTTCTAGACAAAGAAGTATCCTATGACATGATAAGAAAGAACCAAAAACTTGCAGAAAGCTCCACAGAGCCGAGCCGGGACTAGATTGGGCAAGCATGGTGCCAAGGGTGCAGAATTTTCGAGGCAACATTCTTAGAATCCTGCAAATGCCCCAAGGGGGAGGCCTCCTTGAGTTAGGTGCCCTAGGTGTCTCCCTAGGCCTCCCAGTCCTGGCCCAGCTGTTGGGCTCCTAGGGACAGTCAGCTGTGATCTGTCACAGGGGGAGGCTGCAAACCTGGGCTCACTCCTATGATGTTTAAATGCAAAGGCAAATGTGCCAGCGGCGGGTGGGAGACCTGGGGACCCAAGTACTGTCCCTGCGCTTGATCTCACTCGAACTGGTTTCCTCATTTATGAAATGAAGAACTGATGTGAAGGGACTGGACGCAGTGCTGTACAGATTCCAGGCATTGTCACTCGTGGCTGGCACACTCAGAAATCACATGCCGGAGGGGGCGTTTCGTACAGGAGCAAGTCTATGCAAGGGCACACTCCTCTCACCTCCTTGGTTGTTAATGATTTGGGCCTAAATCCCACATTCTCAGGAACAAGCTGCCCTGTTTGTCTAAAAGGTCTTCCTGGAGAGAGAGAGAAAAAAAAAAAAAACCAGCATATTTCTAGTTTTGTTCTTTCAACTCTTTGAACAAATATTTATTGGGAGCCTATAGGCGCAAGCATTGTCCTGGTGCTTTGGATACAATCACCTGCAGGCCAGAGCCCAGCCTTCCCTACCCTCAGCAAGCTTACATTAACTAAGAGCAGCTCTAGGGAGGCTCCAGGGAGGAGGAGCCAGGAAATAAACCAGTGGTCACATAAACAAAGGAAACAATTTCCCCTAGTAACAAGTGCTATGAAAACAATAAAGCAGGGCTGAGGGCCTGGGGCGGGGG
Source organism: Vulpes vulpes (assembly GCF_048418805.1). Taxonomy (NCBI): domain Eukaryota; kingdom Metazoa; phylum Chordata; class Mammalia; order Carnivora; family Canidae; genus Vulpes; species Vulpes vulpes. The sequence continues at coordinate 120,476,258 of NC_132791.1, read as the reverse complement.
GGGGGGGGGGGGGGGGGGGGGGGGGTAGGAAGCAGCTCCAGCTCCAGATAAGGCAGTTGTAGGGAGGGTTTCTCTGGGGAAGTGCTGTGTGAGTTAAGATCTTAACAGGGAAACAAGTGTATTGTGTGATAGGAGGAGAGATTTGCATGGGGAGGGGGTAAGACATCAAGTGCAAAGGGCCTGAGGTGGGAAGTAGCAACCTTTAGGTATAGCGTTTGCTTTGAGTGGAGTGTACAGAGTTTGGGCATGATTTCTAAATACTGGAGGAACAAATGTGTTTCTGGCCCTGATTCAAAGTAGCATATCTGTATTCGTATCTGTATCTAATCCTCCATCCCCCTCTCTGCCAAGGACACCTTATTTGGGTCACAGCTAAATGCTCCTGTAACTACAGCTGCCCTGGCCCCATCCCCCACGCCTTCCTCTATGACCTAGCCATGGCTTCACCACTGATATTTCCTTTCCTTTCTAGAACCACTGAGAGCCATCACCGACAGAAGCACCTTACCATTTCCTGCCCTGGCCAAAGACCAGCTTGCCCTTCCCCCACTTTGCCTACTCACGCATAGAGGTAGGAAGCTCCCCAACACCTGGCTTCTCTCATCCTGGGAATCAAAGCTATGATAAAGAGGGACCTCTTCCCACATTATACCATCCCTCCATCTGCAGGTGCTGGCATGTAATTTCAGTGTACCTGATAGAGTTCATAGAGTATTACAGAATTTCATAACAGGGGTTGGCCTGGTGAGAAAACAAGACTAATATTTTCATGGTATCCACAAGGAGCCGCCCCCTCCTTGGGGCCTGGAGGGGAACTAACTTGCTCAAGGTCAGAGGGTACATTAGGGAGAGGTCTTAGGGCTCTCCTCAAAGAACAGGGCAAACACTTTAATATGGTTGGAGACATTTCCCATGTAATATTTCCATTTCTACAAAGGAGAACATTGAAGCACAGGGAGGTGAAGTGACCTGCCTAGGATTGCACAGAAAGCATTTGGCAGAGTCTTCTAACTGGATCTAAGTCTTCTAACTGGAATTCCAGTGTTCTTACAATTTCACCATATTCCCTCCAATCTGCCTAACCAATTAAAAAAAGTAAACATTCCAGAATATTCCAAAGAAATGTATGTAGAGGGAGAAATAAAATTACCATCCTCTTATGATTACTTTTTTTTTCTTGTTATGGAAGGCACTCAACAGACAGTAAACTCAATAGAAGGAAAATTCGCTTTCTGGGAAAATGGGATATTAAGCCTTCGAAGAGAGCTTCCATGCAGTCAAACATCAGTGCAGTTTGAGTGCTTTCCCTTGAAAGAAAATCCCCTCGGATGACCCGGGAGCGCCTATAGAACGGAGCTTTCATAAACCAGAGAAATCCATTTCTTGCAGTAGACTCTGCAGTCAATTTATAGTCTTTCCTGCTCTTCACCAAATTTCTCTTCCTGGTAATATTTTTGGCGTTTTAATTTTAGATATGGGTGAGGGAGTGGGAGAGAACTTTGTTTTAAAACTTAAGTCTGCCATATGTATCACTAGAATCATACTTGATCTCAACCTATTTGTTCCTTTGACACAGAGGTAGAAGAGATGGCTTTAAAAAGAAAAGGTTGGGGAAGGTATGGACCTCCCCTCCAGTCCCAGCAACCGTGTTCCTCAGAGGGAATAACCCTCTGCTTCTGTAAGCATGGGGTACAGGCAGGGGGTGCCCAGAGGAGGGGCAGCTGCGGGAATCTGCTAGACCTAAGTTTGTGTCTCAGCTCTGCCCCTAACAAACTGTGGCATCATGGCCAAGTTCATTAACTTCTTTGAGATTATAGAGACCTCAACGTTCAAGTTAAAAAACCTGCCACATTTTATATCACTGTTAAATGACAGATCTGGGTTTGACACCCACGTTAGTTTGACTCCAAAGACCAGATGGCAGGGCACACTGCTTCTCCATAGGATTATCACCATTACTAACCCCCAGAGGAACATGCTCATGGATTGTGCCTGTAGGAATCATGACTGTAAAGTACTAGGATCAGTTGTAAACTAATATGTCAGAATGGAGATGCATAAGTGTGCATGCATGTGTGTGTAAGTGTATACATGAATACCCATGCGCACACACACACACACACACACACACACACACATATATATATATATATAGAGAGAGAGAGAACACATCTCCAAATGTACATGACATGCTTCGAACTGGCCGCATGGGGAAGGCTGATATGCTTGTTACAACTCTATTGCTATTATTGCTAGGTTATGAGCCACAGGAGAATCTCAGCCTTGTGTCTCCAATCCCACCAGTTTTGACCTCAAATTTTATTATCCAGCTTCATCACCCCCTTGAGCTTGTTTTGAAAATCAAATCTTTCCCCTCTGGGCAAGATACACCACAACTGAACTTTGCAAACGTACATGCTATGTGCTTTGCAGGTAGTCTCCCAAGATTTCCAAGAATGACTGAATGACACCAATGACACCCTCAGGATGGCCCCCAAAGGGCTCTGGTCCCAAGTCCTGACTCCAAGTGGCCTCTGGCCTTGGGAACATTGTACTGCCTCTCTGTTCTGCTTCCTGTCTTGTAAAATGGTGAGATTGGACAAGATGATGATGTGTAAAGTCCCTTTCGGTTTTGAGTCTATCGGGCATTTTCTGAAGTGGGCAACACTTTTTGGTTGTTGTAGCTCTAGTGTGCTTACCAGAAAAGTTAACCGCCTTGCTTTGTCATCATGCCAAACCTGTACGAGCAGCCACGAGTGCCTGAGGGCCTCATTCGGCAATGAACACAGCAGCTCTTCCAGCCTATGTAGTCTTCATATTAACCCACCGCCTCAGTTCTTCCCTTCAACCTACAGGCCATGGGGTGTGAAAGAAAGATATTGGAGTGCACCACCTCTTTACAACCAACATGTTCAGGGGCCTTTACCTCTTTCCAGAACCTGGGCTCCCTTCTCATGACTCCTGCCGCATGACACCAGCACCGTATCATTCCCTAAGTTCTCTCACTACGAAGGATGTCCCTTGGTAAAGCTTTACACCACCTTCTCCTCTACCACTTCCCTAGTGGGTTAAGCTGAAAAATCACTTTTTTCTCATCGCTTGTAGGGAACTGTTGAAGAAACTCAGGCCACTGGGGAAGCCTGTTCCAGACTTACCCTCTTGCCCCCAAACAAGTGGGGGAGGGGGTCTCAGGGTTCGAGCCCCAACAAACAGAACCCCCTGACTTCCAATGGCCTAGGGGTCAGAGTTCAGAGTGTGGAAGCTGGCTGCCCCCTCTTCCTCACTGTGCGGCCAAAGGAAGGGTGCTTTCTTTCCCAGTCTCAGTTTCTCCAGCTGTAAAATGGGAGAAGCAGCAGTGCCCACTCTGTGGAGTTATCCAGAGGAGCAAATGGCCAGTGGCCTGGAGTAAGTCCTCAATATGTGTCAGTGGTAGAAATGCCCCATTAGCAGGATCAGTACAGGGTATGGTGAAAATAAGTTGGAGGGCGTGACTTAAAGATGTTAAGCCTATCAAATCAATATTCATTCTACATATACTACAGAGTTGATCATCCTGCTGGCAGGGGCCCCTCCCACATATTGAAGGAAGGAATGTAACAAGATCAGAGGAAATGGGGAGGTCAGATTTGGGCTTCTTTGATTACTTTGTTATCTTTGGTCCCAAGCAGGTTCTGTGTCTGTGCCCGGGGGTGGGGGTGGGGGTGCCTGTCAGCCCAAGCGCCTTCCCCCTCCCCTCTCCACTTTTTATTCTGGAAAAACAAGGAAGCAATAACACACACACACACCCCACCCTCACCACCTGCACTTCCTGATTTCCAGCTTTGCTTATTAAACTAACCTTCTGAGGGCAGAATTTGTTTTGCTTTGTCTGGATACTTCACTCAGTGTGCATTACAGGTACCCTTGGATTTTCAACAAAGAAGCAACATAAAAAAGGTGGGGGTGGATGGGGGTCTTTTCTTCCCAGAGATTTTACAGAGACCAGAGTGTTGAGAAAAGCAGAGCAAGCTGTCCACATTCAGGGAAATCTATCTCTGCCAATTTGTGATGAATCCACAAAGAAGAGGTTCCTTTAAGGAAAGGGAAAGACATATGGAATGGGAGAGAGAAGGTGGGGAGAGCTGTGGATATGGGGTAGAGAGAGCTCACTAAACTCTTTCTGGGAACCCTGCAGCCCTCTGTGATGCACGGTCCCCAGTATAATTACGATTTGCGTGAGCCAGCTAGCAACGAGGAGGTGGCCACTGTCCCTGCAAGTTGCAGCTGGATAACTTAGCATCTGCCTAATAAATATTTGGCAAAGAGAAAAAAAAAAAATATCAGGCAAGTGACTGAGTGTCATGGCACCTAGTTTTCTGCAACTTTTCCAGTTTTCCCATCACCCCCTTCCTATCCCCAGACAAATGGAACAGAGGACACCCAGCACTTCCCACACGTTCCCCGCACGAGGGATCACTCAACCCCAGGTGGTGCCCTGGAGCCTCCCTGCAAGGCCAGGGTGGACACTTGCAGGTGGACTGGGCGGTCACAGGTGGGTAAGAGTTGGCAGCCGCCTGCCCGCCTCACCCTGGGCGTCTCTGCAGACCCCCTGGTCTTGTGAACGTCATCCTAAAGGTTAATAATAATCACAACAGGCAGCCCATCATTGCCTCCCTGTCTGGCTGAGAGGTTTACAACTTAAACTCATGGCAGAGGGAGAAATTGGCTCAATCACTTGGAGTAATGGTACATGGAGAGCCAGTTGGGCATGACTGCTATTTAACTCGGGGAAAACAGGCTGCCGCGCTTAACGTATGTATACACTAATAAACACGTCATGCTACAGGGGGGAGATTAACACCCCCCACGCCCCCCACCTTGCTCTCCATTCGCTTGTTGGCCTCACCCCACCCAATAAACAGGGCAAGACTGAGAGAATGGGGCCAAGAGACAGATGTGCATAGCTGTGGTTACACCAATACTCACAGGTCACTGCTCCCTCTTTAAAGTGATTTAAAGTTTATCTATCACAGACCTTCTCCCAGATATTTGTAAGAAGGCATTTTGTAGGGGGAGGGTGGGAAAAAAAGATGACCTGACATCATCGTTAGCAACAGCTAACATTTTCAGATCTTCCTTTCATTGTGGGCCAACGCACCCCTTGGGCATCTTCCTCACTGGTCTCATGGGGTGGGTACCATAATCGACTCAGTTTACAGGTGAGGACACTGGACCACCCAGGGCCTGAGAGGTGGGAGGTGGGATGTGAACACAGACTCAGGAGAGTAAATCAGAGCCCACGCTCTCAGCCTTTTATTAATGGGACTGAGGAGGAGCTCATTGGCCTGCAGTGTTCTCTGCAATGCCACTTTTATTCTTTAAGGACCTGGGTAAGTCCACATTAAGGTGCCTTCCTATCTGCCCCAGCAGTCATGCTGCTTTCCACCACAAACAAGAATTTTCACCACGTGCCAAGTGTTGCAGATACAGAAGTAAAACCCACAACCCACCCTGTTCCCATAGAGCTCACACAGTACGTTTAGCAGAAGGGGCAGTTAAAGAAAAATAGGTTTGGGGACGCCTGGGTGACTCAGTGGTTGAGCGTCTGCCTTTGGCTCAGGGGATGATCCCGGATTCCTGGGATCGAGTCCTGCATCAGGTTCCTTGCATGGAACCTGCTTCTTCTACCTCTGCCTGTGTCTCTGCCTCTCTTTCTGTGTCTTTCATGAATAAATGAAAAAAAATATTTAAAAAAATAGGTTCGTAGATAAAAGGATGAACCAGAAACTGCCAGGATCTTTCCGAGTTTTCCCCTTGGCCCTGTCCATACAAGATGCTCCAGTGTCCAGAGGCACCTGCCTTACTGAGGGGTCAGCCTTGGGGACAAGCCCATTCTCCCAGGCCAGAATTCCAGCTCAGATGTTGTGGCCCTGCTGCTTCTGACAAATGAAACAAAGTGTATTCAGGTAATGCTAGCTACTCTAACAAACAAACTCTAAAAGAGCTCAAGACCCGGGCTGCCAGATTAAGAACAAAAAAGGTATTAAGTTTAAATTTCAGATATTTATTTATTTATTTATTTATTTATTTATTTATTTATTTATGAGAGACACAGAGAGAGAGGCAGAGACACAGGCAGAGGGAGAAGCAGGCTCCATGCAGGGAACCCGATGTGGGACTTGATCCCGGGACTCCAGGATCACGCCCTGAGCCAAAGACAGACGCTCAACTGCTGAGCCACCCAGGCGTCTCAAATAATTTTCTTAATATAACTACATTCTGTACGATATTTGGGATATATGTATACTAAGAACTATTCATCATTTATCTGAAATTTAAATTTAACTGGGTGCCCTGTTTTTGATTTGGCAACCCTACTCAAGACATCAAAGATTTATTTCTTGTTTATATAAGTTCATGGTGGGTGTTCTTAGGTGGCAGGCAGCTCCTCTACAGGTTGCAATTCAGGGATCCAGGCTCCTTCCAGCTTGGCTCTGCCACTTTTCTTCCTTAGCTTCCAAGGTATCTATATACTCATGGGGTCAAGTTGCAGAAAGGGACAGGGCATGGAGGATTCCATGTGGGAGATTTTAATGGGCCACTCCTGGAAATGCACATCTGCTCACAATCCATCCATTGGCCAGGATTCAATCACATGGCCTGTACCTAACAGCAAGGTGAAGAACAATGCAAGCCAGTATGTGCTCAGAACGATATTTGGAGAACACCTAGCTGGTCTCTGCTAACCTGTCAGTACTTGAAGCTCATGCGTGTCTCATATGTGAGTGCTGGGTTCAGTAAGCAGCTTTCCACACCCCTGCCACACCCCCCCCTCTCCAGTGTGCCTAGCAGGAGATCAGGCTCTCTCCTCTCAGCCCTGGACTGGTTAACTTAAGCTCTCTGGGCCTGGGATTATGAGGCTATTGTGGAAATAACAAACAGTATGATTCAAATCAATTCATTTTAATCCAATGCAATTTAATAAATATTTATTAATGCTTCTAGGATATTGAGACAAGCTTGGTTCTAGGCCCCTGAAGGAGACAGAAATTAAAACAGAACCCAGTGATGCCCTCAAGGAGCTGTATACAATTGAATTCAACAGTTATCCTCAACTCTTATCTATATCTCATTGATTTTTTTTTCAAAGGTTGGTGGAAAGCCCATAGTTACAAAGAATCCTGCCCTAAATGCTGGGTCACAAAATGGTCCCACCACTCCCAAATTCCTAAAAAAATTGGTGTCTATATTCAGTCATTCATCCATGCATGCAGTTAGTTCATTGGAAATTCAACAAGCAGCTATTTGTTCTGTTTGACAGTGTACTAGGCTCTGTGGGTTGGGAGTGGAAGCATCAAGTTGAACGAGATTGAGACCTTGCCTTCCAGAAACTCACAGTGGAGGGAGTGGTCAGAATGCACATACCTCAGATACAAGGCAGATGAAGGTAAATAGTAAAAATGTTCAAACAGCACTGTGGGATTTAGGGAGGAAGGAGAAATTAATTCTGACTGGGTGTGGGGTGGAAAAGATTACATCAAGATCCAACAGTGATTTCCCAAAGAGACACACGAACCTTCCCTGGCAAGAGAGGCCTTGTCAAAGCTTCAGCTCGGAATTCACAACAGCCTTGGCCCACAGGGCACCCCCAATCTCCCACCTACTCAGCCCTAAGAGAACAAGGCAGTGAGCTTTTCTCAAGGGAGAACTCCACAGCGGTCTTTCACTTTATCTTAAAATAATTCATACGAATTTTGAATTCCACTCCACAGGGTAGCAACGTTTGTTTTGCAATAATGATTTTAATATAATTGGCTTAAATTACCTGTCATTGAGTAAAATCACTTCATCTTGTGACTTGTGCACCCTGACGTACCACTTCTGTCTGTAGAGTACCTTCTCCAGAAATCAGCTTCTGAGACCGGAAGTTCAATTGTCATGTATCCTGTGTCTTTTCTCCTTATCGGGATGAATGAAATATTTTGCTTTCTGGGCTGTGAGACTGGTCATAGGCTTTGTGAAAAGACAGCACAGGAATCATAGATGAGGCCTGCATTAGCTGACCGCAATACTTTTTGTACACTTTTCTCACTTCGGGGGAGAAAGAGAAAGAATAATGCAACTTGGACATGAGTTGTGTTTCTGGGCCACGGTGCTTCCAAGTGGCACCTCTGAGGAGGGTTGACCCTCTTTCCCTGCATGCCCTTCTAGGTTTCGAATAGAACTAGAGCGCTCCTGTTGTATAACAGCTGCCTTGGATTGAAATCTATACCATTAAACACCTTCAAAATTAAACAGTTGGCTATTTAAAGTTAAACAGCATAAGAAAATGTGGTGTACTTCCCCTCTCCCTGGTATCCCCACGATGAAACACCAAAGTGTTAAAAAAAAAAAAAAAGGCCCCGTTTGTGATGAGGACTTGGGGGTTAATTTTCAGCATGGTGCCTGGGGATTTAGCTGTGGGACTCCCATTACAAGTAATGGGAGTCCTGCTGCTTCATTTCATGCACACTATATGGAAACCGCACCCTTCGACAGCTACACAATTTTAGTTTTGAAATTGAGGCCGTCTTTCTCAGGGCAAAGCAGATTTTCAGAAACACCAACTACTCAGTATTGGCCCGGGGCCTGTGTGTTTGTGCTCATGTGTTTGAGAGAGAGAGAGAGAGAGAGAATTTTTTCTCGTAAGTGCAGGTGCCCCTTTCAAAGACAGCAACATAAAACGTGCCACCCAATAGCTGACAGCAGTGGTTGCTATGTCTCATCCCAAAGCTTTGTCAGGAAACCCCATAAAACTGGCACATGGTTTGTGACACCCAGTGAAACCCTGTGCTTCTCCCATAATAACCTGAACCCTGCTGCCTGTCATTAAGGGACCTCTCTTATTAGACATCTCTTTTTTAAATAGCTGCCATCATCTGGTCCCAGTGTACATTAAATCCCATTATAATTATAAACACACTTCCCCATAACATCCGTTGCAGATTTCATCCACACTGCCTACCCCCTCAGGGCATCTTTGCGCTAATAACAACTCAGATTTGCTATTTGAGTTGACAACATTAAGGTCCCAACACCATTTGCAATATGCTGGGGAAGAGAGAGAGGAGAAAAAGCTTTCTCTTTCTCAGTCAGGAAGATCTTGGGGTCACAGTGACCCTAGGCCTCAGGAGCTAAAAGGAATAACCGTCTTTCCTCTCTCTTTGAAAAGTCACTCTCTGCTCAATACATGAAAGGAGCGGAGTGCTTAGCACCTGGAGGCGAAGCCCAGGTTGATAAATACCACTAGCCGGGACTCCACTGGGAAAACAGATGGCGATTACTAATCAGAGAGGCCATCTTCTTATTTGGTTTTCTGCACTTCAACTAACCGGAATCCACATGGCACCTGATTATTCCCCCCCCCCCCTGGTTTTTGGAGGGGGCATTTAAAACAAGACAGAACAATAATAATAATAATAAAAGACAAACCAAAGAAAGCCATCGACCTATGCACGGAGGATAAATCTGATTTTGGTTGGTTTTTGGCATCATTTGCGTCTACCTAGTAAATATCTGTAATCATGACCTTGAAGCCTTGTAAGGTCCTTTGCCTCCAGGAGAGGCCACAGTAGGTCTGCAGTATATTCCCCCAAGAGTCCCCAGTGGGGGAAGAGTGCCTGTGACAGCCTGGTGCATCTTCCAGTGGCGGTCACAAACGCAGAGGAGACTTTTTCTATTCAGGGGCTTTACTGCCCGCATCCCTCCGTGAACAGGCTTTATTCCCAACTCCTGTCAAGGTTTTAGTATGCAAAGTAGCTGCTTCTCCCCCAGAGGTAGGAGTCCTTGATTTATTTATCACGATAGCAAAGTCTACCTTTAAATTTTACAACTATTTTCCAGCTGAGGAGTTGGAATGAAATGAGTTGCAACATTTCATTAACACTCAATCAGAATACAGAATGCTCAGAAAGCAGCTACAGCCTTCTTCCTGGGCATCTGTTTGGTTGAAGTTTTATTGTAATTCAAAACTCCCTCCTCAACTTTTGGCTGCGATGATGACGACGACGTTGAGGAGGCAGGGAAGGTGACCTAAGCCTGTTGACCTGGTGGCCCAATTCAGTGGGGGACCAGCGGTAGTCCTCAGCTTGCCTGGCTGCTGGTAGCTCTCTGCCTCAATGGAGGAAGAGGAGAAGGAAAATCAGAAGCACTTGTTCTCCTTTTTCTACCTTGCTAGAGGCTGTACAATCTAAAAGTGAAGATCGTGAGCTCTGCCTCTGGAATGGTCTGATTTAAAGCCTCAGCTCCGATGTTCCTTAACTAGCTCTGTGGTCTTGGGCAAGGCGCCTAACCTCCCAGTTTTCTCATCTGAGAAATGGGGGAAATAATAGCACCTGCCTGAATAGGGCTGTAACGAGGATTAAATAACACAAGATAGATAATGTGTTGAGATGTATAGTCTGTGTTCAGAACGAGTTCTTACACACACCATCTTTTCCCCATAAGATCCCTTAGACCTAACATAGCCCCCTCTTCTACAAACTGCGCTGGGAAAGGCTGCTACCCATGGAAGGGATGTGAATAAAGGAGATGAAGGAGTAAGAAGATTTAACATGGAATTCTATTCAAAGGTCAATGCCTCTATTCCCATCTCCAGCATGATCTCTTCGGAAGACTGAGGTCTCTCCTATTTTTAGACCTGTCTGAACGGTTGTCCCGGCTTCCCTTACTATACGCTTCAAGCAAAAAAAAAAAAAAAAAAAAAAAAAATCACTACAAATACATGAACATCAGAGAGAGAAAGAGAGAGAGAGTGAGAGTGAAAGAGAGAGAGAGTTTTCTCCTATAATTTTCCATCCTGCTTGTTTTTAGGTGCCGCTATATGAAATCTCTGAACTGGGGATTCTCATCAGCCTTTCGGGGGACCCAAGGACATAGCTCTGGCTATAAATGGTGCCAGTTTTGGTGGGGGAGCTGCTGCTGCTTTATCTGGGCCCAATAAACCTTATCAAACTGCTGTGCAGCCAGCCTTCAGCGCTAAGTGGAAACGCTTGGAGCCCAATGCTGGCTCTCAGCCCACAGCCTCGCCTGCCTTCCTCCTTTTTGTTACCTTCTCCACCTCTTAAATTCAGGCATTAATCTCTCTTTAACACTTACTAACAAGGGCTGGGCTTTTTAATGGGCAGGGTTTATGAAGCAAGGGGAGATTTTCACATCGAGTGAATATGGCATGGAGTGGGGGGGAGGCAGGGCCATGGAGGGATTGTTCCTGTTCTCCCATTGTTTCCAAGGCTTCTCTCTTTCTCTGATTTGAGGATTAATAGGAGATTAAGATCAAGGGTTAATTGTGTGCTTCTCCTGCTTCTGCACTTAGGAGGGGCTGGTAGGTGGATGTGGATGGCAGGGCAGCAACCTTCGCACAGGCACCATCTCCGGGCAGAGACTCTACAAGTTCAAAGATGGTTTCTTCTTTCCCATTGAGGCTCTAGCAGAGTCTTTCTTCTCTTCTTCTATCCCTCTCCTCCTGCTCTCCTGGCCGACCAGTGCTTTCTTAACTTTCTTTAAATGCCTTCCTCTTGAAGATAGCATAGACCTTAGCTAGGTAATCAGTCCATAACCCAGCTGGCTCTCTATTGTTTTTTTTTTTTTTAAAGATTTTATTTATTTATTCATGAGAGACACACAGAGAGAGGGGCAGAGACACAGGCAGCGGGAGAAGCAGGCTCCATGCAGGGAGCCCGATGTGGGACTCGATCCCCAGTCTCCAGGATCACGCCCTGGGCTGAAGGCGGCGCTAAACCGCTGAGCCATCCGGGCTGCCCTGGCTCTCTATTGTTAATCAGAATCGATACCGGGGACCAGACTGTTCCTTCCAGGGATGTGTTAGGTGTTGCTGTGTTCAGGGCTATCAGAGGGTCATTGGCTCCCTCCCTCCACTTTGAAGTGTCCTTCTCTGCCCTCTTCTGTCTTCTGACTCCAGCAGGGCTGAGCCCTTTCCCCGCTGGGAGACAGGACCATGCTTGCAGGGATGGAGCTGCCTGTCCCTGGGACTATTCCCCCTTTGCCTGTTCTTGTGATCCTGAGCACTTTGCACTCTGGCCTTCCGGGGCCCAGAAGCAGATTTTTGCCTCTAGTTGGTGTCTGCCACCTTCCGTGACCCTACAGTTCTTGGGGCCTGACTCTAGATCTGGGGCAGTACCGGAGACAAACACCGTGATTATATGAGTCCTGAGCAAATCTTTGACTCGCCAGTGTGTCAGGGACAGAACGTGGGGATTCAGGTCTCCCTGAGTGAAGCCCCCGCGAGGCTAAGACCGCATGACCTCCAGGGCTGACTGTCCGGAGACCCAGGGAGGGCGCTCTCCACCACCAGGCTCACCCCAACGATCCCAGACGTTAGCCAGCCACCAAGGCTGATGTTCAAGAGAGAGCTTCCACCTCTTGCGTGCGCCCTACCTCCGCTAAGCTCCAGGGAAAGGGGGTTAGCAGGGGTCTCTCCGCTGCCCACCGCCCGAGGAAGGGTAGATTTCCTCTGGCTTCTCTACCCCGAGGTTAGTGATCTCAACTCCCCCCCTCCCCCTGGAGTGGAGAGGCCCGCCGAGAGGAAGGGGCTCTTCTTTTGGGGGCTCTGGAGCTTTTTCCAGCTTTCACTCGCCCCCTGAAGGCTTTGCGCTGAGCAGGACGCGGTTCTCGGGATCCGTCTCCAACCAGGTTCCCGGGAGGGGGGGGTAGGGGTGGGAGGGCAAGGAAGGGAGCAGAGCCCAGGGGATGCTCAAGACTCCGGGGAGAGAAAAGTTACTCTGGGCCTCCGGGATCCCGGCAGCTAAGACGGGGGAGGGGTCTCCCCTGGGCGGCTGATCCCCGTGGCCCTCCGGCACCAGCTCCCCAGGGCCTGGGAACCGCGCCCGGAGACGTCTCGCCATCCGGATGCCCGGCGCCTGGAGGCACAGAAGGCCCGGGCTCGGGCCGCGGAAGGGACCTCCGGCCACCGATGTCGCGGCCCCGGGGAGGCGGCCCCGAGCCCGGAGCAAAGTGAAAGGCGAGATGACACACGCGGGGTTGGGGCACACACTGGAGCCGGGGCCGAAACTCCGCGCCCGGGGCAGCAGGGAAGAAGGAAACCCGCGTCCAGAGGAAAGAAAAAAACCTGGGGTGGAAGGTGGGAGCTGCCCCCCCGCCCAAGGGTCCCGAGTCCCGGGCACTGCTCTCCGCGAGCTCCCTCCTCCCTCCGCCCGGGCGGCGAGCGGTGAGCGGTGAGCGGCGAGCGGCGGCGCCCCGGCAGCAGCTAGATGTCAGGCGAAGCCCGGAGCGCGGCGCGCGGGGAGGGGAGGGGAGGGGCGGGGAGGGCGGGGAGGGGAGGGAAGGGGAGGGGAGGCGCGGAGGGGACGGGAGGGGAGGGGAGGGGAGGGTGGGGCGGGGAGCGCGCGCGGGCTCGGCCAGTCGGGGGGGGGTGGGCGGGCTGAGGCCGGGGACGGCGCGGGCGGGGAGGGAAGGGGGAGGGAAGGGGGAGGGAAGGGGGAGGGAAGGGGGAGGGAAGGGAGGGAAGGGGAGGGAAGGGGGGCCGCTGTGGGCAGCGCGCCGGCTCGGCCGCCAGCACTAAAGATGGAGAGGCGCCGGGGCCTCGCAGGGGAGGGGGCTCGGCGTTGACGTGGGACGCGGCGGAGGCGCCGCAGCCGGTGGTGATTTGCTAACCTCGCAGCAGAGAGGAGTTGAGGGCGATGAGAGCGGGTACTGCGAACTGCCGGGCGATGCCGCCGCTGCCGCCGGGATTCTGAGACGGGAGCAACAGTTCCCGGCCGCAGCCGGCCCGGCGCGGGCGCACACCCCCGAGGCGCGCACACCCCCCCGCGGCGCCCGGTCGGCGGCGGTGAGTGCGGGGCCGGCGGGGGCGCCCGGGGCCGGAGAGGTCGGGGGGCGCGCTCGCTCCGGCCGCTCGGCTTGTTCCCGTCCTGCCGCGGCCGCCGCGGGCTGGGGTCGGCCGCCGGGGGAGCCCCGGCTGTCAGCGTGGGCGCAGCCGCCTCCCCGGCCCCTGCGCTCCCGGCACGGCCGGGCGGGAGGTGGGGGCCGAGCGGCCCGCGGCGCGGAGGGCGCGGGCGGGGGTCGGGGAGCCGGAGGCTTTGTACCGGCGGGGCCGGCGGGAGCGGGAGCGGGAGCGGGAGCGGGAGCCGGAGCGGGAGCCGGAGCGGGAGCCGGAGCGGGAGCCGGAGGGCGCTCCCCGGTGCGCGGCCGGTGCGCGGGCGCGACAGGGTTGCGGTCTCTCTGTGCTTATTTGCCGGCCGGCTGCGAGGCTGGAATCCGGGGCTCCGAGGAGCGGACCGGGGCGGAGGGGAGCGGGCTCGGATCCACTTGGGCTTATCGCTTTCTCTTTGAAAAACGTGGTGGGGTCCTTTTTCCCCCTGATTGGGCTTGACCCCCCCCCCCGTTTCGCGGGGCGGGGGAGGGGCGGCCGTGGCGGGGCTCCGCGGGGTCTTCGGGGCTCCGGGCCCTCCGCGGCTCTCGGCGGGACCAGCCGCGGGCGGGAGCGGGCGAGACCGGGCGGTGCGCTCCGGGCGGCGCTCGGGGGTGCCCGGGCTCCGCACCTGATGCGTCGGGACGCGTCCCCCAGGCCGGGCGGCCGCAGCTCCCCGCGCGCCCCAGGGCTCCCGCACGCGCCCCGGTGCGCTCGGCGGCGCCCCGCGGACCCCTGGCGCGCACGGACGCGCCTGCAGCGGTGCCCTCGCGGCTCCCCGGGGCGCTCGCCCCGTGCCGCGCCGGGCAGCCTGCCGGTGGCCGCCGGGGCCACGGCCGGGCCGGCGGGGAGGGCTGCGGCTCCCTGCTGGCCTCTCCTTCCCCAAGCCGCTGTCGGGCTTTTGTGCTTCCCCCGGGCGCGGGGCGGGTCCGCCTCCTCGCGCCCGCTCGCGCCCGCTCGCGCCCAGGCGCCCAGCCCGCCCGGACCCTGCCTCGCGCCCGGCTCCCTTTCGCTCCTCCTCCTGCCTAACGCGGCTCCTTCTCTTGCTGCGGTCTGGCTCCCCGGGAAAAGTTGCTTCCCCAAGTTTGCCGAAGTCGCGTCCAAGTCTCCGTGGGGGCGGCTGGGACTGGGGCGCGTGCGAGCGAGACCGATCCCGGAGCCGGAGCGGGTCGGCGCCGGCGTCCCCCCGCCCGCGGGGCCGGGCGCTGCAGCCCGCGCCGCCGAGCCGAGGGTGCGGGTCGGCCGGGCCGGAGCACCCTGGGGTCCCGCGGGACCCAGGGCGCCGGCACCGCGGAGGGACTGCGGGGGGCCCCGCTTCCAATCCTCGGTGGCCCCTCCTCGTTCCCCGAAGCCCCTCGGGCTGCCGGCAGCGCACGCGCGGCGGACGGCGCGGACGAGCGGCAGCTTCACTCTGGATGGCCTTAGTGCCCCCCAGGGTGGGCAGCAGAAGTGTCCCGACCGTGCAGCCCTGTTAACCCTTTCCGCGTGAGATCTGTGGCTCTGGAGCCAGTAGGGCTCCTTTTGGGGGCGGAGGCAGGCAGTGCTTCAAGAGCCGGGGAGAGCCTGTGCTCTGGTGGGCTCCCCGTTCGTTGCACTGCAGCCTTGGCCAGGGCAAGGCGGAGGCTGGGGGGCACCTCGGTCTGGGTGATGATGTCTTTCTAACACTTTAAATCGGCTAGGGACTCCCAGAGCCCTGCTACTGATCCCAAACAGCTCTTTGGGAGAGGCCTTTGTTTCCCAGCCTGTTCTCTCTTCCTCCCGTTTCTAACACACGCAGTAGATGCTGCACCACTATCACTTCTGGTGCCTCCAAGCCATGTCCGCGCCCGCTCTGGCTCCTGGGCACAGGACTTGGGAGCCTGTGGGACATGCTTGGAGTTCATGTACTCAGCATGTGTGCACCTGGCTGTCGGGGTACATGTTTTCTATGATCTTTCTCTCTAGATCTTTCATAGCCTGTTCCCCCACATCTTAGAGATCCTCTTGTCTGCTGGGCACTCGTGGGCAGGAGGTAGGTTGACATCTCCTATAAGTGTGTGCACACGTGTTGACTCTCCCCCTCTGGCTGCTGCGTGCACATGCATGCCCATGTGCACACACAGGCCAGATTTTGGATTACCCGTGCAGTAGCTCTGAGGCACCTATGGGTGGAGGCAAGCCAGACTAGTGTGAGGGTTACAGGTGTGTGTGTTCCCGTTGTTGCCTGGGCAGGGAGGGGGGCAGTGGTCAGGGCATGAGTGGGTCAGTCTCTTGCAGCCCTGAGAAGAGTGGAGGGGCAGAGGCCTAGGAGGCACTGGCTGGGGGTGGGATGGGCCAGAGAGGAGCGCCCTTGCTCAGAGGTTTCCGTGGGCCAGGACTGTCGGCTGCTAGCCCCAGGTAGTCTTGCCTGTGCTCCTCCGGCTGCCACGGTGAGGCACAACGTAGAGAGACTTTGTTGAGAAGCTGAGGTTTACTGCACAGGGGTTGAACGTGAAATCCAGGGCTTCAGTGGACTAGAGGAAGGGGTCAAATTCTTACTTAAGAGTGTGTGCCGGCACTTTCTCATCATGCATCTTGGCCCTGTATGGGAACCTACCCTCAGACTTCAAGAAAGCCCAGGATTCCCAAGACTTCACTGTAATTCCCATTTCGCTTCATCTGACGGACATCACAGAGCAGTGAACGAAGCTTATGCTGTGGCAGGACCTTTTCTTGACTCTCTTCGTACCTGGGCTTGTAAAGGCAGATGTGCTAGGTTATAGGAAGCTTCCTCCCCTCCCGCCTTCCGCCCTGGTGAAAATCGCCCAGGCTGTCTTATTACTAGGGGGCTATGGGGGTGCTGTGTGGTTTGACTCCTTGCATTCTGGGACACTAACCTATCTTTTGTTCTCTCATTTTTTTCCCCCGCCTCTCCCTTATCCCCTCCAGCCCTCTTGCTCGGCCCGGACACCCACCCAGCCCCGCCACGCACGCAGAGCCAGAAAGGAAAGAGAGCCTCATGCCTAAGCCGAGGGGAGCGCCATGGATCTGACGAAGATGGGCATGATCCAGCTGCAGAACCCCAGCCACCCCACAGGCCTCCTGTGTAAGGCCAACCAGATGCGGCTGGCCGGGACGCTGTGCGATGTGGTCATCATGGTGGACAGCCAGGAGTTCCACGCCCACCGGACTGTGCTGGCCTGTACCAGCAAGATGTTTGAGATCCTCTTCCACCGCAACAGCCAGCACTATACTCTGGACTTCCTGTCGCCGAAGACCTTCCAGCAGATTCTGGAGTACGCGTACACGGCCACGCTGCAGGCCAAGGCGGAGGACCTGGATGACCTGCTGTACGCAGCCGAGATCTTAGAGATCGAGTACCTGGAGGAACAGTGCCTGAAGATCCTGGAGACCATCCAGGCCTCAGATGACAATGACACGGAGGCCACCATGGCTGATGGTGGGGCCGAGGAGGAAGAGGACCGCAGAGCCCGGTACCTCAAGAACATCTTCATCTCGAAGCATTCCAGCGAGGAGAGTGGGTATGCCAGTGTGGCTGCACAGAGCCTCCCCGGACCCCTGGTGGACCAGAGCCCCTCAGTCTCCACTTCATTCGGTCCTTCAGCCATGAGTCCCACCAAGGCCGCGGTGGACAGTTTGATGACCATAGGACAGTCTCTCCTCCAGGGAGCTCTTCAGCCTCCCGCAGGGCCCGAGGAGCCAGCAATGACTGGGGGTGGGCGGCACGCTGCGGTGGCTGAGGTGAAGACCGAGATGATGCAGGTGGATGAGGCGCCTGGCCAGGACAGCCCTGGGGCCACCGAGTCCAGTGTGGTGGGTGCCGTGGGGGACAAAGTGGAAGAGAGAGGCAAAGAGGGGCCCGGGACCCCAACTCGGAGCAGCGTCATCACCAGTGCTCGGGAGCTGCATTACGGGCGTGAGGAGAGCGCTGAGCAGCTGCCGCCTCCAACTGAGGCTGGCCAGGGGCCCCCCGGCCGACCGGAGCACCCTGCGCCCCCCGCTGAGAAACATCTGGGCATCTACTCCGTATTGCCCAACCACAAGGCCGACGCCGTGTTGAGCATGCCCTCTTCAATGACTCCTGGCCTCCACGTGCAGCCTGCCCTGGCTGTGTCCATGGACTTCAGCACCTACGGGGGGCTGCTGCCCCAGGGCTTCATCCAGAGGGAGCTGTTCAACAAACTGGGTGAGCTGGCTGTGGGCATGAAGTCGGAGAGCCGGACCATCGGGGAGCAGTGCAGCGTGTGTGGGGTGGAGCTTCCTGATAACGAGGCTGTGGAGCAGCACAGGTAGGGTCCACTCCAGCCCCGCACCCCACACCCTAGCCCCAGACTTTCAGCTCTGACACCCTGCCTTCATGCCCAGCTTCTCCCAAGCCCTGGGGCCTGGCTCCCCTGTCCTCCCTGTTCTTTGTTAAAAACAAAACAAAACAAAACAAAAAATGATTTCTCTAAGTCCTGATGGCAGGGCGGGGTGGGGTGGGGTACATAATCTTCAAATGTGGCAAGAGGGCCTTGGGTCTTTCCTGAGCATTGGGGAACTCAGGGGCCCAGCCTCTTACCAGGCTCTCTTCTCTTTCTCGTTGCGTTTGAGCACTCTTCTGGTCCTTCTGTCGTTGGGTCTGGTTGCCTTTACCTGGAGTGACTAATAAACCAGAGGGAGGGAGAAGGGCAAGTGGGATTGGGGTAGAGGGTCTTCCATGGTCTGGATCTGGCTGTGTTGCCTGGTTTCAGGTCCCCAGGTCCCTGGGCAGTGCTCCCTGCCGAGGCTGGCAGTGTGCAGCTCTGGAGCATGGGAGGGGCTGGACACTGCTTAGGCCGTGTGAGCAGCTGCAGGTTCTACACGTCATTCCTGGTGACCATTTATCACCAGGAATGTTGCTTCCTCTCCTTCCTCATTCTCTGCCCCTGCAAACACATTCAGAGGGAGTTGATTTAAATTCAAGGGGGAAGGATGGGTACGAGAGTTTCAACGTTGCAGCCTTGCAGTCTTATTCTTATCCTATCTCAAGGTTGAATTAAATGCAACTTTGGGCTAGCATTGGCTCTCCTCTGGCTTCTGTTTTTTTTTTTTTCCTCTGTGAAATGACCATTTGTTGAGCTCTTAGGACATACGTGCCTGGTGCAAGACTGACTGCTTTAGATGGAGTCACGTTTTTGTGACAACAGTCCTCTGAGCTGGGTGATGTTTTCCTTCCAGGTAGGAAGATGCTCAGACCTTTTCCTGGGGTCACCTATAGACCATAAGAGACAGGGGTGGATTCACACTTAGTCGCCTTGTACTTTGCCACCTCTTGCAGTCACTTGGCACTGAAGAGGATCACGTCTACAGAACAGAGGGTTTTGAGAATTGCTCATCATGAGGGAGTAAATATGGACGGGCTCAGTAGTGGGTTTGGCTTTTACTTGGATCTCTTGTGACCATGTGCCCATCATTTTGCCATCTGGTCCCAGGGTCAGGTGAATGGTGTCAGGGAGTCCCCTTTGGTTGCCATCCACAATAACATTTCCTGTACACCCTCTCGCCTGCTGTTTTATTGATCTTGGGGGGATTCTGTACTTTAGCAACCCTTTTCCTCCAACTGTTCTCTGTTGCTGGGTCAGGTACAGGAGAAGGGGATGTGAGAGGGTGTGGGGGCCGGGGAGGCCTCTGGAGGTTGGCTGACTACCCCAAACCCAGCTGGAACCTGTTCCGACACTGACTGATCCGTGGCTCTGAGACTGACTTCGTGGAAATTGCTGCTGAGCTAAATGTAGCCGGATTTTTCCGGTGGGCACAAAAAATAACCACCAGCAAGGTGTGTCTTCTTGATGCTTGTACCACTCGGAAATAGACCAAGGATGTGTTTGTTTTTCGTTCAAACTTTCCTAAAGAGGAAGCCCCCCTCCCCAAACTTGACTGGATAGATTTATCATCTTTTCTAGATGTGAATTATTTCAGATAGGTGCTATGGGAAGTGGAGTACGGTGGAAAGTAATTATATTTCTGCCTCTCTTCTGGTCCTGGTTGTTTCTATACCTGGGTGGGCTACAGAAGATACCTGCCCCCAGAAAGTCCAGGCACCCATTCTGTGGGACCCTCTGTCCTCTGGGGAGAGGTGGAGGCCTGGCTGTATTACACTGCGCGGAGGATGGGCCATGGAACTAGCTTCATCTCGCCGTGAGAACTTGGGATAGTTATGTAACCTTCCTGAGCTTTGTTTTACTTTTTCAAACAGAGATGCGACGTCTAGGTGATTCATTCGGTCAAGTATCCTGATGCTTGATCGCAGCTCAGGTCTTGATCTCAGGGTCATGAGTTCTAGCCCGTGTTGGGCTCTGTGCTGGGTATGGAGCCCACTTAAAAAAATTAAAATGGAGAGGGTCAGTGGAGCATGGTGCCGAATTGATGAAGTAACCTCCAGAAATCCCTAGAGTGGTGAGCTAGTGGCACACGGTAAGTGTGCAGGTGATGCACTGACCTATCGGTCCCCCGTTTTGTTCAGGTCTCTGGATTGCCTCCCTTGACTCTGAAGTCTAGAGAGTAGTATCCACGGCGCTGCCTTCCCTTGGGGCTCTGCTGGCCAGGAGGCAGTGCGGAAAATGTCCCCATCCCTGTGAGCTTAGGAAGGGGAGGGCACTGGTCCAGGGATCCTCAGCTGCGGGCTGCTGACATGGCAAATGTGTTTTTGACTAGGGCACAAAGTAAGCTGCTGCAGCCCAAGAAACTATAGCCTGGGCAGAGCCTTGGGTGGAAAGCCATGGGATTGAAGAAATCAAGGAGGCATAAAAAGGTTCCTGTGGCCACCCCCTGGCTTCTGGTTAGGTGCACTCGGTGGGAGGTTTTTTCCTCTCTCCCTCAGAACTCCTGGATTATGGTGCCACTTCCCTAATTCCTGTTCTCTGTACGTCCCCATACATCACAACCTCTAGTACAAATAAAAGGGTGAGACAAAATAGTCTGAAGGGGAGACTTTGACATCAGGATGCTGTGGGATTGGCTGTAAACAGCAGCGATGAACATGACAAAACAACAGGCTACAGGTTTCATTTTATTTTACTTTTAAGCCATAGACTAAAGTGTTGTTAGAGGTTAAGGTACCTGGCAATTCTTGGTGCTGGATCCCCAGGGAGCAGAAGGGCATGGAGGGGAGGAGGAGAAGGGGGAGAGGGCAGGAAAGGTACACAGGTGGGAGAGTTGGGTCTGAATCGGGTCATGAGGCTGCTTGAGTCCCAGGCTGGTGAGGGAGAGAGCTGCAGACAGGAGACACTCGCAAACATGTGGTCTCTGCAGAGCTTGGTGCTCGGCAGGAACAGCATAGCAGCATCACCTGTAGTCGTGGACTGATGGGAAGACAGGACAGAGGCTCCTTGGGTAAATTAAATGGGACTTACTTACCTGAAGGATCCAGAAAGTTCACAGACCCCAAAGACCAGTGGCATTCTGCAGGCAGGTGCAGAACCCAGATCCAGGTTCTGGACACCACAACCTTCTGTGGTGTGCTCCCATCACAGAGGACAGGATCTGAGGGAGGGAGGGCCCCAGCAGGCTTCTGGAAGATTGGACTCTGCTTCTTTAGCTTCATCTTTCTTTTTCTCTCTCTCTCTGCGTCTGCAAGGCTGGAGCTGTTCTGCATGTCGGCTTATCTGGGTCTGAGAAGCTAGGGATGAGCTAGGGACCAGCTCACCTGAGCCAGGTGTACCTACCTTCTCCTTCTCAAAGGTATATACATGGGTTGATAAGATTACGGCTGTCGGTATGGTTGACTTAGGTGTGAACATGGTCCTCATTCTGAGCCCCGAGTCTCCCCAGGCTCACACAGCCTGGTCTGAATGTGTTTCTGAATTGAGTGCTGCGGAAACAGAGCTGGGTCTGGTTTCCCGGGGACTCTGAATCTTCTTTTTTGTTTTTATTTTTAATTTTAATTTTTTTTTAAATTTCTTTTTATTGGAGTTCAATTTGCCAACATATAGCATAACTCTGAATCTTCTACAGCAGACCCTTAGATTGGTTAAGGCCTGAATCCTGCAAACACACACACACACACACACACACACACACACACACACACATTAGGACCTCTTGCCTGGTTCTTGAAGGGAAGCTCGGGAAGCACAAGGACGGATCTCAGCCAGCTCCCCAGGCCCATGTGTGCCGCCCTTCCAGGCTGCTTCTTAGGACCAGCTCTAGGGTGCACGAACCACATAGTCGAGATGACCAATTTCTGCCTGGCTCCTTGCCTTGGTCTCTCTCAGGTGGCCCGCTGCTCTGTTTTCCGTGGTTGACCATGTAAAGGGCCAGCAGCTGTTGACCTTGGTTTCAGCCACTTTGGGGAGCTTAGCAGTTGCCCTTACTCTCTTACTCTTGGACCCCTTTCATCATCCTGCCGGCTTTAGGCACCTCTGAGGTCAGACCCAGCTCTGCTGGGAATGTGCTGTAGAATAACGACAGCAACGACGGTAATATTAACAGTGCCTTGGATCAGTTGTAGCACTTTCTTCTTTGCCCAGTACTTTTGATGACTTTCTCTCTCTCTCCTCACCCTGCAGCCTCCCCTGAGCAAGTCCATCATTCCATATCTGTGAATATGAAGTCTGAGAAACTCTGAAAGCTAAAAGGTTTTGTGCAGCTCATTTAGTGGCAAAACCTGATCTGAACTGATGTGAGACTATATTTATCCTGCCTATTTTGAATATTCATATGTTTTGCTGCAAAAATATTAATGTGTTTGATTACAGAGTGCTTCCCTAGACTCCTCTGGGATTGGCAAACACGGTGGGCTCTGTAGTATCTTCCTGAAATACAAACAATTTGGATTTCTGTAGTAGCCAAGAGTTTTGGATCCGGGATCGTGGACCATGTTCAGCATCACCTTGCAGACGAGGAAAATGAGCTTTGGAGCCAATATGTGACTTGCCCAAGGTCACATAGCTATAAATGGATAAGGGTCAGGAGCCCAGCTCTCCTTCTGATGCCCAGCCCTGAGTGCTCTGCGCCAGGCCATATAAGCACATGGGCACTGCCCTTCTGGGGCAGATCCATCTGACCTAGTCTTTAGGTGCCAGCACCATCCCTAAGATACCACCGTTAGAGGCCACAGCTATCTTCCTTGACGTCAATCTTAAAGGTCAGGTGTGAAGCCCGACGTCTCTGAGTAGCTATTTGTGGCTGTTCTGTCATTCACAGATTTGCCCAAATCCTTTCTGAACCCATTTCTATTTCCAGGAAGTGTCCTTTTGGGGGTGATGAATGACTTATGTGTATAAGCTCCTGGAAATCTAGCCTTTGGAGAGGTCGGTAGTTGTGAAGTTGGGAAGATGGCAGGAGGCTCTGTGGTGTGGTGCCCAGCTGGGGTGGAGGCCAGGCCTCTAGACTCCACTTTGTGTTTTTAGCTCCGTGACCATTGTTGGGCTCTTTCCCATTCTGAGCTTAACGCCTTTGTTCATAAAATGAGGTGCTCAGATGAACTGTTTCTCAATTGTTGACTTCTTAAAAAAAGTTCTCTTAATCCATGCTGCTCTCCCATCTTCTCGAGGTCCTTTTGGCTAATTGCATTTTGCTCTGTCTGGGAATCTGGATTGGCAGTCAGCCAGTGAAAATAGGGGGTCCCTCTGGTCTGTTCCTGTCCGCTCTGACTTCGTTTTTTAATACTTACGGAGTAAGTATTAAATGGGATCGAGACTGAACTCTGGGACATTTTGAAGATGATTTCTTTCGTTTTCTTTCCAGGGGAGGGGAAGTGGCCTGTTCTTTCATCTCAGTGAGAAAAGTCCCATTTTAATTTGCTGTCACTATTGGATGGAGCTGCTAATTGCTGGAGGGAGAGGAAGGAAGAACACTTCAGTGACACGTTCGCCTCCTGCTTGTTCTAGGAACTCTATTTATGAATCTTTAAAATAGTGATTATCCTAAACTGTTAAAATCAAACTCCATTCACAACTCTTTTATTTCTTGCTAATTCAGGGGAAAAACATTTCCAATCACTTAAAAAAAATTTTTTTTTTAAATTAATGACTTTAAAACAAGTCCAATGGAAAGACTCCAGAATCTCGCTAAATGAATACAGGCGTGCCTCAGTGTGCCCACTGGAGGGTTACTGAATTTTCCTTGATAATGGGAGGTTTTCTTAGGTTCTGTGTCGGTGGTGTTAGGTGGACGTCCTGACTCGATGGCAGTTGTTCTGGTAGAAAGAAAAATTTCCCGGGGCATCCCCACTGCCGCCCCTCTGATGTTTTACATGTAGTAAATGTGCATCTCAAGCAAATTAGACTTTCAGGGCCAGAATCCTGATTTTACCGCTTACCGGCTGTGTGACTATGGTTGTGTTACTTAACCTTTCTGTGTCTATTTGGTCCTTGGTAAAATGGAAATAACAACAGCACCTACCCACTGAGTTGTTTGTTACAAAGATTCATCAGCAAATGTTTGTCAAGTGCAAGGAGTGGTGGCACCAAGTAAGTGCTCTGGAGGTGTTTGCTGTTGTCTTTTTACAGCTCTTGTGAAATGGCACACTGGTGGTGCAGGGCAAGAAATGCGTTTATGTCATCTGGGTCCTGCTTCCGTTCAGAGGTGTCAGTTCATAGAGCACCGTAAAAAGTGCACGTCAGGCACTGTGTGGGGCCGACACCCTGTGAGCACCTGCATCACCCTCTGCCCCGGCCCCCCAAAGCTCATCTTCTGTACCCTGGTGGCTAGGGTACTCTTTGTCCTATTGACCTGAGGCCTGATGAGTCATTGCAGTTCTCATTTAAATTTAGCTGGGCAGCGCTCCACCAGCAGCAGTTCCAAATACCGAACAGTCTCACCCAGTGTCCAGCAGCCGGTGCCTGTGGCCAGGCGAGCAGATCCCCGTGGCCGAGGCAGAGATGAGGAACACAGGCCCCAGCTTACTGAGGGAAGGGTGGGCTTGTGGTTTGTAGTGGGTGGGCATTCTAGAGCCCCCCCCCCCCAACTCCTGCCAGTGCAAGGTGCGGCTAAGGGTGGATGTGGCCAATAGCAGTTTCAGTGCTTGATACCTGACAGCCTCTGTGCTAAGTGCATTTGGAGCCAGATGTCCTTACAGGCCCTAGCCACCCTGTAAGGGGGATGCTAGTTGCAAATTCCCTGATGGGCAGAGGGAAGCATGAGAGGTTAACAGACATGTCCAAGGGAAGACTGAAGGGAGCACTGCCTCATACCGCACCATCTCTTACTTATATGAAGAGACCAGCTTCTAGTGATGGGGCCTTTTACGCTGACTCAAACACACACACACACACACACACCAGAAAAAGAGAGGGAAAAAGAAACTCACTTACAAAAATAAAAATCCCTTGCTGTTAATTTCATGCCAGCATAATCAGAAATCCCCCTTTCTACTGTCTCCCCTTAAAAGCCCCAGTGTCCTTATGCTGGCTCAGTCTGGAAAAACCATGGTCGGGTTTTGCCTACGTGAGGCTTATCGGTGCAGCTGCAAGCAGGGGATCCAGTACTTTATTGCTGGTATGGAAACTTCGGCTGAAAACTCGCCAAAACCTTCTCAGTTCTAAGTTCCTAGCTCACTTTCCACTCTGTCCCTCAAGCCCCAAATTCCTTCAGCAGGAACGGATTGTGTTGGGCTTTGCAGTAGGACGAAGCTGAGCTAGACAGCGTGAAGAACTTCCTGAACCAGTGGGACATCACTGGGCAAAGTTATTAGAAGATTCGGTCACAGAAATTTCGATGAAGGGGAGAAATTGCAGGCCAGTTGGAAATGATTTTTAAGAGTTTTCCCCTCTTCCGGGCCATTTTTATTTACTTCTCTTAAAAGTTTCTTTCTCTATTTAAGTAATTTCTGCACCCAACTTGGGGCTTGAACTCACAACCCCCCAGATCAAGAGCCTCATGAGCTTCTGACTGGGCCAGTCGGGCGCTCCTTTGGGCCATTTGGATTCCCCAGAAATATTAAGTAAGGAGTTGTACAGGGACACAAACCACCATCTCTGGGCATGTCAAGAGCAAGACAGACAGATGGCCAATCTTTATAGGGGGCCAGGCATGCAGTGCAGGGCCAGACCGGTGTCAGGCACACGTGGGTGAGAGAGCTGGCGCTACCTTGTGAATCTGGGCTTCACCTGTCGGAATCATCAGGCTCCTCTCCTGTGAAGTGAGGTTAGCCTCGTACCTCTCCATGTGGTTTGAAACCTGTCCCAGCGAGGTAGCAGGTAACCTAACACACCCAGCAGGGACTCACACGTGAGGCTGCCTCCCTGCTTCCCACTTCCTTTGTGACCCCAGCCTGACAAGGGGGGCGCCGCTCACTCACCGAGCCCCCTGCCACCCTTGCCCGGTGTCGATCTCTAAGTGGATTAGCTGAGCGTTGTGATCTTAATGCCATTAGGCCTGTTGGCACAACTCTCCTTGCCATAGTGAGAAGCAGATGTGGCCGACCGTAATGGCCCTCGGTGATCCATCAGGCCTGGAGTGCTGGGGGAAGCATTATTAGTGTTAATTTGGGGGAGCCTTTTATGGTAGGTGGGGGAAATGCAGAGGGATTGTTTGAAATGTATTTATTTAAGCCATTCAGCAGGTTAGATGCTGTCGGGGTCTACCGTGGCTAAAACCACCCCCCAGCCCCCCACCCTCTCTTTAAATACGGCCCCTCCCCAACCCTGAAGCCCGGGCCTGATTACTTCCAGAGTTGGAGAGACAACTTAGCAGGCTCTTGTTTCTTGCCGATGTACCTTATTAGTAGCACCTGGCATCATAACCCACTAATGGGAACCAGCGTTCTCCTCCTGCGTGGCCAGTGACAAGTAGCCCTGTCAGCCGGAGCTCGCCGTGCGAGGAAGTTCCTATTAGCTTTATGGTCAGGAGAACTTGTCCTGTTCAGGAAATGAATGTTGCCTCTAAAGGTCCGCGGCCCTGACCCTGGCGGCATAACCTGTGCGGGCTGCTCAGGATGCTTGGGATTTCAGCCCCTCTCTGGTTCTTGTCATATGTAAAGAGGGAATCATTGTGGTATGTTGCAGCCTTGAACTTTTGATTTATTCAGTGAGGACGACTTAACCGTTTCCATGCCTGGATGGCTGTGTGGTGCCAGAGCGGAGCGTGTCCCTAGATGTGTGTGGGGAGTCTGGGGGTGGGTGGAGGAGAGACCCCCACTCGTGAATGGGGAGCTGTCTCCCTGGGGGGGGGGAGGCGTTCAGGGGATGATTAAATTTGGGTTTTGCATTCCTGCAGTGTCAGAAGTTTCTGGAGTCGGCTGCAGAACGATGGGCAGCTGGGAAGGTGGGTTTGAATTTATCCCCTGCCTCTTAGAAGCTCTGTGGCTCTGGAGAAATACCTTACCTCTTGCTTCCTCAGCTCTGAGAGTCCGTCCTGGCGTGGACTGTATATGGTGCTGCCCTGATATTATCCATAGGAGGAGGATGCACTTGGAGTATAGAGCCCGGGGTGGGCACATGGCATGGCCTGTGGCCCTCACTGAAAGGATCTCTCTCTCTCTCTCTCTCTCTCTCTCTCTTTCTTTCTTTCTTTTCTTTTCTTTCTTTTCTTTCTTGTAATATCATTTTAAGACATTTTGAAAAGAATGGCCTAGCACTTTTTCCCATCTAATGTATCAAGACTTTCTTCCTCCATCGTGGCCTTGGAATCAAAGAGAAGCTTTTCGTTGTTCCTTCCTTTTCTTCTTCTGCCTGCGAGTGATGTTTGTAAATGTGATTTTTTTTTTTTTTTTTTTTGCGGAGAAAAGCAGCGTTTGACCTCGTTCTTGGGCGAAGCTTTGGCCTGACTCTTAGAGAAGAGAGGTTTGTGAGCTGTCTGGCAAATGGATGCTTGCTTCTGCCTTTGCCTCTGCTGCCGCGTGAAAGGCCCCTGGTGTCGAGGGAGTGAATTGCACTTGGAGGCGCAGCCCGTGGAGCCTGGCCCCGAGGAGATGATGGGCCCGTGGAGGGATGTGGGGCTTGGAGATGATGCTTCCTCCCGGAACTTTAAAACAAATCTGTCCATCTGTCTCTGGCATCACTGACAGCAGTTCAAGGAAAAAAATAAAAATAAGTTCTTACCCAGTTGGCGGGCCAGGTGCAGAGAGGAAGGATGGGAGTGGTCAGTGTGTCCAGGCAGCTGGCCTGGCGCTTGGGAGATGGGACAGTGGCTCGTTTCGGGGTGTACGTGCCCACAGGAGGCAGGTTCACCCCTCCATCCTCTCCATGAAAAACTGTGCCCGTCTCAAATGAATAACAGCCCCTGCCTCTCTCGGAGCAGGTGAAAGCCACTTCGAGGCGTTCGTGGAGTAGGGATGGGAAGTGTTCAGTGCAGAAGTTAAATCGTGACAGTTGTCCCCTCAATGCTCTGCTAAATTAAGGATCTGCTAACATTTGCGAGTCTACCTCCCTACATCCCCCCACCCCCGTCCCCTTGGCAGAGGGATGAAGATGGGACCTAAAAACAATGTGAAGCGCTGCTAAATCGAGTGACTCTAAAAACATTTTTCTTCCCTTGACGTTGAGTGTGGAAAACCAGGGCTGGACTTGTGAGTGCTGCACACCCGTTTGGGGCCCGTGCACACCCCTGGCCCCTTTCTCAATTTCTAGCACAATGGTTTTCACTGCCACCTCTCCCCCCGCCCTTCATAATTATCCACTATTTTACTTTTTTGTGTCCTGACAGCCACAAGAGTGGTTTTTGTTTTTTGAGCTGGGTAGCTGCTAAATATTCCCCAGCAGCTAGATTCAATGGCTCGGGGGCTAGCGGGGATAGGCCAAGCCTTGGCATCCCCTGTTGCAAAAGTGAAAAATATTTCTGTTTGCAGTTAATTTTAGTGGCAAGCAGATCATGTTAACTGGATGTAATTGCTTCCAGATATGGCCGAGGGTTTTGTGTGTTGAGATGAAGGGTCTGGTAAGTGCTTACTTCCTGTGTAAATTAGGCTATTCCATTCAGTCTTTCATTCTGGCCAGCCCTGGAGTCTGTCATTCTGCCCCCCTCCCCAGCCTGCAGCCTGGTGTGAGAGGCAGCTTGCTCCGTCCCTCTGAATGCAATTCTTTTGTCACTAGGAGCCACTCACCTCTTGGTTCTTGATGTGAGTTTGCCCTTCAAATAATGAGAAAGGTTTGAAAAGATGCCACCTGGACCTGCTTCTTGCCACGCAGAGGCATATCCGCAGAGCCCAGCAGGGAGGAGGGATCATCCCCTGGTCGTGGCCAGGTACCCAGAACCCCTGGTTTTCTGTGGATGTTTTTTCCTCCACCCTCTGACCCCACTCCCACCTCGGAGAATACCATTCTCTCCCTTTCTGACGAGAGCTTGTTCCAGTGGGTCTGAAATCCTAGAAAAATGGAGTGTCTGTTGCAAGGAGGTGAAGCCCATGGTGACTGGAAGGAGTTCTAAGACATGAAGCTACCGCTCTTCTTCGCCAAGCAGGTGGGATCCACGCACCCCGCTGCCCCTCCCTGCGAGAAAGCAAGAGGAGAATCCATCCGGAGAATCTCTTCCAAGCTCCTGCGGTTTCCAGGGTTGGAACCTCGGAAAAGCGTTAAGATTCACGTCCTCCTAAATTCCGATTTGGTCCTCTGGCCTGTCCCACATCGTTAGTGCTATTTGCATAAGAGGTTGCTGTTTATCTTCCTGTATCAACTCCACTGATAACCCCTGTGGTCTGTTTAACAATATATGAGGAGTAGATTACTTGATAAATGCCAGTTTTCCCAATAGGCAAAGATAAAGTGTCGGGGTCAGGGTGAGGGGTGGTGTGTGAGGAAGGAGGAACCAGGTGGGGAGCCAGGACTCTCTCTCAGATCGGGGTGGAGATGTGTGAAGGCACCTGATGGAAGGCAGCTGCACATGTCACACGGTCTGTCGGCTTCCTGCCTTCACTGGCTTTCCGCCTCCTTCATGTGGACATGCAGGGTCTCTGAGAACATTCCATCGAGGGGGCTGCTGATGCCTGTGTTCATACAGGAGGGGAAAGGGTGGAGGTAAATTTGTGCTTCTGTGGTTCCTAACCTTTCCTCCTTTAACCCCTTTTCATTTCTACAAGTCATCAGCTGGGGAGTCCTTTTTTTTTTTTTTTTTGGCTTGCTGACTGTATAAATCTGAAATCTCCACTGGGTGGATTTTTCCCACCTGCCCTGCGTTTGCTTCTTCAAGCCAGGTGCTTGGTTCTGGAGGAGGCTAGGTGAAAAGCAAACTTCTGACCCCATCACCTGGTCAATAAGCTGTCTGAGAGTCAAACAAAAGAGTTTGGACTGGCTGCTAAAGCTAGGAACCCAACTGATAACTTTGTTTTGATGTCCTTGTAATGTTTGCAGATCGGGGAGGGGGCTGTTCAGAGGAGGGGGTGTCTACTGGAACAGACATACCGGGAAGCTGAAACAGCTAGCACAAAGTCCATGAAGTGCTGGAGATAGTGAACTAGGGCCCAGGAATTGGGGTTGGGTGGGGGGTGGGGGGGTTCCTTACTCAAGGCTTAGGCTTTCTGGGAGGTGGTTGGAGGTGTTGTTTCCTTGGGACAGTGTGGAATGATGGGAAGAGCAGAGGCTCTGGATGAGAACCTAGGTTCCAGAATTTACTGTGTGCCTTCAACAAGTTACTTAGCCTTTCTGAACCCCTATTTCCTTTTTTGGGGAAAAAGTGAGACCAATGCTTTTTGGTGGTTCTGTGGATGAAATGTGTAAAGTGCATAGCACAGTGAATGTACTTTGTAAATGGGAGCTACGGTGCTGTCAAACCAGGCCCTTCAGAACCTGCTATTGTGGCCCAGGGGAGAAACTCTGGAAGGAACCAGTGAAATCTTTTATTTGGAGCACTGCCAAATTGATGATAGTACTAGCCCTGTGCTACCAGCCTGCAGACCAAATAATGGGTGAGTGATGCAGGTGCATGGGAATCTAAGGGTCTCATAAGTGATCACTTAATCCTGTGATGTGGCCATAGCCCCAGACACTTTGGAGATCCTCCTTTGGAACCCTTTCCAAGGTCTGTGCCACATTCCTTTGCCTTGTCCTTTGGGAGGGTAGATTTGACTTTTGGAAATGATCAAAATAATTCGGTGACAGATCTGGTGAATATAGTGAGTGATGACATCGGATGACTGTGGTCTGATTTCAGAGGTAGATTCTGGAAAGAATGTGCAGAGCACGCTTGTCAGCTCAGTCCCAGGATGAATGTTGACCTCACTTCTTAGGTGGGAGATGAATGAGGCCGAGGGGCTAGTGATTTCCAACTGCTGCCACTGATCGCCTCGGCCTGGAGCAGATTCCTCTTACTGTTGTAGTGTTTCTGCATTTGTGGTTTGGACCTTCTGTGAGTTTGGGGTCCCAAGAGGCACTTCTTTTGTTAAGAAAATCTACCACCCGGCAGCCCGGGTGGCCCAGCGGTTTAGCGCTGCCTTCAGCCCACGGCCTGATCCGGGAGACCTCAGATCAAGTCCCATGTTGGGCCCCCTGCATGGAGCCTGCTTCTCCCTCTGCCTGTGTCTCTGCCTCTCTCTCTCTGTGTCTCTCATGAATAAATAAATAAAATCTTAAAAAAGAATGCGTTGAGTTTTGACACTCTAAGGGAGGAGGCATGGTGGCCTGCGTTTGCACCTGACCTCTGTTTTTGGGAAAGTTCTAGAAGGTTAAAGGAACTTGTGCATTAAAACCCCCGTGTAGCCCCTGACCCATCTGCATATAGCAGTCTTACATGTCCTAAATACCCAAGAGTGGAGGGATGCATTTCCCTTTCCTGTCATGAGGGCCACTGCTGGGCGATGGGGTAAGCTCGCACTCACTTTGGGATTGTCTGTGGGACCTGGGTCTGTAGTGACCTGGCTGTGCAGAGGCCTGGTGTTCAGTCCCTCAGCCGCTCCCTCTCTCTCTCTCTCTCTCTCTCTCTCTCTCTCTGCATTATTTATAGTAAACCATATTAGAACAGAGTGTTAAAGAGGAAGGATGAGTCATCCCCATTGAAACCATTGACGACATAAATGAAAGCAAAATGCTTACTATGTGTTTTGCACAGTATTTAAGGCCAGGTTGTGCTAACTTGAACACTCCCGAACTAGATCTGTGAAAGTATACATATGTGGGAAAAAATTCAGGTTTAACTGGAAGTTATTTATTGACCATCCATTTCAGTATCTTTCTCCTTTTATTTACTTCAGATCCATATTCAAATTATGGCTGTTGTCCTTCCTAGGAGGGCAATGGACTGGCTTAGTCATTAGCTACGGTTTCTTTTTTTCTTTTTGAGGATTGAGGAATAGTGTAAGGGGATGTCTAAGTGTCCTTGTCTTCATCCTTCTTCTTGCCATATGTTGAGGGGGGGTACTCTCAGCCCTCCACCTGCCATACAGATGTGGGTCCTTATGGTGGCCAAGGGTCATAGAAAGATGTTAGAGCTGGAAGGGCTCATAAAATAATTTATGACAACATGCTTATTAAGGGCGGAATAAGTGGAGGTCCAGAGACGCTCTGTGATGTGCCTAAGGTCACACAGCAAGCTAGTGGCAAAACCATGGACTGGAAGCCATGTCTTTCATTCTTTGCCTATATTAATCCTTCCTTCACAAATTTCCCTACAGCTGCCCGTGTCCGCTCCCTGTTTCCACCAAGGAGGAAGTAACAATAGGATCTGACTTGAGAGCTGTTTCAAATCTTTGGAGATGAGGGATATTGGGTGGATTTTGGCCTGGC
Source organism: Vulpes vulpes (assembly GCF_048418805.1). Classification (NCBI taxonomy): domain Eukaryota; kingdom Metazoa; phylum Chordata; class Mammalia; order Carnivora; family Canidae; genus Vulpes; species Vulpes vulpes. The sequence continues at coordinate 120,443,759 of NC_132791.1, read as the reverse complement.
GACTTGTCTCTTATTCATTAACCTCTTTGATGCTTAGCCTGAGTAGATTAATGTACATTGAGTCCTTTAGATTTATAGGTGATATACTGTGTTAGGTTTTTTTTTTTTTTTTTTTTTTTAAGATTTTATTTGATAGAGAAAGAGAATGAGCATTAGCAGCGGGACGGGCAGAGGGAGAGGCAGAAGCAGATTCCTGAGGCCAGGACCCCGGGATCATGATCTGAGCTGAAGGCAGATGCTTAACCCACTGAGCCACCCAGGCGCCTCTGTGTTAGGGGTTTTAAGATTAAGAAGACATGGGATTTCCCCTTGAGGAGCTAATAATTGGAGCAGAGGAGTTAAACTACTCTAAATGTGTGGATGTGTGTATGATAGAAAGTAGGAAGTGAAAAGGTTATATAGATACATAGAAAAAGCACAGGGAAATTTAGAGATGAAATGCCTTCCACCTGGAGGGATTCACTTACTGTGTGCTGGGGGCTAGACTAGGCCCTAGGAATTCTATGATGAGCAGGACAAACAGAACCTCTGCCCTTGTGGGCTTCCCTAGTGGGGGAGAGTTATTTAGCTGACAATCTTGTGAAAAGCTATGAAATTGCAATTGTGATAAGTGCTCAGATTCCTGATGAAGTACCTTCCTTCGGCTGGAATGAGGGCGATTGTACTGGACTGCTAGGTTGGGGTCAGATGGAGATGCTGTGAATGCCAGGCCAGGGGGGAGGGAAGGCGGCACAGCACAGAGGAGCAGAGAGGGCACGGCGGGGCTGGGGGCAGATTGTCACGCTGCTGCTTGCACACCCTGTGATCTTGGCCGCTTGCCTAAAGCCCTGCAAATTGGGGTCTTCCCATCGCTCAAGTGGGGCTGTTGTGTGGGATAGCATGTGGGGTAGCCTGAGGATTTCAGATAATGCATTTAGCACATCCTGCACGCTGCCCGGTACCAGGTAGTTGCTCAATGAAGATAGCGGTTAGTTTTCAGACTTCATTCCGGGGCAGCTGGGAGCCTTTGAAGGCATTTGAGAAAGAGCATGGCACGAGGAGAGCTTTCGTCGTGATAGGGCCACGAAGCCTGCATTCCGCTGCCCCGGCTCCTTGCCTGCCTTCCAGGGTGCGCCCAGGAGGGAGTTCCTTGGGTGATCCACGTGGCACTCCGCCAGGGTTTGATGAAGTGACATGAAGTGGACTCCTTGCCACCCCTCCTTGTTGGTTGGAGGGCCTGGGAGAAAGGGAGGTGGACTGAGGGGGGCCTTCGGCTGTGCCGGAGGAAGTGACACCGTGAAGCTGGCCAGCCGGACTGTTACCCGTCTCTCTCTGCCTCTCTTTTAATAGCAGCCCGAGTGTGTGAACTGAGGCTAACCGTCCGGACCCCTCTTGGCTCCCTGATAGCAAGCAGGGAGACGGCTATCTCCCTGGGGCCAGTCTCGGCTGTGGTCGTAGCACTACGCAATGTCTGCAAACCGACAGTGGCACGCGGGAGATAAGGGCTGGCGTTGTGTAATGAGGGGCACGGTCTGTTTGCCCGAGTGGCTCCTGGCCCCTGGTTAACTGCTAACCTCAACGGAGTAGCGGGCCCTGGCTTGGGAGGGCCGTTCCAGGGCCCCTCGCTGGTTCCACTGATGCCTTTTTGTGGTTGGATAAAGGAAGCTCATGTAGGCCGCCCACAGTGCAGACACCGGCTGGGGCTATGGGTGCTGGGTGGTTTTGTTTTTCTCTTTGTCTTTCTGAAAAAAGAGAAGCTGAAAGGGGGACAGTCTTGCTGGGCACCTACCCCATAACCCAAAAAAGCATAAAGCAAACAGTTCCTTAAACGTAGGTTAAAATTCCACAGGTGGTAGAGATGCCCTCCTGCCTCACTTGCCACCCGCTGGTCCCCAGAGGCCGGAGCTTCAGGAAATTAGTCTTGGGGACTCAGGGTCTGGCCTGGAAGCTCTTGTGCAGGAAGCTTTCTGGCTATCCCAGTCCGTGGCTGGGAGCAGGAAGCAGCGTGGAAATGCACACCCTGTTTACCTTCTTCCTTCCACCTTCCCTCGATGCTCACTGTCCTTTCAGGAGGAGTAGGTAAGCCACAGTGCATGCTCCCTGCACATTACGGGCGACAGAACCCTGTGCCCTGGCTTTTGGGGTGGCCCTGTCCCGCTGAGGGGTGGGCTGGAGGGGACCTGGAGGCCAGTCCCCATTCTGAGGCTCTCATGGGCTCCATGCTGCCTCACCTCTCCTCAGATCCCCCAGGGGAGGGATGTCACTGTTTGCAGAGCAGGTAATCCCATTTCCAGAGAGCGCTTAGCGTCCCCCACTAATCCTGCTCTCCAGAGTCACAGACACTCTGCCCCACAGTCCTCAAGATACTGGTGAGGTAGCTACCAGGTCTTCCCAGGTTAGGACTGGTTTTCCCTATATCACCATTCCAGTTCCTCCCACCGTTCTCACAGTCCCTCTTTCAGATACTTCCAGGCTTGTAAATTTTACATCGCTGCTTGATCTCATCAGGACGATTATACAAAGTGACATAACTAAGTGGGTTTGATGAAGAACCAGATTTTCACCTCCGTTCAAGATGTTACACCTTTATTGATATGTCTTCTGAGTGTTTCCCTTCTGTGTTTCCCTTGTGTATACTCGTGGTTATTTCCCTTGTTCTTGGCTTGTCTGTGATTGCAGTACATTTCTTTTCTTTTCTTTTCTTTTCTTTTCTTTTCTTTTCTTTTCTTTTCTTTTCTTTTCTTTTCTTTCTTTTCTTTTCTTTTCTTTCTTTCTTTCTTTTCTTTCTTTTCTTTTTTTTTTTTCGTGGAGGAGGGCCTGGAGAGGGGGTGACAGGAATCAGGAATTGGATGGGAGATGATGTCTCTTTGAATATTAACTTGAATGAATGGTCAGTTGCAGACCTGCAGGTTGCTCCATGCCCACTGCAGGGGTCTGGCTCAGGGATGGTCTGAGGAGGGAAGGTGGTGATTTAAAAGACTCAGAGGTGGTGGCTTATATTGATTTTAGCTTATGTGACCCTGTAGCTAGAGGTTGCCCTTCCCTCAAAGTACCTAACTAACTCAAAGCAACAGAGAAATGTATAGCATCTCTCTCTTTCTTGGTATTAATTATGGCTGGCAAATTCATTATTTAGAAGGATAAGAGCTCCTGAGGAGGGAGGCTTTGGGGTCATTATAGATGTCCTTGGCCAGACTTCCTTATTCCCAGGTGGCGGGTGTTGAGGGCAGGAGGTGGTAAGAGGTGAGTGGTAGAAAGGAGTGATGCCCCAGAGCCATGCCCGATCAGATACCCTTTTTTTGAGGAGCCCAAGTTAGCAATCCTGGGAGCAGGCTTCCTTGCCCTGGGTCTCCTGGGAATGTTGCTTTTTCTAGATTTAAAAAAAACAGTGTTTATATTAACTGCTGCTCAAGACACATCTTCTGGTTAATGAAGGGTTAAATTCTCCATTCCCCTTTAGTCATAAAGCTAGTTGCAGATCTGTCTACCAAGAGTTTGAGTGCCTTCCTCCTTGGTCAGCAGAGTCTGGAGGACCTACTAGAACAATCTGTGAGTGAGGACGCTTGTCCATATTCCAATCTCCTACCATGATGGTTCTGTTCTGAAGCTTCGCAGGTGTTAGTGAATGAACAGAGGGTGTAGTGACCCCACTACCCCAGGAATTCTTCAGAAGTTATGTTTTGGGAAAAACCTCTGATAACTTGCTTTTTTATTTGCTGGTTGATCTAGAGTGGAGGCTGAGGCCCACAGTGAACAGTGTATTTTTTTTATCCTGGCCCAGAGCGCATACCTCAAACCAAAGGTTCAGTGAACCTTGGTTTATCTTTACATGATGGACTCTCTTATTTTTTCTTCTGTTTTATATCTGTTTCATTTAAAAATGTTGATCAAGACTCCCTACTAGTTTGCCATCCATCATTTGAAGAATACTCCGATATGGTAAGGACTTAAGCCTTAGGTATTGCTAAGTGCTGTGGGGAGGTACAGAGATATTAAATCAATCCCTTTGAGCTGACAGTGAAACAGAAGTGTCTGTGTATTGGTCTGTGTGCTCAGTTATGGCGTGAGTGAGGCATGGGGGGAGCGCAGGAGAGGAATTGAACCATTCTGATTGAAGCTGCAGGAGGGCTTCATGGAGGAGGTAGTGTTTGGCTGGTCCTTAGAGGATGGCTAGGCTTTGGACTAGTGGAGATGGAAAAAACCTGTCATTTCTAGTTAGGAGGTGGGCAGAGGTGTGGCTGTGCCTGAGTGGGGCCTAGGGGCCCCCGTACAGGGAAGTGTGCTGGAGTAGGGGGGGTGGGCATGGCAAGGGCTGGGTCCAGGCAGGAAAAGGAGATTGGAGCCAGGTCATGGAATGCTCTGAATGCCGTGCTAGCAATTCTGAACATTTGTGAAGCTTTAGTCGGTTGGAGGTTGGAAAACTGAGATTTAAGTAGAAGACAAGTGACGGGAGGAGGCAGTGAGCATGCCAGGCTCTCTGTTACCCTCCAACCTCTGTGTATTCAGTGGGGGAGTGGGGCAGTAAGGACCTTTGCAGGCAGCCTGGATGGGGTGCTTGATCTTTTTCTGGAGTCCTTTCCCGTGGTATCCTGCTCACATTCCATGCCCCAGTGTGGGGGTGGGGGGGCGGCGAGAATGGCCCGCACAGCCCACGGGTCAGAGACACCAAGACACATCGGACTTGGTGCACACCTGTCCTTTCTCACGTTCACGCTCTACCCTCTGCAAACATGACCTGGCAGTGCACGCACAGCCCTGGGCCTCGGAGGAGCCAGGCCGCTGCCAGGAGAGCCCGACTCGGAATGAAAGTGCTCCTGTTGTTGGCATCGGCGTCTCCCCAACCCCACCCCGGGTTGGCCTTGCTTTTCTCCATCTCCTTGTCCCAGCCAACCTTCCAGCTCCTCTGGGAGATGTGGTCTCCGGCAGCATCTACAGGATGTGCCGTGTCCTCATGAACCCTGTCGCCTCTGTCCTGACCTGTTTATGTCTCGTCTCCCCAACTAAACCAGCAGCGCTGTCTGCGGGGACGGTGCCCCTCTCCCTGGGCTGCGAGCCAGGGCTGCCCCGCACCCGCCGTGGGTACTCCTTGCCGCCACCCTGGAGGTGGGCACTAGGAGAAGGGAGTACCTGGGTGCTTCCAGGCTGACTTGAGGTTCGTGTGCCCCAGGGAGCTCCTCAGCCCACTGCTATCCGCTTTCACCGGGGTAGCTCCATTGACACTGTTCTTTCCAAGGTTATTTGCGACCTCCTAGTTCTTGAAAGCATCGCACTCTTCTGGAATCAGGCATTGATCCCCTTGCTCTCCTCCCTCCTGCGCTCCCATATTTCCAGAAACTCTCTCCCTAGAGGGTGTGTGACCCAGCCCACGGAGCCCTGCGGGGTCTGTGTTTGAATGCCGACAGTGTCTCTTCCTGGGTGGCGAACATTTCGGCCCTCTGGTATTTCCTTCTTCTTCTGCAGAATGTTGTTCTGTCTCTCTTTTTAAAGATTTTATTTATTCAGAAGAGACACAGAGAGAGGCAGAGACATAGGCAGAGGGAGCTCCCTGCAGGAGCCTGATGCGGGACTCGATCCCAGGACCCCAAGATCATGACCTGAGCCAAAGGCGGATGCTCAACCACTGAGCCACCCAGGTGCTCTTCCTCACACTTTATTTTATTTTTTTTAATAAATTTATTTATTTATTAATTATTATTATTATTATTGTTTAAATTTATTCGTCAGAGACACAGAGAGAGAGAGAGAGAGAGGCAGAGACACAGGCAGCAGAGGGAGAAGCAGGCTCCATGCAGGGAGCCCGACATGGGACTTGATCCTGGGACTCCAGGACCACACCCTGGGCTGAAGGCCGTGCTAAGCCGCTGAGCCACCCGGGCTACCCTTCCTCACACTTTATTGATGCCATTCTTCCTCTTTGTTTCTGATTGGAAAGAACAGGTCCTCCCTTCATTGAATTCCCACGCCTGAAGAGTGTAGGTCAGACTTAATCTTTTGTAACCACAGCTTCTGGTCATTTCTTCCCTAAGACACCCCGAGATTTTGCGGGTAAGATCTAGATCCTGTTCAGCTACACGGCCATGCACCTTCCTTGCACTCCTTTCTCCCCAGAGTCCAGCGCAGTGCCCCGCACACCGTTGGCATGCTGTTCGTGTGGCTTGTTGGCTTCGCGAATTGGAGGCTGCATGATGGCCAGCGGTGCTACCGTGGAGCGGGGTGGGCTGAGCTTTCTACATCTCTGCCCTGTGGTGCTCGAGGTTTCACCTCTGAGCAAAGCTGATAGTAAGGGGGAACAGAACGCATGCCCAGGCTAACGTTTTTTTTTTTGTTTTTTGTTTTTTGTTTTTTTTTTTTTTATCAAAGCAGAACCATCTTTGTTTTGGACCTTTTTTCTTTTTCAATCTTTTTTTTTTTTTTTTTTTTTTTTGATCAGTGGAAAATTTGTCCTAATTAGCATCTTTATTACAGCAGGAGTAGGCCAGGCAGGCGTGAAGGGCTGGGAGAGTGTGAACACTGTGTGGAGGGAGGTGACCAGAGGCTGCACACAATGCCCGATTGTACAGGCACGAGTATTAATGTACCATGCCTGTGTTTACCCACCAGGTGACAACGAGCAGGCTAGCCGGGGCCAAGGACCAGGAGCCCCTGCAACTGGATCCTCTCTTCCCTTTCCTCACCCTCCAGCGCTGGCGTCTAAGACCCACCTGACTGGGCTACATCCCAGCGAGAAACAGTCTTTGAGGAAAAGCTGTCAGGGAAAGTACTGCTGGGTGGGAGGCCCAGCTCTGGGTGTGTGGGGGGGGTGGTGGTGTGTGTGAACATTTGCTGATTCTGCAAGGGGCTCTCTTGTGGCTTCAGGGAAGCTGTGAGGAGTGAATCCTAAGGGCAGGGCCCCAGACCAGGTTTCTTCCCTGGCACCTGCTTGCTGGTTAGTGCAGTTAGCACACTATTATATTTATTTCCATACCATCCCTTCAGTAAGATTGGGAGCCCTTTGAGGGCAGGGACTGTGTCTCTCTCTTCCTTTCCTTTCCTTTCCTTTCCTTTCCTTTCCTTTCCTTTCCTTTCCTTTCCTTTCCTTTCCTTTCCTTTCCTTTCTTTTCTTTCGATTTTATTTATTCATGAGAGATATACACAGAGAGAGGCAGACATAGGCAGAGGGAGAAGCAGGCTCCATGCAAGGAGCCCAGTGCAGGACTTGATCCCGGGGCCCAAGGATCAGGCTCTGAGCCAAAGGCAGACGCTCAACCACTGAGCCACCCAGGCATCCCAACCGGCAGGTAGCACAGGTAATGATCCATGATGTGTTGTTCAATGGGTGGAACCGTAGAGGGCTTGTCTGACCCCCAAGACCCAGGGAGGGGATCTGCCCTCTCCAAGCCCCTAGAAATAATCTCCCCTCCAACTTGGCCTTGGACAGGGTAGGAGGCAGAGGCTGCTGAGTTAGCTGGTGGGAGATGGAGGGGATGATGATCTGGCTAACAGTCTTAAAGTCCCCCTTGGGGACTCATCCTTTGGCATCTGTACTTGTCAGAGTGTTGCATTCTCTGCAGGATTTGTGAACCTGGTACAGGTATGAGCTGGGTCTGGAGATGAGAGGGGCAGGGTGGCTGGACCACTCTTCTTTTCTTCTTGCAGATAGGTCCCAAGCTGGAGTGTAGAGGTCCAGGGGTTTCATAGGCACCCAGATAGCAGGTGTAGGTCTGTAGCTCCACATGGGGCCTCCCTGGGGCAGCCAGCCAGGCTCAGGGCAGGAAGTGGCTGATTCTGGGTCACTTGGCTGCTCTGGTTTGCTGCTGAGATTGTTCCTATAATCAAGATCTTAGATCTGGAAGGGACATTAGGAGGTGGTCTAGTTTAGCTTATACTTTCAGGCAAGAAAAAGTGACATTATTATTCTCATGCCTGGTTCATGGACAAGGAACCAAGGCTCAGCTTCATGGAGTGGCTCTTCCAAGTCATTCAGTGTGGCTCCTTATGATCTTGTCTTCTGTTCCCTGGCAGGGCATGTTGTGGATGGCTGTGGGAGGGTGATCACCTCACTAGTGAGAGCATTTCCTGTGGGGGGAGGCCATGCTTATCACTCAGATGTCTGAGGCCTGACAGGGTCGGGAAGGCCGTCCTTGCTTTATTCCTAGATGCCTAATGCAGAAGGGTGGTGGAAAGATAGCGTGGCCTCTTGAACTGCTGGGTTTCTCTGAGTTGAGCCCTTGCCCTGCTAGGCTGTTGGTATCCTGGGAAGCAGAGTAGGGAGGCCCAGCCTAGCCAGAGAGCTTCTGGTCTATCCTCTGCCAACCCCACATCACAGAAATGCCTCCTCTGTTGTGTGGCTGAAGCCTTATCTGGGGCTCATCTGAAGTCTGGATAAGAACTTCCCAATCAGTGGGTTAGAGGCTCAGGCTTCTTGTCCCTCACTTCTGAGAAACTCATTTTAAAATTTAAAAAAAAAAAAAAAAAAGGACTTTGTCCTCTGGGATGACATGTGGGCCGGCCCCAGGGCCACTCTAGAGAGAGTTTCTGCCTTTTGGCCGCCAGGCCAGGCTGTATGTGTGCGTGTGTGTGTGTGTGTGTGTGTGTGTTTGTATGCGTGTGCGTGCGTGTCCTGGGGCTGCCAGCACTTGCTCATGGGATGCTAATGCCCCTCCCAAATTCTCATTGTTTCTGCCTCTTTCTGCAACCTTTTACCTTTGTGGGAAATTTAAGAAAACTGTACCTGGCCTTGTTTATTTGCTTTCCCCTCCAGGTTCTAGATTTCCTCCTTCTCCCACCCCTGCCCTGCCCAGGGTGGCAGTAGTTAGATCACAGCTATGGGCAGTCACAGCTCTAGACCCACTCCTGCCTGGCTGCAGAGACTCCGGGAATGAGCTTTGGCAAAGAATGTTTCACCATATTCTCACATCTACTGCGGGCCCCCCCCAGCCTCAGTCCAGTAGCTGGTACAGGTGAACCTTCCTGTAAATGCTATGGGAGGCGGCTGGGTGGACCCAGGGGCTTGGGTTATCTTCTCTGTGTCTGTGGGCTTGGTTGTTCCTTCTGGGCCTTCTTTTTCTTTCCTCCCATCTTCCTTCCTCATTTTCTCCAAGCGTGTGGCACATCTGGTGTGACCCGGCTCCCGTGAGCTTCCCCGCCCTCCGGAACAAGGTCCGACGGCCGCAGTCAAGGGTGGACACTGGCCTCTCCGCCCGCTCCCCTGCTCCTTGCTTTTGTCCGGTTGGCCGGACAAAGAGGACAAAACCAAATGGCCTCCCCCCCCCCTCTCCTAAACCACTCAAGCAGTGGTGTTGGGGATGATTTTCCTGCAGCCATTTCAGCAAGTGCCCGAGTGATTGAAAGTCACTGGGACTGACCAGGCCTGTCAGCCCCCGTCACTGGCACGGTCCAGGCAGCCAGGGCTGCCTCCTTTTGTCCTCGTTGGGCACCGCGGGGCAGTGGGACTGAGCAGAGCCTCTGGGGCTCTGTTGACCAGCAGCTCAGCTACAGTAGAGTAGGGGGAGGTCTGGGGGCCGGAGGGGCAGGTCACACAGGCCTCTTTTATTTACAGTACTCTCTTTCACGGCCCCAGTGAAACAGGAGCCCCGAGAGGCTGCAGTGAAAGGGGACTGTGTTTGTGCATTCAGGCCTTCCAGGGCTTGCTACAAAAGGTGGGGGCGCCCAGAGCACTGAAGGGGCTTTTTGTCATTGACAGTTTGGCTTGGGGTGGAAGAGGGGGCCAGAGAGCGGGGGCCGTTGCCGGGATTGTGAACGTGTGCGTGTTTGGATGGCCCTCAGCAGCTCCTTAAAACTGAGTTTGTGTCTGGGGTTGATGGGGGGCAGTTTGTCTTGACCCTCTTGTTTTGTTGGAGCAAATGATTCCTTCCTCCCTAATGTGTCTCCTGATGGTCTCTTGGTCCTCACGTGAACTATGGTTGGGGTAGAGAGGACCTCCTCTCCTGCCTCCCTCTCCTCTTTCCAAAGAGCAGTTTCATGGACAGCGACCAGCTTCCTTTGATCCTTAGAGCTGCCTTTTCCGGATTCCCCCTGTCCCCATGTTCTCTCTCTTAGCCTTAGTTTGGCCTTCTTGAAAATGGGGGGTGTGATAGCACCTACCTCATGGATCAGATTGTTGTAAGGATTAGGTCAGAAAACACATGGGATCCATGGGATCAGCTTGCACACAGTTCTTCCCTTTCAGACTGCCCAGGCCATGGTCCCTTTATGAATCTGGAGAGCCAAATTGGGCACCCCACTTTGTAGTGTCCCCAGTCTTCCTTTTACCTTCTCCTGGCTTTTGGGCTTCTTTATACCTGTCGCCCTCTGGGTCGGTACTATGTGATAAAGACAACTTTTCCAGAAGAACAGTCAAAGGATTATGTTTTGAGATTGTAGAATATGTGAACACACATACACCACACCACACCACACTCAAAAATTGCCCTTTAAAAGATCAGAAACTTGCCCCACTTTGGTAAAATCTGACCAGCCCAGCAGTCTCTGACTTCCAGTGGCTGAGTGTAGTTAGGTGTCCACATGTTTTTGCCTCTGCCTTTTAATTCTATCTTTGAGATTTTATTTCCAGAACCAAAAATCAGGGCCACATATTAGTAGTAAAACGGAATGTTTATGTTCTAGCCTATCCTAGACAGCTGTGGGCCATCGAGAAGCCCTGAGTGTGGTCTATGCTGTGAGGGAGTCCAGAGCTCATGGGTGTGATTGCTGTCCTCAGCTATGGAGAGGCATCTTCCTTTCTGACTTTTGTTCTGTTTCCTCTCTCTTCCTTAAACTTACCACCGCTGCTCCCAAGAGGCCACCCCTCTCTCCTCTTTGCTCCTATTCCAGAGATGTGGTTGATAAAATAGCAGGACAAGTAGAAGGAAAAGGACACCTGGAAGGAAACGAGTGAAAGGCCTAAATAAGAATGGCAGAGTGCTAGTGGTGGAGTATTGGCAAAGGAGTGTTGATGGTAGAGCATTGGTGGTGGTAGATCATTAGTGGAAGAGCATTGAGGTTGGGGCATTGATGCTGAAAAGTTGATGATGGAGTGTTGGCGGTGGAGCATTGGTGGTGGAACATTGATGGTGGAGTGTTGGTGGTGTGCTAGTGGCAGAGTGTTGATGTTGGGGCATTGATGATAGAGTATTGTTGATGGTGAAGCATTAGTGGTGGAGCATTGATGGTGGAGTGTTGGTGGTGGGGTGTTAGTGGTGGGGCATTGATGTTGGCATTGATGGTGGAGTGTTGGTGGTGGAACACTGATGGCAGAGCCATGGTGGAGCTCCATTGGTAATGGAGCGTTGATGGCAGACCATGTGCTTGAAATGTAGAATTAGAAAAAAAAAAAACTCAGAAAAATCTCTTTACCATGTACTCAGGCCATTTGTGTGTTCTGCCTGGCAGGTGGAAGCAGCCAGGGCCTATAAGAAGATTGGAAAGACACAGTAAAGAAAATTTTCCTCTTTAGCCAGCACTGATTTCTCTGCTGCCTGGTCTTTCTGAGGGACAAATCTATGCGAAAAATGAAGGACCTTATTTCTACCACTTAACTCATGTCCATTTTCTAGATGGTTTATTGAAAGGGCATCACGCTAGCACTGTGGGGGCAGTACACTGTATGCAAGGACTGGTTCTGAATGGTTATGTTGTGAGGAGGCACTTTTTCTTTCTGCATTTGTCTCTTAGGAATAGTGATGACATCATTGGTTCAGACTTTGAGCCCTTCTCTGGTTAAAGTCCTCAACGTAGTACCTTAATAGTATTTTATTTTTAGATTTTTCACTAAAGGAAAACCAAACCTATTGGTCCACTAATATACTGAGATACTGGTTCATTCCCACATTGGGATATTGAAACAAGCCACTTGGCAAGGTATAATCTCCTCATTAGTGAGGGCATGGCCAACCCCTCATGGATTGCAGTACTGTGGCTGCTGGGCACGCAATCCCTGGGGGTCAGTGGGAAATGTGGGCATGCAGACAATAGGAAGCAGATGCTGGCCTTCAGAGAGAGTCATTGCTGCTCAGGCAGTTTGTGTGTAGCTCAGTCGTGGCTTCTAGGAGTCCTCATGGTACCCCTTCTTGTGGGGGGATGCAGCTCCTACCAGGACCTATGACTTGATGAACTGAAAGGGGCAGGATTTCAAACCTGCTTGTCCCTCAGTCAAGTGCCCAAGGCCTGTGGCCCAAGGGGGCTTCAGTGGTTGGAGTGGTCCTAAAGTACAGGCTGTTTGGGTGAAGTGCTTTGAGCCATCACCTCACTGAGCATCTGTGGGTAAGAGTAAGAGTTGCCAAAGGCCAAGGCCTCCCGGGATCTGTTTCACTGATCCTTCAACCAGCCTGTGTGCCCCGTTAGCCCAGAATCCCCCATCCCCCAGGGCACTGTACCCACAGCACCAGGCTCAATTCCTTAAAAGCGGGTAGGGGCCCCCTCTCTGCATGTCCTGGCCTCCCTAAAGGTGCCAGAAGTGTCAGGTAGGGTTTTTGGCATCTTTCTAGCATGACCGCCTCTTGGGATCAAGGCCAAGTGAAAACAGCGTGAAAGGGCAGGAGTGGCAGAAAAGGTGGGCACAGTGACATGCAGGGCACTCCCTGTCACTGCAATGGCAAGGCTTGCTTGGGAAAGCACATCCTCTCATGCAGCCAGCTTCTTCCACTTAGACACGGGGCGCGGAGAAAGAGACCAGTTAACAAGGCAGCATTCAGCCCTCTGCTAGAGGATCCGGTTCTCGGCTCCCCAAGGCTGAGTTGTTGAAAAGCAACTGCTAGGCATGGGCCAGCAGGAGAGAGTACGCTTGAGGTCACGTTAGCCTGAGCACACGTGGGCACTGTGTTGACAAGACTCTGAAGTGCCCATAGTAAGTAGCCTGAGAATAATTTCCATTTAACTAATTATTATTCTTACTGCAATAGATTTGAAATCTATTTAACTTTTCAGGGTCCCATAGCCTTTTAAATGTTTCGAGTGTATTCTCTCTGATAGGTTACCTTTTCTCTCCCTGTAGGCTATAATTAGTGTCCTTTACACCAAATTGGCTTAGAATTGGATGTAGAGAAGATAAGAATCAGATTACCAGTATTTATCTTGTAAATTCCAAAAGATCTACTGAAGACACTGTATTAAAAGGAAAAAAAAAAAAAAGGAGTTTCAAAGAAAAGTTTATTCTATGAAAAAGTAAATTTCTCAAGGTCTGAGCATTCCAGGGACATTTTAATATTAAAGCTGCAGCCTTCCCTTGGAGGAACCGAAGATTGCCTTTTCCTTGTCTCTGTTTTTATCTCCAATTGAGCTTCTGAAATATGTTGCCAGGCTTTGGATGGTGGAGGGCGGATGTGGTCTCGAGTTTTCATTAAAATTTGGAGGGTTTGTATTATCTGTTATTTCTGATTTGTGGTAGGACATAAACCTCTAAATATGCCTATCTGAAAGATGTACATGCAATTTTTATCTTGGCATTTTAAGTTATTAAGCTTTTGGGGGGAGATGGGAGGTCCTGCACGTTTTCATGTCCCCACATGTCAGCATACTGGCTTTCATGGGCTGCCTGGTACAGAGTGTGCCCCGCAGGTTTAAGTAAGGCTGGGTCAAAAAATATGCCTATGTTTTCAACACTGCTGGCTCATAAAGGTGCCAGGCAGTAATGGGATGTTCAGATCATTGAGGAAGCTGTTCATGTGCATTCCCTGTACCTGACAAGCCCTTCCTTTTCTGAGGCACACTTCTGGTCCGGACTCTCCTCTGTATCAGGTGAGGAAGTGAGGGGTTTTGGCTGAAGCCCCTGCTACAGGCAGGGTTGGGGGTAGGTTGCACCTTGCTGGCGCTTTTGCAGCCAGGTGCACGCTCCATGTTGCTTTCTGCTTCAGCAGAAGTGTTGACTCAATTTCCAGGCCAGTTCTCTCTTTTTTCTGTTTTAGGTCTGATGAAGGTATTGGATGCCAAAGCACAAGTGATGGATTCCTTTTAAGAACAAAAATGTAGGGATCCCTGGGTGGCGCAGCGGTTTGGCGCCTGCCTTTGGCCCAGGGCGCGATCCTGGAGACCCGGGATCGAATCCCACGTCGGGCTCCCGGTGCATGGAGCCTGCTTCTCCCTCTGCCTGTGTCTCTGCCTCTCTCTCTCTCTGTGACTATCATAAATAAATAAAAAATTAAAAAAAAAAAAAAAGAACAAAAATGTATTTTGTGGGGCACCTGGCTGGTTCAGTTGCAAGAGCTTGCAACTCTTGATCTGAGGGTCATGGGTTCGAGCCCCACATTGGGTGTAGACATTACTTTAAAAAGAATAATAACTACACCTTTAAAGAAACGTATTTTGTGAGCAGCTCCACTTCTGAGTATGTACCCAAGAGAATTGAAAGCAGGGACTTATCCAGATAACTTGTACACCCAAGTTCATAGCAGCTTTATTCACAATAACGGGAAGGTGGAAAACAACCCAGATGCCCATAGAGAGGTATGAGTGGATCAATAAAAATGTGGTAGACACGATGGAATATTATTCAGTCTTAAAAAGCTGGCGAAGTCCTGACAAGTGCTACAACATGGATAAACCTTGATCAGAGAAGCATGATGCTAAGTGAAATTAGATAGGCACAGAAGGATGAGTATTGTATGGTCCTGCTTCTATGAAGCCAGTTCACTGAGACCAAGGAGCTAGGGGTGTGGAGGATAGGGAGTCATGTCTAATGGGCACAGAGATTCAGTTCGGGAGGATGGAACAGTTCGTGGATCGATGGTGGTGCTGGTTGCCCAGCAGTGGGAATACCACTGAACTGCACACTATTTTAATATAAGTTAAAATAGCCATACCTGGCATCTGAGACAAAATGTCTTGGAAACTGCTTCGACCATTATCCTATTAAAAATCCTTTGCTAAAAAAAAAAAAAACAAAAACAAAACTTTGCTAAATAAAAAGAGCCACTCATGACCCATGCAGGCTTGATAGCGGCTGTCAGTCTAGCAATTTTCCGTGAACCATCCTGATTGTTGTTAGCTGGACAAAGTTATTTTCAGCAGATGCTGCCTGTCAGGTAGTATGATTATTTATTGGGGCCCTGGGCTCTTACTCCTCGTGTGATGCTAGATGAGTCTCCTCTTCTTTGGCCCTGGGACTCTTCTTGAATTGACCACTTCCTACAGGTGAACTTGAAGAAAATACTCCACTCTGATTTTTTTTTTTCCTTACCTAAATCATTGAAAAAAAAATGTCTGTGGCTTTACAACATGGGGAGGTTTTGGTGAGGAAGGAAATGCATTCCTGGCTTGCAGAGTTTCTGCAAATCATAGCAGAGGGGTCTGCATTTTCGGACGTGGTGCCTGAGTGATCAGATTCAGAGGGGCTTCGTGTTTGTCCCGCATGCTGTCCCTTCCCTCCCCAGGACCAGTCCCCCCCGGCAGCCAGAGATCCGGGGAGCTTCCGAAGAGAAACCTTCCCAGCCCTTCTGCCCTCCCACTTTGCTTTTCGCTTAAATGAAAATGTAAAAACTCTTGAGGAAATTCAGAGTGAAACTCTGCGCCCAAGTAAGTTAGAATCTCGAGATGAGCATGTTCAGTTCTGGGAATGGAAGTTTCCTCTACCCGCTGGTGGCATTGCCGCCAACAGCCTCGTTCTGTGCCTCAGAGGGTTTAATGGCCAGCATCTGAAGGTACCGGGCTCGCCGTATATATAGTACCAGGCGTGTGGGCGCTTGACGCTGATCTGAAAAAGCTTAACTTTGGCATTTCTAGATTTATTTTAAACCTACAACCTTTAACGCCAGACACAGAGCTGCCTTCCCACTTAATGTAACCATACATTGATTGCTTTTAATTAGTGTTGGATCTTTTTTGGTGTTTTGCAGCTTGGGATATATAAAAAGTCTGATTTAAATACATACGTACATATATATATATATATGTGTGTGTGTGTGTGTGTATATATATATATATATATATATATATATATATATGTAAAAGGCAAACTGGCAACATTGTCATGGGTCCTGCAGAAACCTGCATGGAGAGCTTTTGAAATATTAACCTCCGTGTCCTCTTTATTTTCATCTTGGGTTGGGTGGGCCCAGAAGCCAGTGAAGAAGAGTCCAACTTAACCCACGTCCGGGATGGAGGTAATCTTCCTGTAGGGTTTTGGCAGAAACAAAACATCTGTACTTAAGTGACCACGGTGGCGGTGGCGGCGAGCTGGATTTCCATAGCGTAAACATAGTGGCCGAAGATCAGAAGTGCCAAGGGGAATGGGTCCTGGGCTAGGGTGAGACAGGTGGGGCAGGGCCTTTGGGTTCAACAGTTTGGAAATGCTAATGACAGCCCAGAGGTCTTCCTATTTGCTTGCATGTCGCCACCCCTTCTTGGGAAGTCCTCCACGCCACTGTCCAATTCTACAGTAAATATTCCAGACATCCTGGGTCTGGCTCCCCTTTCCCTGCAGTAAATTACATATTAAAGTACCCTGGTAACTGAGCACTGGTTGCTGAGAGATAAGGACTGAGAAATCAATATGTTTGCCATGTGGCTGCTTGTTTATGACACCTGCCTCTAGAACAGTTGAGCAATGTTCTGTTTGTTAAGGCTACATTTCAGAAGCTTGTATCCTCCTAAAACAACCATGATCTTACTGGGGAGAGAGAAGTGCTACAACAAATATTGATTTTACTTCTCTAAGTATGGAATTGCACTTCTAAATAGTGGTCTCACAGCCTGTGATCCCCCCCCCCACCGTTGGAAAGGTGGGGAGGAGGAGGGAGAAGAGGGAGAGGAGGAGGAGGATGAGAGAGAGGAAGGAGGGGGGAGGAGGAAAGAGAGGGGGAGGAGGGAGAAGAGGGCGAAGAGGAGGAGGGAGAGGAGGAGGGGGAGGGAGAAGAGGAGGAGGGGAAGGAGAAGAGTGAGAGGAGGAGGAGGGAGAGGAGGAGGGGGAGGGAGAAGAGGAGGAGGGGAGGGAGGAGAGTGAGAGGAGGAGGAGGAGGGAGAGGAGGAGGGGGAGGGAGAAGAGGGAGACGAGAGAGGGAGAAGAGGGAGAGGAGAGAGGAAGAGGAGGGAGAGGAGGGAGAGGAGGAGGAGGGAGAGGAGGAGGAGGAGGGAGAGGAGGAGAAGGAGGGAGAGGAGGAGGGAGAAGAGGAGGAAGGGGAGGAGGGGGAGGGAGAGGAGGAGGAGGAGGAGGAGGAGGAGGAGGAGGAGGAGGAGGTAGATACTCTGCACATTTGTATCATAAATCTTTTTATAACGCCCGTGATGTGGTCAGTTAAAAGGAGGAATGTAGCTTATAATAAGGAAGTGTAGGCGGTGTTTAGATTTATCTCTTCTTTGCCTACCTGGCTCGTACCAGTTTCACTCTCTGGATCTGCCCTGATAGATGGCTTTTCCAACAACAGCAACAAAGGCAACAAGAAACATAGCTCTAGCAGTTGGTAAATAAACATTTTAACCTAAGTCTCCAGGGGGGTTTTATTTTAACTAACAGGGTGATACTATTGTCTTGGGACCCCGCCCGTTGGTGAATCAGTGCTTTTTAGAGCCGAGGAGTGTCCACTCAGGCTGGTGAAAGCGTGTGTGTGTGTGTGTGTGTGTGTGTGTGCGTGTGCGCGTGTGTGCGTGCGCACACGTGTGTTGGAGGGTGAGGGAGTGCGGGGCAGTCCGCTTGAGAGACAGCCCGGAGGCCGCCTGGATGCTCATCGCTTGGCCTTTGATTTTGGAAAAGGGCATCAGTGATAGCGACTTCTTTCCCTGCCTTCGGGGCGCAGGAGCATGAATAAATTTTCAACCGTATTTGGATGTCAGGGCGTGAAACGTGTCTTGTGTTGGTGTCCTTGGGGGTGTCAGCGGCACACGCCCTCCCGGCGTTCCTGCACCTTTCTAAGAATCGCTCTGCTGTCTCCACCCTGGTTAGCGTTTGTGACTTCAGATGGACTCCCACATAAACGGGTCTGCTGTATTTTGCCCAAAAGTGAGTTAAAGGTTGAGAAGGAAACACAAGCTCCCTTGTTCAGCGCTCTAGAGGCAGCCGCCACTCAGCTACTGCCCGGTGCTCTGGCCTGGGGAGATGGTCTCTTCGGGACACCAACATATCCTGGGACCTGATTTTTGTTTGTGTGCTTCTAACCAGATGGTCAGGTTCTCCTTGATCAGTAGAGGCAAAATGTTGCTTTCCTTTCTGTTTTCCATCTGATGGGAAGTGGCTTATCCGCTCATCTCTCCCTGCTCGTGTTCAGCCCAGGGAGACGTCAAGTTGGGTGGAGGTGGCTGGGAGGAGGGCTTGGTCAGCTGAGCTGTACCATCCCAGCCGAGGGAGGCCGAAGCCGCATCTGCACTGGCTGATGGAGAGACCAGCGATCCAGGCAGGCAAAAAACTTGCTTCCCCGCCACCCCCCCCCCCCATGCCTTACTCCTCAGAAATGCAGGTGACCTCTGAACAACGTGGAGGTGAGGTGCACCGCACCTGCCACCCGGCACAGTCGAAAATCCACAAAGAACTTTTGACCCCCGCCCCCATGTCCTTATCTACGAATAGCCTCCTGGTGACCAGAAGCCTCATGGATAGCATGAACAGTGGATGAACACATTTTGTATGTTATGTGTATTACATACTGTGTTCTTACGGTCAAGCCAGCTAGACAAGAGACAATATTAGTAAGGAAATCTTAAGGAAGAGAAAGTACCTGCGCTATATAAAAAAAAGTCTGTATGATTGGGCTTGCACAGTTCAAACCCGCATCGTTCAGGGGTCAGCTGTATAGTAGGCAGGGCAGTGGACCTGTTTGGAGGAGGCTCATCCGTACATATTTGTTGCATTTTCCATTTTTGTAGTCCTGGCCTGGGGCCGGATGACAAAAGTGTTAAAGCTGAGACTGGTCAAAGCAAGTATTTCATTCTACTCAGAGAACTATGGTCCTGGAGCTGGATGCGAATTTGGACACATTGGCGAGCTGGCCTCTTTCCTCTTGAGCTTGCTCTGCCACAGTGGGAAGAGGGTGAAACTGAACTCAGACCCTTCCTGTTATTTTTAATCACAAGGCAAGACTGAAAACTGCAGTGACTCTGACCTTTCTGACATACTTTTGTGAAATAAGACGCATCTAGCTTTACGAAATAATTAACCTTTTGTAAGACCAGGGTAATTATAAACTGAGGCCAGACAGTGAATGTCAGATTTCTAGCTTTGAAAGATCCCACATTTCCTGCTTTTACAAAACCTAGTGCTGGCTTGGGAATCCAGAAAGCCCCTTGGGTTGGTGGGGGAGACCCTAGAGTAGTTGTTAATGAGGAGGTAGTCTTGTGAGCTGGCATGTTGGGTCCAGAGGCACCCCTGAGGGCCAGAATGTTGCAGCCCAGTTTGTTTTTTGTTTTTGTTTATTTTAGAGTTGCCTCCTCCTCTAAAGGGATTTGGAATATTCATTCACTTATGATCCATCCTTTTCTATATTCTCCAGCTCAGCATTGGCAGTCTTCGGGGCCATACCGGATGTTTTCCTAGACAGCATGATTTGTCTATTTTACCAAATTTATTTGAGGGATTCAGTGGAAACTCGAGAGCAACATGGTATGTGATAGTAGAAAGAGTCCTGAGTTCTTGGGGCGCCTGGGTGGCTGAGTCGGTGAAGTGTCTGACTCTTGGTCATGATCAAGGGATCAAGGGATCAAGGCTGTCATTGGGCTCCACACTCAGCGGGGAGTCTGTTTGGGATTTTGCCCCTCCCCCTGCTCACACATACAGACGCAGCCTCTCTCTCTCTCTCTCTCTCTCTCTCAAAAAGAAAAAATGAAGAGTCCCACATTCTGGTGTCAGGACAGACCTAGATTGAGAGCCTGGGTATTTTGTAAATGGTGTGTCCTAAGACACATCACTTAACACTTTCTGAGGTTCCTGTAAAATGGGGGTGCAGGGCTATTGTGCAGATCAAAGGAAAAAACCTAGAGATCTCCTTGCTATTATTGTAGTGCCCAATGAGCGGTAGTTTCCTTAGTCTCCTTTCTCTTCTTGAGAGCAGAGGACCTGCTTTTATTTCTTTGTATTTTTCATGTCACCGCACACAATGCAGATGCATTCGTGTATCTGTGGCTCATTTTTGTGTCCATCGTGGTGGTGATAAAGAACGGGTGGTGCCCTAGCTGGGGAGGGGGCAGGTAAGGCTTTTACCAGTGGTTTTTGGTTTCTCTCCCTTATGAAATCAGGGGCTGCTGTAGGGAATAGAAGTCCTCGGCAGAGTCATATTTTCCCTTGTGTTTTAACCTCAGCATCAGGGGCTATTTTGGGGGGAGGAAAAGGGGTTGGATGGTCTGTGTCCAGCCCTGTTGTGGGTCTCATCTGGCATGTTGGGGTTGGCACTGCCCACATCAATGATGGCTGAGATGTCCTCTTTCACAGACCTCCAAGGCTTGGGCCTCAGCTGCTTTGCCCTGCAGACTCGCTCTCGGTTGCAATTTCCCTTTCCAGGAAAAAAAAAAAAGCCTTAAAAAAATGCTTTGGGAAAGCTTTCTTATTGTGGCTGAAGGCACTGGTGAGCCGTTGGCAGCCAAGTTTGGGTTTGAATCTCCCTGGGGTTTGAGGCTGCTGAACTGCTATTCCTAACATGCTCTTTGCCTTTTTATGCATGGACCGTCCTTGGGATCCTTGGTGAATTTTTCACTCTGGGGTTTTTAGGAGAAAGGTTTGTCATTCGTCATCACACTCCTCATCCATCACAGCTGCATAAGAGTGGTTAGAGGGAAAAGGTGGAATCAGTTGTTCAAATTTTTCTTTCTTCTAGGTAAGTAAGTCTTTCCCCCCAGTCTTTCTGGAAATGAACCAATTGGAAAATGCTTGGCCTGGTGTTTCTAGGATGATTTTGGCACATGCAGGCAGAGGGATGCTTTTTGCTGATAGCCCTGGGGTTGGTCCGTACCCCTGAGGTGTGGTTTAGCTGGGGGTGAGCAGGCACTTAATTATTTATTAGGTGCCTGGAGAATTTTATGGACAGGAGGGCCTAGGGCCATTCTAGAAAAAAAAAAAAAAAAAAAAGGCCAATCCTGGAGCTTTTCTAGCAGTTTCCTTCTTGGGCTTGAAGGCTTTGCTTCCTGACATTGAACATAGCCCCCAGTGCCCTCCCTGCCAAGTGTCAGGTGGGGACAGAAGTGTCAGCTGATGTCCTTACTTGGCATGTGCCCGTGTTAACTGATCCACTCAAATGTGGCTGTGTTTCAGACCATTCCGTCTTGCTCCTCTCAGCTGCTGAGAACATTAAAGGACCTTTTTTGAAGGCAATCATTACGGTATCAATGATGCTGAAACTGGAGGCACTGTCTTACTGATATAAAACGGTGCTTGGTTGCATTGATAATTATTCCTACTTTGAGCCACAACACTGTGATTATTGAGGTTAAGATGTAGGGGCCGAGACGGCCTTGAGGTCACCGAGAACATTGTCCTGCCTTTAGGCCAGGCCCCATGTGGAAGGAAGGAGGGAGAAGACTGGATCGTGTAGGAAGGGAAATCCAGTAATGGCTGGAATGCAGGGGGCAGACCCCTCGCTCCCGGCCTGAGACCAGAGCACCATTACCTGGGTGATGGGCATAGAGGGAGCGAGGACCACACCAGGGCTGCGGGTGGGCGGAGCATTCTGCTTAAACACACTTTTTTTCTTTTTTAAATCTCTTTTTTAGTGTCTAGGACTGAAGAGGTTTTTTTTTGTTTTTTTTTGTTTTTTTTTTTTTTAAACCTTTGGGACATAGAAGTCTCTACTTGCGTTTGTGTTTTGGTAACCACATGTAACAGCCGGTGGAATCTTTCTTCCCTTTGCTTTCTCTGAACTTTCCAGAGAGTGGGCCCCTATCTCTCGGGGGATTAACTCCTTCTGGCCCCCGTGTCGTTAGAGCTCCCCCACCCTGTGTCAGCATCTAAACCTATGTACACAGGATGTTTTCTGTAGCGCTTATCAGATGGTTTTAGGAGATGCAAGGTGGAGATAGAGGTAACGTTTAACCCATCCTGAATTCCTTTCATGAGCTGGGGGCCCAAGGCGACCTCAGCCTCAGCGCAGCGGGAGGGTTTGGCTGGAGCCCCTGATACCGGGCTTCCTATCTCAGAGGGAGGTGTGGGGGCCTGTGGCGGGGTGCACAAAGGAGCTTCATTTCGGTGGCTTATTTAACACCCCTCCCTGACAGCGGTGTGTGGGTTAGGAGCCCGAGGAATCAAAGAGAAATTTAACAAACGATTCTTTCTTGTGTGTGGGCTGAATAATCGAATTTGTGGGATAACCACACTAGTTTTCACCCCCTTCCTCCCTCCTACCTTCCCTGGCATTTTGGTCAAGGTGCTGGGTTGGAACGCTTGCCGAGGGTAGGTTCTGGAAGGGAGCTGCCGTCAGATCAGGCCCCTCTGCAGCAGCATTTCCACAGTGATGCATTTGGATCGTGTAGAGGTTTAGATTTGTTTGATGCTCGGTTGAACATGCCATAGACAACTGGGATCTAACCATGTTCTACTCTTCAGCCCCACTAGAGTTCCTGCTTCCAGGGCAGAAAAGATGGAAGCAGAATTGGGAGTGGTTTGACACAGCTCTGTAAGGAACTAGCAAGCATGTGGCGTCCTCTGGATGTTACTCGCCAGCTGGAGAAGGACATCCAGTGCCCCACAGTCTCTTTCAGGGCCCCTCCTGTCACTACTTTGCCTTTTCTTCCCTTCTACCCCTTTGCCCACAGCAGGAAAGGAAAGGAAAGTAGCCCAGAACAGCCACAGTCAGTGCTGTCCCTCCCTAGGAGGCTCTGTGCTACCAGGGAGGAGGCGGAGCGGGGGACACAGGAGAGTGGATCTGGGGGTGTTTTGCTGTGGTTTGCTTGGCATTCTCCAGAATCTCTCTGGCCGTGACTGTTAGATACAGTGAAGGGATGGACCTCCTGGAAGCCAGAGGTAGGGGCTCTTGTGGCCAGGGAACCAGCACGCCTGGGCCCAGCAGCTCACTGTGGGATTTGGCCCACCCATCTTCCAGAACAGAGAATGCCTTTCTAGCTTCTGCATCATGGGTTCACTGGAGAGCGGACATTGACTAATTCTTACTTCTCTTCTGGCTCACACAGAAGAGGAAAGTTGTGCCTCTTACCATTGAGACCTTCTCTGCAGGGGCACCAGGGTGCTCTCAACCACTTTGAGTAACAGGATTGAGTCCACATGGGCATGGGAAGGAGAGTGTGTCATTATTCTCTGAGATCAGGGTTGATTATCCCACTGACAGCCATACTTGCCTTTTCCTGAACTGTTTTGCCAGGTGAGCTAGCAACTTCACCCATAGCCATCCACCCACCTGGGGAAGGCATGTTTATAAAAACTTAGACCGTGGGGCATCTGGGTGGCTCAGCAGTTGAGCATCTGCCTTTGGCTCAGGTCGTGATCCCGGGGTCCTGGGATCAAGTCCTGCATCGGGGTCCCTCAGGGAGCCTGCCTCTCTCTCTGCCTATGTCTCCACCTCTGTGTATGTGCCTTATGAATAAATAAATAAAACCTTAAAAAGAAAAAAAAAGACTTAGACCATGTGGGGGTGTTTTGGCACCTGCTGGGTGGACACAGTGGTACATTTAGGTTGTTCCTCTTGATGTCTAATCTTCGTTTCTCTTGTTGCAATTCAAACATACCTCACTGATTCTTGCCACCAGCCTGTGAGCTGAGGCTGGCCAGACAGCCCCAAACTCAGAATTAATTCTCTTGGGTGGAACCCTGGGTGCGGCTGTTTTTTGGTGGAGGTGACAAAAAGGAGGTGTGGTTATCTGTTTTGGTTGCACGCAAGGCAGAGAGCTGGCCTCTATCTGAGTTCCCTTGTTTGTTTGTAAACTGTGCTTAAATGAGGTTCTTTTCTTCTCCCAGACTGACAGTCTCATAGGTAAACTTAGGAAGAAGACAGATACTTTTCAAACTGTCACCGTGGGTGCCATAAAAGAGACATTTGGACAGTGGTGCTGAGGAGAGCCTTGTCTTCGCTCTGTGTTAATACGCGGGGATTGGGGTAACCCTGATCACCAGGGGAAGGCGGTTTTTCTTCATTTAGCTTTTAATTGCTTTCTTTCACTTTTATGTATAAAAGATTGTCCATTTAATTAACTCAAGAATGCAATTTCAAAAACACTAATGCTTTACACATGATGGCTTTTAAAATAAAAGTAGCATTCTAATATTGCATAATGTTTTCCTGTTCTCCCACTCCTCTCCGCCTCCACCCACCACCCCCTCCAATCTGTATTAACCTTTAGCAGCATCCTTGGGAGGAAAATGCTGGCCTGCCTCCTCTTTCCACCCTCAACAGGGATAGGACGGCCACTCCCTTCTGAAGTGTCACTTCTGTGAAGAGGAGGTGGCTTTATATACTCTTTTTTGGGGTCACGGAGCCCCGACTCTCGTCGCCTTTAAAATGAATGATGGTGGGATTATATGGGAAAAATGGAAAAGAAAATAAAACCCTAGTACTTAACTCTGGTTTCCTGTGGACATTTCACTAGGAGAAGCCTGCTTGCATTGGCTCTGGGGTTGACGATTTCACCACCTTCTTTTTTTTTGACTGTAAAGAAATCCAGATCTTTCTCTTGCCTTCTTATTCCCTTATCACTCCCCACAGTGTTGTGAATTGCCCCCACTAGATGGCTTTTTGAAAGCGCAGTCTTGTGGACAAGTTTATCTTCACCATTTGGGCTGGGGAGTGGGGGGCAGGTGTGCACACGGAAGTCCGTGCACATCCGTCCACAGGCCACTGAGCAAGACTGCTCTGTTACCTGGGTTGGTGATCCCAGGCCCCCAGTAGAAGGGGTCCTGACCATCACTCTGATTTTGTAGATAAGGGGGGGTGGAGCCCTGGAGGGGTTGGCAACTTGCCCCTAGCCTGCCTGCCAACCAGGGTTATAGCCTGAATGAGATCTGCTTACCTGTTCTCATCCTGCCTTCTTGGATTTTCTGTGTTGGATTATGACCCGGGTCCTGGAAGGGACCTTGGTAATCATGTGACTCACTTGCCTCGAAGCCGGCTTATGTGTTCCTCATAGTTTGGTTTTGATGATGTCCAGAGAAGAGCTTTATGGACCTGGTAATGGGCATGTAAAACACGTTGTGTTTAGATCTCATTTAGCTCTCTCTGTTGCCGCCTGCTCTGGCCTCCTTGGCGGTGAAGTGCTTGGTCGTTTGGAGTGAACAAACCCGGCAGCCGCAGGTCACTTTTCAGAGGGATCCTCTCTTGCATGGTGTCTCTTCTCCAAATAAAAGGACTTTTGAGCCGACTGAAGGGATTGCTAAGAATTTCCACCCCCGAAGAACAATTGTGTGTTTACGAGAAGTGACTAAAATATTCTTTCTTTCCCTGCGACTGGGTGTGGAACCCTGACTTTTTCTCAACCCTGTGATGTGGATAAATGCAAACGCATCTTGGGAAAATACATGCTCTTGATTCCATGATATGCTGGTAAAAAATGACCTTGGAGATAGATGTGTTTCCAGGAGGAACAGCACCAGACGGGGAGGGCCGGAGGTAGTGTGTAGTACAGGTTTTTGGTTTTGATTTTGTTTTTGTCCTACTGGGGGGGAGATTTTTCAGATTAACCTGGTGATGTGACTAGAGAACGTAGTGGGAGATTTGGGACTAGGTTTTGGTGTGTTTTTAAGTCTGCCTTGTAATGGGATCTCTTTCCCCCTCCCACCTTCATTATTATTATCGTGGGCTCGCACTTAGGGAGCTTTCATCGCAGGAGATGCGGGGAGGGTTTGCTGCTCGTGGGAGGGTTTGCTGCTGGGGACCATACGGCTTCATCATTCATTAATTCCTAGGTTCATTCATCGAGCTATTTAAACTTCTGTGTGTAAGACGGCAGCCCAGATGGTCTTTTGGTGCCCGCGTTCACGCAGAGACCCCAGGCCCTGATGCAAGAGGGCACGTGGAGTAGCTGAGTGTACAAAACATTTGCAGCCATTAGGAAGCAGCTCCTGAGTCTTGTGGCTCCTGAGCGAGGACACCCATCCTCTCCAGCATCTTAGCGATCTTTTTTCTGGTCCTCTTCCTTTTTAGAAAAAGCCCCGTGTGAATCAGCGAGCCAGCTTCCGTGTTTACAGAAGCAGTCACAGCCTCTGAATTTTGAAGTGGAACCGGGGTCCCATGTGCTTGTTCGTGGGTCTTTCCTCTGTCATAGCTGTCTGCTTCCTTGTTCTGGAAGGAGTTCTCTTTAACATCGTGTTGAAACGTTAAGCTGGTCCGCCTCCCCTCCCACCCAGCTCCCTGCAAGACACCTGAGCTATTAGGAAACTGCCCATGGGGTTGAGGAGGGCTGATGGGCAGGGGCGACTGATTGCCCTGGGTGTCAGGGGTCGGGGAGCTCCCGTGGGTCGGCTCACCTGTGGTATGGCAGGCTCGGAGCACAGCGTTGGTACCCACCACCTCGTTCAGTCCCCACAGTGGGGATGCCTTTGGGCGACTGATGTGTGCGTGTCTGCAGGCGCTTAGACCTTCAGGGTGCTACAGATGAGAAGCCTTATTTATATACAGAAGTTCAAAAAAGTTGGATAGTTAGCCCATGCTTTTAAGTTGGATGGCTGGAAATCAGACCCAGGTCTGTCTAATTGCTTAGCCTGTGCTCTTAAGGCCTTCGTGGATTTTCTGCATGGCTGTTGGGATAGAGTGGCTTGAGTGCTGATGGGTAGGCAAGGGCATCTGGCCAGAATTGACTTCACCAGACTGCCGGTTATGCTTCTTCAGTGGGTCAGTCCCATTTTGGGGCTGGGGTGCATCTGTCGTCCTGACCCAAGGCTTTGTTGACAGGAGACCTGGCCCTTGGGGAGGGGAGCCCATGGGAGAGGATGTGAGCATGAAGGGGAGAGTATGGGGCATGTCCCCTTTATTGGGATGTCTGCATGTTTCTTCTTTAGTGGAACTCACTTTGGCCTTTCTGTAGCTCTCCATCTGAATGTGGCAGTTGGCTAAGGAACTTTGTCTCAGTGCCGCACTGGCCTTCTGGAAAGTCCTGGTTCCCCAGAAGTCATAGCTGGTCCGTGCTGAGTGAGATTGGTTCTTTGTGCTTTGAGGTATGGGATCCTTGGCTGAGCCTGAAAATATTTTGCAGCTTTCCCTGGCATCCCTGACCCTCAAGGCCACTCCCTGCCCCTCATGCTCTGGAGCTGCTTACTCTTGCGGGGACCTGAAGGTTGATGGGAGTTCCCCAAGGCCAGAGTGGGGAGCACAGAGCTGCCCAGATGTTTTGCATAGTTTTTTTTCTATTGCCCCGATCAGGAATGTGTTCCCTCAGGACGGGTTATGGCCTGGAAGTGAGCCTAATGTAAACATCCTAGCTGCAGCCAGTCCCCTTAATCGAATAGAAATGGTTTGGGGATAAGCAGGCTTGGGGAGGAGGAGGGGGAAGGGTGAGATGGAGCACTGGAATTTGGAGACCAGGGTGTCCTGGGGGTGTTCTGCCAGCAGGTTCCCTAGCAGATGCGGGGCAGGAGCTGGGTGTGCAGAGCTGGCCAGGTGCAGACGGCGCTAGCTCTCTCAGGGGGCTTGGTTTTCTTTCTTTCTTTTTTTTCTTTTTAAAAGATTTATTTATTCATTCAGAGAGAGCGAGAGAGAGACAGAGACACAGGCAGAGGGAGAAGCAGGCTCCATGCAGGGAGCCTGATGTGGGACTCGATCCTGGGTCTCCAGGATCACACCCCGGGCCGCAGGCGGCGCTAAACCGCTGTGCCACCGGGGCTGCCCCAGGGGGGCTTGGTTTTCGTGGGCAGTGTGGACTTTGTGGTTCAGTTGGACCGCTGGGCAGAGCAGTGAGGGAAACTGAGGTATGCTACAGGAACCAGGAATGGGGGAAGGAAGGGGTGGCTGGGGGACTTTTGGAGGGAGCCGGGTCATTCAAGTACTTTGAAGATGTTCAACATCATATGGAAAATCATAGTACTTTGAAACACTATGTTTTGAAGGCACTAGACTCCCGGAGAAGGGTGTGGAGAACGTGGGCGACTGATGTGTGCGTGTCTGCAGGGGACTTAGACCTTCAGTGTCAGAGAGAGGCTGACCCTCCTCACTGTGCCCACCCCCCCATAGTCCTCTCCGAAGGAGACTTTCTAGGAGATTTGGGGCACTTCACCCAGATGCAAAGTTGACAGTTGGACATAAAGCGGTCTTCAGCACCCGGAGTGCAGAGCCCCCCCGCCCAAAGCGGTAACCTGGGGTTGCCAGGGGCAGTCACGTGTTACTGATCTGACCCCTGGACAGTTTCCCCTTTTTGTAGGGGCGTCTGGCACGCTCCACGCAAAGCCACAGCAGCTGCTCTGGTCCGGCTTGTCAACTTTTAGGGCTTTTGTATGAGTGCTTCTGAAACAGCTGGCAGAGATGCCGAGACTGGCCGTGCTGGTTTTGCTGGTGCAGGTTCTAGAAATGAGGGTCCGGCATGGGGGGAGACCACAGGATCAGGGGGGCGGCGGAAACCTTCCTATTATTCTCACACCTTGGAATCTCGATGCGCGCGTGTGCCAAGGAGGGGGAAGATGTAAACAATTTAGTTTGCC
This sequence comes from Vulpes vulpes, assembly GCF_048418805.1. Lineage (NCBI taxonomy): Eukaryota > Metazoa > Chordata > Mammalia > Carnivora > Canidae > Vulpes > Vulpes vulpes. The sequence continues at coordinate 120,415,324 of NC_132791.1, read as the reverse complement.
TTCAGGATGCAGGATCTAATCTAAACATGATTAAGCTGATTTGATTTTATAGATTGGAATTTCTAAGTGATAGAAACTGATGAGGTTAATGTGAAATATTTACTTAATAAAAAGCCTCATTACCTGACGCTGAAGGGTAGGGGGAAAAAGATTCTCGGTAACGCGTCTGATCTTTTGGAAATGAAGTTGGGTTAAAGTTTTCTTGGTAAAAACTGAATTCTGTGATCTTGTTTTTACACATGCTGTGCTTAAATATTAACACCAATTGAGCAAATTGCCTTTTAACTGCCTTTATTTGCTTTCATTAACAGTATAATTTAAAAGCTCCAGAATTTGCATGGAACCTGTTGTGCATGTTGGGGGGGAACTATTCATAAATTAATTAATCGTGAGAACATTATCTTTAAGGAAGGTCATGAAACACGAATGTGTGTTTCTGAAAAGCAGTGACATGTTTTTGCTGTTTCTTGGGGACTTGATGTACTTTTGGCTTAGAGATCTGAGAGTGAGTGTGTGTGTGTGTTTGTGTGTGTAATAACTTGGCTGGATCAAGAAAAATTTTAATGACTGGACATGTTTTAAGTTAAGTTGAGTGAACCTAATTACACTGTAGTTTCCAGAGAGCTGAAGGCAATACCATTGGTATTTAAGTACTAGTTTCAAAATTAAAACCAACCTGTATAATTGGCTATGCTCCTGAAATGGTTTATCTCTCCTCCCCTCCTCTCCAAACTCCTTTTCTCTCTCTCTCTCTCTCTCTCTCTCTCTCTCTCTCTCTCTCTCTCACACACACACACACACACACACACACACACACTTCCACACCGATGGGAGAGAGCGTGACTGGCCAGTCCTGCTAACCACAAGATTGTCCTCCCAGTGCGAACCATTAAGTGCATTGTCCTTTCATGAAATTACTCTGAATATGTGAAAAGTTTCCAGAATGATTTCATTGAAATCAGTTGCTTCCTTCTGTACAGATGTTTTTGTGGTTTAGAACCTCAGCCAAGGCAAACATTATGAATGAGATGCAGAGACCACCGTGTCCCATGAAGGGCTGAAAGTTCCTTTGGGAGTTCTTTTACACAAGCTATTCTGACACTTTTGTTTTGACAGAACTTCATCCTCGCATTCTTCTTCTCCTGTCCCCCTCTCCTGGTGCTGTTGGTTTGTGATGGGTGGTTTTCCTAATTAATTTAATCTGTAGTCTAGGTTTTCAGGATCTTCAGATGCCAGGATGCTGATTTTATTTATCTCCGGTGTTTTTGTTGTTTATTGAGGAGACACGTTTTCCCTCTTCCCTTTTTTACCCTAACTCTGTTTTTTTTTTTTTTTTTTTGAGACTTCTAGACTTACTTCAGTAAAGAAAGAACTTATTTCTTGTGAGCACTTGTCAGATGCATTTTCTTGGGTGTGCGTGTGTAGAAATATACATTTTGAATAATGTGATATATGTTTTTGAAAAGTTATATATAAAACCCAAAGTATATAGAAAAAAGATGGATAAACTTGGCTACATCACAAATTTAAAACATTTTGCATGTTTTTCTATTGGGTTTTTATCTCCTCCTTAAACATATATTGATTCTTTTTTTAAAGTTTATTCATTTGCAAGAGAGAGAGGGGGTGCTCCTCTCTTTGTGGGGGTGGACAGAGGGAGAGGGACAGAGAAAATCAAGCTGACTTAGTGGTGAGATTGGAGCCAGATGTGGGGCTCGATCTCACAACCCTGAGATCATGACCTGAGTCAAGACCAAGTGTTGGATGCTTAACCAACTGCACCCCCCAGGCACTCCTGATTCTCTTTTTACATGAGTCAGAAATATTAAGCCTTTATCTGTTGAAGAAGCAAGTGTTGGTGAGGATATGGAGAAAAGGGAGTTCTCTTGAACCATTGAGGGGAATGCACATTGGTGTAGCCACTGTGGAAAACAGTGTGGAGGTGCCTAAAAATTAAAAATAGAACTACCCTATGACCCAGTAATTCCACTGTGGGATATTTACCCAAAGCAAATGGAAACACTAATGGGAAGAGATAAATGCAAGCCTGTGTTTATTGTTTATTGCAGCATTATTTACAATAGTCAAGATACGGAAGCAGACCAGGTGTCCATCCATAGATGAATGGATAGAGAAAATGTGTTTATGTGTGTGTGTGTGTGTATATATATATATATATATACACGTGTATATATACATATGTATATGCATATACACACATATGTATAAATACACACACATACATGCAATGGAATAGTACTGGGCTATAAAAGAGAAAGAAATCTTGCCATTTGAAGCAACGTGGATGGATTTAGAGGGTATAGTTCTTTTTTTTTTTTTTTTTAGAGGGTATAGTTCTAAGCGAAATAGGTCAGACGGAGAAAGACAAATGCCATATGATTTAATTCATATGTGAAATTTGAGAAATGAAGGAAATGAATAGAGAAAAAGACAAAAAAAACCCCCCACACTCTTAACTCTAGAGAATAAATTGGTGGTTGCTAGAAGGGAGGTGGGGGGATGGGTGAAACAGGTGAAGGGGATTAAGAGAACATTTATCATGATGAGCTCTGAGAAATGTATAGAATTGTTGAATCAGTATACTGTACACTAATATAATACTGTATGTTAATTATACTTGAATTAAATAAATTAAAAAAATTAAAGTTTTAAGAAAAAATGCAGGAAAAAACCTATCTGTTGAATGCATAGCAAATATGTTTCCCAGTTGATCATCTGTGCTATAATTCTATGGTTCCTTTTATCATATAATGTCTTCATAATTTATTGAATTTAAAGATGTCACAGTGATATCTGTAGAATGGATATATAAAGCCTTTAACGGTCACATTTTAGAATTTGCATTTGGGGAGAGTATCCAGAGAGAGAGAGAGAGAGAGAGAGAGCGTGCGAGCGCTGAGTATGATGGAGGGAGAGGGTGGGGAAGAAAAGAGAGAATGAATTATGTTAAAAGGTTGATTTTTCTCTGTCAAGAATTCCACTGAGAACCACTTCTCTCTCTCTCTCTCTCTCTCTCTCTCTCTCTCTCTTTTTTAAGATTTTATTTATTTATTCATGAGAGAGAGAGACACAGAGGCAGAGACACAGGCAGAAGGAGAAGCAGGCTCCACACGGGGAGCCCGATGTGGACTCCATCCTGGGACTCCAGGACCACGCCCCAGACCAAAGGCAGGTGCTCAAATGCTGAGCCACCCAGGGATCCCGAGTACCCCTTCTCTAAGGCGAATATTGGTCTGATGCTTTTAGCACATATACACAGCACAGATTTCCCTATTTTGAAGACACTCCTCCTGAGAGTTGTCTTTCCACGGAAGGCAGACTCACCCCATCTTTCTTACTTGTCCTACCCAGTCTTTAAGACTTACTTGAAAACTCTATAAAACCATCTCTAGTTCCATATACTTCATTTTTACCTCTCAGAGTGCCTCCTGCTTTCTGACTTAGGGCAGAAATAGTTCTGTATATCTCCTCTTCCTTCTTAGAGTTTTGTTTGAGAGCAGAGATCTTGTCATTCTGTTTGACTCATCTTTGAATTCAGCGCTGTCTTAGCCATCAGTGTATAATTTATGAAGAGGTAATTTACCAAACAGATCAACTGTCCTCCATCCCTTTATCCCATAGACCCTTCTGGGACTGGCCCATCCTTCAGAAGAGGTGCATGGGGCCCCAAGGTCCAACATTGTGTGTATTTTGCATAGATATGGTGGAGGCATTAACTTGGATGCTGGTTGGGGTTTGGGGAAGAAGGGAAAAAAACAAAGAAGAGGGGATTCCAGAGCATTGATCTCCAAATATTCCCAAACGGGGCAGCCTGGTGGCTCAGTGGTTTAGTGCTGCCTTCAGCTCGGGGTATGATCCTGGAGACCCAGGATCGAGTCCCACGTCGGGCTCCCTGCATGGAGCCTGCTTCTCCCTCTGTGTCTCTGCCTCTCTCTCTCCCTCTCTCTCTCTCTCTCTCTGTGTGTCTCATGAATAAATAAAAAAAATCTTTAAAAAACCCACAAATATTCCCAAATGAAAAATGCATCTGATCCTGTCCTTTTCCCAGACAGAGATGAGTTCGTGGCCGCTTATTCAACAGATATTTATTGAGTACCCAACAGGTGTTTTGCTTTGAGTAAGATGCGTAGGACAAATAGTCATATCTTTGCCCTTGTGAAGTGTTTCCTAGTTTGGCATTTGTTCAGGAGAGGAGGTTTAAAAAATTCATACATTCTGTAGATGACCCTTCTGTGTTGCCCCTCATTCTATTTTGATCTCCTGTCCTCTGTTTCCTCTTCCTACATGCAGCTAGCTGGGATTGCCTTATTCCAAGCCAAATCTGTTGAGGTTCGCTGTCTAGTCATCCTGTTGGTCTTCTACCAAAACCTGGCATTCATTCTTGTGTTTACATATTCATGTATTCATGTAGTCAATCATTCAACAAAAAGTTGATGTTGACTAGATGAACCAAGTTTTAAGTAACATGAGGTGACCGAGCTCTTATCCTTTTTCTATTAGAAAGTTGATCTATTAGTAGTTGGAATAGATCACAGGGAGGAAATTGTTACTGAAAAAATAATTCTACTGGCTCTTATACCCTCCAGGTGGTGGTTCAGTAGAAATACTGCTATTTCTATTGCCATGACATATTTTTCAGGAAGTAAGTAGAAATACCATGATTCTTCTCTTAAGTATCTAGAATAACCTGGTAATCTAATTGGAGATGCCTGTAGAATGTGCCCCTCATACTAGGTGCAGTGTCTGCCACAAAATGGGGGACCAGTTGATGTTTGTTGAAAGACAGCATAGTGGATAGAGACTTGAAGTAGGAAATCAGTGAGACAAATGTCCTTGGAAATCTGACTGGGGAGGGGCACACAGGAGGCTTCAGTGTATATGGGTGGTTTTTTATGTCACGCTGTAGACCTTTGAATGTCCGAAATATTTTAACAGTTTCTCAGTTCTCCCACCTGCTCGAACCATGTGCTCACTGCTGAACTGAGCCTTAGTGATATAGAGGGAGCATAGAGTATATATAGATACTACAAAGTGTCTGCAAAAAAAAAAAGAGAGAAAAGTTTGCTTCAGTTCTTGCTGGAGTTTCTTCCAAGAACAGAACCTACATTACTTTTTAGCACATGGGATGGAATCTGGAGGGGAGGTTAAAGTGTTCCCTGGAACTTTTCAGTCATGAGCTGATTTTTGTAAAAGCCCTGCAGGTGGATACAGGGGCCTAGAAATAAAGATCTTAGGAGCACAGATCCCTTCCTTTCCTTCTTTTGTTGGGGGTGGGGGCGGATGTAGGAAGAGGTTGGGTAAGGCTGGAATATAGCTGCAAACTTGTAGATCCCTTTTAGTTTTTCTACCCTCACCTGAGAAACTGAAGCTTTGCAATCCTGTCTCTGGGAAAGACGTTCTAGAGGAAGGACCCATTGGTTTTGTATGTGGATGTGACCTGAGCAGGGAAAGAGTGTGTGTCCTCTAGCACTGTTTAAAGTGTTTGGAGGTCTGTCTCCTCTCCAGAGGTCAAAGGTGAGACAGACCTTTGTTGGTGTTGTTTTCTTCTCTCTCTCTGTCTCTCTTTTTTTTTTTTACTCCCTTGTTATCTCAACTTCCAAACATCAGCTTTGATGTCTATTGTTGGAACTTCAAGAGGACTCTTAGCACATCGGCAGGTGTTGGTTTTAGTGAGAAGGCGAGAGTCTGCATTCTTCTAGGGGGAGAGACATGGGTCCCACACATTTCTTCCCAGAGCAGGAGCTCATTCGAGGTAGGAGCAGGAGGGTGTGCGGCAGGACTTTCTCCCTGTCTGAAGGGATCTGTCTTCCTTCAGTGGCTGACGAGAGGCTGTCTAACGGCCTCGTATTAAGGTTTCATTAATCAAAGACACTTCCACTGCCCCTTTACAGAAACACAACTGCTTTGGCTGTCCTCTACTGACAACCCACTAATTTATCTTTCCCAGGGAGAGGGAGGGGAGGACGGAGAGGCAGGGTGTCTGCCTGCTGTGTGGAAGGGATCGCCACACCGGCTCCTCATATATACACGTGTGTTTGCATGTTGACTTCCACGTTTTTGTTGGGAGTGGTGGGCTGCAGGCCGCATCTGCTCCCCACGCTGTCCTCTCATCAGGGGACCAGAACCACTAGAAATAGACACTAGAGATGGGTTTCCATGGTCCTTTTTTTTTTTTTTAATTTGCCTAGAAAATGTTCCTTCCAACTCCCAGCCCCAAGGTTTGCTAAAATTGGTGGCAGAAAGTGCTGGAAGAAAAAAGTAACGTGTTTAATGGACATTCTAGGTGAAGTAGGGGGTGATGGGGATGTGAGCATCTGGGAGCCACTGACCTGAAATGGTCTAGTCTTCTTTTTCAGCTTGATGGAACTTCACCTCGTTCTCAGGTTGGAATCTGACCTTCTGTAACCCTCTGCTCAGAAGATGGATATTTGGGCATTTGGAAACCTCTCAGGGCCTCCTAAGTAGGTGATTGAGCATTGTGTATGTGTGAGTGTTGTGTGTATGTGTTTTAAAGCTAGGTCTTTAGGTCCTGGAGAGGAGCTTTGAACTCACTTTATTCAATTCATCAAATATTTACTGAATACCTACTGGATGACTTTGGCTGTTCTGGAGATGTAATGGGGAAGCACAGTCCTTTTCTTAGCTCTTAGTTTAGGGTTCAAGCTAGTACTCAAATGGCTGTAAGAAAAAGTAGAATAAAACCTGTTGCCTTCTACTTATTAGAAAGTGCACCAGAAACTTCAGGAGGGCCAGGAATACGTCTGACTCCCTCAGTTAACAAGTATTTATTGAGTCTTACTATATACCAGACAATGGATGTACAGAAATCCAGAGATGTAGTCCTTGTCCCTGAGAATCTCCTAAGCTAGCAGGGAACAAATGTGCAGTACGTTATAGTATAATAAAAAAGTCGGAATCAAATGAAACACAAGGTGTAGAGGGAAAGGAGGCCTTTGGACAGGCCGCACACAAAGTTGCTGAGAAGACATCTAGGCAGGGTTTTGAGAAATAAAAGAGGACTTTCACCGGTGAGACCAGGGAAAGGCATTCCAGGTGGAAGAGAGCAACATATACGAAGGCCCAGGGAGGATGGGGCAGAGGACCGGCAGCCATTTGATTTAACTGGAGCTCGAGGTGTGTAAAGAAGTGGGTAGAGGTGTCAGTCGGAGGTGACGTTGAGTCCGTTATGAAGGTCTTGCTTGCTCAGCGAAAGGACCTATGTTCCATTTTGTAAGATGCTGAAAGATTTTTATCAGGGGAGCAAAATAACAGGAAGTGTGTTTTAGAAAGAGAGTTCTCAGGAGTGCCTGGCTGGCTCCATCGAAGGAGCGTGTGACTCTTGATCTCCAAGCTATGAGTTCGAATTCCATGTTGGGTGTAGAGATGACTTAAATAAATACAACTTTTAAAAAAAGATTTTATTTTATTTTATTTATTCATGAGAGACACACAGAAAGAGGCAGAGACATAGGCAGAGGGAGAAGCAGGCTTCCCACAAGGAGCCCAATGTGGGATTTGATCCCAGGACCCCAGGGATCATACCCTGAGCCAAAGGCAGATGCTCAACCACTGAGCCACCCAGGCGTCCCTTAAATAAATAAAACTTAAAAAGAGCATTCTGAGTGTGGCACTGAGGGTGGATAGGTGGGAGTTAGCCTGGAGTCAGAAGCCTTTTGGGGGTGGACTGAGAATGAATGTAGGCTGAATTATGGCAGTGGTGGGGTGGAGCATGAAGGGCACATGGTAGGGGTGTGGTGGATGGGTCCTGTGGATTAGGCAGGAGGGTTATGAGGAGAGAGTTGAGAGAGTCCTGAGCTTTTGCTTGGATAGATGGTCGATGGGGGAGGGGGGGAAATAAAAGAAGTTCTGGGTGGAGAAATAGTTATTTATATTTTGGACATGCTGTTTGAGATCTTGGAAAAACTCTGAAGACGTAGTCTGTATAATTGTAGTGGGTCTTGGAGGAAAGATATTTCGATAAGCAGAAGTCTGTATACTAATTCAGTTGTGTTCATTGACGTTTGATGATCTTTTAGAATGTATAAGAATCAAAAGTGTCTTAATTCCATGGCAAAAACAGTATTTTTGGAGTCCCCTGAATAATGAGAAGTGTTTTCATCAAAGACCTTTATTCGTTTGTGTGCTGACATCTGGAGAGCAGAGATAGATATTTTCCTTGGGTCTGGGTTCCCGAGCCATGAGCTCTTCGCTCGCTCCTAATTAATCCTTTGTAGTTGGTGACTGATGAAATCATGGCTCTCTGAAATTTTCATCCTTGGTTGCATAGACACAACTGACTTTATCACAGGACCCCAGGTGTGTGTCTGAAATTAGTGTGTTGGATCTAATGCATATTGATTGCTTCATAAAATCTACAGGATCTGGGGGAAACAGACTAGAGTTTGGGGGAGGATTTGTATTTTTATTTTTGTAGTCTTGACTAATTCTTGAACATATATCATGATATCTTAGAATTTGGAGAGCACCAGCCCTCCACCGTCCCCTTTGGGAACCCTGGAGTCACCTGCAGGATTTCCTCCGAAGAATCCCTCCAAAAGACCCACTAATTCTGTGTCCACTGCTCTTCTCAGTGGCACACAGGCCTGTCTCCCCATGAGGTTAGAACAAGATAACCTAATAGGGGCTGTGTTAGAGGTGTGGGACCACAGAAGGTTACGGTTGGACAGTGTGGTGGAGGACTCTGGTCTCACCTGGATGTGGAAAACTTTTGTCTGGGTCTCTGCAGTGATTAGGACTGTGGGTTTTTACCAACAACCGGAACAACAGCCCTCTTCTTGTGAATGCTTATGTTAGGTCAGTCCTGTGTTAGGCGTTATTAAAAGCCAGATCTTATTTAATCCTCACAACAGGTTTGCGGTAAGTACTGTAAAATCAAAGTATAGATAATAAACTGAAGCTCAGGGTGGCCTAGCACCTTGCCTGGTGTCACACAGCGGGGGAGGTGGACGAGCCGGGATCCAGCCTCTGACATGGCAGTGGTGCTGCTGGGGAGGAGAGCTCTTCCCCAGGCAGGCTGTTTGCTCTGGAGCGAGGGGTACCTCTCTTCAGAGGAGGGATCTCTCAGATCATGGTCTGCGGGTCTGGTCTGCAGACTTACGCTCTTCAAATCTCCAAATCTTCAGGACCCTTCTTTCCCTCTTCTCTCCAAGATGGCGCCTCCTTTGACAGGGCTTTGCCAGGATGCTAGTTTCTACAGTTTGATGGCTGGAAACGAAACTTAGAGGGCCAATCAGGGATACGTAGTTGCATTCCTGGGTCCTCTGAAATCCTGTTTATCCCTGTTCAGAGAAACCTTAGATTGTACCGACTCTCAAGTATAAAATGTTTTTCAGATCCCTCTTCCCTGGTGAGGAAGCTTTTTCACTGATGTGCTAGGAAATGTTTCATAACAAATTCTCCAGGATAGAAAAAGGTACCTGATTTGTAGCATTTACTGATTTGCATGATAGATAACTCCCACCACGGTCAAGTTCAGGCTGCCACTGGGAGGTCACTGAGGGTAGAGTTTGGAAGAGGTGCCCACTGTGGTTGTGAACTGTCTCAGAGTACCAGAGCTTCTGAATGGGAGCACTGAGGTCCTGGCAACCCTCCCCAGGTTTTGGAGTGAAGGTCTAACTCATGATTGGGCCTCCATTGAGATGAGAAGGTTATTTCCTCGCCAAATCAAGACATGAAATCCATGGCTCTGTTCTTTGTCTCTGCTTTCCCTGAGTCTGGTTCTTGATTCTGGCTAGCACCGTGGGTCCTTAGTAAAAATACCACGTACATTGCTGCCATGAGTTGAATACTTATGTATATTATCTTTTCTTTTCTTTTTAAAGATTTTATTTATTTGACAGAGAGAGAGGGAGAGCGCATGAGAGGGAGAGGGAGAAGCAGACTCCACACTGAGCAGAGAGCCCAACATGGGACTCCATCCTAGGACCCTGGGATCATGACCTGAGCTGAAGGCAGATGCTTAACTGAGCCACCCAGGTGCCCCTACTTATGTATATCATCTTGATTAATAATTTCAGTAATCCCATGAATTAGGGCTGTTATTATCTTCATTTTACAGATGAGAAAAGAGACACAGAATGGGTAAGTGACTTGCTAAGGACTATGCAGCTTCTAGATGGTGGAGCCCAGTCGTCTGATCCCGGATACCAAACCTTCACCCATGATGTTACACTGCCAGTTTTATAGAATTTCACAGATGTCTCCAAACTGTGACTCTACTCTCAAGGGAGGGTCCTCTAGTGTAACCTCAGCTTCTGTTGGCAACTCTTCACTTTGGACTGTCAAGATAGATTCTCTGAGATGTGAGGTATCATGTCCCTGTCTTAGGTCAGTTTGGTTACAAGCTACTGGCTGTTGGCTAAGACGCTTCCCGAGCCCCAGGCCCCCAGATTTCACTGAGTACGGAGATGGCTGCGTTCTTCATAGACTCTGGGTTTGCCTGTTCCAAAAATGGTGATTTCTATAGCAACCATTTATTCTAGCAGATGTGTGCCTGGTATGGTTGGCAGAGGGTGGGATCAGAAATGGAAACGGCCTTTTATTCTTCACTTGCTGAATGCATACCCTGTATGTGAGGCACATAACGGAGAAAAAACATGGTATCCTTAGAATCTGTGTAAAAGCTATGGCCTGGCAAAGAGGTAATTATTACTTAAGAGTGATTTTTGTCTGGAACTTGAGTTGGCTGTGTTCTGTTTCTGGTTCCTCAGGGAGCATTTTGTGGCATGTACCCATTGGTTCAGTTCACTGGACAGTTGTCACCTTGGTTTCTGTAGAATGCAAACATTTACCATTAGAGTGGGGTAAATAAACATGGAGGGCACGGCACTGTCTCGGCTTTTAAAGGCCTCAAAGTCCTTGTTCCTATATACTACTTAGGGCTTTTTTGGTTGTAAGTTAAAAAAAAAACCCAAACAAAAAAACCAGAAAGCCCCCCCCACCCCAATTTGTGCTAGCTTAAGCCCAATGAGAGGGTTTGTTATTGTGATCTAGCAGTGTTTCCTGGAGCCCAAGGGTAGGGATAGAGCCCCACCTTTGAAGGCAGGTGAACGGAACCAAGAGCTAGTTGTCAGAAACTCAGGCAGTATTCTCTTTCTTTGTCTCATCCTCACTTTGGGCCATGCATCCAGTTTCATTTTTATCTCTCTGCAAACAAGTGATCTTTAGATGCTGGTCTGGGACTCCCCAGTTTACGTGTGATAAGACCTAATAGAATTTTCCAATCCCATGTCCCCAATTCTAGAGGAGAGGGAATCTGGCTGATATAGTTTGGATGGGTGTCTGCCCTAGGTCAGTCACTCACTGAAGGCTTTGTGATGAGGGCTTTTGTCTTCGTTTGCTTGGGCTGCCATAGCAAAAACCACAGGCTGGGTGGCTTCAATGATACGATTTGTTTTCTCACAGCCCTGGGGGTTGGAAAGGCCAAGATCAAGGTCCAGCATGGTCAGAATCTGGTGAGCTCTCTTCCTGGCTTGCAAATGTCTCCCTTCTCACTGTGTCCTCATGTGGTAGAGAGTGGGGAGAAGATAGCAAATAAGAGCGAGCAACCTCTCTGGTGTCTCTCTTATAAGGACACTAATCCTTTCCAATAGGGCCCCACCCTTGTGATCTCATTTAACCTTAATTATCTCTGTATGGGGTCCTTGCTCTAAATATAATCACATTGGCTGTCAGGGTTTCAAGAATTTTTTTTTTTAGATTTGATTTATTTATTTATTTATTTATTTATTTATTTATTTATTTATTTATTCATTCATTCATTCATTCATTCATGAGAGACACAGAGAGAGACAGAAAACATAGGCAGAGGGAGAAGCAGGCTCTCATCAAGGAGCCTGATGTGGGACTCGATCCCAGGACCTGAGCCAAAAGCGGATGCTCAACCATGGGGCCCCCCCAGTATCCCTCAATGTATGTATTTTGGGGTTACATGGTACGGTCACACACAATAGCAGTTATGTAGTACGACATGGCTGCTGGGATCTACCATTGGGCCTGTGGATTGGAAGGGGCCTTATTGGGGCCCCCAGAAGGAGATCCCGGTAGATGGGAAGGCTAAACACAATGCCAAGACAGTGCTGATGCCAGATTAGAATCTGAACCTCATTGTTGACATCCTGCATTTAGGATGAATGGCTTCATACATGTATAAATATATATACACATATGTATGTGTAAGTCTAGAGAGGACTTTGTGGAGAAGGAATGAAGGAATGTGTGAGGATGGCCTTGGGTCCTGTTGGCTATTAACACACTAAATAATGAGCTGCTCTCCACATTGGAGCACACATGGATTTGAAATTAAGCATGAATTCCCATTTCTCATGCTTATGGTTGCTCTGTCCCGAGGAATAATCAGGAGCAAGTGGATTTACAGTTTGTTGGTCTCTTAGTTCCTCTGTCCAGAGGAGTTAAGGCTCTTATTAACAGTGGCCTTAAAATAGGATTTTTAATAGAATAAAAAGGGGTGGTGTAAGGCCAGGCATTGCTGTCACCTATGGCTAAATGACCATATGGGCACCAGGCCGGTGCGCGGAGTCTTTGGCGGTGTATGTTCCGAGCCAGTGGGATATGTTCTACTACAGAGACCAGATGATGAATATATTTTTAAACTTGGAACCCATGAACCACTTATTATTTTTGAATTAGGAATCAAAACATATGAATAATCTCAACAGGGTTTCAGCAGATGGATTTTGCTTTTAAGGTCACTTTGCTTTGGGGAGATGGTCGGGGGATAATGGGGAGCAAAGTCCAGCTTGGTTCTGTGACTCCCAGGACATCTATGTCATGTTTGCTCAATTTACCAGCCACCGTGGGTGTTATGCGAGGCACATCGCCGCAGGGTCAGGGTAACTCATGGAAGCAAACAGCCTTCTTTATTTTTTAATACATCAGTGTCACCAGTGCTTACAGCAGAGGCCGTGAGAAGACGACAGGCTCCGGTGGCCATGTCTTCCTGGCTGTGGTGACAGAAAAGGCAGCGCTGGTAGCAGACTTTTCAGGTTTGCCCCCAAATGTCTCTCCCACCCTCTCCTGCTGCCCCTCGGAATCTCTCCCATAGTTTCAGCCCCTGACCTCTTACCAAACAAGGTCCGGAACTGAGGTGTTCTGGAATTCCACCCTTGCTAAGCTCTGGGATTAGGGCTGGGCATTTGGAGAGGGGACTGTGGGACAGGAACAAATACCCAAACATTAACCCCTTGGGCCCATAGCCCTGAGAGGCCTCAGCACTGTGGCTACTGGCAGATCGGCGTCTCTTGGCCACATCCCGGAAACCCGAGCTCCTTGCACCAGAAGGACACAGTTAAGCCAAGCCAGGCTGATGAAAATGTCCGTCCTTGGTGGCTCTGCCCACGCACCTGTTCCAGCCTCTCACTCCGCATGGTCAGTCGGACACAGGTATTGGAGGATCATCAAGTGCAGAGTGCGGTTCAAGGCCATGGAGGAAGAGGGCTCAAGAGCAAGACAGAGTCAGCCTGCTGCCCTCTGGGAGCTTGCATGTGACCAGGGTATGGCCATCCACGTGCTCGCCCTGCCTTAAGGGAGGGGACGAGCAGGTGTGGGCAGGAGAGCATTAACTATTACTCTCTTTTCTGTGCCTTGTGCAGATCCTCATCTACCTATTGTCCTTTAAATTCTTGTTGTAGTTAAAAAACAAAACACAACACAATAGCAGCACATACACTTATCTTTAAAAATGCAGCCATACAAAGATAGTTAAAATTTCTCATCCTCCCCATTTCAGCCCCCTTTAAGGAAATTACTGTGGATTTCATTTTCATGAAATGATTTGAAACTTATAGAAAAGTTTCAAGAATAATATAGAGAACTCTCCTATCAGGGGCGCCTGGGTGGCTCGGTCGTATGAGTGTCGGACTCTTGGGTTTGGCTCAGGTTGTGATCTTGGGATCATGGGATCGAGCCCCACTCAGTGTGGAGTCTGCTTCTCCTCCCTCCTTCTCTGTTTCCCCCCCTTGCTCTCTCCCCCAAATAAGTAAAGTCTTTAAAAAAAAAAAAAGAACTCTCCTATCACCTTTGCCGATTTGGGGTTTACCAGTTTTTAACATTTTGCTCCCTGGCTTTCTTTCCTGATGTATAACCACAGGGTGGCTTGCTGTGGTGGGAGGTAGGCGGCATGAGCCTTTTCTACTTCAGATGTGCGGATCCACGGCCCAGAGCTGTTGAGCAACGTGCCCAAGGTCGCATAACTATCAGAAGGCACAGCCAGTGTTCCCACACGATTCCCCCATGATGTCACTCTTATTTTCATTTTTGTTTTCCTCCCAGAGCTTTTTTTTTTCAGTCAAGACTGCAGAAGGCTCATCCAGTTCCTTCACAAGGGGAACATGGTGACAGAGAAGTAGATGGTGGATGTTCTCTTCCTGTGGTCCTCTCAGACCAGTGACCTTTGCTCCCCCACTTCGGTTTTCCCTGGGCAACAGGCAGGCTGGCAGGTGGGGGGGTGTCTAGGGCGCAGCTTGTTGTAGGACTGGCCCCTTTACCTTCCTTTGGACCCTTTTTTGCTTTGGGTAGCAAGATGAGGTCTTGTAGGGTCCAACCCAACCCCCATTGAGGGAATTCAGTCCACAGATGTACCTGTTTCTCCTGGAAGAGGCCACAGAGAGAACAGACCCCCCAAAGCGGCCCTTCTCGGTGAGAGGCAAAGTTAGCCCTGCTTTGGGGCAGATCTGCGTCTGCGTGCTGCTAGCTGTGGGGCCGCCGTGTCCACCTCCGTAACAGGAGCGGGCGGGCCGGGCCGCTGTGCCCTCCGGCAGGCCCACGGCCTCGCGGCCCGGCTGCGTGGGTAGTCCGGGCAGAAGGGCTGAAACACACCGCGCTCAGAGGCTCTGCTGTTTGAAGGATCTTCCTGGCTCCAAACCCTTTGGTTCTGTGCTCCGTCCCTGGAATCCGTCCCTTCTGCCCAGGCACGGATAATGCCTTCATCTCCCGCCAGCTCTGCCCCATCTGCTCTTAAAGCGAGGTGAATCTGCTGCTTGTGCTGAGCCATCTAGATGGAGCCACAAAGCAGGCGCCTCGTGATCGCCTTCTCCCCGTTTCCTTATCCAGGCAGAGTTTTCCTGGCAGCTGTTCCTTCTGGCTGTGTGTCTCCCTTCGGGAGCATGGCAGGTTACTGGGGTGGCAGTGGCCCTCAGGGTGATGTCGCTGTGGACTGGCCTGCCCCACTGGGTCCTGGCGGGGGGGAGCCCAGGAAATCTGGTGGGGCAGGGGCCGGGTGCTGTGGTCTAGTATGCAGAAGTTAGCGCAGCTCCTCACCCCTGATGATGGGGAGCTGAGTGCTGCTGTTGGGAGGGACCCTGGCCTTGTCTTCATCGAGGTGGGTTGGTTAGGGACTTGAGCTGCAGTGACCACAGAGCCAGGAGAGCTGGGGCCATAACCAGATATACTGCCTCTTGAGGTTCTGAGCACGGTTTCCCCGGACAGGTGCGAATTCCTGTGTGTTCCCGACTGAAGCCAGGGGCCCAGGTCCATGGGCTTGGGAAGGGCCACCCTGACCTCTCTACCTGCCAGTCCACGCAGACTCCATTCCAGTGCATCACTCTTCCTCTGGGACTAGCTGTGGCGTACCCTGACCGTTCCTGTACAGTAGCCCGGGTCCCTTTGCAGATCGGAAGCATCCTGAAGGCCAGAACCTGTCCTTTTTCCAGTTGAGCAGAGACAGGGAGTGCTGCCCCTGGCCCCTACTTTGAGCCCTGGCTCTCTGGTGCCTGGACCAGGGCTGCACTACCTCTGCCCACCCTTTCCCCTCCTGGTGCCTCTCCTTCCGGGGGAATCCAGGTCGCACCCTTGGCTTCCATAGCCTGGTGGCAGCAGTGTGACTCCTGAGGGACGTGTGTATCTCAGGATGGAGGCGGGAGGGGAGATATATGTGCATTTTAAAAGCCCCTTCATGTGTGAAGTCTCTTCCTGGCATGTCCTCCCCTGAGAATCCCCACCCTGGATAGTTCTCTTCCACAGCAGCCCAGAGATCACAGGGTTCTCAGAGTGGCCTGCTGACCACCTGCACGGGAATCCCACAGGCTACGCATTAAAATCTCTTGGCCCACAGGGATGGATGAATTCAGAACCTGGAGTAGGAACAGAAGTTTGTATAAATGAGCTCCCAGGTCATTCTGGTGTGCACTAAAATTAGAGAAGCACTGTAACGGTCCGAACCCTCACTGCCAACCCCCCCATAAGCACGTGTGCGTGCGCACACACACACCCACACCCACACCCACACATGCACACACCCTGTGTAATGGTTGCTCCTGCTGCTGAGAATGCACTCATTCCAGGTGTGGGTCAGGGGGAGACGGAGCCTGAGTGTGGGGTCGGATGGGCTGTGCATCATTACTTGGGATGGCGGCAGTTAGAAGAGGGAAGGAGAACAAGGGAGAATCTCAGAATGGGGTTCTTTTTTTTTTCTTAAAGGTTTTGTATTTATTTATCCATGAGGGACAGGACAGAGGCAGAGACACAGGCAGAGGGAGAAGCAGGTTTCCTGGAGAGCCTGATGTGGGACTCGATCCCAGGACCCTGGGATAATGCCCTGAGCCGAAGGCAGATGCTCAACTGCTGAGCCATCCAGGTGTCCCCTCAGAATGGGATTCTTGTGAGGTGCCGGGGAGGCAGGAGGGCTCAGGGTGGGCAAAGCCATGGCCTTGCACAGCTCTGTCTCACTCATCAGGTGTCACATGTGTTCCCCTTGGCTTTGGGAAGGGTTCTGTGATTCATCTTGTGCACTGGAGAATTCAGCTCTACGTGTGTCTTCAGGTGGAGCTCTAGAGTCCCTATCTGTCACCTCCCAGAGGGCTGGAGGCTGGGGCTGAGTGTAGAGAAGGCCTCCCTCCACGCCTAGCCCTCCTGACTGCATCACTGTGATGTGAGGCCGGTTAATCAAGATCTGATGGGGAGGTTACAGGACTCAGAGTCAGGCCTGCCACAGTCTAGGCCTTCTTGCTTCATTTTGGTGAAGATTTGGGAAATCTCTTTCCCACTCTGGGAGCTCATTCTCCTGCCACTGGCAGCATCCACAGCCACAATGAGGAGTGAGAAACCTTTAGAGCCACACAGCTTCGGAAGGCCTGGGTAGGGGGGATCCTGGGGTGTCAGTGATTGGGGGGGTGATGCACCCTAGTGATGCAGTGTCCACTGGCCTGCATGCCTGCCCCATACCAGCATCAACACCCAGAAGTACTTCTGGGGGGCTGACTCCCAGGCTGAGGGGCAGGCTGCTCCTGCTTTATGGGAGGCAGCTTCCCAGGCACTTCTGCAAAGGCCATGTGAACAGTGGCTGAGACGTGGTTCTGGAGATGAGGGATGCCATCCACGTGGGCCCAGGTCGGGGGTGGGGGTGGAGGTGGGGGTGGTCAAAGATCTCAGCTTCAGGAATCAGACGATTCTGGGTTTGAATCCTAACTCAAACACTTGTTAGCTGTAGAGTCTTGGGCAAATAACTTAAACATCTGACCGTTAGGTTTCTCACCTGCAAAATGGGGGATTGGAAGAGCTGCCTCTAGGATGTGTTATGAGGATGTGGTGCCTTTTATTAAACCCTTCCTAGCACCTGGCTCACAGTAAATACTAAATGAGGGCTGGCAGCACCGATCCTCCTAGGCGTGTTTTGGAAGACACTCGTCATCGTGGAAAGTGGAGCTCAGGCCCTCAAAGATAAGCAGCGTCTGGTTTGGGGTACTGACTGGTGCCACCCTTGGCTGGTTTTGAAGGGGCCTAGGTCGGTGCAGTCAATTTGTCTTCCCCAGAGTGTGCCTGTGCCTGTCACCTGCCCCTTGATGTACCATTTATCCTACCCAGGTTCCCTTTGTTGGGGCACCGGAGCAGCCAGGGGAGTCTGACAGCCACGCTGGGGTTGAACAGTCTTCGAGCATCTCAGGTCACGCAGCAGGAAGGGAAGGGACAGGGTGGGCAAGGTGGAGAACCAGGTCCCAGAGTGCATCCAGGTGCCCCGATCCTTGGTTTTCGCCTCGGATCTGGATGGGAGGCAGCATGCTGCAGCTCGGAGCCCGTTTGGACCGGGGACATACAGTTCCCTCTTGAGCTCCGGAGGCCACTTCTCTCTCCTTTTCTTCACTTTGAAAAGAGTCAGCAAAATCCTTATTTCCATAAGCATTTTTTTCTGGCTGTAAAAAGCTGAATCCCAAACCTGTTATTATAGCTGTTCATGCTATTTTAATCTGCTCTGTTTAGAGGTAAGAGGGTAGCAGTGACTCTGCAATTATGGAGTACATTTGATCCGTGGCACAGCTACCAGAGCCGGTGGAGGGCCCTCAGAGTGGGATGGTGCTGTGTGTGGCAAATCACTTTCGAATTTACTAAAAATATGCCCCTTTGCAGCCATGCAGATATCATAATTTTCCTCCCTGAGGCTTGTTGAAATTCCCGTTTGCTTCCTGCTGTACGCTGGCTCCCAGCACGTATCCTTTGGTCCCTCTGCCTGTTCCTTCTCATTCTTTGTCTTGATCTCAGACCTGTCTGGTCTCTCTTCCCCCGTGGCCCCACCCCACCCCTGTGTTCTTCCTCCCTCTTCCTTTCTAGCTTGAAGAAAACATTTTATATTCTACTGACCAGCATGCTGGTGAAACAGGTTTTTCGTTTGCCATGGTCAGGAGAAAAATACTTGGAATTCTAAATCTACCAACTCTTTCACATTTAAACAAGCTGGCACGCTTGCACGGACGCTGCGCCTCCTACATACAGTAATTGTCACATCCCTAGGCTCCCTTCTCTCTCTCTCTCTCTCTCTGCTCCGATTTCATTCACTTTTCTATTTGCAGCCAGCGCAGAATATGGGCCTCTCCCCCTCCCACCCTCCTGCAGCCTGCTTTCTATCCAGTGACCTTGGCTTCCCCGAGTGCTGCACTGTAAATGAAATGTGGCATCGTCACATGTATCTTGATAAAATATATCAGTGGATGAATTGATTTTCATATTGATTTCTTTGGACAAGCAAGGTGTGTGTAGAAATCCAGAGTCTCTTAATGATAGTCCTAGAAAAGCAGGATGCCTAGGGAAGAGCAGGCTTTTTCTTCCACTTAGGAAAAGTTTCTGCTCTTTGGCTTCAAGAGAGGCCTCTTTGCTTTGTGGGCTCACCCTCTTTGTGGGAGGAAAGAGCAGATGTCACCAGGGTGTAGCTGACCCCCGACAGGGCTGTGCCATCCTGGTGACGGTGGCGTGGGTCTCTGGGGAAAGTGTTCATCTGGATGTCCCCAGCTACTTTGTCCTTGGAGAGAAGCAGAGAAACTCTCAAGCCATATTGGAGGCCCAGCAGCGTGGAGGGACCTGGTTGGGGAGATGGATTTGCATGTGATCTGCATTTCCCCCCCCTACCACCACTTCCCACTTTGGTTTGTCAGGTTAGTTGAGATGTGGCACTTACGAATTCAGGTCTCGTGCTGGGACCCAATGGAGCCACAGGGATGTGCCGGATCAGGTGTAATTTGTATGTGTCAACATCGGTGGATGGGTGTGTATCTGTACGTGTGCTTGCAAGTACACACGTATCAAGATGTGCATGGGCATGGGTATGGGTTGAGTGTGAATGCAGGTAGACAGTGGTATCCGGGGCTTGCTGTGGCTTTTATTAGCAAGCTCTGGGCAACCGAAAGGACAGTATCCAGTGAGGTGATCAAAACTTCATTTTCTCTCCTCTGCAATTGCTTTCCCAATTCCCTCTCCCAACTGCTCCTAAATAAAATAGATGCTTTCAGCCCTCTATTCGATCCAAGAAGTGAGCTGATAGTTGAATCTTTTTATGAGGGTAAATAAGCATAGCTTAAGGTGATGATGCTGTGCCTGCATGTGTGTGCTCCTGTCATAAAACACAGTTCATTGGAATATGGGGGATGGCATGATGGTAACTCATTACACTTTCTGGCTATCTGGCTAACTAAGGCTTAACCGGAGAATCCTTTTGGTTATAAGCCCTGCTGACTTGCTTTACAAAACAGAATAGTACATTTTCCTGCTTTTGTGAGTACCTCATGGTGAACTAATTGAATCCTTTGACATTTCGTGATCGTGCACCCCTGAGGGCTGGTATTTTGGTTATCACTCATAATTCTGTGTGTCATGTAGAAGGTGTAGACCCGGCTTGAGTGAACGTGTACCCTAAGTAGGTGGTTGTTAACAGGGCACGCTTGTCAATGTATGGAGACGTTTTTGGTTGTCAGAGCTGAGGGAGACCTTGGACAATGTGCTGGAGCTCCCTGAGCCTCATAGTGAGAGCAGCACCCACCCTACCCCCTACACAGGGTTGGTGTAGCACTGGGATGGTAGTGGGTAGGGGCCATGGCTGCTTCTACACTTCTGACAATGATCAGGACAGTCTCCTTCTCCACTCTGCACCACTACAGATTTGTAGCACTGAGACTGAGAAACCTCCATATAGGCCGTGTGCCTAAAAATTTTTGGAGAAAAATTTTTACTAAATTCTTGCACAACAAAATATTTTGTTTCCGTCGATCTTCTTTTTCATGAGAATCAGGTGCTGGAAACGTTCTGAATAATTGAAGCTTCTCATTCATTGACATTTATTGTTCCATAGAACAAATAGGGAAGCCTGCCAGTTTGCAGATAGGCAGGCCTGTCCCCAGATGTCTCGCCAGTGAATGCCCAGATTTCATTGAAATCATTTAGGACCATTAAAAACCATTAGGGCCACACTGGCTTTAAATGGAACTAAGCAAAATAAATAATCCCAGAGGGGCCATAATTTACCCTTTTCTCTTTGTCTTTGTAACTCAGACTGAATTCCCAGAGACTTGAGCAGAACTTGGTGGTGAGACAAGGTTTGTTCTTGCTTTACTGCACGTCAGAGACAATCTGGCCCTGACACACTTAAAAGTGCTTCCAGAATAGGTAGACATGTTCATTGGTTTTGAATGGCCCCAAGTGCACCTGTGGTGCGATGGGTATGTATCCCCGAGGGCAAATGGGGAGATTTTGTGTACTCTGCATCTTTGACTCACTTTCTTTGAAGACATTGTTGGAAGTCCAGGAGTGCATATACTAAGAAAGTCCTTTAAGCAGAATCTTAACTGGTTTTGGGGGGAGATGGGAAGACTGAAAGACCCCTTTTGTTAAAGGAAAAGCTTTTTTATTTTTAAGATTGATTGATTGATTGATTTATGATAGACATAGAGAGAGAGAGAGAGAGGCAGAGACACAGGAGGAGGGAGAAGCAGGCTCCATGCTGGGAGCCCAACGTGGGACTCGATCCTGGGACTCCAGGATTGTGCCTTGGGCCAAAGGCAGTCGCTAAACCGCTGAGCCACCCAGGGATCCACAAAGGAAAAGGTTTTACTGTGAACTTCATCTTAGCTGAAACTTCAGTGTCGAATATTCTGGAACAGTATTGCGTATCACTTTATTAAGGTACACCCTCTCTGTCCGGAATGCTGTAAATGAGTCTCATTAAATGAGGTCTCTATGTTTCTGATGCATGCATGTGAGTAGTCCGAGAACATTCAATGCCTAGTTTAGTGGGCAATTTACCAATCCATGGTAACCTCTGGCAGGGGTTCATTACTTCATATAAACGGAAGAGGACAAAGCTGTCCCTGCAAGATTGAGTGATGTTCCCCATCAGTCACAGAGGGTGGAGCCGAGCAGCTGAAGTATGGCTCACCTCTCACGTTGAATTTCAGGGTATGGGCGGGCTGTGTGTATCCTTGGCGGGAGGACTGGAAGTGGGCTTGGACAGCCTAGGTTCTCAGCCTGGTTCTGCTGCCTTCTAGCTGTGTGACGTTGTACAAGTTGCTTCACCACCCTGGCCCTTGTAGTGACAACAGCACCCACCCTACCACCTGGGCTTGTATTTGGGACCAAAGGATGAAAGAGCATTGTGTGAATTGCAAAGAGTTGAGTACACATAAGGCACCCTGGACGTTGGTTCCATTGTTAAGCAAGGGCAATATTATTTGTAAGCCAGGTTTTGGGAACATCCCAAGCATTGTTTGTGAGAGGAGCCAGAGCTGCTCTGCATGCACTCCTTTAAAGAACTGGTGTCACGATCACTCCATCTGCTGTTTTCTAGCTGAAATGCTAAGTGGATCGTGGGTGTACCTGGGGTCTTTCTCGTTACAGTACAGACTCTGAGGGGGGCTAGATGTGTCTCCCCTCCGTTTGCTTAGATGGAAGTGTATTTATAGCCTGGTATAAATACAATCAGAAGGTTCCTATAAAACTCTGTTATTACTGCAGTACAAAGTTAGAAATGCTTGAGGTTTCGGCTTCTTGGCTCTTCCATGCAGCAATGAATATTTTATGGGAAAGGAAATACTTCGTGTCTGACTCTTTTTATAGTGCAGCTACTCACAGGGCTGGTAACCTTCCAGATCTCTCCAGAATCAAAACCGTGGCCTGTCCATCTCTCTGTTCCCTTCTTCACAAATCCATTGGTTCCCTGCCTTGCTGAGGTGTTCATGTTCTCTTGCTGAATGGGTCCCTTGACGAAATGTGTGGGGTACAGTTTCCAATCCTAATTAGTGCCTTAGACCAGAGGTGCTGGCCGCTTACCAGGTCCACCCCACCCTTTCTGGCACCCTGTGGTGCTGGTCAGCCCCGGTCTGGGAGGTATGGTAGCAGAATGGCCTCTGGATTCCCCCCTGAAGATCTCTACCTGTGTCCTTTGCTGAGTGCCCAGTATCCTTGGAATTAAAAAAGAGTAACAGGTGAGTCTGAGGTCCCACAGAGCCTGAGGGGCCTTTTGCTTGGAAAGCCTGACCCCAAGTAGCATCTTTTTTTTGTTGTTGTTGTTTTTAAAGATTTATTCATTTATGATAGACATAGAGAGAGAGAGGCAGAGACACAGGAGGAGGGAGAAGCAGGCCCATGCTGGGAGCCCGATGTGGGACTCGATTCCGGGACTCCAGGATCGTGCCCCAGACCAAAGGCAGACGCTAAACCGCTGAGCCACCCAGGGATCCCCCCGAGTAGCCAGCTTGATGAGGTTTCCCCGTCAGGCGCTCTTGCTCTGATCCCTTTGGTGACCCTCCAAGCAAGGCAGGAAAATGGGGCCTCAGTAGT
Source organism: Vulpes vulpes (assembly GCF_048418805.1). Lineage (NCBI taxonomy): Eukaryota > Metazoa > Chordata > Mammalia > Carnivora > Canidae > Vulpes > Vulpes vulpes. The sequence continues at coordinate 120,392,233 of NC_132791.1, read as the reverse complement.
CTTGGCCCTGGCTTGCCAGGTCTAGGATCTTGAGCAGGGGAAGTGGGTCTCCTGGCAGGTGAGCTTCTGTGGAGCTGGCTCCTCTGGCAGCATGAGGCCATCCTGGCACTGTGTTCAGCTAGATCAGCCCGAGGGTCCTCAGAAACCTGTTATGACTACAGCAGCACCACACACCGGGCGTATGGCAAGAGTACGGTGTCACAGGGCACCAACCTCAGGTAACTAGCCCACATGGTTCTTCAGAGGCCATCGCAGGCTGGCAAAATACTTCAGACTCCTGTGGACATGGGCTCAGCGGCCTGTTTTTTTTTTTTTTTTCTTCTTTTTAAACCAGGGCTCAGAGAGCCCCCAGTAGGGACAGGATGGTGGGGGAGAAATGGGGCTTTTCTGAGACGCACAGGAGCAGAGCTGGCTGTGCCTTGGCTCTGGCTCAGGACAGTTTTTTCTTAGCAAGGGTAGGTCTGTGAAAAATGCTTCATGTAATCTGAATATGGGCTCCACACTTCGTTTGGTGGGACTCTGGGAGCTCAACAGTTTCACTGTATTTGCCTTCTGCTGTTTTCTGCCCCTGCTGCTTGTCTTGGCGCCAAAGTAGGTATAGGGAAGGAGTGATTTGCAAGCCTCGGGTGGCTTTGGTTTGATCCCTACTCTGGTTGCATTGCCACCAAATAGAGCTGTGTTTCCTCACTACTGCTTTGTACTGAGCCCTGCTCTGTCCTCTATCCCCCTTCCTTTCCTACTTTTCGGTCTTCAGACTTTGTGAGACAAGGCAGAGTGGGGAGTAGAAGACTTTTGGTCTTGCAGGCCTACAGGCTCGCTTGTCTCTTCAGTTGTGCAGGTGAGAACAGGGTATGTAGTATTTTTTAATAAATGGGAATGGGATCAGCTGGTGGCTTCCTGGAGGAATCGAGCCCAGGATTTTATACCTAGAATTGACTATGCAGTTTGAGTGTTGAACAGTTGACATTTAGGGGTTCCTATGACCACCAAGTTGATGGGTGGGATATAACAAGGCCTGAAAAATTGAAAATCCTCACATGTTCTAAAAGCCTCACTCATATTTTAACTCCCTCCCCATTCTGAAGAAACAATGAACATGGATAAAAGAAATGTAACCAGAGAAAGAAGAAAGAGGGAATTTTTTTTTAAGGTGCCTATAGTATATTACAGACACTGCTATGTGTTTCAAATAAATAACCCTTTAGTTGAATCCCAAAGCCAAAATTCAGCAATTCACTTGTTTTGGGACCTGGATAATCCATAGATGGGATTATTGGTCCTAGGATCAGATAAACCATCGATATTGAGTGTCTCCATCAGTGTCTGGATCCCATGGAAGACTCAAGGACATATGTACTGTAATTCCTTCTCTTAGGGCTGGAGACCACATACCTTATACATATGTGCACACTCGTACAAACACAGATAACAGCTAGTGGATCATGCCAGTGTGGGCTGTACATTCCAGGGCTCCAGAAATTCATGGAGCACTGTGACTGGAGTATCAGGAGGGTAACGGGAGACACTACCTTCTTAGCAAAGTCTTGTGGGCTGCCATGATGGAAAGTGCAGACAGCCTCAGGACATCAGGGAGAAGATGAGAATAAAAAAACCTGCTCCTGAAGATGTATGGTTAGTGCTTAGTGAGTGCCCCACCCCTGAACCCCCACAACAGTGTCCATGACTTAATCCCTGGAACCTGTGAGTAGTGTTAGGTAATTGGCAATGGAAAAGTGAGATTGCTGATCAGCTGGTTTTAAAGTAGAGAAATTATCCTTTATTAACCCTGGCAGGTCCAAAGTAGTCATTATACCCACAAAGTGCCTTTAAGTGAGGAAGAGGGAGGCAGAAGAGTCCGTGTCGGAGTCTGGGAAGATGTGAGGACAGAAGCCGAGGACTAGAGATGACAGCCAGGGAACGACTCAGTCTGAGGTCGGTGGCTTTGACGATGGGCAAAGGGGCCTCAGGCCAAGGAATGAGAGCAGCCTCTAGAAGCTCCATAGACCCTCCAGGGGGGCACCTGGGCCTGCTAACACCTTGACTTTAGCTCAGAGAGACCCATTTTAAACTCCCTGCTTACTTAAAGAAGTGTGAGGTTGTACACTAGTGTTGTTTGAAGCTGCTAAGTTTATGGTAATTTGTTATAGCAGCCAAAGGAAACTAATACAGCAAAGTGGAAGAAAAATGAGTGGCTGGTCCCCAGGGTTGATGGGAGCCAGTGCGATGGTCTTTACTCTTCTCAAAAACTCCTGCAACAGGGAGTGACCTGTTTGAGTCCCTTCCTGGGAAGCCAAGTGAGACTGACTCTTACTCTTCTTGTGTGGATTAGAGGATCGAGACCCTGCCCATCTCTCTGCCTCAGTTTCTTCTTTGGGATGGATGGCTCCTCTCTCCTCTGCGGCGCCATGCATCTACTTCGTGGGTTTGGAATGTTATGGTGGGGCTCTGGCTGAGTGAGGGAAGTGGATTGTGTGGAATTCAGCTAAAATCCTTTTCCCTCGGGGGACAGCTGTAGGCTTGGACCCTGACGAGAGTGATGTCTGGGGTTCTGATGTCATTCCCCGCCTTCCTTCAACCAGGTCCTTCTTTTAACTTGTCTTCCTTGTGTGAACAACCTGGTGAAGTTTTAAAAATAAGTAGATTCTCCCAGGAAGGACTAAAAATAGCATTAGCCTTCTGTCTTGGCATTTTGCGAAGGTTATTTACCACTGTTTGGAGGGTATGGGTGCTCTGTGTAGGGCCACCTAAGGGCAGCTGTAGAAATGGGGTCTTGTCCCCATAAAGCATATGGGCTCAGTGAGCTCACGGATCACAGATCTGTCCACAGGCTGTCAGAGTCTAAAAGAACAGCCTCCCTTTACAGATGGGGAGACGGGCCTCGGGAGCTCATAGGGTCTGTGGAAGATCTTAGACGTTGGTGACCTTCTGAGAGCTTTTCTTCCCTACTGGCTCTGGAATGTTCTAAGATTCTCACCTTCTAGTATCATCCATCTGGGGGCTGCGGGTGAGTCGTGGTGGTAGTTACAGAGCTCAGCTTTCCAGTGTTCTCCCCGAGAGAGGAATGAAAAGTAATCATCAGGCGGAACATTGCCTGCCAAAAGGTTTGGTGGGGGACGTTTTACTCCCCATCATGGAACCTGAGAAAAACGTCTCCTGAGGATGACTTTGTCTTGGGCGTTTTAGTTTTATTTTTAAGATTCAAGTGTAGGTTGAGCAGAAGGACACTGATCTCCTAGAAGGTCGGGCCAGCCTGTCTCTGGGCTTTATGGCAGCTCTTTTGCTGGGTAAGGTGTTCTCTACTCCCTCTTTTATTCTCCTGCTCCCCAGGTCTCCACAATTGCCCCATGTCCTGTGTGGCATTTCTTTTCTGGAAGTCTTTACAAATATTGTAGGCGTTCTGTTTCTGATGCTTGAATACATTTATTCCTGGATGCACACAAGGCCCGGGGACCTCCCAGACCCTCTGCTCCTTAGAAGGTTAAACTATTATGGAAACAGACACTGCATCTGTGTCTTCTCTTACTTCTTATATGCAGGGGTGACCTTTGGGGTACATTGTTCGGGAAACCAAGCATTATCTACCATTTGAAGTCGGCTGCTCTCATCTCTCTACCAAAAGAGAAACGAAATCTCATTGTCACGATTAAGGTCACAGCCACCAGCCAACGGTTAAAGAAGCCCTTATGTCCCACTCGCTTCTCCCCTTCTTCCCCGCTCTCCTGTCCTTCCCAAGACACGAGTGTCTTAGGAAAGAAAGGGAACGGGAGTAAGCAAGAACGGGGGGAAGGCCTGCGGAACTTTCTATCTCCCAGCCTCCCTGGAGACACACCTTGGCCATGTATTCAGGGACACTGAAGTGGCACTGCACGGGTGTTGGGATGGTAGTCAGGTGTTTGTATGACCAGACCTGAGGATTTCCAGGCCATGACACTTGCGAATCCTTCCAGCCCAATAGACACGTGAATTAGATAGACAGTGTCTTCTGGAAGGGCAACCAATGCCCTACCCTCTCTGTAATAGTTCATCTCATTATGGTTGACCTTGTCCTGGTCTTTGGGCAGAGAAGGGAAGGATGGTAGCCATGGACAGCTACTCAATTGGAAGTTGGGGGCTTTCTGAGATTCTGGCGGAGTCCTTGTTCTCCCCAAGAGCTAGGAGAAGGTCCTGCCCGGCTGCTCTGAGCATGTGCCCCTGTTCTGGTGATGAGCGTGGCAAGCCCCAAGCTCTGCATTGATGAGAGGTGGGCAGGTAGTGTCTGCAGGTGAGCACTGCTCTCCTGGGTGCTACTAAGGAAGGCAGGTGAACAAGGAGTAGCCTGTGCAGTGGCTTGAGGAGAGACATGTTGGGGAAAGGATGAAGGGGTGCCCCGGAGCCGTTGACAGGCCCACCCCTCGGTTCTCTGTCCCCTCACTGGAAAGAAAAGTGGGTGGCATGGGAGAGCAGGGGAACAACTCTTAGGGCCACTATGGGGTTTAACCCAGGGATTTCCCTGTGGTAGAGAAAACCCAGCCACGTGATTGAAGATGCAGATGAATCCATGTGTAGGATTAGCAGCTCAGGCTTGATGGACTTAGAACTTTGCAGCAGAGCAGGAGAAGGCATAGGACTGTAGGAGGGGTGCATGGGGGGTTTGGAACAGGGTGTGGTTTTCCCAGACAGCAGTAAACCTGGGCTTGAGAAGGCGCGGTTTTCTGCTGTGTTGCTTGGAGCCCACATGCAGAACTTCTAGCATCGTCTGGCACTTAGTCACATCTCCCCTGCTCCTGTCCTGTGTTACTGATTTTTAATCTTGTACATGCAACTGTCTGGGGCTTCCCACCAAGTTTTAAGGTCCTTGCAGGTATAGCCTATGTATTACATTTCTTTGAACCTTTCTGTAGTGGCGAGCACCATGCCTTGCATTTAGTAGGCAATAAATATTTGTCCGCTTGGATGAATGGCACTGCTGCTCCCTGTTTCCTTTCTCTTAGGGCAGCTGCTTACTCTTGTCCCCACTGTCTCATCAGCCCAGTGTTCCACCTCAGAAAAGAGGTGGTGGGGCCAACCTCTTCCTCCTCCAGAGGCAATGGTGTCAGGACTTAAAGATGCATGGCCTGGGGCACCTGGGGCACCAGTGGACGTGTGGGGACAGAGGGGCCCCTGGAATGTGGACTCTACACTTCAGCAGGTGGAAGGAGACCTTCTTGCGGCTATCCCTTTGATATGTGGACCTGCCACCGCTCCCTGGTCAAGCTGATGCCTCTGATACAAAGGGGAAGGGGGCTGCCTGTTACTGCCTAGCACCTCACGACTTCCTGCCCCCCCTCTGCCCCGAGGGTCCTCTCTTTGTCAGCTCTGCCAGCCTGTTCCGTAAGATGGCTTCAGTTTTATTTAGAAATCAGAAGCCTCATTTGACTATAATAATTTCTTAAGGATTTTCTTTCCTTTTTTTAAAAAAGAGTTTATTTATTCATGAGACACACAGAGGCAGAGTCATAGGCAGAGGAAGAAGCAGGCTTCGCAAGGAGCCCAATGCGGGACTTGATCCCAGGACCCTGGGATCATGACCTGAGCCAAAGGTAGACCACTGAGCCACTGAGCCAGCCAGGAGCCCTCCTTAAGGATTTTGTAAATGAAACTCATATCACAAAAGTTCCCCAACTTTTCAGATATGAAACAATTATCTCTAGGAGAGTTCCCTTACCCCCCTTTATTTCTTCCTTTTTCCTGACAGACCAGCAGTGTGCTCAGCCAGATGGTGAGAGAAGGGGTGTGTCGTGGGGGTGATGCCTGCTGGTCCACGGGTGTGTGGTTGGGGACTCTCTGAGACAGTGCTGGTTTCTCTCCAGCCTTTTCTTGCTTTGTTGGCATCCAGCTGTGGAGCAAGATGGAGCACCCTGGCAAGTGACCAGACACAGAGTGGGTGGCAGGAAGGCTCTGTCGCCCTGATAGCCCTGCGTGGAATCCACTTGTCTATGAATGGGAGGCTGTGGGGGAGGTTGGGGAGGAGCACGTGTCTGGCCAGCGTCCAAGGCCAGATGTTCTTTAGTGCCATATGTCTTGATAGGAAGGCTCGGCCTTCAGGGCTTCTGGAGCATGTCCGACCTCTGCTCTTGAACCACCACCATCCTCGTGTCCCCCCTGCCTCCTCTGTCAGGGGCCTGTGATGGCTCCCTCTGTGCCTACTCTTCCTCCCCACCTTGTCCCGCGCCGGTGCTCTGGTCTACGGGATGCCACGATACCCAGCTCTGCTCCTGCTCACCCATCCCTGGACTGACCACACCTTGTGCAGGAATGATGGTGTTCTAGTGCTTCACCTCCATGCCTTCTCCTCTGCCTCCGCCATCCTTGATGCCTTCCAAGCCCAGCCTCACACCCACCTGCTCAGGGAAGCCTCTGGGTTTTGGATTCCCACGGACTCTGCGTGTGACAGTTGTAGTTGGGATCTGATATTTGTGCACGCGAGTTAAGAACTGGTTTATGTTAGTTTGTGCATTGTCTTCTCTAAATTTTAGGGGCTCAGGTAATTGTCTTGTGCTGTTGTACCACCCGCGATGCCAAGTAAATACCTAAGTGATTCTCAACCTGTCCAGGCTCATGAGACAGGAAGGAGACCTGAAAGTTCTTGCCCCCCTCCGGCCTTGCCGAGTTGGCGACTGGCTCAGGGTGCCAAAGGGAAAGTAGTAATGCAATCTAGCTCCTCCACTGCACATTTTTTTCTTTAATTTTTTAAAAATAATTTATTTATTCATAAGAGACACAGAGAGAGGCAGAGACGTAGGTAGAGGGAGAAGCAGGCTCCCTACAGGGAGCCCAGTGTAGGACTCAATCCCAGAACCCTGGGATCACTACCTGAGCCAAAGGCAGACGTGCAACCACTGAGCCACCCAGGAGTCCCTGCCATCTGCATTCTGATAAATAGATGATGGCCTATTTAATCAGATGGACGTTGCTGCTAGGTAGCAAACAGAAGCAGGAGCTCTTTTGAGCTCCCTCCCTTAGTAACTCCTATTCTGCAGAGCCAGGCACTTGTGCTAGTCAGTAGATAGAGATAGGCGGATCGTTCCAATTTCTCTCTTCTTGAACCTTCTTGGGGCACAAAAGTATCTTACAGACTCATGGCAGGGACGTCGCGTTGGCACTGTGTTTTGGAAGGCTGACCTAAGTACTGTCTCTGGACTCTCCTCATTCTTAACGTGGAATCTGTACACTTTCTCTGTCCTCTTCTGCCATGGTTCTTGCTCACCCTGAGGCCTCCCTTCCCAGCTGGCTCCATTGTTCTAAGGAGGTTTTTTTCTGGGTGGCTGCTTAATGATTGCAGTGCTGAAATCAAAGTCTGGCTCTACCTCAGGACCCCGCCTCCTCCAGACCACTGTGTGACCTCGGCCAGCTTCCCCCTGCTCACTTCTCCCCCTGCCTGCTGCAGGTGACCAAAGGCTTGTCCAGCATGACTTGTTCCTATTGGTGGGTGCTGGCTCATGTGGTGCCTCCAGCATGTGGAAATCTCCCTGATCCGAGGACTTTCTGTTTTCAGTGCTCTGTGACATGGTAGCTAGAGTCCTTCAGAGCCCCCAGAGCCCCCGAAGGGACCAGCCCAGTCTCACTGTATCCTCAAGCTGTCACCAGCCACACCACTGACCATTCGTTGGCACCTCTTCTGCACACCCGCACATTGGCTGCTTGTTGACATTTTGGCACATCATCACACCCTCCTTTCAGGATTCTTCTTTTTTTTAATTTTTAAAAGATTTTATTTATTCATAGAGACACACAGAGAGAGAGAGAGAGAGAGAGGCGCAGGGACACAGGCAGAGGGAGAAGCAGGCTCCATGTAGGGAGCCCAACGTGGGACTTGATCCCGGGTCTCTGGGATCACGCCCTGGACTGAAGGCAGCACTAAACCGTGGAGCCACCCAGGCTGCCCTCCTTTCAGGATTCTTTGTGTCTTTTTTCCTCACCAGCCAGATTGTGAACTGGGCCAGGTGACAAAGGGTTAATCTTGCTTCTTCCTCAGCCTTTTGCTACCTAGTGTTGCTTTAAAACAAGATGTTCTTGAGACTGTGTAGCCCTTTACATGCACAGTAGGATTTTTCCTACCCTCTAAGGGAACAATCTTATTGTCTCACTCAACAGATAGAAAAACTGAGGCTTACAGAACCCCAGCATCTTAAAGCTGCTATGTGGCAGACCCAGGGTTTGCGATCAGGGCCGGCGTCAGACTCAGAGTTGTTGAACTTTTTTTGTTCTACGAACTCGGTTTGTTTAGGCGCCACCACTTCCAGGCTCTGTGATCCCGGCATGTTGTTTATTATTTTGTGCCTCAGTTTCTTTCTCCATGAAACACTAAAAATAAAGACCCCCTAGGGTCCTTCTGAGGATTGGATGAGATGATGCATAAAAACACAGAGAGTAGTGCCTCTCAGACGTCTGTGATTCTTCTAGTTCTGTGTTCATCTCATTTTAACATTGTGGTTGGCGTTACTGTTGTCACTTCTTGTGTCTCCAGCATCATCTTTAGCTCCTCAGACAGTATGAGGCACAGGGCTTGTGTCCAGGAAATGCTCAGTTAATGAATGAGAAGATGACTTAGCGACGGTCCTTGGGGTGATGTTGTCTTTGTGGCAGATGCCGATGGTGAGGGTGACTTGGTCCCAGGGTGCACCGTTGGTGGGTTCTCGTGGTAGCAGCAGTGGCTGGGGGATGAGGCCTCATGAGGTGCGGTGGATGCGGCAGTCGAGAACCTTCCTGTTGCCTAAAAACTTTTTTCCTTCCCGCCCCCTTCCCCAGTAGCTCTGAGCCCTGCCAAGTCTGTGCACAAGCCTTGAAATGACAAAGTACCCTTTAGTTAATTGCACAACGGATTGCCTAGAGTTAAAAGTTCTGATTTATATGACTATAGCTCTAACTGCTCAATAACACAGGCCTGTAATCTACTTTCATTTCAAACAGAACGGTGATTTATAGGGCAGCATGCCGCTTTAGCTCAGAAATGAGGTGTTCAACATATGCTCTGTTGACATAAATTTGGAATTTATCGCTGTTGTCAAAACTGCCTGTTGGACAAAGGTGGGTATTAAGGCAATAAATGACTCAGAATAGTTTTCTGTCACATTTCCTAACCATTGTATTCAGTCTATTTGAGGGAAAAATATATACTTAAAAGTAATCAAATGTCCAAAATCCATGCGTCTTGTTTTGAATGGTGAGCAGGGAGGATGCAGGGCGGGGTGGGGGGGGGGGCGGGTGGAGGGACATGAGACGTGGGGGGAGGGGCGGGTGGCTGGGGTGTTGGCAAGGAGAAAGCTTTTCATGAAGTTATGGCCCATTTTTAAAAGATTCCACTTTGCTTCCTCTCCCCCATCCCCATTAGGAGGTGGGCTTTCCTCTCTCATTTACCAAGAGGGGGAGGAAAATGAAAGCTCATTAAATAAAAATAGTAAAGGACATTTTTATGTGTGGGCTTAAAGCCAGCAATGTCAGGGAGGAGTTAGTGAGTGGCGCTGTGAGGGAGGCAGAGCAGGATTTGGTTTATGGGGAAATAAAGCCCACCGGCCGGTGTTGCTTCTTTGCAGCCTCGGTGAGCGTGGGCTCGCCTCCACCTTCTCCTGCAGGCTCCCGTGGCCACACGAGCCCTCAGCTGGCCAAGGTGCCCTATACTCGGGTGCTCTATACGCAGGTCCCGACTCATTCACGACCCCCCTTTGGCCAAGACGCATGAACCCATCCACTCACCCAAACATGCCTCGAGACCCCACTGCTGCTGTGGCTTTGCCGGGCTCGACAAGGCAGAGCAGTGAGGCAAACCTCTGTCAGCTGCCTGTCTCCGAAGAGACAGGCAGGCAAGCAGGTGCCGCCCGAGGGCCACTGGTGCAGCAGTGGATGCACATGCAAAGGCTGGGAGTGACATGGACCAGCTTTGGGGGCAGAGGACCACGGGGGCTCCCCCAGGATGACGCTGGCTCTCCTGCCTGGTGACATGGCTCTTTGTGGCCATCAGGTGTCTGCAGGGGAAAAAAAACGCACTCGTGAGAGAGGCCTTTTGAAAAAGGTGTCCAATTTTGTGGTCAGGTGATGGCCGACATGTGTATCGGGCGGGATTTTCTGTGGTGTGTGTTAGCAGAGCGAGACCAGAGGCCCTATGCGTGGAAGCTGCCACGTGCGTTCCCATGTGCACCCACGCCGTGCGTCGAGCATCGTCCGTGGGCAGGGGCAGCCGGCAGGCAGCATGGGAGATCTAGCGAGCGTGGTCAGAGTCGACTTTGGGGATCGCTCTCCTCTGGCCTGCGTTTTAAGATGACATAGCCTGCGGTCTGCTGTCGGTAAGTACGTGTGTCTGTCGGCGAGATGGAGAGCACACCCGCATCCAGAGAGCCGGCTGTGCCTTGGCTGTCACTGGGCCCGGAGTGCTTGGTGCTCTGCATTTCCAGCACTCCGGCTGCCAGGTACCTCTCCCGTGAAAACAAGGCCCAGCAGGGAAGAGGCTGCGTATCTATGGCTTTTATTTTATTTTTGCCTTTTATCTCCATGCCCACACTCTCAGAGCGTCTCGGCGTTGATAAATGTGTGCTCTCACACATACACATGCACACCGTCTGCTTTCCTCTTTGCCTGTGTGCGTGCCATGCACACACACACACACACACACACAGCCCCTCGTGCACTGGGTGTGGACACCAACTCTAAGCCTCCTCTGTGTGGCTCTCCCTCCCTCTGCCACCAACCCCTGTCCTTTTCACACAAAGCTCCCTGTTGGGAAAACTCATAATTTTTACACCACACAGTCTTGACTGGCCATTGCTGGAATTACTGTCTCTTTGAAGTGCTTTCTGCTGGGGCATTTACAGGCCGTTTTAATTACCTGCAGCTTGCAAGAGGCCTTGCTCTGTCCCAGCCTTTGTTTGTTTGTTCTTTGCAAGGAGTCTGCAGAAAGGAATACGGCTGCCTTCTTTTTGCAGAGAAAGAAGAGAGGGGCAAAGAGAAGTTTGGGGGAGCCCTTAGCACAACTGCCCCCCGAAGCTGGTTCCAGGACACCCTGCTCCCCTCGAACAAGCTGAGGAAGGGAAGCCGGCCCTTGCTCTTGGCTTGCCCATGCTTCCCGTGGTGGTTTCCACTGCCGTAGGTCTCTCTCCTGGGCTTGTTTGTGTGTGTGTTTTGGTTTTAAGTATTATTAAATATATTTTCAGGCTTCCTGTCACAGACAGTGGGGCTGTCAAATAAACCTCCCCTCCGTGCTGACCAAATCAGAGTCAGCTGCCGCCGAGCTGGGATCCTGCTCATATTTTTTCAACTAAATCTGTTTAAGGAGCGTGTGTTATTAAATTCTTGAGCCTGGACACGGGGTGGAGGGTAGGGGTTGAAATCTCATGCGAAAGCAGAAGGTAGCGCCCGCTTTGAAAGCTGTCTGGGTTTTTCCTTTTCTTGTCTTAATTTTTCATTTGGTGCTCTCTCTCTGGAATGAACTAAATATAAATAGCCTTCTTTGGGATTCCTGTTAAACACAAGTGTGGCATGTCATGTCTGTAGACGGAGATGCTAGTTTACCGGAGGAGCCTTGGAAATGAATCCCTTTCTCTGCTGGCTTCTACAGCAGAAGGAATCTTCATTCATATTTATTCATTTAGTCCAAAAATGTACTGAGAAATCGGAACCCTCATACATTGCTGATGGGAGTGTAAAATTGTGCAGCTGCCTTAGAAAACAGGCTGGCAGTTAAAAGGTTAAGCATAGAGGTACCAGATGAGCCAGGGGGCTCCGCTCCTAGGCCTCTACCCAGCAGAAGTGAAACGTATGTCCTTTTGCCCTTATTACAAGGGCTCCACTGTATTACAATAGCTCTTATTACCAGAGCTCTTACAGAGCTATGCCCTCTTACAAGATAAAACTTGTAAGCAAATGTTGATAGCACATTATTCACGGTAGGTATGGTATATCCATACAATGGAATATTATGTTGCAATAAAAAGGAAGTGCAGACACCTGCTTACCATGTGGCTGAATCTTACATTATGCTAAGTGGAAGAAGCCAGACATAAAAGGCTGCACGTACTGTATGATTCCATTTATATGAAATGTTCAGAAGAGGCAAATCCATAGAGGCAGATAGCAGATGAGGGGTTGCCAGAGACTGGGGGAGTGAGGGGAATGGGGAGTGACTGCCAGTAGGTGTGGGGTTTCTTTTTGGGGTGATGAAAATATTCTGGAAGTAGGTAGTGGTGGTGGTTGCGCAGCTCTGCAACTGTACTAAACACCACCAAGTGGTAGACTTTCAGAGTGAATTTTGTGGTATGTGGATATCTCAGTGAAAGTGTGACATGAAAACAGTGGTGGTGAAGCCTGCTCGGTACCAGGGAGCACCGTGCCAGGCTCTGAGGATGCAGGAGGGGTGTCTCCTTTCTGGTGGCCTGCAGTCTAGGGCAGGTGAAGAACCCTGCCGGGAAACCCCGTGCACCCCTGTGAGCTGTGTTAAGGGCTCTGAAGGGAACCAATGAAGTGCAGTAATGCAGAGTGGTGTTGATGTATACGCTGCCCAGACGGACTGCCGTTTAAGTGCACTTTGACTTTTCCAGAGCCCTGCACATAGTAGTTGCATCACGGGGCAGTGTAAATAGCGAGCCACAGTGGGGGATGAGGGTGGTGTGCCTCCCCTGAGTCTTCTCTGTAGGAGGTTATAAAGTTGTCTCGAGACCCCACCTGTCTGTGGACTCTAGGTGCCATCATTGGGCTTCTGTGTTTTCCTAGTGGCTTCTCTATTCTAGCTTCTCTCTGATTAGGGTCAAGTGAATCTTGGATGTCCTCTTCACACCCACTTCCTGTGCCTTTTACCAGGAGGCTCTGGGAGGACTTTATAGGTGGGATGGATAGTGTCTCTGCAGGTGGGTCCTTGTGCATGTGGATCCTGAGATGAGGTGAGGTTGGGTCTCAGTTTCCTCATCCATAAAGCGGGGGCAGCACTCTCTTCTTCCCCAACCATCAGGCGGTTGAGGGGATTCTCAATAAGCCCTTTCAAAGTTGAATGTGATCTAGAAATACATGTGCATTATTATTCCAAAACCTCAATGGACTAGATTTCCTTTCTATATTTTTCTAGAAGAAAGAAGAAAAGAGGTGGATATCTATTTTTTTTTTTTTTTTTTACCTTTTGCTTCATTACAATGAGAGTAACTCCCATAATGTAATTTGGTGTCCATACAGGTTCACCTGCCCAATCTCTCACCTTAGGTTCATAACAGAGGTTGGGAATGATGGCTCTCACAGCACAGAATCCTCATAGGGAAGTGATTTTAATTTTCAGCGTACCAAAGCAGAAAGAATGAGGCAATATCTATTAAGGAGATTTTCAGAGGGCTTTAATTTGAAAAGAACTTCCTTAGGTCCTGATAAACCTGGGGTATTTTGCACAGTCTCTGAGGATCCATGGCTGGGCGGTGGGATTTGAAGGCAGGTAGCATTGCAGCTTCGTGGCTGGAGTGAGAGCATGTAAAAATGAGCCCAGATTACCAGGAGACAATGCTGCGTCCTCACGCCCAGGCAACACAGGAAGATAAAGGAGGAATCTGGAGCTTTCTGAAAACAGTTTTCCCAGAAATTGGCTATTTGTGCTGGTTGAAATGAAAGCCTCTTATGGGTGTGAGAGAGAAAAAGCAAAAACCCTGCTCATCCATAACCATGGTTCAGTTCCCTTATAGGGCCTTTTCGGATCTGGAGAGAATATTTTGGATTTATTTTTGTTTTCCTTGGGCTGACGTCACAAAGCATGCATCATGGTGCCCTGTTTTGGGTTTGGAAAAAGCTCTAAGAAGCTATAAATCATAAAGCATTTTACTATTTTTCCTCTTCCCTTTTCAAAAAGCACAACTTTTCTGCTTTCTTTAAAAAAAAGAGAGAGAGAAAGAAAAGGAAAAACCTACAAAAGTGTGTATTGATCCCTTCCCCTCAGATCTTAACTGCTCAGGCTGTAATACCTTGCTTACATCTGCCAGGTTTTTGTGCAGTTTTGCAACATCTCCTTAATCCAGTGAGCATAAATAGAACATTTCAATCATATTTGGCTACCAGGAACTTCGCAGATAAGCACGCTAAGACCTTGTTGAAAGAGACTGTATGAGATTGTGTGTGATAAGATCATCCTATAGCCCGGTGCACAAATGAAAAACTTTTGTTCTTGGTAAAATTTGTTGATAGAGATATTTCAAATAAATGACTTATAAGAACTCAGTATTTTAAAACAAAGGACCCGTTACGTAACTGCCCCGAAGCCCAGGCCTCCTGGTGCTCAGCAGCCATGAAGACCCTTCTTAGAGCAGTTGCTGCAGGGAGATTAGCGTGTCCCTTTGTCATTTCTGACATGGTATTTTAACACTCACGTGGGCAGCCTTATCGGAAAGCACTGTACTTGGTGTGGTTATGGCCTTGGGGAATGCCATTGTCCTGCCCTGAATTTTCAAGGCTTGGGACAGCTACTTCCACTCGTTAGTCAATTCCAGGTTGGCCTTGATCCTAGGCCCATGCAGGATGCATGGTCTTCTTCTAAGAGCCCCAATGGAGGCCTTCTCTTTTGGACAGTAGGGACAACTGTTCTTGGATTGATACATGTTTGTGTGTGTATATGTGTGTGTTGGAAGTGTTTTGCGTGTGTGCGTGTGTGTGTGTGTGTGCTGTTTTTACCTCTGTGGTTTTCTTTTTGAATTTCCTTCTGTGTGTGTTCATTCATTCAGCGAAAATGCACTGAGGCCCTCCTGAGTTCTGGGCTCTGCTCGATGATGGAGGCTGAGGGGGCTGAATCTGGGATGGATCCTTCAGGGAAGGCGGTTATAATCTGGTGAGCACAGGCCCCTGTCAGCCCCACAGCCTTTCAGTGTTGTAAACCTGATTGGAAAGAACCTAAGAAATCATCTACTCAACCCCTGCATTGCTGCAGAGGGCATAAAGTGCAATCTCCAGAGGGTAAGTGGTTTGACCAAGGTCATTTGATGGTTACTGGCAGAGCTTAGAGAGAACACTGGGTGTCCTGCCCCCAGAACAGGATCTCAGCCAGCGTGCTACACTTTGATTCTCGAGTCTTGAGAAAACATGCCTTCTTTGCTATTCTGTCCCCCACCCTTTAAAAGTCTCCAGAGCAACCAAATGGCAACCAAACAGTTTTCCAGAGCTCCACTGGCCTGGCTTCCCAGGAGAGGGGCACACGCTGTGCGTCCTGGCCACCTGCCCCCCCCCCCCATTCCTGCAGCACATAAGGCGTTAACTAGCACTCTGTTAGTTCATGGTTGTGCTTTTTAATCTGTTGTTTGAAATCCTTGCCTTTTATTGGTATATTTACTTTATGGCATACATAAAGAGCTATATTAAAAAATAAATTGTGTTGTAAAAGCATTCGGTAATGTTTATTAATATTGACTAGTCAGGGAGCAACGAACTCTATTGCTACAAGGATAATTTGTGGTAATACCAGCTAAGCATTCACAGCTTGTCCAATGACTGTCTAATCTCAACATTAAAAAAAAAAAAAAGTGGGTAGAAGGATAATTTCCCTTATGCCTTGAGAAAATGAAAGTGACCCACTCCCTAGCCAAGATTAGAACTATTCTCTTTTCTGCCTTGGGGGTTCTAGGCCTCCTCACCGATGCCAGGCTATCTCAGGGCTCATCCCTTTGTCATGGGACAGTTGATGACTGCTTCATTAGCGGTTGCTTCTCACATGTCTACTCTGGCTGTCTGCATCTCTGATGAGGGTTTGGAGGCAGAGATTAGAGACCTCTTCCCCGTCCTTGAGGAGCTTATAGCTTTGAAGAACTGATAAATGGCATAGTCTTAAGTAAGTCATGGACTTGACATTTGAAGATAGTATATAAGGAGAATGATATTGGGTGTGACTTATGACCCACTCGGACTGGAATCTGTCACTGCTGGTAGTGTGAAGAGGCATTCCTCGGGACAGGATAATGTCACCCTTAGAGAGTAGGGAACATTCCCTGAGTATCCCAGATGCCCTGGTTTAGCGAGGAGGTCTCTAGTAAAACAGGCTCTGTTCACAGAGTATCCCATCCTCACAAAAAGGCATGTGTAGAAAGTACAGGAGATTGGACCAAATATGAGAACACCTTGAAATCTCCCTGGAAGTTGCCTTTGGGAGGAAATTCCTGATGGCCTGGTAACTTTTCATTCATCCCTTCTTAGGATTGGAGCTCAGAACACACTAACAATTGGACCTTCCTCCTGCCATTTGAATTAAAGGTCACCGGACATGGAAGGTGTGTTTTGAACTTCAGAGTATTAGAGAAAAGAGTAAGCTCGCTGCCGAAGTCTGTAAGCTCTTTCCTCTCTTGGTTCTGTTTCTTCTGGGAGAGGCAAGCAAGGCCAGGGTGAGGTTCTCTGACGACTGGGCTTAGGAATCATTTGTTGTTTTCAAGACTGAAAGAACATTGGCGTCCTCCGTGAAGGGATTGGCTTCCTACCATGCCCACATGCGGACACGCGGCAGCATGCCAGATCCTACTCGAGAGAGGAGGTTTGATGGTGGCTGGATTCCCTTGGTTAGAAGAGGATCCTGGAGAAAGAATATTGATTCCCATGTTGGCAGCAGACTTTTGAGAGAAGAGGGTCATTTAGACCTTGGTTTGGATCTCACTCTCAGGATGCCCTCCCTGTCTCATCCATGCCTGTTCTGAGTACCCTTTGAGGCCCAGAATAGGTCAAGTTGATGGTCAAAGGATCTGAAAGCAAAAGCCCCCAGCGTCAGGGTGGCTTCTGCATGGGGGACAGCTCAGATGAAGGAGGGGGTGAGTTGGAAGGACTGTGACATGGGCCACACTGGCCAGAGCCAAGTGTTGGTTCAGGGTGTGGGATTAGTTAAGCTGAGAATAAGGAAAACATTGCCTTATAAAAACCCTTATAGGGTGGATTCCCCACCTTATTTTTCAAAGATGGGTAGTTCCCTCTCACTTGCTTGCCCCATTGACAAACTCCAGTGCTCCGTGTTGACCTGTCCAGCAAAACTCACAAACACTTTCAGATCCCCAGGAGCAGAGGGATGGAGGGAGGGAGGGAGGGATTGTAGCCAGTGGGTTATTGGGACCGAATTCCCTCTTTAAACCTTCTTGCCTATTGGTCTGCTTTGACTGCTCTTGTCTCTGGCCAGAGGAACTTGAGCAGAAATGGAACGTTGGTAGTTTGGGGCCAGGAACCCCTCTGTCAGGCAAGCCCTGCTGCTGGCTCTTCTCCTGGCATTCTCCTTTTGGCCCTCAGCTCTGTGGGATGGAGACAGGCTGAGCTTTTCCGGCAGAGAGTAGATTCAAAAGGCAGTCTTAGGGAGCCCTGTTATGGTCAGTTCTGTCTGGAGGCTGAAGCATGAGGAGGACAGAGTACGGCATGAGTCGCTCCTGGCTGCCACTCCTCCTGCTGTTGTGTTCCGAGGCAGGCTGGGGAGATGAAGGCTCTTATTGAGAATGAAGGGCTGGTCTGAAGCTCAGGCTTTATGTGGCTATGAAAGAGGAGGCATTGGCTTTCCTCGTGAGGACTACGGGAGCCATAGGACAGAGTCCAGCTCTGGGTTGGAGCTCTTGTGCTTAGAATACCATTGAAGATGGGAAGAGGGATGCCTTGACCCCCACATGAGATGGAGGAACTGGTTTAGCAGCATTGAGCAATCCCTTCTGAAACTAGACCCTATGAAGAAAAGGAGAATTCAACATGACTTCTGCCTTGATATAGTTTATAGTCCAGAGCGGATGGAATCTAAGAATTGTCCTACTTCCAGTGGTACAGAGACAGCTTGGTTTGACTAGCGAGGGTTGTGTGGTTGAGAATCAGTGAGAAGGAATGAGTCTCTCTGGTTACTTGTTAAAGGGTTCAGATTTGCTTAGCTCTAATTTCTCATAATGATTTAGCTCTCTTGAGCTAGAAACCTGCAAAAGGTCCATTTTTTCCTTTGTCTTTTTGGATATGATTGAAAATCGGTTATGATCCTGGTGGGTTTAGCCAGTGGGCTGATGGTGGGCTGTGCTGGGACAGCAACGCTATAGGGGATTAGGGGTTGGGTTGTGGTGGAGAGCCTGAGCCCACTCCCCGGGAGTGCATGGTGGAGACCTGATAGGCCCTCCAGCAAGCATAGAGTGGAGGTGCTTGGGCCATGCTGGAACTGGGTTACTTTCAAGATGCTGTTCAGCAATGTTGCTGCTTCTCAGAGGAGGGGAGTGTGAAAACCAGGAGAGTATGCAGAAAGGTGCAAAGATGTCCCCAGATGCCCTCCTTTCCTGTGCTGCTGTGGAGGCTGGTGACCTCAGATGGCCATGAGCAGTTAGACCTCGCGAAAAGACAAGACCAGACTGGGAAATGATGCATGTGAGGAGGATGGAGGTGAACAGAACTTGCATTTTAATCAAAATCAGTGGCATGAGGTCATGAGAGTGGTGGTGGTGGTGGTGGGGCTGTGGTCTCCAGAGGGGAGAGACCAGGAGTTCATACAACTTTGCACTTCTGCTCAGAAACCAGTTGGAATTATGTTTCCTTGATGGTCATTCTGCAGACTGTGCCGTAGACAGTCTGCCAGTAGCCAAGTCTCTTGAACACACTCAGATTCTTCACCACTTCCTTTTTCTGCAAGTTAGAAGTGTCTACCTTTCTACATCCGTCTCTTGGTGTTCTGAACAATAATGGAGGACAGGAGCAAACCAGTGCTGGGCTCTACTCAACTCCTAGGCTTGGGAAGTGCTTTTTCTCTCCTGAACTTCATGTGCTTTGCTCTTGTCTCCCTGCCAACATGGTAGGACCTTTGTCCTTGTACTGCGTGTGGATCACATGGATGTCACACCCACCTCTGGTAATCTGTGTGGGGCACTGAGTTAGTGGGTCAGGTGCAGAGCAGTATCTTTACACCAAGGATTGGACAGGATAGGGCATCTGTGTCTCTGAAGGCTAGGAAATGTGTGGCAGCAGAATGGTCCCAAAGAAAGCCTGCGATGGGTTCCAGAAGTTTCTTTCATTGAAAGATAGACCACAAGTGAATAAAGGAGGTAACTCAGGTCATCTGGCTTAGAAGTTTTTAAAATGACCAGATTTCTGGGGTTGGGTGTCCATTTTTGCTTGGCTTGTCCTAGCCTGACTGCCTACACATCATGGGACATCCCACAGTGGGATGTGGCTCAGAGAGAGTAATAGTGCCCTATAGGGGAATACCTTGGAAGCTCGGTAAAAGGATAAAATACGGTTCCATAAGGGATCTTAGACATCACCCACATCATTTTACAGGTGAAAAAATGCAGAGAGGTTGTTATAGCATGATTTGTCCCAGGTCATAAAATAAGTTAATGGCCATGTCAGGCTGAGGATCTGGGTCTTCTGGTTGCTTGCCTGGCATTCTTCCCTGTACCCTGCTACCTCTGTAGTAAAGGGCAAGAGCGTTATCACCTTTTATACCATGCTGATCTAGTGGGCCAAGGAGCTGCTCTCCCCAATTGCCAGGCAAATCCATTCACATCCAGAAAAAAGACAGTGGGGTTACCCAGAAAGTGTTCATCAAGGTGAAAGATTTGGTCTGGAACCCTCAGGGAGAAGAGATGGGAATTCAAGGATAGGGTTGGGGATGCTTATCTTAGTAGTGGCTGCTGATGCCAGAAGACTGGTCACTATTGTGTCCTTTTGGAAAATAAATCTGAGTGGGTATTGATCCTCCTGTAAGCCACCGCCTGAGATGGGGGCACTCCTGAAAGCTAAGAAATCCCTAGTGTAGAAAAGATGACCAGGAATGAGGGGGAAACCCATCCACTGCCATCTACCACACCTGACCATGAGTGTGTGCAAGAGGGTCCCCTGCTGAACCATTTGTGAGTTGAGCTTTTGCTGCTCCACAGAACATCTGTGAGAAGAGCAAACATCTGCCATCCTGGGTAAGTGACAGGAAGACTGTCTCTCATGTGTGTACATGCACACATACACTCTCAGTTGCTGGGGTGCATGTTTAAAAACATGGTTGGCCCAGAATGCTATTAGGACATGTCCCAGTGTCCAGCATTGTGAAATATATTTGGAGTGAAGAATGTTCAGTTAAAATGTTCTGTACTGTTGCTATTTCTCAATTGGGTTGGATCAGCCAGGGCCAGGAGTAAGATAATAGGGGGGTGGGGTCCATTACAGTGTCAGGGATGAGGGTGTGTGTGTGTGTGTGTGTGTGTGTGAGATTGAGAAATTATTTGTTGCCTTTGGCAAGGAGGTAAAGGGAAAGCGAGCAAACAAAACATTGTGTGATTGAGAAAGAGTTCTGTGAAGGGGACTGGGCGTGTGGCCGCGGCATGCTGTCTTCAAGCATCGTGGCCCATAGACCATGGTGCTCGCGAGGCCCACCTGGGGGCCTGCATGGATTTGACTCACCACTGGCTTCTCCTTAAGGGATTTGGAAGGTGGTGGCAGTGGGTGCCTTGGTTCAGTTATTGTGGCCTGGGCTCCCAGGCTCAGATCTCGGTGTTGCTGGCTGGAGTGTATAGTATTTCCCCTCCATGCTCAGGATCTTCTCAGTATCAGGACCAGCCGCCCTCGAACCCTTCACTGTGGTCTTGGCCCATCACTACCTGGTGGCAATAGGTTGTTGCTCTAAGGGGACCTCGTAGGCTCTACTCCCTGCCCTCCCACTATCAGCTCCTGCTTTTGGCTGCCGTTGCCTTGCCCTGTTCCTAAGGGCAAGGCACGGAAATGGGGGTGGAGGTGGATCTTGGATCCGGCAGTGGCAAGTAAGGGCCTGAGAGAGTGTGGGTGGGAAGAAAGTCAGCGTTCCGGGCCAGATGGCCCACATGCCAGCCAGCAGCTCAGAGCCCCAGTGGCCTGCGGTGCACAGACCTTCTTCCCAGCCCTTGGCTCTCTGCTGGCCCGCCTGCTTCCCTAATCTTCTCCAGTTCCACTGCTGTCCTCTACTAGAGCAAGACGGGGGCCTGGCAGGAAAAGGCCTGTGGCACTTGTTCCCGGGACCTCTGTCTTCCTATCTGATCCTACGTGTCAGGCCCAACTCACAGAATTGCAGTGTTGGTAAACTGAGATCAGGTGTGTGGAAGTACTTACAAAGCCCAGAATGACATTTATAGAGTGATGCTATGTGGTTTCTGGAAATCTTTCTTTTGCTGGGGCTCCACCCCTGGCCAAAAACAGGAGGAAGAATGAAGCTAGGACTTCAGGGAAGGGCATGTATGTTAGGCACTCAGCACAGTGAATCCCTGAGAACATCTGGAGGCTCTGAGAGAGAAGCACTTATGTCCATAGAGCCAGTGAGTCATTACTGAGCTTCTTCAGAACTTACTGTGGTGCCAGTCACGCAGCAGGAGCCGGGGCTAGGAGAGAGGGAGGCTGCGGGTGTAGCCCTCCTGAATCTGACGGTGTCCTGGGGGAACTGGATACCTGCACAGCTGCAGCTCAGTGAGTCATGACATGGCCAAGGTAGGCAGAGGCCTGGCGGCCCCCATGTGACATCAGTGCCAGTTCAACAGTGAGCGCTATGTCCGACTGACCGTGCCGTCCATGCTGCTGCTGCCTTCTTGCCTTGAAATTGCATCTGATCCTTTTCCCCCTGGTCTCTGTGCCAGTGAGTAACGCAGTAGGAAGTGTCCCGTTCTTTAGCTCTTAGACAAGCTCCGGAGAAGACTCTTCCTTGGCAGCGGGCCATGGGAGGAGAGGCGCACTTTGGGCCATGTGAGCATGTAGGGATGGCTCATCCATGCCCACCTGCAGCAGCCATGCCATCCGTCTCCCTCCCTCCTGCTCACCTACTGCAAGGGTGGCCGCAGGACCCCCAGATACAAGCGGGCTTGCCTTGCATCCAGCCAGAGCAGCCACAACCTATCTTCTCTTTCCCTACAGGAAGCTGCACAGTGGCATGAAGACGTACGGGTGTGAGCTCTGCGGGAAGCGGTTCCTGGATAGTTTGCGACTGAGGATGCACTTACTGGCTCATTCAGGTAGGTGATGCTGCCCTGACTGGCCCGCTGGAGTGCAAGCAACTGCCTCCTGCCCACCTTCGTCCCCGCTCAGAGCAGGGGTGTCCCCGCTGCCAGCCGGTGCCTTTGGGCCACTATGCCCTGTGGATGCTCCCTACAGGTTCATGGAGCACAGACTGTCCTGATGGTATGTCTGTCCACACAAACCCATCCTCATACTCTTGGGTTTCCTGAGGCATTGTGGGCACTTGAGTGATAGACCTTCCAAAGTAGACAACGGTTTTGTCAGCATGGCCGTGGTGGTGGCATTTGGTTCACCTGGCCTAAGGAATCTGACTCTTGGGTTTACATTTTACAGAGGAGTCCTTAATTCAATAGATACAGAAAGTCTAGAACACAGACTGAGTTCCAGTGTGCTGTCTTTTGCAAGTTAGTTTTATCCGTTTCTAGTGGGGTCAGCTGTGTGGCTATGGGAATTTTTGCCTGTGTTGGCACAAAGCTGTTCTGCCCGGTGAGACACGGGAAATGGAGAAGCACCTAACTGCCAGCACCCCTGGGCATTCTTGGTGGAGGGAAGGATTGCCAGGTCTGATGGTGCTGCTTTGAGGCCAGGGGGTCGCCTGGGTGCAGTTGTAGAGGCCTGTAGACTTCCCTTCCAGGGCAATCCCTCTTCTCCTTATGATGCCCTTCGTTTCAACCTTGGAGACCCATTTTGGGGAAGTGGCAAAGGCCTTCTTCTTCTGGTCAAGTGTTGATGTCTACTCCTCATCCCACATTACCTTTAGCACGTAGCCCTCCAGCATTTGTGAACTGAGCATGAGCTTTGGGGTTTGGCAGGTGTTCAGTCCTCGTCTGTGGTATGTGCTCTGTGACCTGGGGTGGATCTGTCTTCTGAACCCCATTTTCTGCATCCATGAGGTACAGGTGTTGCCGAGCTCATACCAGGTTTTTTTTTTTTTAAAGAATCGGTGACATGATGTATGTGATGGGCATCTATAGTACCCACCCTGGCATACAGGTAGTGTTTAGTAAACGTTAACTGCTTCTGCTTTGCTGTCCATTTCCCTAATTCTGGATCTGTGACCCTGGGGCACGTACCCATCACTTTGCCACAGAAGCTTCTATCTGCTGGCTGTTTGTGCTCTGCCCTCCCATTTCCCAGTCAGTCGTGTAAAGGCTATTTGGTGCTTTATAGGCTTCGGCCTGCCACAGTCTTTCTGCAGAGCCAGAGCCTGCGTGGCTGTGCATGGCGTGGAATGCCCTCTCCTGGGCCTCCATGGCTCCTCCTTAAGTTCCCTAATCCTTTGTGCTTTCTGTCCTTCTCCGGTCCAGGGCCAGGGATTGTGTCACGCCAGGTGGCTGGCTGTCCCAGCTTGTGTACTCTGTCCCCACATCGATGTGTGTTCCGTTCCTCCTCCTTGCAGGGTCACCCACACCCACCTGGCTCCCCTGAACTGTCCTCATCCTGCCCACCTCTCCCACACTGGCCCAGAGCCCTCTGAGTCCAGACGCCCCCATGTCTGGCATCTACTTCCTTTGTTCAGTTTTAAAAAAAAAAACAACTCACCTTGTATCTTTTTGCTTCCCTCTAGTCTTATAGGTCATTTGGGGTTCAGTGTGGAGTTTTGAAGCTATCTGCCAGCCAGCTTGGCCACCCCCCAAGTGCAGAGTGTGGGTCTTGCGTTTTAGGCGCTCCCTGCTGCGGGCCCCTGTGTGGTCTCTCACTGTGTGGTGCTGGACACTTCCATGCGGGTAATGCACTTTGCAGCCTGTGGTTAAAGCTTCCTTGCCCACTCCGGAACTTGGCCCAGTGAGCATCCTTTCTCCTTACCCGTTCCTTGAGTCCAGCACTCTAGCCAGACCCATCTACTTGTTGGTCTGTGCTGTGTGCAGACTGACACAGCTTGCTTCCTGAGCTCTGTGGCTTTGTTCATTCCATTCCCTCAGCTTGGAATAACCCTTCCTGAATCTTGTCAGATCTACTAAGATCCCTTATGCAACGCCATCCTCCACATGTCCCCATCTTCAGCCAGGATCAGTCATGCCTTCTTCTAGGGTGTTTGTATGTCTTTATCTGAAGCTCTCCGGGCACAGTCTTTCCTCTTTGTCCTCTGGTTATTTATGGACTTGCCTTATCCCCCTACTTGGGAGGCCGGGAGAGAAATTTGGAAACCTACCTCCTGACCAAGATGCTGGGCAAGAAATGTAAGCTTTTCAGTATCCTCATCTGTAAGATGGGAGCATTTGACCCTCAGAAATGCTGTGAGGCTCCCATCAGACACTTAGCACTAGGCCTGACCTGTGATCTGCTCTCAGTAAATACAATTTCCCTCCCTTTTTATTCCTCTGGTGGGCTGTCAACTATGGGAGGTGGGGTCTGTCCACATTATACACAGCACATTTCCTGACACGTTGTTGTAGTTGGTAGATACTGGTTGGATGGATGAGTGCAGCCAGGAGGACTAGGAACAAGCCAGGAGAACTCCAGTCTCCCACCAGGTTTCTCCTGCAATAGGAACAGTTGAGACTGTACCCCAGGGGCTCACTGGGGGGCAGCCAGGAGCCCGCCGGCCAGTAGTGGCTGAGCATGTGAGCCAGTTCCTGCCGCGTTGGTGGTGCCACATGGGAGCGGCAGAGAGGGGGGCATTGCCTACACACTTGCCGTGGGCCCGGAGCTCCCCAGTTGAGACAAGATGGCTCTGGAACCAGCCACCACCTGAGGCCACGTGCTCCCGTCCTGGCTGAGATGCCACTTGGGGGTCCCCTGGGTACTGTGCCAGCTTGGGCAGCTGGGTCCCGTCTCCCTGGGCTTTCTTTTCCATACCTGTCCTCCTCTACACTGCAGTCTGGCTGTGCCGAGTGACTTTTCTTTCCGAAATGCACTTGCCAGTGCCCTTGGAAAGGAGGATTTGGTGACGGGGCAGGTGTGAGGGTCATTATAGTGCTTTAATCTGCCTTTGCAGATCACTCATAGGCTTCTTAAGACTCTGCTGTTTCTCTTCTCTGCTGGGTCTCTCTCTCATCCCGCCTGCCTCTCACCCCAGTGCCGGGATGTCTTGATCAGAAAATAGCAACAAGGGCTTAGAGAGGCTAGACCACTTCCTGAGCTGTTCACACCCCCTGAGAAGCGGTGAAGGCCCCCCCGGGGGGGGGCGTCGGGGTTCAGGGCTGGCTGTGCCCGGTCTAGGCCTTCTCTCCGATGCCCGTGGCAGAAGCAGGATTGGTTCTACACCATCTGACTTCTCTCCCAGCCCCACAATAACAGAACTGTGCGATGTTTCAGAGGAGCTGTAGGTGAGATGCCACGGATTGCCTGGCTGCTGGGTGTGGAAGGCTCCCTGCTGGGAGCCCACAGCAAGAATGGCCCACGGTGCCCACCCACTTTACAGTCACCGAGGGTTGGAGCAGCCGTGCAGAGCCTGGAAGAACAATTGGTCCTCCAGAACTGTGGGGACCTTTTTTTTTCTTTCTTTCTTTCTTTCTTTTCTTTTTTTTTTTTTTTAAAGGAGCAGGCCATGGAGAAGTGACTCTGGGACCTGGGTGCAGGTCATGGTGCCCCTGGCTTCCCCTAAATGTTGTCGCTGCCTAGGACAGGCACATTCCTGCTGTTTTCTTCTGCTCGGTGGAGCTGAATGGTGCTCCTCACTCACTTCCTTGCTCGGCGCGCTGGCTGCCCCCACCCCCTCTTGGCTAGCATGGCCTGTGTTTGTTATTGTAGTTCTGGCACTGGGCCAGGCCTGGCTGGGCGCCAGCCTTGTGGGTACAGTGTGTACAGTGAGTGCTGAGCCAAGTTTGTCATCATACACGATTAATTTTTTTTTTTTTTTCTAATCTGGTAGGGGTGGGGTGAAGGAGGAGGCAAGACAAGAGTTTCTCGATGCTTGGAGAACAGGCCACATTGAATCTGCGGAGAGGTTATTTATGAAAGGATAAAATGCTCTCGCTTGTTCTTCCTTCTGGGCTCTTCCCACTTTCTCACGTTGTCTTCCTGTCCTCTGCATTTCCCCATCCAAGGAAATCAGCCTGTATGAGGCCGACAATGTGAGGTTTTATTTTCAGTGACTGGAATACTAAATTTACACTCCTAAATCAGTTTTCATTGTGTTGAAATTGACAATTTGTTTAATTAGAAGTTTGCCCTGTAGGAGGCCCTTCTTGGAGACAATTCTTTCTTTCTCTTCCTCTCTCTCTCTCTCTCTCTCTCTTCTCTGTCTCTTCCTTTTTTAAGATCCTAAATGGTAGTAGTGAATGTTCAGTTTAATTGAAGTTTTTATTTCGATTTGAATGCGTTAACTAATCAAGTGTTTATGAGATATACCTGATGATAACAATAAGTTTAAATTAACAAACAATAACCTAACTCATTAACTAATGAGATTGATCCGGCCACGCCCTGCATTCTCAGAGGCGGGTTTGGGAAAGGAGGTCAGGTGGGAAGCAGGACCATCTCGGAGGCTTTGCAAAGCTGCTCCTTCTCCAAGGAGAATATGGGGTGTAGGATTGTGGCAGTGAGTAGGGCAGGAACCCAAGCCCCTCTGTGTCCTAGGATCACTCTGACGTCTCCCTCCCCACCCTTTGCTGCTCCATCCCTTGTGGGGATTGGCCCCAGAGCATCTCCTTGCCACTCCTTGTTCTCATTTAAGTGGTGATTCCTAGCTCTGGGATGGCTGTGCACAGACCACAGACCCAGGCAGTGACTCCGGTTGGTTCTGGGACTTGCTGGTATAAGGTTTCCCATTAGGTAGGATTTCCCACCGCTTGGCTTCAGGACTAGTGGATTACAAGTGAGCACACCCAGAACAGCCTGCCCCTGTTTGGGACTTGACTGCATGCTATTTAGAGGCCTGCCTGTTTCTGTGGCCTGCCCCTATTCTGGGAGTGTCATTCATTTTTGCAGCCAGCAGACATTTACTCAGCCCTGACTGTGTGTCAGGTTCTGTGTCCTTAGCACTGGAGAGACGTGACAGCGTCCCTGCCCTCAAGGAGCTTACGTCCAGTAGGAGAGATATTTGATTATAAAGTAATGATCAGAGAAGGTGGTGTGCGCAAAGCACCAGGAGGGAATTCCAGGAGGAACTCACAGGGGGATGGTGCCCCTTTTAGAGGGTGGTAGGCTGCCGAGAATGGAGTTTTGAAAGGAACTGGTGGGAGAGGCCACATGGTGACATGCAGTGTCGCTGGGATATGCAGGGTGTGTCTGGGTGGGGGGAGAGATGGCAGGCTTTGGAAGGGAGCAGAGGCAGGATTGTGGGGCCCCTGAGTAGCAAAGCTCTGTGCGCTTTACCTGCAGTGCTGTGGAGCCAATCAAAGATTGAGCAAGGGAGTGACACTTTTTTTTTTTTTTCCTGGAAAGAAGGAACGATGGGTTTTTTGAAGTAGACTAGCCTGGAGTATAGGATTTCTCAGGCCCCCTTGGAGAAATGGCATGCCTGATGATCTTAGGGTGTGGTTGGAGGGCAGACAGGCCCCTGCCTCTAGCCTTGGGGAGGGGTGGCCTTTCTCTGGGAGTCCGGTCCTGTCAGAGGTCGGCCCCCTGTTCCTCAATCCTCTTGCCCTCTCTGGGCACCGTGAGCCATGGCTGCTGAGAAATCTCCCCTGATACCAGCCTCTTCCCCATATCTGAGGCACTGGGAAGGAATATGGGCTTTGGCTGATGGATTTCCTGATTCCAGCAGCAGCATGGGGTGGCCAGGGCTTATCATCGGGGGCCTCGGTCATCTGTCTGGCGGGGAAAGGGCTGGAGGGGTTGGGGCCAGAAACTAGATTGGTTCTCTCGTGCTTTCCCCTGTCCTGATCCAGTGGAAGGGAAAAAACAATTATGAGATGTCAAAGATCTATGGATTATACTTGTTCTTTTTTTTCTTCTTCTTTTGGAATGCTTAGCTTTGTGGGGTTCAGGGTCTTCCTTCCCAAAGGCAAAGAAGATGGGAGGATGCCTGGTAGCTGGCAAGTAGGGGGTGGTGACGAGGCACGTTCCCCCCCCCCAACCTCCCCCCTTGCTGGGGATGGGAGAGGCACCTTGGGGTCTCTGAGGGTGGCCTCTCAGGACCTGCCGCTGGCCTCTGGCACATTCATCTTCCCAGATCTGCATCGGCTACGAGCCTGAACCCGTGGGCAGTCCTCCCTGGGCCTGCTCCCCTGTGAATGCCACCGTCCTTCTCTCGGGTGTGCTTTCTGCCGTGGGGCTGAACCAGGAGGACGTGACCCAGGAGAATCTCCCTCGGGCCCCTGGGGGTTTGGGGTGGGGAGCACAGAGCGGCAGGCGGGCGGCAGTGGAGGGGCCTGTGGTCCTGGAGGAGCAGCGCGCGGGCGGGAGGAGGGACAGCGGCCCCTGGCTCCGGCCCGGCTCGCTCCCCCCCACCCCTCCCTGCTCTGTTTGGCCTGCTTCCCGAACTTTTTCCCAGAGTGGTGTCGTCACTGGCCTGCCGGCAGGTCTGGATGTTCTGCCAGCATTCCAGAGAGTTTATGATCGCTTGCAGATGTGCCTCCAAGAACACACTGTACCCAGAGCAGAAATTAATGCAGGCTTGACTGCTGTCCAAGCCCATACACGGGAGGGAGGAAAAAGAAAACAAAAACTGTTTAATGCTGTTTATAAATTATACACTGGCTGATGAAAAATACATTTCTTCCCCCTGCCCCCTTCCTCCCACCCCCCCGCCCCCACCCCCTCTCCTTTCTGCCTCAGGAGCCTAAACTGAGACCAGAAGAATATGGTTTTGCTGCGCAGCTCCTGTTTTGGCTGGGCTCCGAAGCCCTGCTGCTGATTCACAGCCAGAGTATTTTTCCCCTTTACCTGATGAAATATACTGATTTTTCCAGCCCAGATGGGGTGCTTTTTGGTTTTGTTGTCTGGGTTCGTGTTTTTTTTTTTTTTTAACTTTCTTTTTTTGGTGGTTGGGGGGGGCGGCGGCTAGGGGCTGTGTTTACAGCAAGTGACAGATCCTGTGATTGCACAGGGTGTGATGCCGGCCCCGGGGGGCACGTAGAGCCCCACATCTGTCCACCTCGGGGCTGCCGGGTGCGCGTGCCAGGCTCCCCAGCCCTGAGGACCGCGTGTCATGCCGGCCGAATGGAGGAAGTTTGCAAAGTTCATTGCAGGTCACTGTATTAAACACTGTTCCACCGTTTTCTCTCCCGCCCCTGCACCTACAGCCCCTGTGCGAAGAGGGGTTCGCATATCCCTCCCCCCAAATACACATGTCTCTCTCTCTCCATATGGTGCCTTAGCAGGGGTTTGGGAAGCTCGTTGCATCTACCCCTCTGGATCCCAGCCTCTCCCCCTACACTCAAGTCCCCCATCCCAATTTATTCTATAAATTCGCTTCCACATTATGTCTATCCATTTACATGGCTTTTGTGTTTTTTAATACTGCTAATGTTTATCATTTGCCCAACAGGCTCGACAGATTTTGCTTCCTGTAGAGCACTGAGGCTTTAGAGCCCCCTCGTTGCTAAGTAGCAGTCTCCCTGTACTGTAATGGGCTGATTTTGTATTCCGTTCAGCGCTGTATCTTATTTTTGTATGCAAGACAAAGTGTTTTGATGGAGGACGATTGCGGCAGTGTCTGGAGGCTGTTTGGAGTTTTATGGGCTGTACAGTACACTGTGTGCTCTCCGAACAGAACACAGGCTGTTGAATTTTGGATTGGATTTGTCATTTTTCCCCCCTCAGAGAGGAGCCTGTCAGATAGAACATTACTTTAAGGGTGGAGGAAAGAAAGTGGAAATTATGTAATAATCTCTCTCTCTCTCTCTCTCTCTCTCTCTCTCTCTCTCTGTGTGTGTGTGTGTGTGTGTGTGTTTCTATCTCTGATTTTGTCGACCCCAGAGGAGGATGGTTCCCCCCCACACCCCCTCCCACCACCCCGAGGTGGTGGAGCCAGGCTGGGTGATGATGCTCCTCTGTGGAAGTGAATGCCCCAAGGGGGGTGGGTGCCACGGCTCCTTGTCTGTCTCCTGTTCTTTATTCTCTCCTTTTCTCTCCCCTGCTCCTTCCATCCTTCCTAAGTTCTGGGCTATTTTGCTGACCCTTGCTTTGGCCTGAAGATGACTAGGTGCTGGGCTGTAGGTAGGGTAGGAGGTTGGTATGGGATCCACCCAGAGGCAGTGCCACTTTCTTACTTCTAGGGCCCTTTCCATCTGCCTTTGGCTTCCTGGACATGCCCCTCCCCAGGCTCTGTGGACAGGCGGCCACTGCTCTCCAGCCGTGGTGCCTGGGCCCACTTTGCAGGGCCAAGCTCATTCCCACAGCGCTGCACCTGGCGGTCCTTCTCAGCGCCCTCTGCTGGGCTCTCTGTGGTGGCAGGAGGCTGTGTGTGGCCCTCCACTTTTCCCAGTTCCTCTCATTCCATCTCTTCGTCCCTGTCCTGGCAACTCTGTTGGCCTCAGCCCTGTCCTGATGCTCCTGTGTATTTTCTGCCTTCCTTCTTAGGTCTTCATCTGCCTTTGTCTCCATCTGTCTCAGTTGGTCTTCTGTCTCTTTCTCCCTCTCTGTCTGTCTCCCCCCTCAAAGCTTCATAGCTTGGAAGTTGGGTGGAGTTGGGGTGGGGAACAAAATGTCCCACCAGCCCAGAAGGCCCTGGGGAGGGCTCCTGAATGAGTGCTCAGAGAATGCTCCCAGAACCTGGAACCTCGTGTGCTCCTGCCCTGGCGCTTTGGGGAGCAGTGTGGGACTGCTCTGGCTCCACCTCTGCTTTTCCTGGGTCCCTGGATGTTTTTTCCAGTTGAGCTGAGCATGGGCCCGTGGGTGAGCAGGGTTTGATTTTGCAAGGTCCATACTGGACTTTGCTACAGAAAAGCACATCTTCCTGGCACTGTGCTTTTGGAGCTCTGTACCAGGCACCTGGGTGCACAGCTCACCGGGCACTGTGTGGTTTGTGTCCCCTCATGGACCAGTGACCTGGCGTAGTGCCTGGCACACAGAGGGCTTTTGGTAAGTCTTTGTGGATAAAGTGAATACCCTGTTGCTGAAGTGTTTGTGTTTCTGGGACAGATCTAGGCTTGGTGGGGCCTGGGGCTTATACAGTTTTGGGAGGTGTGTCTCAGGAGAAGATAAGTGTAAGAACGCTTCCCGGGGAATGGGCTAGTGCAAGGGAGGGGCTTGTAGCTCCAGCTTTATTTTAATATATGTGCTGCTGAACAGGTTTCTTTGATCTGCCGTGAGGAGCTCCTGGTCGAAGGCCCCACAGTTGGAGCACCTGAGTAGGAAGATTCAAAGCTAAAGCCAAGATGGTGATATCTGCTCAGTTCTGGGGACCCCATGGTCACAGGCCTCAGGTTTGCATTCCACAAGGGGTCAGGACAGATCCTGCTGCCTTTGGTAAACTGCCTGTGGTCACAGTGGACCTGGAAGCCTCTGTGGATTTCATGCTGTCTTCTCGATGAGGCTGGTTGGTTAGGGACAGGCGGGAAGTTCCACTCATGCAGCACTGCCAGGTAGATTGACACACCTGGTAGCACCCTGGCCTCCAAACCAGCCTTCAGTGACTGTCAGTGAAATGGCATGACAGCCACCCTTTTTCTAGGTGCTCCCTCTGCTTGGGTCTGTGGCTTCGGTTCTTCTGCTTCCTTGGGCGCTAGAATCGTGTCTGCCTGGGGCTGAGCACTGGTTCTCTTACGCTGTGTGTGTGAGTCTTGGAAGGGACCATGAGGGTGAGAGATCCTGGAGGTGGTGGCACGTGTACATAAAGGTCTGGGAGTCTGTTCTTTGGAGCTTCCAGACTCCTCAGTTACTTAGGGTCAGTGGAGAAAGTAGGATGAAACAGTTCTTTGGGAAGGACACTGTTTACTCCTTGGAGGGTGTAGGGAAGCTGCAGTTCATTTCCTAGAAATGAGGGGCATTTGTGTGTGTGTGTGTGTGTGCACACGCACGTGCATGTGTGAGAAAAAAGAGACCGAGAAGAAACGTTTACGTGAAATACTCAAAATTGTTCCTTTGCTGTAATGGCCCCACACAGACCATTACCTTGCAGATTTAAAAACTAAATGAGCTCATCATATCTAGTGACTTCCACCGACATTCATGCTTGATTGCCAAGCCCGCGTTACCTCTGAATTTGAACTTCATTGTTTGTTATGAATCCTTTGAACATTGGTGGTGTGTTTCCCTCTCTTGGGTTCTGCCCCGAGCACATCCGTTTTGTGTGATGGGCGGATGGACGGACCGACGGACGGATGGATGGATGGGCACGTTTCTCCACAGGACCCCACCAAAGAACCTTTTCATTTTAAAAATAGCCCCATAGCCTCTAAGGGCCGAGTCTGGGGTTTCCGAGGAATCCAGGGGGCTGGGGTGGGGGGGATCCTGGGTTGACTTCGGAGAGGGCAGACGTCTTGCATTTTTTAATTTAATTTGAGTTTCATGTGAATGATGGTGCGTGCCATGCAGTCCTCTGCATTTTCCTAACTGTCTCTTCCACTTTGGGTAGAGGGAGGGAGGGAAGAGGTACCAGCAGCAGCATTCTGTGGGCAGAGGAAGAAAACAAGAGAATGGGGCAGAGAACGGGCTAAATTTAAAATTGTAATTGGCTGACTTCCACTGGCTTGCGGGTGTTTTAATGACTCATAATAACTTCATTTAAAACCAGCTGAGCAGAAAATAGATTGGAGAGGAGCCTCGGGCCATTATGGATTTGTTTTTTTTGACAAGCTCGGTTTTGAGCAGCCAGGAAGGCTCTCAGAGAGGGCTTGGCTGTGTTCTCTCTCTCTCTCTCTCTTTCTCTCTCTCTCTCTCTCTCTCTGAGGGCTGGTGGTCTGCCCAGGAGAGATTGTATAGAAACCAGGGCTGCTTTTTTTTTTTCACCCCCCACCTTTTTTTTTTTTAACTGATTAAAAATAGATGCCTTGAGGTATTATTTTAGCATCAGTAGGATTCTTTTTTTTTTTTTTTTACTTTTGATGTGGTAAATGGAACATAAATAAAATTGTTTTTGAAATTACTGAATTAATTAGGTAGTAAAGCAACTCTAAAGCATGCATTTCTTCGCTGGTTGCCCTGATCCATATTTGGGGGGCATTCATCTTTTTTCCCCTGTCTCCTCCCCCCCACCCCAGTGCCACCTTCCTCCCCGTGCAGACCCTCCCTTTGAATGGCAAGGTTCTTTTATCATTCTGGCAACAGCTAAATGATTTTTTAAAAAAAAGATCTGTAGGATTTTGACAGGGTTAGTTCTCTCCAGCTACCCAGCCAGCTCGAGGAAGCACGAGTTTTGGGAATTGCCAGAAAAGGCTCTAACCTGCCTCTGGTCCTTTTAAATAGATCCTGCCTGTTTCCCGTGCTAGGAATGGTGCCAGCCGGCGAGTGCTCCTTTTTCTCTTGTCTTTTGAAAGTCAGCCGGCTCAGCCATAGGATGTGTCTGTCTGGGCAGGACAAGAGGCCACCCCCCATCTGATTGCTCATAGCCATTTATCTACCCCCTCTTATGGCACCTGTCACCTTCTTTGTGTCATAGCTATTTATTTGCTTGCCCTTTTTTGCCTGCTAGACTCTGAGCGTCTTCAGAACATGTGATTTATTTCCACAGCCCCCTTACTACCTCGCAGAACAACCTGCACGGTGGTTATAACTCAGTCATTTTTTGAATACACGAACGGGTGAGTGGGTGAGTGTGTGGATAGGCGTCTGGTAGGGAATGGCTCCGAAGCTCCCTCCTTCCTCCAGGCCTGGGACTCAGCAGTCTGGATGACAGGATGGGGAATAGAGGCAAAGCCTTATCAGTAGCATGCTCTGTTGCACCCGCACAGTCAGACACATAGCAGGCTCTCAGTAAAGATCTGTTGCATAAATGCATGGCTCAGGGTGGACGGCAGGGACAGGGGAGGAGAGAAAGGCACTTCACTGAATGCCCTCTGTGTTTCAGGCACAGTGCTTGGCGCTCTGTATGTCTGAACTCAGAGATCCTGTGTTGACTTTGGAGTGTAAATGTGCTGCTTCTGTTTCGCAGGTGAGGACACGAAGGCTCGAAGAGCTGAAGTCACTTGTGTAAGGCCAGACAGCCAAGAAGGGGCAGAGCTAGGGCTCTCTGCTCCCCCTGCCCTCTGCCCCCCGACTTTTCTATCACCACACTGCTGTACCTGTTCCAAAGCTCACTTTTCTGTCTGTGGGGATAACCCGTGTCTCAGAGCCTGGGATGCCTAGATGGGGAGAGCCAGTAAGACCCCATCCCTAAGTATCCTGGGGGTGGGGTGGGGTGGCCCTGTAATTGGCTACTGCTCAGGGCCTTGTACCTGGGCCACCAGGAGCAAGTGGGTGGCTTATTAGCCCCTTCCTGCTCTGCCGGAGTCACATGTTTCGTTGTCCTACCCTGTGACCATTACTCCTTCCCATTGCCTTCTAGGGCTGGGGATCAAGGGCCCTGTGAGCATTGCTAGAGGCCCCCTGGGGGTGAGTCTTTGGCCCTCCCACACCGGTGACAACTTGGTCAGGTCACTTTCCCAACACCATCCCACACAGAAAAGGGACAGGACCAGAGGGCTGCCCGTGGCCCCTCCTGCATGGCAACCCAGCTGGGTGCTGTGCTCCTGGGGGAAGCCCTCGGTGAGGCTGTCTCGGGAGTGACAGGGTCAGTTGACCAGCACCGCACCCCCGAAAGGGGGGGCCTCTGACTGCTTGGGTTGCCACTAACTCCTCAGACTATTAGTGTCTTGGAGCGGGACACGTCACAGAGATTGTGGCCTCCCTGACCTTTTGGATCCTGTCTAGTGAAACTGGACCGTTTGGCATGAAGCTCATTGTATCTGTTCTACAACCTTCTCCTCCCGGGCTGGCGCTGTGGATCCTGGAGCCTTCTCTGGGGATGGAAGCATCAACCAAATGGGACCCAGATGCAGAAGGCCAGGCAGTAGAGAAACCCCTCTAACTGTTCTGGGTCACTATGCGTGGCTTTCTTTAGTGAGGGGAGAGGTCATTCCTGAATGGATTCATCACTTAGCGGTTACCCAGTGAGGGCCAGCAGCAGGCAAACCATGCAGATTGGAGGGGCCGCCACCTGGGTCCCTACCCGCAAGGGGCTGTCCATCTGGCTGAGAAGATGGTGTGAGCCGTCAGCAAGGCTGGGCGTGCGCCCCATTCCTACAAGGGGGATGAGTAAGTGCTACAGTTTACAGGAGGGACAGACTCCCGAGGACCAGGGTGATGAGGAAGGCTTCAGCTCCTATGAGGGAGGGAGCATTGTGGGATGTCCAGATGGCACATTGCGGTGGGGGAGGGGCCTGCGTTTCTGGACAGGAGGAAGCAAGAGCTTTTAGGAGTTGGAGCCAGCTAGGCAGGTGCCTCTCCCTCCTCCTCTCCTTCCTCCTCCTTTCCCTCCTTCTCTTCCTCCTCCTCTTCATCTTCCTTCTCTGTCCACAGCAGCCTGTAGGAGGTTTAGAGCCCAGTTTCTTGTACTTGAGAATTC
This sequence comes from Vulpes vulpes, assembly GCF_048418805.1. Classification (NCBI taxonomy): domain Eukaryota; kingdom Metazoa; phylum Chordata; class Mammalia; order Carnivora; family Canidae; genus Vulpes; species Vulpes vulpes. The sequence goes on along the minus strand of NC_132791.1, from coordinate 120,356,946 downwards.
TCAGAGTTCTGAGGATGTTAGGACTGTCCCTGACCTGCAGGTTGGGAAGTCTTGCATTAAAAATTACAAGCTGGCAGGGGATCCCTGGGTAGCTCAGCGGTTTAGCGCCTGCCTTTGGCCCAGGACGTGATCCTGGAGTCCCGGGATCGAGCCCCACGTCAGGCTTCTGGCACTGAGCCTGCCTCTCCCTCTGCCTGTGTCTCTGCCTCTCTCTCTATATATATCTATCATAAATAAATAAAATCTTTAAAAATAAATATATATATATATAAGCTGGGGAAAAAACAAACAACAAATTATAAACTGGCACTTGGGGTAGTACTGTCATTTTTTTTTTTTTAGTCCTGTCATTTTGAGGCACAAATATGCAAGTGAGGTTCAAACTGGACATAGAGCCAGAGTAGTCTGTATTTCTCATATGAGAGTAAGGGAAACCCCCAAATAGGCTGTGAGTGCCCAGGGCTCCCCGAAGCCCAGGTTAAGGTTGCATAGCCTACAGGGCTGTGCTTTGGTGAGAATGAGGTCAGAGGTTTGGCTACCCTGGAGGGACATGGAGCAACATGGAGGACCTGCGCCCCGGCCTTTCTTGAAGGTGGAAGGATAGCTCTGTAGGTGGGAGAGGTGGGTACTCTGTATTTAGATGCTCTTTTAGTTGAACTCTCTCCAGAATCGAACCCAACAAAGAGGTCTTTGCTAGGCTTTCCCCTCGTAGTTAACGTGTTCCCTCTACTTTCCCTCCAACCATCCCGTTTTGATTGGGATTCTTGCACTTGCCAGGGAAAGGGAGAAAAAATAGTAAGTTCTAAACTTTCCATTAGGTAGTTGGGATAAGAAGTCTTCTGGGGTAGTTGGATTAAGCCCCAGCAGCTTTCTCACTGACTATTACGAGCTAATTGAGCACTGGGAGCTCATTGGCGGCTGCAATGAGCATTTTGTTGGGGTAATTATGCAAGGCCACAGTCATTTTCAGTAACAAGGTAACTCCAGGTAAGGAGAGAATTCCCTGAAACTTTTGATTTGCTGGAGTCTTCCTCAGTTGCCTTCATTAACATGAGCTGAGGACAAAGGTATAGAGACCAGATCTTTTGGGAGGCTGGCATCCATCAGGGATTTCTACCTCTGCCCGAATGGCCCAGATCTCACCATCCGTTTGCTGGGGCCTGATGGGAATAACCTGGTACATCTGGGAAAGCCCTGCTGGGTCAGTTTTGCACTGATTGAGATTTTGGGGGTCCAGAGTCAGATACTCTGAAAGAGAAGATGATGAGGGATAGATGCAGGCTTGGAACCCCGGGGACAGCTGACCAGGGAGCAAGGAGAGTCCTGGCCAGTGTCCCTTTCAGTGACTTATGTGTTAAGAGAAGGCCTGACCACAAGCAAGAAGGCCGCAGTTGTGTTCTCTCCGTCTCTCAGCATCTCCCTCTCTCTCTCTCAGGACCTGTGTGTCATGGGTGGGTGGGGTGTGGGCCTGCATAAATGGAACCAGTGCAACTCCTGGCGGGGGGGGCCGTGACCTAGGGGTCTTTCTTATCCTAGAGGATTCATTTTTTCTTGAGAGAGAAAGTGTGTGTGCATGGGGTGGGGGTGGGGGGGGGGTGGGGAGGGGCAGAGGGAGAGAGAGAATCTTTTTTTTTTTTTTAAGAAATTTTATTTATTCATGCATGAGAGACATAGAGAGAGAGAGGCAGAGACACAAGCAGAGGGAGAAGCAGGCTCCACACAGGGAGCCCGACGTGGGACTCGATCCCGGTTCTTCAGGATCCCACCCTGGGCTGAAGGTGGCGCTAAACCACTGAGCCCCCAGGGCTGCCCGAGAGAGAGAATCTTAAGCAGGCTCTGTACCCAGGGCACAGCTGGACGCAGGCTCTATCTCACGACCCTGAAATCTTGACCTGAGCTGAAATCAAGGGACACTTAACCGACTGAGCCACCCAGACACCCCTACTGCCCCACCCCTGCTCGAGAGGATTCTTTATGGTAGAGCTTCCTTATACATGCTGCCTTCCCAGCACACCTCACCCTCAGCCAGAACCTTCATCAGGAGGGAGGAGCCTGAGCCTGCTGTCCACAAGTCCTTGGCTAACTGGGCTGGAAGGGGACCTCTCTGTGCCCTTTGAGGGGGGTGCTGGGGCCTGGCCAAGCTGAACGTGTCCTCTGGGTGGCCCTGCCAGGCCTCTGACCAGCCGCTTATAAGCATTGAATCATACCTCTCAGAGGATCGCGTGTAACTGTGCTTCCAGACACGGCCCCTGGCCCCCTGGCCCCCTGGCTGGGGTTGGGGGGCAAGGAGGGTCACTGTCACCATAGTGCTCCATCTTTCTGACACCATGGGCTCCGTGTGGCTTTCTTCCCTCACTTCTCAGCCCCAGACAGCCTAGAATTCTACTCTGGAGCATATGCAGAGCTGCTTCACACCCCCCCCCCCACACCCCACCCTTCTGTTTTCTTCTGTTCTCTCTCTCCCACTTGAGTTTTCGAGACTCTGCCTCGTCTCCGGCCCGGATCACCTTCTTCCTCCATCGCACAGCTATAAAAGTTGGTTGCAGGCAGAGGCTGGCTGCATCAAGGCAGGAATGTGGTATTTGGTTAAATTGTAAAATTAGCTAGGGAAGTTAATGAGGCATCCCGCCTCTGCCTTCCTCTGAGCACCTTGCCTACGAAGGGGAGGAAGGGAGGAAAGGAAAAAAGGAGAGTCTGGCCAGGAAGGCAGTAGAGCCTCTTCCAGGTGAGCTTGTGGGCCTGGGACGCAGCTGGAAGGGGCCCCGAGAGGTCATCCCGCCCCTCAAAGCTTCTGCTTTGGGACAGACTCCATCAACCACTTTGAGTCCATGGAGCTCCTTACCCCATGTCCACAGACATCCTGAGCTTGCATGTGACCGGCTGGTGATTAGCCAATTCTAGCATCAGATTCCTTTTTCTGTCGTGTGCAAGGCTGCAGTGGCAAGGGCCAAACCCCTTGTCTTTGCAGGTGCCCACAGCAGAGTGGAGAAGACCGGGGACTGTAAAACAGTGGCTGCTGATGACATTGATGGAGGGCCGACAGGTGCCAGGGAGCAAGCCAGCACGTCATGGTCTCGCTTGATCCCCATGAGCCCCCTCTGAGGTTGGTGCTCTTAGGACTCCATTGGATGGGGAGGAACCCGACTTGACTTGCTTGAGATCCCCTGCAAATAAGAGGCGGAGTTGGGCTGTAAACACAGGCTGGCCTGGGTGGCAGTGGTCCCTGCTACCGCTGGTCGTAACTTCTGGGGCCAAGGCATTGTCATTCCTTTTCCGGGCTGCTCTCGTCCCCCAGCCCCTCGTTCACAAGGCACAGATTGCACGCTCGCAAATGTCACCCCAAAGCTTTGGAAGTCACGATCTCAAAGGTGCGTGCGAAAGAGCTGCCAACAGTCTATTTTCTGCACGCACCAAATTCTCAGGTCCTCTAATTACACCAAACAAACCTTCCTGTTTTCAAGCAGCAATTCGATGTCATTTTAGTTGTCAGATTTTGCTTTAATAATGCTTAACATGGGAAATAGTTATCCTCCCCCCCAAACCCCCAGCTCTTTGCTAGAGGTCAGCCAGAAGAGGCGAATTGCGTTTTGTTGTTTTGGGTGGGGGGTGGCTCATGCTAAGAAGGGACATTTGGGTGTGACAGGCCATATTTCTGTTTTGCAAAGTGTGGAGTCTCAAGGCTTCTGAATTTTGAGCCTGAAAATGTCAGCGCTGGAGTTGTAATGTAACACCTCAATTATGGTGCAGGGGGTAAGGAGGAAAGACTCAGAAACCTGCAAGGTTCTTTAGATCCACAGCCTGGGCCTCAATTAAGGTCTCAGAAACACCAAAGGCAAGCCAATGAGTGTCATTTTTAACCAGTTTGAACATTTTACTACTTCCTAACATCAGAAGCGCCCGGGCTGGAGAGCCTGCTTCTTGTCCTCAATAAAGTGATTAAGCTGAATGGGTGTTGGGGGGTATTATTAGGCTGAGATGGCCCCAAAATAGAAATGCTCTGTTTTCTGAAAGCCACAGCAGGCCTGGAGAGACTGGCAGCCGCGACGTGCCACCGAGGGGGCCGCGGGAGGGGGAGGGTGGCAGTCCCCTGGGCTCGGTCTGAGATGGGCGGTGGGTGTTGTGACGGGCGAGCCAGGTGACGGGCCTCTTTCCCAGCTGTCATCCGGAAGAGAGAACAGTGGCAGCCGTGGATTGGTTGCTTCTGCCTTGGCGTTTGCCAACGGGGTGTGTGTGTGTATGTGTGTTAATGAATTTACAGCAACTGACAACTCTGCAGTCCAGGATGGACACCTCAGCCTGAGATTTACATGGGGAGCCCCAAATGAATTGGATTTGCTTGCTGTTCTTGGGGGAAGGGGTCCAATTTGGGCAGTGAATAAAGGGCAGGTTAGAAGGGGTGCAGGCAGAGGGGTGGGGAAGGGGGGGAGACCCTTGCTGCCGAGGGTGAACATCTGTTCTGCAAAGCCTTGATTAGCAAAGCTGCCCAGGAAGGGGGGAAAAAAGAGACTTTTTGGTTAAGTGAAGGTCAACTGAGAAAACCTTGTCTATTTCAACCTCTGAGAGAATGAGTTTTTTCTACTTTGAAGACATTTTTAAAAAAGATTTTATTCATTTATTTTGAGAGAGGGAGGGAGTGTATGCAAGCAGGGAGAGAGGCCGAGAGGGGGGTTGGAGAAAATCTTCATCAGGCTCTCAGGACTCTGAGATCGGGACCTGAGCCGAAATCAAGAGTCGAACACTTAACTGACTGAGCCACCCAGGCGCCCCAACAAATTGACTCTTTTTTTAGGATAGAATATCTTAACTTGCTTAGAAATCCAAAGGAGAATGCCAAGGAGGGCAGTCCATCATGGAGGGAGGTTCCTAACTGGGGTTTTATTGTAAGTCAGCCCTGAGGATCGGTCCTACATTTTCGTCTATAAAGTCCTACATGTTTTTATGTCGTGGACCTCATGCTTCTCCTACCATCATCAGGTGGCGGGGACGGGCTATTTCACAGATGGAGAATCGACAGCCAAGTAATTCAGGACTCTAGAATATACCGATGTGCTCCATGGAGCCAGAGCTAGACCCTGGTGCCACCGGCTCCCAGTCCAGACTCTGATGGACCATGTTGTCACGCCTCGGCGCCGGGAAGTAGGAATTGCTTTTAATCAAGGAAGTGCTCAGAGAAGAGCATTTGGCTGGAGGAGGATGGCCTCGGAGCTTGTGGGAAAGACCCGCCAGCTCCAGAGTGTGGAGGATGATAGAGGACTTGACTACACTGCCTTTGGGACGTTTCTCTACTGCCCTGCCCTATTATTAATAGGAATGTTTTATTCTTTTAGCCTTTGCTGTCATCAAAGGCCTTTAGTTAGGTGGGCTATCCATGCTGCCACCCTGATTTTGTTTTTCTTTGATGCTCTGGAGACCTTGGCTGAGTGAACCAAGTTTTTTAAGCTTTCATTTTCACATCGAGGAGATAGGGATAATCTTAGGCTTGATGGGGGAATTGAATGGTACGCGTTACGTTAAGTCATTAGTACGGTGCTTATTTCATAATATTCTTAATATTCAATGTTTGCTATTCATGTTCTTGTTATTACTGTCAATGCTACGGTAGAGGCCTGTTGTTCCTCATTGCAGGGTGATCCTTGCAGGACCCCTGGAACCCCAGATGGGAAGGGTGAGGGTGCAGTTGCCCAGAGCCTGTTCCGCGTTGCCAAGTGCTTTCATGTGCACTGCCTCATTTAAACCTCCTGGCGCACTGTGGCCTCACTACTGCATGAGTGGTGTCCCCTGGAGGTGTGCACCTGTAGGGGGGGTTGGGGGCCAGGTATCAAGGCCTCCTTGTCAGGTGAGGGTACTGTGGCTCCCAGAGGTTAGAGGCAGGACCAGAATGCAGGCAGGGCTGGGGAAGACTGCCCTGCCCTGCCTTCCCTCTGAAAATAACTTAAGTGAGAATATAATTGGAGGGAGTGTCAGGGAATGTTGGGGACTGGGGTGTTGGCGACCTCAACTCAAAATTTTGTGGACAGGGAGGGCTTTGATCTTGGCCATTGCCCTTGGAGTGGCCCGGTTTGGCTTCTGTCCATTGTCCGGACAGTACTCATGAATCTTATGCCCTGGGAGGTGGGGTGGGTATGGGGAGCGGCCTCCAAGCCCAATTTCAGGGGAATGCCTGTGATGGAAGACTCTGAAGGTGCTTCAGCAGAAAGGAACAGGGTAGTTGAGGTTGAGAGGAGACAGCCAGAGGCTCAGGTAACTTACAGACCGAACTTTGAAGAAGGTTTTTGAAATCCTCCTTTCCATTCTCAGCTTCTCTCCTGAGATGCCTGTGTCAGGTCCAGGGGAGAAGACAGTTGCTGGTATCCAAAGGTTGAGGGGAGATCCCACAAAAGCACGGTAAAAATCCCCACTGACCTTTATACCTAGTCTCTTACAGATGCCAAGACTTCAGCCTTATCTTCCTTAAACAAGCTGTGAGCACCTGAAAGGCTCAGTGTTCCTGGAACCCCGGGGTCAGCCTTCCCCTTGGCCTCATTGGCTCTGGCCGCTGCATCTGGCTAATGATTCTCCCAGTGTCAGGACTGTCTCTTCCAATCGGCCTGCCTGATGGGGCAAGTATTTACTTGAGAAGGAATCCCCTGGTGGAACCAGAGAGCGCAGCCCCAGCGGGTTAGCCAGCACCTCCCTATTGCCAAGGGCAGTAAGCACAGGAGCTCCCTTTCAGAGCCGCCCTTAGCTTTGTCCAGCTTCTTCTCACACAACACCCCTTCATCTTCTCCTCGCTCTTAAACCTGTCCCAATTGCAAACTTGTCATCCACGGATGGAGAGATCAAGAGGCTCACCCAAGGCTGCACAGCTCAGGTGGGGGCAGTCGAGTCTTTGAGTCCATTTCGCTCTATGGTGCTTCCAGAGAGCTGCTCTTGGCCTGCACGGCTCTCCGTGAGCCTGTTCTTCACCAGCCTCACCTTAGGGGTACCCATTGGCCACCCCAAACAGTTGAATGCCTTGTGTGCAAAAGCCCTAGGGGATACATGGTCTCCTCTCTCTAGGACACTCATTGCAGGTGGGCCTTCCGCCAGAACTGTGGGGCTGGGATATTATGGACTGGAGTTCCAGAAAGCTCAGGCTGGAGACTAGCCTCCTGAAGCTCACAGCTTGATGAAGTGAGGTTACTCTGTGATCATAATAGCTCTTCAGGCACCTGCTGTGTGCCAGGTATTTCATGTAGGGTTCATATAGGAGGATTGATAACCTCATTTTAAGGAGAGAAGTGAGGCTACAGTGTTGGCACCCAGGACCATATAGCCAGTGAGGGGGAACTCCACTCCCTGGTCTGGCCACTAGCTGCTGGAGGACTTCATCTTGGGGAGATGCCTGAGTTGGAAGGAAGCCTAGTCCATCACAAGAGAGGTTTTTGTGTCATTGCATTGATTACCTCCATACCTCGATCAGCCACTCATGGAGGTTGGCTGGGGAAGAAATGGGTTAAGGGCAGCACTAGGGTGAACCCCCAAATCAATACTCTTAACTTCAGGAAGATTTGCACATTGTTGTTTTTGCTGTGACAGATTTATTTTCCTACTTTATTTAAAATAATTCACCTTAAATAGGTTTGTACTCATTTTAGTAGGAGGTTGATAATGCTGTCAAAACTTGGCCAGGAGTGTTGAGAGCTGACTGGAGAGGTGCCATTTCTTTGACCTTCTCCCAGGGAAGAGTAATTGGGCCATGTGTTTACTTGTACATTGTTGGTTTGTTTCTGTTTTTTTTTTTTTAAGGGGGGGATGGGCAGAGGGAGAGAAGAGAGAATCTTAAGTAGGCTCCACGCCCAGTATGAGGCCCAACGTGGGGTTCCATCTCACAACCTGGAGATCATGACAGGTGAAATCAAGAGTCAGACACTTAACTGACTGCGCCACCCAGGTGCCCCTGTGCATTGTTTTGGTTTGTAGAAGGGCTTCTTGGAGGTACACGATTGTTAGTCTTGTATAGTCTTCTGCCTCTTTTTATCTTCTGCTCACCAGAGAATGCCTGCTGAAGACTTGGCTGGGGTGGTAAGAATATTTTAAATGTCATGATATGTTTGTTGCATGCCTTGATGTATACGTGGGTCCAGACATTAACAGTGGGGGAGACTAGTGGGAACAGTGATGCTGTTAATGACAAGTACCATTTATTGAGCAGCTATTGTGTCAGGCATGGTGTCACAGACTTACCATATACTTTTAAATGGATCCTCACTCAACCCTGTGAGGTAGTTGCTCTATGCCCAATTTTATAGGCAGGTAGCCCAGAGATGAGTACTAGCTTGCCCAGGGTGGGAGCTAGAAATGATAGAACTAGAACTTGAATCTGGTCTGTTTGACCCCAGAGCAAGGGTTCTTAATTTCTGTAGTGCACAGCTGTATACTGAGCATATATGTTTGTACTGGCCAGGGGCTGTGTTGTTAAGCCTATTATTGAGTCCCTGAAAGTGGTGACAAAGGAGCTCTCCAAGGCTCTCTGAGAATCAAGTTGTGGGGATCAGAGACAAGGAGGGCCTGTTCTCTGTGTGGGACTTGAGACTAGGACCACAGGATCCCAGTGACAGCCAAGGGCACCAGGGTGCCATGGGACCTCCCGACAGCATGAAGTTTATTGGGTAGGGTAAGAACTGCTCCCTCAGACTAGGAATGCCTCAGCATCTCCCTTTGACCCCTTCTACGGTCTCATCTTTTGCGGAGTGGACATTTCGCCACATGTGCGAGGTTCAGCCCCTTAGCAGGTCATTGATGGGAAACTGACTTCTAGCTGTCTGAAGACCTGCTGCTCGCAGTGCCCGGGTGGTCCCGGCCTGTTGCCCAGCTTGGAGACTGTCCGGGTGGCTTCCTCAATCCTATCTTTGATTGGGACCTGTGTTGGGAGTTCATTCAGCCTATCCTGTGGTGGGTACCCTTCTCCCACTTCCCTGTCGGGTAAAACTCTCCTGCAACCACATCTAGAACCAGAATTCTGGATCAGTTTTTGTTGTGTCGGTTAAGGAAAAAGAGTAAGCTAGAGAGAGAGAGAGAGAGAGAGAGAGAGAGAGAGAGAGCAAGAGAGCAAGAGAGAGCGCAAGCGAGCTTGCCTTCCAGATCCTCTTGGGGAGTACACATCTCCTTGAGTGAAAGAACACGCAGTGCTGGGCTTTGGAATTGGCAGCCAGTGTACTGTTCTCTGTCTGATAAGAGGTACTGTAAATAAAACTGTACACCATGGCCCGTGGTAAAATGCCCCGTGTCTGTACTCATTGTTCTGACAGCTTATGCTTTTTTTGGGTCTGCTGTTTCGGTACACTCTGTACTTCCTTATGTAAGCAGGCATGCATATCTCATCAGAACATTCAAGATGTTTATTTTAAAATCTCAAGGAATTAAAAGAAAAAGCACACACTACTCAACATTAGATGCTGGCGAATGTGAAGTGCTTTTTTCAGTGGCTCCCCCCATACCCCGCCTCACCCCCCCCCCCCCCCCCCCCGCCTTCTTATTAGCATGGGGGTGCAAGAGGGAGGGATTTTGCATTCTTTTTTCCTTCTTTCATTGGCTTCTGGTGTATTTCCCGCAGAGAGACACCAGCCCACTTCTGATTGTGTTCAGCATCTTCTGCTCCCCTTCCCGGATGCTCGGGACCTCCACCCCTGTTCATGGTGGGGAGGCCAGTAGGGAGGGAGGCTACCCACTTTGCCGAGGGGAGGTGGCGGTGGTGGGGGGACCCGGGGGGAGGACAGCTGCGGGGAGCCTGACGAGCTTCTGCTGGATCTCAGCTCTGTTGTTGGAAGGTTGGGCGAGTATAGAAAGCTTTATGGTTTTGAAACTGCTTTCCTGGCCCATGTCTCCTTTGATTCCTGCGAGTCTGGATGATCCTAAGCACGGAGCAAAAATGGCCTTTGCACATGGAGGCCTTAGACCGTTTCCAGCCTCCTTGAGGGTTGTGATAACTGCCTCCTTTCTTTCCACTGCACCTTCACCTGTTTCGAACCCTCCACCTTTCCATAGCCCCCTGTCTGACCTTCTGGAAGTGTCTAAAAGTCAGGGAGAAACAGGAGAGAGGAGGAGTCTGGGGAATTCAAAGTGGTCAGGCGCTCCTGGTCCCCCAGGGTAACACATAAAGGCACCTTGGGTCCCTGGGAGACTGGCAAGGCAAGGACATCTGTCTGTCTCCTTACCACTGAGTCTTAGATAAACTCTGTGCCTGGGCTGGGGGTGGGGGTCACTCAGCAGAGTGTTTGCCAGCCACTCCAGGGTCTACTCTGGCTGTCGGAGGCCTCTGGGGTGGGAGGCTCCTGAGTGTACTGACGTGGAGGGGGAAGGGGGGGTGTGCTTTTTTCTTGCAGGGCTGTGAGTCCCGGGCAGCTGGGTGGGTAACAGGGCTGATACAAAGAGGATCGCCTTCCAGGGAAAGCAGACAGCCCCATTTCCATCCTGTCCCTTCTCTGCCCCAAACTGCCTGAGTGCCAGCCAAGACCAGGTCCTTGAATTTTATACAGGGCCAGTGGAGAACCCGGAGTCTGTAGATTAAGGACTCTGACACCCCCTAGGGGACAGCCTGGCAGTGCCCTGAATGGCCACTGCTCTCTTCCCAGGCCAGCTCCCGGCCTGGAGGTTGCTGGAGGGCTTCTTTGTTTGTCAGGCCTGTAGTGGGCACAGGGGCAGGGCAGGCAGGGAGCAGGGCCCCGGGAAAGAGCAGGGGCAGGACAGAGGCCGGCCCTGCTCGCACAGAGCTTAGAGTCTGCCGGGGACGAGCCAGGAGAGCGAGGCAGCACAGGACAGCGGCCCGGGGTTCCTGGGCGCATCCGGAGGGGGGTCTCAGAGCCACATTGGGACTGGCTGCCATTCTGACACGTGGGTCCTTTGACAGATGTTCCTGTTCCCCTCAACAAAACCATCACTCACCTTTCAATTAGAGGCATGGGGTGGGGGGGAGAGCGAGAGAGCGAGGTGATAGTGAAATATGTCTTTATAAACGTGAGACTGACTTTACACAAGATGAATGACCCCCAAATAACTGTACATTGAACTTCAGTGAAATCAATCATACTTTGCACAAAGATGTTCTGTAAAGGAATCACGACCCCAAGCCTGACTGGCGGTGGTGGTAGCTATTCCTTACTGGGTGGGTGTGGGTGCCTGCTGCCCCGGATGGAGGGCCGAGCCCTTCAGCTACCCCGTCACGTCCTCCGAGGGACCTCCTCTGGTTCATTCTACAGGGAAGGCGATAACACCCCCTGAGGTCAGGCAGCTTGCCCGGGTCAGGGTCACAGCTCGTGACTGGCCTGGCTGGGATTCGAACTCTAACCCGTCGGACCCGAATCCTAAGCTCTGGAGCACACTCTCCTGCCCCCTAAGGTATATATATGACGTCTGTGAGCTCCTGTATCTGCAGACTGCTTGGTGATTGACAGGGAGTTTGTGTTCACTATGATCCAGCTTCACCCCAGGAGATCCCACTTCACAGCTCAGAAAGGAGGGTCGCTGTGGTGTCGGCAGCGAGTGGCCGGCCGGGCCCCGGCCCCGCTTCTCCCCACTCTAGATGGTGCTGTTCACTCAGATCTGGGATCGCGAGGGAGGATGGCCAGGGGCCAGCCCGCTCCACTGTCCAGGCGGTTCTCCCTCTCGGCTGCTAATCTGTGTCCCTGCAGCCCATCCCGCACTTGACCCTGTCTCTCCCCCTGTCCTCACTGGCTCCCTTCCAGCCCGCCAGCCTTCTCCTTCGTCTGTGATGGGCTTCCTTACACAGGGGGGTATTGCTTCTTCCTTCAGCTTCCCCGCTCAGATGCCAGCTCATCAGAGCGCTCCCCTGTGCTGACCCCCTATAAAGTAGCAGCGCCCTGCCTTCTCCATCCTCTTCACTTAATTTCTTTCTCTTTTTATCGCCTATCACCATCTAGATGATATTTACAGAGTTTTTAAAGTTGCTGCCTTCCCTTCTAGAATGTAAGCTCTCTGAGGGCAGGGGTTTTGTCTCTCTTATTTATTTACTATAATCTACCTTTGGGCATATTCTTAGTGGACATCCAGAAGGCAGCCCTGTGTATACAGGAAAGGTGTGGCAAGAAGGCACGGCCGTCCCTCAGCTGTGCCCTGCTGTTGTCCCTGCTCCAAAGTGAGCCCCAGGAAACATTTGCAGGAGGTAAATGCTGGTATATCCCCAAGCACCCATGTGTTCAACTGGCATGACCTCCTTCCTTCCTCCATCACTCCCTTGCATTGATGCTTTATAAATGTATTAGTGCCTGAATGATGTCACTGTAATGCATTTTGGGAATAGCCATGTGGTTTATACACACTTGAATTGCTTTGAATGCAAACCTGACATCATAGTGAAGGCAGCAGCGAACAACATATGCACAGTAAACAGGCAGAGACTGTCTTATTGATTAACAGATGAGGCCTCTATTATTGATCAAAGCTTGGCGAGGAAATTTATCACTTTTAATTTCAGGGCTGCCAAATATTTCTGCCTCTGAGCCAGCCATTACAGAGACAATTTAAAGGCACATGCTTCCTTGGGAAGAGGGGGTTTCTGGCTCTGCTTACGGGGCTCCTGTGCCCTGGAACTGCCTGTCTGTGCCGCTGGGCTCACCCCGGGGACCAGGGGGAGTCTCGATGGGGGTGGGGGTGTCCCCAGGCTTCACAAATGAATGGGGCCTGAGGTGGGAGCTGACAGCATTTGTGGTATCCGCCTCTGATGAGAGTTCTGACCAGCCTGGGGGATCAGACTGTGCACCAAGGCCCCGGGGACTTTCACAGCCTTGGCTCAGAGCCGAGACTTAAGCAAAGCAGGTAGGGAGAGGCGAGGACGCTGAGGGCAACCAGATGTGGTCAGGCTCAGGCCAAGCCGGCAACCTTGACTAGATCACATGTGCTGATCTGTTTTTATCTTCATCTGAACTTCTCTGATGGCACGCATCCGGCCTTTTATTTCCTACCTGGCCTCCTTCCTTTCTGCTCCTCAGTCATTAGAACAGATGCTACTTTAGCTGTGTGGATGGCTGTTTTCTAAGAATCCTCCATACCACATCCCTTTGAGGCGATGGTGCAGGGGCTGCTCACCTTGTAGGCTCCCGCATGAGGCTGAGCCCACAAGGCCCTCCAGTTCCTTGCTCAGGCCTCTCCATCTACTTTCTTCTTTAGGGAGCCCTGAGAACAGTGAGAACCAAAGAAAGAAATGCAGTGAAAAGTCAAATCCTTTACAGAGCCACAGAAAATCATTGCTGGCTAATGATTCGAGACTGGGGAGAGTTTCTCAGGGCAGGAAGGCTGTGGCTTCATCCACCCACCTGGTCTGCTCTGCTCTTTGAGGTACTTGCTGCATTTCCAGTGTAAGTGGATGAAAAGTGGTCCTGGCCGCCACCTGAGTGAACACACATGGTGACTGTCTTGCCGTTAAGTTCCTTTAAAAGCTCTTTCTTGAAGCCTTATAAGCCACGTACAGGTCCTTGGTCCGAGGACACCCTGCAGCTTGAAGGGACACCTGGAGGTGATCATGACCTCCCTGTCTTCAGGCAAACTTCACCTCCAGCTACCTAATACAGCTGGCAATATTTATATTTAAAGCTCTTAAGGAAAAGTGACTCCCTGTCTTTCCTAGGGCACTTAATCACTCATTTGTTCAGCCAGTCAACTAATATTTATTGAGCACCTAGTAGAGGGTATAGTTTGCTCATCATTTGGATTATAGACAAGATCGATGTTCTCCTAGAACCTGACGCTCTATACGTACTCTGGGATCCTTTTACCCTTCACTGGCAAGAACTGTTTATTACTGTTTAATTTAAGCCAATACCGGTATAAATTGTATTCTGAGTTCTGTTCCTTACAGCATGTGCTGTTTACTCTAAGGAAGAGGTTTTTAAAACTTTTTAAAAAGTAGCGGAACCATTTCTCTAGTTGGATTTTTATATAGAACTTTGATGTATAAAAAAGGCATATTGGAATTTTTTTTTTTTATTTTTGAGTTGAGGGAAGGAAGCCCATACCTCACCTTCTTATCCATGGAGCATCTTTGCAGATGGAGCCCTAGGGAAGCCAAAATACACAGAGATTAAGAGCAAAGGCTCTGAAGTCAGGCTCCCTGGGTTTGGATCCACTTCTGTTGCCTACTGTGTGACACTGGGCAAAGTGCTTAACCTCTCTGAGGTTGGGATTTCTCATCTGCTAAATGGAGGCAATAGCAGCATGGCCTTTTTTTTTGAAGATTTTATTTACATATTCATGAGAGACACAGGGAGAGAGGCAGAGACACAGGTAGAGAGAGAAGTAGGCTAAGGGGAGCTTGATGTGAGACTCGATCCCAGGATCACCTGGGGTGATCTTTGACCTGAGCCAAAGGCAGATGCTCAACCACTGAGCCACCCAGGTGCCCCGCAGTATGTACTTTTAAAGGTTGGTGGGATCAAAGGCAACAATACATCTTAAACGCTTAGCATTGTGCCTGATATATGGTAAAGCCTCAGGAAATCCGAGATGATTGGGAAGCAGCACTACGTTTCCACTACAAATATGTGTAAGAAGTTCTGCTGTCATGAGACTCTAATACAGATGTAACACTCAGGCACACTTAGGGCAATGCTAGGATGTGCTGAAAGGAAGGACGTGCAGGGCATCTCGGAAAGGACAGAGCAGGGCCTGCATGCTCGGTGCGTACATACTCCAGTCTTGAGAATGGGATGGGATGGGAGCAGATGGAGACCTGGGACCTGGCTCTGCTCACACATGGAGACTCGAGGAGGGTCCAGTGGTTCCATGAGGGCTGGTGAAGACAGTTCCATGGCCACATAGAGGAATTTGGAATCAGAACAGACTGTGAGCCATATAACTTCTTAAGCAAGAAGTAGGAAGGAAGCAAGTGACCGACAGGGCCTCTGTATCTGTCGGGTGAATCGGGACAGCTGGTGGTGTGGCTGCTATCCTCAGTCTACCAGTATTCTGGATACCACCCAGTAGGGCCCACATAGGGGCAGCGACCATCGACACACAGTGCAAGAGATGCATCTAGAAGACATTTCAAATGAAAACTGCCAAGGCTTGAGGCAGGTGCCTCCTGAATGAAATAACATATTAGAGCCTTGAAGACTGTTAGCAAATGGTTAAAAAAAAAAATCCTGTTTGTCTTGACACTGTAGCATTGTCGCTTTGAGCCCTGTAAATAATGGTTCTGAAAAAGTTTATCATTTTGAATTGCACTGAATTGATTTTGTTGATTCCACAAATATGTACAGTAATAGGTTCCCACTGGGTGTCAGGCCGATGTAGCTGTGCATGCAATGACATGTTCCCTCGGAGAGCTTCTAGTATAGCAGGAGACGGGGACAGGTCCACAGGCATTTAGAAGAGCATGGGGTGAACCTTTGATCTGGAACATACTGGGTGCTTTGGGAGCACAGGGAAGGGCCACGTCCTCTAGAGGAAGCCAATGCGTAAGGGGTGCTATCGTGTATGGTGGGAGTGAGGGCCTGGAATGTCAGACACAGGAAGACCAAAAGGATGTGCAGAGGCCTCTCAGTAGGGAAGAGTCTGGCTCCTTTAGGAAACCAGGCTAGCTGAGTGGGCCTGGAGACCAGGGAGCAAGAGTGAGGGGCAAGAGACAAAGCAGGAAAGATAGGCACATCAAGAATGCTTTGTGAGTCTTGGTGAGGAGTTTGGATTTTATCCTAAAGACACAGGGGTGTCTTTCGGGGATTTTAAGTTGTCAGGTACAGGGGGTTGTTGGGGCAGACTAGTTTTGGACATACTGAGTTAGGGGCTATATAAGTACAGGTATGTCAGCAATTCCTACTTTCCCGTACGGTATCTTTTTAATTATTATTAATTTTATTTATTTATTCATGAGAGACACCAAGGTAGAGACATAGGCAGAGGGAGGCTCCTTGTGGTACTCAATCCCAGGACCCTCAGAATCATGACCTGAGACAAAGGCAGATCCTCAACCACTGAGTCACCCAGGTGCCCCCACTCCCATAAAGTATAATCTAAGCAACAGGGCACATTTCCCCTCATTGAATCCTTCACTCTTCCAACCATTCCTCACCTGGAGCCAGCCCCCCAGAATCCTGCTGCTTCTTGGGGCATCTCATCTGGACGCCATCTCTGTGTCTGTTGGTTATTCTGATTTTGTTTCTTCTTTTCTCTGGGAGACCCCTGGATGGTGGCATTTGGAGCTCAGTTGGTCATGGTGGTCAGCTCAGCTCCGAGGGAACAGCTCACGGTGGTCACGTCCTGGAGGAGGGGCTGGGCTGGCTGCCAGAGCCAAGGACTATCCCTGACTTGGGGTCTTCACAGGTCTCCAGCTGTCTCCTCCAGCATCCACCTACATGATTATGGCCCAGGACCCCACCCCTTCCCCGCAAATAGAATATCACTCTCATGGTGACTGCCTCCCCTTTCTTTTCAGCGGGTGCCAAAGCCTTTGTCTGTGACCAGTGCGGAGCCCAGTTTTCAAAGGAGGATGCCCTGGAGACACACAGGCAGACCCATACTGGTGAGTTGACTGATCCTCATTCTCCAGGTCTTGGTCCTCCACAGAGTGCCAGTGCAAAGATATGAGGTAGCTTGGCAGCACCTTCTTCCAGCAAATGTGACATCTAGTCATGTCCTGGGGAGCTGTGAGTCAGGATGGCCTGTGCCACATTCAGCTACTCTCGTGGTGAGGGCTGGCTGATGGGAATGTCCAAGTGTGACCTTGCCCCGTAAGAGTAGCTGCCCTGGTTGAGGTCGAAGAGGCCACTGAAGTCCCGTCTTCATAGAGCCTTCTGGCATATGTTCTCATTGAGGTCTTAGAAGGTCCGCGATGTTATCTAGCATCTCCTTCCCTTGGTGATGGGTCAGGAAACCTCTTGTAGTCTATCTGAATACCTCTGAAACCCTCAGTGGCCACAGTGGGCTGGTCTTCCCGCTGTGAGTGCAAGTCATTGTCTAAAAGCAGTGTCTGCGTAAGGATACATTTGAACCTTTCAGCAGATGATGAGGTCACTGTATTTGATGTGAGAGCACTGGGTGCACAGCCATCATCGTACCACCATCATCGGTTTCTGATATCATACCTGATGTCACCTGGGCAGTCTCTCAGTAACTCTATAAGGTGGGAGGCTCCTATCATGTCCTAGATGAGGACCTGCGGCTCAAAGGAGGGACAGTGACTTGCCTAAGTTAGTAGTGGGGCCAGGAGCATTATAGCTTGCATGGCCTGGTTCTCCACTTGGCTCTGTCCTTAACTGCCTGCGAGACCAGGGATCTGCTTATTGAAACTCTTCTTAAGTTGAGTCACCTCATCTATTAGAAAAGTGGAATCATAAGAGTACCTACCTCCATAGCATAGTGTTGTCATGGGGATGAAATAAGATACTTTATTTGAAGTACTCTGCAGAGTGTTTGGCTCATAGTAAGCATTTAATAAATAGGAGTAGATGTATTTAAAATTTAATAAATATTTATTGATTTCCCACAGCGTGCCCCAGCATGCTTATTGCATTTACGGTATAGTAACATACGAGACAGATAAGCACTCCTGTCCCTCATGGAACTGAGATTCTAATGGGGAGACGGTAGAGGCAAGTAAGTATGTAATGTAATGTCAGGTGGTAATACGGCTGGAAAGAAAAAGAAGCAGGATAAAGGGAAGAGAGTGAGAGGGAGAAAAGTGGTATTTTAGGTTCACTGGCTAGGCCTCTCTAAGAAGGTGACATCTGAGCAGAGTCCTGATGTGAGGGAGTGAGCCACTCAGAGGAACAAACACTTGCAGGAGCCCTGAGGCTAGGCTGACTTGACTGCCTGTTGGAGCAGCATGAGGAGCAGCATTGTGTTGGTGGTGGTGGTAGGGGTGGTCAGGGAGGGAGGTGCAGAGAGTGGTGGCACATGAGGTCAAAAATCAGGTGGTCTCTGAACCCTAGTAAGGTATTTAGCTTTTATTCTGCATGTGCTAAAAGTCCGTTGGAAGGGGATAAAATATTTGCAAATCGCATTCCTGACAAGAGACTTACAGTAAGAAAATATAACTCTTATAACTCAGTAATAACTCATAACTTAATAATAAAATACAAATAACCAAAATAAAAAACAGGCAAAAGATCTAAATAGACATTTTTCCAAAAATAGTCAATGAGCACATAAGAAGATGCTTAACACCACCAGGCCATCATAAGGGAAATACAAATCAAAATGACAATGAAGTCATTTTTTTATACCCATCAGGACGTGACTGTCATATATAATACAGATAGTAAGAAGTGTTGCAAGGACGTGGAGAAATCAGAGCCCCTGTACACAGCTGGTGGGAATGTACAATGGTGCCGCCACTTTGGACAGCAGTCTGGCAGCTCCGCCAAAGGTTAAACATAGAGTTACCATATGCAAAGCAATGGTACTCCTAGGTGTCTACCAAGGAAATGAGAACATGTTCTTGCCAAAACTTGCACATGAATTTTTATAAGCAGCATTATTCATCATAGCCAAAAGGCAGAGACAACCCAGTGTCCACCCACTGAAGGATGGGTAAACAAAGTGTCATTTATGTGCAGAATGGAATATTATTTGCTATAAAAGGGGGTGGAGTAGTGATACACTCTACAATGTAGATGAATCTTAAGAACATCATGCTCAATGCAGGGAGCCCATCGCAAAAGGCCACATGTCATATGATTCCGTTTATGGGAGTGTCTAGAATGGGCAAATCTATACACAGAAAGTAAATTAGGTACCAGAGGCTGGGGGAGTTGAGGGGAAATGGGGAATGACTGAGGGCTGATAAAAATGTTCTAAAATTGATGGTGATGATAGTTGCACAACTCTGAATATATTAGAAACTATTGAACTGTACCATTTAAATATATGAATTACATGTTATATGGTATATAAATGATATCTTAGTAAATCTGCATGCATATATACGTATACACACCCCACCCACACACACGTGTGTACAAACATGTACTGAGTAAAAGAAATAATGGTCCATTGGAGGGTTTTGAACGAGAGAATGACATGACTTGGTTTGTGTGTTTCAAAGCTCACTCCGATTTCTGTGTTGGGAATTGACCATGGGGCATATGTCAATTAGTAATTGCTGTGTAATAAACCCCTCACCAGTAGATTAAAGCAACAGAGTGTTACTATCTGACAGTTCCATGGGTCGACTGGGCTCAGTTGGGTGGTTTTCAGTTGGGGTCCCTCTTGAGATTGCAGTTGGACAGTATCTGGGTCTAGAGTTCTCTGCAGGCCTAATAGGGCTGGACATCCAGGATGACTTCCTCACCTTCAGCGCTCTGCTACTTGGCCTCCCTCTGCAGCAGAGTGGCTTAAATTTCTTCCATGACAACTTAGGGCCCCACAAGTATGGAAGCATAAGCTGCAAGCTATCTTCAAAGCTAGGCTGGAAACTGTGAGCATCACTTCTGCCATGTTTTATTGGTCAGAGCAGGCACAGGTCAGCCCCAGACTCGTGGAGTGGAAGACTAGGCTCTTCTTCTCAAAGGGCAGTGACAGACAAATGCAGGGTTGTGTGTGGCGGTCATTTCTGGAGACTGGCTGCCAAGCTGCTATAGGGGGCTAGTGGTGAGAAGAAGGAAGACCGCTCAGTCACTGCTGCTGCCACCATTATGTCAGCAGTATTTCCATGTCCTGTGACCTCACACGATCTGCCTTTCCCAAGTGGAAAACATGGTATCATGGACCTTGGTCTGGACTTCCCTGGCCTGTGACAACTGGAGGAGCACTTTCTAGGTGAGCTTGGTTGTGGAGAAGGTGGCTTTGTTATAGAAAAGGTGACTTGGCCAAATGATTTCGCCCCAGGTTCCAGAGCTAGTTATATTGAAAGCCAGTGCAGGACCCCGGTGGTCCCCAGGTCCCAGCCAGTTTCTTATTGCTGGACCACATGTATCTGAGAATTCCGATCTGGGGCCTGTGGAGAGTGAGCGGTGAGTCAGCTTTGCCAGGCAGGTTGATCTGTCCATGCAGATTAAATCAGCAGTGGGGAGCAAGCCACCTTTCAGCCAGGATCAGAGAAGGAGTGAGCAGATGGGAGGCTGTTTGTGAACAGACCCCATGCGCTTAGTGAGCACCTTCTGTGTGCCTGGCACCCCCCAGGGATATAGCAGTGACCAATACAGATATGCCATCTATGTTTCTTTCCAGACAATTTTATTGAGATAGAATTCATATAGCATACATTTCACCTGTTAAAAGTACACAATTCAGTGGTTTGTGGTGTATTACACTATTTTTCAAGCATACAGTTCAGTGGCATTGATGACATTTCAATCTGTTCTTTAGAATCTGAGTTGATCCAGCTTTGAAAGTTGGGAGCCGTCTTAGGGCCAGTGCTTTTCTAGGATTTATTCAGTCAGTGAGAATTTGAAAGCAGCTGACACCTTCCAGAAAAGGATATTTGATTAGTGGTTGGAAAGAGCCCGGAGTTTGGGTCAGAAGCCTGAGATGTGGCTCTAACTCCACACTCTAGTGAGCGGATGGCCTTGACTTGTTACTTATCCTTTCTGCCCTGGAGATCTCCTCACCTGCCAAAGAAATATAGAGTCATCCTTCCTATGGCAGAGGTAGACCCAACCCATCCGGCCTCACTTTTGCTTTATCTCTAGGTTGAGTCAGTGGAGCTCTTGAAAAGGGTGAGAAATGGAGAAAATGAATCCAAATTGGGGATGAGAGGTGAAGGTGGATGCCTTAGGGAGGGCTCCCTCCCCATGGGCAGGCTCCCCCAGTGGGCACGGGCGCTGGGCCGCTCCTAATGTAGACACACCGGGCCGGGGCAGAGCACAGATGCACAGAAGCCTTATCCTTGGGTGGTGAGGTGGTTCTTCCCCAGGCATGGTAGAGCTTGTTTATAGCGCCATTGCTTGCAGAACCCAGGTAGTTCTCCAGACTCCTCTAATCATCAAAGAAAAGAACACAACTTGAAATCCATTTGCTGTCTCTGTTCTAAGGGGGCCCATGAAGCAGGGAGAGGCCTAATTGTAAGGGATGCTGACAGTAATGCTGAAGTTTTTGGGCTGGGTAGAGACAGGTGGGGGGCCAGGTATGGTTGGAGAGCCAGCAGGAGGGCAGAGAGCGCTCGGAAGAGAAGGAGCGGAGACCCTGGGAAAGGCAAAGTCATGGTAATGCTGCTCTGTATTTCTGGTACCTTAGTTGATAAAACACATTTTTCTGTTGTACCCATTTAATAGATGAGAAAACAGGGGTCTCTAGAAAGTGGAGAGCTGGCACTTGACCCAACTCCAATGCCAGTGTTCTTTTCACTGGCTGCTACCTGCCTCCAGAGTGACTTCCTGTTGTCACAGGTGTGTGTGGCTAGATGACTGGCGTAAGACCCGTTCAGAGATCATTTTGCTCACTGCCCTGCCTGGGCAGGGCTCTTTTGGATCCGTGTGACCCATTCAACTAAGAATCCTCAACACCCTAATACCCGCATCCCCTTCCTGGGACAGGCTACAACTTGCCTGAAACAAACGGAATCTGGAAGTCCCATGCCCAGAGCGGCTGTGCAGGGGACTAATTAGAGCTGACCTGGAACATTGTGTCAGATGGGTGGTTATGGTGTCTTCTAGGGGTTTTTGAAACTGGGAAATGAATTTCATAGAAAGTCCTTCACACTCCATTTTAGCCAAACGAATGGCATCTTCACGTCACCCCCTTTGACCTCACTTCCCCTGTATTTCTATCGTGGGGTGTGTATGGCTTCTCCTACACCCCTTCTCCCAGGATCTTGCCGGGCTCCGGCTGGTGCGCTGGGAGGCCGGGCTTATGGTTGGGCTGGGCTCAGGCTTTGTTGTCATATTTCAGCTTTCTGTTTTGGTACAGCGAAGACTTTGAGGAGATAAACAGAGATCACTTTACACCTTTTATATTATGACAAATACATATTGCAAAACACTGCTGCTTCCAAACTGTCGGGTTGCAGAGCAGCGAGGAATTAACAGCTATGCAGCTCCCTGAGATGCTTGTACTTCATTTACACATCAGATTTTTTTAACTGTTCAGAAAAATAAAAAAGTGAGAAAACACGCATACACACGTGCGTACACACGTGCACACCCAGTGCACCACGTAGGTTCTATATCGAGAGTGTCTTAAATTAGTAAGCAGTTCTTTAAAGTCCAGATAAACTGATAAATACCATTAATGGCTTAATTTATACTCTGGGTTTGAAATTTGACACATGGACACTATCTTGGCTCAGGAAACACAAGTGGTTCTGTGCCAGAGGTTTTAATGACCGATCAGTAATATAAATTGCTGCATCACTGAACAGAAATAGCTTCTCCATGTCATTTGATCTGGAAACTTCTCCGGCCAGGCAGCAGTTAATAAATTTAAAAATAATTACCCTCTTTATTCAAAGTCAAACTAATTAGGAGTGGGTTTTACAAATCATAATGTTGTTCAAGCCACCACTGTACATCCCCATTTGGGACCTGAAGAGGCCTGGGGGCGACAGACGGGATCGGGTGGCGTTAATTAGAGGGCAGAGGAGCTACCTTGGCTCTGAGCTGAAGGCGACGGGGTTGAGACGGTCTGGAGTGTGCCCTGCACGGGAAGGAAAAGGTGTGGGTGAGGGGCCTTAGGGAGGACCTGTAGGGACTTTCAGCCTTTTCATTCACATGTGAAGACATCAGAGCAGCCGCCTGCCTGGCCTGGCTTGGCCTGCCTGTGCAGTGACGATGGGGAAAACAGGGCCACTGCTGGTCAGTGTGCATCAGGTCAGAGAGACTACGAGAGCCCAAGGAGCAGGAAGGGTGGCTGTGGGCATGTGCTTGGGGAGGACCACCTGCCCAGAGGCAGAGAAATGGAGAGGAGGATCTCTAGAGGGCTTTACTCACTGGGCAAGTTTGGGCCCTAGCGGGTGGCTCAGATTTGCCTTACAGGCCTCAGGGAAGGTGCCCCTTTAGGGCCTGAAGTCAGAGTGTGAAGTTCATGGTGTCCTGTACTTAGTCCTCCACTCCTTCCCGCCCCCACCCCCTCCCCGCCCGCTCCCCCCAAACTTGGGATCTGATGTCAGATTGTCTAGATTCCAATCCTAGTTTTATGATCTTGGGCATATTGCTTCACTTCTGCAAGCTTTCGTTTCCATCTTTCTAACATGAGGATAATGATGGTGTCTAGCGTATAGAGGGTATTGTGAGGATTTCATTTGAAACTCTGTAAGCACTCAGCACAGGTCTTGCAGAGAGCAAATGCTCAGGAGATGGTGGTGCTGGTTACTGTCACTGCGTCATCAGGCTCCTCATCAGAGGCCTCAGAGGGCATCCATCCCAGCCTGGGGTGGGTGAGAGGGGAGGGGCCAGGTTGCTGGTTTTGGTGGGTGAGCAGCAGCCATGGTGTAGAGTTGCTTTGCCAAGGTGGAGGTGGGGTCTTCCGGGATTGTGGGCTTGTCCTCTGGCCAAGAGGACTTTTCCAGGATGTCCATAGAGCTAATGGCCACTGGAGCCTCTAAGAGCAGGTGGGAGAGGTGAAGGCGGAATACAGTTCTGAATGGTCTTACAGAGCAGATTTGGTAGATGTCATTTAAGATCCTGGTACCTGGTGAATGCCCACAGCTGTCCAGGAGGACTACTCCCTACCAATATCCAAACAGATGACATTTAAGCCTAGGCCAGACAAGCTGCGGAGCTGAGAATAACACCTAGCAGGTATTGCACCCTGCAGGAGCACTGCACTGCGAGCATGCCCAGCCACGTTTTAGAGGAGGCCTCATTGGTTGGTAGCCTCGAAGGCTCAAGAATCTTAAGTCTCCTACTGGTATCATGGCCCGTGTCTGTAACCATCAGGAGCCTGGGGATTCTGGATCCCTGCCTTTTTCAGGGAAGATTATCGTGTCTGTCATTCCCCCTTAGGCCCTCCTAGTGCCCTAGCGAGGAAAAGAGGCAAACACAGATGGCCAAAGCCATTGCCAGGTTTAGGAACTCTGGAATTAGGAAGTTAAGGGTCATCTTGGAGGCTCAGAACATAAGGTTGAACTCGATCTCTAAACTTGTTGCGAAGACATTGAGCTCTCTGCTCCAGCTCCCCAGGTTAGTGACTTGAGTTAGACTCTGCAGCTGGTTGGTCCCATCATTCCTTCATTCACTTACTCCCTAAGTTTTAAAGGGCCTACTATGTGCAGGGGGCTTTGTGAACCTAATACATGATGGTAAACAAAATCTGGTCCCTGCTTTCCTGAAGATTATGGTGTTGTGATGTAAATGAACTGATGGGATCTACAGACAATACAAGAGCTGTACCCTGTTGGATACTTTGGAGTTCTAATTTTATTAAAGTCTTGGTGACAGTCCTATCACAGACACATTTTTCCTCCCTGTTCTTTGCTAGAGAAAACTTAGACCCTGATTAAGGAAGGCCAGTCAGTCCCCAAGGTACAGCTGGCACAGGTGCCTGGGCTTCTGTACCCCAGAGCCCATGTTTCAGTGCTGTCTTCCCTCCCCAGTGGACCTTGCACCTGATGTGCAAATCAGGGGTGCACTCTGTCTGTTTAAGTAGCCTATGAAATCAGGAGTCAGAAGCCCATATGTGTAAAAGAGGGTCGGTTAGGAACAAACAAAACAAACTCAAATTAGAACCCATGAGTTCTTACTTCCATCCCAAGCCTTCTCTCTACTCTGACTACAAAATAAGGGCTTTCTTTTACTGGCCTAGAAAAAGTTGCCTAGTTTTCACATTCCTGTGTCACAGAAGAAGCCACTCAGGCAGATGCAAATGTCGACATGCTGGTTCCCGTCCTCTTGGTGTTCCCTGCGAGAGGGTTGGTGCTGTGGTCTAGGGGCAGCTAACACACCTGGGGGCCGCAGGCAGCCCTGCTGTGGGATCTGCTGTCCCCTGAAAGAGAGCAGGTGCTGGAGAGAGTCCTGCCCCAGAGTGCTCTCCTTTTCAATGTGAAGGAGGCTGGGGGGCATCTTGCTGTAGCTCTGGAAGGAGGAATCCGTGAGCACACACATGCACATGCATGCACACGCTTTGCAGCTGGATGACCACCTCCGACCCTTCGAAGGTACAGAGCTGCACCCCCTGCCTGCTTACACTGGTCCCTGTCTCATCCCTGGTACGTCAGCGATGCTTGGGAAAAGCTGCAGGGACAGTCTCTGGCTCTGAACCTCAGAACAGAAAATGAAGTCCTTATTTGGAGGACATTCTGTGGTGGGTGAACATGGAAAGGGTGGCAGGAGCAGCAGGTGGGGGAGAGGATTTAAAAGGGTGAGCAGCCACATTCCGTCCCTCAGGATGGCTGCCCGCCTTGCCCCTCTCCTGCCCCAGATCTGGCACAAAGGCAGCGCTGGGCACTGAGAAGCCTCGTCAGGGGTGCTGGCCCCCATCCCACGGCAGTAGGAAAACCAGCAACTGTTCTGGTTCCTCCTCCCAGAGGGCGGCTGCCAGGTGCCCGCCCCAGTGGAAGAGGGGCCAAGGGAGAAGAGGCAGATGACAACAAACAGCTTCATCTACCTAAAACTTGATGTGGGCAGAAAGGCAGAGTGAGCCTCAAACCCCTGCCCACGCTGGAGGGTATGGGGAGAACGGGGCAGGCGGTCATTGGAGGAACACATGGATCCCATGCAAGCTGGCGTGACCTCCCCATTGAAAACATAATAGCATTTGACTTTTATAAATATCAGGGGTGATTTGTATAGCATTTCACGCCATGTGCCAAGGAATTGAACATGAGAAAGCCCGAGCTCAGGAATGGCCAGGGAACGTCATAGGCACTTTGGGAGGGAGAGTCATATGCTGTTCCTTCAGTCAGTGCACCAGCATAGACTTACTCCTGACCTCATTTCATGCTGTTACTATAAAGGCATGTTTGATGCCTAATATAGAGTTTTATTTTCCAAGCACAGGGCTCTTGGCTTTGTTGGAGCTGCTTGCTATGGAGTAGGGAAGGATAATTCAGCTGTCACCTGCTGGCCCAGACAAGCCATCCTTTACCCTAGTGGCTCTAGGGCCCTCTGGCCACCTTATGGAGGGGCCACCTATGCTTTAAAAAAAAAAAAAAGAAACATTATTTTTAAATTTAAAAATTATTTTTGAATTTAAAATTTTTTTTAAATTTTTTAATTTTTAAAGATTCATTCATTTATTCATGAGAGACACAGAGAGAGAGAGGGAGAGAGGCAGAGACATAGGCAGAGGGAGAAGCAGGCTCCTTGTAGGGAGCCCGATGTGGGACTCGATCCTGGACCCCGGGATCACACCCCAAGCTGAAAGCAGATGCTCAACCACTGAGCCACCCAGGTGTCCCCAAAATTTATTTTTTTTAAAGTGATTTCAGGTTTACAGCAATATCAAGTGGAAAGTATAGAGAATTCCCATATACGCCCTGCCCCCACATATCCACAGCCTCCCCCACTGTCAACATCCCCTGCCACAGTGGAACCTGTGTTATAACCTGTGATCCTACACTGACACACTGTAAGCACCCAGTCTAGAGTCTGCATATGGTTCACTCTAGGTGTCCTGTGGGTTTGGACGAATGTATAATGACATGTACCTACCAGAGTTGCATCATACAGAATAGTTTTACTGCCCTAAAAATCCTTCATGCTCTGCCCATTCATCACTGCAGTACATTTCATGTGAAGCATTGGTGCTTTGAACGGTGCTTTAAGGGGATTGGTAGTGGTTGGCTGTTTTAGGATTGGGAAAGGGAGGTTCACCCAAGGCAGATCTGGGTTGGAGAAGGTTGAAGCTCTTTCAGTTGATCTCTTGGGTGTCTGCTTTGTGCTAGACATATATGCTACAGCAGCATTTGGGACCCCCAGGGTCTCTGCCTTGACTGGCCTCCCATCGTCACAGAAATGATGGTGACCATCCTTGTCGTGTGAGGGGTAGCATGGTATGTGGAAGCCATAATGAGTCACAAGAGGAAAACTGAGTTCTGATCTGGGCTCTCACAGGCTTGCTTCCTCTTCTTCCCTCAAACATTGGCTGTGTGAATTGGCGGTTCTGTGGTTCTAAGCACAGCCTAAGATTCTGATCTCCTATTGATCATCTCCATTTTTCTCAACCTTAATTTTCACATTTGTAAACTATGATTAAAAACTGTGCAATGGGGGCATCTGGGTGACTCAGTGATTGTCTGCAGCTCAGGGTGTGGGATCAGGTCCCACATTGGGCTCCCCACAGGGAGCCTGCTTCTCCCTCTGCCTATGTCTCTACCTCTCTCTATGTGTCTCTCATGAATACATAAATAAAATCTTTAAAAAAAAAACCCCATACAATGGTTTTTGTAAGGCCTGAATAAAATACTACATATCGAGGGCTTAGCCTAGTGCCTGGAATGTAGAGCACACCTTCAGTGGGGGCTTCTTGCTCTGACTGTTTAGATGTCTATGGGTTCTGTTCCTTGCCAGCAGACACCTGTTTCTTTCACTTTATTTAGAAGCTTATTCAATAAAGGTTTAAGTAAATGCTGTGTCTGAAGAAGGGATTAAAGATGAAGATCTTTTGCCCCTTACAAATTATTCTGGAAATTTGAGGGGAAGGAGAGAATTCGATGTTTGAGGACTGTTGCTCAGCGCTCGGGACAGCTTGGCTCTTATCAGGGACAACCTAACCTGGTGTACCACCACCCCTGCAACACATACAGGCAGAGGTTTATTTTTTTAAAAGATTTTATTTATTTAATCATGAGAGACAGAGAGGCAGAGACACAGGCAGAGGGAGAGGCGGTCTCCCTATGGGGAGCCTGATGTGGGACTTGATCCCAGGACCCTGGGATTACACCCTTAGCCAAAGGCAGACTCTCAACCACTGAGCCACCCAGTACCCCAGGCAGAGGTTTAGAGAGTACATCCCGTGCATTGTCAGGACTGGGATTTGAAATGAGGTGCCCTGGTGGTGAGTCTTCTGGGCTTTCAGGATCCTCTGTCATCCTGCTGTTCAGAGCTGCTCCTTCTCTCTCAAATCCCCAGGATCAGCCTCACCAACCACCCCCCACCCCCCGCCCACTCTGACCCCGGGTCCCCTCCTCTCTCTGCCTTCCCATTCTTCATCCCCTGTGTTTCTCCTGTCTCCCCCTGACTCCACTTCCAGCTCCCACCCTTTCCTCTCTGACTGCTCTCTCGTCTCCTTCGTGACACCATCGCTGCCCCGTGATAGAAAGGAGTTAATAAAAACCCATGTGTAACTGAAACTTGAAAAGCTATAAATCGCCTTGTTTTTTCTAGGATGTTGGTAGCATTTTGATTTAATAGTTGGACAAACACAAGGGCCTATTTTATTCAGAGTTTACAGGCCTCAAGGCTGTTATTCCTCCAAATTTAATAGCATTGAAATTGCAGGGTTTGCTATAATTTGCCTATCGCTTTCTGCTCCACCATGGATGTTTATTGTCAGCGGGATGAAATCTCAATCCGACTCACTTAGATAACATGTCTGTTAAACATTTAGATAATTGTACCATCATTAACTTGTCACATTATTTTAGAGATTCAAAACAGAAGCAGGGTAAGTAGAGGTAGTGGAGGTGGGGGAGGAGGAGGAGGAGGAGGAGAAAGAGAAAAGCTCTCCTGGTTAAACGACCAGGAGACAGATGAGAGTTGATTTTACACCCTTGACATTTCGCTGGAGGTGTCTAGGTTAAGGAGGTGTGTCCTGCAGAGCGATTCGGAAGGCTGCCTCCTGCCAGGGCGGGGTGCCTCTCTCCTGGGCCAGGCCCATCCCTGGGACTGTGCAGCCGATGCTCAGAAACCCACGGTATTTATTTCAACCCCAGCTTTGGCCTTCATGGACCAGAGATCAATTTTTTAGCCTCCCTTAGGGTTGCTGATTACAACATTATATGTAATTACAAAGCAATGAGAGCAACCTAAATGTCCAAAGGTAAGGAATCTGTTAATTATAGTACCTGACACGGAGAGATGTCCATGATGTTTTGTGTGATAGAGGCTGGTTAGAGAAAACAGGTTGTACAGTGTGGTGCCATTTACTACAAAACACTGAAGCCATCCTGGACGATTCTATAAGGCTCTCTAGCTATTAACAATGAGTATCTTTAGAGAGAATAGGATTACAGAGCAAATAAGGTTTTATTTTCTGTTTTATCTACTTCTGAATAATAATTATTTGTAGCCATGTATCATTTATAAAAACTTAAAAACTAAGGTCACATGATAAGGGAGAAAAATAGTACCTTTAAAAGGAGAACTTAAAAAAAATAAAAGGATAACTTTTTTTTTTCTTACTAAGAGAGCGAGAGAGAGAGGGCACCTGGGTGGTTCAGTGGTTGAGTGTCTGCCTTTGGCTCAGGTCATCATCCTGGGGGTCCTGGAATCGAGTCCCACATTGGGCTCCTTGCAGGGAGCCTGCTTCTCCCTCTACCTATGTTTCTGCCTCTCTCTGTGTGTCTCTCATGAATAAATAAATAAAATCTAAAAAAAAAAAAAAAAAAGGAAAGAAAAGGAGAGCAAGAAGGTGGGTGGGTGGGGGCAGAGGGAGAGACAGTCCTAAGCTGACTCCCTGCTGAGCATGGAGCCCATGACCCTGAGATCATGACCTGAGCTGAGACCAAGTGTCAGATGCTTTACCCACAGAGCCACGCAGGTGCCCCCAAGAAGGAGGACTTCCTAAAAGGAAAGTCTACACGTTTAAATAATTGGATTTTGAGAGAGATCCAGGACACAGTGTCCCAGCTACACTGGCAGGTGCCTTGGTTTCCATCGTAGGTCATAGCTGCTGTCCATGCTCACCAAGGGCCTTAATGGGGGAAGCAGATAGCAAGAAAGATTTTCATTATGCCTAAATGAGAAGTGAGGTCAAATCCAGAACGGTGATGGAGACCGGGAATAAGTAAATGTGAGATTCTGGGAACAGTGTAATGTCAGCAGTGGTGGGACACGAGCTTGGCATCTAAGACCGCCCCCCAGAAGTTTGATGGTGCGTGCCCGCTGGTCCTTCAGGGTTGACAGGTGGGACTGCGATTCTGATTGGCAGCCTTTGGAGACTGCCTTCCCAGGGCCTGCTCTGTGACTCGGGTGGAGGATTCAACTATTGCCTCTCACAGGTTGTGCACAGCTGGTGACACAGTGGAATAGGGGAGAAAATGTGCAAGTCAGAACATAAGGGTTAATGTTTTCCTGATTGTACTGTAAATAATGCAGATATTGGGGGGGTGGGACAAACAATGTGAATATTTTATAGACTGTAGGCTAAATAATATATATATTTAGAAAACCAGCTTAAATATTTCATATGCTGCAGCACAGATTTCTGCAGAGGGGGGTGAAGTGGGCTGCGGAGGCCAGTGGGGAAGGAGGGGATGGTGGTGCCCGAGGTGGGGACACAGAGGACTTAGAGTCCAAACGTGTGTGAGGCTGGGCAGCAAGGGGTTAGGCAGCTGGCAGATTCCTGGAACCTGATTAGCTGGAACCCTCGGATTTTTGGAAACCATCCTTTAAGTATCCTGTACTCTCTGTCTTGTCATTCTTTGTCTTCACTTCTACCGTGGGAGAGAGACAAATGACAACCTCATCACATGCGTTTTATTTTTAAAAAGCAACTTCCAACCCAAGAGAATGGAAAACCTAGGTCCACACACAGACTCATACATGAATGTTCACAGCAGCCCCATTCACAGTAGCCAAAAACTAGAGATGGCCCAGGTCTGCCCTGCACTTGACAAGCAGACGGAATGTGGTAGGGCCATGCCGTGGAGTACTACTCAGCCATGAAAAGGAGCAGAGTGCTGATACCGTGCTGTCACATGCACGCACGCATGTGGACAACAACGTGAAAGAAGGCAGGTGCAAAGGCTGCAATGTTGTGTGATTCCATTTGTGGGAAGTGTTCAGAATAGGCAAGTCTTAGAGGCAGAGCAGATTAGTAGTTGCCAGCAGCCGACGGGAGAGTGGGGAATGCCATCCAATGCATATGGAATTTCTTTTTTAGGCGGAGGAAAATATTCTAGAATTGATAGCGTTGGAGACGCTTGTATAGCTTAGCGAGTGCATTCAAAACCATTGAATTGTATATTTTAAAAGGTAGTACTTCTAGGGTTTGTGAATTCTGTCAGCTAAAACAAAAAGCCATCCCCAGGGATGTTGGTTTGTACAGGCTCAGCCAGTCCCCTCTACTTTCTGCGTCATAGGCCTTTCTAAATAGGTAGCAGTTCACATTCAAGTGACCGTTCGGACAGTCCTGCTGTTCACAGAAGGCAGCAGAGGGCTCGGCCCTCCTGGACTTGAAGGTGCTTCCCTTTGCTCCCCGTTCTTACGTTTTTCAGAATTGGGAAATGGAAGACGCAGGAGGAAGGAATCAGGTCCAGGCCCTCAGTGGGAGAAAGATGTGAACCTGACATCTGCAGTCAGGGAGACTGGGGAGCTGCCTTCTGGGTAGATCTCAAGAAGAAAAGCTGGTCCTTACCTTCCTGGGGAGGAGTCACTCTTGCCAAAGGCAGCATGATCAGCATGGACCCAGGGAGAGCCCATTTTAAGGAAAGAATCCTATAAATAATATGTGCTCAGCGTGGGGAAATGAGAAAGTACACAATCTTTTTGTTTTCTTTTGAACAAACACGGAGCCATCGTATGCGATGTGTGCTGTTTTGTAATCTGTACCGTGCATGCCAACAGACCTGCATCTTGATAATCATTTGGTTTCCTAGGATGCTCCCTACACCCATTCATTTCTCCTGTAAGCCCTGATGGGCCTTCCTTGTGCACGGACGGGAATGCGCCTTTGCCTTCCATGCTTTGGTCAGGGCACCGGGCCCCACATCTGAAGGCCCTTCTGGGGACCGCAGGCAGAAGTAGCTAACAGAGCTGCAGCGCATTATCGCCCCTTACCTATCGCTCCTTCTGTCAACAAGATAAACTGGGCTGGCCGGGCACTTTTGCAGCAGCTGTTTACTTGGCCATTCAAGGCAAGCTTGAGGAGCTGGGAACCTATCCAGTCCTCACATTTGATCTTCTTAAAAGCTGTTTTCCTTTGGTTTTCTCCAGCCTTGCAAACGGCCACTCGCCCTGGGCAGGATCTGAGCAGGTAATTTACCTCGTCTCCTAACGTAATGAATGGCCCCGCCCGGGGCCTGGGCAGACCCAGGAAAATAGAGGCATCGATTTATTTGCCAAGTTAAAACCCAGAGTTAAGTAGCAAGTGAAGCATCTCCATATGTTAAGTGTCCCAGGGCCAACTAGGGGGAAGATACCCCAAACAGGTATTAGGAGAAAGGTTTTTCTTTTGGAATTTCCTTCTGTGAACGTTAGGAAAAGTTACTTAGCAGCAGGATTTCAGGTTTTGGGTCAGACAAAATGTTCCCTGCCCCCGCTAGGAGAAGATCCATTACAGATTGGAAATGACTTTGTCTCTAAGTGCCCATTGTCAGATGGGATACACATTCCCCTCAACCAAACAAATATAAAATGCTTCCAGCCTCTGCCTCGGATTTTCTATTACTGTTTCACAGGACTCCAGAGAGTTTTAAGATAGCAATTTGATTAAGCTTATGGGGAAGATCCCATCAGATAACATTCTTTTTCTGCAGGTAGAGATAATGTGTTCAAGTATTAAGTATGTTTTAAAGGTAATTATCTTTTCCATATTCATTTTAGTTACAGGAATTGAAAAGGGGGAGACTTTGCATCTAAAAGCTGCCCCTTGGGCCCTGGAGTCGCTCTGGCTTCTCTCCTTTGGGAAACACTCTTGAGGTTTTTGACAAATGAATGAGCACCAAGTGTTTTTCTATTCCCGAATGCGTTGGGATCCCTGTCTCCAGAGAGGTGGTCTGGAAGGCGGGGTCTTGGCCACTGCCTTCGGCAGGCTGCCTAACTTGGATTCCCATTCTAGAATGCTTCTGGGCTCCCCATCTTAGGTTCCTGGATGCCAGGAGGAGGCCTGGCTTCTACTCAGAAAGCAGTCTTGCTTGATCCAGCGGTGAGTCATAGTGTCACATCCCTCACCTTGTAAAAGCGGAGCCTGGGATTACCATTTCCATGTACTGGGCCCTGTGGTGGGATGTGCTCATATTGGGAGAGGCTAATTTGAGGTCTAGAATTCTAATTTTTGTAGACTGCCGGACCTCAGAACTAGAGCAAGAAGCTCTGCGGAGGATGGTCCTGAGCCTCAGAGAAGTTCAGTGATTTGCCTGGGATCACACAGCAAGTTAGAGAGGGTCACTGTGGGTTAGCACCCAGGACTCCTGGTCTTGGACCACTCTTCCTGTTCCCCAAGGATACCCACAACTCTGTCACCTCCAAAGAATAATACTCTTTCCCCTTGCCCATGAATCTCCTGGGTGGGAGAGTCTGTCCCACGTGGCGCTCCTTGGCAGTCCGTTACTCAGAGTCTACTCTGAGGGCTTCCAGGCCCTGTGTGGGTCCGATGCCCTGGAGCTCCTTAGGCCTCATTCTGCCTACCAGCCATGCAGTTCTAAGCACTCTGAATTTTGGGGGGGGGGGGGAACAGACCCAAATCCTACCTTCAGAAAGCTAACCATTGCTAAGGAGGAAAACAGACCTATCTAAAGAGATACTTAAAAAAAAATAAAAAAATAAAGAGATACTAACAGTGCAAGGCGGTTGAATATGATTTGTGCTGTGGGGGTTCAGCATAGTGTTTATAGCATCTTGCATTCCTTTGCCCGCCTGCAGCCCTTCTGCTGCAGCCAGAAACCCATAACTCCTGCGGATGGCATTTGCCTGAGTTATATCCTCACCTGATCGTCAGGGAACACTCTCGGTCAGATGGGCTGCAGCGTGTTGGTCTGGAGGCAGCTAAGTCTGGGAAAGGACCCGAAGTGACGGTTTGTCGTTGGAGACTCCAGGTGGATGGTGTGCAGTGACCCATGGTCTCAGCCTGAGGTGGCAGTGGAGGAGTGGGTGTCAAGTTGGATGACCCAGGCTGGGGTCGGTGCTTGGCCTTGTAGGCTAACTATATCCAAGGTAAGGAAGCTCTGGCATCTAAAATGCACACCCGGTGTTGCCTCTCCTAGCTTATCCCTGGGAAGAGCCTCACTGTCTTACCGTGGCTACATATGAAAATCATTTGGAGGAGCTTTTAAAAAAAAATAGCACCAAACAAGGGCTCACACCTCAAATCCTCAAACATGCAGGCGTGGATGTTTCTTACAGCCTTCAGGAGATGTACATGGAGAGCTAGGGTTGAGAACTTCTGGATGGCATAGAAAGTGCCCCCCAGTGACAGCCTCAGGCCTCACCTTCTACCCCCTGTAGTGGATTCCTCCTGAGTCCTGCTGTCCTGCTGTTTTTCCCTTCCATGTATCTCCCCCAACTCTGTCATGCTCATCCTATTCCTTATCCGCCTGGCATATTCTTCTCAGCTCTATTGTGTCTGTTATGGACTAGATATCCATGTCCTCTGAGTCCATATGTCAAAGCCCTCAGCTCCAGTGTGATGGTATTTGGAGGTGGGAGACCTTGGGGCAGGTTTGGAAGAGGCTGTGAGGTGGAGCCCTCAGGATGAGATTAGGGTCTTCACAGGGAGAGGAAGAGGCTGGAGCTCCCTATCTTTGCACCATGTGTGGACACTGCTAGAAGGTGGCTGTCTGCAAGCCAGGAGGAGGGCCTCACTGAGAACCCAGCCATGCTGGCACCCTGATCTCACACTTTCAGCCTCCAGAACTGTGGGAATAAGTGTCTGCTGTTCAAGCCGCCTAGTTACGGTATTTTGTGATAGCAGCCTGGAGCAGACTAGGATGGCGCCCTTCTGTGTCACACCATCACCCCAACGAAGCCAAGGGGAGAAGTGTATGCTCTCCAGTTGCAGTGCTTGGCCACGTTGCTACTCTGCAAGTTAGAAGTGATGTCTGAACCATTGCTGGGTCCCTGGGCCCTTGCACTGTGTTAGAACAAGTGCCCATGGGGTAAATATTTGTTATGCGACTAATAGAAAGCAGTGAGGGAGCTTCCTGATTAGAAGTGGGAAAGGGGAATAGGGGAATCTGATTTCAGATTTTTTTTACTCTTCATTTCCCAGCTGTATGTCCTTAGAGAACTCACTCAACCTTTGCAAGTCTCAGCTTCCTTGTCTGGAAAATTAGAGCAGTGTACTTGCACTCTGTACCTCAAAGATGGATGTGAGGATCAGAGTGATCTTTTAGGAGTTGTTATTCATCTTCGTAAGGCATGAGGCACAATTTATATTTCAGGCATTGTTATACTTGTGACTCTCAATACCCCCGGGACGCTTTGGCTTCAGGGCACCCTGAAGCGTGCCCTACTCTGTGCCTTCCACACCGCCTCTCATCCCAGCTCTGCCACGTGCTTTTCTTCCCTTGGCTTCTTTGGTTGCACCTGCCGTGCTCTCCCCTGCACATGGGGTGAATGCTGCATGAATGCAAGTCGACTGCTATTATAACATATTTTGAATTATAGAGAAAATAATGAGGAATGCAGCCTAGTCCATTCAGTAATTAAGGATTCCGTGTGGCATGGTGGGCAGAAATTAGGAGGAGTGGTATCCTGGGATTTTTGACCGAATATGATCTAAATGGGTCAGTGATATAGATCCCGCATCTAAGCCCATCCAGATACATAACCTCTTGTGTGGAGAGAGTTTGAGAAGGAAGATATTCCCTAAACTCTCATCCCTTCCTCATTCATCAACTGTGATTTGAACACCAACCACGGGCATAGGTGCCAGTATCCAGAGAGTGTGCCTTGCCTGCCCTCTGGGGGCTCACGGACCCAAACAAGACTGTGACAGAGGCTTGGGCCTGTCATATGCAGGAATGCCCAGCCCTACCTGATGGGAGGAGTGGGCAGGGAAGCCTTGGAGGCAGGAAAAGAGCTCAAACTGAATTTGCTTCTCATTCTCGTCTCTTCTGCTCTAGGGTAAACTTATTTTGTGGGGATGGTGAATGATTTGCTCACCATGCCTTGTAGAATAAACCTTTGTGTGTATGCATGTGTATGTGGGCTGCTGCTAATCCCCTTCCTTTCTTGGTCTCCTGTTTCTGAGGCTAGTGGTGTCTGGGATTTGCAGAGGGAGGAAGGATATAAAAGGGCAAGACAGGAGACCCCAGTGCCTGGATTCAGAGCCTCTGCATTCCGGAGACCCCCCAGAGGCCCCTCTCCCTGGACCCTTCAGCTCGAGAAAGCCATTGTGCTCTGTCCTGGCCTCTGACCCCGAGGCTCTGGGAAGCAGCAGGTTGTTGACACTTGGACAATCATTTCTTGCAAGGCTACTGCCTCCCTTGGGAGCTCCCCTCTCTGCCTTGGGGTGGTGACTGTTCCCCCAACCAGGAAGGGGGGTGGTGAAGGAGGAGGGAAGTTAGCTCTGGGTCAGAATGGGAGGCAAGGAGGGGGCTCCTGGATTTGAGCCCTCTCCCTCCCCCCATTCGGGGCAACTTCCTCCATGGGCCCCATGGTTCACTCCTCTCTCACCTGCCAGCTCAGAGGCGCCCCTCCCAGGGCTCAGCTTTGGGAAAATGAATCCAGGAGACCTGTTTCTGGACTTCTGCTCTTTTGTTGTAGGTCTCCTGTTTGTCGGGGAGACTCCGGTGTCTTCCTGGAGGATACTTATACCTGTTCACCTCTTGCAGTCGTAGAAACAAAGGATATTCCTAGTCCTGGTGCTGCCTGTTGCTCCTAGTAGCAACATTTTGGGCAAGTCACTTGCCCTTTTGGAAGTTAATTTTCCTTGTTGGTAGAATGGGGTCAGGAAACCCCACTTACCTAGGGGCTTTCTGTGAAGCTCACGTGGAAGAAGACATTTGTGAGCACTTTGCACTCTGTGAAGCAAATGCATGGCCTGGTGATTTTGGTTTCTGTTATTGCCAGGGCTGGCGCTTTGCCTGTGTGATTCTTAGAGTTTCTGAGTGTGAGGTTCCCAAGCATTTTTCTCCTCCTTTCTCCTTTCTAGAGCATTTCAGAAAGCATTTTCAGAAGGGGGCGGAGTGGGACAGAGGGACTCTTAAAATTTGTAAGTGCCACTTTGCATTCCTTCCACCTCCATCTCAATAATAAATAACTAAGCATGCAGCCAGGAGCTGGGATGTTCTGTCCAAAGGAACGCGAGAATGCATCTCCAGCAGCCTGGCATCCCCATTCAGCGGGCCTGGACGGTACCATTTCTCCAGCAAGGAGAAGAAAAAAAAAAGCTCTCTTGCTAAGCTACAGAAAAATCTCCCTTGTGCTTTAATTCTGGAAGAAGCGGATTAGTGTGGCCATATTTAACCTTTGACCCTGACACAAAAGCATTATCAAAATTAGTTACCAAGAGACTCTGTCTTCCTCCTCCCTGCCCCCATGTCCCTCTTTGCAGGGGCTGGTTTAGGATCTCGGGAAACTCCTTTGGAGTAAGAGCTCTGTTCATAAGAGCCTTGTTGCCCTAGAGACGCCGGGCCTGGCGCTTGCTGCCAGGGCGTCTGGGGTCCAAGGTGGGCTGAAGGGCAGAGATGGGAGTCTTGCACTGTCCTGGGGGTCAGAATTTGTGGGCTGGGTTTAAACCTCTTCCTCCTTTCAAACCAGCCTGGTTCTTGGCCTTCCAGTCAGGTGCCAGGTTGATATATAGACCCCCTTCCTCAGAACTTTCTTTAACACCGCCCTCTGCCTGGAGGCTGTATGACCTAAAGATACCAGTTGATCTGAAGGCTTAATTTCCAGCATCTTCCTCTTCTGACAGAAATCCATAGACTCGGGGGGAACAGAGTAGGGGGTATATCTGGACCTGCATCATCAGTGTGGATTCATATCCCATCCTCCCCACCATTTAGTCATTGTGGCCTTGGGCAAATTATTTGAACCCTGAGCCTCTCTCTGTAAAATGGGCATAGTAATAATACTAGTGCTCACCTCCTACAGTTATTTTTAAGGATAAAGAATAGGATACTTGTGAGGTGCTTAGGACGTATGGCCCCTTACCAAGCATTCAGCGGCCATCAGCTACTGTTATTACTGTCCTTGGTGTCATCGTTATTGATCCATCACCACCTCCTGGGGTCCTGGTGGGCTCCTGCCACCGCATCCCTCCCCGGCCCCCAGGCACACAGGGGTTTCATGGGTGCCCTGCCCCATTTCCTGCTCTGCTGCCTGCCTAGCTGTCTTTGCAGTCATGTTAGCATCTCCTCTTGGATCAGGGTGTGGGGGGAGTGGAGGCGGGGGTGAGGATTGGCTGCGTTTCATACCAGAAGTCCAGCTTGCCGTGGGGGCGCAGGAGGCAAAAGCGCTTTATAAGCTCTCGATGAAAAGCTGTGAAACAAGATGGTCAAGGATCTGGCCGGGCCTGGTTCAGGATTATGGCCGGCCCCTGGAATGCCGACGGGGCCTCTTCTAAGAAGCCAGTGTCTATTTACAGTGTATCTCTCATAAACCCCAACGCTGGGGCGAGGGCAGGGGGACTCGCCCTCCTGGCATGTGATTGATTATCTGGTATTTATGCCATTGAGGACTTGTCAGCGGTTCGGGGTCAGAGGGTCATCTCATGTGTCTTGCCGCCCATCCACGTCCCTTTGTACAGTGTGGACCGGGTGAGCTGTGCACAAAACAGCTTTTTCTTTACCTTGGGAACAGGGGGAGGGGGTGGGGGTGGGGAGTGTCAATGAATTTTTTTTTTCAGACTTTTCTGAATAGTGTCCTTTTAATTCTAAAGAACTTTTAATTAAAAGTAGCAGGAAAATTCATCTCGAGAAGGTTTAGCTTACTTACCTTAACAGATACTTTTGTGTCCTGAGAAGCTGGGAGTGACTTTCCAAAAAAAAAAAAAAAAAAAAAAAAAAGAAGAAGAAGAAGAAAGAAAGAAAGTCAGGGTTTTTGTTGGATCTCTCTGACCCTCCCCAGCATCTTCGAAGTCCCCCGGAGATGCCCTGCCCTCGCTGTTTTAAGTGTGGCCCCTGCCTGGGAAGCAGGAAGGAGGGAGGTGGTGCCTCGGCTTTAACACGGCTAGGGTGTTTAGAAAGGACGGCTCTCCCTCTGGTCCGGCGTTCTCCGTCCCTCTGCTCCAGCCTTCTCCTGGTGCTGGATGAAGACACAGAGTCTGGAGTCACAGCAAGTCACAGCAAGTTGGTTGCAGAGTCAGGTGCTGGGCTCCGTTCTTCTGACCCCCAGCTGGCGTTCCGCTAGCGCACCCCATCATTCTCCAAAGCCAAGTGAACAGAAATGTGACCCTACTGCTGCTGTTTGCAGATGCTGGGCGTTTGAGAGTGGGCAATGGCTCCTGCAGGGCCCCCCGACTCATCTCCCTGTCTCGGAGCAGCCAGCCTGTGCTCTCCCTGTCCTCCGAGAATTGCTCTGTGTCCCCCTTCTTCAAAACCTGCGGAGAGAGAGGCTCCCTGTCCCTGTTGCTAGAAAGCAGCACTCTTCGCCCTTGCAACTCTGGCAATCTGGATGTCCTTCTTCAGAACAGGTAGCTCCGTTTCGTCCTGCTATGGCTCAGGAGTGGCCTGTGTGGAAGCTGTCACTCTGTCCATCCACACGCCAGCAGGGGAGCTTGAAGAGCTCTGACAGGCCAGGGCACCTCATTTTTTTAAAGATTTTATTTATTTATTTATATGAGAGAGAGAGAGAGAGAGAGGCACAGAGACATAAGCAGAGGAAGAAGCAGGATCCCTGTGGGGAGCCCGATGTGGGACTCGATCCTGGGACCCCAGGATCATGCCCTGAGCTGGGACCCCAGGATCATGCCCTGAGCTGAAGGCGGACGCTCAACCACTGAGCCACCCAGGTGTCCCTGGGTACCTCATTCTGTGTCCCGCTGCACCGTGGGCTCGCTGCCACAGGGAACCCTCCACCCTCTAGGATCTTACCTGGGTCCCCTCTCCTGGGGATGGCCCAGGATACTCAAATGAGACCATGGTGGAGGACTGCCCATGGCTGTCAGCTCGAACATCTAGAGCTGTGCCGGGTTTCTGGCATCGAACAGTGCTGGAAACCCCAGCAGAGAGATTATTTACCTGGAGTTGGCTATTTGTGGGAGTCATGGGAAACTCACACTCCCCATATCATATTCCTCGTTTTGTCTGCCTTGCACACCCCACCCCCCCACTTAAAAATGCAATACAAAGAATCGTCTTCCAAATAATAGCTTTAGAAATCCTAATTCCTTTCTATTCCCTCCATTCCCATTCAAGTTAAATTAGTGAATGCTAATTTGGACTGGTAAGGCATCACTATGAGAGAGAGACTAACGTGGTGCAGGATCTGATTCTTGCTCATGAGAAGAGTACCCCGCCTGTCCTGAGTTCTGAAGAATTTACTGAGTGCCGTGCACTGTGCTGTTATTTTCCTTAGTCCTTTTTCTTTTTTTAAGATTTTATTTATTTATTCACGAGAGACACAGAGAGAGAGAGGCAGAGACATAGGCAGAGGAAGAAGCAGGCTCCCTGTGGGGAGCCCGACGTGGGACTCGATCCCGGGACTCCAGGATTGCGCCCCGGGCCAAAGGCAGGCGCCAAACCGCCGAGCCACCCAGGGATCCCTTATATCAACTTTTTAAAGTGGAACATCTTGTTTCCAAGATGAGGAAGAGAAGGACAGCTTTTCCTGGGTTATATAGCTGATAACCATTATCGCTAATATTCATCAAAATCAAACCTTGGCTTTCTGCTTGGGAGCATTAACCTCCTTGAGGCCACGTGAAATCTCTATGAGGTAGGTATGGTTATTACTCTGATTTCACAAAAGACAAAATAGGCACAGAGGAGTTAGGTAACTTGCCCCAGGGTCACATAGCAGTGGTTAAGTGGCCAAACTGGATCTGTGCCACAACGAGTGACAGCCGAGTTCACAGTTAACCTGCTATACCTGTCTGCCTCTGTAGGTTTCAAAGCGGGTCTGGAACTTAGAGCTTTCAGATGCCAGTGCTCATGTGGTCTTTTCCCACTATCCTCACGTAAATTTGCTGGGAGACACTAGATCTAGACATATATAAATCAGCCAGAGACCAGCAAAAGGTCACTGTGTAATCAGATGCCAGCCTAGGTGGTGCATGGAGAGGAATTTAGAGGAGGAATATGCTAACAAGGACAGTGTGGAGTCTCCTCTCTGAAAACCCACAATAAGGGGTCAGTGACTAATTCTTCTCTCCGTCCCCAGGATATAACCCAGGGCCAGCCACACATTAGTGTCCCATAAATGCTGGTTAAGCTTCCAGAAAATATTTCACAGGGGAGGTAGGGTTAAACCAAATTTACCCTTTGGGCCAATGATGTTGAGAATTTCCTTTTGTTGCATGCTGACTGGGTGCCCAAGTACTCAGTGAGGTGTGTTATTTATGCTCTTCTTTCCCTTTACAACAGCCCTCTGGCCATTATCATATCTAAGGTAAACTGAGGCTCAACGGAGGCTCCATACTTTTCTCAAAGTCTCTAAGCCTTTTTTCCCATACTGACTTCAAAATCCATTCCCTTTCCTAACACAGAGAAAGAGGCAGTAGCCAAGTGGGAAGGACAGAAGTGAGTGGAGCCTGCCTGGAGACTCTCAGTTGGCTTGGGGACCTGGAATGCCAGAATGGGGAACGTGTCCACTTTTCCTGTTGCTTATGGTTGAGAGTTGCCACTTTGATATAAGGATTTCTGGATCTATGAACTTAACTGTGTCCAGTTAATTGAATTTATAATTCAGCACCAAAATGCTGAAAAGAATGGTCTTTTATGCCCCTTAATGAGTGCTATAAAAACAAGTGGTGAATCTAATTTTATGAATGATCCTTTATGACTTACCTGATAACTAGTGGTTGTTCAGCACAAAGGACTCATAACTCAGTGTGGACCTAAGCTGGCTGCCTGCAGTAAAAGGACTTGCTTTAAAGTTGCCATCTTGCTCTTGCTGAGTGTCCCTGGGATATATTTTTTTAAATATTTTATTTATTCATGAGAGGCACAGAGGCAGAGACACAGGCAGAGGGGGAAGTGGGCTTCCTGCAGGGAGCCTGATGTGGGACTTGATCCTAGGACCCTGGGCCAAAGGCAGATGCTCAACCATTGAGCCGCCCAGGTGCCCCAGGAATTGGGATTTAGTTGTTCTTTCTCTACTATCCCCTTCTGGTAGAGGACAGGACATTCTGGGGAAATGTGGAGAAGGGTCTCCCGGCCCATCAGCTCAGAGTGACCAAAAACTCACACCTCCTGGAATCAGCTCTTCCCAAGAAGAAGAATGGAAAACCATAGCAGCTCATTCCTTCTCTTTATGATGGCGGATATTGATTCTGCCTAGGTGTTGCCAGCTATGCTGGGGAAGAGAATAGAAACAGAGGGAAAGATACCCAAAGGGAGGCAAGAAAGAGTTCCTTTTACCTTCACCCTCCAATAAGAGGCTAGGAGCTTTAAAAAAAAAAAAGGCCAGAAAACGAAGTTGAAGAGAAGCTTCAGTCAGATGCTGGTGAGAATTTCCTGAGTTGAAAAGATGTTCCTAAGAAAGACCAGGAAACCTCCATCTCTAGAGCTGCTTATATTGAGTATGTACACACAGAAGTGCCTCTAGCTTTTTTTACAGGTTTTGGGGGTCATTTTTATATTATTTAAAAGTTGGATGATTTTGTGATTATGAATCTAACTATTAATAGATGCTGGCCATACAATTCAAGCATCATCCATGCACCATTCATATAGTTTAAGAAAGGTTGGTTATTCCCATCTGGGAAGCTAGAGGCAAGGCGCTGGACTCAGTGGCCAGTCTCTGCCCATGGCGCCAAGAAATGGAATAGCCTTTGGCATAGGGAAGCCCTTGAACGCAGCAGCCAGATTAGGGGTGTGAGAGTGTAGAGGAGGGAAGGCCAAGATCACGCTGTGGTTCCCACTTGTTATCGCTTTTCCTGCTTTATCTCGGGTAAGAAGAGGTCCTGCAGCCCTGAGCAAACCTTTCCAGGAGGCTGCTGAGCTGTGAAGAGCACACTCCCCTCCTTCTCCTCCACAGAGCCCTCTCTCCTTTGTACATGCTGCACCTGTAAAGCCTGAAGCCTTGGTATATTGGGTGGGTGGGGAGAAATGCAAACTGGTCTCTGATCTGGGTGCTAATTACTTTCTAGCAGAGCAAGGGTGGGTGGGCTGGGCTAGGACCTTCGGTGCCCATGCTCTAAGCCTTGCCTCAGCTGGCCTTGTGTCCAGGACCTGCCTCTCCCTTGGCCCACCCTCACCAGGCTGATGAATTGCTCTTAGGGTCAACAGGGGCTCTGACTTGACTGTAATCTTTGGTCAGAAGGAGGCTGGGTGACAAGGACAGGGAAAAGCATGTCTGATGACCTTTTACAGGGGAATGCCCACCCAACTGGTCTGGAAAAACCTGTTTGGGCCCCAGAGAAACCTAACAAAACTTGGTGCTATCAGCCTACAAACATCTACATTGGAAGGAGCCTGTAGTGTGCACATGTTCCTTCGGCTGATGGGTAGAGGGGGATAGGAAGCACCACCAATGCCCGCGCCCCCCCCCCCATCAAACCTGGATTCTCACTGCACTGGCACTAAATGACCCCCACTCCTTTTATTTTCAGAGGAAACAAAACAGCTGGCCATTTATTCATTGAACATTCATCGCATGACTCCTGTGTGATTAAGTGCTAGGGATACCCAGATGAATAAGTCCTGGGGTCTTGATTCAGGGAATGCAGAGGTAGGAAGACAGACACATAAGAAGTAATTATAGTGTACAGAGCTCAGTGCAGTGGGGGAGATGTTTGCATCCGAGGTACTGTGGGAGCCCGGAGGTGGGGTACACAGTGTTTGCCCAGGGGATTGGGTAAGATGTCCTGGAGAGGAAGACCTCATAAGGTTTTAAAGAAGCTGAAATCTGCAGAAATAAAGGGAGATCTGGCCAAGAGGGCGAACCGTGTGTGTTTGGACATGGTGGTGGTGTGGCCTAAGCATCCTGTCTGAGGTGGAGCACAGGGAGGGACAAACAGGCCAAGACCACAGAGACCTTGTTAGATTGTCTTAAGGAGCCTGGATTTTATCCATAGGTGACAGGGAGCCCTCAGAAGCCTACACAAGGAAGTTAGGTCATGAGATCAGATCACTTTCTGGTAGGCCGCTGTGGTGGTTGTATGGGGGTCAGCTCTGAGGCAGATGAGCCACGCCTGGGAGCCTCCAGCAGGAATCCTGGCATGGATGTTGGTGGCTTGGGTGAGGTGGTACCTTTCTGGAATGAGAAGGAAGGGACATGTTAGGGAATGCTGAGAAAGATTAGCTGGAGTGGGATGCATGGGGAAGGATACAAGAGGGGCCCAGCCAGCTGTCTAGCATGGGCAACAGAGTAGATATGAGTGCTG
The DNA here is from genome assembly GCF_048418805.1 of Vulpes vulpes. Lineage (NCBI taxonomy): Eukaryota > Metazoa > Chordata > Mammalia > Carnivora > Canidae > Vulpes > Vulpes vulpes. The sequence goes on along the minus strand of NC_132791.1, from coordinate 120,312,795 downwards.
ACAGCTGAGACAGAGATCCAGAAAAGGGAGCTGGTTTAGGAGCAGAAGATGTGGGGTTTGTGTTTGGACACGTCAAGGGTGCCTGTGGAACATCCAAGAGACGTGTGGATTTATGGAGTTTGCACTCAGAAGAGAAGCCCAGGTTGGAGGCACGATTATTAGCCTCAGAGTGGTCACGGACACCATGAGGATAGAGTTCACCTGGGAATGATGGAGGGTGAGAAGCTCAGGGGGAAGAACATTGGGGGCAAGAAGGCTTCCCTCTGGAGGAACCTCAAGATGTGGCCTAGGGCAGAGATTCCCACAGGCAGATGTGGCTCTGCAGGGTGGGGGCTCCTGGCCCAGGGTGGGAGAGAAGAGGCCAGCAGGATGATCTTGGAACTGCTGGGCTTTATGGGATTACAGGTCTACCCTCCTGCTTCTGGGGGGTCGAGGATCTGTCCTCTGTGCAGTTCCAGGTAAGTTCTTAGAGAAGGACCTGCCCTGCTGCCAGACCTCTCTGGAAACCCCCCTGCGCAGGTGCATCCTTCCTGCTGGCTCTATTGCCCTGCACCCCATCCCTGGAAACCTCCTGGAGTAGGTGCATCTTTCCTGCTGGCTTCGTTGCTCTGCACCCCATCCCCTAGCTCATCTACCTCTTCTCTGAGCTTCAGTCTGCTTGCTTCTATCTCATTTTCTGGAGGGGATATAAGCACCCTGATCACCTCCAAAGGAAGCAGAGAACATTGGGGTTTTACTCTCCCTAAAAGTTCTTTCCCCTCTCCCACAAGGACCCCTAAATGCACAGATCGTTTGGGATGCATGTCCCACTCTCCCTCTGCGCCCTCCTCCAGTGGCGTGGCACTTTGGGACCAGCTGCCAGAGTGATTGACATAAAGCCAATCTATAAATAAAGTCTTTTTCTTTTCTCATAAAGACTTTGTAGTAGAGTTTGCCTTCAAGGTCAAGGCCAGACCTTTCTAAATAAACACATATCAAAGGATCATTAGCAAAGCAGCACTGTTAAATTGAGATATTAACTTCTGTCAACTGCTTGTTTCTTTTTTGTTCTGTAACTCATGACTGCAGTAGGTTTTTATTATTTTGTCCTTAGGCAGTAGCATCTGGCTTCTGTAGAGACTGTAAAAATTAAAAAGCAACACAAATCATTGCGAGAGAAAAGCAGTAAATTCAATGATAAGAATTTAAAATTAAAATGTTTCAGCGCTTTTATATTCTGCAAAACATGAAATGAATGAGTTTGCTGCCTGTTGCCATAAACCTAACCCGGCTAATCGTCCGCTTGGCTTTTTTTTCCCCCTGTCTCCTTCGCTCATCACCATCAATTCTGTCTTGGCACCAGACAAGGCATAAAAGTGAAAGCCACGTGTGTGTGTGCACATGAGCATGTGTGTACACGTGTGTGTGTGTGTGTGTGTGTGTGTGTGTGTGTGTGTGTATGTAGTGGGGCTCGGGCAGGATGGCAGTTGCATGGAGACCCACCCTAGTTGAATGGAGAAGACAACATCAGGGTCAACTGGTGGGAGCCAGGGTGGGAAGGGAGGGGTACAGGATTGGCACATCCCAGTGGATCAGAATTCTCTTTTCACTGTTTCCAGTTAGGCACAAGAAACAAAACAGCAGAACAACAATAAGACCCACAGATCACAAACACAAACAGCAGCAACTTGTAGCATCCAGGTGAAATGCTAAGACTGAATTTTCCTGGCAGGTGTAAGATGCTGGGTTAGGTTCTGAGCGGGTCCCGGCTCCTTCCTGTCCCAGACCCAGGCCTTTGAGTAGAGTGCCAGGGATGAAGCAGCATTTTAAACTCTTTATTCCACTGAGTTGGGGTCATTCAAGGCTGATTGGAGCTGTTAGCTATGTGCTGGGTCATGAGGGAGAAAACGTGGAAGATCCTTTCTCTTCCTTGCCCTTGGACAGTAGTTAAAGAGAAAGTAGATGTGCTGCTCCCTGTGTCAGACAGCTGGAGGACCATCGAAGGCAGTTGTGAATAAGCGAATGGTGGTGTTACACAAGCAGAAGTGCTGGTGGTGGTGGACAAGCTGTGCGGGGTTATCCGAGTGCAGTGGGGCCAGTTCACAACTGCTTTTAGGACCTTGAGCTAAATTCTTGAGTCTAGCTGACTTGGGGCCTGGCTGCCCTGGGCAGCCTGGGGAGGAGGCCTTGTTGGGGGGAGTGGATCTCTCCATGTCCAAACAGGGTGGTGGGGGCCCAGGCGTGTGGGGGGGGGCACTGCTGGTTCCTTTTCATGCAGCCTCTCCCAGTTTGACTGCTGGACCCACAGGCATGAGGGCAGAGCTCTTTGTCCCAGATGAAACTTCTCCAGGCTCGGGAGAGGTGAGAGAAGAGAGTGAGTCCTTGGCCTCCGTCAAAGGGAGTGAAGGAAAGTGTGAAGATTAGGGGACAGAGGGGTCGAGTCAAGAGGGTATGACTAATAGGGCCGGTCATTCACATAGGGGAGCACATTGTTCTCTGCGCCCAGATGGTCCTCGGAATAAATCAGCTCCGGCAGAGGCAGGCTTCCAGTACGGGGAGTTGGGGCGGCGCTGGCCTGCTAGTCTGTCGGGACATAGCCCAGGCCCAGCCCCGAATAGCAGCCATTCAGGTCTCCGCTGTGGGTGCTGGCACAGGGGCGGGTGTGTGTGCACACTCGGGTACGTGTGGGTGTGTAAATACGGCACTTACAGCCCCTGACAGAAGGGTGCATGGGTTTGTCTTGTGAGAGGTGGATGCAGAGACACTTACAACTTGGAGACATTCCAGCCGGCAGAGTTTTGTAAGTGGTCACTTAGGTTTGTGTCCTCGAGGTGAAGGGAACCTCCTTGAGGGCAGGGACTGTGTCTGATGCATCGTCCCCAGGCCCCATTTGGGCCAGGAGCCCAAATGGGAGTGGGAGGAAAGCTCTAAGCAACATTCTCCCATTGCTCTCTTGCCTCGTGGTAGGCACCCATTAATTAATTAATCAAGCTAATAATTAATTAGTACGTAAGTAAATTGCTCAGTAATCCAGCGACTCCTCACGCGGCTCCCCCATCTGGGGACAGGTGTGAGGACTTACTGATTCGGGAGGGGGGCACCCACTGCAACAGTCCCTGAGAAAGTTCTGGAAGGTGCAGGACCGTGGGTAGCTGTCTTTCCAGTTTCCTGGTTGAAGGGTCGCAGGCGCACAGAAGACGTGGACAGTAGGTGAGTGTCACGGCGCCTGGTGGTGGCTTTTCCAGCACAGGGGCCCCCGCACCACAGAAGGACCAGCCCGTCCCCTTGCTCACCCTGTGGTCCCCATCCACGGGCTGCGCTGCCTCCTGCTCCTTCACGGCATCCGTGTAGCCTCCCTAGGAGCGAGGGGAGGCAGTAACCAAGCAGCAACATCACTGAGTAAATAAGAATAATCAAACAGATCCTCCCTGGAGAGAGTTTCCTTTCTATGAAGATGTTAATTAATATGAGCGCTCTGTCCTCGCATTCAGAGGCAGCCTTTCCGTGCAGACCGCCCACCCAGCCCCCAGCCAGTGGTGTTTTGGCGGGGTGTGTGTGTGTGTGTGTGTCTTCATCCTTTGGAGAATGAGCTGCATTTGGGGGGGAATCCAGCCAGATCCTGCCCGCTCAAAGATTACATAAGTTGCTTTGTCCAAAATTTAGCTCCTGTTGAACAGATGGCAGCAGAGGTAGGTACAGATACCTTATATCTTGGACGCACCAAGGTAGAAAACCTTGTAGGGACTCCATGAGTGTGTCCCCCTTGACCACACCACCTTCCTCTCAGGCCCTCCTGATGATGTCCACCACCCTCGCTCCATTTTCCAGAAGAGCCCAAGCTCACAAGCTGCCAAAGTGTCATTGTTGGGAGACGGTTGGGTCTAGGGGAGGGTAGCGATGGTTTCTCTCCCCTGGGTTTCCCGAGCCCTTTATTCTCCGGGTCCCTCAGACGAAGAGGTGGCCTTTAGCATTCTCCAGCTGTGTGGTGTTACTAGGAAACTAGTCTTCTCTCCATAGGCCACCGTTGCAGAAAAACAACTGCACAGGGAGCCACAGGGAGGAGGAAAGAGAGGGGGAGGAGGGTGGGATGTGTGGCCCGGGGAGTGTTTAGAGTGTGGAGGTGCCTAGGAGGGAAGAGGGATCGGTATGTGCCGAGGGCAGACCCACATTACAGAAAGTGCTGGGATCACAGGATGCTCCCACATGGACTACATTCGTGAAACAAGACCGGCCTGGGTGAGGGCGGGTGGGGAAGCATTCTTGACGTAGACATCTTTGGCAGAATGGGATCTTTCTTGCCTTTGCCGCTGATTCCAGGGCCATGGAAAATTTACAGTGCTTCCATCTGAGCTCAGAGGGGAATGTTTTGAAGATTCCTCACTCCTTTCAAGGACCATTGCCCAAATCTTTGAAACCCACGATGACTCTAACCTGAATAAACAGAAAGTGCCATCAATGTGTTTGAATTCTGAGTGGCCCCTTGTAGTAGCCTAAAATATCACAGCTCCCCATCCCTCCCTCGAATAGGACAGAGCATAATAGGTGATTGAGTATCCACTGCTCATCTTCCTCATTCTTAGGGGTTCTTTGGACTTGAGAGGTGGGGAGTCAGGAAGTAGGAGTGAGCATGGTGTCAGGACACAAGGAGGGACCTAATGGCCAGGGCACCTTTGCCTGGGAGCCAGTAAGTCCTGGGGCTGCCTGGGTCATCACCTTTGCTTACAAGGACACCTGTACTGCGTTCACCACTGATAAGTCATCCATCCGTAGTCACTAGAACTGGGGTTTTTGGCTAGAGCCAAGAGTAACACTGAACCTAAATCTGACAAAAGCCTGTTCAACTCTTTAAGAGACACCAATCTTTATTTTCCTCGCAGGATAGCAGTGGAGGTCACAATTTACGTGCGTGGTAGTGACATGGATTTGGCATTTCCATTAGCAGCCTATTTTAGGGGTTTTCCATCTGCTATAGAGATGGAATCTCTAAATAGTGTATTATACACCGTCACCATCTGAAAAAGGATGAAACCCTCTAAGAGTGTGATTTTGAGGAGCCTGTTGCCCTGGTTTAGAGGGCTCTGATGCTGGGGCTAGCCTTGTGTGTCTGCGGGCAGCTCATAGCAGCCCCAGAGGGAAGCCAAGGGCCTCCTATGGTCCGAGTGAGAAAATGATAGGAAGTGTGTACCAGAGGTATCTCAGTCTGGGGTCCATGTGCTGCCAGTGGCCAAAGGAGGTGCCAGCAGGTCCCAAACTGTGAGTCCTAGTTGGTTGCCATCTCCCAGCTGTGGCTGTGGAGTAGTATCGGGTAACTCCATACTGCAGATCTGGGTTCTCCAATGATGTGAATGACTTGCCATCTTGAAGAGACATCTCAGTCGTTCTATACCGGGTACCCCTTGAATGATTACTTCCAGGATGGGCAGAGAAGCCACACCCAGGGAAGCTCATACTGTGGTTCTAAAGCACATGGGTACGCATGCACACCTAAGAGTCCTGCATGTTAAAGAGCCTGCAACAAGGTATCTGGGCTGGTGGGGGGTAGGTGACTGAAGAGGGCAAGGAGGTGTGTTTCCTTGAAGTTAGTAAGAGTCAAATATTAATCTTGAGCTTGAGAAATCATAATCTGCCAAGGGAAGTGGCCCAAGCTCACAGATATTCATAGGTTACAGGTTTTTAAAAAAGATGTTATTTTTTTTTTAAAAAAAGATGTTATTTAGGGGGACCTGAGTGGCTCAGTGGTTGAGCATATGCCTTTGACTCAGGGTGTGATCCTGGGGTCCTGGGATAGAGTTCTGAATCGGGCTCCCCACAGGGAGTCTGCTTCTCCCTCTGCCTGTGTCTCTGATGAATAAATAAATAAAATATTTTTTAAAAAAGAGAAAGACTTTATTTATTTATTTATTTATTTATTTATTTATTTATTTATTTATTTATTTTAGAAGAAGAATAAGAGGCAGGGGGGAAGAGTAGAGGGAGAGAGAGAGAGAGTATCAGGCAGATTCCTCACTGAGTGCAGAGGCTGATGCAGGGCTCGATCCCACAGCCCTGAGATTACAACCTGAACCAAGATCAAGAGTGGATGCCCAACTACCTGACCCACCCAGGTGCCCCAGGTTACATTTTTATGTGTTCATTTGTTTACTCACTTATCCATTCAGGAAATATTTATTGAGCACCTGCTATGTGCCTAATCCTGTATTAGGTTCGAGGAACACAGTAGTGAGGAAAAGAGAACCTCTGTGCTCATGCGTCCTAGGGAGACAGTGAAGTAAGTGAACAAGTCATATACAGGATAAATACTGTTATGTTGGAGGTGTAAGCTGTTCTAAGAGCACATGTGAAGGCCTCCAACTGGGGACGTCTCCTGGAGGTTGTGTCATCAAAGTCATTAAGTAAATGGAGCGAATAGGAGAGAAAGGGAAGAATGCCAGGCTGAGGTCAAAGTGGGTTAAGGTCCAGAGCTGGGAGAGAGTCAGGCAAGTTCACAGAACTGCACACAGGAGTGGGGAAAGGGAACAAAGACCAGAGGTTGTAGAGGTAAGTGGGCATAAAACGGGAAGGCCCCTGAAAACCACTTTCCAGTAGCTCTGCCTTTTTCCTGAGGACAAGAGGAAGCCATTAAAAGGTCTTAGTCTGGGTAGTAATGTCCAATTATGTTTCAGAAAAACGATTGACACTACATGATTGTGAATGAATGAGAGGCAGGGAGATTAGTTAGGAAAATATGGCCATAATCTAGACAAGAAGGTAAAGTAGCTCAGAGGGTGAAATCAAGGATGGCGGCCCCCTTCCTTGGTTGGGCGATTGGGTGATGGTCATGGAACTCTTGACTGAATGGTGAGCCTTTTCATTGTTTCAGTCATTCAGATAATGAACAGCTTGGATATTACAGCAGTAAGATGTCCATGGGGAGCTTCTTTGGAGACATTTAGATCTACAGTGGTGTCGGGAATTCAGAAGAGAGACCCTCTGGACATATATGTTTGGGAGTCATCAGCATGCCAATGATCTTTGAAGCCCTGGAAGTCAATGAGTTTATAAAACTAGAGTGTATAGAAAGAGGAGAGAGCTTAAGACAGAATCTGGAGGAACCCCTACATCGTGTCTCTCTAGAACAATCGAAACCCACACGGAGATTGAAAAGGAATTGCTGGAAGAAATAGAAGGGAGCCCAGGAGAATGTGGTGTTAAGAAAGAGGTATCAAGAAGGAAAAAGTGGTCATCAATCTTAATGCTGCTGAGAAGTCCCCTAAAGGGAAGACGAGAAAATGTCTGTTGGATATAGCGACACATAGGGGTCACTGGTTATCAGAAGTGAATGGTTTTGGTCATGGTGGGACAGTGGAAACATGGAGGAGATGATGGTGGGTGGAGGGGTTAATGAGCCTCGGGAAGTAGAGGCAGTATGTGCAGGCGGCTCTAGGAGTGGAAAAGCAGAAGAGGTAACTGAGCCAAGGTTGGATTTGGCAGGGTGGGTGCCATGGAAGGCTGATGGGCCAGGGAGTTCAGGAATCAGCAAGGAGGCAGCTGGCACTTGAACACAGCAAGAAGTAAGGAAGGGAAGGGCATACTAGGGATGTTTGGAGAATCAAGGGCCCATTCTGCATGGGAGAACCTTGAAGGGTGGGAAGGAGGTTTAAATTTAATGCTTTAGAAGAATAGCTCTGGTTGGTGATGGAAGGCCTCTCTAAGCACCTCCTGCAGTGGGCCCATTCATTCAGTTCATGGTACCTGTTACAACACCACCGTCCACTTACTTAGATGTGGCCCACACCCCGTCCCCTGGATCAGTGTTCTCAGCAGCTCCCATTTCTCTGGTCTCTACCATTTGGCACTTTGATAGACACTTTGCCCTTATTATCTCCTGTCTTCCTCACAATCTTGCACATGGGTATTATGATGCTAGTACAGATGGAAGAACCAAGACCCAGAACCAATAGGACATGCATATGACTCTATGGCTGGTAAATAAATGGCAGAGACAAGATTTGAACCCAGGTTTGGTCTGACTTCAAAGTCTAGGCTTTCTTAGACTGTAAGCTTCTTGGTGGCAAGAAGTTTCTTGGCACAGTAGCCTTGGGATTGGTGCCTCTACAGAATGGGAACTCAAAAAATGCTAGATGCATGAGTGAGTGGGAATAGGCCTGAGTGGTGCCAAAAGCAATGCTCCATACTGTGTCCCAAGGGAAATAAAAGTACCACCACCCAGAGAGAGAAATGAGGAGAACTGGAGAGCAGGAGACCAGGACAGGAAGATGTGGCAATCAAGCAATGTTAGCGCTTCATACAACAGAGGAGTCTCTCCTGGCCCCGTGTTTATGACCAGAAACACCTGGCCGTGGCATGAGGGTCAGCCATAAAGTCTCCCATCTGTTCGGGGGCCATCTGCAGGCCCCAGGCCTGTCAGAAAGTGTCCCAGAAACTCCAGCGGAGGAACTGAAAGGGGAGGAACCTAGGAAACAAAATTCACATGGGAGGAAATAGAACCCCAAACCACTAAGTGACATTCAACCTTACGTTTCCTTTTTTAGAACCTGAGCTGGAATTCCTCTGTAGACCTTCCTTCAGACGTCACAGGGGTGCATGTGTGTGTGCATGCATGTGCAGTGCGGGGGAGGACCAGGTTGCCTGCCCATCAGCTGTCCAGGGAACACACACGCCATCTCACGTGGCCTTGAGGCCCAGGCACACGCGTGCTGGGCATACCGCCTCCTCTCCCTGGGATAGATGGAGTGAGTCAGGAATGCAGCCTGCTTCTGGGGGGCCTGCTTCCAGATTTGGGGGAAGTGGGAAAGTCTGGTGGACGGTGTTTTGTTTCTCTTTCTTGACCATAATCAGATTCCTCCCCCACCCTCCCTGAATAGCAGAAAGGACCATCTCCTTCCAGGCTTTCGGAGACACTACGTGCTGCCCAGTGCCACAGAAGAGCCTCCTCCTGGGGCCTCCATGGCTCCCTCTCATTGCTCCTCTATTCAGCGAGCCCGTCAGTTCACCATGACCAGCCCGTTTGCTCCCTTGCTCTCCCACCTTGAGGCCTAGTGGGCTAGTGCAGGGTCGTCCCCGAGGACCGCAGGAAAGTCCTGGAGCCCAAGCAGGTGGCCTGTCAGCCTCAGTATTCTGCATCAGACACGCTGCTGCCACGGCGCATCCCCCACCTGTGCGTGCACCACTGGCGTCTGCTGCACAGAGCTGTGTGCTGGGGACGTGTGGGCAGCAGGTAGAGGAGCCTGGTGAGCAGATGGAAACCCCTGGGACAGTAGGAGCTTTAAAGGATCATGGAGCCTATCCTCTTTGTATCACAGATGAGATTGAGGTCCAGAGAGATGAAATTCGTTTGTTTAATCCCTCATCCGCCCATTAGTCTTTCCCCCTACCCAGTAAATATTCATCAAACACCTGTCAGGCCCAACAGATACAGCGGCGCAGGAGAGAAGGGAGGCCCCTGCTCCCAGGTGGCTTTCATTCTGATGGGGAGAGGGAGAACTTGAAGCTGCTCCTGAAGCTGGTTGGTGTCGGAGCCGAGAAGCCCGGACCTCCTGCGGTGTCCTTTCCAAAGACCCGTACATGGTCACTCCCTGCTTCCTGGGGGCCATTCAGTTCTGTTCTTCCGTCCAGGTGGAAAAGCGGGAAAGGAGTGCAATTGGATTTTAGTCTGGATACATCTGGGCAGCAGAGGAGTTATAGGAGCACAAGTTAACTTTTGACTGGTTGAAACTAAGGCTTCTTTTTATTTTAGTAAAATATATATAATGTAAGGTTTACCTTTTTAAAAAATATATTTATTTCTAAGATTTTTATTTATTCATGAGAGACACAGAGAGGCAGAGACAAGACACAGGCAGAGGGAGAAGCAGGTTCCCTGCAAGGAGCCTGTGCAGGACTCGATCCCAGGACCCTAGGACCACGACTTGAGCCAAAGGCACTCAACCACTGAACCACCCAGGTGCCCCCATTTTAACCATTTTTAAGTATACGGTTCAGTGACATTAAGTATACAGTGTTGGGCAACCGTCACCACCATCCATCCACAAAACTTTTATCTTCCCAAACTGAAACTCTGTGCCCATTAGACACTGACTCCACCCCCTGGCCCTCAGGACAAGGAATTCTCAGTATTTTGTGCTATGGGCCCCAGGGGCTGGGGGGTGGGGTCTGGTGTGACATCCATGAACTCTTCCTTAAGGATGATGTCTCTAAATGCATAGAGTAAAATACATAAGATTATAAACAGATACCTTAAATATAGGTATCAAAATATTTTTTAAAAGGCAGCTGTAATGTAGCCTGTGTGTGATTCTTTGTTACCCTGTTGAGCTCAAGGAGTAGTTGAATGTTTGCCATATTTTTGCAGGAGGGGTTTGCATAAATACCTGGATATAAATGGAACATTTCTAATGTGCCAGGCAAATACCTACACTGTCCGTGACCAAGCCACCACAAGTACAGCTAGCTAATACAACTGGTTGTGTGGTTGTGTTGTGTTTTGTTGTGTTGTGTTTTGCTTCCATTTCCCATTGAAAGAGCTGGTAAATCTTAGGTAGACGTTGGTGAAAATAGAGATGTGATTGTTTTCTTCACATTCACTGACGTCCTGAGTCTTGTCCCTGGACAGCCTGGGGGCTGTGTGGGCTCCTGGTCAGGCCGCCCTGCCAAGACAAGAGTTTGCTTTGCCTTTTCCGCCTAGAAGGGCCAGGAGTGTGCTGACGGGTAGGACGTGGTGACAGAAATGCTGCCCGGGCCTGTGCCCTTGAGGGAGGGGAGGCAGGAGCATCCCAGGAACCCAGCCAACGGGGAAAAGGTGCCCCCACTCTCCCCCAGCCGCCAGCCTGCTGTCTTAGGTGGGCGGGGCCAGTGCCCCCTGGAAGTGTGCCTTCTGGCAGCTTCCCCGCCCCCCTTCCACCCCCTGGTCCAAAGGCTCAATGCAGAAGGGAGCCATATGGTCCTTTGTGGACACATTTTCCCTAGTACAGTATCGTCCTGGTGTGAATGCAGGGCCTGGCTCTCCAGTGTCAGCTGTCCCTCCTGCCCCTCCCCTGTCGCCCCATCCCCCTGCAGCCAGCTCAGAGACCAGCAGGTTGTGGGGGGCAAGCTCTCCGAGTCGGGGAGCCCTGCAGAGTCGGGGTGAGCGAGGACTCTTTTAGTAACACCCCCCCACACACTCACACAGAAAACTGTTGAAGTGAAGTCAAATGTCTCAAAGTCAGATCCCTTTTTAGTATGAATTTGCTGTGTCTCATTCTGAGCACTAATTCCAATTTAATTGCAAGTGGCCTGAAGCCTCTTCAATAGGAGTAACAAATGGTTTGATTTTGTAAACTTCATCAGACTGCATTTTAAATGCGACACAGTAGCCCAACTCGAATGCCAATGAAGCACTGGAGTAGCTCTCTGTTTACTAATTATCCGTTTTTACTCCAAGCCACGCTGGCTGGCTTGTCTGATTAAATCGGATTTGTGGGATAGAGAACAGCTAGCAGAGTTTTCTCTATAGTAAACGAGATTGAAACTATGGGCCGCCTGGCTGCACACTGTAAATTATATTTCCTTTTAAAGGGGACGTGTCTCTTTTATTTCTCTGTTGCCCCTCCTGCATATTAAACTTTACGGTACAGAAACGGACCCAGCTCGTCCTCCCTTAGTAGCCAGCTCACTTCTATTACTTTCCATGTTGCTCTCCGAAGAACTGGGAAGGAATCCAGTAGCTACATCCCATGCTACTCCACCCAGCTTGGTTTCTTTTTCAATGCTTTCTTTTCTCTCCTTTAGCCTGGGGGTGAGTTTTCCTTACCCCGTTAATTCTCAAAGTCACCTGAGATGATTTGGATTCTTAGAATCTGTTTTGAATAGACCCAACAAGAGTTCTAGCACTAACATTTATCCGGGACCCAACCCCAAAAGGGTTTAGTGTTTCAGAAAGATGCCAGTATGGGTGATGTCAGGCTTGGGTGGGGGGCATGAATTGGTGGCGACAGTGTAGGCCACAAAAGGGGATCTGTTTCTGAAAAATTAAATTTGTTCTTTGGTGCACTCTGGCTGGGATGAAATCCTTTCCTCTGACCAGAATGACATGAAGATTACCTGGTTCCTCCCTGTGATGTAGCAGAGAAAGCCAGGGCACAGGTATGGAAGGGTTAGAGGTCGGCGGACCCGCGCCCAAGGTTAAAGCTAGGTTGAGAGAGCTGGTGTGTCCTCTCCCTCTCTCACTGGGGCCTGGGGTCTGGCCTAGAGCTGCTGGATTCTCTTGTTTATTCCTCTCTGTCTAGGAAGACTACCTCCACCCTTCATCCTTCCTATAAAACGAACAATGTATCTCCATAAAACGAACACGGGGCAGCCCTGAATAAGGTATAATCGGGCTGTGCTCAAACTCTGCCATTGCTGAGACTTTAACTCCCAGAGCTTGACCTGCCCCGCCTTCACTCTTGGTATCTACCTTTGTGTGGGAGCTTTTTATATTTTAATTTGCTTCTGAGTGTCCTGCAAAATTAACGGTGTCCGCACTTTCCCCCTTTTTGGCCATTGTGTGCGGTACAGTATGGGAAGGGCCGGCGGTGCCTGTGATAGCCTGGTTACCGTGGGAATGAATGGCCACCACACTCTCAGGCTCCCAGCCTCCTTTTAATTGTTGACAGTAAAAAGCGTTTAAATGCTGCTTAATTTGTAATCATCTTCTGGGGGGGAAAGGAGAGGAACCATTAAAATGTCAGTAAAATGAATACGTCCTTCTCTCTCTCTTTTTTTTTTGGTTGGGTTTTGTTTATTTATATGGGGTTGCTTTTTCTTTTCAGTGCCTGATGTTTGTCAGATATCGAAATGGCCCTGAAACAATCAGCATTTTCACTTTATTTTGAATATCAGGTCGCCCAACCCCTGTTCCCCTCCCTAGCCTATTCTGTGTCTCTGGTTCTTTGTCTGGCCTCTGTCTCTCTCCTTGTCTGTCCCTGCTCTTCTCTTTGGACCTCCTCCTATCTCCACCAGGCTGTCTCTGGAATATATCGGGGATTTATAGGATGTGTTAAGTATAAGACTCCCATTGAGTTGTTGTGTTCCCAGAGATCCCTCTTCTGGGCCCTGGTTCATCCATGGAGGGCTCTCGATGACTCGGGGCATGCCTAGAATTGGAGAGATTGACTATCAAAAATGTCTTGTCCATCTGATGAACACAAGAGATGCAAGAGACCTAGTAGGAACTTATTATTGTGCAAATGAGGACATTGGGCCTCATCTTCAGGTGGAACCACGATGCACACCTGCGAAACTCTAGATTCACCATTGAGAATTCCAGTTCCTGTTCTGTGTAGGCACAGGGCCCTAAGGAAATCAGAGCGTCTGGTTCTCTGACTTACCCTCTCTGAGGGTCACTTGGTTGTCATTCCTGTCCTGGGAGTGCTGGGGGCATGGAAGAGCAAGCCCGGCTCCCCGTCCCTATCCCATCAGCACAGAGGCTTACAGGTACCCTCAGACCGAGTGACTCAAGAATTGCCCCTCTGAGTGTGTGGCCAGTTCTAGAAGACACTAAGCAGGTAGCTAGTGGTCACTTGAGAGAAGGGGCCTCCCAGGTTCTCTCAAGTCTTGCTTTCCTGTTCTTCCTAAAAATTCCCCTCTCCCAGGGATGCTTGAGAAGGGTCTGGGGGTGATAGATCTGGATTGGCCCTGAGCAAATTCTCACTTAAGGTTTAGTCTTTTCTTTGCCTCAACCGTGACTATCCCTCTGTGAACCTACGACCACGGTTTCCAGTGAAGCCTTGAGATTCTCTTTAACTAAAAGAAGGCTGTCAGATCAGACTTTGAAGGAGAAATGCCTGGACTACATCTCAGTGGGAGAAAGGATCTTTTAGTCTTCAATAGGCCTAGAATAATTGACTGTTAGAGTACGGGGGAAAAGCTTTCAAGGATCATTTATTTCCACCTTCTTTCTTCCCGTGAGGAAACTGAGACCCAGAGTGGTCTAGTAACCTACCCAAGAGTGCACAGGGAGTTAGTCACTGAGCCGGGCTTGAGGACAGGCCTTCCAGCTAAAGACCGCAGTGCTTTCCATTCTTCGGCCCCTCTTCAATTGGAAGTCTTTGTAGACGTCATAGGAAAGAAAAGGGCGAGAGGACAACAGTGGGGTAATTACCCTAGCCTGTCCTTTCCCCGTCATCCTGACTTCCCATTACATACTTCAGGGGCTCTTTTCCCAGCCGCCTCCAGGACCAGAGGAGTTAGAGACTGAGTGACGGTCCAGGTGGGGCAGCCTACAGAGACTGTGTGTCAGGTGGACGAGGGAGGAACCCCCTGCAGCGCTGTGCGGATTTGCTACCCACCTAGCCTTGAATGTGCCAAGTAGAGAGCCCTTTGCCTTTGGGAACCCAGAGGGTGGACAAGCACATGTCTCTCTTCTTTGAGCTTTATTCCTATAGAACAAACAGTGTAGAGAAATTGAGGAAGGCAGTTCTCTGTATCTTGGGGGAGGAGAAGCTGCTCATGGGTCCCTCTAAGGCAGCACTTCGTCCACCTGTCCCATCCCCCGAGTCCATCTCCTCCCAGACTGTCCCCATCTCGAAGGCACCGCTCCTCCACCACCATGGTTAGTACCTGAGGGAAGCTTCTGATCCCCAGGCCTGGGCCCAGGGGCCGGGCGACTGTAGGCCGCCCCACTCCTCTCAGGGCTGTTGAAGTTGGTCCAATTTTTCAATCGTGGGCCAATTAGTTTCACAAATGGGGGCCCCCGCGGTGCCAGGGCACATTTGTTCCGGGCCTGCGCACTGGCCAGGCCCCATTGTCCTGCCTCCCGCCCCCGTGTGGGCCCATTGTCCTCGCCCCCAGCGGGTGCTGCTTACCGCTGATTTATACGGGCAGGCGTCCTGCGGGCTCCGGGCTGCGCGGCCACAGCTGGCGGAGGTGCTTAAGGCCGCGGACCCTGTGACCTTTGCCCCAGTCCTGCTGTCATTTTGAAAGTTACAGACCAGAGGGCTGCATACTTCTCTGGATTTACTTCCCACCCCAAGCCCACCCCCTACACACACACACACACACACACACACACACACACACACACACACACACACCCTGCCCCTCGCCTCCCTTCCCTCCCCTCCCCCTTCCCTTCTTCCTCCTCTTGCTCATGTAGTACAAGTTTGGATTCACTCAAATGTCTGGAAGGGTTCAGGAGCATGACTGGGAACTGGCTGCAGGCATAGGTGGGAAGGACCAGGAGAGGCAACTGGTGTCTTCTGTGAAGGGCGCTGCTACCTCCCTCTCCTGTGGCTTTTAATCTTTGGCTTCCTTACTTCTCCCTTGCATCTGATGCTGGGGTGGGAGGAATGGAGGACCACGTTTCCAGCAGTTTGACTTCTTGCAGTTGACTTTGTCCTTGGTGCCTTTTCTGCCAGGGACCCCATACTACCCCACCCCACCCCACCCCCAGAAAGCATAGCCTACCAGAAGGGAGATCCAACAGGCAGGCGGTCATGTAACCTGTAACCAGGCAGCAAAGCACAGATCTGGTCCCATTTTAACCTGTTGACTCCCTCTTACAAACCAAACCCAACTTTCCTCCTCCCTTTTACTTCCTTTCCTTCCTCTCCTGCCCCCTTTCCTGTCTTTCTCCCCCAGTTTCTCCTCCTCTCTGGCTCATTTGTTGGAGTGATTGACAAAATTAGTAAATCCATTCAAGTTACTTTTATTGTGCAGGTCTCAATAAATCCCTTGTGTCCAGGGTCCACCTTACTGAGCTAGTGAGCTGACAAATTTGTTTACTGTAGCTGGAGGTGCCGAGTAATGAAATGCACTTGTGTCTGCAGCTCACTGCTAAACAAATACACAGTTTTCTGGAAGCCAGCAGTGCTAGCTGCTGCCTGAGGATGCAGCCACATTCCCCCAGAGACGAGGAGGGCGTGTGCGCGCACACGTGCATGGGGGTGTGTGCCTGGAGACATGGAATCACTCACCCATCCGTGGCTTCCTTTTAAAACACATTTGAATCAGCTGCTTTAACTCCTCCCTTTTTTGGTTATTCATTGAGAACTCTCTACTCCCTGGACTAATGATATGAAAGCATAACATTCCCCCTTTCCCTTGTGGAAATGGGAGGTTATATAGATTGCCTTCCAAGATTCAAGAAAAGTCAGGAAACGGGGGTAGGAGGGTTTGGATCAGGAGGCTGGAATTGACGGGGCTGGACTGACAAAAAGACTAGATGGTAAGGTTTTTGGCTCCAGGCTTTGAGAAGGCTGGACCAGGCTTCAGGTCCAGGCTCCAGGTTTGAGAAGATGCAACTGAACAGGTGATTAAAGGTGTCCCCGCAGTAGGCGACTCTGTGTGTGGGAGACAAGCCCCAAGTCCCCACACATAGGCTTGTGGCTAATCTGGTTCAAGGCAGGCATCCGAGATGTTTTCTCAGTCTTCTCCACCTGTCCTGGGAGGGAAGGAGGCTGACAGCAGCAAAGACTACGACGAGGCTGTAGTCTGCTAGAGTCTCCCACTCTCAGAAGTGGTTTTTCTCAGGGGTCAGTGGGCTGACAGTCTCTTGGGCTGGGCAAACTGGTCCCTTGTGCATGCAGCCGCTTTCTGAAGAAGGCTGAGAATTTAGGAGCTCAACCCAGATGATCGTGCAACTTGTGCCCACGCTAGCAAGGGAGCTCTTGGCCCTTTCTCCAGTAGATCCCTTGAAAAGAAGCCAAGCCCTAAATGATGGTATAGGGGGAGCTGTTGTCATGGCTGGGCATTCATTTCCTCTCCGTCTGCTCCCTGTCCCTGCCTCCTCCACACCTGTAGCCTTCTACATCCTCTTGAGATGCAGACAGAGCCTTCCTGCCTGGTGTGAGTCAGCCTTGGGCTGTTTGTCTCCGTCTTTTTCTCTTGCTCAGTGGATAATGCAGTTCTTCCGTATTCTCCAACAGTGACCTGTTGACTGGAGTGGAGGGGAGCAAAGAGAAAGACAGGGAAGGGGAAAAGGCAGTAGTCTCAGCGATGGTTTTAGTGTGTGGCTCCCAGGGTTGCCTGCGGCCAGAAACGTCATGCAGAGGAAATAGAAAGACCTGTCTGAAAGATTTGGGTGTTGGGGTGGAGGTGGAGGGTGGGAGATGGTTCTGGCTTAAATCAGCGTTTTCACAACCCCCTAAAGTTGATACTTTCTTCCTCTGCAGAGAAAAAACCCTGAGGGTGGCAGGGAAAGCAGCTGTTTCTTGGAGGGGTGAGGTTAGGTGGGGTTGGACCTGACAAGCCCATCCATGGTCCATGTGCACGCACACAGACACGCAGGCATGCACACAGTCCAGCACATGCGCCAGTCATAGCTAGCTTACCAAAAAAAGCCAGAGTATATTTAGATCCCTCTGCTCTTTTGATTAAGAAACTGCTTATGCTGGAGATAATAAGAGCCTTGTTCCAAGAAGGTGTAGCACCTGAACATCTTTTCCAGCTGTGTACCCCTCTGATCCTGTTCCTTCCTTTCTATTAAAGAGCTAATTGGTATGGAAATGGCACAGGTGTAAACATGAGGGTTTTGTGTCTCATAATTTCAGTCCCGGTCATCACCTGGGTGAAATAAATATCCTGGCTCTATGTCACCCCACCTGCCTCCTGTTCCACCTTGGCCTTGGCTTTCTCCTATTCTTTGGCTATAATTAAACTTGTTTTAAATTGAGAGTCTGTGAGTCGTACATGCCCTACAGCCAAAACTGGCCTCACTGCCCTTGGGGGTGGAGGGTGGATGAGGTGTGGGTCACCACCTTCAGAGACAGAAGTGAGGCTAGTGGCAGCCCAGATATTTGCATGGGCCCTGCCCATGTTACTTAGAACCGAGATTTTCATTCCAGAGGTTATTTCCCTCCATAACCTCTTGTATTACCTCCAGTGACAAGCTGTTTGAGGCAGACACCCTTGGAGTGCAGCTCGAGACTGAGCCCCATTCATTCTTCAGAAGAGGATGCTGTTCTTTGACCTGATAAATTATTTCCTTGGACCGAGGCTCATTTTTTTTTAAAGAGATTTTGTTTATTTATTTGAGAGAGAGAGAGGGCACAAGTAAAATGGAGAGGCAGAGGGGGAGTGAGAAGCAGGCTTCCTGCTGAGCAGGGAGCCCGACATGGAGCTGAATCCCAGGACTCCAGGATCACGACCTGGGCCAAAGGCAGACCCCCAACAGATTGAGCCACCCAGGCACCCCAAGACCAATGCTCATTTATGTGTTCGGTTTTACACTAAGATTTCCAGATGGATTGAAAACAACACATTTGTAGCATTTACATACAGTACTGAGAAGGTGATGGTGGAAAGGGCAGGTGAGTTACGAATGCCATTTTCTAGAGGGAGAAATGAAGCCCAGGGCGGCAGCTACTTGGCCCAGGGTCACAAAGCCAAGCAGGCTGGGCCCCTGGGCCAGCACTGAGGTCTTCTGTGTGTTTCACTGCACGATGTGGTAAAATTGGTCCATCTGTGGTCTCGATCTTTGCTTCTGAGCAACAAGAGCTCAGACACGGAGTGAGAACTGGGGAGTCCTATCTAACCTACCAGACAGACATGAGAGGCCCCAACATGATCAGATGCCTGTGGGTCACCTGGTGTTACTAATTTCCAGAGAGAGTCTTGCTAGAAGTACTCAGTAATGGCTTCATTTGGTCTGAGCTTTTTCTAACTCTTTGTCCTGGGACTGCCCCACCCCCCCCCTCCTCTGCTCTATGTGACTGTCCCACAGCTCCTTACTTATTCTTGTATGCACCATGCAGTTACTGAGTGCCTACTATATGCCAAGCCCAGTGCTCTGTGTTGGGCAATATGAAGATTAAGAGAATAGTTCCTGCTTTGGAGGGCTTACAATCTAGTAGGCAGAGCTGAATGTCAAAAATAAATGCATCAAAGGGTTTTATGTGCTGTAGTCGTGATGGCTTAGAGGAAGAAGATGTTCTTGGCACGGAGTCCTAAATGGTGTAACTCATCAAAGATGCTTCTCTAGAGTCAGCTTCCTGGAAGAAGCAGCCCAGAGTCGATAAAACAACTTCAGTTTGTACATTGTGCAGGGCTGCCATGATGCCCATCCGGGTCATTTGCAGGAGGATGCCCAGCTAAGGGGGGAATGGAGGCTGGAGTCCAGCTGTCTTTGCTCGCCAGAGCTGTGCACCCAGGCGACTATCTTTGTCTGCCCAGAGGAAGAGGCATGATTTTCTAATTCAGACAAAGGCGTCGTCTGGGCTGGCAATGGCTCTGCTACCACTTTATAGTTATAAAGCTTTTGTGCATGGGTATCTCATTTGATGCTCTCAGCAATGACACTGTGGCAAAGGATGAGCAAACTGTGGCCCAGAGAAGTTCGATGACTTGCTCAGAATCACAAGGCAAGTAAGTGGCAGAGCCAAGACCCCTGTGCTGCTCTCGTCTCCTGTGTGTCATGCTGATCAGATGATTTCTGAAGGTTTTCTACAACCAGTGGAGGCTCCTCCTGTCTCCCCGGTGATATCAGGCATGAGGTCTCTTTATAGCAGAGGAAGGAGCACCAGGTATCCCTGCGGCTCGGGCATTGCAAGGAGCAGAGTGTTTTAACACTGCCCGGCCCTCTTGCCCGGCTGCACATTTCATGGCAGCTAATGAATTGCTAATACAATTTTCTAGATAATTTTATTTCCATAGTCCCACATTTTAATGTGTTTCCAAAAGCTAGCATTTATTTGCTTAATCTCCCAGTGTAATAGAATCTGCCCTGACTCATCATACATGCGAACAATCAGCTAGGCAGAAACTACAGCAAATTATTTAATAACTCAAATCTAGTCTCTAGATTTTTAGCTTGCATGCACCAGTAGCTTTTCTGTGTCTCCTCCACTTCTGCCCCCACCTTTTCCTTTTTTCTTTTTAAATATTTTTCCATCTTCTCAGCTGTTGGTCTCCAAGCAGAAGAAAGGGGAGAGTGACTGTGGGGCCTCAGAGACCTCTTCTCTTCATCTCTGCACCTCGGCCAGTATATCAGTGGGCAAGGAGAGCCCCTGAGCCTTGGGGGACGTCCCAGGAAGGGGAGAGGGACCATTGCACGGACATTGTAGCATTTCCTTCCAAAGTGGTGATTATATAACTTGAAACCAGACACCAGGGTGCAGAGATGGCAGTCCGGGACTTTGGGTACACCATGCTTCCCAACTTGAGCCCCTGCGCCAGGTCCTGTCATGCCATCTTCCCCAAACTTCATTTCTCCATTCCCCCTCCTGAGAGTCCCTCCCCTGCTCTGGTCCCCATCCTCCTCTGGTGGCATCACAGCAACCATCAGCTCTCTCCCTGCTTCCAGCTTTGCCACTGCGGTTGGCCCTCACGCTGCCCCAGGGGCATTGCCCTTGCATATGGGTCGGTTCATGCTGGCACCACCCCCCATGCCTGTCCATTCCAGGCACCATGTAGCCTGTAGAATGAAGTATAATCTGTCCTACTCGGTGGGTGATACGGCCGTGGTGATCTGCCCCCCACTGACCTTCCCTGCGTATCCCCATCATCTGGGGCTGTCCTGTGTCCCTGCCCACTCTAAAATTTGCTCTCAGCATTTCCTTCATGTCGCTCCTGTACCCCTCCTTCTGCTCCTTGGCTTCTCCATATTTTTCATTTCTCAAAGCCGAAGTTCTTATGGAGCCACCCTGTCTGCATCCCCAGCTTGTCTGGGACCCTGTTTCTCTGGTTGTTCTCAGTATATCCCTTGTTACCTAGCAGTGCCTATGTTTGGTAAATGTTTGTTGGGTGTGCTAGATGGACACGAAATGGGTTCAAGCCATCCTAAGAAGTATGAATGGCCTGGCTGGGCACCTTTGAGGAGCCTTGGAAAGACCTGGGGGCTGAGTGGTGTGAGGTTCTCAGTGGGCCCTGTTGGGGAGGGAAGGGACCAGCCCACAGAGCTCCTCTGGGCCCGGCATGGTAGGCTTGGAATGTCCTGCTGGGAACGGCACGTTCCCTCTGACCCAGGTACCTTGCACCCTGGGGATCTCAGGATGTCTAAGGAGGAGTCTGGGCTGCCGAAGGGCACAGCTTGGCCCCAAGGCCTGCTCCAGCATACCAATTTAAGGCAGCTCTTTGACATGTGGCTTGATTGGGGCTGGGGCTGGGGTCCTCAGGATGAAAGAGCCAGGGCAGCCATGTCACAGAACATGCTGCAGATGGGCTGCACACTTGGGGGTGTCGACCTGGCTGGGGTGGACACTGGGCACCCACTGTCAGCTATTGAGCTGGTTGCACCGGGCAGACCACTCCCCTCCACCAAGTGGAGCCAAGCATCTCATTACCTCACGGGGTTCTTGCTGGCTGGGGGAGGTGGGAAGGCTTCAGAGAGCTGTACCTTGTGACCCCTGCTGCCAGTCCACTTGATGGCCCAGGTTTTTTCTTTTTCTTTTTTTTTTTTTTAGATTTTATTTATTTATTCATGAGAGACACACAGAGAGAGAGAGAGAGAGAGAGGCAGAGACACAGGCAGAGGAAGAAGCAGGCTCCCTGTGGGGAACCCGACGTGGAACTCGATCCCAGGACCCCGGGATCACAACCTAAGCCAAAGGCAGATGCTCAACCCCTCAGCCACCCAGACGTCCCATGGCCCAGGTTTTCTAATTGTTCCTGGAGTGGGCCCTGGGTGCACTGGGGTTGCAGCGGTGGGCTGTCATTACAATGCCCCTTCTGGGAGAAGCCCAGACGGACAGGTGGCACACCTGGAAACAGACATGCGCCCAGCTTTGTGGCTCTTGAAATCAGATGAGGCATTTCCAAATCCCAGCTCTGCCTCTTCTGACCATGTGGCCTTAGGCAAGTTGTCCAGTCACTCTGTTCTCCCATTTGTAAAAAGGGGGATGAGAGTGCCTGGCTTGTGGGGTTGGATGCAGGTATTCGTGGACATGGATAAAGCACCTGCACATCATCTGTATTAGTTCCTTTCCCTCTGCTTGGCGAGGCAGGAGCAAAACCGTGCTCTTGCTTTGTGTCCAGCCTTCCCTGGACCTGGCTGCAGGCAGCAGCTGCCCGGCCTTCTGAGTAGCCTGCATGGGTGGCCCTGAGGGCTGGAGGAATGGGGGGACCAAAGGGTCTGGCCTTCCCGCTGGTTCATCCTCAACCCAGCCATGAACAGGACTGAGTCGGCGAGAACAGGCCACCCCTCTGCCATCTCCATGGATGGACCAGGGAGGCAGCAGGGTCTTCATGGATTCCTTGTCACCACTCTGCTTCCTCCCCGGGGCACCATGATTCCATGCCAAGCAGCCAGATCTCTACCCTTCTTCCCCTCTGGGCTGTGTTGACGGATGCTGGGCCTGTCTGCCCTTCCCCACTTGTGTCCTTTACACAGGACAAGGTGGTGCAGGGCTGAGCACCGTGATGCTGCCCAGATGCCAGCGGGAGGGGAGCAGCTGAGCTCCCGGGGCAGCTGACATGCGTAGGGAAACAGGATCCAAAATGGTGGGCAACGAGCCACCAGTTGGACTTAGATGATGGGTCTAGATGCTTCCTCACGTGCTGTTGTACCCAGAGCGGCTATGGCTCTGGAGCAGGATCAGAAAGGGGGTCGAAAACAAAGAAAGCAGCTTGTGTTTGTAGGGCACCATGCGGTACCTACCTGTGCTTCTCATCCCTGCAGAGAATGGCCAGACAGCATGAAATGAGAACCTCATGCCACCCATGAGCTTGAAATCCTTAGACAGTTGCCCATTGGTCTTGGGATGCAGCCTAAATGTCTTCACATGGTTTTCAAGACCTGCATATGACCTGGGCCTGCCTCTATCTTTGGCCTTCCCCGCACCGTCTCCCTTAGCTGTGCTGTTCTGTCTGGTGCCCTGATAACTGCGTCTTTTTTCCAGGCCAGGGTGGTCATGGACACTCTCCCCCACTGACCCCATGTGCTGGTTGACATCTATGATGACAGCAGAGACTTTGTGTAGTTTTCCATAGTTAGATCCCCTGTGCCCAAGAGGGGGTCCTCCTTATAGAAGGCACTAGAATAACCTGTGTTGAATGAAGAGACTCTTAAGATGTGTGCTTCAGTTGAAGGGAAAGCTGGTTAAAAGAAGAGGATCTGTAGGGAGCCTCTGGGGAGGATTCAGACCCAGGCAGCCTGGGTTTGCACTGTAGCTCTGCAGCTTCTGAACTCAGTGGCACTTTGGACAAGTTGCTCAGTCTCTGTGCATTTGGCTTATCTGAAAGGCAAGGTGGTAGAGCTTGCCTTCTGGAGATGGGACTTGAGAGTGGTTCCATTTGAACATTGGCTCACACATGCTGTCTTCAATATTGGGATCCCCCCACAGAGGCCATCCGACCTCCACCTCCTGCCCCAGATTCCGAGAAGCCCCTCTGATACACGCCATCTCAGAACCCTGCCTTTGACACAGCACCCCGCACGACGGCTGACTCGTTGTTGTGACATATTTGATTGTCTCTCTTTCTCCCAGTAGACTTTAGGTCCCACGAGGGTGAGAGGTAAGTTTTTGTCCACCATCGGAGCCACACGCTAGGTGCTCCATCAACGCTGCCTGGCCTGGTCCACCTCTGGGTTCGCCGCTGAGCTTGGGGGGGGGGAGTAGAGGCAGCAGCCCCAACACTGGCTCCTGCTCTAGCCTGCATGAGTAGAGCAGAGCCTTGTGCTCCACCCTCCTGAGGCTCTCCTGCCCCTGTCTCCCACAGGCACGGACATGGCCGTCTTCTGTCTGCTGTGTGGGAAGCGTTTCCAGGCACAGAGCGCGCTCCAGCAGCACATGGAGGTCCACGCGGGCGTGCGCAGCTACATCTGCAGCGAGTGCAACCGGACTTTCCCCAGCCACACCGCCCTCAAACGCCACCTGCGCTCACACACAGGTAGGCCTGTCCAGGTGGTGGCTGGATCAGAGTCTCTGGGAATCCACGTCTGGATGGACCTCCTAGGACATCCAATGGAGGGGTCAGGCTGAGTTAGCCCTCAGCCCTTCTTTGCTCAAGGTGGGCATGCTATGGGGGTTCCGTAGCACAGGTAAATGTTAATTCTTGTCCCTGTCCCACGTCGGGGACCTGAGGGTCTCAATCTCTGTGCTCAGCTGAAATGGTACTCCTTAGAAATGCAGGCTCTTGGGTGCCACCCACCCTCAGAATCTTTGACTTCGTGGATATGGAGTAGGATCCAAGACTCAATATGATGAATAAATATTCCCCAAAGATTTTGCTGCAGGTGGACCCACAATGCATTTTGAGGAAAGCCTGCCTGCTTGGTCTCTACCACAGCCCTCACCACTCTCCCTGGCCTCCACCCCATGGCCACATGCTCCTGAATCAGCCTTGGGCTCCTAAGGGAATGTTACAGAAATGGTCCTGCTTGCTCCAAAATAACAGAAGAAAAAAACCCCACAAAATAACAAGCATATTTTCTATACTTGGCCATTAACCTTTAGGGGAGACAGTGAGGGCTTATAAACAATGAGATGATGGGGGAGGGAAAGTAGTTGTGAGTTGAGGGGCCTGGGCCATGTGCCCAGGTGCTGGTTAGTCCTTGCCACAACCTTCTACATTGACCATGAGGGCCAAGAGGCAGATTGCTTTCTCATAGCAGCCTCTAGTCCCCTAGCCAAGGTAATGGGTGACTTAAAGTCATTCCTTTCTCTATGACAAAACTGGGTCTTCAGTGGATAAAAGAGCATCCCTTTCAGAGTCTGCATGTGTCTCCACTCCTGTGTGCTCGATCCCGGGTTTGGAGTGACCATGGAGGCTGGGAAAGGGGGTGGGAGGGACAGGGAGACAGACAGGCAGACTCCATATCGGAGTATACGACAGAGTGTATGCTCATGTCTCTTGGAGACGGTCTAAAAAGCTGAGTGCCTCAAGACAGGAATGGTAGGACCCTCTCCCTCCTCATTCCTGGGTCTTGTCACAGCTCTGGGATTAAGGATGTAGGCCAGGCCTTTCTCGGGTGGCAGGCTCTGCCGACTTGAGGGAGGGGCTTTGCTCACCATGGACTGAGCAGGCCTGTCCTGCCAGCAGCAAGTGTCCTCATCAAAGAGCCTGCCTGGACTCTCACTTTTTGATGCCATTCACCTGGGGGGAGCATATTGCCTTAAGCATCACCTGATTGGCTTGGAACCATTTGGGTTTGCTGGCACAGGAGGAGGTGAGGTCGCAGAGGGGAGGGCCCGACAAGAAAGGCTAAGGAGAAAGGGGTGTCAAGGAGGACTTTGTCTATAGTGACTGCGTATGGATCCCTTGCAGATAACACACACTATCCTGTCCACACTTCCCCCCCACTGGGTCCCCAAGTTCAGCCTTAACAAAACGGCCAATCACCTTTCAGCCACTTTTGAGCATGCTGCTAGGTCAAATCAGTTGGGTTCATAGGACTTGAGTCATCCCATCTGCTACGTCCACCCGGGATATGCCCTGCTCTGCCCACGCTACCTGCTAGGAGTGCAGGCATCAAAATATCACCTGCTCCTGTGTCGTCATGGTGCAGACCTGTGGGGAGGGGCTCTTCCCAGACATAGTTTGAGAGAAGTACCTGTTTAATCTAGGAAACATGGACATGTGTGCTGCCTATGTGTGTGCACACATGCACACACACAAACATGCATCGATTTTCACACCAGTGAGGCCCAGTGCACATAAGCCCTGTACAGGCCAAGCACACCCCCTACACAATGCCTCATTAATATTCCATTGCTCTTGGCCCACTTGCTGCCGAGGCCGGGTGTTTAGCATCGGCAGCTGTGTTTGGTAGGTTAGTCCAGCCGCGCTCTTGGCATTGATGGATCCCTGACTCACACAGCTCATCATATAATAAACTCTCAGCTGTGCTAAGGGGAGGGGCCGCTGTGGAGGGGCCTGGCCAGTGCCAGGGAAACCCCCAGGTGAGGACAGGCCGCTGGGGTCACAGATGCACTGGGCAGGCCAGAGGGGCTCTAATTAGTCTCGTTTGTCCTGCACTTAATGTCAAGCTCATTAAAGAGGCTACAGAGTTAATCAACATACCACAAATTGGATTTTGAGTTCTGCAGCCAGTTTTGTGTACATTATGGCAACACTGACACCATTAACTCTCGGGGTGAGGATTTTAGGCTAGGTGCTCACCATGCTTCGAAGTGCGTGCACGCGTGTGTGTTCATGTGTGTGCGTGTGCTTGTGTGTGCGCATCTTTTTTTTTTTTTTTTTTTCCCTTCAAAGTTCTTTTCACTCCTTTCCCTGGGCTGACTCTGGAGATTTCCTATTTAAACTCATTTAACATGTGATCCACTTCATAATTAAATTCATAAAAATCTGATCAAACAAACCTCTCTGCTTTAACCCTTTGTTTTTTAAACTCTTAGGGCCCCCCTCTGGAGGGGAAGGCACAGACGGCGGCTCCCTCCCCCCCCTTCAGTCGGGTGGCTGCCGATGTACGTTTTAATTACCGGCTCTCGTTGGAAGTCTCACGTGGCCCTTGCTTTATTTATTTATTTATATCTTAATGAGGATACTGAATCCTTGATTAAAGTCGTTATCGTTGCCAATTCGGCAAGGAGGGGGAGTCGGATGTCAACGAGGCGGAGGCAGGGGGGAGAGCTGTGTGCAGACGTCTGCACAGAGAGAGTAGCACGCGGCACAGGCCTGCGCAGACTCGCCCTTACTCAGACGCACAGCTAGTGAGGACCAGGGTCTGCATAGACCTCTACTCCCCCTGGGTTTGGTGGGGCTGGAGGCTGGGGACCAGGTGGTCTGTATGGCCCTGGCAGGTGCCGGGAAGCCCAGGATTTGGTCTGTCTCCAGACCTGCCCATGCCTCTGAGCCAGCCAGGGCTGTACCCTGTAGCTTGGTGAGAACCCATGTGGAGATGTGGTGTTCTGCTCTTTCAGCTTCTCCTGTCTGACTCCGCCTGGGAGTGCTCCCAACCACCACTCTGTGTCTTCAGAGCTTCTTGCAGAGAGCGAGCCCGCAGTGAGCAGACCCCAGCATCCACTCCCCACAGAGCCTTAAAAACCCTTCAGCACCATCAGGAGAGATGAGAATTTATGTGGGGACGGGGGCCTGCGTTTGAGAGGGGGGGAGGTTTGGTTAGCGGCCTGAGGAGGAGAGAGACAAGAGAGTAAAATATCATTTTAAAGAGGAAGTGAAGGCATAGGCACGCGAGTCTATAACGAGAAGGACAATTTATGCCCAGGCACGAGTGCAGTTTGACATGGGGATAATGAAAAAACGTAGGTCATTGTGGATGACTTAAGCCTTCAGCAGCCGAAGAAAATGTATGAAATGCAGAGGACATTACACGGTTGGCAGCCCCGCACATCTGCAGAGGGACAAGTGAAATACAGTGGGCCATTCTTTACCATAAACTGTGGTTGTTGGAGATGCAGCCCAGAGAAATTGTAATTACAGTGACAAGACGAATCAGCGATATTTAAATATTCATGAACAAAGTCTGGGGTGATCCATCTATCTTTATTGTCTGTGCCTTCACTCCTGTAATAAATAAGTCGCCGAAGGCCTCACCTTTCAGCCCCCAAAGCCTCCACTTTGGGTACAAAGCAAAAGATGGTGGATCCCAGCACCCCACCCTCTCACCCTCCAGGGGGCTAATGGGTGCCACACACAGAAGGGAGGCCGACGGCACCGCTTCCAGGCCTGAGCATCTGCCCTGGGTCGTCCGTGTGCTACGTACCCAGGCAACAAGGATCGACAAGTCTCCCTTCTGACCCTCAAGGTGCTTCCATCCTCAGGGTACAGTGTGCGTGGCAGGAGAGACAGGGCTGTGTGCAACTTAGCCATCTGATAAGTTATCAAGCGTTCAGACTCCAAAACCAGATCTGTATCCTGACTCAGCGGCTTATGAGCTATTTGACCTTAGAGATCAGCTAAGCATCTCATTCTTCTCATCTATATGATGAGAATTGTGTGTTTCTTGTCAGGTGATTGCAGCGATTACATGATAAGATGTGTGTAAGGCTCCTAGCATGGTGGTGAGCCTTCAGCAGGTTAGACCATTCCAATTAAAAATTCCCATAAAAATGATCCTGCTGCTAAAATAACAGAGTGCTAGGTATTTCTTCTCTCTTAGGATAGAAGAAAGCGACTCCGTTTACCTGGGTGGGAGGCGTTGAAGGGAAACTTCCAAACCATGGTGATGTGTGAACTGGGTCTTGAAGGATGAGTAGGAGTTCGTTGAAGCAAGGAAAGAGGAAATCAAGCATAGGGGATAGTTGTTGTAACTGTGGAGCGAGGAGGGAGCACAAGGCATTTGGGGGACAGTGTGTTCTAGTTCCCCAAATTGGAAGGGGTTTTTTTGAGGGCAGGAGAGGCAGTCAGGCTACCTATGAGAAAGGAAGAGGGTGGCAGGAGAAGTTGGGGGGCAAGGTGTCAGCCCACGGGTCTGCCCTCCCCTTGTGGGGGTCTGCTTTCTGGGGTCAGCTGTTCATCCCTGAACCAAATGGGCTTTCTCTTCCTGGGATTGGCCCTTGACCCACAGATGAACTCTAGGCCCCTGTAAAGTATGGACATGTGTGTGCATACAAGCTCCCTGGTTCCCACTGGGTCCCAGAGAAGGCCACGGGTCCTTATATGTTTTTGAAGAACGGTGGTGAAGATAGGCAGTCTCATCTTCTTGGTGCATTAAATGTGCCCTGCCACCTCTTGAAGAGGGGATGGGGGTAGGGGAGACGAGGCTCTGATCCAGCCTTTTGTCCCCACAGGCGACCACCCATATGAGTGTGAGTTCTGTGGCAGCTGCTTCCGGGACGAGAGCACACTCAAGAGTCATAAACGCATACACACGGGCGAGAAACCCTACGAGTGCAATGGTTGTGGCAAGAAGTTCAGCCTCAAGCACCAGCTGGAGACACACTATAGGGTGCACACAGGTATGGAGGACTGGTGAGGGCACCCCAGCTTGCGCGGGGACCTGGGTATAAGTGGCAGGGGGCAGGTGGTTCTCCAGAGCAGCCTGGGTGGGCATGGTCCCAGGCTGAGACGGAGAGTGGAGCGTGTTCTGGGAAAGGTTAGCACGGCCCAGGCGCCACTGCCCCCTGCAAGGCCGAGGGACACGTTGCTAGTGGATCACAGCACACTTTCCAGGAGCCCAGACCCACCTTCCAGGCAGCCGTACCAACAGTGCATAGATGACTTCGATCTGTGAGCCCTGAATCGGGGTCAGGTTGGCCTGAAGACTAAAAGCAAACGCTGGGCAGGGCTTCTTGTTCCTGGGGGCTAGGGGAGCACTGAGTTAGGTTAGGATGAGGGCTGGGACGCTGGGAGTCAGATCGCAGACAGATATATTCACAGACCCCTCTACCTGTATGATGTTTACCATTTCAGAGGGCCTTCACATTCTTTTTTATGTAAAAGAAATAGGATCGGGGCATGGGGTCTGAGGACAGAGCAAGGGGAAGTGGCCATAGTGGCCAGAATTGCCAGACTGGGGGGTGGCGGATGCTGGAGCTGGCCTGCACCAGCTCATGGAAGTCCACCTGCATGTCTCTCCCTGACTCCCAAGTGCAGCCACATCACCTCAGACACGGCCACAGGCAAATGCTACAAAATTGGGCCTTTTTGGAGAGTTAGTTGTTAAACATTTACCAGCAGCACCCTGCTGGTTGTGGCTTTGGGGTGGGGGGGAGGTGGATATTCAGAAGGACTTCCTATGAGGATAAGAGGTAGTGGAAGGTAGTGGAATCTAGCAAAGTAGGAAGCCTCCTCTGATCATGTGAAACAGCTGTCCTGACCTGGGGACAGAGGATGGGGGGAGAGGTGACCTCAGACAGGTCCTGCTGGCCGAGGGGCGAGGATGCATCCACAAGCTGCGGGGAGAACAGGGAAGCAGTAAGGAGAGGGAGAGGATGCTGCGTTATGGAGCTCTGCTTTCTTGCCCCCGGCCTGGGCCAGAGGAGAGCCTCAGGTGCTTGTTGCTGACAGCCAGAGTCACTCCGAGCATTTCCCAGAGCCCCAGGGCTTCCTTAGCCCCCTGCTGGGGATGTGACCTGGTGAGCGGATCATTAAATGCATCGGTGGTGACTATTGTAAATAGCGGGTCGATAGTTAGATCACTTTGGCTGTTCATTACTTCATTATTTGCTGGGGCCTCTGCACAGAGGAGTATCGATAGCGAGATGGCTGGCCAGTTAATTACTGTATCGAAACAAGGTTCCCTCACACCCTCTGCTCAGCTCCAGGGGACTCTAACTGGCAGGAGGTAGGGTGGGTAGCAGCTAGGGTGTGGCCAGGCACTCCCAGGCTATGTGTCCCTTCCCCATCCTGGCCCCCCTGGGAAGGCTCAGGGTCCAGGGGTGGCTCTGGGAGCCTCAGGGGAATAGGCATCCTGGATGGAGCATGTTTGGAGGGTGGGGTTCCCTCACGTTCACCCCCGTCCTCCCCACCAGCTATAGCCCTGAAAGGACCCTACGCCTTGTTCCCCTGAAAGGAGCTGTGCTGAAGAGCCGTCCCTAAGGGCTTTTGGGACCCCACTGCCCCATTTCTAGATTCCATATCCTTTCTTTGGAAGGGAAGATTCTGGGCCTTTGGGTTCAGAAGAGTAAGGCAGGGCTAAGGGGGTGCTGAGCAATACTGCAGCCACTGAGATCAGCAACAGGGAAGTGCCACGGAACATGCAGCTCCAGGTGCGCTGGCCACACTGCAGGCGCCCAGCAGCTCAGTGGCTACCATATTGGATGGCGCATTCTTCATCATGGAGAGTTCTAGAAAGTGCTAAACTGGAGGGAGTCTCTGGCAAGCCTGAGGGTGGAGCGAGGGCCCAGAGCATCCCTGTCCCCGGGAGGCCCTCACACCCTCTCCCTCTGTCCTGGCTCTCTCCCCCCTGCCCCCCACAGGCGAGAAGCCCTTCGAGTGCAAGCTGTGCCACCAGCGCTCCCGGGACTACTCGGCCATGATCAAGCACCTGAGAACGCACAACGGCGCCTCGCCCTACCAGTGCACCATCTGCACGGAGTACTGCCCCAGCCTCTCCTCCATGCAGAAGCACATGAAAGGCCACAAGCCCGAGGAGATCCCCCCCGACTGGAGGATAGAGAAGACTTACCTCTACCTGTGCTACGTGTGAGGTGGGGCCACGGCGGGGGACGGGCAGCCGGGAGAGAAGAGTTACAGCAGGGTGAATTTGATGACGAAGGACTATGTGGAAAAAAAGAGAAATAGAAAAAAAAAAAGAAAAAAGAAAAAAGGAAAAAAAAGAGACAAGAAAAAAGGAAACCCGATAGCTGTCTGGCCTTGGAGACTCTGGGGCTCCAGGTGACCTGGAGACCCTGCCACTGCTCCTCCCCGGGGTGCGAGGGGCCCTGTGTCCCTCCTTCTGGATGGAGGCTGGCCTCATTTTCTTGGGTGGGGGGTGGAGGTGGTTCGTTCAGCTCAGATGATGGTATATTTTTCTCTTCCCTCCACCCAGATCCCCCCTTTTGCATCCAGAAGTGGAGGCTAGGAAGGGGGTGAGCCAAACAATCTGCCTGTCACCCTGTGACTGAGTCCTCCAAAGAGGGGGGCCCAGGGCAGGGAGGGGGTCTGCAGGTGGTGGGGCTGGGCCAGGTCATAGTTGATGGTCACACGGCAGCTCTGGTTTGAGGGGGGCATATGGGGGTGGGGGGCTTTCCTTCTCTTCCTATGACTCAGTTTATCTGTTGTTCCCCCTGCACCACTACCCCCCCCCCGCCCCACTGCCACCCTGCCACGTGGGGGTGTCCCCTCAAGATCTTCAGCAGCCTCGCGGCTGTCGCCCCACCCCCAGCTCCTTGTCTCCCCGTGACTCCTGTCCTCCAAGGGCAAGGGCACCCTGCCCCTTGTGGATGGGGGTCGGGGGGATGGGGAAGCAGCTTCCTCCTTACCCAGTTCCCTAGTGGGGAGGGGGGCTGCATTTGGCTCCAGAGCCCCCACCCCACCCTCGGCTTTCTGAGAACATGAAATAAATGGAATTCCCCACCCTAGTCAAGCCCAGTCATGAGCAAGGTTCCTGCTGATTTGCTTTTGCTTCCAACACAGGAAACATCACTAACCATATACTGTCCCACCAAACACCAACACCCATCCCTGCAGCCCCTATTTCAGTCCCTAGGAGAAGGCTCGCCGTCCGAGGGAGGGATGTATACATGTCCTTCTCCACTGTGCCCTCCGCCCGAGGAAGGGGACACCCCAGCCACCAGGGGCTGGGGTAGCTGGCCGGAGGCAGGGGGAGTTGTACTGGGGACCCCCGCCCTGGTGCAGAGAGCAGCACAGAATTCCTGGCTCTCAGGGCGCCCCCCAACCAGTCTATAGGGAGGAGGAAGGAGAGGAGGAGGAGTTGAAAGCGCTTTGGCCTTTGTGTTATGTTTTGCATCTTTTCCGTGTCCCCTGTTCCCTTGTTAGCACATTGTACTTGAATTACCTCAGTTTTTTGTGACCTCATGAGCTTTTTAACCCCTGTATCTCTTTTTTGGTTGGGGGTTGGAGGAATAGGGAGGACGTTCTTTTGTGTTTCTTGTGTAAATTAATAGTTGGTTTAATAGACTTCAGCTGGCCTCGCCCTCCCCGTCCTAGCCGGAAGATGCTGCACAGAAAGGAGTACTCAGGATCTGAATGCAGGAGCCAAGGGGGGGTGCGTGGGGGGCAGCAGAAGGTGGGCAGAGGGGAGGGTGTGTCGGGGGCATGCTGGCTGGAGTCTCCATTGGCTCTGCCCGGGGCAACCTCCCCCACGCCCTCTGCACCCAGTAAGGCTTCAGCCTGAAACACTCTGGAGAAGATTCCACCTTTCTCACAATTTGCTGGGTCATTTGGGTCTGGGGGGCCCCGTATTATTCAGATCCTGGCAACTGCGTGGCCCCACCTCTGAGTGTGCGATCATTGCCAAAATCGGTCTCTTTTCAGGGCCGGCGTGGGGATGAGCCAGCCTTTGTTCTGTTGCGTGAGGGTGGGGGTGTTGTTTTTCTAAAAGCTACCTCTTATGTTCCTCCAATTTTTCTTTTGTCCCCTTCACGCCTCCCATTCTGCTGCTCTGCTTCCCCCCCCCCTTCCCAGCCTCCCCACCCTGAATTTTGGAAAGCACATTTGCAATATTTGTGTTCACTTTGGGATGGGCCCTCTGTTTCATCTCACGGCTTTATTTGTAAGAGTTGTGTGCGTGTGCGTGTGTGTTCGCGCATGTGTGTGTGTGTGTTTTCTTTCCTTTCTCTCTCTCTCAGAGAAAGTTGTGGCTGCGTTTTTGTCTTAGGTTTTTTAAAAGTGGTTTCGGGAAGCGGTTTTGGGGAGAAGGCTTGTGAGGGCTCTAGGGACGCCGGAGGGATGGGTGCTGCTGTGACCACCCCCCTGTCCCTCGGTCCCAGCCCTCCAGTCCTTCCCCCACAATCTCGCCCACCAAATCTGAAGGCCTTAAACATTGTGTGTTGGGGGGTGGGATATGAATTTGGGAGACAGTGTCACTCGACTGTGGATGGGGGATGATAAGGTAGGGAGGATGCGATATTGCAATTGTAATAATGAGTTAGTGCTTTGGAAAGGAAAAAAAGTTAAACTTGAAATATGTGACTAGAGCAGTTGTCATGTTGATAATGTGAAAAGAGGGGAATTGGGGGGGAGGGGGCAGTCTGTAAGAAATCGTTATGCACTATGCTTCCTCCCCCAGTCTGGGAAGAAGGGGTACTGCTGGCCCTTAGGGGATCTGTAAATCCCAGAAAACAATATTTTAACAGCAAGATATCATTCAACTTTGGTGGGGAAGGAAAAAAAAAATCAAACTATTCCATAGACCTAGCTGACGCCTCTCACTCCCCGCCCCCACCCACCCTTCCCACGCAGCCTGGGTCTCCTGCCCTATTCATAAAAGCTGAGAGGGTTGAGCTAATATTTACAAATTGTAATATTTTTGTAATGTTTGTTAGTTCCTTTGTCAGTTCTACAGGACCTTGCCCTTTCTTTTTTGTAATGTGAATAGGAAAAAGAAAAAAAAAGACAAAAAAAAAATCCGCCACCACCACCACCACCACCACCACCACCACCAAAATATCCCTTTGTACGTGTGTGCGCGTGTGTGCTTTTTGTGTGTGATTGTGTGTTAAATCATGCAGTATTGTTGTGATTTGGTGTTGCAGCATTGGACGGTACTGAGTGAGCACCTGCCTACCCCCACCACCCCCGAGGGACCCTAGTGGGGGAAGTGAGGACAGAGGGGGTCAGGGCAGGCTGGTGTCTGAAGGATACTGGGTGGGAGATGCCCGTGCTGGCTTCTGCTCTCCTTGCCTCCCCCATGAAGCCTGGACACCCTGCATAGAGTCCCAGCACGCCTCTTTGCCAGGTTCCTACTTAACAAAGTCATCCTGACCTTGCCAAGGCCTTCTCAGCCTAGCCAGGCCTAATGGCCAAGGTGAAGGTCAAAAATTATGTGGAGTCTGTAGATGTGTATGGAGTAAGGGGGCTGTGGAGACGAGGGAGGGTGGAGGGCACCGTCTCCCCAGGTGAGAGCTGAGTGTTCTTACTTCCCTCTTCGTCCTATCATCTGGCCCCTTGGCCACCCGCTGCCTTTAGCTGTGGTCCTGCTGACAACCCTACTTGCTACTGCCTTATCCAGCATAGCAAAACTTCTCCAGCCCGGGAGGTCCGAGCTGGTTAATGGTCCCTTTCCAGTGTTCAGCTCTCACAGGCGTGTCCCTTAATGCTTTTGGTGACATTTCCCTGTCGTGTGCTCTTTCCCTATTCCCTCCTTCATTCATTCAAAGCATTAAAATCCTATGTGTATATAGGATAGACAAATATATAGAGATATATATATAGCAAGAGAGAGATATAAAATAGTAAATATCATTGCTGCTTTGGGCTGCTTTGGAGGAGGCCACGGATATGGGGAAGGTAGATCTGGGGTGTAGGGGTGGGTGGGGAGGCCGGGGGGCCCCCAGTGTCTCAGTACAATCCAGGGATGCAATGCAGGCTTGTTTAATCTTTGTGCCTGAATTTCTCCATGTGTAGAAAACAAAACAAAACTGCTGCAATTTTTCACAAGTGTATGGTACCCTTCTTGGATGCTGTCGGTACCACCGGCCGCGGGGGTGTTCAGGCCCTTCAGAGAGAGGGCCATTTGGCTGACCTCCTTGCAGGGGAGCGAGCGGTGGTGGGATGGCCTTTGGACTTTGTGCACAAGAGCTGGCGGGGCAGGAGGAGATTTGGGGGTAGCTCCCTGCAGGCCCAACAAGAGTGAAAGGAGGGGGCACCAGATGTTAGAAAAGCAGAAAAAGATCCGACTCTGTTCATTTTCCCAGGCCTATGTTCTATCTTTTTCTATTCCCGTCTGGTTTCCTCTTTTCCTGGAGCTTGGTGGCGGCACTTACCTGGATATTTCAGTAGGAGGGGGAAGAAGCCAGACTGACCCAGCTTAGGGGCGCTGGTGGGTGGAGGAAGAGGCAGAGAGCCGGCCGGGAGAGGGGTGCAAGACAGACCAGGGAGGCTGGGTCGGGAAAGAAGGGTGGAGAGAGGGGGGTGCAGGTCCTGCAGGCCTGTCAGCTGGCGGCCCTGCCTCCTGGGGTCCTTGGCGTCCCACTTTGCAGACAGGGTACCAGCCTCCTGGTGTGTGTCATAGGCTTTGTTCACATAGTGTTATGCATGATCTTTGTAAGGTTAAGAAGCCGTGGTGGTGTACCATGACATCCAACCCATATATATAAAGATAAATATATATATATATGTATGTAAATTATAGCACTGAGGGCCCTGCTGCCCTGCTGGACCAAGCAAAACTAAGCCTTTCGGTTTGGGTATTATGTTTTGTTTCGTTATTTGTTTGTTTTTGTGGCTTGTCTTATGTGTGGTGACAGCACAAGTGCCAGTCCGATCGCTCTGTATTACAGAATAGTGTTTTTAATTAATTGATGTTCTAGTTCATGTCTACCTCAGCACCTCCTCTTAGCCTAATTTTAGGAGGCTGCCCAATTTTGTTTCTTCAAGTTAACCGGTTACTTTTTTGTACAAATCTCTCTCCCCACCACACCTATCCAGGTTCCCCTCCCTGCCCAGCCCCTTCCCTGTCCCCCTAAGCCCTGTTCCCCCAGCCCTGCCCCAAGCCCTGTTACCCCAAACCCCACCACCCAGCCCTGCCCCCCGCCAAACCCCACCACCCTAAACCCCGCCACCCCAGCCCTGCTTGCCAGTCCTACCTGTTTTCATCCTGATGCTGTGCCCCTGATGTTGTGCGGTCCTGGTCGCAGCTTTTCCGCATCTGCCTTCGTTCCGTGTAGATTGATGCGTTTCTTTGTAATTTCAGTGTTTCTGACAAGATTTAAAAAGGAAAAAAGAAAAAAAAAAGAAAAAATGAATTTACTGCTGCAGGTTTTTTTCTCTCTCCATGTGTCACTAAGTGAAGTTTGTGCCTTCTATAGCAAAGAGAATATTTTTTACATCCTACTAACAGTAGATTTTTTTGTAGTGAACATTTTTTGTATTTTTATTTATAAGTCTCATAAGAAAAATAGCAATGTTCAGTTGTATACCTTGAATCTGCAGTTAGAAGAGAATAAAGTTAATTCAGTTGTCTCTGGTTTGAAGTGTCCCCTTTTTTCTAAAAAAAAATTGCTTTGTCTTTTCTGCCTTTTCTTGGGTGGTTAACGCTAGAAGAACTGAGATTTCTGGCTGGGGATGGGGGAAGAGAACACTCTGGTGCAGTTCTGTGGCCCCTTATGCGGTATTTATGAGGCACAACGAATTTTCCTAATACTTTTTTTAGTTCAAAAGTAGCATTAAATACATTGTGACTTGATCCTTGGAACAATGTATGAAGTCAGCACTGGTCAACACAGACGTTCCTGCAGCGGCTCATAGCAGTGACTGCTGTGGGCCGTGGGAATGCGGCGGGAGCAGGACGGACAAACCGCTGCCCTCAGGGAGCCACAGAATCCACTTGCTTGGTTGCTTGTGCTAGAACTTGCTCGGGATCACGGGGTCACGCAGCTGGTGAGTGGCAGAGTCTGAACTAGTATCTGGATCTCCTGATACCGAATCTGGGTTGCCTTTCCCAGGTCCCCAGACCTGGGGCCCTCTACCTTATAGAGACACTGTTGACTTCCTGAAACTTCTCAAAGAGAAGCTGCCACCCAATTTCAGGTCCCTGGGTCTGTGGCCGCCAAGCCCGCCAAGCCCGCCAAGCCCCACGGAGGAAGGAGATGTTCACAGAAGGGAACAGGTGGGAGGTGGGGGTTCAAACCCTAATCACCACCGGCAGACCAGAGCATGGCTCCCCCTGCGTCCCGGGCCTGCCTGCCTTCCTCTCCAGGCGATGGCAGCATTGGCCTGCTTGTCTAGAGCTGTGACACCAACTCCACCTGATTCTGGACACACTGGCCCAGCGCCTCCGCCTGACGCTGTCCTACCTGGAAAGAATCGGCCCCCTCACCTGGAGCTAGGGATCCTCCTGAACCACTGCATAGCCCCTGCAGGGTGAGCCCAGTGCCAAGCCTCAGGGGCCCCCTGGCCTCTAGCACCCTCCCCGACTGCACTCTGCGGTCCCACTCCCCAGCCTGCACCCCAGGAACGCCCAGCAACCCTGCCTGCCCAGGGCCTGGACTGGAAGCCCGGCTGTCCAACCCGCAGAGGGTTTTCAAGGCCTGTGCGACCCAGGCTTGCCAGCCCAGAGCCACCTGGAGCCGCCCTTCCCTGGGACAGCCCGGTGACCTCCGAGGAGGAGGGGCCGCAGTAGGGCAGCTCCAGCCCCCTGGAGTCGGCTCCCCTGACTACTTTCTTCCCTCCCCTTCCCTCCACTCTGCCCTTTCCTTTCACCGCCCCCATCTCTCTTTATTCCTCTAACCCTGTCTTTTCTCGTTATTTTTTTTTTTTTGAGGCTCCTCCTGGCCTTTGTATCTCCGTCCCACATTCTTCTTCCTCTCCCTACAGTGCTCCTCTTGGAAAACCAGCCTCTGCCAAAAATATCTCGGGTTCGCTTTTGAGTCTCTGCCCCCGGTGCTCCGTGCGCCCCTTTCTTCTGCTCCGGTCCCTTCTCTGAGGTCCCCCAGGCCCCCGGCCCCTCCCCCCGCCCCTCCCCCCGGGCCTCAGCTCTCTCTTGACAGATGGGAGGGCAGCGAGCACTCCCTCTTTAAAACAACATTTAATCGCCGTTTTCTGTTCTCGGACATCAAAGCCGGGGCTTAGGCGCTGCGCCGGGGTCGCTGTGGTGTGGGCTCCCGGTGAATAGTGGCTGGGCTGAATGGGCTTTGTGTGGCCGCTGGGGTCTGCCTGCTTTACATGCTCTTTGACCCAGATATGATCTCATGGAGAGAAAGGGGCCCTGGCCGGGCCAGCCTGAGAACGTTCTGGGGCCGGACTCCGTCCCCACCCTCCCACCCCTGCCAGCCCGGCCCAGCTGCCCTCTGCCCCCGGCCTGCAGCAGCGGCCACCTCCTCCAGGACGGCCGGGCCTGGACGGGCTTGCCGCAGGAGGCGCTCTGCTGGGGTCAGGAGAGGGGGCAAGCCATCGAGGGAGGGGCTCCGACCCTGCCCAGCGGGTTTCCAAGGACGGGGATGAGGTGGGAGCCCCCCGGGTGACACACGAACAGTGTCCCTTCCTCGCCGAGGCTGCTCTGGTGCAGGTGGGCACGCGGGTCACATCGTCTCCGCCTTCACAGCTGTCTTCCCAGCCGCTCTGGAGAGCTGCCCTCCTGCCAAAGGTGGCACAGCAGAGGCCCGGAGCCAGCGGAGGCTTGCTAAAGACTCCAGCAAGTTGTGGCGGGTGGGAAGAGGCAGATGGCGAGCAAAGGCTGAGGCCAGGCCGTCTGTGTCCGGCTCAGCCCGGCCAGGCCCCCCCCACCTGGCTGCCTGGGGAGCCCCTCGCTCCCCCCTCCAGGAGGAGGAGAGGGCCTAGGAGCACTGCCCCCAGGGGCTCCGCCTCCCTCTGTGCCATCCTTGCTTTACGCTTTGCTCTGCAGGAGCCAGAGGGATTTTCCAAAAATGCAGATAGCGTCATGGCACCCCTTTGATTGAAGTGGCCGGTGGGGACTCTAAGGATAGGATGGAGTTGCAGCTCCTAACAAGGCTCGCAACACCTTCAGTGACAGAGCCCCTGTGCTCACCATCCCAGCCCTGTCTCAGGATCACCCCTACATTCTGTGGCTGCCCCCCCCCACGCTCCACACCAGCTGGACCATGGGTGGTTCCCAGAAGACCCTGCGCTCCGCGTGGGCCTTTGCACATGCCGTGTCCTCTTCTGGGGACTGTACCCACACATGTGCCCGCGCTTCAGTCTGGCGGTCTCATCATCTCATTTTCAGATCTCGGCTCGAACCTCACCTCTTGCAGGAAACCTTCCCTAGCCACTGAGGCTGACTTGGGTGCCCTCCTGGGCATAGCCCCCATGCTACGGCTCCTTGTAGTGCACTGTGATCACTGGCTTTCCTAACGGTCACCATCCACCCAACGTGAAGGTCCTTGGCAGGCAGGAGTTGTGTGCTAGGTGTTCGCAGAGCCTAATGCGGGCTGGCACACGGTAGGCACCCAGTAAATCTTGAATAAACAGATGAAAGAGGGAGAAGGAAGGAGAGAGGAACTTAGCATCTGGAGCTGAGGTTGCGGTTGCCAGGACCGGGTGAAATCAGGTAAGTAGGTGTGCAGCACATGCCCGCCCGGGCACCTCCACGTGCCTGCCTGCCACGGGCTTCGAGAAGGCTCCAACAGAGGCGCTCCTCCTTCCTCTCACTGGTGCCTATATCGCTTCATGGAGACACCTGAACCGTGTTTGCCGTGTGCCAAGGGAGGCACAGTCGGCACAGGACAGCGGCACCTCGCTGGGTGTGTGCTCATGTGGACACCTGCTCCCTGGCCAACCACGGGGACCATCCCCCAGCCCTTTACGTGGTGCTGAGTCCAGCCCCAGGATCCGATCTGCTCGCTGAACCCCTGCCCCCTGGGGGCTGGCAGGAGGGCGGCTCTGCTGGGCTGTGTTTTCTGCTCTCCGGGGGGTGCCTCAGTGAAAGTGAACTCACTCATTTAAACCTGACTCTGCAGCCCTGCCGCCCCCTGCAGCGCTAATTACCCTGTAGTTCTAAACTGATTGCTGTACACTAAGCTTAAGCCCTCCTTTATTTATTTACTGACTACATTAATAGCAAAGCCGCTGCTTTCAGCCGCTCCCAACTGTACACCGGCTGGCTGCACCCCGTTTGTCTGCATCCCCTCCAGGAGGCGGGGTGCAGAGATCCAGCCTGGCACGGAGCCCCCAAATCTGCCACCCTCACGGAGTCCCCGGGGCCAGACAACAGTGAGAACAATTGCCTTTGTCCACACATACTCCCAGGCCCAAGGGAGGGGGCTCCGTCCCTGGTCCTGACTCTCCCGTAGCGTGGGGAGCACACTGCACAGCCCAGCTCACCCCGCCCCCCCAGGGGTCTTCTGTTGATAGGACACTCATGAGCTTCCCTTGGGCTTTCACATCGCCCAGGAGGGGCTGAGCACTGGCTGCATAAATGCATGGGTAAACCGAGGCCGGTGGTGAAGGTAGGGCCTGAAGCCAAGACTCCTCACTCCATCGGCCTCGCTCTTTCCCCTCCAGGGTGCTACCTGCCAGGTGTCCTCTCCCTCCTGGCCCCACCCACCCGGGGCTGACAAATTGGCTTTACTTGTACGTTCTCGCAGCTTCCACTCCTTGCCACGAGGAGAAGCAGCCCGTTGAATCCAAACCTCTGTCTCCCAGCCTTTTCTGCCTCGATCACATGCATACCCAGAATCTGCTGGAAACCTGGGCGCTAGAGCCTTTCCTGCCCCAGCCCTGTCCTTCCTCACATGGGCCGAGTCTGGGGAGTTCAGGTGGCTGCGGGGTCCCATGGGGTGGTGTCTGCCTGCTACCCCATCCCAGGGACAGCCGTGCCCATCGCCCAGCTGGCTGGCGCTGCCGGCCTCTCCGAGTGCCTCACGTCTCGCGAGGCAGGCCTGGGCTCTGGCCTTGGGGCATGCCAGCGTGCTGAAGACCAGATGGGCACCATCAGGGTGCAGCATATGGACCTGTGGAATCAAGCACCCAGGCTTGACTCTGATCCAAAGTAGCGGGGTGGGTGCCGCGCTGGACCCCCTCTAAGAAGACAGGCAGTGGGGGTCTGGCAGTAAGAACATGGGGTTCAGAGTCCGGAGGACCTGGGTCCGAGGCCAGCTCTGCCATTCACTGTTTGACCTTGACTGCAATTCAGAACTGCTCCAAGGTCCATTTTGTCAACTGTGAGTGGGGTACAGTAATGTCTGCTCCTCCTACCCTCAGGACCGTCAGCAGCTAGAAGGCAGGTGACCTCAGCTTTCTAAAAAGCCTGGTGTTTTTATAAAAGTGAAAATTATAAATGGGGGAGCAGGGTCAGGGCTGGTACGGAGGGGGGCCGATGGCCCAGACACTCATTTCCAGGGCAGGAGCCCCCGGAGCCGGGACTCAGGAGCCAGGGGGTCCGGGGTGGGGGTGGCCGTGCCTCCGCTGGCATTGCTGGGACTCTTTCGCCACCCAGTGGGCGCTGGCTACAGGCGCTTCTGCTGCTTGGGCGGGTCTGCAAAGGGACCAGGAAGGGGTGTCCCCTTGTAGGCAAGTGGCTTTGGTTCCTTTGGGTTTCCTGCTATACCAGGCTGGGCTGGATAAAGGGAGGATGCGATCCAGAGTCACACTGGAGAAAACGGCTTTAACTACTTGCGAGAAAGTTCAAATGGACTTTCCAGAAGGTCTCGAGTCGATATTTCAATCCTGACCTTTTAATCCTCCTACCTTTGCCCTCCCAACCAATCAGCCATGCCAATCCAACTCCTCCCATCCCTAAGAGGCTGGATTGGGAGCCGCTGTCAGGCAGTCCAGACCCCAGGCATCCATGGGGCCTCACCTTACAGAGGGAAGGCCAGCCTTGAGTGAAATCCAGCTCTCCAGAAGCTTTGCTACTGGGAGAAGCAGGCAGGCCAAGGGAGGGTTGCACGAGGAGCTGAGTGCCCGGGTCTGGCTCACTGAGGGCCTAAGTAAGAGGTGACCGCAGGGGGCTGCCTCTTGGCACCTCCAGCCATCTCAAATGAATGCAACTAAACGGTTTGGAAGACCCCTCCCAGCCCTGGACTTTTGGCTCTGTGACTCTCACCACATCTGAAGATCCTCAGCGCAAAGGATACATATCCTGGCTCCGTATCACCTGTTAGCACTTCTTTAAAAAGCAGCATTTCACTTGGAGTTTCTCCCTCCGCCTACTGGTGTGGTCTCCAGCTTAAGTGAGCTTCTAGTGACACTGGGTGGCGGCAAAGGGGAAATGCATGCATGATGGTTAATCCAACCAAGGTAAGGATTTTCCCTAATAAATCCCTCTTTGGGAAGGGAAGGAGTCACAAAATGGCGGGTGTGGGTAGGGGGTAGGGGGTGGGGGTGGGGCTGGACCTCACCAGTTTGACTTGATTAACATTCACGTTATTCTCAGAAATCTCTTGCCAATTAGCATTCCTCCTTAACACCCTATCCCAAGCAGCAGTACTTGACCTTTCCCTTAATTCCCCACAGCACAGCTGAGACCAGGCTGGAATATTTAAATTAGATTTCTCTGAAGTCTCAAGGACAACAAAAGAAAATAAGCACCAAGAACAACATAACATTAGCCCAGCTCTCGGCCTGCTTGCCTTCAGGAGCCAGGGGCCATCTTTAATCCCTGTCACGCCACCGAGAAGCCCAACAAAGACAGACCCAGAGTGATGGAGTGACCAGTCCTTCTGTCAAAAGTCAGCTCCCCTCCGTGCGCTCTGGGTGTCATCCTCTCCGTCCTTCCAAGCTCTGCTCCTTCTTTCCCCTTCTCTCTGCGCCACCCATTTCTCCCTCCCAGCCAGCCTGTTTCCAGCTTACAAACATCTCCCAGTTTAACACGTTTCTCATTGTCCCCTTTGGTTGCCACCCAAACCCACCTCCTCCCAACGGCGGCATTCTAGAGAGAGCTGTGTAGAGACACTCTCTTCATTCTGCGTATAGTTTTTGATCGGAGTTTTATCTCTGTTAACTGCCTTGAAATTGTCTTCTCAAGCTCATTCCGTGGCTCCTCTTTCAAAATACAATGGCTACTTGACTGTCTTCCTCCACTTGATTTCCCACTAGCATTCTATACCACTGGCTCCTTTTGGAAACACTACCTCTCCTGGTTTTTCGCCGACCCCACCAGCTGCTGCTGGTCACTCTCATTGGCTCACTCCTTCCTCCTCTGCTGGAACTCTGCATATCCTATTTGGCTATCTCTGAGGGCTTCCATGAGCCTCTTACCTGGTCTATCTACTTCTGCCACTTTTGGTATGGGCTAATGACTCCCCAGGTTTTTTTGGTGTGTGTGTGTTTTTAAAGTTTTTATTTATTTATTCATGAGAGACATAGAGAGAGGCAGAGACATAGGCAGAGGGAGAAGCAGGGTCCCTTGCGGGGAGCCCGATGCAGGACTTGATCCCCGGGCCCAGAGATCACGCCCTGAGCCAAAGGCTGACACTCAACTGCTGAGCCATCCAGGCATCCAACTCCTCAGCTTTTAATCTCCAACCTTGAGTTTTCCATGGCCTCCCCCTGGAGGCCCTGACATTATCTTTATCTCTTCCCAAGGAGCGGAGAGAGAGTTTGAAAGGGGCTTACCTACTTTTTAGAAGCCTTGACCTAGAAACGTATACGGATATGTATCTTTCCTGGGTGGACCCCACTGGGCCATAGTCACAGCAAGGGAGACCAGAAGATGTGGTCCAGCTCTGTTCAGAGCACAGAGGGATTGATTTTTGGTGAAGAGCTAGCACTTTCTGCCACAGTCTGCCCTTCTAGTCACCAAACATCTGTTTAGACTCTTCTTCCCACTCAGAGAACGTACTCACCCCCAAAAGAGAAATGACTGGATACTCCATCTCATCCTTGTAGCACCTATTTCGAAATTCAAGATCTCTGAGTGATGTGCAGTCCTTGCCATCAGCTCTGTGAACTGAAAGCAGGTTATCTGTATGGGTTTATGGCTAAAATCAATGATGGTAGGTCCATTCTATGAAAAGTTACAACGTTTTGTGAGCTGCTTTCTGCACTCATCAGTTGTCTCTCCTTCCTCAGTATAAATTAAGACACCATTTTCCTTGCAGTTTGGTGTGACCAGGTGACTGAGGTCCAACAATCATGTGTGAACAGGAGTCATTTGTACCATTGTTGGACCGAGGCTTTGAAGGTGCAGTACACATACCTTGCATTAAATTCCCAAGGTTGTTCTAAGAAATTACTACAACTTGGTGACTTAAACCAACAGAAATGTATCTTCTTACAATTGGGGAAGCCAGAAACACAAAAGGCAGGTGTTGGTAGGGCCACATTCTCTCTGAAGACTACAGGGGAGAATTGTTTTTCTTGTCTCTTCCCCTCCTGGGTGGCTCCTGTGTTCCCCGGCTTCTGGCGACACCTCCACCTCTGTCTCACACAGCCTTCTTTTCCCAGGTCCCTGTGTGTTGTTGACCGTCTCTTTTAAGGACATGCTCAGCGGATTTAGGGCCCATCCTTATCTGGTATGATCTCCTCTCAACCTTCACCTTCATCACATCTCCAAGACCCCATTTCCAAGTAAAGTCATATTCTGAGGTTAATGTGGATATGAGTTTTGGGGAAACACTGTCCAGTCCACCTGGGCC
The DNA here is from genome assembly GCF_048418805.1 of Vulpes vulpes. Lineage (NCBI taxonomy): Eukaryota > Metazoa > Chordata > Mammalia > Carnivora > Canidae > Vulpes > Vulpes vulpes. Next base: position 120,268,339 of record NC_132791.1, on the reverse strand, counting down.
TCCTTGACAACAAAAATCCCCTTGCACATGTATCAAGGGGAAGAAGGGAGCACACACAAGTCCCTGGTCCAGAGCAATGCTGGAGTTCTGGTACATGGGTATCTGTGAAGATCCCCTGCCCTGGCAATGGAGAAAGTTCTTTAATTGGGCTTTGGATCTCTTGTCTTGGAAAAAAACCCTAACCCATTGTTCTCTGAAACTCCTGGTTCCAGCCTCTAGAGAATCATTTCTTGACTCTTATCTGCTCTGGCCACATTTGAAGTGGGTCCTCGAATTTGGGCCTCCCTTAGGACTGCACAGTTTCACCACCAGCCTGATTCCCACTCACACAAATTTGGGGGATTGAGTATGGTTTTAAGCTTCCACAGTCCAAGGCTTTTTTTTGGCTGAGTTCATGGATTTTTGGCAATTCAATTTCCTTAAAAACAGCCTTTGGACCTATGCTTCCAATCCATTCCTCATGCTAGTAACCAGCCTAAAGTTATTTCCTAGACATAGTTGTCAAACATGTTTTTATTATTACAATTCTTGTTATTAATTTTTTTTCTCCCTCAAATCTAAGCTTCCTTGTCTGCTTCCTGTTGGCTACCTTGGGGCTGTCTGAAAAAGTCAGCTTAGGTGGGAAAGGCAACAGTCTTAATTTGATGTTTGCCACAGAACCAAATCCCTTTATAAGAGGATTTTAAATAATGAGCCTTCATTGCCTGAAACCTTGTCCACTCTTAATTCCTATAATTCAGGGCACAGAAGCAGTCAGCTTACATATACCCAAAGAAACACATACTTCTGGATTCCTCCTATTTTCCTTCATTTCTTCTTGGGAACTTGTCATTTTTTTTCCCCTGAACTCATCCCTTAATAATAATATCTTTCTATAAACCTGGAGAACAACCAGCATACAATAACATTGTGTTGCTTTCTCCACAGTTTCGTAGCGCTTCAGGCTTGGGATACACTTGGTCTACCTTCCAGGTAATTACAGGCAGAATTTTCCTAAATGTATCATTCCTGCCTACCAGGGGGGCTCCTCTTTTCTAGCCAAGCTCTCTTTGCTGCCAGTGAAGGGCCTAAATAATCTGGCCACATCTGCTTCTCTGATCCATCTGCCTCACTGCCTCCCATCTGCTCCCAGACAGGGCAGGCCTTTGCAGGTACTGTTCCCTCTGCTGAGAGCCCACTGGTCCCTCAATCTTTGCCTGGCTGCCTCTTCCTCGTGTAACTCAAGTGTCAATTCAAATATTGCCTCTTGGTGAGGTCTTCCCTGACCATTCCATCTAAAGGTTGTTTCTTTGGGGCACTGGATGGCTCAGTTGGCTAAGGGTCCAACTCTTGATTTCAGCTCAGGTCATGATCTCAGGGTCTTGAGATTGAACCTCGCAATGGGCTCCACACCCATCGAGGAGTCTGCCTGAGATTCTCTCCTTCTGCTCCTCCTCCTGCTACCACGCATGCGCATGCACTCTCTCTCTAAAATAAATAAATCTCTTAAAAGTTGTTTTTTCATTGCATTCAGCACCATCTGACATTCTCTTCTTTATCTGTGTACATGTCATGGTCCATGTCCCATTTCCCCTCTGTAAAGCCTCTGTGAGACCCAGAGTCCCATTGGTCTCCATCGCTGCATCCCTGCAGTTTAGAACAGCACCTTGCACAGTGTTACTAGGAGAACAAATGTCAGTCCTTACATAACACATGTGCCATAATTTTAGTTCTGTGTTGAAAACTTGTTTTCCTGAAAAGTTTCTGAGCTACACAAAAGATAATATAATGGGCTCCTCATAAAACCTGTCACCTGGATTCAACATCAAGATTTTACCATGCTTACTTCATCTATCCTTCCAGCTTTCCTTCCTTCTTTTTCTTTTTTTTTTAATTTTTTTATTATTATTTATTTATGATAGTCATACAGAGAGAGAGAGAGAGAGAGAGAGGCAGAGACACAGGCAGAGGGAGAAGCAGGCTCCATGCACCGGGAGCCTGACGTGGGATTCGATCCCGGGTCTCCAGGATTGCGCCCTGGGCCAAAGGCAGGCGCCAAACCGCTGCGCCACCCAGGGATCCCTCCTTCCTTCTTTTTCTTTCATTTTTCTTTTCTGTGTTTCTGTTGAAGTCTTTTAAAGAAAACCCCAGGCATCGTGTCACTTCCCACCCCCGGCTACATACTTCGACGTATGCATTTTTAAAAAAAGATTTTATTTATTTACTCATGAGAGACACACAGAGAGAGAGGCAGAGACACAGGCAGAAGGAGAAGCAGGCTCCATGCGGGAGCCCTATGTGGGACTCGATCCCGGGTCTCCAGGATCATGCCCTGGGCTGAAGGCGGTGCTAAACCACTGAGCCACCCAGGCTGCCCTGACGTATGCGTTTTTTAAGTAAAATTTTCTGGTGTTGCTTCAATGGCATTCATACACCTTCAAAAATTAGCAATGGTTCTTCAGTGTCATCACTCTGTCCATGTTCAGATTTTCCTGATTGTCTCAAAACTAACTTTTTAGTGTTAATCTGTTTGGATGAGGAGCCAATCTATGACCATGTGCTACATCTCTCAGATCTCTTCCCCCACCATGCTGTTGACTTGTTGAGGAATGGAATGATTACAGTTGACCCTCCAATAACATGGATTTGAACTGCATGGGTCCACTTATAGTGATTTTTCCCCATAACTATGAAAAAGGAGAAAGGAGAAATGAGAGAAAGGAGAAATGTATTTTCTCCTCTATATGATTTTCTTCATAGCATTTTCTTTTCTCCAGTGGACTTTATTGTGAGAACACAGTGTATTATACACATAACATACAAAATATGTGTTATTCAACTGTTCATGTTATTGATCAGGCTTATGGTCAATAGTAGGCTGTCAATAGTTAAGCTTTGGGGAATCAAAAGTTCTCTGTATATTTTCAACTGCCCAGGGGCAGCACCCCAACCCTTATGTTGTTCAGGGCCAACTGCTTCTATTTATTTTTGTTTATTTATTTGTTTATTTTTTATTTCAACTGTATTATTGAGTTGTAAGATAATGAGAGCCCAACATGGGGCTGGATGGTGGGAGTGAAAAAGACAAAATGGTCTGAGGAGATGTCGTGGAGGAGTCTTTTGGTTGACCCTGCCTTCCGTCCATGCAGTGCTGACACCACTATCCTCTCTCAGGCATTGGGAGTTACAAGAATGCCAGTTACCTTGCTCTCTCCTACAGGGTCTCAGGTGTGACAGCTGAAAGAAACCCTCAGATTAGCTCATTGTATCTCTTGCTTTAGTCACTTGCTCAGCCTCTCCCAGCTGGGCAGAACATTTGTACAACCCTCTCACTTCTTCACAAAATCCCCTCTTTATCTTGCTTCCTCTGAAGCTTGTTAGGAGAGAGTCCCCATACATGATGCTTCCCATGGTTCCCAGACCACCTGTGCATCAGAACTCATGGGGCTTTGTTCTGCTTCTTTATTATTATCTTTTTTAATCAAGCAGGCTCCATGCCCAATGTGGGGCTTGAACTCACAACCCTGACATCAAGAGTTGTATGTTCTACTGACTAGGCCGGCCAGGTGCCCCTATTCTGCTTCTGTAAAAACTATACTCAACCAGTTGGTTCCCTACCCCCAGACCTTCTGAATCAGAACTTGTGGGCATGTTCCCTAGGAATCTGTAATTTTAAACCACTTTCCAGATGACCATGATGTAGCTGATTCAAAGACCTGATCAACAACCTTACAGAATGCACTGATTGGTGTGAGTCCTAAGATAAAGTTTGTGAAGGATTTCTGCCAGCAGAGTTACAATTTCTTTGGAGTCAGTCATTCCTCACCTTTTTTATTTGTGCATGCTTTTCATTACAACTTTGTACATGTACCCAGTATTTGTTTATGCCTTATTTTAAGGTACTACTGTACTACCATATTAGGTGTAAAACATACTAAAATAAACAGTATTAAAGATTTATCAAGTAAATAAAAATAGAAGTTCTAATATTCACTTCTTGCAGCCTGGCGGTTTTTCATGGACTCCCATCTGCGAACTATTGCTCTGGGATATTCCCAGCCAATTGTCTTTTGCCTGAGGCTGCCCTAGGTAGTCCAGTATGAAGAGCTTCCAGCTATCATGAGAAACTTCTTAATTCTATTTAACTTTATCATAACCTCAAATCCTGCTTGAAGAGATGTTTGTCTAGTTTACCTGGCCTGCATTTTTTTCTCTATGATGAGACCAGGGGAACTTTCCCAAATTAGTTGCACAGTAGGAAAGTATGGTACGTCCATCAGCAGCTCAAGTTGGGTTGGACCCCAGCCCCATTCTTCCTGTGGCCCTCATGGATCTCTGGAGGCTTAGGACACAAAGATTCCTAATGAATATATTTCAGGTTGCAGAGGGAGGAAAAGTGATTGAGGGCCTAGAGGAAGCAGAAGGCAAAGTCTGGAACTTGCCATTTCTAGGGCTCTTTGTTCCTTCCCATAGATCTGAGTTTCCATCAGGTATCATTTTCTTTTAGCCTGAAAAGCTTTTTTAATTTTTATTTAGTATTTCTTAGTCCAGGTTTGTTGGTAACAAATTCTCAGCTTTTGTTTATCTGAACATGTCTTCACCCTCATTTTTGAAGAGTACCTTTGCTGGACATAGAATTCTGGATTGATAGTTATTTTATTTGTTTGTTTAGAGATTTAAGGATGTCATCCATTATCTCTGGCCTTCACTGTTTCTGATGAGAACTCAGCCATTATTTGTGGCATTGTTCTCCTTGCTATAACATGTCATTTTTCTCTGAATAATTTCACAATTTTCGGAAGTGTAACTGTATGATGTGCTGAGTTGCGACTTTCTTTGCTTGGGGGCTTGCTGAGCTTCTTGGATCTGTAAGTTGGTGTGTTTTACAAAATTTGGGAAAGTTTTAACTATTTCTTCTTCATATAACTTTTTCTACCCACTCCCCATTCTCTCCCTCCTTTTCTTCAGGGATTCTTATTAGCTACATGCTAGACAATTTATATTTTCCTACAAGTTTCTGAGGCTTTGTTCATTTAGTTTCAATCTTTGTTCTCTTTCTTCTTCAGAATGGATCATCTTTCTGACTCTGTCTTCAAGTTTATGGGCTCTGACTTCTGTCATCTCCAATCTGCTGTTAAAACCACCAGTGAATTCCTCACTTCAGATGTTGCCTTTTCAGTCTAGAATTTATTTTTTAAATTTAATTCTATTTTTTAAAAGATTTTATTTATTTATTCATGAGAGACACAGAGAGAGAGGCAGAGACACAGGCAGAGAGAGAAGTAGGCTCACAGGGAGCCCGATGTGGGACTCAATCGCGGGACTCCAGGATCACACCCTGAGCTGAAGGCACACCACCCAGGCATCCCCAGTCTAGAATTTCTTTACAAAATAAAAGTTTCATTTCTATGTTGAGATTTCCCATTTTTTGTTCATTAAGACTTATTTTTCTTTAACTCCTTAAACACATTAATTATAACTACCTTAAAGTCCTGGTCTGCTAATTTCATCATGTAGATCATCCCAGAGTCTGTTTCCACGGATACATTTTATTTTTATGGGTAACATTTTCCTGGTTCATGGAATATCTAAGAAGTTTTTATTGTAGGTTAGATATTGTGGGAGATCTACTGGAAAGAGTCTGGATTATGCTGTTTGTCTTTAAAGAGGGTTGGGTTTAGTTTTGGAAGGCAATTGATGGGCAGCCCCTGTGGCACAGCGGTTAAGCACTGCCTGCAGCCCAGGGCGTGATCCTGGAGACCCTGGATGAGTGCCACGTCAGGCTCTCTGCATGGTGCCTGCTTCTCCCTCTTCCAATGTCTCTGCTTCTCTCTCTCTCTCTCTGTCTCTGTCTCTATGAATAAATAAATAAATAATCTTTAAAAAAAAAAAAAAGAAGGCAATTGATTTATCAGAGGGTTTCCTTGTCCCTGTCAAGGACAAGGTTTAAGGCTTTGTTAGAGTGAATCTACTAAAGTAGCCTTTATTCTAGGGCATGATCCTTCTTCCCAAAGCATGAATTTTCTGGTAGGGCAGCTGAATGCTGCAACAAGAGGATCTCTCCACTTTGGCTGGAATGATGACTCCCAGCTTTGTTAGAGTGAATCTACTAAAGTAGCCTTTATTCTAGGGCATGATCCTTCTTCCCAAAGCATGAATTTTCTGGTAGGGCAGCTGAATGCTGCAACAACAGGATCTCTCCACTTTGGCTGGAATGATGACTCCCAGCATGGTGTGATCATTAACATTTTGGCTCTGTGCTCAACTCCTTAGCAGCCAGTCTCTTACAAAAGCTCAACCTGTACATGTGCAGCCCAGTTCTGGAAGAAACTAATGGTGAGACCCTGGTATGGCTTAAATTGTGTTCCCCTCAAAAGATTGACTGAAGTTCAGTTCCCCCAACACTTCAGAATGTGACCTTTATTTGGAAATAGGGTTTTTACAGAGGTAATTAAATAAAAATGAAGTCATTAGGGTGGGTCATAATCCAGTATAACTAGTGTCCTTCTGAAAAGGGGAAATTGGACACTGAGAGAAAGCCATGTGAAAATGAAAGGAGAGATCAAGGTGATGCATCTACAACCCAAGGAATGTCAAAGATTGGTGACAATCACCAGACACCAGGGGAAAGGTGTGGAGCAGATTCTCACTCACCCTTAGAAGAAACTAATACTCCAACACCTTGATCTCACACTGCTGGCCTCCAGAACAGTGAGAGAGTAACTTTCTGTTGTTAGAGCCTCCCTCCCCACTTTTGTGGTACTTTGTTATGGCAGTCCTAGCAAATGATCCACTTTGTGGGTCCCTCATGTGATTCCCTCCTCCCTGGTGCTGAGCACACAATTTCCATTTGGCGACAGCTCCAAACTCTAATATTTGCATTCTTAGCTCAGCAGGACAGCTGGACTCTCCTTGGGCTCTGCCTTTTTGTGCTGTAGTCAAGAAAAAGCATCCCCAGGTGGAGAGCTGGTGGAGGCTGGGCTCACTTTATGTGACTGCACTTGTGTGGTGCCTATCGTTGATGTCCGAAGACAGCAGTGTCCCACATTTGGTCCAGTTTGGTAGTTTTTACAGTGAAAGGCAATTCCAGCGTTTGTTACTCTGCCATGGCCAGAAGTGAAATTTCTGTTCTAAATTCTTTGAGTTATTTATTTTGAATGAGTTATTTGAACTCATTTACTTCTCTTGACGACTCTATGAGGTAGATCAATCATTGACCTCATGAATTCCAGATTAAAAAAAAAAAAAAACCAAGGCAAAAAAAAAATTGTCCAAGGATATATCTTTTAAATGGTGGAAGTAGAAAAAAAAATAAATAAATGGTGGAAGTAGACTTTGAATCTAGGCAGTTTAACTAAAGTCCATGCTCTTCAATATTTACCTAATATCTTATATAACAGGTGCTCAATGAATATACTTTGAATAGAGAAATAGATGGCTGTCTCTTCTACTTTTTTGGCCATTTCCCTTGTAATTCCCCTGCCCAGGAAAATCCCAATACCACCTCAAACTATTATGTTCACTTTTCTTCCACCTAGACCTTTAAGCACTCTGGGGAAAATCACACTGAACTCCTACCAAGGCCGAACTCCTACCAAGTTATCTGGGCCTTTGAAAATACCTAAGAATTCTGTCTTTCCTTCATCCGTGACTTCCATCGAGTGTTGGTTCTGCCTTGAATCTGAAACACCAATATCTCCCTACTCATTTTCAGGAAAAACACAATTTTCAGCTGTGAACTCTCAGATTCTCACTCATTTCTCTAAATTTGACTTGCACTTGCACCTATCCTTGCCTTTTGCTCTACTGTCAAAATATTTAGCATTTCTCTCTCTCATCAAAGGCATATCCACATGTGGCTACTGCTTGATTCCTTTCTTCCCCTCCCCAGCCAAGTGTTCCCATTCCCTGCGTTCCTCATCAACCTTTCACCTCCAGATCACTCCCTCAACTCCAGTCTGGCTTGGCTTCTGTACTTATCACCTGTTCATTTATTAATGTTGACTTTCCCTTTTATTAATTTTATCCCTATGCTTTCTTTAAATGTATTTGTTATTTTAACTTCTTAATCTGGATCCCTAATTTATTATTTTTTATTATTCATTAACATCAATATTTAAGATCATGAATTTCCCACTGCTTTCAGATTCTCATCTGTAGGACTGTTTTCCACATATTTTAAGATTTTTGTTTTCCTTTCCTCACTGAACCAAGAGCATTTCAGAGAAAATTTAAAAATATATTTGTGTTAGAGTGTCTTTTTTTCTCTGGTTTTATAATGAATGTCTGTTTTATTGCATTTTAGTTAGAGTATTTCATTTTGTGTTATTTCTACTTTGGGGAAGTTTTATGATTTCTTGTTGTTTTATATACAGTAAATTCTTGAATATTCCATGGACAGCTTTAGCAAAAGGTATACTTTCTGTTTTCAGATTACAGAGATCAATATATAAATTAACTAAATTTGTGCTATTAATTATATTTAAAAAGATTTTATTTATTTATTCATGAGAGACACACAGAGAGAGGCAGAAACATAGGCAGAGGGAGAGAAGTAGGCTCCCTGTGGGGAGCCTGATGCAGAACTCGATCCCAGGGCCAAAGGCAGATGCTCAACCACTGAGTCCCCCAGGTGCCCCTATTAATTACATTTTTAAAAATATTGTATTTACTTATTAGAGAGTGAGAGACAGAAAGCATGAGTTGAGGGGAGGGTTAGAGGGAAAGGGAGAAGAAGTAGGCTTCCTCCTGAGCCCTACATGGGGTTCGATCCCAGGACCCTGAGATCATGAACTGAGCTGAAGGCAGACACTTAACTAACTGAGTCACCCAGGACACCCCTATTAATTAATCTATCCTTTTTTTATTAAAGAAAATGTAAACGCAGGGAACCTGTGCCCTTTCCCGGAGTATGGGCTAGGAAGTGTCAAGACTTCAGACTTGTCCCTACTCTCAATATGGTGCCATAGCAGAAGAAAAGTTACTATGGTTGCTTCATGGCCCAGAAGATCCTGAGGAGTGGGAGAGTGATTTCCCTTGCTCCTGAGTGGGGAATGGAAATAGGGCAGAGGTAGTGGTACAGGCATAGAGGTTGCATAAAGGGGATGTTGTAACTCTTGTTAATCAGTGATCTGGAAAGATTATGCAATGGAATCTTGGTGCCAACATCATGGACAAAAGCCAGCTCCCCTGCCTGGCACCACATAACTTCCCCACTCTACCCCACCCCCACTCCTGGTGAAGGAAGACTCTAAGTGATTGAGATTTAACATCTACCACCCATGGGACTTGAAGAAGAAATTCAGTTCAGTGACAGAAAAAGTATTTTTTGCATGCTCATTCCACATCTGTAGCTTCATCTCAGATCTCTCTGTGTGTTCTATACTTATATCTGGGTTAGAGTAGGTTTTTCAGCCTTAAGTGGAGTATGCTCAAAACTAAACTCATCACTGCTGATTGTTTCATCTTCACCCCTCAACTAAAACATATTCTTATCTTCCCTATTTTGCTAAATATTGTCCACATCCAATAAGTGATCTGGGGCAGAAACCAGGTGTTGTATGAAGGGGTGTAGTTCAGAAAATGCTTAAGATCAAAACACACTAAGGCATATCCATCCTATTAACTGGGGGTTCACAGGGGAATTAATGTAAAAACTAGGCAAGCTTTTAAAATTGCTTTAAAAACCACTGTAGAAGAGGGCGTGGCACAATGGAGCAGAAGAGCCTGGAAACCCTTCCATACAAGCCAAAGCCACTGAAAATCCTGGGGGTTGGGGTAAGAGTAGAGAGTGGGGTCCACTACTGGAGGAGGGAGCTGGAGAAGGGGATGGGAGTTTCGAGTGTGGCAGAGGTGAATGGCCGAAGGGAAGAGGATTCAGGAAACATTTTTCATTGGTTGTTCTGATCTTTATCTGAGTATTTAAGGGCAGGCAAAGTGACTAAGCCTGAGCTCCATCAAGAAGGACCCAGAGCATCAGACTGCTCCTTCCTGGACAAAGCTTATAATTCTCCATGGCTCTCCAGGAGTCCACGGGGCTGGATGTCTACCAGACATATTTTGAACCCACAACATACCTGGACTACTACAAGATGGGCCAGAACGCTGTAGGTGATGACATCCTCCATTTCTCCCTAAAACACTACAACGCCACTTTTAAACCAGGTGCTGGTCTCCTTGAAACCGGGGAGAGGTTTGTGGGAGGAAGGGTAGGCATGCAAATTTTAAATTAGTTGCTGATCTTCTTCAATCCTAGGGCAAGTTTAGGGTGGGAGTGGGGAAGGGCGGCTAGACAATTGACAGAAACTTTGGATCTTGGAGAGTATGAGGAACTGTCCTATAGGATGATTCTAGATATACTTGATATATGGTACTTGATGGTACCTAAACATTTCTGAGGTCTCTGGGTCAAGATTTTCTCCTCTCATAAAGTCTAAGACTGGGAATACAGGTGGTTCGCAATAAAAGTTTGGTGATTGATCTTTGGAATGTTATGGATGTTTTTAGTGGGGCTGTAGGACACTTAGTGAAGAGTGCTTGCATTATGGAAATGGGCGTCCCCAGGAGTGTGACCAGATTTCTTCTCTTAACGCTTATTTACAGTGATGAATTGGCAGTTGGAAGGACAAAAGCTCGTTCTCCACTAAGTGACCCCCCCCCCAAGATAAACTCTCCTGCTCCTCACTCTCCCCTCCTACCAAACTCTCCATGCTCAGTGCTGGGACTCTGTGCGGGGGTGCCTAAGGCTGTTTGGACAGGCAGCATTTCTCATGCTGGACTTTTCCACTCCCAAATGGTTGACTCCCTGCAGCCTCTCCAGGTGGGACAAGAGAGAGGAGCCTTTCAGAGCCACGTTTTGGCACCAATGGCTTAGAATGTGTCTGTTCTAAAGCAGGTGGCCTGAGAGGAAAGCTCCTGATTGACATAGGCTCTGGGCCCACCATCTACCAGCTTCTCTCTGCCTGTGAGTCTTTTGAGGAGATAATCGCCACTGACTACACGGACAAGAACCTCCTAGAGCTGGAAAAGTGGCTGAAGAAGATGCCAGGGGCGTTTGACTGGTCCCCAGTGGTGAAATATGTGTGTGAGCTTGAGGGGGACAGGTAAGGGGTTTGCTGTTTGCTTTGGGATCGCCATGATGTGGGCTTCACTTAGCTCTCAGAATCCAAGATTTCTCATGGGGCTCATGTGGCAGGTGGAGACTAAGAAGGAAGAAAGTCAGTGGGGTCCCAAGAAGAAAGGAAGAAGAGTGAGATATGAATCCAATAAAGACCAAAAGAGGGAAGAAGAATAGATGTCTGTAGACAGACCCAGAGCCAGAAAGGAGTTGTCATGAATGTCTACCCAGAATGCCAAGGCTTCCCCACCGGGGTTAAGGGAGAATGGTGACAGCCAGCCATTGTTTGGCAGGTGCCCCTGTTGTTCCAATTACAGCCTCCAGGAGGCTCCGAACTTGTGGCATCTTTCTGCCCATCACAGAAGGTGGGCTTAGAGTTAAGACCAATCTTGCATGCAAGTGAGCAGACTCTACTTACCTTGGATAATTTCAGGGCACTAGGAAGTCCACCATAGCCCCTCCACTCACAATATACCACTCTCCCCAGGTAGGTAAGATGGTTGAAGTTGTATATTGGATTCTTGTGCCTTTGGCTTGAGACTGTGACTTTTTAAAAATGCAGAACTGGAAAGAGTAAATTTCTAAGTGCTAGTCCTTATGCCTTATGCGGTATAAATGAGCCCCCATGTGCTGAGAAAAGATATAGGTAAAAAGAGAATGTATGAGGTGACAAGGAGGTCGAGTGGAGTGGTCAGGAGACACGGGGAGAGCCTAGAGGACCCCTGCAAAGTCTCCCAAGCACACTTTATAGTTTTGCTCAGCTGATTCCTGACAGGCCTTCCATTTCGTGTTACACTTGGCTAGGTTGTGTTAAACATGTACCAGCGGAGAGAGAATGGGCCAAGCACCGGGAGCATTGCCCAGAGAGGGCCTACAGGTGGAAAGAGCAGTGACCTCGGGGTCAGGGTCAGCAGGTCCTAGGCTAGACTTTGTCAGTAGCTGGCTTTCTGAATTTGCCCTCTCTCCGGGGCTCAGTTTCTTGGTCTGTAAGACCAGTGAGTCTGTGCAAAAGGCACAGAATGGCCAGGAGTGATGTATGCATCTCACACGATGAGCCTGACCCAGCTGGCCACTCTTCCCTCTTCCCTCCGTTCAGGGACAAGTGGGCTGAGAAGGAGGAGCGGCTACGGAGAACTGTCCGCCGGGTGCTCAAGTGTGATGTTGGGAAAGAACGGCCCCTGGAACCCGCAGTCCTGCCCCTGGCGGACTGCCTCCTTTCCTCTCTATGTCTTCAGTCCGCCTGCGTCACCCTGGAGGCCTTCCGAGACGCCCTGCGCCACCTCAGGCCCCTGCTCCGGCCCAGGGGCCATCTGGTGCTGACCGGGAGCTTTGACTGCACCTTCTACATGGTGGGAGACTCAAGATTCACCGTACTGCCACTGAAGGAGAAGGTCCTGCGTGAAGCCCTACAGGAGTCCGGCTTCACCATTGAGAGGCTGGAGAAGGCTCAGCGAGGACCCGAGACCGTCTTGGAAAAGGGTTCAAACTACACGGGGTTGTTCTTCCTCGTGGCCCAGAAGAACGACTAACGCAGGGTCCTTAGAAGCGTGTGGGTGTGCAGGGGCAGGACTTCCAGCCCACATTCGGCCACCCATTTGCTTTCCTCTCCCTTTAGCTGGCCTTATTTAGAACCCTTACCTGCAAATGCTTTTAGAGCCTCATTATACATGATTGCCAGATAAATAGGGGTATTTATCTCACACGGAGAGGTTTACAATACACTCCACTAATGGCCCAGGGTCGGGGAAAGAATTGGACCAGAGAAATGAGGATGTGCCTCCTCTAGTTTTGAGGGTGCCTCGGGTGGCACAGGGTGATGAGGGTAGAGTCCCTCACCATCTCCTAATTTAGGCATTTGGGGACTGCTCACCTTCTGAGCTCATTCCCCACCTGCATCTTCACCCCTGCTGAGACTGCAGCCCCATCCCATGAAATGAAAAGAACAGAGGTTTTGGTGTCAGAAGACATGGACTTTGGTACTTGGCTCTTAGCTTAGCTGCTCTTGTGATGTCAGGTGTGTTGTTAATACCACAGAGCCTTGTGTCCCCATCTCTGAAATGGAAATAATAACCCACCTCCCCATGGCAGTTGTGAGACCCCAAAGAGAGGACATAAGTACACCTGATAGATAAGTACACCTGCGATGTTGTACGTGTAAGTTTTTGCTGACGTTCCATATGTGTGTGACAAGCAGTTCTAAAGGGAGTTGGAGAGATGGCTTTCCTTCATTGTCCAGTACAATCCACCTAAGCCAATTTGGGATGGGGATGGAGAATTCAGGAAAGACTTTTGAAAAAAATAGCAGATCAGTGAGATATAAGGGGTGACCAGGAGTAAGCCAGATGAAAGAATCCGGGATAGCCTGTGAAGAACAGGAATTCTGCAGTAGCAGAGACCCAGAGGGGAAGTAACATACCGTGTTTGGTGAACTTCAGAAAAAACTGAGGACAGCTGGGCAGGTTGGGGTCCTGTCCCTGGAGGTCCCCGATAACCCATTGGGCATTGGCATTCAGAACAGGCCAGCACTAGAAGTGGGCAGAGAAGTCACCCAAGCGGTGACCATTGGTAGCAGCTAGGAGGTGGGCAAGCAAGTAATTTATTCATCCAACAAATATTTGTCGAGTGCCTACATAAATTAGGTGCTATGCTCAGGAAGTGTCAGAAACTTTGCCTGGGGCTGGTCCTCACAGTTTAAGCTTAAGCTTAAGCTTCTTAAGCCCTCGATCACATTCTACCCCATGCCTGGGATATATTCTTGTGTGTGTATGTGGGTATGTGCACGTGTGTGTGTGTGCGTGCGTGCGTGTGTGTGTGTGCATGCTGACGATGGTCGTAGAGAACGGGTCATATCTATCCATGGGGTCACCACGTGAGTGATAGGAGAAGTTGACTCTCAAAGGCTGGGAGCAGATCAGGAGTTCACTACCAGAGGAAGCTTGCGTTGGATGCACCCAGAGGCTGAGCATTAGTACCTCCTCCAAGAACAGCTCCAGGACACATCGAAGTGTGCAAGCCAGAAAGCTGGGCTGGTCAGGGCAAGCAGACAGCAAAGAAAGAGCAAGGTGGGTGGGCACATGGGGAGGGTGTCCAGAGCAGGGCTGAGTTGCCCAGTGCTCTACCTCCCTGCATAGAGTGTGGACCCACATCCTGGGTACATTCTCCTGGGTTAGTTACATGGGTAGTCACATCAGGGAGCTATTGGCTCCTTCACATGATATTCAAGTTACCACGTACACTTTGTGGACTGTGAGTAGGCATTATGTTTGGTTTCGGGGGGGCGGCTAGTGGCCAGAAAGGGTTTATATCTACCGAAATAACAGGCAACACACTTCTGTTAAGCAGCTGTTACTGAGTAGGTGTGGGACTGCACTGAAAAGCAGAATTTGCTTGGGAGAAGGACAATGATGGGAATCACAGAAGCAGGCAGGATTTGTTCCTGCTCAGGGATGGAAGCTCATGCAGTAAGTGGCAGCTGAGATGAGTTATAAGAGAGGGTGATGGTTGGAAAGGTGTTCACACTGGAAGAAACACTACTGCTAAAAAACATGGTCTCTGGAAGATGGCAGGTGAATGATGTTTTCTTTGCCTAGAAGATGAGCTCCATATGAGAGAACAGAGGGGGCCAAGGAAAGATGCGAAGGTGGCTCAGGGCATTAGACTCTGTGGGCCTCTCCAGGGTGTAGTCAGAGTTCATCAATAAATATTTATTTAGCGCCTGCCATCTGCCAGGCATTGAGCATGTTGGAATAAATATGACACAATTCTTGCCCTTGCTGGGCTCGTAGATAGTCATGACAACAGTGTTAGGAGAGGAGGACACACGGAAGGTCATGCCTAATCTGGGGGAGATAAGGAAGGCATCACAAACAGGTAATGTTTAAAGTGAGTCCTCAACTAACAGTAAATGCCCAATTTCCAGGCAGATAGTGGGATGGAGGTGGAGGTGGGCTGGGGTGCTGAAGGCGTGTCAGGTGGAAGAAGCAGCATGGCCCAGGTGGGAGCCACGGGTGGACAGTGGGCATATTTGCGGAACCTCGGCCAAGAAACATGGATGAAGCACCAGTTATATGTCTGTCCCTGTTTTGTATTCTGGGGATACGGTGGATAAGATCGGCAAGGCCTTGCCCTCATTCTATTTGGGAGGAGAAGGGAAGGCAGACAATAAAGGAGTGATTCAAAGACAAAATACAATATAATAAAAAAGTATGAGTGCTAAGAAAGAAATCAATAGGGTGGTATCGTGGAGAGGAACCAGGGTGGAGGGGGTGGGAGGAGGGCCCACCAGGTGCTTGGGACGAACAGACCCAGACGGAGATCTCACATGGCCAGACAGTGGTGTTAGGGTGGGGGTGGGGGGGCGCTAGGAGAGGGCTGCCAAGCCCAGCAGTGTCCCTCTGTTTGTAACAGAGCCCTCCAAGCTGCCGTGGAGAACGCCTCTGGAAGTGGAATCTACAGGCAGCCGGGAGCAGCTCTCTGGCCTGTTCCCATCCTGCATGGAGGCCTCCCCTGGAGAAATCCCCTTTAAAATGTTCAAGCCCTTCCTTTTAAAGCCTTCCAGGGGAGGATCCCGGGCACTCAGACAGACGTCCAGGGGAAATAACAGACAGTGAGTCGGGTGGGTGACACACTTCTGGAGAATAAGGCAGGTCGTTCCCTGACTGTCTCTGTATCCTTCAGTGGAAGGAGGCAGGATGGCCATGGCCGATGGCTCCCTGGGGACCAGTCCTAACCCTGTTTTGGATTGTTTCCCTTGTCTTCTACTCTCTGGACACAAGGGGGCAGTCGAGCCTCGAGCTTGGCAAGCTGCAGGGCCCATGGGGCCCAGGACTGTCTTTCCTCCACCTTGCTGGCCTGAGGCCTGCTCTCCTGTTGAAGCTGACCACCGAATGTGGGAATCGGGAAGAGGAGGGCCACTGCCCACACAGAGCACCTTGATTTTCACTGACCCTCGCTCAACCATATGTAAGATGC
The DNA here is from genome assembly GCF_048418805.1 of Vulpes vulpes. Lineage (NCBI taxonomy): Eukaryota > Metazoa > Chordata > Mammalia > Carnivora > Canidae > Vulpes > Vulpes vulpes. The sequence continues at coordinate 120,252,273 of NC_132791.1, read as the reverse complement.
GCTGCCCACTTCCCCTTCCACAACAGAGGGGAAGGCCCAGGAAAGCTGACCTGCATCCTCACTCTGCAGGGCCTGGCTGGGGATCAGCCTATAAGTAGCTTGAGTGACAGAGCCAGGGAGAGGCATCCCAGGTGGCTGCTGGAGCGGAAGGCTTCTGGGCCTTCTCCATTGTAGTAAAAATCTCCCCCAAAGTTCATGAAGCTGGGGTAGGAGGGCCAAGGACAGGGGATAGGGCACACTAAGCCCATCAGATCCACTCAACAGCCATTAATGCCAATGCTTGTGTCAGGTCCCATGCTGGCATTGGCATACAAGGGGGAAATTGGATTCGGGCACTTCCAAAGAGTTGACAGTCAGGTGGGCAAATGGCCACTGTCACACAGTGTAGTAAATTCAGCATGAGAGGGTAGGTTAGGTCCTGGAGAAAACAGAGGAGGTGCGTTCACCTAAGTGTGAGGTGGGGTGAAGGAGGTTATAGAAGTCTTCCTGGAAATCTTAAAAGGGTTTAGCCAAGCAAAGGTAGACCAGGGCTTTTTAGGCAAGAGAAAAGTATGCGCAAGAGATCAAAGTCAAGAAACAACATGGGAGGGAGACTGAAAGAAGTCTCACTTGGGGACTGCTCACCTTCTGAGCTCATTCCCCACCTGCATCTTCGCCCTTGCTGGCCTGAGGCCTGCTCAGCTTGTCTGAAAAGTTCCAGTATAATACCCTTTAATCTTGCAGCCGTTTTAATAGCACATGCTCTGTGGTCTGGCTCCTGCCTGACTCTCCAGTCAGCTGGAAGGGCTTTCTGAACAGGAGCCTTGGAGAACTGAAGTTTTCCAGGCTGGGGCCTGCAGGACTATGAGAAACTAGATGCTAGGGGAAAGACTTGGAAGCTGGGCAATTAATTTCTGGATGGCTTTTTCTTCTGGGACCTTCCACTTCTTTAACAAGTGACTCCCCTGCAGACTGGGGACTCGAGCGGCAACTGACAAGGGGAGTTGTGGCAGTTGTACCTTTAAGAGGAATTCAGAGATTACAACTGTAAGCAAGTAACAAACACAAAAACCAAAACCAAAAGGCTAAATATTGATTAACTAGGTTACATAAAAATTTAGATTGCTGACTGATAAAATGCCATCACCAAAGTGATTAGGCAGACAGATTGCAAGAAATATTTACAGTGGATAAAATCAACATGGAACCAATGCCTTCTAGCATACACAAAAAATATACAAAAATAAAATATACAAATTTGGACTAGGAGGAAGTCCAAAGGAAAAAAAGGAGCAAGGATATGATTAGGAAATGTATAGAAGAGGAAACCCCAAAAGTTAGCAGACTGTGTAACTCTTCACTGATTTCTGTGTCTTTTCTTCTTTGGCACACAGTGAGACTACATTTCTCAGGTCCCTTGCCTCAGGCTGTGTGATTGGGTTCTGACCCAAGGAGTATGAATAAGTCTATGCACATGGCACTACAGACCTCCTGTGCTGTACTCCAAGGGCTGGTTGCAGGGAATCCAATGGAGGCCTCTAGGCCCTCAGAGATGACAGCTGCACAGTAGAAGTCTGACCACCTGAAGCTGTACCTGTACCCTGACCCCTTCCACACAAGACTGTGAAGTGAACAAAGATATACAAGCATTTACTTTAAGTCACTGAGATGTGGGGGTTGTTATATCACTTACCTCACTGATAGCACCTGTAGATGTGCTCAAAGTGATCAGAGAAAAGCAAAATTTAAAAGTTGTAGGGGTGCCTGGCTGGCTTAGTGATAGAGCATGTTGACTCTTGATCTCAGGATCGTGAGTTCAAGCCCCATGTTGGGTATGGAACCTTCTTAAAAAAAATTGTCTAACTTTACTTGTTTTCATGAGACTGGCAAACAATGGTAAAGTAGATCATTCTAAGACTTTTGGTAGGGGCGGGAGGTGTGTATGGCTGTGTTGGTGATTTTAGGGACTTCCGTGTACTGTTGGTGGAGATGTAGACTGGTATAGATTTGCAGGGGACATCCTGGTGTGTCTTACAAAATTAAATATTTATTTTTTTATTTAGAAAATAAATATTTAATTGACTAATGATATCTCAGCATTTCTACTCCTGGAAATATACCCTGTGGAAATTCTTACACAAATCTTCACCGAGGAGACACAGAGATCTACAGAAACATTATGTTGGGGTGTTAGAGGCAATCTGGGTATCCATCCCTGGGGGAGTAGATATGTAAATGAGGGAATGCAAGTCATGGAGGGACAAGAATAGCCCACATGTACACATAGCAATGTGTATGAGCCTTAAGGACATAGTAAAAATGGGACATCTGGGTGGCTCAGCAGTTGAGCATCTGCCTTTGGCTTAGGTCATGATCCCCGGGTCCCTCATCGGGCTCCCTGCAGGGAGACTGCTTCTTCCTCTGCCTATGTCTCTGCCCCTCTCTCTGTCTCTCATGAATAAATAAATAAAATCTATCAAAAAAAGGACATAGTAAAAATGACATAAATAAAGACATATGCATACATAACAGTCCCTAATTCACATTTTTACACATATGTGTAAAAATACACATAAAGAAAAGAACACACATTAACCCCTTAGAAAGTTGGGTGTGAGGATGGAAAATGAGAGGGGAAGAAGACAGGACTGAATGGATGGGTCCTCCCACCACACACACATGTTCTTTTCTGAAGCTTTCTGACAACAGATTGAAGACTGACAACTACAGCTTTTACTTCCGAGAATGGGTTTCCTTCACAGGATCGGATTCCCATGAGGCTGTGACATCGTTCCTCAACTTTCTGAAAAGCCCACGTTCAGCCTTCACTGCTCCTTCTGCAATTTCATAAGCATTCCCTTTTAATCACTCAAACCTCGTGCTTTCTCAAAAACAAAACACAATGAAAGAGGAACAGAATTACAAGATCCGATCTTAGTCCAAACAGCTTTTACTCAGAACATAAAATGAGTTGCTTTTCACATCTATATTAAACAGAGGGAGAAAGAGTGAAATACATTAGCCTTCTACTCATACGGCATTATTAGTGGCAGGACAGGTGTCCCAAATATATGTGTTATACTGCTAGGGTAATTAGCAGGAAGCAAGAAAAAAAAATCAATGGAACAGAGAAGCTAGGCCTAAATCAGATCATAGCAAGTATTGTAAATAAGCATATGACAGAAGATCATCACACCAGAGAGGGAGCAAACAAAATCATCTGGGTAGCACAGCAGCAACCCCAGGTCTTGGCTTTTGCCAGGTGGGTGTTGTGGAAGCCCTGCCCTGATTTTCAGCCTCATGAGCTTTGGCATTACTGCTGGCCACCTGCCCACCTCCAGCAGCCTGGCCACCTGCCACAAAGCCACTGGTCCCTGGCTCTGCCAAATGCCCTCAAATACCACCTCCCTGCAGTTCACAAGCCATGCCATGGGGGTGAGTTGGGGCAGGACACCTCTGCTGGATTATGGAATTGGCCCCAGCTGAGGCTCAGGAAGTCTCCTTCCCTTCCCTTCCCTCCCCTACCCCTACCCCTACCTGGGGTCTTTCTCCCTCCCTCTCTCTCTCCCTCTTTCCCTCCTCCTCCCCTTCCCCACCCCTCTCTCTCTCCTTCACCCTCTACCCCCCTCTGCTTCCCTTCCCTCCCCCACCCCCATGCTCCAGGTCTCTCTTTCTTTCTCTCCCTCCTACCCTCCCTCTCCCTCTCTCCCTCTCCCCCTCCCCCTCCCTGTCTTCTCCTCTGTCCCTCCTCTCTTCCAGTGGAGCAGCTCTTACCCCGCACCCCTCCTCTCCTTCCCTGCCCTTCTCAAAGTTTCCTGCAACCCAAGCAATAGATTCAGTGGCCAGTTTAAACTTTGGAGACTCATGAGTGTAGATAACCAGAGAATTCGAGCTCCAGGCTGCATCAGGACCTGTGTGGCTGCAGGTTTTCAACCCAAAGCTACGTGAGAGGACTCACGTTAAAGCCCTAAGGCACCTATCTGTGCACGCATAGGGCCCCCTCCAGGTCTGATGGAATAACCCCCTTCCCTCCCCCAAAAAACGTCCCGAGACTCTAACAAGAGAGGGGAGCCGAGAGGTTTCGGAGTCCAGGAAAGGGCTCCCCGCCTCCCTGCCATGAAGGCTCAGATTAATCATCCCTGGACTCACCATACTTATTCATTAAAATCTAAAGCAGGCCCAGTGGGCCTGCGTCAGATTTGATGAGTTATCATTTTGCTTGTAATTTTGTTTATTTATTATTAATGACCAAGCACATGAAAGGCTCCAAATGGCTGGCTCCTCTGACTCTGGGGGTTGCTTAATTTGGCTCTGCCCTGGATCCTGACCTAAGGGCTCACACCTGGCCTCAGGTCTGGTTTGAGCAGAGACCTGGGAAGAGGCTTGGGAAGAGGCTCTGTGGAGGTGCTTCTCTGCGGCTGGAGCAAACCCCGCTCCTAATTACTGTGCTGTACCTGGGTGTACCTTGCTTTCGGTGATAAGCAGAGCCATGGGGTGGGAAAGGAGAGACGGCTGCCTACTGGAGTCTGAACCTTTTCCGGAGCATCCCCGGCCCCTGATCTGAAGTAGGCCTTGATGTGTGAAGCGCAGGAGGACTTTTTTCAGCATTGCAAAGAGAAGCTTGGAGGGAAGCTTGAGTGGCGGTTCCTGTTCCCCATCATCCTTGCCCTGTTTTTGTTGGAAGAGTCGTTTTTGCTTCTGTGCCCTTCAGTGCTTTAACCCCAATGGGTAAAATTGAGCAAAAGAAGCCACACTGGGACATGTCTCACAGAGCAAATGGGGACACCTCTATGATCACGTACCCCTCATCTCTACATCTGTGCTCATTTCGAAAGCGACTCTGCATCTAAACATGCAGGGTGTGTTGTTTTTTTTATCATAAGATTGATCATACATATAGAAATGTTCATAAAGCACAGTATGAAGATTAATATAAAATGAATCCTCAGTAACTGCCCCCAAATTGACAGATAGAACACCGCAGGGTGTTAGAAGTACCCTCTTCTCCCATCAAGGCTACATGCCCTCCTTTCCTCCAGAGCCCACAACTACCCTGACATTTATAGTTTTCCTTTATCCTTTGCCAGTCGTTTATGCAGCACTAAATAATATTGTTTTCTTTTGCCTGTTTTGAACTTTATATAATTGGGATAAAAATGTACATCTTCTTTAGGACTTGCTTCTCTCATACTGCATCATTTAGAGAACTACTCACGCTGATGTCTATAGCTGTAATTGGTGCATTTTCATCAACACCTACTCCAATGTACTTATTCTACTGTTTGCTGGACATTTAGGTTGTTTCGAGTTAGGGGCTAACAATGCTGCAAGGAACAGTTACGTGCCTGTGCCAGATTTTCTCTAGGTATGACTTTGGGTGTGCAATTGGTAGACACAGGGTATGCCCAACTCAACTGTCCTAGTTAATGCCTGCCTGCTTTTCTCCAGAATGGTGCACCAATTTTTACACCACTAGAAATATATGAGAACATCTGCAATCAAGGTCCTTGGTCCTGGCAGGTATGATTTTTGCCAATTTGATGGCTGTATAGTCGTATCTCATTGGGATTTAATTTGCATTTCACATTTCACTGAGGAGATTAAGCATCACTCCATAGGTTTATTGGTCATTTGGATTTTCTTACTTAGAAAGGGTCTAGGGGCACCTGGGTTGCTCAGTGGTTGAGCATCTGCCTTCCGCTCAGGTTGTGATCCCAGAGTTCTGGGATCGAGTCCCACATTGGGCTCCCTGCATAGAGCCTGCTTCTCCCTCTGCCTGTGTCTCTGCCTCTGTCTCTGTCATGAATAAATAAATAAAATAAAAAAAAAATACCTTCCATTAAAAAAAAAAAGAAATCCTTCTCTACCCCACCCCCCCAAGGTCATGAAGATATTCTTCTATATTACCTTCTAAATCCTTAGAGTTTTGCCCGGCATCTACAGTTTTAATTCGCCTGAATAGATGTGTGTGTAGAGTGTGCAGAGCATGTCTGATTCCATTTTCTCCCCTATGGATACTCAATTATTTCAGCACTATTTATTGAAAAGTCTGTCTTTTCTGCACTGATCTGGGATATCATCTCTGCTGTATATCAAATGTTGATAAAGTTATGGGTCTGTTTATGGGCTCTCTACTATTTCATTGGTCTATTTGTCAATCCTTATACCAATACCATACAGTCTTCATTACTATAGCTTTATAATGAGTATTTTGTCTGGTAGAGCCAGTCCTCCTACCTTATTTTTCTTCTTCAAGAGTAGCTACTCTTGGCCCTTGGCACTGTCATATAAATTTTAGAGCTGGCTTGTCAAGTTCCAACAAAAACCTATTGGGATTTTAATTGGGATTTTACTGAGTCTATAAATCAATTTGGAGAGAAATGACATCTTTACAATGTTGAGTCCTTCAATCCATGAAGTGGTCTGTTTCTCCATTTATTTAGGTCTTCTTTAATGTCTTTTAATAAAATTTTATAATTTTCTCCATTAATGTCTTGTACATATTTTGTTGGATTTATTCCTAGGTACTTCTCATTTTTTAATGCCATTGTGAATGAAGACTGTTTTAAATTTCATTTTATAACTGCTGCTGGTTAGAAATGAATTTAATTTTTTTATATTCACTTTGTACCCAGAAACTTGGCTAAACTCTTATATTCCAGTAGTTTCTTTGTAGCTGATTTTAAATTTCCTCTGTATATCATCATTATCAGTTTAAAATAATAATTTTATCTTTTTCATTTCCAATCCTTATGCCTTTTTTTTTTTCTTATGCCTTTTATTTACTTTTCTTACCTACTGTTTTCTCTAAGACCCCTGGCCACTGCTGAGTAAAATTGGTAATTGTTAGCATTCTTATCTCTGTCCTCAAGTCGAAGGGAAACTTTTAAATGTGGGATCATTAAGTATGATGTTTGTTGAAGTTTTTGTAGATAATCCTTATCACATTAAGGACGTTCCATTCTGTTCTCAGATTGCCAAGAGGTTTTTGGTTTTGTCATGAATGGATGTGGACTTTGGGCTTTTTTCCTCTACGTATCTATTGAATGATTAGGAGGCATTTCTCCTTTAATTTGTAAATATGATATGCATTAATTGGTTTTTGAATGTTAAATTGTCTTGTATTCCTGCAGTAAACCTATGTTGGTAATAGCACAACTACTAAAAGAATAAGTTGTTGAGTCAGACTGTGTAGGTCTGAATCCCAGCCATACTACTACCTAGCAGTGTGACCTGGGCAAGCTACTTACCCTCTCTGTGCCTTATATGTTGAAATGGGGATGATAGTAGCTAACACACAGAACCATTGTAAGGTCCAATAACATGTCCAAAATCTTAAACCAATGTCTAGCACCTAGCAAGCACCATATAAGTGTTGGCTATTTTATGGACTACACAATAATTTAAGATTTTTGTAGTTGTGTTCATGAGTGATTTTCAGCTTGTGACTTTTCTTTCTCATAAATAGCCTTGGTATTCAGGTTTTGTTAAACTTATAAAATTAGTTGAGGGGTGTTTTCTCATTTTCTATGTTCTGAAGGAGTTTGTAGAAAATTAAAATTTTTGGTTCCTTGAATATATTCTAGAACTCACCTGTGAAGCCATCTGCCTCAAGGGTTTCATGTGGGAACCATGTTCAATTTAAGTTCTTTGATGGTCACAGAACAATTCAGGTTTTGCACATGTTGTATATTTACTTGGGAACTTATACATCTAAAATTTCAATATATTGGCATAAAGTTATTCATGATGACTAGTTACCATCTTTTAAATGTCTACAATACAACCATGAGGTTTCTAACTTCACTCTTGACATTGGGTGTATGTGCCTTCTCTCATTTTTTTCTTGATCATTCCAACCAGAAATTTGCTAATTATATTAGTCTTTGCAGAAAGCAGACTTCTGAGCCTTGCTGATCTTCCCTATTATATTTTAGCTTTTCATTTTATTAGTTTCTCCTCTGTATTATTATTTTCCTTTTATTTATGTCTGTTTGCTATTCCTCTCCTAGCTTTATAACCCCATTTGCATTACTAGTGTACACATTTGAAGAGTAAAGTTCCCCTTAAGTATTCTTTTGGCTTCCAACCCACCAATTGTGATATGTAGCACTTTCATTACTACTCAAACAATTTATAATTTTCATAATGATTGCTTTTTTTAAGATTTTATTTATTTATTCATGAGAGACACACACACAGAGAGAGGCAGAGACATAGGCAGAGGGAGAAGCAGGCTCCATGCAGGAAGCCCAATGTGGGACTCAATCCCAGGACTCCAGGATCACTCCCTGAGCTGAAGGCAGGTGCCAGACGCTGAGCCACCCAGGGATCCCCAATGATTGCTTTTTTTGAGCCATGTGTTATTCATTGGTATGTTTCTTAATTTCCAAACATAAGGATCTTCTAGTTATCTTTTTATTTTTTGACTTTTAACTTAAATATGTTGGTCAAAGAATATATTCTATATCATTTTGGTCCTTTGAAATATGTTGAGGCTTGCTTTGTAAGCTAGTGCAGGGTAATTTTTAATGGCGTCTGTATTCTTGAAACAAATGCGTAGGTGTTAGATGCAATCTTTTATATACATCCATTAAGTCCAGTTGATGAATCCTGTTGCTCAGGTATGACGTATTTTTACTGATGTTTTTGTCTATCTTTAACTCTCTATCAACTACCTTCTTATTTTACACATTGTATTTGTCCTAACAGGCTTTGTCTCTCTCCCTCTCTCTCTCTCTCTCTTTTAGTTCTTGCCTCCTTCAGAATTGACACTTTTTTTTTTTTTTTGGTCATTCCATTTCCTCTCCTCTACTAATTTGCTTGAGTTATTTTTATGGTGCCTAAAATTAGAGTATAGATATTTTACTTTGGATCCCACAAGGCACTGGTGTAGGAAAGTGAGAGAAAGAAAGGAAACCAATCAGGCCCCATTCATGAACCAGTTAGTGCTGTGGGCAGCTGGGGCTCACTCCTGCTGGGACCTCTGCGAGAGTGCAGAGAACATGTTTCAGGATTCCTATCCCGGGAGCAAGGAAGCTACTATAATTATTCAGCAACTCTCATCTGTCACTGGGTGAGGTCCTGCAGACTGCTGCATTAACTGCCCAGCTTTTCTGACTTGCTCTATGTAGGGGCCAAACAAATTCCTACAACCAGAGAAAACCCTCAGACTCAGGTACTTGCAGTAGAAAAATATTGATATGTTGATTGATTGATATAGGCATGGCAATTGCCAAGGAAGTATGGGCAGTACACCATCATCTGCTTGGAATTACAATATGCATAGTTAGCTTATCCAAGTCTAAAGATAATCAATACTTTAATCCTTCCTGGATGATTCAAAGATCTAAAACCATGTATTTACCCTCCCTTGAAATTTATAGGTTGTTGCTGTCATGTCTTTTAATTTCTTTTGGCTATTTTTAACCACATCTGACACAATTAAAAAAATTTTTTTTAAAGATTTTATTTACTTAGAGAGAGATAGAGAGAGCATGAGTGGGGAGAGGGCCAGAAAGAGAGAAAGAATCTCTAGTAAACTCCATGCTGAGCATGGAGCTTGACGGGTCGCTGGATCTCACAACCTTAAGATCATGACCTGAGCTGAAATCAAGAGTCAGACGCTTAACCAACTGAGTCACCCAGGTGCCCTATGCCATTATTTCTTATACATCCATTAGCAATACCTGCAAGTTAGTGTCCTTACCTGTTTTTCATTCTTTCTTGCACCTCAGACCTTGATTTTTTGTGCACTAGTATGGTAGAACCATTTTCTCACAAGGTTGTGACCTGAGATAACAAAGCAAATGCTTATGAGCCAACCACATGGGAAGAGCAGCTACCGGCAGACCATGTTCCCAGTTGTATGGGAGTCACATGCTTTCTTGATATTTTTCATTTCTCCTTCCTTCCCCCCCTTTCACTCTCTCTGTCTCTCTTCCTTTCTTCTTCCTTCCTTCTTGCTCTTTGCTCCCTCCAGAGGCTATTGATTTTGGAACTATGTCTTCACTACATTTTGTTCACATGAGAGCATTGTCTTTCCAGGCCAATGCCCAAGACATTATCAATTTTTTTGCTCACTGAAGCCTGTTGGAGTCACCATGGAATATAGTTCCAGTAGGAAGGCCACTGGAAAAGCAGATGTTTCCTTCAGTGTCCATGAGGATACTGTTGCAGCTCTGCTCAAGGACTGCTTTCATGTTTGCCATCTGGATATTCAATTGTTCTTGAAGTCCTATTCAAAAGGAAAATAAGACGTTGAGGGATCCCATGTAATAAGGATAAAGCAAGAAGCATTTCATATATATATCTTCTTTAGACTTGGGATGTGAAGTTCCAGTTTGTTAGCAGCAATTGCTAGGGAAAGGATTTGGGGGTTTTCAGTTAATGGCTTCTTAGAAAAATTCCATAGTGGACCATTTAGAAAGAAAAAGGGAAAATGCAGCTTGGGATAATGAAATAAACCACAAATTAAAATTCTTGTTTGAACTATTCAGCATCTGATTTAAAAATCTGGTCTTTGTTTTATATGATTAAACAGTTTGTTTTCATAGAGTATATGTTAACTCTAAAAAAGAAAAAAAAGGTTCCCTTCCAGAAAAGCTTCCAGAGGCTGTTGATTCTGGAACTACATTTTCACCACATGTATATTTGTATATTCATACATTCATAATTATAACAGATATTCATGTAACAGTGGATAGAGGGCCAACATGCAGAGCAGATTTCTATCTATAGTGAAATCTGATTCTGATTATAAATCTTGGCAGATTCCAAAAAGGGTAGGAAAAAATTAATGACAGGATGAGGGGGCAAAGGGTACTATGGTATCAAAGCCACTTATATAAGCTGTATGACTACTATTTTTAAAGTTCCCTGTTAAACTGACCCATGAGTAGGAAGAGGGTACATTTCCCAAGGTAAGGATTCAATGTAAGGGAAACTATGATTTAAACTTCTCAATAGGGATCCCTGGGTGGCGCAGCGGTTTGGCGCCTGCCTTTGGCCCAGGGCGCGATCCTGGAGACCCGGGATCGAATCCCATGTCAGGCTCCCGGTGCATGGAGCCTGCTTCTCCCTCTGCCTATGTCTCTGCCTCTCTCTCTGTATGACTATCATAAATAAATAATAAAAAAAAAATTAAAAAAAAAATAAACTTCTCAATACCTTGAACAGAGAACACTGAACAGAATAGATCAGAATAGATACTATTTAAAAATAATCAAAACACATCACCTTAAAATATGTCACTTGGTATTTGATTATCTTGATTTAAAGGTATTTTAATAAATGAGTAGGCCCAAGAAGGACACTCTGATCCTCCTTTTTCTTCCTGAAAGCAGGAGATGAAAGTCCCATATGAAAGGTACCCTCTCTGTACCAGAGGAAGGAAGACATTCTCATCACCAGCGACAGGGAATTTGGTGGCGAGAAATCTGTATACACAAACCTTATTAAGCCAACCCTTACCTTCTTAGTTACTTATTTATCAGTTGCTACTCTTAGGCCAAATCCCTCTGTCTTGTCAATTCTTCACAAATTGATTGTTTCGTTGGCTAAAGGTATAAAGGTCTCCTGTTCCGGTCACTCCCTGTGGTCTTCATTCTCTCGTGAAGCCTCCCACGTACATGTGAAAACTTCATAAAATTCACATGCTTTTCTCCTATTAATCTGTCTCATGTCAGTTTAATTCTTAGGTCCAGCCAGAGAACCAAAGATGGGGAAGGAGAATTTTTTTTCCTCTCCTGTATTATTATCCCCATTTTATGCACCAAAACTGAGGCTTCCAGATGTCAAAAGTTAGTTTTTCTAACCACCATTGTCATATGAATTATTGGTGGCAGGTCAGGATGGTGATTTGTGTCTTTTGACTTTGAGTTCTGGATGTTTCCTGCTGATTATACTCCACTACCAGGGCAGCTGGGAGAAGCAGGATTTATCAGCTGCGGTGCCTCTGAGCCACTCACAAAGACATATTGTATTGATTCTATATCCTTCCCATCTGTGATTTGACTTTTGAAGGTCCAATGGTTGTAGTCATCCGAGACATTTGGTCTGTTCCATCTAAGTCCCTGTGATGGGCAGTCTTACTACCACATAGATCTCTTTTACAACCCCAACACTTACTGGGAAGTGTCCAATGATTGATCCAGACTGGACCAGGCAGACAGATTTCTTCTCTAAGGAATGGGATTTGGACTACAAAGACCCATTTGGCCAGCTGTGAGGAGGTGGGTTAGAAGATTCTGTAAGGTCAGGTGCAGAGACCAGCATTTGGAATGGTCCAAATGGATCTGTGTACAGTGGATGAGCAAAAGAAGCCAGTTTGCAGAGAATCAAGGCCCCTAGGAAGACAGAAGGAGATAGAGAAAGACCAAGAGAGAGGGAGAGAGAAATTAGCTCCCTAATGATTTTCTGGTTCAGGAGACACAGTTAGATACCCTGCAATGTGTTTCCACTATATTCTCCTATTAATAATTCCTTTTTCACCTGAACTGCTTTGAGTGAGTTTCTCTGCTTTGTAGCCAGATGTGGGCCCTTCCTAACTCATCACCCATGGAATATAGAGTACTCAACTGTGAAACAATATGACAATAGTCAACTGATCAACCAGTGTTTTGAACACCTACTCTGTAGATGTGATAGGCGGGGGGCTGCAGAGAGAACTGAGCCATAGTCCTTGATCTCAAGGAGTTGGTGGCTTAGTGCATCATTCACATAACAGTTTAGTTTGGGAAGTAAGATTGACACAGACAAAACCAGGAACAAGTTTTGGTTGTTCAAAAAACCAAAACATGAGTGTTTTTTTGAACCCAAAACCAAGGGTTCGTCAGGGTGAGCTAATTCTAAGGGCAATGTGAGTCCAGAAGAGGGAATATAAAAATTCTTAAAGAAAGTGGAGCACTTAAATTTCATCTTGAAAAGGCCATCAGGATTTGAATGGATTGAGATGAGTGGGAAGGCTTGGGGAGGAGGTGGTTTCCAGATGCGGAGGACTGACAGCTGCTGGGAGCTGTGAATGCCGAGAGGAGAGCCAGGGGTGTGCAGAGCATGAGGAGAGGATTACAGGACTGTGGCTTGCCCAGACATTGGAGGGAGCCTCATCCAGGTTTTTTAAATTGCTCTTTCACCCCCTCTCATCTGCGATTCCTTCTTTATCCAACATTCCTTAGCCCTAAAGACATTTCTGAATCCTCTTCTTTCTTCTCCTTTCTTTATGATTGTTAAATTTAAACCATTCTTTGTGGCTCTCTTTTGGGAGTATCATTACAAGAAGAATGATGGTGCTCTGGGGAAATGACCCCCCTCTCTAAACTTAGTGGTTCTTCTATGAGCTAAATGATTTCCCGGATGAGCCCAGATGGTTCCTCCCACACTTGAACTTCACCCCTTGGCAGAGAATTGCATGCAGCTCATGTCCCTCCCCGTCCTGCATGCACTTCTCCTAGGCTCCCTTGCCCAAAAATTTCATCACCTCCTAGAATAGCCAAAAGATTCTTGGTATATTTCTGTTAGTGTTTAACTGATCATCTGTGTCTAACCCTGAACTAACAGAAGAAAGATTGAAGCCTGAGACTTAAAGAGACAACTTTTGCAGGGTGACTCCCTGGGTTCTGGAGGAGAGTGAGGGAAGGCAAGTGGACACAGGAGGGAGCCACAATGGAATCTAGCTTCACCTCCAAGGACACTTATCTGAGACATTTTAACCCTCGGGATTACCTAGAAAAATACTACAACTTTGGGACCAGACACTCTGCAGAAAATGAGATTCTCAGGCATCTTCTGAAGAATCTTTTCAAGATATTTTGCCTTGGTAAGTTTGTGTGTTATCTGTGTGTCTCCCTGCCAAAATGTGAGGCATCCCAATAGTGTCTTAGTGCGTGGCTGGGGTTGTGTGTAGTCATTGCTATGGGACAGCCCTTCTGGCGTTACTCATTTATTTAAAGAGGATGAAAAACCACTGTTTTTTCGTATAGACATTTTACAATTTACAGAGCGCTTTTATATGCATGATCTCATTCGGGTGTGCAAAGGGAAACCAGAAGGCAAGAGTTCAGTCCTTGAGTCTACATCAGTGTGCTGGGTGACCAGAGCCAGCCATTCAACCATGATAGGCCACGTAAGAGAAGGAGATTGTAAAACTAATTCCATTTCTAATGCAAAGGAATGTTGTGAATGTGCATGAGATTAAAAAACAAATAAACAAACAAAAAAAACCTCCCAACACATGAAGGTTTGGATGCTTTTTGGAGAGAGACATAACAATTCAATTTTGAAAACAATTTTAACTTTCCCCAGGAGTATTCCTTAATAGTTTTTTACATTTTCTGTGCAGCAGTCTTTCTGGATCAGGGGTCTGTACCCGAGATGTAGACCTCTTCTTCCTTCTTCTACACCTAAAGTTACCCCAGCAACATGCCTCCAGTCCAGATTGTGGAATACAAAATGCAGACACGTTTAAAAAAAAAAAAGATTTTGAGGGAAGAGGAGTGAGTAGAGAGATGGGCTGTCTCAGGGGCTCTCTCACAACAGTTCCAGCAAGGACAGTGCATCTCAGCTCTGCGTTCATATGATACCTTGTTCCCCCTCTAAACCAGATGGCGTGAAGGGGGACCTCCTGATCGACATTGGCTCTGGCCCCACCATCTACCAGCTCCTCTCTGCTTGTGAATCCTTCAAGGAGATCATTGCCACCGACTACACCGATCAGAACCTGCAGGAGCTGCAAAAGTGGCTGAAGAAGGAGCCAGGGGCCTTTGACTGGTCCCCAGTGGTGACCTACGTGTGCGAGCTCGAAGGGAACAGGTAGAGAAACTGGGGTCTGCTTCCTGGCTTTCTTACAGTACCTGAGTGACAGTTCATTTTTCTGAATCAAGAATTATCCTTAGAGTCCAAGTTAAAAAGCAGAGGGAACAGAGAGAGACCAAAGAGAAATCCAGATGGGGAATAAGAGCTAGAGAGAGAGAATGAGACAGAGAGGAGTGGGACTGTGCACTTGCACATGCGCACACCAGAACTGCAGAAGACACAGAAGAGAACTAAAGAGATGGCCATGGAGCCAACGGGAGACAGAACCTTCCCAGGCCAGTGTGGGGGTGCAGTGTGCAGGCAGGTACCCTGGGATGGCGATGTTTAGGACAAGTTTAGGAAAGAAGTAAAATCGGCTCCTCACCAGCAGTTTTTGGGGATCAGGGCTTGCACCCAGCACGGTCCTCCATCCAAGTGGCGGGGGGGGGCTCTGCTGTGAGGGTAGCTAATGCTGACACCACCAGAGGCAATAAAAAGCTGACTAGGCTTTTGGACCTGGGATTAGCAGCATAAAGGAATGATCTGAAAAGAATGTGTTACTCACCAGCCACAAAATCAGAGCTTGACATACTCAAAGCTAATGATCAGCATCTTAGCCTACCCTCCTCTACCAGTCAATTTATGCAAATGAGCCTTGTTTCAATTATTAATTTCTCTCCGCATGAGAACTTGTCAGTAGCCTACTAGACAGAGGTGGCCGGTTCTGCACTTCACTTTCTCTTTCTCTTTCTCTTTCACTTTCTCTTTCACTTTCTCTTTCTCTTGTCCCCATGTCCCTCCATCCTCTGGCGATTGCCCCGCGACGGCTCAGCCCAGTGCCGCTGTCCCACGCAACTGACGGTCACTCTAGCAGCAGAATGTCTTTGCTGCCATGCATGTTGCTGAGGCCCCACAGACTCCTTTGCAAACTGTATTAAAGGACCACTTCCATATTCCTCTTTGGAGCCTGCTGGCCCGTCTGCTACTTCTTATATGCTCAGTTATTTCTTCCTTTCTTTTTTCCCCCTGCTCTTATTGTTTTTTGGTACATTTTCCCTTTCTCCACCCTCTTGCCCATGGTTTACTTTCTACATAATTCTCCCTTCCCCAGTCCACTTCTTCCTGTATTTGCACCCCCACCTTTGCTCCTATATTGTACTTCTCTGTGTGGCACAGCATCCTCTGTCTTGCCTTGTCTTTTTGTTCACGATGGGAGAGCATGCCTATTTTTTTTTAAGATTTATTTATTTTAGGGAGAGAGAGAGAGAGAGCACACATGGGAGGAGGGGCAGAGGGAGAAGGAGAGAGAAACTTAAGCAGACTTGCAGTGAACCCAGAGCCTGGTGCTGGGCCCTATCTCAGGACCCTGACATCACAACTGAGCTGAAACCAACAGTCAGAATTAACAGACTGCGCCACCCAGGCACCCCCAAAGCATACCTATTTTTATTGAACCTATTCCTTGCTTTGGCCAGGAAAGAGCTCTGACTTCCCAGCAACACAACCCCCCTTTAAGAAACAAGTGCTGATACTTTTTGGATCTTGGTTAAAGGAACCAGCATTTGTTCATTTATTTAATAAACCAAGATACAGCATGTATGATGTGCCACATGGTCCTAACTGCTGGGGTAGACTGGTAGACAAGCCTCGAGTCTCCTAGACCTCATATCAGGGAAGGCAGGCACATGTCAGATCATTTAGGGCTTTGAGGCCAGGCTAACGATCCGGTATTTCAAGTGTGACGAGAAGGCACACTTGAAACCAGGAAAGTGATGTGGCCCCATTTACATTTATGAAGATCTCTTTGGCTGTTGTGTGGAGAATGGGGGAGAATGAGAGATGCAGAAAGGAGACACTTTAATCCAGGTAAGATAAGATGGTGGCTGGAGGGTTGGTTGGTGATGGAGAGAGGAAGGTGATTTTAAGATGAATTATTGAGATAGACTGGATAAGAGTTGGTAATGATTGGTCATGGGGAGTGGTGAGAGAGAAGTCTCAGGGATGACGCCCATGTTTCTCAACTTGAACAACAGGAGGAGTGAAGTAATATTCTGGAATCCAAGGGATAAATATAAAATCTTGTGATCTTAACATGTCCCTAAGGAGTATGTCTACCTCCATACTCCATACTCTTCTTCTCAGGTGATGGTCAATTTATTTTTCTATAAATGCACTTAAATTCGATTCTCATTACTTCACCAAATATGCTTATTCTTAAGTCAGATTCTCTCCTGAAACTAATTCTACGGCTGCTTTTATTTCTTTAACCCCTTCATTTTCTTTTCATGGTCTGCTGAATTCTAGCTTAGTTAGAGTATTCTAAACTCCATATTTGTTTTCTTACATGTTGTTGCTACACTGTCTTATTGATAGTCAACATGGGTTGTCCGATGCAAGTTATCAAGGTGACTTGTTCTTTATACAATTCCTTATACTATAGAGGTATGAACAATAGTAATTTTATATTTTGTTTCTCAATTAATGTTTTTGCTACATGCAGAGTCGCTAAACTTCCACTGGGTTTATGCTTTTATCCCTTTTACCAGGGAAGGTAAGTCTTGAAATCAGATAGTGTAAATCCCCCAACTTTGTTCTTTTTCAAGATTATTCTGCCAATTTTAGTGTATATATACACACACACATAATATATTTAATTTAATATATTTAATTGAAGTATAATTAACATACAGCATTATATTAGTTTCAGGCATATAATATAATGATTCAACAATTCTATACATTACTTAGTGCTCATCATAAGTGTGCTCTCAATCCCCTTTACCTGTTTCCCTCATCCCCCCCTTCCACTTTCCCTCTGGCAACCACCAATCTGTTCTTTGTATTTAAGAGTCTGTTTCTTTTATTTGTCTCCTTTTTCTTTGTTTTGTTTCTTAAATTCTACATATGAGTGAAATCATATGGTATTTGTTTTCTTTGTCTGACTTATTTCACTTAGCATTATAACTTCTAGTTCCACCTATGTTGTTGCAAATGGAAAGATCACATTTTTTATGGCTGAGTAATAGTCCTCATAGTCCACATAATATATATGTGTGTATATATATGTATATACACATACACACACATATACCACATCTTCATTATCTGTTCATCCATGGATGGACACTTAGATTGCCTCTCTATTTTGCTATTATAAATAATGGTGCAATAAACATAGGGATGCATATATCTTTTCAAATTAATGCTTTGTTTTCTCTAGGTAAATATCCAGTAGTGGAATGATTGGATCATATGATAATTCAATTTCAATATTTTGAAGTACCTCCATACTGTTTTCCACAGTGGTTGTACCAACAGTGCATGAGAGTTCTTTCTTCTCTATATCCTCACCAACACTTGTTATTTCTTGTCTTTTTTATTTCAGCCATTCTGACAGGTATGAAGTGATATTTTATTGTGGTTTTGATTTGCATTTCCCTAATGATTAGTGATGTGGAACATGTGTTCATACGTCTACTGGTCATTTGCATATATTCTTTGGAAAAATATCTGTTTAGGTCCTCTACCCATTTTAATTAGATTATTTGTTTCTTTGGTGTTGGGTTATATAAGCTCTTTATACATTTTGGTTATTAATCCCTTATCAGATATGTCATTTGCAAATAACTTCTTCCATTCAGTCAGCTGCCTTATTGTCTTGTCGATGTTTCTTTCATTGTATAAAAGTTTTTTTACTGACACTACATTTTGATATAAATTTTAGAATAAACTGGGGTGCCTGAGTGGCTCAGTCACTTAAGTGGTCAAATGTCTGCCTTAGGCTCAGGTCACAATCCCAGGGTACTGGGGTCGAGTCCCCTGCTCAGTGGGCAGTCTGCTTCTCCCTCTCCATCTGCCCCTCACCCATTCATGTGCACAGGCCCGCACGTGCATGTGCTCTCTCTCTTACAAAATAAACAAAAGCTTTAAATTTTAGAATAAACTTGTCAATTTCTTTCAAAAAAGACTGCTGAGACTTTGTTAGTGATCTCTGAACTTACAAATTAGTATAAGAGAATGGACATATGGAATCTGCAGTCAGCATGATTTCTATTTATTTAGAAATTCTTCAGTTTCTCTCAGTAACGTTTTGTAGTTCTCATATTTTGTATTTATTTTGTTAAATTTCCTTATGTTTCATTTTTAAATTATTGTTAATTGCATTTTTTTAATTTCAAATTTTAAAAAGTTGTTAGTATATAGATATACAATTGATTTTTATATACTTACCTTGTGTCTTGTAACCTTGCTGACTTCACTAATTAAGTTTAGTAGTGCTTTTTGTAGGTCCCATAGGTTTTCCTATGTACACTCTTATCTGCAAATAAAAATAGTTTTACTTCTTCTATTCAAACTATATGCCTCTTATTTATTTTTCTGGCCTTATTACACTGGCTAGAACCTCCAAAACAATGTTGAATTGAAAAGATGAGAGTGGACATATGTGCCTTTTTCTATATCACAGGAAAAAATGTTCAATGATTCATTGTTAAGTATAATATTAGCTATAGATTTTTCACAGATATTCATACTAATTTTTTTTATCATACTATTTTTTTATATTTGTAGTTTCTTGGGAGTTTTAAATCAAATGTTGAATTTTGTCGATTTTTTTGGAAATTAATCAGGATAGTCATATGATTTTTCTCCTTTATTCTGAAAATGTGAATTGTATTGGAAGATTTTTGAATATTTAAATCTAATGGCACACACCCATTGTTCATGAAGCAGTATCCTTTTTATGTATGAGTGGTTATGATTTGCTAATATTTTGTTAGGGATTTTTCATCTACGTATATGAGGGATACTGAGCTATAATTTTCTTTTCTTATCATATGCTTAGCAGATTTTAGTATCAGCACGATGCTATAGTCATGTAACAAGTCAAGATATGTTTCTTCTTCCTTTATTTTTTGAAAGTGTTTGTGTGTTAATAGTATTATTCCTTCCTTAAATGATTAATATAATTCACCAGTGAAGATACCTGTATCTGAAGGTTTTTTTTCATGGGTATGAAGTTTTAAAAATTCAGAATAATATCTTTTATTGGTCATGTAGATTTTCCATTTTTTCTTTGTTTTGATAAGCAGTATTTTTCAAGGAATTTATCCTATTCATCTTGGTTGTCAATTTTATTGTCATAGTTTTTTAAAACAATATATCTATTATTTGGCACACCTGGGTGGCTCAGTGGTTGAGTGCCTGCCTTCAGCCCAGGGCATGATCCTGGAGTCCCGGGATCGAGTCCCACATCAGGCTCCCTGTATGGAGCCTGCTTCTTTCTCTGCCTATGTCTCTCTCTCTCTCTCCCTCTCTCTCTCCTTCTCTCTCTCCCTCTCTCCCTTTCTCCCTCTGTCTCTCATGAATAAATAAATGAAATCTTAACCCCCCCACCCAAAACCGACATATCTTTATTACTCTTTTAGTGATCTTCCTTCTTTGATTCTTGATATTGGTAATTGCCTTTTAAAAAAATATCTTGATCATCTTGCTAGAGATTTACCAATTTTATTAATCTTTTTGAAGAACTAACTTTTTGTTTTGTTGATTTTTTCTATTGTCATTTCCAATAGTGTTGATTTCTGCTCTTACTTTTCTTATTTTCTCTCTTCCATTTACTTTAGTTTTTATATGCTCTTCTTTTTCCTGCTTCTGAAGCTAGAAGCTTAGATAATTATTTCACACATTTCTTTCTTCTAACTTAGCCATTTAAGGCTATAAATTTCCTTCAGAAATGTTTTAGTTGCATCTCATTTTTGATTTTTAATATGTCATATTTTTACTATTATCCACTTCAGCAGATTTTCTTATTTTAAAAAATTATTTATTGTTTGAGGGAGAGAGAGAGAAAGAGAGAGAGAGCGAGCAAGCTAGGGGCAAGGAGGTGCAGAGGAAAAGGGAGAGAGAGAATCTTAGGTAGACTCTTCACTGAGTGTGGAGTCCAGTGTGGGACTTGATCCCACAACCCTGAGATCATGACCTCAGCTTAAATCAAGAGTCCGATGCTTAATTGACTGAGCTACTCAGGTGTCTTACTTCAGCATATTTTCTAATTTTCTTTGTGGTTTCTTCTTTGACCTGAATTATTTAGCATTGTGTTCCTTAATTTCCAAAAATTTCAGGATTTTCTAGATATTGTTATTGGTTTCTATTTAAATTTTATTGTAGTCAGAGACTGATTTTATGGTCAGCATATAGTTTATTTTGATTATGCTTTCTACACTGAAAAGAATGTATATCATCCTGTTGTAGGTATAGTTTCTATAAATATCAATTATGTCAGGTAGATTGATAGTATTTTTCAAATTTTCTACATGATTTTTTGCTTATCAATTACTGATAAAAAGGTACAAAAATCTCAAACTATGATCATGGATTTATCTCTTGTTCTCCATCATTCTGTCAACATTTGCTTCATACATTTTGAAAAGCTTTGTTACTACCTGCATATCTTTTTAGGATTATTTTGTCTTCTTGATTTATTGACCATTTCATCATTAAGAAGTGTTTCCCTTTACTGCCAGTAATACACTTTGTCTTGAAGTCTACTTTGATATTAATATGGCCACATCAGCCTTCTTTTTTTCTGTATTTTTTTCTTTACTTAAATTCAATTTGCCAACATACAATATAATGCTGCTCATCAGTGCTCATCACATCATGTGCCCTCCTTAATGCCTGTCAGCCTTCTTATGCTTGGTGTTTGCATGTATGCTTGGTAGATAGCTTCAAAGATGGCTCCCAATAATCTTCACTTCAAATATTCATCTCTTGTTTAATAGCCTTTCCTTGGCTGGCCATTGGATTTAGCGACTAGATCCTTTTTTTTTTTTAAAGATATTATTTATTTATTCATAAGAAATGCAGAGAAAGAGAGAGAAAGGCAGAGGGAGAAGCAGGCTCCATGCAGGGAGCCCGATGGGGGACTTGATCCCCCCCACCCAGGGATCCCTAGCGAGTAGATTCTAACAAGTACAATGCAGCAGAGTACTGAGCATCAATTCTGAGATTAGCTTACAAAAAGATTATGGCTTCCCTATTAGATATTCCCTCTTACTCGCTTGTCTGGAGTGAGCTTGGAAGCGAGTTACCTCCCAGCTGAACCTTCAGGTGAGACTGAAGACATGGCCAACACTCTACCTCATGAAGGACCTTGCACCAGAGGTACTCAAATAATCAATCTGTGCCCAGATATCCGACCCAAAGAAACTGTGAGATAAATGTTTGTCATTTTAAATTGCTAAGTTTAATTTAAACGTAGCAATAGATAACTAGTAGACAAGGTATATCTTTTTCACCTCTTTTTTTCAACCTATGTGTACTTTTATACTTAAGATGTTTTTCTTGCAAGTAGTACATAGTAGCTCTTGATTTTCAATCCAATGTGATGATTTCTGCCCTTTAACTGGATTCTTTAGTTCACTTACATTTAATGTAATTACTGATAACGTATGATTAAGCCTAATCAGTCATCTTGGTATCTATTTTCTACTTGTCCCATATATTTTGTTGTTCATTTGTGCCTTTGTTCCTGCTTCTCCTGGGTGTAATAATGTTTGGTATTCCATTTGTATAAATGTAAAGATTTTTAGTATTCCTTTTATCTTCTCTGTTGACTCTTATCTTTTCTATGGGTCTCTTTTGTGTTTTGGGTGAATATATATATATATATATATATATATATATGTGCATGCATGTGTAATTTTTCTAGAAATTTGAGTATGTATTTTTTAAAAGACTTTATTTATTCATTCATTAGAGACACACATAGAGAGAAAGGGAGAGACACAGGCAGAGGGAGAAGCAGGCTCCTTGCAGGGAGCCTGATGTGGGACTCAATCCTGGGACTCCAGGATCACACCCTGGGGCAAAGGCAGGCACTAAACCACTGAGCCACCCAGGGATCCCTGAGTATGTATTTTTAACATATCTATTACCTCATGAACAATGTAGGATTTTACAATGGTATAATTCTTTTAAACCACTCTAGCCCCTTATGCATCTGTCATATATTATACTTTATATATACTATAACATAATACATTGTTATTATTTTTGCTTTAAAAAGTTGGTAGTGCTTTTATTTTTATTGCTTTATTTTTTATTGTGGTTAAAAAACACATACCATAAAATTTAGCATCAGAATTATTTTTAAGTATGTAGTTCAGTAGTTTTAAGTATATTCACATCAGTCAGTAGTATTTTATTTATTTATTTTTTTAAAGATTTATTTATTTATTCATGAGAGACTCAGAGAGAGGCAGAGACATAGGCAGAGAGAGAAGCAGGCTCCATGCAGGGAACCCAAGGTGGGACTCTATCCCTGGACTCCAGGATCATGCCCTGGGCTAAAGGGAGATGCTCAACCGCTGAGCCACCCAGGCATCCCAGTCAGTACTATTTTAAACAAAATATATAAAACCTTTTATATTTATCCACATATCTGTCCTATCTCGTATTCTTCATTCCTTTCTGCAGATCTAGACTTCTGACATCACTTCCCTTCACCTGAAGAACTTCTTCTTTTTTTTTTTTTTGAAGAACTTCTTTTAGTATTTCTTAAAATTCACGTCTGCTGGAGACAAATTCTCTCGGTTTACCAATGCCAGGCAAGAATCAGTAATTTTTTTCTTTCTCATAATATGAGGAACTTAACAATTTTTGACACCCAAAGTCCTTCTGGCATCTCTCTTGCCAGTGTGTCTTGTTAAAATTGGAGATTTTAATTCCAAATATTGTAACTTAAAGCATCATTCTCATATTTTCTTTCAAGATAAGTTTGGATATTTGCTTTCTGTTTGTAATCATATTTGCAATTATGTGAATATTTTAATTTTATGTTCATTTTAGATGATTTTTCAAGTTGTTAAGTTTTTAATTCTGATTAATTTTTGGTCCATTGAATAGGCCTTCAGATGTTTCAGGAAGGACACATAAGTGACATTTTCTAAGCCCATGTATATTGGGAATGTGTTTTTGTTGCCTTTACACGTGAACAACATCGTAAAATTGTTTAATATTGCCTACATACTTCTCCATTCCCCCCCCGCCCCGGCATTTAGTAAGAAGTTGAGAGGCTACTTTCATATGCCATTGTAACCTATAAACCTTTACTTAGAATTTTACGCTCGCTATAACCTTCATACTGAAAATAATGTTCTTCAAAATAAATGTAATTTCAAACCTCTTTTTTTTCTATTGACTATGTGATTCTACAGAATGAAACTGGTATTAACTAGGGGGGAAAAACCCTGTAACTGTGAGGATTTGGGCAATAATATTTATTATTAAATAAATAAGGAGTTTCCCAGGATTAATAAAATTTCTGGGAAAGTTTATAAAAGAGTTTTCAGTCAGCCAGACAAAATACCTTTCTGAGGTCCAAATCATATGTCAAGAAGGCTTTTAGAACTTTCTTCTCAATTTCCCTAGCTATCACAAGCCTTTCCATCTCATTCAAAAATGAGCCCTTAAAATCTAGCAGGATACTAAAAGCATTGCTTATCTCAAGCCAGAATCGTCAGCTTATAACACTTGGCTCCTGAGAACCTGTCCCTTCCCAATAGCTGTTAGAGTAAGGAACTGTATTTTTGGCAGTAAAATTCTACATTTTCACTCTTATCCTTGTGCTAGATCCTGTGGCTTCAACTATTTTGAGAATGATAGCGATCCCATTCAACTTATGTCTTTCTTGCATCTTCAAGTACCTCTATCAGCCCATAACCTATTTCCTCTGAGATTATTTCTTCTTTATCTGAAGCTATTTCTTGTGCTGACTGCTGCCAAAGACAATTTGAGCCATCTCCTGTTTCTCTGCCTTTGGAGTGTGACTCATACATTTAGATACCACTCATTTTTAAAACTATCCAAGAAGTTGTAAGACATTGGTACCAAATTCTGGCTTGACATTATTTATTTATCAAGTGAGAGAGTCAAATGCTAAAATATAAATTACTATACCATGAGCCAAGGGAAATGAGCTTTTACCTTAAGAAATCCTAGGAACAGCGCTGATGTACCTCTGGCAGCACATGGCCTGCCTTGCGGTCCTCAGACCAAGCAGCTTCCATATCACCTGGGAGCCTGTTAGAGAATGCAGGCTCTTGGGCCCCACTCCCCACCTACACAACCAGAGAATATGCATTTGAATGAGATTTGCAGGGGATTGTATGCATTTTACAGTTTGAGAAATACTGGTGTCTAGAACAGAGCTTCCCAACAGATACACCAAGACATGCTAGTGAGTGGGAATGAGTTACAGGGATGCTCTGCAAATTCTCCTCAGCCCCCAGAGCAGCCAGGAGGGGTTTGGAGATGCTGGAGCCTCTCCTGGATGCCTCTACAGAGAGCAGGTCCTCCACTTGCCGCCTCCTGCCTGACATAAGGAGGCTTAAGCACCTGTAGAGGTGAAGTAAATGTTCTCCATACAAAGATTCTCATGTCTATTTTTTTAAAATGTTATATATATATATATATAAAACCTTTATATTGTTGCCCAATATAGACACACTTGTGCCACATTTGTCCCATGAAGCTATTGAACTTCCCCTAATCGGAAGCATCTCTATATTTTCCTGTCTTATAAAAGATTGATATTCCTTCTGACATCAGGATCTTGATGGTCTTGGTGATTGTTTCAATGATGCCTGGGAAAGTTTCTGCCTTTTAAAAGCATGACTTTCTCGTAGATATTTTCCTTGCACTATCCCTTGGGGGAAAATGCATAGGGTGGGCTGAGGAAACTTCACCTGGCCATTTCCTTCAAATTGTAACCATTTCTACTAGTGTGTCTAAAAGTGTCCCAAATAGAGCTATGATCCTCCCCAATTTGCTCCATTTCTGGTATTCTCATCTCCCTGGGGGTTGCCATCATATAATTACTTGAACAAGCCAGAAGCCTAGAAGCCTACCTTCTTCCTCTCTGTCATAGTCCATGACCAGCACTAAGTTCTATCCATTTTACTTCTGAGTTTCTCTCAAACCAGTATATGTCTTCAGTATTTTCTATCCAGGATATTTTCCTGGTCCAAGCCACTATCCTCTTCTTCCTAACTGGCTTTCCATCTCCATTCTTGTCCCAAAGTGATAGCTTCAAAATGTAGATCCAATTGCACCACTCCCTTCCTTAGCACCCCTTCATAACTTCCCATGGCTTTTAGGATAAAAAGCAAAATTCTCAACATGGTCCCCAAAGCCCTGTCTAATCTGGCACCTGCTGATCCCTATTGCCTCATTTTCTACCATGCTCTGCTTTGTTCCTGAGATACAGCCTCATTTGGCCTTCTCTCCATCTTTCATCCTACCACATGGCCTTTACACTTGCTGTTTCCCCTTACTGGAATATCCTTCTCCCCTCCCTACTCTCCGTGGGCTAGTGAACTCTTGTTTATTTTCTCTCTGCCTACCTGACTCCATTTTGGAGCTTTCCTTGATACTCTAGACCAAGTCAAGCTGCCAACATTCCTTTGTTGGTGCTATGTCCCTTTCCTTCCAAGAGTTTATTGCAATATTAATTTGTCATTTTTGTGGACGATCATTGGATTAATTCTTTCTCCCCTCCGCCCCAGCCTGTAATCACCATGGAGAGAGGATCTGTTTCTCATTTGTTCTATCTTGGGTTCTTCTTGCTCAACACTCTTCCTGCCACATCACAGAGGTTCAAAAAAATTTTAAAATAAATAACTGCATGCATTTTGCTTCCTAGCCTGTCCCTCCTGAAATGTCTGTCTTTTACCTGATTCGGCTGTGGCCAAAGGTTTACTAATTATTATTCCTGGCTTGTACAGTTCTTACATTGAAATCTAAGCTTATGTAGCTTTCTGTATCCTTTATACATTTTGCCAGTTCTCCCTCAGGAGGGCCTGCTGGAACCTCTGGGGATGGGGTGAGTGTCATTGAAAGATCTCATTCAGGGACTTCTGGTCCACCGCTGCCCTGCAGAAAGGGGACAGGAGGAGCCTCTTCTGAACCTCGGGGTATTGTCTTGGGGTGTGGGAGTACGCTCTCACCAAGTGCTCTTCCCAGGAGCCCTACTCTATATCCCTTCTCCCCTTACCTCCTCACCTCCCTCAGGCTTCTGTGAATTGCATATTTACAGAGGAAATAGCTGCCCTTTTTTACATACTGATGTGTTGGAAAGAGTAGATCTTCAGAACTAGAGAAACAGTCATATTGCTATTAGCTTCCCGTAGAACCGCCTAACACTTTTCTGGTGTATGTTTATGCCCTACCCCTTGAGCTGACCGTGTAGCTGAGCAGTAATAGCCTGTGTCTCCGGGCCAGTCCATTTCCCTGCAGGCAGGGGGCATGGTGCAGGTGCTGAGAAGCTCTG
The DNA here is from genome assembly GCF_048418805.1 of Vulpes vulpes. NCBI lineage: Eukaryota > Metazoa > Chordata > Mammalia > Carnivora > Canidae > Vulpes > Vulpes vulpes. Next base: position 120,225,173 of record NC_132791.1, on the reverse strand, counting down.
ATGTGGCATCTTTCACAGCTACTTGGGCTACTGAATCCCCCAGCATTTGCTGTGCACCCAAGGATCAGCAGGTCTCCATCGCAGTGGGTGTTTCCAGCCAATTTCCTTCTCAAATTGGCACATTCTTTGTGAGCTTTCTAGATTTCACAGTGTGTCTCCCTATTTGGGAACAATTTCCATCATCAACTGACTGGCAAGGACTAGTTCTGTGGTAAGGCATGTCTTTCAAACAGTTTAACACACAATAGGGCACAGAGGTCCAACCTGCTTCTGACGTCATCACTTAAATACACATGCCCACGGTGTTCCCAAAATAGAGGATCATCTTGAAATGTGTTCAAAAAAAAAAAAAAAACAAAAAAAACAAACCATGTTATCACTCCTTCAGCTTTTTGTCTACACTTCTCAGTTATCCATATGTGCAGATAGGTCATTTGAATTTTTCTATTCTATATTAATTTACTTACTCAAATCTGTGTTTCACAGACTTCCATAATGTTCCATTGTTATTTTTTTATTCTTAAAATATTCTGTCAAATCATCCTTGTTCCAGGAGGCTGAATGGTAGCTTTGTAACTGACTTCCCTGTTTTTAGAATGACTAACCTTCCCTGTTTGCCCAGGACCAAGAGGGATTTCCAGGACCTGAGATTTTCATTGGGAAAACCGGGGAAGTCCAGACCAATCAGGACAAATTGGTCACCCTACTACCATTTTACCCTAGATAGAGAAAAATAGTAAACCCAACCAAAGGTAATTATCATTCCTTGTCTATACTGGTCTACTGGCTGGTAGGAATTCCCTGAAGCCAATACCTTGCTAAGCTACTTTTCTTTCTCTCCTTCGTACAATAGCTTCCCCAAAATAAAATTACCATCACATATGATTCGCCCATCTGAAGTGTGCAGTTTGATAGTTCCTAGTATACTCATGTAGTTGTGCAATCTTCACTCCAGTTTTGGAACATTTTCATCACTACCCAAACAAACCCTGTACCCATTGGTAGTCATTCCCATTTTCTAGATCCTGTCACTGCTGGCAACCACTGATCTGCTTCTGGTCTCCAAAGCTTCGCTTTTTCTGGACATTTCATGTAAATGGAACCATATGATATGTGGCCTTTTGTTTCTGGTTTCTCTCACTTAGCATCATGTTTTCAAGATTCTTCCATGTTGTAGCATGAATCAGCACTTCATTCCCTTTTATGACTGAATATGATTCCATTGCCCAGATATACCATCCTTTATTTATCTCTTCATAGGCTGATGGACATTTGGGTGGTCGCCATCTTTTGGCAATTCTGAATAATTACTCATGTACAAGTTTTTTTAAAAACAGATTTTATTTATTTATTTGGCAGAAAGAGAACATAAGCAGGATGAGCTGCAGGCAGAGGGAGAGGGAAAAGCAGACTCCTCACTGAGCAAGGAGCCTGACTCGGGGCTTGATCCCAGGACCCCAAGATCATTACCTGAGCTGAAGGCAGATGCTTAGCCCACTGAGCCACAGCTCATATATAAGTATTTGTGTGGATATATGCTTTCATTTCTCTTGGAATTCCTGAGTCATCTGGTAACTCTATGTTTAACCTTTTGAGGAACTTCCAGACTGTTTTCCAAAGTAGCTGGACCATTTTACATTCTCACCAGCAGTGTGTAGAGGTTCCCATTTCTCTGCATCCTTGCCGACACTTGTGACTGTCTGTCTTTTTTATTATAGCCGTCCAAGTGGATGTGAAGTGGTTATCTCATGGTTTGATTTGCATTTCTCTGATGGCCAAAAATTTTGAGTTTTTTTTTTCATGTGCTTATTGCTAAACTTCTTTTTTTTTTTTTTAAAGATTTTATTTATTTATTCATGAGAGACCCAGAGAAAGAGAGAGGCAGAGATACAGGCAGAGGGAGAAGCAGGCTCCATGCAGGGACCCCGACGTGGGACTCGATCCCTGGACTCCGGGATCATGCCCTGGACCAAAGGCAGGCACTAAACCGCTGAGCCACCCAGGGATTCCCCTTAAGTGGAAAATTATACCATAAAGGATATTTATAAATATCTAATTATGTGCACTGGGCTCAAGATTTTAACTAAATATTTAAATAGGATGTTCACAACTAATTGCTGTCATCTCAAATCATTCTATGTGGAGGTAAATCTCCAAGTTTTATGTAAACCATTGACTTTTGCTCATGACCAGAAGTGGTCCCAGGGCAAGTCCCTCTCTCATCTGCTCTGATATTGGGCCAGCCTCTGCTCTCTCCATCAAGCCTTGCTGCCCATGAGGCTGCCTTCTTCTGGAGCCAATGGACAGTGTAAGCCTGGATTTGCACCGCTGGGGCTCTGTTGGCCGACTTCCTCAAAGCATTGGATATCCAGTCATCACTCCTATCATTGGGCTCTGTGGCCTTCTGGGCACTTTACATACTCAGTCTTGCTTTTCTCTTACCTCTCTGATTTTCTGCTATTGTTGCTCCTTTTTTCTTTCTCCAGTTTCTCCTGTGCACTCTATCTGCCCATTTAAGTTCACTCACCTGTCAGCTTGTTCCTTCATGCCTCCCTACCATGTTCCAAGGCACTCTATTCCACCTCCGGCCCTCGCCTTCTGTGCCTCTTCCATGCACTGGTTTTCTTCCAGGGAACCCCACTGATTTTGCAGAAAAGGTTAGTCTTCTGAGCAAGACTACCAGGAACATGATCCCCTTGAGAAAACACACTCTCCATCTGGAATGTGTTTCTGGATTCAAGAATGGCAACTAGTGGTTCCCTTCTTTCTAGAGGGGCCCTGGCCGCGGTTCTGTTGTGGTTTATCCACTGCTTCTGTAAAATGTCTACAGATGACCCCACTCCCATCCTTGATCAGCAGCTATACAAGAATACTATTTCCACATTTTAAAGTCATCATTGCCTAAAATGTATCAGTCAAATGGCTGCTATGTTACAGTTCGGAAGAGGAGACAAGTATCATAATTAATAAACAAGTAGCAGCAGCAGTAGTAATAATAGTAATAATAATAAATGAGCCAGGCACTATTCCAAACAGTGGAGGAAGAACCATTTCGGTCCATGGGAGAAGCGGGCAGTTTGGTACTCTCATTATCATTTTCACGTTGTCACTCACTTCGTGAAGGGATTTAGCCCCACACACGGTAACATGGTCACATCCATATGCCGAAGTGGTCCTTCATTTCTTCTTTCTCCGTGTTTACCATAGGCGTGTCCCCAAGGACATAACATTTGGGACAGCACTGCCATTTTCAGCCCTGACCAGAGAGATCCTGGTTCTCACGAGTGTAGGGTGGCAAGTGGTATTTGTCGGTTTGTGTCTTTCAGAGTCAAGGGGCTGGAGAAGGAGGAGAAGTTGAGGCGCGTGGTCAAGCAGGTCCTGAAGTGCGACGTGACTCAGAGCCGGCCTCTGGGTGCCGTATCCCTGCCCCCGGCCGACTGTCTGCTCAGCACCCTGTGCCTGGACGCCGCCTGCCCAGACCTCCCCGCCTACTGCGCGGCCCTCAGGAACCTCGGCAGCCTGCTAAAGCCGGGGGGCTTCCTGGTGGTGGTGGATGCCCTGAAGAGCAGCTACTATATGATCGGCGAGCAGAGGTTCTCCAGCCTCTGCCTGGGCCGGGAGGCAGTAGAGGCTGCGGTGAGAGAGGCCGGCTACTCAGTGGAGCGCTTTGAGGTGATCTGCCAGCGTTATTCTTCCACCATGTCCGACAACGAAGGGCTTTTCTCCCTGGTGGGGAGGAAGCTGAGCAAATCTGTATGACGCTTTATGGTTGCCATTAAAGCAATTCCTCTGCCCAGCTAACTTTGGTCCTTGGTTCTATCTGCCATGGTCATTGTGCTGAGTCCACTGGCCGGGCCCAACGGCTCATCGAGGCCAGGGTGGGCGCAGTCAGGCGGAGGAGGACACTTGGGTGACCCCCTCCTCGGGGCTTCCTATGGGTGCCGGTGCTAGGAGGACACAAATTGGGCAAATGGCACATCCAGTCTTCACTGCCCATGACTGGAAAAGAAGACCTCACTCTCCTTAAGCTTCCCGGTGATGGTGGCTCACACACACGCCCACAGAGCAGTGTCTGCAGTGATTAGCTCTTTTTCCTGGGGGGCCCGCTGCCTCCTTCTCTCTTGGGAACCACACTTCTCCTGTTCCTCAACAATTGCCTTCTCTGTGGGCCCCATCCTCTCCTGGGATCCACAGGTGCCACCACCACATCTGGGGTCAGGGAAGGGCCATCCCCTTGGCTCCTGGATCCCAAGTAAGGGGCAGGCCCTCTCGTACTTCCTTTCACACACCAGGCCAAGGCTGTGACTTCTCCCTGTGAGAAGTTTAGGAGTTAGAAAGAGAGGTAATAGGCACTATCTTACAGCTGCTATTAGAAACAGGTATCTGCAGAGCTCACGAGGGTTCTGGAAGGTGGCCTTTCGGCCTAGGTCTTGGGGGAGCATCTACTTGGAGTTAGGTTTACTTGCCCATGGCATGTCTGCCTTCCCTGGTTCCTAGGCCCCATTGCTATGATGTTCCAAAACAGAGGTAGACAAACTATGACCCAGGAGCCAAACCCAGCTGCTCAAGCCTGCCTCATGAGGTTTTACTGGAACACAGCCATGGCCATTCATTTATGTATTGTCTATGGCGTTTTTTTGCTCTGATGGCAGAGTTGACTAATTGTGACAGTAACCGTAGGTATGGCCTGCAAAACCTAAAACATCTGTTATTTGGATATTTACAGAAGAAGCTTGCCTACCTCTTCCCCAGAGAGAGGAGTGTCCTCATTCCTGAGGTCTGAGGCCTATCTCTCTGGTCTCTCATCCCAAGATCTCCCACTCCCCAGAGTTATAGACAGTGGACATCCCTACTTCCTGCAGTGAGATTCCTTCCTTCCCATTGCCCTCCCACATGCCAATCTGACAATCACATCAGAGCCTGAGAGTCTATTATCACACATTTTGTTCATCTGGTTGTGTAGGACCATCATGTCACAATACAGTTTCTGTCCATTTTCAGGATATTTTCAGTTGTTCAACCTCATAGGACGTTCACATTACAATTTCTAGAGATTCCATCCTGAAGGAACCTGACAGGCCAGTCCAGGCTGGTTGGAGAAAGCCAAGCCCAACTCCATTCCTATAAGCAGGTGGGGATGACCAGGCCTGCACATCCTTTCTGCAGACAACTGCTCTTGAGAAGAGCTCACTTAACTTCCTAGGAGCCACTAAGGCCACAAAGAAGCAAACAACTTTGTAGAGACAAGACTCTCTCAAACTCAAGTGCCCAGAACAAAGGCCACAAATTCTGAAACTTCAAGCATTTTGCATAACTGGATTGCCCAGTTTAAAGGGATGCTTTGCAATCTCCTTTAAAGGCAAGCTTTAAAATAATAGGGCTTCTGCTTTTATCTATGAAAATTTGGCAAGGGTGGGCCGGGGAGGGAATGTCTGAGACCAGACTGGCAATAACAGTTTTACAAGGCACAGCCCCTTAGCAGACACTCTTCTGTGATTTTTCCCTCTAAGGTGACATTTATTATATTGCATTATAACTGTCTTATTTTCTGTTTCCCCACTGAACTGTGAGCCTCCTGGGTTTACATTTAGATTCCCCAGTACTCTGGCCAGACATGGTCTGGACCCTGGGGACAGAGCAGCGAGTGGCAGTTGTGAGAGCCCTGTTCTTGGGAGTTTATGTTCTAGGAGAGAAAGTGCGGGATAAAGAAACAAGTCAATAAATAAGGTACTTTCTGATCAGGACAGAGCTGTGAAGGAAATAGAATAGCATAATGGAATGAAGACTAAGTAACAGAATATCTGTTTTAAATGTTAGAACATTTAAAAATGTTCTAAACAGTATGGGTTTCCCAACAAGAAATCCAGAGGTAGGTTCTTTCAGGACATGATGGTGACTCTACAGCACCATCCAGCAGCTGGCTTCCATCCCTCTTTCGCTCACCTTTGCCTGTGAGTGGGGTTTTCATGAGAGGAGATCTTTTTCAGAAGTGCCCAGCAGGCTTCTTACATCTTATTAACCCAAATGGAGTAACATGCCCACCTCTAGACCAATTACGGATAAAACCAGAAAGCACAAAGGGCATATTCCTTGATATCTTTAAATGAAGGAATTCTTAGATGGCAGCAAAGAGAAAAAAAAGGAAACCTACTGGATTCAATGAATGAGGCAACATCTTAGCAATCTATTATCTTTCAACGACAAAGATCATCCTGTTTTCAAATTCTGGCTCTGCCACCTAGTAGCTGATTCTCCTTGGGCAAGTTACAAAACCCCTCTGTGCTTTAGTTTTCTCAATTGTAAAATGAGATTCAAGTAGAATTTCTTGTCAAGAGAATACGAATGAACTGCTACATATAAAGGACCTAGAATAATGCTGAGTAGTTGATAAGCATGTAATATTTATTTATCAAAAGCTATAATTCTTTTCTTCATCTTTGATACTAGTTGCCAAAGCTAGTGGAGTGGAGAAAAGTGGAGAAAAGACATCTTGATCTCTACGCAGGAGAGAAAATTCTAGTCCTGGGCTGCAGGCATACAGGCTCTTTTCTGGCACTGCCTTCAGAGGAGGTGTGATAATACTCTGTTTCCATGCCACATGCCAATTCCTTTCTCATTTAAGCCATACATTTATTATTTATTTACAACCAGGCAGCGGGAATGCAAATGAACCCCCAGTGTCAGCTGGCTCAAGGGTCCCCATCTTTGCAATCACAATACAAACACCCTCAGTGCTTCCAGATACTTCCAAAGGTAGTACTGCAAATTGCAGCAGCAGTCCCCATCCAGAATCTGCCCTGGTCAGCCTCTCCTGCACAGGCTCTGCTGCTGCTGGCACACGTCCCCAGCCTGTGAGTGCTGCGGCGGGGATAAGATGGTCTGTTTAGAAAAAGAAGCTGCTCCTTGGATGCCTCAGAGCCAGGCTGGTGTCCTCCCAGAGGCTTGGGGAACACTGTTCCCCAACGTAGGCAAACTTTTCCTGCAAAGGGCCAAATAGTACATATTTTTGGCTTTACAGGTCATGCTGCCTTGATCCCAACTACCCTGATCTGAAGTGATCACAAAAGCAGCCACACACACACACACACACACACACACACACACACACACAAAGCACAGCCATGCACAATATGCAAATTAATGGGTGCGGCTGTGTTCCACTAAAACTTGATTTATAAAAACAGACGGCTGGATGGGTATGGCCCAAAGGTGGTAGTTTACTCATTCCTGATCTAAACCCGGAAGCATTCGTGTTTGTGTGCACAGTTTTACAGGGTTTCTTGCAAACATTCTAGTTCTAACACTCAGTCTTACTGATAGGAGTTCAGACTCAAGCCAAGAGGCTAAAAAGGGAATAGGAAGATTTTCTCCATTCTCTATCTGCTCATTCCTCTCTTCCCTGTTGCATCCCACAGTTAGGACTCCTTCCTCCTGCTCTAGGTTGAAGGCATCCAGTAGCTGCAGCCAGATGAAGTCAGTCACCCCAGTATTTTTCAAACTGCAGGTTGTCAGTCATGAGTGGAACACAAATTTCATCAATAAACATTTGAAAAAATAATAGAGACTAAACCAGAAAACAAAATCCCAGATAGTAGCAGTTCATATAGTATTATTTTGTGAGGTTTTCTTTTCAGTCTTGTAAGACAATCATGTACGTATATATCACCATAAATATTTGTTTACTGGATTATGATATAAAGTGTATTTATTACTGTAGGTTGTGATCAAAGAAGTTTGGAAGCCCCTGACTGTACTCCCTGGGCTTCTGGGGCTCGTCTCTGGAGGTCAACATTGGTCTTTCATACAGAGGTGAAAGGTGTGCTCTCTTTTCTTAGAGAACTGCAAGTCATAGGGGAAATGGACACGAAAACAGTTAAAATTCATTACGATAAGAGCTCTGAGAAGAGTAAGCACCGGGTGTTTTGGAGGGGGGATGTCAAGAAAGGTGGCATTTACTCTGGGTCGTGCAGGCTGAATCGGGGTATGTTTGGCAGATGGGAAAGACAAGGCAATCTGAGGAACATCGTGTACAGGAGGCATGAAATGACTCCTACTATCACGTTCCTCACAGATTTGTTCTCCAAGTGAAGTCAGGACCTAAGCAAACATTTGGCTGCTGAGTTTTATTTGCTTTCCCTGAAATCAAACAAACCAACCGAGTCACTAGCAAACACTGAGTAGGGGTCACTCTGGTACTAACTTATAAATCTCTTTGACTACTGACCCAGCGCAAGTTTTTTTTTTTTTTTTTTTTTTTTGGTCCACTTTCTGGGAAGTGTTCAACAGTCTCCCCCTGAGCCAACTTTTCTGATGCAGGAAGACGCAAGTCTGTGTGTAATGTCCTGGTCAATGACCGGGGAAGAGAAAGCTATTAAAAAGGTTGTTCATCCATTTGGTGTCGTGCAGCCTGACCAGCCCGGCTTTCGTAATTCCCATCATCTGGCTGTCAAGAGTAATAAGAGGAGATGCCCATGATATGACTTACTAGGCTGATCTTTAAAAGCTGTGACTGTCCCCTCTAATTTTAGCCTCAGCCACACTGAGACTACGAGGAGACCATTAAATCTTTTGGAGTCTTGGAGGAGGTGGGAATAGCTCAGAGCCGGGAGACAGAGTACCTGTGTGAATCTTAGCTTATCACTTGATTGCCATGAAAGCATCATTCCACCTTTCTCGGGCTCAAGGCCCTTCTGTAAAATAGGGGTGATAATCATTTCTCAGGGTTATTGAGAACCAATAAGATACCTGTGAAGACACTTTGTAACCTGTTAAGGGATATATAGCTACTAGATTAACTTTGATACCCCTTCTAAGGAAAGCTGCTCAGTCACATGTTGCTAAGTTCATTAAGATTCCCTTCATGAACTGAGTATGGCCTTCAAAAGCTCTTTCAAAAGCCCTTCAAAAGCTCTTCATCATGTCATTGGGAGACTCCAGCTATGACTAGGGAATCCTGTCTTGCATATGCATTGTACCTAAGTCAGCACCATGAATCCCGTCTTCTTCATAGCTGTTTATTCATTCCGTAGACATTTTATTGTGTCCCTGTTATGTGCCAGGCGTTGGGCTTGGGAGCTAGGGATGCTATGCTGAAGGTGACACAGATTCTGGCCTCATGGGACTTAGATCCCATGAAGGAGACCAGAAAGTCGACCACTCTTAGCTTTAGGATAAGTACTAGATATTCTGGATCTTTATGGAAATCATCACAAAGAAAAACACCACCGTGAGCAAAATCATTGAAGCTTTTTACATCACGTTTTCCAACAGAAGCAGTGACTTGGCCTTCCCAAGGCTCTCCACCATCCCCTCTTCTGCTTGGTGGCCAGTTTGGCCCTGAAGGGAGATGCTTTCCTTGGCTGCGTGGTCGCCAGCAGAGGGCGCACGTGGCTCTTTTCAGAGACCTTCATTTCTGAATTTGCTCATTGACACAGCCAGGAATTTAAATTGAGTTAAACCTTCCCAAACAGGAAGCCTCTCCAGAGTATTACCTTTTGTATGCTCCACGTATGAGGCTGCTAGGGAAAGGCGAAGGGAGAAGTCAGCCTATTTTTCTTTAACAAAAAATATGTATAATTATTTTTATAGATACATATATTTAAAACTTTCCTTTTCAGGTCTATACACAAAATGCTAATTTTAATAAAACCGCACAGAGGCTTTTGGAAAGATTAGCATAAAAATGTTAAATATTCGGTTATGCGGTTAACTCACCATCATCTTCTATTTCCTGTTTATTCAAAAAAAGGAAAAAGAAGTTTTTGTGCTTTTTCAAAACCCAGTTTTTTAATATTTAAAATGAAGAAATCTTTCCACAATTGCTGGCCAAACCACAATACTTAAAACTTTAATTTTTACGTTAGTAGTGTCTGATGAATTCAGGGGACCAGTTAGAGTTGAATTTTGAACCGTCCCCATATAATTGGGAGTTAATATTGCCTTTGTTCTGACCTGAGTGTTAAAGATCAGGAAATGATTTTGACCCTGTTTGGTTATTAGGTCTTTATTTAATAGAGAAAAGCTTTGTTTTTTTTTCTTTTTTCCCTGCAAAGAGCTGTACTGTTTCCACTTGGTTCACAGCTTGGGCGAGGGCTAAAAGGCTGCCTAGGGGCTGCAGGAAGAGGCTCACGCAGAAGCCCCCAGAACCGGGAGGGGGGGCAGAGGGGCCCCTCCAAGGCTCTGGAGGCTGCCGGTCCGCTGCAGGGGGAGCCCCTGGAAGGGGAAAGCCCAGCCCGCCGAGCTCAGGCAGGTGCGCCCCATCTTCCCGAGGAGCCTCACCTGCTCCTCTAGGTTCTCCGGCAGGTCCCGAGTCTACGCGGGCACCGCCCGGGGCTTGCAGAGCCACGAGGGCCTGCTTCTGGTTCTCCCCGGGGTTCAGGGGTTTGCAGGGTCGGTCCCGGGAGGCCTCTGCTCGTCCTGCGGGAGGGCGCGGCCGCGGGTCCAGTTTTGCACCCGAGGGCTCCCGGCGACCCGGCGCTGGTCCCCGACCCGCTCGCGGAGGAAGTAGCCTCGGCGTGCAGAGCCACAGCGTCGAGGTGGAAGTAGAGGCCCAGGCGGAGGAGGGCAGGAGGCCGGCAGGTGCAGGCGTCCGGGCGGCGGGCCACGGCCTCCACGTGGGCGGAAGGATCCCGGCAATCCAGGAGCTGGTAGCGGGTGGGCAGTAGGGGCTACGCTCGCTCGGGAGCTGCTGCGGCCTGGTCCCCGGGGCAGGGGGGTTGGGGCTGGTCAGAGGCTGGAAGAAGGGGCGCCCCTCCGTCCCTCCGCCTCTTCCCTCCCAACACTGTTGCAGCAAGAGACGGGCTTGAGGGGCCGCGGGGCGCATTGACCAGAGAAGAGCTTTCCAACATTTAGACAGGAGAGGAGTTAGGAACCGTAAACAGTTTGTCTTCTGAAAAATCAGCAGTGCCAGGACCAACTCACTTGGAAGCCTACCATGCGGATGACTGGTGTTCTTAAGAGCAGGGGTGTGGGATCCCTGGGTGGCTCAGCGGTTTAGCCCCTGCCTTCAGCCCAGGGCCTGATCCTGGAGGCCCGAGATCGAGTCCCGCACTGAGCTCCCTGCATGGAGCCTGCTTCTCCCTCTGCCTGTGTCTCTGCCTCTCTCTCTGTCTCTCATGAATAAATAAAATCTTAAAAAAAAAAAAAAAAAAAAAAAAAAAAAGAGCAGAGCAGGGATGTAAGCCCCCATGTGCAACTAGAGGAAGAAGATGCCTCAAGGAGGAGGTAAGCTGTTAGTTTACAGCCTCCTTCCTTCTCAAGGGTCAATTGGTGTCCTCTTCTCATGGCCCTATAATATCAGTTCAATGCCATGGAAGTTCTGCTTATTCGATGTGACCCTTACAACCTCGTGGAATTTATCATCTTACTTGTGAGTTAAGATTTACAAAAGTAAAAGTCAAAACCTCCCATTTTATGGGTGATGAAATGATGACGGTGATCAGGGGCCAAGACCGTCACCTTCCAGAACACCCTAGGGCTCTGCTGTAAAATGAGAGGTTGAGTTGAGGAGCTGTGAGGGTCCAACATTGTGTGATTTCTGAATCAGAGAATATGACTTGTTAAAATAGAGTTCTAACACATGTGCCACCTAAATTGATCCCATTGTTTAAGATTCAAGTGAAGTTGGCTCAGACCCCTATACCCACAATCAGTGATTCCTCTGGGGGGGGGGGGCGGGGGGCAGTGACTTGTGTTTCTTCAGGGGACCCCTGAGTCGGCACCCCTGCTGGCGCTCAGTTCCAGTTTACGAATCCTCTTACCTCACGCAGCTGCCAATCCTTTTCTGCACCACATGATCCCCTGACCAGACCTATCCTGATCCCTTCATTCTCTGAAATTCTACTGCCCTTGACATATATGAATAGCAGACTGTCCTGAAGCTTCAGGGCAACGGAAGGGATTCAGTTGATAGGACACCAGCTGCTTAAAATACTCGGGCCTTTGTGCTCCACCCCATAGGGAGTTTCTTAGTGACTCACTTTCTCCATTTGCCTCCTACCAGGGAGTTCTGTTGTCCCTTCCCTGGTCTCCAGGCCCCTCCTCACTGGCTTATTGCCTCCTCTTCCACATACCTGTACCCTTTTCTTCATTTCACTTCCTCAAGTCTAGACCACACTCCTGGGATTTTAGCTTCCCTCCAACCACCAGCGTGTTTTCCTTAAAAGGAATTTTAGTGTCCATATTTAGAGTTAGAAAATTCACCCCCTTTGCTTAATCAGGGGCTTGGGCTGTGAGCTTCCTAGCACCCAAAGCAAAGAGGGAAAATATCAGTGACAAGGTTAACTATGCTTTTTCAGTTCAAGGGAAACCAGCATAAGCTTGATGTTTTCTGGCCCGAAAGCTCTCCCGCAGTTCCTGATGATGGGAGAATGGTGCAGGTGTCACTCTCACCCACCTGCCTCTATTGTGCTGTATGTGGCTTGACTACGGAGTGCAGCTTGGTTTTGTTTTTTGTTTTTTTTTTTTTTTCAAGTTTAAATCTCTAAAAGACTAGCATTAATTCCTGCACACACAAGAAAGCATTTATTGAGTGCCAGGAGTGGTTCTAAGTGCCTGACCTCCTGGAACTTACAGTCATGGTCAGCGTGGGTCAGCAGAGGGTCAGCTTTATGACATAATGAGGTGTAGATAGAAAAGCAGAGGAGAATCTTGACAAGTCTCCAAGAGCTCACAAGGGCTTTCTGGAGGAGGTGATGTGTAAGATGAGGCTGCAAGGGGAAATAAGGTGTATCTGAGCAGAAGGGAGGGAGAGAAACAAATTCCTGGCAGAGAGAAGAACCCTAAAAACTGCCTGGAGATGAGGGACAACACACAGTTGAGGGACGGTAGCGGAGGCTGCAGCGCCCCACCCAGGCAGCACCAGGTCAGCACACCCAGCCCCCTGCTGCCAGGAGCTCACAGCTGCCCCCTCACAGAAGAATTGCTCTTAACCAACAGAAGCCACTGCATCTGGGGAGCTAGAGGCCTCTGTACCCTGCTCCCACCCCGGGCATCCTCCAGCCAGGGACTGCTACAGGCTTCCAAAGGCTGGTCCTCCGGCTCCAGGGTTTGGGGTGGGGATGCCGTGGATGCTTGTCAATCCAGTTCATGCTCCAGCACCTGCACCCTGTGGACCAGGCTGAGGCTAGGTCGTCCTGAGACCAAGTCTTGCTCAGCTTTCTCCTCCTTTCACAACTAATTTTCCCTGAAGAGCACACCCCACCCCCCTACCATAAATCACACATTCCCAAGCCCCTGACTTGGGCTCCGCTTCTAGAAAAACTGAGCTAAGGCAGTGACAAGGGAAAATTGCCGTGACTGAATCTTCATATGCACCTGGTTCAAATCTGAGCCCCAACCATGAGCAGGTTAAAGCTTTACTGACTTAAATTACTACGGCTTTCAATAAATATTTGTTTGTGATATATCCATTTAGATTTCTAATTGTTAGGGTCACAGTTAATAAAATGTAGCCCAGCACCTAAATTTGTCAAAAGGACACCAAGAACCAGAAAATCATGACATTTGGGTAAGACCTCTCTGAGCCTTAGTCTTTTTGAAAAGTGGAATAATCATGCTCTCTGCTTTATCAGGGTACAACTAGAATAAAACACACTTCAAAAAACACCTAAAGTCTTTTGGCCTTGGATATGAGAATAGGAATGCTCTTGGACCATATCGACCAATATTCCAAGTACTGGCAATGCATCCTCTCACCAAGTGAAAACAGTTTGCTTTCTGGTTATGACTCAGTCTCTTATAAGTCTAATTACTGTGAATCAGTGACCAGCCATGGGGACAGTGACAAATTAAGTTTCAGAACCTAGAAGACCAGACATTGACTTAAGATACACTCTCAAAAACTAACCTGAAATTGTCCCATGTTTTCTTTTCTCCCTTTATCCCCTAGAGATCAGGGTGAGTGACCTATCCTAGTAGAGCAGGTTGGGAGCTTCAAGGGTGAGTGAAAGAAGTCCAACAAAACCCACTACAAAGCAAAGCAGCAGAACACTTTCCCACCAGTGCAATGTGTTTTTTCATTTCTTGCTCCCAGGCAATAAGTATAATCCATGAATTAAAGATAATTAGTGTCCTTCTAGAAAATGCCACTGTAATTATAGACATTTAAGTGTACTTAGTGCATTGGAGAAGAATCAATTGTTTCACAGTTCACAGAGGGTCCTGCTGGCTGGGGGGCAAACACTACCCTCAGTGACTTAATAATGTGGGGTTTAAAAAGCCCTACCCCAGGGACCATGCAGTCCCTGTAGCACATGGAACATTCAGCCTTCAATGTAATGGAAAACCCCACCAATAGACGAGGTGAGCTGGAGGCCCGAGTCCCCTGGGTGAACATGTTCTTTCCCTGCCTTTGGACTCACAGGCCAGGGACCTTCAGAGTACCAGCAACCAGGGATACAGTAAATCTGACCCCATGGTCCTGCCCTCTCAGAGCTTATGGTCTATTTGGTAGGAACAGACCAGAAATCAAACACAGCAATTCAGTGTGAAAAGTGTCCCATAGATGTGCATGGGTATGGTTTCCTGGAGGAAGTGACTTTCAATCTGAGACCTGGAGGATTGGGTGAGGGTAAGCAAAGCCTGCGTTGCAGGTAGAGGGCTGGGGTGGGAAGGGCCACCATAGTCCAGACCCAACAGAGCCAGGACCAAAGGCAAGACAAAGCATGGCTCACTGAGGAACTGAGAGAAGTGCCTGTGGCTGGTGTGCAGGGTGTAAGTACACTAGTGGTGAGATGCTCTGGGTCAGAAAGGCTGGAGCATCTCTTTCATCCTCAGCACAGGAGACCCTTGAAGGTGTTGGCAAGGAAATCGCAAAACCTAGTCTTGAAAGACCTAGAGACTTCTACTGTCCTTCAACATTTCCGGGGAAGGAGCTGCCGTAGCTTCTTTGGGTTTCTTAGTCGACCGTGTTACTACATGACAATGTTTGGTTTTGCCTAAGCCTTTTGCTCGCTGGCTGCACTGGGTCACACGAGCCTTTGAAGAGCCTCCAGTTGTTCATGGATTAATTCCAGACCCCTCAGCGTGGCATCGGGAACTTTCTCAATGGCCCCACGGACCTCTGCCCCCACTCTCAGCCCCCGTCCATGCATGCCTGGCTCAGGATGTGTTCAGTAGTTATTCATCAAATGAAAGAATGATGGATTACCTTTGGACTTTTATCTCTGTGGTTCACAGATTTGCCTCCAGGCCCTGGCACCTGGAATGTGTTGACCCAGCTCCCTCTGTGGCCCTAGCCCTCTGGCCCACCAGGAAGCTCTCAGTGTTCTTTGCCAAGTCAGTTCAGCGGTCTCTCCTCGGAGAAGCGTGTTCCCTTAGCTGACCTGAAGGATCCTCCTCTGGGTTCCCTGGGCTCCCTCCACATATGGTTGATTCTTTGTGAACACCGAGTCAGCAAATACTGACCCACTGCTCCTGGGGTGGGGGTGGGGGGAGGTGGGGGAACACAGTGTCCTAAAAGCCTCTGGTCCCGATATCTATACCAACCAGTCAATATGTAACTTTGTTTTAGGGATGTTTCTATTTAAAGGCACCTTATTTAACATATATTGTTGATTTGTACATTGACCTCATGGCCAACAGCCCTATAACTCATGCCCAAATGAAGCTTCTGTCACATGTATTTTCCCCATAAGGCACATCACAGCCTCCTGTGCTGAAGGACAAGACAGCACTTCACTATGCTTTGGGGCCATTTTAAGCAGTGAAATCACCAACAAAAAGCACAAAAATGAGAAAAACGTAGCACTAAATAGACCGTGAAGAGGACACTTATTTACAGAAAGATTGCTGAAACAAGAAGGCAGAGTATTGGTTCAACCTGAGCCAGGAATGTGCATGCCAGGCAACTCCAATGTTTCGGTACTCTGTGCGCGTCCCAGGGTGACCCCCAAAACACTGCAAGTATTGATTTGGGGGTTATACATACATTTTAGTGACTAGGCAAATCCGCAAATACAGAATCCGTGAGTAATGAGCACCGACTGTGTTTTTATGATAGCACTTATGCCTCTGAATTGAAGTTCATCGTGCATGTGTCTGTTTCTTCCACTGGAGTCCCTGATGGCACAGGGAGCCTCTTGAGTAGCCCACAGTGAGACATAATGACAAGAACCAGCACGGAGATCTCTTTGGAAGGCGCTCCATACGCATCTTCTCCGAATTCTCTGGATTGTGTACAATTATCATCCTCACTACACAGATGGGAGGCTAACCAAGGCTTAGATGGGATTGTAATACTTGCCCGTGGAATCGTAGTAAGTAGTGGAGGCAGGATTTACACGCAGGCTCTCTGACTCAAGAGCTCACATGCTTAATAGGTGGGCTGTCCTACCTGTGAATTTGAGCCCTTGTGCAGAAATGTCTGGAAAGGAAAGACCTTCAGCATCAGCAGCCGGCCAACCTGTGAGAGTGGCAGGAGACCCCCTCTGGAGAGAGGGAAAGAGGAGCTGCTCTAGGAGGAAGCTGAGGTGATGGCTGGAGCTCTATGTGTAGCCCCAGGACAAGTGAATTCACTCACTGGTTTGAGAGGCAAATGGTCAAGACTATTATTGTCCAAAAGGAAGGGTTTTGGGGATCCCTGGGTGGCTCAGCGGCTTAGCTGCCTTCGGCCTGCTTTCGGCCCAGGGGGTGACCCCCGAGTACTGGGATCGAGTCCTGCATTGGGCTCCCTGCATGGAGCCTGCTTCTCTCTCTGCCGGTGTCTCTGCCTCTGTGTATGTCTGTGTCTCTCATGAATAAATAAATAAAATCCTTAAAAAAAAAAAGGAAGGGTTTTCTGCTTATGAGTAAGACAAGAAAGGCCAGCTGTGGCAGGTGGACTGTCTGAGCTATTTGCTCGAAGGCAGTGGCATAGGCACTGCAGGTGCTTTGGTAGGGGCTTGACAGCCCCTGAGTGACAAGGCTGGTGGCGAGACAAAGTTTGGGCCCAGCGGGGACATGACCCTGAGGCACGAGGGTCTTTTAGGAAGCAGCCTGACACCTGCTTATGCGAGAGGTGGTAAGGTCATCCTTTGGCCTCCCAGGATCTAGAAGGCCACGTGTAGCATGAGGGAAGCTCCCAGAGGGGAGTCCTCTCCAGTGCATAATCATCCCCCTCACTCTCTGGGGTCTCAGTGGGTCCTTGGACCAGGTCAGAGCTCTAGATGTCAAGTTTTCTGCCACCACCTAGCTGACAGTGTGCCCCCGCTGCTGACCCTTGAAGATCTGTCCTTTGTGCTCAGGGAATAAATGGATATAAAAAGAAGTGTCACCTTGGGGACAGGGGCAACGTAACTCCTCCTCCAGCCTGAGGGGAGCTCCTTCCCACTCTCAGGGAACTGAGACTCTGAGCCCTATTTGTGGCCTAGATGTTCTAATTCTGAACATAACTTCACTCCGTTCCCAGAAATGCTGTCACCATTCTCATCACGAGCTGTTGCCAGTCCTCACTGAGTCCTTCCAGTGGTCACAGGAGACGAGGGGAGCCAGCCTGGAATGTTTGTGGCTGGAAGGAGACTCTGGAATGTCTCCAGTGAGAGCAATTTCCATACTTCAGAGCAAGTTGTCAGATCTTTTCAGGAACAGAAAGGCCAGGATCTCTGAGGAGGGATGACTGCTGTCTATGCACATTTTCTTCCTGCCGGAGGGAGTGCTTGGCATTTGTCTCAGTCCCCCCACGTAAGATGAATAGAAGCCCCGCTCTGCACAGGGCTGGCGTTTCCCTCATGGCCCACCTGCCTGGCGCTGCTGCTCTGATGCTCTGATGAGTTCATTCTGGGAGGAACCGAGCTCCTCCTCCACCTCCTCCCTCCACCCCCAGTTTTCTAAAATAACTGACCATCTCCAAGGACCTTCGCTCTGTTCCCCACCTCATTCTGAGGGAGCATCTGAGGACAGTGACAGCCTTAGTACAGCCCTGGCCCTGTGCGTAGTGTTTTCACCTCTAACAAATTCTCCCTTGACTATAATTTATATTATTCAGATCCAATATAATTTCTCTGAGGCCTTGGCCTATGGACTTGGGATCATTTGTACAATGAGAATGGATGTGGTCAAAATGACAAAGTGGATGAAATTTGTCTCCATTAACCCCGCACCACCCAGCTCTCTTCCTTCTCTAGAAACTCCCTGCTCATGAGAGGCTGCTGACTGCCCTGTCTCCCACAGGTTCCTTTGACTGTGATGGGGACCATACCCTTGGACTTTCACTGTTAGGGAAATGTGTATGAATATGTAACCTAAATAAAACTTGTGGCCAAGCTCTCCCAATGTCCTCTTAAAATGGAAGCAAAAACAAAAAAAGAACCTGACTCAAAAGCATTGAAAAGTAGCACAGGTCTTTTGTGAGGCATCCTAGAAATTCTCGTTTTAAATCTCTTTCTGCAGCCCTACAGGAATTTTCTCCTCTTTCCCTTTCTCTCCCCTAAACCTTTCTGCCCAGAGCACCTAGCTGTCACGTATGCCTCATGGCCCATCCACCCCACTGATTCTCCTTCCCGCCTCCTGGATAGTCTTCCCTCTGCAGCCCCATACGCTGACCCATCTTCTAGGGCCTCTTCCGTTTTGCATTTTCTCCTTTTTTCCCACTTGTCACAAAAGCCTGGTGGTAGAGCAACTGTGTGTGTCGGCGGGGGGGAGAGGGGGGGAGGTATGCCAGATGTTTTGTACCAGTCAAAATCTGTGGCTACTGGGATCCCTGGGTGGTTCAGCGGTTTAGCACCTGCCTTTGGCCCAGGGTGTGATCCTGGAGACCCGGGATCGAGTCCACGTTGGGCTCCCTGCATGGAGCCTGCTTCTCCTTCTGCCTGTGTCTCTGCCTCTCTCTCGTTCTGTGTGTCTCTCATGAATAAATAAATAAAGTAAAAAAAAAAATCTGTGGCTACTTTGAGCGACACTGGCATTTCAGGTAGGTGAGTGGAGCAGGGATATTTTTAGGAAAACCTTTCCCATTCTTGAAATTATCCTGTAGCATGTTCCTTGTAGGGTTTCCAGCTATTCTGCAAATGTGTTAGTTCAGAATCTGGCTCCTGACTACTGTTCTAGTATTATCTCTAGCTACTTGCTCACATGTTTCCTTTATTCAAGCCTTACTTGGTTACTAGCAGCTTTTTAAATGTATCATACCATTTTATGTCTGAATGCCCTCAGTTCCTCTCTTCCCTACAGTACACCCTGTGTAGTAACTGCCAGCTACTTCTCTGATTTCCCATTATTTATTTTTTTTTGATTTTTTTCCTTGATTTTGTTTTTGTTTTTGTTTTTTGATTTCCCATTAGATGATAAAATCCCAGCTCCTTACAAGGAATCTGACAGGTAATGGGTTCTTGATATTTCTTATATGGATGAATGGATGAATGAATGGATGAAGAGTTATAAATAGATTACAGTATATTTCTAAGTATTGGCCAAAAAGTTTTAAAATCATTATTGCAAAAATTATTACTGCAAATAAACCAGTACTCTGAATGACTTCTTTTAAAACAAAACAAAACAATACATTTTATTTATTTATTCATGAGAGCCACAGAGACAGAGGTAGAGACATAGGCAGAGGGAGAAGCAGGCTCCGTGCAAGGAGCCTGATGTGGGACTCGATCCTGGATTCCAGGATCAGGACCTGAGCCAAAGGCAGACGTTCAACCTCTGAGCCATCCAGGCTTCCCTGAATGACTTCTTTTTGTTCTAAGGATTTATCCCTGTATTTCTGGCAAATTCATAGTTGCTTATCTCTTGTAATATTTTCTCTCCCCCATGTGACCAATTCTTGCTACCCGGAACACATATGTTTCATATTATACATATGTTGGGGCTTTGTGGTCTATCCTATAACTTTATTTTCACTTTTCTATGTATTTGTCTGGTTTTATTGCATTCAGCATGGTTTGCTATATATTCAGGATGAGCTGTCCTGTGCTGCACAACAAATAAGCTCAGAGAGCAGATCAAAGGTTTATTTCTTGCCTATGTGACAGTTCAAGGCAGGTTGGGGGCTCTTTTGACAGGTGTCCGCCCATGTCTGACCTACATCTTGTAATGCTGCTGTCATCAGCATGCTCTTCAAGATCTCTGAGGAAGGAAATGATCATCTAGGACGTTTTGTGGCCAAGCCTAAAAGTGATAAACTCTATTTTCACTCATGTTCCCATCATGTGGCCCTGATCTCACAGTAAGGGCATTCAGGAAATATGGTTTTCTTAGGTGCCAAGGAAGAGGAAACAGGATTAAGGAGAATCTAGATATTCTCTCTTTGCCAGTAAATGGATTCCACTTTAGCTTATCTATTCTACTACTCAGTTTTTTATTCTATTTTAAATTTTTCAATAATTTTTGGTTCATAGTCATAGATGCCTTTTCCAATTTTTTAAAAGATTTTATTTATTCATGACAGACACACAGAGAGAGGCAGAGACATAGGCAGAGGGAGAAGCAGGCTCCCCAGGGGGAACCTGATAAAGGACTCAGTCCCGGGACTCCAGGATCATGCCCTGAGCCAAAGTCTCAACTACCAAGCAACCAGGCGTCTGATGCCTTTTCCAAATAATAACCTATTTTCCTTTTAAGTATGCTATTTCTTTCTTTATCTCTTTGAAGATTCTAAACAAACTTGTAAATGCCTTGGCGGGTTGTACCACTATTTCTATCTGTAGGTGTGATTTGTCCTATTTGTTGGGTCAGCCAACCAGTTCTCATTATTACATGTGTCATTATGTGCTTTGTAATTTTTGTATGAGAGCTGATTGTGCATGGGAATTTTTTCTCACCTTGTTCCACCCTGTTGATTTCATTGATGCCTCAGCCTGGTCCCCTGAGATGCACGGTTCTGAGACAGATCTTTGTGTAAGGATTTGTGCATTTGATCCATTGTGTATAGTATATCCACTTGATTGCATATTTGATCCATTCCATATAGCACTATTTTTGGATGCCACACATAGGCCCAAGTCCTGTTTTTTTACCGGAATCACTGCTTCCCACCACTCCCCAGAACAGTTCTAAAAATTTAGTTGGAATTACCTTAGTCCCAGTTCACTGGTGGATGCTTGGCCTCAGGCTTCAGGCAGGGAGCTGGATTCTGATTCCTATCCACTTCTAGGATGCTCTTGGGCACTTTTCCCAGAGTGATTGAAGACCTGGCCTCCACATCTTCCATCTGGCCCCTGCTTTGCTTATACTGTATGGCTTCAGTTCCTGCCTACCATTTGGTAAAGCCTTCTCCTATCTTTTCAAACAGAATTAATGTGCCCTGTTCTATGCTACCCAGCACCTATTATATTATGGTTATTTTGTATAGCTAGACCATAAGCACTTTGAGGGTAGAGACTATGCCCTATTTATCTTGCTGCCCTAGTACCTAGCATAATGGTTGCATATTAGAGGTGTTAAATGTTGGTGAAATTGAATCTGTGATGTTTTAGGGCCTCTTGAGAAACCCAGTTTCATGTAGCCCAGAAATGAGTCTTCAGTGATATAACATGATGTTTGTGGAAGATAATTTACAGACATAACCAAAAGGCATGTATTTGGACTCTAAATGATGTCTGATCTGCCTGTTTGTGTGCTAACTTGTGCAAGGCCTTCTATTTGCTTTCATTTTGTTCCTTTGAAGATATAATTGCATCTTGGTTCCATATTTCTATTGCTCATTACACTGTTCCATACCATTTCATTCTGAAAATAAAACAAAATAGGATATTTAAAATTAATGATGTGGGGCACAGCTTTTTCCTTCCCTCTACCTCTAGGCAGAATTAGCAAATGGCTTGAACACCAGCCATTCCTTTTATCGGAAGCATCTGGATTTCATTAGAGTGAGAAAAATTGCTGATTGCAAGGGGAGAGGACCCAGACCTCCTTTAGAAAGGATCGCTGGCACGTTTATATATTCTTGCCCCCTCTTTCCAAAATGAGCAGGCTGGTGGCGGCTACTTCTGTTTCAAAGCAAGCTGAAAAGTCATCCTCATTGGTTTTAGAACTTGGAGAGTCTGGGACGCCTGGGTGGCTCTGCAATTGAGTGTCTGCCTTCCGCTCGAGGCATGATCTTGGTCCAGAGATTGAGTCCCACATCGGGCTCTGTGAGAGGAGCCTGCTTCTCCCTTGGCCTGTGTCACTACCTCTCTGTCTCTCATGAATAAATAAATAAAACCTTAAAAAAAAAAAAAAAAAGAACTTGGAGCGTCCGAGTATAAGGTTTTCCTCACTGGCTTCATTTTAGAAGATTAGGAATATGAGCACTTTCTGGGAATGATACCAGATACGATGTGACAGAGTGCTGTGTCTTTTACAACTGTTGTTGTCCTTGAAGAAACTAGTATGAGTGAGTTCTAGTGGCCAGGTTTTCTAACACATGATGATGGCTGAAAATTTGTCCTTTCCCACCAGCACCGTAGCTAGATATGCAGACACACAGTGGAGCCACCATGGTAGGGGATTAGACCATTCAGTTAGGAGTAATAATAATATTAGTGTTTGGTTTTGATTGTCAGCTCATATACCAGACTCTTATTTCATTTGAAAATGTCTGTGTTGAAGGAATGCTATCAAAATTCTGTTTTCTTAAGCTTGGTTCCCTCTCCCATCCCATTTGACTGATACAGGAAAATATGACTTCCTACTCTGGTGATCAGCTTATCCTTGGAAACTCTAGCAGGAATTGGGGAAACAGTGGAACAGACTCTCTAAACTCATATGCTTATGCATTGCAGTACATGTTAATTATAATCCTGCAGTTACCGAAAATGCAACTCAAATTGGGTTAAACACTAAAGGGAATTTATTGGCTCACATGTCTGAAAAGACTAGAAATACCAGGCTTTTGTCAAGGCTTTATCCAACAACTTGGCGTTGACCCCAGGACCCAGATGGTTTCTGTTCCTCCTTTCTGCCTTCCACCACATGTATTTCTCTTGGTGGCCACAAGATGGCTGCAAGTAGCTTTGAGGGGCTAAGTATTGCCTTGTTCACATCCAAAAGAAAGAGAATGTTCTTCAGGTAGTTTCTAAGAAAAAGTGAAGTCGTTCTGCCTAGAATCCTCCAAGAAATGTGTCTTTGTCTTTGGTTGGTCCAAATTAGGCCATACAGCCATTCCTGCACTGGTGGTGGTGGTCCGGGAGAGATGGGACCCCCTGATGGTCCTCTGTGGGTCTAAGCCCTTCCTTGGGACTGAGTATGCTTCCCTGCAAGTGATGGACTCTGTGTGGGAGGATGGGCACCTAAATGGAAATCAGGGTACTGAGTCAGAGGGACCAGATGGCATGTGCTCCAAAATAGTGTATCTCAAGACTCAGGAGAGAAGCATCTTTACTTTCCCTTCTCTGGTCTTGGGTGGCAGGGGGAAATAGGGGCTCAGGCAGGACAAGGATGAGACCCCTCTGTTACTAGAGAGGAAAGGCAGCGTGGAGTGGGCCATCCTCTATTCCAGTCTTGGAGTTGAAGAGACAAACAGGCCCATACCTGTCCTCCTAGCTCACCTGGTCATAAGATCAGATTGAGAGCAAGACTGTGTGCCTCAGCCAGAATTTCCCTCCAGCTCCATGTATGGCTTTGGGAATTCCACAGACAGGTAGCAGTGGGAAGATGATGAGCCGGCAGTGTTACTGGAATTAGAGATTCAGGATGCTGGCTATCACTGGCCTTCAGCATCAGCATCAGCAGACCAATCTCAACATTTACCAGCTTGGTGAGCATCATTAAATCATTTACCTTTCCCGTTCCTTCGTTTCTTCATCTATAAAATGGGGGTAATAGGATCGCAATAACCTCCTTGCCTATTTTGTGAAGAAAGAGGGAATGTTTCTGTTCTTTGGTTTGTGTTTTAGTCTTGACCCAGAAAAGTGCGAACTTCCAACCCCCCTTCCTCCCTCTCTGGACTCTCTTCCTAGTTCCTCCCAAAGGAAGGAGGAATGACAGAGTTGATTGGTTGGCCATGTAGCATTCCTCAAGTTACACAGGAGGGTGGGGTTCCGGGTGAAAGAGCTAAAGGTCAAGGCTCAGCCCGGCACACCCCCTGCATCTTCTTCCTCCTCTGTGGCCTTGAGCAGGGCAGGATCTGTTTTGTACAGCCAAACATCCTTCCACCTCACTTCTTGTAGTGAAATTGGTAACCAGCACCCTTGTGGAATCTGGTCAACTCTCTAGCCACAGGTACCCCTGAGAGCAGCCCTGAACTTTGGATAGGAGTTTGGAGAGAGGAGCCCCCCCCCCTTTGACTTGGGTTTATCCCTCCCAGTTCAGCTTTCCCAGACCTTTACATTAAAATACTGGGCTCTTGTCCTGCCAACTTTAATAACCAGTGCTCTTTCCAGGTGACTCTTGACCTTTGTGTATGGATTCCTTTGGCAGGAACCGTGGTAAGGACTTGGGAGGAGGGAGGATGGCAGAGCTGGGAGAAAAGGTAGAAACAGACACCAACTGCTGAGTTGTGGAGATGAAATGAAATTATATACATGAAAGTACCTTGGGTACTAAAGCGGAGCACAAATGTAAAACTAATCATGTGAGGAGTGGTGCTCCCTCCCGGGAACTGGTCTTGCACAGATGTCAGTTCTCTAGGGAACATCCCCACTCCAGACACCAGAACCGAGATTGTTGGCCGGAAGATCTTCTCCTCCAAGACGTGGCTTGAATTAAAGTGTGTAATGGCGTAAGACGAGTCAACTACTCACAAGTTCACTCATGTTCCCAACTTGGAGGAACAGTGAGTAATAAATCCTCTCTTTTTTCTCCTCTATGAGAAACCTATCTCCTGGCTAAGTGCGTTTCCTTGCAATGTGCTTTGAATTTCAGAATCTCCTGGGACTTTGGTCTCTCTACAAAGGGCTCTTCTACCTTGAAAGATATCCTAACTCTACCTTTCCCTTGAGGTACTGCTCTCTCCTCTTACTTCCCTTTCCTATTTAACCACAGAAAGATTTTCATGCCTATGGCTATACTAAGTACAGCTAAGCTTTCTTTAAGGTCACCAATGATGTCATAATCATTGCATTCAAATTCAAAGGTCTGTTCTTGGTTCTCACCTTTCTTGATGCTTTTGTCATTGTTGTAATTATTTCACTACCTTATTTTTAAAGCCATGTCTCCAATTTCTCCACCACATCACTGAATCCGACTCTCTGGTGATGGGCCATATACATTTGTAACCTTAATAAGTACCCAGGTGATTCCTAAGTGTATTAAAATTCAAGAACCACTGTTTTGGGGAGCTGACATCACAGAAAAGACACTGACAAAAGTTCAGCGCTACCAACTTGGGCTTTGGAGTTACCCTGGACCATCACAGACTTTGCCAAGATGAGAAGCTGAATGGGCAGCCAGATCCTTGTCAGCCAATAATACTTTCAGGCCTGTGCGACCACAACCAAAGTAGTAGAACTAAGTGCATTTGATTGTGTGACTTTTTTCTAAGTCCTGTAGTTTTTGAGATTTGAGTTCTAGGGGAGAAGAGAGAAGGAGGGACTAGCCTAACAAAGTTTCAAGATGCTCTTTAGTACCATCTGACAGAGAAGTTACGCAGCTGCATTAAAAATCACTATTCTGGGGGCACCTGGGGTGGCTCAGTAGGTTAAGCATCTGCCTTCAGCTCAGGTCATGATCTCAGAGTCCTGGGATTGAGCCCTATGTAGGGCTCTCTGCTCATCAAAGAGTCTGCTTCTCCCTCTGCCCCTCCTTTGCTCATGTTCTCTCTCTCTCTCTCACTCAAATAAATAAATAAAATCTTTTTTTTTTTAATCACTATTCTTCCTGACATCTATGCCCTTAAGCCTAGTGGGGTATAAAATTTGCATGCCTACTACAGTTCTGCCATCTACGGCTCCACTTTGACCACGACCTTTAGAAGAGCTCTCTTTGGGTGTACTGCGTATGTGAGTGTATGTGGGTGTGGTTGTGGGAGGGTGCAGATATTGGAGTGAAACCAGGGAGAAGGGGTGGCAGTAAACTTTGAGCACTCTTGTAAATTAGACTGGAGTTTTATGAACTGCCGGTTGTGATATATTAGTGGGTTTGAAGTAGATTTAGTGACCAGCATTTTAAAATGGATTGGAAAGGAATGAAGTGGACAATAGAATGGAATAGACTGCCATGTGTTGCCAATAGTGTGTGTGTGTGTGTGTGTGTGTGTGAGTGTGAGTGTAGTGGATGAGAATATGAGATTTAAAATTTTGATAGTGGTGAAAACGTTTGAAAACTGTTGGCTTAGAGGGAACCTGCATTGGCAGAAAACCAACTTGAGGAAATTTCAATCCTTAGTGGAAAGTCACTTAATTTCAGGCCTTCTCACTCGAAAACCAGTACTTTCCACCCTAATGTTTCAATGCAGTGTACACTTCCTTCAGTGTGCAGAGTCTTCAAATGGTTTCATTTCTAATGAATGAATATTAGGTTCATATAAGATTATTTGTTTTTACTATTTCCCCTACTATTGAGTATTTCAATAATTTCATTCATTAGTTATTATAAATAATTCTGCTATAAATATTTTATAATTTTAAGTTTGCTCTTCTTATGAATTACTTATATGGGATACATTTTCTGGTGTGATCACTTTTATGACTCTTACTAAAAAAAAAGAAAAAAAAGAAAAAACCCAAAATGGAACAAAACACAATTTACACTTGTACCAGCAATCAATTCCCACCAGACACACTGGTGCTGCATTTTATCATTTATCTTTATACATGTTTATCTGATATGTGTTAAATGGCCCCTTATAATTGTTTTCATTTGGGTTTCTTTAATTACTTTTGAGGTTTAGTGCTCCAAATGTGGGTTTATGTTGGCTTTCCTGGTGTATGAACTGCCTGTGTGTGTCCCAGGCTATGTCTCCACTGGGAATCTGGTTTGAATGACTCAATATATTTTGGACATTAAACTTTAAATATGCAGCTGTATTTATAGCAAACATTTTTCTTATTCTGTTACATCTCTTTTTGTCTTGGTTTTGTGGAATTTCATTATTTCAATAGTTTTACATTTTTATGTAATTCTACACATCATTATTTTTTACTTTGAATTTCTCCCATGATTTAGGTCATAAAGAGAAATAATCTCCTTATCATTGGAAAAAGCATTCTATTTCTTCTTTTTTTGGTAATATGATTTTTAATTCTGATATTCATGCACAACATAAAAAGTCCTTTACTTTCACAGAATGTGAGGGTGTAACTCAGGGACAAGGTTGTTAGAAGCCTTTTTGCCATTCTTCCAAACCAGTTGTTCTTAGTGAATGGTCCTAGACCAGCAGCATCACATCACCTAGGAACTTGTTAGAAACATACATTCTCAGACCCCAGCTCCCACCTCCTGAGTCAGAAACTCTGGTTGTGGAGTTTCCTAGTAATATATGTTAAATAAACCCTCTAGGTGATTCTGACACACTCTGGAGTTTGAGAACCACTGTTCTAAATCACTCCTATTGCATTTTAATTTGGGTACAAACTCAACCACAATTACACTCCTTCCTACTTTTAATTAATTGGTAGTAGAAATCATCTCCCTTTACTGGGTAATTCCCTTGGAGCCCACAGAGCATCATTTATTTGGTTTATCAAAATGTCTAACGACACTGTCCCCTCCATCCCCACCCCTTATTAGTGTAGCCAATTATATGCGCATGCTTTCAATTTGCAGTTTTGCTTGTAACCACCCTCCACTCAACACTTCACTACTACTTTATACTCTTCAAGGTTTGCATGAAGCTATTCTTCCAGTTACCCTCCTGGGTTATTAGCTTTGAGACATTATGTGTATTTTTATCTTTGCTTATGGAGAATTTCTCAGCTATGCTTTCTGATTATTTCCAGCTCTCTCGGGTCTATCCCTAGTGGCTTCATTGCTGATCTTTTTCTTTCTCCCAAGGTCAGTTTTGAAACACCCTTCAATAACAAATAGAAGATAGGCAAAATACAACATTCTTAAAGTCCTGAATTTTAAAATATCAGGAGAAAAATCTCAGAAATTTTCAAGGGAAAAAAAAGGAAATATCAATGTTGCTGACTAGGAAGGCCATTAGCTATACATGAGGATTTTCTAAAGTCAGCATGTTAATGGTGTCACAGGAAATAATCCAGGTTATGTCCCTAGCTCTAGTTAGCCACAGATGAATTTCACCAGTTTGTCTGGAGTTGATCAGGCTCCCAAAAAAGCTGACCAATAAGAGTCAAACTGCCAACACTCTTTGGGACACTCTTCTAGGACCTTCCTTTCTTTGATCTATTGCATTTCCTATTCTTCCCATCCATGAAGTCATGCTTCTTCTAGTAAACCATTCTTGCTATGCCTGGCCTAAGTGGATGTCACTCTCTATAACTCAACCAGCCTCTGTCATCTGAGATGGATGCACTGGGATAGGAGCCATAGTCCTCCAAGAGCCAGCACCAGCTCTATCATCTGATGCAGGGGAGAAAGCTTTTTCCGAAGAGTGGTCCTGGGAACCAAAACTACTCTAAGAATGTTCCACAGTGCACCACAGGCATTTACTGGGACAGCCTGATGATATTGCAAAACTACCTTGCTGGGCAGAGGTGTTCGAGAATGTTCAACCCAACTTGGATCTCTAAGTGGGAAAAATGCACTTCTATTCCATGGCCTCTAGCAACCAATAAAGTTAAGTTGTAAACATATCAATACATTCTATAGCAATGACCCAGGCGTCTCATCATCTTTTTCCAACTTGCTGCTCTTCCTATCTCCTCAATGGTAATGGCTCGGACTGTACCCCCAGATGTTCCCTTTCTAAACCTCTTCAGGTAGAACTTCACTCTCAGATGGTCCCTTGAGATGCAACCCCCACAACAAATGTCTTCCCAGGAGAGCTCCAGAAGATTGCAGATATTTACTACAGAGATCCGTTCTAGAGCCATACCTACACGGAGGCATGAAAAGACTTAGGTGTTCTGTAGTCCCTGAACCTGAAAACCAGGGTGCAGTAGAGAAAGCCAACTCTGTGGGCAGGTGGCCACCTTTACTAGGTCATTAAACAGAAGTGAAGACAGAGCTACTGCACTCATTTGTGGAGGCTTTGGGATAATTTTAATTCCCCAAACACTTTAACATAATTTAAAACAATTTCCTATCTTCCAAATAGCTACAAATCACAAATATTTATAGCCAGGACCTATGGTTATGGGGGAAAGTGAAGAAATCTCATTTCATGTTTGAGATGTACAAATCCCATGGATGGGTTACTTAGGATGTCTGGACTTCATCAAGTCTGAGGGCCCTGCAAAGGAGAATTTAGTTGACTTGTCAGCCAGAGCTCACTCAGGGATAGTCCAGGTAGCTGGAGCCACCAGATCACCTGCAGGGAGCAGTTCTGACACAGATACAAGGGGTTCTGAGATCTGGTTGGGGGGGAGCCATTCTGACCATGATAGCTCCCTTCTGAACTAGTACCACAGGCCACCTCTGGCTCTCCCCCCAGAAGTAGAGATTTAGGCATCACAGAATGATATTAGATATCACTCTTTGGGGGTGACTACCCCAGGTTTGAGGTCATCTATACATGGATCACACTTGTAGAAAGAAATGTAGTTTATTTTGGTAATAGCCACTAATATCTGACATTAACAGCATTTTCTAGTTAAATATTTTGCTTTGGGAGTAAACAGCAGTCTATAAACAAGACATGATCAATAACATAAGAGCTAATGTGGCAAAATTCATGACCAGCCTGGTTTTGTTGTTTTGTTATTCTGGGTTTTTTAAAAAGATTTTATTCATTTATTCATGAGAGATACAGAGAGAGAGGCAGAGACACAGGCAGAGGGAGAAGTAGGCTCCATGCAGGGAGCGCAACGTGGGACTCAATCCCGGGTCTCCAGGATCACGACCTGGGCTGAGGGTGGCGCTAAACCACTGAGCCACTGGGGCTGTCCCTGGTTTTTGTTTTTTATTTTTTATGTTTTATTTTTTTTTAGTGACAGGTAGGAAGCACAGTACTTAATTTCAAAGGAACCTCTGAATTTTTAAATGCAATGTGACAGTGTTTGGAGATTATTCCCCAAAAATGCTTATTCTTGAAATAACCACACATCTCACCTGACATATTTTAATGAACATGGGAAAAAAAAGATCCCATAATTTCATGCAAAACCCAGTATATTTTCCTTCAGTACCTGATTGCTATTCATATTTGTTAACACATGTGTTCCCTCTGTAATCGTATCATTTTTGCATTACTCGTGTGGCAGCCATTGTTGGTTTCCTACCCAATAGCATTCCTTTTTTTCTTCATTGCTAACAGAATCATTCCTTTCCTTGTGTGGTTCCTTCTGAGCCTAGAAGGTAAATCATGATTAGCCTATGATCTCATCCTCCTTGTCTCCTCCATGCATCCTTGGTTTAAGCAGTGGGAATATTTGGTGTAATCTGGCCAATGAGAGATGAGGAGAAATTGACATGGAGGCTTCTGGGAGGGATTTCCGCACTTGCAAAAGAAATGGAGAAGGAGAAACCAGTTTCTTTTCTACCTTTGAATATTATGGGATGAGGATGGGATGCTATCCAGAGACCCTGGAGACAGAAGTGGGAATTCTACAAACCAAAATGATGCTTCCCTCAGTTTTTTGGTTTGCATTCAGCATATTGTAACAAATTACAATGTATATGTGCCAAGTTAGGTGGATTCAAGGATTATATTATCCTAAAAGAATTTTTTCAAAACTTTGAGAGAATATTTTTAAAATCTATCTTTGAAAATGCTTTCATTATTACTTATTTTGTTGCTAAAAATTATGTCACTGTGTCATCACCCAAAAGAACATAAAGTTATCCAACTTTTATTTATTTATTTTAGAGAGAGAGACTGAGCAAGCAAGTGTGCATGTGAATAGGGAACGGGGCAGAGGGAGAGAATCTTCAAGCAGACTCCCCTCTGAGCACTGAGCACCCGGGCTTGAGCCTACTACCCATTAGATAATGACCTGAGCTGAAACTAAGATTTGATGCTTAACTGACTAAGCCACCCAAGTGCTCCTAAAGTTATCCAACTTTAAAAAAATAAAAGCACTGGGTGTTATATTAAAGGCTGGCAAATTGAATTTAAAGTAAAAAATAATTATTTTGTATAAAAAATTTTTAAAGAAACATTTTGGTAGAGTTTTGGACCCATCGTTAAAAATAAAAACTAAAATTTGAATTAGTATTCAAGAACAAAGATTTTCGTTAAGAAAGTTTGTAATATATTGTCCAGTTTCACAATTTAGGTATGGATTGAAATAGGGTATCATGCTTTAGAAAGCAGAGTCATTTATGAACTTCTGTGAATATTCGTGAGGGATCACCTTCTACTCCAACAACCACTAAAATCTAAGATAAAGACAAAAAAACTTAAAGCGAGACCTCCAAATTGAGTTTTGCAAACATTTCAAAATAATATCTTACAAGTTTTGAAAGTAATAAGAGTATTCTGCTCAAAATACCAGCAATAAAATATAATAATTTTTTAAACAGATTGTTTTTCTTATATTGTTAAAATTCTATTTTTGTATATAGTTACAGAATATACAGGAATATTAGTACAGTTCTATATATACTTTATATATAAATACATTTATCATATATAAATTGTTGAGTGCATTCTCAAACATTTTTACTGTTTGGCATGTACAATACAAAAATATCTGAAACCACTGGTTTAAGTTATTTTTAATGGGTCTTCTGTTACTTGCAATCACATTATCCTCATGTAGTGCTTTACTTAGAAATGGCTTTCATGCATACTTTTTTTTTTGACAATAGATTTTATTTTTGAGAACAGTGTTAGGTTTATGGAAAATTGAACAGAAAGCACAGTTCCCATGTACCCCTTCATACCCCCCACTCCTACAGTTTTCCCTAGTACAGTATCTTGCAGAGTGTGATATATTTGTTACACATGAACCAATACTGATGCATTATTATTAAATTAAAAGCCAGAATTTACATGAAGTTCAATCTTTGTGTAGTACTTTTGTATTGGAAAAACCCACAGTTCCCTTCCTCCTCCCTTTACTGTCTCCTTTCACACAGGATACTTCACTACTGACACTTCTGGTCACCAAGTGGGTTGGGGTTTCTCCCCACACCAAGCAGTTCTCCATGACACCAGCTGGATATCCTACAATTTCACTCAATTCTGATACTTATTTACCTGGAGACTGCATCAGATCCCCCAGGGCAAGGGCTCAGACCCAAGAGATTGCTCAGATGCCACTGCAACTAGTAGGTCCCCAGGTTATTCACAACTTCTGTCTGGCTTGGCTACAGATTAGTGATTCCCGTAACCCCCTTCTCAGGTGCAATATTTTTGCTAAAATGGCCCACAGAACTCAGGGAAACACTTAAATTTACCAGTTTATGAAAGGATATGATAAAGGAAACAGATGAAGATTCAAATGAAGAGATACATAGGGCAAGGTCTGAGAGGGTCCTGAGCATAGGAGCTTCTGTTTCTGTGGAGTTGGGGTGCCTCACCCTCCTGGGGTATGGATGGATCACTGACCTGGAAGCTTCTCGAACTCTGAATTGGGATTTGTACAGAGGCTTCCTCATATAGTCCAGATCAATTATAACTCCATTTTCAGTTCCTCTCCCCTCTCTAAAGGGTCAGGGTAGAGTTGGTGCTGAAAGTTCCAAGCTTCTAATCATGGCTTAGTCTTTCGGGTGACTAGCCCCCGTCCAGGAGCCCTCCAGCAGCCCACCCAGAGTAGCCTCAAGAGGACAAAAGATGTTCCTAGCGCTCTTACTACTTGGGAAATTACAAAGGTTTTGGAAATACTATGCCAGAAACAGGAGGCAGAAACAAAGGTATATTTTTCTATTATCTTATCTCACACTAGTCTATGGTCTATGGATTTTTGACAAATGTATAATCATATGTATCCACCATTATAGCAACATAATAGTTTCACTGGCCTAAAAGTCCCCTGTGTTCTCTACCTATAAATCTCTCTCCCTCTTAACTACTGGTAACCACTGATCTTTTTACTTTCTCTAATTTTTCCTTTTCCAGAATGTCACATAGTTGGAATTTAAAAGTATGCAGCCTTTTCAGACTGGCTTCTTTCACTTACCAATATGCATTCAAGTTTCTTCATATCACTTCATGGCTTGATAGCTCATTTTTTAAAGCTAATTTCTTTTCATCACTGAATAATATTCCATTTTCTGGAGATAACACAGTTTGCTTGTCCATCTACCTAATTAAAGACCTTTTGGTTGCTTTCAAGTTTTGACAACTATAAATAAAGCTTCTATACACTTATGTGCAAGTTTTTGTGTGGACATATGTTTTCAATGCTTTGGAAGGAGCACGATTGCTGGATTATATGATATTTAATTTTGTAAGAAACTGCCAAAATGTCTTCCAATGTGGCTGTACCATTTTGCATTCCTGCCAGCAATAAATGAGAATTCCTATCACTCCACATCTTCACCAGCATTTGACGTTGTCAGTGTTTTGGATTTCGGCCATTCTAATAAGTGTGTTGCTGTATCTCCTTATTGTTTCAATTTGCAAATTATTACTGAAATATGATGTTGAGCACCTTTTCAGAGGCTTATGGCCATTCTGTGTATCTTCTCTGGTGAGGTGTCTGTTTAGATCTTTTATCCATTTTTAAATTGAGTTGTTTTCTTATTATTGAGTTTTATTTATTTATTTATTTTTTTTTCTTATTATTGAGTTTTAGCAGTTCTTTGTATATTTTAGATTAGGTTATAGTCCTTCATTAGATTTGTGTATTGCAAATATTTTCTCCCAGTCTGAAGCTTGTCTTTTCATTTTCTTAGAAGTGTCTTTCATAGAGCAGAAGTTTTAAATTTTTTAAAGTTTTGTTTATTTGAGAGAGAGAGAGCACAAGCACAGAGGGAGGGGCAGAGGGGCAGGGAGAAGCAGACTCCCCACTGAGCAGGGAGCCCAACTCGGGGCTGGATCCCAGGACCCTGGGATCATGACCTGCACAGAAGGCAGATGCTTAACCAACTGAGCCACCCAGGCACCCCAGAAGTTTTACATTTTAATAAAGTATAACATACCAATTTATTTTCATGCATTATTCTTTTGTTGTTCTATCTAAAAAGTCATTGTCAAACCTAAGGTCATCTGGATTTTATCCTAAGGTATCTTCTAGAAGCTATAATTTATAGTTTTGCATTTTACGTTTACATTACAACTATGATCCATTTTGAATTACGTTTTGTGAAAGGTGTGAGGTCTGTGTTAGAATTCTTTTATTTTTTTTGCATGTGGATGTCCAGTTGTTCCAGCACCATTTGTTGAAAAAACTGTCCTTTCTCCATTTTATTACCTTTGCTCCTTTGTCAAAGAGTAGTTGACTATATTGTATGAGTGTGTTTGTGGGTTCTCTA
Organism: Vulpes vulpes; assembly: GCF_048418805.1. Taxonomy (NCBI): domain Eukaryota; kingdom Metazoa; phylum Chordata; class Mammalia; order Carnivora; family Canidae; genus Vulpes; species Vulpes vulpes. Next base: position 120,190,850 of record NC_132791.1, on the reverse strand, counting down.
TCCTGTTTCATTGATTCATTTGTCTATTCTTTTGCCAATACTACGCTGTCTTAATGACTTAGTTTTTTTTTTTTTAAGATTTCTATTTATTTGTTCATGAGAGACACACAGAGAGAGGCAAAGACATAGGCAGAGAAAGCGATGAGGGACTTGATCCCCAGACCCTGGGATCACACCCTGAGCAGAAGGCAGACGCTCAACCCTGCTGAGCCACCCAGGCATCCCAATCACTTAGTTTTTTAGGAAGCTTTGAAATCGGGTAGTGTCAGTCTTCTACGTTCTTCTCTTTCAATATTGCATTGGCTATTCTGTTTTGTTTTGTTTTGCCTTTCGTATAAAATTTAGGATCAGTTTGTTGATAACACACAAATGCTTTTTGACATTCACAATAGTTCTGACACACAGGCAGGGAAAATGTCATTTACTCATTCACTGATGAATGAGTGAGTCCTGGGCAGTTAGAGATTTGCCCGGTGTCATGCAAAGACTCAAAACCAGGCTTCTATCGCTAAGCCCTCCTTGTGTTTTTCTCACTACTGTGTGTCTAGATAGCAGGATCAATTATGTATATTTGCTGACTTCAAAATGAATTGATTGTTTAGTGCATACCTGGCCTGTGTGCAAACCAGTACCCAGCATTTATCAGGGACATAGGTCTACTGCACAGCATCCAGCTTACAAAGCTACCAACACGGTGGCACAGCTGGGAAACTTACAGCTCGTGGTGTTCAGAGGACTGGCAGTGAGGAAGCTGGCAGCCTGACGTGCCAGAAATGAGAGTGGTCAACCTGTTAGGATGTGGCTGCCTGAACCTGCCTTTAGACACCCAACTCAGCTCATGGGAACTATCGCCAAAATACTAAGAGGCCATGTAAATTTTCTGTAGTGAGATAGGGCTATCCTTTTATTTTAATCCCTGGCAATTTAGCAAGTACATCTCTAGAGCTGAGCGGAAAATTATTCTCTTATATCCTGTATGACATGTGACACACTTCCCAAAGCAAGTTCTTAAAAAATCTATTTTTCTATATTTGTTCTGCTTAGAAAATAATGTGGGTTTTAAGGAAGAATTCAAAAGCACAGAAAACTAGAAGAAGAGAAACCAAATCGAATATGTTCTTACACAGAGATAATCCCATTGCCAGTTTAAAAACTTTATTCCAGTGTTTGTTCTGTGCATTTCTAGTGTCTGAAGATTGTTCTCTTTCAATACTTTTAATTCATTGTTTTTTCCATGAGCCCACCATAATTGGATGTATGTGTATCTGTGTATTTTAGTTACATCTTACCGTGGGTATTTCCTATGACGGGGCATATCGTATATCTCATGAACAGGACTTCCAGTGGTTGCCTTGTATTCTATTGCATAGCTCTGTACATATACAGTTCTGCTACTGGTAGACAATTTTCCATTATAATAATATTCTCAAACCACAGCCTTGTACGCATGTATTCACCCATAGCTCTGATTTCAAAATTGTCCTTACAAGGATGCTTTTTGTCTTGGAAGGCAATGCCCTCTTCAGAGGTTTTGTGTCGATTTTGTCAAATGTGTGTGTTTTAACACATTAATGCCATATTCTTCCCACTGTGTTCACATCTGAAAATAACATGAGACACTTATCTTGTCTCTTTTTCACCCACTTGTTTGTTCTTATTCTTCTGGTAGTTCTCAGCCAGATATAAGTATTTTTTCCCAGTTAAAATAGTGGTCTGGGATAGTGACCTTTAAAAGAATGTCCTCAAATGAGAGCTAAGCCAAAGAACTGTCAGGAAACAAAACAAAACAAAGCAAAACAAAAACCCAAACCTCATCCAGACTTGTTATTAGTGAGGACCTGCCAGCCAGAATTTGCCAATAGTTTAGGTGCTTCTCTGCATAAAGATTAAATGAGATGACCCCAAAACTTTCTCTTCCAATACCAAGAAATTGGATTTCCTCATCTTGAAATTTATAAATCTAAATGCAAGGAAATGGTAATGAAATGGTAAAAAAAAAACAAAAAACCCAAGCCTCCCCCACCGGTATATATATTTAAAAATGTATGTGGGTGAATCCTTTCTTTTGCCAATTTAGTGACATTTGTATGCCCAGTTTATCAAATCTGTGCACTCAATTGCGCTGAGCCACTGAAATAATCTATACCAACTACATTTTTATGGCAATGTTTAAATAAATCCTATACACGTATATATCATGTCTTAGAATAGAGTAGGCAATTGGTCTACTGGTGTAATGTGAGAATCACCAAAAAGGACACCAATCTCAATATACTTCCCCATAGGCTCAGTCACTCCCATATTACTGATCCATAAAAAACATAGCCCTTATTATAAGAAAACTATAGACTAAAAACTATAGACTAAAACTAAAATTCCTCATGCACAAATGCAAAAATGCTAAAAATGTTAACACATCAAACCCAGCAATATAAAAGATAATATATAATGATAAAGTGGGGTTCATTCTAGGAATACAGCTTAGTTTAACATTTGAAATCATTGTGCTCCATCATGCTAACAGAATAAAAGAGAAACACAAATGATTATCTCAGTAGATGAGGAAAAAGCAGTTAATGCGCAGCCCAGGTGGCTCAGCGGTTTAGTGCCACCTTCAGCCCAGGGCGTGATCCTGGAGACCTGGAATCAAGTCCCATTTCAGGCTCTCTGCATGGAGCCTGCTTCTCCCTCTGCCTGTGTCTCTGCCTCTCTCTCTCTCTCTCTTTCTCTCTGTGTCTTTCATGAATAAATGAATAAAATCTTTAAAAAAAGAAAAGAAAAAGCAGTTAGCAAAATTCAACATCATTTGTGATAAAAAAAAAATTCCCTGAAAACTGGGAATAGAAGGGAATTTCATCAATCTGATGAATGACGTCTCTGAAAAACCTACAGCTAACGTCAAATCAGCTGAACTCTGAACACTTTGTCACTAAGGTGGGAACAAGGCAGAGATATCTGCTCCTACCACTTGTATTGAGCATTGTAGCAGGGCCCTAAACAGTGCAAAAGGACAAGAGGAAGAAAGAAAAAACACAAACACCAGAAAAGGACAAGTAAAGCATCTCTATTTGCAGGCAACATGATTATTCATGTAGAAAGCCCTAAGGAATGGAAACAAACAAAAACTACTACAGTTAAAACATAAGTGTAGCAGTCTCAACATACAAGGTCAACATGGTAAAAAAATCAATTATATTTCTATATGCTAGCAGCAAATAACTGGGAAAATTTTCAATGCATTTACAGTCGTGTTAAAAATAAACAAAATACTCAGGAATAAGTTTAATAAGAGATGCGCAGAATATCCACGTTGAGAGTTATAAAACACGACTTGGAGAAGTTAAAGAAATTCTAAACATTAGAGAGATATATCATGTTCATGGAGCAGAAACTCAATAGCATTAAGATGTCACTTCTTCCCATACTGATTTATAGAGCCAATGCAGACTCAGTGATAATACCAGCAGGCTGTTTTTTAAAAACAGAAAATGACAGGTCCACTCTAAAATTTATATGAAAATGCAAGAGAGCTAGAGTGCCAAAACAATCTTAGAAAAGAAGAACAAATCTAGAAGACTTATACTACCTGACTTCAAGACTCACAAAGCCACACTAATCACACCCAAGCATAGACAAAGAGATCAATGGAACAGAGTCCACAGAGAGATGCATACTTATATAGTCAGCTGATTTTAAACAAAGATGCCAAGTAAATTCAACAGAAAAAGGAAAGTTTGTTCAGCAAATGATGCTGGCACAACTAGATTTCCATATGAAAAAAAAGAGTAACTTTGTTTTTTTAAGATTTTATTTATTTATTTGACAGAGCAAGTGAGCCCAAGCAGGGTGAGCCGCAGGCAGAGGGAGAGGGAGAAACAGGCTCGCCATTGATCAGGGAGCCTGATGTGGGTCTCGATCCTAAGACCCTGGGATCATGGCCTGAGCTGAAGGCAGATGCTTAACCGACTGAGCCAGCCAGGTGCCCAAAAAAGATTAACTTTGAATTATGCTTTTTGCTACACCCAAAAGTTTAATTGAAGTTGATTGTAAACCTAAATATAAGAACTAAAACAATGATATTTTTAGTAGGGAATACAGGATAATATCTTCATGACTGGGAAGTATGTATGTAGACAGGACACAAAAAGCAATAACCATAAAAAAATACTGGTGGTTAAGACTTCATCAGATTGAAACAATTATGGTCATCAAAAGGTTAAGAAAATGAAAAGACAAGCTACGGACTGGGGAATATGTTTTCAAAGGACTTATATCTAGCATACCTATAGTGGAATAAAGTGTCTAACAAGAAAGACAAATACTATGTGATCTCAGTTATATGTGGAATCTAAAAAAACAAAAACAAAAACCAAACCTCAAACTTACAGAAAAAAAAAGATCAGATTTGTGGTTACTGGAGGCAGAGGGTGGAGAGGAAGGAGAATTGGAGCAAGGTGGTCAAAAGGCACAAACTTCCACTTATACAGTTAATATAAGTCCCGGGGATGGAATTATAACATGATTTCTATAGTTCACACTGCTGTTTGGTATATTTGAATTTGCTACGAGAATACATCCTAAGAATTCTTATCATAAGTAAAAAACATTTTTTCTTTTTCCTTTTGTATCTATATGAGATGATGGATGCTAACTAAACTTATTGTGGTTATCACTTCATAGCTATCTAAGTGAAGTCATGATGGTGTATACTTTACATTTACACCATGCCGATCATACCTCATTAAAACGGGGGGGGGGGGGAGCAGCAAATGGCCCAATTTTTTAAATGGACAAAAAACTAAAACAGACACTTTGTTTTTTGTTTTTTTAAAGATTTTATTTATTTATTCATGAGACACACAGAGAGAGAGAGAGGCAGAGACACAGGCAGAGGGAGAAGCAGGCTCCATGCTGGGAGCCTGATGTGGGACTTGATCCCGGGACTCCAGGGTCACGCCCTGGGCTGAAGGCAGGCACTAAACCACTGAGCCACCCAGGGATCCCCCTAAAACAGACACTTTGTAAAGAAAGATATATGGACCAAATACATGAAAATGTGCCTAACATCATTTGTCATTTGGGATTGGCAGATTAAAACCACAATTAGATAAGCCTACATATCTACTGGAAGGCTATGAAAGAGAATGACGATACCAAATGTGGGGAAGAAATGGCACTCTCACACACTGCTAGTGGGGATGGACAATGGTATAACTACTTTGGAAAAGTTTTGATGTATATAAATATATGTAAACATATGTTTATATATGCAAAGCTACATATCTTCACCCAGCACTCCTTCTCCTATTTATTCAAAAGAAATGAAATATGTACGATCAAAATGACTTGGTCATAGCAACCTAGTTTACAATAGTCAGTCAGTGGGGCATCTGGGTGGCTCAGTCAGTGAAGTGTCTGCCTTCAGCTCAGGTCATGATCTCAGGGTCCTGGGATCAAGCCCTACGTCGTGGTTGTGGGGCTCTCTGCTCAGCGGGGAGCCTGCTTCTCCCTCTCCCTCTGCCTCCCCCCCACTCACTTGTGCTCCCTCTATTTCTCTCTCTCTGTCAAATAAACAAAATCTTTTAAAAAAAACAAAAAACAACCCAAAAGTCAGTTAGTGCAAACAACCCAAATGCCCACCAGCAATGAATGGATAAGTAAACTGGGCTATATTCTACAACGGAGTCCCACTTTGCAATAAAACGAGGTGAGCTGATAAGCCCAACAGTGTGAATGAATGTTATGGATATTATTGAGTGAAAGACATCAGTCACAGAAGAGATCATATTGTATGAATCCATTTACATAATACTCTATAACAGGCAAAATATACTGGGCTAGGGGGAAAAAACCATCACAGTGGTTCTCTGATATTAAAAGGTCATTGAGGCACTGAGGAGGGGCATATAGAACTTCTGGAGAGATGGAGATCATGACAGAGATCCTGGGGGATGGTTGAGACCAGCCCCTTTTGATTTGATAAAGGACCTCTGCAAGAAGCTACACAGCTTCACACTGAACAAGCATCTTTCTCCCTGGTCTATTAACCAACCAGGTCCTGGGGCCTTACCTTACCTTAATAAATCCTGACCTGCAGTGTGAGTTTTTGGCTCTCCTGAGTCCTCTTAAGAAGCAGACAGAGATCCCCCTTCAGTTTGGTATCTAATCCAAGTGTCCTAAGACCTAACTATCTGATTCCAGGTCCTCTTGATAATTTCTCCCAGTGTGCAGTGGGTCCTTATCCAAGTAGGCCTCCAAGTGGCCCATCCTGGAATTTCAGCATTTCTTAAGTATGTAGATAAGGCTTCCCCTGATAGAATTACAGATCTGGGGAAAACAGAGTGGACTTCTCCCCAGCCAGCAGACCTTGTCAGACAGGTTGGATGACTTGTAAGGATCTACAAGCAGGAAGGAGCACACCAGAACTAGGATTTCGATGTCGTAACTCCCCGTTCAGAATGAACAGGATTATCTATGAAGACATTTGATTAAAAGGCTTATCTTGAGTATGTGTTTGAAAGACAGGAAAGGAAATCCAATGTAAACTAGTAAAAGCCCCAAATGGCATTTATTGAAAGGCTACTGAGTAGTTCACAGAATCAAGAAAAGATCTCTGGAATCAAGGACATATTGAACACCACAGGGACTGGAGTTCTGGGCTCAAATTCTCCTGACAGGCCGTCTCTTGTCTCATTTCCCCCCTTCTCTTTCAGGGATAGACCCCCAGCTAGTTATAAAGTTCTTGAGGTTGCAGATGTGTTTGAAGACTAGAGAGGTTTTACAATTATTCTTATAAACTCATCAAAATTGCTTATACTTAGTGCATGGATTTTCTTCCTTATGAGTATTATCTTCAGAAAATTGCCTGTTAAAGATCACTATAAAAAAAGGTGACTTCTTAATAATTGTACATCTTTCCCGATAGCAGTGACTGTACTGATCTCAACCTGTCTTACACTGGTTTATTTATTAGATTCTTGCACAAGACAATCTCCCTTCCAGCTTTAAATAGACTGCCACCCTTGAGCACCACTGCATTTGGTTTATGTCCTCACCAGCTAAGAAACTTACAATGAGCTTCATTTTCTGTTGTTCATATTATGAATACAACAGATAGTCTTTCACATATATCCTGCTTCAGCAACTTACCACTCTGGAGTGTGGGGGATGTCAGGAAGGCAATCACACTCAGCTTACTCAACCCTTGCTGGCTGTGTAAGGGTGCTGGGGCCTAGAACATTCCCTAACATGGAAATAAGGAGACTCCATTGCCTCTGCTGAGCTTATTATCTTGTTTGGGAGAATCTTATCCTGTTCCGGGTTTGATGTGTACCCCTCTGTTCTGCTTAAGTGTGTGCATCGTACGGCAATGTGCCAACCCCGCTGCTACATCTGTTCCTGGTGGGAAAAAATGAGGTCCTTTGCCTGCAGCACAAGAAGGGTACATATAGATCATCTGTCTGCCTTGGCTGTAGGGTGAGATTCACGTGGGGGACCAGTACTCATGACTGAACCTGATCTTGGCCTTTCTGTCCTCTGTGTAAAAAAATGCCTGTATGAATCATGTCTCTTTTGGTGACCCCCAAACCTGCAAACCATGCAGTGGGCTGCCACCAGGACTGCTGCTCCTGGTGGCAGGCATATGTTATGTTCTTTGCTATCCTCCGCTCAGTGCAGCACCTACCCTGGCAGTGCTAACAGGTGTTGATTGCTCAGCAAGGTTGCATGTTGAGAGTGTGGGGGATATGCCTTCCTCCCTCATAAGAAGCACTATCTTAAAACATATTTATTGTTATAATCCTTTAGTGGCCCTAGCCTGTAAGAGATGCTTATATATGTTTGTCAAACTGCACTGGCCTGCAATGAACACTACCTCTATGGTCCTGTTGTGCAACTCTGTAGAGGAGCAGCTGCACTCCCAGAGAGGTTTCTATGGCACCTCTCTAGGGACAGAGGAGCTTTTTCTCTCACCACAGCCCTGCATCTCCAGCAACAAGGGTGGCTCACCTAAGGCAGCTAGGGCTAACCTAACCACCACTGATGCTCCTGGAGATGGAGCCACTGACCTACAGAGGACAACAGCTGAGGCTCCCAAGCCCCTCACCTCCACTTGCACAGAGAGAAGGTGCCTGCCTTTCCCTTCTTAACTCCTTGGGTTTGGTTATGAAGACAGCTATGTTTGTGGCCATACATCCTCCATTTCTAGCTCCATGCTGTCTTCCTTCTGCCTAGCACACATGCATGACTTACTCGCTAGGACAAATCACGGAGTCCATACATAAATGCATTGCTAGAGGTTTCCACGGGAAGACCCAAAAAGCTGTTTTCCTTGCTCAGTGCAGATGCCAGTCAGCACCCAAGCATTTGGAGAATGCGATGGGAACTGCATATATGCAAAATTATGCTGTCAGTGTGTTAGCGAGGGTGACCTGTTCTTTTAGGCTGTTCAGAAACATAACTGTCATTTGTGGTGGTTTCAGTCAAAGGCTCTCTCCATCATTTTGTGTGATTAGGGACATTTTCCTGAGGGTGGCAAAATATGCAGACATTCGGGCTGTTCTCTCCCGCCTCCCTATCCCCCCATAGAGCAGCATCATTTCTGTAGCCCTCAGAACGTTAATGGGCTTTGGGCAGAGTCAGGCACTGAAGCAGAAGCGGCAACACGGAATATGAGGGTAACCAAGCAGAGAGACGGGCACAGATGACAAGTGCAATCAGCTCTATGGATGGAGGAAAGATGAGTGACGGAGCTGTTTGCGGAATGTCCTACCTGTCCATCACCTGGTGCCAGATGTCCTCTTGGATATCCGGCCTCTTATTTTTTTTTCACCAAACAGAGGCCCTCACAACACGAAAGCTTATGAATTTTGACATATCAGAAGAGAAAGTGATAAAATAAAAATTTCCTGCCACATGGGGTAAAGGGATTTTTAAATATGTAATTGTTTTCAGCAGTTGCCTTGCTCTAGTGCTACCCTTTTATCTACTGCTCCTGGAAATGACTTCATTTAGCCAACTCTTCCCCTCGCGCCCCGCCACAGGCATTTTCAAAGCATGAGCCACATGGCTTCGCTTCATTAGCGTCTTTGTTTGTGTACCAGCATCATTGATGATATCAGTTATAGCTCTGGGAGTTTGGTTTGTTCATACATTAACCATCATTAGGAACAAACAGCAAACAGCTTTTCTCAGGAGCAAAGCCCATTTCTGCAATGACAGAGCCTAAGAAATGGAGCTCCTTCTATGTACTGCTTATGTCTGATATTTAGGCTTGCTCTTACTCTAGCTCTGGTATATTTTCCAAAGTTGAGACAATGAATCCCTACATCAGTGGACAAAGAGTTGTTTATAAGATTCACAAGCAGTATCCTTCTCACTACTAGGACCTAGGGGGTCTCAGGGTTATCATTTTGTGAATCTTACCTGTATCAGGTTTTGTTATGTCATAGACCATCTAATCTGTGGCATCCTGAGGCTAAGTGAAGTCTTGGTTGCCAACATTTCAATTTATATAGCTAAATTTTTAAGGTATATATATTATAAAAGAGATCTGTAGTAGATCTGCTATCTAATCAATGGTGGATTTTACCAATAAAGATCAAACCAGAGGCACCTGGGTGGCTCAGTTGGCTAAGTATCTGACTTCATTTCGTGATCTCGGGGGCCCTGGAATTGAGCTCTACATTGAGCCCCATGTTGGACTCTGTGCTCATCGGGGCATCTGCTTGTCCATCTCCCTCTGCTCCTCTCCCCACTCATGTGGACTCCTTCTCTCATATACATAAAATCTTTAAAAAAAATTAAACCACTCTATTGCTAATATTTGAGAGACAAAATTAAGAATAGTTCCAAGTAGTGGTTACTTTCTCAAGTGAATTTCCTGTGATTTTGAGTGCTGAGAGAGCAACTTCTGAGGAATTGCAGACTGTGGATTCGACATCACCGAGTGGAGTCCTGCAGCTCATTCATTTTCCCAGTTGCCTAAAGGTCACATTGCCAAGCAACCCATCGATTACTGAACTGTCAATCCATTTTACCAACCAACTCACATTTGCTTTGTGTTTGATTGGTTTCTTAGGTCAAGATCATTGATAAACCAAAAATGTCTCCAAAACAGTGGATTCCATAAAACACACAGAGACATGGCCAAACATCTTATTTCCTATCTTTCCAGTTTATCTTTGATCATCTGTAAGTGGTGGTGGAACACTTTATCTGTGATCTGAACTGTCCTATTAATAAGTGACCCAAAAGGGAGGGATCCCTGGGTGGCGCAGCGGTTTGGCGCCTGCCTTTGGCCCAGGGCGCGATCCTGGAGACCCGGGATCGAATCCCACATCAGGCTCCCGGTGCATGGAGCCTGCTTCTCCCTCTGCCTATGTCTCTGCCTCTCTCTCTCTCTCTGTAACTATCATAAATAAATAAAAATTAAAAAAAAAAAAGTGACCCAAAGGATCAGCCATGCTTTCCCAGTCTGATTTCTTCTATACCATAATAATGACAGGTACAAGTCTTCCTTCTACCAAAAGACCAGATCTGTTTGAATTCTTCCGTTATGTGGCCCAGCAGATCACTGTACTGTGGCTGAAAGCCTGCGGGCCATATGTAAAAGTGCTCCTTAAGGAAGGAGCACATTCCCAGCACCAGGGGAAAGCCCGGTGTGGTGCAGAACTCTCTTTGCGATTTACCAGTTGCTGGGGTAGCTCTCCTCCCCACAGAGAAGCTGGTGCTTGGGGACAAGCAATAATTGTGTTCTCTGCCACAATATCACAGCTTAACCTCTGGAGGGTGTGATGTCTGCCACAAATTTTTAGATTTGTTCTTGCAAGTCTTGACTTTCTGAGGTTATCTGATGTATCCTAGATTTGATGTCTATAATTCAGCTAAGCCACCATCAGGCAAAAGGGGTTCAGACCAAGACTTAGCTAACTTTGTTTGCAAAGGGGGATAGTAAATATTTTCAGCTTTGTGGCATAGATGGTTTCTGTTGCTACTGAGTTCTGCTATTGTAAAGCAAAAGTGTCTATAGACAGTGAACGTGGCTGTGTTGCACTTTTGTTTATTACAAAATAAAATTTTGTAATTTTATTTACAAAAATTGGGAGTGGGCTGAATTTGGCCTGTGGAATATAGTGTGTCAACCCTTCCCTGCTCTACAGGAGTTGTCTCTAATTTTGATTGTGTATACTATCAGTTAAAACAAAACACTTTTAAATGTATATCCCCAACAGCATACATATGAATAGAACTTTTTAAAAAATGAGATATGGGGGCAACTGGGTGGCTCCATTGTTAAGATTCTTGATCTCAGCTCAGGTCTTGATCTCAGGGTTGTGAATCCAAGCCCTGCATTGGGCTCCATGCTGGGTGTGGAACCTACTTTAAAAAAAAAAAAAAGAGAGAGAGAGACAGAGAGAGATGTAATAATGCTTTCAAGTGTAATTTTAATTGAAATAACTTCTTACTGTCACTACCTCAGATTTCAGAAATAAAAGATTTAAGATTTAAAAATGCGAAGTATACTGAGGTCTAGATTTACAGTTAATTACAATGGAATTAAATCCATAATTCAATAGTCTTCTTGATAATTTCAAAACTTTTTGGCTAGCTTACTAAACTCAAATGCATCTTAGTTTTATTTTGTAATATTGCTGGCAAATAATCCAAACTGTTTTTTACTTTAACAAACTCATATTGTTTGCTCCGTGCTAGGCACTATCCTAAGTGTTTAAAAAATATTAACATGTAATTTTCATAAAATCCCTGTGGGGTGGGTACTGTTGTTATCTCCTTTTTACACGTTTAAAAACTATAGCATAGAGAGGTTAGGTAGCTTGCTCAAAGTGACACAGTTGCTAGGTGGATGGTTCCAGAATCTTTCTTCCTATCTACTGGACTAAGGTTCCTCTCTCACTTTCTGCTCTTCCCTTCTAATTTTACTATTGCAATTAAAGTTCAGTGCACACTTTCTTTTCAGGAAGATTGTAAGTTACTTGTCTATTAGGGTACAGTGACGTTAGGGAAAACTAGGGAGTGTAGTCACTGTTACAGGTTGCACTGAGCTCACCCAAACAATATGTTGAAGTCCTAACCACCAGCATGTGTAAATGTAAACTTCTTCGGAAATAGGGTCATTATGGGACGCCTGGGTGGCTCAGTGGTTGAGCATCTGCCTTTGGCTCAGGTTGTGATCACAAGGTCCTGGGATCAAGTCCTGCATCAGGCTTCCTGGAGGGAGCCTGCTTCTCCCTATGTTTCTGCCTCTCTCTCTGTGTCTTTCATGAATAAATAAATAAAATCTAAAGAAGAAGAAGAAGAAGAAGAAAATAGGGTCATTATAGACATAGTTAGGGTAAGATCATACAGGGATAGGGTAGGTCCCTAATCCAAGAGTCTGATGTCCTTAGAAGAAAAGAGACATGGGTACAGGAGATATGGTAGATGGAAGACAGCCAGTGACAAAGCGGGTGGAGATTGGAGCAGTGAAGCTACCAGCCAAGGTACGGAAGGGTTGCCAACAAAGAAGAGAATCTAGAAGAAGCAAAGAGGAGTTCTCACCAACAGGTGTCAGAGGGAGCATGAGCCTGCTGACATTTTGATTTGGGATTTTAGCCTCCAGAACTATCAGATGATAAATATCTGCTGTGCTAAGCCACCTTGTTTGTGGTACTTTGTTATGGCAGCTCCAGGAAATGAATACTCTCTGTCATCATGTCCAAAACTAACTGAATGTCCCCTTTGTGCACCAGTAACCCTAATGTTCTTCTTCTACTAAGTTCTGTTTTCAAATAATAACATTTTAGTCTATAGTCTTCTCATAGAAGCTAGAAACTTGGATTTATCTTATACTCGCCTTCACCCTTCACACTGTATAAGCCACCAAATTGTGTTAACTCTATCCTCCCTTCAACTTTCCTTTTAACATTTTAGCCATTATGACAACTTCCAAAGCAATTCTTTTTCTTCACCTTTCTTATATTTCCAATGAATTCTTGTATCTGCTATAACAATCTACCTTATTAAAGCACTTCTACCCTTTACTGAAAGATTCCCTTGCAACTGGAAACGTGCTAAGTTCTTTCACATGTATTTGATCTTCACATTAGGTGGTAACTACTATCATGTTCATTTTAGGAATGCAAAAAGTGGCGCCCAAGTTTGCAAAGCTATCAAATATCAGAGTTGGAATTTGAAGTCTTAATCACTCTGCTATACTGCTTGTAGCACACCATGGCACCTCCTTAAAATAGAAAATAGTAGAATGGCACTCAGGCCAACCCTAAGCCTTGTTTCCCTACACATTCCTCTATAACCATCTGCTTCAGGCACACCAGGCTTCTCATCATTCCTGGAACATGTGGATTCACTTTCCACCCTTAAGGCTTTGATTATGCAGTTCCCTCAACTTAAACACCCAGCAATCTTCACTACCCATAACCCTGTGCATACCTCAATGCCAGTCTTACCAATTACTTCTTTCCTCAATATTCCAAGTCAGAATTACCTGCTCCTTCCTCCGGATTGCCTGCTTAGAACAAGCTATTTCACCTTTCTAGCCATTTATATGTGTCTTTCTCCTGTGGTCTGGCCTGCTTCAAATCAAGGATGATGTCATTTAATTGTCATTTTTTTGCTCCCATCTTTATAATAGTGCCTCAGGATCGATTGGTTTATTTTATTTTTAAGATTTCATTTATTTACCCATGAGAGACAGAGAGATAGAGATAGAGAGAGAGAGAGAGAGAGAGGCAGAGACACAGGCAGAGGGAGAAGCAGGCTCCATGCAAGGAGCCCGACGTGGGACTCGATCCCAGGTCCCCAGGATCAGGCCCTGGGCTGAAGGCGGCGCTGAACTGCTGAGCCACCCGGGGTGCCCGGATCTATGGTTTAAATTGCTAGTAACAGCAATAGTAATCATGCCAGCAATGTTGGCAAGGCTTTGCTAGGTATTAATACTCAAGTTTCAATAACAATTGAAAAATAAGGTTTTTAAAATAAAAAATGTTGTAACAGTTTTTCTCTTCATACGACTGAAATGTCTTAATCTGTAATGAGATATGAGAAGCTTCACATGAAATACCTGTCCATTTCTGTTCAGTCTGCTGCTGTGTGTGATAGATAGATGTATTTATTATGTGTTAACATCAAAATCTGTCCAGTATCCTGTAGAAATAAAATGTTCCTGGAGTTTTGGGCGGAGGGAGGATGGACGTCTATTTTGTTGCCTACTCTCCAGGAGATAGTCCCTTTGTTCCTGGATCTTGAGCAGATCTACTCTTTGAGTGATTTTAGGTTATGTCCCAGCTGGTTTGGACCTAACCTAGGACTCAGTTGAAAACATACATGTACTTCACTGCCTTCACCATCCTGCTACTTTAAACACAGCCTTCAATTATTTTGGAGTCTCAGAGAACTGACATAAGATCAGATTCTATGCTTCTGGGCAAGCAGAAGGAACCCAAAGAGAAAAACAGAGAAGAAACTAAATGAGCCCCATAGGAGATCACCCAAGAGTGGACATGCTGGCCAAGTGACAAAATAACTTTCTGCTTAAATAAGAAACTATTTAGAAATCAGTTATGTGTGAATGATTACCCAAAATGGTTGTCAGTGTGGGTGCCTTCATAAAGAACAGACTGAAGAAAATGATTAGGAAGTAATTAAAACAGCATACCACACAGAGAAATGATGCAAAATAAAGTGATCACTCTTCCCTCTTGGGCTTTTTAATTTTTTTCCGAGCTGGAAAAATATCCGCGTTTCTGCCCATAATTTGAAATATGTAGAATGTTGAATTTATTGACAGAGAGTGTACTTACCATCTAATCACAGAAATCTTAAAGGGAAAAGAGCGCTGTACACATCAGAGGTCCCCTAGAGACTCAACTGCTCATAACTCTGCATGAATGGGGAGAAAGTGCCATATTCCCATTAAAGAGCAACACAGTTGGTTAAAGAATGAACAAAAAGCAGCATTTCTTCATTAGTGTCGTTGCAGGAAGCTGATGCTGTGAAAGCTGGAGGCCATCAAATGGGATATTGCAGCAATAAAACAGAATGAAAAAATGAAATGCTCCATTCTCTTGTCAATCTCATATGCTTGTCTCTTTCTTTTTAATATACCAGGCACTACCCTGGTAAGCTAATGCATATTTGCAGTTTCGTTTTGTGCTTGGTAATTGTGCTATGGGCACTTATTCATTTGACAGAATTTGCTTTAAATGAAGGAAACTGGCAGGTTGGAAGAAAAGAACCCAATGTTGCCAAATCACCAATTAAGGAAACTGCCAGAGGGCAAACCGGTCCTGAGACTGGTATCCGTAAAAATGTTATAATGATGCTGCACTTCAAAAGACATTTTGAAGAGACACTTAATGAAGGACAGGAGAGAGGTGGATTATAGGGTGGCTAAGATATATGACTGCCAAATTTAAACCGCAAAGATAGATCCAATGGGGGTACAGTCATTTTTGCAAAATTTTGGACATCTAAACAGCAAATACATCCAATTGTGTTGCAGTTGACAGGAAGCCTGATTGTTCCTCTGTACATGGGGGAAAGTCAGCCTCATAATCAATTCTGTTCAAAACTCCTTATTCTGAAGGCATGTCACCTTGGTAGACAGTAGGGATATGAAAACAAAGAAGCCATAATCCTGGCCCACCCTCTCGGGTCTCAGTATGGGACAAAGGAATAGGCACACAGGCTAACTGAACGAAGCTCCAAAGGATGAAGCAAAATCTTCCTCTAGTTTTCCATCGAGTCACCCGTTGGCCGCCCATCAGTATCAGGGTGATCTTTCTGTCTCTGTCTCCCTCACTCTTCTGTCCTACAGTATCCTTGATTTGGTTCCATTTCTCCAATCCTCCCCTTCTCGCCCCTCTGCCAGACCCGGCATCCATTCAGGAATGTTTGGAATTACTAAGAGACTTTCGTTACTTCACATATATTCAGTTTTTGTTTGGGGATTTTTTTTTTCCTTCTCAAAGATAAACTTCAAAGAATTCTTATATTAGCCATATCCTTGTTTTTTTACTCTGTTTTACTGAAGACCCTGTCCCAAGGAAGTATACAGGAGGAGGGCATCTGGGTGGCTCAGTTGGTTAAGTGTCAGGCTCTTGGTTTTGGCTCATGTCATGATCTCGTGGGTCGTGGGATCAAGCCCTGTGTTGGGCTCCACGGTCGGCAGGGACTCTGCTTGAGATTATCTCCTTCTGCCACCCCCCATGCTTTCTTATGCATCCCCCCCCCCACAAATAAGTAAGTATTTTTTTTAAAAAAAAGTATACAGAAGGAAAGGATGAGGGAAGAAACCCCTGTCTTGCCACAGATGATCTGCATCAAAATAGTGGTGTGGACAAAGTCCTGTGAAATTCCCGAGAACTTGGGGTTGACTTCTGAGGAATCACTAAGAACCCTAGCTTTGTGTGATCGGCAGTCTAAAGCTCTTATGTCATTAACTCTGCACTCTCCTGCTTTGCAAGACCTGCCCCAAATCATCTGGCCCTGGTCCTAAAATACCAAGAGATACTGCTAAGACTATCAAAATGGTACTCTCCTTAATTTCAGTGAGCTTAATAAACTTAGCTTTGTTTGATTAAAAGTGTCTTCTGGTGGTCATTTTGGGGATTGACAGAACAATTCAAAAATTTTCCATAAATACAGATGTCTTGGCTACAGACAGTCAAACAGTCTGTACATAAACACGTTCTTTTTCTCTTAATGTATCTGAGGATAGGGCCCAGAAATACAGCAATAGCCATGATTCAAAAGTCACGCATCTTAACACATTAATAAAGCATTAGATTAAAGGGAGGCAATCATTTGAGTGCCATCTGAGCAGAAGGCATGCCATCTGAGTGGTGCCCAGAGACCCGTGGGGGTGGCACTAATACTGTACAGACTGGAGCAGAGATTTGGATATAGCTTGGAGTAAAGTTTTGTGACCTCACCTTAGTTCCTGGGCTCTATAAGCCAAGGTTTCTCCTAGAAAAAGCTTAAATCATGTTAGTGCCTGGGGATCAGATACTCACTGAATCATCTGGCAAACTGGGAGCAGAAAGACATTCTAAGAGAGCAAAACTACCGAGAAGGGCACAGAAGTTCATTGTGAGGTGAGAGGACATAGTGAATGAGCATCGGTGTCGAGGGTATGCAGGTGTATGCAGCCCTTGGTTCTTGGAATCATCATGCCCACTCATCCTTGGGGCACACCACACTCTGGGAGGTATACATAATTGAAAGAGCCATCTCACTGGATCTTAGCAACACTTGGGGTCCCAAGAAACCCTGCTGTGGTTGCTCTTCCAGTGAGAGAAACACATGGAAAGATGTTTCTCTGGTCCAACTCTTGGCAGATTAGGGGGTTGAGGCACAGAAGACTGGAGCAACAGGGGCCAAGTATCTTAACCCTGCAGAGCAGAGGCCCATGGCAGGGGGTCGGGGCCTGAAACATGAACATATGTAACCCCTTCCCCCATCCCCAGAGACTCCCAGAAGGGCTTTGGAGCTGCACTTTTACAAGGAACCTGAATTACTTTTATGAGTTGTCAAAACCAAGAATTAACTGGAATTTGATATGAATCTTAAGGAACCCCAAGCTTGAGCCCACAGGCTGGTGATGCTTGGAGAGATCTGAATCACATCACACAAACTTACTGACTTCTTGTAGGAGTCTTGGTGGGAGGGAGGTGGCTGGGGTGGTGGCTGTGCATGCCAGTGCTGGAGTGCTTGAACATGATTGTCTCAATCTGGATCTCTTTTGTCCATTGAATTCACTGATAATACTGGGGGGGGGGGGCAAGCAGTCAGAAGCATAAGGAACTCTAGAATAATAGAAGTCAGTGGGAACTGGAATGGGCCCAGAGACACATTTGTGGCAGAGATATGTAACCTGAAAAGGCTAGTTAAAAGAATGTTATCATGGTCTTGGATTCTATATGTCTGCGCACATCCACTCTCCATGGGCTAGGATGGCAGCAGGCAAGGGAGTTGTGACCTCTGTCTTTGTGCCTGAACGTAGGGAAGAGGAGTTGAACATAGTTCTGTCCTATCTAGCACTTACCTCTGTTGGCTTCACATACTGATGTTAATTATACATCCTCACTCTACCAGGGCACTGCTCATTTCAAATGATATGTCCCACTGTCCTGGGAGGATGGTAGGGATAAAGAACTGAGGTGCTATCCCCTAGCCAGCTGTGTGCCTTTGAATGAGTTCATTTATCTGCCTTTTCTTTTTCCTCCTCTGTAGAAAGAGGAGCTAATACTGACACTGTAAGTGGGACACACTGCTGGCTTTCAGTCTGCCCTTCTTCCATAGTAACAGATATGTAGCAAGGCACAGGGCTGACAGGCTGTCCGACCCTTCACCACCTTCTCTGAAGACGTGACAAAGTTCTCTCCACTGAAGCATGAAAGGAGCTATGTGTCCAATTCCCAGCCTGCTGTCTTGAGACCAGACCAGGAGGGGTCATATGCTTTCCCCTTTCCACTTGGTGCAACCTGGATGAGATGCCCTCATCTGGGTTGCAAGGTGGAGGGATGCCTAGCCGGCTCAGTTGGTGGAACATGCACCTCTCGATCTCAGGGTCATGAGTTAAAGCTCCACATTGGGTGTAGAGCTTACTTAAAAAAAAAGAAGAAAGAGAGAAAAGAAAGAAGGAAGGAGAGAAAAAAGGAAGGAAAGTAGGAAGGAAGGAAGGAAGGAAGGAAGGAAGGAAGGAAGGAAAGGAAGGAAGGAGGAAGGAAGGAGAGAAGAAAGAAAAAAGAAAGAAAGAAAGAAAGAAAGGAAGAAAGAAAGAAAGAAAGAAAGAAAGACAGACAGACTGAGAGGACCTAGATCTGTGAATAATTGTGGGGAAACATGCTGAGCCAGTCTGTTTACCTGAGGATAAAATAAAGTATCTTGTGTGAGCTATTGCATTTTACAAGTCCTTAAAGTTTAACCTTATCCAAACTGGGTGTATTTCACTGAACTGTTAGAAACCCAAGAAAATAGAGGAGATGACATCCCCTTATAAACTAAAGTGTTTTACAAATAGATTATGACTGACACATAATTGAATGAGCCATCAGTGGAAGCAACAGCTCTGAGAAACTAAATACTCCCTACTGTCAAGCGGATTACCCAGGCTGATCTCACTGCAGTGAGCAAATCAAGCAAGGGTGACAGACATGCATCGCTCTTTGAGTGTTTTGTCAACCCTCTTCCTGTGAACAGCCCTTCTTCTCTTTGGGGAGTCTTG
This sequence comes from Vulpes vulpes, assembly GCF_048418805.1. Lineage (NCBI taxonomy): Eukaryota > Metazoa > Chordata > Mammalia > Carnivora > Canidae > Vulpes > Vulpes vulpes. The sequence continues at coordinate 120,171,604 of NC_132791.1, read as the reverse complement.
GGAGGTAGTGGACACAGAGCCTGAGAGGCCTCATCCCTTCTCCCTGCTTCTGCAGGTAACCAGCCTAGCATGAGGATGGCTGGAGGTCATGTCCATCATGCTGCAGAGTGGTGAGGTGGACCCAGCCGTGCCTGGGGCCTACCCTTTGCTGCCAAGAACCTTGGCTGATGCCCCAGGCAGTTGTCAGCTCCCCGCATCTGAGTTTACTCACAGACGCAACTTAAGCAATTAAACAATATCTGTCTCCAGAATCTCCCTGTTCCCTTCATTACAGCGCTTCACGAATCCTCTCAACATCCCTGAGAAAGTGGAAAGCAGGTGCGTCTTTCCTAACTTGACAGCAAGCAGATGTTTGGGGAAGGAATTAGCCAGACCACAGGGGGCTCCGGGAACAGAACAGAACCTGGCACAGCTGCCCTGGGCACCTGTGCCCGCGGCTGCCCTGCCCACCCTCTACCTAAAGTGAGTGTCCCTCCTGCCCCAGCTGGGCCAAGGTCCTTGGCATTCCCACTGTAGGAGATTAGAGACTCATCCCGTTGCATTTCCTAGGAATTCTCTTCCTTCAGGATGGAGCAAGTCCTGGGGGAGAGGCTCACATGTTTATTACTTAAGCCACAGAGTCACAATGCGGGTTCCCAGCCCCTGGGGGAGGTTCGACAAATGACAGAAGCCATTCCGCCCCCCCCCCCCCATCTCCCCTCACCTCCCAGTAAAGCCTGGGGTCGCTCTTTCCATTTGCAACACTTGGTCCCCAGAGCAGAGGAGCACACACATCTAAAATGTTAATTGGGTCCAATTTCTACAATCCCCTCTGTTTACTGCAATGTAACCTCCCCCAGAAACAGATTTTTGCTTCAGGTATTTTACTGCCAGTCTCATCTTCCCCATTTTATTGTGCCCTCACTGGGACGTCCTGTTTGTCACTAAGAGTCTGTGCAAATGACAGAGTCTTTCCCAGTAGCCCCAGAAATGTGAGGTGCAAAAGGGAAGAGTGCACACCCCCCGCGGCAGTAAAAGACAAGCAGGTTTCTGATCTGGGCGCTCTGCTCTTGCTGTTTTCTGCAAAAAGGTTGTACACAAGGTTTACCTTTGATTTGCTCGCAACCCACAAACTTGACAAGCTTATACCCGACAAGGTACCGTCTGAAGGCCTTCGACCGGTTTCGGAAGCAGAGATCTTTTTCTTTCTCCCCATCTTGCTGACACACTTTTGTCACCTTCTGATCTTCCAATTCTCCCCCTGCCTTCAACACTGATCCTCTGGATGATGCTCTCCTCCACGCCCGCCACCACCTGACCTTTCTTTGAGGTGAATGTCACTTACTTCTTTGGATGGGAAAGGAAGATCTAAGTGTTTCTGACTCCTGCTTTCCCTTTATTCTATACCAAGACAGAAAGTGCCTTATCAAAGGACCACACCAAGCAGACACATGTCTGCTGAAGAGGAATTCTGGGAAGGCAGGACCTGAACTGAGCTTTGTGGCGGGGTAGACTTGGGTCCGGGGCTCTAGCTTAGCCACCTGCTGCCTGTGACAGCATGGACTGATGACTTCATGACTCAGTTTCTGGCTCTGTCACATGGAGATCAAAACTCCTTTCTCATGGGCTTCGTAAAGCCACCACCTTGGCCCCTCTGGCCAACTTGGTAGTCTTTAAATTTAAGCAAGCACTGTTAGCCCTCGTGATTGATGGGCTGGACTTTTCTTTGTAGATTTACAGATCAAGCAGTGTTTCCTAGAAAGACACAGAAGCAAACCCTCTGGCACTACCTCCCCCTCCCCACTCACCTGGGCACCAATATGCAACCTCCAAACACTGAGATAAGGTCTCTAGCTGGCACCATTGAGTCTGCATGTGATCAAGAAGTGTTACAGACCACTGTGCTCCCCTTTTACTGATTAACTGCCCTAAAGTTCTTTTAAAAATTCTTTGGGCCACGCAGAAACCTCAGAGTTGGTTTTTGGACAAGAATCTGTCTTCTCTCCAGGTGGCTGGCCTCCTGAATGAAGCTGATATTCCTTTCCAATCAAAGCTCACCTCTTGGGTATTGGCTTTTCAAGCCACGGGCAGCCAAACTTGGGTTTTTTGGTAACATTGAGGTAATAATTAAAAACTATAGTACATATTAAGCATGTGGCATCATACCGATCAGTTCCCTCATTTTTCAAACATTCTACAGATAAAGAATTTTGGAGGGGCTAGTAACATTCTGACAAATAACACGGCAGCTTCTTGAGGGATGGTCCAAGGCTGCTTTCACTGTAAAATATAAAGCAGAGTTACAGAAGGGATCACACACTCGCCCTCAGATCTTGGCCTCCATGCAGTGAGATGCTGTAGTCTTAGTGGGATCTCATCAATGAGAACATCAGAGGGACAGCCTGCTGGTAATCAAGTTACTCCCATACTTACCGAATGGAATGTGATAATTTGTTTATTTAAAAAAATGAAATAAAGAATAAATACATTAAAAAGAACTTCTAAACTTCTAACACTTCTAAAGGACTTCTAAACACTATTGGAACTTTCTTAAATTTGAGTGTACATGAATTTTCATTAGGTCTGGTCTTTAAAATAAACTATGTGATTCCCTACAGGCCAATATTTGGCACTAATTAGGGCCACTTCACTACATTTTTCAATTAAGGAAGATAGCAATATCAAAAGAAGGGACAAAGTATGAGCAGGAGTACATGTGCGAGATAGGATCTGTCTTAGTCTGTAAACTATACCTCCAAAATATATAATCTTTTGAAAGAGAAAGCTTTATTACATTTAAAAATAAAGTTTTAATTAAGTATTATGAGCAAATCCTGAAATAGTCATATGTATCGCATAGTAATTCCCTCTCCAACACCTGTTTGTTGTAAAATAACCTTTGAATTTGATCATTAGGGAAGGGGCTCTGTATTTGAAGCAGGAACTTTTATATGATTCCCAGATTCCCTGAAATTACTTGCCAAATTTTGCATTCATACACCTATGTGTTGTTGTTGTTTTTCTGGGTAGATTGTCAATCTCTTCCAGCAGATTCTCCTCTGTAAATCTTAAAGTGTGTGGTTTGGAGATTGTGCATGGCCATGAGATTTTTAAGCGCTTTGTTACCACATCTAGGCCAGGCCACCAACTCTGCCTGTTCCTATGGTTACATTCTCATGTCTGCTCTACTACCCACCCCAGGAGACAGTGACTGAGAATCATTCACTGTTTCTCTTACCATTGCACTTATCTCTTATCACAGAAGGTACAGGTCACCAAACCTCCTCAACCAATTGAGCTAACTCCCTCCTCTCAGAAAGATGTCTCCTCCAGATGCCATCAAAACAGAACAGTAGGTGTTAACCAGAGGCACTGTAGTTGTCAACAGACAGCACTGGTTCTCTTCCAGGTAGTTTTCTATGATCACAGGCTTTGTCTCATTTGATCCTCACTATAACTCCATGGGGTAGTTATTTTTATAACCATTTTACAGAGGAAGCATCTAAGTCTCAACACGGTTGTTAACTTGACCAGGTTTATACAACTGATTCATTCAACAGGAAGTGATTGAAGGAGCATTTATATGTTGAGATCTATATTCTTAAAAGATGGCTGATATCTGTGTGGAAAATGGTTGGAGAGGCACAAGAGTAGGACTACAGAGGACAGCTTAGAGGCTATTGTACTACAGATAAGAGGTAATGTGGCTTGGACTAGAGGGTAGGCAAAGTCAAAGCAGAGATGAGGTAGACTAGACTTGGTATTAATTAAAGATGGTAGAGAGAGGTTGTAAAGATGACTCTCAGGTTTCTGATATGAGCAACTGGATAGATAGTGGTGGTAACCAGCCACCAAGATGGTCCCAGTGATCCTTGTCTCCTGGTATTCACACTCTTGTGGAATACCCTTCTACAATGAATCATGGCTAGCCTCTATGACCAACAGATTACTGAGAAAGTGCCAGTGTTTGCCTTATGAGGCTGAGTCATGAAAGGCGTTATATCATCCTCCTTTTGGGTCACCTGCTCTGGAGGAAGCCAGCCACTACGTTATGAGGACACTCAAGCAGCTCTCTAGAGTCCTGTAAAGAAGTCCAGGTAGGGAGGAACTGAGGTCTTCTACCAATAGACAGCACCAACTTGCAAGCCATTTGAGTGAACCACCCTGGAAGGGGCATCTTCCATCCCCCATGCAAGCCATGGAATGACTGAAGCCCTGGTCAACATCTTGTCTGCAAACTCGTGAGAGACTTTGCTAAGCTAATGCCAAATTCCTGATGCACAAGAACTCTGAGATAATAAATGTTTATTGTTGTTTAAAGCCCTTAGATTTTACAGTAAGTTGTTTCACAGCTAGAGATAAGTAATTCAACATTAGTGCTACGTTTGGGTTCTCTGAAGGAGGGGTGATGAGTTTGGTTTGGGCACATTTAGTTTAAGATGCCATCCAAGTGGAGCTATTGAGCAAACAGTTATACATGCATGTCTGAAGCTCAGAAGAAAGCTGAACTGGAGATTTAAATTTGGGAGTCCTTTAACATATGGATGGTATTTGAAACCAAGAAAGAGTGTGAAACCGAAGAGAAGAGAGCAAGAAAGGCTTCTGGGAGGAAGTGATAGCTGAGCTGAATGTGGACACATGACCAGGAGTTAGCCTGGGAAAGGAACTGAGGATCTGAACTGGGGAGAGGGTGGCAGGGAATTCCAGAGCCCGTAGGAAGTTAGGGTGTAATAAATTCTTGTGGATGGTGGTATCCTTTTAATTTGAGGCCATGTGCATTTCTAAGTATCTCCTGAGTAAATGATAAAGGCCATCCCCAGTGTGATGTTAAAGGATACTGAAACATAAAATATTTGTGGTCAAAAAAAGACACACATACTATGAAAGAGTCTGTTTTGCAGACGGATAAATTTGAATTATCAATAACTAAGGAATTATTAATATATTCTGTGCCTCCTCCAGCCCTCTTTCACAAGCCAAGTGGCTTGAGCAATATGTAGTCTACCCAGCTGACTCTTTTATTTCTCTCTGTGTCCTGGTTGCTACATTGAGTCTGTAAGTATAAATAAAGCTTTGATATTTATATATGGAATGATATATAAAAAGTGGCATTGGAAATACCTGGGAAGATTTTAGATATGAGCTATGTTACAAGAATCAAATAAGAAGTACAGAGGTAGTAATCAGGAAAAACATGTATAGATATTTACAGGCATTCCCTATTATTAGATTAGCCCAGATGGCAAGGGCTATGTACGCATAGTCCCTGCGTTCGGCAGAAAGGAGGGATATGTTTTCTTCTCTAGCCACAGACATGTGAGAAAAGATTAACTCAGCTACCTGACTTTTGAAATTTAATGGATGTATTTATGGAAGAATATTAGAGTTGACTGGTCTTGGTTCAAAAATGCTAAATTTCCTGAACCTGGACTATGTTTTCAAAAATTCAAGATGCATTTAGCAAAGCAAGGAAAAATAAATTCAGGCTGCTAGCTTGGCAGCTGGTCTGGATACAGTATTTTGCTCTGTTTACTCTGTCAGGAAGCCAGTTCCATTTGATTAAATTCTGAAATTAGAATGCATGCACTCTGGAAGATACCAAGCAGCTTCATGCTTTCACCCGTATGGAAAATGTGATTAAGGAAATGAACTCAACGGCTGTAGCATCAGAAGAGATCAATGCAATAGCTGTATTCAACTAGGCTCAATGGGCTAGACCTTTACTTTATTAAAATGGATGGCTTTAGCATAGAAACTGTGTCCACATCACAGAACTGCCATATTGCTCTGAACTCAGGCCGAGAAAGGAGCCAAGTGGAACTGCCATCAAATATTATGGCAGCAGTGCAAAATGCAGACCCACTCTCACATCACAGAGCTAAAATTTAGCCAAAAGGAGAGATAATTAAAGAATTTATATGCACAGTCTCCCCACATCAACATATTGGATTATTTTCAAAATTGCTGGTATGTCCTAATTTGGCAAGTTCTGCAAAATTCCCCCATAACAATCTTGAAATTCTCTGTGGGGTGGCAATATCTTTTGCTTTGCCTAAAATGAAGTAGACTATGAAAATAATTTATATGTGAAATGCTGTCCAATATAACAAGTTTGTCCACGCAAAAAAAAAAAGAAAAACAAAAAACAAAACAAAAAACAGGTATTGTGTTCATTTGCAATTAATTGAGAGACAGTTAGGATTTTATTGGAAATCCAACTGTAATTGCCACGTCTTCACTTGGCCATATAGGCTTTGTTAGTAAGTTGAAAAAACTGAAATGGAATTGAGGTATTATCATTGTACCTGTGAAGCACAGGAGATGTAAAAGGAATGTGACCTAAGAGATGCTGAACCAGAGGACTGCTATTTAAGACTTTCTAGAACAGCAGTATATTGATATGGACACTGTGTTCCAGACTCTAATCTTTAGGCTTCATACATCAAGGAACTTTATGTAAGGACTTTCCAATGTAATCAGATCATCTGGAACTCTTTTCATGCTAACCAAACTCAAAAGAAGCTGACACATAAAGCAGAATGCCAATAATCATGGGGCTTGGAATGCTCAGATGGGCTGATGGTATAGACAAGCTAGATAGATGTTCGCTTGGTCAGTTTGGAGCTACAGCAAGGAAAGCCGACTCATCTCCCTTGTTAGTTTTATAATAATAAATATCCATCTCTATAGATTACATGCTGGTGTTCTCACTTTGGGGGATAGTCCTCCTTCAACAGGAGAAAATGTGGCAAATTCTTACTATTTGGGCTGCTTTTTAAGAAATACCATGAAAGGTATCCCTTCTGTTAATGCAATCTTTCTTTGATAGGGTTTAGCAGAGTTAATATACTTGTTTTTAATCTAGACTATATTTTGTGCCAGGCTATGACCCCTATGTATCATCCATGAGTTTTGTGAAATGATCTACTAAGAGGACAATGAAAGAATTGATTGATTTATATTAAGTAGTTAAGAATATAAACATAACCAAGGCACCTGGGTGGCTTAGTTGGTTAAGCGTTGGACTCTTGGTTTCGGCTCGGGTCATAATCTCAGGGTCATGAGATCAAACCTCACATCAGGCTCTGAGCTCAGCACAGAGTCTGCTTGAGATTCTTTCTCTCCCTCCCCTCCTGCTCTGCTCCACCCCCTGCTCAAGCCCATGCATGTGTGCATGCTTTCTCTCTCTCAAATAAATAAATAAAATCTTTAAAAAATCAATATAACCTAATTGAAGTTGATATGATTAAAGAATAAAGAGAAACAATAATGGCATTATTAAAATATTTTACAGATGATTTAAATTTTAAAAAATTATAAAAAATGTATAATTGCTTTGTAAATTCAGAAAAATTTAATGAGCACATATTACAAATCACACAAAATGCCGTCACCCAAAAATAACATTTTGGCAAAATTACTTCCACTTTTTTCTTTTCTTTCTTTATTTATGCATGAGGGACAGAGAGAGAGAGAAAGAGAGAGAGAGGCAGAGACATAGGCAGGAGGAGAAGCAGGCTCCACGCAGGGAGCCCACACAAGGAGCCTAATATGGGACTCGATCCCAGGACTCTGGGATCATGCTCTGGGCCGAAGGCAGGCACTAAACTGCTGATCCACCCAGGCATCCCTACTTCTACTTTTTTCTATGCATATTTTGTTCATATAGGTCAGAGCATGTAACATATACGATTTTATATCATTTTTTCCAGATATGTTATTAGTACACAATATAAGACAAATAAATTCCCATGTTATTAAAACTTTCTATTTGAATGGCTACATGAGATGCCTTCTTAAATCAGGTATCGCAAGCTCTCATGGCTTCAGGGGCCTGGTGGGTAATTAAAATATGTGAAATAGGTAAAAAACAGAGGGTGGTAATGGTAACTAAAAATGTAGATCCCACCAAAAGGCATCCAAATTTAGTTTTATTGTTATTTTTTAATTTTTTAAAGATTTTATTTTGAGAGAGAGAGAAGGAGAGAAAGAGAGAGTGAGAGCAGGAAGAGAAGCAATGTGGGGCAGGGTGAACAAGCAGACTCTGTGATGAGCACGGAGCCCTATGTGGCTTGATCCCACAACCCAGAGATCACGACCTGAGCTGAAATCAAGAGTTGGATGCTGAACTGACTGAGCCACTCAGGTGTGCTAGTTTTATTTTTAAAGTGCTAGCAAATCTCCAAAAGTGGAGAAAATAAGCCACAGAACACGTGCAGTATAATACCATTTATCCTGTTTTAAAGCAGGTAAAACAATTCTATGTTCCACTGAGCAATACACTAGGGGTACATAGGTAATGAAAGTTGTTTTTAAAAATAGAGGAAGGAATGCAAAATATCAAATTCAGGACTAATTACTCAGGAAGTAGTATAAACATAAGATTATCAAAGGAAGGTAAACAGAAGGGATTTTATTTATTTATTTTTAATTTTTTTAAAGATTTTATATTTTACCACTGAGCCACCCAGGCATCCCAGTTGAGGGGATTTTAAATGTGGGGCAATATTTTATTTAAGTTGGATGGTAAGTACATGGGTATGGGTTGCATTTTACTTATTCTGTTTTTGTACAAATTAAATATTGTATAAGGCATCTTTTAAAGAAAAAAACTGCAACTGTTAGCCAAAGGAAACCCCATGCTGGCTTTGGCCAAAGGTTGCCAGTTGGCTACCCTAGCATGGTAAGTAGTATAGCATAGTGACCAAGTGAATGGACTCTGAGGCCAGGCCATTGGCCAGGCCGTTTGCTAAAATTTGAATCCTCATTTCACCACTAAATGGTTTTGTACCCTTGGGCAGTTAATAAAATTCTTTGCAAACTAAGGCACACAGATCAAATCCAGCCCTTGGCCAATTTTTGCATAGCCCTCCAGCTAAGAACAGTTGTACATTTGTAAAAGATTTATTTATTTATTTCAGAGAGAGAGTGTGTGCTGGGCAGGAGGCAAAGTGTAGAGGGAGAGGGAGAGAATCTCAAGCCGACTCCCAGCTGAGCACCAAGCTGAAGAGAAGGCTCAATCTCAGGACCCTGAGATCATGGCTTGAGCCAAAACCAAGAGTTGGATGTTTAAACAACTGAGCCACCTCGGCACCCCATGTACATTTTTATTTTATTTTTTAAAATTAATTTTATTTATTTTTAATTTTTCCCCCATGTACATTTTTAAGTGGTTGGAGGAACTACTCTCAACCACTATTACTGAACCCTGAATGGTTTTGGAAATTAGCTTTTGCTGCAGGCTTGAAAATGTTTCTTAATGAATTAGATCTAAAGCTGTAGGGGATCCCTGGGTGGCTCAATGGTTTAGCACCTGTCTTCAGCCCAGGGCGTAATACTGGAGTCCCGGGATCGAGTCCCACGTCAGGCTCCCTGCATGGAGCCTGCTCCTCCCTCGCCTGTGTCTCTGCCTCTCTTTGTCTCTGTGTCTCTCATGAATAAATAAATAAAATCTTTTTTTTTAATAAATAAAATCTTTAAAAAATCTAAAGCTGTAAGGCAAAATAGCACTTACATACCAAATTTATACTGTGGTAATCTCAACTAGCATTTTTTGAATCACAAGCAATCTCAAGCTATTTTATATACTTCCTGTGCTGTTCAAAAATTAAGAAACAAGATCTCCATGACCACACAAATTTGTAGTAGATATATTTTTCTGAGTTCAAACTACAGTTCAACAGTGTCTTTTGGACCTGGATGTGAGTGCAAAAAACTTTCCTTATTTCAAAATCCATTCAACTGTGCAATTGCAGAGCTTCCACCTTCAGTTGGAAGCAATTAATCTGCAACATAATGACATATTAAAAGGCAAATATCAAGAGAAGGATTTAACAGAATTGCATAAATGCCTCCCAAGCAATGAATATGCTCAATGAAAACTATATACTCATGGACTGATACCAGATTTGGCAGTACCTATGAAAAGAAGATTTCAAAGACATTTTCAAAGATAAAATACATAAAATCTCACTAAAAATCAGCATTAACAAATGAGCATTTGCTATTGATTTTGATGGGAACATGAACTTCAAACTCCAGTAGAGTGAAATGTCCCCCTCACCACTTCCAAAAAAGAATTCCATCTTCTCCTTTATAAGCATCACCAAAAAAACGTATCAACTATTAGATTTGAAATTTATCAATACAAATTTTGTGGAACTTTGTTATCTCTCGTTTTATAAGTGCCTCAGTTCTGCTCCTTGGTCTGCAGGGTCTAAGGTATTTACTACCTGGCTCTTTACAGAAAAAAAGTTTGCTACCTCGAGTCACAGAATGATTGTAAGGAGTATTATTTACTCCTATATTCCTTAGGAAAGTGGTTAGTGGCAACCTGGTATAAAGTAAGCACTCATTCTTTTTTCTTCACTCATTGTCTATTTTGGACATATAAGCTGCTTCCATATTTTTAAAATTCTAAGTAGGGCCATTTTAAGGTGCATTAATTATTTATGTGCATATTTGTACACATCTTGGATTAGGACTTACCTTTAGGTTACCTTCCCAGAGGCAGATTGACTCCAAATTGAAGTAAAACCTTTAAACAAAGCTAATTTTGTCTTACTATAGTACTCTTATCGGCCCAGACAACTGGTAATTTTAGCCTTGAAGGGCCAACAATTTTTGCCCTTGCCTTTCTAGAATGCTCTACTTTTGGATTTTGATTCCAAGGGAGAGATAGCCTATGTGAAGTTCATTCATTCATGTAACAGGCATTCATTAAATATCTACTCTTTGGGTAATAGGTACAAATAAACATAAAAATAAATTTAGACATGTTGTCTGCTCTCAGGGAGCTTCAATGTAGTAGAGGAGATAAGACATGGATTATAAATCTATGCTTCTCCCCAAATACATGAATGGAGGAAGAGGGAGGGGGCTTTTTAAAAACTTACGTTTGACTTTTTTGGACTATTTTCTGTATTACTCTTAGAAAAATGCATCTATTTTAGAATGACAACATGCTAACTTAGCCACTGATATAAAATAAAAATTCATTTTGTACACTATCATTTTTTTAAAGATTTTATTTATTCATGAGAGACACACAGAGAGAGAGGCAGAGACACAGACAGAGGGAGAAGCAGGTTCCATGCAGGGAGCCCGATGTAGGACTCAATGCCAGTTCTCCCTTGGCCAATGGCAGACGCTCAACCGCTGAGCCACCCAGGTATCCCTGTACACTAACATCTTTAATGACATGGACTGCTCTTGGGAAAACTTTGTCCCTGCTTCAAGGTAATTTCATTGATAGAGGTTTATGTTGGTTCTTGCTTCCATGATACGGTCTTTGTGACTCTAGGAACACACTGGACACTACTATAGATGCTAAGAATAAGGAGAATTTTGATATTCATTGGCTCAGACTTAAAATGATGTAACATTTATGTGAACAAGGTTCTCCTCCTGTCACACAAAGCACAATTAACTACACTATTTTCTCCCCCGCCCCCTTCTGACACATATACACTATTACTCAATCAAAGCCCTACTCCTGATGATCTCACAGTTAAACAGAAACGAAGTCACTCCCTTTGGGTCTTCCTTTTCTCATGTGCACTTTTACGCCAGACTTTTTGTTTCTTCATTTACAAATCTTAGCCTTTCCCTGAAGCTAAGAAATAGGTTTTAAAGGCATATTTAATGCTGTATCATCATCTCCTAGGGATAGGTGCGCTGGAACAGCCTGTTTATACCTCAGCATAATTGAGGCACCCTCTCCCACTCTCAAGTGTTCTGATTTGTACAGTAAGTACAGTCACCTCATTTTCTTGTTCTCCATTTCCAATGAGCAAGTTTCCACAAGTTAATTTTTTTTAAGTACAGGATTATAGGTTAAATAGAAGGTCTGAGAGGACATCTATTTCATATTTGATAGAATTCAGCCTGTATCTGAGTTTTTTGGCTGAACTTATCTTACCTTGTGAGGTGTTATTTTTCACTATTAGGTATCTTTAAGTTTTATGAAATCCCTTCTTACCTTCAGCCTTAATTTTATTATTCTTCCCATTCTAAAACTCATAACATAGAGATTTGGGGTTCCTTTCTCAACTACAGGTTTTTGTAATGCCCAGTCCAAGGCATCCATCACTTGAGTCTTTTAGATATGTGATGTCCTTGGGAGAATTGAGAAAATAGTTACTCAAATTACTTTTTGTATTGCATGGTTCAAATGAGGAAACTGGGTTGCAAGGCTGCAAGGCTGTTATTTACTAGTTGTATGACCTTGAAGAGTTTACTTCATCTTTTTTGTGCTTTGGTTTCTGAGCAGTAGAATGAAATATGATACTCTCTAATGGGCCATAGTGAGAATTAAATGACATATATAAGCTCCACCAAAGCAGAGACATTATTGATCTTGTTCACTTTATTCTAAATGCCTAATACAGGTAATATCAGGCACAGAGTAAGTTCTCAGTAAGTATCTGAATAGTGAATAAAAGCTCTTACCACATTGCCTTACACATAGCATTCAATACAACATAGCTATTATCCTTTCAACCATTTTTCCTATGACCTGGTTTCCAGATTTCTCACCATATCAATCACTCTCTTATGGATGCGCTCTGATTTACCAACATTCTTCTTCAGAAGTGGTTCTAAAAATCCAATACTGCATGGTATGTGGTGATTCTGCTTTATCTGATCATAATTATAGATAAGAGTCCCCTGGGAAAAAGCTAGTCTACCTGCTTACATAGAGCTGGCACTTAAAAAATCCACTTTCTCCCAATACCACCCTTTTAACCTTAGGAAACATATAGTTAAGAGAATAAAAATATCATAAAATAAGGGGGGGGGGGATGAGTGAGGTAAGAGAAGAACTAGGATAGCACAGTATTGTGGAAAGCCTTCGCAACCAGTATTTATCATCACTGCCCCTAATTAACAGTCTGTGGTGATCACCTACTGATTAGCCTGCCTACCTACAGTCCTTAACTGTAATTTATCCAGGGTGCTCACCGTTGGGAAGATCTTCAAATATTGCTCAATGGCTGAATGAGTAAAGATAAACAAGAACGTCTGAGGAAGATGCCAAAGTGAGCAGATGAACAGCTTCCTAACAGGAGACTGTGAAGCTAAAGTATCCACCATTGTATTTTGGGACAGCAGACTAAGGAAACTGGGATTGAATGCTAATAATGAAATGACAAATAGAAATGTAAAATTCATTTGGAGGCTTTGGAAAAAAAAAAAAAAGTTAAATTGCTTTGATAATGTGAAGCAGCAGCAAGGTTGGGACGCCTGGGTGGCTCAGCGGTTGAGCATCTGCCCTTGGTCCAGGGCGTGATCCCGGGATCCAGGATCGAGTCCCACATCAGGCTCCTTGCATGGAGCCTGCTTCTCCCTCTGCCTGTGTCTCTGCCTCTCTGTGTTTCTTGTGAATAAATAAGTAAAAATCTTAAAAAAAATAAAAATTAATAAAGCAGCAGCAAGGTTTAGGTTTGCTTTTGACTTCCGGTATGATTGCGATTGGGGTCGTATAAAATATTACTGAAGAAAAAAATGGGAGGGCGGTGGACAAGCCTTAAAGGCAAGATGATGGCATAAGCCTTAGGCCACATGGAAGGATAAGCCAGGGGAGTAAAAGGAAGCATTTCCTTTTCACCAATAAAAGTGAACCTAGTGAGAACGGTCTGGGGTAGAAGTGGGCAGTTCAGGAAGCTCCAATTACAAGTCTCAAAGCAGGAGCGTCGGCCAGGGCGGGGGATAGAGGTGTGGGACGCGGGGAAGCGCCCCGCGGTCGGAGGCGGTGCACCAAGGGTGAACAAACAAGCAAACAAACGCCTGCTGGCCTCTGGGGAGGGCGGCTCAGCTTTGTGACTAAGCAGGAGAAAAATCTCTTCTCCCTCCTTCCTGATCTCATCACCCAGGCCGCCTCAACCCGCGGCACGGGGCAGGGAGTAAGGGCTTCCTCTGCGCCAAGCCGTTGGTAACAGGGCCCCTGCGTGTTTCCCCGTTGGGACGCAAACGCATCCCTCTGAAAAGACGACTGCCGAGGCCTGGGAGAGGGTGCGGGAGGCCTTGTTTGCGCGGGCCAGGGGGCGGGGGGTCGCATCAGGCCGCGAGGCGGGCCGCGAGCAGGCGGCGCCGCAGCAAGGTCCGCAGCAGGTCCGGTTTCACGGCCGGGATCGGGTACGGCGCGCCTCGGGTCCGGCGGCTGCGGGCCCGCCCGTCAGGGTCCCGACCCTTTATAGGGCGCGTCGGGCGCTCGGGGCGCACGCTCGGCCGCCCCGCCTGCCGAGGAACGGGCCCCGGGAGCCTCGCCTCGGGCGCGGCGACGAGGAAGCCGTCTCCGGAGACCAGCGCCAGCGCCGCGGCCGACGGGCTGAGGTCGCCCGGGGGCGCGCGGGAGGCCACCCTGCTCCTTTGGTCGCCGGCCGACAGGGACACGAAGTTCACGGCCATCTTCAAACGCTGCCCGCAGGGTTTGTTACGTCCCTCGGTCACGGCGGCTCCCTCGCGGCTGCCCGCTTCAGTCCAGCCCGTCTCGGACGCCGCCACCGCCCACCAACGCAGCCATAACCGGAGCCGCGGCCGTGCGAGGAGCCGCCTCTCGCCGGCGCTCTCCTCGCGCGCCTGCGCATGCGCCTGCGCCTGCGCCTGCGCAGCACGTCGGCGCGCGTCGACGCCGGCCTGGGGCGAGCGGGATTGACGCTTACGTCGGCGACGCCCGGGAGGGCGAGGACGTGGGGTTTCCGAGAGTGCGCAGTGAGTGCGCCGGCGGCGACCCTTCGGCCTCGTGCGGGAGGGGGCGACGCTGACATGGGGGCGGCGGCGGCGGAGGCGGACCGCACGCTCTTTGTGGGCAACCTGGAGACGAAGGTGACCGAGGAGCTCCTCTTCGAGCTTTTCCACCAGGTGAGCGGACGACCGCACGCTTTTTCCTTCCGCTTTGGGAGTCCCCGGACGGCCCGGCCCGGCCCGACGGCCTTGCCCGCCTTCCTGGGGGAGGCGGGGCTGCGGGTCCGGGCGCCCGCCGGGAGGGCCGACTCGGCGGAGGGGGCGCCGGGAAACTGAGGCGCTCGCTGGGGCCGCTTTCAGGGCAGAACCCCGGTCAGTTCGCTCGGGGGGTGGTGGCGGTGGAGGCCCCCCCGGGATGCAGGCGCCCCCCAGGGGTGCAGGCCTCCCCCCCGGGATGCAGACACCCCCTCCATGCAAGCACCTCCCCCAGGGTGCAGGCACCCCCCCCATGCAGGCACCTCCCCCAGGGTGCAGGCACACCCCCCATGCAGGCACCTCCCCCAGGGTGCAGGCACACCCCCCATGCAGGCACCCCCCCCCGGAGGCATTCCGGAGGTGAAGGTTCGAGGGTCTTGCGCGCGTGATGCGGGTGGGCTCCTGGCTGTGCGCTCCCCCTGTTCCTTCTGGGCTCATCTTCCTTCCCCTGCGGGCACTTTCTCTTCGGTGTATCTGATTGAGAGATGGTATTTCTACATGCTTAGTCAGTATCTGTTTTCCATTTAAGTTTTTTGTTTTTTTTTTTTTAACTTTAAATTTAAGATAGACTCTAAGTATTCTGTAAAGCAGGCTTGTGTCTCTGCACTAAAATCAGCCTTAAAAAGAATTAAAAATTCAGAGTATCTGGTTTCCACCAGGTCTCTACTCTGACAGCTGGTAATATTCGGTGAATCGATGCAAAAGTGAATTTTTTTCTTTTTAGCCTAAGAAAACCAGTTTTTCTACCCCTGGATACACGTGCTCCGGAGTGGGAAAATGATGGGTGTTGGTCGCCTTGCTAAAAAGTCATAAAGCGCTGTGAAATGTAAACTGAGGGGCTGTTTCCAGTTCCTTAAGGGCTTCCTTCTCCAGATAAATTAATCAAGCGGCCAGTCATATTTGTAGGATCTTTAACAGGTGGAATTCCCTTGGGTGTCTCCTTTTTAGATTTTTCCTGGTTCCATTTAGACATTTCCTGTATCTAAACGTCCTAAAATGTGAATATTTTTTTTGAAATTGCCTTACTTAATTTCCAAACACTTTTTCTTTTCTTTTCTCTCTCTCTCTCTTTTTTTTTTTTTTTTGTCTGTAGGCTGGGCCTGTAGTAAAAGTGAAAATCCCAAAAGATAAGGATGGTAAACCAAAGCAGTTTGCATTTGTGAATTTCAAGCACGAAGTGTCTGTTCCTTATGCGATGAACCTACTTAATGGAATCAAACTTTTTGGGAGGCCCATCAAAATTCAGTTTAGATCAGGTAACTGTTCAGTGTTTTTTGGGGGGAGAAGGGTTTTTCGCAGCTTTGTTCTTAAGTTTATGATTCAGTTTTGTTGGATGAAAATACCTTAAGATTTGTGGATACTAAGCTTTGTATGTCCCTGAAAGTAGGTCACATTGACTATAGATTTTTAAAGTCATCATTGTAAAATTGAGTTGAGGTTACGGAAAAGAACATAAACTTTGTGGTTGGAAAGACGGGTTTGAGTTCATGCTCTGAAGGCAGCAAGGATTGTTTTCTAAAAATACTTTTCCTGGTTGCTTTGTGATTTACATTTACAAATTTAGATTCTAGATTATGTGAAGATGAAACTTTCCACGTATGCAGTTAAAATTTAGTGTGGGGATCATAATATTATGGCCAGGTTGGATATTTATCTGTTTGGATAGTGCTTATTTGGAACTCTCTGTTTTACGTATATCTGGTATCAAACATTTACAGTTTTACTCTGGAACAGTAAAGCGGTTTACTGAAATTTGATGTTTTCTCTTGTAGCTTCTTTCTACCTCTTTGGCAAGATTTGGGATAGGAGGGATAAAATTTCAACTTAAGTTTTCTATCAAGGAAAATTTCTTGGAACGCCCGGGTGGCTCATTTAGTTCAGCGTATGCCTTCAGCTCAGGTCATGATCTCAAGGTTCTGGGATCAAGTTCTGCATCAAGCTTCCTGCTCAGCAGGGAGTGCTTTTCCCTCTGCCCTTCTTTCTGCTCATTCTCTCTCTCTCTCTCTCTCTCTCTCAGATAAGTTTAAAAAAAGAATAATTTCTCAAATTACTTCATTTTAGGAAGTAGCCATGCCTCACAGGATGTCAATTTGTTGTATCCCCAGCATCATCTTGGAAACTCAAGCCCTACCTCTACATCTCCCAGCAGGTAATATTTTGCACCTGTTATTAAAATCATTTATTGGAATTTTTATTTTTTAAGTAGTCTCAAAACATACTCAGTGATCTGTTTCTTTTTTAAAGCTTCTGCTTCTTTATTTTTTTATATTATTTGTATTTTGGATTCTAATTAGGTATCTATTTTAAGGGGACTATAGACATGTATAGTACTCCTAAGGTAGATATGTATGTATCTGTAATTATGTTCATTTGTGAAGACTTATGCCTGCAGCCTCATATTTTAGTATGTAACTGAAACACAATTTCCCAGAACATTCTTTAAGCTCTCTACTTTCAGTACTCTATATTCTATTTTATTTTTTTTAACTCGAATTAGTTTTGACCACTAACTGGTTGTTATTTGCAGTTTAAAAATATCTGTAGGTAAAAAAAAAAAAAAAAAATATCTGTAGGTAAACAGACTAGTGGACTAAGTTTATAGTGTTGGATTCTAGGTCTGCCTCTCTGATTGTGTAATCTTGAAGTCTCATTTCTCTGATCCTGTCCTTCCATTTGTAAGGAAAAGCTGAGTTAAACACTCTCCATGGTCTCTTCCAGCTACTAAGGGTTAGAAAAAGTACCATGTTTATATTAAATAGTTTTATTTGCTTTGGGAAGGCTGGTATTTTATGAGAGATATTTTTTTTTTCCTGGTTTCTTCGTAGAGCTTCTTACCAGTCATAATGGGCTTATTCAAGAAAGAGTCAACAAATAATCTGTCACACGTTAGGTTCTTCACCAGGTCCTTTACATTTATGCTCTTATTTCTCACATCAGTCTTAGGAGGTGTAGGGGTTATTGTTAGTTCCATCTTGTATGCGAAGAAAGTGAGGATTGGACATTAACTTGCCCATGTTTGAACTGCTCATGAGCAGTGGGTTGGGATTGAAACCCAGGCATTGTGACTGAGCCTCAGCCACTGTAATAGGCTGCCTAGCGAAGCTTAACCGTCTACAGGAAGACGTGTATATACTTTGTGACTACCTGTTTAATAAGTTCTCTAAAGAAAGCATAAAATGTGCTTGGAGAAAGGTTTAACAAGGAGGGATGATATAAATGAATGAGGAACTAAAAGGCCAGTGTGTCTAGGTCATAATGAAGGAAAAAAAACGGAGAGTAGTAGATGATGTTGATAAAGTAGAAAGGTCTTTCTTACAGGCTATATTTAGGATCTGGGAATTTCCTCCTAAAAATAGTAGAAAGACATTTGAAATGTTTTCAGTAGGATACTAGCAGCACCAGGTTTGTATTTTATCAAATTGTTTGGTTGCTGTGGGAGAATGAATTGGAGAGGACAAGGCTGAAAATAGACCAGTTAGGAAGTTATTGGTAGCAAAGTATTGGTATTAGTAGCAAGACACAAGGAAGTTTCAGGGGTGAGGTTGTTGGTTTGGATTAGGGTGGTGCCAGGAACTGAAGTGAACTGGCTTCAATATGAAAAGATAACTGGAAAATAAAATTGCAAAAAAGAATAGTGTAAAAAGAGTACCACCTTACTAACCTTTGTTGCCAACTGAAATTGTATTTGAATACTTCTCATTGCATTTGGGACTTGAAGCATGTCAAACCACTTTTGTAGACGCTTTAAAGGTACCTCAGCTGGAGGAAAAAAGAGTTTACCTCTCTGGGAATTTCTTTGGAAAAGTATATACAAGAAAATAATTTTTCTTTTTTAATATAAGGCTAGAATGTGCATCATTGTTTTCTTAGAAGGAAAATTTATAGTTTTTGCCCCTTTAACATATAGATGTCTAATCTGATTTAAGAAAACCCAAAATGGGAAGATACAAATCTTGAGACCAATCAATTAGTGATTTTGATTATAAGTATTTTAAAATAAAATGAAATTAAAACACTTGTTAAGGTGAATTTTTCTATAGAGCAAGCTACCTTTGTAGGAATTGAGGAATACGTTAGAATTCCTTAAAAATTAATATCCTTTTTGTGTTACAGAACTCTTAATTCCTTGCTCCCCCAGACCTGTTCCTCTTCCCTTTCAGAGTAAATGTCTACATAATTGCTCAAGCTAAAAATCTAGATTTGGCCCTTTATTTTTCTTTTTCCCTCATCTGTCATGTCTAATCGATCAAATCCTTTTCATTTTAGTTTTTTTTTTTAATTAATTTTTTATTGGTGTTCAATTTACCAACATACAGAATAACACCCAGTGCTCATCCCGTCAAGTGTCCCCCTCAGTGCCCGTCACCCATTCACCCCCACCCCCCGCCCTCCTACCCTTCCATCACCCCCAGTTCGTTTCCCAGAGTTAGGAGTCTTTATGTTTTGTCTCCCTTTCTGATATTTCCCACACATTTCTTCTCCCTTCCCTTATATTCCCTTTCACTATTATTTATATTCCCCAAATGAATGAGAACATACACTGTTTGTCCTTCTCTGATTGACTTCTCTCCGATTGACTTACTTCTCATTTTAGTTTTCAACATAGGCCTCTGCACTAGCCCTGGATTGACAGGTTTTTTTTTCCTATGAAGGGCCAGATGGGTAATGTTTCAGACTTGGGAGGACATATATATATTTTTTCCTCTGTCATTGTAACACCACACAGATGAAACAGACACAAGAGTATGTTACAAAAACTGGATTTGGCCCACAGGCTATATAGCTTGCTCACCCCTGTGCTAGTTCTTCCCTCAGCTGAAATGTTTTGCCTCCAGGTAATCTTGTTACTCTTGTTACACTTCAAATGTGCATCCTTTGTAGAAAGATAATCCCCGACCAGACAGCCAGAGCTAAAATAGAACCCCTGTCCCGCTCATCTTACTTGCTTTTTAGTGGAGTATTCATTATATCATTTGTTATAAGGTAAAATTATTTTACTATCTGAATCTTCATCCATGAGAGCGATACTTTGTCTTTTTTGTTCATTCTTACCTTTGAGACTGTCTTGCTCATGATTGGTATGGAGTAAATATTTGTTAAATGAATGATTATTTGTTGGTTTTCTTATTTTTCATAGGTATGATAGGACTGTGGATAATATGACTCCATCAGCACAGATAATTCAGAGATCTTTCTCTTCTCCAGAAAATTTTCAGAGACAAGCAGTGGTAGGTTGATTTTTTTTTTCTTTTCTTTCTTTTCTTTTCTTTTCTTTCTTTTCTTTTCTTTTCTTTTCTTTTCTTTTCTTTTCTTTTCTTTTCTTTTCTTTTTTCTTTCTTTTCTTTTCTCTCTCTTTTTAAAAATAAAGTAATAATTCCTTTATTAAAGAAAAAAATGAGCAAATGTATTGTGCTGTTTTTAAACGTACACACTATCCTCTGAGTAACCATGAAAAATACCGGTGCAATCTTCCATATATAGAATAATTTGTAAAGTATTACCTAAAATGCTTCATGAGGAGTAAATTCCCAAATTGTTGAATTTAAAACAAAGTAGACATTGATTAGCATCTCCTTGTACTAGAACTAGGGTTAACCAAATGTCTAGACTAAGCCTTTAAGTAGCGCTCACACATACACACACACAGAGATGAAACTCTTACAAAAAAAAAATAGTTACAATGTTTTGAATATATGGTATATGTCAGGCAATATCACCTCAGAGTGTTATATATGTTACATTATTTATTCTTAAGGGTAACAGGGATATATGCACTATTATAATATATAGCAATACGAAAATTGAGGATTTGGAAGGTCATAAAATAAGTGGTGGGACTGAGATTACAAGTGCAGCCTGCCAAAATTTGAAACCATGCTTTGAACTGCTACACAGAAAATATAATGAGAAAGAGCAGCACAATAAAAAAAAAAAAAAATAGAAAACCCAGAAAGTCATAATTAGGTAATTGAATAAAATATCTCATTTCAAAAAACCCACAAAGCTATATATGCTAACTATGCAGCCCAGTAGCATACAGTGTACACTTGCAAATACAGCTCAGTTTATGAAGTTTTATAATTTGTCGCGAGAAGTCCTTGTCTTACAAAGACAAAAGCAGAAGTTCATAATTGCTTTTACCAGTAATTTATGTACTTGGTGGATTATAATATCAGCTTCTCAAAAATAGTCACTTTTTGATATGTTAAACCCTTACCGAAACGTTAGTTCTTGGAACACCCAGTCTAAATTTTTACCAGCCAATTAAAGCATCATGCAATGAACTTACGTCTTTCTTACAGCTAGAAAATAAAATTTGTCACTCATTTATTTTCCACTTTAAATAAACTCAAATATACTGCTTGGGACATATTTGTTGAGTCTAAAGGTCACTTATAATTTAAATAATATCTATAGAGACTGCCCAAAAATGTTTATCAGAACTCAGCTGTCTTCCACTTGAGTTGCTAAAAAAAAAACCAAAAACCAAAAACCCCCCAAACCTAGAATGTTCAGATGGGTGGCTCAGTTGGTTAAGCATCTGACTCTTGGTTTTGGCTCAGGTCATGATCTTGCAGTTGTGAGACTGAGCCCTATGTTGGGCTCTGTGCTCAGTGGGGAGTCTGCTTCAGATTCCCCCTCTCTCTCTGTCCTTCCACTTGCACATGCATGCACTCTCTCTCAAATAAAGAAATGTTTTAAAAAATGTTCACATACTTCTTAAGTAATGTCCTAAGTCTTAGTTAAACTAGCATGATCTTTGTAGGTTGATAACTCATTTTGGTTTTCACTGGGGTGAAATGCATATTTAACAGATTGAAGATAAATAAAAGAACTGCATTTCACATTTGTATTTTTCTTCAGCTATTGTGTGTGCTTTAAAGATTGGAAATTTATTCTCTGATATTCTTGCAGCCTATGTTGAAGGGCTTCTTACCATACACTCTCTTTAATGGTTATAATGGTACTTGAATATATTGGAGTCTTTGACCAGTTTTCTCTCGATTTCCATTTTTTCTGTAATATGAGACTGTGCAACTAGGCTTAAAATTTTTGGTGTGTTTTACTGTTCCATGTCTATCTCCAGTCTCTCACTTTTTTTATTTTGTCACTTTCCTTTTTTTCTTGAATTCATTTCTTCTTTTTTTTTTTTTTGCTCAAATCAGTCTTGCCTTGTGACTCCTCAGTCTTTTGAAGGTCTGCAAAATAAAGATGTGAGAGTGAAATAAAGTAAAATTGAGAGAGCAATATAAAGGGATGTCAGTTTTACATACATATAACATATTTTTCTATAGGCTATTTAAAAAAATTGTCACTGGCTAATACCTATCCATGAGCAGAATTTGGGGACCACTGGTCTAGTCAGTTCGTACGTGTCTCTGTTTTCTCCTTGCTAGCCCATCTCACACACGATTTCAAAATGAATATTACAACCCTATTTCGCTTATATTCCTGGTAATTTGACTTTCCATCATTTGCAAGGTGAAGTCTGAATTCTCTAGCCTAGTTATGAGGTGCTCCCATCATCTGATGCCAATAAAGCTTTCCAGCCTATCTGTCCATTATCCACTGCTTATGAGATCTGTAATTAGAATTCTTGCTATTCTATGAACGCATTCTATTTCCTTATTATATTTGTGCGATTTCCCTTCCTTGGTTATAATTCTTCCTCAAAATAGTCTATCCAAACTTTTAATACTTAGATAACATGCTACCTTCATGAAGCCTTTCCTAGTGATACTGAGCTCCTGGCTCTTTATGTGTCATCAGACAATGATTTACATTGTAATCATTTATGTGATCACTTCGACTCTAAGTTATATTCTTGAGGGCAAGGAGTAGTAGTTATGTACAAATATCTTATAGGTATACATTGTAATGAACAAAGCCATTGTATTTTTCTACTTCAAGTTCTATTCAACCTAAGAGTAGGTTGCCAACCCAGATAGGCAAGAGTAGTTTTGCTTTTCCATCATTATCTGTTTGGTTCACTGTGACTAAGTATATATTGACTTTGATTCCTAGAAATATTTGCAGTTAACATTTCCTTCTTTTTCCCTTCATTTAGATGAACAGTGTTTTGAGACAGATGTCCTATGGTGGGAAATTTGGTTCTCCACACCTGGATCCATCAGGATTTTCCCCATCACATAGTCACAGTTTCAACCAGTCTTCAAGCTCCCAGTGGCGCCAAGATACACCATCATCACAGCGTAAAGGCAGACAGAATTCTCATCCCTATATACCAGATAGACATTATAGCCGAGAACAGCGTTACAGTGATCATGGGTCTGACCATCATTACAGAGGAAGCAGAGATGACTACTTCTATGAAGATAGAAATCCTGAAGGCTGGAGCCATGACTATGATAACAGAAGAGACAGTAACCGAGATGGAAAATGGCGTTCATCTCGACACTAAACAAGTATTAAAAGGACAATGTTGTTATAGGGTCATTCTAGGCCCTTTGGCTCATTTGGCCTGGAAATGTTTTGTTAAACTGTACAGAGCAGCTTTACAAGTTGCCACTTTTCTTTATCAAATTTTTAAAACCTATAGCTAGTCTAATACAGAAATAAGAGTTGTGGTTCCAATTTTATTACATTAATAACCTTTCACCTCAGGGTTTTATGAAGAGGAAAGGGTTTTATGCAAAAGAAAGTGCCACAATTCCTAATCATTTTAAACACTTGAGGAGGGGATGTATTATATTAGTTGTATTATAAAGCAAATATTTTAATTATCTGTTATCTTTTTGTATTGCAAGAAGTTTCTTGTTAGTGAATCAAATTTTGGTGTGTATAATAGAAAACATTCGAGTTTGGTAGTCTGAAATGACTATCAGTATTTTGTTAATAAGAAAATGTAATTTCAGTGATACAGTTTACTTAGAAAGCTTATTGGTAAAGTTTGGGGATAAAATCATACTGGACTTAGAGAATTTTTAGTGTAAGTTCTGTGACATGGTCTTTTGAGTTTTACTCTAAGTGAACATAAAATTGTAAATTTGTATATGCTATCTCATTCTAAAATTTTAGAATTTGCTCATTAAATCATTTTGATGTATAACTAAAGTCACTCAGGAAGTTAAATATTTCTAAATGTATTTTTTTACATTAAAAATACAGTGTTAATATAAATCCCCCTTTTTAGGAAGAACACAAATGTAAATTCGTAGTCGGATTAAAAATGGTAAAATGTTTTACTGAAAGTATGCTTTTTTGAGGGAAAAAAAAGGTTCGTGAAGCCGTTAAGTGCTGCCTCTATCACTCACATTTTAAAAATGTTAACATTTTCAAAGTGCCCAGGACATGTGTACAAGGATACATTTTATTACGAAGCTTGTACAGGTTGTTTTTTGGTTTGAGCATTTGAAAGAATTTAGTCTTAAACGTTTTCTGACTTAAAAATTTTAAAATCTTGTTTAACAGAACTTTTGTGTATCAAGATGCAGTTTTCCTTTTGTTGTAGAACTTGTTTATAAAAAAAATCATTCCTTGAAAAATTAACTACAGCATTTGTACTCTGTTGCTTTTTAATATATTGAAAACATAAAATGAAGTGTGCCTTATTTTTTTTGACGTCACTAACTTTAGAGACATTGTATATAAAATTAGTCACATCTTTTCAGGGATTGTCAGTTGTCAAGAATGTCCCTTCCTAGAGCATCCTGAAATACTCCTTTTGTACATATCAAACTTAATATTTAGAATCAGATTTTCAGTGACATGGATTATAGTTCTGAGCATTATGAACTAATTACTGTCTTTGGTTTCTAGGAGTTCATGTACTCTCAGGCCTTCCCTGTTTTTAAATGCATGCATTTTTTTAGGTAAATGGAGCCATTTACTCAGCATGGAGAGCATTAGGATCAGAAGTTTCTGTTTGCTTTAGCAGTTTAATAGTAGAAGGATTTGTTTCTAATGAGCTTGTTCTCAGGTATCTTACTTTATATTTATTTGGTGGCTTTTCTAGAGATTCACAAAGATTAATTCTGCTCTATTGCAATTTATGTGGGTCGGATCTTTTCATACTGATTCATAGGAATTCCTGGTTCAGAATCATCTTTTGTTTTTTTAATGACTTGGGGCACACCCTTGTGAGGTTCCAATGAATCTTTTTCACTTCAATCTCACCCTGTTGAAAGTAACCAAACTAATAAATGTACTGTGTAAAGGGATCAAACAAGACAGCCTCAACAAATTGAATATAGCTGGTGAGATAATTCACCTAGGTTTGGGAGCTGCAGTAGAAAGAAAGAGGTGCTTTTGTGGAGCACAGCTTCTCCCTGTGTGTTCCATGAACCACCACTCACTCTCACAAGGTGTTCTGCAGAATAAGCGTTCTCTAAGTGTTCAGTAAATGTGTACTACCTGACATGGGGTGGCTTTCTCTTAGCAAGACTATAAACCTGACAACTACTGCAGTAATGAAATCTTTATGCTCAACCTAGTATTTTCCAAACTTACCTTTATTTGACCCTTTTGTACATGTTAAGATATTAAGACTGCATAAATCAACATTTTTGACACTTTGCTGTCATACTGTGTAGGTTCATATTTCCTCATGCTAACTGCCATCATCCTAGAAGGAGCAATCATTCTCAACAGGATTTATTATTCCAACAGCATTCAAATGTGCCAATTTATGCATTACAATACTACCCTATATTTCTCTTACCATAGCCTTCTAGTGCATTACAATTTTCTTACCTGTATCTCCAGGTAGCTCCATGAAGGCAGAAGCCATATCTTACCACTGAATTCCCAGTATCCAGTGCCTGGCACTACAGTAATACTTGGTAAATTTTTGATGGATAAGTGAAGGAACATTTGTCAAATAATTGAATAAAAAAAGGAGGCCTCAACATTTTTTTTTTTTTTTTTGGCCGTTTCCTAACCCTGAACCATCATTGCATTCTGTTATAAAAACTTTGTATTATTGTGCCTTTAATAACAGTCTAGAATTAAATTCTTCAAAAATGTTAAGATTTGGATATTCATGAGGTTTTCCTTAAAATATTATCTTATTGGGATCCCTGGGTGGCGCAGCGGTTTGGCGCCTTCCTTTGGCCCAGGGCGCGATCCTGGAGACCCGGGATCGAATCCCATGTCGGGCTCCCGGTGCATGGAGCCTGCTTCTCCTCCCTCTGCCTGTGTCTCTGCCTCTCTCTCTCTGTGACTATCATAAATAAAATAAAATTCTTTTTAAAAAAATATTATCTTATTTGGTTTGGGAATTACAATTCTGCTAGTCTTATAGGAGTTAGTAATCAGCTTACCTTTTTTTTTTTTTTTTTTCTTTTTCTATGCCCTGGAAAGAAAATTGAATAATACAGGAAATATCTGTTAATTTAGGACTTGTTGAACTTAAAAAACTAAGTCTTAGAGGTAATTGATTTTTTCCTCTATTTTCTCTTATTAGCCATAAGGGAAACTATTCATGTTTTCTACTTTCTCGGCAATCAATTTGAGTAATTTATACCTTTAAAAATGCAACTATTTTCTTTATCTTTCCAAATTAATCAATAGACAGTTGTACATGATATTTCTTGTAATTTTTGAGAAACTACCTCCAGCTATAGTCAAGTTTTAGTTCCTGATATATTTTACCTTCCCTCCCACATTCTGGCCAGACTTGCTTGAGGCTGTGCTATTACACAGTTTACATTCATATATGTAAAAGCTCCATTGCATTGTTTTTTTAAACATTCTCTATTAAAGAGATTTAAATAAAAATCATATATTATTCCACTAGTTAACCATTTCTGGAGCTCTTTGTTCCTCTATGTAGATCCATTTATCCATCTGGTATTCTACTTGAAGTTTTTTTGGATATCTTGTACAAGTGCAGGCTTGCTGATGATGAATACTTTCTGCTTTTTGTCTGAAAGTATCTTTCACATTTGTTTTTGAAATATCTTTTTGTTGGGTATAGAATTCTAACTTGACAGGTGGTGGTGGTGGTGGTGGTGGTTTTTATTTTCAATATTTAAAAAATGTGGCTCCACTGTCGTCCTGCTTGCATTTTTTCCTATAAGAAATATGCTGTCAGGTGCCTAATGTGTCATTTTTCTCTAGCTGGTTTTTAGCAGTTGGATGATAATGTACCTTAGCACAGTTTTCTTCATGTTCCTTTTGCTTGAAGTTCATTGTGCTTTGTGGATCTGTGGGTTTATAATGTTTATCAAAATTGGAAAAATTTTGGCCATTATTAAAAAAAAAAAAACCCTCAAAACACTTTGTCCTAACTTTTCTCTTTGGAAACTCCAACTACACTTATATGAGACCCCTGATGTTTTTTTATCCTATCGCTCACTGGTGTTCTGTTCATTTTTTAAATTATTTTTTCTCTCTGTGTTTCATTTTGGATAGTTGTATTATGAAGTCTTCAAGCCCACTTTTCTTTTTCTGCAATGTCTAGTCAGCAATTAATTCCAATATAATCTTCGTCTTAGACATTATTTTTCTCTCTAGAAGTTTGATTTACATCAAACATTTTCTTCTTTTACTCTTTTTTCTTCAGCTCTATTGAGGTAGAGTTGACAAAATTATAAGCTATTTAAAGTATACAACATGATTTGATATACTTGTGAGAGGGTGCTCCCCCCTACACACACCTTAATTAACACATGACTTGGATTTTTTGTATCTTCCCCATATTTACTTAAAATTTTCAACAAATAGACTAAAATTATAGTAATTTTTAATGTCCTTGTGTGCTAATTCTAATATTTTTGTCAGTTCTCAGTTGGTTTCTGTTGATTCACTCTCATTATTGGATATACTTTCCTGCTTCTTTGCATACCTTGTCATTTTGATTGAATGCTAGGCAATATGAATCTTATTCATATTGGATGCTTGATAGTTTGCATTTTTTTTTTTAAGATTCTATTTATTTATTCATGAGAGACACAGAGAGAGAGGCAGAGACACACAGGCAGATGAAACAGAAGGCGGCGTTAAACCGCTGAGCCACCAGGGCTGCCCGATAGTTTGCATTTCTATAAATATTCTTGAGCTTTGTTCTGGAACACACATAGGTGTAAACCGTTGTATCCAGGATATGATATAAAGTTTATGAGGCAGAATTTGAGAACTATTTAGGATTAACTCACCCCATTACTGAGGCAGAAGGCTTGAATGCTGTAACAGGTGCCTCACGAATTACGAGACTTCCAGTCTGACTAGTGGGAACAGATACTGATCCTGGTCCTATGTGAGTGCTAGTAGCAGCTCCTCTGATTCTTTGAGACAATTCTTTCCTCAGCCTTTGATAGTTTCTTCAAACCTATATGCTGCCTGTTACTCTCAAGAATACTGGAGGAAACTTGCAGATCTCTGAGAGTTTTCTCCTGGGCAGCTTAATCCTCTTCAGTCCTGTGTACTGGACATTCTAACTGCCTTGGTGTCCCCTCTTTCTCTAAGCTCCCCATCCCATGGAGTTTGCTAGGCTCTGCCCCCCTGCCGCCAACCACACTGCAGGAAGATCCCCCCTCCACTACCGCCCCCCCCCCCCCCCCCGCCGCCCTGAGCAGCAAGCTCACCTCATTTGTCTCCTGCTTCTCAGGATCACTGTCCTTTCTAGCTGGTGTCCATGGTCTTGTTTGGTGTTTTTTCTATGTATTGGTTGTTTCGGGCAGGAGGGTAAATCCAGTCCTTGTTACTTCATCTTGACTGGAGATGGAAGGTAATTCCTGGGTTTTGACATGTAATGTCCTCGCCATTCTTCCTTTTAAATGGTCTGTATTTTTACATTTGTTTTTTCTCTCTGGGTTATTTAGATCCTTTTTAAAAATTCTAAATGACTCCCCCGCGCCCCTTCTATTGTGACTTTTAATTTTATAGCCTGTGGACAGAGAATGTGGCCAATGTAATCTAAACTTGTAGAGATACAAACCAGATCACTAGATGATCACAAGCTTTTTCTAGGTTTCCTGGCAGGGAGCTGACTGGTTGACCTGTGGCCCAGACACACCTCCCCGGAGGTTGCCAAGGAGCTTCTGGGGCCGCACCCATTCTCCCTGGCTGGCCTTTCTGTCTAGGAGTTCCATCCTGTACAGTGTGATGCCTGCAAGGTGTTTGTCGAAAGGTTTCTTTTCCTAATTTTTATGATGGTTCCATGCATGTTTGAAAAACATTCATTTTCTCTGTTTCAAAATTCTTTTACAAAATTATCTCTTACCTGACAAGATTTGTAAATCAAAATGTCAGAATGAGGAGTCATTTAAAAAAAAAAAGAAAATGTATGCATTTTAGTTTAATACACATAAATATCCATTCATTTGCCAGTCTTTTGATGTAGGGCCAAGGCCTTTTCCTTAATCTAGCTACACTAATAGGAGTTTAGTGGCCTTTCTCGTATAAATCACTGCCAGACTGCGTTGCTTATAATTTCCATTTGGGGTTTCTTTATGGTGGAATGCAAATGCAGAGAAACTTTTGAAATATTCACATTTTCTGGAATTCATATCCTTTTTTTTTGTAGTTGTCTTGCTCATACTTAATCCGACAGCAAATCCTTATAGTGATTTATCCTTACTGAATCTTTACAATGTATTCAACTAGTTTTCTAGAAATTATTATTTTTAAAATTCATATTCATATTTCACATTCAGATTATTTGTTTATATAATATGTAGGCTAAGAATATGCATTAATGAGAACTAACATAAGCAGGTTTAGAACCACTTAACTAGTAAGAGCAAGAGTGGGTTGACCAGCACGTAGCCTGAAGTGTGTCCAGGACAAAGACATTTATTACTGAAAGAATAGAGATTATCAGTTAATCCAATAAATCAGTTATGTGGAATTCAAGGAGTTTAATGTGCTAACTTGGTAGATAAGTTCTGTTAATTATATGTTTTATGTCCTATATGTTTTTCTTGATCTCTTAGTTCTGAAAGAAATGATTTTAATTTATCATTTTCTCTGAGTAATAAATACATCCTGAAGTTGGTGTATATCCTAGAGCTATACTAGATGCAAAAAGAGGTATGACATTCCTTCACTGTGCACTGTAATGTTATTAAGGTAAATATCCTTGACCCGTGTTCATACTATTAACTAGATTCTATCCTGTTTTATATTGATATTTCACACCTTTATTTTTGTTAATATTGGTCTGCTTTGTCTTTGTCTATTTGTTAATTTTAATACCTCTATGTCACTTGAATTTAGGAATACCTCTTATAGTAAGGTGTATTTTAATTTATTCCTACTTTACGTCCTTGCATATGTAGGTTTATAGGATTGATCATCTTTTCTTTTTTTTTTTCTCCCTTCTAGGACAGCATTTAATAACCCTAGATACATACTGGTATCACCTTTCAAAAAATGCTTTAATGCCTAAACTTTACCCCAGAATCTCAGGGGAGAAGAGTGGTATCAATATTTTTTTAGAAGTCAAATGTGCTATCCATTGTGCAATGGAGCCACCTTCAATATTTTTTTAAAGGAGTCTGGTATGCGGTCAGGATTGAAAACCATAGTGTCATTTTTTTTTTCTATTCCTGCAGTGTATTCCTTTAAATTCTCATCCATCATCTTAAAGCTTTTAAAGCTTATAGTTTTTATCAGACAGAGACAGTTATAGCAGTCAAGGTAAACTCAGTGTAAAGTATAAGGGACTTGTAGGGATTTCGCCTGATGCAATTGTGATTGCAGTTGGAAAAATCTGTTGCCCTGCATCTGGTGTTGAGTCTGAAGTCATTAAGTTAGCCAGATCCACAGCTGGGAAGAAAAGCTGAACAAGAACTGGAGCAGGGACAAACTGGAAACTGCTAGAAAACCAACACAGAGCTTACATCTGTCTCTCATTACTTCTGCCTTCAATGACTCGGACAATGCCTGCAGGTGCCGCTGGTGCTCTGGGCTACAGAGCTGCTCTTTTGTTTGGCCCAAGACTCCGAGAAGTTGGAGGACATGCGGTGGCGGGACCTGGAGGAGCCACATGCTGGGTTCCGCCTATGCCAACACGGCAAGCCAAGAGATCAGCAATAATGTGTGTGAGGTACTACAGTGCCTGGCACTCTGTGCTAATCTTCTGGAGTGTAAAATACATGACTGCTGTTTTCCTTATGATATCCAGATCTCAAGTGAATTTCTCTTGTGGTCAAAACTGCATTACAATTCTAACACCACCCAGAGTTAGGCCAAACTTCACAAGTTAAGCCCTCGCTTGAAACACCAGCTGCATGCTCAGGGATTCCTGGGCCACCCACACTTCTGACCAAGTGGCTACAAATTCAGGAATTCCCACTAATCCCTTGGGTTTGATAATTCACTGGAATGACTCACAGAACTCAGCTAAAAGCTATGTTTATGATTACTGTTTTATTATAGCAAAAGGATACAAATCAAATGAGACAACAGAGGAGACACATAGGGTGAGGTCTGGAAGGGTCTGCAGATGCAGGGTTTCTGTGTCCTCTTGCCATAGAGTCAGGATGCATCACCCTCCTGGCACATCAATGTGTGTTACCAATCAGGAAGCTTATCTGAGCTTTGTGTCCAGAGTTTTTACTGGGGTTTCACTACAGAGGTATGATTGATTGAACCCTGGCCATGTGATTGAACTCTCTCAGGAGTTTGGACTGGTATCAAGTGGCTCAAAGCCTCAACTCTAATCCCATGCTGATCTTTCCAGCATGGCCAGCCCCAATCCTGAAACTAGTATTAGAGATACTCTTCCCACTTGGGAAATTCCAAGGAGTTAGAGACCTCCTCTCCAAGGGAGCAGGAACAAAGGTCAGTCAAAATCTTTACTACAGAACACCAACTCTAAATGGAACTAGACAGGGGAGGGAATTCTGGGAACCATAGTTAAGTTGACATAGTGCAAAACCACCACAACAGGATTATGTCTGATACCCTTGCACCCCATCAAGAAGATACCTTTAGCATGCCTTCACTGTCTTTATATAAATATATATAAAAATAAATATAACTATATATTTTATTCACTTGAGAGAGAAAGAGAGAGAGAGAATGTGCATGAGCTAGGGGTAGGGGCAGAGTGAGAGGGAGAAGCAGACTCCCTGCTGAGGAGTCCTCAATCCCAGGACCGTGAGAACATGACCTGAGCTGAAGGCAATCCTTAACCATCTGAGCCACCCAGGCACCCCATGTCCTCACTTTCTTTGCCACTTCTCACCCACAACAAGCATACAGACCACCTTCAATGCTTTATCACAATCACTTGGATTTTAGTTTCAGATTGCTGTTAATATTAAAACATTTTATCTTCTAGGGTGCCTGTGTGACTCAGTTGGTTCAACAACAGACTCTTGAGTTCATCTCAAATCATGATCTCAGGGTGGTGAAATCAAGCCCTGCGTCAGGCTCCATACTGAGCATGGAGCCTGCTTAAGATTCTCTCTCTCCCTCTCCTAACCCTGACCCTAAATAACCCCAAAACTTAGTGTTAGGGCAGCCCCGGTGGCTCAGCGGTTTAACGTCGCCTTCAGCCCGGGACTGGATCCTGGAGATCTGGGATTGAGTTACACATCGGGCTTCCTGCATGGAGCCTGCTTCTTTCCCTGCCTGTGTCTCTGCCTCTCTCTCTCTCTCTCTCGCTGTATCTCATGAATAAATAAATAAAATCTTAAAAAATAAAAAACAGTGTTAAAAAAGCAGTCATTTGGCTGGGGCTCAGCAGGGATGGCTCTTCTCTGCTTCGCATCACTGGGGTGACTCAATTTGAGGCTGGATGATCCATTTTCAAGTTGGATTGCTCATATGACTGTCAAGTTGGTGCTGGCTATTGGCTGAGCTCGGCTGAGAGCTCAGCCAGAGTTGTGAACTGGGTGGTTTGGGTCTTTTCCAAGTGGGCCTGCTGGGGCTTCCTTTCAGCATGGTGAATGTGTTCCAAGACTGGGGATCCCAAGAAAGCAAGGTGGGAATACAAAGCATTTTATAATCTAGTTTGAGATTTCCTGTTCTTTTCTTTTTCTTTTTTATTTTGTGCAATGACACATATGGAACTAGAGGGCATTATGCTAAGCAAAATAAGTCAATCAGAGAAAGACAATTATTACATGATCTCACTTGTATGTGGAATTTAAGAAACAAAACAGAAGATCATAGGGGAAAGGAGGGGAAAATAAGACAAAATCAGAGAGGGAGATAAACCATAAGAGACTCTTAATCACAGGAAACAAACAGGGTTACTGGAGGGGAGAGGGGTGGTGAAATGGGGTAACTGAGTGATGGGAATTAAGGAGGGGACGTGTAATGAGCCCTGGGTGTTATATAAGATGATGAATCACTAAAAAAATTATTTACATTTCTCAAATGAGAAAAAAATATAATATCTAGCCTGATAAGTCACTTTTACTGTATTCTGCTGGTCAAAAAAGTTACAGTGGTCTACCCTAGTTCATGAAGAGGGGACACAGAATCCAATGATCAATGAGAGGAGGTTTTTCTTTTTCTTTCTTTCTTTTTTTTAAAAGATTCTATTTATTTAAGAGAGAGAGCTAGTGAGAGAGAGCACAAATGGTGGGGAGGGGCAGAGGGAAAGGAAGAAGTAGGCTTCTTGTTCAGCAGGAAGCCCAAAGTGGGGCTCCATCCCAGGACCTCGAGATCATGATCTGTGCAGAAGTCAGATGCTTAACCAACTGAGCCACCAGGTGCTCCAGTGAGAGGAGTTTCAAGATCATATTGTAAGAGAAGAATGTAGGACAGGAGCTACGGTTGTGACCATCTTTTAAAAAATTAAATCTGCCATACTGCTCTTCTAGGACCTAGATTCTGCACACAGCACAACTAAAACAACCGTTGTTTTCTTTCTAGCAACTTTATTTCTAGTTTTACCCACTTAAATGCTTAATCCTTTTAGATTTTCTTTTGGTGTAAATTTTGAAGTCAAGAGCCAATTTATTTTTTTCTTGAGATAGGTGCCTAGTTGCTAACAAAAATTTATTATCAATCCATCTTTCATCACTCATATGAAATGGTGTCATTACTATATTCTAAGTTCCCCTTTGGATTATCTGTATCTGGGCTTAATATAATCTATAAATGTCTGGCTATACCTGCCCTAGAACCTAATTATTGCAGGACTAGTTTCTTCTACACCCACCTACCAGTCTTCTTTTTCAAAATTTTGCTGGGTAATTCTTTTTTTAAAAAATTTTATTTATTTATCCATGAGAGATACAGAAAGAGAGGCAGAGACATAGGAAGAGGGAGAAGCAGGTTCCCTACTGGTAGCTGGATGTGGGACTCCATCCCAGGACTCTGGGATCATGACCTGAGCCAAAGGCAGAGACTGAACTACTGAGTCACATAGACATCTCTTGCTGGCTAATTCTTGCATGCTTATTTTCCTATGTGAATTTTTCTGTGTCAACTTAGCCTCTCTAGTTTTATTTTAAACCAGTCTATTGGTATTTCCATCAAAGTACTGATTATTAATTTTTTTATTATTAATTTTAAATCACTTTTATCACTAATGGGGTATTTTGACTACCTTCTATCAGCCAATTCCATTTCTTCATGAATTGTTCATATCCTTTGACCATTTTTCTACTAGGGTTTTGATTCTTCTGATCAATCTGTAAAAGCTCTTTGTATTTGGGCATATTAGAGCTTTGTTTGAAATATTTCTTATAAATAATAATTTTCACCAGTTACAGGAGTCCTCCCCCATTGTGGTTTTGTTTTCTCTGGTTTCAGTTGTCCACTGTCATCTTTGTTCAGAGAGCAGATTATCCTGTCTGGTCATCTGTCAGTAGTAGCTTAAGTCTAATGTCACAAAGCCTATGTCATCCCATTCCCTTCATTCAGCACTAGACATCTTACCATTTTGCATCACAAGAAGGGTGAGTATAGTTACAATAAAATATTTTGAGAGCAAGAGAGAGAGACCACATGCACATAACTTTTATTACAGTATATTGTTATGATCTAGTATTTTTTATTTTATTTATTTATTATTCTATTGTTAATCTCTTACTGTGCTAATTTATCATAGGTGTGTATGTATAAGAAAAAAATAGTATATATAGAGTTAGGTACTATCTGGTATCCACTGGGGGTCTTAGAACATGTCTCTTGCAGATAAAGGGAAAAGGCAATAGTTAATTTTGCTTCTGATATTTTTTAAAGTACTGAAATAAAAAGTAAGTGTGGGGATCCCTGGGTGGCGCAGCGGTTCGGCGCCTGCCTTTGGCCCAGGGCGCGATCCTGGAGACCCAGGATCGAATCCCACGTCGGGCTCCCGGTACATGGAGCCTGCTTCTCCCTCTGCCTGTGTCTCTGCCTCTCTCTCTCTCTCTGTGACTATCATAAATAAATAAAAATTAAAAAAAAAAAAAAGTAAGTGTGTGTGTGTGCGTGTGCACATGAGTAGGCATGGGAGTGAAAGCTATCTTGTGTGGTTTCTTTTGTCATTTTGAGCAGATGTAAAAATGTAAATAGTCATATTTTTCAGGATTTTTTATGGCCTTGTTTTTCTATTTAAGTGTTTAACCCATTTAAAATTTATTTTAAGTATTGTGTGAAGTTCTGATCGAACCAGTTTCTTTGCTAGTCTATTTCTCCCAACACTATGAAACCAGTGCCTTTATTTAACTATTTTTTCAGAATTCAAAATATAATCAAGAAAACATAATTTTTCAGGTTGGAAGAAAAATTCAATTATGATTTTGACTATGATTGTATGAATCCCGGAAACTAATAACAGGCATTCAGGTTTGAATGTGAAATGACTCATTGCTGGAGTATAAGCACATCAAGTCACAGATTTGAGATCCTCTAGTATCTATTTTAAGTTGGGCCTCCCTCCAAATTTGGCTGATCTGTAAGTTTAAATTAAAAAAATTAATTCCTATTCATAAAGAAATAATTCTATTAAAAATTTCTTATTGTGGTAAAATATATAAAATTTGGTATTTTAACCATTTTAAATTGTATGGGTCAGTGGCATTTAGTACATTCACATTGTGTAACCATCACTCTGTATTTCCAAAACTTTGTCACCGCAAACACACTCTGTACCTGCTAAGTAGTAACTTCCCGTTCTACTGCCCTTCCCACCCCCAACATTTCAGCCCACAGACTTTCTGCCTCTATGAAATTGCCTTTTCTAGATATACAGGTGAAATCATGCATTATTTGACCTTTTATGTCTGGCTTATTTCATGTATCATAATGAAAGGAGTAGTTGTAGGAAGTAGTTGTTACTATTTGTTTATGAATGAAGAACAAGATGCTTAGACAGTTTTCATTACTATCCCAAGGTCATATAGGTAAGTAGTGTCAGAATTTGAATATAGGTCTTTCTGACTCCTAGTACCTCATTTTACCCCCATCCCTGGTCCTCTGGTCATCTCAAGATGAAGTGTTTTGCTTTGGAAACCACTGTACAGATGGGGGGAAAAAAGTAAAAATAATTTATTAGTTTTTTTATGTCTGTAATTTTTATTTTCATTTGTTTAAAAAGATTTTATTTATTTATTCATGAGAGACACAGAGGGAAAGGCAGAGACACAGGCGGAGGGAGAAGCAGGCTCCATGCAGGGAGCCCGATGCAGGACTCCATCCCAGGACCCCGGGATCACGACCTGAGCCGAAGGCAGACGCTCAACCACTGAGCCACCCAGGTGTCCCTCCAACTGTAATTTTTAAAATCCATACCTTTTCCTCTCAAAATGGAAATCAAAGACTACTTTGAGGTCAGTGCAGAATGAGAAGATAGGAATTGGAGGGTGTCTTCCTTTTTGAATAGTTGGGATGAGTCATCAAAGTTTTCTCTAAAGTGAAGTACATATTTCTTGCTGCTTTTCACAGGAAGCGAAAGAGATACAATAAATTCCAAGAATGAAATAGTTATACTAAGGAATTAGTAGGGTTTGCCTTTAAAGCAATGCTTACATTTAGCTGTATCAGTAATAAGTCTGTGAAATAAAATGAGATATGTGAAATTAGATGAAACAGAAATAGGTCATTAAAATTTTGGTTGTGGCCTGAGATGACTAAAATACAAAGGTGAATGATAAGCTCTGAAGAGAGTCTAATTTCATGAACATACTTCTGGTGTATTAGTTCACTCTTAGTTTATTTGCTGTCAAGGAAAATTCAAAAAATATGGAAAGCTAATTATGCCATTTTCCCAACAATTACTTTTCTGCATGAAGTTTTGTTGTTGGTGTTGCAAGATTTCTCCCCTTTCAAAATTACATTCTGAGTGCTGTTATGCTCATTTAAAATTTAATGCAAGTGTTTGAAGATGGCACTTAATTTACCATGTAGAAATAGAATTACTGCTGTCAGCACTTATGTTTGAAAAATTTTGTCAGGACAATATAATTATTTTAAAAAACAATGTTCATTCAAAGGAGAAGATTTCATTTGTGAAAGTGATCATTCTAAAGCTTGTCCCAGCAGCTGTGCTTCTGTGGTTTATTCTCCTAGAACCAGGTATCTTTTCTCAATTTCATTGTTTTTTATCTCTTTCCCTTTATTTCTCCTAGAATCAGGTATCTTTTCTCAATTTCATTGGTTTTTATCTCTTTCCTTTATTTCTCAAGGGTTTTTTTTTTTTTTAATCAGTGGCAATGTGGTTCTTAATGAACTTAATAAACTGACTTGCTCTTCCATTCTCTCCAAGGCATCAAGAAAGAACCTTTATGGGACACCTGGGTGGCTCAATGGTTGAGTATCTGCCTTTGGCTCAGGTCATGATCCCGGGTCCTGGGATTGAGTCCTCAATCCCACTCCCCAGAGGGAGCCTGCTTCTCCTTCTTCCTATGTATCTGATGAATAAATAAATAAAATCTTTTTTTTTAAAGAACCTTTATTACTCACTTTGTCAACTTGTAATTCTCTGATTTGTTTCTCAAGCTACAGCAGAATTTTGTGTGTTTTTTTTTTTTATTTTTTTTTATTTTTTTATTTATATATTTTTTTGTGTGTGTGTTTTTTTTTTAAAGATGATATTCATTTATTATTTGAGAGAGTATGTGCACACAAAAATGGAGGCAGGGTGAGGGGAGGCAGGACGAATAGAGAGGGGAAGAGCAGAGGAAGAGGGAAAGGGACAAGCAGACTCCACGATCCATGCAGGGCTCAATCTCACAACCCTGAGATTATGGCCTGAGCTGAAAGCAAGAGTCAGACACTCAACTGACCGAGTCACCCAGAATTTTGTGTTCTTTTTTTTTTTTTTTTTTAGATTTTATTTATTTATGTATGAGAGACAGAGGCAGAGACACAGGCAGAGGGAGAAGCAGGCTCCATGCAGGGAGTCCGACGTGGGACTCCATCCTAGGTCTCCAGGATCCTATCCTGGGCCAAAGGTGGGGCTAAACTGCTGAGCCACTGGGGCCACCCAGAATTTTGTGTTCTAATGACCAAAAACAATGACATCTTTCCAAACTCTTCCTGAGTTTGAGACTGATGACTTCATTCACATTTTTTCTTCCTTTATTTTCTGTAATGCTGCATTTTGTTAAAACGTTTCCTATTCTTACCATCTTGACCAACAGTTAATCTGTCTCTGATTTCCTTTCTTCACTCACCACTTAAATATAGGTAATCTCCAAAGCAAGTTCTGTAGGGGTTAGGAATTGAGTTAGGTTATCAAAAACAGAGGCTCAAAGATAGTAGCTTCACAAAATAGAGATTTTTCTTTCACCCAAACCAAGTTTCTAGCTAGTATGGAAGCTCCCCTAAGTCACTATGCCTAAAGTGACCAAAATTGCTCCTATCTTCCTGCTTTAGCATCCACACCACTAGTTCTATGTTCAAGATTGTATCATGGTGCATGATAGATGCTAAGGCTTCAGCCACTGTGCTAAAATTCCAGGTAACAGGAAGGGCAAAGAACACTTCCAGTTAAGTCAATTCCTTTCAAGAAACCTTTTGGAAACCCAATCATATCATTGGCTAGAACTTAGTCACATGACTAAACCCAGCCACAAGGATGGCAAGTGTTTTGCTAAAACTCAGAAATATGTCATGCCTGAAGAAAGAGATGTATTTGATAGTTAATGATCAGTCTTTGCCACAGTCTGTTTTCTCAGATTCTGGCTAGATGATCAGAAATGATCAAGAAATGGTGAGTGGGGTGGGTCTGTTATATACTAATGATGATTTACGCTATTTATTAAGCACCTGCCCCATGCCAGGTATTAGAGTCACCTTGTTTAAGGAAATATTGGTAGTAATGAGTTGAGGTACAGTTTGAAATTCAGCTAGTTTCAGATCCCTGGGTGGCGCGGCGGTTTGGCGCCTGCCTTTGGCCCAGGGCGCGATCCTGGAGACCCGGGATCCAGTCCCACATCGGGCTCCCGGTGCATGGAGCCTGCTTCTCCCTCTGCCTGTGTCTCTGCCTCTCTCTCTCTGTGACTATCATAAATAAATAAAAAAATTAAAAAAAAAAAAAGAAATTCAGCTAGTTTGTCTCCAAAGCTTTTTTTTTTATATATTATACATTGCCTACACTGAATATTCATGTACATATACATATTCTTTTGTCCAGTAATTAGACTGCTCTAGCCTGATGTCATAATTTCCAGGAGTATTACACTGGACTATTCAGAATTATAGAGTTGTCTAAATTCGGTTGCAATGTTAATTACTAATCGATTCAAGTTTGTAATCAAGACACCTAGAGATCTCCAGGTAAATTGGTAGTAGCACAGCACCAGGTGCAAGAGGCTAAATCTGAACAACCTGAGGGTGCCAATGAGAAACTGACGGACTCACACTTACCTCTCCGAGGCCCTCCAACTGAGTCACACAGGACGTCAGCTCTCCAAAGCCTCCTTCACAAGTACTTGCAGGACCTCTAAACAAGCCTAACCTCAGGACACTGCCTTTATACGAGGTTGCCCTTGTCTGATTTCCTGTTTCAAATATTGAAATGTTACTCCATGTTTTCATGGAGAAATTAGCAAGGCCAGGTGCAAGAGGCCAGAACTGTTACGCCAGTGGCCCTTCTTCCACATGGAAGGCAAGTATGAGGAATGAGAAGAAATATTCCTCTTGATTCCCCACCCTTGCTCCTGCATTGCTTCAGTTTTGTCTTTTTAAAAATTTTGTTGGACTGGTGGAGAACTCAAGCAGTGTTGTGTGATACCATTATCATATGTACTTTTTATTGAAAAAGTTCTTCTGGAACACCTGCATCCTCTCTGTTCTCCATAGACTTTAGACACACATCCAGTAGGGACTAAGCCAGGAGACAGATCTACTACATGATAGGTGCTGTGTTGTCAGAATTACCCTCTTCCTCCCTCTGACTTAGTCGGCTTCTGTGCTACACTATGCTTTGTTTCTGGCTGCTTCTTCCTTTAGTTGATTTCTCTCCCAGGATTTGTCCTACTCTTCCAAGAAACCTGCTTCTCATGGGCTTGCTTCACCAGTTTGTTCAATATGTGCCAACATGTATAAATCCAGCTGGGATTTTTTTTTTTTTTTAATGTGTGAACTGGGCTTAAAAATTAGGTTTGCAAAAAATGAAGTTTGGAATGAGCCTATAGCAGTATTTTTTAGACAACTTGCAACCTTCTCTCCCATTGCTCCTCCATCTATCCTCTCTATGTATATGACTTCCAAGTTCATGTCTCCATCTGTGCCCTCTTCCTAGCTGCCTGCTGGATACCTCTGTGTAGTTGTCTAACCTTTCCGAAGTGTGACTCCAACCATTCCAAAATTGAACTTTTCTTGTATTTGTTCTCTCCATTGGGTTTCTCTCTTATTTTAAAGACTAATCATTCTAGTTGCTTAGATTCAAGGTATTTTTTCTATATCAGTGAGGGTGACAAAACATGAGAGACACCTAACTGGGAAATGAGCAAGCGGTAATGGAAGGGGAGGTGGGCGGGGGATAGGGTTGACTGGGTGATAGGCACTGAGGGGGGCACTTGGCGGGATGAGCACTGGGTGTTATGCTATATGTTGGCAAATTGAACTCCAATAAAACAATTTTAAAAAAGGATATTCTTTCTATCTAGGATAGGCTTACCATAATACCTGTTGTAAAAGTTACCTTTTATAAGAATTTAATTCAATTTCCATCCTCCTGTATTTCTTCAGACAAAATGAATCCTTTCCCCTATATTTCCATAGCACTCTCTAATCTCTAAAGCATTGGCACAACTCCCTTTATTAAATTTTGTATCTTCTGATTTGCTTACAGAAATAAATGAGCATATATCATATATTACATTAGATATTTTATATGTTTTTGTTTAGTCAGACAACCTAGTTTACAGATGGAAAAATTAAAGCTGTTTCCTTATCTGCAAAAGAAAGAATTCTTTTTTTTTTTTTAAATCATTTATTTATTCATGAGACACAGAGAGAGAGAGAGAGAGAGAGAGAGAGGCAGAGACACAGGCAGAGGGAGAAGCAGGCTCCATGCAGAGAGCCTGATTTGGGACTAGATCCCGGGTATCCAGGACCACGCCCTGGACTGAAGGCGGTGCTAAACTGCTGAGCCACCCAGGCTGCCCAAAAAGAAAGAATTCTAAACCCAAAATGAACCATCTTATTCTTGGATGGTAAGACCATCTTAATATCTTAAATACCTACAGTGTCTGGTATAATAAATATCATCTTAATAAGTGTATTTTTGCTTTGATATTCTAGCATAGTGTTTGATATACACCAAGGATTCAGTGTTTGTTGAACTGAATCGAGATAAAATGCAATTCAAATGCCATGAAAGCCTTTATAGAGTGTCCATTTTGTGCAAGCTGTATTTTGAAGATTATGTTTGGCTTCTATTTTTACCACTTTTTTTTTTTTACAGTGATAAAGGGTAAAGGCAAAAGATTTATCCTTTATTCCCTAGATCAGTAGAAGGAAGTAAATAACAGTTATCAGTAGTTATCTGCAGTAAACCTGATGTCAACATTTCTCAAGACAAAATTCCACAAAGCAGTTGAAAGGAAGAGATATTATCATCAACTGGTAAGTATTCATGAGGTACCTACTGCCTGTTTAAAGATATTTTATAAACTGTAGGACAGTTTACAGGTGTGAAGTAGTTTCATTACTTCGGTGACTACTAACTAGTATAGCTACTATTAAATGGCTTTGTGCTAGTCTTATGAAAATACAAAAATAAATGTGTTTGGGGACACCTGGGGGGCTCAGCGGTTGAGCGTCTGCCTTCGGCTCAGGGCGTGATCCTGGAGTCCCAAGATCGAGTCCCACATCAGGCTTTCTGCATGGAGCCTGCTTCTCCCTCTGCCTGTGTCTCTGTCTCTCTCTCTGTCTCTCTCTCTCTCTGTGTGTGTCTCTCATGAATAAATAAATAAAATCTTAAAAAAATGTGTTTGGAAATTAAAGTGTAGTTTAATAGAATGGTGATAAAGCATATCAGATCAAGTTCACAACACAATTTTATTTTTTTCAATTTTAACGTTAGTTTTATAAACTCGCTGTCACAACAGGATGAACCAGGACTTCTAAGAGGGAGTAGTATAGGGAAGGACATTTTAAAAGGTAGGATTTGGAATGGTTCTAAAAGGGAACCAAGGGGAGTGGGGATAACCTCTGGATTATTGTATAGTCTTTGCTTAGGAAGTGAGAGAGCAAAGTAGGTCTGGGGAAGTCCTGGTAGGAAAGCTCAAGTTAAAAAAAAAAAAAAAAAAAAAAAAATATATATATATATATATATATATATATATATATATATATATTAAAAACCATGTCAGTATTCCCAATAGCCGAAGCAACCCAAGTGCCCATCAACTGATGACTGGAAAAACAAGATGCCATATTAATAAAAATATAATGAAATATTCAGCCTTAAAAAGGAAGATAATTCTGATGCATGCTATGATATGGATGAAATTTGAGGACATCGTGCTAAGTGAAATAAGCCAGACACAAAAGGACAAATATTGTAGGATTCCACTTATCTGAGGTACTTAGTGTAGTCAAATTCAGAGACACAGGAAGAACGGCCAAGGGCTGGGTGAGGGGGTTGGGTGGGTGGGAATGGGAAATTAGTGTTTAATTAATATGTATTTTCAGTTTGAGAAGATGAGAAATTTCTGGAGATGCATGGCATTTATGGTTGCACAACAATGTAAATGCACTTAATGCCACTGTACTGCACACTTAAAATGGGAAATTTTATTTTACTACAATTAAGAAAATCAAAGTAAAAGCAATGTAAAAAAATAATGATTTCCCAATTAGGGGAGTGTTTGTGTGGCCTTGGCCATGTTCTGCTAGAAACATTGTCATTGATTCTGTTGGAAACATCAAGGGCTGACTACCAGCAGTGCTGAGAAGCTAACTCAGAGCCCCGCTTATTCTTATTTAGACACTAAAAAGTCAAGATAAATGTGGAATGCTGTGTCTGAACACCTTTTATCTGATCTCTGCCCCCTGGGGTGACAATTGAAGCAGCTTCTCTGTGTCAGTGACTCACAAGGGCTCAGATTCTTTGAGTAAGAGATGTTCTATTGTCACTAAAATGACTTCAAACACCAAAGTTTATCATAGTCTGTGATATTAGAGAACAAGATTTCTTATCACTATAACCTTGTTAATTAACAAAAGCAATTTTTATGGGACCGGAACAGAATTGAAAAAACAAAGTATCTGACAGAGTGGTGTGGAAAAGACAAAGAAATGATTGAGCCCCCTGGGGGATGAGGCTGCTTGCAGATTCTAGCGTTTCATGTTCTTGTGTCTGTCCTCATATACATGGGGGGCGGGGGAGGGGGGGGGGGGAATCTGTGAATTTGGTGCATATGTTGCCATATGGTGCTTTGGGACCTTAATCTTTAAGATCACCAATGCAACGATATGACACACAAAACCCAACAACTGTTAAGTCTCCTTACATTATAGCACCATTTACCTAAAGTGTGTCT
The DNA here is from genome assembly GCF_048418805.1 of Vulpes vulpes. NCBI lineage: Eukaryota > Metazoa > Chordata > Mammalia > Carnivora > Canidae > Vulpes > Vulpes vulpes. The sequence continues at coordinate 120,127,838 of NC_132791.1, read as the reverse complement.
TTATCGTGATAAAGTACGTTACTATGAAAACCTAAGTTTGAAAGATGTCCACACATAATTTTAACTACACAGCATTTTAAAATTAAGGTCATACATTTTCAGGATATAAGTTCTTAAATCTAAATAGCATTTTCTAAGTTGTGATTTCTAAGAAAACAATGTTCCAGTAATAGCTTTGAAAGCAAAAGGTGTTCTGTGAAAATTTAAAGAACTAAGAACCCTTCAGAAGGATGATAAAAAGCCCAACTGATAAAAGTTTCTGCACTTCAGTTGATTCTACTTTCTATGAATCAAGTTAAAAACTAAGGGGAAAAAAAGGAAGGAATGTAGACTTTTTATCTTATAAAGTAGGCTACACATGAGTAAAAAGCTATAGCAAAACAATGTGACTCATCAGGCAATGCAGTTATAATGTATACAGACCGCGCACAATAAAAGGCTTTATGAAGTATGCAAGCTGTGCACCCCATTTCATGACCCTTCAAAGAGTTTCTATGTGCCCTGGCAGGTGGTGGGTTGGGTTACACCAAAGGAGTTGCAGGTGATACCCAGTATACTACACTGTCCTTACAACCCTGATTAGGCAACAAGTTTCTCTCTCACAAAACCAGCTCACCAGGTATGAATTACTATGCGATGGACCACAAGCTCTGTAATTAGTGGCAATACGGCTTTCAGAGAAAAAAGAAAAAAAATTGAGGGTGTCTTAATTCCAGGCGGAGGCCAATATGTGTGACAAAGTTGCAAGCTGCACGCGCATTTGCTACTGAATAGCCAAGATTTAAGAGACTCATGCAATTTGACACTACAGGGTCCGCTGGTTCTGCTGGTGGCTCTCTGGACTCCTGGAAGTGATGGAAACAATAGTTACCTCTGACAGATACTTCGATCAAAACCAAAGCCGATGACAGAGCGAACCAGCTGTTTCAGTTCATTTTAATTTGCTGCACAGGTTCCTTAGGAAAGGACGAGATTTAAACTCTGAGCACTTGAAAGGGTGACGCAGGAAGTCCTGCCCATGGACACCCTACAGCTGAGCTGATAACACAGACCACCTCCCTGCATCAGCAATAAGGAGCGACCCTTTGCCAAAGGAGGAAAGTCTTATTGAGCAGGTAACGTTCAATCCCCCCTAAAGGGATCTCACGCATCTCTAAGGGATCTGACAGCAGTCGACTTGGCCTTTTAGCCTAAAAAAGCAGCACACCGCAATCCTGCTGTGTGTCGACGAGGAAAATACTCAGTGTGGACCTGAGCTGCAGGTAAGTTAAAAAAAAAAAAAAAAAAAAAAGGAGGGGGGAGCAAAAAGGGCAAGGATGTATTTGGAAAAAAAATAAATGACCCGTTTTTTTTTTTTTTTTTTTACCAAATAAAGTAGAAGCTTTCTTTCTCAACCAGGCGGTTTGCAACTAATCCAAAACTCAGGAAATAACTCTGCGAAACGAATAAACTTAAGTTCAGGAAAACATGCGCGTCCAGTAACATCCGAAAACACGTGGCGGGGGTGGGGAAAGCGGTCGGAACACCGCGCGAGACTCCAAATCCCATGACCCCATTCGGCAGGTGAGCCGGGCTGTGCAGGGCCCGCCGGCGCACGGGATGCTGGGGCTTGTGGTTTGGGCTCCTGCGCCTCCCCGCGGGTTTGCGACGTTTAGCGACCATCGCGCCTGCGCCCGCGCCCGCGCCGGCTGGGAGGCTGCGAGGCTGGGAGGCTGCGAGGCTGCGAGGCTGGGGCCGCGGCGGCTCGCGCCGGGTGATGCTAGGCGGCTCCCTGGGCTCCAGGCTGTTGCGAGGTGTGGGTGGGAGCCGCGGGCGGTTCGGGTCGCGAGGTGTCCGCGAAGGTGGCGCAGCCATGGCGGCAGGGGAGAGCATGGCTCAGCGGATGGTCTGGGTGGACCTGGAGGTGAGTGCGGCGGGCGGGGGCGGCGGCGGCGGCGGGGGCGGGGGCGGCGGGCCGGGCCGTGCGCTTGCTTTCCCGAGGGGACGGCTCCTCCGTAGGGCTCCCCCCCCCCCCCGCCGTGGCCGCTCGGGGCTCAGGTCCCCGGGCTGGACCCCGGCCCCCCCCCCCCCCCCGCCCCGCCCCCGCCCCCGCCCTTCCGCAGCCTCCCGGGACCCGGGCTTGGTTTAGCTGGACGGGACTCCCGAGATGACTCAGCCTTACCCCTTCTCCCACAAACGACAAAACTGAGGCCCGGAGAGAGGATGGAGCTCCTTCAAGGTCACGCTGTTAGGTCCTGAGCTGGGGCTAGAACCCAGTTCTGATCCCTTTGGGGTTTCCATCCTCCTGCCGAAGCCTCCCCTCCCCGCCCCCCTCGGTTGAGCCTCAGTTTCCTTGCCTAGGAAATGGGGGTGACAGCAGTGCTTTCTACACTCGATGGTGATGGAGATCAAGGCGCGTCATTGACACGAAAACTTTGTGAACTGCGGGGATGTAGTGATGGGACTTGTCTAACTCTTACCAAATTGAATGCTGTCAGCACCCGATTTTGCTGACTTTGCATCCGTCCCACAGTAGAACCGGGGTGCCGGACATGTAGCAGGCCTTTGGTAAATATTTATGGAATAAATGACTCATGTTTAGTGCCTCGGGGGCTTGCCAGAGAAGCATTATTGTCTCTTTTATCCTGGCAGTGGGATATAAATGGAATATGCTTGAGGGAATCACTGTTAAATGAAATTGAGAAAAATAGACCGGAAAGATGGTTTTGTGTGTTTCATATTTGTTTTTGATTGCAGATGACAGGATTGGACATTGAGAAGGACCAGATTATTGAGATGGCCTGTCTGATAACTGACTCTGATCTCAACATTTTGGCTGAAGTAGGTGATGCCGTGTAATCCAGTCATACTGTTTATAGAGTGTATTAGAAACCTAAATCCTTTCTTCCCCCCATCTCTTTATTTAAAAAAAAAAAAAAATAGAACTGAGGTACATATAGGTTAATATGCTAGGTCATAGTAGGGTTACTTCTGGATCCAAAGTAGTCCATCTCACAATCTGGTTATTTTTCAATAATCCATGCCCAAAGTTACAGAAACGTATATGCTCTGGTGTACTGAGACCTTACTGTGTGCTGCACACGGTTCTAAGTGCTTCACATCTCTACTCTCAGTCTTCACGACAAGTATAAGGTAGGTAGTTAATACTCATTTTATAGAGGAGGACATTTTGGCACAGAGGTATTGGGTAATTTGCGCAGGGCCACCTGGCTCATTACTGGGGGGGTCAGGAATTTATCCCAGGCAGTTTGAGTAAAGTATTTCTAACCGATAAGACAACCAGCTATTGTATCAGGGTTAGTGACTCATGCCAGAATTATATTATTGTCACCTTATTTAAACCTGTATTGTCACCTTAATTTTCACTTGACTCTCTGTCCAGTTTCTGCCTTCTCAACGAGGATGTGTGCTTGTCTAGATCTATAGTAAGACTTTGGAATTCCTGTTGATAAAGAATTGGAATAGTCTCTTGTTGATATATTGGGCATGGTTAAGGTTTTAACATGCTGCTTTTAACTGAAGCATTAAGCAGAATAGCACACCTGTTGCCTTTTGGACACTTAAGAGGCATTTGAGAAGTGTGCGAGGGCATCTGATTAGTAGTGGGCCTGGAATTGGTCCCTGGTCTCATATTGTCAGCAGTTTCAGAGGCCCTAAGGAACTCCAGAATAGGAACACAGTAGGAATGTTTGTAGGAAAAGGTTAGTCCTGTTAGAATCAGTTCCCAGAGAGCAGGAATGATGTGCTCCCTACATCAAGTGGATTTCATAAATCTACAGTAGGACTTCCACTTAGTAGGTAAGGGATGGGAGAAGGCCTGTATAGATGAATTGCTACTTTTGTGGAGTACCAGGCATACATCCTGGAGTTACCACTTGCTGCATCAGCTGTAGGAAAATCATGAGACTTGGTGTTTCTCATTGTAACAAGTAGCTCCTGTGGTTTTTTTTTTTTTTTTTTTTTTTTTTTTTTTTTTTTAGCTTTATATAAATAAAGTTCTGCGTTTTAGGTTTGGTTGTTTTTTTCCTGTCACTTGGAATTTACTGCGGATGAATAGTGAAGAGAAGTGTCTTTATTTTGTGAGCCCTACTTACCCTTGGCTGAAGAAGAGTTTTTCCTTTAGACTGTTGATATAATGTGAAATACTGACAGTTTAATGGACCAGTTAGTTAATATGTACCCTGGAGGAAATTTGGGTCTGTATTCACACAGCTGCAGATGAGTGTAGCATTTGTAAATAGACTCAGTCAGATGAGGATAAGAATGTTTAAAAAAAAAAAAATGCTCAGGGGCTGTTGGCACTAAAGTGTCATTTCTGTGGAAAATATGTTTTATTCTTGTGTATGAGTCTGAGGAAAATGTTTTATGCTGGTAGAAGAACAAACATACTACCCTGAAATTTTTTCTGTAGGTAGCTTAGTGTGCCAAACTGGGACCTAGAATAAGTTAGATTGCCTTAGATTAATAGTTTGCTTTCCCATCATAGTTTGTTAAAAACGATTTTTTGTTGCTTTTTTTTTTTCCCCAATATGAAGTTTTTGGTTTTTTAAAAAGCATGTCATCAGAGCAAGTTTTTTGCTTCTTAAGAGATTGCCTTGACCAGTTTTCTTATTTGGCTGAAATTCCTTGTTAGTTGTAAGATGTCAGATAGTCAAATTCGAGCCATCTCTCTCAGGGATCACAAACTATTTTTACCAGTTAGTAGGAATAATGCCTTGAATTCATAAAGTACTTTTCTTCCAAAAAGTTCAAAGAACTTTGATGTCTGTAATTTCTTTTATCTTGTTAAACATCCCGTTGAGGAAAGGGGGGCGGTTTGTTATCGCTATCATACAGGAGAAACTATGCCCAAGATGACTTGTTGTAATGCCACCAGTCAGGCTTCTGTTATTGCTGGGACTCTGCCTAAGACACTCATAAGTTCTGTGTTCTGTTAAATGAAACAGAGAATTTGGGACCACGTGTTGCTTTTTTTCCCCCCCAAATGTTGCCAGTTACCTTTTTTTTTTTTTTAAGACTTTTAAAAAATGTATTTATTTTTTAAGATTTTATTTATTCATGAGAGACACAGAAGGAGAGAGAAAGAGAGAGGCAGAGACACAGGCAGAGGGAGAAGCAGGCTGCATGCAGGGAGCCCAGTGTGGGACTCGATCCCGGTCCTCCAGGATCAGGCCCTGGGCTGAAGGCGGTGCTAAACTGCTGAGCCACCCGGGCTGCCCACCAGTTACCTTTTTAACTTTTTGATCTAAAAGTGCCATTAAAATTAAGCAGTATAACTTTATCCGAACTCTATTTGTATTTTGCCCTGTTCTGCTGCTGCATCCTATTCCCCAAAACTTGTATATTTTCTTGGCATTTTGTATGCATGTATAAATGTATGTTTCTTTTTTTTTTTTAACATGTGTACATGAAATCACATGCACGTATATACTGTTCTGCAATTTGCTTTTTTCACTTGGCAATATAGACACTTTCCAAAATGAACTCCTAATTAGAGGCTGGCAAACAGTTTCTAAAAAAAGACTGAATGGTAAATATTTTAGGCTTGGAGTGCCACATACTACCTATCACATGTTTGTTTGTTTTACAACTCTGTGCAAATGTAAAAATAATTCTTAGCTTACTGATAGTAAAAAACAAAAAAAGCAAAAATATACAAAGGCTGGGGCTATGGTTTGCTGACCCTTGATAGACTACCAGTGTCCTCTATTAATAGGCATTTCACTTTTCAGAGGTGTGTATATGTGTGTGTGTGTTCAGTCATTTTTGTCATTGTAAACAGTGCTGGAATGAATAAGGATTACTTAGATAAAGGGCCCTCATCTCTTTCTCTGCCATCTATATATTTAATCCTGACAGCAGCGTAAACTTTACCTCAGAAACCACGGTTATCCCTGTCGATTCTGGATGACTAATGGCTTTTCCCATCCACAGGGTCCTAACCTGATTATAAAACAGCCAGATGAGTTACTGGACAGCATGTCAGATTGGTGTAAGGAGCATCATGGGAAGGTAACATTACCAAATAACAGGAGTGCTGCTATGGGGATCAGTAACAAGCGTGTTGCTCCCACATCTGAATCCTATACCATTGTTGGATGGGATTTTAAAAAGGGTTAGAGGAAGATTGCTTGGCGAGCCTGGGAGACTGCTTGCTTGTTTACCTGTCATCTTTGGGACCTCTCGAGATCATCTCCTCGTGAATGTTCTCTTTTTTCCTCTCCTGCATTCAGTCTGTCGCGAACGCATTGTGGATTGTCAAGCATTGCTCAAATCAGTCTTTTGGATAAGGTTAGACATCAACTTTCAGAGAAGGGGGCGTGCTGCTCACCTGTTAATAGTTGTTTCATCCCAGAGCTTATATCCTTGGACTTTGAGCACCATCTTTTTTGACTGTGTGGAAATGCTATTAACAATCAGAAACATAGCTTATATGACCTGGATTCTTTAAGAAAAAAAAAAAAAATCAGTGCAAAGATGGCAGTTTCAGTTTGAACTTGTGCTTTATAAATGGTCCATCTATGGTTATATTTGCCCATTTTAGAAGTGAAGTTTCATTTCTGGATGCCTTTGAAAACTGACTTGATGTGTTTCTGGTGGGGGCTGGGGATTCTCTCTTGCAGTCTGGTCTAACCAAGGCAGTGAAGGAGAGTACAATGACATTGCAGCAGGCAGAGTATGAATTTCTGTCCTTTGTACGACAGCAGACTCCTCCGGGGCTCTGTCCACTTGCAGGTAAAATCCAATCCTATGTATACCTTGTAGATAGTCTTCCATTGTAGTGGTTCAAGAGACTGCAGTTCCAGAAAGATCAGCTAAGACCATCATGCCTTTCACTTACCCTGATTTGGATTATACATCTTAATTTTGCGTTCACGTTTCTTTGTGTAATTTGTAACATGAGTATTGGGGAAATGCCCTGAAACCCAACATGGGATCTGGGGTACATAGACTCACTCAATAATATTTCCTCTCCTATTTTTATCATGGAAGAATTTCACATGTACAGGAGAGTTGGATTTAGTAACGGTTACCCTTGCGCCATGTTTGTTTTCCCTCTGTTTTTTTGTTTGTTTGTTTGTTTGTTTGACATTTGAAAGTAAATTGCAAGCGTTTTGATGTCTCATTCCTAAGTACTTCATCAAGCATTTCCTCAGAGTAAGGACATGTTCTTATGTAGCCACAATATCAATATCATTTTTAAGGTAGTTAAAAATAATTCAGTAATACCGTTTGAGATCTGGTTCACATGCAAAATGTCTAATTGTTTTTGAACCAGGACTCAATCAAGACTCATGCATTTTACTTGGTTATGTCTCTTCAGTCTCTTAATCTAAAATGTCCACCTGTTTTTATTTTTTAATTTTTTTCCTGTGTAACATTGACTTCTTAAAGAAACCAGGCTGGTTCTACTAGGATTTTGAAAGTCCTGCCATTGTCAGGGAAAAGTTAATGATCTCTGGAGGTGTATTTGTATTTGTATATGTAATTGATGTGATAACTTACACTTTCCTTAAATTTCACTTAAAAGAAAAAGTTTGACTTTACCTACTAGAGCATATATTGTATATATATTTTCCCTCTAGCTAGTGTGGCTGGTGTCTGTTTAAAGTACTTATTTGAAATTTAGTGTTTTTTATATAAATTACTGTATGGAAACATGAATATGGATATGATTTGTTAAAATTGGAATGTGAATAAAGGTTTATTTACTTAATGTGGTTCAGTTAAGTTTTTAGCGTTAATAGTGTGGATTTCATGACACTGGGAGAAAATTTGCACATCTGGTATGATCTGAAAAAGTAACAAATAGATTTGTGCATTATTTTAAGTATGTGGAATGATAGATTTATCCTTTTGTCCATAGAGAGGCTGTTTATAAATGTATTATGAGCTAGACTGACTAAATACTCAGAAGTCCGTACTTGTAACCAAATCAGATGCACTCAAACCTGATTTAAAAGTTCTGGGATGCTTTTAGGAATTATCTGAATTAAAAAAAAAAAAAGAATCATCTCCATTTCCATACCAGTTAATGAATTTTTATATCCTGTTGTATATTGCTAGAAATACACAGATGCGGTATGCTTCGTGTCTTTCTAGGAAATTCAGTTCATGCAGATAAGAAGTTTCTTGACAAATACATGCCCCAGTTCATGAAACATCTTCATTATAGAATAATTGATGTGAGCACTGTTAAAGAACTGTGCAGGTAAGGGCTATATTTAGGACACATTAAATTGCCTCATTTAGCATGTTTTAATTGGGAATTTGTGGAAAGTAATTGAATAGAACTGTAGAACTGAGGGTGCCCAGTGGGTGAGTAACTTCATCCCTTTCTCACTTGGACAGGTCATTAATTGATTCTGGACCGGTGAGAAATGGGGGAAACAATGTCAAAAATCTTTTGTATAAATTTCATTAGTCCAGAAAGTTTATTGAGCACCACTCTGTGCCAGGCATTGGCCTGTGTGCTGGAAACATGACAGATGAAAAGCCTTAAAATGGCGTAGAAACTAGTGGGGTGACAGATGTGTAAGAAACACACCTGACACATATACTGTGTCATGACTTCTGTAATGGAAATGTGCATATTGGATATTGAAAGCACCCAAGGGGAAAGGCACCCCTCCCTAAATGTTGGAGGGAGGAATGGGAAATTGGGGAAAGCTTTACATAGGAAATTTAAGTTGAGATTTGAAGAGGAGTAGATGTTTTCCTGCCATTTAAGTAAAGAGGGAGGGAGGATTCCAGAGAACGGGCAGAAGGATGAAGAAATGAGGGCTCAGGAGCATAAGGGGATTAAATAGTTCATCAATGTGGGAGTTCCAAGCACACAGTTTGGAAAAGGTGGGATCTGAGGCCAAATGGCATAGGGCTTGTGTGGTGGGCTGAGATGGTTAATGTAAGGGATAGGTTCCTTTAAAAAAGTGTAAGTAGAAGGAGTAGATAGGATTAGATCATTCGAATTATAAGGTGGCAAGAAAAGAGGGAGGTAAGAAAGACTTTTGCCTTATTGGAGAGAGAAGAATGAGCTAGGGACATGGCACTTGGGTTGCAGAGAAGGATGCAGAGAACGTCCCATCTGAGAATGTCACTTGGCATGGTAGGGAAAGAAAAGCTCTAAAGCAATTCTAGTGTTTCTGTTTTGCACAGTTAGGTAGATGATGAATCTATTGAAAGATAAAGGGGGAAATAGGAGCAAAAGCAGATTTGGTGGATGGGAGAAGGGAGGTCTTGAGGATAGTGTGGTTTTATAAATGTTGATTAGAAGTGTCCGATGGATCTGTAGGTGGAGAGGTCTAGCAGGTGGTTGCCTGTCCGTGACAAACAAGGAGAGGGCTGGAATGGAATGGATCTAGGAATCCTAGACAAGGATGAGCTTATCCTAAGAGAATAGGATGAAGAGAGGGTGGAAGAGAGTCCCTGGCAAGGAAGCATCTTGATAGTCACAACCCAAAGTCCCGTTTCCAGTGTTAATAAATAACTTGAAGGAGGTAATTATCCAGTATATTTGAGACAGTTTCCTTTGAGAGTTCCATTTTTGCTGTGTATAGACGCTGGTATCCAGAAGAATATGAATTTGCACCAAAGAAGGCTGCCTCTCACAGGTAAGTTTGGGTCCTTCCAAGCGCTTGACGTGCACATAATCCCGAATTCCTGACTGCTTAAAACAGTGTCTCTTCTGCCCTCTCTTGGGGGGTAGGGGGAAATAAAGGTCAATTGGCATAAAGATAACCTTCTTTTGCTAAGATTATTAAGAATTCTGGTCAGGATTCTAGTATTCCGTTCTGAGATATGCAGTATCTTATGTCTTTACCACAGTTTTAAAACTAAAAGATAGCTTAGTTTATAGGTGTGATGAAACAGTCTGTAATCTTTCTAGTAATGAGCAGTACTAAGATTCTTCCCCTGCAAGGATATGAATACTTGTAGCGACTTAAAATTAATTAGAACACTTTGTGGACAGTTGTGTAACATAGTTACTTTGTAATATAGTTACTTTGGACACGTTTGAGGGTTTTTTTTTTTTTTTCCAGATCTTTTCTATATTATGTCTATAGACTCAGGCACACAAGAAATTTGAAGATCTTGTTTATCTAGTGTCCTGTACTGGCTTTTTTATTTAAAAAAATTTTTTTTAAATAAATTTTGTCATTTTTCAGGAGGAACGTAAGACTTGATTGGGGATTTAGCAGCTGGCTATGGAGGACATTTAGTTCATCCATGTTCTGAGTCCCTACATACGGTTGTAGGCAAACAGACCAAGTCTCTGCTGTAAAAACCCTGGTATTCTAGTGTTTCCTTGTAGGGGTAGATTACACGGACCATTGCACAGCAACACAGGTTTAGAATACCTAATCTGAAACAATTAGGGTTTGATGTCTTTCAGAATTTTTCAAGCTTTAGACTGGTAATAGTGTATCTGTAGTGTTTGCCGTTATATAATATGCCATACAAGGTCTGAAGAAGCATCCCATGATCAAACACATTGATGATTCTGCAGCAAAACATACGGATATGCACACTAAATGGCATTATTAGGGAGTATATACAGCTTCATGTTAAGATCAGGTTTTGCCACATAGTCATAAAAGCCCTTTGGATTTTCAGATGTTTTTTGGATTGAAGATGTAGGTAAGATACCTTATACCTTGATTTAGTCAGATTGTATATTCGACAGTCTGAGCTCTCTACTGCATATCCAAGACCAGGGAAGAAAGCAGAACTCGCCTCAGTCACAGCAATAACCATTATAAAACTCTCACACTAACATGAGTGCAGTTTATTCTGTAGAAGAGGCCTTTAGCTTATTGTACAGAGTTTACTGATTGAGCTGCACACGGTTCAGATAATTTTGGTTACCTGATTTTCAGACCTCAGCAGATGAGAAACAGCATATTGGAGTAGAAGAGAGGCTATTCTATAGCTGGTTGTAGCACAAATCTTTGCCAGAGAGGAAGTAGATCCTCTGTAATGGTTTGGTACTGTCGATGATGTTTATCATGACTGAGTCGTGAGTTATGTTTGCACATGTCCATATATTTTGTGTAGGGCTGTCAGTATTGCATCATGTTTCCCAAACTCTGTTCCATGAGCTGTTAATGACTATTCCACAAATGTGGTCGATTAAGATTTAGAAACACTGTGTGTGTAGTACAGCCTCCCCTTGGAAATTCGCAATACACATTAATATATAAAATACTTTGCAGAGAAGTTCAAAAAAGGAATGCTTGATCTAGGTTTTCCTAGACTTACTTGACACTAGAATTCTTTTTTTCCCCCATAGAACACTTTACCATCTTGAATAGGACAGTTAGGAGACTTTATTTGATAAATTTTAGGAAAATTTTTACTCCAACTCACTTTAAAAAAAAAAAACAAAACTTAGATTTGCTTTATTGAAATGTTCCTCTTTATGATGTCAGATAGGGGCATTTACCGTCGTAAGTCTTGTTACTGTGTAAGAAGTCCTGTTGTTGATTACTTACTGCCTCTGTGGATATTTCAAATCAGTATGTGTTTGCTTGTAGGGCGCTTGATGACATTAGCGAAAGCATCAAAGAACTTCAGTTTTACCGAAATAACATCTTCAAGAAGAAAACAGATGAAAAGAAGAGGAAAATTATAGAAAACGGGGAAAATGAGAAGACTGTGAGTTGATGGCAGTGCTCATGCTGTCGGCACATAGTTCTCGGGAAGCAGCTGCTGGTAGTTGCATTTGGTTTTCTGTTTTGTTCCTGCTGATTGCTTGGCACAGCACCTTCTTTCACTTGTGTCTCCAGATTATTCAAACAGACATCACCTGAAATATCATTTTTCTCCTAACATTCTGTTTTCATTTATGACACAGCAGCATCTCTGTAAGTACCAGGTCATGTCCATCCCTCGGTACATATCTGCATTTGCTTTTAGACCATTTCTTTTGTTTAATAATAATAATAATAATAATAAAGCTAGTTCTATTGAAATGCAAACGTTTTTGTACCATCTATTCTTTAGTAGTTTGATGACTGGTACACCACTGGAAATGGTGGCTTTTTGTCAGTGGTATGGCTAATGTTTCAGTTCTCTTAATGATGTCAGGAATGGGTTACTTTCGTGTGTGAAACAGGAGATGAACTTGTCCTACCTTTATGTGTCAAGGATAGATTCAGAGAAGTGAATTTGGACTCACTGTTATAGTTACCAAAGTACCAGAGCTCTGGTTAGCTAGTTTTCACTGTACCCAAGAAATTCAAGTCCGTCATCAGAGAGGGATTCTGTAACTAATAAGGTTTACTGAATAGATACTATGTGTAAGGCTGTCACTGTGCTAGTTTTATAGAACATTGGTAGCCCTGGGTGCAATGCTCTGTAAGTATTTGAGATAGGTTTTTAGCCTGAATATCTTAATTCCTAATTTATGTACTTCACAGCACAGTGTTAAGGTGACTCCTTAGCCAGGGTGTGTGTTAGAATCACCTGTCTGTAGAATACAACTCACTCTGACAAATGTCCTCTTAAGAAATCAGAATTGAGAAAGGCCCATAGGTGACTTCCGCTTGTCCCAGAGAACCACAGGATCTGCAATTGCATTCCCCAGTCCATTATGACCATTATAGGAACATAGCAGTGTGCTCCTACTGTGTAAGGGTAGCAGATCCAGAAATCACTAGACTGTAGATCACAATTATCATAATTGTATGTACTGAGTTGTTTTCGCTTTGCAACAACCATCTGAGGCGAGAAAGATTTCAACTTTTTCCAAATGAGTGAAGTAAGGCTCAAAGTCATTAAGTGTAGTTAAGTGTAAGCTGATGAAAACATCTGTCTGCTGACTTTTCTGCATGGGTTTTAGCTCATGTGCCAACTTCAGTGGCTTGGAAGACAGGATTATATGATAGTCAAGGACGGAGCTCTTGAATCAAACTCTGACTTCAGACCTGAGCTCTGACACTTACTGAGTGGCTTTGCCAGTTCATTTCTCTCAGCCTCAGGTTTCTTATTTATAAAATGAAGATGACGGTACCTAACTTAATGTTAGAATGAAATACTTTTCATACAGTTCTGAGTTGGGTGCTTGGTACACAGTGAATTACCCTGTCATGATAACTAATGTATAGTGATCATGGATTCATTCAGTCCAGGATCTCTGGGAAATGGTGCAGTGACTGATTAGCCAGGGTGGCTGGGGCATTATTTTAAAAAAAAAGTGCTCACTTAATGTCCTATGATTGACTATGTGTTGCTGAGGATTGCTTCACTACCAGTGTGACCTTGCCTTCATGCCTCCCACTAAATTTGGCAAGGTAGTCTTTGTCTTTACTTGGATTTCAGGAATGTTATAAATTCTAGTATGAGAATAGATAGGAATACACTGGGCTTGGAAAAGGTTCCAAGGAAGCCAGATTGCTACCATTAATGCTGTGGGGTTCTCCCCTACAGCTGGTCTGCATATCCATCAGGTTAATGGTTTGAGCCCTACTGTTTAGTTTTCTTAAGAATTTTAGCTCCTGGTGCTCATTTTAAATCTTCCGTCCCATGAATGACCTGCTCACTGATTTAATTCTCTGTTCCCTATCTTCCTAATGTAGCGGTGTCCCTTAACGGAGCACATGTTAATTTTTAGCAAGACGATTGGCAACCTGTGAGATAAGCAAATCTGGTCTGATGCAGGTCTGTATGAAGGTATGATGGTTCAGTGATCAGTTCGTTATTCATTAGTCTGCTTAAAAAAAAAAAAAAAAGAAATTTAAATCGGTAGTGCTAATTTCACAGGGGATTCCTGAAGCTATGAAGTAATTTCTGTGAAATGAACTGCCACGCAAATTGGTTTAAATATAACTACAGCCTTAAGAATGATCAGTATGTTTGTTTAGCAAAGCTTGCTGTTCAGCGGTCCTGAGGGCTTTTCATTTGGTGGTTCTTCTGGCTGTGCTGTGATTATCCTGCAAGCTGTCTTTGTAGGATTAACCAGGTACATTTCTCCCCAAATTAAACTCATAAGGTGAACGAATTAGTACAGTGATGGTAGTCTCCAGTCAGCATTCCTTGAGTGCTCACAGTAAGTAATCTTGCCATTATGATGAGTGTGTGGGCAAGAAGGACCTCCCCGCCCAACCTCAGTTTAGCCATAGGAGGTAAGAAGGAACCGAGACCCCTGTGTCTCTCATTTAAAAAACAATAGGTCTATTTATTAAGAAACCAGCTGACAGATTCATAGGGAAATCGATCATGTCCTTTGGCAGAAGTGGGGTTCTTAAAGAAAAGAGTTAAAAATAGCTAGTTGTAAAATGTTCAAGTGCAATCTTATCATTAAATAAATTTTGACATATTGATTGCCTTGTGATAGTGCATGAGAGGTCTAGGTACACTCGGGTTTACATCTTGAAAAATTAATAAGCAGCAGGGACAGTGGAAAATTGGTTGTTAGGATAAGCCATCTGTAGCAGATTGATGAGAGCAAAAGCTGTTATGTTCCGTATCTTCTGATGAGGCAAACACTATTAATGCCGTGTACTTTGATATATGCTGTATATCTGTTGCGAGTATTGAGTTTCGGTTATTTGACCAAAGCCTTTTAATTTTATGCAGCTCCCGATTATACCATAGCCATGGTGGTCACTTAAATGAAGAGATTTTTCTTAGTTGAGTATTTTCTACTGAGGAGAGAGTACTTGAAATTTTCTAAGAGGACACTAGTCAACACACAAAAGAGTAATTAATTATGTATGGATATTTATTTAGCTTGCTGTTTTTATTTTTCCCACAATGTATTCATATATATGAAAACATTAAGTTGCACCCCTTAAATACATAATTTCTGTATGTTAGATATCTCAGTTAAGGGCTACCAAAAAAGAAGGGATTATAAATCTTCATTCCACTAGAATGTAGACAGATGTAATAGTTGCTTTCATAACTGACTTGTCAAGTTGAATGCATCTGACCTGAGCTTTAATTTGGTGTCCAGGAGAATTTAATCAGTTTCGTTTTGCACTTGGGTTCTATGATACCGAAAGTAAGAGTCTCTCATTTTGGATTAAGCCCTAGAAAATGGGAAGATTGGAGAGTGTGGAGCAAAAAGATGTTCTTGCCCAACGAAAACATACCATAAACAGCATGCAGAATCTTTGGGGACCCACAAGAACTTGCATATAACTTGCTTAGCTATGTGAATTCTACAGTTGACCCTTGAAGAACATAGGGGCTAGGGGTGCTGACCCAGCACAGTCAGAATCTGCATATATAACTTTTTACTGCCCTGAAACTTTACTAACAGAATCTCTAGCGATCACTTTTCACTGCAGTGCTCATGGAGGGATGATTAGTGCCACATGGCATTTTAAGTGGATACTCACAACACTTGATCTCCACTCTAGCCACAGGTGGTGGCTAAGAAATTATCATAGAAGTACAGTTTGTGATTAAGATTTAATACTGCATCTTCTTATTTGTTTACATTCCTCTCAACTGTGAATGGTGCTGTGTACAACCTGCACTACACAGACTACACTGGTTTGTGTAAGTTTTGATAAATCTTTTTATAATAGATTTGTATATATTTTATGGTAGTAAATGTTAAAATAGTATCTACATACATTTTATGCATTTGTGACATACCTAACTTTTTCTTAAATTTTTCCACATCTCCAGGCTATGCAGTTCGTATCATCTGTGAGTTATTTCACGTTCTCACAAGTCTCCCAAATGTTTCCAATTGATTTATTGAAAAAATCCATATATAAGTGGACCCATGCAGTTCAAACATGTGTTGTTCAAGGGTCAGATGTACTTAGTGCAAATAAACTCTCTACACTTAACGGCAAAAATGTAAATTTCAAGTATATCTCCCCCCCCCCCCCAAAAAAGATGCATAATTTGACACCACCCATTTTCAGAATGATCCTGTCTTAGGACAATAGTGTAAATGAAAGCCAGCTTAGAGGAGCTGAACTTGGGGAACACCTGATTGTGCCTTTGGGGAGAAGAACTTCTGTTTCCCAATTTGGAATAGCAGGAAGTGGATGATTTGGGAAGCTGCTTTCTCTTATGTTGTCATCAAAGTGGTACAAGGAATGGCTGGTTTTGTTTAGTGACGAAAGAAAGTTAACAAACATCCTTTGGGAGCATCCGGCCTTCTTTCCTACCTTTAAATTTAGTCCCATGTGCGGGGGAGAAATGTTTCTGCTGTCTGAGTTAGATGTCCTTTCTGCACAACCGAGGTTAACAGACTCGTGGAGGCTGCCCTGGCATCTGGGCTTGTTCTGCTTCTGTGTGGAAACTCTACATTTTCTATCCTACCTCACCAGCCCTCTCTACTGGGCAATGGAATTCATTGTTGGATTAGAGACTGTATGTCATAAATACTTTGTCTCCTTGGTTGTACTTCTGTCCAAGTCATTTATTTTCCTTACACATTCATCTTTACTATTCTAAGGGTTCTAAAGTATTTCATTCTACCTTATACCTCCTTCCTCTTAAAGTGCTTTGTGAGATATGTCGACACAAGTGCCCCATCATTTTTACGTTCGCATTTAACTAGCAGAAAGCAGTGTCAGAAGAAAAAGTGGGACAGACACTAGAGATACTGTGAAAGGAATTGCTAGCCGTCCCTAGAGTGGAATAGGAAGAAAGGTAACTCTTGTTTGAACTATATGTTAAGCATAATCTTCCAGAAATAATGGAGTTTGGCATTGCATGCTCCAGGGCCTCCTCTTCCTAGAAAAACTTGTTCTCTTCCTCAACAAATACTATCCATATTTGTTTTCCCTAGCTTTAGGTTTTATAAATAGTAAAAATTTAGTTAAGTTATTTGGATACTCTCTAGAGATTGCCAACGTTTATTTTGCCAGATAAGGATGTTAAAAATACCATCATCTCAGAAAGGACATTTTAAAACGTAACAGAGGTATATGATTTCAGAATAAGGGATAGTTACTTTAAGGGGAATACATTTAGCTTTGTGAATAATCCAATTGTGTCCTTATTTTCATTGCACTTCAGATTGATTAAAAAACACACTGTCTGCATCCTGTTCAGTTCCCAGACTGGAGTTTGGGAATCACTGGTATTATTTATGCTTGGGGTGTCTGTCCAAAACACTTGTGGAAGAGAAGAGAGAGAAAAAAGTTACATTCTAGACTATCCAAATGATTCTTTTTTGACAGTTACTAAAGCCATGCAGTGGTATAGTTTTGAGATGATATTGTATGATGTGCTAATAATCAGAGCATCAAAGCAAGATGCTTTGTCTAGTCTATTTGTTTTATACCATTGTTGACTCAGGCCTATTCTGTTTTTTTTTTTTTTTTTTTCCCCAGGTGATTCTAGGAATGCCATGAGTTCCTTGGTTATTTGAAACTTTGTTTTTCCAGTTTTAACATTCTGAAATTGTTTTTGTGTGACCTTTAGCTATAACGTCTTTGATGTTGAAACACTGGCTTTCTGAGGATGGTTGGGAGAGGGGATAGTTTTAAAATTATTTTAGTTTCAAATAAAGCCTGAGAATTAAAAAAAAAAAAAAAATCACCTGAACTAAGTCCCAAATCTATTTTGAAGTTGGAAGACTATAGGTAAGTGTTTCCTGTGATTCACACTGGTTTTTGAGGAAAGAATGACAAATATATTTAAATACTGAGCTCCTGAAAGACCCTTGGGAATGCAGTGTTTCAGATCACTGATAAAAATGGTTCTAAAATTAAGTGGGAGAATGGTCCATGCCTTGGGATTTTCTTCTCTGAAAATAGCCTAAACTACAGAAATGTGATAGCAAATCTGGAGAATAAAATTAGAATTAAATTAGATAGTATTGATAGAAAATAACAATTTTATGACTAAGTTTATTTTTATTTATTTCAATACGTTTTTTGAAGATTCTGATTATGGTGTTTACATACGAAGTATAATTGACATACAATGTTATTTAGTTTCAGGTGTACAACGTAGCGGTTCCACAATACATTACTCTGTGCTCACCACAAGTACAGTTGTCATAGTGTTATTATAATATTGTTGACTATATTCCCTATGCTGTACATTTTATCTCCCGGACTTATTGACTCTGTAACTGGAAGTTTGTATCTCTTAATCCCCTTTATGTATTTTGCCCCAGCTCCCCCTTCCCCCAACTCCTCTGACAGCCATCAGTTTGTTCTCTGTATTTGGGAGCCTGTTTTTTGGTTTGTTTTATTGTTTAGATTACACATATAAGTGAAATCATATAGTATTTGTCTTTCTCTAACTTCACTTGGCATAATGCCCTCTAGGTCCATCGGTGTTTTTGCAAATGGCAAGGTCTCATTCTTTTTTATGGTTGAGTAGTATTCCATTGTATAAATATACCACCTCTTTACCCACTCATCAGGTGACGGACACTTGCCCTGTTTCCATATTTTGGCTGTTGCTAAATAATGCTGCAATAAAGATAGGGGTGCATGTATCTTTTAAAATTAGTATCTTTCTCTTGGGGAGTATTTTCTTTGGGATCCAGTAGAATTTCTGGATCATGTGTTATATTTATTTTTAATTTTTTGAGCAACCTCTATTCTGTTTTCCAGAGTGGTTGTACCAATTTTCATTCCTACCAACAGAACACAAGGGCTCCCTTTTCTCCAAATCCTTACCAACAGTTGTTGTTTCTTGTCTTTTTGATGCTAACCATTCTGACAGGTGTGAGGTGATATCTCATTGTAATTTGGTTTGCATTTTCTTTATTAGTGAGATTGAACATCTTTTCACGTCTGTTGGCCATCTGTATATCTTTGGAAAAATATCTGTTGAGGTGTTATGTCCATGTTTTAATTGGATTGTTCTTTTTTCTGGTGTTGAGTTGTATAAATTCTGTATAGCTGTAACCCATTATTGAGTGTATCATTTGCAAATACTTTCTCCCATTCAGTAGTTTGTCTTTTTTGTTTTGTTTTCCTTTGCTATGCAAAAGCTTTTTATTTTGATATAGTCCTAATATTTTTGCTTTTTTCACTTGCTGAGGAGATATATTCATAAATATATTGCTAAGGCCAATGTCCAGATGATTAGTGCCTCTGTTTTCTTTTAGGAGTTTCATGGTTTTATTTTATTTTTTATTTTTTATTTTTTTTTAGTTTCATGGTTTTAATCTCACATTTAGGTCTTAAATTCATTTTGAGTTTACTTTTGTGCATGATGTAAGAAAGTGATCTAGTTTCATTCTTTTGCATGTAGCTGTCCAATTTTTCCAACATCAGTTTTTGAAGACTGTCTTTTCCTTGTAGTCTATTCTTGCCTCATTTGACTATATGATTATGAGTTTATTTCTAGGCTCTCTGTTCTATTGATCTGTTTTTTTTGTTTTTGTTTTGTTTGTGTGTGTGTGTGTGTGTGTGTGTGTGTGTGTGTGTGTGTGTGCCAGTACTGTGCTGTTTTGATTACTATGGCTTTGCTGTATATCTTTAAATCTGGGATTGTGCTATTTCCAGCTTTGTTCTTTTTCAAGATTGCTTTGACTATTTGGGGTCTTTTGTAGTTTCATACAAATTTTAGGATTATTCTTGTTCTGTGAAAAATGCTCTTGGTATTTTGGTAGGGATTGCATTGAATCTGTAGATTGCTTTGGGTGGTATGGACAGTTTAATGATATTCTTCCAATCCAAAATCTTTCCATTTACTTTAATTTCTTACTTCAGTGTCTTAGGGTTTTCAGAGTATATAGATCTTTGACCTTCTTGGTTAAATTTATTCCTAGGGTGTTTTTGTTTTTGGCACAGTTGTAAATGAGATTATCTTCTTAATTTCTCTTTTACTTTGCTATTAGTGTATAGAAGTGCAAGAGATTTCTGTATATTAATTTTATCCTGCAACTTTACTAAATTTATTTCAATAGTTCTTTTTTTTGTGGTTCCTTTGTTTTTTTATGTGTAATATCATCATTATGTGTATATCATATGTGTATATCATCACATATATCATTATGTGATAGTGACAGTTTTACTTTAAAAAAAAATTTATTTATTTATGAATGAGAGAGAGAGATGCAGAGACAGGCAGAGGGAGAACAGGCTCCCTGTGGAGATCATGATGTAGAACTTGATCCCAGGACCCCAGGATCATGACTTGAGCCAAAGGCTAAATGCTCAACCACTGATCCACCCAGGTGCCCTGACAGTTTTACTTCTTCCTTAACAATTTGGATGCCTTTTACTTCTTTTTCTTACCTAACTTCTGCAGCTCAGTCTTACAATACTGTGTTGAATAAAAGTGGTAAGAGTGGACCTCCTCGTCTTGTTCCTGATCTTAGAGGAATGTTTATCAGTTTTTCACCATTGAGTATGGTATTAGCTGTGGGTTTTTCAAATATGGCCTTTATTATGTTGAGCTATGTTCCCTCTAAACCCACTTTGTTGAGTTTTTATCATGAACGGATGTTGTATTTTATCAGAAGCTTTTTCCGCATCTGTTGAGATAATCATGTGGTTTTTGTCCTTCTTGTTAATGTGATGTATCACATTGATTTGCAAAATTGGAACTACCCACACATTCCTGGAATAAATCCAGCTTGGTCGTGGTGAACGATCCTTTTAAAATATTGTTAAATGTGGTTTGTTGATATTTTGTTGAGGGTTTTTGTGTCCATGTTCATTGGAAATATTGGCCTGTAGTCTTTTTTTTTTTTTTTTTTTTTAGGGTCTTTGGTGTTGGTATCGGGTTAATGCTAGCCTTGTGGAATGAATGTGGAAGTTTTCCTTACTCTTCTCTTTTTTTGGAATAGTCTGAGAAGGATAAGTATTAACTCTTTTTTAAATGTTTGGTAGAATTCACCTGTGCAGCCATCTGGTCCCAACATGTTTGTTGAAAGTTTTTGATTACTAATAACAGAATGGAACTGGTAATCTGTCTGTGCAAATCTTCTATTTCTTCCTGATTGAGTTTTGGAAGATTGTGTGTTTCTAGAAATTGATTTCTTCTAGGTTGTCCAGTTGGTTGGCATATAATTTTTTGTTGTAGTCTCTTGTAATTCTTTGTTTCTGTGCTGTCAGTTGTTTTTCTTCATTTCTGATTTTGAGTCCTTTTCTTGATGAGGCTGGCTGAGGCTTTATCAAATTTGCTTCTCTTTTCAAAGAACTAGCTCATGATTTCATAGATTTTTTTTTTTAAAGTTTTATTGTCTCTATTTCTGCTCTGAACTTTATTATTTCCTTCTGTTTACTAAGTTTGGGCTGTTTCTTCATTTTCTAGTTCCTTTGAGCTTTTTCTTTTTTCTTGAGGTGGGCTTAAATCCCTATATATTTCTCTTTTAGAACTGCCCTCACTGTGTCCCAAAGATTTTAGACCATTGTGTTTCATTTTCATTTTTCTTTAGGTATTTTTTGATTTATTTTTTCATTGCTTCATTGTCTCCCTGGTGGTTTACCATATTGTTTAACCTCCACCTGTTTTTGCTTTTTCCATTTTTCCCATTTTTTTGTGATCAGTTTCTAGTTTCATACCATTTTCATTGAAAAGGGTGCTTAATATAATTTCAATCTTAAATTTATTAAGACTTGTTTTGTGGCCTACCATGATCTGTTCTGGAGAATGTTTCATGTGCACTTGAAAAGAGTATGTATTCTGTTTTGGATGGAATTTAATGTATCTGTCTCTTTTTTTTTTTTTTTTTGTATCTGTCTCTTAAGTCTAGTCTGATATGTTGTTCAAAGCCACTGTTTTTTTTTTTTTTTTTTAAGATTTTTATTTAGTTATTCATGAGGGACAGAGAGAGAGAGA
This sequence comes from Vulpes vulpes, assembly GCF_048418805.1. Classification (NCBI taxonomy): domain Eukaryota; kingdom Metazoa; phylum Chordata; class Mammalia; order Carnivora; family Canidae; genus Vulpes; species Vulpes vulpes. The sequence continues at coordinate 120,106,112 of NC_132791.1, read as the reverse complement.
GAGAGAGGCAGGCTCCATGCAGGGAGCCTGATGTGGGACTTGATCCCGGGACTCCAGGATCATGCCTTGGGCTGAAGGCAGGCGCTTAAACGCTGAGCCACCCAGGTGTCCCAAAGCCACTGTTTTCTTGTTGATTTTTCTTTCTGGATGATCTGTATTTTAACGTAGATGGTGTTTAAGCTCCATACTATAATCGTATTACTCTCAATTTCTTCCTTTATGTATGTTAAATATCTGCTTTATGTATTTAGGTGTTTCTGTGTTGGGTGCATAGATATTTATGATTGCTATTTTCTTGTTTGATTGATTCCTCTGTCATTATGTAATGCCCTTGTCTCTTGTTATAGTCTTTGTTTTAAAGTCTTATTTTGTGTAGGGTGCCTGGGTGGCACTGGCAGTTGAGTGTCCAACTCTTGGTTTTGGTTCAGGTTGTAATCTCAGGGTCATAAGATTGTGCCCTGCATCAGGCTCCTCACTCGGTGTGGAGTCTGCTTGAAATTCTCTCCCTCTGCCCCTCCTGCTTGTGCTCTGTCTCAAATAAATAAATCTTTAAAAAACAATAAATGAAGTCTGTTTGTCTGATATAATTATTACTACTCTGGTCTTTTGTTTTTTTTCTTCCATTTGCATGGGCTATCTTTTTCTACTGCTTTACTGTAAGTTAGTATGTGTCTAGGACCAAAGTGAGTCTTTTTTTTTTATTTTAAGATTTTATTTATTCATGAGAAACACACAGAGCCAGAGACATAGGCAGAGGGAGAAGCGGGCTTCCTGTGGGGAGCCTGATGTGGGACTCAATCCCAGGACTCCCAAGATCATGACCTGAGCCAAAGGCAGATGCTTAACCACTGAGCCACCCAGGCATCTCTGAAGTGAATCACTTTTGCAGCTCCTAAATGGATCTTTTTAAAAAATGCATTCAGTCATTCTGTGTCTTTTGGTGGTAGCATTTAGTCCATTTACATTTAAAATAATTATTGATGGGGGATGAACTTATTGCCATTTTGTTGTTTTTTGTTTTTCTTTTTTTTTTCTTTTAGTTCTCTGCTCTTTCACTCTCTTCCTTTCTGATTTGATGACTCATTAGTGTTGTGCTTGGAGTTCTTTCACTTTACTTTTGTGTATCTATTTATAGGTTTTTGATTTGTGGTTACCGCTCGGTTCATATATGCCATCCCATATTAGGTTGTTGGTTGCTGAAGTTCATACACATTCTAAAAACACTGAATTTTTACTTCCCCCTCCATGTTTTATATGTATGATGTTATATGTCTTTTATTTTGTGTATCCCGTCATTGATTTTTGTAGATAGAATTGCTTTTTACTACTTTTTTTTCACTTCCACACTGGCTTTATTATTCATTAAGATATTGTCTTTACTATATGTTTACTTTCACTTGTGACTTTTTTTCTTAATTTCTTCCACTTTTGGCTTTTTTTGTTTGTTTGCTTACCATTTAAAGTCTTCCCTTTGACATTTCTTGGAATGCTGGTTTAGTGGTGATGAACTCCTTTAAGTTTTGTCTGGGAAACTCTATCTCTCTTTCACTTCTGACTGATAATCTTGCCATATAGAGTATTCTTGGTTGTAGTGTTTTGTTGTTGTTGTTGTTGTTTTTCTCCCAACACTTCTGCTCCCTTTTGGCTTGCAAAGTTTTTTTCCTGAAAGGTCAGCTGATAACCTTATGGAAACTTCCCTTGTATGTAGCGGTTTTGCTACTTTTGCTGCTTTTAAGATTCTCTCTTTAATTTTTACCAGTTTAATTCTTCTGTGTCTTAGTGTGGACCTCCTTGGGTTCATCTTGTTAAGGGCTGCCTGTGCTGCCTGGATCTGGATATCTGTTTTCTTCCCCAGATTAGGGAAGTTATAAGCTATTATATCTTCACATAAGTTTTTTTCTTATGTGTGTCCCCTTCTCTCTTGTCTTTCTGGGATCTTTATAACACAAATATTGTTATGCTTGATGGTGTCAGAGGTTCCTTAACCTGTTCTCAGTTTTTAGAATCATTCTTTCTTTTTACTATTCAGCTTGGTTGCTCCTCCTTACCCTGTCTCCCAGATTGCTTATCTGTTTTTCTCTAATATGCTTTTGATTCCCTTTAGTGCATTTTTCTTTTCAGTTATTGTCATCTTCCGCTTTGACTGGTTACTTTTTATATTTTCTGTCTCTTGGTTGAAGTTCTTACTGAGCTCACCCACCCCTTTTTCAAATCTGTTTATGATCATTATTTTAAACTGTTTATCAGGCATATTGCTTATTTCTGTTTTGTTTTTCTCTCTGATTTTTTCATTTGGGACATACTCCTCTGTCTCCTCATTTTTGTCTAATGCTCTGTTTCTCTGTATTAGGTAAGTCAGCTCTGTCCCCTACTTTTGAATGTAGTGGCTTTGTGTAAAGAGGCCCTGTAGCATAATCCTCCCCACCCCTCACCCTGCTCACCAGAATCAGACACTCCAGTGGGTTTTGTGTGGTTGCATGTGCAAGTTCTATTTTGACAGAGATACTATTGCTGTGGGCATGTTTGTTGGTGGGCTGGCCTTTAGCCCGGCTGACTACAATGACCCACTTCACCTGCTCTGGGTGCACTGTGCAGGGTTTGGTCCTCATGCTGTAGAGAAACCCAACTATAGGTGGTATGAGTTCTTGGTTGCTGGGATTGGTACTCAGCCTGGCAGCCTGCAGTTAACCTCTGCCACAGTTCAGCCACACAAATGACAGTCTTTTTCCCCTCCACAGCCAACTAAAAGGCACAGCTACAGTGACTATGAGCATGCTGGCATGTTGGGTTATCTCTCCCCCATTCCTGGGACAAGAGTAACGTTGGAGTGGTTTTGGTCCTGGCCAGGGCTGCCTGAAGAGTATTGCAGGGCTGGCGTTGTTTTGGAGGGGCACCTGCTAAGGTGGGTGGGTTGACTGGGGCAGATCTGCAGAGTAACAGGCTGGGTGAAGGCACTTTTGTTCCCAGAGAGAGCCCCTGCAGGTCCTGTCCATCTGGCACACATTTCTAAGATTAGGTAAGAAATCTTCACATGTACCCCAGGCACCTTTCAAACTGCTGCATCTGTGCTGTGTCTATGGGTGAGGTGGCTATTTAAGGGTGGGCAAATTCTTCTCACCTGTCAGGTCTCCCAAGGTAAGTCCCCTGATTTTTAAAGCTTCTGGAGTTAAGCCCTGCTGATTTTCAAAGCCAGACATAAGGGAGACTCCTCAGTGTGGGTGCCATGTGTGGAGTCTGTCTCCTCCAGTTGCACCAGAGTCTGCTTCCTAAGTGGTCTTCAGCCCTTCTACCCTCTTGCATGTGGCCTTTTCTCTACAGCTGTGGAAGATCTCTTCTGCCAGTCTTCAAATCATTTTCATAGTTAATTGGCTATGGCTGTAATTGTGTCTGTGGGGTGAGAAGAGTCTGGTCCTCCTCCTCCACCATCTTTCTCCAGCCGCCTCTCTGCTGAGTAGTTTTAAAAAATTGAGCATCTAGCCAAGATATAGTTCCATCTCCCCATGGAGTTTTATGTTCTAGTGAGAGAGACAGACAAGTAAATAAATAAAGCAATAGTTGTACTATTAAATAAAAATGTGCTGTGATGAAGACCAAGGGTTGGGTATTGTAGGAGGAAGGGCTATTTTAAATAAGATGGCTATTGCAGTTTGCCTTGGTTAGACAACATTTTAGTCTGGCTCAGAAAATTGAGGAGGAGGCTGTGGGAGGTAGTGAATTTAGTGTATTCTTGGAACTGTCAGAAAGTTATCTTGGATGGAACTTGGTGAGCTCAAGGAGCAGGGGACACTCCAGGCTCTTTGAACAGGACCCCACTAAGTTTACTTAATGAATGAACGAACGAGTGTATGGTTTTTATAGCCTCAATTCTGGTAAATCATTATGTACTAAAATCCCTTATTGCAAAGTAAAAGGTGATTGTGAATGAGGTGGATATCACTGGGAATGATGGTCAACTGGTCAACTCAGTGACTCAAGAGCAGTATACTCAAATGTTGCACAGATTTAGGTTCTTCTGGTTGGCAGTCCTAGAATTCTGAGTTCATCAGTACACCAACAGCAGACCAATGCCTTAAGAAAGAACTTACTCCAGGCATACACATGAGGACCTGATGTGTAATTCTGTGCTGGTCAGTATACACTGTGATCTTTTTCTCTGATAAGGAAGATACCATATTAATATGTGCTCTATGGGGCATTGCTTTTTGCAGCATCAGGGCTTTGGGAAAGTGCATTTGTAATCAGAAGCCCCCCCCCCCCCCCCCCCCAAGTAAATTTAGAAGAAAACTTCAATGTTACAAGTGTTCTCTGGATTTACTATCTTTTTAGGATAGGACTAGATTTATGTGTACTTCTAGGTTACTGGTTTGTTTATTCTACGGTTGCTTTTCCCTTATCTTGACACAGTCTTTGTTTTGTATGCATTTTTGTGTTTTGTATGTCATTTTTTTCTGGATTATAAAAGAACAGGGTGAACATTTTAGAAAATTGCTGCACTGTACAGAGAACACCACTGTTAATACATCAATACCTATTCTTTTTTTTCTATGTGAATTTGTATGAATAGCAGGCTGCTGAGTGAGGCCGACTTAAAAATGTAGTTCTTTTACCAGAAATATTTAAAGTAGATTGTGTCAGAGGTGATACCAAATCATCTTTGAACAGATTTATGCTTTAGTAAGGTCATTGAAATGCCTCTTGGGTTATGATTATAATACAAATACTCTTGTAATTTTTTAATGTGGATAAAGTAATCAGAATACAAATAAATGATTAAGAATCACTCATGGCTTGTTTCCTTCTCTGCTTTTTCCCCCCCCTTCCCATATGTTCATCTGTTTTCTTCTTAAATTCCACATATGAGTGAGATCAGATGGTATTTTCTCTGACATATTTCACTTATCATAATAACATTCTAGCTCTATCCACGTTGTTGCAAATGTCTTAATGATAGAGAACAAACTGAGGGTGATAGAGGGAGGTAGGTGGGGGGTGTGCTAAATGGGTAATGAGCATTGAGGAGGGCACTTGTGATGAGCCCTAGATGTTGTATGTAAGTGATGAATCACTGAATTCTCCAGAAACCAATAATGTATGTTAACTAACAACACTTATTTATTTTACTTTTTTAAAAAAAGATTTTATTTATTCATGAGAGACACAGAAAGAGAGAGGCAGAGACACAGGTAGAGGGGGAAGCAGGCTCCATGCTTGGAGCCTGATCTGGAACTCGATCCTAGGACTCCAGGATTATGCCGTGGGCCAAAGGCAGGTGCTAAACCGCTGAGCCACCCAGGGATCCCCTTTTATTTTACTTTTAAAAATATTTTATTTATTCATGAGAGAGAGAGAGAGAAGGCAGAGACACAGAGGGAGAAGCTGGCTTCCTGCAGGTGGGGTCTGATTCAGGACTCGATCCCAGGACCCCAGGATCATGACCTGAGCCAAAGGCAGATGCTTAACACTGAGCCACCCAGGTGCCCCACCTAATAGCATTTAAGTAATAAAAAGAATACAAATAAATGAGATGGAGATCCCAAATAATCTGTTTAATAATCATAAATGATTCTCTTGAGGGAAAGTGCATCTCAGCAGAAATTTATTTTAGAAATGTTTAATAGAGTGTTAAGACATATGCAAAAGTTAAGAGACTAATGAGCCCCCAAAGACCTTTACCCAGTTTGAAGTTCTCTCTACTCCTGTGTCATTTGTATCTCCAACTAGTCTCCCCCATTATTTTATAGTAGTCCCCAAACAGCATATCATTTCTCTAAATATTTCAGCATGTATCTCTATAAGATAAGGACTCCAAAAGAACAGAAACACAAAAAACCAATGGCCATGATATGATTTTTATCTGGAAAAAAATGATTTCTTAATATCATATAGTAAATATATCCATTTCCCTCTTCTGTGTTTCCCATATACAGTTTGCATTTGGAGCTAGTAGATTTGTGAGATTCAGGTTTGATTTTTACTATATTTTCTTTTCCATACTACAAAGTTCATTGGAGCCAGTAACTGAATGCATCCTACATTGGAGGAAAGTGGGCGTTCAGCTCTTCCTTCTGGGGAGAAGAGAGTAAATCCAGACAGTTACGTGATGTCAAGTAATTTTTTTTTCCTGGTTGTCTTTGAGGCTGGTAGAGTGGAAGAAGGAAGAAAGAACCCAAAGCTGAATAGGTACCGTAGGCTGCTGGAACCGTAGGAGCTGTAATGACTACAATTTTAGGTTTTCCTTTTCATGTGTTATAATTCATAACTTTAATGATCTTTACTATCTAGCATCAGCAATTAGCAAAGCAAAATTGAGGGAAGTAGAGCGTGTAAGTTGCAGTAGTAAACTGGTCAGTGGTTCTCAGCATCTGTAAAAGGTGACAGTAGACAACCAAGATGCCTAAGCCCCTCGCAGGAATCCTCAAATATTCAGGAGGGACTTGACTTTCCTATAGTAAAAGGAGAGGTTTGATTCTTTTCATTAGAGCTGCAGGAAAAAGATAACTTCCAGAAGGCTGTGGTCCTGGGGTTACTCATGTTGCATAGGAGTTTTCATAAACCAGTGGATGCAGTATGATGAATCATTTAGGGATTATGGTATGAAACAGACTTATTACATGGACACCCGTTTCTTATAAAATATTAACGTGTTTTCTGTAACATAGACTCCAGTAGGAAAATAGCTTTTATGAGTGGCGGGAACGTCTAACTCGTTTTTTTTTTTTTTTTAAGTTTTTAATTTTAGTTAACATGCAGTGTTATATTAGTTTCAGCTGTGCAATATAGTGATTCAGCATTCCCATACATCAGCCAGTGCTCATCACAACGGGTATACTCCTTAATCCCCATCACCTATTTAATCCATCCTGTCACCCCCACCTGCCTCCCCTCTGGCAACCATTTGTTTGTTCTCTATGATTAAGATTCTATTTCTTGTTCTGTCTCTCTTCTTCCCCCCCCTTTGCTCGTTTGTTTTGTTTCTTAAACTCCATATGAGTGAAATCAGATGGTATTTGTCTTTTTCGGACTGACTGAATTTCACTTAGCATGAAACTCTCTAGTGCCATCTGTGTTGTTGCATATAGCAAAATTTCATTATTTTTTATGGCTGAGTAATATTCCATTGTGTATATATACTATCTCTTTATCCATTCATCAGTCCTTGGACACTTGGGCTGCTTCCATAACTTGGCTGCTGTAAATAATGCTGCAGTACACCCAGAGGTGTCCCTTTGAATTAGTGTTTTTATATTTTTGGGGGTAAATACCAAGTAGTACAATTGTTAGATGATAAGGTAATCTTATTTTTAAATTTTGAGGAACCTTTTTATCGTTCTTCTACAGCGGATGCACCAGTTTGCGTTCCGACTAGCAGTGCAAGAGCGTTCCTTTTTTCTTTACATCGTTGGCAACACCTGGTGTTTCTTTATTGTTGTTTTTAGCCATTCTGACAGATGTGAGGTGATATCTCATTTTCCTGATGGTAAGTGATGATGAGCATCTTTTCATGCGTTTGTTGGCCACCTGTAGGTTGTCTTTGAAGAAATATCTGTTCACGTCTTCTGCCCAGTTTTGGTTGAATTATTTGTTTTCTGGGTGATACGTTTTAGAAGTTCTTTATAGATTTTGGATACTAACCTTTCATTAGCTATGTCATTTGCAAATATCTTCTCCCATTCCATTGGTTGCCTTTTAGTTTTGTTGATGGTTTCCTTAGCTGTGCAGAAGCTTTTTATTTTGATCAAATCCTGATAGTTTATTTTTGTTTTTGTTTCCCTTGATGCAGGAAGAAGTAAGAAGTAAGTAAGTAAGAAGTTACTATGGCCAATGTCAAAGAAGTTGCTGCCTGTGTTCTCCTCTAGGATTTTAATGGTTTCGGGTCTCACATTTAGGTCTTTCATCCATTTTGAATTTATGTTTATGTATGGTATAAGAAAGTGGTCCAGTTTCATTCTTTTGCATGTTGCTGTCCAGTTTTCCCAACACCATTTGCTGAAGCATCTGTCTTTTTCCTATTGGATATTCTTTTCTGATTTGTCAAAGATTAATTTACCATAGAGTTGTAGGTCCGTTTCTAGGTTTTCTGTTATGTTCCATTGATCTTTGTCTGTTTTTTATGCCAGTACCATACTGTTTTGATTATTACAGCTTTGTAATATAACTTGAATCTGGAATTGTGATGCTTACAGCTTTTTTTTTTTTTTTTTTGATTTTTTTTTTCTTCTTAAGATTACTTTGGTATTTGGGGTCTTTTGTGGTTACATACAAATTTTTTTAGAATTGTTTTAGTTCTGTGAAAAATGCTGTTGGTATTTTGATAGGAATTGCATTAAATGTGTGGATTACTTCGAGTGGTATAGACATTTTAACAATATTTGTTCTAACAACCCATGAGCATAGAAGAACATGTAACTCTTCTTTTGAATGGCCAGCTGCTTATGTTTTTTTAAATTAAACTTTTTATTGTTATTTTGTTTATTTTTAGCAGTAGTGAACTACCAAAAGCGCTAATTGAAGGCTAATGGTTAATAGAATTTTAATAAGCTCATGGGTGCATACATTCAAAGGCTTATGAGGTACTTTTTTCTCCTCAGGTTGTTTTACAAAATATTTTTCTTTCTCTTTTCACTTTCCACATTTACTGAATTGAATTAATTATACTTCTCAGTTCATTGATGGCACATTATTATTGATTAATGCAAAACCCTCTTGTTTTATATTAGTGCATTTTCCATCTCTGCTGCCATGTTCAACTCTGTTACATTGACTATATGTTCCTCCATTCTATCTTTTTAATTCTTAATGTATATGATGCTGCGTTTGTGTGTTTTTACTTTATGTAATTGGTATTTGGACTTTGTGGTCGCTTTCTTTAGAGTTTTCTCTGAAGTATGTATTCAGAAGTAGGATTTCTGGATCATTGACTATCCCTATATTTAATTTTCTTCTTAAGTACTGGTAACATTTTCTTACAGTGGCTGTAACAGTTTTAGTTATGACCAGAAACACAGTATTACTATTTTCTGAGATCTTTTGTCAGTATTTGGGTTTGTATGAGTAAAATTTTTGCCATTTTATCTACAAAATAATATTTCCTTATGAAATTTGCATTTCTCCAAATATGGGTTTGAGCATGTCTTTATGTTTCTTGGGGTATTTTTCTTTTGTAAGTTGTTTATTCATATCTTTTTTTCCTACTTTTTCTTAGTGATTTTCATTTCAGTTTTTACTCATTTGTTATCCATTTGTTGACTTTGTGTGTGTTGACTTTCTTTAAACAGAGACCTTTAATTTTGTTATTGTAATGTCTGTCACTTTTCTTCCTTAAGGTTTGTTCTTTGAGAATATTGTATAAGAAATAGTTTTCTACCTCAAGATCATGAAGGTATTTCCCTATGTATCCTTTTATAAGCTTTATACTTTAATTTTACTTTTCATGTTTTGGGGTTTCTAATAAATCTGGAGTCCACGTATGAAGACTAAGGTAAGGATTCAACCTTATTTTTTCCATGGAGTGCACCAATTTTCCCTCATTATTTGCTAAATAATCCATCATATATCACTGACTTGTGGTATGACTTTTATTACACACCAACTTTTCATATACAGAAGGGTTTCTGGGCTTTTATTCTATTACATTGGTCTTTGATTCTAAGGCACTGGTTTTTGTTTTGTTTTTATACTCTGGTTTTGTACTAGGTCTTAATTTTTTTTTTTTTTTAAGATTTTAGTTATTCATGAGTGACAGAGGGAGAGAGAGAGAGGCAGAGACACAGGCAGAGAGAGAAGCAGGCTCCATGCAGGGAGCCTAATGTGGGACTCAGTCCCGGGACTCCAGGATCACGCTTGGGCTGAAGGCAGGTGCCCAACTGCCAAGCCACCCAGGCATCCCTAGGTCTTAATTTCTTATAAGGTCTTTCAATGGGATGGTGGTGATTCTGGGTTTTCTCTGTGGATTATAAAGTCAGCTTCAAATAAAAACAATCTCTTGCATATTGTTTCTTTTTCTTATTACATTACCAGAATGTTCTATACCATGTTGAACTGACCTGTCATGGTAGCATTTTTATATCTTGTTGACTTTAAAATAAATGTATCAAAAGTTGTTGCATTAATTATGATGTTTGCTCCAGGGCATTAATACATAGCTGTCAAAAAGTTCAATTCTATCCCTGTTTTTTTTTTTTTGTTTTAAGAAAGAAATGATAATTGAATGTTGAACTTTGTCAAATGTCTTTCCTACAGCTTCTGAAATAATTGTGTCTTTTCTTCTTGACTATATTGCTCTGGTAAAATCCATTTATAGATTTTCTGATATTAAATCATCTTTGTATTTATAGAATAAACTCTTAATAAAATAAATACTTAATGAAAGTATTATTAGGATTACTTTTCAAACTCCCAGCTAGATTCTGTTAGCTGATATTTTATGCAAGCTTGCTTCTATCTTTGTTAGTGAAATTGGCCTATAATTTTCTATCTTGTCTTCATCAGGTTTTTTTAAAAAAAGATTTTACTACCTTGAAAAATGGACATTGTTCAAAATTTTTCTAATTTTGGATAAATTAGAGCTTATCTATTTCAGTGCAACAAAACACCCCCGTAAGACCTTCTGGGAAAAGTTTCTCCAAGAGATTGTTTTTCACATTACTATTTTAGTTTCTTTTATGTTAGTGTATTCAGGTTTTCTATTTCATGTAGTATGAACATTGTCATTACCATATTTTGCCTAATCTGTCTTGTAAGTTTTCATCTCTTTATTCTTTAAATCTTTCTGATCACTATAATTTGTTCCTTGGATTTAAATATATTCTGTTTACTTGCATTTTATTATTGTTTTGTTGAACAGACTTTCCTGAAGTTGTCTGTAAGAGGCTTAAAGAGGGAGCTTCTGTCACCATTACTCTTTTTCAATACAATTTTGTTTCATATTGGGTCTACCCTTTATTATTTTCTCACTTTTAGTTTCTTTGGGTGTATTTTCTTGCTTACATTTTCAGTTCTGCTTAGTCATTTTTTAACTTGTTTGTATTTTCCTGTAAGAAACCTTTTTAAAAAAAAAAAGAAACCTCTCTTAATAAGCATCCATATAGAGCATCCATATAGCTCTATATGCATATAGAGCATCCCCCTAACAACTTCAGGATAAACTTTCTTTACAAGCATTCTGTAGTTTAAACAAATATTAGAAGATTGAAATCCTGTGAGTGTTATAACAATACAATTAAGCTATAAATTAGTACCTCTAGGTAACTGGAAAAATTTAATATAATTCCAAACAGCTTAGGTCACAGAAAATTTTAAATAGAAATTAGAAAACATTTGGAACTAAAAATTCATGGAAACACTACAGAGAAAAACTTTTAGCTAAATAGTACTTTGAGGTTAAAGTATAGTTGTAAATCCTTATTTTAAAAAAGGGTAGTAGGCAGAGGGAATGATAAAGTTATGAGCAGAAATTAATGAAATAGAAATGAATATTGAGTACTGAATATCAAGTAAGCTTAAATACTAACAGTGAGAAATGATGACTTTATGCCAGAAAAAAGAAGGCACATATAACCAAAATCGGTGGGGAGAAAGAGAATATAACTAAAACTGCTGCAAACAGTGAAAAGATAAGAAAATATTGTGAACTACATATAAAGGCTACAGTCTGCCCATCACTTTATATGCATTCAAATAGTAAAAATCAAATGTCTGATAGCACCAAGTATTGGAGAGGATCTGGATTAATGGTATATCACTTTTAAAACTTTGTGCTGGGAATGGTAGTATAGCCATTTAATGAAACAATTTGGCATTATCTTAACAGTTAAACATTTATATACTTTACCAGCACTTGCATGTCTAGGTGCAGAAGAAAGTTGCAAAATATGTACAAGTAGTTCGTAGCAGGTTTATTTGTTAAAGCAAAAACATAGAAATGATCCAGATACCCACAAACAAGTGGATGGATAAATAAAGTATATTCCCAAATGATTATATAGGTATCAAAATGATTGAGCTAAATGTGTATGCAAAATTTCTGCTACATAAAGTTGAGTGAATAAATAGTTCCCTAAAGATTAAGTGTACCATGATGCTCAGTGTAAATAAAAAAATATACTCTTTTGGAATAAATATATGTATTTATAAATATATATTTATGTATTTATTCATTCCACCTTGGAGAATGCCTCATCCACCTATGGCCCTGCCCTGTGCAATAGGGTTTAGTCTTCATGAAATTTTGTTGGGTATAAATATAGTAAGAGCTCCTCCATCTTACAGCATATACACATGAGATCTTGAACAATATGGGTTTGAACTGCATGGGTCCACTTCATGTGGAATTTTTTTCAAATAAACATATAGCCTAGAAATACAGAAAAAAATTAAGAAAAAGATATGTCATGAGTGCATAAAACGTATGTTGATATTAACCTGTTCTGTCATTTACTACCACAAATTATGCACAAATCAGTTATAAAAAGTTAAAATTTATCAGAATTTGTGCACACATTTGGAGACTGTACATGGTGCCATTCGCAGTTGAGAAATGTTGAATGGAAGGTGCAGTATTAAACCGTAACTAAATAAAATGAACTATAGTACATACTATCCTGTAGTAGTTTTGTAGTGTTGTTATTGGGGTAAGCTCGAGGCTTGCAAGTATGCTTAAAATGCCACATGACGCTAATCACCTCTCTGTAAGCAATCTTTCCATCAAATTACATATCACAATAAAAAGTGATCTTTCTTGGTTCTTATGTATTTTTCTTCATGTTTAGTGCAATACCATAAACCTTGAATAACACCATGGGACTCATACAAAGTGCCACTAGTGATGCTGGAAGTGCTCCCAAGAAGCAGAGAATAGTCGTGACATTATAAGGAAAAGTTGAATTGCTTGATATGAACTGTAGATTGAGCTCTGCAGCTGTGGCTTCCTGCCATTTCAAGATAAATGAATCCGCCATAAAGACCATTGTAAAAAAAAGGAAAAAAAAAGTTTGTGAAGCCATCTTGCCAGGTATACCAGCAGGCACAAAAACATCTCACTGTGAAATACCTTTTTGTCTCATATTGAAAGTACAGCTTTTATGTGGATGGACGATTGCTGTAAGAAAATCATACCTGTAGGTTCTAATATGATTAGAGAAAAAGGAAAGTCATTATATGACAACTTTTTTTTTTTTTTTAAAGTAGGCTGCATGCCCGACATAAGGCTTAAACTCATGACCCTAAGATCAAGAGTCAGATGCTCTACTAAATGAGCCAGCCAGGTGCTCCTAATACATGACAACATAAAAGGAAGATGAAGGATCTGAAGCTGAAAAAATTAATTCCAGCAAAGGATGATTTGATAATATTAGAGATTTGACTTTAAAAATGTCACACTAACAAGAGTAAGCAGCTTTTACCCAAACAAGAGGCATCCAGATGGGTTTCCAGACACTTGGAAGAAATCACTGAGGAGAAAGGATATCTGCCTGAACAGGTTTTTGTTTTGTTTTGCTTTTGGTTTTTGTTTTTAATGCGGATAAAAGTGCCATGTTCTGGGGGGAAAAGTGCCACACAGACATTTATGAGTAAGGGAGAGAATTGAGCACCAGGATTTAAGGCAGGAAGGGATAGATTACCTTTACTATTTTGTACAAAAGCAGTTGGATTTGTGACCAGGATTGGTCTTATCTATAAAGCTGCTAACCCCTGAGCCTTAAAGGGGAAAGGTAAATACCAGCTGCCAATCTTCTAGTTATACAGGAAGAAGGTCTGAACAATAACAGCATTCAACATTTATTCTGGATTGATTCCTTCAATGCATTGTCTCTGAAGTCAGGTAGTACTTTGCCAGTGAGAGACACTACCTTTTAAAATCCTTTCAATATCATACAATGCCTTGGGTCACCCAGAACCCCATGAGTTTAACAGTGAAGGTGTTGAAGGTGGTCTACTTGCCTGCAAACACAGTGTCTCTAATTCAGCCTCTAGCTCAGGAGGTAGAAAGGACCTTTAAGGCTTCTTACACATGGTACTCTTTGGAAAGGATTGTCAACCTGATAGAACATCATGAAAGTCTGGAAGGATTATACCATTGAAGATGCCATTGTTGTTTTAGAGAAAACTGTGGAAGACATCAAACTCCAAACTATACATTACTGCCGGAGAAAAGTATCTAGGTGTTGTGCGTGACTTCACACAGGTTTTAAGACATTCAAGAACATCATAAAAGAGATTGTGGATATGGCAAAAAAAAAAAAAAAATGTGTGAAGGTTTTCAAGATAATGGATCTTGGAGAAATTCAAGAACTAATAGACATGATACCAGAGGAATTAACAGAAGATGACTTGGAGATGAGAGTTTCTGAACCACTGCCAGACAATGAGGTAGAAGACGTATTGAGCAGAAAAAAAAATTACAGTGCCAGAAAAAAAATTGATAATGCACAATCTGGCAGAAGGATTCTGATCATTCAAGATTGCCTTTGACTTCTTTTATGATATGGACTCTTCTGTGATATGGGCACTGAAACTAAAGCAAATGGTGGGAGAAAGATTGGTATTGTATCACAACATTTTTAGAGGAATGAGAAAGCAAAAAAGTCAGATGGGTCCCTGGGTGGCTCAATCAGTTGAGCATTTGACTCTTGATTTTGACTCAGGTCATGATCTCAGGGTCATGAGATCGAGCCTCACATCAGGCTGTGCACTCAGGCGTCTGCCTGAGATTTTTCTCTCTCCCTCTGCCCTTCCCATCCCCCCACACATGTACTCTCAAATAATAAATAAATCTTTTCTAAAAAGTCAGAAATTATGTGTTTATGTAAAGTTACACCGCGTGTGCCTGCCTCTCCTTTCATCTCCACCTGTTCCACCTTTGCCACCCCTGAGATGCCAAGACCAACTCCTCTTCATCTTCAGTCTACTCAATGTGAAGATGATAAGGATGACGACTTTTATGATGATCCACTTCCACATAATGAATAGTAAATCCTGATGCTATTAATTCACCAATCTGTTAATAAACCTGTCTGTTGTGTATATGTGTCTTTGAAAGCAAGAACTGTGGGTGTTTTGGGGCCATCATCATTGTCTAAGTATTCATCTTGTAGAATATCACTTGCAAGACTTGCATGGAAATGGATACCTTATTACATAGGCATCAGGTGGATGATACTTTAGTATAAAATTACTAGTGTTTTGGTTTTCTTACTGTTTTATAACTTTGCTTTCAAAGAATTATATCACCATACAGTATACTTCTCTTTCATAATTGGAGAAATTGTGTTTCAGCTTATCATCACAGGTGTATATTTTTTTTAATGCAATGGTGTTTCCAGTACTGTATCATGAGTATGACTGTAATACTGTATGCTATAAAAATTTTATAAGGAATCATTCATTAGTGTATAGGCTAGGCTACATGAAGTGATTCTATCAATTATTATTAGTCTACCATAAAGCAATCATTGTTGCTTCTTTGTTATCAGTGCATGAATTGTTATACTTGTAAATAACTATGAATTTCCTTTTCACATCATCTTCATTTTTGATATCTAGTGTTAATAGGTATAACAATTACAGTGTTTTGCATCATATAAATATTGATGTAGGTGCTGACAGATACTTGTAAACAGGTGACATAAACTGGCAGTATTGATACAGCATAGTACTAGAAATTTTTTTTTTGAAAGATTTTATTTATTCATGAGAGACACAGAGAGAGATTGAGAGAGAGAGAGAGGGTGGGGGGGGGGCAGAGACACAGGCAGAGGGAGAAGAAAGCTCCATGCAAGGAGCCCGATCTGGCACTCTATCCCAGGACTCCAAGATCACACCCTAGGCCGAAGGCAGGCGCTAAACCGCTGAGCCACTCAGGGATCCCCTAGAAATGGTGTTTTTTTTTTTTTTTTTAATGAATTTCTTTTTTCCTCTAGCTTTATTGTAGAATACAGCATATAACACATATACAAAATATGTGTTATGTTATTGGTAAGCCTTCTGGTCCACAGTAGGCTATTGGTGGCTAAATTTTGGGGGAGGCAAATGTTATACAAGGATTTTTAACTGCCTGGGGTAGGGGTAGGTGCCCCTAACCCCACATTGCTCAATAGTCAACTATATTTATGTGTATATATATGCATTACATACACACACACACACACACACACACACACATAAGATGCAAGAAATACTCTGGGCTGGGGTTATGGAATGGAGGAGGATCATATAAGTGCATCAAAATTTATGTCTTTTCTAGTTCTTGAGTTCACAGGTATTTATTAAAGTTAAAAGATGGCTTATATAAGCCACCGGGTGAATGTTACGAAGCAAGAGTTATGAGTTTAACAAATATTAAAATATCAATTTAGCATAATATACTAAGGGAGAAAAATCATCTGATCATCTTAGTAGGTACACAAAAATCATTTGTTAGAGTCAAAGTCCATTTAAAAGGAATATAAAGGAAGGGAGAAGAAATGTTGGGAAATATCAGGAAGGGAGACAGAACATAAAGACTCCTAACTCGGGGAAACGAACTAGGGGTGGTGGAGGGGGAGGAGGGCGGGTGTTGGAGGGGAATGGGTGATGGGCACTGAGGTGGACACTTGACGGGATGAGCACTGGGTGTTTTTCTGTATGTTGGTAAATTGAACACCAATAAAAATTAATTAAAAAAAAAAAAGGAGAAAAAAGACTTAAACTAGGCATACAAGAGAATTTACTTAATCTGGCATATGGTATCTATAGAAAATACTACTATAAACACCAAATATTATCCCTTCCCCTCTACCCTCTACTACACTCCTTATTACTAGCGTCTTGCATTAATGCAGTATTCTTGTTACATCTGATGAACTAGTACTGATATATTATTATTGACCAAAGTCTATAGTTTAGGGTTTGCTCTTCATGTTGTATATTCTGTGTTACTGGCAAATGTATAATGACATATATTCACCGTTACAGTATCTTACCGAATAGTTACATCCTCCTAAAAATCTGTATTCCACATATTCATTCTTCCCTTCCCTGCCCAAGCTTGTGGCAACCACTGGCTGATCTTTGCACTCTGTCCATAGTGTTGCCTTTTTCATGTTATGTAGTTGGAGTGATAAAGTATCTAGCCTTTTCAGATTTGCTTCCTTCACTTAGTAATGTGCATTTAGGTTTCCTTCATGTCTTTTTATTGCTTGATATCTCTCTCTTTTTTTTTTTTTTTTTTAAGCGCACAGCAACATTTCATTGTCTGGATGTACCACAGTTTATTTAGCCATTCACATGCTAAAGGACATCTTGGTTGCTTCCAAAACCTCATTCTTAATATTAGCTGAAAGTTCAAAGAATTCCCATTGAGAAGGGGAGCTTGTCAGGGATGTTCACTACCAATTCTATTGATTATTGTACTGTAGCTAGCCAACATAGTAAAAAATAAAATCATGATTGGGTTGGGAGGTAAGTAATAAAACTTACTATCCATAGGTGATTTGAATGTGTCTATGGGAGGCCCAAAAGAATGTATAAAACATTTTTAGAATTAATAGACTTTAGCAAGTTGGCCAGATAAAAAAAATCAATATACGAAAACAAATTGCATTTGTTTTATATACTAGCAAACATCAGCTAGAAAGTGAAAAATTTAAAATACACCATTTACAACAGCATAGAAAAATATGAAAGATTGAGATAAACTTAACAAAAAAATCTACAAGAAAACTAAGGGAGAAAATGATAAAACTATATTGAAAGAAATTAAGGAATGCGAACAAATGGAGACACAAGAAAGATTCATAATGTGAATGTCAATTTTCCCAAATATTTATAGTCATTATAATCCTAGTAAAAATCCCAAGCTTATTATTTTATAGGCCATTGATAAAATGATTCTCAAATTTATATTGAATCATCATACCCAAGTATTGGCCCACTTGTGAAGAAGAATGATAAGGTGGGCCCTCTTAAATATAATGACTTATAAATCTAAAGATGAGTGTATTTTTGTTGCAAGGGTAGACAAATAGACCAATGGAGCAAAATAAAGAATTGAGAAAGAATCACATGTTATAGGACTCTTGATATATAACAAGATTTCAAATTGGAGAAAGGATAGCTTTTTTCAATAAATATTATATTAAATATTAATCAGCAAATGGGACAATTGTGTGCCCACATTTAAACAAATGAAATGGGAGGCACCTGGTGCAATAGGTTAAGCATCTCGCTCTTGGTTTCAGCTCAGATCATGGGACTGAGCCCTGTGTAGGGCTCCATACTCAGCAGGGAATCTCTTTGAAAGATTCTCTCCTTCTGGCCCTCCCCTCACTTGTGCAGAGCTACTCTCTCGAAAAAAAAAAAAAAATCTTAAAAAAAATAAGATATGTATATATAATTGGGGAGGGAGAGGATGTGACTCTAGGGAAAGGAAAACCAGGAAGCTTCTAAAGTTTTGGCAATATTTTCTTTATTAAAAAGTGTGGTGTTTACCTAGATGTTCGCTTTTTTTTTTTTTTTTTTTTTTTTTTTAAGATTTTTATTTTATTTATTCATGAGAGACACAGAGGGAGAAGCAGGCTCCATGTAGGGAGCCTGACATGGGACCCGATTCCAGGTCTCCACGATCATACCCTGGGCTGAAGGCGGCGCTAAACCCCTGAGCCACTGGGGCTGCCCAGATGTTTGCTTTTTAAAAATGATTATTCTTTGAAAAATGTATGTTTTACCTTCACGAGTATATATTGTTACAAAGAAAACCCCAGGCCCAGAATGTCACTTAGGCCAAGTCACCAAGCCAGGACTTAATACTTAACCTGATTGCAGTTTCAACTCTGGTCAGTCAGGCATTTTCTGGTCAGCACCAATGAGGTAATTGGTCACAAGGGTCCACTCTGTCCCCCAAAAGGACGATGAGATAATCCACCTAATAAGATCCCCAGCTCTTCCTTCTAAGGGGAAAGTGACCTTGCCTAAAACAGTCCTTTGTTTTGCTAAACACTGTTTTCCCACTCTCCTTCCTATGAAAACCTTACATTTTATACAACTCTGAGCTCCCCTCTACTTGCTAGATGGGACGCTGCCAGGTTCACAGACTTCTTGATAATGGCAATTAGACCTTCAAATTTGCTCGGTTGAATTTTTGTCGTTTAGCAATGTTTTACAATAAGAATACAATTAAGAACTTTAAATGTGATAACGAATGAAAACTTTAACAAATACATAGCATATATTTTTTCCCTTATTATCCAAATTTTTACCTTCTACATAGAGTTGTAGCTATATCTCACAAACCTTTCATGTGGTGCTTTTGTTTAGGTTGAAGTCTTTTTAAAATTCCCTTTATAATTTTCTCCTTAAAACAAATATTATTTAGTAGACTATAGTTTTCAGGCACCTAAGATTGCTCAACCACCCTTTCTCCGTTTTATAATAGTGCTGCATTGTACTCAGAAAACAGTCTCTATGGAGGTAGTGGGGTTTTTTTAATTTTATTTTTTTGAGACATTGAGTTTGTTACTTGTAGCTTGAAATAACAAAATGTACTTAGATGAATAAAAATACCTTTATTGAAATTCCTGCAGTGAAAATAATCTTGGTATTGCAGTTCTGAAACTCTCTACACCATTCCCTCTTTTCCCATAATGGCCTGGGCTTTAATATTTCTACTTTTGATAATCTGAGGTTTCTTAGTACTAGCCATAATGATGCCACAGAATAGGCTATGATTTTCTCTGTTTATTTGTATTGTTTAGTGTTAATTTATTATTTTTTGAAAATTTTTTTATTTAACAGAAGGAGTTGCACATAAGCAGGGGGAGAAGCAGGCTCCCCATTGAGCAGGGAGCCCAATGTGGGCTCTATCCCAGGATCCTGAGATCATGACCTGAGCTGAAGGCAGATGCTTAATTGACTGAGCCACCCAGGGCGCCCTGATTTAGTGCTAATTTAGAACAACCTCAGCTGTACCCATTTCTTTGTCCCTCAGAGAGTATGTGTGTATGATTTATAAAGTTTAAGTTTTTTATTACATATTATCCAGTTGTCCTTTCATGTGAGTTGTTCATGTTCTCTACTAACTTTGTATTGTCGAAACTGTTTTTTAAAATTAATTTTTAAGACCTGTTTATATATTAGGGATATCATCCCCTGTTGAAAACTTCCCCTTCCATTTGGCATTTTAATTTCAACGTACTCTTTCTTCTTTTTGTCATCGTTTTTGGGAACAGATATTCCCACCTTTTCCTTCATATTTCGTCTAGAGCAGTTTAGTCTTTTGTTGCGGAGAGATGGTCATTTGGCAGATAATGTAGCCTGGATAGCAGAATTGAGTTGCAGGTTGGAGTATGCCAGCACTGATTTTTGCCAGCTCCATAAGTCAGTGAATATCACATCTATTCAGACAGCTCCCAGATAACAGATAACTTTGCAATATAGTGACCCCACATTTAAGCATGTCAAGAAAATATAACCTTCTGACTCTTTGACAAAATTTTATCTTAAGAGTCTTCATAAATATACCGTGCACACTTTATCAAGCAATCCAAGGTAAAACATCTTTTCTGTCTATAGTGAGAGAATAGCTTTGACATTTGTCAAAGGTCAGAGCTTCAGAAATTTAATATTAATAAATCTGTGAACTGCTAGTATTTTTATATTGTGAGAGTAAAAGAAAGAATGCACTTAAAAAAAAAAAAAACATGTTTTAGTTCCTACCAAGAGTTTCTAAGCACATTGTTTTTGTACTAATATACAAACCATTCTATATTTTTGATGGAAAAGAGATAAATCTTTTCTTTTTGGAAAATGAAAAGCAGTCTGTTTTTTAAGGATTATCTATGCAGAACAAAAGCCTAGGAAATATGTAAACCTCAGTACAGACTTTTCCATATTCCCTGAACTGACTTAAACTGACTCCATGATAGGGCAGATCGTAAATGGGCTTTGGAAATAGGGAAGACAGGCATCCACATGTCATAATACTAGAGATCATGCACTAACTGTAATACAAGAGGTACAGGAGGAGTGATGAAAGAAGACATTAGAGCTGGCCTGCAATATTGCTCTTTAAAAAACCATCAGAATCAAAGAGCAAAGAAAATTATGGGAAATCCCTGCTAATAGCCCTGAATTTTTCTGGGTGAGCTAGAGGTGAGGGCAGCCTGTGGGACAGAAAGTGAGCACTTGTGAGCACCAACTATTGGCATTTCACAAACTGCAGAGTTGTATGTGGTGGCCCTATGTAGTCCACTCCCAAGGAAGGGACTCTTTATTCTTTTTGTTTGTTTATATTGAAGTATAGTTGACCCACAATGCTACATTAGTTTCAGGTGTACAACATAGTGATTGGACAACTCTATACGTTAATGTATGTTCACAACTGTAGCTACCATCTGTCCCCATATAATGTATACAATATCATTGACTGTATTCCCTGTGCTGTACTTTTTATCTCCTATGACTTTTTGCATATCTGGAAGCTTGTACCTCCTACTCTCCTTCACTCATTTTGCCTATGCCTCCAGCCTCTTCCCAGTGGCAACAACCAGTTCTCTGAATTTATATGTCAGTTTCTGCTTTTTCTTTGTTTTTTAAAATTCCACATAGGAGGGAAATCATATGAGTTACTTCATTTAGCATACTACTCTCTTTTTTGTATATTTTTTTATTGGAGTTTGATTTGCCAACATATACCATAACACCCAGTGCTCATCCCGTCAAGTGCCCCCCTCAGTGCCCGTCACCCAGTCACCCCATCCCCCCCCCCCCGCCCACCTCCCTTTCCACTACCCCTTGTTCGTTTCCCAGAGTTAGGAGTCTCTCATGTTCTGTCACCCTCTCTGATATTTCCCACTCATTTTCTCTCCTTTCCCCTTTATTCCCTTTCACTATTTTTTTATATTCTCCAAATGAATGAGATGCTTGGTAATATTTACCTGGGAATCAGTCTTGTCCTGGACTTCTGTTTGTTGGGAGTTTGTGATTGGTCATTCAATTTCATTACTAGTAATTGGTCTGTTCAGATTTTCTATTTTTTCCTGATTCAGTTTTAGAAGATTTTGTGTATTTAGAAATTAGACCACTTCTCTGTGTTGTCTAATTTTTTTGTATATAGTTTTTTGTAGTAGTGTTTTATAATTCTTGTGTTTGTATTTCTGTGGTGTTGGTTATTTCTCTTTTGTCTTTGATTTTATTTAGGTCTTCTCTCACTTTTTTTTTTAAGATCTATTTATCTTAGGTTAAGTGCATGAGTGGGGGAGGGGTAGAGAGAGAGGGAGAGCATCTCAAGCAGACTCACCCCTAGCTTGAAGCCCACTTGAGGTTCAATCCTACAATCCATGAGATCATGACCTGAGCTGAAATCAAGAGTTGGATACTCAACCTACTGAGCCACCCAGGCACCACTTCTCTCATTTTTCTTCTTGATGCATTTGGCTAAAGGATTCTCAATTTTGTTTCTGTTTTGGAAGAACTAACTTTTGGTTTTATTTATATTTTCTGTTGCTTTTGTCTCTCTTTCATTTTTTTTCACTCTGATCTTTTTTATTTCCTTCCTCCTACTAATGTTGGGCCTTGTTTGTCTTTTTTCTTGTTCCTTTAGGTGTAAGTTAGATTGTTTATTTGAGACTTTTCTTTTTTCTTGAGATAAGCAGGTATAGCTATAAAACCTCTTAGAATTGCTTTTGCGGTTTCCCAAGGATTTTAGACATTGTGTCTTTATTTTTATTTATCTCTTGGTATTTTTTGATTTCCTCTTTGATTTCTTCATTGACCCATTGGTTGTTTGGTAGCACGTTGTTTAGCCTCCATGTGTTTGTGGGTTTTTTTCCAGTTTTATTCTTGTAATTGATTTCTAGTTTCATATCATTTTGTTTGGAAAAAGCTTGATATGATTTCAGTCTTCTTAAATTTATTGAAACTTATTTTGTGGCCTATCATGATCTATCCTGGAGCGTGTTCCATGTGTTTCTGAAAAGAATATGGATTCTGCTATTTTGGGTGGAATGTTCTGTATGTATCTGGTTAAGTCCACCTGGTCTAATTTGTCCTTCAAAGACACTTTCTGTATTGATTTCTGACTGGCTTTTCTATCTGTTGATGTAAGTGCTGTGTTAAAGTTATCTGGTGGTATTGTATTATTATCATTTTCTCCCTTTCTGTCTGTTAACATTTGTTTTTTATATTTAAGTGCTACAATTTTATGTGCATAGGTATTTATAATTGTTATATTCTCTTCTTGGATTGATTTCTCCATCATTATGTAATGTACTGTTTTGGTCTTTTGTTGCAGTCTTTGTTTTACAGTCTGTTTTGTCTGATGTAAATGTTGCCATCCTGGCTTTTTCTTCTCCATTTCCATTTGCATGGAATATCCTGTTCTATCCCCCACTTTTGGAAGTCTTTGGGAATTCTTAATTGTTCTGGGCCTTCTAAATAGTGGTGGCATTTGTTAGAGAGGAATTGACTAGCAGCAAGTTTCTAAGGGTACTCTACTCAAGTGAAACAATTAACTTTTTTGTACTCTTAAGTTAGACATAATAGGTCAGAGGTGTCATCATAATTGGTTTTCCTTTCTTGGGAAATGAGGAGAAACTTAAAAACAAAGCAAAAAAATCTTTTCTAACAAAAACTCAGCTATAATCTTCAAAGAAAGTTTTTAATGAGTGATCTTGAGGTGCTGTTTTCCTCATTTAACTGTAGAATATCATTTGGGAAAGAGGCACATAGGCATTGCTATAATGGAAGAACAATGGACAGTAATTGTAATCTGCTAATTTGATCTCTATTAGAAAAGAAATACTATTAAATGATGAAGGATGTCATGATTTTTCTCAAGGTCACTCAAAATACTGCTTTCCTCATGTCAGTCTGGGAATGGTAGTTGAGTTAGGTTAAATAAAGTATATTTGCTTTTCTTACCTCCTTCCTGAGTATTTCTTTTTTTCAGAATAGGATCTTTGCTTCTTTAGAACCAAAGAGTATTTTTGCCCAAACATTGTGTTAAAGGTAATGAAGGTTAGCAGAATGTGACACCCCAAAACATGTGTCATTCTTTGGTGTAAGGACTATTTTGAGCTGACTAGTTTGAGAAACTGCAGATACCTAAGAAACTCTGGTAATATAGGATACTCTTTTTGTAAGGGAAATTGACATTAGAAAGGGGACCTGTACCAGGAAGGGGTGCTATTGCCAGAGATCACTCTTTAAACTGAGAGATTTACCTGCCTGACAGAGCTGATTTTGTTTACCATACATTTCCTCTTTTCAGCTTCCTATGAGTTACTTTCCCTTGCCTTTGAAGTTTCAGATACTTATCCCTTTCCTTAGCTCAGGATGGTATATAAGCCACCATTGTTTGGTTGCCTTTTGAGCCTTTTTATCTTTGTTGGGCTCTTGTATATACATAATTAAAATAGTTTTTCTCTCTTATTCTTTTTATTGTGTGGGGAATGGGGAATCTCAGCCAAGAATGAAGAAGGGTAGAGGAAAAGTGTTTTTCTTTCTTCCCAGTGAATTAAACTCTCTATTTTTAGAGAAATAAGAAAACTGCTTGCAGTTTTAAAATGGCCAATTTCCTTCTAGTCCTAAAGTTTTCCAAAGAATTGAAGTTTAATTTTAGAATTCTATTATGATGGATGAAATGTTAAGATACATATTAAGAGAAAAAGAAAAAACCCAACTGAAAAAATTATATGTAGAAACACAAATATTATAAAACCGGGAAATTTTCTTATAGACTGTTAAAGCTATGTTTTTGGCGTTGCCTGGGTGGCTTAGTCGGTTAAGCCTCTGACTTGATTTTGGCTTGGGTCATGATTTCAGGGTCTGGAGATTGAGCTCCATGTAGGGGTCTCCGTTTAGTGGGGAGCCTGCTTTTTAAAAAAAGCTATGTTTTGGTTTACAAAGTTATCTTTTATATTAGGTATACCTTTACTTATGGAATTGTCTTTTTGGAAGAAACTTAGAAATTGGTTTTTTTTTTTTTTTTTTTTTTTTGTCTTTATCAAAACTCTTCTTGAAATTATACCTAACTTTTATTTCTTTTTTTAAACCCTGGCCAGAATTGAGGAAGTTTGCATTTTAAACCTCTAAAGTTAGCCTGCCTAGGCACAGATCTAGTTCTGTCCCAAATCATTTGTGTGACCTTGGAAGAGTACATAACTTTTACTGTGGCTCAGTCTTCTCATCTCTAAAATGAGGATAATTCTAATGGCTGGAAGGTAGGTACTAGGTTGACAGAATATGCTGATGGCTTTGGCACAGGGTATATGTGTGCGTGAGGACAGTGAGGAGGGAGAGAGGGAGACGGAATCCAAAGGTTTTGCCCTGTGGCACTCTAACATGGAAGGGTGGGGGGCGGTACTAGAAAAGGAGATTGGGAAGGACCCATTTATAGGACAGGAGGAAACCAGGAAGGAGAGAGTGGTGTTTAGAAACCAAGGTCTTTTGTGATTAATTGAATAAATGCTGCTGTCAAGTGTATTAAGTGATTTACAGCTACCATTGGATTTAGCTATTCAGAAGTGATTGGTGACTTTAAAGAGCAGTTGTGGTGGAGGGTTGTGAATAAAAGCCTGGTGGGAATGGTTTCATGAGAGAGTGGAAGGAGAGAAACAGAAGCAGCAATCACTGACATTAAAATATAACAACAGGGTCACCTGGGTGGCTCAGCGGTCAAGCAGGTTGTCTTTGGCTCAGGGCATGAACCTGGAGTTCCGGGATCGAGTCCTACATCGGGCTCCCTGTGTGGAGCCTGCTTCTCCCTCTGCCTATATCTCTGCCTCTCTCTTTCTGTGTCTCTCATGAATAAATAAGCAAAATCTTAAAAACAAACAAACAAACTGTCACATTAAAGCTGAAAAACAGTAAGTCATATCTTTGAAATAATAGGTGACACTTATTGAACATTTATTGCATGACAGACACAGTTTTAGACACTTCTGTCAACTTGTTTAATGAGTAGGGAATACAGGCAGTCCTTGCTTTGCATGGTAGTGCAACACCATGCAAGCTAAAACTATGCCAAGCAATCTTAAACATCAGTGGGAAAGCTTACAAGTGTTCCATGAACTTTAAAGTTTTGAATACATTCAACATTTTAACCAGCTCTTACTGTTGGTTATTAATGTATTGGGAAGTGAAAAAATAGTAGAACTTCTATTTATTATCATCACTGTAACTTAAAACATTAGAAACACTATAAAGATTAGTTTGAACAATGCTCACCTTATCATAAACGTAGGATAAGCATCTTTTTTTTTTTTTTTAAGATTTATTTATTTATTCATGAGAGATAGAGAGAGAGAGGGAGAGAGACAGAGACACAGGCAGAGGGAAAAGCAGGCTCCCCGTAGGGAGCCCAATGTGGGACTGGATCCTGGGATCATGCATGACCTGAACCGAAGGCAGATAGATGCTCAACCGCTGAGCCACCCAGGTGTCCTGGATAAGCATCTTTTCTGTTTGTCTGTGTTTAGATGAGTTTCCAACATTGAATCCTTTCCCTTTCAATGTGCATATCAGAGTTCATCGAATGTGAAGTTTTTGTTGATGTCACTCCCTGTGGGACAGCTCATTGTTTTTATCCCAGCCGCTTCTTCATTTATGTTTATAAATTTGTCTTTAGTAAGTTCCTGGGGCTGCATGCCTCTTGGTGGGTCTGGGTGTGAGTGTGTCCTGCCTGAGTTTTACATTGCTTAATATGCCAGAAGTTTTTGTTTTTGTTTCTAAACAGAGGAGTCGGGGACAGGAGTGCAATGGGCCGAAGTAACCTACTGGGGGAAAAGACTTTTTTCAGGGCAGGGTATTCCCTCCCTGACTCACTGTGCTAGGTTCTCCAATTGTAAGGGTCCAGATGAAATGCACAGTGGCTTCAGCGTGCCTTCACCACTGGCAAACAACTTTTCAGATACGAATTCACCACCTTTCACTTGGTCAGCCTGGGTCGTGATTGGTGCTGTTGGGGAAATATTGAAAACAAAAATCTCCTGCCAACCCAGAAAACCTCTCCACAAAGGTAGAAGAACAAACAGTTTTATTATTGAATAAGCATTTAACCAAATTGCGATGGTGTATCACAGACAATCAGCTAAAGAGAAAAGACAGAAAGGAATCTCACCCTTGCACACAGCCAGGCAGATACAACCTCTCACATCCATGTGCTCAGGAGAAATGGTAAGTAGTCCTCAGGTAAGAGGACATGACAGCACCGTTTGTCACACAAGCTCATCCTAGATTCACTTGGTAATTGGGCTGGCCATCTGTGTTTGCTAATTTTCTTTATCCTGAAGAATAATACAACTTCTCAAATCTCTATGACAGGTAGATAGTTAGCGTTTAAGGCCAGATGTCCAACTTAAACTCTCCGGGAGACTGAGATAGAGGTGCTATCTTCCTTTATGTTTACATTTTAAAGAGATGGCTGTTAGGTCCTTGAGAAAGACATTCTTGGGTTGTAAAACTGTCAAAAGGCTTCTTTAGCTTTTGAAAGAATCTAAATACACTTCAAAAGGGCAGAGAAAGAATGTGATTACAAGTTTTCTAAAGGAAACGCTTTAAGAAGAGTGGGGTGAGGGTGAGGGGAGAGGTCTCTTCCCTTTCTTATACCAGAGAAAAATTCAACTTTTTTTTATTTTCTAAGATTTGTATTTACCCATACAGTACAGATGATCAGAAACTCTTTGAATGTAGTCCAAAGCTTATTTCTGTTCATTTGATCTCACTGGAGACTGGAGAGAGCTTGTTATCAACCTCTAAATAATTACTTTGATTTTGAAGATTAAACTTTCTCCTTCAGGCTACTAATTAATTACTCCAATCATTGTTATCTGAGCCCTTTCTTTTCTTGGTCTGTACACTTTATCAACAAATGAAGACATTTCCAGTCGTGTTTAACCAACCATGCTGTGAAGAGAGTCTATATTAAATTCTCTTTGGTTCTGAATGGTGATGAATATTAAACAGATGTTGTGCTCCACCGTCCTGGGAACTAGGGATAAATGGTAAACATGGCAGGCATGGTGTCTTCCCTCCTGGAACTTACCCTCTGGCAGGGAATCAGACTTGAATACATAATAACCAGGGCCACGAGTGCTTCTCCTGGAGGGGCATGGGGTGCTTTGGGACAGAATCATGAATAAGATGTCCTAACCTTGCCCGGAACTGCAAAAAGTCAGATTGTGAAGGTCCTGTAAACCATAGTAAGGATTTGGGATTAAAAAAGTTAGTACCTTGGGTTTATGCCTAGAGATTTTGATTCTTTAGGCTTGATGTAATTCAAGAGGCAGCATTCTAACAAGATCCACTCTAGGACT
Source organism: Vulpes vulpes (assembly GCF_048418805.1). Lineage (NCBI taxonomy): Eukaryota > Metazoa > Chordata > Mammalia > Carnivora > Canidae > Vulpes > Vulpes vulpes. The sequence continues at coordinate 120,077,826 of NC_132791.1, read as the reverse complement.
TTGGCACAGTTAGTCCCTATACAGCCAGTTGACACACTCTAGGCTTTTTATAACAATTGAAAAAAATCTTAAAAGCAGATTGATTATATTTGGATTTAAATGGATTGGTGGAAAGGAGGGGACGAAAGCGGTTGGAGGGTAGTTAGATGGCTACAGAAGTACTTAAGGACAAAAAACGACGGTATTTTGGACTAGGAGGCATAGAGAGAAGTGGATAGTTTTGAGATAAGATAGGAGGTAAAATAAGATTTTGTGATTGTTTAAATATGAAAGGAGATGTTGAAGGACAAGGAGGTATCAGGAAAGACACCTAGGTTTCAAATTTGAATAACCGGCTACCGGCTGGATAGTGGTATCCTTTCCTGAGATAAACACTGTAGGAAGAGCACATTGGGGTTGAGGGTAGGATTGCGGAGTTAATTTTTGGACACAGAGACAGCCACATGGAAATGTTTAGTAGGCAGTGAGATACAGCACTTTGAAGCTAGAGATGTGGATTTGAAAGATGGTAAATGAATGGGAATGGGCTACCTAAAGAGAGGCCATCTATGAGAAGGGAATAAGGTCTAGAACAAAATATGAGCAACATCAGGATATGTTTTGGTAGGAAGAGGAGCCAGCAGTAGATATTGAAAGGGAAGGAATAGAGAGATGGATGGAAAAGTAGGAGAGTGTGCTGGGTATCTATGGAGAGTGGCCCCTGGTGGTTTTCCATATCTGTGATTGAGCAAAATCAGGTTAACAACATTTCAGTCTCATTTCCAATCACACAATCCGAAGGGTAGAGTTTTAATGCCACATTCAATGGTTTTATCTCAGGCATCAGTCACACACTGAGATCTTAAACATCCCCTTGAGGGTAAGTGAGTTAACAGAGCCACAAAAATCACCCAACCTCTCTTTGTCCATATGCACATCGTTAATGTTTTCCATCTCACTTTGGTGTCTGGACTTCTCAGGGGCAGACATTCAATGGCTCTTTGACCCTGTGAATGAAAGCATTGACAGGAAAGGGTCTGAAGTGCCGGCCAAGGGTGACGGCAGTGATTGTGTCGTTTGCTGCTACAGGGTCAGTTTCTCCAGTGATACCATTTATCTTTCACTGAGAAATGCTTCAGAATGTTAAATGGGAGGCCATGTCTTTTCCATTGAAAGTGAATGTTTTTTTTTTTTTCTGCATCTAGAAGTACATCTCTCTTTTTTTCCTCGTTCTTTTCTCTCTCTCTCTCTCTCTCTCTCTTTTTTTTTTTAGAGAAAGCCTGCCTAACCCTAAACTACTACTGACCAGGGGTCAGCAAATATGATCTGCCTCCTGCATTTGCACGGCCCACCAGCCAGGAATGGTTTGTACATTTTTAAATCATTGCATTTTAAGGGATTACATATTTATATAACCTTGATTTTTTACTCTTAGCCCACAAAGCCTAAGATGTTACTATTTAGCCTTTTATGGAAACACTTTGCAATCCCTTCTTTCCAGTATTATCCCTTAATTGCCTAAGCCTGAAAAGAAATCTGTTCACTCAAATGGGAATGTCAGCTAGGCCAAGTGGTTCTTAAACTTTGGCATTGGTTAGAATTCCCTGTAGGATTTCATGATAGATTGCTGGGTCCCTTCTCCAACGCCTGGAGTGGGACCAGAGAAGTGGCATTTCTTTTTCTTTCTTTCTTTCTTTCTTTCTTTCTTTCTTTCTTTCTTTCTCTCTTTCTCTCTTTCTCTCTTCTCTCTTTCTTTCTCTCTTTCTCTCTTTCTTTCTTTCTTTCTTTCTTTCTTTCTTTCTTTCTTTCTTTCTTCTTTTATTCATTTTTAAAATTGAGGTTATATTTGATGTACAGCATCATGTTAGTATTGGTGAACAATGTAATGATTTGATATTTGTGTATATTGTAAATTGACCACTGCAGTAATTCTAGTTAATACTTGTCTACGTATACATAGTTACAACTTTTTTCTTATGCTGAGAACTCTTAAGATCTGCTCTCTTAGCAACTTTCACATATGCAACACAGTATTATTAAATCATAGTCATCGTGCTGTATATTACATCCCCAAGACTTATTTTATAATTAGAAGTTGGTACCTTTTTTTTTTAAGATTTTATTTATTTATTTATTTATTTATTTATTTATTTATTTATTCATTCATTCATTCATTCATGAGAGAGAGAGAGAGGGAGAGAGAGAGGGGGAGAGAGAGAGAGGGAGGCAGAGACACAGGCAGAGGGAGAAGCAGGCTCCATGCAGGGAGCCTGACATGGGACTCCATCCCAGGTCTCCAGGATCAGGCCCTGGGCTGAAGGCAGCGCTAAACTGCTGAGCCGCCAGGGCTGCCCAGAAGTTGGTACCTTTTGACCTCCTTCACCCATTTACCTACTTTCCACCACTCACCTCTGGCTGCCACCAGTTTGTTCTCTGTATTTATGAGCATGTTTTTTTTCTTTCTTTTTGTCTATCTTTATTTCTTTCTTTCAAATTCCACATATAAGTAAGATCATACAGTATTTATTTATATAGAGGTCTTTTTGTTTGGAAAAAAAATAGCATTCGTCACTTTGAAACATTTGACTGTAATAGTGATATATCTGCCAAAGCTATCCCTCTCAAGGAATCAGTCCCCCCTTATTCCACCTAGCAAGCTGTTGGGGTATAAACCTGTCAGGTCTGGTGCCCTGCCACTAATGTTCTAGGAGATATTTATTAAACATCTTTAATAGGCCTGAAGTCCAATTCCTCTATCCCTCTATACTTACCATGACGAAGTAGAAGAAGGATCATCAAATTGTGACATTTTAATTTTAGGTCACTTACCAGTATGTTCTTTTTCAGGGAAACAAATGATATTTATTACAACAGGGGAAGAGAATATATAATATTTGCTAGATTCCTTTAAGAAATCTATCTCTAGAAGTTATGCTTGCTTGCTGTTTTAATGTTTAATTAGCACACAGAGACTCTGCCCATTGGACTTGCCTCAAATATTATTCTAGAGTTATGATTGGATTCACCAAGGACTATTTATTTCCCTCCTGGGAGATGAGCAAAAGGAGTCAGAACTCTTAGACAGTTGTATCCACAGAACTTGGGTTTCTAACCCTTGGCATAAAGTGAGTTTCTACCTTAGCGTAGGGGTGGGGTGGGGTGAAGGTATCACACTGTGGCAGGAGATTGAAAACTGTGATGTAATATTTGAATATTGCTTAGTGTTGCCTATGAAAAGAATGGACAGGGATCTTTGATTGGTGACCTGAAATTTCCATCTTACTGCTTAACAAATTTCACAGAAAAAGAACTCATCTCAGATTTTGGTAAGAGTTTAAAATACGTGCTAAGATAGTCAAATTAGATCATTGTTGTCTAAAAAGGGCAGAACCCTAGCTCAGGGGAATTAGAACTGCAATGACAGAACTTTTTTATTAGAACACGTCAAGAGGACAAATATTTTAAATTTAATTTTGCATTTTTCTATTATTGAGATGGCATACAATGTTATATTAGTTTCAGGTGTTCAACATAGTGATGCAACAATTCTATACAATACTCCTTGCTCACCATAATAGGTATAGTCACTGTACAATGTTATTAAAATATTATTGACTATATTCCCTATGCCATACCTTTGATCTCCCTGATTTATTTTATAATTGGATATTTGTAACTTTTAATCCTCTGTGTCTATTTTGCTCATCCCTCCACCCATCTCTTGTCTAGCAACCATCAGTTTTTCTCTGTATCAAGAGCCTGTTTTTTTGTTTTGCTTTTTAGATCCCACGTATAAGTGAAAGCATGGTGTTTGTATTTCTGTGTGATTTGTTTTACTTAGAAAAATATTCTCTAGGTCCATCTGTGTTGCTACAAATGGCAAGATCTCTTACTTTTATTTTTTATTTTATTTTTTTGATCTCTTTCTTTTATATGGCTTAATATTCCAGTGTGTGTGTGTGTGTGTGTGTGTGTGTATACCATATATTTATACATTCATCTGTGAATGGAAGCTTATGTTGCTTCCATATCTTAGCTATTGTAAAGCTGCAATAAACATAGGAGTGCATACATCTTTTTGAATTAATGTTTTCATTTTCTTTGGGTAAATACCCAGTAGTGGGATTACTGGATCATATGGTATTTCTATTTTTAATTTTTTGAGGAAGCTCTATACTGTTTTCTGCAATGGTTGCACCAAGTTACATTCCCACCAACATTGCATGAGGATTCCCTTTCATCCACATTTGTTTTTAAAGCTTTTATTTATTTATTTATTCATAGACACACAGAGAGAGAGGCAGAGACACAGGCAGAGGGAGAAGCAGGCTCCACGCAGGGAGCCCGACGTGGGACTCAATCCCAGGTCTCCAGGATCACACCCCAGGCTGCAGGCGGCGCCAAACCGCTGTGCGACCAGGGCTGCCCCCTTTCATCCACATTTTTGACAGTACTTGTAATTTCCTGCCTTTTTGACACTAGGCATTCTGGCAAGTGTGAGGTAATAGCTTATTGTGGTTTTGATTTCCATTTCCTTGACGATTAGTTATGTTTAGTATCTTCTCATATGTCTGTTGGCCATCTGTATGTCTTCTTTGGGAAAATGTCTGTTCAGGTCTTCTGACTACTTTTCAGTCAAATTGTTTATTGTTTTGGTATTGAGTTGTATATGCTTTTTATATATTTTGGATATTAACCCCTTATTGTATTTATCATTTGCAAATATCTTTTCCTATTCAGTAGTTTGCCTTTATGTTTTGTTGATGGTTTCCTTTGTTGTGCAAAGGCTTTTTATTTTGGTTTAGCCTCAATAGTTCATTTTTGCTTTTGTTTACCTCTCCTGAGGAGACATATCTAGGAAAATGTTGCTAAGGCTGATGTCAAAGACATTACTGCCTATGTTTTCACCTAGGAGTTTTATGGTTTCAGTTCTCATATTTTGGTCTTTAATTCATTTTGAGTATATTTTTACACGTGGTGTAAGAAAGTGGCCGTTTTATTATTTTGTATGTAACTGAGAGGCTGAATATTTTTAATATTTCTTGTGAAAGGAGATATAAAATATAAAAATTAAAAACTCACAAGTCAAAAAAGGTGGATAAATCCAAATAAGATCAAAAGCATAGAAAGATTTTGGTTAAATAAATTTAAAAAAACCTACGGTTGAATTTTTAAAAAAATATTTTATTTTTTAGTCATCTCCACCCTTAATGTGAGGCTCAAACCCACAACCCTGAGATCAAGAGTCCCATGCTCCACTGACTGAGCCAGCCAGGCACCTCCCTAAGGTTCAACTTTTGTTTTTTTGGCATTATAGTGGTGTGAAAGCAATACACGTTTGGTAGAAACCGTACTGTGAATTTTTTTATTTTGATCTTTTCCCAGGTTAGCAATATGTAGTATATGATTTTCTTATGATGCTAGGCAGTGCCAGTGAGCCACAGCTCCCATTGAGTCACACAGCCATGAGGGCAAACAATTGATACAACCATTCTTCTATATCATAGAACCATTCTGTTTTTTTACTTTCAGTAAAGCATCCAATTACATGAGATATTCAATACTTTATTATAAAATAGGCTTTGTGTTAGATGATTTTGCCCAAGTGTAGGCTAATAGAAGTGTCTGAGCATGTTTAAGTTGGGCTAGGCTAAGCTTTGATATTCTGTAGGTTAGGTATGTTAAATGCATTTTTGACCTAAGATATTTTCAAGTTACAATGGGTTTATTGGGATATAACCCCATCGTAAGTCGAAGAAGACATGTGCTTTCAAAAAGTTTTGGGAGGTAGTAAATACGTTGGTGTAGAATCTTCTATGAAGTATATATAAAAAAAATGTTCCTTTCAGTGGTTCATTGATGACTTTAAATTCAGTCTATTTGCAAATTTCTGAGATTTATCTCTTCCAAAGGGTAACCAGTGGGAGCAGAGAACTCACCTCAATTTTTGTTGCACTTTTTAATTCTCAGAAAATCAAACACCCCTCATAAGCAATATTTAGCACGATTGTTTTTGTTATAGACCTTCCTCTACACTTGGAGGCATCAGATGAATCAGCCATATTTTTCTCCAACCTCGGCATGTGGAGGCATGTAGTACAGGTACTGAATATATTCATGCACAGGTTTCATTTGAAAAATGCATTCACCTCTCAATTTGTGCTCCTTACCAAGTGGTGGTTGTATGCCTGCTTTTTTCCCCACCCATTTATCAAGTGCCTCCACTGTAGTCATGCAAGGTTCAGGGGATACAGATGAAATATTTCCTGTTCTTAAGTAGCCCACAGCCTAGTATAAATTCAAATATGAAACAGAATAGTATAACAGCTCTTTACCACTGACTGAATGAGGCTAGGAGTGCTCTGTTTAGCTCTGAAACAAGGCAGTTAATTGACGTGGGGTACTCAAGACACTGGCTGTGTCAAAATTGTGATTTAACAAACTGAGTCAAGCAACTTGAACTGTCTGTGGAGTCCAGGTGATACTGAGTACTCACGAAAGTGTTTCAGGAAATAACTCCCAAGAAATTTGTTTATAAGCAAAGGAATCTATCCATCTTGATGACTTGAATTTTGGGGCATTTCCCTTTAGTTTTAGCTGTATTTTGAGTATTTGCATATTTTCTTTCTCCCTTTCTCCTTACCTACATAACAAATTATGTTCCTTTAGTTTTTCATCCCTACTATTAAAGCAGGTGCAAGGTACCTTAGCTAATATATTATTATTATTATATATTATTTATAATATATATTATATAATTAATTACATGATATTATATTAATTATATATTACTTATATAATATATATAATTAATATATTACTTATTGAGGTCTGGCACAAGTACCTTCCCCTCATAATGCACACCAAATACATTGTCCAAGCTATCATTCCCATGCCTTCCGGTATTGTATCTTGAATATGAGTACATTAAGACTTTGGTCGTCCCACGTAACTCTTCGTACACACAATTTATTAAGATTTTTTTTTGGAGTAAGAGGTATAGATTTTGTTTGTTTTTGTTTTATGAGATCTGAGCATGTAAAATCCACAAAGATTTTCTTTTCTTTTTTTTTTTTTTAAATTTATTTATTATAGTCACACAGAGAGAGAGAGAGAGAGACATAGGCAGAGAGAGAAGCAGGCTCCATGCACCGGGAGCCCGACGTGGGATTCGATCCCGGGTCTCCAGGATCGCGCCCTGGGCCAAAGGCAGGTGCCAATCCGCTGCGCCACCCAGGGATCCCCCACAAAGATTTTCTTAGCATTATTTCTTTGATCCCATATCAATTCATTCAGTCATACCCATTCATTACTTGTAAACCCACATTGCTAGGTTAGAATGATAGGGTTCTCTCACTGTTCCCACTGTTCAGTTACCAATAATTTTATTCCTTTCTACAACTTGTCTTTCTTTCACAAAGTTCCTTTTTTTTTTTTTTTAAGACTGTATTTATTGTTTTGAGAGAGCGTGAGTGGGAATGAGGGGGAGGGTCAAAGGGAGAGGTAAAGGCAGATTCCCTGCTGAATAGGGAGCCCATGTAGACTGATCCTAGGACCCCAAGATCATGACCTAAGTAGAAGGCAGATGCTTAACTGACTGAGCCACTCAGGTGCCCCACAAAGTTTCTATTTATAAAACGTTACTGAACTTCATATTGTTATCATTATTTTTTCATTTCTTACTATCCTAATCTAGTTTATATATTCCCTATGTTTTCTGTAGTTATGGAAGCAATAATATTTAAAATTTCAATAAATAGATTTGTTAAGAATTGTTCAAGCAACGAGGACTGGCTTATCTTGAGCCAGACTGCTTGGTTCAAACCCCAGCTCTGCCGCTTGCTGGTTGGGTTAGTCATTTAACCTCTTTAAACATCTGAAGTGTGAGCATAATGATAATGGTAGGACACAGGTGGTATTTCATGGTGGTTAGAGTGAGAGATTCTGGCACTGGATTCAAGTCTTTGCTCTGTCACTTATTTGCTCTCTAATCTTGGTAAAATTTAATCTTTCACAATGCTATTTGCTCTTCTGTGGTTCAAAGATCATGATACCACCCACCTCCTGTGATTGTTGTATGGAATAGGATATGAATGTAAAACATTCAGCACAATGCCTGGCACCCCACAAGTGGTAAGCACATGATACTCTTAGGAAAAACACACAGCAGGATCAAAATCAATAAACTAAAACTCAGATATGTAAAGCACTGTTGCTTTCTAATTATTCTGTAATTGAATTAATACTGTTCCGGCTATTGAGGGAACAAAAGGCAACTTTCCCATTGTAGCCAATGTCTCTTGCAGTTTAAAATGGTATCATTCAGATTATTTCTCCTTTTTTTTTGTTAAATGGACAGTGTTGAAGGATTCCTTTTCCTGTCCTATCTCCCTTGATCACTCTCCTTTTCTTTTCTTTTCTTTTCTTTTCTTTTCTTTTCTTTTCTTTTCTTTTCTTTTCTTTTCTTTTCTTTTCTTTTCTTTCTTTTTTGTCTAGGTGCTATCTGGGCACAGAGAAATGGTTACATGACCTCTTGGTAGCAGGAGAATTTCTTCCCTAAGAAAGAGCTTTCTCTGCTGGTCCCCACTGCTCTGATTGATGCAATTCATGCCACCTCATCTCTGAGAGTCTGCTGCCATCTTTGCCTGTTTTCTAGTCAAGGGAAATGCAAGATGGTTGCCCTTGGGGAAGTTCTCTGTCATCTCCCAGTGATGACCTTCTGTGACCTAGCATCATTGCTCTCCTACCCTCTCCCCTTATCCCTTGTGGTGTTTACCTATGTCATTGTTTTCACTCTATTATTTGTTGGCACAATATACCTACAAGCCATTCTTTTATCAAAGTTACAAATAGGAAGTGAAATCTAAGTCCTCACATTGATATGACCTCAAACTCTCTGGGGCATTTTTTAAGGCACCTTCTCCAAAGTGTGACTATGGGTGTTGCGGTTGCAGAATTGAGGAGTTGCCTTGATGGCTTCTCTCCCTCCCATCTCCCAGCTGCTTTTCCCATCGGGTAAAGGGTTATATATACTTTTCCTCTTTAGTTAGTGGGAGTCCTCTATCTTCTCTTTGCCTACTCTATAGATTTTGTAAAATTCTAATTGAGTTGACCAGACTTGACTCTCTTGATATATATGAAGGGTATTAAATATTCTTTTGAGGATATTGTACCCTTGAAAATCAAACCAACAAGCAAACAGTCAAACCTGGCTTTCAAGTTTTCTGTTTCTGTGTGCTAGAATACTGGTTTGAAGATCAAAACTGAGCAGTTCTTTTTTCCCCCCAATATGATGAATATTGTTGGCTAGGCAAAAATAGCACAATATATGGAAAGTTTATACCAGTTTGCTATTTTGAGATATTATCCTTATTATTTCTATTTGTTATAGAAAGGGGGTACCTGGGTGGCTCAGTCCATTGTGTCCTCAGGTCCTGGGGTCCTGGGGTCCTGGGATTGAGTCCCATAACTGGCTCCCTGCTCAGTGGGGAATCTGCTTTCCCCTCTTCCTCTGGCCCTCCTCTCTCCCCGCCTAGCTCCTGCTTTCTCTTGCTCTCTCATAAATAAATCTAAAAATTATTTTAAAAAAAGAGAGGGATCATCACAAAATAGAAAAATAATCATCTGTAACCCCATCTCCAAGAAATAATCATTGTTAATAAGTTTTCCAGCTGGGTTCTAACTCAGTTTCCTCCTCTGTTGAGTGGGAATAACTCCTCTCTCTCCTATAGATGGTTCATTTGATTCCAGATGGCATTTTTATCATAGGGAAAATGATTGTATGTAATTGCTTCTTTTTCTGTTTATTCGTGTTTCAACACTCTAATTTTTATTTCTATATCTTTGTAGTACACTTTAATGTTTGACAAAACAGATGTTCTATATCTTTTACTGTTATAACTAATGTTTTAAAAATAATTTCTGCCCTTTATAACTTGTTTATTCTTTCAAATGAACATTAGCATTATTGTGTTAACTTCTTAGGCATTTCGTTGGTATTTTCAAAAACATGTGTATGATATTAAACATTCTAATAAAGAGGTTTTCTTTTCTGTTCCTCAGTAAAGTTCGATAGTTTTAATATAAAGTGTTCCACTTTTTTTTTCTTTTTTTTTTTTAGAAAGAGAGCACAAAGCACAGGGAGCAGCAGAGGGAGAGGGAGAAGCAGGCTCCCCATTGAGCAGGGAGCACTACATGGGGCTCCATCCCAGGACCCTGAGATCACGACCTGAGCAGACGCTTAACCAACTGAGCCACCGAGGAGCCCCTGTTCCATGTTTCTTATTAAGTTCTCTCAGGCATTTTATGTTCCTCGTAGTTGTTTAAAACAGGGCATTTTTTTTTTTCCTATTAAATTTCTTAACTGATTACTTGTGGTCTATTGAAAAAAAAAAGTGGTTGATTTTGTATATTTCCAAAGTAGTTGCTTTACCTCTACTAGTGGTTTTCATTTAATTTACTTGGGTTTTCTATTTAGAGAAGCATCCTCTGACATTTGTCCCCAGGCTTCTGAAAGTTATCAATTAAAGAAATTCTTCCCAGCAGCTGGGTGCCTGGCTCAGTGGTTGAGTGTCTGCTTTTGGCTCAGGGCATGATCCCAGGGTGCTGGGACCAAATCCTGTATCAAGCTTCCTACAGGGAGCCTGCTTCTCCCTCTGCCTGTGTCTCTGCTTCTCTCTGTGGGCCTCTCATGAATAAATACATAAAATCTTAAAAAAAAAAAAAACACATTCTTCTATCCTTTATTGAATTGGTTAGAACTTCCAGAAAAGTGCTAGACAATCATGACACTGCTCATGTTCTTGAATTTAAGGTGAGTGGGTGCTAATATTTCATTATTAATATCTATATGTAATAAATATTCTTTAATAGATTAAGGAGGTTTGCTTCTGTTATCAGGAAGCTTTTGTATTTAATATTGCATTTATTTTAGTTATTTTTAATCTTTGCATTTATTAAAATAATTACTTTTCAATATTCTGAGGTATTGAAGTGATTAATTGACTGGCATAGTTAACATGCTACTGGATTAATATGTTATTTATATTAATAGGGAGATTAGTCTGTGATTTCCTTTCTTTGTGCCCTATTTGTTGGACTTTGGAATTAGAGTATTGCTGGTTTGGGAAAATGAACTGGGAAGCATGCCATCGTTTTCTATACTCCAGAACAGTTTAAATTAACATGTGAGTTATCTTTCCTTGAAGCTCTGTGAGAATTCACTAGTTAAATTGTTTAAACATGCTACAGCATTTGGAATAATTCCCTAGGCAAAAATTTTCATTTCTTCCATGGTTATTGGCATCCAGATGGACTACTTTCTCAAGATGTTTCTACAAGTTTATGTGTTCTTAGAAAATTGTGCATTTCATCTGTGTTTTCAGAATTTGTAGCTTTGAGTGGTGCATTAAAATTTCTTATATCATTATAAAGTACTTCTATATCTGTGAATAACGTCTAATTTTCACTTTTAATGATTTGAATGTGTTTTCTATTTAAATCTACTAGATGCTTTACCATTTTATTGATACTTTCAAAGAAACTAGCTCTAGGATTTATTTTTATGTATTCTTGTTTATTTAAAAAAATTTTTTTAGTGTTTCAATTTCCTGTGGTTTTTTAAATTTAGATTCAATTTGCCAACATATAGTCCATCATTAGTTTCAGTTGTAGTTTTCAATAATTCATCAGTTGTGTACAATGTTTATTTTTAGATAATATCTACTTTTATATTAATTTATTTGTCCTCAACTCATAGACTTCTTTTCTTTTTAACATTTTTTCAAACTTATTTTCAGTTTTTATTTATTTTTTATTTTTGTATTTATTTTAAAATATGATAATTCTTTTTTTGTTTAAAGATTTATTTTTATTTATTTATGATAGACATAGAGAGAGAGAGAGAGGCAGAGACACAGGCAGAGGGAGAAGCAGGCTCCATGCCGGGAGCCCGACGTGGGACTCGATCCCGGGACTCCAGGATTGCGCCCTGGGCCAAAGGCAGGCGCGAAACCACTGAGCCACCCAGGGATCCCCTATTTTCAGTTTTTAAAAGAAATAAATATACTGAAGGCTATGAGACTTCTGACTATCGTTGCCCTCATCATATCAGTTTTGACTTGTAGATTTTGTTGTTTTATAGGTTTGATGTAATTGCATTATTTTTAGCTTTTGTAAAAATTGAGTATAATTTACAAACAATAAAATGCACATATCTTACTTGCAATTTCATGAGTTTTGACAAACCTATGTAACCAGGGGCACCTGAGTGATGCAGTCAGTCAGACGTTGGACTCTTGGTTTTCTGCTCAGGTCATGATCTCAGGGTTGTGAGATCCAGCCCTGCATTGGGCTGTACACTTAGTGAGGAGTCTCTTTGACTCTCTTTCCCTCCTCTGATCCTTCCCTCTACCCTCACTCTCTCTTTCTCTCTCTCTCAAATAAATAAATCTTAAAAAAAAAAATCTGTATAACCAGCATACTACCAAGCCAGATTCAGAACTTTTCCATAATTTGAGAGTTGCCTCATGCTCCCATTCCTCCCTCCCGACCCTCCCCACCCCAGCAGCCGCAATTATGTTTTCCATCAACAGAGTCATTTTGTTGAACTTCATGCAAGTGAAATCACACAGTATGTGTTCTTTTTTATCTAATGTCTTTCCCTCAGCATAATGATTTTGGGATTAATTCATATTATTTTATCAGCAGTTGAAAAAAATTTTTTTTAGCTTGAACATAGTTTACATAGAATGTTACATTAGTTTCTGGTGTACAACATAGTGATCCAACAGCTCTCTCTGTGACCATACGATGTTATTACAGCAGTTCACTTTTCAAGAAATTGCTGAATTAAAAAAAATTCCCTTGTATACCTGCACCACAATTTGTTTATCCATATCTCCTCTGAATAGATTTTTGGAATGCTTCTAGTTCTCACTCTTACGAATAAAGCTCCTTGACATTCCTATCAAAGTCTTTCATTTCTTTTGGGTAAACACTTAGTGGAATTGCTGGAGCAAGGGGTTGATGTATGCCTTATCCAGGAATGCATGAGACTCTCTAGTTGTTCTACATCCTTGCTAATAACTGACATTGTCAGTCTTTTTAATTTTAGCCATTGTTATTGAGGATAAAGTAGAATCTCAATGTGGTTTTAATTTGTAATTTGTGTTTCTCTGATGGATATTGAGCATCATTTTGTGTGCTTTTTTTGTCAGTCCTATAACTTTTGTGTGTGTGTGAAATATCTGTCCAAGATTTTTGTCTATTTTTTTATTTTATTTTTTAAAAGGTTTTACTTATTTTATTCATGAGAGACAGAGAGAGGCAGAGACACAGGCAGAGGGAGAAGCAGCCTCCACTCAAGGAGCCCGATGTGGGACTTGATCCTGGGTGGACGGGATCATGCCCTGAGCTGAAGGCATATGCTGAATCGCTGAGCCACCCAGGTGTCCCTTTTGTCTATTTTTTTAATTGGGTTGTCTTTTTGTTGTTTTTAATTTTAACTCCAGTATGGCTAAACAGACAGTAGTATATTTGTTTCAAGTATAAAATAGATTCAACAATTTATTTATTTATTTATTTATTTATTTATTTATTTATTTATTTATTTATTTATTATTGGAGTTCAGTTTGCCAACATATAGCATAATACTCAGTGCTCATCCTGCCAAGTGCCCCCCTCAATGCCCATCACCCAGTCACCCCAACCCCACCTACCACCCTTTCCACTACCCCTTGTTTGTTTCCCAGAGTTATGTGTTCTCATGTTTTGTCACCCTCACTGATATTTTCACTCATTTTCTCTCCTTTCCCCTTTATTCCCTTTCACTATTTTTTATATCCCCCAAATGAATGAGACCATATAATGTTTGTCCTTCTCCGATTGACTTATTTCACTCAGCATAATACCCTCCAGTTCCATCCACATCGAAGCAAATGGTGGGTATTTGTCATTTCTAATGGCTGAGGAATATTCCATTGTATACATAGACCACAGCTTCTTTATCCATTCATCCTTTGATGGACACCGAGGCTCCTTCCACAGTTTGGCTATTGTGGACTTTGCTGCTATAAAAATTGGGGTGCAGGTGTCCCGGCGTTTCACTGCATCTGTATCTTTGGGTTAAATCCCAGCAGTGCAATTGCTGGGTCGTAGGGTAGCTCTATTTTTAACTCTTTGAGGATCTTCTACACAGTTTTCCAGAGTGGCTGCACCAGTTCACATTCCCACCAACAGTGCAGGAGGGTTCCCCTTTCTCCACATCCTCTCCAACATTTGTTGTTTCCTGTCTTGTTAGTTTTTGCCATTCTCACTGGTGTGAAGTGGTATATCATTGTGGTTTTGATTTGTATTTTCCTGATGGCAAGGAACGTGGAGCATTTTCTCATGTGCTTGTTGGCCATGTCTGTGTCTTCCTCTATGAAATTTCTGTTCATGTCTTTTGCCCATTTCATGATTGGATTGTTGTTTCTTTGCTGTTGAGTCTATTTATTTATTTATTTATTTATTTTAAAGATTTTATTTATTTATTCATGAGAGACACAGAGAGAGGCAGAGACATAGGCAGAGGGAGAAGCAGGGTCCATGCAGGAAGCCTGATGTGGGACTCGATCCTGGGACTCCAGGATCATGCTCTGGGCCAAAGGCAGACACCAAACCGCTGAGCCACCCAGGCCCCCCCACCCCTTTTTAAAAGATTTTATTTATTGCTGTTGAGTTTAATAAGTTCTTTATAGATCTTGGATACTAGCCCTTCATCTGATATGTCATTTGCAACTATCTTATCCCATTCTGTAGGTTGTCTTTTAGTTTTGTTGACTGTTTCTTTTGCTGTGCAGAAGCTTTTATCTTGATGAAGTCCCAATAATTCATTTTTGCTTTTGTTTCCCTTGCCTTCATGGATGTATCTTGCAAGAAGTTGCTGTGGCCAAGTTCAAAAAGTATGTTGCCTGTGTTCTCCTCTAGGATTCTGATGGATTCTTGTCTCACATTTAGATCTTTCATCCATTTTGAGTTTATCTTTGTGTATGGTGAAAGAGAGTGGTCTAGTTTCATTCTTCTGCATGTGGCTGTCCAATTTTCCCAGCACCATTTATTGAAGAGACTTTTTTCCAGTGGATAGTCTTTCCTGCTTTGTCGAATATTAGTTGACCATAGAGTTGAGGGTCCACTTCTGGATTTTCTGTTCTGTTCCATTGATCTATGTGTCTGTTTTTGTGCCAGTCCCACACTGTCTTGATGACCACAGCTTTGTAGTTCAACCTGAAATCTGGCATTGTAATGCCTCCAGCTCTGGTTTTCTTTTTTATATTCCCCTGGCTATTTGGGGTCTTTTCTGATTCCACACAGATCTTAAGATGACTTGTTCCAACTCTCTGAAGAAAGTCCATGGTATTGATAGGGATTGCATTAAATGTGTAAATTGCCCTGGGTAACATTGACATTTTCACAATATTAATTCTGCCAATCCATGAGCATGGAATATTTTTCCATCTCTTTGTGTCTTCCTCAATTTATTTCAGAAGTGTTCTGTAGTTTTTAGGGTATAGATCCTTTACCTCTTTGGTTAGGTTTATTCCTAGGTACCTTATGCTTTTGGGTGCGATTGTAAATGGGATTGACTCCTTAATTTCCCTTTCTTCAGTCTCAGTGTATAGAAATGCCACTGATTTCTGGGCATTGATTTTGTATCCTGCCACACTACCGAATTGCTGTATGAGTTCTAGCGACCTTGGGGTGGGGTCTTTGGGTTTTCTATGTACAGTATCATGTCATCTGTGAAGAAGGAGAGTTTGACTTCTTCTTTGCCAATTTGAATGCCTTTTATTTCTTTTCGTTGCCTGACTGCTGAGGCTAGGACTTCTAGTACTATGTTGAATAGCAGTGGTGAGTGGACATCCCTGTCTTGTTCCTGTTCTTAGTGGAAAGGCTCCCAGTGCTTCCCCATTGAGAATGATATTTGCTGTGGGCTTCTTGTAGATGGCTTTTAAGATGCTAAGGAATGTTCCCTCTATCTCTAGACTCTGAAGAGTTTTGATGGATGCTGTATTTTGTCAAATGCTTTCTCTGCATCTATTGAGAGGATCATATGGTTCTCGTTTTTTTGCTTGTTGATATGATCTATCACATTGATTGCTTTATGAGTGTTGAACCAGCCTTGCATCCTGGGGATAAATCCCACTTGGTCATGGTGAAGATTCAACAATTTTACACATGACTCAGTGCTCATCAAGATAAATGTACTCTTTAATTCTCATCCCTTATTTCACTCACCTCCCCCTCCCCAGTTCCTTCCTGGTAACCATCAGTTTGTTCTCTATAGTTAACTGTCTATTTTTTGTTTTCTCTCTGTCTTTTTCCTTTGTTCATTTGTTTTTGTTCCTTGAATTCCACATAGTGAGTGAGATCATGTGGCATTTTTGTCTTTCTCTGACTGAACTATTTTACTTAGCACTATACTCTCTACTTTCATCCATATTGTTGAAAATGGCAAGATTTCATTCTTTTTTAAGGCAGAATAATATTCCATTTTATATGTACAACATCTTCTTTATCCATTCATCTATTGATGGACACTTGGGCTGCTTCCATAATATGGCTACTGTTGATAATGTTGCTATAAACATAGGGGTGCATGTATCCCTTTGAATTAGTGTCTTGGGAAAATACTCGTAGTGCAATTCCTGGGTCTAGGGTAGTTTTATTTTTAAATTTTGAGGAACTTCCATACTGTTTTCCACAGTGGCTCAGTGGCTACACCAGTTTGTGTTCCTGTCAATGGTATACATGTTCCTTTTTCTCCACATCCTTGTCAGCATTTGTTGTTTGTTCTGTTTTTTATTTTAGCCATTCTGACAGATATGAGGTGATATCTTAGTGGAGTTTTGATTTGCATTTCCCTGATAATCTTTTCATGTGTTGATGTTTCCTATCTGTATATCTTCCTTGGAAAAATGTCTGTTCGTGTCTTCTGCCCATTTTAAAGATTGGATTACTTGTTTTTTGGGTGTTGAGTTCTAAGTTCTTCACACAGCCTGGTTACTAACCCTTTATCAGATATATCATTTGCAAATACCTTCTGCCATTCAGCAGGTCTTTTAATATTGTTGATTGTTTTCCTTCACTGTGCAGAAGTTTTTTTTTTTTTTTTTAAGATTTTTTATTTTATTTATTTATCCATGAGAGACATGGGGGGAGAGAGAGAGAGAGAGAGGCAGAGACACAGGCAGAGGGAGAAGCAAGCTCCATGAGGGAGCCTGACATGGGACCACGCCCTGGGCCAAAGGCAGGCTCTAAACCGCTGAGCCACCCAGGTGTCCCAGAAGCTTTTTATTTTGATGAAATACCAATAGTTTCTTTTTTTTTTTCCCCTTGCCAGAGGGAACCTGTTAGGAAAATGTTGCTATGCCTGATGTTGGAGAAATTACTGCTTGTTCTCTTTTCTAGGAGTTTTATGGTTTTAGGTCTCACATTTAGGTCTTTAATCCATTCTGAGTTTATTTTTGTGTATGGTGTAAAAAAGTGGACCAGTTTCATTCCTTTACATGTAACTCTCCATTTGTTGTCTTTTTCCCATTGAAGAATCTGTCTTTTCCTCTTTGTTGAAGTTAATTCTGATTATGGGTTTATTTCTGGGTTTTCTTTTTTGTTCCATTGATCTATGTGTCTGTTTTTTGTGCCAGTACTGTGCTCTTTTGGTTACTACATCTTTGTAGTATAACTATGAAGCCTGGAATTGTGATACCTCCAGTTTTGTTTTTCTTTCTCAAGATTGCTTTGGCTATTTGAGGTCTTCTGTGATTCCAATAAAAATTTTTAGGATTATTTGTCCCAGTTCTGTGAGAAATACTGTTGATGTTTTGAAAGGTATTGCATTAAATATGTAGATTGCTTTGGGTAGTGTAGACTTTTAATGGTATTTGTTCTCTCAATACATGACCATGGACTATTTCTTTGGTTGTCTTCAATTTCTTTCATCAGTGTTTAGAGTTTTCAGAATACAGTCCTTATGCCTCTTTGGTTAAGTTTATTTCTAGGTATTTTATTGTTTTTGGTGCTATTGTAAGTGGGATTGTTTTTCTTAATTTCTCTTTTTGCTGCTTCATTATTCATGTACAGAAATGCAACATATTTCTGTATATTGACTTTGTATGCTGTGACTTTACTGAATTCATTTATCAGTTCTGGAAGTTTTTTGGTTGAGTCTCTTGGGTTTTCTATTATAGTTTCATGTCATCTGAAAATAGTTGAAGTTTTACTTCTTCCTTACCAATTTGGATGCCTTTTGTTTCTTTTTGTTGTCTGGATTGCTGTGGCTAGGATTTTCAGTACTATACTGAGTAAACATGGTGAGAGGAGACATCTTTGTTTTGGTCTTGACATTTTTTTCCTATTGAGTTTGATGTTTGCTGTGGGTTTTTCAAATAAGGCCTTTATTATGTTGATGTATGTTCCCTATTTCATTGGTGTTACCTGTTGTCAAATGCTTTTCCTCTATTTGTTGCAATAATCATATGGTTCTTACCCTTTCTTTTATTGATATGATATATCATATTGATTCATTTGTGAATATTGAATTACCCTTGTATCCCAGGAATAAATCCCACTTCATTGTGGTGAGTGATTTTTTTAATGTATTATTGGATTCAGTTTGCTAGTATTTTGTTGAGGATTTTAGTATCCATGTACATCAGAGATACTGGTCTGTATTCTCTGTTTTAGTGGTATCTTTATCTGGTTTTGGTGTCAGGATAATGCTGGCCTCATAGAAGGAATATGGAAAATTTTCTTCCTTTTCTATTTTTTGGAATGGCTTGGGAAGAATAGGTATTAACTCTTCTTTAAAGGTTTGGAATTTGCCTGTGAAGCTGTCCGGTCCTGGACTTCTGTTTGTTGGAAGTTTTTTGATTACTAATTCAATTTCATTGCTGGTAATCAGTCTGTTCAAATTTTCCATTTCTTCCTTCTTCAGTTTGGTAGGTTATGTGCTTCTAGAAATTTATCCATTCTATGTTGTCCAATTTGTTGACATATAATTTTTCATAATATTCCCTTAAAATTGTATTTCTATAGTGTTATTGTTTTTCCTCTTTCATTTGTGATTTTTGTTTATTTGAGTTTTCTTTCAATGAGTCTGGCTAGAGGTTTATCAATCTTTTTGATGTTTTAAGAAATGAGTTCTTAGTTTCATTTTAAAAATTTCTATATAATTTATTTCTGCTTTAATCTTTATTATTTCCTTCCTTCTGCTACTTTTGGGTTTTGTTTGTTCTTTTTCTAGCTTTAGGTGTACACTTAGGTTTATTTGAGATTTTTCCTGCTGCTTGAGATAGGTCTATATTGCTATAAACTTCCTATTTTCAACTTTCCACTGTTGACTGTATCTCAAAGGTTGTACGACTGTGTTTTCATTTTTATTGGTTTCCATGCAATATTTTATTCCTTCTTTGATTTCTTGGTTGAGTCATTTATTGTTTAGTAGCTTGTTATTTAGCCTCCGTGTACTTGTGGTCATTGCAGATTTTTTCTTATGGTTGATTTCTTGTTTCATAGCAGTGTGGTCAGAAAAGCTGCGTGGTATGATTTCATTCTTTTTGAATTTGTTGAGATGTGTCTGTAGCCTAATATATGATCTTTTCTGGAGAATATTCCATGTACACTTGGAAATAAAATGTATTCTGTTTTAGGATGGAATGTTATGAATATATCTGTTAAATCCTTCTGTTCCAGTGTGTCATTCAAGCCACTGCTTTCTTGTTGATTTTCTGTTTGGATTATCTGTGCATTGATGTAAGTGGGTGTTAATATTGCCTCCTGTAGTTGTATTACTATCAGTTATTTCCTTTATGCTTGTTAACTGTTTTATGTATTTGGGTGCTCCCATGTTGAGTGCATAAATATTTATAATTGTTATATCTTCTTGTTGGATTATCTCCTTTATTAGTATATAGAATCTTTCTTTGTCTCTTATTACAGTTTTTGTTTCAGAGTCTATTTTGCCTGCTCTAAATATTGCTACCCCAGCTTTCTTTTGATAATTGTTTGCATGATAAATGTTTCTCCATCCCCTTACTTTCAATCTGCAAGTGTCTATAGGTTTGAAATGAGTTTCTTGTAGGCAGCCTATAGTTGGGTCTTTTTTTCATCCACTTTATCATCTTAATTTTGTTAGAGCATTTAGTCCATTTACATTCCATAGAGTGACTATTTACAGATATGTATTGATTGGGATTTTGTTACTTGTTCTGTGGTTATTTTTGTAGTTTTTCTCTGATTCTGTCTTCTCTTGCTTGCTTTCATGGTTTGCTGGCTTTCTTTAGTGATAAACTTGGATTTCCTTCTCTTTATTTTTGCATTTCTATTACTGGTTTTTGATTTGTGGTCACCAGTAGGTTTCTATATAACATCTGATATATATAGGTAGCTAAGTGAAGTTGATGGTCTCTTAAATTTGAACCCATTCTTTACTCCTACCCCCACCCCACATGTTAGGTATGTAGTGTCATATTTTAAATCTTTTATTTTATGACTCTCTTGACTGATTTTTATAGGTACACTTATTTTTACTGCTTTTGTGTTTTTTACTTTCCATATTCTCATGTATGATTTTTCCTTTCTATTTAGAATGTCCTCTTTTATATTTCTTATAGGGCTGGTTTATTGGTCATGGACTTCATTAGTTTTATTTGTCTGAGAAACTCTTTATCTCTTTTTCTATTTTGAATGATAGCCTTGCTGGATAGAGTATTCTTGGTTGGAGATTTTTGCCTTTCAGCACTTGGAATATATTATACTACTCTCTTGTAGCCTGCAAAGTTTCTTTTGAAAATTCTGTTGATAGCTTTATGGAATTTCCCTTTTATGTCACTTTTTTCTTTCCCTCTCTTCTTTTAAACATTTTCTTTATGAAAATGTTTTTTTTTTTTTCATTTTTCATTTTAATTACTATGTGTCATGTTGTGGGCCTCATTGGGCTGATTTTTCGGGGGGGTTGTCTGTGTGGAGATCTGTTTCCCTTTCCAGATCTGGGAAGTTTTCAGCTATTATTTGTTTAAAAAATTTTTTTTGCCCCCTTCTCTGTCTCTTCTGGGATCCCTATAATGCAAATGTTACTATGTTTTATGGAGTCACTGAGTTTCCTAAGTCTTTTCTCACTTTGCATATTCTTTTCTTGCTTGCTCAGATTGATTCCTTTCCATTACTCTGTCTTCCAGGTCATTAATTTATTCCACTGCTTCCTCTAGTCTGTATTCCATCAACTGTATTTCTCATTTCAATTATTGTGTTTTTCATCTCTAATTAAAAAAAAATCTGTATTAAGGTTCTCACTTATGTTCTTCACTCTTCTGGAGTCCAGTGAGTATCTTTATGATCATTATCTTAGTTTCTCTATCAGGCATATAGTTTCATTTCACTTAGATCTCTTGCTGTGATTTTTGTCTTGTTCTTTCATTTGGGACATCGTTTCTCTGTGTTCTCATATTGCCTAACTCTCTGTGTCTTTGTATTAGCAAAGTAAGCCATGTCTCTTGCTCTTGAAAGTAGTTGGTGGTGTGTGCACTTTTAACAAGATTGCATTGGTTCTCTTTCACAAGGGACACAGCTGTTGAGACCAGGCTGATGGAGGCCACTCCACAAAGCATATGTGTGTGGGTGCAGTGTTGTAAGATGTGCTTGCTGGTTCTCTTCCACAGGGGATGTACAGCCACTGCAGAGACCAGGGCCAGGCAAGGCTGCTCTGCAAGGTGACCACAGATGGGGGTGCCATTTTAACAAGGTGCATGTGTCCTCATGAAGGTCAACAGACTCTGTGTTAGCAAAGTTTACACTGATCCCCATAGCAGAGGGACTGAGGCAGGCCCAGCTGGTGGGGGTAGGGCATGATGTAAACAATTTAGGTAATGGATATCTGTTTCCTTCCCCAGAGTAGGGAAGTTTTCACCTATTACTTATTTGAATAGATTTTTTGCCCCTCTTTCTCTCTTCTTCTCCTGGGCTTCCCATAATATGAATGTTATTATGGTTGATAGACTCACTGAGTTCCCTAAGTCTATTTTAGTTTTGCATAATTCTTTTCTCTCTCTCTTTTGTTCAGCTTGATTACTTTCCACTACTCTGTCTTCTAGCTCACTAATTTGTTCCTCCATCTCTTTCATACTGCTCTTCATTCCATCAAGCATGCCTGGGGGCACATAACTAGGTGAGGTGCAATGGATGTGTGTGGTGTGTGGTGACAGCTACACACCCAGCTTCTGGGTAGGACTTTAGCAAAATTTAGCAGGCTTGTGGGGGACGAATCTTCAGGAGAACTTGTGGGCATGGTGTATTGCTAGCAGGTTAGGGAGCAGGTGTCTGTGTCATTCCTCCTCCCACAGTGTCTCTGTGTTTATGCTGGGTGGGTGGGTGGGGGTGGTTTGGAAAATGTCACCTGACAGCTCCCTCATTTTCAGACAAAATACTCCATAATCTGTATGAACAGATCTGTCTTCCATTTCTCCCTGGCATTGTGTGAACTGCTATTTTTATGTTGCCTCTTTTTGCAGGCCGCTGTCTCTTTAAGGGCAGTGATCCAGTGATCACTCATTCTCCTGGCCCACCCAGTGCTGGGCCAGCTGACTCTTAAAACTCTAGGCTCCAAGTCCTGCATGTTTTACAAACCCACAGAATTCAGCCCATCGGATTTTTTAAAAATATATTTTATCTATTTATTTGAGAGAGAGAGGGAGAGACAGAGACAGAACTCAAGCAGGGGGAGGAGCAGAGGGAGAGAGAGAAGCAGATTCCCCACTGAACAGAGAGCCTGATGCAGGGCTTAATCCCAGGATCTTGGGATCATGACCTAAGCCAAATGAAGGCAGACACTTAAGCAGCTGAGTCACCCAGGTGCCCCTAAGATGGTTGTCTTGTGTTGTGTAATTCTGGATTGTGATTTTATGATTGGTGGGATCTATGAAAATTGTGGCTTGTTTTGAGAGTATGAATTCAGAAAGAGTTTATATTTGTTTCTGTTAGGTATAGGGAATTATCCCCAGCTTGCTTGTTTATTTTTTTAAAAATTGGATTGGGTTTTCCTGAATTGAACAGGTAGTATGGATCAGAATTTCTTTATCAAGGCAGGGCTGTGCTTACTCTCAGGTGGAGATTTTGCTTTCTTTATAAGAGATTAGGACAAAACTGAGAAGCTTCTTTGTTATCTTTCATTATCAGTGGGTATATTTTTTCCAGTTTATCCCTTTCTTTGAGAGTAGCACTTTGGAGATTTAGGCTTATACAGGGATTTCAGTCCCAAACCTTGTATCCTGTTTGAGTTAAAGCCAAGAAAGCTAGTGAGACTGGAAGATAATAAATAAGGGGCAAAGATGATAGGGTATGAAACCAGAGAAGTAATGAGAGGCAAGAACATGTAGGGCCTTGTGAGTCAGGTTGAGATCTTTTGCTCATACTCTGAGTGAGATGAAAAATCATTAGAGGGTTTTGAGCAAAGGCATGGCATGTAAGAATGTGACACTATTTATATTTTAAATGGATTTTTCTGGATGTAGTTGAAAAATACAGTATGGGGCCCAAGATTGGAAATAGGGAGACAAAATTGAATACCATTGCAATAGTGTAGATGCGGGATAGTGATGGTGTACATGCAGTTACAATGAAGGTGGTAAAAGGTCATAAAATTCTGGATGTTGTTCGAAGGTGAAGGAAATAAGATTTGATGATTAAATTAATATTGAGTATATGTGAGAGACTTGATGGTTTTCAGGCCTGGACACCTGGCAAGAAATGCATTGCTATTTATTGAGATGAGGAAAACAGGATAGAACAGGTTTATGGAGGAAAATCAGGAATTTGGTTTTGGACACTTAGATCTTAAGCTTGAGATGTAACTGCCATTCAAATTGAGATGTTGATTGTCAATTGGATATGTCAGTCTAGAAGAGTTCAGAGGAAATTGCACATATTTAATGTGTAAATATAGGAATTTTCAGGTAATACATGATATGAAATTCCATGGGACTTTGTAAGAATATGAATTAAAAAGGTGTTTATTATAAATCATTTAGAATTTCTAATTATTTTATAACAGATATGTTTTGGATTATATCTGTCTACTATATTAGGAGAAGTACAGGTATGTTCTTTTTGAAAATTGTGGTTAAAATACACATAAAATTTACTATTTTAAACATTTTTAAGTGTACAGTTCAATATTAAGTATATTCACATTGTTGCACAACCAATTTCTAGAACTTTTTCATCTTGCAAAACTGAAACTCTATCTGCATTAAATAACAACTCTTCATTCCCCTTTTCCTCTGGCAAACACCATTCCAGTCTCTGCTTAGATGAGTTCGACTACTCTAGATACCTCATATAAATGAAATCATAAGGCATTTGAATTTTTATCATGAGCTTATTTTACTTAGCATAATGTCCTGAAGTTTCAACCATATTAGTGTGTTTCAGAATTTCATTCCTTTTTAAGACTGAGTAACATCCCACTGCAGGTATATATCACATTTTGTTTATCCATTCATCTGTCAATTGACATTTGAATTGCTTTCACCTCTTGGCTATTGTGAATAATGTTGCTATGACTGTGGGTATGCAAATATCTCTTTGAGACCTTGCTATCAGTTCTCTTAGATTTATACCTAGAAGAGGTATTGCTAGGTCATATGGTAATTCTATTTTTAGTTTTATGAGGAACTGCCATACTGTCTTCTGTAAGGGCTACACCATTATCCATTTTCACCAATAATACACAAGGGTTGTAATTTCTCCACATCCTTGTGAACACTTGTTATTTCCAGTTTTTTAAAGATTTTTTATTTTAGAGAGAGAGACCATGCAAGTGGGGGCAGGGACAGAGAGAGAAATAGAGAGAGAGAGAACTCCAAGCAGACTCTGCGCTGAGCATGGAGCCTGACATGGGGCTTGATTTCAAAGCCCATGAGATCATGACCAGAGCCAAAACCAACAGTTGGATGCTTAATTGACTAAGATACTCAGGTACCCTTCTGTTTTTGTTTTATTTATTTATTTTTTTAAAAGATTTTTTATTTTATTTATTCATGAGAGACACAGAGAAGAGAGAGAGAGAGAGAGAGAGAGAGAGAGGCAGAGACACAGGCAGAGGGAGAAGCAGGCTCCATGCAGGGAGCCTGACGTGGGACTGGATCCTGGGTCTCCAGGACCAGGACCTGGGCTGAAGATGGCGCTAAACCGCTGAGCCACCCAGGCTGCCCTGTTTTTGTTGTTTTAAAATAACATCCATCCTAATGGGTGTGAGATGATATCTTGTTGTGGTTTTGATTTACATTTCTCTAATAATTACTGATATCAAGCATCTTTTTTGTGCTTATTGACATCTGTATATCTTCAGAGAAATGTCTTTTCAAGTCCTTTGTCCATTTTAGAATCAAATTATTTGGATTTTTGTTATTGTTGACTTGTAAGAATTCCTTAATGTATTTCTGATATTGGCTCCTTATCAGATACATGATTTGTAATTGTTTTCTCTCATTCCATAGGTTGCCTTTTTACCTTGTTGATTGTGTCTTAGATGCACAGAAGTTTTAAAATTTGATGTAGTCAGAGTTTTCTATTTTTGTTTTTGTTGACTGTCTTTTTGGTGTCATATCCAAGAAATTATCACCAAATTCATTGTTACAGGACTTTATTTTCTTCTAAGAATTTAATAGTTTTAGGTCTGACATTTAGGACTTTGATGCATTTTGAGTTTTTTTCCCCTATGATGTAAGTAAGGTAGGATCAAACTTCATTCTTTTTGCACATGGATATGTTTTTCAGCACCATTTGTTGAAACAACTTTCCTTTCCTCATTAAATAGTCTTAGTGTCCTTGTGAAAGATCATTTGATCATATATGTGAAAGTTAGGAGTATATTCTTGATTGATCCAACTTATTGATTTGCCATTAACCAAGTTCATTATATTTGCCTACTAAATATCTTTTTCTATTGAAGTTTAGATGACACATAATATTATTAGCTTCAGGTGTATAACATAATGATTTTATAATTACGAAATGTTTACCACAATAAGTTTAGTTAATTTGCTTAACCATCTGTCACCATATGTTATGATATTATTGACTATATTTCCTATGCTGTACTTTTCATCCTAGTGACTTATTTATTATATAACCAAAAGTTTGTACCTCTTAATCTGCTTTATTTCACCCATCCCCTCCATTACCTTCTCTCTGGCAACCAATAATTCTCTGTGTTTAAAAATTTGTTTCATTAAGGGGGGCACTTGTGACGAGCACTAGGCATTGTATATAAGTGATGAATCACTAAATTTGACAACTGAAACTAACATTATACTGTATGTTAACTGACTGGAATTTAAATGAAAATGTGAAACTAAAAAAATAAATAAATAAAAATTTATTTAATTTGTTCATTTGCCTTTCAGATTCCACATATAAGTGAAATCATAGGGTGTTTGTCTTTCTCTGACTTATCTCACTTAACATAATACCCTCTAGGTCCATCCATGTTTTCACAAATGGCAAAATTTCATTGCTTTTTTTATGGCTGAGTAACATACAGTATGACTGTATATGTAGACCACATCTTCTTTATCCATTTATTTATTGATGGACAGTTGGATTGCTTTTATATCTTGGCTATTGCAAATAATGCTGCAATAAACATAGGTGTGAAATGTATCTTTACAAATTAGTGTTTGCATTTCCTTTGGTTAAATACTCCCTACTGGGATTACTAGATCATATGGTATTTGTAGTCTTAATTTTTTGAGGAATCTCCATACTGTTTTCTACAGTAGTTGCACCAATTTACATTCCCACCAACAATGGTCAAGAGTTCTCTTGTCTCTACATCCTCTCTAAAAATTTTTATTTCTTGCCTTTTTGATACACTAGCCATTCTCAGTGGGGTGGTGTGATATCTCATTTTGGTGGTGTGTGTGTGTGTGTGTGTGTGTGTGTGTGTGTGTGTGTTTAAAGATTTTATTTGAGAGAGAGTGAAGGAGCACGAGCTGGGGTAAGGGGCAGAAGGAGAGGGAAAAGCAGATTCCTCACTGAGCAGGGAGCCCAATTCAAGGCTCAGTTCCAGACTCTGAGATCATGACCTGAGCCCAAGGCAGACACATAACCAAATGAGCCATCCAGGCACCCCCTCATTGCATTTTGATTTGCATTTCTCTGATAATTAGTGACATTGAACATGTTTCCATGTGTCTACTAGCCATCTGCATATCTTCTTTGGAAAAATGTCATTCAGGTGCTCTGTTAATATTTTAATTGGATTGTTTTTGGTGTTGAGTTGTATAAGTTCTTTAAATATTTTGGATGTTAGCCCATTGTTGGATATATTATTAGTAAATATCTTCTCCCATTCAGTCATTTGCCTTTTTGTTTTGTTGATTTTCTTTGCTTTGTGAAAGCTTTTTATTTTGGTACAACCCCAATAGTTTATTTTTGCTTGTGTTTCCCTTGCCTCAGGAGACATATCCATAAATACATTGCTAAGGTTGATATCCAAGAGGTTATTGCCTATGTTTTGTTTTATGATTTTATGTTTTCATGCCTGACATCTAGATCTTTAATTCATTTTATTTTTAATGTATGGTGTAAGAAAGTGGCCCACTTTTATTCTTTTCCAATACATGTCCAGCTTATCAATACTATTTATTAGAAAGATTTTCTTCTCCCCACTGTATATTCTTGCCTCCTTTGTCATAGATTAATTGACCTTATAATTGTGGGTTTATTTCTAGACTCTCTATCCTGTTCCATTGATCTATGTGTCTATTTTTGTGCTAACCATACTGTTTTGATTACTATAGCTTTGTAGTATATCTTGAAATTTGGGATTTTGATACCTTCAGCTTTACTCTTCTTTCTCAAGATTTCTTTGGTGACTCAGGCCTTTTGTCATTCCATACAAACTTTAGGATTATTTATTTTAATTCTGTGAAGAATGCTGTTGGTATTTTAATAGGAATTCCATTGAATCTGTAGATTGCTTTGGGTAGTATGGGTATTTTAGTGATATTAATTATTCTAATCTGTGACCATGATATATTTTTCCATTGTGTCATCTTCAATTTCTTTCATCAGTGTCTTTTTTTTAAGATTTTATTTATTTATTCATGAAAGACACACACACACAGAGATTTTATTTATTTATTCATGAAAGACACAGAGACACAGGCAGAGGGAGAAGCAGGCTCCATGCAGGGAGCCTGATGTGATACTCGATCCCGGGTCTCCAGGATCCCACCCCAGGCTGAAGGCAGCGCTAAACCGCTGAGCCACCAGGGCTGCCCTTCATCAGTGTCTTATAATTTTCAGAGTATAGGTCTTTTATCTCCTTGGTTAAATTTATCCCTCAAATTTTATTTGTGTGTGTGTGTGTATATAATTGTACATGGATTCTTAATTTCTCTTTTGCTACTTAGTTATTAGTTTATAGAAATGTAATAGATTTCTGTATATTTATTTTATATCCTGTAACTTTACTGAATTTATTTATTGGTTTTAATAGTTTTTTTGGTGGATATTTATGTTTTTTTAAATAATATATAGTATTACGTCATCCGGAAATAGTGACAGTTTTACTTATTTACATTTTGGATGGTTTAAATTTTTTTCTTGTCTGATGCTATGGCTAGGACTATCAGTACTATGTTGAATAAAAGTGATAGTGGACATCTGTGTGTTGTTCCTGACCTTAGAGATTCTCTTCAGATTTTCACCATTGAGCATGATGTTAGCTGTAGGTTTGTCATATATGTCCCTTATGATTTCATGTTTCCTCTAAACCTACTTCGTTGAGAGTTTTTATTATGGATGGGTTTTGTATTTTGCAAATGCTTCCCCTGCATCTGTTGAGATGATCATATGGTTTTTATCCTTCCTCTTGTTAAGGTGGTGTATCACATTGATTGATCTGCAAATATTTAACTACCCTTGCATGCTTGGAATAAATCCAACTTGATCGTGGTAGATAATTTTTTAAAAGATTTTATTTATTGGAGCATCTGGGTGGCACAGTTGATTGAGCAGCCAGCTCTTGGTTTCAGCTCAGGTTGTGATTTCAGGGTCCTGGGACTGAACCCCATGTTGGGCTCCATGTTCGTCATGGAGTCTGCTTGAAAGATTCCCTTTCTCTCCCTTTGCCCCTCCCCACTACATGTGCATGGACATGCACTTTCTCTCGCTCAAATAAATCTTTTTTTTTTTTCAAATAAATCTTTAAAAAATAGATTTTACTTATTTTTTTTTATTTTATAGAGAGCAAGCGAGTTGGGGGAGGGAGAGAGGTAGAGGGAGAGAATCTGAAGCAGACTGTCCCTGAGCAGAGTCATGACTGCAAAATCATGATCTGAGCCAAAACCAAGAGTCAGGTGCTTAACCGACTGAGCCACCCAGGCATTCCCATGGTGGATAGTTTTTTAAATGTATTGTTGAATTTGATTTGGCAATATTTTGTTGAGAATTTTTGCATCAATCTTCATCAGGAACATTGGCCTGTGGTTTTGTTTTTGTTTTGTTTTGTAGTGTCTTTGTCTGCTTTTGGTATCAGGGTAATCCTGGCCTCATCAAATGAATTTGGAAGTTTTCCTTCCTCCTTTTCTTTTCTTTTCTTTTCTTTTCTTTTCTTTTCTTTTCTTTTCTTTTCTTTTCTTTTCTTTTCTTTCTTTCTTTCTTTCTTTCTTTCTTTCTTTCTTTCTTTCTTTCTTTTTCTTCTTCTTCTTCTTCTTCTTCTTCTTCTTCTTCTTCTTCTTCTTCTTCTTCTTCTTCTTTTCTTCTTCCTCTTCTTCTTCTTCCTCTTCTTCCTCCTCTTCCTCTTCCTCCTCTTCCTCCTCCCCCTCCTCCTCCTCCTCCTCCTCCTCCTTTTGGAAGTAATTTGAGAATAGGTATTAACCCTTTTAAAAATTTTGGTAGAGTTTACCTGTAAGTCCATCTTGTCCTACCTTTCATGTGTTGAAAGTTTTTGACTGCTGATTCCATTTTGTTACTAGTAATTGGTCTGTTTGGATTTTATTTTTATTCCTGGTTCAGCTTCAGAGGATTGTATGTTTTCAGGAATTTATCCTTTTCTTCTAAGTTATCCAATTTCCTGACATCTAATTTTTCATTGCAGTTTCTTATAATTCCTTGTATTTCTGTGGTGACAGTTATTTCTCTTCCTTCATTTCTGACTTTATTTGAGTCATCTCTCTCTCTCTTTTTAATGAATCCACCTAAAGGTTTATCAATTTTGTTTCGCTTTTTTAAGTAACCAGCTCTTGGTTTCATAGATTCTTTTTAGTAGCCTCTTTTTTATTCATTTCTGCTCTAATCTTTATTATTTTCTTCCTTCTACTAACTTTATTATTTTCTTCCTTCTACTAAATTTCCTTCTTCTTTTTCTAGTTCCATTAGGTGCAAAATTAGATTGCTTATTTGAAATTTTTCTTGTTTCTTGGTGTAGGTCTGTATTGCTATAAACTTCCCTCTTAGAACTGCTTTTGCTGTGTGCCAAAGAATTTGGATCATTGTGTTTAATTTTCATTTGCCTCTTTGTATGTTTTAATATCCTCCTTGATTTTTTGGTAGACCCGCTCATTGTTTAATAGCATGTTGTGTAGCTGTCACATGTTTATGTTTTTTCCAATATTTTTCTTGTAATTGATTTCTAGCTTGATACTGTTGTGATTAGAAAATATATTTTTTTATTTTTTAGAAAATATTATTGATGTGATTTCAATCTTCTTACATTTATTGAGACTTTTTTTGGGAGCTAATATGTGATCTGTCCTGGAGAATGTTCTTTGTGCATTGGAAAAGAATGTGTATTTTGCTGTTTTTGGTGGAATGTTCTGTATATATCTCTTAACTTCATCTGGTCTAATGTGTTGTTCAAAGACACTGTTTTCTTGTTGATTTTTTTTCTGGATGATCTATCTATCAATGTAAATGGGGGTATTAAAGTTACCTATTATATTATTGTCAATTTTTCTCTTTATGTCTGTTAATATTTACTTTATGTATTTATATGCTGTTATATTGGATGCAATTACTTATAATAGTTATGATAGTTATGTCCTCTTTTTGTAATTGATCCCTTTATCATTTTGTAGTACCCTTGTCTCTTATTACAATCTTTGTTTTAAAGTCCCTTTTGTCTGGAGCACCTGGGTGGCTCAGTCAGCTAAGTATCTGACTCTTGATTTCAGCTCAGGTCATGATCTCAAGGTCATCACACTCATGCTGAGTGTAGAGCCTGCTTATGATTCTCTCTCCCCGCTCTTCCCGTGCCCTTTCCTTGCTCACTCACTCACTCTCAATCAATCAATCAATCAGTAAATAAGTCAGTCAGTCAGTCTATTTTTAGCATTGCTGATATAAGTATTGCTCCTTTCTCCCCTTTTTGGCTTCCATTTGGAATATATTTTCCATCCCTTCACTTGCAGTCTGTAGGTGTCTTTAGGTCTGAAGTGACTCTTGTAGGCAGGATATAGATGGGTCTTGTTTTTTTAATCCATTCATTTACCCTATTTCTTTAGATTGGAGCATTTAGTCCATTTGCATTTAAAGAAATTATTGATAGGTATGTAGTTATTGCTATTTTGTTAATTGTTTTCTGGTTATTTTTGTAATTCTCTGTTCTTCTTTTCTTGCTCTCTTTGTGATTTGATTGCTTTCTTTAGTGTTATGCTTGGATGCTTTGTCTTTATTTTTGTGTGTGTGTGTATTACAGGTTTTTGATTTACATTTAACATTGGGTTCATGTATGACCCTCTGTATATTGCAGTGTATATTAAATTGATTGTTGTTTAAGTTCAAGTACATTCTAAAAACACTAAATTTTTACTCCCCTTCTCTGTTTTATTTATATGATGTTATGTTTTATATTTTGAGGAAACTTGTGTATCCCTTGACTGATTTTTGTAGATAAAATTGATTTTACTAATTTTGTTTTTTAGCCTCCATACTGGCTTTATAAGTGATTGAGGGCAGCCCGGGTGGCCCAGTGGTTCAGCACCCGCCTTCAGCCCAGGACGTGATCCTGGAGACCCAGGATCGAGTCCCACATTGGGCTCCCTGCGTGGAGCCTGCTTCTCCCTCTGCCTGTGTCTCTGCCTCTCTCTCTGTGTCTTTCATGAATGAATGAATAAATAAAATCTTTAAAAAAAAGTGATTGAAATACTATCTTTATTATATGTTTCTTTTAACTGTGAAATTTATTCTTTAATAATTTTCTCCTAGTTATGGCCTTTTTCTCCACTTGAAAAATTCATTTTAGCATTTCTTTGTAAGGCTGCATTAGTGGGGATGAGCTCTTTTAACTTTGTCTGTCTAGG
The DNA here is from genome assembly GCF_048418805.1 of Vulpes vulpes. Lineage (NCBI taxonomy): Eukaryota > Metazoa > Chordata > Mammalia > Carnivora > Canidae > Vulpes > Vulpes vulpes. The sequence goes on along the minus strand of NC_132791.1, from coordinate 120,045,504 downwards.
AAACTCTCCTTCAATCCTGATGATAATTTTACAGGTAGAGTTGTCTTGGTTGTATTTTTTTCTTTCAGCACTTCCCTTTGAATACATCATGCTACTTTGAATGTATAATTCTACTCTCTTTGCCCACAAAGTTTCTGCTAAAAAATAATCTGGTAGACTTATGGGGTTTTCCTTCTAGGTAACCATTTTGTTTTTCTGATTTTAAAATTCTCTCTTTATGATTACTTTTTGCCATTTCAATTATTATATGTAAAATATTATATGTCTTCATATGGACATCATGTTAGGGGCTCTATATGCTTCCTGGTCCTGGGTATATGTTTCCTTCCTCAGATTTGGGAAGTTTTCACCTATTATTTCTTCAAATAAATTGTCAGCCCCTTCCCTCCCTCCCTCCCTCCCTCCCTCCCTCCCTCCCTCCCCCTCTCTCTCTCTTTCTTTCTTTCTTTCTTTCTTTCTTTCTTTCTTTCTTTCTTTCTTTCTTTCTTCTTTCTTTTCTTCTTTCTCTTTCTTTCTATTGGAGTTCAATATGCCAACATATAGCATAACACCCAGTGCTCATCCCGCCAAGTGCCCCCTCAGTGCCCATCACCCAGTCACCCCAACCCCCTGTCCACCTCCCTTTCCACTACCCATTGTTTGTTTCCCAGAGTTAGGTGTCTCTCATGTTTCGTCACCCTCACTGATATTTTCATTTTCTCTCCTTTCCCTTTATTCCCTCTCATTAATTTTTATATTTCCCGAATGAATGAGACTATATAATGTTTGTCCTTCTCTGATTGACTAATTTCACTCACCATAATACCCTCCTGTTCCATCCACGTCAAAGCAAATGGTGGGTCTTTGTTGTTTCTAATGGCTGAGTAATATTCCATTGTATACATAGACCATATCTTCTTTATCCATTCATCTTTCGATGGACACCGAGGCTCCTTCCACAGTTTGGCTATTGTGGGCATTGCTGCTATAAAAATTGGGGTGCAAGTGTCCTACTGTTTCACTGCATCTGTATCTTTGGGGTAAATCCCCAGCAGTGTAATTGCTGGGTCGTAGGGCAGATTTATTTTTAACTCTTTGAGGAACCTCCACACAGTTTTCCAGAATGGCTGCACCAGTTCACATTTCCACCAACAGTGCAAGAGGGTTCCCCTTTCTCCATATTCTCTTCAACATTTGTTGTTTCCCGTCTTGTTAATTTCCCCCATTCTCACTGGTGTGAGGTGGTATCTCATTGTGGTTTTGATTTGTATTTCCCTGATGGCCAGTAATGCAGAGCATTTTCTCATGTGCTTGTTGTGTCTGCCTCATTCTTTTCTTCTTGGGATCCCTACAATGCAAATGTTTTTACACTTGATGTCACACATTTCCTTTAATTTACTCTCATTTCTTTTTAATTTTATTTTTATTTTATTTTTAGAGAGAGAAAGAGTGCATGAGTTGGGGAGAGGGGCAGAGGGAGAGAGAATCTTCATCAGGTTCCGCACTCAGTGTGGGGCGTGATATCATGACCCTGAGATCATGACTCTAGCTGATATCAAGAGTTGGATGCTCGGATTTCAGCTTAAGCAATGAGCCATGCAGGCACCCCTAATTTATTCTCATTTCTCATCATTCTTTTTTTCTTTTTGTAGTCCAGTTTGGTTAGTTTCCATTACCATGTCTTCCAGATTGCTGATCCATTTTTTTGCATTCTCTAATCTGCTATTAATTCCCTATACTGTATTTTTCATTTTGGTTATTGAACTCTTCAGCTCTGACCAGTTCTTTTGAATGTTTCCTATTTCTGCTGAAGTTCTCATTGAGTTAAGTATCTTTTTGGCCATTCATTAAGTAGTTTTTTGACTGTGACTTTGAATTCTTTATCAGGCATATCGCTTATCTCCATTTCACTCAGCTCTTCTGTGATTTTTTTTTTTCCTTGTGCTTCCATTTAGGACATAATCCTCTGCCCCTCCCCCTTTATTTATTTATTTGATTACTTATTTATATATTCATGGGAGATACAGAGAGAAAGAGAGGCAGAGACACAGGCAGGGGGAGAAGCAGGCTCCATGCAGGGAACCTGATGTGGGACTTGATCCCAGGACTCCAGGGTTAAGCCGTGGGCCAAAGGCAGCGCTAAACCGCTGAGCCACCTGGGCTGTTCCCACTCCCCCTTTTAAAATCTAACTCTTTGTTTCTATGTATTAGGTAGGTCAGTTATGTCTGCTGGTCTTGAAAGTAGTGGTTTTGTGTAGAAGAGTCTTGTGGTGCCCTACAGTACAATCCTCCCTTGGTCACCAGAACTAGGTTCTCCAAGAATGTCCCCTGTGTTGGCTGCATGCACCCTCATATCGTGGCTGAGCTGCAGTTTCTTTCAGTCTAGCTGGATACAGTGTCCCATTATGTCTGCTGAGGGCACACTAGGTAGGGTTTGCTCCCTGTGCTGATGAGAAACACAGCTGCAGGGAGTTCATTGGTTGGTGGGGCCAGCACTCACCCTGGTTATGTTCATTTAGCCCTTCTCCCACAGCTGCTGCTCTTGCAGCACACTATCAGGCACAACTGAAGGAACTGCAGGCACACCAGTTTGTGGGGTTATTTCCTCCCCCCTCCCATCGGGGCAGGAATCACTTTGGGGTGGCACCATTCCAGTAGTGGGTGTAGTGGGGGCAGGAGCCTCTTGGGAGGGATGTGTGCTAAGGCAGTGGGCTGGATGGACTGGTTGCATAGGGAAACACTGGGGTAGGGCTTTATGTTGCTAGCAGGGTAGATGAGTATACAAATGGGTCCCTGGAGCCTCTGGCTATCTAGGCTGGGGGAGAGGAAGAGAAATGCTGCTAACACTTTTGTTACTGGAGAAATTTCCTGCAGATCCCTGTCCCTCTTGAACCCATTCTAAGTTGCATCTGTAAGTCTTCACACATACCCCAGGTCCATTTCAAACTTCTGCTTCTGTGCTGTGTCTTGGGATTTCTTTGGTATACTGTCTTTTTAAGGGTGGGTAGTCAGTTGCCTATCACTCTCCAGCTCTCCCAAAGTTAAGGTCCCTAATTTTTAAAAGTGAAGCCTCACTGGTTTTCAAAGTCAGGTGTTAGGGAGACTTGTTTTCCAATTTGGGGTCTGATCTCTTTCTTCTCCATGCTTGTGACATCCCTCCTGTTTGTGGTTAGGTGGGCCAGGGATTTGGTTCCCACCTGCCTCTCTGCCCCTCTTACCCTTTTCTATGTGGCTTTCTCTCTCTACAATTACATGTGGAAGTCTATCCTGCCAGTCTTCAAGGCATTTTCAGAGTTATTCACTTAGATGTAGCTGTAATTTAGGTGTGTCTGTGGGATGAGGTGAGATCAGGATCCTCCTACTCAGCCATCTTCCCAAAATCTATATTGCTCTTTCTAGGTAATGCTATTTTCTTCCCCCATTTTTTTTTTTTAAATGCTTCAGTGATCTACTATGTCCTTACAGTAGTTCAAAAATCTTTTATATGGGCTTGGTCTCCCCACTGCCTACCTCTCCAGCTTAATTTCACATCCTCTCCCCCATAATTTGGCACTGTGATGTAGCACATCATGTTCTTTCCTTCCTCATGGATTTTTACATGTATTTATTTCTCTCTGCCCCAGCCCCATCTCTACTATCTGCCCAGCTTTTATATCAACTCAGATACTGCTTTCTCCAGGAAGGCTTCCATGACTGCCCTTCTCCCATTGCACACCCAAATGAGTTTAGGATCCCTTTGTTAACCTCATATTCCTCCTCTAGAATATAGGCAACATGAGACGAGGTGCTGGCACACCATTGTATCCTCTGTGCCTAGCACAGTGCCTGGCATTTTGCAGACATGTTATTTATTCAACTAATTGTATTGGGTGCCACTGTTTGAAGGTACCCTTCTAAGGGTGAGACGGTACCCTTCTAAGTGCAGATATTCATAAGAGCATTGCTGGCCAGAGAGGCCTGAGTCCTTGACTATAACTTCCTTTAGAAACTGCAATATATAGGCTATATACTAAGTCTGGTGTGGGGAGGACAGCTTTCTCCATGAGACACATCAAATTAAGTCTTTGTAATTACCTGTGGTTAGGCCTGAAAAATCATTCATAGGATTTTTGCCAGAAATGGGATTCCTCAGGGCACTTGTCTGGGTATTGTATATAAGTGATCAATCATTGAATTCTCCTGAAACTAATATTGTGCTGTATTTTAACTAACTAGAATTTAAATAAAAATTTGAAAAAAAAAAAAAAAAGAAATGGTACTCCTCAGAAATTAGAGGATGTTTTTCTCTTGAGAAATTGAACATATCAGGAGAAAACTTTCCAGATACTGGTGTATGTGTGTGTGTGTGTGTGTATTCCAGTGAATAGTTCTATTTGCCATCTTATCACTGCACAATGAGATTGTTCTGTTGATCAATCCCATCCATGCATGTGGGGCATCCAAGTGGCTTTTTAAATACATAATGAACAGATATGAGCAGACATCTAAAGGATGTCAAGCATTTGATGAACACCTTTTATGTGAAAGAGAGATTAGTAATCAAATAGAAAAAAAGAATTCAGAGAAGAGTGCAAAGAATAAAGTTCAACAACAGCAACATAATCTGAATATTCTCGTAGTTTAAGAAAATATTGCATGCAGGAAACAATGGGGTACTGTTAAAAAAAGTGTATTCAGAAAACAGGGAGGAGCTCTAAAATGAAAAAAAAAAATGGTGACTGAAAAAAATAGAAGTGCCAAAAGATAAGATCAAGAAAATCTTTTAGAAAAAAAACAAAACAGTAAAAGTGGTATAAAATAGAAAGATTAGGAAATTTTAGATCTCCTGGAAGATAAATTCAGGAGATCTAATATTGGACTACTCCAGAAGGAGAGAATGGAGAAAATGACAGGGAAGTAATTATCAAATAAATAATAATAAAATATTTCTGAAATTAAGAACACTAGCCTTTAGTTTGAAAGGATCTGTTTTGTGTCCAGCCAATAACTGAAAAAAATCTTTACCCCTACTCACCTCAAATCACATAACACCAGTCTAAAGAGATGATCTGAAGAGAAGATGAAACAGAAAACATAGCAGCTTTTATGAGTCATAACAGCATTGAACTTCTCTGTAGTTACAGAAAACTGAGGAATAATGGACTTTAAAATTTTGAAGGAAAACCATTATCAACAGAGAATTCTAGGCTCAGCCAAACTATCCAACAAGTGCCACAATAGAATAAAGATATTTCTAGGTAGGTAAGAAGTAATATAAAATTTTTTCCTTATAAAGTTTTGGGAAGGTATGCTTGACCAAAATGAGTAGTAAACTCAGAGATAGGAGATGCTACACAGGAAAAGTGGGGAGGGGGATGTCCCAGGTAGGTAACCCTGTGCAGCTTATAGAATGTAGCCATTTCTGACTGGAATAGATGGATAAAATGCTCTGGGGAAGAATTCTGCTGGAAAAAGATAGACCTGAAACACTGATGTCAGCAATGTTTTAGAAAACAAAATTGGAAGAATTTCACAGATATGATGTAGCATATGGTCATATTAAAGATACGTACATAGAAAAATAAGTAAATAAAATTTCAATAAAACCAAAAATTTGTAATTGGGGGGGGGAAGGGGAGAAAAGTATGTTACGTGGCTCAACAGATAACAAATTGAATTTGCAATGTATACACTAATAACTTAAGAAGTTCTTGTATAGGCAGTTGACCCTTAAACAACACAGAAGTTGGGATACCAACCATCTATACACTCAAAAATCTGCATAAAACTTTTAACTTCCCCAAAACTTAACTACTGATAACCTACTGTGGACCAGAAACCTACCTGATAGCATAAATAATCAATTAACATATTTTGTATGTTTTATGTATTATATATTGTATTTTTACAATAAGAGGAGATAGATAGGGATCCCTGGGTGGCGCAGCGGTTTGGCGCCTGCCTTTGGCCCAGGGCGCGATCCTGGAGACCCGGGATCGAATCCCACATCGGGCTCCCGGTGCATGGAGCCTGCTTCTCCGTCTGCCTATGTCTCTGCCTCTCTCTTTCTCTCTGTGTGACTATCATAAATAAAAAAAAAAAAAAAAAAGAGGAGATAGATAAAAATATTTTTAAGAAAATTATAAGGAGAAAATACATTTACAATACTGTGTTGATACTATAAGTTTATGTTGTCTGTTTACAAGATGAACTGTCAGTACCAACACCAATATCATCTTGTATGATACAAAACACTGTAGATATGAAATTTATTACACTAGATGTCAAAAAAGAAAAGATAATGTGCAAAAGAAACTATGAATTTCTTGTAATTATTGTAATGATTTTGTGTAATGATTCCTGCACTGATAATGAAGACTAAGCAATATGATTACCTTATGGTAGCCTAGTATAATTTGATACAATTACTGCACTGTAGCCTAGCCTATCCATTAATGAATACATCAGTATAAAAATGTTACAGCATAGTCATGATCATAATACTGTAATGGAAACGTTGTTACATTAAAAAAAAAATCCCACTTACCTGTGATGATAGGCTGAAATAGTTTCTCTAATGATGAGAGAAGCGTACTGTACTGTGATATAATTCTTTGGAAGCAAAGTTTTAAAACAAACTAACACATTAGTAATTTTATATTAAATATCACTCACCTATTGCCTATGTAAGGATAAGCTATCTATTTCCATGCAAATCTTGTACACGATGTTCTACATGATTATGGATGACACAAAAACATCTATAGTTCATGCTGTACAGTTATTAGATTTTCATACAAAGGCACTCACACATATACAACAGTTAAGTTTATTAACTCTATGACATGATTATTCATTAAGTGGAAATAGATATTCATAAAGGTCTTCATCCTCATCATTTTAACATTTAACAGGCTGAGGAAGAAAAGGAAGGGTTGGTCTTGCTGTCCTGGGTAGCAGATGCAGGTCAGGTGGAGGAGGAGTTAGAAGGAAATATGGCGACGCTTCATGGAAAAAAGTAATAATTTCTGTCTTTTTTGCTTTTTTGGTTCTCCGGAGATATTTCTATCAGTAGCAATCCTTCCATTATTTGATTTGGTTTTAGTACCCATATTGTAGAAGGGTGCACATCATAAAAGAAGTCAAAAGCAATCCTGAATGATTGGAACCATAATATTAATTTGTTTTCTGGCACTGATTCTTCTATGCCTTCTTCCTCATCGTCTGGCACTGGTTCAGAAACACTCATCTCCATCAAGTCATCTTCTGTTAATTCCTCTGGTGTTGTGTCTATTAGCTCTTGAATTTCTCCAAGATCCATTATCTTGAAATTCTACACACACACATACACACACACACACACACACACACACACACACACACTTCTCCCCTCAATATCAAAAGAACTTTAAAAGACAGTCTCTCACTGGCAAGGTACTTCCTGATGTCAGGGACAAAGCATCAATAGAAACAATCCAGAAGGGCAGCCTGGATGGCTCAGTGGTTTAGTGCTGCCTTCAGCCCAGGGCCTGATCCTGGAGATCCAGGATTGAGTCCCACGTTGGGCTCCCTGCATGGGGCCTGCTTCTCCCTCTGTCTGTGTCTCTGCCTCTCTCTGTATCTCTCATGAACAAATAAATAGAATCTTAAAAAAAAAAAAAAAGAAAAAAGAAACAATCCAGAAGAGGCATTCTCACTGTCTAAGCCTTTTGATGTACAACGAAAAGATTGCCAACTAGTGTTTATCTTTTCCCTTCAAGGGTTAGGGGCTAGCAGTGTTATAGATTAGGGCAGTCCTGATCATAACCCCAACTGCATTTGCACAAAATAGTAGAGTTAACCTATCCCTTTCCATGTTAAACCTTCATGCTCATTTACTCATAAATATCCTTTATGGCATTTCCCCCCCAAATAGAGCACTTTCATCTGCATTAAAAACCTGTTTAGGCAGACATCCTTTCTCCTCAGTGATTTTCTTAATAGTGTCTGGAAACCCATCTGTTGCCTCTTGGTCAGGTGAAGCTGCTTCTGTTAACTTGACATTTTAAAATTCAAACTTCTCTCTAAAATTATCAAACTATCCTTTGCTAGCATTACATTCCCCAGCTTCAGACCCTTCACCTGCCTTTTGCTTTGTCATATGACTTCATTTTTTTCTTGAATCATTCGAGTCTATAGCTTTCCCTTTCTTATAGCAATTCTTGCACCCCCATAAAAGCCACATTTGCTTTCTGAGATAAAAAGATATTTTGCAAAATGTGCAAAATTTTTGCTCCTGTTGGCATAGCAGTAGTAACAGCTTCACAAATTTCCTTTTATTTATTTATTTTTTTTACAATGGTCTTTTCACTGGTTTCATTTATCTTGAAATGATGGGCAACCACAGCTGCAGATGTCAATCTATGATACACATCAAACAATTCATCTTTTCCTTATAATGTCACTACTATTTTCTCCTTCTTGGGAGCACTTCCAGCATCACTAGTGGCACTTGGTATGAGTCCCATGGTGTTATTCAAGTTTTATGGTATTGCACAAAACACAATAAAAGATATGTGAGAACCTTAAGAGATCACTTTTTACAGTGATACATAACTTATTGGAGAGACTAACTGTTCACACAGAGATGATTACCATCATAGGGCATTTTAAATGGATACAACACTTGAGCTTACTGCAATAGCAACAGGAGGTGGCTACAAAATCATTATGGTAGTGCAGTATGTATTGTAGTCGATTTTATACAGTTATGATTTAATGCTGCATCTGTTTACATTTCTTTTTGACTATGAGTGATGCCATGTATGTGTGGTCTGTAAGTGTTTATATAAGTTTTGATACATTTTAACTTTTAATAATTAGTTTATACTTTATTGTAGCAAATGATAAAATAGCCTAGTATCTATATACTCGTATCTTATTCTTAATTTTTTTCTATGTTTCTAGACTATGTGGTTTGGGAGTTTTTTCAAATTGTTGCAAACCTCCAAATAATTTTCTATTTATTATTTATTTATTTATTTATTTATTTATTTATTTATTTATTTAAAAGATTTTATTTATTTATTCATGAGAGACACAGAGAGAGAAAGAGAGAGGCAGAGGGAGAAGCAGGCTCCATGCAGGGAGCCTGATGTAGGACTCCATCCCCGGACACCAGGATCACGCCCTGGGCTGAAGGCGGCGCTAAACCACTGAGCCACCCAGGCTGCCCTGATTTTATTTATTTATTCATGAGAAACACACACAGAGAGGCAGAGACATTGGCAGAGGGAGAGGCAGACTTTCCAGTGGGAGCCCGATATGGGACTTGATCCCTGGCCCTGGAATCATGATCTGAGCCCCAAGCAGATGCTCAACCATTGAGCCACCCAGGCATCCCTCCATATATTTATTGAAAAAAAAAAATCCACACAGAAGTGAACCTGTGCTATTCAAACCTGTGTTGTTCAAGGATCAACAGTAGTTATATTGGAAAAAACATAGTGAAGGCAAATGGGGTGCAAATGTGATAAGAGAACTGAAGTTTTATTATCAACCCTGGAAATTGATAGTAAATGGAAAAGGGAAAAAAAAATCAAGAAATAGTAGTGTTGTAATATTACTAGGGACCAATGCGGGGTTCTTTCTCCCCTGGCCCTTATTTATAGAACACAAGGTGGCAGCGTGCTTAGCAAAATGCTGTATTTCCCTGCCTTTCTTGTCAGTAATAGTGGTAATTTTACATCATCCTGGCCAGTGATGCATGATCAGAAGCTGTTGGGTGGCAGATGCAACTGGAATATGCCTTTACCTCTTGCCCTTTGCCCTTCCTCTTCTTGCCTGGAACACAGTTGAGTTGACGAGTGTGGAGCATCCTTCTTGAGTTACTGAGGTGAGAAGCATGAGAAAGCCACATGCTGAGAAGACAGAACAGAAGGGTCTCAGACAGGTCTTTGGGAGCATATTAGGTGCTGTGTCACCCTGCATTGCCTCGAGGCTTCTTTTACCCAAGAAAAGTAAATCTCCCATTTGTTCAGAAACTTGAGATTTGTTTAGTTGACCAAGCTACATAAAGCACAACATTTAGAAATCATGGTGGTAAATAATGTTTAAAACAATTAAAATGGGGATGTCTGGGTAGCTCAGCAGTTGAGCCTCTGCCTTGGGCCCAGGGCATGATCCTGGGAGTCCTGCATCAGACTGCCTGCATAGAGCCCGCTTCTCCCTCTGCCTATATCTCTGCCTCTCTCTGTCTCTGTGTCTCTCATGAATAAAGAAATAAAATCTTAAAAAAAATAATTAAAATGATTCAAAGCAGTTGCATCTAGGGGAAGGGAGAGTATGGTAGAAATTGGTATAGTTGATGCTATCGCTAGCTCGATTTGATTTTTTGGACAATGTGTATATATTTAATAAAATACATATTAATAAAGAAAAAGTGTTCCTCTGCATGGAACACTTTGGTAACTTTCCATTTTATTTGAAATAAAATCCAAACTTATGCAAAAGATTCTTCATGATATGGCTGGCCCTGGCCACCTTTGTGCCTTACCTTCCATCACACTCCTCCTTGGCTACTAACCCCCAGCCACATGGTCTTTTTTAAATTTTGTAAATCCCTTTTTGGCAAATTTGCACTTAGTTTCCTCTGACTCAGTTACAGGCCCAGCAGGAAACAGATGACACACTCAAATTTGGTAATCCCAGTGGATTAATGGAGGGTGGGATTTTAGGAAACCAACAAGAGATGGTGTAGTACTCTGAGGCTCACAACAGCAGGGAGTCATCATCTCTAGTCCTGAAGGACCAAAAAAGAAGCTGTGCAAAGAAAGTCACCTGACAGAACCAAAAAGTATTTGGACATTGAGAGTGCAGGACTCACTGTTAATTAAAATGATTGGGATAGTTGATTAAAAAAGCTACCTGTCTAATTGCACATTATATTTTAAGCCTTGCTTACTTTATATAAAAGGCTCTACTCCTCTTGGCTAAGTCATCGGTGGTCATATGGGTCAGGCCCTCATAGGGTATGTGATGAGGCCTCATGCTTCTTGGTAGCCAGCATCCAGGTACTGACAAAGTTGAACAGGCGTGTTTAGGTTCAGACCACATTCAGAGAAGACCTTAGAGGTGCCATTGCAAAGTGGCCTGTGAAGATCACCCTAGGATAGCCTTGGTTCCTTGCCCTCCAGAGTCGACACTTCTTTGCTAGCATAGATGAAGAGGAGAGACAAGGACTCAGCCTCCCAGGAACAAAGTGAAGCTCAAGAGGTAAGTGCCAGTGTTATCTCACTTTTCCTGACGTGCTAACTTCAGGGCAGGGGAAGATATCTTGGCTCTCAGGAAATTCCTGCCATCTTACTTCCCTACATCCCAAGTGGTCCCTCCCTCCACCAGTATGTTTCCCCCTGCAATATGTGTCTTGAGGGTGGAGGATGGTAGGTCTATTGTGCATGGTGACACTAGTGGTGGTGTCATATGGGTGAAAGGTCTGGGGCAGGGTGGATCAGCTTGTTTACTTTCGTGATGATTCCCTTTATTCTTAGCTTAGTTTCTGCTGATGAAACTGGCTGGATCCAGTGGCACTTCATGGTGTGAGAACATTATGAAGGTACTCCTGTGATTCAGAGAGGTAGGCATCTCCTATCCACACCAAAACTGAAATGTCACCATACTGCGACATTGTATGTCCGTGGCTGAGCCTGTCTCTGTTAACCTTAATAACAGATTTGTATTTTTATTCATGTTACCACCAAATGCCCAATTCAGAATTGCCATCGTTAAAGTGCTAAAGCTTTTGATAAAATATATGCATCAGTTATTCCATTTTTACTTAAACCACTATTCCATAGGATGCTAAAACTCATTAAAAAATATTCAACTTAAAAATATATGGCTAAGAAATTTCATTTTGGTTAAGAAATGGTTATAACTGTAAATTGGAAGAAGTAAATATTAATAAATATTTCACTATTTTAAGGTCCTAATAGAATAAAAGGACAATAATAGTGAAAATAATTTTTAACAGTGAAATATGGTTATCTTTTTTTGTAAAAATTTACTAATTTTTGAGTAGGTGCTATTTAAACATGGTTCAAAGTTCAAAAGTTACAAAAGGGAAGGCAGTGTGAAAGAAACCTTTTTTTTCCTTTTTAAATTTAAATTCTAGTTAACAAACAGTGTAATGTTAGTTTCAAGTGCAGAATTCAGTGATTCATCACTTGCATACATCACCCAGTGCTCATCACAAGTGCCCACCTCTCTCAAGTAACCCTCAGTGTGTTCTCTATAGTTAAGAGTCTGTTTTCTGGTTTGCCATTGTCCCCCTCCCCCCCATGTTCATCTATATTGTTTCATATGGATGAAATCATATGGTATTTGTCCTTCTCTGATTGACTTATTTTGCTTAGCATAATACTTTCTAGCTCTATGCATGTCATTACAAAATGGCAAGATCTCATTCTTTTTTATGACTGAGGAATATTCCATATATACATAGATGGATATATATGGATTTATATTCCATATATATAATATGACTAATATTCCATATATATGGAATATATATATTATATATAATATATATATACACACCCCATATCATTATCCATTTATCAGTAGATGGAAGTTTGGGCTCTTTCTATAATTTGGCTATTGTAGATAATGCTGCTATAAACTTTGGGGTTCATATATCCTTTTGAATCAGTATTTTTGATCCTTTGGTAAATACCTAGTAGTGCAATTGCTGGATCATAGGGTAGCTCTATTTTTGACTTTTTTGAGGAATCTCCATATTGCTTTCCAGAGTAGCTCTACAAGTTTGCATTCCCACCAACAGTGTGGAGAGGATTCCCCTTTCACCACATCCTCGCTATCACCTGATATTTCCTGTGTTGTTGATTTTAGCTGTTCTGAAAGGTGTGAGGTGTATCCAGCTGTGGTTTTGATTTGCATTTCCCTGATGCTGAATGATGTTGAGCATTTTTTCATGTGTCTGTTGGCCTTCTGTATATCTGTTTTAGAAAAATGTCTATTCACATCTGTTCATTTTTAAACTGGATTGTTTGTGGGTTTTTTTGGGGGGGGTATTTTATAAGTTCCTTATTAATTTTGGATACTAACCCTTTACCAGATATGTCATGTGCAAATATCTTCTCCCATTCAGTAGCTTGCCTTTTAATTTTGTTGATTGTTTCCTTCACTGTGCAGAAGCTTTTTATCTTGATGAAGTCCCAGTAGTTTAGTTTTGCTCTTGTTTCTTTTGCCTCAGGAGACATATCTAGTAAGAAGTTGCTATGGCTGAGGTCAGAGCGGTTGCTGCCTGTGTTCTCCTCTAGGATTTTTGATGGTTTCCTGTCTCACACTTAGGTCTTTTATCTATTTTGAATTTATTTTTGTGTATGGTGTAAGAAAGTAGTCCAGTCTTCTCAACAGCATTTGTTGAAGAGACTGTCCTTTTCCCATTGGATATTCTTTCCTGCTTTGTTGAAGATTAATTGATCATATAGGTTCATTTCTGGGTTTTCTATTCTGTTCCATTAATCTCTGTATCTATTTTTGTGCCAGTAGCATACTGTTTTGATCACTACAGCTTTGTAAGATAATTTGAAGTCCGGAGTTGTGATGCCTCCCAGCTTTTCTTTTCAAGATTGCTTTGGCTATTTGTGGTCTTTTGTGGTTCCAAACAAGTTTTAAAATTGTTCTATCTCTGAAAAATGCTGTTAATATTTTGGTAGGGATTGCAGTAAGTATGTAGATTGCTTTGGGTAGTATAGACATTTTAGTAGTATTTGTTTTTCTGATACATGAGCATGGCATGTCTTTCCATTTCTTTGTGTTTTCTTCAATTTTTTTCATCAGCTTTTTTATAGTTTTCAAAGTACAGGTCTTTCACCTCTTTGGTTATTTTTGGTTTTTGCATGTATGTGTTTTTGTATTTGTTTTGTGCTTAAAAATTTTTTTAATTCCAGTACTGTTAACATACAGTGTTTTATTAGTTTCAGGTGTACAATATAGTGATTCAGTAATTCTACACATTAGTCAGTTCTCATCATGATAAGTGTACTGTTAATTCTCTTCACCAATTTCACTCATCCCGCTCACTTTGCCTCGATAACCATCAGTTTATTCTGTATAGTTAAGAATCTGTTTTTTAGGTTGCTCTTTTTTTTGTTGTTATTTTGTTTGGTTTCTTAAATTCCACATAAGATGAGATCATATGGGGCAGCCCCAGTGGCGCAGCGGTTTGGCACCGTCTGCAGCCTGGGGTGTGATCCTGGAGACCCGGGATGGAGTCCCACGTCGGGCTCCCTGCATGGAGCCTGCTTCTCCCTCTGCCTGTGTCTCTGCCTCTCTCTCTCTCTCTCTCTGTGTCTATGAATAAATAAAATCTTAAAAAAAAAAAAGAAAAGATATTCTCCTTAAAAAAGAAAAGGTGAGATCATATGTTATTTGTCTTTTTCTGACTAATTTCACTTAGCATTATACCCTCTCGATCCTTCCATGTTGTTATAAATGGCAAGATTTCATTCTTTGTTATGGTTTAGTAATATTCCATTATATGTGTATGTACATATGTGTATGTAGGTGTATACACAGTGTACACACACTCCACATCTTTATCCATTCATCTATCAATGGATATGTGGGTTGCGTCCATAATTTGGCAATTGTAAATAATGCTGCAATAAATATAGTGTTGCATATATCTTTTTGAATTAGTATTTTTGTATTCTTTGCATAAATAATCAGTAGTGAAATTACAGAATATTATGGTGATTCTATTTTTAATTTTTTGATATACCTCCATACTGTTTTCCACAGTGGCTGCACCAGTTTGCATTCCCACCAACATTGCATGAAGGTTCTTTATTCTCTACATTTTTTCCTACATTTGTTAATTCCTGTCTTTTTGATTTTAGCCATTCTGACAGGTGTAAAGTGATATCTCACTGGAGTTTTGATTTGCATTTTCCTGATGAGTAGTGATGTTGAGCATCTATTTATGTCTGTTGGCTAGCTGTATGTCTTCTTTGGAGAAATATTGGTTTATGTCTCTTCATTTTTAATTGGGTTATTTGGGGTTTTCTTGTGGGGGGTATTGAGTTGCATAAGCTCTTTATATATTTTGGATATCAATTTCTTATCAGGTGTGTCATTTACAAATATATTCTCCCATTTTTTTTTAAAGATTTTATTTGAGAGAGAGAGAACAGAGGGAGAGGGAGAGAGATAAGCAGACTCCCTACTGAACAGGGATTCTGATGTGGGGCTCAGTATAGGCTCAATCCCAGGACACTGTGACCATGACCTGAGCCAAAGGCAGACGCTTAACCAACTGAGCTACCCAGGCACCCCATATTCTCCTATTCAATAGGTTGCCTTTTTGTTGTCAATAATCTCCTTTGCTGTGCAAAGATTTTTATTTTGGTAAAGTCCTATTGGTTTATTTTTGCCTTTGTTTCTCTTGCTTGAGGGGACATATTTAGAAAAATGTTACTTAGGCTGATATCAAAGAGATTATTTTTCTGTGTTATTTTTTAGGATTTTATGGTTGCATATCTCACTTTTAGGTCTTTAATCTGTTTTATTTGTGTGTGTACGTGTGTGTATAGTATATGAAAATGGTCTAGTTTTCCCCACACAATTTATTGAAGAGACTGTCTTTTCCCCATTGTATATTCTTGCCTCCTTTGTTGTAGATTACTTGACCATATAAATGGTCAATGCTTATGCAAATAAGCATTGGTTTATTTCTGGGCTTTCTATTCTGTTCTATTGGTCTTTGTGTCTGTTTTTGTGCCAGTGCCATATTCTTTTGGTTATTACAGCTTTATAGTAGATCTTTAAATCTGGAATTGTGATACTTCCAGCTTCACTCTTATTTCCAAAGATTGCTTTGGCTATTCAGCTTTTTTCATGATTCCATACAAATTTTAGGACTATTTATTCTTGTTCTCTGAAAAGTACTATTGGTATTTTGATAGGGATCACATTGAATTTAATAGATTTCTTTGGATAGTGTGGACATTTTAACAATATTCTTCCAATTCATGAGTGTAGTATGTCTTTTCATTTGTTTGTATCATCTTCAGTTTCTTTCATCAATGTTTTATAGTTTTCAGAGTATAGTCTTTCATCTCTTTGGTTAACTTTATGTCTAGTTATTTTATTCTTTTGGTGAAATTATAAATGGAATTTTCTAAATTTCTCTTTCTGCTATTTTGTTATTAGTTTATTGCAGTTTTGTATCTTATAACTTTACTCAAATCACGTATTAGTTCTAATAGTTTTTGATGGCATCTTTAGAGTTTTCTCTATACAGTATCATGTCCTTTATAAATAGTGACATTTAAACTTCTTCCTTTCCACTTTGGATGCCTTTTATTTCTTTTTCTTGATTTATTGCAGATGCTAGACCTTCTAGAACTATGTTGAATAAAAGTGGTGACAGTGGATGTCCTTGTATTTATTCTTCCTGATGTTATGGAAAAAGCTCTCAGTTTATCACCATGATGTTAGCTACAGGTTTGTCATATATGGCCTTTATTTGGTCCCATCATGCCTACTTTGTTGAGAGTTTTTATTCATGACTGGATGTTGAATTTTGTCAAATGCTTTTTCTGCATCTATTGAGATGATTGTATGGTTTTAATCCTTTGTTTTGTTAATGTGGTTTATCACATGGATTGATTTGTGAATATTGAATCATCCTTGCATAACAATCCTCTCTTTCATTCCGCCACAGAGTTTCCCTTTCTGAGTTAATCACTTATCTCTTTTCTAAATATCTCTAGAGAGAGATTTTGAGAAAATCTCTCTCTAGAGCCTTTATGTGTACACATGTGTATACACACATCACATGAATTTTTTACATAAATGATTGCATATTACATGCATTATTCTGTACTTTGTTTTTTATGCAATGATGCATTTTGAATATCTTTTCCTGCCAGTACATTTTGAGCTACTTTTATTATCCATTAAGACAGAAACATATTATTCCATTGTATGACTGTATCATTGTTTAATCAGTCAGACCCCTATTAGTGGAGATACAGTTTCCCAGTCTTCTACTAATACAGTGTTGAAATGAATAATTTCATACATATATTCTGGGAATGGAATTACTGGGTTGAATTTTTAAAATATTTGCATATGTATGTTATTAAAAATGGAAAGGTTTGTGTTTTTGTGCTAGTGATTGTCTTTAACATAAATTTATAATACATTTATATAAAATATTTTATCTATTTTTCATCAGCAATATGTATTGACTTCTTACCATAGGCAGTCATCAAAATGATTTATTTATGCTTCCTTGCTGCAGTTTCTTCATCTCCAGTACTATATTTTTGCTCATTAAATTATTTGCCTTTGTGTTTACTTTTATTTACTTAAAAGTGTATGTTTTTAAGAAATAATATATATATTATAGTTAATTATATTGTTATATATAGTACATATAGTCTATATGATATAGTATATATGTGGTATGTAGTATACATATGTAGATTATAGTGTATAGTCTAATATATATATACTATATGGTATATATTATACTGTATTATAGTATATACTAGATATTATAGTATATAATATGTACTATATCATATTTAACCTAGAAATTCTATAATAAATATAGCTTAATAATAGTATATATTAATTATGTATATAATTTGTTAAAGTATTTACATTCTGTTTTCCAATCATAATCTCCATAGTTTTGTTTTGTTTTTGGCTAGTAGTATAGTTATTTGGATTTGGTAATTGTCATCATTTTGTTTGTAAGAGTTCTTACTTTTTATCTCTTGTTGAGCTGCAGTTGGCCTTCTACAGTTTTAAAAGAAGGGCTCATAGAGACTATATCCCCTGAGTTTGTTGTAATAATTGGATTTTTATAAAACAGTGGAATCTATAAATAATCTGAGATTTATTTGATATGTGGCATAAGGTGAGAATACAAATTAACTTGTAACCTTCAGGAATGTGTGATAGTGAAACAATTTTGATTTTGCTCTTTTATCCTTTGGGAAGATGGAACTGAGACTTAAGAATTAACAAATTAAGAATTAATATATATTTTCCTTTGAGGAAACAGACTTCAAACGGGAAAAAAAAATATGTTCCATGAATTTGAGGGTTAAGGGGATAAAACAGTTCAAGTAATTTACCACAGAACCTGTGTTGAGAAGAAAAGGAAATTGGGGCTATCAGGGGTCCTATAAGTTGAAAGGAAATGGAGAAGTCCAGGAAACAATAATAAGGACATAAAAGATATTCAGTACATTTATGTTTAGTGAATTAGTGAATTCAAGGTTTTTGGGAGGTATAATGGGAATGAGAAAATAAGAAATATAGAAGAGTAAGAATCTGTGGTTTGAAAGTGTAAGGAAGTATGAGGTGACATTTGGTAGATGACACGGTTCAAGATGTGGCCATCGAAGTAGGCTGTCAAAATATATGAGGTATAAAGGTCACTGATATTTAGAGAGACAAATCGCCAGAAGGCTCAAAGTTTGAATTGGTTTGGATGTGAGATCTCAGGTCTTTCAGGGCAGTGGAAGGATTTTTGGGAGAAAATAAAGACAGTCCACTGCTTAATTGTTCGTGAATATAATAGGGAAATAGTCAACTCTGAGGTAGGTCCTATCTTATATTCATTCTGTATATTAGAAATGAAGCAGGGAGATATTAAGTAATTTGCCTTTGGCATAAAATTAATGACTACAAGAGTGACGATGCAAATATAGGCAATCTGGCTCTCAAGCCTGTGATCTAACCACTGTGCAGCCCGTCCTCTGTGTGTGTGTGTGTGTGTGTGTGTGGGATCGGGTGTTACAACTTTATGTGCATACAACCCTAGGGGTTGGTGCTGAAACTGAGCAGCATGAAACTCCTAGATTTTGTCACATCCACCAGAGCTGTGGGGCCTGGAGCTCTATTTTGTATGTATATTTTAGAAAAGACTTTTTCATTCTGTAGTTACCCTCTTACAGCTGGGTCACAAGGGGGAAGAGACTGACATTTACAGAAACTCTTAGGCACTTCAGAAACCATGACATCTCTTTAAAATGTATTGAACAATATATCCATTTGTATAACAAACATTTTAGAGTCTCTTTTGTACTAGGTATATAGTACAGGATATTCAACACAAGTTCTGTACTCAAGAGTAATTTAAAATTTATTGGGGACACAAGGCAAAGTTGGTTTAACTTTCTATCTCCTTTACTCTGGTCTCCCAGGCTACCAAATCATAGGTAAATTGAGAGAATGTTAAGTCTGTTCTAATTTTTAAAAAGCCCACAGTACATCACTTGGCAACTAAATGCTATGTTCTTAGTCTGACCTAGGATAGATGGACTCCTGAGAGAGGTTATATTGAATAAATGGAGAAACAGAACCTTTTTTTTTGTTGTTGTTTTTTCAGTCTTTGTGGAATCCTTTCAATTGTAAAAATGATCCATACACTTAGCCCTAACATAAGTACCAATGATGTTTTATGAATCATCTTATTTGAAAACAAGAAAGCAAATGAGAGGGATAGCTCACTAAGTCACATGAAAGATTAACCCTTTTGTCCATACTGTTCCTTCTGGAATGCTTTCCCTCTATGTTGCTCTCCTTACACCTCCTCTTTTGCATTCCTGAATCCTACTCTTCTAGTCTTAATTTAGATATCTCTTCTTCTAGGAAGATTTCTCTGAACTCTCAACTCTGGATCATATGACACCCACCCCCATCACCCTTTGTAGCAGGTATCCCACAATATTGTAATAGCCTGATACTTACTGGTATTCACTCTAGACAGTCCCTTATGTGAGGAAAGGGACCACAGCCATTTAATGTTTTATCTCCATCTTAAGGTCTGCCATATAATAGCTGTTGAGTAAAAACAGTGTGCATTGGGACACCTGGGTGGCTCAGTGGTTAATGCCTTTGGCTCAGGGTGTGATCCTGGGGTCGTGGGATGAGTCCCACATCGGGTTCCCCACAGGGAGCCTGCTTCTCCCTCTGCCTATGTCTCTGCCTCTCTCTCTGTGTCTCTCATGAATAAATAAATAAAATCTTAAAAAACAAAACAGTGTGCATTGAATGAGTGATACTCAGTACAGAGCCTTGTTCTTCCTACAGTTGCTTCATTATCTTCTCTGTTGTGATCATTTGGGTTCTCAGTATATATCATTAGCATAGTCAAAAAAGAGGGAAATGAAAAACAAGGTGATGAGTGACTGCATGTGAATTTTTTTAAGACCTAGGCTTCCTCCGGCTTAGATTATTTCTCCATTCCCTGCATTACAACGTCTGGTCCAAATCTCTCCACCCTCACCCATTTGAAAAGTAGGCATAAACGAGTATCAGCAGTGATTCTGATTATAAACACACCGTTTTGGCCCATCACCCTTCTTCTTCATGGATGATCGTGGTGCTTTTTCTGTTCTATCTTGTTATCTCTTCCTCTCAGTTTACAGAGATTATATTCATTTGATTTTTAAAATTTGCTGTGTCTCTTTTCTGTGTACCTTACCACTTATGTTCTGTTTTACAACATGTTCTGAAGGTATAGATATGCAGCATCATTTATTTGGGAAATACTGATTGGATGCGATGATGCACATGGCCCTCTTTAAAGAACTAGAGATGAATAAAACCATTCCAAGGACAGCCCTGCAGTCATGACTGTGCGTCTCTGTGGAGGGTGCTTTCTGTACTCTCAGGAGATGGAGGAGGACAGAGGAACCAGGGGCTGAGGAGTGGGAAGCAGAGTAAAAGGAGTCTTGGGGAGGAAAGGAGTTGGTAACTAAAGTGGCATGCAGGGCCACTTAGGAGACTATAAATAATACCATGTCCTGACCAAGGTCTCAGCTGCACCCCTGGTGGCTCACCTGCAACTTTGCCTCTGCTAGTGCTTGTCTTTGTCACTGCCACACAAGTGCCAGGAGGAGACACAGATTGTGGACTAAGGTGACGTTCACATATGTATAGGTCCCTGGAAGCTTTGGACCTTCTGAGAGGCCACATGGGCTCTGCTAGTATGCAGTGATGGAACTCAAGCATTCCTACCTTGTGCTTGTAAGCTTTTAGGGTGAGTGGAGCTCTCAGCTCTGTGGTGTTCATCTTCGCATTGGTACCTCTTCCTGACCAAGTGCTGCAATAAACATGACTGAGGCTTCAAGACCACGAGCAAGTGGCAACAATATCTGTGCTCCACAACATCAGCCTTGCCTCTCCAAAGTCTGTTGAGAGCTACAGAAAATCTTAGGACTAGCTCAGCACATTCAGCCCTATTGCAGTGGAGCCCTTGTTCTACGTTTTATACATCGAGGCTGTTAAAAACAATGAAGACCCCTATCTTTAAAGAAGATGCTGCCAGCTATCAACCTCAGATGAAGGTGAAAAATTAAACCTTGACCCAAAGAGGAATGTTTTTATTGCATATAAAGGTAACTTGTTTTTATAAATGGGATTTTTGCATGTTTTTTTTGGAAGATCTTGTGGGCATATTTTGGAATTAAAATTTTAATTGTTGGAAATAGAATAGGGGGGTATTGAAGAAACATGAAACTATCACCTTGCTCTGAGGGATCTTTTGCTCTGTATTGATGCCTTAGTATGTCAAAATGACTCATCTAGGGGAGGGCTTTTAGTTAAGAGAAAGTATTTTGGGTAAAAAGAAAAAGGAAGCTTATAATTCAGTGTTTGCAAATTTACTTACCTTAGCTCCTATATGTCAAATATAAGCTAATACTCACTTGTATTGGAAATAAAGACTAGAATTAATTTCTTAACATTTTCAACATTTACACATCATTTTGAAGAATGATTTCTCCAGTTCATTCCACACATTGTGATGGCTTTTACAATCTGTTTAGAGATGAAACCACTCTTCAGGGATGAGGTTTCTGGTCTTACAAACCAGAACTGCAAGACCCCACGAACAAAGCCAAAATATTTAAGCATAATGTGACCAAGGTTGCAGACAAGGTGACAGGATTGATCTACTAATCTTGAAAGCACAGCCCACATACATTTTCTGAGTCTTTTAAATGACAAGTATTAATTTCAATATGTATTTTTAAAATTATATATATTTTTTTCTGAAAATACTTTACACAGAAACTTTCTTTTCCCACAACTTGTTATTCTATTAAAAGGCTTGTGTGGAGCTTGGGATTTTTTTCCCTAGCTCTGTTTATCCTTAGAATAGATTCCACTATGGTAGTATAGTCAAAATGCCATGTTTTTAAGTCTCTCTAAAACACAGAGAGAAAAATATCGGCTTATGTCATTAATTTAATTTACAGTTAGGTTTATTTTTTCATTTTTAGAAACTGCTTTTTTAATTTAAAAATTTTAATATGTAAATCATGTATGTGGTTCCAAAATGGTGTAAAATGGCAGAAGATAAGTATCATTTCCATCCATGTCACTTCTACTCTGAATTTTATAAGCCTTTATAGATAGCTTTTTATTTATCTTTTATTTGTATTCCAGTGTTTTTTTTAATTGTTGTTGCAAGTGTAAGCAAATACATTTATATATGTCCTTCCCTTTTTATTACCTGGGAGGTTGCCTACTGTATACTGGAACTTGCTTTTCTCCTTTAACCTATCCTGGAGACTGTAGCATCCCAGTTTCTAGGTGCCCTCCCATTCCTTTTTATGGCTATGTTGTATTTTCTTGAGAAGGTGTATCATAATTTGTTTCATTTGTCCTTTATCGGTGCAGAGTTGGTTTGTTTTCCAGTCTTTTGCTATTACAAATAGCAATAAAATTTGTGTGAAATGAATGTGCCAATGAATGCTTTTATGCATAGTCACTTCATATTTTTTTCTAATGTCTTTGAGAATGCTGGGTCAAAATGTAAATACATATGCCATTTTCCTAAATATTGTCAAACTTTTCTTCACAGGGGCAATGCCATTTTGGATTCCCATGAGCAATGTTTGAGAATGTCCATTTCTCCAGAGCCTCATCAATATCGTATGTTTTCAGTCTTTGGGATTTTTGCTAACTTGATACACAAGAAATGGTTTCTCAGTGTTGTTCAAATATGTATTTCTCATTCTGTGTTTGAGGCCCATTTTCATTTTTTCTATTAAATTGCCTACTCACAACTTTTGCTAATTTTTCTATCTATGCCTTTTTCTTTTCAATTTTTAAGAGCTGTCTATAAAATAGACATTAATTTATTGTCTAGGATGCAAGTTGCAAGTGTTTTTTTCTCTGTAGCTTATCTTTTGACTTTGCTTATGGTTTTTTGGGGGGCATGTGTTTTATTTTTCACATATGTCTGACTTGTATATCTAGATTTTAAGTTATCAGTCTGGATGCAGAGAAAAGAACTCTTTATTCAGTGTATTACAAATGTCTTTTTCACAATTCTAAGGGTTTTTTTTTTTTCACGTTCTTAATGGTATCTTTTTATAAACAGTTCCTGATTTTAATGTGCAAAAAATTACCAGTATTTTTCCTTACAATTAGTGCCTTTAGAATTCAGTCTAAGAAAACATGTTCTACCTTGAAGTCACAAAGATTTTTTTTGTATTATCTTAAACAGTCCAAGAGCTATTTATTATTGTGCCAAACTATAATCTGAGAACCTGTGGTAGTTCTAAACTGTTTTTCAGTGGTTCATGGTCGGTATAGAAATTGAGAGTAAGCGTTCAGAAACTTTTGTGGGAATGTAATATTATCGTGGCATGCCAGCCTGTGATGAGCAAATTCATCTTTTGAGGATCCTCAAAAGTGTTTTCAAACTCATGTGATGAGTCAGGTTTCATAAACTGTGTACTAGTTGTGCACAGTAGGACCAAACATGAATGCTTGAAAGTGTAGATATTTTTTTTAAAAGTGTCTCTTAACTGCAGATGGTGTGAGATGTACTCTTTGAGAAGCTTTATTGCTTTGCTTTTCATATTTAAGTCTATGATTTCCCAGGACTGGTATGTGTGTTTGTGGTGTAATATAGGGTTCCAATTTCATTTTTCTCCCCATGGATATCCTGTTTTCCCAGAACTATTTAGTGAAAAGGCTGTTCTTCCCTCACTGCTCAGCAGTGATTTATTTGCCATGAACCAAGAGTTCTGTTCTCTATATTCTATTTCACTGGTGTTTTGTTTCTCTTTGCATCAGTACCACATTGTCATAATTCTATGTATAGCTTTAAAGTAAGTCTTGATATCCGGAAAAATAAGTTCTGCAGCCTTCTATTTTAGAAGTGTTTTGATCCTTTTTTGTCCTTTTTGTTTCCTTAGAGATTTTATATTGTCAAATTACACCCTGCTTCCCTGCCACGCACACAACCTGTTCCGATTTTGTTTGGAACTGTGTTGAATCTATAGGTCTGTTTAGTCTTTCAGCATGTGATTAGATTGTACAGGTGTGTGTTTTTGCCCATAAGTGTATTTATTCCTGAGCATTGGGTTACCCAATGTTTTTGATAGTTCACTGAATGCGCATTTCTAAATATACTGTATTTTTTATAATACTAAAGATTTTATTTTTTTTATTTTTTAAAAATTTTTTAAAATTTTATTTATTTATGATAGTCATACAGAGAGAGAGAGAGAGGCAGAGACATAGGCAGAGGGAGAAGCAGGCTCCATGCACCGGGAGCCCGATGTGGGATTTGATCCCGGGTCTCCAGGATCTCGCGCTGGGCCAAAGGCAGGCGCCAAACCACTACGCCACCCAGGGATCCCAATACTAAAGATTTTAAAAGATACTGTATAATAGGTCAAAAAGTAGCAAATTTCTGGAATTAAATATAATAAAACATGTTCACATTCTCTATGCAGAGATATGCAATTTTGATTATATTGTCTATCTATTGCTGCTCTAAGAAAAACTATTAATTTTAATATGTTAAGCTGTGTCATGTTACCTTCTAAATTTTTATATTTAGCTTCTTAGTTTTTTTATGTGTGAGCAAAAAACCAGAGATGGTTACTTTTGTTCCTTTCTTTTTAAACATTTTAAAATTATTTATTATTATTATTATTATTATTATTATTATTATTATTATTATTTCTGTTCCTTTCTGACATGTACTGCCAATGCATTGTTGAGTAGAAGTTATTCATGTTTTCCTCCTGATATTAACAAGAAAAGTTTGTTATATTTCATTCACTTGTTGATTTTTATTGTAGTTTTCTAGTAGTTAAACTTAAGTTATAAGAATTTTCTTCTGTTTCTCTAGTTTTTCCCTCAGCCTCTCAGGAATTTGTGTTCATTTTTACCAAGTTTTTTACTTTCTTTTTTTATTGAAATATAATTAACATACAATGTTTTATTAGTTTCAGATATACAATATAATGATTCAGCAATTCTATACATAACTCAGTGCTCATCAGGGTAAGTGTACTCTTAATCCCCTTCACCTATTTCACCTATCCCCCCACCCATCTTCCGTCTGATGACCTACAGTTTGTACTCTGTACTGGAGTCTGTTTATTTCATTTACCTCTTTTTTTCCGTGTTCATTTGTTTTGTTTCTTAAATTCCAAAATAAGTGAAATCCTGTGGTTTTTGTCTTTCCCTGCCTTATTTTACTTAGCATTATATCTTCTAGGTCCATCCATTTTGTTACAAATATCTCATTATTCTTTATGGCTGAGTGGCATTCTATTACATATATATATATGTAATAGATGTATTCATATGTGTATGAATATATATGAATATGTGTATATATATCAATGTATATATATGTATTCATCCATGGATGCACACCTGGGCTGCTTCCATGTCTTGGCTATTTAAATAGTGCTACAGTAAATATAGGGGTGCATATATCTTTTTGGATTAGTGTTTTCATTTTCTTTGGGTAAAGACCCCATAGTGGAAATGTTGGATCATAAGATAATTCTATTTTTAATTTTTTAAAAGATTTTATTTATTTATTAATGAGAGATACAAAGAGAGAGAGGATAAACAGGCTTCATGCAGGGAGCCTGATGTGGGACTCAATCCTGGGTCTCCAGGATAAGGCCCTGGCCTGAAGGCAGTGCTAAACCACTAAACCGCTGAGCCACCGGGGGCCACCCCTATTTTTAATTTTTTAAAGGAACCTCCATAGTGGCCACACAAGTTTGCATTTCCACTAAGAGTACATGATGGTTCCTTTTTCTCCATATCCTTGCCAACACATATTGTTTCTTATGGTTTTGATTTTAGCCAATTTTGACTGGTGTGAGGTGATATCTCACTGTGGTTTCATTTGCATTTCCCTGATGATTAGGGATGTTAAGCATTTTTTCACATGTCTTTTGGTCATCTGTATGTCTTCTCTGAAGAAAAATCTGTTGATATCTTCTTCTCATTTTTTTATTGTAATTTTTTTTTGGTGTTGAGCTGTACATTTGGATATTAACCCCTTACTGGATATATCATGTAAATAAGTTCTCCCATACAGTAGGCTACCTTTTCATTTTGTTGATGGTTTCCTTTGCTGTGCCAAACCTTTTTTTTTGTTGTAATCCAATAGTTTATTTTTGCGTTTGCTTCCCTTGCTTCAGGAGACATATCTAGAAAAATGTTGCTATAGCCAATGTCAGAGAAATTACTTGCTTGTGCTCTCTTCTAGGATTTTTATGGTTTCAAACCTCACATTTAAGTCTTAATCCATATTGTTTATTTTTGGGTGTGGTGTAAGAAAGTGGTCCAGTTTTATTCCTTTCTATGTAGCTGTCTGATTTTCCCAGCACCATTTAATGAAGAGACTGTCTTTTCCCCATTGCATATTCTTGTCTCTTTTGTCATAGATTAACCGACCATGTAATTGTGGGTTTATTTCTGGGCTCTCTATTGTGTTCCATTGATCTGTATATCTATTTTTGTGCCAGTACCTTACTGTTTTGATTACTACAGCATTGTAATATGGCTATGAAGCCTAGAATTGTGATATCTCCAGTTTTGTTCTTATTTTTCAAGATTGCTTTGGCTCTTTGGTGTCTTATTTGGTTCCAATACAAATTTTAGGATTATTTGTTCTAGTTCTGTGAAAAATGCTGTGGATATTTTTTAGGGATTGCATTAAATCTGTAGATGATTTGGATAGTAGAGACATTTTAACATTTGTTCTCCCAATCCATGAGTATGGTACGTTTTTCCATTTGTTTTGTGTCATCTTCAATTTCTTTCATCATTGTTCTGTGGTTTTCAGAGTATGGGTCTTTCACCTGCTTGGTTAAGTTTATTTCTGGATTTTTTTTTTTGGCATAATTATAAGTGGGATTGTTTCTGTTAATTTCTCTTTCTGCTACTTCATTTTTACTGTATAAAAATGTAACATATTTCTGTGTCTTGATTTTGTATCCTGTGATCCTGCTGAATTCATTTATCAGTCCTATTAGTTTTTTTGGTGGAATCTTTAGGGTTTTCTATATATGGTATCTTGTCATGATTAAGTTTTACTCTTTCCTTACCAGTTTGGATGCCTTTTATTTCTTTTTCTTGCCTGATTGCTGTGGCTAGGACTTCCAGTACTATGTTGAATAAAGGTGGTACAAGTAGACATCTTTATCTTATTCCTGACTTTAGAGAAAAAGGTCTTTTTTTTACTCTTGAGGATGATGTTAGCTGTGGGTTTTTCATATATGGTTTTTATTATGTTGAAGTATATTCTCTCTAAATCTACTTTGTTGAGGGTTTTTATCATGAAAGGATGTTGAATTTTGTCAGATGCTTTTTTCTGCATCTATTAAGATGATCAATTATGTGATCTTTATCCTTTTGTTGTTGTTGTATTATCTTCATTGATTTGTGCATATTGAACCACTGTTGCAACCCAGGAATAAATCATACTTGATTGTGGTGAATGATTTTTTAAAATGTATTGTTGGATTTGACTTGCTAATATTTTGTTGAGGACTTTTACATCTATGTTTATCAGAGATGTCAGCCTGTAAATTTTTTTTTTGTAGTATCTTTATCTGGTTTTAGTATTGAGATAATACTAGCCTCATAGAATGAATTTGGAAGCTTTCCTTACTCTTCTCTTTTTTGGAATAGTTTGAGAAGAATAGATGTTAACTTTTCTTTACATGTTTGGTAGAATTTACCTGTGAAGCTATCTGTTCCTGGACTTTTGTTTGGTGGGAGTTTTTTGATTATTGATTCAATTTCATTGCTGATAATTGGTGTGTTTAAGTTTTCCATTTTTTTGTGATTCGGTTTTGGGAGGTTATATGGGAGAAATTATTTATTTCTTTTAGGTCATCCAATTTGTTGGCATATAATTTTTCATAATCACTGGTGATCTTTTGGATTTCTGTGATGTTGGTTATTACTCCTTTTTGATTTGCGATTTTGAGTCCTCTTTCCTTTTCTTTCTCTCTCTCTCTTTTTTTAAAAATCGATTTGAGACAGAAAGAGAGAAGCACAAGTTGGGGGGAGGGACAGAGAAAGAGGGATAAGCAGACTCCCCACTGAGCAGGAAGCCCAACCAGAGCTTGATCCCAGGACTCTGAGATCATGACCGGAGTTGAAGGCAGATGCTTAAACAACTGAGCCACCCAAGTGCTGCCCCCCTCCAACTCCTTTTTTGAGAAGTCTGGCTACAGGTTTATTAATTTTATCTTTTCAAAGAGCAAGCTCCTGGTTGCTTTGATGTGTTCTATTTTTTTTGTTGTTGTTTCTATTTCATTTATTTCTGCTCTAATATTTACTATTTCCTAGTTTTGCTTCTTCTCTTTCTAGCTCCTTAGGTATAAGGATAGGTTCTTTGAGATTTTTCTTTTTGCGGTAGGCCTGTATTGCTATAATATTCCCTCAGAACAACTTTCTGCATCCAAAGATTTGCACCATTGTCTTTTTATGTTCATTTATCTCTGTGTATTTTTAAATTTTCTCTTTGACTTCTTGGTTGACTCCTTTTTATTTTATTTACTTATTTTTTAGTTGTTTCTTACACACTTTAATTTAAATTCCAGTTAGTTAGCATATAGTTAATATTAGTTTCTGATGTAGAATTTAGTGATTCAACGCTTATATACAACATTTGGTGCTCCTCACAAGTATCCGCCTTAATCCCCATTACCTATTTAACCCATCCCCTCCAACAACCTCCCCTTTAGTAACTATTAGTTTGTTTGCTATAGTTCAGAGTCTGTTTCTTGGTTTTCCTCTCTTTCTTCTTTCCTATGTTCATTTTTTTTGTTTCTTAACTTCCACATTATGAGTGAAATCATATGGTATTTATCTTTCTCTGACTGACTTATTTCACTTAGTATAATACTCTCTAGCTCCATCCATGTTCTTGCTAAGAGCAAGATTTCATACTTTTTTATGGCTGAGTAATATACAAATTTATATTGGATATAAATATATTTATATATTTGGAGGTCATCCAATTTGTTGGCATATATAAATCCAAATTTATATTGGATATTACTCAGCCATAAAAATATGAAAATGTGGGATATATATATGTATATATATATATATATATATAGTTATATAGTTATATAGTTATACACACCTCACATCTTCTTTATCCACTCATCAGTTGATACACATTTGTGCTTTTTCCATAATTTGGCTATTGTTGATAATGCTGCTATAGCATCAGGGTGCATGTATTCCTTTGAAATAGTATTTTTTATCTTTGACCTATTGATTGTTTAGTAGCATGTTATTTAACCTCCACATGTATGTATTATTTCCAGAATTTTCCTTGCAATTTATTTCTAGGTTCATACCATTGCAGTTGGAATATATGCATGATAAGATTCCAGTCTTTTAAGATTTGCTGAGATTTGTTTTTTTGCCAACATGTGAACTATTCTGGAGAATGTTCCATGTGTACTTGAAAAGAATATGTATTCTGCTGTTTTTGGATGGAATGTTCTGAATATAATTGTTAGATCCATCTGGTCCAATGTATCACACAAAGCCAATGTTTCCTTGTTGATTTTCTGTTTGGATGATCTATCCATTGATATACGTGGGGTGTTAAATTCCCCTACTATTAATGTATTACTACCAGTTTCTTTGCTTGTTAATAGCTGCTTTGTTAATTTAGGTGCTCCCATGTTACATACATAAATATTTACAATTGTTATATCTTCTTGTTGGCTTGTTCTGATGTAGTATCTTTCTTTGCTTCTTAGTATAGTCTTTGTTTTAAAGTCTATTTTGACCAATATAAGTATTGTTACTCCAGCTTTCTTTTCACTTCCACTTGTATGATAAATGTTTTTCATACTTTCACTTCTGATCTGCATATGTCTTTAGGTCTGAAACGAGGCCCTTGTAGGAAGCATGTAGATGAGTCTTGTTTTTTTTTTTTAATTAAGTCACCCTGTGTCTTTTCATTGGGGCATATAATCCATTTACATTTAAAATAATTGTTGTTAAGTATGTATTTATTGCCATTTTCTTGTTTTATGGCTGTTTTTGTACTTTTTCTTCTCTTCCTCTCTTCTCTTGTGGTTTGATGGTTTTCGTTAGTGATATTTTTTCTTTTTCTTTTTTGCATATCTATTATAGCTTCTTGATTTATGGTTACTACTAGGTTTATAGATGATATCTTGTGCATATAGCAGTCTGTGTGAGGATGATGGTCACTTATGTTTGAATCCATTCTAAAAACACTAAATATTTACTCCACCGTTTTCTTAGGTATATGTCATTATACCTTACATGCATTTATTTTGTGAATCCAGTGATTGACTTTTATAGATATACTCGATTGTACTGCTTTTGTGTCTTAACCTCCATACTGGTTTTATAAATGATTAATCTACTACCTTTTGTGTTCATACATAGCTGTGAATTTTTTCCCTTTCCTACTTTTTTCTTTCTTTCTTTTCTTTTTTCTTCTTTTTCTTCTTCTTTTTTCTTTTCTTTTCTTTTCTTTTCTTTTCTTTTCTTTTCTTTTCTTTCTTTCTTTCTTTTTTTTTTACTGCTGCTTGTGGTATTTTCTTTCCACTCAAAGAATCTCCTTTTAACATTTCGTAATGTTTAGTGGTGATGAATTCCTTTAAGTTTTGTTTGGGAATCTTTTTATCTCTAATTCTATTCTGAATGATAGACTTATTGGATAGAGTACTCTTGGTTGCAGGTCTTTTCCTTTTAGCACTTTGACTGTATCACACCACTCCCTCTGGCCTGCAAAGTTCTGCTGAAAGATCATCTGATAACCTCATGAGGTTTCCCTTATATGTAACTCTTCTCTTGCTGCTTTTAAAATTCTCTCTTTATCACTACTTTTTGCCATTTTAATTACTATGTGTTGTGATGTGGGCCTCCTTGGGTTGATTTTGTTGGGGTCTTTCTGTGTTTCCTGAATGTGGATGTCTGTTTCTTTTTCCAGTTGAGAGAAATTTTGAGCTATTATTACTTCAAATAAAATTTCCCTCCTTCTCTCTCCTTCTTCTTCTGGGATCCCTGTAATGCAAATGTTATTACACTTGATGATATTTCGGAGTTCCCTTACCTGTTCTCATTTTTTATTATTCTTTTTTCTTTTCCTGTTCAACTTGGTTGCTTTCCAATACTCTGTCTCCCAGCTCACTGATCTGATCTATTTCCTTTAGCCTACTATTTATTACCTCTAGTGCATTTTAAATTCAGCTATCAAGTTTTTCATCTCTGGTTGGTTCCTTTTTATATTTCTTATCTCTTTGTTGAAGGTCTCACTGAGATTCTCCACTCTTTTCTCAAGTCCAGTGGGTATCTTTATGACCGTGGCTTTAAATTCCCTATCAGGTGTATTGCTTATCTCTGTTTCATTTAGCTGCTTGCTATAATTTTGTCCTATTCTTCCATCTGGAACATATTTGCCATCTCCTTATTTTTTCTAACTCACTGTTTCTAAGTGTTAGGAAAGTCAGCTACATCTCCTGCTCTTGAAAGTAGCAGCTCATGAAGAAGAGGTTCTGTAGTGCCCTGCAGTGCAACATTCCTTGTTTGCTTGAACATGGCATTTCAATGGCATCTCTTGTGTGTGTTGTATACACCTTACAATTGTGGCTGAGCTGCATTTGCCTTTAGTCCAGTTACCTGCAATGGCTCTCTTTGCTTGTTTCAAACAAGGTTTGGTCCCAGTCTTGTTAGTAGGCCAGTCTGGGGCTGCCTTAGTCTTGAGTTGAGTCAGACTAGGTATTTGCCAGAGCTGTATTAGCATGAAACTGCAATGTGTTGTTTCTGTGTCATCCTCCTAAAAGAAGCTTTTGTTGGTGGGTGGCATCTGCAGTCCAGATATCTGCTCCCAGCCCACTGCTGGGTCCACAGTCAGAGAGGTGTGTATGGTTATATTTCCCTCTCCCTGGATCAGGAGTTATTTGGTGTGGTAAAGGCTCCTTTAGGAGCTGCTTGCAACTACCATGTTTGTAGCATTGCTTTGGATAGACTGCCAAGGGCACATTAGAGGGGATGGGTCCACAGGAGAACACAGGGGCAGGGTTCATGGTGCCAACAAGGTGCAGGAGGGATATGCAGGTACCCAGGAAAACTCCCACTGATGCTGGGTTGGAGTGGGTGAATCTACAGAAGAGTATGGGGATAGAGCATGCTGTTAGCGAGCTAGGTGGAGAGTGTTTGAATTGTGCTGATTTCTCCATATCTAGGCTGGAAAGTGGGATAAGGAAATATCATCTACCAGTTCTTTTGTTCTTAGAGAAATCTCCCAAAGATCTCTACCCCTTTAGCACATACTCTGAGATTAGTAAACAAATCTCCCTCCTGTATACTCTAGGCATTTTTCAAACTGCTGCTTCTATGCTGTATCTCAAAAGGACTGTTTGTTGTGCTGTCTCTTTAAGAGCAAAGACTCAGTTTCTTATTTTCAAAGCAATAGGTGTTAACCCCACTGATTGTAAGAACTCACAAAGTTAGGCCTTTAAAAAAAAAGCCAAATGTTATGGAGATTCATCTTCCTAGCATAGATCTTCATGCCTGAGTTACCTGGTGTGGGGTCTCTTCCTCTCCCCTGTACATACCAATGGTGTCCCATTCTCTCATGGACAGTCCCATGAGTCAGTTTTGGCTTCTGACTGTGTTTCCACCCTTCCTACCCTCTTTGATGTGGCCTCCCATACATCTAGCTGTAGACAGCCTGCTTTACCAGTCTTTGGGTCATTTTCTGAGTTTTTATACAGATGTGCGTGTTTTCTAGGTGAAGCCATGGGACAAAGTGAACCTAGGATCTTCCTCCTCTGCCATCTTCCCTGAAAATTTAAGAATAGTTTTTATACTTTTAAAAATATGGGAGAAAATCAAAAGAAGAATAAATTACATGAAATTTGAATTTCAGTGTCATAAAGTTTTATTGGAACATAGCCATACTAATTCATTTAAATGCTTTCTATGGCTGCTTTCATCCTACAATGGCAGAGATATAACAGAGATGAGTGGCCTGCAAAGTATAAAACATTTACTATCTAGCCCTTTATAGAAAATGTTAGATGACACATCATGATGATCACGTTTATTCTTTTAACCCAACAAAGTATAGTTAGGATGCTTTCAGCCACAAGTAACAGAAATTATGAACCAAACTTGTTAAAGGAATATGAACATTTATTATCACATGTATGCAGCCTCCAGGGATAGCATAATCATTATTCATGTCTGATTCTCTTGGCTTTGCACCCTATGTTGTTTGTCTTGGTTCATAAATGTCCTCCCTACCCAGACAGATTCTTTTGATTTTGATTTTTTAGTCCCTAGAATAAAATTTCTCTGACAATACAAGTAGAATTATTTGCAGATCTGTGTTTCTAGGTATTTTGTATATTCATGCTTTAGCATAGGTAGTTTAAGAACATGTTAATCTGATTTCCAATTACATGATCATGTGGGTGGACACTATTAGTGCCATATACAATGGTCATGTCCCAGGCATCAAGAATACACACTGAAATCTTTGAAAATGTCCATATGGTAAGATATTGAATGTAATCATGGAAGTTTCCAAACCTTACTGTGTCTTCCTGATGTTTTCTGTCTTAAAGATCACTTTAGTGGCTAGGCTTCTTAGGAACAGTTGTTGATAAGTTTTTGAGGCACCAATGGCCCTGTGAATGAAAATGCCAATGAGGAAGGGCCTGAAGTGCTGGCCAGGTATGATGACAATGGCCACTTTTTTATCACTTGATATCCAGTTTCCTGAGGGATATAACCCTCATCTATCACAGAATAGAGCTGAAGACTGACAAAAGAGTAACTGTTTTTCCCCCCACCAAACCTAAATGTGTCTGTTTGCATTCAGAAGCAAATGTTTCTTAAAAATTTCAGTTGCATGGGGTGCCTGAGTGGCTCAGTTGGCTAAGCATCTGCCTTTGGCTCAGGTCATGATCTCAGGATCAGGCTCTGAGCTCAGTGGGGAGTTTGCTTTTCCTTCTGCCTCTGTCCTCCAACCTCACTCATGCTCTCTCTTTCTCAAATAAAATCTCAAAAAATTCCAGTTCTATGAAGATCAAAAACGTTTAGTGCTAATACACAAATCAGTTTTTTTTTAACTCAGAGGCAATGATTAATATTTTTAAAAAGAATATTCTATCATTTAAAATACTCACCCATCTAGGGATGCCTGGGTGACTCAGTGGTTGAGCATCTGCCTTTGGCTCAGGTCGTGATCCCAGGGTCCTGGGATTAAATCCCATATCAGGCTCCTCGCAGGGAGCCTGCTTCTCCCCCTGACCTATGTCTCTGTCTCTCTGTGTCTCTCATGAATAAATAAAGAAGTTAAAAGAAATACTCATCCATCTAGATTATTTTTGACTAGAACATCCTATACTTTAGGGTAGATTGTTCATATGTGTGAAATATCAATCAAAATGTAAAGTTTTTATTGGAATTTATAAAGAGAAACAACGGTTCTTGTAAAAGTGGGAATAAGACATATTTTATGGGAATAAGACATATTTTAAATTAAAAGCCTCAAATCTAGAAATCTAAATGAAGTTGAAAATAAAATAACCAAAATGAGAGAATAGAGATCTCATTAAAAGTAATGTCAACCTCAATTTCTAAAACAATTTAAAATAATTACATACTTTTTACAAGTTTGGGCAAGTATTTGATCCACTGGTGCGGTGTAGAGTCTCCCAGGAGGTAAGTCAATTTTCCTTTCAAATAGCCATTCATCTCATTGTATTTAACTGAATTTGCTTACAAAATGTTGTAATCCACCTTCCTGCTGATGTATAACCATTAGAGACAGGAGCCTTCATTCTGACTTGGCATTTCTATTTTTTTCATTCTAGTAACAGACACTTCTGGTAAGTGATTTTATTGGCATAAGTTAAATATCTAACCTTCTTTCTCTGCCCTTCCCTTTGTTGATCTCTTTCTCTCTTCCTCAAACTCCTATTTCCTTTTTTTAAATTTTTCTTTAAATTTTTATTTATTTATGATAGTCACACACAGAGAGAGAGAGAGGCAGAGACACAGGCAGACGGAGAAGCAGGCTCCATGCACCGGGAGCCCGATGTGGGATTTGATCCCAGGTCTCCAGGATCACGCCCTGGGCCAAAGGCAGGCGCCAAACCGCTGCACCACCCAGGGATCCCAAACTCCTATTTCCTAATTCCTTCGTCTCCTCTTGGTATTCTTTGGTCACCAGCTTTGTTTAACCACTTCTCATTTGTTTAAGAGATTTTGAGTCATCTTGATTCCTTGTAAATTTTCTCCCAAATCTGGTTATTAGTTAAGTTTTAAGTTTTTGTCAACATTGCTGATTCTGTGATGACTCAGGCCTTTATCTCTAACCTGAATATTAGTGGTCTAAAAGTTGGTGTCTTTGTACCAAATTACTTACCTTTGTTTTATTAATGAAACATTAGTCTTATTTTTTTCTATGAAATGTTTTCCCACAAGGATATTGTTGTTAAAAAACTAGCTTAAAAATATGCCCACATTTTTAAAAGTTCAAACAGTATAATATACCTAGTTTGAATTGGTATTTTATTTCATTTATTTTTTAAATAATGATTTCATATTTATTTATTCGAGAGAGGCAGAGACATAGGCAGAGGGAGAAACAGAATCCCCACAGGGAGCCCAATGTGGGACTCGATCCCAGACCCTGAGATCACACTCTGAGCCAGAGACAGGCACTCAACTGCTGAGCCACCCAGACATCCCTTGAATTGATGTTTTAAAAGTACAATTTCATAAAAAGTAACATATGGCAGACAACACTAATGTTCTGAGATTTTCCTGCAAGATGCATTAGAATTACAGGCTCTATTGGCACATGTTTGCCTTCCAAGGCATTGCAAGTAGCCATGCACCAAAATTTTTGCTGTGGCGTACTGAAAATCATCAGATTTCCTACCTGTCATGTTTCCTTTTCACTCACTATCCACCTACCCCCCCAAAATCCCCATTGAGTTAATGCCTTGTATTTTAGGTTTATTACATAGCATTTCTGTACTAATATCATATTCTGTAGTAGATAGGAAGCAAATAATAATCACTTAAATATAAATTTATTTATCTCTCACATAATAGTCCTAAAGTGAGCAGGCCAGGACCAGTATGATGTTCCATGGTTTCAAGGGCTCCAGTTCCTTCTGCCTTGTTCTGCAACTCTTTTTTTGGAGAAGGTATGATAATCTTAACTTTATTATTTTCTTATAACTTTTTTGAGGTATAATTGACATACAAATAACTATATATATATTTAATGTATGGCGTTGGGTGAATTTGAGCATATATGGATATACTTCATACTATTATCACAATCAAGTTGCTATTTTTAATATATGACATCAATCTCATGGTCTAACATGACTTTTTCATCTCTTAGCATTATATCTCAAGTTTAGCCAAGAGGAAGGGGAGGGCAAGTTGTTTTACTTTTAAGGCATGACATAGACATTTCCCATATCACTTCTGCTCATAATCCTGGCCAAAATCTAGTTATGGCCACCACTAGCTGCAACTGCAGCCTTTAGTTGAGTGACAGTGGGCCCAGCTAAAATAATGGTATTTTATTACCAAAGAGGGAAGGGATAATGGATAGTAGGAGACCACATCCAATCTCTGCTTTACTCCCCATGCTTAGCCCTCCAGAGACCTTGCAGTCTCTGTTATCTAGATCTACTGAATAGTCATATGCATGCGTGTAATCTATGGACAAAGTGGAAAAAAAGTGATGGTAGAAAAATTGGAAAATTCTGAAATAAGAATTCTTTCAGGTAATCCTAGAATAGCTAAGCCCTAGTGATTTGCTAAAGAGAGTTTCTGTAATTCTATAATTATATGAAAATTTCAGTGTGACATGGTTGAGTTTCTGTGAGGTTTGATAGCATTGCACCCTGGATGACTGAATACTGTAACCCTAGAAGATCCGTACAGCCATCCTAATAATGTACTGGCATGCTTTGGTGAGAAGAGAGCCTTTAAGCTTATTATTGAAAACCATATCTTGTACAATATTTATGTGTCAGGGTATTCATTTTGCCAAGGGTCAAGCTAAGTGCTCTGAAAGACTATATCAAATATATAACACATTTTATTATGATTTATCTTAATGTTTACTTAATAGAGTGGGCTTAATAGTATGTTGATAATAGTATTAAGATTCCATTATATTTATCAATTAGTATAAAGATTACAGTAGGGAGACTAAATGTCCCCCCAAAGATATCTGCATTCTTATCCTTGGGACCTGTGAATATGTTAACTTCCCTGGCAAAAGAGACTTTCCAGATATGATTAAAGGTATAGGTTTTGAGATGGGAGATTATCCTGGATGATCTGGGTGGCACTAATCTAAATCTCATTCATCCTTAAAAGTGGGAGAAGGAGGCAGAGGAGTGGGTCAGAAAGATGTGATATGGGAACTTGGCCTATTGTTGTATCTTTGGAAAATGGAAGAAGAGGGCTGTGAAGAATAAGGGCACCTCTAGAAGTAGAAAAGACAAGGAAGCAGATTCTGCTCTAGAGCCTCCAGAAAGGAATGCTGCCCTGTTATACCTTTATTTTAGCTCAATGAGACAAATGTTGGACTACTGAACTACAGAACTGCATTTGATATTTTTAAAATTGTTTTAAGCTACTTTGACACCTTTTCAACATCAAGTCATCCCATCCAACATTTATATAAATAGAAGAAAAAAGCCCTTTATTTTATATCCCTTAGTAGCATTAAATATTTCTTTATATAAATCATGCACATTTTGTTAAATTCGTGAAATACATTTCAAAGCAGAAAGTGGATCATATCACTCTCTTCCTTAGTTGATTTTTGTAGCTTTCAAAAGCTGACTGAATAAACCCTAAAATTCTCAGCATGGTACTTGAGAATCCATAATTTAGTTTCTTCCTTTCTTTCTAGCCTCTTCCTTTGCTCTGGTGCACTAAATACTTTCACTCCATTGGCCTGTTGAACAAAGTTCATGGTGATTTTGCTTATGAGTAGAGTTATCAGATAAAAAAATACAGGATACCAAATTAAATTTGAATTATTTCTAATAAGGAATAATTTTTAGTGTATTTTCCATGCAATATTTGCTCTTTATCTCATGCATATGATATCCATAAACAATTAGAAATTACTCAAATCTAATTTAAAACCCTAGATTATTATTTGCTAAACCTGGCAATCCTACTCATGGGCTTTATGAGTTTTCTCTTTCTCCTCATTTTCTGTCTACAGTTATCCTTCAGGGCTAAGTCAAATATCAGCTTTAACATAAGCCCTCTGCCTTTTTACTTTCTTCATAGAATTGGTAGGTTGAATGTCTTTCAGATTGCAACCTTGCTGAACATTTATTTTTCTCCATTTGCCCATAATGCCTCATATCTATTAGAACCTTAATAAACATTTGCAGAATACATGAATAAATATTAGGCAATAAATTATTAGTTGAAGTAAATCTCAAAATGGATGTTATTGGTAAACTCAGGCTTTAGAGAAAGTTATTTTAAAGCCAAGTATAAACATTATTCTTTTATAAGTAACATGGCTTTGCATTTGCCACTAAAAGACATTTAATAAAATGGAAACTCCATATAAAATTGCTTAGTGCATAAACTAAAGGTTAGGAAGTTATGCCAACAGAGAATTAGGATAACCAAACCAAAATGTTCCTACTCAAAAGCTGTGGGTAACCATCAAAGACATTTGCACAGTGCCCCAGACAGATCACCGACTCCAGGAGAAGCACTACCATGTTTAAATATGAATGTAGAATACTAATACTTTCCCCTTTTGGA
This sequence comes from Vulpes vulpes, assembly GCF_048418805.1. NCBI lineage: Eukaryota > Metazoa > Chordata > Mammalia > Carnivora > Canidae > Vulpes > Vulpes vulpes. Next base: position 120,006,387 of record NC_132791.1, on the reverse strand, counting down.
TAAACAGCTATAAAAATCTGTTATAAAAAGAGTTTGAAATAATTTCCTTGAGCTGATTTCTCTCTTTAAAATCCAAGGTGATTGACGTCACAGACACCTGCTAGGAATTGTGCTCCAGGAAATCCATGATTACTAGGATTGATACTGATAAACTTCCCCTGGCATAAGAATGTCTTTTGGAAGACCCATACTAAGAACTACCCACAATAGGACAAGAAAACTTACTACCTCACTGGGAGATGTCAATGAATTTAGGAGGTTTCACCATTTTTAACTCCCATGGATTGGACCTTCAAAACATAAGATAACAAATTAGCCTGCTGTCTGTCCATACATGCAGGTAACAAGTCTTTTGCTTGTGAATAAAAAATAATTTAAAAATTTCTACAACTGAAAATCATTGTTGTGAATTTTATATGCATTGGGCATTGTATATGGATTAGCATTTTGGAAAACTGTCTACCTTTCTGAGAGCAAGTCCAGGGCAACTCTTCTCATCTGCCACATGCAATCAGTATGTCCTGGAATTTTTAATTCAAAATATTTATCTAATATGCAAGTTGTCTTCTTTTGTTGTTTACACATCATTTATTCAAGTTCATGTAATATTTTTCTTGGATTTGTGTGAGTCTCTAACCAAGCTGTCTGTTATACCCCACCTATATTGGGATACAACTGCCAGAACACCCTTTTTGGTTGCAAATGCAACTGTATTCATTATTATTTAAAATCCATTTCACTGAGATCCCTGGGTGGCTCAGTGGTTTGGTGCCTGTGTTTGGCCCAGGGTATGATCCTGGAATCCCAGGATTGAGTCCCACATCAGGCATCCTGCATGGAGCCTGCTTCTCCCTCTGCCTGTAACTCTGCCTCTCTCTCTCTCTCTCTGTCTCTCATGAATAAATAAATAAAATCTTAAAAAAATAAATAAAATCCATTTCACTTACCTAAGGACTTCAGGCTCCTTAGCATGGCATGCAGACCTTTTTTCACAGAGTTTCTGCTTCTTCATCTACATTTCTTGCTATGCTTACCACTTTCCATTTTTCCTAGAAACTTGCCTTCTGATGATTGTAGACTCTATCAAGGAAGGTAGTGTACTTGCCTGATCCACTGCTATCTCCCTAATATCTGGCAGAAAGTCATGTTTAGTTTGGTGCATTGCATTTCTTTCCTCTAGCTGATGAAACACTGACTATCTGACTCTTCCTGCTTCAAAGGTCTTATCTTCTCCTTGAGTCACTCTTTGTTTCAAACCTGTGTATATGTAAGTGGTAGCAAGGAGAAAGAGAATACAGGAGGAATGGGGATCCAGGTGCTAGGTACAATAAATACAAGTGGTACTTAATTTTCTTCTGTGGATGCCTCTTCAGGTTCAATTCAGAAAAAGGAAGAGATCACATTGTCACCTTTACTGTGACTTTCTATATAAGAATGGTTAGTGGATAGGAAAAGAATTAATGGGTTGCATCATCAGAGATCAGAGGGAAAGAACAGAAACCCAGCTGAACTTATTTCAGAAGGGAGTCAGGGACTACAGATCAACACTTGGATGACTACATGGAATCTGGAATGCATGTTATTTTTCCATGTTTGCTGTCCATACTTTACTTTCTCAGCATATTTTTTTGAAAGCTTAAGGGAAGAATCTAGCATTCCACTCTGAAATCAAGTGTAGGGAAAGTAAATCCTCAGGATCAAAATGGATAGTAGCAGAATGGAAAGGAAAGAGGAAATAGACTGAGCTCCTGAAACTCTTTACAGAAAGTTAGCAAAGGAGCAAAAGAATTTGGAACTGATAGATTGTCTCGGGGCTTGGCCCACATGTTCTGGATTTGTGGTGGTACATAGTTACCATTTGCAAAATGGCTCATGAAGAGACTCTGATAGTTCATTCTAAACAATGAAGTTTTCCAGCTTAATGGAGAACTGATAGACCAAGGAGTGAGCATCTGTTTATGAGCAAGAGAAGAAGGATATGGAATTGATGCAGCCATGATTGATACAAGAAACATGCTTATACCCCAGTTTGTGAAGGCCTATTAGCCAAGGGCTTTTAAGAATCACTACATGACAACTTGGTGAGTATGGACTCCTTCAACCTGAGCAGCACATGCTGAGGAGTATCTGATCTTGAGATCAACTGGACATGACCAGTAGGAGTTGGCATTTTGGAAAGATTACTCAGGATGCAGTGTGGACAGTGGATTAGAGAGGGAGGATTGGTGGAAGGAAAGGTGCGACGAGTAATCTAGATGAACTGATGATGATCTCAACTCAACAGCATAGGTATGGAGACAAATGGATGAATGCAAAAGATATTTGAGAGGTGGAATCTACATAAGAGGATATGGGGAATGAAGGCATATAGATATTTTTTATTTTATCAAAGAATCCTTTTTTGGTGTAACATTTTCAACACCTATCAAAATACTTTTACACTGAATATATTTTGTAAAACCTAGGTCTACAGTAAAAGACATGCAATTTGAGAATACTGGTCATCATGGGAAAGTATAGTACATATAATACAGAGTTCTACCTCAGGCAACCCTCTTTTATTGAATATTTTGGTGAGAATGCCAGTCTTGGCAGTGGGAGTCATAAAAAAGGGATCTCACGAGCTCACCACATGTCTGACCAGACCTTGAGTAGAAGAGGCATCTGAAAGGGTCATGTTCAATGTTAATTGAGATGGGTAATGTAGCTCTGCCCATGGGGACTTCTCAGGGTGTTTAAAAGTATATTTACGTGTGAAAAAAGGCTTTATTCCTTGACAATAAGATAAGAATTTATCAATTCTGGGTAGTCATGTGAATCAGGGCCTCTCAAGGGTGTATGCTGAAGACTTACACAGCTCAGCACTTGAGTTTGGGGTCAGGCCACATTCAGCAAACATCGGTGGTGCCACTAACAAATTCACCTTTGGAAATAACAATCATGGCCTTGATTCCTTGCCCTCCAGAGAGCAGATACTCCTTCACTGGGGTGAGTCATCAGGAGGATAGAGACCTGGCCCTCCCAGAACAGAGTGAAGCTGACCAGGTGGGTGCCATTGTTGAAGTCTATCACCTTTCCTGAAGTGCCTGTTTTTAGACATGGGGAGGACATCCCAGCCCTCAGGAAATACCACCTCATTGCCTTCCTGTGTCTCAAGTGTTCCCTCTCCTCCAGTAGGATGTCTAGGTCATCTCCCCCTGCAGTAGGTTGTCTCGAGGCTGGAGGATGGTGGCTGTGCTGTGTGTGGCATTGGTGGTGGTGTTCAGGTGAAAGATCAGGGTGGGATTAGCTGGTTTAGTTTCCCCATGATTCCCTATATTCTTTGCTCAGTCTCTATTGGTGGCTTTAAGAGACTCAGTGATATTTTAGGGTATGAGGACTTCATGGAGATATTCCAGTGATGGAAGAGGATAGGTAAGTTTAGACTAGACCAAAACTGAAATTACAAGGTATATGACATAATGAAATGAATCAAATCATTTTACTTACTATGAATTTGAATGTTTACCTATTGTCATATTATTTATACTCTGACAATTTTGAATGACATGTAAACATATTTTTAAAGTAAAAATTATTTTTAATTGTAATTGACATACAATATTATATTACTGTCAGGAATATGGCATAGTGATTTTCCCATTCTATACGTTATGAAATGTTCACCATGATCAGTATAATCATGTGTCAACATATGAAGTTATTACAATACTACTGACCATATTCCCTATGCTCTACTTTTCATCCCCATGACTTATAACTGGAAGATTGTACTTCTTAATCTCCTTTATCTATTTCACTTATCCCTACTCTGCTATCTCCATGATATCTGGCAGAAAATAGTTTATTCATTTGTTTATTTTTTAGATTCAACATATAAGTGAAATCATATTGTATTTATCTTTCTTTGTTTGGCTTAATTCATTTAACATAGTACCCTCTAGTTCCATTAATGTTGATGCAAATGGCAAGATTTCATTCTTTTTCATGACTAAGTAATATTCTTATATGTATGTATATCATATGTCCTTTACCCATGCATCAGTCAGTAGACATTTAGGTTGCTCCATATCTTGGCTCATGTAAATAATGCTTCAATAAACATAAGGAGTGCATATATCTTTTGGAATTAGGGTTTTCATTTTCTATAGGTAAATACTCAGAAGTGGAATTGCTGACTGTTATTTCTAACTCTCAAGGAGTCTCCCTACTGTTTGGCATAGTGGATGTACCCAACTTACAGTCTCACCAACAGTGCACAAGAGTCCCTTTTTCTTCACATCTTTGCCAACACTTGTTATTTCTTGTCTTTTTGATACTAGCCGTTTTGATACTAGCCATAGGTGTGAGGTGAATCTCCTTGTGGTTTTGATGCCTTTCCCTGATGATTAGTGATTTTGAGCATATTTTCCTGTGTCCATTGGCCATCCATATGTCCTCTTTGAAAAGTGTCATTCAGGTTCTCTGCCCATTCTTTTAATTTTTTTAAACATTTTATTTGATAAAGAGAGTGCATGTGAACATGCACTTTCACGAGTGGAGGGAGGGGGCAGAGAGAGGGGGAGAAACAGACTGCCTGCTAAGCAGGGAGAGCCTGACATGGAGCTCAATCCCAGGACCTTGGGATCATGACCTGAGCTGAAGGCAGACACTTAACCAACTGAGCCACCCAGGTGCCCCCTCTGCTCATTTTTGAATTAGATTATTATTTTTGGTATTGTGTGAGTTCTTTATTTTGAATATTAACACTTTATAGGATATATCACTTGTAAATATCTTCTCCCATTGAATTCGTTCCTTTTCATTTTGTCAATAATTTCTATCACTGGGCAAAATCTTTCTGGTTTGGCATAGTCCCAGGAGTTTATTTTCCCTGTGTTTCCCTTACCTGAGGAGACATATCCATAAAATGTTGCTAAGGCTGATGTCTAGGTTATTTATTTTGTTTAAGTTGTTTTATGGTTTCAAATCTTACAGTTAGGTCTTTAATCCATTTTGAGTTTATTTTTGTGTATGGTGTAAGAAGGTGGTCCAGTTTTCCCAACACCATTTATTGAAAATACTAAGCTTCCTCCATTGTATATTCTTGCCTCCTTTCTCATAGATTAGTTGACCATAAAAGTGTAGATTTTGGGGGCTTATATCCTGTCCCCTTGATATGTGTTTATATTTGTGCCACTACTGTACTATTTTGACTACTCTAGCTTTGTAGTACATCTTAAAATATGGAATTCTGGTACTTTGTTGTTTCTCAAAACTGCCTTTGCAATTTGGGGACTTTTGTGGTTCCATGCAAATTTTAGGATTGTATGTTATAGCTCTGTGAAAAAAACTATGGGTATTTTGATCAGGATTGCATGGAACCTATAGATTGCTTTGGGTAGAATGCACAATTTAACAATATTCACTTTTCCTAGGTATTTTATTCTTTTTAAATGCAATTATAACTGGGATTATATTCTTAAATTTTCTGCTAGTTTGTTATCAGTGTATAGATATGCAGATTTCTATATATTAATTTTGTATCCTCAATTTTGATGAATTCACTTATTTTAATAGTCTGTTGAAATCTTTAGGGTTTCTATGCATGGTATCATGTCATCTAGAAATAGTGGCAATTTTGCTTCTTCCTTACCAGTTTAGATAACTTTTATTCTTATTCCTCTCTAGTTGCTGCAGCTAGTACTTCCAGTAGTATGTTGAATAAAAGAGACTGGTCATCCTTGTCTTGTTCCTGATTTTAGAGGAAAGTCTATAGTTTGTCAACAGTGAGTGTGATATTAGCTGAGTATCTGTCATGTACTGCCTTTATTATGTTGAAGTATATTCCCTCTAAACCCAGTTTGTTGAGCATTTTTATAATGAATGAATGTTGAATTTTGTCAGGTGCTTTATCTGTGTCTCTTGAGATAATCACATGGATTTTTTTTTAAGAGTGGAAGTGGTAGAGGAGGGGTATCATAAGAGGGGGAGACAGAATCTTAAGCAGCCTCTGTGCTCAGCATGGAGCCCAGTGTAGGGCACCATCTCACAACCTTGAGATCATGAGCTGAAATCAAGAGTCAGACTCTTTACCAACTGAGCCACTCAGGCTCCTTGATGATATGGTTTTTATCTTCCATTTTGTTAATATGGTATATCACATTGATGATTTGCTGTATTGAACCATCCTTGGAATAAATCTCAGTTAAACATAGGGAGTGAAAATCTTAATGTTTGTGAATATGATTTACGAATATTTTGTTGAGGATTTTTGCAGCTATGTTCATCAGGAATATTGGCTTATATTTTTTTTGTTGTGTCTTTGATTTTGGTATCAGGTAATGTTGGCCTCATAAAATGAATTTGGTAGTTTACCATCCATTTCTATTTTTTTTGAAATAGTTTGAAAAGTATAGATATTATGTCTTCTTTAAATGTTTGATAGAATTCTCCCGTGAATCCATCTGGTTCTGGAGAGAGAATTTTGTTGAGAGAATTTTTGATTACCAGCTCAATTTCATCACAAGTAATCAGTGTTCCAATTTTCTATTTCTTTCTGATTCTATCTTGGAATGCTGTATGTTTCCAGAATTTAACCTTTTCTTCTATGTTTCCCAAAACTGCTCATAGCAGTTCCTTATTTTTGTGCTGTTAGTTTTTATTGTCTTTCATTTATACTATTTGAGTCCTCTTTTTCTTGATGTGTCTGATGAAAAGTTTCAGTTTTCTCTTTTCAAGTAACTGTTTTATTTTTTTATTGTTATTTCCTTCCCATTATTAATTTTGGGTTTTGTTTTTAAGAGTTATGTTAGAGGGATCCCTGGGTGGTGCTGCAGTGTAGCACCTGCCTTTGGCCCAGGGCGCGATCCTGGAGATCCGGGATTGAGTCCCACGTCGGGCTCCCGGTGCATGGAGCCTACTTCTCCCTCTGCCTGTGTCTCTGCCTCTCTCTCTCTCTCTCTGTGTGACTATCATAAATTAAAAAAAAAAAGAGTTATGTTAGATTGAGATATTTCTTGTTTTTGACATAGGTCTCTTTTGCCATAAACATCCCATTTTGTTATGTCCCAAAGATTTTTGACCATCATGTTTCTAGTCCAGTTTTATTTATGTGCTGGTGTTTATTTCCTTTTTGCCTTCTCCATTAACCCATTGGTTGTTTAGTAGCATCTTGTTTAGCTCCCACGTATTGGTGTTTTTTCTAGTTTGGTATCGTTATGTTTGGAAAAAATGTTTGATATAATTTCAACTTTTTTGAATTTATTGAAATTTGTGTTCCTACACATGGTCTATCATGGAGAATGTTTTATGTGCACTTGAATGTGTATTCTGCTATTTTTTGGTGCAGTGTTCTAATATATTAAGTTCATCTGGTCTAATGTGTCATTTAAAGCCACTGCTTCCTTAATGATTTTCTGTGTGGATGATCTATCCATTGATGTAAGTGGAGTGTTAAAGTTTTCTACTATTAGAGTATTTATGGTTAATTTCTCCCATTATGTCTGTTAATATTTGCTTTATATATATTCAGGTGCTTCTGTGATAAGTGCATAGATATTTATAATTGTTATAATATATCCTCTTGTTTGACTTCTCCTTTTATTTAATGCCATTGTCTGTTGCTATGGTCTTTCTTTGAAAGTCTATTACATCTGAAGTAAGTATAGCTATATTGGCTCCTCCCCCCACCCACTTCCATTTGCATGGAATACCTTTATATACTCCTTTACTTTCATTTTGTATCTGTCTTTAGGTCTGAAGTGGGTCTCTTGTACACAGAATATAGGTGAGTCTATCTTCCTTCCTCCCTCCCTCCCTCCCTCCACTCAGTCTCCCTAGGTCTTCTGATTGGAGTATTTAGTCCATTTAGATTTAATTATTGATAGGTATGTGCTTATATTGCTTCTGGTTGTTTTGTCATTTTCTTTTGTTCCTTTCTTCTCTTGCTTTCTTCCCTTGTGATTATTTAGTGTCATTCATGGATTCCTTTCTTTTATAGGTTTTGATTTGTGGTTAGGATGTTATGTATAAACATCACGGTACATATATAGTAGTTCATAGAAAGGTGAACTGTTGTTTAAGTTTGAACACGTTCTAAAAGAACTACATTTTTACTCCCTTTTCCATGTTTCATGTATATAACATCATATTTTACATCTTTTTATCTCTTAACTAATTTTACATAAAACTGATATCAGTAATTTTGTATTTTACTAGCTTTGTAAATTTTTGATCTGCTTCTTGTATATGTCTGCTTTTAGCAGTGATTTTTTTCCTTCCTATAGCTTTTTCTTTTCCCTTCAAAGAAGTTTCATGTATGGCTGTTTAAACGGTGATAAATTATCTCTTCAATTCTGAATGATAACCTTGCTGGTTAGGGAAGACTTTGAGTATACCAAAGTTTTTGCTCAAGAGTCAGACTATAGCCTTATATGAATTTTCATGTGGGTCAGTAATTGCTTTTCTCTTGCTCCTTTGAAAAGTCTCCTTAGTTATGTGTTCTGGTGTGGACATTTTTGGGTTGACATTGGGGCTCTCTGTGGATCCTGGAACTTGATGTTTCATTCCTCAACTTAGGGAAGTTTTCAATGATTATTTCTTTACTTTTAAGGTTTCTATTTCTTTCTTTCTCTTATCCTTCTGAAATTCATTTATTGTGAATTATGTTATCCTTCATGTTCTCCTTGAGATTTCTTCCAGATCACTGATCTGTTCTGCATCATCTACTCTACTTTGATTCCTTCTACTATATTTTTGTCTCTCTGTACTTGTTTCTATGTTTTAGGTAGGTCAGCTTTTCCTTGACTTAAAGTTAATGGCTTTATGTAGAAGATTTTAGTGCAATCCCTACTGTCCAGTAGGACCAGGTACTCCAGTGGTACCTGTATGTACAGCTGGGTGAAATTTCTGGCTACACCTTGCCACAGGTTTAGTGGTATGGAGGGCTGCCTCCTTCCCTCACTGTGGCAAGGCAGTAGTCTCTTTGTAGGAGAATCCTCTTTGTAGGAGAACCTACCATGGTAAGTCCACAGAGAAGACTTGAGCTGGGTGAGTGGTGCTAGCAGGGTAGATGCAATGTTATACAATGGCCTCCACCTGTGTCAGGCCAGTCAGGCTGAAGGAGTGCAAGAAAAGTAGTACCTGCCAGCATTTTTGTGCCTGGAGAAAGTTCCTAAAGACCCTTGGCCCTCTAGCACATGTCTTAAAATTAGTTTATAAATGTTCTACATGTATAGCTGAGGCACTTTTCAAACTGTTGCCTCTGTGGTCTTAGAGTGAGGAATATTGTGTATGGGCCCTTTAAGAGTATATTCCCCTTTCCTGTAGCCCTCCACTCTTGCTGAAGTTAAGCTCTGCTGATTTTCAAAGCAGCAAATGTTGTGGGGCTCATTGACTGAGGGTGCTCAATGAGGAACTTAAACTCCTCATTCCTTGGGGAGTACCTCCACACCTATGATAATCCCTCCTGCTTGTGGATCATTACAGTTTTCTTTCCCAACTGCATCTCTGTCCATCCTACCTTCCTAGATGTTACGTTTTCTTTATATCTTTAACTGTACAGTGCTTTTAAACTTGTTCTGCTGGGCAGCCCTGGTGGCTCAGTGGTTTAGCGCCACCTTCGGCCCGGGGCCTGATCCTGGGTACCCGGAATCGAGTCCCATGTCGGGCTTACTGTGTGGAGCCTGCTTCTCCCTCTGCCTGTGTCTCTGCTCTCTCTCTCTCTCTCTCTCGAATAAATAAAATACTTTAAAAAAAAAGTTGTTCTGCTACTCAAGTGAGTTATACTATATGCAGTTCAGCCTTGTGTCTGCATGAGGAAGTGAGCTCAGAATCTTCCTACTCACCATCTTCCTCTTTTTTTCTTCAAGAGTAAAAGACTGTTAGTTCTACTTCAACATATCTTTTACCTGACAGAACTTAGTTATGACAGAATATGAGGTAGTAAGGAAGAGTAAATGCACCCAAATCAGTTAATTGTTCATAAATATTCTCTGAGGTATGTATTTTGGATTCTGTGTATTTGCCCACAACTGTTCAGGCCTTCTAAAAGATGTTATGGGTCTGGAAGATGGTAGATAAAAAGGATCCTGAGCTCATTTCCTCCCATGGATACCTGGAGGCAACAACTGCATATAATCCAACTCACTCTGAGAATGACCTGCAACTGAAGAATAAATTTCCACAACCAAAAACATCAAGAGAAAGTCACAGTGACAAGAGGAGGGGAAGGGACATGGTTACAAACCAAATTTCCAATGTATTGACTCACATCACAGGCGTGGAGTTACTCCCTGAGGAGCAAGGGGATCAAGTCCCACACTGGCTGCCCACAGCCCTGGAAACTTCACTAAAAAGCTGAGTGCCCATAATGTCTGGCCTTGAAAATCATCAGGGCTTAACACTGGGAGTGCCTGATGGGGCTATAGGAAATAAAAACTCCTCTCTTAAAGGACAAACACTGTATCGTGTGGTCCAAGAAGCAGTTGTTTGTCTGAATTATACATGAAGAACTGGAGGGGCCAAAATCTGTAGGGGCTCCCTTTGGGAATACTGGAAGGTGCCATTTTTCTAATCCTCTTTCAGCCTAGCCTTGCAGGAGTCAGTTTAGGCACCTTCCATCTACCTGACTAGCACTACCCACTCCACCCACAGAAGTGCCCCTTCATAATAACTCCTGCCTTAGGGAAGGGGGAAGGGAACCAGCTCTGCCTACAGCATGTCCATAGCAGTGGCAAGCCCTCTCAGCCCCCTATACTATAGGCTGGCCTCTCCCACCAAGATTCTATTGCAGCTGCAGCCAAGACTCTCAGCCAACTGTGCTGGGAGATAACCCCACCTACTGGCAAGCTGATAGCAACTTTTGGGGGCCGGTTCAGCTTACAAGAGTCACCCCAGTATGCCTGGTTCTGGTGACCAGAAAGTATTACCCTACTGGACCCTGCAGGGCACCTTCTATATAAAGCTGCTGCTTTCAAGACCAGGAGATGTAGCTGACCTAACCTAATACAGAGAGTCAAACAAATGGAAGAGCCAGAGGAAATCATTCCAAATAATCAAAATAAAACCTCAGAAAAGGAGATAAATAATTCAAAATGATGGTCAAAAAGATGCTCACAGGACTCGAGAAAGAGCAGATGAACTCAGAAATTTACTAAAGATCTTGGAAACTAGCCCTTTATCTGATACGTCATTTGCAAATATCTTCTCCCAATCTGTAGGTTGTCTTTTAGTTTTGTTGACTGTATCCTTTGCTGTGCAAAAGCTTCTTATCTTGATGAAGTCCCAATAGTTCATTTTTGCTTTTGTTTCTTTTGCCTTCGTGGATGTATCTTGCAAGAAGTTACTGTGGCCGAGTTCAAAAAGGGTGTTGCCTGTGTTCTCCTCTAGGATTCTGATGGAATCTTGTCTCACATTTAGATCTTTCATCCATTTTGAGTTTATCTTTGTGTATGGTGAAAGAGAGTGGTCTAGTTTCATTCTTCTGCATGTGGATGTCCAATTTTCCCAGCACCATTTATTGAAGAGACTGTCTTTTTTCCAGTGGATAGTCTTTCCTGCTTTGTCGAATATTAGTTGACCATAAAGTTCAGGGTTCACTTCTGGGTTCTCTATTCTGTTCCATTGATCTATGTGTCTGTTTTTGTGCCAGTACCACACTGTCTTGATGACCACAGCTTTGTAGTACAACCTGAAATCTGGCATTGTGATGCCCCCAGCTATGTTTTTCTTTTTTAAAATTCCCCTGGCTATTTGGGGTCTTTTCTGATTCAACTTATTAAACTCAACACCAAAGAAACAAACAATCCAATCATGAAATGGGCAAAAGACATGAAGAGAAATCTCACAGAGGAAGACATAGACATGGCCAACATGCACATGAGAAAATGCTCTGCATCACTTGCCATCAGGGAAATACAAATCAAAACCACAATGAGATACCACCTCACACCAGTGAGAATGGGGAAAATTTACAAGGCAGGAAACCACAAATGGTGGAGAGGATGCGGAGAAAAGGGAACCCTCTTACACTGTTGGTGATGTAAACTGGTGCAGCCACTCTGGAAAACCGTGTGGAGGTTCCTCAAAGAGTTAAAAATAGACCTGCCCTACGACCCAGCAATTGCACTGTTGGGGATTTACCCCAAAGATTCAGATGCAATGAAATGCCGGGATACCTGCACCCCGATGTTTATAGCAGCAATGTCCACAATAGCTCAACTGTGGAAGGAGCCTCGGTGTCCATCGAAAGATGAATGGATAAAGAAGATGTGGTTTATGTATACAATGGAATATTACTCAGCCATTAGAAATGACAAATACCCACCATTTGCTTCAACATGGATGGAACTGGAGGGTATTATGCTGAGTGAAGTAAGTCAATCGGAGAAGGACAAACATTATATGTTCTCATTCATTTGAGGAATATAAATAATAGTGAAAGGGAATATAAGGGAAGGGAGAAGAAATGTGTGGGAAATATCAGAAAGGGAGACAGAACATAAAGACTCCTAACTCTGGGAAACGAACTAGGGGTGGTGGAAGGGGAGGAGGATGGGAGGTGAGGGTGAATGGGTGATGGGCACTGAGGGGGGCACTTGACAGGATGAGCACTGGGTGTTATTCTGTATGTTGGTAAATTGAACACCAATAAAAAATAAATTTATTTAAAAAAATTTACTAAAGAGATACAGCTATAGAATATAATAACTGAAAGGAAAATACAGTAGAGGGAATCTAGAGGATGAAGAATGAATCAGTGATCTTGAAGACAGGTAATGGAAAGCACTCAAGCTGAATAACAAAAATTAAGAAGTGAGAATTAGGGTAAGGGAGCTTTTGGACAACATATCAAGCATAGTAACATTCACATTATAGAGCTCCGTGGAGAAGAGAGTGCAAACGGGGCATAAATTTACTTGAAAAAAAAAAAAAAGGATAGTTGACAATGTCCTTCTACTGGGGAATGAAACAGATACACAGGGTCAGGAAACTCAACGAGATTAACACAAAGATGTCCACACAAAGACATGTAATAATTAAAACCTCAAAAAGAGGGGATGGGTAAGATCTTAAAAAGAGAAAGCAAAAAGCAGTTAGTTACTTACCAAGAGCTCCTGGGGTAGCTGGTTTTTCAGCAGAAATGTTGCAGAGCAGAATGGAGTGGTGTGGTATATTCAATATGCTAAAAGGGAAGCACAGACAAACAAAAATACTCTAACCAACAAAATTATTATTCATAATTGGAGTCTTAGAGTTTATCACCATTAAAGTGACCTTACAAGAAATGTTAAAGAGGCTTTTTAAAGGGGAAAAAATAAAGAGCTATAAGTACAGTAAGAATATAGCACAAAAAAAAATTCACTAGCAAAATGAAACATAGAGTGAAGATAGATCAATAACTTATGAAGCTAAGGTTGAAGGTTGGAAGCAAGAATAGTAAAATCAATTATATCTACAATAACTAGTTAAGGGATATAGAAAATAAGATGTCAGGGCACCTAGGTGGCTCAGTGGGTTAAGCCTCTGTCTTCGGGGAAAAAAAAAAAAAAAAAAAAGCCTCTGTCTTCAGCTCACGTCATGATCCCAGAGTCCTGGGATTGAGCCCTGTAATGGGAGTCTGCTTCTCCCTCTTCCTTTGCTCATGTTCTCTTGCTCACTCTCTCAAATAAGTAAGTAAAACCTTGAAAAAAAGAAAATAAGATGTAAAATATGGTATCATATATATAAAATTTGGAGAAGTAGAAAAAATACAGTGCTTTTAAATGTGTTCAAACTTAAGTGACCATCCTCTTAAAATGGATTGCTATATACTTGGGGATTATATATGAAGTATATGATAACTAAACATAAAAAGCTGTAATAGATATAGAAAAAATAAAGAGAAAGGAATCTATACATAACAGTAAAAAAAAAAAAACTTCAAATCACAAGGGAATAAAGCAAGAGACAAAGAAAGGAACAGAGAAGAACTACAGAAACAACCAGAAGATAACAAAATAGCAATAAATATGTACCTATCAACAATTACTTTAGGGGATCCCTAGGTGGCTCAGCAGTTTAGTGCCTGCCTTTGGCCCAGGGCATGATCCTGGAGTCCCGGGATTGAGTTCCATGTCCGGCTCCCGGCATGGAGTCTGCTTCTCCCTCTGCCTGTGTCTCTGCCTCTTTCTCTCTATCATGAATAAAAAAAAAACAACTTAAAAACCCAATTACTTTAAATGAACGAAATGCTTCAATCAAAAGACAAAAAAATGAAGACCCATATACATGCTGCCTACAAGAGACTTGTTTCAGATTTAATGACACATACAGACTGGAAATAAAGGAATGGAAAAATATATTCCATGCAAATGGAAGCAATAACAACAAACAGCAATATTTATATCAGACAAAATAGACTTAAAAACAAAGACTGTAACAAAAGGTAGGAAAATTACATAAAGCGATCAAACCAACAAGGGTATATAACAGTTGTAAATATTTATGTACCAAATGTAGCGTCACCTCAATAAATAACCACCCCAGGATCATGGATAGATCAAGAAAAGTCAATAAACACAAACAAACAAACAAAAACAACCCCAAAACAGTGGCTCTGAATGACAGATTAGACCAGATGGACTTAAGAGTTATGTATAGAATATTCTACCCCAAGACAGCAGAGTACACTTTCTTTTCAGATACAGCACATGTTGGGTTACAAAATAATTCTCAATAAATTCAAGAAGAATAAAATCATTTCAACTATCTTTCTAGACCACAACAGATGAAACTAGAAATCAATCATAATGAAAAAACTGGGAAAAAACTCAAACAAGTGGAGGCTAAACAACATGTTACTAAATAATCAATAGGTAAAGAAAGAAATCCAAGAGGAAATTTAAAAAATGCTGGGAGACAAATGAAAATGAAAACAAAATGTTTTAGTTATTGAGCAGTTCCTAGAGGGAATTTTATAGCTACACAGGCCTACTGTAAAAAAAAGAAAAATCTCAAACAATCTAACCTTACACCTAAAGGAATTAGAAAAAGGAAAAAAAGTTAGTAGAAGAAAGAAAGTAATAGAGACTGAAAAATAAAACAATAGAAAAGATAAATGAAACTAAGGGCTGGTTCTTTGAAAAGATAAAATTGACAAACCATTGGCCAGACTCATCAAGAAAAAAGAGGGAGGACTTTAATAAATGAAATCATAAAGAGGAGAAGTAACACCAAACACCACAGAAAGATAAAGGAGTATAAGGGACTATTATGAAAACCTACATGACAAACATTGGAGAAACTAGAATAAATGGAAAAATTTTCTATAAAAATACAATCTTCCAAGACTCAATCAATAAAAAACAGACAATCAAAATGGATTGGTTATTAGTACAAAATTGAATTGGTAATCAAAAAGTCTCCCAAAAAACAGAAGTTCAAAACCAGATGGCTTCACAGGCTAAGCCTACTAAATATTTAAAGAAGGATTAATACTTATCCTTTACAAAATATTCCAAAAAAATAAAAGAGAAAGGAATGCTTCCAAATTTATTCTATGATGCTAGCATTACTCTGATACCAAAACCAAAGACATTACAAAACCCCAAAACTCCATAATACCTCTAATAAACATAGATGCCAAAATTCTTTGTGTGCGTGTGTGTATTTTTTTAGTGGAATTCAATTTGCCAACATATAGCATAACACCCATGCTCATCCCGTCAAGAGCCCTCCTCAGTGCCCGTCACCCAGTCATCCCAACCCCTTGCCCACCTCCCTTTCTACTACCCCTTGTTTGACACCAGAGTTAGGTGTCTCTCATGTTCTGTTTCCCTCACTGATATTTCCCACTCATTTTCTCTCCTTTACCCTTTAATCCCTTTCACTATTTTTTATATTTCCTGAATGAATGAGACTATATAATGTTTGTCCTTCTCTGATTGACTTACTTCACTCAGCATAATACCCTCCAGTTCCATCCACATCGAAGCAAATGGTGGGTATTTGTCATTTCTAATGGCCAAGTAATATTCCATTGTATACATAGACCACAGCTTCTTTATCCATTCATCTGTCGATGGACACCGAGACTCCTTCCACAGTTTGGCTATTGTGGACATTGCTGCTATAAACATTGGGGTGCAGGTGTCTCGGTTTTTCACTGAGATGCCAAAATTCTTGACAAAATATGAGCTGAATTCAATAATACATTAGGAGCATCATTTACCAGGAACAAATTGGATTTATTCCAGGGATGCAAGGATGAGTTAATTTCCACAATTAATCCATGTGATATATCACATTAGCAACAAAAACTATGAAAAATATGATCATTTCAATAGATGCAGAAAAAGCATTTGTCAAAATTCAACATTTGTTCACAATAAAAATTCTCAACAAAGCAGATATAGAGGGACCATACCTCAACATCATAAAGGTCATATATGACAGGCCCACATCTAACGTACTCAAAGGTGAAGCTTTTCCTTCAAGATCAGGAAGAAGACACAAATGTCCACTCTCACCACTTACATTGGAAATTCATCAACAATCAGAAAAGAAAAAGAAATAAAATGCATCCAAATTGGTAAGGAAGAAGCAAAACCATAACTAATTCCAGATGACATATAACTGTATAGAGGAAATAGTAAGACACTGGAGGGGGGAACCCCAAGATTAGGATAAATGAACTCATTAAAGGTGCAGGATAGAAAATTAGTTACAGAAATCTGTTTCATTTCTATACACTAATAATAAAGTGGGAGAAAAAAAAATTAAGACAATCCCATTTACAACTGCATCAAAAAGAATAAACTATCTACAAATAAATATAATCAAGCAGGCAAAAAGATCCATAGTTTGAAAACTGACTATATTTATGTAAGAAATTGAAGACAACACAAATGGAAAGACATACCATGCTCATGGATGGAAGAATTGATATTAGAATATTCATACTACCCAAAGCAATGTAAAGATTCAATGGCATCCCAATAAAAATACCAATAGTACTTTTCAAGGAGGGAAACAAATCCTAAAATCTGTATGGAAGCACAAAAGTCTCTAAATTGCCAAAGCAAAATTGAGAAAGACCAGAGCTGGAGGTATCATAATCCTAAATTCCAGGATGTACTGCAAATGTACAGTACTTAAAACAGTATGGCACTGGCACAAAAATAGTCACCTATGTGAATGCAACAGGATAGAGAACATAGAAATAAACTCATATGGTCAGCCTACAACACAGGAGGCAAGGATGTGCAGTGGAGAAAAGTCTCTTCACAGTAAATGGTGTTGGAAAACTGGACAGCTACATGCAAAAGAATGAAACTGGATCACTTTCTTACATCATACCAAAAAGAAACTCAAAGTGGATTAAAGACCTACTTTGGAGGCCTAGAACCATAAATTTCTAAAAGAAAACATAGGCAGTATTCTCTTGGTTATTAGTATTAGCAACAATTTTCTATTTGTTTCCCCAGGCAAAAGGAACAAAAGCAAAATATTGGTATTACACCAAGCAGAAAGATTTTTCACAGTGAAGGAAATCATCAATGAAAACGAGACAAAGCAACCTACTGAGAGAAATTATTTGTAAAGGATCTGATAAGGAGTGTATGAAAGGATATAAAGAACCCATAAACTCACTCCCCTCCAACCACCAAAAAAAAAAAAGATTAATTAATGGGTAGAGGACCTGAGTAAACATTTTTCTGAAAAAGACATACAGATGGCCAACAGACAAATATAAAAGTGCTCAACATTGCTAATCACCAGAGAAATGCAAACAAAACCACAATCAGATATCACACCTGATTGTTTACCACAGTAAACTGTTTACCACAGTTTATCAGTTTAATAATCATTCTATCAGAATGGTTATTATGAAAAAGACACATAACAAGTGTTGGTGAGAATGTGGAAAAGGAATCCTTGTGCACTGTTGGTAGAAATGTAAATTGTTGTAGCCACCACCATACAAAACAATATAGAAGTGGCTTAAATAATTAAAAAAATGCCTTATGATCCTGTAAACTCATTTTAGGGTATTTACCCAAAGGAAAAAATACACTAATTTGTACAGATATATGCACTACTATGTTCACTGAAACTTATTTACATAAACTAAGGTATGGAAGCAATCCAACTGTTCATCAATAGGTGAATGTATTAGGAAGATGTGTTGCATGTAAATACAATGGAGAATAACTCAGCCATAAAAAGAATGAAATCTTGCCATTCATGATAGTACAATATACTCTAGATCCAGCCCATGTTGAATAAAATAACTCAAAGGAAAATAAACACTACATGATTTCACTATATAATGAATTAAATAGCAACAAAACAAAGAAAACCAGAAACAGACTCATAAATACGGAGAACAAACTGATGGTTGCCAAAGAGGTTGGGCTATGTGGATGCAAAATTAGATGAAGCAGATTAAAATTTATGAACTTCCAGTTATAAAATAAGTTACACAAAGAAAATCATAGTATAGGGAATATAGTCAGTAATGTAATATTACGTGGTAATAGATGGTAACTATTCTTATGATGGGAAGTATTGCATCATATGCAGAATTGTTGATCACTATGTGGTATGTCTGACATTAATACAATATTTTATGTCAACTGCATTTTAGCAATTAAAAAAACATAGAATGAGGATAAAGAAGATGTAAAGTATGTTTTATACACAAAATGTGGGTAGGAATAAAAATGGCATTGTAGAATGTATTGGAAATTGAGCAAGCACAACCTAACATAGATTACAATATACTTAAGAGTCATAAATAAACTTCATGGTACAAAAAAATGATAATAGCTATAAAAGAGAAAGTTATCCATGCATAACACTAAAGAAATTCATCAAATCACCAGGGAAGAGAGCAAGAGGAGAAATGATTCAGTAAAAAACTATAAAAGCAGCCACAAAACAAATTGGCAAATAAGTACATACTTATCAATAATTACATGAAATCCATGTGGGGTAAATGCTCTAATAAAAAAACACAGGGTTGGGACACCTGGGTGGTTCAGTGGTTGGGTGTCTGCCTTCAGCTCAGGGCGTGATCCCGGAGTTTTGGGATTGAGTCCTGCATTGGGCTCTGGCATGGAGTCTGCTTCTCCTCCCTCTGCCTGTGTCTCTGCCTCTCTGTGTGTCTCTCATGAGTAAATAAAATCTTAAAAAAAAACCCCAAAATACCAAAAAACATAGGGTTACTGAATGTATAAAAAATAAGACCCATCTGTATGCTGTCTAAAAGAGACCCACTTCATATTTTAAGATCCACGGACTGAAAGTAGAGGGGTAGAAAGATTTTTCCAGGCAAATGGATGTGAGGAATAAAAAAGCTGAGGTAGCAATATTTAGATAAAATGGAATTTAAAGATTCATTTATTTATTTGAGAGAGAAAATACACAAGTGGGGGAGAGGCAGAGAGTGAGAGAATTTTCAAGCAGCCTCTGCACTGAGTGTGGAGCCCTATGAGGGGCTTGATCCCAGGAGCTTGAGATAATGACCTGAGTGAAAATCAAGTGTTGGATGCTCAATCAACTGAGCCACCCAGGTGCCCCTAGACAAAATAGGCTTTAAAACAAATAATGTAACAAAAGACAAGAGAATAACATAATGATAAGGGATCATTCTAACGAGAGGATATAGGAACTATAAACATCTACATACATACATCTACATACATACATAGGAGTACCTGCATATGTAAAGCACTATTAACAATCATAAAGGGAGAAACTGACAGTAATATGGTACTAGTGGATTAACTTAACATCCCACTTACATCAATTGATAGATCATTCGGAAAGTCAATAAGGAAACTATGGGTTTGAATGACACATTAGACCAGATAAACTTAAGATATACAGAACATTCCATCCAAAACAGTAGTATACACATCTGTTTTAAGTGTACATGGGACATTCTCTAAGATACATCATATGTTAGGCTACAAAACAAGTCTCAATAAATTCAAGAGGTACCTGGGTAGCTCAGTCAGTTAAGGGTTTGCCTTCAGCTCAGTTCAGGCTCCCTGGTCAGTGGGAAATCTGCTTCTGCCTCCCCGCCCCCCTCAGCTCATGCTTGCCTGTGCTTTCTTTCTTACTCTCTCTCTCTCAAATAAATAAGATTGTTAAAAAAAATAAGAAAGATTGAAATCATATCAAGTATCTATTCTTAACACAGTGCTGTGAAACTAGAAATTAATTACAAGAAAAAAATCTGGAAGGAATCAGAACACATGCCACTAAACAACTAATGGGTCAAGGAAGAAATCAAGAGTGAATGAAAAAACTACTTTGAGACACATGAAAAAGGAAGCACAATCTTTCAAAATATTTGGGATGCAGTAAAAGCAGTTCTAAAAGGAAATTTTATAGCAATACAAACCTACCACAAGAAACAAGAAAAATCTTTAACAGTCTCACCTTAGACCTAAAGAAACTGGAAGACAAGAAATAAACCCTGAAGTTAGTAAAAGGAAGGAAATGATACAAAAGTTACAGTAGATATAAATGAAGTAAATACTTAAAAAAAAAATCAAAGAAACCAATAGCTGGCCCTTTGAGAAGAAGCAGAATTGCTAAACCATTAGCCAGACTTGTGTGTTGCATATAGCATAATATTTGGAGAAGTACATTTGAAACTAATGTAACATATTGTGTATCAACTATAGTTGAAAATCCTTTAAAGGAATGCTATGAGAAAGAATTATAATGGTGATAAGCAATATTAAAATGGTATTTTAGTAGATTATCATACAACTATCACTATAATAACTCAATGATTTCAGTAATTGGCATAACTAAATAAAACTTTCCCAGAAGAAAGAGAGAAGGAGAGAGGGAAGGAAGAAATGGGCTTAAATAAAATCAGAAGTCAAAGGAAAGTTGCAACATAACCAGAGGATTGTAAGAGACTACTATGAAAAATTATACACCAACAAATTGGACAAAGTAGAATGGATAAATTACTAGAAAATCTTCCTAGATAAATCAAGAAGAAAGAAAATCTGAACAGACTGACTACCAGCAATAAAACTGAATCCTACAATAAAACTATATCCTAGCAATAAATCCTGAATCCAATAAAAGTGAATATAAAACTCTCCTCAAAAGTCTAAGACCAAATGGATTCACAGGTGAATTCTACCAAACATTAGAAAAAATACTCTTTCTCACAGTTTAAAAAATAGAAGAGGAAAGAGTGCTTCTACATCATCCTATGAGGTAAGAGTTACTCTGATATGAAAGCAGACAGCACTATAAGTGAAAAAAATTATAGGGCAATATCCCTGATGACACAGATGTAAAAATCATCAACAAAATATGTGTAAACTGTATTCAGCAATACATTAAAAGCATTGTTTGCCATGATCAACTGGGATTTGTTTCAGGAATACAAAAATCAAATGATTCAAGAGCCACACAATTTGGTGATACACCAAATTAATATAATGAATAAAAACCATATTATCATCTCAATAGATCCAGAAAAAAAGCATTTGACAAAATTCAACATTTGTTCATGATAAAAAGTCTGAATAAAGTAGGTATAGGAGAAACATACCTCAACATAAGAAAAGCCAAATGTGACACACTCACACCTACATCATACTGAATGGTGAAAAATAAAACTTTTGCTGTAAGATCAGGAACAAGACAAGGATGTCCATTCTAACCAGTTTTATTCAAAAGAGTATGGAAATCCCAGCCACAGCAATCAGACAAGAGTAAGAAATAAACTGCAATCCAAGAATTAGTAAGGAAGAAGTAAAGCTGTCACTATTTCCAGATGACATGTTACTATATAGAGAAAATACTAAAGAGTCCACCAAAAACTATTAGAACTAATAAATTCATTAAAGTTGCAGGATAGAAAATTACAGAAATCTGTTGTACTTCTCTACACTAATAATGAAGTAACAGAAAAAGGATTTAATGAGACAATCTCTTTTATAATAGCATCAAAAAATACCTAGGAATAAATTTAACCAAGGAGTTGAAAGACTTGTACTCTGAAAACTACAAGATATTGATCAAACAAATTGAAGATACCAGAAATAAATGAAAGATATACTATGCTTATTGATTGGAAGAACTGATATTGTTAAAATATCCATACTTCAGAAAGCAATCTACAGATTCAATGGCATTCCAATAAAAAAACTATTTTTTTTTCTGCAGGACTAGAATAAGGCTAATATTTGTATAACCACAAAAGACCCCAAACAACCAAACCAATTTTGAAAAAGAACAAAAGTAGAGCTAACCTAATTAGATTTCAAAGTGTACTGTAAACCTATGGTAATCAAAACGTTATAGTCCTGGTACATAAATAGACAAATAGAAAAAAAAGTGCTTCATTAGAAGCAAACAGAGAACCCAGAATTAAGCTGATGCTTATATGAGTGAAAATGTAAATTTATATAGCTAGTGTATACAAAACACTATGGAGTTGTCTTAAAGGGTTAAAAATAGAGCTATCATATGACCCAGTAATCGCACTTCTGGGTATTTACCCAAAGAATATACTTACTTGAAAAGATATAGGTACCCCTATTTTTATTGTAGCACTGTTTACAATAGCCAAGATATGTAAAAAGCAAGTATCTTTTTATGGATCAATGGATAAAAATGTGGGGTGTGTGTGTGTGTAAATGGAATATTTCTTAGCCCATAAAAAAGGAATGAAATCTTGCAATTTGCACAAGATGTGTGGATCTAGAGTATATTATGCTAAGTTAAATAAGTCAGAGAATAACAAATGTTACTTATTTTACTTATATTGGAATCTAAAAAAAAATAAAACAGTTATAGAAATAGATTCATAAATGCAGAGAACAAACTGGTGGTTGCTAGAGAGGTATGGGTAAAATAATGGAAAGAGATTAAGAGTTACAAACATCCAGGATTAAATAAGTCACAGGGAAGTATAGCATAGGAAATATAATCAATAAGACTGTAGTAACTTGGTGACAATGGTAACTACGCTTACACGCTGAGTGTTTCATAATGTTGAAGCACTATGTTGTATATCTGAAAGTACAATAATATTGCATGTCAACCATACTTTGATTTAAAACAAATTTAAAAAAATTTTCTTTCCCCAATTGTTCAAGCCACCATCATTTCTTGCCTGGATTACAGTACTCATTCATAGGGTGAAGACTGTTTTCACTCCTGCTTCTTGTCTAATTAGTCTTTTCCATTGTAGCTAAGACAGTTTTTTTTCTCAAGCAAAACTTCCTGTCCTCTCCCCTTCAATGGCTTGTCATTACCTGTAGGGTAAAGTCCAATCTTAATATGGCTTTAAGCTATGGCTTCTTTTCACCTTTCTTGTTTCTGCCACTCCATCTCTTGCATTCCACATTTTAAAAAGAGGGAGTTTTTCTTTTCAGGAGCTGACCTTCCTTTTTTTTCAGCTGTTGCTCTTTACTAACACCTTTTTTTCTCTTCCTGGATTGTTCACCACCTTCACATTTTGCTCAAAACTATCTAAAAATCATTAGAATATTAGAAGTCCCCTCTTACCATCCTTTTAGCAGTGGACTGTGTTTTACAGTGACTCAAATTTGGGGATTTCCAACTCTTGTTGATAGGGTACCTGAGCACTTTTCTAAGAACATAGATTCCCATGTGGCAGCCCACTTCAACTGAATCATAACCATTAAATGCTTTGCTCAGGAGTATGTTTTTCAAAAGCCTTACAGCCAGCCTCATTATTGAATAGTTGAGAACAATGGTTATAGACCAATGGCTGTCAAATCTTGTATACTTTAGAACACACAGAAAGCTTAACCAAAAATGGCTCCACTGTAACCCAGCATCAATCAAAGCAGTAAAGCAAACAAAAGGGGCAAAAAACAAGGAAATGAGATATAATAAGAAATAAAGATTAAAAGAACCCAAATTAATCTTTTAAAAAAACTTATAAGATTGACAGCTCTGACAATATCAACCAAGAAATAGACAGAGATGCAAATAAATAAAATCCCAAATAAGAGTCTTTTAATGTGCTTCTGGAAAATTTTAAAAACCTTAATTTGCACAAAAAGGAATAGAAGAATTGCACAGAAAATAGCCACTCAATACATATAAGTAATAATCATGATAATAATAATGTAATGACGATATACATGTTACCATTTTTTCCCCACTTCCAGAAGTCACAGGCTGAGATTATTTTATCAGTGGTACAGATATCCCTAGGTTACATAACAAGAAAAAATTGCCCAATTATTTTTATGAGATAGAAATATGTTTTATACTAAAACTTTATAAGCACAATATAAGAAAAATATAAGCCTATTCCTTTTTGAATATGTTGAACATGGCTTTAAGATCCTCTCTTTTTTGTATCTATCAACATAGTTATAGCTGTACTTATGTGTACATATGTGTGCATGTATTAGTCATGGTCAATTATGTATTAATTTAGGATTAAAAATGGCCCTAGAGAGAAAAATTTTGCAGTATAACTTATATTTTGGTGGCTTAAAGACAAACATTTCATGGCTTTTCACTGTTCTCAAATTTATCTGATTAGTAGTACCGTTGTCAAAAAGGGATTTCATGTTTTATTTTTAGCATTAAAATTTAATGAATGGAAAAAGCTACTCACTTTCTTTTTGAAGTCAGGAAGAATACAAAGATGTTAGCCACTTTAGAAATCATGAACAATAAAAACAAAATTAAAAATCAGAGGTATAAGAATTGTAAGGGAGAAAGCAAATTATCGGTTTTCCCTCATTTTTCTCCTTCCTTCCTTCTTTCCTTCCTTCCTTCCTTCCTTCCTTCCTTCCTTCCTTCCTTCCTTCCTTCCTCCTTCCTTCCTTCCTTCCTTCCTTCCTTCCTTCCTTTCTTCTTCTTCTTCTTGTTTTTTTTTTTCAGATGTTGTGGTTGTCTACAAAGACAACTAAACACAATTAGCAAATTATGAGCATTAAAAGAGTCAGTAAGGAGCTGGTTACAAAATAAGTTTGTAAAAATCACTAACATCTTGGCTCTAACCCTATGCCAAACACTTACCCTGTCCTTAACCCTAACCCAATATGAGAAGCAAAAAAAAGATTTAGTATATATGTGTAATGGAATAGTGCTCAGAAAAAGAAAAAAAAGAAATCTTGCCATTTGCAATGATGAGGATGGAGCTAGAGAGTATGATGCTAAGTGAAATAAGTTACAGAAAGATAAATACCATGATTTCACTCATATGCATAATTTAAGAAACACATGAACAAAGGTTAAAAAAATAAAAAGGCAGAGGTAAAACCTAGATGCCTACTCTCAACTATAGAGGACAAACCAATGGTTACCAGGAGAGAGGTGAGTGGGGTCATGGGTTAAAGAGGTGATGGGGATTAAGGAATGTCCTTTGATGAGCACAGGGTGTTGTCTTGAAGTGTTGATCACTGTATTGTACACTTGAAACAATTATTACACAACATGTCAACTAGAATTTCAATTAAAAAATCACAAAACAGAAAAAAAATCAATAGCATTTATCTGTACCAGTAATAGTCATTAGAAAGTGCAATAGAAGAAAAGCTCTGACCTCCATGGAAGCATTTTAAAGACTCTTAAGGACATTTTTAGAAGATCTGAGTCAAAAGCTCTAAGACACTGAAAAGTAGGGTGGCTTAATATTATAAAATAATTAATTTTCACTTAAATGACTTTAAAATTCTATTTCTAATTAAATTCTCAAGAATACTTTCTTGGGTTAGGGAGAGAAAACCTGATTGCAAAATTTTGTGGAACATAACAGTCTGTGAATACCTGGGAAAAATTTTAAAAATAGGACTACCCTTAGCATAAATTATATTCATAAAACAGTAGTATACAACTATAGTATCAAACCAATCAAGTTGAATAGATACACTAGAAACGACCTTCTTATATATGACAGTTGGTTATATGTTTATGGTAATATCCCAAATCAGAAAATTTTATTTAGTAAATTGTATTGGGAAAACCATACCTTATATAGTATAGGGTAAATGTAAAACTTGTGACAAGTTGAAAAAGCAAAGATTCCTATCTCACGCTGCATACAAAAAAGCCCAAATGAATTAAAGACCTAAATGTGAATAACTGAAAATGCAATATAATGAAATATATAGTTTCTTTATGACTTCAAATCAGGAGGTATTTCTTAAGTTCTCAAATTATAAGGAAAAGTATTTATTCAATTACTCAAAATTAAAAGTTTTATTTAAGTGAAGGACACCATAATCAAGTTAACAGATGACAGACTGGGATAATATGTATGGAACACCTAGAACAAGTAGAGAATTCTGAGGTAGAATATAAAATTTACTGCTGAAAATATAAAATGTCAGTAAGCTAAATAGAAAAATAGACAAAAATGTAAATTAAAAGACATATAAAATGCTTAGACTCTATCAGGCACATTTATTCAGGAAAGAGATGGAAATAATTATTTAGGAAAATGTATAAATTAAACTTTATATGTTCATACAATGGAATATGTGCAGCTCTTGGAGACTATGAATTAGATTTACATAAAACAATGTGATTAGACATCAAAAACAATTTTGAAAAAATAAAGCCTTTATGTAAAGTAAGATAAATACACTAACACAATACTGTATGCCTTTCAAGATCACATGCCTAAATATATGTATTGAATAAAAACTGGAATACTACGAGGAATAATAGTATGGAATGGATGGCTATGGGGAAGAGGGAATAAGAGTATGCGTGGAGAATGAATGAAAAAAAAAGTAAAAGTAAAAAAGATGCGCTTCATATATGGCCAAGTAGCTTGTGACAGATTGACTCTCCTTCAGATAACAATAATCAACTCTGAACAAAATACCAAAACCAAATAGCTGAAGGCTATGGAGAATGAACAAAGACAGGCAAATTCTGAAAGCTGAAACCTGGAAGAAGGAGCCATGATGAGGCAAGTTTTCAGTTTCTAAAGCTTTAACCTGAAAACATTTTACAGAGAAGCTTGGAGAAGCTAAAATGCAATAGCAACCTACCCTTTAAAAAAAAAAAAAAAGTCTTCAACAATTTGAGAGCTGAGTCTGCAGTAACCACAGTCACTGGAAAGAGGGTGAAATCCCAGATCAGTAAGAACCAGAGAAGGGCATGCCTCAAATTGTGAATATAAACACCACTCAAATCTCTACTGACCCCTGAAGCATACCTATGGGGTAGACACAAAGCAATTTGCAGCTAAAGCCAAAAAACTCAACTGAGATTTGAGTTACTCCAACCAGAGGTGAAACAGAATTTGCAGTTTCAGTTGAACTAAATTAATTGCCTGCCACAACAAAAATATCAACACAATTTGAGGAGTAAAACAGAATCTAAGATCTCTATAATGTAACTGTCACAATGTCCAGGATACAATTCAAAATTACTCAGCTTGGAGGAGCCAGAAAAAAATATAATCATTCCTAAAGGAAAAGACAATTAGATGTTAGAATGATCAGACAAGGACTTTGAGACAGCTATTAAAACTATGCTCAATGAAGTAAAAAAAAATGTAATGAATGGAAAAATAAGAAATCTCAGCAAAGATAGAGAAATATTAAGGAACCAAACAGAATTACAACAGAACAAAACAGTATCTGAAATAAAAATATACCCCTTAATCCACTTCACTAAATTGCCTCCCTATTCCTCAATGTTTATCTATTAGGTCAAGCTCATGCATATCAATTGTGTTCAGACCTTGTATTCATTTATTAATTTTAGGTCTGTTGATTTATAAGTTTTTGAAAGATGTAATACAATTTTCCACTATGGCTGTGCCTATATCAACTTTAGCTTATAATTCTGTTTTGTTTTTGTATGTTGAAATTTTTTTGCTAGGATCATCCAAATCTATGATTATTATATCTTTTTTGTAGATTGTTCCTTATATAGCATCTCATTTTATGCTTACTTTTGTCTTTTTCTTTGCTCTTGAACATCTACATTTTTTTTCTACAAGTCAATGGTGTAAAATGTTTAAGAAACTCAAAGGAAGGAAATATGAGCCAGAAATTTTATAATAAGACAATCTGACCTTCTATTTAAAAACCACAAATTCTTATGAACACATTAAAATTCAGGAACTGTTTCCCCTGAGTCCTTCCTAAGGGATCTATTAAGCACAATGAACTTCAAACAACCAGAGTGACAGGAGAGTTTGATATGAGGATTTGTGTTAGGAAATAATATAATTTACTTAGAGAA
This sequence comes from Vulpes vulpes, assembly GCF_048418805.1. Lineage (NCBI taxonomy): Eukaryota > Metazoa > Chordata > Mammalia > Carnivora > Canidae > Vulpes > Vulpes vulpes. The sequence goes on along the minus strand of NC_132791.1, from coordinate 119,978,187 downwards.
ATAAATCTATATAACACTTATATGGTATAGGGTAAGGTATACAATGGCTGTATGTTCTGACAGTGTAATTGCAGTAAAACTATAAAAATGTTTGGAGAATGGGGAGAGAGAGAAAAAGCAGAATTAGCTTGCTGATTGAGAGTCATTAAATTGAGTTAAAGGATATTACTTCAAGTCAGATGAGGAAGAGCCAGGATTGGGACAAAAGGTTTTACTAGCTAATCTCAATATTGTTCATAGTGAGGGACCAAAAGACATCAAGGAAGAGAAAAAAAGAGAGAGGGTACAAAAGGATTAGAAAAGAAACCATTAGAAAAAAAAATAAACTTCACTAAGTAACAGAAAAATATTCAAAAATAGCAAATAGACGTGATAAAGACATGAATACATATAATTGTAGCATAAAACAATGCTGGAATTGGGACCAGTCATATTTATCACATCAATAAATATAAATATATTTCTCCTACCAATTAAAAACAATTTTCAGGTGGTTGAATATTTGCAAATGAAATATCGGAGAAGAGGTTAATATCCAAAATATATAAAGAACTTATACAACTCAACACCAAATACAAACAAGCAGATTCAAAAATGGGCAGAAGACCTGGATACACATTTTTCCAAAGAAGACATATAGATGACCAACAGACACTTGGAAAGACGCTCAGTATCACCAACCACCAGGAAAATGCAAATCAAAATCATAGTGAGATATCACCTTACACTTGCCAAAATGGCTAATATAAAAAACCACAAGAAATAACAAGTGTTGGCAAGGATAAGGAGAAAAAGGAACTCTTGGGTACTGTTGGTAGGAAGGTGAACTGGTACAGCTAGTATACAAAGCAGTATGAGGGCTCCTCAAAATATTAAAAACAGAAGTACCCTATGATCCAGTAATTCCACTACTGAGTATTTAACCAAAGAAAATGAAAACACTAATTCAACAAGATATATGCACCCCTGTGTTTATTGCAGCATTATTTATAGTAGCCAAGATATGAAAGCAACCAAAGTGTCAATAGACCAATGAATGGATAAAGAGGCCACACATACATACACATACACACATACACATACACACTGAAATATTATGTAGCCATAAAACAGAATAAGATCTTGCCATCTGCAACAACATGGATGGACCTAGGATATTATGCTAAGTGAAATAAGTCAGACTGAGAAAGACAAATACCATGATTTCACTCATATGTGGAATCTAAAAAATAAATAAACAAAAATCAGAATCAGAAATAGAGAACTAACTCATGGTTGCCAGAAGGAAGGGGGTGCAGGAATAAGGAAAATGGGTAAATGGGAGTGGAAGTACAGGCTTTCAGTTATAGAATGAATAAAAGGTATGGTATAGGGAATATAGTCAATGTTATTGTAATAGCATTGCATAGTTACAAATGCTAGCTACACTTGTGATAAAGCACAAGGTATAGAGATGTTGAATCACTATGTTGTACACTTGAAACTAATGTAGCATGTATACCAAACACAAAACAGAAAATAAAATAAAAAATAACTTTTCAGATTTGTTTAACAAAGCAAAATTAAACAAACACTATGGTCTATATAAGACACACTTAAAACATAGATTCAGAAAAAGTAAAAAATATAAAAGAGTGATACTTAACAGTGAGAGATTGAATATTTCCTTCCAAGATTGAAAATAGGCCAGAATGACCTCTCTCACCACTACTATTTAACTGGACGTCCAAGAGTCCAATAAGAAAATGAAATAAGAAATATACAAATTGGAAAGAGAAATAACACTGTTTTTGTTCACAAGTGACAGATTGTCTATGTAAAAAGCTCCAAAGAATTTTAAAAAATATTGGAATAAGTGAATATGGCATGGTGAGAGGACAGAGAAGTCAAGATATAACATTTCTTTTTCTATATACGAGCATTAACAATTAGGATTTGAAATAAAAAATGCCATTTATAGTAGCACCAAGAAAAAAAAAGGTGAAGTACTTGGGTATAAAGCTAAAAAAAATAAGTATAGTATCTATATGCAGAAGTACAAAACACAGATGGAAGAAATAAAAAGATCTAAATAAATGGAGAGATTATTCCATGTTAACGGGTTGAAAGGTTCAGTACTGTTACATCAGTTCTTTCCCAATTGATCTGTTGATGCAGGGCAATCTCTGAAAGGGGGTGCCCGGGTGACTCAGTCACCTAAGCCTCTACTTTTGGCTCAGTTCATGATCCCAGAGTTCTGGGATCAAGCCCTACGGTGGGCTCCCTGCTCAGTGGGGAGTCTGCTCCTCTTTTCCACCTTGCCCCCTCTCTGCTCCTTCTCTCTCGCTTACTCTCTCTCTCACATAGATAATAGATTTTTTTCTTTTCTTTTGAAAAAGAAAAAAAAATCTCAGCTGTTTTATAGATATTGACAAACTGATTCTAAAATCTATATAGAAAGGCAAAGGGATTAGTTTAGTTTACCAACACAATTTTGAAAAAGAACAAAGTTGAAGGACACATATTCTATTTCAAGTCTTACTATAAAGCTACCATTATTAAAATTTGTGGTATTGGTAAAAAAAGAAGACACATTGATCAAGGGAATGTAAACTTATATGAGGACTTCTGGGGAAGGCAGTGGAATAGGAGAACCCTAAGCTCACTTTGCCCCACGGATACAACTAGATAACACATCAGTGTAAATGCCCCAGAAAATGACATAAAGATTGGCAGAGCAATCTCCACTACTAAAGATAGAGAAGAGGTCACATCAAAGAGGGTGGGAAGAGTGGAGACATGGTGGGAAGCTAAAACAATGGTGGCCATCCACCAGTGGGAGGGAGCTGGGGACATGGAGAGGGAAGAGAAACAGATTATTACACTGGGGGGCCCTATGGGCAAGATGAATCTCCATAGCATTTGGCTGGAGGGGGCTGAATTTTATGAGTTCTTGAAGCCAGCAGGACTTAAAGCCTGGGACATGAAAAATCAGTGTGCTTAGTTCTGGGAGAGCTAGGAGAGCCATAGAAGACTGAGTCCCCACCCTTGAAAAGACAGCATGACAAACAGCCTGTTTAAGCATAAAAAATTTGGGTTACATGGGAAAGAGAGTTATTTACTAATCTCAGAGCATGTTCCCAGGGGTAGAGTTCTCTGAGGGACTTGACCAGGAATAAAGGAGCTGGCAGTTGCCATCTCTGTCCCCTGCCCCTCAGCATAAACACATAGCCATCTTCAGGAACCAGCATGGCATGGACATTCACTACTTAACTTGCTTACATCTCACCATGCTCCTTCCAACTGGGACTGAAGGTCTCCTCTCCCAGAAGAATGGCGCAAACTTTGCCAGCACTGTATCTTTTGACTTTGCACTTTGTGGGGCCTTGGGGTCTGGCAGTGTTGGCCAGTCACCTCCTGGGGGGTGGGGGTGGGGATGTGTTCACCTTATCGAAAGTGCAGGTCCTGCCCTCTACTTTCAAGAGCAGGAGATGTTGTTGACTTTCCTAACACACAGAAATAGGTGTAGAGAATTAGACAAACATGAGGAGATAGGAATATGTCCCAAATGAAAGAACAGGACAAAATTATAGCAAGAGACCTAAGTAAAATAAAGAAATGTAATATTTCTTGTAGAGAATGTAAAGTAATAATCATAAAGATACTCACTGGACCTGAGAAAGGAGTGGAGGACATCAGTGAAATTTCTTGATAGAGATTAAAAAAGAACAAACAATGATTGAAATTAAAGATATAGTAAATGGAATAAATAGTAGACTAGAAGAAGTAGAAGAATAAATCAATGTAATGGATTGGACAGAGTAATGGAAACTAATCAAGCTGAGCAGATGAGAGGGAAAAAATATGCAAAATGAGAATAGACTTAGGGAACTCAGTGACTCCATCAAGTATAATAACATTCGCATAATAGGTATCTCAGGAGAAAAGAGATAAAAAGGGGGAAGACAATATATTTGAAGAAATAATACCTGAAAACTTCCCGTATCTAGAAAGAAATGGAAATTCAAATCCAGGAGGCACAGAAATCCCCCAACGAAATCAATCCAAGGAGATCCATACCAAGAGACACAGTAATTAAAATGGCAAAACTAATGATAAAGAATTTGAAAAGCAGCAAGAGAAGGGGCCCTGTGTGTTTCAGTCAGTTAAGTGTCTGACTCTTGATCTCAGTTCAGGTCTTGACCTTGGGGTTGTGAATTCAGCCCTGAGTTGCGCTCCACACTGAGAGGTGGAGCCTACTTAAAAAAAAAAATGCAGAGCAAGAGCAAAGAAATATAAGGGAAACCCCAGAAAGCTATCAGCAGATTTTTCAACATAAACATTGTAGGCCAGAGAGAGTGACATAATAGAGTTAAAGTGCTGAAAGGAAAAAATGTTCAGTCAAAAATGCTCTATCCAGCAAAGCTATCACTCAGAAAGATAAAAATTTCTCAGATGAATAAAAACCAGAGAAGTTCATGACCACTAAACCAGCGCTTCCAGAAATATTCAAGGGAACTTTGTGAGTGGAAAGGAAAGACCATAAGTAATAGTAAGAAAAATAGGAAGCATAAAAACAGTAAAAATAAATATATCTGTAAAAAAAATCAGTCGAGGGACTCACAATATAAAAGGATATAAAATATGACAATGTATACCTAACATATGGAAAGGAGAGGAATAAAGAATGGGTTCAAACTTAAGGGGCAATCTACTTACTATAGACTGCTATATGCAGAAGATGTTACATACAAATATAATGGTAACCACAAATCAAAAACCAGTAAAAAGATACACAAAAAATAAAGAGAAAGAAATCAAAGTACATTTCTACAGAAAGCAAATTTATGGGGCACCTGGGTGCCTCAGTCAGTTAAATAGCTGCTGCTTGATTTCAGCTCAGGTCATGATCTCAGTGTCCTGGGATCAAGCCTTGCTTTGGGCTCCATGCTCAGCCGGGAGTCTGCTTGAGATTCTCTTCCCCCCTCCCTCTTTTTGCCCCTCCCCCTGTTCATGCTTTGTCTTTCTGAAATAAATACATTTTAAAAAAGCCAGTTCATGGTGATAAGGGTGGCAAGGAAAGTAAACAGAGAAGACCTACAAAAATAACCACAAAACAACAAAATGGCAATAAATACATACCTATCAATAGTTTGAATGTATATGGATCAAATGTTCCAATCGAAAGACAAGGTGATGGAATGGATTAAAAAACCCAAGATCCATCTATATGCTGCCTATAAGAGACTCATTTCAGACCTAAAGACACATGCCAGTTGAAAGTAAGCAGATGGAAAAACATCAATCATGCAGATGGATATGGAAAGAAAGCTAGGGTAGCAGTATTTATATCAGATGAAGTGCCCTTTAAAACAAAGACTTTAAGAGAAACAAAGAATACTACATAATCATTAAGGGGACAATACAACAAAAGGACATAATAATTGTAAATATTTATACACCCAACATGGGAGCACCCAAATACTTAAAACAGTTAATAACAAACACAAAAGAACTACTTGATAATAGTACAATAACAGTAAGAGACTTTAACACACACACACCCCTTACATCAATGAATAGGCCATCTAAACAGAAAATCAACAAGGAAACAGTGGCTTTGAATGACACACTGCACCAGATAGATTTAGTAGATATATCCAGAAGATTCCACCCTAAAACAGCAGAATTCACATTCTTTTCAAGTGCATATGGAACAGTCTCCAGAATAGATTATATATTAGGCCACAAAACAAGTCTCAACAAATTAAAAAAAGATGCCTTACTATGCATCTTTTCTGACCACCACACAATGAAACTAGAAATCATCTGGAAAGAGCACAAATACATGGAGGTTAAATAACATGCTACTAAACAACGAATGATCTACCAAGAAATCAAGCTATATCAAAGAAAATACATGAATACAAATGAAAATAAAACACAATAACCCAAAATCTTTAGGATGCAACAAATGTGGTTCTAAGAGGGAAATTTATAGCAATATAGGCTTACCTAGAAGCAAACAACAACAAAAACAAAACTCAACCTAATCTTACACCTACAGAAACTAGAGTAAGTAGATCAAACAAAACTCAAAACCAACAGAAAGAAGGAAGTAGTAAAAATTAGAGCAGAAATAAATGTTATAAAAACAAGCAAAAATAGAACAAATCAATGAAACCAGGTGGTTCTTAAAAAGATAAGCAAAATTCATAAACCTCTAGCTAGACTCTTTAAAAAGACAGAGAACTCAAATTAAAAAATCAGAAATAAAAAAGGAGAAACAACAATGAACACCACAGAAATACAAAGGATTTTAAGAGAATATTATGAAAAATTATATGCCAACAAGTAGGACAACCTTGAAGAACTAGATAAATTCCAGTGAAACATACAACTCATCCAAACTACGATAGAAAGAAATACAAAATTTGAACAGATAACCAGTAATGAAATTGAATCAGTAATTAAAAAAAAACCTCCCAACAAATGAGCCCAGGACCAGATGTCTTCATAGATAAATTCTACCAAACATTGAAAGAAGAGTTCATATCTATTCTTCTCAAACTTTTCCAAAAAATAGAAGGGGAAGGGAAATATCCAAATTCATTCCATGAGGCCAGCTTGACCCTGATTGCATAACCAAATAAAGATCCCACAAAAAAAAGAGAATTATAGGCCAATACCTCTGATGAACACACAAACAAAAATTCCTCCACAAAATCTCAGCAAACTCAACCCATCAATACATTGAAAGAAAATAATTCACCTTAATCAACTGGGATTTATTCCCAAGATTCAAGAGTGGTTCAGTATTTGCAACTCAATCAATATGTTACATCACATCAATAAGAGGAAGTGTAGAAACCATACGATCATTTCAATAGATGCAGAAAAAGTACTTGACAAAGTACAACAACCATTCATTATAAAAACCCTAAACAAAGTAGGTTTAGAGAGAACACACCTCAACATAATAAACACCCTATATAAAAATTCCACAGCTAACATCATATTCAATGGGGGAAAAAGAGAGCTTTTCCTTTAAGGTCAGAAACAAAAGAGTGAAATCCACTCTTACCACTTTCATTCAACACAGTACTGGAAGCCCTAGCCACATGAATCAGACAACAGAAAGAAATAAAAGGCATCCAGACTGGTAAGAAAGAAGTAAAACTTCCATTATTTGCAGACAACATGATACTATATATACAAAACCCTAAAAGACTCCCCCAAAAAACCCTAAAAGAATGGATAAATTCAGGTTTCAGGATACAAAATCAATGTACAGAAATCTGTATTTCTGTACACTAATAATGAAGCAGCAGAAAGAGAAATTCAGAAAATTATCCCATTTATAATTATACCAAAAATAATAAAATACCTAGAGAATAAACTTAACCAAAGAAATGAAAGACTGGTACTCTGAAACTATAAAATTTTGATGAAAGAAATTGAAGATGATACAAAGAAATGGAAGGATATTCCATACTCATAAATTGTAAGAACAAGTATTTTTAAAATCCAAGCAACCTATGGATTTAATGTAATCCCTATGAAAATACCACCAGTTTTTTCCACAAAACTAGTACAATTCTAAAATTTTTAAAGTTTTTATTTAAATTCCATTTAGTTAACATACAGTGTAATATTAGTTTCCTCAATTCTAAAATTTGTATGAAACCACAAACGACCCCACCAAATAGCCAAAGCAATCTTGATAAACCAAACCAAACCAAACTGGAGTTATCACAATTCCAGACTTCAAGGTATATACTAAGCTATAGTAATCTAAACATTATGGTATTAGCACAAAAATAGATACAAAGATCAAGGGAACAGAATAGAAAGCTGAGAAATAAACCTACAATTATATGCCCAATGAATCTTCAACAAAGGAGGCAAGAATATATAGTGGAACAAAGACAAAATCTTCAACAAATGTTGCTGGGAAACTGGACAGCTACATGCAAAAGAATGAAATTTGACCACTTTCTTAAAGCATATGCAAAATGTAACCCAAAATAGGTTACAGACATAAATGTGTGACCTTAAACCATAGAAATCCTAGAAGAGAGTGAAAGCAGTGAAAGCAGTAATTTCTCTGACATTGGCCATAGTATCTTTGCCTCCCCTGAGGCAAAGGAAACAAAAGCAAAATAAACTATTGGGACTACATCAAAATAAAAAGGTTCTTCACAGCAAAGGAACAACCAACAAAGCTAAAAAGATAATCAACCCATTACGCAGGAGAAGATATTTATAAATGACATAACTGATACAGGGTTAGTATCTCTCACACACACACACACACACACACACACAAACACATACCATAATGCCATAAACAAATTATCCATTTAAAATACAGGCAGGGGCACCTGGGTGGCTCAGTTGATTGAGTATCCAACTCTCAATTTCTGCTCAGGTCATGATCTCAGGGTGGTGAGATTGAGCCCCTTGTCGGGCTCTGTGCTGAGTATAAGCCTGCTTCAGATTCTCTTTCTCCCTCTCTTTCTGTCTGCCCTTCTCTCCCCACTCACACATGCTCTCTTTCTCTCTCTCTCTCTCTCAAAAAAGGAAGACATGAACAAATATTTCTCCAAAGACAACACACATGGCCAATAGACACATGAAAAGATGCTCAACATCACACATCATCAAGGAAATGAAAATCAAAACCACAATGAGATATCACCTCACATCTGTCATAATGGCTAAAATCAACAACTCTATAAAGAACAAATGCTGGTGAGGATGTGGAGAAAGGGAACTCTTGTGCACTGCTGGTAGGAATGCAAACCAGTGTAGTTACTGTGGAAGACAGAATGGGGGTTCCTCAAAAAATTAAAAATAGAGCTACCTTATGATTCAGCAATCACACTACTGAGTATTTACCCAAAGAATATGAAAACACTAATTTGAAGGGATTATATGAAACTCTTTGTTTATTGCAGCATTATTTATAATAGCCATATTATGGAAGCAGCCCAAGTGTCCACTGACTGATGAATGGATAAAGAATATGTGGGATATTTCGTCAATATTTCATTATATGTATATTTCATTTTTTATGACTGAGTAATATTCCATATATATAACATTCCATGGGGGATAAGAGAATATATATGGAACATATATGGAATATTACTCAGTCATAAAAAAGAATGAAATGTTGCCATTTGCAACAACATATATGAAGCTAGAGAATATAACGCTAAGTGAAATAAGTCAGTCAGAGACAGATAAATACCATATGATTACACTTTGTGGAATATAAGAAACAAAACAAACAAGGCAAACAAGGAAAAAGAGAGAAATCAAAAAACAGACTCAATTACAGAGAACAGGGGATACCACAGGGCAGATGGGTAGTGAGATGGGTGAAATAGGTAAATGAGATTAAGAGTATACTTATCTTGTGAGCCCTGAGGAGTAGGTGGAATTGTTGAACTGTTATATTGTATACCTGAAAGTAATATAACTCTGTATTTTAGTCACGCTGGAATTAATACAAAAATAAAAACTTACATAAATATCATTAATTAATATTTGACAAAGGCAATTTAATGGGAAAATGATAGGCTTTTCAATAAGTAGTGCTGAAACAATGAGATGTCCATAGACAAATAATGAGCCTAGACACAGACCTCACAATTTACATGTTTATCTAACTGATTTGAAAACTTACATGCACATGAGAATACCTGCACATTAATATTTATAACAGCTTTATTCACGATTGCCCAAAACTGGAAGTAACTGAGAAGTCCTTCAGTAGGTGAAAGAATAAACAAATTGTAGAATAATCATACAGTGGAATATTATTCCACAATTAAAAAAGAAGAACCAATTTATGCAAGACCATGGATGAAACTTAAATGCCCACTGCTAAGAGAAAAAAAGGCTACATACTATATAGTTGCATTAATGAGACATTCTTGAAAAACACTACAAAGATGGAAAACTAATCAGTGATTGACAAGGGTTAAGGAAGAGGAAGCTGTTAAATAGCTGCAGCACAGGAGTTTTTGGCTTTTGTTTTTAGAAAATGTTGAGACTTTTTAAAGAGAAATTTTAGGTTCACAGTAAATTTGAAAGGAAGGTAAAGATATTTCCCATATGCCCCTTGCCACCACACAAGCACAACCTCCCTCATTGTAAACTTCCCTCCTGGCCAGAGTGGTACATAGTTACAATTGGTTGACCTACATTAATAGAACATAATCACCCACTGTCCATAGTTTACATCACAGTTCACTCTTGCTGCTGTATGCTTTATGGATTTGGAGAAATATATGATGACACATATCCATCATTATAGTATCATACAGAATAGTTTCACTGCTGTGAAAATGCTAAGCACAGGGGATTTTTTTTTAGGGCAGTAAGATTGCTTATTCTGTATGATAGTGTAGTGGGAGATGCATGGCACTATGCAAAAGCCCATACAAGTTTATAGCACCAACAATGAATCTTAATGTATGCAAAGTTTTAAAAAGTTAATTAGGACGTTGAAGGACCCAAAGATGGAATGCAGAATATGACAAAATCTAACTATATTACAAACTGTATGACATAACTTCGCTGAAGGGATGGAGGTAACCTTGGTAACTTTGAAAATGACTGGTAGAGACTTGAGGCTAAAGATCAAAGGAATTGCATATAAGCTCTGTACTACTGGTTAACAATTCAGAAGCCATCGTGTATGTATAATGGGACTGAACAAATAAGCAAATGGATGATGGGTGTGGGAACCAGATTTTTCGGTGTTGGAATAAAGGGTTATACATAAGCAAGAGAGAAAGGATTGAGCGAACCAAGTAATAATGGATAAGAGAAATATTAGTATGAATTCATGTTGAGTTTAGTATAGATTCAGATTTTATACACACACACACATGAATTGTAGATATGCATATTATTGGTTATTATTATATGTATTTCTGAGTTCTGTCTTCTGAGAATGTCCAGAAACAAAGACTCCAATAGTAACAAACATACTCAGTATTCAGATCTTGATTTATAATATCATCCTCCAGTAAAAGGAACCAGGGCTCCTTGAAGAAATGACTGATTCTAGGACAGGCAAGGAATATACAAGATGAGCCTGAAGCATATTTTAATGCCAGAAAATAAATAAGTACTAAAAAACAAACAGGAGCCAACTGCAAGAGCTCCCAAAGGCCAAAGCTGTAGTAATTGGAACAAAATAATTTAGTGTTGGATTTTAACCCAAGGTATGAAATAAATAATCAAGAGACCAGCTACTGGATAATCTAATTAACACAAAGGGAAAAAACCCACAAATATGCATAATTAGAAATCTTATGTAGAAAACCTCTGAAGAGAAAGACTTAAAAGTCACAAGAGACATTTTCACAATTTTAAGCAAATACATGTAAAACTCTAGATAAAATGAGTACCTAAGAAAATACAACCTACCAAAATTAACTCAAGTGAAGAGACAGTCTAAATAGATAAATTCATCATAGAAAAAAAAAAAAACAAAAAAAAGGAGCACTCTCACAGAAAAGCATAAAACTCTAAACATCAGTAATTCCAATATTACATAAACAAGTTCAGCATACTGGAAAAGCAAGCAAACAAATACTCCCAAAGTCTTTTTATGAAGTAAGTATAGTGTATTTCCTCAAACTTGATAAAATGTGTATCAAAGAAAACTATAGATTTATGAATTTTTATGTAGAAATCTTAAATATTAGCCAACAAAATCCAAACAAATATTAGAAAAAATAACATAACCTAGAGAGTTGTATTCCAGGCATATAAATTTTGATCAGTTTTCACAAATCTTTTAATATTATCGATCATATTAATAAAACTAATGAGAAAAATTATGCAATTATCTCTATAAATGCACAATAGGACTTTGACAAAGTTAGCACTGATTCACATTAAACACACTCAACAAAAACCAATTGATGGATCTTCTTTGGACATAAGAAATATACTTTAGCTCAAACACTAACATCTTACTTATGGGGAGGCACTAGCAGCGTTGCTGCCAAAACCAGGAATAAGAGAAGGATGCCCACTGTTCCACTACTATTTAACTCTGGGCTGGAGGTATAGCTAATGCAATTTTGCAAGAAAAAGCAGCTAGAAGCATTAGCATTGGAAAGGAAGAGTTAACTTTTCAGATGCAATGGTTATTTATTGTAAAAGCTCCAAAATGTCAATTGAAAAATTACTACAAAAAATGAGACTTTAGTAAAATAGTAGTTAATAAAATTAATGTATAAAAACCAACAGCCCTTGAAAACAAGTCCACACAAAACCCCACACATCTTCCGATGAAATTAGCATTTAAATTGTTATATCTATTGGCAATACGACTGAGCTTCATTAATAATTTACGGAACTTGGAACCAACCAAGTTTTCCTATAGTAGGTGAATGGATAAATAAATAGTGATACATCTGGACAATGGAATATTATTTAGCACTAAAAAAAATGAGCTGTCAAGCCACAAAAAGACCTGGAGGCAGGGCACTTCAATGCATACTACTAAATGAAAGAAGTCAATCTGAAAATCCTACGCATTCTGTGATTCCAATTATATGACATTCTGAAAAAGGCAAAAGTATGAAGGCAAAAGTATGGCTGCTGGAGTAGGGGGAGGGATGAATAAGCAGAGCACAGAGGAGTTTTGGGGATGTGAAAATACTCTGTATGATATTATAATGATGGATATACATAATTATATATATTTGTCCAAACCCATAGAACAAACAACAAGAGTGAACCCTAAGGCAAACTATGGATTTTGGGTGATTAGAATGTCTCAATGTAGGTATATACCTGGTAATGAATGTACCATTCTGGTGAGTGGTGTTGAAAATGGGAGGCTGCGCATCAATGGGTGTCAGGGGATAGGTGGGAAATCTCTGTACCTGCCTCTCAATTTTCCTGTGAATCTAAAACTGCTATAAAAAATTAAGGCCTTTAAAAACAAAACAAAAAGGGCATCTTGTATGATAGCAAAATGACAGTAAAATACTTAGGTACAAATTTTACACAAATGTCCAAGACTTACTTAAAACTCACAGAATGCTACTAAAGGAAACAAAATTGGACTTGAGCAAATGGAAACGAAACCTGGTTTTTGGATAGAAAGATTTAACATTATAAATATGTTGTTTCCTCCAAAGTTAATTTATACATTTAATGAAATTACAGTAAAAGAATAATGATTTTTTTCTGGAGCTGCATAGATCATAGAGAATTCATTTGAAAGGAAAATGGCCAGAAAATATATGGAAGATTAAAGAAAAGCAGGGGTGTAGGTGTGAGTAGGGTGAGATCTACTAGATATTAAAACTTGCTCATAAAAGCTTCTATAATTAAAATAGGGTTGTACTGACACACGAATAAAAAGATGATAGAACAGAATAGAAAATCAGAAATAGACATATTATATACAAATTTAGTGTGCTATAGAGGCAACCTCAAAATCAGTTGAGGTGTAAGATGGAATTTTTAATAAGGAGATTAGGATAACTGAACTGCCTTAAGGAAAAAGGTAAAGTGAGATCAATCCCTATACTATTCAATAGGATAAGTTTCAAGTGGATCAGATATTTTAATAAAAAAAATGAGGGGCACCTGGGTGGCTCAGTGGTTGAGTGTCTGCCTTTCACTCAGGTCATGATCCTGGGGTCCTGGGATCGAGTCCCACATTGTGCTCCCCATAGGGAGCTTGCTTCTTCCTCTGCCTCTCTCTCTCTGTCATGAATAAATGGATAAAATCTTTAAAAAAAGAAAAAAATGAAATGATGCAAGTAAAAAAAATAAGAAAATGAAGTAAATTCCTGTATAATCTTAGAGTAGAGAAACTTTTCTAACTATGACTCAACATCCAGAAACAATAAGGGAAACTGGATTACTTTAACAATCACTTCTGCATGTAAAAAAACATCATAAACAAAAAATAGTGAAGAAAAACAGAATTTACATGTAAGAGTAGTGTAGTACCTGGATTTAGTGACAAAGAAGTTATTGGCCTTATCCATGGCTATGTTGGGGGCATGTTGGAGGTGGAGCTCTGATGAGAATGGATTGAACATAAATGAGAAGATTGGAAATGGTGGAAGCAGAGAAGAGAGAAAAGCAGAGCAGAGTTGGGGAGGTTAATGAGGGGGAGGACTGACTGCCTGGAACTGACTTGAGACATGTCACACAGGAGGGAGAAAACTCTTCCTTGTGGAATTTTGGGAAACTAAAAATTATCGAGGCAAGTACTAAAAAAGACACCAGCATCAGCAGAATTTTCTAAAATATCCTATTTGAGGACATGATGAGTATCCCAGAAGGGGTGACACAAGAGAAGAAACCATGTAAGAAGTGAATCCCTCTGTACTCATTCATTGTTCTATGTTTTTAAGATTTATTTATTTATTCATGCGAGATACAGAGATTGAGGCAGAGACACAGGCAGAGGGAGAAGCAGTCTCCTTGCAGGGTGGCTGATGTGGGACTCGATCCCAGCACCCTGGGATCAGGACCTGAACCAAAGGGAGACGCTCAACCACTGAGCCACCCAGGTGCTCCTCATTGGGTTCTATTTTTGCCTGAGACTTTGCTCCTCCTTTGTGAACTACTTTCTTCTTACTCTCTTAAGCAACTCATATCCTCAACTGCTTTGTCCATCTGTTGGCTACCCATCCAGGTTTTAGTGAGGATCATTGCTTCCTCCTTTCATTACTCTGAAGGGCGAGGCAGATACCCCTCAAACAATCGCTTACCACACTCTATTTTCTTAGTTGTAGCACTTTTCACAATTACAGTGAGAAGCAGAACAGAGGCACCTGGGTGGCTCAGTGGTTGAGCATCTGCCTTTGGCTCAGTTCATGATCCTGGGGTCCTGGGATAGAGTCCTGCATCAGGGTCCCCCCCCATTCAGGTCTCCCTCTGCCTATATCTCCGCGTCTCTCATGAATAAATAAAATCTTAAAAAAGAAAGAGAGAGAGAGAGAGAGAGAAGCAGAACAACAATTCATCAGCTTGTCTTTTAGGGTAAGACAATATAGTTGAGTGGGCATATGAGCATATGCTTATTTTATGAAACATTACCTATGAAATGCTCTTAAAGAAAGTTAGTCATGTTAACTGAGTGGAGAGGTGGAGCTGGTAGCTTTTGTCTTGCTGAGCACCAAGTATGAAATTTGGAAGTAGAAACTCCCTTAGGATTGAATCGCTCTGCACAATAAGGAAGAGGTGACCTGACAAAGCTGGGTTCTAGAGAAGGGAGAGAATAAGTAAGGGAGAGAAAGGGAGACAGAGAAGCTCTACACATATGTTTATGTTAGTATGGTCACGGAGAACAGAAATCAGAATACATGCGGTCTAAATAGCTCATTTTGGAGTATAAAATGTAAAGCCCCTCCTATCCATCGCTTACCAAAATTTCAGTGAAATATAGATTATATGAAAGCCTTTGTGTGAACAGGTTCAGCTGGTGGAATCCAAAGAGGGTATATGTTTGAATCTGGTTGATATGAATCAAAAACAAAGACTGTACATGCAAAACAGATAACCAACAGCCAGCTTATATCCAGTTAATCTGTGGGCAGTACAAGATGAAATTGTTTTAAATAAGGTTTGGTACACAGTCACAACTCATATTACTACTACACAAATCACTGCCTCAAGGCTGAACTATACGATTTCTTCTAAATTACTGAGGCCTGGTTAGGGGGAATGTGTAGAGGTATTGAATTCTGGGTCTAGATTAGTGTGGGAACAAAAATAAGTGAATGCAAGAGATAAGACAAGGGGGCAGCTCTAATCTATATCACACATTATATTGCAAAGCTTATTTCCTGATCACCAAAACTG
Source organism: Vulpes vulpes (assembly GCF_048418805.1). NCBI lineage: Eukaryota > Metazoa > Chordata > Mammalia > Carnivora > Canidae > Vulpes > Vulpes vulpes. The sequence goes on along the minus strand of NC_132791.1, from coordinate 119,962,344 downwards.
TCAACTACTAAAGATTTAGAATAATGCCTGTCTCCGCATCATATGCCCAGTATCTGACAAACACATTAGTGTAATGAAAAGTTTTAAAACCAAATCCCTGTTTTCAGATCAACTTTAACTTTTATGCACTAAAGGTGGATTTTCTGAGAATGTACAGATAGCATGTTTAACAGGGCAAAGAATTATAGTCAAGGGGCTACGCTGAGTCCCCTCCTCCAACCAACCATTCCAGAGATTGACCCAGATCTTCTCACTTTAAAGTGAATTTTGCAGTGTGTGAGTTGCACTGTGTGCTGATTTTGTTTCTTACAAAAAAGTAGTGGATATAGATGTTTCATCAATATTTTTAAAAATATTTTTAAACTTATTAATCTTAGACTCTCAACCTCCTTTTCATAGATCTTCCAGCTCATTCTGTTTACTTATTTTAAAAATATTGAATTCTTACTGAATAAGTTTCAGGTACCCTGGAATGTATTAGAGACCAAGAGAATCAACAAAAGAAACATTTATGTAGGATTAGTATACAGTAGTAGAAATACCAAGTTCTTATTGGTCCCTGAATATACCTTATTCTTCAATGCTCCTGAGTCTTTGCCAAAATTCTCATCACTTCTTCCTTTAGAGATTCAATCTCCACCATGCAGCCAGTAAACTTTGACAGTTCTCATTGATCATTTGAGTTTGAAATTGACTACCAACTGTTCTTTCCTTAATAGTTTTAGTAATAACTCAGTTCTCTGTGCTCCTATAGACCATTATGCATACTTTTGTAATTAAAGGGTAGCAGAAAATGCCACCCCAAAATATGCTTCTTTTGCATAAATTTTATTTCCAGATGATTATTTTGATGAACTGCAGACACAGGAGAAGCTAACAGGACCATATTAGAAAGAGCTGTTACCTTCCTTACTTTGAAGCTCCACACCCGTCTTTCCTTAACTCAGGATGGTATATAAAATTCAATTGCCTGGCTGCCTTTTGAGTCTCATATCTTTGTGGAGCTTCGATACATATGTAATCAAAATTTTTATCATGTTAACCTATTTTTTTTATTATAGGGGAATCTTAGCCAAGAACTTAGAAGGGTAGAGGGAAAATTATGTTCCTTCCTCTAATTTGGTGACTATGATGGGACCTACTGAGACACCCTACAGGCTCTGAATCCTTTATATGGGATCCTGGAAACTGGCAGGAGTCAGCGAAAGGTAAGAATTCTTACCAAAGTTAGCTCTCCTGGATCTCTGTAATGCTTATTAAGAAAAGAGGGTAAAAGTTCTGTGTTGTCTCTTATTCTCCAAATTCAGATTAGCAGGAGAAAAACATTTGTGAGAATTTATTCTTTATGTTGTGACTGGTTAAAATTTGGTTTTGGGTATCCATTGGTTATTGGTTCTCTTTCCCTCTAAGGAACAGCTATTATTCTCCTGTTTGCCTTGTTGTATGTTCTGAGAACTTGGTTTGGCTTTCCACCTGCCTGGGGCATGCAGGTTGTTGGTTTGGCCTGTATAGGCAGCTCAGCTATCGCCAGGTTGGGGGCCCTAAAAATATTGCCAGACAGAAATGTGGGTTGCACATCATTTGCAGTTACTGTCTTACTGACCGTTGCCAGCTCTTAGGGGAACTAACTTTCTTTTGACTATCTCTAGGAATGGGTCTGGATCTTGGGAGAACTGTATCTCTTGTACCCTCTTTGGGGATGCTTCCTGAGTCAGTAGTTAAATCATAAAAGGTTTACTGGTTTTGGCTGAGTCATTTGGGGTATGTCTTGGTTTAAAAGAAAAAGGAGGGGGAAAGGACTTCAATACTGCCAACTGTATTTGTTTGTTCTCATTGAATCTTAATAAGGTGTTTGAAAAGATTGTTTTGAGGAGCTCTATAGTCTGAAATTGTCCAAATTGAAGGCTAATATTCAGAGCCTGATTGGAACATTTCTTAAAGGCCTTCTCTTCTAAGCTAAAACAAAACTATATACTCATAGGAGAAAAAAAATCCCAAAAATTTTGTAGAGGAATTTGTCAAAACATTCCAGAGACACATAGCTCTAAATCTATAACCTAGGAATCTTTCAGAATTTCTTAGTTGGATATCTTCTCCCTGATATAAAGAAGCAAAGAGAAAAAAGTGTGTTTGAAAGAGTAGGTCAGCTCTTTAGTATCATTTAAACTGTAATCCTATTCTTTGAGGATTAAAAACAACTGTCCTTATCTTACAACTGAGTCTTGATATAACCAGAAATGTGGCTCTAGAAACAATTCAAAGTCCTCCTAGGCTTACCAACCCCAAACTTCTCCTATTAATCTCAAAATGTAAATGTTTTAAAAAGATCAGGACAGTGGAAATGGAACTTTCTTACAGTTAAAAAAAAGAAAGAAAACTTTAAAAAGTAATTACCATAGATCTCTGATAGTAGATAAATATACCCCAAAGCCCCCAAGAGAAAACATAGTCATCCTCTGTCCCTTGAAGATGTTAAGTTTTACTATGTCTTTGAAATGTAAAGATTCCAAGAGATAACTGAAACACCGCCTGAAATTGCCTGAGACTGAAGGGGATAAAAAGATTATATTTTCAAAATATAAACTTCTATAAAAGTTCCTTTGCCCCAAATCTAGTTCACAGCCTCCATAAGATTACTTGTCAAGGGTGGATACAAATCTCAAAAGTCTTTTCCATAAACATAAGTAAAAAAGATTTAACCATCCAAACAGGTAAACTTGTTCTACCTGTAACAAACACAATTTGGATTCAACTGCCATTTATAAAGTAATGAGTTTTGTATTATTGTACCTGACCCATGGCTAAAATTTTAGAATGAAAGCCATAAGGTCTTCACATCTTTTTGAATGTTTATATACATCTATGGATGTGTGTTATATATACATGATATTTTTCTGGCTCTGGATGGTAGTGCCCAAATTAATTTATAAAAGAGCTCTATTTAACTGGCATAAAGATATGTAAGCACTTATATGAATCAAACATTCCTAAAACTCCCAGAAATATAAAAACTAACTCAAATGTTTTTCAAGTTCACATGATTTGGTATAGTCTTTAGTAAAAAAGCTAGTTTAAATTAATTGGTTTAATTAATTGTCTTCAGAGTTATTGGCATTAAATATAATGCAGATATACTACATTTATTCTAACTGGGTTCACTAACCAAATAAACTGTCTTTTTCGTCAGCAAGAAAAATTTATGGCTTACGTTTAACTTTGTGTAATGTCTCATAAAATTTTCATGTGTAATATAAACATAATTGTTAAGAGTAAGTGAATTAAATAAAAGTTCATAAACTTTTCAACAATAAGATATGTCTACTTAAATATTTCCCACAATGTCTTTGGTAACTTATAGCCTTAGAATTTTGCCAAATGATAAAAATTTACTGATTATCTAGTTCATTTCTAAATAAAATATGGACACACATGTCATTAATTGAACATTAATGTACCAATTTGGGCTTCCAATTACAGAGGAACTAAAGCTATTTGGATCTGTTAGTTAACATCTCATGTGCCACATTAAAAAATTATGCTATGAGGGAGTATATGATTTTAGAAACTATAAAATATATTCCTAAATTTGCCAACCTAAAGGACGCTGATGTAAGAGTTCACAATTGTTTACTTAGTTTTCATTAGAAATGAAAGTTTTTGGAGGTGAAGCATTCTAATTAATATATGTAATTAAAACTAAAATCAATAAGAGGAACAATTCTGTATGCAAGGAATGTAGGATGTGTTTTTAGGTGAGGAAGGATATGAAGTATGGAAATGTGTTTAAGATGTATAAGAGAAAAAATATTTTCCTAAAGTTGAATAATTGGCTATTTCAGAATGAGAAAGAAGAGAACAAAGGATAATAAGTGGATATAGTAATTTGGAAAGAAAGGCAATCTTACCTTGTGTAGTCACACTGGGTGTAAGTGAATAACTTTATTATAAGCTTTTGAATACTTAGATTTAATATCAATAGTGTACTTCAGTAAAAGTAAAAATTATCTTACATCAGCAAAAAGGACAAAGCTTTCCTGAACTACTGGTCTGTTTTTGATAAGAGATTGTATGTTTTTCTGTACCTTGTAAGTAACCTATCTATAATGCAAAAATTTGTGTCTTACCGAAATAACTTCCCATGCTTCATGTTGTCTTTATCAGGTCTTTGATTACTTAAAAAACAAAACACAAAAACTAAACCAAGTCTTCTCAATATGAAAACAGCTAAGTTTTGCACACAACTATGTAACCTACAATATCTGCCTTTAAATCATATGTCACTTTAGTTAAATACATAATTTTAGTTAAATACATAATTAAGTATTGTTTCATAGTGATCTGTGTCCTATTTAGTCAAATGCCCAAAATCTTTTGATATTTTGACAAACCTCTCAAAATAAAATTTATTTGGCTTCTAAACTAATTTTGGTATTTCTGCAGGAACCCTGAAACATCTCAAAATATTTGTTATTTTTATATATGTATATAAAATAAAAATAAAGTTGTTACATTAGGCTTATTTAATATGTTAAACAGCATGGGAAGCACCATCAAACAAGTGATGCTAAACATTTTTCAGGTTATATTTGTAATGGATTACTAATATTAGCATTCTAGAAATTATATAAAATTCCTAGAAATCTGATTGTTTTTGCTACAATGTTACCAGTTACAATTCTAGGTTTTTCTTTTTTCTTTTTTTAAAGATTTATTTATTCATGAAAGACACAGAGACAGACAGAGACAGAAGCAGAAGGAGAAGCAGGCTTTGTGCAAGGAGCCTGATGTGGATCCTCGGATCCCAGGATCACACCCTGAGCTGAAGGCAGACGCTCAACCACTGAGCCACCCAGGCATCCCTACAATTCTAGTTATTATCTTAAAAGGTATGTCACAAAACAACCAAATTCCCTCATCAATTGCATTAATATAAACTCTCATCAGATCTTTAACCAGGGCTACTTCTTAAACTTGAAGTATAGCTGACATATATTAGTTTCATGTATACAACATGGTGACTTGACAATTATATACATTATGCTATTCTCGTCTCAATAAGTGTACTTACCACCTGTCACCATTCAATGTTATTACAATATTATTGACTATATTCCCTATGCTGTACTTTTTATTTATATGACATTTTATGACTTGAAATTTGTACCTCTTAGTATCCTTTACTTATCTTGTGTATCCTCCAAACCCCTCCCTACTGGTAACTGCCAACTTTTTCTCTGTATTTATACAGAGTTGGTCTGGTTTGTTTCTGGTTTGCTCAGTTGTTTTTTATTTTTATTTTTTTAGAATCTATATATAAGTGATAACATATGGTATTTGCCTTTCTCTGTTTGACTTATTTCACTTAGCATTATACTCTATAGGTTCATCCATGTATTTGGAAATGGGAAGACCTCATTTTTTTCTAATATTCCATTGTGTGTATGTGTTTTAGAATCCACATATCAGTGCAAACATGTGATATTAGTCTTTCTATGTCTTCACTTAGCATAATACTCTCTAGATCCATTCATGTTGTCTCAAATGGCAAGATTTCATTCTTTTTTATGGCCAAGTAATATTCTTGTCTGTGTGTATGTGTGTATGTATATATGCATACATGCACACACACATGCCCCACATCTTTATCCATTCATCTATCAATGAACACTTGGGTTGCTTCCATATCTTGGTTATTGTAAATAATGTTAAAATATAGGGGTACAGATATCTTTTTGAACTAGTGTTTTCATTTTCTTTTTAAAAATGTTTTAATTTAAATTCAATTTGCCGACATATAACACCCAGTGCTCGTCACATCACATGCCCTCCTTAATGCCCATCCCCCACCTACCCCATCCCCCCACCTACCTCCCCTTCAACAACCCTCAGTTTGTTCCAAGAGTTAAGAGTCCCTCATGGTTTGTATTCCTTTCTAATTTTTCCCCACTCAGTTTCCCCTCCTTCCCCTATGGTCCCTTTCACTATTTCTTGTATTCCACATATAAGTGAAACCATATGATCATTGTCTTTCTCTGACTGACTTATTTCACTCATCATAATACCCTTCAGTTCCATCCATGTTGATATAAAGGTATTCATCCTTTCTGATGGCTGAGTAATATTCCATTTTATATATATCTCACATCTTTATCCATTTATCTATTGAAGGACATCTTGGTCCCTTTCTGCAGTTTGGTTACTATGGACATTGCTGTTATGAACATTGGGGCGCAGGTGTCCCATTGTTTCACTACATCTGTATCTTTGAGGTAAATACTCACTAGTGCAATTGCTGGCTTGTAGGGCAGCTCTATTTTTAACTTCTTGAGGAACCTCCACACTTTTTCAGAGTGGGCTGCATCAGCTTGCATTCCCACCAACAGTATATGAGGGTTCTCATTTCCCCATATCCTTACCAACATTCGTTGTTAATTTTAGCTATTCTAACTGGTATAAAGTGGTATCATATTGTAGTTTTGATTTGTATTTCCTTGCTTCTGAGAAATGTGGAGCATTTTGTCATGGCTATTTGTATGTTTTCTTTGAAGAAAATGTCTGTTCATGTCTACTGCCCATTTTTTGATTGGATTGTTTTTTGGGTGTTGAGTTTGATAAGTTCTTTCTAGATCTTGGATACGAGACTTTTATCTGATATGTCATTTGCAAATATCCTGCCATTCTGTAGGTTGCCTTATAGTTTTGTTGACTGTTTCTTTTGCTGTGCAGAAGCTTTTTATCTTGATGAAGTCTCAATAGTTCATTTTTGCTTTTGTTTCCCTTGCCTTTAGAGACGTGTCTTGCAAGAAGTTGCTATGGCCGAGGCCAAAAAAATTGCTGCCTGTGTTCTCCTCTAGGAGTCTGATGGATCTCTGTCTCACATTTAGATCTTTCATCCATTTTCAGTTTATCTTTGTGTATGGTGTAAGAGAATGGTCTAGTTTGGCTTCTGCATGTGGCTGTACAATTTTCCCAACACCATTATTCAATAGACTTTTTTTTTCCAATGGAAACTTTCAGTTTTTCCCCATTGAGAATGATATTCTCTGTGGGTTTTTCATAGATGGCTTTTATTATATTGAGATATGTTCCTTTTATCCCTACACTTTGAAGAATTTTGATCAAGAAAGGATGCTGTATTTTGTCAAATCTCTTGTCAGTTGGGAGGATCATATGGTTCTTGTCTTTTCATTTATTAATGTGATCACATTGATTGATTTACGAATGTTGAACCACCCTTGCATCACAGGAATAAATCCCATTTGGTCATGGTGAATAATCCTTTTAATGTACAGTTGGATCCTACTGGCTAATATCTTCACATCCATTTTCATCAGGGATATTGGTTTATAATTCTCCTTTTTGGTGGGGTCTTTGATTTTGGGATCAAAGTAATGTTGGCCTCATAGAATGAGTTTGGGAGTTTTCTTTCCATTTCTATATTTTGAAACAGCTTTGATAGAATAGGTATTAATTCTTCTTTAAATGTTTGGTAGAATTTCCCTGGGGAGCCATCTGGCCCTAGACTCTTGATTGTTGGGAGATTTCTGATTACTGTGTCAATTTCCTTGCTGGTTATGGGTTTGTGCAGGTTTTCTATTTCTTCCTGTTTTAGTTTTGGTAATTTTTAAGTTTTTAGGAATGCATCCATTTCTTCTAGATTGCATAATTTGTGGGCATATAGTTGCTCATAATACGTTTTAAAAATTGTATTTCCTTGGTGTTAATTATGATCTCTCCTCTTTCATTCATGATTTTATTAATTTGAGTCTCTTTTCTTTTTCATAAGTCTAGCTAGGGTCTTATCTATATTATTAATTCTTTCAGAAAACCAGTTGATCTATTGGTTGATCTGTTAGACATCTCTATTTCATTGAGTTCTGATCTAATCTTTATTATTTCTCTTCTCCTGCTGGGTTTAAGCTTTATTTGCTGTTCTTTCTCCAGCTCCTTTAGGTGTAAGGGTAGCTTGTGTATTTGAGATTTTTCTAATTTTTTAACAGAGGCTTGTATTGAAATGTACTTCCCTCAGGATCATCTTTGCTGCATCCCAAAGGTTTTGGGTAGTTTCATTGGGTGCTTTCATTTTCATTAGTTCGCATGAATTTTTTTAATTTTCCTCTAGTTTCCTGAATTGACCCATTCAATTTTTAGTAGGATGCTCTTTAACCTCTAAGTATTTGAGTTCCTTCCAAATTTCCTCTTGAGATTGAGTTCTAGTTTCAAAGCATTGTGGTCTGAAATTATGCAGGGAATAATCCCAAACTTTTGGTGTCAGTTGAGACCTGATTTATGATCCAGTATATGGTCTATTCTGGAGAAAGTTCCATGTTCAGTTGAGAAGAATGTATATTATGTTGTATTAGGATGGAGTGTTCTGTATATATCTGTGAAGTCCATCTGTCCCAGTGTGTCATTCAGAGCCCTTGTTTCTTTTTTTTTTTAAATTAATAATTGTTAGATATTCTTGGATAGGTCCTGTACGTATGATATAGTATTCCTATTTATCTCTTACTACAGTCTTTGGTTTAAAATCTAATTTATCTGATATGAGGATTGCTACCCTAGCTTTCTTTTGAGGTCCATATGCATGGTAAATAGTTCTCCACTCCCTCATTTTCAGTCTAAAGGCGTTTTTAGGTCTAAAATGAGTCTCTTGTAGACAGCATATGGATGGGTCTTGATTTTTAATCCTGTCTGATATCTTGTGTCTTTTGACTGGAGCATTTAGCCCATTCACATTCAGAATAACTACTGAAAGATATGAATTCAGTGCCATTGTATTACCTGTATATTTCCTTTTTCTGCAGATTGTCTCTGTTTATTTGGGCTCCATATTTGCTTACAGGATCCCTCCTTAATATTTCTTGCAGAGGTAGCTTGGTGGTCACATATTCTTTTAGTTTCTGTCTATCCTGGGAGCTCTTTATCTCTCCTTCCATTCTGAAAGACAGCCTTGCTGGATAAAGTATTCTCGGCTGCAAGTTTTTCTCATTTAGTACCTTGAATGTACCATGCCAGCCCTTTCTGGCCTGCCTGGTCTATGTGGATAGGTCTGCTGTTAATTAATATTTCTCCCACTGTATGTTTGGAATCTCTTGTCTTGAGCTGCTTTCAGGATTTTCTCTTTATCTGTAAAATTTGCAAGCTTCATTATTATATGTCAGTGTGTTGATCTGCTTTTGTTGATTTTGGGAAGGATCCTCTCTATCTCTTGGATATGAATGCCTGTTTCCTTCCCCAGATTAGGAAAGTTCTCAGCTATTATTTGCTCAAATATACTTTGTGGACCTCTCTCTCCATGCCCTCAAGAATTCCAATAATATGGATGTTATTTTTCCTACCAAACTATCACTTATTTCTCAGAAACTCTCCTCATTGGCTCTTAGTTGTTTTTCTCTTTTCCTTAGCTTCCTTCCTTTCTATCAACTTGTCTTTTATGTCATTTATTCACTTTTCTGCCTCATTTACCCTAGCTATTAGAGCATCCAGTTTAGACTGCATCTCAAAGGATTTTTAATTTTGCCCTGATTAGATATCATTTCTGCACTAAGAGATTCTCTAGAATCTTTTATGCTTTTTTCAAGCCCAGCTAGTAACTTTATAATTGTAATCCTAAACTCCAACATTTTGCTTAAATTCATATCCATTAGATCTGTGGCGGAGAGTGTTATACCTCTGGCTCTTTTTTTTTTTTTGGTGATTTCTTCTTCTTTTTTTCTTTGTATAACCACACCCAACTGGCTTGTTTTATTGGAGAAGGGCATGTGGAGTTAACTATGTGAGGAGGACAGTTGGGACCTGAGGTTGGGAAGAACAGCCCCCGCCTCCTCATACATGCCACTGCCCCAAATAAAAAATAACCAACTATAGGAGAGCAGCTGAGACAGTGACTGAGGTTGGGGAAGGGAACAGGGAACCCCAGGGGCAGCAGAAGAGACCATGCGTGTGCTGGGAGGGCCCAGAGGCAGCGGCAGTGGGAGTGACATGAGTAGGAGTCTCTGTGTCTTCCACATAGTCTATATAAATATATAGAGAGAACCTGTTCACTTTCCCCTGCTCTCCCCTCTGCTCTGCACTGCTTGCCGCAGCCCCAGCTCCTCTTTCTACATGAGGGTGAAGGGAAGGGGACAATGAGCAAGTCATCACCAAATTGCAATGAGACCCACATCCATCAGCTTCTGGATCTTCTGTGCTATTACAGGATTCTTTTAGTGTTTGCCGAGCGCCTGGGAGTCCTTCTGCATCTGCTCCAAGATGAGCTGCATGGCTGGGTCACTCATTATCCGCTGTACCTCAGGGTCAGCCATGGCCTGTCACTTCACATATTCGGGGCTATTGTGGAGGTTGTACTGGACCATCATACAGCGCTGGTAACCGTCTGCCACCTCCTTACAGTTGGAGTCCAGATCTAATGCCTTCTGGTAGATATCCGTGGCTTTCTTGTAGTCCTTCATCACCTCCAGGGCAGCTGCTTTCCAGTGTACCCCTTGATGAAGGCTGGCTCTAGCTGGATACATTCCTCAACAGTCCTTGAGCGCCAGCTGAAACTCCAGGAGTTTGGTGTAGCAGGCAGCTTGATTCCTGTACAATTTAGCATCTTTTGGGTTCTATTTGATGGCTTCTGTATAATGCTTCATGGCCTGGGGATAGTCCCCTTTCTGAAAACATTCATTGCCTTTGTTCTTCCCCTCCAAAGCCAGATCCAGGTTTATGTAAGCCAGCTGCTCTTGCTCCCTCAGAATTTTCTCCGCCTGTTGGCATTTCTTGAGCACATCAGGGTCCGGTGCTCTGCCAAAGACTTGTATAGAAATTCTTGTACTTTTCTTCCTTGAAGTAGGAGTTGCCAATTCGAGCATAAGCTTTGGCAATCTGTCTATAGTCTTCTCAGTTTTCCCAACCCACTTCAATGGCCTTCTCACAAAGCTCCCGGCATTTACTGTAGTCACCCTTCTCGAAGTACAGGGCTGCTTGATTGGTCATGTAAGTCATGTTGGTGGGGTCCAGGTCCTTGGCTCTGTCATAGTGCTTCAAGGCTGTGTCAAAATCTTTCTTCTTGTAGGCTTCGTTCCCCAGCTCTTTCTCTTTCAGAGCCTGCTTCTTATTCTCTGGAAGATCTTCCATTGGGTCTGGCTTGGTGTCCTTTTTGGGAGGTGGAGGTGGGGGAGGTTTTGCAATTTCCTCCTCCCACCCCAGTAAGATGCTGAGAGTAGTCATGATCTGGGGATCTAGCAGTTTCGTGCCCAAGTCAGATGGCTTGTTTCCTAGTTGCTCTATCAGCTCCCGATAGGTAGGATCAGTGAGCAGCATCCTTGTCCAGGGATCACTCTCCAATTTCTGGTACAGATTGGGCATGTTGAAAGGGTTCATGAATTTCTGTTCTGCCAACCTGACCTCCATATTCTGTAAGCCCTCTTTGAGCTGAGGATTATTTGCTTCATGTTTTAAACCCTCTTTGTAGGTTCGCTTGGCTTCTTCAAATCGGTTTAAGAACTCAAGGGCCACAGCCTTCCTCGAATAGCCCTTGCCCCAGCCGGGCTTTAAGTCCACAGTTTAGCAGCCATCCTCGTAAGCCTTCTGGTAGTCCCCTTTCTTGGCTAGGCTGTGGAGCGATTGCTGTAGAGCATGTGGTTCTGGGGATCTAACGGCCTCAGAGTAGCACTGCAGCACGTCATCGCTGTTGCCCACATTCAGGGTGGCCTTTTAGCCCTTCTCTTTCAGCTCATTTACCTGCTCCATAGCCTGGCCCAGAACCCTGTTGAATCGACCCCCTTCACTCCATGCTCCCAACCCTGAATTCTTCTTTCTAATCATTTTGTCTAATGCAGAATGGCTGTACCAGTGAGCAGAGTCAAAAAAATCAACCATGACCCAAGCAAAATACATGCTAGACAATTCTGAAGAGGCCAGGAATCAGAAAATAAAAGAAAAAATACAAAGACAAACAAATATAAAAAGAGAAACGTAAAAAGAGGGGAAAAGAAAGGGTAAGTGAGAAGATAATGTCAAAGAGTGGACAAAATAGGGTGATCCACTTGGTACTGAGTGTATTTTGGTTGGTTTGTTAGAAGATACTGGATTCCAAAATTATTTTAAAAAGCATTATATATATATATATATATATATATATATATATATATATATATATATATATAATTGAATACAGAGAAAGGAAGCCAAAAATGAATATCTCTATAACTGTAAAATATGAAAGTTAAAAAAGATTTAAAAATGAAGAGTTGGTAAAATAAGAAACTAGTTGAGACAGGGAAAGAAGATAAAAATATTGGACAATTTTAACCTGAAAGATAAATGAATAAGAGAAAAACTTGATATCTAGATACTCTTTTCCCCCAGTTTTGGAGTTTTCCAGTGCTGTTTGGTCAGTAAACTTACTGTTCACCTGTTCTTCCAGCTGGTCTTCTGGCCGGGGGTGGAGGTGGGGGTGGTGGGGGTAGGGGTGGGGGTGGTGGGCGTGTTCTGTGCTGATTCTCAGATGTCTGTGCTGGGTGGAGTTGCATTGCCCCTTGCCAGGAAGCCGGACTCAGTGTAAACTCTTTGCTGTTTGAGGTTTTTGTTCCATGAAGGCTTTCTGTGCCTCTTGAAAAAAGCAGTCAGTTTTCTATTTGTAGAATGGTAGAGTTCCAACCATTCTTTCTTTATTTTTTTTTTAATTTTTTTTTAATTTTTATTTATTTATGATAGTCACAGAGAGAGAGAGAGGCAGAGACACAGGCAGAGGGAGAAGCAGGCTCCATGCACCGGGAGCCCGATGTGGGATTCGATCCTGGGTCTCCAGGATCGCGCCCTGGGCTAAAGGCAGGCGCCAAACCGCTGCGCCACTCAGGGATCCCCCATTCTTTCTTTATATCTCAGGTTGAATTCATATGTGTTCAGGATGGTTTGATAGTTATCTAGCTAAATTCAGGGGACCATATGAAACAACGACCCCCCAACTCTTCCGTCTTTTTGCCTGTCTCCCATGTTTTCATTTTCTTTAGGTAAATACCCAGCAGTGGAATTATTGGATATGTGATTCCTATTTTTAATTTTTGAAGAACTTCCGTACTGTTTTGTATAGTAGATGGACAAATTTACATTCTCACCAAAGGTACATGAAGGTTCTTTTTTCTCCACATCCTTGTCAACACTTATTTCTTATCTTTTTGATACTAAGCACTCTGACGGGTGTGAGATGGTATCTCATTGTGTTTTTGATTTGTATTTCCCTGATAATTAGTGAGATTGAGCATCTTTTCATGTCTGTTGGCCATCTGTATGTCTTTGGAAAAGCTCTCTCTCTCTCTCTCTCTCTCTCTGTCCATTGTGCTCAGAAAAGATATTTGACATCACTTGAGTCTTCTTAAATTTACTGAGGTTTGTTTGTGGCCCATGTGATGTATCCTGGAGAATGTTTCATGTGTACTTGAAAAGAATGTGTATTCTGCTGTTTCTGAATGAAATGTTTTATGTGTGTATATTTGTTAAGTTTATATGGTCTAATGTGTTGTTCAAAGCTAGTGTTTTCTTATTAGTTTTCTATGTGGATAATCTATTCATTGATGTCAGGTGGGTGTTAAAGTTTCCTACTATTATTGTATTTTTTTTTCTATTATTGTATTAATGTCAATTTCTCTCTTTATGTTTGTTAATATTTTATTTATGTGTTTAGGTGCTCCTGTGTTGAGTGCATAGGCATTTACAATTGTTAAACCCCCTTGTTAGATTGATCACTTGTTATCATTATGCAATGTCCTTTTTCTTGCTACAGTCTTTCTTTTAAAGTCTATATAGTCTATTATAAGTATTACTACCCTAGACTTTTTAAAATTTTGTTTCCATTTGCATGAAATATCTTTTTCCCATGCCTTCATTTTTGGTCCATGTATTCTTTAAGTCTGAAGTGAGTCTCTTGTAGACAGTGTATAAATGAATCTTTTTTTATTTTTCTCTTTTATCCATTTGGCCACCCTATCCCTTTTGATGGGAACATTCAGACCATTTAAAGTCATTATTCATAGGTATGTACTTAGTGCCATCTTGTTTTCTGGTTGCTTTTGCAATTTTTCTTGGTTTCTTTTTCTTTTGCTCCGTTTCTTTGTAATAGATAACATTATTTAGTGTTATGCTTGGATTCCTTTCTATTATTTTTCTATATCTATTATAGGATTTGGTTTGTGGTTACCATGAGGCTTATATAAAATATTTTTCATATATACCATTCTATATTAAGTTTATGGTCACTTAAATTTGAACACATAGTAAAAGAACTACATTTTTACTTCCCTTCCATGTTTTATGTATATTTTGTAATATTTATATTTTTGAGTACACTAATTTTTAGATATAATTAATTTTACTTTTGTCTCTTAACCTTCATACTAACTTTACAAGTGATTGATCTCTACCTTTTCTGTATGTTTGCTTTTACTCATGAAAATTTTTTTTAAAGATTTTATTTATTTATTCATGAGAGACACAGAGAAAGAGAGAGAGGCAGAGACACAGGCAGAAGGAGAAGCAGGCTCCATGCAGGGAGCCCGATGTGGGACTTGATCCTGGGTCTCCAGGATCAGGCCCTGTACTGAAGGTAGGCGCTAAACCACTGAGCCACCCAGGCTGCCCTACTCATGAAATTTTTAAAAATAATTTTCTCACTTCTAATTATGCCATTTTCCCCCTTGAAAAACCCCTTAACATTTCTTTTAAATTTGGTTTAGTAGTGATGAATTTCTCTTTTACTTGTCTAAGAAACTCTCTCTCCTTCAATTCTATATGATAATCTTATTGGGCAGAAGATTCTTTATTATGGGTTTTTCTCTTCAGCAGTTTGCTATATCATGCCATTGTCTTCTGGCCTGCACAGTTTCTTCTGAAAAATCTGCTGACAGTCTTATGGGATTTCTTTTTTTTTTAAACCATGTCCATTTTTTCTTTTGTCATTAAAGATAATTATTGTTTTTTTTTATATAATTATTGTTTTACTCTGATACTTTTCAAGGAGATTCATGGAAAGGACTCTAACAAGTACAGAGCTTTGATAACTTTCCAATCATACCATTGAACTGAGTAAGAATTTACAGAACTCTAATTGTGAAACTGATGGCTTTACACAACTGCTAACAAAAGGTCAAGATCATCATGAATTAATTATGTGGAACTGAATATATTCATGAAGATAATTGTAGTTTTGGTTTTTGTTTGTTTGTTTTTTTTTTTTTTGATAATTGTAGTTTTGTATTACTTTTTCTTTCAAACATTTGCTGGTTTGAAAATAAAATAATTTATTTTAAAATAAATAATGTCTTATTTTTCCAGATTTAAAGATGCCTTTTCATCTTTTCTCTTAAGCTATCTATGATTTACAGTAATTTGGGAAATTATACCTTTGTGAACAAAATGAAACAATTATTTTCTCTTTCTACCTATCTCCTCCAGAATTCAAAAACTCTTAAAGAGTAGTCTTATTTTCATGGTGATATAGTTATTTGCATAAGTTCAATGAAAATATGTTCTTCCTATAGCAGGGCACACCTGGTAACATTGGTTATATTACCAAGACTTTGATTGGACTGTTCTCTTTGAGAACAATGTGCATAGAATAGTATATGACCAGACAGTTTAAGGAACTAAGGTTGACTTTATGGAGCCAATAAATCCCCTTTGGAAAATTGGCCTGTATCCTTGCTCACTTGATTCCTTAAATCCTTACCAGGTGAGTAAGGAAGGTCACTTCCTGGTAGGATCAGGCACCTCAGGATATTTTGGGGACCTTGAGAAGAGAAGAATCATCCCAAATCTATAGGTATTTAGCAAAGTCTAATGGCAAGTCCTTAACTTGGATTTCTAACCTCAAAAGGCTTTTAAATCTAACTTGAAATTCCTTATAAAAGCAAACTTTAAAAGAGCTTATATGATTAATCACTATTTTTGCTGCAGTTACCTAAATAATCAGGCCAAGTTTAAGGAGAGTAGACTGATTTTGCAAATAATTTGGTTTCAGATTATCTGTGATAGAGTTGACTATAGAAAGAAAAATATTGTTTCAATGGGAAACTATATTGCACATGTGTGGCCATTAGATTCTAGACCTATTTATTGTTTTTAACATTTTGTTATTTACCCATAAACTGGACTGGAGACTAAATTCTTTTAGCTTCCTCATACATCTGGCTACATTTTTTCAAACTAACATTTTCAATTTTTTTCCCTACCCTTCTGATTTGAAGTCACTAGGAACAGAGGTTGCTTTTTCCCCCTGCCAACTAAAGCTGGACAACTTTATATAAACTTGAGGGAAATCACCACAACAGCTCATGAATGGATAACTTTTGTGCCTTTTGCTATGTGAGTCACTCAGAAAGATCAACAAGACATTCATACTGCAAACCAGGAAAATGTATCCAATTGCCATTGCCTGTTCTTACTCCCATCTGATGTTGCTTCCAGTCCAACATCTAGAAATCATACCAATTGGCTTCCCTCAGGACTAAGGAAGATTTATAGTCTGCTCCAATAAATAAGCATTGTTTTTCTTTTGTTTTCATAGGAATGCCTCTTTTGAAATACTAATTGCTGGTACCATATAGGTCTAACTTTGGGAGCCCCCTTGCATCACCACATCTTGATGAGACAAAACCCCTTAACTGAACTGACCTATTCTCAGGACTAACAGACTAGTTTAGTGAAACATGGAGCATCCTGCCAATTCATCTTTTGAACTGTGAATCTCACTTTTGCAAAAGCCTTAGGGTAAAGCAGTAACTCCTTGTAAATGACAAGGCTTTAAAATGTCTATGGCGAAAGACCTGGTAAGAGTTCATTGTGATGGAATTAACAAGGACATTTGGTTATTTCTGTGACATACAGCATTTTAAGATAATAACTAGAATTATGACTGATAACATTATGCCAGGACATATCAGATTTTTAGGAATTTCATACAGTTTTTAGAACTATTATATTAATTAATAATATACATCCATAAAAATATAATCTAAAGGGTTTATCACCACTTGTTTGACAATGCCTCCATGTAACTTCACATACCAAATAAATCTAATTAATTTAATATCTCTCTTTTAGAGGGTGAAGTACAAGTCCTTTGAGACTTTCCAGGGACCCTGTGGGAAATCTCAAAGTTACTGTAAGGCAAAAAAAAAAACAAAAAACCCCTGCATTTAGAATTTAATTTTGGGAGGCTGCCAAAATGTCAAAAGGTTTGAACATTTGACTAATAGGATCACAGACCAATATAAAATAATACTCAGACCAATAAAATAATACAATATAAAAATATATAATTATCTATTTAATTCAAGTGACAAAGATTTTAAAGGCAGTTACAGAAGGTTACCTAGTTGTGAACAAAACTTAGCTCTTTTAATATTGTAAGGACTGGGTTTCCACAAAATCATATCTAGAGTAATCCAACAATCCAAGAAAACTTTGCACTATTAACAGAGAATAAAACAAATTCTAATTATGCTGTGTAGTTTTGATATTAAAACTCATTAAAGGGGCACCTGGGTGACTCATTCAGTTGGTTAAGTGTCTGATTCTTGATTTCAACCCAGGTCACGATCTCAGGGTTGTGGCATCAAGCCCTGTGTTGGGCTCTGTGCTCAGTGGGGAGTCTGTTTGAGACTCTTTCCCTTTCCCTCTCCCACTGCTCACACACATGCTCTCTCTCTCTCTCTCTCTCTCTCTCTCTAAAATAAATGTTAAAAAAAAAACTCATAAAGAAACCTTTCAGTCCATTCTAATCTTAGCCAACTTGACCACACATAACACTCCTTTTGCAAAATTATTTTTTCACAACACTCATACAATTTTTTTAGATCTGTTTATATTTTTTCTTATTTTGTTTCCTTTTTCTAATTCTGGAAAAATCAATAATTTTACTTGCCTTACCTGTTTTTCATGAGCAGTTGCTTCCTTTCACCCTTTTTATTTCTAAGTAGTTTTAGTTACATATATTGGTTAGCATTCTTAACCCTTAGAATTCTTAATTTCTAGTGAAAACTAAGAAATAAGCAGTTGTGGACTATTACACTAGCATTCAATGGACTGGCAAATTTATGCATTTTATAATTTCTAGAAATATATTCTTCCTTATAGTAATTTTTTTAACATGTTTGTTAACAGACCCAAATATCTTTAGTTCTTCTGTAGAAGGAAGTCAAAGTGGATAAATCTATGTTCTGTGATGTTTCAATATTTTGTTATATTTGGAAATAATCTAGATATTTAATGAATATCTGTCATTTAACTTATCTCTGTATAACTTTAAGGCTTCAAGTTACTAAAAAGATTTGGAAACTATTTTTAAGTAGACATACTATAAAACAATTATTGTTGAAAAGTTCATTTGTAAACTTTATTTTACTTGCATCTATTTACTTGTTCTTAGCAATTATGTTTACATTAATAAGTTTCATGAGACATTAAACAGCTAATCATCATGTTATTTTTCCTGCTGATATATTCTGTAACAGAGATAACATGAGTTAATTTAAGTTTTAGTAAACCTAGATAGAATTTGTATGTCTGCATTGTATTTAATGCTAATAATGCTAAAGACATGACTGTTTTAAATAAACTGACAAACTAGCCTTTATTTATTGAAGATTATCCTAGATCACATGAACTTGAAAAACATTTGGGTAGTTTCTATATTCTTGAGAGTATATTTAAGCCAATCAAATAGAGTGCTTCACAAAGAATTTTGAAATATTATCCAGAGGTTACAAAAGTCACATCCATATAACATAAATACATACCTATGTGATACCTATGTGTATGTAACAGACATACAAATGTACAGAAAGATACAAACATAAATCATAGCTTATGTTTTAAAGTTTTAGCCAGGAGACAGGTGTGATAATGTAAAACTCACTAGTTTATTTAAAAAAAGTTGGATCCAAATTACGGTTCTGGCAGATGGAATAAGTTCAGGTTAATTGCCCAGATGGCTTAAACTTTTCACTATATGTGTTGAAGATCTTTAAGATTTTTATTTGCTTAGTTTCCAAATAGCTTTTCCTTTCCTTTTCTTTTTTCCTTCTGATAAAAATTACTTCTCTGAAGTCTTCATTTCAAAGAGTTGGCCCTTATTTCTGAGAGAAAACAGGGTAGAATATTTATATCTCAAAGGCACATAAAAAAGAATGAAAGCTCCTCCAAGAAGGATTTTTGTTTCCTAAGCCCAGAATTTTTACAATATCTACAAGCCTTTTGAGATAAATGGGGGAGATTTGCAGACTGGTGAAAAGGATAGGTAGGCTTTTTCTCTTCTGTAAAGACTCAACTTGTAAGACAAGTTGTACAAGTTGTCCTCAATTTTTAGGACAGTTATTTTTAATTCCTCAAAGAATTGGGTTGCAACCTGAATGATAAGATGGAAATCAAAAGATTCCTATGTTCTAGATTTGGAGCTGTTTGTCTTGGGAATGTTTTAGTAAGTCCTCCCACAAAGGTTTCAGAATATTTTTCTTTCCCTCTGGGGACATAGTTTTATCTTAGCTTAGGGGAGAAGGTCTTTTAAAAAGTTCCTCTCAGGCTCTATCAGCTGCCAAGTTGACCAACTTTTAACCACAAAGGTACTTAAGAGAAATCCTTTCAAATATCTTGCCAGGTTTCTGCAAGGACAAACAGTAAATATTCCTGGCAGTATTAAACAACTTCATAGACACAAGAGCTGTCCCCAAAGAGGGTGCAAAATATACTAGTCTTCCAAGACCTAAGATAATCAAAAGACAGATAATTCCTCTAAGAGATGCAACAGTTGGTAGGACCCTAGCAGCAATTGGAGTACAACTCACACCTCTGTCCAGGCATATCTAGCTGGCAGTAGGGCGTGACTCACATTTCTTTCCAGCCATATTAATAGAGCCTTCAACCTGATGGTTGTCAAGCCAAGTTCTCAGGACACAAAATGAGATAAACAAGAAGGCAATAGCTTTCTCTGAAAGAGAAAATATATACAACTAATGGGTACCAAAAAAACAAATCATAAGTCACAACTCAAGATCTAATTCTTACATTTTTTTTTTTTTTTTTACTAGCAAATCCGAATTTGGAAAAGAAGTGATAATGTGAAAATTTACCTTTCTCTCTCTCAATCAGGCACCATAGGGAGAGATCTAGGAAAGTTGACTTTGATAAGAATTACCCTTTGCGAGCTTCTGCCAATTCTCCCAGGATCCCATCTGCAAGATCTGGAGGGAGTAGGGTGTCTTGGAAGGTGTCATTCCGGTCACAAGAAACTTAAAAGAGAAAAGATAACTTTCATCTACCCTTTATGGTGAGTGCTTCTCTGAGACTCCTCTTTTCCTAGGGTACCTTATTTTTTTTTAAAGATTTTAAATTTTATTTATTCATGAGAGAGACACACAGAGAGGCAGAGACATAGGCAGAGGCAGAAGCAGGCTCCCCATGGGGAGCCCGTTATGGGACTTGATCCCAGGACTCTGGGATCATGACCTGAGCTGAAGGTAGATGCTCAACCACTCAGGTACCCTAGGCAGGGTATCTAAATCTAATTTATCTAGGTTAAATTGTTCTCCATTGTGGCCACTGCAATTTGAAATTATTTTGATAAGGTTAACCTGTTTGTTCAGCCTTAAAACAAAATTTTATTCACCTAAAAGCTCACACTAGGCCCAGTCCAGTTTAAGTTGTATGCAGTCCAGACCCAGACCCAGTTCATTTTCTAAGTCAGAGCCAGTCCAACTCTGGCCAGTTTCTGGAACCAGTCTGGAGAAAGAAATTCTTAAATAAAGTCTGAAAGCTTAGAACAAAAAAATGGCAGAACTAGGATGAGAAAAAGACTTACCTACAACCTTCCAAGGCAAGAAAGCAGTGAGTTCAAGGTTTTGCTTGGTTTCTCATTGCTTCTGAGGGCTGTCAGGGGTCTCATTCAGTTCCCTCTTCTGATACTAAAACTATTAAAGGTAAACTGAGGTATATTAAATATTTGAGAGTTTGAGCAAAAATTAATCTGAACCTGGCAGGAAGAGCTATAAAATGAAAAACTTTTATAGGTAGAAAGGAGTAAGAACAGGAAGTTACTATACTAGGCAAAAAAGAAGGTTGGTTTTTTGCAAGGTTACTTTTCTTTCAGGGATGGCAAGTGTCTATTAGGCAGATTACCTAATAGTGCTGATCAGGTGAGTACTAATTGAATCATTTAAGATTCCATTTCTGGGAGAGCCGAAACTGTAGGTCTTGGTCTTGTGACATTGGACTTAGCATAAATGACTCCATTTTGGGCCCATTGTCTTTTTTGTTGTTATTGGGGTTTGTTTTTGTTTTATAGAGAGAGAGGGAAGGAGAGGAGAGGAGAGGGGAGGGCAGGAGAGGAGAGGAAGGGGAAGAGGAGGTGGGAATCTTAAGCAGGCTCAATGCCCAGCACAGAGCTCCATGTGGGGCTCAGTCCCAGAACTCTGAGATGAAATCAAGGCCTGAGCTGAAAGCAAGAGTCAGATGCTTAGCTGACTGAGCCACCCAGGTGCCCTTTTATTTTTGATGTTATTTAAAAAGAACCCTATTGCTACATAATTTCATTGATTCCCAAATTGATGTCTCACTCAGATTCTACTCCAAAGCTGAGCTCTGCATGTGCAAATTTCTGCAGAGTGTCTCCACTTGGAAATCCTCGCACTTACCAGCAGAGGTACACTAGCTCATACTACCTTGTGAAAGCTTATTGGGCTCATCCTTTCCCAACTTCTTGTGCCATGATATCATCTTGGTAGCTTGAAAGTGGCCATGATGGGTAGATTTACATGGGAATCAGCAAATGCTGCAAACAGGTTTTTCTCCTACCCCTTACTCCTCAGAGAGATGCTTTATCAGTACCCTATTGCTCACAGAAATCTCAGTCAACTTGTCCAGTGGAATGTTTTCTATTCTGCTTCTTCCTCTCTCTCTCTCTCTCTTTGTAAGTGGTATTCACTAATCAGAAAACTGGCCATTGTCTTTGACTTATTTAATTCCCTTATGTTTATATTCAGTTATTTTCAGACATGACTGAGTCAATGTGCAGAGACCATACTTGTCGCTTTTATTACTAATAACAGAGATGTAGCTCAGTAGTGGAATGTTTATCTTAGGCTTGTATGCCTAATGCCCTATCACAGTGCCTATGAAAGAAACTTGAATATGCTACCCCAAAATTTGACTCTTTGGCATAAAAATTATTTTGAGTTGCAGGCAAGTAAGAAACAGTAAATACAAATTAACCCCTCCCCCCCAAAAAAACCCCAACCCAACCCTCATTTTATTGGCCATAGACTTTTTAGCCCAGAGATGGCACCAGAGGAATCTGCAAACAAAACCTATTAAACTAACCCTTATTTACCTCAATTAGGAATTTAAGGAAGTTATCTAGCTAAGGAAGATAAGAAGTACCTAGACCTGAGATACCTGGGTGGGTCAATGGTTGAGCATCTGCCTTCAGCTCAGGGCATGATCCTGTGGTCCCATGATTGAGTCCTACATCAGGCTCCCCAGGACCCCTCTGCCTATGTCTTTATCTCTCTCATAAATAAATAAAATCTTCCAACAAAGTACCTAGCCCTAGTTCAACTAGCACTAGCCCAAACCCCTATGTCTTTACAAATTTATTGTTTGTCTAAAAGACGTCAAAGCTTTCTGTTCTGTTCACTTGAGTGTTCATTCTCTTATGAAGACTCTCATGTACTAGTAAAAATTCAATGAAGTTTGCATGTTGTTCTGTTACTCTGTCAGTTTAATTTTTAGACCCAACCAGTGACTCAAAGAGGGTTGAGGAAAACTTTTTCTTCCCTGACACCTGAAAAACACAGTGTTTAAAAAAATAGAATCAAATCAAATCAAATCAAATCAAATCAAATCAAAACAAAACAAAAAACTCCCACAGTGTTTGTGTTTCCCAGCTTCCATTGTGTTTGGGTGTGGCCATGAGACTGAGTTGTCTGAAATGGAATACAAACAAAGGGGATGCAGGCCATACTCTGGCCTTTCCCTAAGGCCATGATATACCTCCTCCATGCATTCTTTTCTCTTCTCACTTGATGCAAACTAAATAGGGCAGCAGCCTGTCTTTGACCATGGGGATGATGACGATATCCTAACAGGGGTGTTCTTAAAACTTCTTTGTAACATGGACCCCTATGGCAGTCTAATGAAGCCCTTGATCTCTTCTGCAGATATTTTTAAATCCGTAAATGCATAGAATTATAACAAAAATTAATTCTGTTGAAGTACAGTTATTAACATTTTAAATAATCTAATTTATTATATAGTTGTATAGCAAGTTTTTTTTTTAAAAAAAAAGATTTTATTTATTTATTTGAGAGAGAGAGAAAGAGAGAGAGAGAGAGAGAGCGTGCGAGCGCACCAGCAGGGGGAGGGGCAGAGGGAGAGGGAGAAGCAGACTTCCTGCTAAGCTAGGCGCTTGATGTGGGGCTCCATCTCAGGACCCTGAGAATCATGACCTGAAGTCAGATGCTTAACCATCTGAGCCACCCAGGTGCCCCAGCACACCAAATAGTACTGAGCAGCCAAGTCTAATATTTTACAATAATTTAAAAGTGTGAGTGATATTTCCAGATTCTGTAATAGCTGAATTGTGGTATCTGTGATTTCAATTGGTGACTGGGCCACAGGTACTGTCAATGCTATTATGATTTGTTGTCATTATTTGCAATTAAAGATATTACTAAATTTCATTTAGAATCTAGTGAACACAAGATAGATTTTTTTTTTTTCTATTCAAGTTTACAGACTTCCTAAATTCTGTGTATAGGGCCATTTGGGTGTCCATTGACCTTAGGTTAAAACCATTGGTAGTGAATGATAGAGCTTCCATGATGGATACCTGGCTTCCCAGATGACCTCAAGGAGCAGAACCTGCCCAATTACATAAGGGAGAAACAAATCCCTATCCTGTTTGAGTTATCATACCTTGGGAGTTTTTCCCCCTAGCAGTTCAACCTGCCTAGATGTACTATTAAGTATCTTTTCAATTTGCAATTAGCAATTCTGACAGGTGTAAGGTGGTATCTCATTGTGGATTGATCTTATTTTTTTTCCTTCCATTCTCCTATGTTCGTTTTGTTATTTATATTTCACATATGAGTGAAATCATATATTTGTCTTTCTCTAACTTATACACAAGTGTATACATTTGCTAATGCTCAGAAAACTTCACTTAGAATGAACATATTCTTATTGCATACAAGTTATATCTCAAAGTCATAAAAGAAAAACCTATTACAATTTCTAAGTAATATTTCAGCAATAACTGTACCAGGTAGCAATAGTAATAATGGAAAAAAGACTGCAAAGTGAAGAAATACTTAATAGTAGGTGTAGGCAGGTTGAACTGCTAGGGGGAAAAACTCCCAAAATATGATAACTCAAACAGGATAGGGATTTGTTTCTCCCTTATGTAATTGGGCGGGAAGGTTCTGTTCCTTGAGGTCATCTGGGAAGCCAGGTATCCATCATGGAAGCTCTATCATTCACTACCAATGGTTTTAACCTAACCAGAATTACTGGTATCAAGTGTTGGTAAGAAATAACAAGTCTTGGAGGATGTGGAGAAAAAGGAAACCTCATACACTGTTGGAGGGAATGTAAATTGATACAGCCACTCTATAAAACAGTATGGAGATTCCTTAAAACTTAAAAATGAAAATACCATGTGATTTAATAATTCTGCTACTGGGTATTTAGGAAAATGAAAATATGAATTCAAAAGGATATATGCACTGCTATATTTATTGCAGCATTATCTACAATAGCCAAAATATGGAAGCAACCAAAGCATCCATTGATAGATGAATGGATAAAGATATGGTACACACACAGAATGGATTATTATTTAAACTGTAAAAAAGAATGAGATCTTGCCATTCATGACAACATGGTTAGACATGGAGGGTATTATGCTAAGTGTAATAAGTCAAACAGAGAAAGACAAATACCATGTATTTGCACTTAAATGTGAAATTCAAAAAACAAAGCAAGTGAACAAAAGAAACAGAATTATAAATACAGAGGAGAAATTGTGGTTACCAGAAGGGAGGAGAATGGGGGGGGGGATGTGTGAAATAGATGAATGGGTTTATAAATTCCAGTTATAAAACAAATAGATCACAGAGATGTAGAGTACAGCATGGGGACTATCAATAACGTAGTAACTTCATATGGTGACAGTTATTGTGGGGAGCACTCTGTAATGACATGATTGAAACACTGTGTTGTACCTGTGAAACTAATATAATATTGTATATCATGTATACTTCAGCGAAAAGGACACTATATCCTAAAAAGCTGTTTGCTAAGTGTTTAAAGGAAGTTGAATTAATGGAAATTGAATTGTCATAGGCCTTTTTTTCTGATTATTGAGGTGGTTATATGATTTCTCTCTTTTATCTTTAAATGTTTTCTAGAGCTAAATACCCTACCTTGCTCACTTAAACCCGACTGGGTCATAATATATATTGCATTTTTATACATAAGTCTGTTGTACCCTTAGTGAGTATACCACGAATATAATAAAGTTTGAAAATAATATGGTAGCAGGTTTTTTTCTCCCTGAAGTTGTGTATACCTATGTCCTAATCCAAGCAACCCAATTTGAGTATATCAGATGACTTTTCAGTCAGGTTCATAAAAGAATTACTTTCAAAATTTTATTTTATTTATTTATTTATTTCAGTTTCCTATATATGTGTAATTGCAGGGAATTAGATGGACTTTAATATGTATTACTATGAAATGGTTAAGAAGTATGTCTAATGTAAGACACCTTACAGCAGTCAGAAGCAATTTATGACATTTACATACAACAGAGAGGGTTGCTCAACACATTGCTAAGTGAAGGAAAAAATAGGGTATTTAGCATAAAACTATTTATGTAAATTAAAAATATATACACAAAATACAGTATAAGGATACTCGCATATTCAAAGACATAAATCAAAAAGATCTTCCTGCTTTTTAACTTTATGACACATCCTGCTTCCCACCTGGGATGGCTTGCCTGGTACCAATCCAAACTTGATAGGCAGTCAGTCCCCAGCTTAGGGCCCATCTCTACAGAAATCTCTCCCACATTCCAAATTCCTGTGACATATATATACACATTTTTTCACCCAATCAATGTCATACATGAAACAAGGCAAAAAATATTATCATCTGTAAGCAGGTATTTTTGACATTTTCTTTCTCCAACTAGATATTAGGTTGAGTGACTGTATATATGCTCATTCCCCATGGAGAACTGGGTACTTTGGATCATTGGTTATTAGAAAAATATTTTATTTTCATGCCATGTCAGGACAACTAGCCTGTCCTTGTCAAGAAGAGAGGCTCTTGCAATCATTTTTGTTTACTACATTTTTCTTTTGAACTTTCCCCTTTTTTCTTCCTTTCTCTTACTTGAAAAAAAAAGATCTTTGGCATGAACACAGACTTTCTAATTCCCTTTGCTTTGCTTTTTCCTCTCCCCTACTCATCACAGGCAAGATTGAAGATAGCGAAATCTCTAGTTTTGCTTACTCACCTGTTTTAATGACTTCTTCATCTGAGTAGATGGAAAAGTACCTGAGTTCTTAACTCTCTCTTGTAGCTGTACGAAACTTATTTTTCTTGTCCCTGTAGACATTTATTTTCATCTATCTGTATTCACTGTCACTTGGTTTATGATTAACCCAGGGCATAAGTTTGAAGAGGCAAGAAAGAATAGTGCAATTGGATGGTGATAGAATTTCCTAGGCTCTGCTAACTGGGTGTGTCCCAGAAAATCACCCAGAAAATCTTTGAGATTCCTGTATCTCTCCCCCTATGTTACCAGAAATGCTTGGAATAGAAATTTCTTAGTTTTAAGACACATAAGTCCTGTGGTCATAGTGTAAAAATACCCCAGTGGCTCCACTATTTGGGTAGACATTGCTCTGAAAACTTGGGGTCTGAAGATAACTCCACTTAAGAGGACGCATTGTTGGTGAACACCAGGCAGAGAAATGGTGAGTGGTTGAGAGATTTCTACCACTTTGAAAAGGATATAATAAAACAGGAAGGATTATTTGTTCTGTAGGACAGAAAAAGGTGGTGCAATTCATATCTCTGCTGAGGGGGCTCTTCCTTCTTCCCTGCTTCAGACCCTTCCCCATCTAACAGCATCAGTTTTAGCATGTGGCTGCTAGTTTAGCTCTGAAACAAAACTCCAACTTCATCTGTCTTTTTATGCCTGGATGCCTAAGCCCTGTGCCAATTCCTAAGATTTGGTTTTGAAGATCACGAGTGACATATTCAGCAAACAGCCCTGGCACAAAGCCTCTTACCATATCTGTGCTGAAAGACAAGTTATTTACTTATTTCTAAAACTGTCAGCTACCATGACTTTTGAGACTACTATAAAAATCTGCATAAATGTCATGGTAATTGAAACTGTCTAGAATGCTTCAAACGCTTACTCTCAATTCCTGTATATATCTTGATGAGGACCAGTAAAACCAGCCAATGGACTGGCACATGGACTATATGTGCATGTCTTTAGACCGTACTTTGAGAAGCACTGCTGTAAGGTAAGGCTATGTAAGAAAACAGGTGGTAGAAATATCCTATAGGACAGGAGATTACAGTAGAAAATCTTCACAAGGGAGCATGAAAACACAGGGTAGGGTTTATCTGCACATTCTGATATCACCATATTCCTTTTACATGTTATAGGCCTTTGGTCTAGAGAAAGTATTGATAAATTCGGGTATGTGCATAATGAACTAAATCATTGTATGGTACAATTTACAATACATTAATTCACTCATCTATTCACCCAGTATTTATGTCTATAATGTTTTAGGTGCTAGTGATTTAAACATGAATTATAAAACATTATCCTTGATCTTAGAATTTTATAATTTAGTTGTCCCAAAATTATAATCTTTATAGAATTAACAAACTTATTCCTAGAACATCCCATCCTGCCCAGAGATTTATTTGCCTTCTCAGCCACAATATTCCTGTGTCTAGACATTCCCTAGGGACAATCTGCCCTTCTGGTGACTCACCTTTTAGGTGTCAGATCCATGGAGATGGAACTCTTGGTTCTTGATCCAGGAATAAGGTCTAAGGAGAAAAAGCTGTTAGAGAATTTTTTAAAAAGTCATTATGTTCTTCCAAGGGTTCGTTATTTTAGGTTAAAATAGATATCACAGCATCCCTTTTGTTTATATTTGCTATTTTCCCATTCTTTGATTTTCAACCTGATTTGTGTCATTAGGTCTTAGATGTATCTTTTGAACAGCTTAAAGAGGGACTTAATTTTTTTAAATTCTCATTTGTAAATCACTGCTATTTAACATTAAGGAAAATTTGGTCCACTTAAAGTTACTGTGGTTATGGATATATTTGAATTTATTTCTCTCATCTGCTTTGCTTTTTATTTACCATGTTCTCCCTTCTTTCCTGTCCTCTTACTAGAATTATGTGTTTTTTAAAAAATATACTTTAAGAGCATTTTAAGATTCAAAAAACTGATTGGAAAGTTTTTCCAATTCTCCATTCCCTCCACCCCCACCCCACCTTCACAGTCTCTCCTTGCAATATCATGGAGGGGTGCACTTGTTATGATCAAGGAACTTACATTGACACATCATTAGCACCCAAGTCCATATTTGATGTTAAGTTCATTTTGGGTATCATACATTCTATGGGGTTTGACAAATGACAATGACATGTACTTACAATTACTATCATGCAAAATGGTTTCACTGCCTTAAAAATCTCCTGTGCTTCACCTATTCATTCCTTCCTCCTCCCTAACTTCTAGTAACCACTGATTTTTTTGCTGTCTCATTATGCCTTTTCCAGAATGTCATATAGTTGGAATAATATAATATATAGTCTTTTCAGATGGGCTTCTTTCATGTATCAATATTATGCATTTAAGGTTACTCTGTGTCTTGCCATGGTTTGATAGCTCACTTCTTTTTAGCTCTGAGTAAAAACTGCGTTGTCTTGTTGTACTTTAGTTTATCCACTCACCTACTGAAGGACATCTTGGTTGCTTCCAATTTTTGGCAATTATGAATAAAGCTACTACATGCATCCATGTGCAGGATTTTGTGTGGACATGGGTTTTCAGATCATTTGGGGAAATATCAAGGAGCATAATTGCTGGATCATATGGTAAGAAGATGTTTAGTTTTCAAAGAAACTACTGAACTATTTTCCAAAGTGGTTGTTACCATCTGACCAGCAATGAGTGAAAGTTCCTGTTGTTCCACATCCTGTCCAACATTTGGTATAGTCAATGCTTTGAATTTTGGTCATTCTAATGACCAAAATTTGGTCTAATAGTATGTTGTGGTATCTCATTCTCGTTATAATTTTCAATTTCCTAATAACATAGGAGGTTGAGCATCTTTGCATATGCTTATTTTCCATTTGTATATCTTTGATGAGGCAAATGTTCATGTCTTTTGCCCATTTTATGAGTTGTTTTCTTATTGTTGAATTTTAAGAATTATTTATATATTTTGGATAATAGTCTTTTATCGTATCATATCATGTCATAGCATATCATGTCTTTTGCAAATATTTTTTGCCACTCTGGTTTGTCTTCTTATATTTTGATGATTATATTTTTCTCCTTTCCCTCTATAGCTTTGGAAGTTTAATTGTGCGTGTGTGTACGCACATATATATATATCCAGTTAATGAATTTAAACATTTAATATGCATATTTAACAAAACTTAAAATTGATCTTTATCTTTTGCTGTTCCCTTTATGCAAAGAAACACTTGGCTCCCATGATCTCCCGTATTACATTATTTTATCTACTATTTATTTTAATTTTGTTTTTAGTTCTTCTAATTATTCAATATTATAATTGTCTAATTGGGTTTATTCAAAGAACAAATGTTTTTTACATGCTTACCAAGTGCCATTGTTCACTGTATGGAAAAAAAAAACCCACCCATTTTCTCATTGCCTTACTATGATCGGTTTCTAGGTATACAACTCATAATGTTGAGATAAGGATTAACTTAATACATGACAACATTTAGAACACTGCCTTGCACTAAAAGTTCAGATTCACAGGAAGTTGCAAAGAGAGTACAGAGAGCTCCTCTGTGCCCTTCTTCCAGTTTTTCCCAATGGTTGCAATTTACATAACTATAGATAAGATCAAAACCAGAAATTTGACATTGGTACAATGCATGCTTATAGTTCTCTAACATTTTATCCCATCTATAAATTTGTATAACTACCATTACAACCAGGATACAGAATTATTCCATCACCACAGAGATCTTCATTTATCCCTTTGTAATCACACCACCCTGCTCTCCCACTATTACTAACTTCTGGTGACCACTAACCTATTCTGCCTATAATTTTGTCATTATACAGATTTTACATAAATGAAATTATACCATATGTGATGCTTTGAGATTGGCTTTTCCACTTAGCATATAGTGTAGAGATCCATCCAAGCTTTTGCATATACTAACAATTTGCTCCTTTGTATCGCGGATAGCATTCCATTATTTGCATGATCATTTGCCTACTGAGGAGCATTTAATTATTTCCAATTTTGGCATATAGCAAATAATGCCACTATGAACAATTGTATACAGATTCTTGAGTGAAAATAACATTTACTTTCTCTAGGATAAATGTCCAGGAGGGTAATTCCTGGGTTGCATATTAAGTGCAGGCTTAGTTTTTTATTTTAACCTGAACAGTCTTTTGATTAGGAATTTTAGTTTTATTTATAATAAATAACTGATACATCCAGACTACCTTCTACCATATTATTTTGTAAATCCAATTTCCAGGTCTTGGTTTCTTTTTTCTCATTTCATTTTTTAATAAAATGCATTTCCTTTGTCACATATTTTTCCTCTTCTGGTTTAAAATTAGATATTTCTTTGTGAGTTGCTCTTAATTAAAAAGAACAGTAAACTTAAATTTCTATTTTAAAAGATGCATCTAGAATCTGTTAGCATGTAAAATTTTTCTATTGCTACACTGTTATCACTCAAACCAGTATTAGTTTGGTAGAGTTTACATAACAAAATTCTACAGACTGAGTGGTATAAATCACATAAATATATTTTCTCACAGTTCTGGAGGCTATAAATCCAAGGTCAAAATGTTGGCAAGTTTGGCTTCTTCTGAGGCCCCTCTTCTTGGTTTGGAATTGGTCTCCTTCTTGTGTTCTCACATGGCCTTTCCTCTGTGCATGTGCCTCCCTGATGTCTCTTCTCCTTTTCTTATGAGGACAGCAGTTTTATTGGATTAAGGTCCTACATAAAAGGCCTAATCTTAACCTTTTTAAAGACCTCATTTTTAAATATGAAATTATATTCTGAAGTACTGGGGGCTGAGACTTCAACATACAAATTTGGGTGGGACAGTTTAGTACATATCACATGTTATTATCATCTGGAATCTCCGTGTTTATACGTTCACATCCTGGCTCTATCACCTACTAGCTCTGTGACAAATGGCAAGTTATTCAATTTTTCTGTGCCTCAATATCGTCAGTTATCAGGTATATAGTTCACAGGATTGTTAGGAAAATAAAATGAATTAATACATGTATAATACTTAGAACAATGTTTTGCACTTAGTTTAAGCTCAGCAATTATCAGCTACTACCATCACCACCTGTACTACTATTCTTTATGCTTAAGAGTAAGTTTTACATATTACATATTAGCTCACAATTATAACAATATTGTGTTTCTGGTTTCTTCAATAACCTAACTTCTAAAATCTACTCCTATATACAAAATTGATTTATCTTGTTATAAATTCTTTTGTGCTTTCAGAGAGGGCCAACTTAACACTGAACAGGTTTTTGTTTTGCCTCCACAAATAGTTAAGTTTATGTGGTATAGGACCATAAGATGAAAAATATTTATCTCATAGCTTTGAAAGCACTATTCTATTTTCTTCTTGCATCTAATGTGGCTGATGAAATATCAGATATCATAGTTAATATCCTTCTGGAACTTTTTAAAATTTTCTCTTCGTCCTTGATCTTATGAAATTTATGCAAATCCTTTTTATCTTGCTTGGCACTTTTAATGGCTCATGACCCTTTAAATCTGGGAACTAATACCTGCTAACTTTCCTTTCACAATTTTGATCTCATTTTCCTTCTATTCTATATTCTGGAGGAATCCTTAATATTTCATCTTACACTGTGTATTGTTTTCATTTTGATTTTCAGTGTATCCCTCTAGTTTTTTCTTTACTCCACCTATCACACATTCAATTTAGCAAACATCTAGCTAACTCTAAGTATGGCTGCAACATCTTCTCATGTCACTCCAGAAATGAATTAGATTTTACGTTCTGTATAACTTACTGCTTCTTTGATGTGCAAATTTCTTCTCATTGTGCTCGATACCTTTTCTTTCAAGTATTCACCTTTTTCAAATGATTGGTAAGTTTTGGTGATGCATTTATCTTTAAATTTGAGACTCACTACTGACCCACTTGCAGAGATGTATTTTGTTGTGCTTCATTTTATTGTGCTTTGAAGATATTGCATTTTTGTTTTGTTTTACAAAGTAATGGTTTGTACCAACCCTCCATCTAGCAATCTATTGATGCCATCTTTTTCAGCATCATTTGCTTACTTTGTGTCTGTCACATTTTGGTAATTCTTGCAATATTTAAAACTTTTTCATGATCATATTTATTATGGTAATCCATGATCAGTGTTATGATTTGTTGGAAAATTAGCCATAAGTTATTTTTAAATTAAGGTATGCACATTGTTTTTTTTAGACATAATGGTATTGCACACTTAAGAGACTACAATCTTCTCAGGGCTCTCTCCTGATTCTGTCATATGAAACTTTTGTGGCAGTCCAGCCCTGAATTCATTTTGGACTGAAGTTTTCTAGTTAATCTTATCCCTTCTGATATTAGTCTTTGGATTTTCTCACACTGTTTAGTTGAAGGAAATTCTTTTCTGGTGTGATAATGAAGTTTTATAAATCTTCTCCCAGGCATTTCTGTGGACTTATTTTAGAGGGAAGGATACAGTGTGTGCCAAGTCCACCATTTTGAATAAATTCCATAGCTTTTCTCATTTATCATCAGCTTCCTACCTTCTACTGTTAATATATTGTGTAAAACTCCTTTATACTGTGAGTCACTTGTTTTATCTTTTATCACTAGGTAGTGATAAATAAAAGCTTTAGAATCTTGGACAGTTTTTAACTTTCTACTCGTCTGTAGGCAGATTTTCATTATCCATAAAGTGGGATATTAACAGTACAAACCTCTTAGAGTATGTGAGGATTAAGTATAAAAACATATGCAGGCACTTGGTAGTTTCTTTAATCCGTTTCTTTCACTATTTGTTTCCAGAGAAATATGTTAAATAAAACCGTTCAGTTTCCATACAAACTCTTTGTGTCCACCTTTACTTATTTCAGGAAGACTCATAGCAAAAGACAGAAATAATATGATTTCAACTATTGCCCATCAGGGTATCCAGAAAGTATTTTTTTGGGTATCAATCACAGATCCTAGGACTATTTAATTCTAATTTTCTATGGTTTATAATGACTTTTACAACTGCATCTGAAATCTCTATTTATTACTCTCTAGGGGCAAGCTGACCTTACAGAAACACATTACCCAGGACTCTTCCAGTTGTAGTTTCCAACTCATGCTAGTAATTTCCATGACAGCTAAAGGAAAAACCAAAAGGAAACTGAATGACTCATCTTGGGGGTCAAATAAGGTAAGCCAATTCTCTAAGCCTTTAGGTTCTGCTGTCCTCTTTCCTTGGATCCATTCTCAGACTGATCCTCTTCACACTGTAGTCCCAAGAAGCTTATGTCATAATGGTCTTCAGCGTTCAAGATCTCTCAATGAGAGATTCAGAATTTATAGGTCATAGAAAAACCCCACCAAAAAATAACAATTCTGATAGACTCTACTTGGACCAATCACTTATGCAGGCAGTAGAACACTTTCGTAGATGAGGAGGATCCAAAGAGACGCAGGACCACATGGTTGACAGTTCCACTAGTATGATATAAAGTGGTAAGTGCAGTTCTCTAGGAAAAGAGGGGTTCTGTTATTAGAAGGGAACATTGGCCAGGACAGAAACAATGCTCAGTACAGAAGGCAAAATAGTTGAAGGTAGGTAAGAGAGGGAGTCATTTTTCCTGCCATTAATCCTTTATCTCTAGGGAAGAGTTTTTTTAAAATGATCTTATTTATTCACGAGAAACACAGAGAGAGAGGCAGAGCAGGTAGAGGGAGAAGCAGGCTACCTCAAGGGAGCCTGATGCAGGACTCCATCCAGGACTCTGGGATCACAACCTGAGCTGAAGGCAGATTCCTAACCACTGAGCCACCCAGGTGCCCCTTTAGGGAAGTTTTATCTGAAAGTTTGCTTTATCCCCATGAGTCATCTAAATTACTTTATCAGGGATCCCTGGGTGGCACAGCGGTTTGGTGCCTGCCTTTGGCCCAGGGCGCGATCCTGGAGACCCGGGATCGAATCCCACGTCGGGCTCCCGGTGCATGGAGCCTGCTTCTCCCTCTCTGCCTGTGTCTCTGGCTCTGTCTCTGCCTGTGTCTTTGGCTCTGTCTCTCCTTCTATCTCTCAAGAATAAATAAATAAAATCTTAAAAAAAAATAAATTACTTAATCACTCATTCATTCATTTAGTCCCAATCATGTATTGCATACCTGCAGTTGCAGACTTGGAAATAACTGGGAATCCAAGGATGATCTCTTAGCTCTAAAGATCTGGGACTATTTATAGGTGATAAAGATATATTCCCTGCTCTCGTGAAATATGTAATTTACTTTCAGTGTTACCTATGTTATCAGACATATATAATTATTTCTACTACAATAGAACATTACAGCCCTATGAAAATAGTACCATGGGTGCACAGAAGAGGGAGTGGTTGAGTATGCCTATATAGATCTGGGACTTGAAGGAGAACAGATCTCTTTAATTAGAGAATGCTATGAAAGGTTTTCTTTCCATTAAAAAGGAACACCTTAGACAATGGATTTAAGACAGGAATATATAGTCAATATGATCCTTACCTAGTTTTGGAAGTGGGAAACCCATCAAAGGGACACTTTTAGAGCCAAACTTAGTGTGAGATATAGAAGTTTAGGTAATGCTGGCAGACTCCTAGTTTCATTTCTAAGTTATTTCTATACAAGTTTATCTCTTTAGTTGGATTATAAATACTTTCTGGTCAGAGACCAAATCTAATTCTTCCTTGTTTTTCTAAGTATGCCAAACCCTTTCCAGGAGCCACTTGGATCAATACCATTCTTCATGTTCCAAAAAGAGTAAATCTTTCCTGGCAACACAAAGATACAACTATTAATATGTCCATACTCTCTGTTCTCTTTTAAAGCTTCAGTCATCAATAGGTAATAATGAAAAATGCAATCTTTGTCCATAAACTTTTGATTTCTGAGCCACAACATGAAAATATTTTGTGATACATATCTCATGGGCTTTGGCAGACTTGATGAATCTTGGAGTCTTTCTATAATATCATGGATATGTTCTCCTGAAAGAGAACACGTCTTTATACATGCCATGCCATTCTATTCATAAAATAGCTCTGTAATTCCAAATAGGTGACTGTTAGTCACTGTTGTATCCAGCTTTCTCCCTGGCAAATGTAAGAGGAGTCTTTATTTTATACAACACGTACAGATTGAACCAATACATTCTGGGCATTTTCTATATACTGTAGACAAAACATCTAGTGAGCAACACAAGACTCTTATAGTTAGGGAGCTTAGAATATAGCATTGAGTAGAACAGGTAAAAATCACATGTAAAACTAAGTTAATGACTAAAAAAAAAAGATAAAAAAAAAACTAACTTAATGAGATCATCTTGAATAGTGATATACAGTTGCATAAAAAGGGAACATAATAATTAGCTAATAGCTGGAGGACCTGCATCTAGATTGTGTGGCCAGGAAGAATTACCTCTTAGGAGACATTTGCTCTGAGGCTGGATTTAGAATCTGCTGAAAGATTTTTATCTAAGGGTGTGAAATAATTTGATTTGTATTTTCAAAAGAACAATCTAGCAGCTGTGTAGAAAATGCTTTATAGAGGTTTCAAGATTATAAGCAGAAAGACCAGTTGTTGCCTAACTCCAGGAGAGAGATAGTTTAGTCTGAACCAGGATGGAGCAACTGAAGTAGAAAAGAAGAGACAGATTGTCTACATAGAACAAATTATGGCAGGACTTGGAAATGAGAGGAATCGATGAATAAAGGATACCTTTTGACTACTGTGTGGATCTTGCTAACATTTTTTTTTTTTAACTTGGAGACTAGGGACAAATATGTTTTGGAATATAAATCAAGAATTGTACTTTGATCATGGTGAGTTTGAGATACCTCCTAGATAGGGAAATAGAGAATTAAGTAGGCAATTAGATATGCAATTCCTAAACACAATACAGAGACCAAAGTTAGAGACAAATTTAGAAGTCATTAAAACTATAGGCAGTATTTAAACCAGAGGGTAGAAACCATTCAGAATGAGACTATAGAGCAAAATGAATAGGATTGAACCCCAGGGTATTCCAAATTTAGAGGCCAAGTAGGGGAGGTAGAATTGTCAAAGGAGATGGGGAGGAACTTTCTAGACAGGCAAGAGGAAAACATAGAGTCATGTTACACAAAGGAAAGTGAGGGTCTGAACGAAGAAGACGTATTCAACTTAAATGACACCAAGGGGCTGAATTGGATGAACACAGACAAGAGGCCATCATATTTGATGACACAAAGGTGAGCTTAACAGGAGAAGTGGAGAACATAAGCCAACTTGGAATGTATTATAACAAAGAATAGGAGGCAATGAGGAGAGTAAATATAGAATCACATTTTCAAGAAGGTTTTGTTCAAAGGGGAGAAGATGTGTGACAGTAATTGAAGAGAAATGTAATACCAGGGATCTATAGGGTTTTTTTAACACATAGGTTTTAAAATTTTTGTTCCCGTTTTTAGAGATGTAAAATATTAGAGCATGGTCCTGTTTTCTAAGGAAATAACCCAGTAAAAAAGAGTAAGCTGATGACTGTAACAGTTATCAACTTATTGTCTCTCAGCTCCAAACTTACTCTTCAATATATTCTCTGCAATAATGGACAGAATGCTATTAAGCTTCTCTCCTGCACATTGTTAAACGTTCTCAGTAGTGGGTGATGAAGGGACATTGTAGGAAGCAGCAGCTATGCTGACATTTTCAGTGGCTTTGCAGTGGGTTGGTAGTGTGGATACCAGGCCATCTGATGGAGCTCTTTCCCAGTCTTGTTCCCAGGACCTGTCCATCATTTTATGACCTTGCAGACTTGTCCTGGACTAATGATAATCTTCCCTGGCCTTTGCTACCCAGAAAATGACACCACAAAACTTCCTGCTGATGAAGGCCTCCTGCTTGCATGGGCACCCATTCCTTTGGCAGGTCTCCTGCAGAGTTTGCCTGCATCCCTGGTCCCCACCTGCTCTGCATGCCCATGCCCCTGCTGGCCAATCATCTGCACTCTGCCCACACCACACAGGGTGTTTATTGCTTGCTCAGCAATTGCACACTGGTCATGGCCTGGACCAACAGCAACCTCTGCTACTTTCACCAACAAGGTCTGACCCTCTGCCTTGGGAAGGCCCCTTCCAAGTTGCTCCCTCCTTGAATTTCCTCCCTCTACCCTAAGGGTACCATGTGGTTTCCTTACATATTATAATCTCTCCTTTATCAAGGGTTTACTATTTCTCTATTCAAGACTTCTTGGGTTTAGTTCATGGTGTGGTTTCTACCTTTTTTAAAAATTATTATTATTCATGAGAGACACAGAGAGGGGGAGAGGGAGAGGAGGAGGGAGGGAGGGGGGGAGAGAGGGAGAGAGAGAGAGAGAGAGAGAGAGAGAGAGAGAGAGAGATAGGGAGAGACAGGCAGAGGGAGAAGCAGGCTCCATGCAGGGTGCCCGACGTGGGACTCGATCCCAGGTCTACAGGATCAGGCCCTGGACTGAAGGCGGTGCTAAACCGCTGAGCCACCTGGGCTGCCCCTGGTTTCTACCTTCTAATTGGATCCAGATGATACGGCCACAAGAGAGATTATAACTGCAGGAATTTAGCACTAGCTGCTACTTAGAATATGCCAGTTTTTGAAGCATTTTCCTTGGTCATATCTTCATATATGTAATTAAAAAACTCTCACCTTCTTAGTTTCTTCTTAGTATATATTTAACATCCTTGCCTCTTTATAATGGTTTTCCTTGAAAATATTTACCTCTTTGTTTCTTTTAGGAGTATTTATCTATCTGTAAGAATCTGTCCTGCCCAAAAGGCTGGGTACCAGACATTTTCACCTTTTTCTCCTGTTAGAAGACCAAATTGCATTTGCTGCGTACATACTTGGCAATTATCTCAGATAGGAAATGGCCACACCAAATGTCGAGACAAAGCAAGAGTTACCTCTATATTTATGATGATTTAGTTTTTGGAAGAACAAGAAGCACTAATCTCTGAGAGCTATCCTGAATGTATTATCCTATCTGGGCTTACACTTTCTCTTAGGATTTATGCATTACAAACTTATTTCCCTTTCTTTACTTAAATCTCCAGGTCACATTCTAATAGTCTCTGTTCTAAAATTACAGCCCTCTGTGTATCTTTTTAAAAAATCTGCCCCTCGAATAAGACCTCTAATGCCCCTTATTCATTCTCACTGCAGCCGAAAAGTGGTCATGGAAAGTCACTTTACTAACAGAGAACAACACATGCTGTGCCAGGTTTCCATGGTTTCACAACTCTTGTTCATTCTGACCTTAACAACTGCAACAGTCTATGGTGATGCCCTGGTTCAGGGAAGCTGCTCCTTCTCTTTTCTCATCCCTTAACTGCCTTCCCACTATTATTATAAAATTCAGGGGATCCCTGGGTGACGCAGTGGTTTAGCGCCTGCCTTTGGCCCAGGGCGCGATCCTGGAGACCCAGGATCGAGTCCCACGTCGGGCTTCCAGTGCATGGAGCCTGCTTCTCCCCCTGCCTATGTCTCTGCCTCTCTCTCTCTCTCTCTCTCTCTCTCTGACTATCATAAATAAAATTAAAAAAAATTTCATGCTCCTTGCCATAGGCTACAAAGGCCATACATAATCTGGCCCCTGCCTTTGTCTCTAACTTCTTCCTCCATATTGCTTGCATTGACAATACTCCAGGCATAATGATCTCCTCTTCCTTATATAAATCAAGCTCCATCATGTCTCAGGGCATTGGTAGTTGTCATTTTTTTTCTGTTCCATCTTTCCCTCATGGATACCTCCTTTCCACTAGTAGTTTGATTTCACTTGAAATGCCTTCCTCTCTGAGATGCCTTCTCCACTATATTTGTCACCTCCATCACCAGCATGCTATCACTGTCCATTACATACTTTGTTGACATTACTTTAGCAGGTTGGAATTATTTTCTATCTTTTTTATTACAGTGTAAATTTTTTTTATGGCAGAGAATTCATGTGCCGTTTTGACCACTTTATCTCTAAAGAGTAGAACAGTTCCTGGCACATGATAATATTTTTTTGACCATCTGAATGTTTACTGGGCTTTGAACCATGAACCATGATTCATGGGCAAATAAGTAGAAAATTTATTATCCCTTACCCAGAGGAAACTGGATAAGTAGATTGTTTTTATTATAATTTTTCTTGCCTAGAAATACCAAGGGTAGGTCAGAGGCCCAGTGGTATCTGGGACATGGTTTAGAGTGAAAAATTAAGGAAGAATATGATGCCAAATTGTTTTATAATAATTATGTTGTACCTTTCAACTGAAATTCTATCAATCATTCTTTTTTGGCCAAATTTTGGGAAGGTCTGTTAAAATGCAAGAGAGAGAGATTAAAATGTTGATTACAGAAACCAGTGTTGTTGATTATCTACATCATGGGTTTCCAACATGTTTCATCAAAACTCTCCCACAAGTCCAACACACCTGTAGGTTAGCATGGCTGACAGCCTGGCTGAAGTGGTATAACAGAACCTGTACCCTACCCACCAGCCACCTCTTCTAAGTCCTGTCCATTCAGGAAGTACCTGAAGTACCACCTAGAGCACCCAGATCTGCACAGATCAAGGTTTGAAAAACCATAAGTTTTAAACTGACTCCTTCATTTGGGAAATAGGCCCATAGAAATGAAGTGCTTTATCCAAAATTGTAAAATTACTGTCAACAAAAGGACTGAAGCTCAGCTTCCTAAACTCTAGGGAACTGTGTTTTTACCTGTGTTGTTCTATAGTCCTGGAAGATAAATTCTATCAAATGAGATTAGCTCCTAGCAGTGGGAGTTCTTATAGGGAGAGAAAAGTCAGAGGTTTTCAGTATCCAGGGGGCCTTGCTTAGAATTCTGTTGCTCCTCTAGGACTCTAGGCATGGAGAATTGCCTTTCAGGACTACTCTTGTCACTTGGATGTCATCTTGAGCTTGTCTTTAGCAGCAGAAACAAGAAAAATGAGACCATTATCTCCAAATATTTTTAAATGACTTTATTGCACTGGATTTCCATGAATCAGAGACAACTTTTAACCATTAGGTGTCCTGACTTCCCATTTGTGAAGAGTGGCATGACTCTGATCAAGAAGTATGGTCATTTTTCATAGGTATTTTCAATTTTTATTCTTAAGTAGAAGCCCAATTAGAAGTTATTTATTTGTTGAATTGGTTGTTTATTGATTAGCAATGGTGCAGATCTCATGCTAATTGGGAGTTCAGAGCCAAACACAAGATCTGGCATGACTGCAAACACTTTATAAATATTTTTAATCAAGTGAATGAATTTCAGAGGTGTTATCTAGCAAATATAGTTTAATAATATATTAACTTCATTTCTGACTACAGATTGAGGTGGATGCACACTCTTGGTGCCATATGCAATTGTTATATCCCAGGCATCAATGAGGCCCACATTAAGATCTTGAAAAATTTCCTTAAGGGCAAGATACTGGATGTAACCATGAAAGTCACTAAATCTTTCCACATCACCATGCATCTCCCTGATGTTTTCTGCCTTGATAATAACCATAGTGTCTGGGCTTCTCAGAAGAAGACGCTGAACAGCTTTGTGGACATTGAGGGCCCTTCGGATAAAAACATCAATGGGGAAGGGCCTGAAATGCTGGCCCAGGGAAATAACAATGACAGTGTTTTTTTCTCCTCCAGTTCTGTCAATGACTCGGGCAATGTATTCAATTTCTTTCACTGAATAGGTCAATGATCCAATCAGAGGGTAACCATGTTTTTGCCACTGGATGTTGATATTCTTGTCCAAGTCCACAGCAAGCTGGTGTTGAAATTTTCCCGATTCATGCAGATCCACTGATTTCAGTGCTGATGACAAGTAGGCAATCCCAAAATAAAAGAAGTATAGTTATAAAGATCATAAAGACAGAAGAAAAGTTTTGGTGTTTATAATCAGATAAGTTAATCATGCATAACTTATTTTATTATAGGTTTAAATGAAGGAATAGCTTTGAAAATTATTTTAACAATCCAAAGTGTTATACAGGTAAGAGGTTATATATGTTCATTTGTCGAACCATGCAGAAGCAAACTGGGGATGGTAAGCACTGCAGTAACTTCATGGGAGCACGATGTAGTTAATTTTTTAGGTATTATATTTGTACATTTCGTGAGCTGTAGATTAAGCTTGAGGCTAGAGAGAGTACTTATGTCTTTACATTAAAAAAACAAGTAAACTTATTTCTCCAAATACTCAGAGTTTCCATAAGACTGGAATTATATTCTATACTTTTGTGTTTCCTTTACATATGCTTAGAATGGTACTGAGCATCTCATCTATAATAGTATTACTATTCACTTGTGAAGGTCTTCATAGTTTACAAAGCATTTATTTGGATATATTCATTCGCCTCAAGGCATGTTCCTTCCTCCCTACACAAACAGACACACACACACAGTAGTCCTTATCCACTGAGGATACATTCCAAGACCCCTGGTGGATGCCTGAGACTGCAGATAGCACTGAACCCTATATATACCATGTTTTTTTCCTGTACATATATACCTATGATAAAGTTGAATTTATAAATTAGGCACAGTAAAAGATTAACAACAATGAAAATAAAATAGAATTATAACAATATACTGCAATAAAGTTATGCAAATGTGATCTCTCTCAAAATGTCTTGCTGTACTGGACTCCTCCTTTTTCTGTGATGACGTGAGATGATAAAATGCCTATGTGATGAGATGAAGTGAGGTGGATGATGTAGGCATCACAACATAGCCTTAGGCTACTATTGACCTCACAATATGTCAGGAGGATGATCTGCTTCCAGACTGCAGTTGACAGCAAGTAGCTCAAACTGTAGAAAATGAAACCAACTCCTGGGTATATACACACATACACACACACACGTACATGCAGACACATTTAATTATCATATTATAGAAAATCAAGAGATGAAATGACCTGCTGAAGCTAGTAAGTGACAGAAGCTGCACCTCAATTTGAAGCTCCTCCCAACTCTCATGAAAACTGTCTACCCAACCTTAGAACCTATGAAAACATGAGTATAATACTAACAGAATAAAGCGAAGTCCTTCCATTTTTTATCCTATAAATTAGGCCTTTATCAGACTATCAGGGCCAGCTGCTTTGTAGTTAGAACTTCTGAGGAAAATATGTAGAAAAGGATTATTAATGCTTTGTAACAAGTGCCATCTTTGAAGTAAAGGGCTACATTTAGTTTTCACCCAAGGCATTTGAAAATAAAGATACTGGAACATTAGTTGAAGGAAGATGGCAGTATCATTGTCTTCATTCTGCTTCTGACTTACTTCAACTTCCTTTTCCAAAGCATGCTATAAAATTTAACTTTTAACAAAATGTGCAACAGACATTTTGCTACAATTTAAATGGTTAGACAAAGAGGAGGGAACTCATTAAACTCAGACTTTCTATAACCTAAGGAATTCAGTATTGTAGAATGGAATGCTAAAGATTACCATCAGACCCTTAATCTTATAGACCAGGAAACTGAGGTCTAGAAGAATTCAGAGGTCACAACTGAAAACTCTCCCCTTTGGTGGGAATTCCACCTACTGCTTGGAGCTGAGGCCCTACCGTTCTCTTTTTTATTGGGAGCATCAGCCTACCTTCTAAAGTGTGAGATCACAAAAGTGGCAGCCATGTCAGAAAGGCTGTAATG
The DNA here is from genome assembly GCF_048418805.1 of Vulpes vulpes. NCBI lineage: Eukaryota > Metazoa > Chordata > Mammalia > Carnivora > Canidae > Vulpes > Vulpes vulpes. The sequence continues at coordinate 119,919,082 of NC_132791.1, read as the reverse complement.
GAGACACATAAGGTGAGCTATTCCCAGTGATGACAGCCAGGAGCCAGGACCCGGGACCCAGCAGGCAGGCAGGCAGGCACCTCGTTTTCCTGTCAAGAGTGCTAAGGTCTACTAGTGAATTCTGAATTATTATTGGTGTATCCTTGGTTTAGTAAATAGAGCAACTGGACTAGGATTCTAGCCACTGGATTCCAGCCCCAATTTGGACATGGGATAACAGTCACAGTAGCTCTTGTTCACTGGGCACTATGTGTCTTGCAATGTACTAAGTATTTTATAACCATTATCTCATTGGGTCTTCAAAACAACCATCAGATAGTATCATTATTTGTAGTTGATGGATGAGAAAAATAAGGCACCAAAAATAAGTAACACACCAAAAGTCATAGCTTCTGAGTGGCACAGCCTACATACATTAGACAACACAGCCCATACTTTTAAGTATTATTTCTAACTGGTGCTAAGTCATTGCCTTGCTCCTGGAAGTTTTCTTTTCAAGTAACGATAACAGGGATGATAGCTTACACCAAAGAGGACCTACCTATGTAACAATTCTAAATGCATTGTATATATTACTTCATTCTACCAGGTGGGTTGTTTTTTCATGTTTATTTTATAGATGAAGAAGCTGAGAAGGACAACGGTTATATAACTTGCCCAAGGTTACCGAGGTAGAACATGAAGAAGCCAGATTTTGCTCTGAGATCATCTGGATCTAGAATCTACATCCTTAATCATTATGCCAACTGTAGAAAATGGGCAGTGTAGTATCTTACATTATTTTCAGCTCTGTCAATGATTTTCTGGGCATGCTGAGTACATACTCAGGCACACATTGGGATATAGATATAATAAATCTTTTCTACACATGCTCCCTTCCAGTCAGATGAATGTATTCTTTTAAAGGAAAGACAATGATGTCTTGAAAAGTTTTAGTGTGTTGTGATTAAGAGATATGAAGAAGAGGCATTTCCTATTGCTCCCTTGAAATAAAAAGTAAATTTCTGAAAGGGATATGAATAATGGCTTAGACTGAGGCATACTGTTGATACTGTTTTTGAAATATTCCATCCACTGGCGGACTGTGGAATCTCCCATTAGATACACGAATTTTCCTGTTAGGCATTCTTTCATTTTGATCGGAGCCAAACTACAGGAGACAGGATTCCATGTCTCTTTCCAGACATGTCCACCAGGGATTGTGGATGTCATTCCAAACTTGCATTTCTTTTTCACTGGAACAGTTTTTCCTGCCAAAGAATCAGCAAGATAAGATCTAAAATATCACACATGCATCAGTATTTATTAAGAACCTACTATCTTTTCTAAGTATCTTTTTAGGGTCATGAGGGAAGTGAAAAAGCCTATTGAAGCATCATCATCTTAATGTAATAGTTATTTTTAGCAAAATTTTTCTCTGATATGAATATTCTAAATTATGCCCATTAATGTTTATTATAGAGAACATATTTTCTCTCCCCACTCCCCCCAAAGAACCCTCTTGGTAAAATTTAAATATTTGCTTTCCTATGGAAGTAAAGTTATCAATTCTTGCTTAGTAATAAAAACCCAATTATTTTATCATTTTAAACCTACTTTACCTCCAAGTTTGTCCACTCTGTCATAGTGTCTTAAATGACATCAGCAAACTAAATTCTTTGAATAGAGGGTCCAGGATGGCAGCATAGGAAGATCCTGAACCTACCCCTTCCCATGGACACACCAAATCTACCACTACATATACAACAATTCCCCCTGAATAACTAAGGTCCTATTGAACAGCTGCTTCACAACAAATGATAGAGGGACTGCATAGCGAAAGGTAAAAAGATGGAGGCATGGTAACCAGGGGAGCCCCGTCCTCAACACAGCAACCTGCCTTAGGGAGGGATATTATGCAGAGGACCACACACAGATGTGCTTGTCGTGGGCACAGCAGAAAACCATCTATTTAAAAGGCAACTAGTCTATAAGTGAAGTAAATCCATTTACTAACCCTGAATCATCTGTCATGTAAGTAGGGGAACTACTGAAATGCTTTCTGGGGCGGGAGATGCTGACAAGTGCCTTTTTTTTTTTTTTTCATATTCCCTCTCTGCTATAATAGCATGGATAGAAACAGGGTCAAGTGCTCTAGCAGCTTACTAGATCTGCCCTATGCAAGTCCTGAGTCTCTAGTTTACAGCAGTTCCAGCTTCCCCCAAGGCACTACCCTATCCCAAATGCCCTCACCCCTGTTTGTGCCCTCCCCAGCTCCATCTGTCCTGCCAAGGGGCCCCAGAGTGGCATGCCATAGAATTTCCCAAGGTCACGCCTGACCCAGCCATCTTGCCAACGTAGCCCAGGTAGCCCTGCATGGTGTGCATCAGGAACCCCCATGCACTCACTCAAGATTTAGCCATCTCATGAGGATGGACATAGCAGGATCCCCTGGCCCATGTCCACTCCACGTCCAGCTATCTTATCAGGATCGCCCCAGCACAGTTCACCCTGGAAACCCCAGGACCCACACTTGTTCCAGCCCCAGTCATCCCACCAAAACTACAAGGCACACAGCTCACACGGGGGATGCTCCTATACAAGACCACTCTTTTAAGACAGAGAGGTAACTATTCTGCCTAATTCATAGAAAAAACCCCCACAAAAATGAACAAAGAACAAAGAATTTGGTTCCAAATGAAAAAAGCAAAATAAAGCCCTAAAAAAAACCCCAATGAAACAGAGATAAGTAATTTATCTGATAAAGAGTTCAAATTAATAGTTATAAAGACATTGACCAAAATGGATGCGTAGAGGGCTTCAAAAAAGAGTTAGAAAATATAAAAAATAACCAGAGCTGAAGAATACAAACTGAAATGGGAAGTAAACTAAAGTAAATCAACAGCAGATTAGATGAAACAGAAGAATGGAATAGCAATCTGGAAGACAGAGAAGTGGAAACCATCCAAGCTGAATGGCACAAATGCTTTTTGTTTGTGTGTTTGTTTGTTTCAGGAGTTGAATTAGTGACATATAAAACATATAATTTATAGTGACATATATTCATCTGAATAAATGTCCTCCTTAATGCCCATCACCCATTTAGTCCGTTCCCCCCCACACACATCCCCTTCCAGCAATCCTTAGTTTATTCTCTATAGTTAAGAGTTTCTTATGGTTTGTCTCCCTTTCTGTTTTTATCTTATTTTTCCTTCCCTTATGTTCATCTGTTTTGTTTCTTAAATTCTACATGAGTGAAATCATATGGTATTTGTCTTTGACTTATTTCATTTAACATAATATAATCTAGTTCCATCCATGTTGTTGCAAATGGTAAGATTTCATCCTTTTTGATGGTTGAGTAGTATTCCATTGTCTATATATACCGTATCTTCTTTATGCATTCATCTGTCAATAGACATTTGGGCTCTTTCCATAATTTGGCTATTGTTGATAGTGGCTGGTATAAACATTGGGGTGCATTATGCCCCTTTGAATCAGCATTTTCATATCCTTTGGATAAATACCTAGTAGTGCAATTGCTGGGTCATAGGTTAGTTCTATTTTTAACTTTTTGAGGAACCTCCATATTATTCTCCAGAGTGGCCGCACCTGCTTGCATTCCTGCCAACAGTGCAAAAGAGTTCCCCTTGCTCCACATCCTTGTCAACATCTGTTAGTTTCCTGAGTTGTTAATTTTAGCCATTCTGACAATGTGAGGTAGTATCTCATTATGGTTTTGATTTGTATTTCCCTGATGATGAATGATGTTGAGCTTTTTTTTTTCATATGTCTGTTAGCCATCTGGATATCTTCTTTGGAGAAGTGTCTATTCATGTCTTCTTCCCATTTCCTAATTGGGTTATTTGTTTTTTGGGTGTTGAGTTTGATATGATCCTCTCAATAGATACAGAAAAAGCATCTGACAAAATATAGGATCCTTTCTTGATAAAAATCCTCAAGAAAGGGAGAGAAGAAAGGTACCTCAACAAAATAAATTTTAAAAATTAAAATTAAAATAAAGGTAGTCTAAGGTAGCTATGGAATAACATCAAGAATATTAACACTTATACTATAGGGATCCCAGAAGAAGAAAGAGAGATAAATGGGCAGAAAACTCATTTGCATAAATAATGGTTGAAAATTTCTTTAACCTGGAGAAAGAAATAGACATCAAGGTCCAGGAAGCACAGAGAGTCCCAAACCAGTTGAATCCAAAGAGATCTATACTAAGGCTGGGTACGCCAACTAAAATGGCAAAAGTTAAAGAATCTTAAAATCAGTAAGAGAAAAACAATCAACATAGGAAACACTGTGAGACTATCAGCTGATATTTAGCAGAAACTTTGTAGGCAAGAAGGGAATGGAAGCATATATTTAGAGTGCTGAAAGGAAAAACTTATAGTAAAGAATATCTAGCAAGTTTATCATTCAGAATTGAAGGAAATATAGTTTCTGGGACTAACAAAAACTAAAGTAGTTAATCACCACTACACTGTACTTATAAGAAATTATAAAGGGTTTTCTTTAAACAGAAAATAGGCTGTAACTTGAAATATATACATATATTCATATCTATCTATACACACACATATGTGTGTGTGCGTGTATATATATATATATATATATGAAAAAAATCCATTGGTAAAGGCAAATATAAAGAAAGGCTGTAAATCAGCCACTTAAAGCACTAGTATAGGGAGTCCAAGATGGCAGAGGAGTAGGAGACCTTAGTTTTGTCTGGTCCCAGGAATTCAGCTAGATAGCTATCAAATATTCTGAACACCTGTGAACTCAATTGGAGATCTAAGAAAAGAATAAGTGCAACTTGACAAAGAGAAAAGTGACTACTTTCTGTAAGGCAGGAGGTACAGAGAAGTGAATTTGTGGCAATATATGGGGAAATAAATCACAGTGGGGGGGAACCTCCATAAGCTGGCTACTGGAAAGTGACATAGCAGCAGCGTGCAAAATTGGAACTTTTAGAGTCTGTTCCAGTGAAGGATGTCCTGACCTGAAAAGTGCTCAGGTGGCTAAGCAGGGCAGAATCCTGCGTGGGACAATGTGGTCTCAGGATCTTTGGAATCACAGGAAGACCAAGGGTACCTGAGTGCAGCAGAGTTCCCAGGCCTCAGAGTGGGGAAGCTGGCTGCAATCAGCTTGGGGTGGCCATATACCATGAACCACAGCAGGGTCCAGGCAACCACTCCCTGAGCAGGGACCCAACAAACAGCATAACTGACAAGACCTACCCCTTGCTTCCTCCTCTGGAAGGATCAGCATGGGTGGAAGCCACAGGAGTCAGAAGGATTTGGAGAATTGAAATGGGGTTGTATACCTGAGAGAGAAACCTGCTTAGGCCGGTGAGCAGGGAGAGTGAATAGAGACCAGGGAGACAGGAGTGACTGACTGTTTTTCCCGGACGGTGCACTGAGGAGTAGGGTCCCAGGCTTTTGGCTCCAAGCCTGGATATTGGGAAACTGCCATTTTCGTTCTCATCCTCTAAAGTGGTATGTAAAGCCTTCAGGGAACAAAAGCCACATAGAGCAATCTGGAACATATTATTTAGCCTGACCCCTTGGCAAGGGTGGTAAAATTCTGCCAGGGGCAAAGACACCTGAGAATCAGTGCAACAGGCCTCTCCCCCAAGAGATTAGCAAGAAGATTGGCTAAGAGCCAGTTTACCAGTCATAGAGAACTGCAAAACTCCAACATTAGGGGAAAATAGTAAAAAGATTCATGGTTTTATCCCCAAGATTCTTAGTCTTTCAATTTTAATTGTTTTCTCTCTTCCCTTTTTCAACAAATTTCTTATTTTATCAACTCTTTTCAAAAATCTTTAAAAATTTTCATTTTTACCCTTTCTGGCTGGAACCATGGAGGGTGCAAAAGAGAAGAAGAAGGTTCCTGCTGTGCCAGAAACCCTTAAGAAAAAGCAAAGGAATTTTGCAGAGTTGAAGATCAAGCATCTGAGAAAAAAGTTTGCCCAAAAGATGCTTCAAAAGGCAAGAAGGAAGCTTATCTATGAAAAAGCTAAGCATTACCCCAAGGAATACAGGCAGATGTACAGAACTGAGATTCAAATGGCAGGGATGGTGAGAAAAGCTGGCAACTTCTACGTGCCTGCAGAACCCAAATTGGCATTTGTCATCAGGATCAGAGGTATCAATGGTGTGAGCCCAAAGGTTCGAAAGGTGTTGCAGCTTCTTTGCCTTTGCTAGATCTTTAATGGCACCTTTGTTAAGCTCAACAAGGCTTCAGTTAATATGCTAAGGATTGTGGAACCATGTAAGCATGGGGGCATCCAAACCTGAAGTCAGTGAATGAATTGATCTACAAGCGTGGTTATGGCAAGATCAACAAGAAGCGAATTGCCCTGACAGATAACACACTGATTGCCTGATCTCTTGGTAAATATGGCATCATCTGCATGGAGGATCTGATTCACAAGATCTATACCATTGGAAAACGTTTCAAAGAAGCAAACAACTTTTTATGGTCCTTCAAATTATCTTCTCCACATGGCAGAATGAAGAAAAAGACCACTCATTTTGTAGACGGTGGAGATGCTGGCAACAGGGAAGACCAGATCAATAGTCTTATTATTAGAAGGATGAACTAAGGTATCTACCATGCTTATTTTTGTAATCTGGTCACTTAATAAATGACTGCTTTCAAATGGTTAAAAATTTTTTTCTAAAAATGAATTTAGAGTTCTACATTCTATCCTTTCATTGTGTTTAATTTTATTTTTGTATATACATAAATTTTTCTTTCTTTATAATTTTGGAATACAGTTTCTTCTAACAAACAGATCAAAATACACCCAAAATTTGGTGTATGGCTCTGTTCTCTTCACCTATCTGATCATATTCTCTTTTTTTTTTGAAGTCTTTAATTTTCATCTTAACAGTTACATTCTATCCTTTCAATGTTATTTTGTGTATGTGTGTGTGTGTGTATATATATATATATATACACACACATACACACACATACATACACAAGTGTTTGTATATATATATATATAAATTTATATATATATATAAATTTTTCTTTCTTTACAATTTTGGGATCTAGTTTTCTAACAAGAGACCAAAATACACACAGGACCCAGTGTATTGCTCTGTTCTGTCCACCTGTCTTACTATATTCTCTTTTTAAAATTTTAATGTTTTTTTTCAGTTTTGGGTGTCTTCTGATTTGTTTATTGTATATTTCTCTGGGGTCATTGTTGCCATTTTAGTATTTTGTTCTTGCATTCATCTGTTCTCTAGACTGAGAGACAAGATGGAAAACTCACCTGAAAAAAGAGAACAAGAGGCTCTACTGACTGCCAGGGACCTATATGGTATGTACATAAGTAAGATGTTGGAACTAGAGTTCAGAATAACAATTATTCTGGGCTGGCCTTCAACAAAGGTTAGAAGGCACTGGAGAATCTCTTTTTGGAGAAATGAAAACTAAAATCTAATAAAGTCAAAATAAAAAAGACTATTAATGAGATGCAATAAAAAATGGAGGCTCTAATTGCTAGGAAAAATTAGGCAGAATAGAGAATTAGTGATACAGATGACAAAATGATGGAAAATAAAAAGCTGAGAAAAAGAGAAACTAGAGGATCATGAGGGAGAATTCAAGAGTTAAGTGATATCATAAAGCAAAAACAATATTAGAATAATTGAGACTACAGAAGAAAAGGAAAAGAATATCCAATGGAAAAAGTTTCTTCAAAAATTGGTGTTGGGAAAATTGGATAGCCACATGCAGAAGAATGAAACTGGACCATTTCCTTACACCATACACAAAAATAGACTCAAAATGGATGAAAGACCTAAATGTGAGGCAGGAATCCATTAAAATCCTAGAGGAGAACACAGGTAGCAAACTCTATGACCTTGGCTGCAGAAAATTCTTGTTAGACATGTTTCCAAAGGCAAAGGAAACAAAAGCAAAGAATTGTTGGGACTTCATCAAGATAAAAAGCTTTTTTCACAGTAAAGAGCTGACAAAACCAAAAGACAATGGATAGAATGGGAGAAGGTATTTGTAAATGTCTTATTAGATAAAGGGCTAATATCCAATATCTATAAAGACCCAAAGAAAAAATAATCCAATCAAGAAATGGGCAGAAGACATGAACAGACATTTCTCCAAAGAAGACATATAAATGGCCAATAGACACATGAAAAAATGTTCCAAATCACTTGGCATCACAGAAGTACAAATCAAAACCACAATGAGATACCACTTCACACCAGTAAGAATGGCTAAAATTAAAAGTCAGGAAACAACATATGTTGGTGGGGATGTGGAGAAAGAGGAACCCTCATATACTGTTGGTGAGAATATAAGCTGGTGCAGCCACTCTGGAAAACAGTATGGAGGTTCTTCAAAAAGTTGAAAAAAGAACTAACCTATGACCCAGCAATTACACTACTAGGGATTTGCCCCAAAGACACAAATGTAGTGATCCAAAGGGGCAACTGCACCCCAATGTTTATAGCAGCAATGTCCACAATAGCCAATCTATGGAAAGAGCCCAGATGTCCAATGACAGATGAATGGCTAAAGCAATGGAATACTACTCAGCCATCAAAAAAGAAAGAAATCTTGCCATTTGCAATGATGTGGATGGAAATAGGGGGTACTAGGCCAAGTGAAATAAATTAATCAGAAAGACAATTACCATATGGTCTCACTCATATGTGAAATTTAAGAAACACAGAAGATCATAGGTGAAGAGAGGAAAACAATAAAACAAGACAAAATCAGAGAGGGAGACCAACCACAAAAGACTCTTAATCATAGGAAACAAACTGAGGGTTGTTGGAGGGGAGGGGGAATAGGGTAACTGGCTGATGGACATTAAGGAGGGCACATGATGTAGTGAGCACTGGGTATTATATAAGACTGATGAATTAGGTAGTAATATATGTTAATAGAATTTAAATAGAAGAAAACTTCAAAAAAAGAACTAGTATGAAGGTTGAATACAAAAATAGTTTAATTGACTATGACAACAGTAAGCAGTTAAAAGATCACAAAATAAAAATATGTAAAATAAGACATCAAAAAACCCTCCAGATAGTAGGGGGTGAGGGGAATTTAAAAAAATTGTACTGTTTCAGAATGCACTTGATTTTAAGTGACTATCGGCTCAAAAAATATATATATATATATACAAACATATACATGTATGTGTCAATATATGAACCTTATGATATCCACAAACCAAAAACTACAATAGATGCACAAAAGAGAAAGGACCTCAAATATAACCATCAAGAAAATAAACCAAAAGGGAAGAGAACAAGAGAAGAAAGGAACAGAAGGACCACAAAAAGAACCGGAGGACAATGAATAAAATACTAATAAGCACATACTTATCAATAATTACTTTAAGTTTAAATGGACTAAATGCTCCAATCAAAAGGAAAAAAAGAATGCACAAGTTACCAGTATTAGAAGTGAGAAAGTATCACTAAAGATTCTACAGACATTAAAAGGATAACAAGGCAGTATTACTATAAAAGTGTATGTCAACAAATTTCAAAACTTCAATGAGATAACTTCTCTGAAAAATATAATTTACCAAAATTGACACAAGATGAAATAGAAAATCTGAATAGGCATAGTCATATTAAATAAATTAAATTTGTAATAAAATCTTCTCAGAAAGAAAAAACAGACATAGGGTGACAAAACAGATTAAAAAAAATAAGACCACCTGTATGCTGCCTACAGGAGACTTACTTCAGATCTAAAGACACACAGGCTGAAAGTGAAGGAAAACAAGATATTCTATACAAATGAAAATAAAAAGAAAGCTGGTACATAATATTTGTATAGGACAAAATAGACTTTAAAACAGAAACTCTAAAAAAAGACAAAGAAAGGCATCACATAATGATAAAGGGTTAAATCAAAGCAGGGGATGTTTTAGTACTTATGCAACCTAAGATGGGAGTACCTAAATACATAAAACAAACATAACAGACATAGGAGGAAATTGACAGTAATACGATAACAGTAGGAGACTTAAATACACCACACTTCTGCTATTGAGTAGATCATCCAGACAAAATCAATAAGGAAACATTGGCCTTAAATGACACATTATATCAAATAGACTTAATAGATACCTATAGAACATTTCATTCAAGAACTTCAGAATACACATTTTTTTTTTTAAGTGCATAGGGAACATTCTCCAGGATAGATCAAACTTAGGTCACAAAATAAGTCTCATTAAATTCAAGAAGACTGAAATCTTAACCAAGCATCTTCTCTAACTACAAAGGTATGAAACTAGGAATCAATTACAAGAAGAACTGGGAAAAAAATGAACACATGGAGACCATATAGCATGTTACTAAACAACTAATGGATTAAAAAGAAATCAAAGAGGAAATAAAAAAATACCTTGAAACAAATGAAAACAGAAACATAACTCCCCCAAATCTATGGGACATGGCAAAAACAGTTCAAAGAGAAAGCACATAGCAATATAGCAAAAAATAAATTTTACAAAGTCCAAATAAACAGTCCAATTTTCTACCTAAAGAAACTAGAAAAAAAGAACAAAGCCTACCTTTAGGAGAAGAAAAGACTTAATAAAGAAAAGAGTGGAAATAAATGAAACAGACTGAAAAAAATTATAAAAGATCAATGAACTAAAAGCTGGTTCTTTGAAAAGGTAAACAAAATCAATATACCTCTAGTCAGGTTTATCAATGAAAACAAGAGAGCACACACATACACACAGACAAAATCAGAAAAAAGAGGAGTGCCTGAGTGGCTCAGTTAGGTGTATTCCTTCAGTTCAGGTCATCATCTCGAGGTCCTGGGATCGAGCCCCTTGTTGGGCTCCCTGCTCCACGGGAACCTGCTTCTCCCTCTTTGTCTGCGCCTCCCCTTCCCCCACTCAAGCACACACACTCTCTCTCTCTCTCAAATAAATAAAGTCTTTAAAAGAAATAAATAAAAAGAGAACTTATAAATGATACTATATACATAAAATATCATAAGAGATTACTGTGAACAATTATGTGCCAAAAATTTGGAAAACCTAGAATAAATGAATAGCTTTCCAACTCTGAATCATAAAGAAAAGAAAATCTGAATAGAACAATTACAAGGAATGAAATTGAATCTGTAATTCAAAACTTTCAAAAAGGAAAAGTCCAGAATCAGACAGCTAGCTTCACAGGTGAATTCTAATAAATATCTAAAGAAAAGTTAATGCCTACTTTTATCAAATTATTCCAAACAATTGAAAAGAAAGGAATATTTCCAAACTCATTTTATGAGGCCAGCAGTATCCTGATATAAAAACTAGGCAAAGACATCACATTCACAAAATGATAGGCCAATATGCATGATGAACTTAGATGAAAAAAAACCTTAAGAAAATATTTAACAAATCAAATTCAACAATACGATAAAAAGATCATACACCACAATTGAGCAGGATTTGTTCCAGGAATGCAAGGATGGTTCAGTACCTACAAATCAATGTGACACACCATATTACCAAACAAGGATACAAATCGTATGATCACCTTAATAGAGGCAAAGAATGAATGTGACAAAATTCAATATACATTTGTAAGAACTCTTAACAAATCGAGTACAGAAGAAACATATCTCAACATAAGAGACTCTAGGATGGCAGTTTGTAAACCTCTGTTGAATTTTGGACTCATAGTGATGTGAGGAGGGGACAATGATAGTGATGTGGGGAGGTAAACACCCAGGTGTAAACAGAGTTTTGACATCTGAAGGTTATTATGTTAGATGAGCAGGTAATCTGTTGTCCAAGAAATAGATTAATGTTCAGTTACAGTTACTAAAACTGATTTATGATATCCTAGTGATTCCAATCATTTATTCACTTGAGTAATGGATATCTTGACTCACCACAGAGAAGCCTGATGGGCAGAGTACCAATAGGACAAGAAAGAAACCATTTAGATGAATTTAGTGCTAGGCACCACCCATCATCACAGGGAGAACTTACTGTTGCATTTGGAGACACTGATGACATTTTTTTCCATAATCTCTACACCCACATTTGACCTCAAAGAGAAAAATACAGAAATTAATCTGCAGGTGGCCCCCAAAATCAGGAAACACAAGAAGCCACATTATATATTGTTTTCAGTTAATTCTTAGTGCTAAGAATTGACTATTGACTACTGATTAAATTTTCCTTTCTTTGCTTATTAGCCCAGGGGGTATAGATACCCACAAGGTGTGCAAGATAACTTATTGAAGTGCAGTAAGAATATATTCAAGCACACATTTACACATATGTTTCTCATTCCCTTTTGATTTTTATTATGTTTATCTTTATGTTTCAATGATAAGGGTTAAATATCCAAAAAGACTGAGGACTACTGGAAAGTATATACTGTCCCCAAATGAATTCACAGATTTTTTTTCTAAAATGGCTCTTCATAGAATTCCCAAACTGATATACTCAGGGCACTTTCCTTTGGAGCCACACAGAGGCTAAATCATTACCATATTTTCCCAGGTAGTCTCCAGAAAAAAATTATTTACCTTTCAAAGAGGCTCCATTCTTGTTTGCTGAGATAAGAAACATCCTTGTTTTTGGAATGCATGTGAGTGAGAGCAGCACAGGGCATGTGGGGTGGTCTTACACAGTAGAAGGCTTCTTGGTCTTGAGCATCCAAGTACTCACACAGCTCAGTGCTGGAGTTTAAAACCAGGGCACAATCAGTATCGACATGGGAGGTACCACTGGCAAACTGGCCTGTGAAGATCACCCTGTCATAGCCTTGGTTCCTGGCCCTCCAGAGAGCTGATGCCCCTTCACTGGGGTGGATAAGCAGGAGAGACAGAGAGACCCAGCCCTCCCAGAAGAGAGTGAAGCTGACCAGGTAAGTGCCATTGTTGTAGTCGGTCACATTTCCTGATGCACCTGCCTTCAGGGCTGGAGAGGACATCCTGGCTCTCAGGAAGTCCCCACCATATTCCTTCCTGCGTCCCAAGTGGTCCCTCCCCTCCAGTACAACATCCAGCCGATCCCCCCTGCAGTAGGCATCTCGAGGGTGGAGGATGGTAGCAGTGCTATGTGCTGCACTGGTGGTGGTATTCATGTGGGTGAAAGGTCTGGGTGGGATCAGCTGGTCTAGTTTCCCTGTGATTCTCTTTATTCTTAGCTCAGTCTCAGCTGATGAAACTACTGGATGCAGCGGTACTTCAGGACATGGGGAATTCATGACCAAGTTCCAGTGATGGAGGGTGATGGGCAACCTCAGTGCAGTCCATATCTGAAATGATAATAAATACAATAAAGAACATAGAAAATGTTTTTATATAATATATGTAATTTTTGGTAGGCTAGCCAACCTTGATCTTTTTTTTTAAACTTATTTTCAAGATTTTATGTATTTATTCATGAGAGACACACACACACACACAGAGAGACAGATATATAGGCAGAGGGAGAAGCAGGCTCCCTACAGAGATCTTGATGCTGTACTCTATCCTAGGACCCTGGGATCATGACCTGAGCTGAAGGCAGACGCTCTACCACTGAGCCACTCAGGCGTCCCCAACATTGATCTTTTATAGAATAATGGGAGATATAAAAACTAAAAGGATATTGAAATTCTATTATCATGTAGGTTTCATGGGCAAAATAATTTTCCTTAAATTTGTTTGTGGAACTCCACTTTTCACTGGCTAACCTATTTTGAGTTCCAGGATATTCTTCCCTAAAGTGGTTTTGGTAAAATACACCTTTCTTTACTGAGCAGTTGTGAAGATGTGAAGAAATGATTTTTTTAACTGAATAGTGCACAAGAAATACTTAATTGTTCTATTATTTTTGTAATCTTTAAACTAGAATTCAGTCATTAAAAGAAATTTAAGAAAATGCTTAAGATGCATGAGACTTTTATGCAAAATATGATTATTTTTTCTATTTGATATTTTATACTTTGCTTAAACATTCTAGGATATTTATTAGTATTTTTCAGATTGTTTTAGTTAACTCAGGGAATAATAAACTTATGTTTATAAACACTTACTTTCTAATCATAAAATAACACTGATTATTAAAAAGTGAGAGAATGCTGAACTGTATAGGAAACAAAAATCAGTGACAATTCTGTCAATCATGGATAATTAGTGTTAATATTTTGGTGATTTTTCTTGCATTTTCTATATGCCATTTCACATGATTGTGAACAAATTGAATATTACCCATGAATTTTGGCATTTTAAAAAGCAGTGTTAAAAAAACTCCACCTTATATCACTGCCTCACTAGTATCCCAACCTATGGCTATGGCTTAATATTTTACATATTCCCATATTTTTTTGATATTTATCACTCTCAACTTTTCTCTTACTTATGCTTCTATAAAGGACACCTTTTGGGGGATCCCTGGGTGGCTCAGCGGTTTAGCGCCTGCCTTTGGCCCAGGGCGCGATCCTGGAGTCCAGGGATAGAGTCCCACATCAGGCTCCCGGGCGTGGAGCCTGCTTCTCCCTCCTCCTGTGTCTCTGCCTCTCTCTCTCTCTCTATGTCTATCATAAATAAATAAATAAATCTTTAAAAAAAAAAAAAAAGAACACCTTTTGGTATAAATCTTTGCAAGCCAGGTTATTTGCTAAGAACTCAGAAATAGAATTATTGGTTCAATGTGGTGAATGCTGCTAAAGATCTTAATAAATGCTATAAAATTATTTTCCAGAACAATTCTCCTGCAGCCAACAATGATAAACTCTAAATCAAAACCAAAAAAATCTCCCCAAGTGCTGGAAAGTGACTGCTACAAGCAGATGGACACTGGAGGGATGTTGAAACCTGCAGTAAGGAATGGCACTGGACTGGCATTCTAAGGGGGTATTAACTAAATAAAGTTCTTCCAGTGGAAGGGAAATTACACAAAGAGAAACACAGATCTTCAGGAAAGAACCAAAAGCACCAGAAATGGCAACTATATGGATAAATATAAAAGACTATGTGTTTGTCTTCTAATTTCTCTAAAATGCATATAATTATTTAAAGTAAAAACTATAATTTTGTAATAATATGGCAATGATGGCATAATGAATGGGGTGGCTAATAAATGAAAGTAAAGGGTGGCAAGGTTATTACAGATCACATGAAGTAGCATGACCTTACCTGATATTAACTATAAAAGAATGTGTATTTTAATTCCTAGAGGATCTACTTAAAAAAAACTTATAGCTGTAAAAATAATAAAGAAACTAAAAGGAAATTTTAAAAGAATTCAATTAATCCAAAAAGAGGAACAAAGGGGCTAAACAGAAAACTAACAGCAAATTGGTGGACCTAAATCCACTCAGTAATTTCATTAACAATAAGTTGGCTAAATGTTCTATTACAAGACAGAGCTAAAAAAGCAAGACCAACTATTTGCTGTTTACCAAGAATGTACTTTAAGCATAAAGTTATATATAGATTGAAAGTAAAGGGGCAGCCCTGGTGGCGCTAAACCGCTGTGCCTGCAGCCCAGGGCGTGATCCTGGAGACCCTGGATGGAGTCCCGAGTTGGGCTCCTGCATGGTGCCTGCTTCTCCCTCTGCCTGTGTCTCTGCCTCTCTCTCTGTCTCTGTGTCTCTATGAATAAATACATGAAATAATAAAAAAAAGATTGAAAGTAAAGATGGAAAACAACATGCCATATAAGCATGAAAAAGCTAATATTAGTGTTAAAATAAACTTCAAGACAAAGTGTCGCCAGACATAGAAATGGACATCTCCAACTCTAAGAGTCAATTTGTGTTAAGAGTCAATTTGTGGTAAGCGTCAATTTGTAAGAAAATATAGCATTATAAATTGTGTATTGTACCTACATGTGCATGTATGTATATGTGGGGAAAAATTGACAGAATTAAAGGGATAAACACAGAAATCCACAATAATAATTAGAAACTTAAAAACTTATATCAGTGGTTGCAGCAGGAACTAGATTAAAAAATAAGTAATGACCTATAAATATGAACATTATCATAGTAATCACAATACATTATCGGTATTTTTTAACTGCTGCACCTCCACATTTAAATTTTAAGTGATTTATGATAGAGCAATAATCTGTGCCAAAATTTTTTTAGTAAAAATAAACAGGAAAACCTGATTCAAGATGGAGGACAAAGGACATATTATAGTTTCAATTTCTCACCAGAAACTCTAATGAAAGATAGGGAAAAAATTAAAAATTTCTAAGTATTCTGGGAAATAGGAGAAGATACCTTAATAAGATCAGAATTTATAAGAAATCTGAAAAATAGGAGTGTGTTGCTGTCTCAGTTGGTAGAACATGAGACTCTTGATCTCAGGGTCATGAGTTTGAGCCCCACATTGGATGGAGAGATGAGAGAGAGAGAGAGAGAGAGAGAGAGAGAGATCAATCTGAAAAACAAAAGGCAGATGAGATTAGATCAAGTAACAAAACCATGGCTCCAAATGCATGTCAATGAGAAGTCTGTAGAAGATGGAAGCCACTCCAAGGATTCTACAACTTGGAGGAAGTTGGTAATTAGAATAAGAGAGGATAAAGGAGTAGCCCACAGGAAGATGTATGGGAATGGTTAACACTTCCCTAGATTTTTGCCTGTGTCTGGCCAGGCAGCTAGAAATAGGGACTTCTGTACTTTACTGTGAGTAAAAACCATAGATATTTAAGTTGGAGGATATAGGATAGGACCCTGTGTGCCTGGCAATACCCTAGACAGATGGGGAACATTCATTGCCTTGAGTACTTTTTGCAGCTCTGCTACAAATATGATGGACAAAACAGGTAACAGGACCCAGACTGGCCACCACAGAACCTTAAGTGTAAGAATATACACACAACCAAGAATTGGTAAAAATTTTATGAAAGCCAACTCAAAAAAAGAAAGGTATCAAGTTCAATAAAGAAAAGACTAAGGAACAGAAATAGAAAATGCAAAACAAAACTTTAGAGCAAGTGTATTTCAGTCCTCAAGGAGATGCTAGGTGATATTTGCATACATCAGCTAATGAATCTGAGACCTTGGAAAGCAAAGTCCACTGCATTCCTCCATACCAGCAAGAAGGAATTAGAAAATGTATTTTAGGGATCCCTGGGCTCAGCGGTTTAGCACCTGCCTTCTGCCCAGGGTGTGATCTTGGGGACCCGGGATTGAGTCCCACATTGGGCTCCCTGCATGGAGCCTGCTTTTCCCTCTGCCTATGTCTCTGCCTCTCTCTCTCTCTCTCTCTCTCTCTCTGTGTCTCTCATGAATAAATAAATAAAATCTTAAAAAAAAGAAAATGTATTTTAAAAACACCATTACAATAGCTACAAAAACCATAAAGTACCTAGTTATAAATCTAAAAGATGTAGAAGACATGTATGCTAAAATTTTTTAATTTACTAAAAATTCTTGAAGAAGACCTAAATAAATGTACAGAGATTACATGTTGCTAAAAGGAAAAATAAAAATGTCACTTTCTCCAATTTGATCTGCATGGTTAATGTAGTACACACAAAATTTAAGTAAGATTTTTCCATCAAATCTGACAGACTGATTTAAAACATATAATAAAAGAGTAAAGGGCTGAGCCTGGCCAGGAACCTTGTGAAGTTGATTAAGCAGTGGTAACTTGACCTACAAGCTTTCAAGACTAAATATAAAACTAATTATTATTATCATTAAATTAATTATATCAATGTGGTATTGATACAGGGAAGAAAAATAGGTCAATGAACTAGAACAAAGAGACCAGAAAGGGACGTGTACTTATCAGAAATGTTGCTATATGACAAAAATGAGATGGCAAATCAGCATAGAAACAACTACAGAGTAAGAAGAGCTGAAAGCATGATTATCCATATGGATATAAAAATCAGGAAAGAATAAAATTCAGATCTGGTGCAGGCTTAAATGTCTAAAGCAACCTGTAAAAGTTTAAGAAGAATATTTAGATAAAAAATCTGACACTGAAGCAGGGAAAGGTTTCTTAATACTCAAAAAGAATCAACTGTTTAAAAAGGCAGATACATTTTACTATATAAACATGAATATGTGTTGTTCAGAAATTCCTTGAAGAAACTAAGCTAAACATTGGGATAAAATCCTTGCAGGGGCATATATGTAAGTGACAAAGGAAGAGAGTGTGCATGCCACCAGACACATACCTGCATACAATATCATCATCTCCCATGCTAAATAATAGTTATCATATATGTTTGTTTGTTTATTTATCTATCTCCACACCCAGCATGGAGCCCAACATGGGGTCTCAACTCACCACCCTGAGATCAAGACCTGAGCCGAGATCAAGACCTGAACCAAGATCAATGGTTGGAGGTCCAACCAATGGAATCCCTTGGGCACCCCCAAATATGTCAGTTCTTCAAGGTCGTGTAAGCTGTTGAGACTTCCCTACTATAATCTATGAGTCTGGTTGTTTGGACTTTGCTAGAACAGGTGAAATAGGAAGTAAAAATATACTTCTGTAAGACACAGAAAGAAAGAGTTCTTACCTTTGTAGAGTTTTTAAAAACTGTAAAAGTGATCCAGGAGGCCAACAGAAACAACAATACCAACAGTGACTTATGATTTGCCATATTTCTAATGATTAGGATCCTACAAGAGATAACACGGAACAAGCACACTCACAATAGAAAAGAAATGCGGACATACATGAGAAGTTTACATTTCTTGATTCTTTTGTCCTCAGTAAGTTTCTCCCAGAACAGAACCTTGCCCCACTCTCCCCCACACAGCTGCTCTTACCGTCTTTCCAGCTACTGTCTCTGGTGATCAGTTTGTACCTTCACCAGAAGCACTATTCTGAGACAGATAGCCCACCATGGATTTTATGAAACTGAGCCATTAATGGCCTGGAGGATGCAAGGTTGCTCATGTTTAGGTGAAGCCTCCAGGCTATTTTGTCCCCTCACAGAGTTCCTGTTCTCTTCCCTTAAACACAAACTGCAGACACAACACATATGAGCAAATATTGGCACTGACCATTATCCCAGGGTCTTTTTAATATAACTTGATATTTCCAGCTTCCTTATTAAAATTCTATTATTATGTTCCTTTTTCTTGTTTTAACCACCCTTTGTGGTACCACTGAACCTTAAGATTTTAAACCTTAGATTTTTTTAAAAAAGAATTTAGACTTTTTTTTTCAATGTTTTCCTATTCTAACATCTTCATTTCTGTCACTGTGCAAAAATTTCAAGTTGTCCCTTAAAAGCAGATTGCTTAGGGACATCTGGGTGTCTCAGTGGTTGAGCATCTGCCTTTGGCTCAGGGCGTGATCTTGGGGTCCTGGGATCGAGTTCCGCATTGAGCTCCCTGCAAGGAGCCTGCTTCTCTCTCTGCCTCTCTCTCTCTCTCTCTCTCTCTCTGTCTCTCATGAGTAAAAAAAATCTTTTTTTTAAAAAAAGCAGATTGCTTAAATGCTGCCTTTCTAAAATTTTCTGTCTTTCAAATTTATTCCCCCCTAGAAGCATCTCATACCCTGGATCCCCAGTTAATATATAGACATTAGAAGTTTGTGCACCCAAGAGTAAACACTACCTCTTCCCCCACCTGCACAATTTTGAAAATGTTTTCATACCTTTAATTTAAAGATTATGTTTAGTCCTACACATAGGAACTACTATAATCTGTGTGTAGAGGCTCTGTTTTGAAGACAGTAGTGTACCAGTGGGGTGTGTCTCCTCCGTGCCAAAAGAAAACACAGGTAAAAGTTGCAGCTTGCATGCTTCCACAACCTTGTGCATATTTCAATGAAGGTTACTATCAGGCATACCAGTTCCTCCTCAAGGAGAGGCCTGGATCACAAAGTAACAGTCATCAGTACATGCATAATGGAGGAGGGAAAATGAAATCCTGAGTATAGATTAGATAATTTTAATGTTTTTAGATTTTGTTAGCCTGGTTATAGTACATACACGAGAGATACCTGATGAGAAAAAGAGTGAATGAAGCCAAATGTTTGAGTGATTGAGAATAGTCGGTCATTCCTGAAAAGCTGAAACTGCCTAGTTTCCATCTGAGCCTTGTCATCAAGACCCACTTGCCAAGATTCAAGTGTCTATTACCTTGTACATAGTAGGTACTCAATAAAAAATTTGCTTAATTTAACTAATAGAATCTCAAATACAATGTAGGCAACACAATGATATTTACTCTCAAGAAAATAGAGTGATTGATTATACTTCTGAGTTTGAATCTATCTGGGATTTGCATTTTTTAAAAGATTTTATTTATTTATTCATGAGAGACACAGAGAGGAAGACATAGGCAGAGGGAGAAGCAGGCTCCCCTTGGGGAGCCTGATATGGGACTTGATCCCAGAACCCTAGAATCATGCCCTAAGCCAAAGGCAGATGCTCAACCACTGAGCCACCCAGGTGTCCCTGGGATTTGCATTCTTGAACTGGCAGAAATGGTGCCAGAAAGAGCAGGTACCCAGGACAATTGCAATTGCACCAGTGCCCACAGAGAGCAGTAGCTGATTACACTGTGGATCCCTCCAGTCTCGTTTGTGCTGTTCCACACAGGAATTTAAACATGTCCATCTGTCTACGAAAGACTCGAGATCTGTTTCATAAGGACAGAATAATCTTTCCAGCATCCTTGATCATGCTCTACTGAACTAACCTTAACAATACTTCTCTATGTCATTACATATGACAGTTGGAGAAGCTGTTATAACCTTATATGTATGACTGGGTCCAGGATTGTTCATTTCTGTCCTAGGGAGCCTCTAATGAGAGATAAATATTTGTAGTTCTGGTTTGGTTGCTCCTTAGGAGACTAATGTTAGCAACCACTCAAGTTCACCACCTACTCTGACACGCAGATTTATGGATTTTAATTTGCTCTAGTTATGCAGATGCTGATATTTTATGTCAACCTGACATCTCTTCATGAGGCAGGAATAACAGATATGCTTGACTTAACTGAGAGCATAGAAGAGATTTTAAACGGTTTGTCCAGATCATCTAGTATGCTTTGAAGCAGAGCTGAGATCAGGATTCCTGTCACTTTGACCTCTGATTTAGAGCACTTTCCACCACTCAGCATGACTCCAACACAAATGGTATAACCAAGTTCCGGTAAATCCTGTGGTTCATATATTTATTGTCCATTATGCCTAAAAGACCCTCATCCCCCTTTAACCACTCAAAACCTGATGTGAGCAAGATAAATGGTCCTCCTTAGCGTATTCTCTTTGTAGTTAGTGTGTGGCTTTGATTGAATAACTTCCTTTCCTCTAGGTTTATAGGTCTAACGAGAGATAGAAACATGAAAGCTCAATCAGGGGATCATGGGACTATGTGTTTACAGTATAAACCTATGTTTACAATTCAGGAGGTCACCAGTTCTTTGGGGTATGAGTAGGGTAAGAGTAGTGCTAACCAGGACCTAAAGAAGCCCACGCAAAATGGGCAGACTGCCAGCATTGGCAAAGCAAAGAGTTGATGTCCAGGGAACTGTCATTAGAGACTGAGCCACAAATTAGGGAAATGGCTGCTGGGGCCCCAGGAATCACACAAGATATGCCCGTTGCCAAAGAGGCTGTACTGAATGGTAGAGCTCATGTCTGTGGTATCTGAGCATCCCTGGAGAGATGAGAGAGGATAGGATACCAAAAATGATTCAGAATTCAGGCAGTGAGAACTTGGCACACAGGACTCTTGAGGCGACTAAATAATGATGGACACAGGCTGTTGCAACTCAATCATGTTAATGGAGGGAAAAGGGCCAGCAATGTGGCAGGAATACGGACAGATAGCTGACTATGGCTCCAGATTTACTAGGAACAGTATCACAAACTTTGCATCAAGTATACTATGGGAAAAAGCCTATGAAGTTCAGAGTGACTGCCATTTTCATAGCACTTTTGGAAAAAGTAGTGAAAAAGTGGTGTAAAGCTGCTTGGTTATGCTTAAGTTATTGTTAACCCTGCCACCCTGTAACAGAGATGGGCATCTATTTAACAGACAAGTTGTATAGTGGGGGCAACTGGGAATGAAAACATTGCCATACCAGCAGAACTCCCTTTTGTGGGCGACTGCCTACCACTCAGAGCTCCAGCTGCTGAAGTTTGAAAGAGACACATATATGTGAGACAGGAAGCAGTTGGTGGGAGTAGGTGTGGAGAGAGCCACAGATTGAACAACAGCCAATATTTATCGAGGACTTCTTGCATGCCAGGAGCTATCCTAGTGCTTCTTAAGCAAACCTATTTAACTCTCAGAACTACACTATGATGTAGTTACCATTTTCAGTTGAGGAAACAAGTCAGAGTACAGTTAAATGTTAGCTGAGCTCACACAGTTAGTACACGGAAGAGACAGGCCTGGGAGCCAGATCTTCAGAGCTGCATTTTTAACCACTCTACAGTAGTGCCATGAAGCAGAGACAGAGAGTAGAGACCAGTTAAATGTTAATAGCAGAAGCAGGAGAAATGGACACAAAAGTGCTTGAATCACTGAAATGGTGGAGCACAATAAAAATGGGGCCTGCTCTGGAGATGGTTTTAAACCCATCATTAGGACCATGTCAAGTCCTAAAGGCTCTTCCCTTTCAGCTAGTTCCTCAGCAATATTTTAGGATCTCTGTGAGACGCTGCAATATGTTGGGGGCCTGGGAGGAAGGGTTTTATCTTACCCCTAAAATTCTCAGACAGGATTCTCAAATGTGAGAAAGTCTCAAAATTACATGAAACTAGCTACATATCTTACAAACACAAGTCACTATATTTTTATTTACCAGCAGCCTGAAACATGTTTTCTATGAAGGTAAAAAATTAAACGTAGGCAAGCTATGAGGATTTCATTCAAACATAGCTGGCCTTCACACCTTAGTGATACCAGCAGCACATGTCTAGGAATTTCCCTGGTTAGGTCAATGGACATGTTTGCTTGGATAGTGCTTTGGTTGGCTTCCTTAAAAATCTTCATGGATTTGAACAACCTGAACAAGAGAATAGAGGCATCAGGCCATCTAGTCATTTTATGGCCAAAACTTGATCAACAGGTGTGCCTGGTTGAGACTCTACTTCCAATGTAGAATGAAGAAGAACTTTAAAAAATTGGGAGCAGTCTTGCCCTTCACACTAGAATTCCTTCACTACTGAGACCCTTTTGGTCATATGACTATAGAGGAAATGTAGGCCCCTTTTTTCCTGTGGAAAACATATATGACATGCAACAACTTGAACATAGATGTTTCAGAAAGAAAAGTATTCCATTTCATAATATACATACATTGTTAGGGTACATCTTTTCTCTGCATTAGAACACTGCAGTAACTATTATAGTCAAGAGCTGCTGCAGAAGCCTAAAATTAGTGGGAGTTTGATGAGAAATAAGAATATCTTCCCACTAATATATTTATTAATTTCAAACTGAAAAAGAGTAACTTTACAGTGAGTAAAATCAACACTGGCTTACTCCAGTGATCAGGTTAGAATTTGTAGTTATAAGGTTTATATTTTTTCATGATTGTTGTACCAAGGGCACATCACTTCTGTGTTATTCTTGACAAAGAATAACAAAAAAATTCATTAGGTAAAAAAAAAATTCATAGGTAGAAGTAAACATGTAATAAAAATAGTAGATTAATCACTAATAAAACTAGTATAAAGGCTAAAAGAAAAAAAGTAGCAAAATCAATTATATCAATAAAAACTAATCAAGGGATACACAAAACAAAAGATATAAAATATGACATACATAAAACATAGAGAGGGGAGTAAAAATGTAGTGATTTCATAAGGTATTTGAACTTAAATGGCTGTCAATCTAACATAGATTGCTAGACACATAGAATATAAATATGAGTCCCATGGTAGCCACAAAACAAAAACCAATAATAGATATACAAAAAAATTTTAAAAAAGGAATTCAAGTGCTAACATTAAAGAAAACCACCAAACCACAGTGGAAGATGGCTAGAGAGGAAGAATGACAGAAGAGAACAACAAAAATAACCAAAAAACAATTAACAAAATAGCAACAAGTATATACCTAAAAATACTTTAAATGTAAATAAACTAAATGGTCCAATCAAAAGATAGAAGATGACCAAATAGATTAAAAAAAAAAAACAAAAAAACAAAACAAAACAAAAAACATGACCCATCCACATGTTGCTATAAGAGAGACTCACCTGAGATTTAAAGATATATACAAACTGAAAGTGAAGGGATGGAAAAAGTCAGTTCATATAAATAAAAAAAAAATAAAAAAAAAAGGCCAGGGTAACAATATTTATACAATACAAACTTTATTTTTTTTATTTTTTATTTTTAAATTTTTATTTATTTATGATAGTCACAGAGAGAGAGAGAGAGAGAGGCAGAGACACAGGCAGAGGAAGAAGCAGGCTCCATGCACTGGGAGCCCGATGTGGGATTCGATCCCGGGTCTCCAGGATCGCGCCCTGGGCCAAAGGCAGGCGCCAAACCCTGCGCCACCCAGGGATCCCTACAATACAAACTTTAAAACAAAGACTGTAATAAGAGATAAAGAAGGCCCTTACATAATGATATAATAAAGGGATCACTCCAACAAGAGGATTTATTTGTTAATATCAATGGATCCAAAACTGGAGCACCTATATACATAAAGCAAATATTAACAGACATAAAGGAAGAAATTGTCAGTAAAACAATAATAGTAGGAAACTTTAACACCCTACTTACATCAATGGATAGATAATCCAGACAATCAAGAAACAATGGCTTTGAATGGCATACTAGACCAGATGGACGTAACAGATCTATATAGAATGTTTCCATCCCCAAATAGCAGAATATGCATTATTTGTAAGAGCACATAGAACATTCTCCAGGAGAGAGAACTTAAGTAAAAAAATCAGTTTCAATAATTTTAGGAAGATTAAAATTATATCAAGCATTTTTTTTCTGTCCACAATATAAAACTAGAAATCAGTTATAAGAAAAGTTGGAAACAAGCAAACAAACACAGAGGCAAACAACATGCTCCTAAACAACCAAGGGGTCAAAAAAATATCAAAGAGTAAATTAAAAAAATGAAGACAAGTGGAAATGAAAATAGTTCAAAATCTTTGAAATGCAACAGTGGCAGTTCTAAAAGGAAAGTTGATAGCAATACAGGCCAACATCATGATCTTGGGGTCCTGGGATTGAACCCGGGTTGGACTCCCTGCTCAGTGGGGAGTCTGCTTCTTCCTTTCCCTCTGCCCCTCTGCTCTCACTTGTACTCTCTCTCTCTCAAGTAAATAAAATCTTTATAAGAATTTTTTAAAGCTTTCTCAAATAGTAGAAATAATATATTTTCCTATGAAATGTTACATTTTCCCTAAATCATCTACCAAATAAATTTAGCAAGTAATTTATCATGTCCACACAGATTGGTGCTACTACTTCTATCATTTCATGTTGCCATCTATACATGGTATAGTCCTGGGCTCTTCATCTTGCTTGGTAGGTTTTTCATTGGTAAACGTTATGCTATTTTTTTTTTTTTAAGATTTATTTATTTATTTTAGAGAGAGAGAGTGCATGGAGAGGTGGGGAGAAGTTAGAGGGAAAGACAGACTCTGAAGCACACTCCATGCTGAGCATGGAACCCGATGTAGGGCTTGATCCCAAGACCCTGAGATCATGACTTGGGATCATCAAGAATCAGATGCTTAACCGACTGAGCCACCCAGGCACCCCATTGTTGTTGTTGTTTTACAAATCTTTGTATATCTTTTTTTTTCTGGGGTAAATCTACTTCTGATGCTCCAAATTTTCAAAATTAGCTATCCAATATACATTTTTCCTCACGTGTTATTAAGAATCAGTGTTCCTAGAGTAGGGTAGCAAGATGGAATGCTAACGGGATGCCGGTTCCTTTATTTGATTGAAAAATGCATATGCCACAGAAGTGAGAAGATGGTATATTCAGATATTAGTAAAAACTATAAAATATCCCTAGAAGTCCAAGATAATTAGATTCTGATGTACCTGATGGGGGTTAGGGTTTAGGAAGAGGAAGCCAAACCAGGGCAGGAGAAAGCTGACAGCCATAAACAGGGAAAAGATTGAGGCAAGCCTTCTGGGTCCTTTTAATTTCTTTGCAATGTCCTGGTTAGAACATTGAGTGTTACCTTGTAACTGTAGGGAGAGAAGCAGCAGCACTGTATTTCATTTCCTACCTGGAGGCAGTGTAGTAGCCTCCGCATCACTATAGAAACCTGAATGCAGGGAGGGGAAACCTGCATGTGCAAATGAAGACTTAGTTGAGGATTAAGTCCTAACTCCTCCTAACTTCTCCCCTATTGCTACCCATGCGGAGGCCATTATCATTTTATTTGGGATGGTGCTTTATTGTGTGGGATTTCACCATATGTTTAGTATTCCCAACCCCTTGCCCTAAATGACACGGTAGCAACAGTGTCATTACAACGGCCCCCAAATTCCCTTCACACATTTCCAAATACCATTTGTGGTTGAGAAGCTGTGGTTTAGGGGATTAGATCCCAAGAGGATGACAGCTCTTGGGAAAAGCTGTGCTTCGGTGGAGGTATAGAAAAGTCACTTGAGATCATTGTCACATTACATGTGCGTGACAAACTGGAAATTGTTGAGAAAAAAATCAAAATAGGCTCTTAGCCCTAAAGAACCCTTCTAAGAATCTCTGTAAACTCACTACACCAAGGGCACAAGCTAGGGCTTGGAATTTGGCCTTTTATCCCAGGGAAACATTACTGTTGACAGTATAGATAATCCCAAGGAAATGTGGCATCACAAGAAAAATAATGAGACATCTGAAGGTACAAAAACTATGTAAGAAAGAGAAAAAGTAATGGACCACACAGCAAGAATTAGAGTTATCATATCATTAGACGGAGAGCAAGTGGATATACTGATTGGTTAGAAAGCAGAAACAAGCAGTCATAAAAAAAGAACCAGTTGAAGATTCTCTATCAAAAACAAACAATACCCAAAATAAATGACAGTCTGATGCAAGAGTAGAATGCAGACAAAAGTCCAATTAGGAAACTGAGAGATCAGGTTGAGGAACTCTCCCAGAAATCAAGGAGGAAAGAGTTGAAAGAATATGAAGGATAAATTAAAAGATATGGAGCAAAGAAATAAATAGGTCAATATCCATAAGAATCTCAGGCTGGGTAAAATCCAAGTAAATAAGAAGAGATACTACATTACTTTCAAGTATCTGTGAAAATAAAAAAATAGACCACATCCTAGGTCACAAGGAAAACTTCAACAACTATTAAATTATTTAAATGTAAACAACAATGAAATCACATCAAAATTTTGACAGTGAATAACCATGAAATTACCTTATACCAAATGTTGTAGAATGCCACCAAGTTACACTAAGAAGGAAATATATAACTGTAAATATAACTACTAAATAGCAGTAAGAATTAAGACCAGATGAGCTAGATGTCAATATCAGTAATAGAAAAGGAACAGCAAAGTAAACTTGATGAAATAAGGATATCACAAGTAAAAGAGCACATGTTAATAGGATATAAAACAAAAAAGCAATAATTAACAGAATAAAAGCCTTAATTCTTATAATAAAACTGAAAAGTGAGTAACCTGCCAGTAAATGTGATCGATAGAAAGGGAAAATGTACAAATAATTAATTTGGGGAATAAGAAAGTGTTTACTACAGCTGCCACAAAGACTTTTGAAATCATGAGAGAAAACTAAAATAACTATATCAATACATTTGCAAAGCTTGACACAGGAATTATTTTCAAAATATATGACAATAAAATTGATGGGAGAAGAAATAAACTAAAAAACGGTAATTATTCCATGCGCAGAATAATTCTTCTAAAGACTATAGCATAGGGGTGGGAGGGAGGATAACTGCAGAGAAGCCTGCCAGAGAACCTCAGCCAGGTGACCAACATCAATCGTGACAAATCATATCAATAAGATGTACCCTTGATATACAGTGATAAAAATAACACTTCACCTCTGTAGTCTTCTCCAAACCCACAACTTTAACTTAACCCAGAGAAAAACACCAGATAAATCTCAACTGATGAACATTTTATGTAAAATACCTAATCAGTACTCCTCAAAAATCAAGTAATCAACAAACAAGTCTGAAAAACTATTACAGCCAAAAGGAATTTAAAAAGACATGTTAGCTAAATGTAACATGGGATCTTGGGACAGAAAAAGGATATTGGATAAAAACTAAAGAAATCTGAATAAAGTAGTTTTTAGTTAATGACAATGTATCAATATTGGTCCATTAATTATAACAACATACAATAGAATATGTATTATAGTAATATATACTACATATATATGTTTATATCATAATATAAATGTCTGATGATAATATGTTAATAATACAAGAGTGCAAAAGTATTTGGGAACTCTACTATCTTCCCCATTTTTCTGTAAATCTAAACCTCTTAAAAATTAAAGATTTTTAAAGTATAATTATTAAAGAATATAAATTCATAATAAAGAAAAATTTCTCCACCATGTACCACAAAGCACAAGTTTTACCTGATTTTCTACCCCTTTTACCTATGTTATATAAACTATTTAGAAGTAGAAAAAAAGGCTGAAAATTCCTCACAGTATTTTGTGAGAAAAGTAAAGAAAGGGAAAATTAATCCTAAATAGATTATCCAATTGAATTCTGTAACATATGAGGGAAGAAAACCATCATGGCTTAGTATTATCCCAGGAATACAATGTTAGACATCTACTGTATTTGGCCATGAGGGACTGACTCAGAACCCCTGGGTTCATATCAAAAGTATATTAAGCTAAAGACATTTGAGATTCAATAGATGTGAATAGTAGCCTTCTTGGAGCATCCCTTATCTGATTAAAAATAGCAACTTCTGGGCAAGGAGACTACCATAAATGTCCCTCTGGGGAGTTTCATGGCCATGAAAAAGACAAGTGGCACCTGCATAAACCAACATTATCACAAACTTTCTTATATCCTATTTATTCTTCTAAAAAGCAGGTTGTCTTTCCTAAAGGAACTATTTGTTCTTCCCAAAGAGCCTTTTCTCCTCCCTTTCTTTTCCCTAATAAATTAAAGATTTTGTTTATTTATTCATGAGATAGAGAGAGAAAGGCATAGACATAGACAGAGGAAGAAGCAGGATCATGCCCTGAGCTGAAGATAGATTCTCAACCTCTGAGCCACCCAGGTGTCCCCCTTTTCCCTAACAAATTAGATGGGTAAGCCTCCAACCTCAAACATTAAAAAGACAGCTACCATTTTGTTGGCTTCCATATGTACATATATAAACCTTTTCTTCTTGTTACTCTGTCTTTTGTCAGTGTAATTCACAGGACTCCAGTCACTAAACAGGAGGGAAGAGAGGAACAGTTTTTCTTCCCTGACAACCACATTAACATTTAGATGAAGGAAATGCGATCATTTCATTTGATGCTAGAAAAACATCAATAAAATGCAGCAGTCATTTATAATTAAAAAATAAAACAATGTAAAAACAACTTCTCAGCAAACTAGAAATAGAAACTTGATTAGTATAATAAAGGACATTTATTAAAACCCTACATCCAATACATTATGCTTACCTGTAAAATTTTAGAAGAATTTATACCAGTTAGGAAGAAATTAAAATTGTTTGTTGCCACAACTTCTACTCAACATTTTCCTGGAGTTGTAGCAAAAGTAGGAAGGAAGATCTAAAAAGGAAAAAAAAGTGACAGAAGAGGCAAAATGACAAAATTGTCTGTTTCACAAAAACATAAATGTCCACATAGATAACCCACAAATTATTAGAATTAATAAAGTTCGGTCAAATTATTTGATACGAGATTGGAAGTTGAATATTGACTCCCAAAAATTCATATCCACTTGGAATATCAGATGGTGAACTTATTTGGAAGGAGAAGCAGGCTCCCTGTGGAGAGCCTGATGTGGGACTCAATCTGATCCCGGTGCCCCGGGATCACGACCTGGGCCGAAGGCAGATGCTCAACCACTGATCCACCCAACTGCTCCAAGGCCCCAAATTCAATGATTGATATCTTCAAAAAAGACAAAAGGACACAGAAAAGAGGAGATCCTGTGAAGATAAAGGTAGAGGTTGGAATTATGTTGCCACCAGCCAAGGAATGCCTGGGGTCACCAGAAGCTGGGAGTGGCAAGCTTGAGCCTTCTTCTCTCAAGTCTTCTAAGGGAACAAGGCCTTTCTGACACATTGATTTCAGACTCCTGGCTTCCAAAACTATGAAAGAATAAATTTAAGTTGTTTCAGCCATGCAGTTTGTGGTACTTTGTTATGGCAGCCCTAGGAAATTAATCCACGTTAAAAAAAAAAATCAATTGTGTATCAAAGCAGTAATAATGACTAACAGAAAACATTATTAGTAAATACCATATTTGCAGTCACATATAAAATTAACCAAGATATAGAAGATTCTTATGGACATTATAAAATGTTAAAGGACATTAAAAAAAGGTATGAATAAATAGAATGGTACATCATGTTTATCTATAGGAAAGCTTATCTTCTCTCATTAAGGAATCTTCTTTTAAACTATTGTACATCATACCCTTAGGAATATGCTCACAAAGAGGTTATACATGATTTTCAACATTTGTGCAATTCAGACTTTAAGGGGAAAAAAAGAAAATCCAAGAAGAAAAACTAGAGCAAAAGAACTTGGTGGACCAATGTTCTTAGCAGCAATGTCACAATAGCCAAACTGTGGAAGAAGCCAAGATGTCCAATGACAGATGAATGGATAAAGAAGATGTGATCTATATATACAATGGAATATTACTCAGCCATCAGAAAGGATGAATACCTACCATTTACATAGATGTGTTTGGAACTGGAGGGTATTATGCAATGCATCACTTGGAGAGGGACGCCTGGGTGGCTCAGTTGTTGAGTGTCTGCCTTAGGCTCAAGGCATGATCCCAAGTCTGGGGATTGAGTCCCACATTGGGCTCCCTATAGGGATCCTGCTTCTCCCTCTGTCTATGTCTCTGCCTCTCTGTCTCTCATGAAAAAATAAATAACATATTTTAAAAATTAAAATAATAAATCAGACAAAAACAATTATCATATGGTTTCATATGTGGAATATAAGAAATAGTGAAAGGGACCATAAGGAAGAGAAGCTGAGTGAGGAAAAATTAGAGAGGAAGGCAAACCATTGAGAGACTCCTAACTCGGGGAAACAAACAAAGGGCTACAGAAGGGGAGGTGGGTAGGGGGATGGGGTAACTGGGTAATGAGCACTGGGGAGGGCACAAGATGAAATGAGCACTAGGTGTTATATGTTGGCAAACTGAATTTAAATAAAAGGAAAAAATGAAAGAAAGAACTTGGTGGAAACATGGCAAATTATACTACATTTGCTGCAAATGTTGACAAATAAAGGACATTGGGTATGAGATTACAAGTTCTGTAAACCAGCACATGTGTCCTGGGAGGGAAAGTCACCAACATGCTGGAAAGAGACTGCACAGAGGGCCTCATCTTATAGAGCCCACCTTCTAGGAAGATGTCTTAAATTGAAAATAACCCTTGTAAAACCAATATGAGGCCACATACAGGGTTTTATTTAATATCCCTAATCAAGTTAGATTCTGATAACCTGAAAGGTTACTTATCACTGGTATAGGTATTTTATTTATCTTATATGATGATAGAGTTGGTTAATTAGTGTTTTACTTAGGAATTCCATATGTATGTTCCTAGGTTAAATAAAGCCAGTAATTTTATTTTACTGTCTTTATTGGCTTTGGTATGAGGTTTCAAAGAATAAGTCACAGGCTTTCCTTTGTTTTAGGAAAAAACTTGTATAAAATAGGATAATCTCTTTCATAAAAGTTTGATAACTCTCACTCGCAAAACTCTCTAAATCTAGTGTTTGCTTAGAAGACAGTCTTTATTTTCTTAATGCTTACCACTCTTTTTTTAAGTTTTCCATTTCTCCTTAAGCTAATTTTGGAGTTTTATACTTTTCCAGAAATATATCATTTCTTTTAGTTTTCAAATTTGTTGGGTAATAGGTTTACAGCATTTATTCTATATTTTGTTCACTAAGACTGTCAATTTTTAAGGGACTTCTCTTTCTTCTTAGTCTTTTTTTTAAAAAAAAACCCTTATTTTAGTTAAAGTTAATACTTTACATAATATATATATATATAGCTTCTGTCCCTGGTTCCTAATACAAAGTTCCTAAAACTTTCAGTGTCTTGAGTGACAGGAGTGTCTTTATTCATAATGAGCTGCTTTAGAACTGAGCTTCTGAGGAGACTCAGGGTGGGGGACCTAGATGGCTTCAGGATGGGGATTTGTCACCAGAAGGGTCAAAAATGTGATTATAGACCCCCCTGGGGGAGGAGAAAGGGCTGGAAACTGAGTTATAAAAACTCCTGAACAGTATTTAGAGAGCTTCTGGACTGGTGAACACATCAGTGTGCTGAGGAGGGTGATACACCCATAGAGGGTATGCAAACTCTGAGCTTCCTTCTTATACTTTGTCCTGTGCATTTCTACCTTAGTTGTATCCTTTATAGTAAACAGGGAATAGTAAGTACAGCACTTTCTTGCATGCTGAGAGTCATTCTAGTAAACAATCAAACCTGAGGAAGGGGTTATGAGAGCCCCTCAAATGTATAGTGGTTGGTTAGAATTACAGTTGTCTCCTAAGACTTGCAACTAGTATGTGACATGGGGCTGCCTTGTGGGGTCTGTGCTAATTCTGGACAATTCGTGATAGAATTGAGTTTTTCGACACGAATAGCTGGTGTTAGAAAATGGATTGGTATGTGGGTAAATGACATATTTTGTATCAGAATAAAATCATATATTCTCCATTGTTGTTTGGTTCTCTAATTTATGGATTTTTTTTTCTGACTTGCTTGTTGGGATTATCTCCTCTGGTTTCTTAAGTTCAAGAGTTATATAATTAAAACATTCACCTTTTAAATGTATTCAAAGTAAATTTCCTTCTAAGTTTTGTTTAGATATATGTTACGAATTCTGACATGTATCAATTTTGTTGCCATCTAAACTGTATTAACGTCATACAGAATGCATTCTAGGACCAGGAGGAAGTCTAGGATGCCTGTTCTTTTTTTTTTTTAAGATTTTATTTATTCATTTATTCATGAGAGACACACACTGAAAGAGAGAGAGAGAGAGAGAGGGGCAGACACAGGCAGAGGGAGAAGCAGGCTCCATGCAGGGAGCCAGACGTGGGACTCGATCCTGGGTCTCCAGGACCAGGCCCTGGGCTGAAGGCATCGCTAAACCACTGAGCCACCTGGGATGCCCTAGGATGCCTGTTCTTACTACTCTTACTAATATTTTACTTGAGATGTAGGAGCAAGGCTGAGAGAGATTCCTTCCAAGACATGCAACCTCTGCTAAAGCTGTGGAGAGGGTAGGAAAGCTGAGACACATTACCTGGAGGCAGTCCAAGCCTTCACCAGGTTCATTGCAGTGGCCTGCCATGGTGAGGGGTATGGTGAGACAGGGGAGGACAGAAGGATAGGCCTCCAAAGCACTTCAGGCTGTGTTGATCTAGTGCACTGCAGTGCTCTCCAAAGATTAGAGGCAATGGCCTCTGGATGTAGAGGATACTATAAAGCACACTAATCTGAGAGTGAGACTGAAGAGCAAATAGAAATCCCCAGAGAGCCAAAGAAGCTAGCATCATGAACTAAAAATTGGAAATTTGGTGACTGGTCTCTAAAGCATGAAGGGATCTGTGAAGTCTTGTGCATGATCAGACCCAAGTTCTACTGGAGAGAAAGCTCTTAATCTGTCTTTAAAATTTTTAAAGCTAGTGATGAACTAACTCAAAGTAAAGCTGCAACAAAGCCCAAACAGCTCAACTATAGATTAAATGGACTCAATCCTGCATTCTGGTAACTCAACAGAAGGAATATGCCCCCTTTTTGGGAGGGGTATAAATATTATTTACTTCAATATCTACTCTTTGTTTATACAAAATATCTGACAGAGTCAAAAATTACAAGTCACATATGGAAGACTCAAAGTCTGCTTGTTGGAATCAACAGTCAAATATTTTAACATAACCCTGAAAAATATGTTAAAAATCTAGTGGAAAAATTGGACAGTGTAAATAGATATGAGAATTTCAATAGAGAAATAAAAATTACTAAAGAGAACCAAATATTTTGAAGGAGCTTATAGATGAAAATGTTAAAAATGAAAAAAATTCAGACATGAAAATTATATTGGAACTATAGTGGACTGGACTCAGAATAAGAACAGCATGCTTGAAGACAAGCTAATAGCCATTATATGCAATGAAAAAACAAAGAAAGCAAAAAATTCCCAGGGAGTATCTACAATTTGTGGGACAGTATCAATTGGTCTAGTATACAAATAACTAGAGGCCTAAAAAAGAAAAGAGATAATGGGGTAGTGAATATTCTGGAGAAATAATGACTGAGAATTTTCCAAAACTGATAAAAAGACTTTAACTCACAGATCTAAGAAGCTCGATGAACCCCTAGGACAACAAAATGAAGACTTCCTCAACCAGGCATATCATAGTCAATCTGTTGAGAAGTGAAGGTAAGAAATCTCTTAACAGCCCAAGAAAAAGACATATGACATACAAAGTGTATTAGTCAGGACTCTCTTGAGAAACACAACCTGTAATATGTATGTATATATTATGTATTGTGGAATTTGTAGCAGAAATAGACATAAAACTATATAATCACAAGGGCATAAAGGTAGCAGAGAATAAATAGACTTATACTGCTGAATAGTTCCTACATTAATCATGAAGCAGTATAGTACTAGAAAATAGACTGTGATAAATTAAAGATTCACTTTATAAACTCTAGAACAGGGGTGACAACTTATTTTTCTATAAAAGGCCAGATGGTAAATATTGAAAACTCTGCAGGCCAGAGTGTCTTTGTCACAAGTATTCAACTCTGCTGTTGTAGTATAATGTGGAAACAACCATAGGCCACATGTAGACATATGCTGGACTGAATTCCAATAAAATTTTATTTAGAAAAACAAGCTGTGGGCAACCATATTTGCTATAGTTGAGCAACCACTGATAAAACAAAGAGGTATAGCTAAAAATTCAATGAGCCATGGAAGGATTTGTGAATGAGTGTTCATAGCATCATTATTCACAATAACTACAAATTGGAGGAAACCTGAATTTTGTTAACTGGAGAATGTTGCATATTTATATAATGAAATAGTATTCAGCAATAAAAAGAAATGAATTACTTATATATACTAGGGTCTGGATAGTCAAAACTGCTATGCTCAGTGAAAGAAGGCAGACACAGAGTACTGTACTCCATGATTCCACTTGTGATACAAAAAAAAATTTTGAAATATCTAGAAAAGGGAAAGCTTTAGAGACAGAAACTACCACAGTGGTTGCTGGGCTGAGGATGAGAAAGGATTGGGAAGGGGAATTAATAGCAAATGGGCATGAAGGATCATCTTGGGATGATGAAAATATTCTATAACTGATTTATGATAATTATTGTACATAGACATGAAATAAAATAGGTTGAAATGGAGGAGGTCTGAGGGTAGGAAGGCAGCTAGGAGTAATAATTATAGGATTCCCAAAGAGCGACAAATCCAGGGGCCTTTTCTGACTACACACTGCATGTTCTTTTTGTCTTTGGGATGTTAGCCAACCATTTCCCGTGTTTTAAACATACTCCTCAGGTTTATGACAGTCTTCTCAGTTACAGTAAATCATTAAGGTAGGGTCTCTAGGGGTGGTGGGTGATTACATGCAATTTGAAAGAGGATTCAACTATATACTTATAATGGGTAGATTATACAATATGTGAAAATATGCCTTAATAAAGTAATATTTCACTAAGTCAGTAAAGATTTCTGTTTCTACAGAATATAACAAGCTGCAAAAACTACACTCTTATTCTAACAATCAGGAAAAAAGCCAGATAAGACACAAAAATTGTAATTCCCTTGAGTAGAGAGTTTAAGTGGCAAGACATTTCAAATGATTTAAAAAACAAACAATCTGATTTAAAAATGAGCAGATGAGCAACACCTGGGTGGCTCAGTAGGTTAAGCATTCCACTCTTGGCTTTGGCTCAGTTCATGGTCTCATGGGTAGTGGAGTCTGAGCAGTAGACCAAGAGGTACCACTAATTGGTGAAGGCATAAAGGAAGCGACTGGCAGCTGCTAAGAGATGAGTATACAGCCCTGCACACTTCCCCTCCAACCCTTAAGCAGAAGCCTTAAACTGCTTGAGGAGAGGCTGCACACTGTAACTCCCAGGGTCCAGATAAAACTCCATGCTGAGAAAGATAGATTAGAAACACAACATCTTCCTTGGGAGACAGATAGGTGGCTTTCTTGCTCCCAGGACACAAAGATCAACTGCTGCAAAGAGAGAAGGCAAAAGAATAAATTCTCTACTCCTAGGGAAGAGGCAGAGAGCCTTACTGGACCCAGGAAGGTCTACGTCTACAATAACAGGGCAGGAAACTCCCACCTAAGACCAACCATAGATCCAAGCCAGAGAGTGGCTGCCATGGGAAGGAGAAGCAGGAACTCAGACAGGCTTTCATAAAGACTCAGGCACAGGGGACTTGCCTAAGACTGGGGCTGAACCAGGAAAACAGAATCTCTCCTGCCTCCACTACAGGTCTGATACCCAGTAACAAAGGAACAACAGCAGCCTGCAATGGCGGGGGCGGGGAGGTATGGACATCATGGTGACATTGGCTTCAGAGATGGTTGAGAGCACAGGGTGCAGCAGGAACACTGAGGAAAGACCTTCCTACCTCTCAGCCCCACCTTAAGCATAGGGCAACAAAGAACTTGAAGCCTTTGGTACCTAGAAGCTAATAACACCAAGAACAAGTTATTAGGGTATTGCTAGGATAGCAACACCACTCCCATCGTTCTTTATGCTGGTTTTTTTTTTTAAAGATTTATTTATTTATGAGAAAGAGAGAGAGAGAGACAGAGACACAGGCAGAGGGAGAAGCAGGCTCCATGCCAGGAGCCCGATGTGGGACTCGATCCTGGGACTCCAAGATTGTGCCCTGGGCCAAAGGCAGGTGTCAAACCACTGAGCCACCCAGGGGTCCCCCCTCCTTTTTAAGATTTATTTATTTATGAGAGAGAGAGAGAGAGAGAGTTTATGCTGGGTTGAAGCAGTACTTAAAACTATATGGAACCTCAGAAGGATCTGTTACACAACTGAAAAAACTCTTCATTTTTTTTCCAACACAAAAAAGCCAATATTTCAAATTGTCCTTTTGATTACTACCTTTAGTGTTTTACACAGTGGGGCAATACACCCTAGTAAAATTCGCAATGGGAGAGGGAGAATCAGTGAGAGAAGGGTCATATTGAAAGGGGACTCTGAAACATCACCTGAGTTAGTAGGCAGATCTCTTCTATAAAAGAATATGTATGTAAATTGAATGTCTAGAGTGGATAACGATTTTCTAAAGTCTTTTAATCCTTCCCACCTTTTGAAAAGGCTTGAAGTCACCAGGACCACCTGTACTCAAGCTTGAAACTATCAATACAATTTGTTTATAAGATTAAGAGTATAGTTTCAAGAGTCAGACTGCCCCACTTGCAGGCTGTGAGACCTTGGACAGGTGCATTAAGCTTCTAGTGTGTCAATTCTCTCTATTGTAAAATGAGGATTGTGATGAAATTTATCTTACAGGGTTCATGTGAGGATTAAAAGAAACATCCCACGTAAAATGCTTAGCACAGTGAGTGCTGCTCAGTGTATGTTAGCTGTGATAATTCTAATTCTCATCAGGAGGTAATAAAGTCCTTGAATCACTCTGGAAGTTAGAATGAAATGAAGGAGATAGAAGAGAAGGATATTGTAGAGACTGAATCAACTTGTTGACTCATTGAACTGAAGGATGAGAAAGAGGGTGGGATGGAAAACGGTGCTGCATTTTGAGACCCCCCCAAGGGCTAGCAGAATGGTGGTGCTGTTGATACACTGGAAAGCATGCATCAGGTTTGTAACAGGTGGCCCATTTGGCTCCAGCCCATTCCATTTGGGATTGCAAGCCAACTCACTACTTTTTCCAGTTGAAGCCAGAAATCCAGATAATTATGTGAAATCTCTTGAATATTTTATATTCTTGAAAATCTGGAGCAAATAAAACATGACTGTGAGATGCAAATTTGCAACCTCTGTGTAGGATCTTAGAGGTTCCACTGCTGTGGAATTCCTCATTATAAGTCCCATAATACCTTTCCCATTAAATATTGGTTGGATAAATGGATTTTTGACGAAAGGATTTTCCATAAAGCATACATACCAATACTTACTGATTTTATAAGTTTCAAATTTATAAAAGTGTTTGGAGAATGAGATTTTAAAACCTCACTTTCTTGTTTGATATTTAACAGTTTAATATTGGAGATGCAAAGGAAATAAACATTACAAACGTATTATGTAGAGTGAACCCCCAGGCAGAATTGTTCAAGGAAGAGGTAGTCTTTTCGGTCCACAGACACTACTTTTATTTTTTTCAGTAAGCTCGATAATCTTGTTATACAGGCAGTAAACCATCTAATTTTCCTCTTGATTCCTCTGCTGATGCCACATTTTTTTTTTCTGACTGAGAAGACAGTTTTAAAACATTTTAGCCTTTGCTGCTTATACTCTGTATTGTATTCTCTTTTCTTGTTAGAACTGCCTTTACCCTGCTTTCTCCCCCACCTGCCTCTAGAAAGCTTTCTTAAACATGGATGGCATCTGTATTTGTAGGCTAGAGAAGAGCTCGCCACAAAGTCTGAGTTCTAGTTAATCAGGAGACAAAGACATACTTGGAAGGAGGGCATGCAAGGCAGAGAAAGAAGTAGGTACAAAGGGGCACCTGGGTGGCTCAGTGAGTGCCTGACTTTGGCTCAGGTCATGATTCTGGGGTCCTGGGATCGAGTCCTGCATTGGGCTCCCTGCAGGGAGCCAGCTTCTCCCTCTGCCTGTGTCTCTGCCTCTGTGTGTCTCTCAGGAATAAATGAATAAAATCTTAAAAAAAAAAAAAAAGGAAGCAAGTACAAAGCATAAAGGTAGCAGAATCAAGTTATGTTTAGGAATTATTGTGGTACAGGGTGGCTAAGAAACATGTGAGGAGGCAGGAGATGAAATTGGAAAGTTGGTTTTCATGATACAATCTCCACCTCTTCATATAGCCTCCAAGACTTCATCCTGGAGTATTTCCAAACAGAAATGCCTCCCTCCCACAGAGACAAAGACACACCCAAAGCTCTTTGTGAGCTTTAGATGAAAGAGATTTAGGCTTAAGTACATGCTCTGCAACATACGAGGTACTTGACCTCAGGAAAGTTACTTAAAATCTTTGGACCTGGGTTTCCTTATTTATAAAATGGAAATCAAGTATGTTTATCTCAAAGAGTTGTTGTGAGGACTTAATTACATGAATGTGGGTTTTTCTTTAATAGATTCATTTATTTATTTATTATTTATTCATTCATGAAAGACACAGAAGGAGTGGGGGGAGCCGGGACACAGGCTGGGAGCCTGACGTGGGACTTGATCTCGGGTCTCCAGGATCACGCGTCTCCAGGATCACGCCCTGGGCCAAAGGCAGGCACTAAACCACTGAGCCACCCCGGGATCCCCTGAACGTGTTTTTAATAAACTTAACACAGTACTCTACAGGTAAAAAGTTCTCAGTAAAGGGCAACTAGTAGTAATAACAGTTGTGTTCCAAAAATACAAAATTACTCTGAATGTACTACAGTTATCTTCAACATATTTTTGTAGATGTTGTGCCTTCCACCTGGAGTCTCTCTAAAGCTTCCTCTGACTTTCCTCCCTCTACCTCTGATTGCTCTTTTATTTTAAATTTTAATTCCAGTATAGTTAACATACAGTGTTATATTTACCTCTGATTGCTTTTGATGGTTTCCCACTTCAGCGTAGAGATTGCTTAACCCAGGGTCCCTTGGGAGATCCATAGATAGAAATCAAAGGAGAATGTGTATTTAGATCAAAAGAAGATTAGATTTTATTTTCCCTAACATCTCGCTAAAATTCAGCATTAAAATTTTTTGAATAGATAATAAAGTGCCATAGTATTAGTGATATCTAACATTCAAATGATT
Source organism: Vulpes vulpes (assembly GCF_048418805.1). Lineage (NCBI taxonomy): Eukaryota > Metazoa > Chordata > Mammalia > Carnivora > Canidae > Vulpes > Vulpes vulpes. Next base: position 119,878,947 of record NC_132791.1, on the reverse strand, counting down.
AGAAATCACAAATATTGGGATGCCTGGGTGGCTCAGTGGTTGAGCATCTGTCTGCCTTAGGCTCAGGGCATGGTCCTAGAGTCCTGGGATCAGGTCCCACATTGGGCTCCCTGCATGTAGCCTGCTTCTCCCTCTGCCTGTGTCTCTACTGCTCTCTCTGTGTCTCTAATGAATAAATAAAATCTTTTAAAAAATCACAAATATTTCATACCAAGTCCCAGTTGTTGCAGATATCATGAAATAGCATTTATTTTCATTACTACTTTGAAATTGCAGTAGCTATTAGACCTAACAGTAGATATTTTTAATTAATGGGTAAATAGAAGGGCATATATGTCTACATCAGATTTTGAAATACCTTGAAAACTGTAATTCAATATAATTGGTTTTCTTTGAAGTCCTATATATTTTAATTCATGCATGTAATAACATTTAATGACAGAAAGGGTTCAGAGATCATGAAAGGGTTCTATGGCACACACACACACACACACACAAAGAAAGATTATGAAACTCTGTCTTAGCACTTACTATAGTATACTGTCCACTAATTTAGATAAATACACTGTTTTCAGTTAGAAGTTAGTGTACAGTCTCAAATTTATATTCTGAGCAAAACTTTAGTTTCAATTAATGCCATCATCTCCCTCCATCAAAAAGGAAGAAAAGACACAATTACTTACTTTTAGTTATAGACAGTTGGTGTCCAGTGAGCTCATTGAGCATGAGTGTTCTTTAAATTAGGATTTCCTGGGCACCTGGATGGCTCAGTTGGTTAAGCATCTGACTCATGGCCTCAGGATCATGGGATCAAGCCTCAAACTTGCTCTGAGCTCAGTGGGGAGTCCTTTTGGGATCCTCTCTCTCTCTCTCCCTCTGCCTCTGCCCAATCCTCGACTCTCTCTTTCTCTCAAAATAAATAAATAAATTTAACAAAAAAATTTGGATTTTCTTCTCTGTTCAAGTGTCTTGTCTCCCTAAAACAGTTTTATATCCTTTAGCGTAAACCCCAAAGGACTTTTAACTTCAGCCTAGGTTGTATTTAGTTAGCAGGAACATTATTACTCCCAGAGTTACAAGGAAAATCCAGAAGATCTACAAAATGCTAACTGTTGCTTAACTTACCAGAAACTGGGGTCACAGACCAACCATCTAACTTAAAATCTCAGGAAAGACTACTTCCAAGGACAAAAGGGACACAAATACTGACTTCTGAGGGAACAATGAATAATAAGAATTTAGTTACATTTTTTAAAACAAATTGCTAAAAGCTGAGTGTGGGCAGAGGGTGTGAGAGTACAGAACTCCTAGGAATGAAGACATAGGAAACATTTGTACTTACTGATTGTTCTTCTCCTTGGGTCTCCACCAAACACTCATGAGAAAGACTAGGGTCAGTGCAGAAGACTAGACAAAGCCTCCTCAGCAGACCCGGTCTGGAGGAGAGAGAAGCTCCTTGATGGGAAAGACACAAAACCTCTCCTGCATCCTCTTCCACTAAGAGCTAAAGCCTTATGCCACTGAAAAAAAACTGTGAGCCCTGGCCTTTCTAGAGCCAAACTATAGTTGGGGAAATGGAGAAATAAAACTGTGTGCTGCTCGGAGTGGGGGAGGACAGGAAACTGACCTCGACCAAGATCATTAGAGATTTCCTAATGCTGCAAGGAGGCAGGCAGCATCACCAAGAAAGCCACTCCAACCTCTATCCAACCAAGGGACACAAAGCCTGCCTAAGATTGAAGCTGAACTGGAACACCAGAGAATCCCACTCCTTCTCCCCAGCAGGGTAGACAGCACCAAGTGGAAAGCAACTGCTGTCAACCATGAGAGAAGGAGCAAGAGCTTGGAGAAAGACTCATTCTAAGACACAGGGAAGGATAATACTAAGGATGAAAGAGGAACACTGAGAAAAATCCTTTGTTAAAACAAAACCCACCCTAAACACCAGTAACTCCAGAGAATCTTGAAGCTGATGGTGAATTCAAGGTCACCATAGCAACAACAGAAACCCAAACCTAGCTCAACTCCTGACTAGACTGAGTGAACCCTCTTCGCCCAACACACACACTATTGACCTAGGAGAAGGGGTGTAGCTTTTCTCTGCATAAATACTATTTATTTCAGTGTGTATTATTTTCAACTTTGTGTTTGGCAATAAATAAAAAATTTGTGAAACACACAAAATAAACAAGAAAAAATAACCCATGGTAAAGAGCAAGGCAAACCATAGAATCAGTCTTAGAGATGACCCAAATATTGGAATTATAAGACAGGGGCAGTTACAGAGGGCAACTATGCCTCTGGTAACTATAATGGTTACTTTTAAGTGTCTACTTGACTAGGCTAAAAAATGCCCAAATAGCTGGTAAAATATTATCTTGGGGAATATCTAGGAGAGTGTTTCCAAAAGAGATTAATGATTCTAGCCAGACAGAGTAAAGGTCACCCTCACCCCTTACTACTGTAGACAGATATCATCCTATCCACTGAGCCTGGAAGAGCATAAAAAGATGGAAGTAGGATGAATTTGGTCTCACTACTTAAACTGAGACACTTTTTTTTTTTTTTTTTTTTTAAGCCCCAGATGTGTTTCTGGTTCTCAAGCCTTTGGACTCAAACTAGAAATTATATATATTTTCTCCCAAGACTCAATGAGAAAATAAAGAATCCAATTACAGAGTGGGAAAAAATTTGTTCATTTCACCAAAGAAGATATACAGATGGCAAATGAACATATAAAAAGATGCTCAACATCATTAAACATTAGGGAAATAAAAATTAAAATTATAATGAGATACTACTACACATCCATTAAAATATCTTTTTTAAAAAAGCTATAGAATTCAGCAGAGTTACAGGCTATAAAATCAGTGTACAAAAATCGATTGTACTCCTATACACCAGTAATGAGGCAGCAAAAAAAAAAGAAATCAAGGAATCGATCCCATTTACAATTGCACCCAAATACCTTAATATACCTAGGAATAAACCCAACCAAAGAGTTAAAAGATCTGTACTCTGAAAACTATAGAAAACTTATGAGAGAAATTTAAGAGGACACAAAAAATGGAAAAACACTCCATGCTCATGGATTGGAAGAACAAACATCATTAAAATGTTTATATCATCCAAAGCAATCTACACATTTAATGGACTCCCTCTCAAAATACCACCAGCATTTTTCACAGAGCTACAACAAACAATCCTAATTTTTTTTCATTCACCCAATCCTAAAATTTGTATGAAACCACAGAAGACCCTGAAAAGCCTAAGTAATCCTGAAAAAGAAAATCAAACTAGAGGCATTACAATTCCTGATTTCAAGCTGAATTACAAAACTGTAATCAAGACAGTATGGTACTGGCACAGAAACAGATACAGAGATCAATGGAACAGAATAGAAAACCCAGAAATGGACCCACAACTATATGGTCAACTAATCATTGACAAAGCAGGAAAGAATATCCAAAGGGAAAAAAGACAGTCTCTCTTCAACAAATAGTATTGGGAAGACTGGACAGAAACATAAAGAATGAAACTGGGCCACTTTCCTGCATCATACACGAAAATAAATTCAAAATGGATGAAAGCTCTAAATGTGTGACAAGGAATCATCAAAATCCTAGAGGAGAACACAGGCAGCAACCTCTCTGATCTTGGCCAGAGCAACTTCTTTCTAGACACATCACTGGAGGCAGGAAAAACAAAAGCAAACAAACTATTGGGACTTCATGAAGATAAAGAGCTTTTACACAGCAAACTACAAGGCAGTCTATTCAATGGGAGAAGATATTTGCAAATGACATATCTGATAAAGGGTTGATATCCAAAGCCTATAAAGAACTTCTCAAACTCAGCACCCAAACCACAAATAATCCAGTTAAGAAATAGGCAGAAGACATGAACAGATACTTTTCCAAAGAAGACATCTAGATGGCCAACAGACAAATGAAAAAATGCTCAACTTCACTCAGCATCGGGAAAATGTAAATCAAAACCACAATGAGATACCACCTCACATTGATCAGAATGGCTAAGATTAACACCACAAGAAACAACAGATGTTAGTGAGGATGTGGAGAAAGGGGATCCCTCTTGCACTGTTGGTGGGAGTACAAACTGGTGCAGCCACTCTGGAGAACAGTATAGAATTTCCTCAAAAAGTTAATAGAGCTCTCCTGTGATCCAGCACTACTAGGTATTTAGCCAAAGGATACAAAAACACAGATTTGATGGGGTACATGCACCCAAGTGTTTATAGAAGCATTATCAACAATAGTCAAATTGGGTGATAGAACTATTCTCCATCTTGATTGTGCTAATAGTAACATTCTGCCAAAAGTCAGAATATACTAAAAATGCTGAATTTTACTATAAATATATTGTACCTCAATAAGCTGACTTTCAAAAAAGTCTGGACAGAGTGTCATTTTCCATATTTGCTGTCACACTGTTCTGTACACCATGAAGAAAACGACATACATATAAACTTGTACACAACTTAAACAGATGGCATCATATCTTATATTTTTCAATAAAAACAGAGTTCTTTTAAAATATATTATTTATTTATTCATGAGAGACACAGAGAGAGTGGCAGAGACACAGGCAGAGAGAGAAGCAGGCTCCATGCTGGGAGCCCGATGTGGGACTTGATCCCGGGACTCCAGGGTCACGCGCTGACCTGGCGGCACTCAACCACTGTGTCACCCAGGCATCCCTAAAATAGAGTTTTATTATAGCTATGTGAAAAAGGCTTGCCATACCTTTCCCACTTTCTTTATAATAATGCCGTCATCTCGGTAAAATACAGAATATAATATTTATTTAAGATATTTAAGATAGATTTTTTAAATGTTGGCTATTCTTAAAAATATTTTCTCATCTAGTTATATGCTAAATAATTTGAAATGCTCACTAACCCACCCCAAATTTCTTCAATTACAATGTTGTGATTGTAAGCCTATTGGATCATGATGATCTGTTAACAAAAAGTTATACCCTAACTTTGCTCAAAGTTTAAAATATTAGGAGCATAGTTGATGATTTTAACCCTATACTTTGCTGAGGGTAATTTATCAATCTTAAAAATGAAAGGGTTTATAAAGTCTGAGGATCTCAAAGTATGCAGAGAGACACGTACCTTTTAAAATCTTTTGACAACTCCTCTGAAGCCCACATAGTTAACAATAAATGTGGTAGGACAGGACATAGAGAGCCAGAACAGACTGCTAGAGTCTGCGTAGGTGGGAGATAATTTGATGAGTTAAAAATAATTTAAACTCTGGAGTCATAAAGGCAGAGCGTGTAGGTGGCAAACATGGAGATCAAGTCGGGGTCAGAGTCCAGGGACTCAAAGGAGAGCTAAGAATATCAAAGTTAGAGGCTTCCCCTTGGAAATGCTCCCGCCTACATAGCCTGACTCTAACCAATGCTACCATTTATCCAACAGCAACAATGCACGAAGGCCTTTACCTGCATTCAAACCTGTACCTTCATGACAAACTTCTGTGCACTTATTATTAATCTCATTTTATTAAGGAACAGACAGCTAGTTGCAGGGTCAGGAACTGAATGTACACCTTTCTGATTCCGATGTCTCTATTTGTTCCACACTAGCCAGCATCTTATGAAAAACCACCCAATAGTCTGTCTTATTTGGCCCTACTGCACATTTGCTGGATTTCCAAAGACTATTTCCCATCTTCAGACATCCATGCCATTCTTCTCACTGGCTCTACCTCCTTCTTTTATGATTTATAGCATGCTCTAGGACTCTGAATTAGCCTCTTCTCACTAAGACCCTGTCTGACAGTTTCCTTCACTTTGATTCTTTTGAAACAAACACCTGTTCTCCCCAGTAGCAGTTTTATTCCTCTTTCTAAGGTCATCTTACTGATCCACAGCAGCATCTTCAGTTTTACAACATTCCTTTCTTGCCTGGAACTTGTGTCAGGGTTTTCTCTAGAATGAAAGTCCTACAGCTTCACAATTACCCTTAATTTGAGGATTGGGAAAAATCTCCCCTCCCCCCAAAAATAATTCAACTGATTATGATCAAGTTTTAAAATATTTGATCTTACATCAGTTCTGTTTTAAAATTTCTATGGACTCTCAATCCAAAGACAGTTGCTTTTTTATAGAAATGGTAACCTGGTATAACTGAAATTCACTGGACCAGTAGGTAAGAAACCTGTTCTATCCTAAATTCATTGTTTAGTTAGCTATGTAGACTTTATTAAATCATAAAACCACTTTGAACTTGCTTCTTGATCTTAAAAATTAGGCATAGTTTTGCCAAATAACTTCTTAAAAGGTCCTAGAGACCCAAATCTCACTCTAGATTGCTACTGTATGCATGTGATAAACTCATAGTAGCTGGTATTTCAGCTTATTGTGGAGAACTGTCACAGTGTATTCATGTTTTTCTTATATTTATAGCCTTTATGTGAGCTGAATTCTTGTTCAGTCATGATGGACAAAATCACCAAAGGAAAACAGGCACTATTCCTCATTCACAATGTATACATATACTTATATATAAAACACAACCCTACATATATCACAATCCCATCCCATAGTGGAAACTCTGAGAGGCTTGGTTTTTTTTTTTTTGGAACACAAGTGCCTAATATAAGCTTTGATGGCTGAGACACTCAATTCAAAGATGCCTATCTCTAATAAACACATCACCAGCCACACCACTAAATAAAGAACCAGGCCACCTTCCCCCATGGAGGCTTCTATGTTTTAAAGATCTTGGTTGATTTCAATAACTGATCATGATCATTTGGGCCACTTTTTTTTTTCTCTTCCCCCACTGTAAGTTCCCAGTCCTATCTTTTAAATTCACCAATAAAAAATGAGCCTGTGAAACCTTAGGCACCTACCATCATCCCCAATGAAAGCAGAACACCAGATCTTATCACTCTCCTCACTTCCCATGACTTGTGTGGCTCCCAGGTACTCTGTAGAATTCTGTAAATAATAAACTTTAATTTTTCAAGATTTCCTGATGGTTATTGCTAAAAGGGATGTTGCAATCATAATAACTATGAGACCCGGTCTAACACTAGCATTGGTTATTGATAGGCTGATACTGGCACAAACAATTGATATTAACCAGGGTGAATGCCCTATACTTGAAACTTGCTTGATTAGACCTAAGTCAGGTGTGTTCCACCATCTGAAAAAAAAAAAAGCTGCACTTGCTGGGGGGTCTGTTAAGCTACAATGTGATTTGCATATGGCTTCTGTAGTGTGTTGCCTGCTGTATCCAACCCAAAGGTCACAGCTGCTGTAATAACTCATTATATCCCCAGAGCAGGCTGATCAAGGCCACACAGTCTAATGAGACATAAAGGCCTTCACTGACTATCAAAGTGCATAAGGCTCCTTCATGCCTCAAGGCCAAGGATAGATAAGGAAAGTGTTTGGATTGCAAAGCTATTGTCACTGCCCACAGAGAGGTTCTGGGCTAAAGGCACAAAGGAAATGTTCCCATAGGTGAGGAGGACAGGAGATCTCCATCTGTGGCCCCTGAGTCAGTGAGTCATGCTTGGACTATGTGTCCTAACCCAGAAGAGTGAAAGAGCCCTGCAACCAGAAACCAATAGTGGCACTGGAGGGAAAATACAAGAGGCTATGGTCTGTCACCATTTCACTCACTACTCTTGCTCTTCATCCTCTGACCCAATGGGACATTATGGGTCCAGTCCCTGGTGTAATGTTGCTAAAGAAATTAGTGGACATATAAATGTCCTGAGCGTCTAGTGCCGGTGCCTCCCAAGAACCTGAGGAAGCATGCCAACTTTCTGATAAATGCGAAATCCCATGAATGCTTCATGGACATTATTCTGTGCCATATACCAACATGCCAAAACTTTAATATTACACTCCAGAGGCCTAGGGCTCTCCAGAAAACTGTACATAATCAATGCTAGTGGAGACAGATTTCAATCCCAGAAGAGATCTCTTGGAACATGTTGGAAAGGAAAGCAGCCACCTATAAGGAAGGCTCAGAGTGACACTATCCAAAAACTTCTGATAACAAAGCCCGAGATTAAGGAAACTAGACAAAAATAAGAAGTAGAAACCAAGATCAAAAACTATACCTTAACTGAAATTTAAATTCTTCTAAATAAATAAGTAAATAAATAAATGAATAAATTTTTTTTTCTTAAAGATTTTTATGCAGCAAGACAGAGAGGGGAGTTTGTTGGCTATTATGGATTTTCTTGTTTGAACAGGTTCAATCTAAATTTTTACTCATAGCTGACAAAATGTATTAACTAGACAGTGTCTCTAAAGACCCTACAATCTATAACTTTCTTAAAGATCCTTCTGAGCTTTATGCTCATTTCCTCTAAAATACCACAGATTCCAAGCCTCTTTGACTTTTCCCTGAATGGACAGGAACTGAGCAGCATACCCCATGAGGCATTTCTATCACCAAGGGGAAAGCTGACAGGGTTATTGAGGCCTCCGCAGAAGGAAAAGGAAAGAGGAAAGGCAAAGGCCCTCTGGAGCCACTGATGCTCAAACCAGAGTCCTCCCACTACTCATTTGGATATTTATTACCTGGCTCCATACCCACCCTTCCATCACAGTGATCACAGCTAGGGCTCTAAGTGAATGAAAGCACTAAAGTGAAGCCCACCTCCTGCTGCACAAAATTGGCATGGTCCAATGGGTTTTATCATTTCCCCAAATAGTGACCCAAATGACCCCTGTTTCCAACCCTAAAGATGCCCCACTTGACTCTGAGTCCAGAGATTTTTTATATGTCATTCCTCTAATTATAGGATGGTACTGTTACATTTTAACTGGGGTGCCAAAAGGATCCAAGAGGCACTAAACTTCCTAGTATAAAATTTACATTTTCTTTCTCTGTCCCTTAAAGATGTAAATCTTACCATGACTTTGAAATGTAAACACCCCAGGAGATAACTAAAGGTCTATTCACAGTTGCTGGAGAATGAAGGAAAAAACAAACAAAACAAACCCAAAACCCAAAACAGAAAGAGACCTTTTAAAATATAAACTGCTAATAAAGCTCTTTTGCCCAAAATCTAGTCCACAGCTTCCTTAAGATTACTCGTCAGGGACAAATACAAATTTTAAAAGTCTCCACAATTAGTAAAAAGCTTTAGCCACTGGAGTGGGTAACCTTCACTTTTTCCTCTGCCAGAGACCGTTATTTAAAAACTGTTATTTGTAAACTAGTGAGTTTTATATTGCACCCAATTCATGGCTAAAATTTTGGAATGAAAGCTCTAAGATTTCTGTTTGAGTCTATGTGTCTTTACATGTATGTTGCAGATGCATGCTATTTTTCTACCTTTGGATGCAATTGCTAAAATTAATTTGTAGAAGAGCTCTATGTAATTAGCTTAAAAATAAGCTCATACGAATTAAGTTTTCCTAAAAATCAGAAGTACAGAAATTAACCCAAATAATTTTCAAGTTCACATAACCTGGGATAGTCTAATAAATAAAAGCTAGTTTCATTCATCATTCATTTATTTTTATTTTAAAGATTTTTATTTATTTATTTATGAAAGACACACACAGAGAGAGAGAGAGGCAGAGATACAGGCAGAGGGAGAAGCAGGCCCCATGCAGGGAGCCTGATGTGGGACTCAATCCCGGGACCCCAGGACCATGCCCTGGGCCAAAGGCAGGCGCTAAACCACTGAGCCATCCAGGGCTCCCTAGTTTCATTTATTTAAAGGAGGTATGTATTTAGAGTTATCAGCATTAAATATAATGCAGATGAACATCTTTTATTCTACTCGAATTTATTAGTCAAATAATTTTTATGTTATCTCTATTATAAAACTTGTTGGCAAGAAAAGTAACTTGTGGTAGCAGGTGATTTTGTCAATTGTCTAATGAAATTTTCATGGGTAGTCTAAACATAATTGTTGGGATCAAGTGATTTAGATAGGTGTAAGCAGGATAACAGTTCTTAGGTGACTTATCAGGAATAATTATGGTATGTACTTAAAAAATAGTTTCCCAAACCTTTGATAACTTCTACTTTTTGAATTTTGCTGAATTAAATGATGGGAACTCGCTGAATATCTAGATGATTTCCAAATAAGATAAAATACTAAAGCATTAATTGCGAAGCAGATTCATTTACCTACTTTTGACCTCTTAGTACAGAGGTTTCTAGATAATTTGAAATGTATTCATAAGTTTATCAATCTAAAGAAAGTTGGCAGAACAGTTCCCAATTTCTTACTTCTTAGTTTTTACTTGAAATTAAGGTTTTTGAGGGTTAAGCATTCTAATGACATATGTGATTAAAACTTCTAGAAATAAGGGAAATTCTGTATGCAAGGCAAATTAGGATGTGCTTTTGAGTATGAAAGGTATGAAGTATGGAGATAAATTTTTGTGAAGGGAAGTAAAAAGTAATTTTGTCATAAAGTAAAACTGGTGGTGTCAGAATGGGAAGGAAAATAAAGAACAAAGTGGTATAGAAAGTTGGTGGGGGGGGAGAGAAAGAATTTTACCATGTGTGGTCAAATTGGCTAAAATTGCATTGTTATTACAAGGATTTTTAAAATAAGCTTTATTATCAATAGCATGCTTATGTAATTTTCTTGCACCTGCTAAAAGGACAAAATTTTCTTAGAATATTGATCTGTTTCTGATAAGAGATTGTGGAAGATTTTTATCTTTTCAGCAATCTGACTAGACAGCCAAGATTTTGTGTTTTAGCAAAATAATTTCCTGTGTTTCATGTTATCTTAATCAGGTCTTTGATTACTTAAGAAAATAATCTTTTAAATATTAAGAACTAGATTTGCATAAAACTATGTAACCTTCTATATTTGTCTTAAATTCTTTTGTCACTTTGGTTAAATAATGAACTATTGTTTCATAATGTTCTGTGATACTATTTAGTCAAGTGTCCAAAGCCTTTTGATATTTTTGATAAACTTTCTCAAATCAAATTCTAAATGAAGGCTTTTTGAACTGGAAATTTGAGAGTTTTCAGAGGGTCCCTGGAACATATTAAAAATTTTGTTTTCTCTATAAAAAAAAGACATTAAACTAGACTTATTTGATGTGTTAAATTACATGGGAAGTATAGTCAAATAAGAAATAATGCTACACCCTCTTTATAGATATCCTTGTATGGATATATATTATTAATACAAGCATTCTAGAAGTTATATGACATTCATAAAAACCTGATGTGTAATGTTATCAGTCATAATTCCAGTTACCTTAAAATGTATGTCACAGAAATAACCAAATTTCTTTGTCAACTGCATTATAATAAACTCTCATCAGATCTTTAAACATTGACATTTTTTAAGTCTGCTGTCATTTATAAACAGCTATCATTTACTCTGATGCTTGCAAAAGTACTTCATCTTCAAGGAAGATAGATCTTTATGGAAGGGTATCTGACAAATACAAGTTTCTGATAATTTTTAGGTCATACCACTGAACTGGGTAAAAACTCAACACTAAGGAAAAAGTGGATTCATAAAACTGCAAACACAAGATCAATAATTAATTACATACAACTGAGTGAACAGATGAGGGTGATTATAATTTTTTATGACCTTTGTTTGAAATATTGCTATATTTTTTAATCTTTCATTTTCCAGATTTAAGGAAATTTTCTCGTAAGTTAGGACTTCTAGCAATTTGGTAAAATGTACCTTTATAATATGAAACAATTCTTTTTTTCTTTCTATTTTTAAATACCTGATGCAAACACTTGGACCATATAGACTTAACTTGGGTTAGGTCACCACCCTCTGAAATGAGACACAACCATTTAACTGAACTGACCTAGTCTCAAGACTAAGAGACTAATTCAGTGAGATACTGAGCTACCAACTCAGGATAGATTCAAACCTACTTACATCAGACAGCCCAAAATGTTAAAATATTTTACAATGTTCTCTAAATCTTTGTACAGATTCCCAAGGTCCCTGAGATTACATACTTAATTTCATTGTGGGGCCCTTCAAGCTTTGGATAAGCAGCTGGATGTTATACCAACAGATGCAGAGAGTTTAATAGAGAGAGCAGAATAAGAGACAATAAAAGAGAACCTTGATAAAACCACTATCATTTCAGGGTGATTGCATGAATCCCCAGGATTATACTTTCTGAGGAGTAATATCAAAGTCTGCATACCCCAGAAGAAACAAACTTTACTAACATTTCCAGCCAAGTCATTGAACAAATAAGCAAACAACATCAAGATTTATTGGGAGAGATCAGTACATAAAGTTACTGCAATATATTATCTGAAATGTTTAGTTTTCAGCAAAAAAAAAAAAAAAAAAAAAAAACCCCACAATCCATGCAAAGTATGACTAGAAAAAAAGTAACAGAAATCACCTCAGAGAGGGTCAAGGTGTTAGATCTTGTAGACAAAAACTTCAAACAACAATTATAAATATGTTCAAGGAATAAGGGAAATTATGTTTAAAGAGATAAAGGTATCTTGACAAAAATATCAAAGAGAGATCATCAATTCAGAGATATAATTTAAAAAGACAGGGATCCCTGGGTGGCGCAGCGGTTTGGCGCCTGCCTTTAAGATTAACAGTTGATTTCTCATCTGAAACAATGGAGCAAGAAGGCAAAATAATGATGTATATAAAGTACTGAGGGGGGCGGGGGGGACAACAAACTCATCAGCTAGAATCTTTTATCCAGCAAAACCACCTTTCAAAATTGAAGGTAAAGAAATAAAAAACATTCCCAGAGAAATAAAAATGGAGAGAATCTATTACTAACAGACCTGCCTTACGAGAAATATTAAGGAAGAGTTCTTCAGGATGAAAATAAGCGACTCAGTAATTTTAATTGACACACATATGCATGCACATGTGTGCATGTGCACATGCACACAGAGTGACTAAAGATCATAATTACCATAAATCATCAGAACCTACTGCATAAGGTAATTGCTAGAAAAACCATTAAAAATTTTTAAATAAGGGATCCCTGGGTGGCGCAGCAGTTTGGTGTCTGCCTTTGGCCCAGGGCGCGATCCTGGAGACCCCGGATCGAATCCCACCTCGGGTTCCCGGTGCATGGAGCCTGCTTCTCCCTCTGCCTATGTCTCTGCCTCTCTCTCTCTCTCTCTCTCTCTGTGTGTGTGTGTGTGACTATCATAAATAAATAAAAATTGAAAAAAAAATTAAAAATTTTTAAATAGTAAAAATACCACTAAAGGAATTAAAAGTTGCACTAGAAAACACTCATTTACCACAAAAGGAAGCAGTAACAAAGGAACAAAGGAACAGAAAAATCAAGACAGGGGAAGGTGACAGAGTAGGAAGATCCTAAGCTGAACCAATCCCATGGATACACCTAGGTAACAACAACCATATCAGTATAAATAACCCATAAAATGATTTGAAAACTAGCAGAACAGACTCTCCACAGCTATTTGTAGAAAGGAGGCCACATGGAAAAAGTGTAGGAAGGGCAGAGACCCAACTGGGAACTAACTAACCTGCAGGACTAGCCACAAAAGAGAGAGGCATTGAAAGTATGGTGAAGGGGAGGAGCAGACTGCATGCCAGGCACCTCAGGCACAGGAGGACCTACACTAGGAAGACAAATACCCATAATATTTGGCTTTGAAAAGCAGGAGGCTTAACTTTGTGAGTTTTTATACTCAATGGGGCTTACCAGTAGCAACTTTAAAAATCACTGGACTTTGCTCTGGTAGAGCTGGAAGGAAATAGGAAACTGAGGCCTGTCCTTAAAACAACAGGTTGTTTGCTATAAACAATAAAGCTGAGATACAGCATGTAAACAGCAGTTTGGAAAATGTCTGGAGGATACAGAAAGGGAATTTATTTACTAGTGTCAGAGTGAGTGCAGGAGAGGCAGGAATCTTTAGGAGATTTCTCCAAAACAAAAGAGCTGGCTGGCATAATTTCGCTGCCTAAGAGCCTAGTTATATGGATATGTAAGGGAACCAGCTCACTCTCCACCTAGCTTGTTAGCAGTATACCCTACCCTCACATTCTCTTGTGGAATTACCATTCAACCTGCCCCTTTCAGCAGGAATTCTTCAAAAGAAGTTCTAGGTCTTTTCATGCAAGCAGATCAGTGCATACTCTGCTAATGTACCTCAACCTCACCATCTCCTGTAAATTCACCCCATCCAAGCCACTGCAGGTGGTAAGCATCCATCCTAAGCGATGCCACAAACATAGCATTGTGCAGGCAAACCTGACAGTGGCCAGCACCACCCCAAAGTGAGTCCTGCCCTGGGGGAGAGGAAAATAATTACATATACAAGTTCAACTACAGCTAGAACAATGGGTCAGGGGAATATACCTGGTCTAACTACAAGCCCCAACCATCAACAAATACCTCAAAAAGGGAAGCACAAAGAGAGCCTGGTAGTTTGGGATCACTGCAACCTCAACAGACAGACTGCAGGCAGACATCTGGTCTGACTACAGGCCCTGCCTGCCCACTAACAAAAGCCTCTCTGAGGATAATGCAGGGAGAACACCCTATATAGTTTTGTGCAACTGCACTTCTGGCAAACATCTGGTTCAACCAAACTCAAGGCTAAGGCAACCCCACCCTGGACCCTTAACAGCACAGGGACTAAATCCTGTCCACAACAAGCAAAGAAAGTCATTGCAGATGAATGGATTGAAGGAAAAAGTGGCTCAGTCATAACAGTAGGGCACATATAACACACACACACAGGAGACACTCCCTAAGCAATAGATTCTGGTAAAAAGGGGACACTGCACTGCAGGGCATTGCAGGATCTTTTCTATCACAAGGCCACTATTTTAAGAGGAGATACAGCTGACTTTCCTAACACATAGGAACAGACACAGAGTTAGACAAAATGATGGGACAGAGGAATATGTCCCGAATGAAAGAACAGGACAAAAATCACAAGTGAGCTAAACAAAATGGTGATAAATAACATGCCTGATATAGAAGTTAAAGTAATGATCATAAAGATACTCACTGGGCTTGAGAAAAGAATGGAATCTCAGTGAGATCATCAAAAAAGAGATGGAAAATATAAAGAAGAATCAATTACAGATGATGAACTCAATAACTAAAAATACATTAGAGGTAATAAACAGTATACTAGAGGAAGCATAAGAATGTATCAGCAAGCTGGAAAACAGAGTAATGGAAAGCAACTAAGCTGAACAAGAAAAAAGAATAATAAAATATGAGAATAAGTTAAGAGAACTCAGTGACACCATTGGACATAACAACATTTGCATTATTGGGATCCCAAAAGGAGAAGAGAGAGAAAAGGGGACAGAGAAGTACCTGAAGAAATAATAGCTAAAAACTCCCCAAATCTAGGGAAGGAAAGAATATTCAGATCCAGGGGCCACAGAGAGCCCCCAACAAAAATCAACTGAAGGAGTCCACACCAAGACAAATAAAATAATTAAAAGGGCAAAAAGGAGTGATAAAGAGAATTTTTAAAGCAAGATAAAATAAAATTTTTCTATAAAATGGAAACCATATAAAGCTGCTAGATTTTCAGCAGAAACTTTGCAGGCCAGACAACTGTGGCCTGGTATCTTCAAAGTGCTAAAAAGAAAAAACTTGAAACCAAGAATACTCTATCCAGCAAGGCTATCATTCAGAATAGAAAGAGAGACAGATAAAGAGAAATAACTTTGTACCCAAAAGTTGAAGGAATTCATCACCATTAAACCAGCCTTACAAGAAATGTTAAATGGGATTCTCTGAGTGAAAAAAGAAGGACCATTATCATGAGTAAGAAAAAAAGGAAATGAAAAAATTTCACTGACACATAAAAACATAATAAAATTAATCAGTCACAAAACCAGTATGGAAGTTAAGGCACAAAAGTAGTAAAAATCGGGTATATATAAAAATCACTCATGGGATTCACAATATAAGGATGTAAAGTATGACACCATATACCTAAAACATGGGGGATGGGTAGTAAAAACTTAGTGCTTCTAGAATAGATTCAAACTTAAGTGACCATCACCCTAAAATAGACTGCTATATCCATAAGATATTATATAATAACTTAATGGTAACCACAAATCAAAACCTGTAACAGATATACAAAAAATACAGAGAAAATAATTGAAACGTATCACTGAAGAAACCCATCAATTCACAAGCAAACAGAAGAACAAAGACTACAAATGTAATCATTAAATAAGTAAGAAGATGACAATGATTATATACCTGTTAATAATTACTTTGAATGTAAATAAACTAAATGCTCCAATCAAAAAATGCAGTTGATGGAATAGATAAAAAAGTAAGAATCATCTTAAATGCTGCTTACAAGAGACATATTTCAGACCTAAAGACACATGAAAATTGAAAGTAAAGGGATGGAAAATAATTTATTGTGTAAGGAAGTGAAAAGCTAGGATTGCAATACTTATGTTGTACAAAATAGACCTAAAAAAAACAAACAAACAAGAGACAAAGGAGGATAATACACAATAATAAAGGGAGTAATCCAATAAAAAGGTATAACAATTGTAAATATTTATGTACTCAACATGGAAGGACTCAAATACATATAGCAGTTATTAACAAAAATGCAGGAAGAAATCAGTAGTAATATAATAATAGTAGGGAAGTTTAACACCTGATCTATATCAATGGATAGATCATCCAAACAGAAAATGAATATGAAAACATGACACACTGGATCAGATGAATATAACAGATACATTCAGAATATTCCATGCCAAAACAGCAGGATGAACATTCTTTTCAAGTGCCCATGGAACATTCTCTAGAATAGATCATGTTAGGCCACAAGTCTCAAAAAGCTCAACAAGATTGAAATCATATCATGCATCTTTTCTGACCACAATGCTATGAAATTAGAAATCAATCACAAGAAAAAAATCTGGAAAGAACAGAAATACATGGAGGTTAAATAACATGCTACCAAAAAATGAGTGGGTCAACCAAGACATCAAAGAGGAAATCAAACAATACTTGGAGACAAGTGAAAATGAAAATACAATGGTTCAAAATCTTTGAGATGCAATGAAAAATGTTCTAAGCACAATTTTTTGGCAACACAGGGCTACTTTAAGAAGAAAAATCTAAAACAATCTAACTTTACACCTAAAGGAGCTACATACAAAAAGAACAAACAAAGCCCCAAACCAGTAGCAGGAAGGGAATAATGACTAGGGCAGAAATAAATGAAAGAGAAACTATAAAATTAGAATAGATCAATGAAACCAGGATCTGATTCTTTGAAAAGATCAAATAAATTGATAAACCTTTAGCCAGTCTCATCAAGAAAAAACCAGAGGTCTCAAATATACAAAATCAGAGATTAAAGAAGAGAAATAACAAACAACCTCACAGAAATACAAAAGGTTTTAAGAGAATATTAAAAAAAATCCAATAAATTGGACAACCTAAAAGAAATGGACAAACTCCTAAATCCCCTAAAACTAAGCCACAAAGAAACAAAATTTGAACAGATCAATTACCAGCAATGAAATTAAATCAGTAATCAAAAAACTCCCCCAAAAACAAAAGTCCAGGACCAGATGACTTCACAGGTGAATTCTACCAACCATTTAAAGAAAAGTTAATACATATTCTTCTCAAACTATTTCAAAAAAATAGAAGAGGAAGGAAAGCTTCCTAATTCATTTTATGAGGCCAGGATTACACTGATATCAAAACCAGATAAAGACACTACAGAAAAAGGAACTACAGGCAAATATCTGATAAACATAGATGCAAAAATCTTCAACAAAATACTAGGAAACAATCCAACAATATATTAAAATCATTCACCATGATCAAGAAAGATGTATTCCTGGGAAGCAAAGGTGGTTCAATACCTGCAAATTAACCTACATGATACACCACATCAACAGGAAAAAGGGTAAAAACTGTGTGATTCATTATGGTTCAAGATGGCAATGTAGGAAGACCCAGAACTCACTTCCTCCACCGAACACACTAAATTACACTTATGAATAGAATAATTCCTCATGAAGAACAAATGAGAGCTGACTGAAGAGCTACTGAACAACCAAAGATAAAGAGAATGACAAGAAAGATGGAGACAGGGTAACAAGGGAAACCATCCCCAACATTACCAATGGCAGTGAGGAGGAGCTGCAAGAAAACTGGAGAATGACGTGGTTTGCTTTCCTACCCCACCTTGAAACTAGACCAGACCATCTGTTTTTGATCCGTTTATCCACGAATGGACACTTGGGTTGCTTCCATGTCTTGAGTATTGGAAACAATGATGCAATAAATAGATGGGTGCACATTTCTTTGAATTAGTGCTTTCATTTCCTTTGGGTAAATACCAAGAGTGGAAATACTGGATCATGTAGTATTTCTATTTATACTTTTTTGAAGTATCTCCATACTATTTTCCACAGGTGTTGTACCAGTTTGCATTCCTGCCAACAGTGCATGAGAGTTTATTCTTTTTCTTCACATCCTCATCAACACTTGTTTCTTCTTTAATTTAGCTATTCTGACAGGTGTAACGTGATATGTCATTTTGGTCTTAATTTGCATTTCCCTGATGATTAGTGATTTTGAACATCTTTTCATGTTTCTGTTGGCCATTCTTATGTCTTTGGAAAAATGTTTTTGTCCTCTATTTTTAATGGGATTATTTGGTTTTTTTGTTTGTTTGTTTTTGTTTTTTTGTTTTTTGGTGTTGAGTTGTAGGAATTCCTTATATATCTTAGATATTAATCCCTTATGAGATATTTCATTTGCAAATATCTTCTTCCATTCATTAGGCTTTCAGTTTTGTTGACTGTTTCCTTTCCTGTGCAAAATCTTTTTGTTTTGATATATTTCTGACAGTTTATTTTTGCTTTTGTTTCCCTTGCCTTAGGAAATAGATCTAGGGAAAAAATGTTATGCCCAATGTCAGAGAAATTACTGCTTTGTTCTCTTCTAGGATTTTTATAGTTTCAAGTCTCAGATTTAGGTCTTTAATCCATTCTGAGTTTATTTTTGTGATATGGTGTAGGAAAGTATTTCAATTTCATTCTTTTGCAGGTAGCTTCCCAGTTTTCCTAACACCATTTATTGAAGAGATATTGCATATTCCTATTGCATAGTCTTGCCTCCATTGCAGATTTCTGGGATCTCTATTCTGTTCCATTGATCTCTGGGTCTATTTTTCTGCTAGTACCATACTATTATTATAGCTTTGTAGTACATCTAGAAATTTGGGATTGTGATACCTCATTTTGTTCTTTTTCAAGGTTGCTTTGGCTACTCAGGGACTTCTGTGGTTCCATAGAAATTTTAGGATTATTCTAGAGCTGTGAAAATGCTACTGGTATTTTGATAAGAATTGCACTAAATCTGTAGATTGCTTTGCAGAGTAGAAATATTTTATCAATATTCTTCCAATCCATGAGGATGGACTTTCCATTTGTTCATGTCATCTTCAATTTGTTTTCATTAATGTTTTCTTTTTTAGAGTACAAGCTTCTCATCTCCTTGGGTAAGTTTATTCCTAGATATTTTGTTATTTTTTGTCTAAGTGTAAATAAGATTGTTTTCTTAATGTCACTTTCTACTACCTTATTAGCACATAAAAATACAATAGATTTCTGTATATTAATTTTAGATCCTAATACTTTAATGAATTCATTTGTGAGTTCTAGCAGCTTTTGGTGGAGTCTTATGATTTTCTATGTACACTATGTCATTTGCAAATAATGAAAGTTTTACTTCTTCCTTACCAATATGAATACATTTCTTTTTCTTGTCTGATTGCTGTGGCTAGAAGTTCCAGTACTATTTGAATAACAGTTGTGAGAGTGGACATCCTTGTCTTGTTTCCGATCTTAAGAGAAAAGCTCTCAGTTTTTCACCATTAAGTATGTTGGCTGTGGGCTTTTCTTACATGGCTTTTATTATGTTGAGGTATGTTCCCTCTAAACCTACTTTTCTGAGGGTTTTTATCATGAATGGATGTTGTACTTTGTCAAAAGCTTTTTCTGCATCTATTATTTTTTTTAAATTTAAGTATAGTTGACACATAATGTTAAAGTGTATAACTTAATGATTTGACAAGTTTTTACATTATGCATGTTCACCACAGGTATAGCTACCATTTGTCCCTTTATGTCACTATTACAATATCATTTATTGATTGTATTCCTTATGCTCTACTTTTTTATTGCTGTGACTTACTCATTACATAACTACAGACTGGATCTCCCTCTCTCCTTTACCCATTTTGCCCAACTTCCACCCTATCCCCCTCTGGCAACCACCAATTCTCTGTATTTACAGTTCTGATTCTTACTTTTTTTCTTTTTTTTTAAGATTCCATTTAGGAGTAATATCATATGGTATTTGTCTTTCCCAGTCTGACTTACTTCACTTATCACAATACCCTCCTAGGTCCATCCATGTTGTCTCAAATGGCTCAACATCCTTTTTTATGGCTATGCAATATTCTATTTTATATATATATATATACTTTTTTCCTTATCCACTTGTCTATTAATGGATACTTACATCATGCCCATATCTTAGCTATTCTAAAAAATAATAAACTGGAATAAACATAGGTGTTAACATATCTTTTTGGGTGTTTTAATTTTCCTTGAGTAAATACCCACTAGTGGAATTATTGGATCATATGGTATTTATTTTGTGAGGAACCTTCATACTATTTTCCATAGAGGCTATACCAATTTGCATCCCCACCAATGGTGTTCAAGTGTTACTTTTGCTCCACATCTTTGTCAACACGTTTCTTATCTTCCTGATTTTTAGCCATTGTAACAGATATGAGGTGATATCTAATTGTTTTGATTTGCCTTTCCCTGATAATTAGGGATTTTAAGCATATTTTCATGTGTCAGTTGGCAATCTGTATATCCTCCTTGGAAAAACAGCTATTAAGGTCCTTGCTGATTTTTTTCAATTAGAGTGTTTGGGATTTTTTTGGTGTTGAGTTGTAGGAGTTCTTCATGTATTTTGGATATTAACCTCTTATTGGATGTATCATTTGCAGATGTATTCTCCCATTCAGTAGGTTGTCTTTTTATTTTATTGATGATTTCCTTTGCTGTGCAAAAAATTTTTATTTTGATGTAGTCCCAATACTTTATGTTTGCTTTTGTTTCCCTTGCCTTAGGAGACCTAACCAGAAATAGGTTGCTATGGCTGATGTCAGAGAAATTACTGCCTGTGTTCTCTTCTAGGATTTTTATAGTTGTCTCACATTTAGGTCTTCAATCCATTCTGAGTTTACTTTTATGTATGGTATTAGGAAGTAGTCCACTTTCATTATTTTATACATATTTACCCAGTTTGCCCAGCACAATTTATTTAAAAGATTGCTTTTCCCCCAAGCATATTATTTCCTCCTTTGTTGAGGAATATGTATAGAATTGTATAGAATATGTATTGAATATGTATACATATTCATATATATGGGTTTATTTCTGGGGCCTCTATCCTGTTCTATTTTACCATACAGTTTTGATTACTACAGCTTTCATATCTTGAAATCTAGGGATTATCATACTTGGAGCTTAGTTCTTCTAAGAATTGTTTTAACTATTCAGATTATTCTGTGGTTCCATACAAATTTTAGTATTATTTGTTTTAATTTTGCCAAAAATAGTATTGGTAACTTGACAAGGATTGCATTGAATTTGTAGATTGTTTTGAGTAATGATGGGCATTTGACAATATCAATTCTTCCAATCCATGGGACTATCTTTCCATTTTTTTGTGATATTTTCAAATGCTTTCATCAGTGTTTTACAGTTTTTAGAGTACAGGTCTTTCATCTCTTTGGTTAGGTATATTCTTACATATTTTATTCTTTTGATGCAATTGTAAATGGCATGGTTTTTTAAATTTCGCTTTCTGCTACTTTGTTTAGTGTATAAAAACATTACCAATTTTTGGCTAATTATTTTATATCATGCCACTTTACTGAATTCATTCATTACTTCTAGCAGATTTTTTGTGGAATCTTTAGGATTTTCTATAGACAGTATCATGTTGTCTGTGAAGAGTGGCAGTTTAACTTCTTTACCAATATAGATGCCTCATTTCTTTTTTCTCTCTGATTTGGCTAGGACTTTCATAGTACTATGTTGAATAAAAGCGATGACAGTTGAGGTCCTGTCTTGTTTCTGACCATAGAGGGAAAACTTTTTTTTCACCATCAAGGATGGTGTTAGCCTTGGGTTTTTCATATGGCCTCTATGATGTGCAGGTATTTTCCTCTATCCGCATTTTGTTGAGAGTTTTTTTTACTAACAGATGCTGAATCTTGTCAAATGCTTTTTCTGCATCTGTTGAGATAATCATGAATTTTATCCTTCATTTTGTTGATGTGGTGCATGATGTTGATTGATTTGCACACATTGAACCATCCTTGCATACCAGTAATAAATCCTACCAGATGGTGGTAACTGATCTTTTAAAGTATTTTAGATTGTAAAATCTAAAATTTTAGGTTGTATATAGTTTGCTAATATCCTGTTGAGATTTTTGCACCTATATTCATCAGGGATATTAGCTTGTAGTTTTCTTTTTTTGTGATGTCTTTGTCTTTTGTATCAGGGTAATGCTGGCCCTTTAGAACCTATTTGGAAGCTTTCCTTCCTCATCCTCTCCTATTTTTTGGAATACTTTGAGAATAGATATTAACTCTTCTTTAATGTCTAGCAGAATTTACTTGTGAATCTATTCGGCCTGGACTTTTATTTTCTTGGTGGTTTTTGCTTACTGATTCCATTTCATTACTTGTTATCGTCTCTTCAGATTTTATTTTTCTTTGTTGTTCAGTTTTGGAAGATTATATGTTTCTAGGAATTTATCCATTTCTTCTAGGTTGTTCAGTTTGTTGGCATATAATTTGTCACAGTCTTACCTTTTGTGTGTCTGTTGTGTCAGTTGTTACTTTTTCCTCATTTCTGATTTCGTTTGGGTCCTTTCTCCTTTTTTGTGAGTCTGGCTAAGGATTTGTCAACTTTGTTAATCAAAGTACCATCTCTCTTTTTTTTTTCTTTTTTAAAAGATTTATTTGAGAGAGAGAGAGAGAGAGAGAATGAGCACAAATGAGGGGGGGGGGACAGAAGGAGAGAGACAAGTAGACTCCCTGCTGTGGGGAGCCCAATGCAGAGCTTGATCCCAGGACCCTGAGATCATACCTGAGCTGAAGGCAGACACTTAACCAGCTGAGCCACCCAGGCACCCCTCATTATTTTTTGTAATGTTTTTTCAGTTAGTATGTCATCTATCTATTATTTCCTTTCTTCTACTCACCTTGGACTTTGTTCTTTTTCTAGTTTCTTTAGCTGTAGGATTAGATTGAGGTTTCTTTTTTTTGTTTGTTTCTCTAGCTATGCCTATATGGCTAAATAGTCTTCGAACTATTTTTGTTGTGTCCTAGAGATCTTGGACCATTGTGTTTTCATTTTTAATTGTCTCCATGTATTTTTTTTAAAATTTCTTCTTTGATTTCCTGGTTGGCCCATTCACTGTTTAGAAACATGTTGTTTAATTTCCATGTATTTGTCATCTTTCCAAATTTTTTCTTGTAGTTGACTTCAAGTTTCATAGCATTGTGGTCAGAAAATATGCATGGTATGATCTCAATCTTTTTGTATTTATTGAGGCCTGATTTGTGACCTAGTATGTGATCTATGCAGGAGAATGTTCCATGTGGACTTGAAAAGAATGTGTATTCTGCTGCTCTAGGATGGAATGTTCTGAATATATCTGTTGGATTCATCTGGTTCAGTGTATCATTTAAAGCCAATGTTTCCTTGATTTTCTGTTTAGATTACCTGTCTATTGATGTAAGTGGGGTGTTAAAATCCCTTACTATTATTGTATTATTATCAGTTTCCTTAAGTTTCATATTAATTGTTTTATATATTTGGATGCATAAACATTTATAATTGTTAGGTCTTGTTGGATTGTCCCCTTTATTATGATATAGTATAAGTCAGCAAGAGGAAGACAAGTATCATATGATTTCATTCATGTGTGGAATTTAAGAAACCAGAGGGGGAAAAAGGCAAATCAAGAAACAGACTTAACTATAGAGAAGAAATTGATGGTTACCAGAGGAAGGGGGGGATGGGTGAAAGAGGTGATGAAGATTAAGGAAGGCACTTGTGATGAACACCAGGTGTTGTATATAAGCTTTGAATCACTATACTGTACACTGGAAACTAATATTACACTTTAAATAAAACTTTAAAATAAAGTTTTTATAATAAAAATAAATAAAAGAAAAACTTTAAAGAAAAACTTTAAAAAAAGCTGAAGTACTAAAATAATTATGATATATGTGCCTCAGATTTTATTTCCAATCATGTTATTTTAATTTATATTTCTAAACAACCTAGACTAATTGGAATCTAAAGTCTGAACAAATTTCTAAATAAAGCACAACAATAAAAAAATCAATTATATTTCTATAAATTATCATGAACAATCTGAAAATTAAGAAAATAATTCCATTTTTTAGTAGCAAAAATCAAATACTTAAGAATAAGTGCAAAGTTTGTAATCTGAATATTACAAAACATTGTTGCAAGAAATTAAAGACCTTAAAAAATGAAAGATCTCCCTCATTCATGGATAAGTGAACTTAATATTGTGAGGATGACAATTCTCCCCAAATTGATCCTCACACAATCCTAACACAATCTTTAACAAATTCCTAGTGGATTTTTTTTTTTCAGAAAGTAATAAGATGGTCCTAAAATTCATGTGGAAATTCAAGGGACACAAAATAGTCAAAACAATCTTGGCAAAAAAAAAGTAAGGTCAGAGAATTCACACTTCCCAATTTGAAATGTACAAAGTAATAGTAATTAAGCCTGTGTGGTCTTGGCATGAAGATAGACTCATAATAAATGGAATGGAATTCACAGTCCAGAAATAAACCTTTACATTTATAATTACTTGATTTTTGGCAAGGGTGCCAAGACAATTCAATGGGAAAGAATAGTCTATTTTACAAATGGTGCTGGGACAGCTCAGTATAGGAAAAGAATGAAGTTGGACCACTTCCTCACAGCATATGCAATAATTCACTCAAAATAGATTATAGACTTACATATAAGAGGAAAACTACAAAACTCTTAAAAAGATAATACACAAGGAAATATTTGTGACTTTAGATTAGACAAAGCCTTCTGAGATAGGACTCCAATAGCACAAGGAACAAAAGAAAAAAAATAAATTATACTTCATTGAAATTGAACACTTCTGTATTTCAAAGGACACCACTTAAAAAATGAAACAACCCACAAAATGGGAGAAAATATTTGTCCCCATATATCCATTTGGGTACTTGAATCTAGACTACATAAAAAACTTTTACTACTCAATAATAAAAAGACAAACCAATAAAAAATGGACAGAAAAGATGAATAGACATTTCACCAAAGATGTACAGAAGGCCAATCAGCACATGAATAGATGCTCAATATCATTAGTCATTAGGGAAATGCAAATCAAAATCACAATGAGATACTCTCTAATATCCACTAGACAAGCTATGAAGAAAAAAAATAATAGCAAGTATTGGCAAGGATGTGGAAAATTTGAGATCCTCATACATTGCTGGTAGAAATATAAAATGGTGTAATTGCTTTGGAAAACTATCTTGCAGTTCCTCAAAATGTTAAACATAGAGTTACCATGTCCAGAAATTCTGCTCCTAGGGTATGTACCCAAGAGAAATGAAAGCATAGTCTACACAAAAACATGTACATAAATGTTCATGGCAGTACTATTAGTAAGACCTCCAAAGGAGAAAAACTTAAATATCCATCAATTGATAGATAAATGTGGTCTATGTGTGAGATGGATTATAGTTCATCAATAAAAGAGAATAAAATACTGATTCATGTTGGCATTTGGATAAAACCTCAAAAACATTTTGCTAATGAAAGAAAGACATAAGAGACCATATATTGAATGATTACATTTATATGAAACATCCAGAAAAGGCCTAGAGACTGAAAGAAAATTAATAGTTGGGGATAGAAGTGGGAATGAGAAGGACTGCAGATGAATATGATGGATCTTTTGGGGACAGTCGAAATGTTCTCAAATTAATTGTGTGCTTTGGTTTCATAACTAGGTACATTTGTTAACATACAGCTATCATAGTTAACTGTAACTATGATTAAACTGGGTGAATTTTATGGTATGTATATTCCAACTCAACAAAATTGTTACAACAAAAAAAAATATCTGTGGAATATATCTTCTAATGGAATGCATGACCTGTTGGAAACAAACTGAGGGAAAATCTGCTCACTCTGAGGTTAGAGGACAGTAAATACGGACTATGGAATGAAAACCATCCTTGGTTTCACCAATCCCATCCTTTTCTGTGGAATTCTTCCTGTTTCTGAGGATCATTCTATTCTGCTACAACCCCTCACCACCCTCCTTTGCCATTTGTCAATCTCTCTCTTGCATTGTAGAAGAGTTTAGCATGGAGTTCATGACCTTCCTCCCTTTTCTCATTGAGTTTTTAATAACCTCAAGGATGACACATCTGACATCTAAGTCCACATAGTTTGTCTGTCTTCAATCCATGACCTTCTTCTCCATACCACTTCACAAATCAGACCCATGGGCACATGCTGCAACTTGTCATTAGCCATAATTTCTCTGTCACTTCACTACTCCACATAGTGAGCACAACCTCCTCTTCTTGCAGCACACTCACTTTTTTACTCTTACTAATACAAGTTATTACATCGTTTAGATCAGGGGTCATCAGCAATTTTTTTCTGTCAAGGGTCAGATTGTATTTTAAGTTTATGGATCCCAGGACCTCTGTCACAATTACCCAACTCTGTTGCCTATTCTGTTGTTGTGAGAAAAAGCATCTATAGGCAATAAGTAAGCCGATGGACATGGTGGTCTTCCAAGAAAACCTTTTACAAAATAGGCCATGGACTAGATTTGGTTCATGGGATATAGTTTGTACTTCTCTACTCTTAGCTTAGACACAGGCTTATACAAATACAAGCAAATTATTTTACTTTTCTGAGTCTCCCTTTTTTCCATGTATGTAATAGGAATAATGTTTTCTACCTCTCCAAGTTTATAACTGCTCAATGAGAAGATGAATAAAAAGTTTGAGTGCAGTTGATGGCACATTCTATTGACAAAATTCCTGTTTTTAAAAACGGTTCTTGGGGTGCCTGGGGGGATCAGTTGGTTAAGCATCTGCTCAGGTTATGATCCTAGGGTCCTGGGATTGAGCTCCATATTAGGTTCCCTGCTCAGTGAGGAGTCTTCTCCCTATCCCCTGCTCCTTGCTTGTACTTTGTACTTGCTCTCTCTCCAAGTAAAACTTAAAAAAAAATAAAATAGGTTTTTCTTTTTTTTTTTTTTTTAAGATTTTTATTTATTGATTCATGAAAGATACAGAGACACAGGCAGAGGGAGAAGCAGGCTCCATGCAGGAAGTCTGATGTGGAACTCGATCCCTGGACGGGGATCAGGCCCTGAGCCAAAGGGCTCAACTGCTGAGCCCCATAAAAAAGGTTCTATAAAGACATTCTCTTCTCTCATCTGAGTTCTGAATGAGTTTAGAAATTTGAAAAGAATAACTAATAGAGAGTTACCTCCTCAAAATTCACTGTTATGTGTAAGAAAGCTGAAATGGAGAATGTGAAATGTCTATAGGCCAGTGGTCTTTCTAATGCTGAATCCCCAAATCAGAGCAGCTTACTCACCCTGCCCAGGCAGCACTAGACAAAGCCAGGCCTTCTTGAGCAGGAAGAAGCAAAGATTGGGAACCTTCTTAAAATTTTTAACGATCTTCCAAATGGATGGAGATATCAGGAGTGGGTTCTTAATGTTCTGCCTAGAACAAATGTTTTTTTCTTCCCCCATTGTCCTCAGACTGGATAGTTAGGGTCACAAAGTCAGGGCAACCTCTCCCACAAGGGTGCTGGCAACATACACACATTCTCGTGGTTTTCTCTGAGTATGTGCCAAAAGCATTTCTCAGAGTTTAGCTCAAAGTTCTCCATAAATATATTCCAAAAGTAAAGAATAATAAACTCTAACCTCCAGGGGCTTATGGATATTGTTATAAAAGATCTTGCTAAGAGATTAAAATTCCTCAGTAGCCTTTCATCTTAAAAAACCAAGCAAATGTTACATTTTCCCTATGGTTGAAATTTAGACTGGCAAAATGTCTCAAGTTTTTTACCAGTTAAAAAGCTTTAAACGCCTCCCCCACCACACATACAACATCTTTGAATAAAATTAACACTATGGAAAAATGTGCTTTGTAGTACCTAACACTCTTCCCCACAAATGCAGCCTTACCCCCCACCCTCCCCAGGCAAAACAACTTTGAGAAGCACAAGTAAGGACTATGTTACTTCAACTAAAGATCAGCTCTCCATTGCGCTCATTTTCTCTCATATCCGTCTCAAGGACTGTGGAGCCAAACCATTCCTCCGTGGGCAGCAGGCCCACACAGGTCAGGGGCCTGAAGCTCTAACTTCACCTTATTTGCTGAACTGTGAGCCCAGACCAGTTTTGTGGGCCCCCTCTTTGTTTTAAGGGAGTGGAAGTGTCTGCCCTGACTAGCTCAACAACTGTTACAAAACCAACATGGGTTAATTATATATTTTAGGGGTATGAAGGCCTTGTCTGCTTATTATGCAATTATCTATGTGGTCATGGTGATTATGCCAGTAGCTCAGAGCACACATTTATCATCAAGGATTTATGGAACCAAATGTTTTCATTCTATTGCATATAAGAGAGAAGAGACTAGTGTATACATTAAGAATCCTAGACTTGCTGTTATAATTGTCATGATCCTATACAAGGTAGTAGAGAAACATACCACTGAAGGGCTGGTGAAGGACTGGCAGGACCAATTCATAGGTTCCCCCCCCCCCCCAGTAAATTCCTTTATAAAATATCTACCATGTTTCCAATATGCCATAATCCCAGTTCTGATATCCATACATTTATATGCATATGTGTCTGGAGGCACTGGCACAGATGCACACACACAAGTGTAATATGTATATACATACATACATACATGAAAAACATGAATGCATATCTATACACATAGCTATGTCTAGATATCACTATAACTAGATCATCTAGATCTTCTTATACTTTTCCCCACACTTCTATCTATGTAGATATTACTATGCAGAGTAATGCAAATTGAGCATGGCCAGTATATTATGGTGGTAACAGGCAACCTGGTAATGGCTGTACTGTGACCATGTACTGCTACCTTTAGTGGCAGTGATACTCATGTCCACAGAGTTTGCTCTTTTGGATTCATCCTACCCTCCTATAGATGCAAGCTGCATTAGGATTTAGGCCTGTGGTTCTTCTTCCTTTGGTGGCCTAAGATTTAATTATTATTGTTGGAGCGCTTCAGGTATGTAGTTGTTTAGAGTAAGGGAAAGAGTTTACAGAGAAAGCACTACAAATTTTGAGAGAAACTAGCCAAATCAAGTCAAGGGCTTTTGTTTTCTCTCTTCCCAGTTTTTCAAATATTGCTCCTGCTGCTGTGGAAGTGACTAATTCCACATGACAGCAAAACAAAGGCGTGAGCAAAGGAAATGCACTTGGTGTAAAAGTATGTCAGGCCTCAACTACAGGTGACAATGGGCTGTGATTAGATCTATTCTCTAAAACAGAGTGAATAACTCCCTCCTGGCTTCTTTCTTCTGGCTTTGTGGAGCGAACAGGTGCAGGTCAGGGAGGGGAGTGAGGTCTGTGACGCCAGCTGGCACGCTGTGGCCATAAGTGGCATTTCAGCTTTGGATCAATGAAGCTCATAGAAAACTCCAACACTGAAATAAAGACTGCTTGAACCAAAGCAACTCTGCATGGTTGTAATTCCTCTGAGAGAATAGGATGGAGAAGATGCTCATCCATATGCGTGGTACCTTCCAGCTCTTATTTTCAGGGTTAATAGTAGAGACAGGAAAGAGAACCACAGACTGGTCAGTCTGTGCTTTTCAAATGGTGCATTGCAACTCTAGGGGAGAGTAAAATTATTTTATTTGGGCACGGGAAATACTTTAAAAGTGGAATAGAATGGAATGGAATAAAATAGAATAACTAGAAAATATCACAGTAATTACATGCAGTTAGGATTAAGTATTGTTTTACCAGACTCCCATGTTGTGTATATGCTCTGCAATGAGATTTGATAGGATTTTCTTCCTGTGGGTCCCAGGCAAAAAAAGTTTGAGAAACATTGCCACAACTTAGCTTTTTGCTGCATTCCTTTGGGATTCTAGGTCTAAAAAAGAACTAAAGTTCCAGCCATTCAACAATGGCCTTTTCTAAAGAATACACCCTTCCTTGCTCCTCGTGACAATGTTTCTCAACTACTTCGACATGAGATTAAAAACCTGGAGGTAGAAACAAGCTGCTTAAAAATCAAATAGATTTGAAATGAAATTTGACAAGGCAGACAAGATCAAGAAGAGACAGCACCAGGTGACAGGTGTGTTTATGTAGCCCAGAGAGACTTAGATGCTAGGATGCATTGGAGGGGGCCAGAAAAACATGTTTCTTAGATTAGCAGTTGCTAAAAGTTTGCTATACCTACTAATTATTGATGAGAAAACAGGCTCAGAGCTCTGATGTTACTCCAAAGGAAAGAATTAACCTAAGAGGTTTAGCCAGTTTGATTCCCAGCAGCTTCAGGAAGGATCACTATGTCTGATTTCTAGTAGAACACATAATGGAACTTTCTCAAAACCCAGAAGACAGCAGCTGTATAGAACAATTTATGTTCTGGAAAGTTCTGAACAAAGTATGCAGAGCAATGTCATGATTATTTGAGTTAATGTGTGATTATTTTTCCTGTCCTCTCTTAAAGGATACCCATTTTGTTTACAAATGCCAGTTTGTAAATTACTGCTAAAGTTGATTATTTTTCTTAATTGTCTGGATCATTTACTTGGCTTCAGAAAACCCCAAAGTAGGAATGGTTTCCTTTTTCAAAATTTCAGAAATGGTCATAGTGACTTTGGAAGCTCATCTTGATTATCAAGCAGGAACTAAAAGTTAAAAACACATGGCCTTAGAAACAGACATGAACAAGAGGTTTCTCTGTTTGACAGTAGTCCCTTTGACAATATATATGTGATTTTTTTTTTTTTTTAGTGGCAGGTGGATTTGCAACCAACTCTGTAGTATTTGGCACTACTAACCATCTCACCTAAATATTCTCTCCAACATTGGCCTCTGGGACTCCAATCCATTTAAATCTGTTTCAACACTCTAACTTCTTCACAGGGGTCTTCTTATTTATTTTGCATATTTCAACCAGTTTTTTTTTCCCCCTTTCTACATTCTTTCTTAACTGATCTTGCTTACACTTTTTCTTTTTCCCAACTGTTTAATACATCTTTATCTTTAATCTTTCAAAATTTCTGCTTTTATCATCTTATTGTCCTGGTCAAAAACTCACCAATGGCTTTCACAGATGACAGCACCAATGAGATCAAACTCCTTAGTATCACCATTCAAGACACTTCCAAATTTGAATACAACTTCTTTTAAAGGGGTCTCTCTCTGACCTTTGTCTAATACAAACTTCCAGATCCAAACAAAAAGGACCATAAGGGGTGTCTAGTTGGCACAGTCTGTAGAGCATGCAATTCTTGATCATGAGGTTGTGAGTTTAAGCCCCACGATGGGCATGAGGCCTACTTAAAAATAAATTGGGGAGGGGACACTGACTGTTTCAATCGGTAGAACATACAACTCTTAATCCTGGGGTTGTAAATTTGAGTCCCACATTGGGTATAGAGATTACTTTAAAAAAACAAAACAAAACAAAAACAACCATAAGTCTAGGACATTGAGACAATGATGTCAACTGGTTAATAATAGAGCCCTTAGAGCACAGCTCATAAAATTTGTTTCTTTTTGTGAGTTCTGTCTGTAATATCTGTGCTCTCTAGATTTTTTTTCCTCTCCAATCCTCTTCTCTCTCACACTTATACCTTTTAATTCACATGTTCAGGTCCCATAGTTTACTAGTAATATTAGTGTTTCCTACAGTGAGGTCTGGCCAGTCTATGCACCAGAACAATACCTATGTCTGTGCATGTGTGCAAAATGCAGATCCCTTGGCCCTGCTCCAGAACTACTGAAAGGAAAACTTTGGGATTGAGCCTAATATTACAAAGTATTAACAAGCTCTCTTGCTATTCTTATACCTGCTAAAGTTTGAGACTCTCTGCCAATGTAGCCCCAAAGCTGAGACCTCTTCTGTGCCTTGCTCTTGAGCATGTGCTCCTCATCAGTTATCTCCACCCCGTCTTTGACTAGTATTGTAACCAAAGAAATTTACACTGAATTTATCATCTCTCTTACCACCCTTCTTGGCACAAACAAAATCAAATGAAAACAAATTCCCTACTCTTTCTCCCATTTCTCC
Organism: Vulpes vulpes; assembly: GCF_048418805.1. Taxonomy (NCBI): domain Eukaryota; kingdom Metazoa; phylum Chordata; class Mammalia; order Carnivora; family Canidae; genus Vulpes; species Vulpes vulpes. The sequence goes on along the minus strand of NC_132791.1, from coordinate 119,846,468 downwards.
CATGTTGCCACAGCTCATTAGTCAATAAGACCCAAACTCTCTCCACAGGCAATCCACCACTAAGCCTCATAAATTCTAACTCCTAAATATCTCTCAAATCGATCCTTTTTTCTCCATCTCCATTACCTCAATTTAGCTCAGGTCTTTGTAATTTCTCATCCTTGTTGTTGAAACAGTCTTCTAATTAATTTCCCTGCCTCTGTCTAAGCCTGCTTTCATCATTCATTCAACAAACATTTGTTGAATATAGATTGTGTGTCTGACACTGGGCTAAGTATTAAGGATACAGAAATATAGATGGTCCTCTTTGTGTCCAAGAATCAGATTATATTTCTAGAATGACAATGTAGATATGTTACCCTAACCACCTTCAGTGGCTCTTCCTGTAGCATGGTAGAGTCCAAACTCCTTGGCACAGTGTTTCAGGCCCAGTTAATTAAAGGAAACAGAAACTCACTTAAGCTGGCCCACGACATTCTTACAATGGCTGTTTCTTCTGGCTTCTCTTCCTCCAGGTTCCACATAGCTAACTCTCTTTCTTCAAGTCTTTGCTCAAATGTCATCTTCTTTATTTAACATTAGAAATAGTCCTACTCTCATGTCTTAACATTTCCCTTACTCCACTTGATTTTGATTTCTTTGCAATAATACTTTTCACTTTCTAAAGTATTACATGATTTATGTATTTATTATGTTCATGGATTATTGTCCATCTTTACCTACTAAAAGGTGCCCTGCCTAAGAGCAAGCATTTTTATCTGTATTTATTTGTTGGTATATCTTAAGCACCCACAACAGTGACTGACACATAGTAGGGGCTTAGTAAATAACTGTCAACTAACAGAAGGCTGTCCAGGTAGGAAGTAATCCAGGTAGGAAGTAATGGTCACTTGAAATAATGTACTAACTGAGGATGGAGAAAAGTCAGTTTGAGATAGAATTGACAGAAATAGTTGACTATGGGGTTTAAGAGGGGTGGGTTTACAGGCAGAAATCATTTCAGAGATGTACAGGTGCATGGCTAATGCATGCCATTCACTGAAGTATAGAACAGTAGGATAAATGGTTTTGGAAGAAAAACATAAATTTAAGTATGAACAGTCTATGTTTGAGGAGTTTTCAGGTTATCCACATGGAGATATTGCTTCAGTAGACTGTTGAATATACAGATTTGAAGCTGAGAGAGACCTGGTTTTAAAAAATTGATCTAGGAAGAATCAGAATATAAATGGCAGTTCAAGTCATTGGAGTTTGTGACAGTCCTTGAGTGAGATATAGAAGGAGAAGTAAAAATTGCTAAATGGTATTGCCTCAAGGTGAAAAAAAAGCACTGGTTAAAAAACTGATTGGTAGGGATACCTCAGTGGCTCAGAGGTTGAGCATCTGCCTTTGGCTCAGATCATGATCCTGGGGTCCTGGGACTGAGTCCAGCATTGGGCTCCCCACAGGGAGCCTGCTTTTCCCTCTGGCTATGTCTCTGTCTCTATCTGTGTCTCTCATGAACAAATAAATAAAATCTTTTTAAAAAAATGAGTGGTAGGAGAGAAAGGGAGTACAGAGATTGAAGAGGATTGGTGAGGTTAACTGGGTGGGATTGAGGAATAAGTAAAAGTTAGGGTAGTAAAGGAAATAGGCTCAAAAATATTTTTTTCCTTTTGGGAAGGACTTGAATATAGTTCAATTCTTGTGGAAAGAAACTAACAGGAACATCTAGGAAGTAGGAAAGAAAAAAATGCAGCTATATTTAAGCTGGGCAGGGGAATAGGAAGTTGAATTGCCATTTGATGACTCTTATGGGTCTTTAAATCTGAGAAGGTTAAGGAGTAAAGAGATCTAGGAATCAAACGGTCGTCTCAATGGACAACAAGTTCTACTAGGAAGATGTCAGAGATTTTAATAATGAAGAAGACTATATGCTAAATTCTTCAAAAAATTTTCAGTCAATGACTAGAAGGGTTAGAAAAGGAAAGACGAGTAGAATTATGTATTAATAGGTGATATTTGGTCAGATAGACCATGATGAATAAAAGAGCTTAGAATCTTCAGAAAAAGATCCTATATATTAGGGTCTGTAATATGAAACATGTATTTGAAATATACACACACATATTTATCGCTAACATTTATTTGAAATATATATCCCTAACTTTATGCATATGTGTTTTGAGATAGGTTATTAAAAGAATGAGGCAATTGAACTAAGAGTGAAATTTAGCATTGACTGCTGACTCTAGCCTTGCTACTACTATTTTAAAGAGACTTTCCTCTTTATATGTCTAACTCTAAGAATTTGGCACAAAAATTCTTTGTCCTTGCTCATCTTTATGACTCATATGTTATGTGATTCCATTACATAATGTTTTTGATATGACAAAATTATAGAAATGGAGAACAGGTAATTGGTTGCCAGGGATTAAAGAGGCTAAGAAGGAGTAGGGGTGGGAGGGAAGGAGGTATGGGTAGGAAAGGGAATGTCAAGGTGACTTGTGGTAATGGAAATGTTCTGTATCTTGACTATGTATCAGTGTCAGTATGCTGGTTGTCAGGGGATGATAATATGAAGAGATATGCCATGCAAATATGAACCAAAATAATGCTGGTATGGATTTATTAATATCAAATGTAGATTTCAGGAAAAGAAACATCATCAGAAGTGAATAGGATCATTCTATAATGATAAAAGGGTCAATTCACCCTAAATTCTTAACCATAAATTTGTGTACAACTGACATGAGAGCTTCAAAACATATCAAAAGCACATATAAATGAAAGGAAAAAGGACAACAAAAAGAGAAAGGACAAATCCAAAATTGGTAATAGCTGGCGACTTCTACAGTGCCCTTAGTAGTGTAGTAGGTTGACTGGTATCCTACAAAAAAGATAGGTAGGTGTATCTAAAACCATGAAATGTAAGCTAGTTAGTAAGATACTCTTTGCAGATGTAATTAAATTAAAGATCTTGAGAGTAGACCATCTTGGATTAGGCTGGACCCTAAATTTACTATTATTTTTACAAGATTTTATGAGAGAGAGAGAGAGAGAGAGAGAATGAATGCATGAGTAGTAGGGAGGGCAGAGGGAAAGGGAGAAGCAGACTCCCTGCTGAGCAGGGAGCCCAATGTAGGGCCTGATCCGAGGACACCAAGATCACGACCCAAGCTGAAGGCAGATGCTTAACCAACTAAGCCAACCAGGTGCCCCTAGGGTAAGCCCTAAATTTAATGACAAGTGTCCTTTTAAGAGAAGGGGAGACAACATACAGAGGGGATGATGATGTGAAGATAATGGCAAAGATTGAAATGATACATCTATAAGTCAAGAATACTAAGAATTGCTAGCAGCCACTAGAAGTTAGGGAAGCATGGAATACATTTTCCCTCAGAACCTCCAAAGGAATCAACTCTGTTGACACCTTGATTTAGGACTGCTGGCCTCCATAACTGTGAGAGAATAAAGTAGTTTTAAGCCACCAAAATTGTGGTAATTTGTTATGGCAGCTCAAGGAAACTAGTAGTAAGCAAATATATAAAAGAATTAAGAACATAATTAACTTGACCTAATTGACATTTAAAAAATATTTCACCCAACAGCAGAATATACATTTCTTTTCAATGAATATGAAATATTAACAAAGACAAAATATATTTTGAGTCATAAGACAAACTTTAAATTTTAAAATAATTGAAATCATACAAGGTAAGTTCTTTGACCATAATGAAATTAATCTGGAAATACATAACAGAATAACTGGTAAATCTCCAAGCACTTGGAAATTAAATATCATACCTCTATAGATCAAAGCAACAGTCTCAAGATATAGTAGAAAATACTTTGAACTGAACAAAAATGGCAATATAACTTAATCCTTGTTGTATACAGGTAAAGCAGTGCTAGAGTAAAATTTATAACATTAAATGGTTATTCTAGAAAAGAAAAAAGGTATTACTTCAAACCTAAAATTCCATCTTAAAAATCTAGAGAAGGCAAGAAGGAAATAAATAGTACAGTAGAAATTATTAAAGTAGGAAAGAGAAACACAGTAGAGAAAAATCAAGAGAACTAACACTGGTTCTTTAAAATGATCAATAAAATTGACAAAATGTGAGCCTAACTTAAAAGGAAATAAAAGACATAAATAACAGATATCAGGAATGAAAGAAGAGATATTACTGAAGAAATCAGGGACTTTAAATACATTAGGAAAGAAGTTTGAGAAGATGACAGAATAGGAGGGTTCTGAGCTAACTTCACCACGTGGACACATCAAGGTAACAGCCACATTAGTGCAACTCTGAAAATGAACCAAAAGACTGACAGAACAAATTTTCTACAGGTAACTGTAGAGAGAAGGCCGCATCAAAAAGGAACAGAGGCGTGGAGACCAAACCCTGTTTGGAGTCTGCTGGACTCACCACAAATGGGAGGGATACCACAAACATGGAAGAGAGGGTCAAACCCTACACCAGGTACCCCAGACATGGGACACCTACACAGGAAAGAGGAGTCCCCATAACATTTTCACTTCAAAAGCCAGTGGGGGGTGGGAGGAAGCCAGTGGGGTTTAGTTTTGTGAGTTTTTACCATCTGCAGGGCTTAACTCTGCATACCTTAAAATTCAGCAGGCTTAAGTCTGGGAGAGCCAGAGGGTGATAGGAAATGGAGTCCTTACCCTTAAAGAACCAAGATAATAACCTGGCTAAGATACAGCATAGAAATAGCAGTTTGAAAAGCACCTGGGGGCATACAAGGAGATTTATTTACTAATATCAGCACAGGCTCTGGGGTGGGGGTTACAGAGATCTTTAGGAGATTTCTCCAAGAACAAAAGTGCTGGTCAGGGTTATTTCTCTCCTACTCCTACCCCTCAAGTTTATGTTGCAAGACACTTGCAGAAATCAGAGCAAATACTTTCCATTTATCTTACAAGCACTGTGGACCCCACTTTCATGTTGTCTTGAAGACCCACTCCAACCAACCTGCCCCCCTCTGCAGACATCCTTTCAAAGTAGTTCCTGCCCCTACATACCTTGCAAAGGATTCCAAGCAGGGACCAGCACCACTCCAAAGTGACTCCTGACCTGGGGAGAGAGGAAGATAACCACACACATCAATGTATACATAGGCCCAGCAGCTGAACCTTATAGCTGGCAGCACACAGAGAGTGCCCTTCCAATCAGTACAACTGCAACCATGCCAGATGGACTAGGAGCAGGCATCTGGTCTGACTGCTGGCCCTCCTCACCAATGAAAGCCTCACAGGAGACAATGTAGGGAGAACAGCCTGTAGGTTGGGGTGACTGCAGCCCCAGCAGATGGATTTAGGGTAGGCATTAGTTTGACTGCCAGTCCCACCCACCAAAGATAGCTTCAAAATGAGCAGAACAGGGAAAGTGCCCTGCAGTTTAGTGTGACTGCAGCTTTAGAAAGTAGGCTGAGAGAAGGATCTTCTCAGACTGCTGACACCACTCAACTACAAGCCTGTGGAAGTCTCAGACGGGACTCTTAATAGCACAGGGACCAAACACTGCCCAGTGCACCCAAAAAAGGTAAGGGGACCACTGATGCTAATTGGACTGAAGACAAACACAGCTCAGCCACAACAACACTGGGTGCATGCAGCCCACATAGAAGGTACTCTTTCAAGTGCCTGGTTCTGGTGAAGAGAGGGCTTTGTGCTGTGAGGCACCACAGAACTTCATTAAAAAAAAAATATATATATATATATATAGTTAAATTATGCAATTTTATTGTTAATTTTATTCATGCAATAAAGTCTGGTCAATACATCCATTGACTGAAATAATTCTGCTCTCAGCATAGTAAGCAAAAGCATTCTTAGAAACATTTTTATTTCATGTATATTTAAATACCTCTCTACCTATGCTTCTCTCTTACAGACATCTTTAAACACTTTTCCATATACATTAAAGATTGTGTAAAATTTCCATTAAGTGATATAATACTGTTCTCAACATAGTATGGAAGTATCATCTTTATTATAAGTGTTATTAAACATTTCTGTACATGCACTGCAGAATAGTCACTTTTAGTCATTGATAGGACATTCTCAACATAGCAAACAAGTATCAGCAGGACGTCTTTTTCATAAGGCCATGACTTTCAAGAGCAGGAGACATAGCTAACTTTCCTAATACACAGAAACAAACAGAGTTAGACAAAATGAGAAAACAGAGAAATATGCCTCACATGAAAGAAAAGGGTAAAACCATAGCAAAAGGACTAAGTAAAACAGGTAAGCAATAGGCCTGATAAAGAATTCAAAGAGCACTGGATGCTATATGCAACTGATGAATCACTAAATTCTGCCCCTAAAACTAATTATACACTATATGTTAATGAATTAAATTTAAATTTAAAAATAATCCAAATATTTAAAAATATTCATTTGATTTAAGAGTGGAGGATCTCAGTGAGACCTTCAACAGAGAGACAGAAAATATAAAAAAGAAGTTGAAGAACTCAATAACTGAAATTTAAAATTCCCTCTAATGTATTAGAGGGAATTAAAAGCAGATTAGAGGAGGCCTAAGAAATAGATCATCAATCTGGAAGACAGAGTAATAAAAAGCAACCAATCTGAACAGGAGGAGGAGGAGGAGGAAGACGACGACGACGACGAGGAAGAGGACGACGACGGGCTAAGGGAATACAGCACATCATCAAATATAATAACATCCTCATTATAGGAATATCAGGAAGCAAAGTGAGAAGGCACATAATCTATTTAGGGAAATAGCTGAAAACTTCCCTAATCTGGGGAAGGAAACAGACATCCAGATCCAGGAAGTACAGACAGCCCCAAAGAAAAGTAACCCAAGGAGGCACACCAAAATAAAAAAAATAGTTCAAATGGCAAGAAGTAGTAATAAAGAGAGAATTTTAAAAGTAACAAGGTACAACAGCTACATATAAGGGAAATCTATAAGGTTATTAGCTGAATTTTAAACAGAAACTTTGTAGGCCAGAAGAAAGTGACACAATATATTTTAAAATATTAAAAAGAAAAAATATCTACAACGAAGAATACTGTACTCAGCAGGATCATTGTTCAGAATAGGAGAAATAAAGAATTTCAAGACAAAGTTAAAGGACTTATCATGACTAAACCAATCTTACAAGAAACATTAAAGGGAATTCTTTGAGTGGAAAGAAAAGATCCTAATCAGGACTAATAAAATTATGAAAAAAATTCACAGGTAAATGCAAACATAATAAAAGTAGTAGATTAATCACTTATAAAACCAGTATGGAGGTAAAAGCACAAAGCAATAAAAACAATTATATTTGTAAATATCAGTCAAGAGATTCATAAAAGACTGTATATGATATCATATACATAAAACATGGAGGCCAAGAGAAGAAAAGTTTAATGCTTTATAATGAGTTCAAACTTATGATACCATCTACTTAATATATTGACTGATGATGACTTATTGACATAAGATCTTTTATATATGAACCTAAAGTTAACCACAAATCAAAATCCTGTAATAGACACCAAAAAAATATAGGAAAAGGAATCCAAGCATAACATTAAGGAAAGCTATCAAACCACAAGGGAATAGGTCTATATAACTATCAATCACTTTAAATATAAATGGCCTAAATGCTCCAATCCAAAGACAGAGTGTGACTTAATGGATAACAAAGCAAGACCCTTATATGCTGCATAGGAAAGACACACTCTGACCTAAAGTCCTGCATACTAAAAGTGAAGGGATAGAAAGATATGCAAATTGAAGGGAAAAGAAAGCTGGGGTAGCAATATTTATATCAGACAAAAGGTCTTTAAAACAAAGACCATAATAAGAAGCAAAGGATACTAAATAATGATAAAGAGAACAAGCAAACAAGAAGATATAATTCAGTCAAGAAATGAGAAGACGTAAACAGACATTTTAAAACAGACATACAAATGGCCAACAGACACATGAAAAAATGATTCACATCCACTTGGCATCACATAAATACAAATCAAAACCACTTTATACCAGTGAGCATGGCTAAAATTAACAAGACAGGAAACAACAAATGTTGGCAAGAATGTGGAGAAAGGGGAATCCTCTTACACTGTTGGTGGGAATGCAAGCTGGTACAGCCATTCTGGAAAAACGGTATGGAGGTTCCTCAAGAAGTTAAAAATAGAGCTATCCTATGACCCAGGATTTACACTACTGGTTTTTATCCCAAAGATACAGATGTAGTGAAACAAAGGGGCACCTGCACCCCAATGTTCATAGCAGTAGTGTACACAATAGCCAAACTGTGGAAGGAGCCTTGGTGTCCATCAAAAGGTGAATGGATAAACAAAATGTGGTCACTATATACAATGGAATATTACTCAGCTATCAGAAAGGATGACTACCTACCATTTACATTGATGTGGGTGGAACTGGAAGGTATTAAGCTAAGTGAAAAAAGTTGATCAGAGAAAGGCAATTATCATATGGTTTCACTCATAGAATATAAGAAATAGTGCAGAGGACAATAAGGGAAGAGAGGGAAAACTGAATGGGATAAAATTAGAGAGGGAGACAAACCATGAGAGACTCTTAATTCTGGGAAACTGAGTGTTGCTAAAGGAGAAGTGGGCGGGAAGATGGGGTAACTGGGTGATGGTCATTAAGGAGGGCATGTGATGGGATGAGCACTGAGTGTAATATGCAACTGATAAATTATTGAAAATACATCTGAAACTAATAATGTACTATATGTTAGCTAATTGAATTTACATTTTTAAAAAGGAAAAAAGGATATACAACACTTGTAAATATTTGTGTACCAACATGGGTACACTAAAATGTATAAAATACTATTAAGAGACATAAAGGAAATAATGGACAATAATATAATAACAGAAAGGAACTTTAATAGCCCATTTACATCAATAGATAGATTATCCAGAAAAAAAAAATCAGTAAGAAAACACTGGTGTTGAATGACACATTGGACCAGATAAACCTAACATATATTCAGAACATTTCATCCAAAAACAGCAGACTAGACATTTTTTCAAGAGCACATGAACATTTACCAGACTAGATCACATGTTAAACCACAAAAACAAATCTCAAATTCAAAAAGATTAAAATCATACCGCACATCTTTTCTGACCATATGAAACTAGAAATCATAAAAAAAATCTGAAAAGAACACAAATACATGGAGACTAAATATCAAAATACTAAACAATAAATAGGTTAGCCAAGAAATCAAAGAGGAAATTTAAAAAATACATGGAGATAAATGAAAACACAACGGTCAAAAATCTTTAGAATGCACAAAAATTCTTTGTGAGAAGTTTATGGCAGTACAGGCCTACCTCAAGTAATGAAAAATCTCAAACAACCTAAGCTTACACTTAAAGGTGTTAGAAAAAGCAGAAATCCCAAAGTTAGTAGAAGGAAGGAATAATAAAGATTAGAGCAGAAATAAATGAAATAGAAACTAAAGATACAATAGAACAGATCAATAAAAGCAATGAACTGGTTCTTTAAAAAGATATACCAAACTGATAAACCTTAGCCAGGCTCATCAAGAAAAAAAGAGAAAATTCAAATTCAGAAATGAAGAAGAAATAACCAACACCACAGATATACAAAGGATTATAGGAATATACAATGAAAAATTATATGCCAACAAATTGGACTACCTAGAAGAAATGGATACATACCTAGAACATATAAGCTTTCAAAACCATATCAGGAAGAAAAGGAAATTTGAACAGATCCATTACTATCCATGAATTTCAACCAGTAATCAAAGAACTCCCCAAAAACAAAAGTCCAGGACCAAACAGTTTTGCAGGTGAATTTTACCAAACATTTAAAGAAGAGTTAACACCCATTATTCTCATACTATTCCAAAACAGAAGAGGAAGGAAAGCTTCTACATTTATTCTATGAGGTCAGCTTTACTCTGACACAAAAATCAGATAAAAGGATAAAAACTAAAAGGGGGAAAAAAAACTACAGGCAAATATCTCTGATGAACATCAATGCAAAAATCCCCAACAAAATATTAATAAACTAAATCCAATACATTAAAAAATCATTTACCACAATCTAGTGGACTATCTCCTATATGCAGAAAAAGCATTTGACAAAGAACAGCATACATTCATGATAAAAATACTCAACAAAGTAGGTTCAGCGGTAACCTACCTCAACATAATACAGGCTGTATATGAAAAACCTATAGCTAATATCATACTTAATGGTGAAAAAGTGGAAACTTTTTCCTCTAAGGTCAGAAACAAGATGTTCACTCTCACAACTTTTATTCAACATAGTACTAAAGTCCTAACACAGCAATCATAAAAAAATAAAATAAATAAAAGGTATCCAGACTGGCAAGGCAGAAGTAAAACATTCACTATTTGCAGATGACATGGTTCTCTATATAGGGAACCCTAAAGACTCCACCTAAGAAACTACTAGAACTGATAAATGAATTCAGTAAAGTCACAAGATACAAAATTAATATGCAGAAATCTGTTGCATTTCTACCAAATGAATTGGCAGAAAATGAAGTGGCAGAAAGAGAAATTAATCATTCCATTTGCTATTGCACAAAAAAAATAAAATACCTAGGAATACACTTAACCAAGAAGGTGAAAGACCTGTACTCTGGAAACTAGAAAACACTGAAAGATATTTGAAGATGACACTAATGTAAAGATACTCTGTGTTCATGGATTGGAAGAACCAGTATTGTTAAAATGATCCTACTGTCCAAAACAACGTATGGATTTTATGCAATCCTTATTAAAATACCAACATTTTTCACAAAACTAAAATAAATCCTAAAATTTGTTTGTGACCACAGGAGACCCTGAATAGCCAAAGCAGTCATGAGAAAGAACAAAGTTGGAGGTATCACAATCCCAGATTTCAAAATATACTACAAAGTTCTACTAATCAAAACAGTAGAGGATTAACAAAAAAACAGACACATAAATTGATGAATAAGGATAGAGCCCAGAAATAAACCCATGCATATTCAAACAATGACAAAAAACCCCACAAAAGTATACAATTAGGAAAAGGCAGTCTCTTCAAGAAATGATACTGGGAAAACTGAATAGCTACATGCAAAATAATGAAACTGGAGTGAGCACTTTCTTACGCCATACACAACAATAAGTTCAAAGTGGATGAAGACCTAAATGTGAGACAGGAAACCATTAAAATCCTAGAAAAGAACACAGGTAGTAACCTCTTTGACATTAGCTATAGCAACTTTTTACTACATATGTCTCCTGAAGCAAGAGGGACAAGAGCGAAAATAAACTATTGGGACTTCATCAAGATAAAGAAGCTTCTGCACTGTGAAGGAAACCATCACGAAACTAAAAAGCAACCTATGCAATAGGAGAAGATATTTGCCAGTGACATATCTGATAGAGGGTTAGTACCCAAAATCTATAAAGAACTTATAAAATTCAATACCCAAAAAAACAAATAATCCAGTTTAGAAATGGGCAAAAGACATGAATAGACATTTTTCCATAGAAGACATACAGATAGCAAACAGAACACATGAAAAGCTGTTCAACACCACTCATCATCAGGGAAATACAAATCAAAACTACAGTAAGATATCCCCTTCACACCAGTCAGTATGGCCAAAATAATTCAGGAAACAACAGATGTTGGAAAGGTCGTGGAAAAGGGGTACCCTTTTATAATGTTAGTAGGAATGCAAACCAGCATAGCCACTCTGGAAAGCAGTATAGAGTTTCCTCTAAACTTCTTCTATTCCTTCTATTAAAAATAGAAATAGATCCAGTAATTGCACTACTAGATATTTACCCAAAGGATAAAAAAAATACTAATTTGAAGGGATACATGCACCCTGATGTTTATAGCAGCATTATCAAAAAAATAGCCAAATTACAGAATGAGCTCAAATGTCTATTGCCTGATGAATGAAGATGATGTGGTGTATATATAAAATGGAATATTACTCAGCCATCAAAAAGAATGAAATCTCACCATTTGAAATAGTGTGGATAGAGCTAGAGAGTATTATGCTAAACAAAATAAGTCAGAAAGACAAATACGGTATTATTTCACTCAATGTAGAATTTAAGAAACAAAACAAATGAACATGAGTGGGGGCAAGAGAGGCAAACCAAAAAACGGACTCTTATCTGTAGTGAACAAACTGATTAATACCAGAGGGGAGATGGGTGGGGAGGATGGGTGATGGGCATTAAGAAGGGCATTTGTGATGAGCACTGGGTGTTGTGTATAAAGTGATGAATCGCTAAATTCTACACCAGAAACCTATGCTACACTGCATGTTAACTAACTGGAATTTAAATTAAAACTTAGAGAACAACAACAACAAAAAGTTAAAGTAGCATATCACCACTAAACCAGCCTTAAATGAAATATTAGAACTTTTTTAAATGGAAAAGAGGCCATAAGAAAGAAATTATAAAAGGAAAGCAATTCACTGGAGAAATAAACATTAAGGTAGTAGATTAATTATTTATAAAGCCAGTATGAAGATAAAAAAATTGGGATGCCTGGGTGGTTCAGCGGTTGAGCGTCTGCCTTTGACTCAGGGCATGATCCTGGAGTCCTGGGATTGAGTCCCACATCGGGCACCTGCGGAGAGTCTGCTTCTCCCTTTGCCTGTGTCTCTGCCTCTTTCTCTGTCTCTCATGAATAAATAAAAATCTAAGAAAAAAAGATTAAAAAACAAAGATGGTAAAATCAATTAGATCTAAGAAATCATTCAAAGAGATTCAAAGTAAAAAGATGTAAAATATGCCAACATGTGCATAAAACATGGAGGAAAGAGTAAAACTAAAGATTTTTTTAATGTGTTCAAACAGAAGTGACCATTAACTTAATATAAACTGCTATATTCTTTGCATGTTATATATGAACTTGATGGTAACTACAAACCAAAACCTAGGATGTGCAAAAAGTAAAGAGAAAGAAGTCAAGCATAACACGAAAGAAAGTCATCAATTACTAGGGAAGGGAATAAGAGAAAGAAAAGAGAAGAATTATAAAAATAAATGGAAAACAATGAACAATATGACAATAAGTACATACCTATCAAAAATTACTTTAATTGTAAATGGACTAAATGCTTTAATCAAAAGATTTAGGGTGATGAGATGGTTAAAAATCTTCAGACCCAGCTATATGCAGCCTGCAAGAAGAGACTTACCTTCAGACGCCAGCTCTGAGATCATCACCAAGGACTTCCACAAGAAGGAAGTTGTGGAGGTGGCAGAGAATGGAAGCTGCTAATGAGGAAAATGGGGAGCAGGAGGGCAAAAATGAGATAGATGAAGAGAGGAGGGAGTAAGGAAGAGGATGGAGATGAAGATGAGGAGTCTGTGGCAGCTAGGGGAAAATGGGCAGCTGAAGATGATGAGGATGATGCTGATACCAAGCAACAGAAGACTGAGGGGATGACTAGAGAGAGAGAGAGAGAAAAAAAGGAAAAGTTAAACTTAACAACAACAAAAGGCCACCCTAAGCTATTCACTTTTCATTTCCCATCTCAGAATCTACACATGGTCACTTCCCAGCAGAGTCTTGCCCTGTTGCCCCACATGGGCAGTGCCAGCCACAGATGACACCCTCTCTCCATCACTCAACCAACACCACCACGTGAATTTGCAACAGAAGAGGAAAAACAGAACCCAAATTTCCAAGGCCCTGCTTTTTTTCTTCAAAATACTTTAAGAAGGAAAGTGTGTCTTTTTTATTTACATTTTATATTTTTGTACATATTGTTAGGGGTCAGCCATTTTTAATGATCTCAGAAAACCAAACCAGCCACCAGAACATTCTCTGTCCTACTTGTGGTGTGACCATGTTCATTATAACCTCAAAGAAGAGAAAAAACTTTATTAAAAAAGGCAAAAACCACAACAAAAATCTTACTTCGAGCATTCCAGTAACTTTGTGTATGCAGTGAGCTCTACTAAAAGTAGTTGGTTTGTATGAGATGGTAAAAAAAGGCCAAAGATTTAAAAAAATTCTTTTTTTTCCTTGATTGTCTATGAAGTTACTATTTATTTATTTATTTTGGTCTGTTTGATGTATATGTGAAACAATTTTTTCTAATAGTAAACAGGAATTTATTTTGCTAAGTTGTTCTAACAACATGGAGTAGCAATATTAAGGGAACATAGATTTTAGCAATAGTAACAAGACACAAAAAGGGGTATTATATAATGCTAAGAGGATCAATCAGCAAGAGGATAAAAACAATTCTAAGTATCTATGCACTCCACTCTGGGGCACCTAAATACATAAAGCAAATATTAACAGACATCAAGGAAGAAATTGACAGTAATACAATATTAGTAGGGGAATTTACACATATCAATGGATAGATCATCCATACAGAAAATCAATAAAGAAACTGCCTTTGAATATTAAATTAGACCAGATTGACTTAACAGACATATACAGAACATTCCATCCCCAAATAGCAAAATGCACCTTCTTTTGTGCACATGCAACATTCTCCAGGATTGATCATGTTAGGCCACGAAGGAAGTTTCAGTAAACTTAAGAAGACTGAAATGATATCTAGCATTTTTTCCAACCTCAATGGTATGAAGGTAGAAACCAAGCACAAGAAAAAAAATGGGCAAAACACAGGTAGGTGGAGGCTGAACAATAGGCTACTAAACAACTACTGGGGGGCACCTGGGTGGCTCAGTGGTGGAGCGTCTGCATTCGGCTCCGTTGGTGATCCTGGAACCTGGGATCGAGTCCCGCGCATCCAGCTCCCTGCCAGGAGCCTGCTTCTCCCTCTGCCTGTGTCTCTGCCTCTCTCGGTCTGTGTCTTTCATGAAGAAATAAATAAATCTTAAAACAACAACAACAACAACAACAACCACTGGGTCAATGAAATCAAAGAGGAAATAAAATACATGAAGACACATGAAAATGAAAATATAATGCTTTGGTACAAAGCAAAAGCAGTTCTAAGGCACATTTACAGCAATATAGACCTACCTCAAGAAATAAGAAAAAATTCAAATAAACAATCTAACCTTACATCTAGATGAACTAGAAAAAGAACAAAGCCCACAGTTACTTGAAGGAAGGAAATAAAAAGATCAGAGTGGAATAAGATAGTGACAAAAAAAAATCAATAGAAAAGATGAATGAAACAAAAAGCTGGTTCTTTGAAAAGAGAAACAAGATCGATAAACTTTTTGTCAGAGTCACTGGGGAAAAAAAGATTGGACTCAAAATCAGAAATGAAAGAGAAATAACAACAGACACCACAGACATGCAAAGGATTAGAAGAAGCTACTTGAGAAACCATATGCCGAAACAGACAAAGTAGAAGAAATGGCTATATTCCTCAGAACATACAATCCTCCAAATGAGTCAGAAAGAAATATAAAAATCTGAAATCAATTACTAGCTATGAAATGGAATAATTAAAAATTCACATTGATTCCAAGACCAGATGAGTTCACAGATAAATTCTACCATTCAAAAAATAATTTACCCCCTATTCTTCTTAAAATATTCAAAAAAAAAAAGAAAGAAAGGAAAGCTTTTAAATACATTCTACAAGACTAGCATTTCCCTGATATCCAAACAAGACAAACACACTATAAAAAAAGAAAAACACAGGCCACTATTTCTGATGAAAAAAATGCAAAAATTCTCAACAAAATATTTGCAAAGTGCACTCCATAATAACTATGAGGAGCGCTCATGGCTACCAAGTGAGATTCATTCTGGGGATGCAAGTGTGGTTCAATATCCACAGATCAACCAACATGATACACCATATTAACAAAATGAAGGATAAAAATCATCTGATGATCTCAACAGATTCAGAAAAAGCATTTGACAAAATTCAACATCCATTCTTGATAAAAATTCTCAACAGTAAAAGGGGTTTATAGATAATATACCTCAATATAGTAATGCCCATATATGACAAACCCACAGCTAACATCCTCCTTAATGGTGAAAAACAGAACTTTTCCCCAAGATCAAGAAGAGTACAAGGATGTCAACTTTTGCCATTTTTACTCAGCATAGTAAGAGTCCTAGCCATCACCATTGGACAGGGAAAAGTGGTAACAGGTACCCAAATTGGAATAGCAGAACTAAAATGGCCATTATTTTCAGTGACATGATACTGTACATACAAAACCCTAAAGATTCCATCAAATAAACTATTGATAAATGAACTCAGTAAAGTTGTGGGCCATAAAATTAATATACAGATATGTGTTGCCTCTCTATGTACTATTAATAAAGTAGCAGGAACAAATGAAGAATCCCGTTTACAGGTGCATGAAAAAAAATACAATTATAGAAATAAACCTAACCAAGGAGATGAAGGACCTGTACTCTGAGAGCTATAAAACACTGATGGGAGAAATTAAAGAGGACACTAATGAAAAGATATTCCATGCTAAGGAATTGGAAAAATATCATTAAAATATCTATACTGCCCAAAGCAATCTACACTTTCAATGGAATCCCTATCAAAATATCAATAGCATTTTTCACAGGACTAGAAGAAATAATATTAAATTTGTGTGGATCCACAAGAGCCCTGAATAGCCAAAGCAATCTTGAGAAAGAAGAATAAAACTAGAGGTATCACAATGCCAGATTTCAAGATATGCCACACAGCTATAATAAAACACTATAGTATGGAGACAAAAATAGATACATAGATCAATGGAACAGAATTAGGAGACAGAAGTAAACCCACACTTTAATGGTCAATTAATCTACAAAAATGGAGGCAAGAATGTACATGAGGAGACAGTAATCTTCAATAAATGGTGCTGGGAAAGCTGCACAGCTACATGCTAAAGAAATGAAATTGGACCATTTTTTTACACCATACACAAAAATAAACTCGAAATGGATTAAAGACCTAAATGGAGACCTAAAAGCATAAAACTCTTAGAAGAGATCATAGGCAGTAATCTCTGACATCAGCTTTAGCAACATTTTCCTGGCTATGTCTCCTCAGGCAAGGGCAAGAAAAGCAAAAATAAACACTTTTGCACAGCAAAGGAAACCATCAACAAAATGAAAAGGCAAGCTACTGAACAGAGAGGTTATTTGTAAATGACATATCCAATAAGGAGTTAATATCCAAAATATATAAAATTATACAACTCTACAACTCCCTCAACCAATCCAAATAAAAAATGGATAGACAATCTGAATAGACATTTTCCCAAAAAAGACATATGGATGGCCAGCAGTCACATGAAAAGATGCTCAACATCATTTATCGTCAGGCAAATACAAAGCAAAACCACAATGAAATATCACCTCACACTTGTCAAAATGGCTAGTATCAAAGAGACAGAGAACTGGTGGTTGCCAGAGGAAGGTGGGTGAGGAATGGACAAAATAGGTGAAAGATATTAAGAGGTACAAAAAGTACAGCATGAGGAAAACAGTTATTAGTATTTTATTAATGTTGTATGGTGACGTATGGTAATCAGACTTATTTTGGTGAGCATTTTGTAATGTATAGAATTATTGAATCACTATACTGCATGTATGAAATAATATTGTTCAACTACAGTTTAATAAAAATCACTTATGAAATACGAAGGGAAATTTGTACACTAAAAATTATTGTGTATTTGGGTAAAGTGACAGTTTGTGTGGGTTTTTTTTTTTTTTTGGTTTGATTTTTTTTCAAGATTTTATTTATTTAGTCATGAGAAACAGAGAGAGAGAGAGAGAGAGGTAGAGACACAGGCAGAGGGAGAAGCAGGCTCCATGCAGGGAGCCCAACATGGGACTCCATCCCAGGTCTCCAGGATCACGCCCTGGGCCAAAGATGGCACTAAGCTGCTGAGCCTCCCAGGCTGCCCTGTGTGTATGTTTTTATAAAAAATTGAGTATTCATCTTTTATAACTCATTCTGAAGTGTTTGTGATTAAACAGTATGATTTTCTTTGAAATAATCCAGTAAGAGGAAGATGCACCAGAAGTCACTAGCAATATAGATGAAATAGGATTGGTCATAATATGCCAACAAAACAGACCAAGAAAAGGCTGAATTCCTCAAAACATACAATCCTCCAAACTGGAGTCAGAAAGAAATAGAAAAACCTGAAATCAATTACTAGTTATGAAATAGAATCAACAATTAAAAACTCACATTGATTCCAGGACCAGATGAGTTCACAGATAAATTCTCCCAAACATTTAAAAAAGAGCTAATACCCATTCTTTTCAAACTATTCAAAAAAAAAAAAAAAAAAACCCAAACAAAAAACACAGAAGAGAAAGGAAAGCTTTTAAATACATTCTACAAGACTAGCATTTCCCTGATACTCACACCAGGCAAACACACTACAAAAAAAGAAAACTACAGGCCAAAATCTCTAATGAACTAGATGCAAAAATTCTCAACAAAATATTACCACAGTGCATCCAACAATCACTGTAAAGGTCAATCAGAGCGATCAAGTGGAATTGATTCTGGGGATGCAGAAACAGGTTTCTGAAATTGAGGGTACATTGCAGGAGTAAGTAGTGTGTATACTTTTGCTTCTGTATGCTTTTAATATCCATAATAAAGAGTTAAGATATCTTTAAAATGACAATATATGGCTTAAATTACTAATACCACTAAATTGTACACTTAAAATAGTTGTAATGGTAAATTTTATGTTGTTGATATTTTAACACATTTTTTTAAATGGGCCAAAGGAAAAAAATTTAAAAGATGACCCAGTGAATTGCTATTTATAAAGCACATCTGGGATTAAATACATATATTCTATTATTTTGTTTCAACATGAATGTCCCATATGTAAAGAACCCTACTTTAACAATAAGAAATGGAGCTTTGTCTAAGGCATTATTACACAGGTAGTAAATGGTGATACCAAGAATCAAGACTCAATGTTTTTACTGGAGCATGTAATCATTATAGTGATTGTGTTGAAGGAAAATTTATTTTTTTGGAATATCTGATGTCTTAAATGGTCTATTCTGAGTCCTTGACAATCTCACTCTTCGCAATACTAAGCTGGATTCCAGAGTTTCAGGTATGATCATTGGTTAGTGGTAGAGATCCAAACTCTTCAACTTTAGAGTTTTTCCCCTCAATCGTTCAGGATCCAGAGTTAGAAAGTGAGTCCTAAAGGCAAGAATTTTTAACAGACTCAAGAACAAACATGTTATTTCTGAGTAATCAGATGAACATTCTACTCTGGAAGTTCCATGTTAAGAATAAGTTATCATTCTTCTTTGAAAACACTAGCCAATATATATATGCACCCCTATGTTATTGTAGCATTATTTACAACAGCCAAGATATGGAGGCAACCCAAGTGTCCATCCACAGAGGATAGAGATGATGTGGTGTGTGTGTGTGTATATATATCACATAGTAGAATATTACTCAGCCATAAAAAGGAATGAGATCTTGTCTTTTGCAATGGCTTGGAGGAGCCTGGGGGCATAGTGCTAAATGAAATAACTCAGAAAAACACATACCATATGATTTCATTCATATGTGGAATTTAAGAAATATAACAAATTAACAAAGATAAGAGAGAAGAAAATGGACTTTTCAATACAGAGAGCAAACTGGTTCAAACTGGTTGCCAGAGGGGAGGTATGAGGGGCAGGGGATGAGTGAAATAAAAAGGATTAAGAATACACTTATGGTGATGAACACTGAGTAATATATAGAATTGTTAGATTATTATATTGTACACTCAAAACTAATATAACTGTATGTTAATTATACTTCAATTAAAAAATAAGTTATAATTCTTCAAAATCATCCAGAATGTTTATCACTTGTTAGCCTAGACTTTTTTTTTTTTTAAAAAAAAGACTTATTTAAGAGAGCATGTGTGTGTGAGAGAGAAAATGAACTGGGAAAGGAGGGTTGGGGGGGATGGGGCAGGAAGATGCAGACTCCTCACTGAGGAGGGAGCCTGACTCTGGGCTCTAGTCCAGGACCCTGAGAGCAAAACCTGAGCTGAAGGCAGACACTAGTCTCCTTCTTGATTCAAAAATTGTTCTCAAAGGAAAGTTAATGGTTCTGGACTTATGCACACAGTTGACAGAAATATAGTGAAAATAACATTTTTCTGAAAAGAAAAATCCCCATGCCAAAGATAGCTTTTCTTATCTAAAATATGTTTTTCCTCTTTATTTGGTAATCCCCTTCCAGTCTTTTGTGAATCAAATGTCATCAGCCCTGTACAGACATTCTTTAAAGAAAAAAAAAATAAAGCTTTATTGATATAATAATTTACCTACCATACAATTCACCTATTTAAAGTCTGTAATTCAATGGTTTCTGGTACATTACATTATTAATTATAAACATTATGATGAAAAACATTAGGATTATAGATTACCTAAAATTTTTCTATTTTAACCACTGAAATGTATAAAGCAGTGGCATTAATTACATTCACAATATTATGGGACCATGGCCACTATCTTTTTCCAAAACTTTTTCATCATTCCATATGGAAGCACCATATCATATATATATGAATATATACACACATATATATATTGGTTCATATATATGTTCATATATATTCATTATATATAGTTCATATATATGGAACTATAATTTCCATTCTGCCCTCTACCTCTCACTCCCATGAAGCCATTCTTAACTGTCCCAGGCCAAATTTGCCATGATATTTCTGGTACCCATGAAATTCTGCTTATGTATCTTTAAATTATTTACTTCTTTGTAGTAAGTTTACATGTTTGTTCCTCTCACTGGATTAGCTTTCCTAGGGATATAATCATATCAGCTGCAAATGATAATTGTGTGTCTTCCTTTTGTAGTTAATTAGTAGTAAATAAATTTAAATTATTAAGATCAATATGAGGGCAGAAAGTACCTTTATCGTAATAACCAGTAGAGTAGACCTTTCTATCCACTTGGCTGAATCTAGGTACACAAAAGAATAAAAAGTCCAATCATAGAAAATATTAAAATAAAATTAAATATTTAGAAATGGAAGTGTGGAGGACAGCCTAAGATTAGAAGAAATAGAAATATGTCACAAAGGTATTCTTCAGTGCTTTAACTGTAAATATTAAATACTTCTAAAATGTCAAGCAATTAATCAAATATTTTCTACAAAATTGAGAGCCTGAATGTTAAGATGTTTGTTATGTAAAGAACTGTCAACTCAGAAATTGAAAACATTGACATTGAAATTTAAAAATGGACAAAGAAAATAGGCTGTTCAGAAGAAATATATTAGTAGAAAAAAGTATTTAGTCTGACCCTAAATTCAAGTGCTGAGCTATGCAAATACCTGGACTTTGGAGACCAATGAGCCTTCTACTGCATGAGGTCCTCCACATGTTCCCTGTGAGGCCCTGCTCCACAAGACCACCAGCAATGGAAATATTTCTTATTTTAGAAAGGAAGAATGAAGTTTTTTCCACAGGTAAACAGGCCTTCACATACAATAACCGGTATAAAGAGGGAGGCTTAGGTTCAGACCAACCCCGCCTAGAAACTTTTCCTAATCAAGCCCCCTTAGGTCAACGAATGTTGATTAGATTATAAATCCATCCATGGCTCAGAATCACTTCACCTGCTAGTATACTCACAGGGCCCCATACAGGTCACTTCTATAACTGTGGTTTTTAAGGAATAGAACTGATTATGCACTTCACAGATGCCAATAGTCCTCCATGGTTTATAATATTTCTAGATGTGGTAACTTCTTAGGGACCAGTACTTTCTAGAACATATTCCATGAAACACCAATCCCTACAGGATATTAGTTGATGTGATATAAAAAAGGGGGGAGCATGAATGATATTATTCTTTAGTTACTTCACCCTGTACATTAAATAAATGACCAAATCCTAGGATTTATACTTCCTATGTAGCTCCTGAACCCAGCCATTTCACTTCATTGCTGTTGCCTCAATCTTTATGTAAACTATCATTGTACCCTCATTAGATTATTGCAACAATCTCCAGAGCTGGTTTCCTTGCCCATAATCTTTTTTTTTTTTTTTTAAGATTTTATTTATTCATGAGAGACACACAGAGAGAGAGAGGCAGAGACATAGGCAGAGGGAGAAGCAGCCTTCTTGCAGGGAGCCTGATGTGGAGCTCGATCCCAGGACCTGGGGATCATGACCTGAGCCAAAGGCAGATACTCAACCGCTGAGCCACCCAGGTGCCCCACCTTGTCCATAAGCTTGTTCCTTCAGTCTGCTCTCCACACTGCACCCAGGCCAATGTTTCTAAAATCTAGATGACTTTTACTTTTCCTTGCTTAAAACCCTTTTTATGACTTCATTGCTCTAAGGACAAAATCCAGATTCTTTAATGTTTACAAGGACTTGTTGAGCTCTGAAGCCTGTCGTCTCACCCTTATGCTGCTTTGCTCCATCAGGCAAACTCAAGTTTTATTTCACAAATAGACCATGCATTCTCTCAACTCTGGCATTTTACAAGCCTTGGTTTAAGAGTCATTTCCTCTATGTTAGTGCTGGTCCCATATTCTGCCGGTGTGTAATGTTTGTCCCTGGTGACAACAATCACAATATTATTAAATTTCAACCATATTTTTTCATCTTATGCTAAACCATAAGCTCCATGAAGCAATAACCATAATTATTTTTTCACCATTTATTCAATTTGTCAATAATTAGGACTTTCTATGTTCCAGGCATAGCTCTAGGTGTTTGGAATTAAACATTCTAGTGGGGTAAAAAGACAAACAGGTTTGTAACAGTCACCTGAATATGGAATTTCACTGTAATGGTGAATGCTGTTTCTTCTTTATATATAGAGAGAGGAAACAAGAGAAAGCATGCAGGGGTGGGATGGAGGGGCTAAGGGAGGGAGAGAGAGACTCTTAAGCAGACTCCACACTCAGCATGGAGCCTGACACAGGGCTCAACCTCATTATTCTGAGATCATGACCTGATCTGAAATCAAGAGTTTGACATTTAACTGACTGAGAAACCTAGGTGGCCCTGGTAAGTGCTATTTTAAAAGAGGCCAGGAAAGGCCTGTCTTGAACACCAACCTGAGAATGGGACACTTGAACAGCACCTTGTATGAAGTGAGGAAGTGAGTCAGGTGAATTTTGGGGGAAATACCATCCCCAAGAGAGGGTATATGAACTGAGACAGGAACATGCTGGAATGTTCCAGGAATTGTAAAGGGAACCGGAGGCTGGAATGCAGTGAATGAGGAAGAGGAGGTGAGAGGCAGAAGCAGAGCTTAGAGACCATCTGTATATGATGGGAAGATATTGAGGGCTACCATTTTTTCTCACATTCTTGTATGATGCCTAACATCTAGATTCTCAACTGTTGAATGGAAAAATAAGTGAAATACAGTCTGGAAAAATAATTAAATAGGTTTATTTGCAGCCACATCTTCAGTAACTGTAGTATCTATCCCTTCAAGGGGGGATAGAATGCAGAACTTCACAATTATTTGACCATGGAACAGTTATTTTTTTAACAGATCATTTAAAGAGATTTTAGTTCCAAAGTTTGGTAATTTCTACTGTAGAGAGGACTTATTTGTGTGATGTGGGTTCAGAAAAACAAGTAGGATAACATAATGCCCTGGAAATTCAAGTTCAAATCTATTTCAAACATTATGATGATACAAGGGCAGAGCACAGGAGACAACTGATCCTACATCCCTACAAAATTTCCCTTTCACCCCTTTGTCACTTTTTTTTTTTTCCTGATCAAGTTATGGAACAATCCCTTTATCCTATGGCTCAGACAAAAGAGGCTGGCTTTTTTTTTTTTAAGATTTTATTTATTCATTCATGAGAAAGAGAGAGAGAGAGAGACAGAGAGACAGAGAGACAGAGGCACAGGCAGAGGGAGAAGCAGGCTCCATGCAGGGAACCTGACGTGGGACTCAATCCCAGGTCTCCAGGATCAGGCCCTGGGCTAAAGGTGGTGCTAAACCACTGAGCCACCTGGGCTGCCCCCAAGAGGCTGGACTTTAAAAAACCAACCAAACAAACAAAAACAAAACCATCTTACCAATGACTAAAGGAGATATAATCATGGAGACATAGAGGCTTTCCCATTTTGAAGGCCATGTCTTAACTCTACAGGAAGAGTCTATGCAGGATGATTCCATTTTCCCTGTTGGCCACATATGGCTCCCTCTTGAGATGGTCATCATTGCAGCCTGGGTTGGGGGAGCTCTCCTTACACACTTTTTGTAGGAAATCCTAAATTCCTGGTCTGGCACACCTGCATGTATTTTGGGTCTAATTCTTTCGAGTCCAATTATGCTTCTAAAGCGAGCTATATTTATGACAATAATACATGTGACCCTGTTTTGCTTTTCAGGAGGCACATTTACTTCTAGATTCCCTGTTTTATTCAAACTGTCCAGTTTTTTTTTTTTTTTCTCACACTGCATGGAAATAGAGATGTAAATTTCCTCACAGGTGATTTAGTACATACATAAGGAATAGTTGGCTTCATAGTTAATTCCATATCCAAGAACTCTCCTGGATCATTCTATCATTAAATTCTAAGCCCCATTCTTAGGCCCAAATCAGCTTCTATGACATCATTCCCTCCCACAAGTCCATGGACTAAGCCTGTTTCATTTTTAACACAGTAAATACATTTTCTCACTAGTGTTCTCTCCCTCAAGCCTGCCTACCAAATCAGATGCCATCTTCTCAAGTACACTTCTTCAAAGTTAAGAAAATAATTTTTTAATTTTTCATTTTAAGAGTTTCACTGATAATCAAGATGGGAAAATAGGGCAGCCCAGGTGGCTCAGCAGTTTAGCGCCGCCTTTGGCCTAGGGTGTGGTCCTGGAGACCCAGGATCAAGTCCTGTGTCAGGCTCCCTGCATGGAATGGAGCCTGCTTCTCTCTCTGCCTGTGTCTGTGCCTCTCTGTGTATCTCTCATGAGTAAAAAAATTCAATCTTTGGAAGAAAAAAAAAAAGATGGGAAATAAACAAGGGGTTGCCATATGAGAAGACTTCATACAGGAAACACAGTTGATGATAAATCTTTCAGTTTCTGTCATGGTCCATTACAGACCCCCTTATGAAATGTAATTTATATGTATACATACACACATATTATATACACACTATACACACACACATGCATGCTTAATACTAAGACAAGAAACCTTGAAATGAATGCCTTTATACCATGAGTACCTATTTTTTAATCCTATTTTTAATGTCCCAAAGTTTGGCTTTGATAATCAAATTTACAAGGTAGCCAGGTATTGGTCTCTTTTGTCAACTTCAGTCCCCTCTTTGGGATAGATAGGGGAGAATGTTTCAAATTTCAGAAGTTTAAGTTCCCCACTGAGACAAATTTTGTGCTCAAGATATCTTGGTCTGATAGGATCTTCAGTAAAAACACTCTGAAATGACTATTATGCTCATTTCACAAATGTGAAAATTTAAGCACAGACTTATTAAATAGTTTGGCTAAAGTTACACCAAGCAAGTGGCAGAGTTGGAACTAGAATCCTAATTTACATTATTCTCAAGTAAAGGGGCTATAGCACTGTCTCCCATTACTCCATCACTCCACCCAACTGTCACTGTCCAGACATCCTAGCCCTTTATTTCTGCAGTCCTTTAGTGCGATGAAGGGAGTATTATTCTCGACCTTAAAAAAACAAAATCCTTTACCTGCGATTCAGGCAATCTTTCTCAATTTTGGAAATAAACTTCCTTTGTCTTTCCTGGATGTCTCTGTGGCTCTGGCCCTAGAAGCCCTACCTTTCCCTAGATGGATTTTATGTTGATGGAATGAATTCAGTTGACCAGAAATAGTCACCATCTTAATTAATAAGACCTATATCTTGAGGTGAAGCTCACAGTGCTAGACAATTAAAACATTATAATGAATAAGTGACCTAAGTCCTACTTTCAAGGAAATGATAAAGTACAGAAAATAGCCTCTGGGGGT
This sequence comes from Vulpes vulpes, assembly GCF_048418805.1. Classification (NCBI taxonomy): domain Eukaryota; kingdom Metazoa; phylum Chordata; class Mammalia; order Carnivora; family Canidae; genus Vulpes; species Vulpes vulpes. The sequence goes on along the minus strand of NC_132791.1, from coordinate 119,820,497 downwards.
CTTGTGAAAGTGGAGAGTGCGTGAAGAGACAGAGAAGTGAACACTCATAGGAGGCTCTAAGTCAGTGAAGGAGCTTGGTCCTTATCCTGTAGGTTGATAATGAGAAGACATGGAAGTATTTTCTCTAGGAGAATAAAACAGACATTACAGAGGATGTTGTTAGGTAAGATAAACCAAAGAAGCAGGAATATAATAATTTAGGGCAAGATTCTCAAACTAATGTCCTTGGATCAGCAGTCTCAGCCTCACTGCAAAGTTTGTTACAAATCCAAATCCTTAGACCTCACCCCAGAACTATTTTTTTCCAGCTTTATTGAGGTATGATTGACAAATAAAAATCATACACATTAAAGTATACAGTATATTTTGATATTCATTGTGAAATTGTTACCATAATCAAGCTGAGTTACTCACAGAGTTAAAAAGAATTCTACAAAAATGCTAAGTGATCTCTACACCCAACACGGGTCTCAAACTTATAACCCTGAGATCAAGGGTCACATGCTCTACTGACTGAGCCAGCCAGGTTCCCCTGTGTGTCATAAGAGCACTTAAGATCTGCCTTCTCAGCCAATTTCAAGCCTACAATACATTAACTATAGTTACCATACTGTACATTAGGATCCCAGAGCTCAGTCATCTTATAACTGAAAGTTGAACCAATATCTCCCCATTTCTCTCTTCCCTAAATCCCTGAAAATCACCATTCTATAAAGTGTAGAACCTAAAGTGGGGCTTGATCTCATGACTGAGATCACGACTCAAATTGATACTTAACTGACTGTGCCAATAAGATGCCCCCACCATTTCATTTCTATGAGTTTGACTTGGTTAGATTTCACATATAAGTGAAATGATACAGTATTTGTCTTTCTGTATCTGGCTTATTTGTACCTGTATCTGGCTTGTTTTCACTTAGCATAATGTCCTTCAGGCTCACCCATGTTATTGCAAAAGGCAAAATTTCTTTTTTTAAAGACTGAATAAGGGCAGCCCGAGTGGCTCAGTGGTTTAGCACCTGCCTTCAGCCCAGGGCGTGATCGTTGAGACCCAGGATTGAGTCCCACATCAGGCTCCCTGCATGGAGCCTGCTTCTTCTCTCTCTGCCTGTGTCTCTGCCTCTCTCTCTCTCTCTTTCTCTTTGTCTCTCATGAATAAATAAATAAATTCTTTAAAAAAGAAAAAAAAAGACTGAATAATACTTCACTATATATATAAACCACATTTTCTTTATTCATTCATCCATCAATGAATATTTAGGTTGCTTCCATATCATGGCTATTGTAAATTAATGATGCTTTGAATATGGGAATGTGGATAGCTCTTCAAGTACCCCAGAACAATTGAATCAGAGCTCTGGAGATGAAATTCAGCAATCTTAATTGTAATAAGCTCTCTAGATAATTCTGATGGACACTCAAACTTGAGAAGTACTAGCTTAAGAAAATGTTGATGAAGGCCTGAATTACCACAGGTGGTAAAGATGGAAAGGCTGACTTGCAGTAGAAAAATCATTTAGAAGATAAAAACCAAAGAGGCACCTGGGTGGCTCAGTGGTTGAGCATCTGACTTTGGCTGGGATAATGGTCCTGGGGTCTGCGGATGGAGTAGCCTGTCAGGCTTCCCATGGGGAGCCTGCTTCTCCCTCTGCCTCTCTCTGTGTGTCTCTCATGAATAAATAAATAAAATCTTTTTTTTATAAAAAGAAAGAGGGCAGTCCTGGTGGCGCAGCGGCTTAGCACCACCCGCAGCCTGGGGCGTGATCCTGGAGACCAGGGATCAAGTCCCAAGTCGGGCTCCAGGCATGGAGCCTGCTTCTCCCTCTGGCCTGTGTCTCTGCCTCTCTCTGTGGGTATCTATGAATAAATAAAAAAATTAAAAAATCTTAAAAAAAATAAAAAAGAAAAAAAAAGAAAGAAAAAAAACCGAAGATATATTTGACAGGTCTTTCTCTGGATCTTTGGATCCCTGCTGTTAACCAGAACAGTTTTCCAGAATCCTGACCCCTTTACTTTCTTAGAATATCTTAAATATATCAAAGTAAGGGAAAAAACACATTTGCAGAGAGTTAAGGGTAGCTTATTCTCTTCTAAGCCAGTGATTTTGACTTTAATATCTGGGCAGATATTAGGCTAATTTATTTTCCCATTTTTTGAAGGTCAAATGTGGGGGTTGTAATAATGAAGAACTTTACCTCCATTGAGATCTTAACATATAACAGTAAGTCTATTGTGCTGTTGCTTGCTGTGTTCACAATTTATCCATTAAAAGACATTCTTACTTTGAGAAATCTGACATTAACCACTGTAATCTTTCATTTCTCGGGACAAAGAGCACCAATCATCGTTGGGTTTTACAGGAAGGATTTTGTTCTTAGGAATTATTTTTGTATCAATTTTAACCAATTTTCACCTTGAGTCAGATATAAAAGTCTAAGCAACCCTTGATTTCAGCTGCCTACTCTCAAAGTGTACAGGTTTTTATTTAAACTTAGATTTATTCCTGAAAAAAATCCAATAATTGGGTAATGTGAAAACGTCTCAGATAAGCTACTGAGTTAGAAAATTTCTTTGGTGGTTTCTCATATCTGTTTCAGTCAAACCATCTTGATTAAAGTTCTATGAACTAGCCAACTTCTGTGGATATTTTCAATTTTATCACAGGAAATTCAGTGGTCAATACAAAGCCACCTCACTCAAAAGCAATGTTTGTGCTATACTGGAATTAAAGTGAATTTCAGAAAAGCAAATGACTTTCGTTATAAAAATCAATAGTGCATGCATTTACCTATTGCCCCCTTTTCATGTATTCAGCAAATGTTTTCTGAGGACCTACTGTAAGCAAAGAACTTTGCAAACCCTGTGGAGAACATATAAATAAATCATGAACCCACTGAAAGCTCTATGGGAAAAACAGATCTATTCTTTCTGCCATGGGAACCATCATCCATGCCAAACTTTTACACCAAAGAAAGTTCTTAGACTCAAGACAACTTGAGTCCTCTGAATATTTCTATGGTTTCCCTATTTCCTGGACCATAATTTCTAGTAAAATCAGACAGTTTCTTAGAAGATAATACCAGATTATTTTTTGAGCTATTTATAAATCTGATATAATTCAATATGCATGAGTTTAAGTTCATAAATTTATACCACAAGTCCCAACAATGCAAGTGGGTGACAAAAAAGATATGTTGCTTAAGTGGAAAAATGTATAAATGACCTGAGTCTTAAGAGAGGGAAGATAGTGGTTTAGGAATATCCAAGCTCATCTCATTCCATGGAAACAATGCGACAACAACTATACGTACTGCAACTAACTCCAAAAGCCATCTGAATACTGGTAGAACAGCTAGTTGTAGAGACAAGGCCACATCAAAAAGGATAGGGGAGGTGCAGATACAGTTAGAAACCAAACTCCTGGCATATCTGACCACAAATAGGAAGGACACCACAAGCACAAATGAAGAAAAAAAAAATCAGACTCCATGCTGGGCATCCCTGGTTTTGAAGACTCGCACTGGGAAAACCAGTCCCTGTAGCATCTGGCTTTGAAAATCACCAGGATTGAACTCCAGAGGAACAAGAGGGCAATAGGAAACTGAGTCTCATCCCTTAAAGAGCTAGCCACTAGATAACTCAGCCTGAGACACGTACAGCAGCAGCAGTTTGAAAAGTGTCTGGGGGTATACGTGAAGGAGATTCATTACCAATTTAGGATGTATTCTGGGATGGGGCAGGGATCTACAGGAGCTTTCTACAGGAATGAAAGTGTTGGTGGGTGCCATTTTTCTTACCCTCCCCCAGCCAACATAACCAAATGCTTGCCAGAGCCAGTTCTAACACTTTCTATCCACCTTACTAGCACCTAATGATCCACCCCAGCATCCCCCTGCAGATATATCTCATCCAATCCATTTGCCCCAGCAGCTATCCCTCCAAAGCACATTGCTACACCCAATGGGCAACCCCTCCTGCCCTGAAGAAGGGAGAAACTAAGCCCCCACACTAGGATCCCACAGTTCCTGCAGCTGGGCTCTCAGCTGGCTGTGCAGAGAGCAAGCCTTGTCCTTTGATGCTTCTACAGCTAGCACAGGTGGGCTGAGGGCTGGTCCCACCCACCAGTGGGGCTATAGCTGAATCTTTTAGCAGCACAAGAAGCAAACCTGGACCACCAGTGATCCTACAGTAAGGAAAGGGTTTTATTACAGAACGTTGGGCTGAAGGCCAATTTAATGCACCAACATGCCTACAGTGATTACAGCTCAGCTATAACAGGATGGCACATGTAGCCTACACAGGGGAAACCCATGGAGGGTTTGCCTTTGGTGATTAAAGGTGATTATGCTACAGTGCACCATAGGAATACTTCTAAATAAGGCCACTACTTCCAAGACCAGGAGACATAACTGACCTACCTAACACATGAAAACAAACACAGAAAGATAAAAAGAAACAGAGGACTGTGTTCCAAATGAAAAACAAGAAATAAAAGTCACATGAGAAGAGAAAAATGAAACAAAGATAAGCAATATGCCTGATAAAGAGTTCAAAGTAATGGTCATTAAAATACCACTGGACTTGAAAGAAGAATTGATAAATTCAGTAAGAACTTCAACAAAGAGAGAGAAAATATATAAAAAAAAAAAAACCAGTCAGAGCTAAATAATTCATAACTGAAATAAAATATACACTAGAGGGAATCAAGAGCAAATTAGAGGATGCAGAAGAATAGATCATTGATGTGGAAGACAGGGTAGTGGAAAGCAACCAGGCTGAACAGCAAACTAACTTTAAGAAACTGTGTGACATAATCAAGCATAACATTCACATTATAGGGATCCCAGGGGAGGGAGGGAGGGAGGGAGGGAGGGAGGGAGGGAGAGAGGGAGAGAGAGAGTGAAAGAGAGAGAGAGAGAACTTAAATAGTAGCTCAAAACTTCCCTAATCTGGAGGAAGGTAATAGACATTAGATTCAAAATGGATGAACCCCAAACAAGATGAACCCAAGGAGGTCCATATCAAGACCTATAACAATTTAAAAAGCAAAAGTCAAAAATAAAGACAGAATCTTAAAAGCAGCAAGGAAATAGAAGCTAGTAATGTACAAGAGAAACCCAAAAGTCTATTAGCTGATTTTTCAGCAGAAACTTTGCAGGCCAGAAGAGAATGGCATGACATATTCAAAGTGCTGAAAGGAAGAAATGTACAACAAATAATATTTTGCTCTACAAGATTAACATTCAGGATTAAAAGGAAAAATAAAGGGTTTTCCAGACAAACTAAAGCTAAAGGAGTTCATTACTAAACTGGCCTTTCAAGAGATGTTAAGGGGAATCTTTTAAATGGAAAGAAAAAGCCATAACTAGAAGAAAATTATGAAAGGAAAAAAAATTAACTGGTAAAAGCAAACATAGTAAGTGTAGAATAATTATTTATAAAGGTAGTATGGAGGATAAAACATAAAAGTAGTAAAATCAATTATATCTACAAAAGCTAATCAAAGGATACAAAAAGTTAAAAAGATGTAAAATGACGCCATATACATAAAACATGGAGGGAGCAGTAAAAATGTAGTTTTTTTAAATGTGATCAAGTTTAAGTGACCATCAATTTAATATAGATTGCTATACACATAGGATATTATATATGAACACCATGGTAATCACAAATCAAAAACTTACTGATACACAAAAAATGAGAAAGTATTCCAAGCACAACACTAAAAAAACCCAGCAAAACACTAGAGCAAAAAAAAAGAAACAACAACAAAAAACTATAAAAACAAGAAAACAGTAAAATGTCCATATATATGTGTATATATGTATGTATATATATATATATACACACATATATACACATGTCTGTACATAACCTTATAATTCTGGCATTACCATAATACCAAAACCAGATAGACATTATGAAAAAAGAGAACTATAGGCCAATATCAACGATGAATATAGATACAAAAATTCTCATTAGAAAACCAAATACATGTAAATTTTTTTGCATTTATTGAGATTGAGCTTTCCCCATTGAATATTCTTGCCTCCTCTGTCATAGATTAATTGACCACACAAATATGGGTTTATTTCTGTGCTCTCTATCCTGTTATACTCATCTGCATATCTGTTTTTGTGCCAGTAGCATACTGCTTTGATTACTACAGCTTTATAGTATATCTTTAAATCTGGGATTGTGATATCTGCAGTTTTGATTTTCTTTCTTCAACTTGCTTTGGCTATTCAGGGTCTTTTATGGTCCATACAAATTTTAGGATTATTTATCCTGGTTCTGTGAAAAATGCTATTGGAACTCTGATAAGTATTGCATGAGATCTGTAAATTGTTTGGGGGTAATATGGACCTTTAATCATGAGCATGGAATACTTTTCCATTTGTTTGTGTCATCTTCAATTCTTTAGTCAATGTTTTACAGGTTTCAGAGTACAGGCCTTTCACCTACTTTAAGTTTATTTCTAGGTATTTTATCTTTTGGTGTGATTTTAAATGGGGTGATTTTCTTAATTTCTCTTTCAACTACTTCAGTATGAAATCAGACCTCTTTCTTATACCATGCACACAAACTAAAAATGAATTAAAAACCTAAGTGTGAGACCTGAAACCATAAAACTCCCAGAAGAAAACGGGCAGTAATCCTTTTGACATCAGCCTTAGTAACATTTTTCTAGATAGGGCTCTTCAAACAAGAAAAAAAAAAAACTATTGAGAGTACACTAAAATACAAAGCTTTTGCAGAGTAAAGAAAACCAGCAAAATGAACAGGCAACCTACTTGATGGGAAAAGATATTTGTAAATGATATATCTTATAAGGGGTTAATATCCAGAATATATAAAGGAGCTCTACAACTGGACACCAAAATATCAAATCTGATTTTAAAAAACTGGGCAGAGGACCTGAATAGACACTTTTCCAAAAAAGATGTACAGATAGTCAACAGACACATGAAAGATGCCCAACATTACTTAACATCAGGCAAATGAAAATCAACATCACAATGAGCTGTCACCTTACAGCTGTCAGAATGGCTCAAATCAAAAAGACAAGAAATTAATAAGTGCTGGTGAGGATCTAGGGAGGGAAAAAAGAACACTTGTACACTGCTGGTAGGAATATAAATTGGTGCATCCACTGAAAAATAGTATGGATGTTCCTCAAAATATTAAAAATAAAGTTACCGTATGATCCAGTAATTCTACTACTGGATATTTACCCCAAGAAAATAAAAACACTAATTTGAAAATATATGTGTATCCTTATGTTTATTGAAGCATTATTTACCATAGCCAAAGTATGGGGGATAACCCTAGTATACATTGATAAATGAATGGATAAAGATGATGTGGTTATATAAATACAATGCGATATTACCCAGGCAGAAAAAAAGAATGAGATCTCGCTATTTGCAACAATATGGATGGACTTAGAGCATTACACCAAGTGAAATAAGTCAGAGAGAGAAAAATACCATATGCTCTCTCTTATATGTGTAATCCAAGAAACACATGTATAAAGAAACTAACAAAAGCAGAAACAGACCCATAAGTAGAGAGAACAAGCTGATGTTGCTGAGGGGATGGTCAAAAAGTGTGAGGGGAGTGGGAGGTACAGGTTTCCAGTTAAGGAATAAGTAAATCATTGGGACTAAAGGTACAGCATAAGGAATATAGTCAACGGTATTTTAGTAGTGTTGCTTGGTGACAGATGGTGGCTATACTTATGGTGAACATAGCTGAACATATAGTTTTGGAATCACTATGTTATGCATGTGAAACTAATGTAACATTATGTCAACTGCACTTAAGTAATGAAATAATAAAAGAATTTTTTTGCTATAATCAAGTGGGATTTATTCCAGGGATGCAGGAATCACTCAATATTTGCAAATCGATATTATGCATCGCATTAAGAGAAAGAAGGATAAAAACCATATGATTATCTCAATAGATGCAGAAAAAGCACTTGACAAAATTCAACATACATTTATGATAAAAACTCTCAAGATAGGTTTAGAGGATACCTACCACAACATTAAAAGGCCGTATAGGACAAACCCACAACTCACAGCATACTCAATGGTGAAAAGCTGAGCTTTTCCTCTAAGATCAGGAACAAGACAAAGATGTCCACTCTCATCACCTCTATTTAACATAGTACTAGAAGTCCTAGCTACAGTAATCAGACAACAAAAAGAAATAAATGGCATCCAAATTGGTAACAAAGAAGTAAAGCTATCACTATTTGTGGATGATATGATACTGTATATAGAAAACCCTAAAGACTCCACCAAGAAATTATTAGAAATTATAAATAAATTTAGTAACGTTGCAGGATATAAAATATGCAGAAGTTGGCTGCATTTTTACACACTCATAGTGAAGTGTCAAAAAGAGAAATGAACAATTCCTTTGACAATTTTACCAAAAACAATAAGATACCTAGGGATAAACTTAACCAAGGGAATAAAAGAAATGTACTCTGAAAAGTACTAGAGGACACTGATAAAAGAAACTGAAGGTTTCACAAACAAATGAAAAGATATTCTGTGTGTATGGATTGGAAGACTATTGTTAAAAAGTCCATATTACTCAGTCTACAGGTTCAGTGGAATCCCTATCCAAATAATGTGTGTGTGTTTACAGAACTAGAATAATCCTAAAGTTTGTATGTAACCCAAAATAGCCTGAATAGCCAAAACAATCTCAAGAAATAAGACCAAAGCTGCAGGTATCACAATCCTACATTTTAAGATATACTCCAAAGTGATAGTAATCAAAACAGTATGCTACTGGCATAGATCAATGGAACAGGATAGAGAACCCAGAAATAAACCCACACTTACATAATTAATCTATGACAAAGGGGGTAAAAATATATAGTGGGAAAAAGGTAGTGTCTTCAATAGCTGATACTGGGAAAACTGGACAGTTACATGAAAAAGAATAGAAGTGGACCACTTTCTCATACCATCCACAGAAATAAACTCAGGGGATTAGATACCTAAATGTGAGGCCTGAAACCATAAAACTTCTAGAAGAAAACAGGCAGTAATCTCTTTGACATCAGCCTTAACATTTTTTTAGATGTCTTTTCAGGCAAGGGAAACAAAAGTAAAAAATAGAATATTGGGACTACACCAAAGTAAAAAGCTTTTGTACAGTGAAGGAAACTATCAACAAAATTAAAAGGCAACCTACTGAATGGGAGAAGAAATTTGCAAATGATATATTTGATAAGGAGTTAATATCTAAAATATACAAATAAATTTTACAACTCAACACCAAAATAACAATCCCATTAAAAAAAAAAAAAAAAGAGCAGAGGACCCAAAAAGACATTTTTCCAAAGATGACATAAAGATGGCAAACAGACACATGAAAAGATGCTAAACATTACTAATCATCAGGGAAATGCAAATCAAAACCATAGTGAGAGGTTACCTTACATCTGTAAGAAAGGCTAGGATCAAATAAAAACAAGAAGCAACAAGTGTTGGTGAGGTTGTGGATGAAAGGGAACACTCACGCACTATTTGTAGGAATGTAAATTGGTATAGTTACTGTGGAAAAAAGTATGGAGGTTCCTCAAAAAATTGTGATAAGCACTGGGTGTTCTATATAAGTGATGAATCACTAATTTCTACTCCTAAAACTAATATTACACTATGTACTAATTAACTCAAGCTTAAATAGAAACTTAAAAAAAAAAAGTGGAAATCCCATGTAATTCAGTAATTTCACTACTGGGTATTTATGCAGAGAAATGAAAACACTAATTCAAAAAGATATATTCATCCCTATGTTTATTGCAGCATTATTTACAATAGCCAAGCTATGGAAGCAAGCTAAACATCCATTAATAGATAGATGGAAAAAAAAGGATGTGGTATATACAAATACAGCAGAATATTAGCCGTAAAAAGAATTGGATCTTACCATTTGCAACAATATGGGTAGACCTGGAGGGTATTATCTTAAGTGAGATAAGTCAGCAGAGAAATATAAATACCATATGATTTCTCTTTTGTGGAGAAACAAAACAAAACAAAACAAAACAACCCAGAAATAGACTCATAAGTAGAAAGAACAACTCATAAGTGTTGGTTGCCAGAAGGTATAGGGCTGGGAAGATGGAGGAAATAAGTGAAGGGGATTAAGAAGTATAAACTTCCAGTTATAAAATAAGTAAGTCATGGAGAAAATACATCATAGGGAATATAGTCAATAATGCTGTAATATGTATGCTGACAGATGGTGACTATAGTTATCGCAGTGAGCACACACACACACACACAAAAAAACGTGTAGAATTACTATGTTGTACACATGAAACTAATGTATCATATAGCACTGATACTTCAATAATTTTTTAAATGTCCCGAGTCTTATACCTTGGTGAAAACTTGATATGAATCAATGAATAAGCTTGGGCTAATTTCATAGTGGAGTATCCAGAATAAAGAGGTCTTCCCTTTTTTGGCACTAATTAGACCACCTTGATAATATTATGTTCAGCCTGGGCACAACAATGAAATGTTTAACCTGAGAAACAGTGTGGTGTGTTCCGATGAGAGACAAAATGATTACTCAGAGTCTAATATCTTGGAACAAAGAGAGGTCCAAAGGGGCTACACACCACCAGGCATCAAGAAGTGCAGATGCCAAAGTGAAGCTTCCAGTCCAAGTCCAGGTTGGCTCTTGGTCTCATTATCATAGAATGTAAATATGTGGAAGCAAGGAAAGAAAAACAACTGAAGAAGCCACTCACATGAGAACTGGGACCTGGGTATGTGACTAAATGCATGGGTCTCAGAGAAGCATGAACTAGGGGGCTGCAGGGGATGGGAGAACTGACCACAGGGGGCCTGGCTATCTTATCTACCATTGTTGCTGTTTACAGCATGTACTGTTTTTGGTATGGACTGATGACAGAAATAATTGGGTTTTGCCACATGCATAAAGCTGTTGCTATTTATACATGTCACTGTTCTTATTGTTTCTTTTACCTGCTGAGGTCCTGCTCTCCCAAGAACCTGATTCTGGTGCACCCAACATAACACGTTTCTTAAACATGTTCAAGATTTCTGCGTGGATAAGTAGAGTTTGAGGAGAAGATTTATAATTTAACAAGGTCAATGTTAGACTTGGGGTACTTTGGGGCACTTGGGTGGCTCAGTGGGTTAAACGTCTGACTCTTGGTTTGGGCTCAGGTCATGGTCTTGGGGGTCATGAGATCAAGCCCTGCAGCACTCAGCATGGAGTCTGCTTGAGGATTCCATCTTTCCCCCACCTCTCTCTGCTCTTGCACTCTCAGGCTTTCATGCTCTAGCACATGCACGCTCTCTATTCTCTTTTTTTCAAATTGGGGCACTTACCTTTTGACCCTAAATATTGATTGTCATGATTAAATTAAATTAGAACATGGTAACAAAAACACAAACACTTTCTACAATGTTTGGTGATGAAACTAAAATGAAATTATTGAGGTAATGTCTTTGTAACCTTTTCTATCACTTTGATGACTTTACATGGTTACTCAGAAGCACCAAGTAAAAGCTTATTAACTTGCATTTTCCTATAGTTTAGCTTTGTTGAATTATTTTTGGCACTGGAAACGTTCACCTGTAGGTTTTTTTTTTTTTTAAGATTTATTTAATTTATTTATTCAGAGAGAGAAAGGCAGACACAGGCAGAGGGAGAAGCAGGCTCCATGCAGGGAGCCCTACGTGGGACTCGATCCTGGGACTCCAAGATCACACCCCAGGCTGCAGGTGGTGTTAAACCGCTGTGCTACCAGGGCTGCCCTTCACCTGTAGTTTTAAGGAAGCCTGGTATGTAACAGATTTTGTGCATGAAATGAGTCTTCCTTTCAGTGTATGAGGTTAAAGCAAACGCAAAGCATATGACAAAGTATAATTAACACTGATATTTATGTTGAATTTGCAGTAGAGCTTGAAAAAAGGACATTGTGATAGAATTTCATTTAACATTTTATAATCTTACACTTGCTTCTAGTCTTTTTGTGGGTTCAAGAGCCTGTTGACTTGTGAAGAATTTGCCACCTTCTTAAGAGCTTGCTGACTTGTTCTTTTGTGAAATTTCTTGCACATTTGAATATTGTCAAAGAAACAAAACTAACCACGAGAGGGGAAAAAACACATATGCTTCTGGATGCTGAAAGATACATCTTGATTCACTGGAAAAACATGATCATCCATTTATTACCAAAAATCTGTTTTCAGTGAGAGATGAAACTAAGTATCTTGAGGGAAATTGATCTGGTAGCCAGAGGCAGGGACACAGCCATTGTCATTACCTCAGCCAGCACTTCAGACCCTTTTCTGTTACAATTTTCATGTAGGCCCATCAGTATTCACAAGGCCATTGAACTACTTGTGAAAAGCCCAGAGACCAAGGCGATCCTAAAACTGAAAATACCAGAGGGATAGATCAAAATGCAGAGATATTAGTGATTTCCATGGCTATATTCAAAATCTTATCATTGAGGGATATTTTTGTGGGTCTCAATTGTAGTATATGTACTGCTGAAGCGAGCACTTTTGTGGGTTTCAATGTGGGTATTATTGATACCTGGGACATGACTATTGTATAGGGCACAAATAATGCCCATCCTTCTGATTATATGATTGGCAACTAGATTACCGTGTTCTTAAACCACATTTGCTAGAGGAAAAAATATGGAAAAATAGTATAGCCATTCTCTATAAATGACCTAGCTTACATCATAAGGATGGTTTAATGCAATCCAAGTATGAAGAAATGAAATTTTAAAAAATATACTAAAGTACACATAACATTAAAATTACCGTTTAAACCATTTAAGTGTACAGTTCAGTGGCTGTGCAAATCAGATACATTCACAATATTGTACAACCATCATCTATCCCCAGAACTTTTCATCATCCCAAACAAACTGTATCCAAAACTAAGTCTTCATTCTTCATTACCCCCAGCACTTGGCAAAACCATTCCACTGTCTCTACAAATTAGGCTATTCTAGGTAGCTCATATAAGTGGAATTATACAGTATTTGTCTTTTGTATCCATTTATTTCATTCAATATAATACCCTCTATTTTGTTGTATATGTCAGAATTTTCTTTTTATTTTTTAAGACTAGATATTTCATCCTAGCCACACACCATTTTTTGTTAATCCATCATCTTTTGATGGACACCATCTATTGATGGTTATTTCCATTTTTTGGCAATTGTGAATAATGCTGCAAAAAAGAGGAAACCAAACATGAAAGAATGTCTCCAGTCCTGAGTGTGATGACAGGATAACAGAACATCATTCATAATTTAATTGTAAGAAATGCATGGCCCAGAAATGGATAGCCTAAATAACTTAAGCTTAGAGAAACTGATCTGTAGGGGAAAACTTGGTGAAATCATAAAAGAAGTCTTCTTGCTTAAGAAAATTATTTGGAATTTGATGAGCAGTTGTTCTTTATTTTTTTTTAAGATTTTATTCATTTATTCATAGAGACACACAGAGAGAGAGAGAGAGAGACAGAGACAGAGACACAGGCAGAGGGAGAAGTAAGCACCATGCAGAGAGCCCAACGTGGGACTCGATCCAGGGTCTCCAGGATCACGCCCTGGGCTACAGGCAACGCTAAACCCCTGTGCCACCGGGGCTGCCCACCAGTTGTTCTTTAGATTCCAGTAAGAATCAGAGATCACAGTCAAAACCCCACAAATGCATTGAAAGAAAAAACTAAGTATTATATCACCACATAGTCCTGAAACACTGATTCTTGAAGACCCTAAAAGTATGAGGTGAGATCCCATCCAGAGGACCTGAAATGACTTTATAACCTTTTATCTCTAAATATTCCTTTCAGCATGAAAGCATCCACTCAACCCATTAACATGTTCAAAGTCTCAAGAGTGGAACTGTTGTTACTCCAGAATGATTCCCTTGTTTGGAATGTGTTTCTTAGTGAGAGGAAGTGAAACTCTAATACTACAGCATCAGTGCCATGGTCAAGTCACACAAGTTAGGACTGGGCTTCCCTCAACAAGGGAACACACATTAGAAAGCTCTTTCTTATATCAAGTTACCCACAGTTCTGTTTTTAAAGGGAAGTTAAAAAAAAGATTTTATTCTTTTAAGTAATCTATATACCTGACATGGGGCTTAGACTCATAACCCCAAGATTAAGAGTCACATGTCTACTGAATGAGCTAGCCAGGTGCCCCTAAAGGAAACATTCAAAATAAATCCATTCTACCAGCTATTGCACTCTTAGCTGCTTACATGAGTGAGCATTTTCCCACCAAGGCCACTTCAAATTCCTTCGTCCTAGTTCTAATATGACAAAGTGTCTAGTTTTCTTATTATAGCTCTACTTTGAAAATACTAAAGTCACTCTACAACATGCCTTCCACCTCATCTCACATGCCCTAATGTAAATGCAATCAATTAGTATAAAATAATGAGAATCTATCACTTCTCTTGTTCCAGAGCTGCACTGTACAATAGAATAGCCATGAGTTACATGTAATGTTTCATTAAAAATGAGGTCCTTGGTTGCAATACTCACATTTCAAGTGTTCAACAGACACATGTGGCTAGTGGCACTATACTGACAGCACAATATTTGCTTGCATTTGATCTGGGAACTATTTTTTTTTTTTTTTACATTTTTGTTGTAGTATTTGGATGTGTTTTTAAAAATAAGCTAGTGATATTTTATTAATTTTATGGCGAGTAAAAGAAATCATCAAATGTTGTTAAGTGTCAAATTCTTGACTTTTAAGACATTTACTTCTGGCTCAGTCTTCAAAAAAAATCCTGATCATCTACATATTTTGCTTATATAATGCTTTTGCATATAATGCTTTGGCCTTGAAGTGATAGTTTCATATTTCAGATATTGACTATATTGCTAATATATAAAACTTGAGTAAGCTATTTGAAATGGTAAAAAGGTTCTTCACTAGTCTTATCAGGCCTCTTTCAAGAACCCATGTATGCACAATGGAATTAAACTAGAAATCATTAGCATAAGAAAAACAGAAAAACTCTCAAATATGTGGAAATTAAGTAATACACTTGTAACCAATAAGTCAAAGAAGAAATACAATTTTGAAAATATTTGGAGACAAGTGAAAATAAAAACAGAAAATATCAACACTTCTGGGATGCAGCAAAAGTAGTGCAAAAGGGAAGTTTATGAACAATTATACACCAACACATTGGCTAACCCCCAAAAATGGATGAATTCCTAGAAACCTGTAACCTACCCAGACTGACTCATGAAAAAAGAAAGAACCTGGGGAGGAAAAAAAAAAAAAACCAAAAACCTACATTTAATACAAGAAGGAGATTGAAGCAGTAATCAAAAACCTCCCAACAAAAAAAAATCCCAGGACCAGATGGCTTCACTGGAGAATTCTACCGAACATTTAAAGAATAATTAACATCAATCCTTTCCAGACTCTTACAAAGAAAAGAAGAAGAGGGAACACTGCCTAATGCATTCTGTGAGGCCAGAATTACTTCAATACTAAAACCAGACAAAGACACAAAAAGAAAACTATAGACCAATATCCCTGATGAATATTGATGCAAATATCTTAAGATACTAACAAAGTAAATTCATCAGCACATTGAAAGGATAGTATGTCATGATCAAGTGGAATTTACATCTGGAAACATGGATAGTTCAGCATATTAAAATCAATGTAATGCACCACATTGACAAAATGTCAAAAGCCACATCATTTTAATCAATACAGGAAAAAATTGATAAAATTCTATGTCCTTTTAGGAGGAAAATATTTGACAAACTAGACTAGAAGGAAACTACCTGAAAATAATAAAAGCTGTTTATCAAAAGCCCACAACTAACATCAAATTCAATAGGGAAAGACTGAAGATCAAGATTAGTAACAAAACAAGGGTTTGTAGCACATTTACCACTACTATTCAACATAGTACTGGAAGTTCTAGACAGAGCAATTGATAAAGGTCATAAAAATTGGAAAAGAAGGAAAACTATCTGTGTGCAGATGACATGATCTTAAGGATTCCACAACAGAATCGTTAGAACTAATAAATTTAGAAAAGTTGCAGGACACAAAAATCAACACTTAGAAATTAGTTGCATTTCTATACTGAATAGTGACCAATTTGAAAAAGAAATTAAGTAAAAAAAATTCCCATTTGCTATAGCATCAAAAAGAATAAAATACTTTGGAATAAACTTAAGAAGGTGAAAGACTTGTACACTGAAAAATAGAAAACAGTTCTAAAAGAAATTGAAGATACAAATAAATGGAAAGGCATCCTACAGTTATGTACTGGAAGACTTAATATTGTTAAAATGTTCATACTACCCAAGGTAATCTACAAATGCAATTTTTATCAAAATTCCAGTGGATTTTTTTGCAGAAATAGAAAGAAAATCCTAAAATTCATATGGAATCTCAAGGGACCCTGAATAACCAAAACACACTTATGATAGAAGAATAGAGTTAGAGGACTCAGATTGCCTGATTTCAAAATGATATTACAAAGCAGCAATAAATAAGATGATATGATTTAGGCATAAAAATAGATATATAGACCAATGGAATGGGATATAAGACCCCAAAATAACCCCTTGCATATATGGCAAAATGATTTTCAATAAGGATATCAAGCCTACAAATAGGGAAATAATGGTCTTTTCAACAAATGGTGCTGAAAAACTGGATATTCACATCTGAAAGAATTAGGTGGACCCTTACCTTACACCAGATACAAAAGTTAACTCGAAATGGACTAAAGACCTAAACACAATGTCAAAAATTATTCAAACCCTGGAAGAAAACATAGGGGAAAAACTTAGAACATTAGGTTTGGCAATGATTTCTTGGCATGACACCAAAAGCACAGGCCACCAAGAAAAAAATAGATAAATGGGACTAAACCAAATTTTAAAACTTTTGCATGTCAAAGGCATTAACAGAATGAAAAGACCACCCATAGAATGGGAGAAAGCAATTGCAGAATACGTATCTGATAAAACGTTAATATCTAGAATACATAAGGAAAGATTATAATGCAATAACAAAAATAAATACCTAATTAAAAATTGGGCAAAGTACTTGAATAGACATTTCCCCAAAGAGGACATACAAATGACCAACATACATAGAAAAGATATTCAACATCATTCATCTTCAGGCAAATGAAAATCACCACCACAATGAGCACTTGTCAAAATGATTAGAATCAAAAAAAGAAATATTAAGTGTTGGTGAGAATATGGAGAAAAAAGAAACCTCAATGTACTGTTGGTGGGAATGTAAATTGATGCTGACACTGTAGAAAGCAGTATGGAGTTTCCTCAAAAACTTTTTTTTAATAAGTAGAAATAATTTACGATTCAGTAATTCCACTCATTCTGGGTATTTACTCGAAGAAAATAAAAACACTATTTCAAAAAGATATATGCACCCCTATGTTTATTGCAGCTTTACAATAGCCAAGATATGGAAGTAACATGTATCTGTTGATAGATAAATGGATAAAAAGATGTGACACACACACACATACACAGGAATATTACTCAGCCATAGAAAAGAATGAGATATTGCCATTTGCCGCAACATGGATAGACCTAGAGGGTATTATGCTAAATGAAACAAGACAGAGGAAGACAAATACCAGATGATTTCACTTATATATGGAGTCCAAAAAACAAAACAAAAAAGAATAAAAAGTAGAAACACACTCATAAGTTGGAGAACAAACTTACAGCTGTCTGAGGGGAAGGAGGTGGGAGATGGGCAAAATGAGTGAAAGATAGTGAGAGATATAGGCTTTTAGTTTTGGAATATGGTATGGGAATAAAAGGCATAGCATATGGAACAGAGTCAGAGGTATTGTAATAGTATTGTATCATGACAGATGGCAGCTACACTTGTGGTGAGCACAGCATATAGACTTAGCGAATTACTAGGTCATGCACCTGGAACTAATAATATTGTATTTCAACTATACTTTAAGAAAAATTAAAACACGCACAAAATGAGATATCACCTCACACATCAGGATGATTGCTATGCTAAGAACAGAAAATAATGAGTATTGACGAGGATGCGGAGAAGTTGGAACCCTTATGTGCTGTTGGTGTGAATGTAAAGTGGCGCAACTATATGGAAAACTATATGGGGGCTCTTCAAAGAGTTAAAAATAGAGTCACCATACAACTCAATGATTCTGCTTCTGGGTATCCGAAAGAACTGAAATAAGGTTTTCAAAGAGATAATATGTATTCCCAATGTTCACTGCAGCCTTATTCATGATAGTCTAGATATGGCAACAAACCAAATCTTCATCAACACATGAACAGATAAAGAAAAGGTGGTATATATGTAAAATGTATATACTGTAAAATGTTGAGGGGAGAGGGGACTCATGTTTGATGGGTATAGTTTTAGTGTCGCAAGATGAAAGTTCTAGAGATCTATTGCACAACAATGTGAATATACTTAATGCTACTGAACTATACATTTAAAAATGGTTAAGATGGTAAATTTCATGTTATGTGTTTTTTACCACACAAATTCCTGATGTAGGTTCTTTTCCTTTTATAGCAAATAAACGTTAACGTGGAAATCAAAAGCATTTCATTTCTTTGGCCAACCTGCTAAAATGAAATTGTCTCACCTGTTCAGTAACCAATAATGACCTGAAATCCTTGTTTTCTTCCCTAAGGAATCAACATTATGAAGCACATTGTTTAAAAGCTGTTCTGTTAATAAAACAGTAAGTGAATTAGCTTCGGGTATAAGTTATGCTGTACACATAGCTCCTGCTCCAGTTGGAGAAATCCCAAATGCTCCTTTCCATTCTACACCATAGTTCACTAAGTAATGTACATGAAAATTCTTCCTCTAAAGTAGGAGTTTTCAGTGAAAACTAGAAGTAAAAAAAAAACAAGTACTTCAATCTCCTATAAATGTGCACAGATGTCAACAACTTACTCATACTCTACATTATCAATCACTTCAACCTACTGCAAAGCAAAATGTGTTCCAGTACACACCTTTCAATTCACACTGTATGTTATTGACATAATGTTTGTACAGAAGTATCATTTGATGAAAGAATTTTTCCAACGGTTCCTTCTGATTTAGCACTAACTGTGTTTGTCATTAATTCATGATTGGCTTTATAAACTTATCAGTGGTTTGACTTATACCTTTTCTCATTATGAGGAGTGCAATGCTGAGTGATAGCTGGGTAATTCTAGCCTTTCCTTTGACTTTATTGATAGAATCCATCAAATTTGTACTGGAAGGCAGTATTTTGTTCTTGCTCTAGAGAAAAGTAGATAGCTTTAGCAGCGGCGGGGGGGCGGGAGGGGAACGACTGTGCTTTGTATGACAAGTATAAAATCTGTGGTGGCTTTCAACTTCTATGTTAGATAGAACTCTTTTTTTTTTTTTTTACACAGTTTTTAAAAACTACCTTGAGGGATGGGAAGGAATGTATTAACTCATATAACTGGAAAATGAAGAGAAGGCAGAAAAGTCTAGAGTATATTGCATCCAGATACTTAAAGTATAATGTTAGTTCTCTGTCTCTCCTTGCATCCTTTGGCCCTATGTTTCTGTGTTAATTTTTAAATTAAAAAAAATTTTTTAATCTTTAAATTAAAATTAAATTAATTTAATTTTTAAATTAAATTTAAAAAATTTTTTTAAAGATGTGGGATCTTTACATGTAACAGCAGAAAAAGTTTACATGTCCTTGTGACTTTTTTTTTTAAGATTTTATTTATTTATTCATGAGACACACACACAGAGAGAGAGAGACAGAGAGGTAGAGACATAGGCAGAGGGAGAAGCAGGCTCCATGCAGGAAGCCTGATATGGGACTCAGTGCCGGGACCCCAGGATCACCGCCTGGGCCGAAGGCAGACACTCAACCGCTGAGCCACCCAGGTGTTCCTGGCCTTGTGACTTGTAATCCCAGAGGAATAGAACCCTCTCCTAGTGTCTATATATAAAGAACAGAATACTCTGAATGTCCCAGTTTGGATTACATGCCCATCCTGGAACAAGTGCCAGTAGCTAGGGGGATAAATGATCTTGATTATCAAGCCTAGGTCATATGCCCACTCTTGTGGCCAGTCTATTGTCAGAAGTGAAGGAAATATAGACACCAATTATTTTTCTTCTACTGCATATTTGACAAAAATCTCATAAAAAATAGTACCCAAGGGAGAAATAGATCCTTAATGCCATAGAATTTGATTATCAGAGAATCATGCTGTATTGCCTTTTTATACCTTTTCTTACTTAATTGCATAAAAATATCATATTCACAGATATTTTAAAAGAAGCTCTTCATTTTAAGAATTACTTTGAGTTGAAGTATTTGTTACTTAATTTTATCACTAACTTTATTTCAATAATCTACTCTTAAGCCTTTGTTATGTAGTAAGCATATAAAATTAAATAGAAACCAATAGAATGCTATTTTAACACATACAAACAAAACACTATAATATAAAAAATGTTCACAAAGACCAAACTGTTAACTGAATATCAGTCAAGAAGGACTTCCAGGGAATATGGACTTCCTGGGCTTACCTTGTCCCCATAGATACAACTAGATAAGAGCCACAGCAGTGTGAATAAACTGGGAAATGATCTGAAGACTGGCAGAGCAGACTCTAAGCAGATAAATGGCTACATCAAAGAGAGGTAGTACTTCAAAGAGGGTAGGAAAGGGTGGAGATACTATCAGGAAACAAATGGACCTGGCAGGACTATTCATGGGAGGGAGGGTTGCACCAGGTGCAGAGAGGAAAGAGGAAAAGACCCCATGCTAGGCACCCCAGCGTGAGGGACTCACACTGGAAAGATAAATTCCCATAACATTTGGCTTTGAAAACCAGAGGAGCAATCAGTGGAGCTTAACACCTGGAATATTAAAAATTAGCAGGCTCTGCTCTGGGAGAACAGGAGGTCTACAGGAAAGTGAGTCTTGTCACTTAAAGAGATAGTACAAACATCCCAGCACAGAGTAGCAGTCTGAAAAATGCCTGGAGTAGATTGGAAGATTTAATAATCTCAGAGCATATGCTAGAGGAGCAGGGATCTTTGGGAGACCTCTCCAAGAACAAAGGAGCTGGTAAATGCCACATCTCTCCCTAATCTCCCAGACACACACACACACTGATGGGAACAAGCACAGCACCAACACTCTCCACCTAGCTTGCTAATAGCCTGCCCTGCCCTTGTGTGATTCTACAGAAATGCCCCCTCTGACCCAGCCAGCCTTGGCAGTTTTCCCAGGCAGCTGCAAGGGAAAGTGGACCTGCACAGACCTTACTGGCACCACGTTTCCCACCCCCATGTTCTCTTGCAGACACATCCTCCAGCATGCCAGTGCCAGGAGTCCATCCAAAGCAAAGCCACAAGCCTGGCAGTATGTAGGTAGCTCAGATAGGAGCCAGCACCACTCCAAAGTGACTGCCCTGGAGACAGGGGAAGATAACCATATACACCAGTCTGACTGGAGCTTCCATGTTGGGCTGGAGGCAGACATCTGGTCTGGCTGCAAGTCCCACTCACCAATGAAAGTTTTTCAGGGTATGACACAAGGATAGGACCCTACACTTCAGTGCTACTCCAGCTGCAGCAAATGCCTGGTCTGACTCAACTCAAGCCCAAGGGGGCATTAAACTGGCCTACTAACAACACAGGAACAAAACCCTACACACAAGCCATTATAGATGATGGTACTGAAGGCAAAGATAGCTCAGCCACAATAGTAGGGTACACACAAGGCATCCCTGAAGTGCCAGATTCTGGTGAACAGTGTGCATTGCACTATAGGGCACTACAGGACCACCTATTCATAAGGCCACTATTTTCAAGAGCAGGAGACATAGCTGACTTTCCTAACACATAGAAACAGACACAGAATTAGGCAAAATGAGGAGACAGATAAATATATCCAAATGAAAGAACAGGACAAAAATCAGAGCAAAATAGCTAAGCAAAATGGAGACAAGCAATATGTCTGATATAGAATTTAAAGTAATTGTCATAAAGATACTAAATGGGTTTAAGGAAAGAGTGGCAGATTTCAGTGTCTCAACAGAGAGAACACTTAAAAGAACCAGAGAACTAAAAACTGAAATGAAAAGTACACTACAGGAAGCTGAAGAACAAATCAGTGTCCCAGAGGACAGGGCAATGGAAGGTAATCAAGCTGAACAGGAAAGAGAAAAATGATTAATGAAAAATGAAAATATCTTAAGGGAACTCAGTAATACCAAAAGCAGCATCATAATAACATTTTCATCATAGGGATCCCAGAAGCAGAAGAGAGAAAAGGGACAGAAAATTTATTTGAGAAATAATAGCTGAAAACTTCCTGAATCTGGAGAAGGAAACAGAAGTCCAGATCCAAGAGACACAAAATGCCCCCAACAAAATCAACCCAAGGAAGTCCACACCATGACACATAGTAATTATAATGGCAAGAAGTAGTGATAGTAAAGAGAATTTTAAAATCAGCAAGAGAAAAATTATATACAAGGGAAATTGCATAAAGCTATCAGCTGATTTTTAGCAGACACTTTACAGGCCAGAAAGGAGTGGGAAAATATATTCAAAATGGTGAAAGAACAAATCTCCAACCAAGAATACTCTATCCAGCAAGGCTCTCATTCAGAATAGAAGGAGAAATAAAGAGGCTCCCAGATAAACAAAAAGGAATTCATTACCAATACAAGCCTTGTTAAACAGGACTCTGTAAATGGAAAAGAAAGACCATAATCAGGAGTAAGAATACTAGTAAGCACAAAATCAGTAAAAATAAGTATATGTGGAAGAATCAGTCAAAGGATTCAGAAAAGAGAAGATTGTAAAGTAGACATCATATACTTAAATATGGGGCAGGGGGAAGAGAAAAAATTTAGTGCTTTTAGAATGGATTCAAACTTAAATGACCATCAACTTAATATAGACTGCTATCTACATAAGAAGTTGTAGTTGTACATATACCTAATGGTAATCACAAATAAAAAACCAGTAACAGATATGCAAAAAAGGAGAGAAATCCAAGTATATCACTAAAGAAAGCCAGCAAACTGTTAAAGAAGAGAGCAAGAGAAAAAGAGAGAACTACAAAACCACCATAAAGTAACAAAATGGCAACAAGTACATACCTATCAATTTTGATATGCAAATGGACTAAATACTCCAATCAAAGGACATAGGGTTGAAGAATGGATAAAAAAGACCTATCTATATGCTACCTATGAGACTCATCTTAAACCTAAGACACATGCAGATTGAAAGTGAAGGGATAGAAAAGCATTTATCATGAAAATGGAAGTGAAGAGAAAGCCAGGGTAGCAATACTAATATTGCACAAAACAGATTTTAATAGACAAGGCAGGACACTAAATAATCATAAAGGGAATAATCCAACAGGAAGATTTAACAATTATAAATATTTATGTACCCAACATGGGAGGAGCCATACATAAAGCAGCTAATAACAAACATAAAGGAAGTAATTGATAGTAATACAATAAAAGCAGGGGACTTTAATACTCCATTTACATCACTGGAAATATTATCTAAATAGAAAATCAACAAGGAAAATATGGCTTTAAATGACACATTGGACCATCCGGATCTAACAGATTCAGAACATTCCATCCTAAAACAGCAGAATATACGTTCTTTTCAAGTGCACATGGAACTTTCTCCAGAATAGATCCCATATTAGGCCACAAAACAAGTCTCAAAAATTTAAAAAGATGGAAGTCATACCATGCATCATCTCTGACCACAATGCTAGCTATTAAACTGCAAGCTGACTGCAAGAAAAAAATCTGGAAAGAGCTCAAACACATGGGGGGTAAATAACATGCTACTCAACAATGAATAAGTCAACCAGAAAATCAAAGAGGAAATAAAAAAAACAAACACATGGAGACAAATGAAACACCATGGTCCAAAATCTTAGGGAGGAAAGCTTCCAAATTCATTCTATGAGGCCAGCATTACTCTAATACCAGATAAAGACACTTAAAAAAAAAAAAACTACACGCCAATATCCAAAATATTAGCAAACCAAATCCAACAATGCACTAAAAAAATCATTTACTGTGATCAAGTGAGATTTATTTCTGGGATGCAAGAGTGCTTCAACATTTGCTAATCAATGTGATACATCACATGAACAAGAAAAGATAAAAAACATATGATTATTTCAATAGATGCAGAAAAAGCATTTGACAAAGTACAACATTCATTCATGATAAAAGCCTCTGCAAACTAGGTTTAGAGGAAACATAACTCAACATAATAAAGGCTACATATGAAAAACCTACAGCTAAAATCATCCTCAGTGGTGAAATATTAAGAGCTTTTCCCCTAAGACGAGGAACAAGACAAGTATGTCAACTCTTACCACTTCTATTTAACATAGTACTGGAAGTTCTAGCCACAGCAAACAGACAACAAGAATTAAAGCACATCCAAACTGGCAAGGAAGAATAAAACTTGCACTATATGCAGATGACATAATACTATATGTAGAAAATCCAATAGACTCCACCAAAAAATTACTAGAACTGATCAACAAATTCAATAAGGTCATAGGATAACAAAATCAAAATACAGAAATCTGTTGCATTTTCCATACAATAATAATGAAGTAGAGAAAGATAAATTAGGAGAAGAGTCCTATTTATAATTGCATCAAAAATAATAAAATCCTAGGAATAAACTTAACCAAGGAGATGAAAAACCTGTACTATGAAAACTATAAGACATTCATGAAAGATATTAAAATGACACAAACAAATGGAAGGACATTCCATGCTCATGGATTGGGACTACAATTGCTCTTAAAACATTCGTAAACATTTTAATGCAATCTACAGATTTAATGCAATCTCTATCAAAACACCAATAGCATTTTTCACAGAACTGGAGCAAATAATCCTAAAATTTGAATGGAACCACAAAAGACACTGAAAAGACAAAGCAATCTTGAAAAAGAGCAAATCTGGAAGTACCACAATCCTAGATTTCAAGATATATTACAAAGCTATAATAATCAAAACAGTATGGTATGAGCAAAAAAACAGATACATGGATCAATAAAACAGGATAGAGAACCCAGAAATAAACCCACAATTAAATGGTCAATTAGTCTTCAACAAAGGACACAAGAATATGCAATGGGAAAAAGTCTCTTCAACAAATGATATTGAGAAAAATGGACAGCTACATGCAAAAGAATGTAATTAGATCACTCTCTAACACCATACACAATAAGCTCAAAATGAATAAAGCCCTAAATGTGAGACCTGAAACCTTAAAAATCCTAGAAGGAAGCACAGGCAATAATTTCTCTGACATGGGCTATAATAAACATCTTTCTAAATAGGTCTCCTGAGCCAAGGGAAATGAAAGCAATAATAAACTATTGGGACTATGTCAAAGTAAAAAGCTTCTACACAGTGAAGGAAACAACTAAAAGACAATTTACTGAATGAGAGAAGATATTTGCAAATGACATATCCAGTAAAAGGATATATGTAGGGGCACCTGGTTGTCTCAGTGGTTGAGTGTCTTTCATTGGGATCAGGTCATGATCCCAAGGTCTTGGGATCGAGTCCTGCATCAGGTTCCCTGAAGGAAGCCTGCTTCTCCCTCTGCCTATGTCTCTGCCTCTCTCTCTGTCTCTCTCATGAATAAATAAGTAAAACATTTTTTTAAAAGGATAACTGTGCATGTGTGTGTGTATATATATATATGCATGTGTGTGTATATGTATATACATATCTCTAGGTATGTATATGTATATATATATATATCCCCAAAATATAAAGAACTTAATATGACACCAAAAAGCCAAATAATCCAATTAAAAATGGGCAGAAGACATGAACAGTCTTTTCACCAAAGACGACATACAAATGGCTAATAGAAACAAAAAAAGATGCTCAACATCACTAATCATCAGGGAAGTACAAATTGAAACCACAATAGATATCACCTCACACCTTTCAGAATAGCTAAAATTAAAAAATGCAAAAAATAACAAGTGTTGCTGAGGATGTGGAGAAAAAGGGACCCTCATGCACTGTTGGTGGGAATGCAAACTCA
This sequence comes from Vulpes vulpes, assembly GCF_048418805.1. NCBI lineage: Eukaryota > Metazoa > Chordata > Mammalia > Carnivora > Canidae > Vulpes > Vulpes vulpes. Next base: position 119,794,304 of record NC_132791.1, on the reverse strand, counting down.
TGCAGCCACCGTGGAAAACAGTATGAAGTTCCCTCAAAAAATTAAAAATAGAATTACCATAGGATCCAGTTATTTCACTACTATTTACCCAAAGAATCCAAAAACACTAATTTAAAAAGAGATATGCACCCCTATGTTTATTGCATTATTTACAATAGCTGAATTATGGAAGCAACATAAGTATCCATCAACAGATGAAGATGTGATACTATACAAATATTTAGCCATAAGGTAGAGTGAGATCTTGCCATTTGCAACAACATGGATGGACCTAGAAAGTGCGAAACAAAGTAAGTCAGAGAAAGACAAATACCATATGATTTTATCATATGAGGATTTGAAGAAAACAAAGAAAAAGAGAAACAAAAAACCAGACTCTTATTTATGGAGAACCGGGGGTTACCAAATAAGAGGTAGGTGGGGGGAATGGGTAAAATAGGTGATGGGGATTAAGAGCACACTTATAATGAGCGCGGAGTAATATGTGGAATTATTGAATCACTAATTCACCTTAACCTAATAGAACACTTTATGTTAACTACTGGAATTTAGAAAAATTAAAGACAGATTAACTGACCAAACCAACCTTATGATTCATGCATCATCTTTGAGAAAGCAATTTTTATTAAGAATATAGAGGTTTTGGGAAAATCATAATTTTTGCCTGACAATTATATAATTTCATGGCTAAAGTCCTTTGTATTCAATAAGACTTTTTTTTTTTTAACAGATGACACAAACTCACCTCAACATAGCCTAAGGAGGGTGTGAAGAAATTTATTTCAGTTCACATTTATAAATACAACAAAATGTTTAAGTGTTTTTCTTTGAGAACTACCCAAACATCTCCTGACCAATTAGAAAGTCCCGCAGGCCACACTCAGAGAACTATAGTTGCCTTCTATTATGAGAAGGCGCACTCCAGGCTCTGCACCCATGAGCCTGGGTGCTACAGGGACCTGAAGCCCTTAGAAGAGACATGGATTGCCAGATCTAACTTTTGGCCGACCAGATAAAACTTTTCCTGAGTAATGCCCAGGAATCTATTTTTTAAAATAGTCTTCCAATGTAATCCTACTACGTCCATCTTGGCAATCCAGCAATAGCATCCATTTTAGAATTCTACCCTAAGTTATCCTCTTCCCACCACACTCTCCGAGGTTAAACAGTTTATGTATGCACATTTACCCAGTCCATATCCCTCCTCAATGCTCATCTAAACCAATTGCCTGACTGAATTCTCACCACAGGGCCCTGCAGGAGTAAGGAGTTCCTTAACTCCCAAGATGGGTAATTCACAATCCTCATGGAAGCCTTGTCAACATGTTGGACAAGGCGAAGCAGCCTCAGTGGAGCCTGATGCCAGGCAACGTGGCCCTACCCACTCCTACTGTGGATCCAGTAGGTCTCCATGTCTCCTTTCCTGCTCTACTTCATGAAAAAGAAAGAAAGAAAAGAAAGAAAAGAAAGGAAATGAAAGGAAATGAAAGGGATTCTGGTACTCACAGAAGTTCACTCCATATCCTACAGATTAGTTATCCCAGGAAGAGGGGAGGTATATGGATTAAAAATGCTCTGGAATATAGGTATGTTTCTTGTATACTTTACTCATCTCTGTCTTAATTATCTAGGTCACAGGTATAGAATATGTACTTTATGCAAAGTGGGATGTAGGGAGAGAAATAACCATTTTAACTATTAACTATGAATAGTCCTTTAACTATTTGGTTGAGCATATAATTGAGAAGGTAAGCAGAGAAAGTTCAAAGCTGTCCCAATTAGCCTGAGCTGAAATTCAGCTCGGACCTCCAGCTGCATATCCCACGAAGCCAAATAAAAGCTCTGTGATTAAAAAGATCTGCTCTATTCAGAAGGCAGTTTGCTATCAGGCTAATGTCCTTTAGTGGGTGGGCAGGTGGTGTTTCAGTGTTCCATACTCTAAGCAGATGATGGCAGTATTCCTTCCAATCACAAATAACACTTTCTCTAAGAATAATTGAAACAAATAGGTTTGGCATTTCTATAGATCTGGTGCTAGTTTATGGCAGATGTCAGCAGACTAATGGAGACCAGCCAAACCCAGCCTGCAGCCTGTTTTTATAATACCTGCAAGGTAAGAATGGTTTTTACCTTTTTAAAGGTTTGTAAAAATAAAACAAGGAATATATGGCCAGCAAAGCATAACGTATTTGTCATCTGGTCCTTTACAGAAAAATTTACTGACCTTTGGTTTAGAGTCCTTTTAGACTGGTGTACCTGGCTACTACCTGGCTGGCCCTCCTCTTAACCTAACTCTCTCTTGGCCCATCATGCAGGCCAGCTCAGAGTCATTTCTATCTTACATCCCATGCCTGTTCTCCATTTAACAGATCCCACTGGTATACAGGTAAATGTTCAACAGCCAGCAACCTGGACAAACAAAACAAAACAAAACGAATCCCCTGATTTGCAGCATTTGCCACTTTCTATGGTGTAAGTACATGGCTAGTTTCAAACTATCAGCTTGATATCACAGAGTATGGAGTTGGAGGAGATGCATGTAATCAGATCTCGCCAGATCCCAAGAGCTGACTCCAGCCAACCCTGAAGGTTTAAGGGGTCTGCCTGAGTGGAAAGAGCATCATCCCCTGATTAAACATCCTTCAATTCAAATGTAATCTTCACTACTTAGCTAGTTGGATGACCTTCAAAAGACCGCTTAACTTCAATGAGCTTGTCTTCTCATTTGCAAATTTGAAATAAGGCCACACGCCTCCCAGGGAGAAGGATTTGGGAAGAGTAAGAATAGGTACAAGTAAATACACCACAACCTGTTTGGGGGTACACCTTCCCTTATTTCTCTGCAGTGGCCTGGTAGCTCAGTAGGGGTTTCTTATTCCCTCCTCCATCTTCTAAATGGCTCTGCCAGGACTGGATGTGAGTCCAGTGGGTCTGTTGTGGAAGGGAGGGTCACCAGAATCATTTGGGCCACAGGAAAAGTTTGAGGCCTGAAAGAGTTGGCTGGGGACTCGGGAACAGGACAAACTTAAAAGCTTGGGTGGGTTGTCCCGAGGAGAAGTCTAAGGAGAAAATGTTCACTAGATTCCACTTTAAGAGTTCTAGTCTTATTTTTTGCTCTACAATGCCCAGCACAATTGTGTGGGATATAGGAAGCATTTCACCTCTGGGTGAAAGAATGAATGATGAGTGTATTTGCCAATAAATGACTACGATCATGATTAAGAATCTAAGCTCTGAACAGCCTGGTTTTGAATCCCAGTTTTGTCCCTTGAGCACTGCATCCTTGGAGTAACTTAAGGTCTCTATACTGCAGTTGCACCACCTATGAAATGGATACTAACAGTATCTACTTACTAGGATTAATCTAAAGTACTTAGCAAAATAACTGGAAAAATGTAAGTGCTCAATGTAAGCTGTTACTATCTTATCATCAAAGTCAACATTAACAAACACTTGCTGCTATAGTTCTGATCTTTGTTTCATCTGTTGTCCAGATTATCTTTCAAGGAAAAGTATGCTACAATAGGAATAGTTCCATTTTAATATGTCAAGATGCCTAATTTTAATAAACCAGATTCAATGTAGCCAAATAGGCCTATTCTTTGTTCCCTGGTGCTCATCAAAGGAACAAAGATTGCAGTGAAATCAAACCACATCTGAATTATAGTAGCAAAAAATTCTAGATCTCTATGGCCCACTCTTGACTGAGAGGTTCCCTACCTCACAGACATGTCCACTCCTACCCCGTCTGTAGAACTATGCTCAATTCTTAGGCTTCAAATCTTTTGTAAGACCTATGCAAGATAATAGTTGTGAAATAGTAAGTTTTGATACAAATATCCATTTGATCATTCTTATCCTTTTTGGAGGTGGTGGCATGGGGTAGCATTCAACTTTAGCCTTTATTACCACATATTAGCTAATGTGAAAAATGACGGCTCTCAAACCATTGCCGGCCTTTACCTCACCCCCGAACTTAAATCTTATTTCCAGTGCTTAATCCAAATATTTTAGTACTTTATTTACTAATATTTACTAACTTTATTATGGGGAAATTTGCTATTCAATCCCACAATTGGACTTTGGTTTTATAATGAAGTAACCAGATTTAGATCCTGGCTTAAATTTTGGCTTTATTGCTTTTGAGTTGAGTTGTAGCTTGAGTAACAACTGTCATGATAAAATACTATGTTGGGATGCCTGGGTACCTCAGTGGTTGAGTGTCTGCCCTAGGCTCAGGGCATGATCCTACAGCAGGCTCCCCACAGGGAGCCTGCTTCTCCCTCTGCCTAGGTCTCTGCCTCTGTGTGTGTGTGTGTGTGTGTGTGTGTGTGTGTCTCATGAATAAATAAAATCTTAAAATAAAATACTATGTTGTGCCAGTCTCAGCCTGTCAATAACCAATGTTGTAGCTGACCTGGCCCTTGTGGTTATGATTACAAGACACACTTGAGCAATAACCATGAGGAAACCTTGGGAAAAAAAATAAAGGCTTTACCAATAAGTCCTGAAAATTACCCACTCTTGGGGCCACATGGCAAGATCATGAATAGAGAGTGTGTACCCAGGGGTCTAGGGTTCTGCTTTTATTGGGGTTGAGGGTGGAGGCTTAGGATTTTGCAGTCTCACTATTGATGAATTTAAAACAAGGGCAGGAATTCAAAGTATGAGAAGAAAAAAAAAAACAAAACTGGTGAAATCAGCTAAGGTCTCTAAAACAAAGGAGCCATAGTTGGGGGGGGGGTGGGGGAAGGGATGGCCTGCCTCTTTAACGAGGCCTGTAGCTGGAGATAGGATCACTGATAGCTGATTGCAGTGGGTGTCTAGGTAGTCAAAGCTTGCCAGGCACTTACATTAAAGAAAAGCCAACTGACACTACAAATACCTAGTGCTTTTTGTTTTTAAATTCAAGTTAATTAACATATACTGTATTATCAGTTTCAGGGGTAGAATTTAGTGATTCATCAGTTGCATACAACACCCAGCACTGATTACATCAAGCACTCTCCTTAATGCCCATCACCCAGTTACCCCATCCCCTACTCACCCCTCTGCAACAACCCTCTGGTTCCCTATTGTCAAGGGAGTACAAATACCTAGTATTTTAAATCACTTTGGCTTTGTGGAATTGCCCAGCTCTGTTAGCAAAACAGTTGATAGTACTCTGGGGAATAGAATAGAATTCCTTAGATTTCTATCTCCTTAAAGTAGAAAATCCTTACTGCTATAATTAACAAACATTACAGAAGACCTTGAAGGACATTTCAAAATTAAGGAATGATGCCAGAGTCAGCCAAGGAGTTAAAGGACAAGGCAGTTCACAGAAGTGAGGCTTGGGGGGGTGGGGGGTGGGAATGTGAGTGATGGAGGGGCATGGCAACAGCCCTGCACCTTCCTCAGCATTTTTAGAAGAAACACACAGGTCTGTCTCTGTCTCTTCTCTTCCCTTTGGTTGGAAGGATATATGGGGTTAGGTGTAAATGTCAAAATGTAGCCTAAAAACTGCATCAAAATTTCATAGACCAAAATGGACCTGAGGTTATTTGTGTTTGCTCTTTGATTTACTTCTATCCAATTCTTCCCCTTCCTGCAATATCTGACATTTCTTACAGTTTCTTCCTAGTCTTCCACCCTCAATATCACATACTTTTCTCTTACTTTGGAAGGTAATTCTGAGTTCACTGTTCGTATTTTTCAGGCTTCTGGCAGCCATGAATAAAGTTTCATAGATGGTGCTTAATTTTTTTTTTTTTAATAAAAAGTTTATTTTTCTCTGAAAAGGAACTCAAGGGGGCTCCCACCAGTCAAATATGGGAGTTTGCACACCGAAAAAGACTACAATTGTTTGAAACACATTGAATATATAAAATCCTTTAAGATTACAGGGAAGACAGAAAAAGAGGGATAGAGGGGAAATCTCATTTATCATCACTGGAAGTAGCTCATACAGAATTACTTTACTCTAAAAATTGGTAATTAAAGCAAAATAATTCATCTTGCTCTTCCTGTGTAAATTGTATTTCAGGGAAACCAAAGAGATAAAAGGATCTGACGAAGGAAGGTTCTTTGTTCCAGCTAAAAAAAAAAAAAAAAAAAAAAGTAGAATTAGAAAATCACCCGTTTTTGAACTCTTAATGCATTTATGTAGGTAACAGTCATTAATAGATTCTAAAGTAATTGAAGATATTCACGAAGTGCCCAAATGTCACCCCACAAATTACTTCTGGCTGTAAGAGAAAGACATCTAAACAATTGGGAATGGAGCCTGCCACCACTGAAACCCACTACACATTGCTAGAAGTGGGAAAGTCCATCACCATATGCCTTCTGATGTGATACAGTGTGAAGAATTTTTGTCCAAAATATTGAACCAGAATCTACCAGTATCTCCAGACTTAATTTCTAGGTTGTAAGAAACCTCTAAGAATTAAGGAACAAATTAAACAAATTAAACACTATGAAGAAGCAATAAGAAAAATCCAGAAGATATAGGGGTGGGAGGGAGGAATCACTGTACACTATTGGTAGAAATGTAAATTGGCACAGCAACTATGGAAAACAGAAATTTCTCCAAAAATTAATAGTAGAAATACCATATTATTCAATAATTTCACTACCAGGAATTTACCCCAAGAAAATGAAGACACTACTTTGAAAAGGTCTACGCATCCTATGTTTATTGCAGTATTATTTATAATAGCCAAGCTACAAAAGCAATGTAAGTGTCCACTGATAGATGAATGGATAAAGAATATGAGGGGTGCGCACACACACACACACACACACACACACACACACAACTATTCCGGTCATAAAAAGGAATGAAATTTTGCCATCTGCAACAATGTGGATTGGCTTAGAGGATATTAAGCTAAGTGAAATAAGTCAGACTAAGACAAATACCATATGATTTCACTCATGTGGAATCTAAAATAAATAAATGAATAAACAAACAAACAAACAAACATAAAGCAGATTCAGGTCTATAAATACAAACTGATGGTTGCCAGAGGGGAGGGGGAAATACAGGCTTCCAGATATGGAATAAGTCACGAGAATAAAAAGCACAGCATAAGGAATATAGTCCGTGATATTGCAATATATTGTATGGTGACAGATGGTAGCTACACTTGTGGTGAGCATAACATATAAATTTGTTCAATCACTGCATTATACCTGAAATTAATGTGACCTTGCATGTCAACTATACTCAAATAAAAACACTAAAAAAATCCAGAAGATGAAATATTCTGCAGAATAATTGCCTCTTTTTAACAAGGCAAGGTTAAGGGGGAAAAAAGGGAAGAATTGTTCCAGATAACCATTCTAGTTTAAGATGAATATTTAAGAAACAGAATGGTGGTTTCCAGGGGCTGGGGGGAAGGAAAAATGGGGAGTTGTTCATGGATATAGTTATACAAAATGAGTAAATTCTCAATTAGATCTGCTGTACAACATTGTGTCTATAACAAACAATACTGTACATGCACCTAAATTGTTAAGGGTAGGTCAAGTTGAGTGTCCTTACCGCGTGCGTGCGCGCACACACACACACACACACACACACACTAAAGAAAAGCAAAGGGCACAAGGAAATGTTGAAGTGATGGACAAGTTTACTACCTTGATTGTGACAATGGTTTCATGGGTATAAACTCAACCTGTATAAATTAAATATGCCTAGTTTATTAACTATACCTCAGTAAAACTTTGAGGCTTAAGAGGTAGAAGATCCAGTTATTAGAATGTGTGATCATTTATTGAGTCCTGGTTTGATAAAAGATGTTTTGGGGACCACTGGGGAATTTTGAATACGAATAGGTATTAGATGAACTTAAGGCATTATTGTAAATCTTCTTAGAAATGATAATGAAATTGTCCTTATGTATATGTAAGAAATGCCATTTTTTAAAAAAAGAGGCATATATATATATTTGGAGGTAAAATGTCATTTGTCTGACATTTACTTTAAAATACTTCAGCCAACACAAAACAAAATAGATGGAGAAATATATTAAAATGTTATTCATTGTTAAAATCAGATAATAAGTATCCGAGGATTCATTATATTATTCCATTCTACCCACTTATAGAAATGTTTAAAAGTGTTCAAAATAAAAAGTGAAAAAGAATGAGTGCCCAGAATTCCTGTGGTACAGGGAAATGGAAGAGGTCACATTCATCATCGCTACTTTTCTCTAGGTCAGCTGAAATCCATAATAAGGGTATAAGTCTGGTAGACTTTCCAATGAAACTGCTGTGATGGTAGTTACCTATAATCATTAGTGTAGCTGAGATGTTCAGGCTTCAGGAATGTCTGACAAAACTGAAGGTCACAAATAGTTTTATTTCTTAAATAATATATATGTTAAAGCAAGCCCAAGTACAATAGAATGGTATTACACAGAAAGTGCTTTGCCCTGCTCATTCCCTCCAAAAGGGGGAATCATTTCTGTTTTAGGTCATCAGGTAGTTATAACATGAATTCAAGTTAGTACTTCTGCTTATTGATCACACGGACATTAGAATCCACTAAGTAATCGTCAAGACAGATAAGAAATCTGGATCACTGCCAGCTTCCTTCCCTCCACCGCTGTGAGATTTGTTCCTTATATCATTCCTTTTAATGATTTTCATCTTTTTGTTACATTAGATGATAAAATTAACTCTTGAACAGTGCTGTGATTAGGGATGCTGACCCCCACACACAGTTGAAAATCCATGTAGTCAACACTTTCATAGTCTGTTGACTGGAAGCCTTACCAATGACAGTTAACACAATATTATATATGCTATTCTTATAATAAAGTGAGCTAGAGAAAAGAAAATGTTAAGAAAATCATGAGAAAATACATTCATGGTACTTTATAGGGGAAAAAAAAAGTCCATATATAAGTAGACCCATGCAGTTCAAACTGTTGTTCAAGTGTCAACTGTACAGTTCATGTTTGGATTACCTGTAGTCAGAGCTTTCCTGCTAGCACGTAAGGTAGATGGTACTGCTCTACTACCACTTCATCCTTCCTTTGACCTCCCTCTTCAGCACTCCCCAAAAATGAAACAATAATTTTAAAGAGTAAATAATAATTCAGGAAACCAGGAAGAAGACCAACAGCAGATGAGAAGTACTGAGTAATTTCCAAAAATTAGACAATAGTATTGGATTGAGCAGAGGCTCTGTGTGCCAGAAGCCTGGGTGCCATGGACCCCTGGAGGGTGAGTGAGCGGTCTTGCTGTGACTTCATTCTCCACATTTCTTGGGGTGGACTGTTGCCCATTTTGTGGTTACTGTAAGTCTGTTATGAATCAGAGGTGACAGTGACTTTCAGACCATACATGTAAGGAAAGTTTAAAGGGTAACAGAGTCTTTACCTCCCCAGGCTTTGTGGAAGGTCTGTGGAGGCAACCGCTGCCAGCCAGCCCTGTGCTTCTGGTGGCTGTGGTGGTAGTGGAGTCTCAAGGCAGTGAGTGTCTTGTGTCTTTTCTCAGGCACTTTCCTGGCCTCATTCCTCTGCTGGGAGCCTCTTAAGGTAAGTGGGGTCTGAGGGAGAGTTCAGGATGCTCAGCCTGGGTCCTGGCTCCTGAATGCCATCTCCCTCCCCAGGTCTTAGAAGTACTTCTCATTAGTATGCAGGAGTATGCACCTCAGTAAAGATGGCAAACTGGAAGGAAGCCCAGCTATGACAAGTGCTGAACTAGATGGTCACGTCTGACCCCCACAAGGCTAAGGAGGAGCCTTCAAGTTCAAGAGGCTGCCTAAGATTCTGAGGACAAGTTAGGCCATGGTGGCCAGAGTCCACTCTCATTTCCCTCCTCCTAGGCAAGGTACAGGTCTTCTTAAAGGTCCATTCCTTTCTCAAAAACCTCAAATGTCCTTTATTCCTAAACATGTAAGGTTCTCCAGCTGGTGATCAGAGCCCCATAGACCATGTACCAATTCCCCTCCATCACTGTCATACCTACCACTTCCAAATAGTTGCTCAGTCCCATTTTCCTGCTGTTTCTTCCTTAAAATCAGTTCAAGTCTCTTGTGCCTGGACACTTAGGTCCACGGACATGCATGTCTAGCTCATGCACAACCAAGTATGGATTGTATCTGCCTCACAGGCTCGGATGCAGTTGGGGTTGTCTCTGATATCCACAATGATCCAGGCTCAGGTCTTTTCTTACCTATCAGCAGGATTTGACAGTTTGACAGTCTCTCCTCCTTGAAACCCTTGAACTACTCTTTCAGGGTGGCTGCTTCTCTGGGTGTTCTCCTTTTAAAGACCCTTTCAGGGAAAAGGGGTTGAAACAGTGCAAGTAAAATGAATAGTTTCCTGTAAATAGACTCCCCAAGTTCAGTTGACCTGAAGGACATGGAGCTGATGGATCTGACTGCTGAACTCCACATTAATAGCAGAGCAGCTCAGTTAGGAAGAGACCTACCTGAGGGAGTCTGACCTGGCTCTAGTCTCATCCTTCTGCATCTCTTGATGAAGGCCTATTTATCTGGAGAGCAAATGTTTTTCTCTGAAACTAAGAAAAGACACTTTGCTGTTCCTGTTCTTTCATATGGGTCAGGGAACATGTCAGGTTTCATGCAGTAGAAGGCTTCTTGGTCGAAAGCTGCAGTGTCCAATTCAGTAGCTACCAGTCACATGTGGCTATTAAGTACTTGATATATGGCTGACCCAAAGCAAGGTGCAGTAAGCATAAAATGTATACCAGATTTTAAATGCTTAGTATTAAAAAAAAATCCCCAAATATAAGCTATTTCAACAATTTTATATTACATGTTAAAATGGTAATATGTTGGATTAAATATTAAAATTTCACCTGTGTCTTACTTTTTAAATGTAGCTACTAGAAAATTAAAATTACAAGTATGGCTCACATATTTCTGGTTTAAAGCATCCAGGCCCAGGCACAGATGAGTTTATCATTCTATTCTGTACCAATGTCACTCAAGGGCTTTTGAGAGGATCTGGCAAAGGGTTTCTTATTCTCTAGATAGCAGAAGCCTCTTTGCTCCCCAGGGCTGGATGAGCAAAATAAACAATGGGCAGGTCTTCCCAGAGCTGGGTGGGGGCAGGGAGCTTGACCATGTGGTTCCTATTGTTAAAGTTGGTCACTCTTTCGGAAGTACCCTCCTTCCAGAACTGGGCTTTAGAAAATACCCACCATATGCTCTCCTTCCCCCATAATGTTCTTTCAGCTCCAGCAGGACATTTAGAGGACTCCTCTGAGGTTAATTATTGTGAGTACATAGAGGTATGAGCTGGCAGCAGTGCTCATGTGAGATCATCTAATTTAGCTTATTCATGATTTCTTTAAAATTCCCAAATCAGTTATCATTACTCCATGCTTTGGAGTACAATAAAAGATCCTTTACAGCTGAACCATAATGAAGTGATAAGGAGCATACCTTAGTGTTCTGTGCAAATCACACACCCTTTCTCTACATTATCTACATTGATGGGCTTGTAACTACCCTGTTGCTGTTCTTATCTGGATTATGTTCTATTTCTAGATACCCACTGTTAGAAAAGGACAGCCTGAATGCACCCACAAAATAAATTAAGGGAGTTGAAGTGAGGTGAATAAAAACAAGTGAAAATTAACTAACAAGGGAGAGAAAAGAATGAAAAATATGGGGTAAAAAAGATAGTGATATTTAATACCTTTGGGGAGAGAACTAGGTATCAGTCACATGCAACAGGCTTTTTTGTATTGATAGTCTTTCTTTTACTTCCCACAACTTCTGAGGACAGAAAACTGGGATAGAAGTTAAATAATTATACCGGTGTTGGTAGCTGGATCAGGATTGGAACACGGGTCTGACTCTAGAGCGCATGTTTTTAATTACCATATTATAGTACCCATGAGTAGAATTAGGATGGGAAGCAAGCGGGGGAAAAGATGCACATCAAAAAAGAAAAGAATATAGTAAGTTTACCTTGGAAATGTGAGTAGCATGGAGGAAGAGAGGTGGCAAAGCTTAAGAGAGCATTAAAAAGGGAATGAGGTCTAGAAAACCCTAAAGACCCCACCAAAAAAATTATGAGGAGTTATAAATTAAGTCAGGAAAGTTGCAGGTTACAAAATATATAGAAATTTGTTTCTATATACTCAACAAATTACAAGAGAAATTAAGAAAACAATCTCCTTTATAATTGCATCAGAAAGAATACCTGGAAATCAATTTAACCAAGAGCAATACCTGAAAACTGTAAGACATTGATGAAAGAAATAGAAGAGGATACAAATAAATGGGAGGATATACCATGATCATGGATTAGAAGAATACTATTGAAATATCCACACTTAAAAAAAAAAAAAAAAAAAAAAAAAGAAGAAATATCCACACTTCCCAAAGCAATAAACAGATTCAATGCAATCTCTATCAAAAGACAAATGACGAGGGTGCTGGGTGGCTCAGTCAGTTAAGCATCCAACTCTTGGTTTTGGCTCAGGTTGCAATCTCAGAGTCCTGCAAGAGAGCCCTGCATCAGACTGTGTGCTCAGAGTAGAGTCTGCTTGTTCCTCTCCCACTGCTCCTCTCTCTCTCATAAAAATAAATCCTAAAAAAAGACAATGTGTATATGCACACACACATACTTTAAAAGAACTAGACCAAATAATCCTAGAACTATATGGAACCCCTGAAGACTTTAAATAGCCATAGCAGGGCAGCCCCGGTGGCTCAGTGGCTTAACACTGCCTTCAGCCCGGGGTGTGATCCTGGAGACCTGGGATCCAGTCCCGCATCGGGATCCCTGCATGGAGCGTCCTTCTCCCTCTGCCTGTGTCTCTGCCTCTCTCTGTCTCTCTCTGTGTCTCTCATGAATAAATAAATGAAATCTTTAAAAAAAGTAAAAATAAATAGCCATAGCAATCTTAAACAAAAATGGGGGTACCACACACCAAGATTTCAAACTATACTACAAATCTATAGTAATCAAAACAGTATGGTATTGGCACAAAAATAAACACATTAGGTCAATCTAACAGGATGGAGACCCCAGAAATAAACCCAAACTTATATGATCAATTAATCTACAATGAAGGAGATAAGAATACATGATGGCGGGAGAAAGTCTCTTCAATAAGTGATATTGAGAAAAACTGGACAGCCATTGCAAAAGAATGAAACTGGATAACTTTCTTACACCATACATAAACTCAAAATGGATTTAAGACCTAAATGTGAGACCTGAAGCCATAAAATTCTTAAAAGAAAACATAGGCAGTAAGCTCTTTGACATCCATTTTAGCAATATCTTTCTGGATTATTCCCCTCAGGCAATGGCAACAAAAGCAAAAACAATTGAAACTACATCAAGCTAAAAAGCTTTTGCAGAGTGAAAGAAACCATTTACAAAATGGAAAGGCAATCTACTGAAAGGGAGAAGATATTTACAAAGGGTATATCCAATAAAGGTTTAATATGCAAAATATACAGTTGACCTTTAACAACATGGGTTTGAAGTGCACAAGACCACTTATATGTGGATTTTTATGATACAGTACTATAAATGTTTTCCTATGATTTTCTTAACATTTCCTTTTCTCTAGTTTATTGTAGGAATATAGTATATATTTAAAATATATGTTAATTGACTATTACTTGTAAGGCTTACAGTCAACAGTAGGCTATCGGTAAAGTTTTTGAGGGAACCAAAAATCATATGCAGATTTGACTGTGTGGAGGTGTGGGGCCCCTACAGCTACATATAAACTGTATTTAAAAAATCCTGCAACACTAAAAAAAACAGATAAGCTGATTAAGGAATGGACAGAGAACCTGAATTGACATTTTTACCCAAGAAGACATACAGCCAACAAATGAAAAGATGCTCAATATCACTAATAGTAAAATGCAAATCAAAACCACAGTGAGATCAGTAAAATGCAGTAAAATAATGAGTGAAATGCAAATCAAAACCACACCTGTCAGAATGGCTAATATTAAAAGGACAAGAAATAAGTTTTGGCAAAAATATGGAGTAAAGGGAAGCCTCATGAACTGTTGGCAGGAATACAGATTGGTACAGCCACTATGTAAAACAGTATCATTTCTCAATAGATTAAAAACAAAACTATCATACAATCTATAAGTTCTACTTCTGGGTATTTTTCCCAAGAAAATGAAAATGATAATTTAAAAAGAAACATGCACCCCTATGTTCATCACAGCATTATTTACATAGCCAAGATAGGGAATCAACCCAAGTGTTCATCAATAAACAGTAAGATGAAGATGTGGTATGTACAGTCAAAGGAATATTACTTAGCCATATAAGATAAACCTTACCATTTACAATAATATCGATGGATTTAGAGGGCATTAAGCTAAGTGAAACAAGTCAGAGAAAGATAAATACTGTGTGATTCCACTTATATGTGGAATCTTAAAAAAAAAAAAAAAACAAAACGAACGAAACAGAACAGAAACAGACTCAAATGCAGAGAACTGGTCTTTGCCAAAGGGAAGGGAGTGGGGAGGATGGGTGAAATAGGTAAAAAAAATATTAAGAGATATAAACTTCCAGTTATAGAACAAGTCACAGGATATACAGGGACTATAGTTCAATAATATTGTTATAACATTGTTGAATGACATAATAACTAGGCTTATCGTAGCAATCATTTTGTAATGTATGTAAATGTTGAATTATGATAATATATACCTGAAACTAATATTGTATGTCAACTATATTTCAATTAAAGAACAAAAAGTAGAAAAAAATTACTTTTGATCTTTTCGTTATACATTTGGTCAATTCTTATTCTCACATTTACCAGAATGGCTTCTATTTAAGCTATTTTTTCTGTACAGTTAAGTGAGTCCTGTTTGACACTACTTGTGGGGGCACCATTACAGGAACTTGTGAGGGGAGACCTGGGGGCTTTGTCAGAGGGGACAACATAGATTCTACAAGTTAGTGTTCTGGGGGCAGTGAGGACCCAGACCCTCAAGCACCTTTGGAGAGTAGGGGTGTTTCTCCCAGAGAGAGACCGTGAAACCATGGCCCACATAATGACAAAAGCTAATGTGGAGGTTAGCTCCAAGCCAGGCCCTTGCATGGTTGCCTGCTTTCTTGCCTGGTGTTCTACAGATCCTCAGAAGAATGTACATCCCCCAACATGCTATGAAAGAGATGAGCAGAGATACATGTGGGCACTGCCGGACCACACCCTATTCTCAGCTTGACATCCCATCTCTATCAGTCCAAGGTAAAACAGGAGAGGAAAACCAAAGCAGTACCTTACATAGAAGGTATACAATTTAACAAAGGATTTTTGAGATTTCTAATTGGGAAGTGGGTCATGGATTCTTAAATGTCTATTTAGGGCAAACAAGTTGAAATCTGTGTTTCAAAAAAAATTCTGAACTAAAAACAAACAAACAAACAAACCCACACCCAAAGCAAAGGGAGGTTGTGGGATAGAAGTCATATAAAAAAACTACGTAAAGTTTTAAAACCGAAAAAACAGTACCTATATGTATAGGGTTACATACCATTGTGGTAAAATTCTATCATCACAGGAACAAACATCTAATTTCGTGGACATCTCTGGTAGTGGGAGAGAAGAGTAGCTAGACTGGAGATAGTATACAAAGGAGCTTTGCTTTTGTTTCTTAAACTGGGCAATGAGTACATGGGTGTTCAATACATTGTTCCCTAACTTTCACAGAAGGTTTTCGATTTCTGGAAGAACAAGGAGAAAAGGAAAGAAAGAGGTTAAGAAATTAGGGAAGTAGGGAAGGAGGAAAGGAAGGAGAAAAGGAAGGAGAAAAGGAAGGAGGGTGGGAGAGAGGGAGGGAGGGAGGGAGGGGAAGGCATGGAAGATAGGAGAGGGGAAGGGAAGGATTACTGAGTTTGAAATCCCAAGTGTGGAAAGCATAGAATTTTTAAACTGCTATAAAAAAAAAAACAACACAGTAATAAATGATACATTTGGGCAAGGAGAGAGAGAGAAAAACTCAAGGTTACACCATATGGCAAAATTCTGTGGGGCATTCAGAAGGAAAGATCCTCAGGATGGGATTTATATTTGTGTGCAGTTATGAATTCCTCTGAGCATGCACCAGCTGTATCCCCAAATGTGAGTTATCTTTATAAGGAGATGACTTTTCATGAAACAACACCCTTACCTAATATAGGAAATGAGAAAACGCTTCTAGCTTTACAAAGTCTTTGAAAGTGTGTGTGTGGAGTGCTACAAAAATGATCCAAGTAACAAGTACAAACATCAATATAGAAAATAACGTAGGTTTTTTCCTCCAAATGTAAAATATATAGCACAAGCCTTATGATAGGTAGATATCATAGGGAAGTTCATGCCGAGTCATAAGCAATATGGCATCCCTCGGTGCTCACGCTCTTCACTAGATCTTTTATGCTCAGGAACTTCTCCTGGCTGACATTCCAAATTTTCCCCAGCTGTCATTTCTTTATAGCTCAGCATTTATCAACAATGTAGAGGAGAAAAATTAGAAACTAAGAACCTTCCTAAATTTCCTCTAAAAAAAAAAAAAAAATCAGACATCAAACTGGTTAGGAAGGATAGCAATAATCACATCCTATAGGAGAAGACTAGGATTATCTCCCCTGACAGAAGAGGGACCTACAGTTCAAAGAGGAGAAGTAAAACTTTCAAGGTCACGTGAAGGGTGGACTTGTATTTGCTTTGATTCCTAAACCAGATCCTAACTACAGCACCATACTGCCTCTCTTGCCACAAGTGAAAGCCCAGCTTCAATTAGATTTTCATCCCTGACCCCTGAGTGAGCTGTGGAGTGGCAGTCTCTTCCCCTTTATCCATCGAGACTGAGGCCATTGAGCATCAACATGTGGACATTGAGAACATTACACTCACCTCTGCCCTGTAATGAACAAGGTTCTAGCCAACAGTGTGTCAGTGCTAACTTTCATAAGAAATGGTCACTATTGGCAGTCTTTTCCACCACCTTTCTCCTACCACTGGACCAGTCCTTTGCCATGCAGTCCCTTAAAGCTCAAATATTACTTGATCACACCAAAGAAGAACAGTTGTTTACCCAACTGCCATATTTTTAAGTGACTGCCAACCTCCTACTAGCTCAAGCAAGAACTTTGTAATGCTTCATACTTCCTCCTCCCACTCCCTCCAAAAAGATTTCCTAGTGACTTCTGACCATCCCCAAAGGGATGCCTCCTGTATACCTGTGAATCAGTCTGTTGGCTGTATTTTGTTTGCTTCTTCCACTCCTCTCTGCTTTGGTTTATGCCTGCTGGCAAGCAATGCCTATATAGCTACTTGAAAGAGTATCCCTGTGGCTTCCATGGCTTTATTTTACACCTTAGGTAACATTACCTTCAGAAACTGTTGCTTCCTAACGCTAACAAAGCTAGTGATGTTCTGGGTGCCAGGATAGTGCTAGATTTCAGGTAGAGGTCAGAGAATATTCACTCTAAGGCTCTATGCTACACTTTAGCATGGAGCGGTGTAGTGGCATTGCTTGTACCAGACCTCATAAAAGTATATTGTCCACGCTAACAAGACCTGAGGTGTAGCTCAGCCAGCCACAGTTCCTTAGTGAGGGTTATTAAATCATGCCATCAAAGAACTTAAAGGCGATGGCAGAGATTTAGGTTCACCTTGTAGGAGATGTCAGATTCCTGTTTTACATCAGTGGTTTTTCAAAAATGTAACATGTATCAGAATCACCAGGGAGGCTTGTTAAAGTACAAGTGTTTCTTGAAGTGTGTATCCACTGACAACAAGTGCTCTTAGCTTATTTTATCTGAATAGCTTTTATTTATATATTTGAAGAAGGAAGTTGTTCTTTTTTTTTTTAAACTATGTAACTTTCTGTATTTGCCTTTGAAATCTTAATTGCCACTTTGGTTGTATATATAACTAAGAATTGTTTCACAGTGACCATGATCCAATTTTATCAAATGTTTTTAGTATTTTGACATTTATAACAGCTTCACCAAATCAAATTCTTAAGTATAAAAAAAAAAGGAAGAAAGAACTGTTCATTTAGATTTGGTTAGGTTGCATGGGAAACAAAATAAAATATTTAACCTTTCAGATCATATTTATTGGTGATATAGGACACTAAAGTAATTCAGAAATTATAGGAAATTCCCCCAAATCTGACATGTCCTGGTTTAGTCATAATTGTAGCTATTATCTTAAGATATTGTTTATCCCCCAAATAATCAAACTTACTTGTCAACTGCATCATTCCATTGTACATATATGAACTCTTACCAGATGTTTAATCGTGGCTATTTTAAGACTTTTGTCACTCAGACAGTTATTCTATTCTGGTGCTTTTGCAAAAATGTTCCTGCAGAAGTGTTTCATCTTTAAGGAGATTCATGGGAAGGGCTCGAGCAAGTACAGGTTTCCAATAACTTAAGGTTATACCACTAAACCAGATAAAAATTTCTAAAACTGTAACAAAAAACTGACTCAAAGCTGCTAACCCAAGATGAAGCAAAACAAGAATTACAGGGGACGAAGTTAAGAAGAGAATTCTAATTACATTGCTGGTTCTTCAGTGTTTTGTTCTCCAGATTCAAAGGACTCCCTTTTCTCTTTCAATTTCAAAAAAAATTTAAGTTTTTATTTAGGTAGTCTCTACACCCAACATAGGGCTCAAACTCATAGCCCCGAGATCAAGTGCTGCACACTCCTCTGACTGAGCCAGCTACGGGGCCCTTCTTTTTCTTTTTTAAACTATAGCATACAGCAATTTGATGAAGTATATTTTTGCAACAAACGTGGAAACGTTTTGCTTTTTCTCTTTACCCGATCCCAAGTTCAGAAACTTAATATTTTTTTCATGACAAAAAAAATCTTACATCAATATATACATTAAGATTTTATTTTATTTATACATGACAGACACAGAGAGGCAGAGACATGGGCAGAGGGAGAAGCAGGCTCCATGCAGGAAGCTCGATGTGGGACCCAATCTCAGGACTCCGGGATCACTCCCTGAGCCGAAGGCAGACACTCAACCGCTGAGCCACCTAGGAACCCTGATGTAAGCTTAATAAGAATCAGTTCTCCTTTAATAGGACACAGTCGGACAAGTCTAGAGCTTGGTATCTTAGCCTAGAGATACTTTAAAGGTATAATCTGAGATTCCTTGTTACCAAGCAATTTTAAAGAACTAAGGTTGATTTTACAAAGCCAAAAAAGCCCCATGGATATTATCAAAGCTTTGAGTGAAATGTACTATTTGAGAATATGCATAGAATTACTAGTCTTACCACAATTATGTAAATAATCGAGGCAGTTCAAAAGACTAGACAACTTTTATAATCAAGTTAGCTTCACCATAAAGATATTTAATTAAAAAAGACTAAAAAAGTTATTTCAATAGAAAAATATGGTGTATCCATTATTTGATTCTAGTCCTGTTCGTCATCTTTGAGGTGTTATCTACTTGTACACTTTAGAAAAGCCACCACCAAGGATGACATGTGGACAACCTTCACACCTGTTACTATATGGGCCACTCAAGAAAAAGCAACCAAATACTTGATGATAAGGACCACCCTCCCACCGCCATCCAGGAAAATCCATCAGACTGAAATTACCATGCTCAGTCCACCATCTGGAGATACTTCCAACTCAAATCTAGAAATCTTCTCCACTGAATGCACCCCAAACTTAGAAACTGACTTTATAATTTACTGGGACTATTAACCCTTGTTTTCTTTTGTTCCCATAGAAATGCCTCATCAACTCACCTGATTGTCCAAGTCTTATAGAAGCCCAATTCAGGTGGAAACTCACTGCCACACTGTCTTCTGAAATAGAATATCCTCACGTCCCAGCCCAAGTGATCATGAGGACATATGTTTGCTGATACATCAAATTGTGTAAATAACTTAAAAGTTTGAAACCTAACTGCACATAATTCAAAACAGTTGTAGTTTGTATTAGAAAGGTAAGACTGGGTTCTGATAATAACTCGTTTGATTTGTTGCATTAAGTCTTCATTCCTGGGGATATCCACTCTGGGCAAGATTTCAATCCTTGGCTATTCTTCTCCTGAACTTCTCATATTATCTAGTATACTCTATATTCTTAAGGGTTTTAAATGCCTATTGCCTGGCATTCATAAGACATGGAGATTAGGCATTTGGATGAAGTCAACAATAACCATGCTACATGGCCCTCCAGCCCTGTAAGTCAACTGGTAGAAACAGTGTCTATGTGATTCTTCAGCCTGACTACATCAATGGTGGTAATTGAGAATAATGCCCTCCTGGTTGGTCATATTCTCAAAGAGAAGGACCAAAAGGAAGGGAATTGTTAAAAATCAGAAATCGGTGGAGACCAGCCATGAGAAGACAAAACCAGCTTAGTCATACAAAACTTAATTTAGCTTCTTTTGCAACACAAAATTGACCTGGGTCATTCCTTGTTCATGCCTCTGGAAATCATAAGCAAAATAAACGGTTTCCCATTGTTTATATGAAGTAACCACTGACCACTTTTCCCAATCTGTGAAAACATTTTAGTATTCCCACCAATCACAGTAAAAAAATAAGCAGTCACTATCTCCTGACAGTACAAGTTGATTTATTTTTTATTTTTTAAAATATTTTATTTATTCATGAGAGACACACAGAGACATAGGCAGAGGGAGAAGCAGGGAGGGAGCCTAATGTGGGACTCGATCCCGGAGTCCCAGGATCATGCCCTGGGCCAAAGGCAGACGCCCAACCACTGAGCCACCGAGGCGTTCCTACAAGCTGCTTTATAACAATATACTCCCAAGCCTCATTCCATGTTTGGCTTGAGTGCTCCAGGTTTGCAAACTGACTTTTTGTTGGTGTGTGCACAATACACTTTTACTAATTACTACTTCAGTGATTCATTGTTCTTCCATGGGCTATTTCTGAACTTTTGACAGAGTCCAATTCCATACATGTTAGACATTTAGATATTGTCCCTGAGGCTTGGTCCATCTAAAAAAATTTTTTTAACGGATTGAATAATTTCTATTTTTAAGTTCACTGACTCACTTGTTTTATCTTTCTCCTGCTGTTGAGTATATCCGGTGACTTTTTAAACAAATCTTACTTCTAAAATTTACAATTTTAAAATTAGTATCTATTTCTCTCCTGGCATTTTTTTTTTTTTTTCATGTATTGCGAGCACATTTTTAGGTCACTGAGTTTAAAATCTACTAATTCCACTATCAGAGTCATCTTGGGGTTGCTGTCCATTTGATATTTTTGCTCCTGAAAACAGGTCACATTTTCCTGTATTTTTTTTCATAAATTGAGAAATCCAGGATTAAATCCTAGGTATTATAAATGCTACCAACTCTCTTGATATGAAGACTATGGATGCTTTCATATTTTTCTGATGAATACTGTATACTTGTTCGGATGCTTTCATATTTTTCTGATGAATACTGTATACTTGTTCTTACTGTTTTAGCATTAATTGACCTAGATGGACTCAGACTGCAAACCTTGTTCATTGGGAAGAAGCTCAGGTATCAGTCTAGCTCTTTATCCTTTGCTAAGAGGCTTTGGAGTCCGGCATGTGCATGGTCTGGGAACACCCAGAGGTTGGATTAAGAATTGTACACAGCATTTGGGGGCTCCCCCACTCGTGTTTCTAGGATTCTCTTCTTTCCAGCAGCCAGCTTCTCTGGCTCAAGTCAGAACAATGAAGATTTGCTATAGGAGTTTTATATGCCCTGCATAGGGCAGACTAGGATTTCCCTTAGGCTCAAAACTTGAAAACAGGAGACATCCACGACATTCTCTTTTTCCAAATGTCAACCTCTCTCCAGAATCTGCCTACTTTTAGTTTTTCTTCTGCTCCTTTAGAAAGTGCCCTCCACCCCAGAGTTTATGGTAATTCAAAGGCAGGATTAGTCTCATTGAAGCTTACTTACCTATACTAGAAATGGAACTCCAACCAGTCTTAAGGGTTAACGGGCCTCAAGTTAACACATTCCTTACTTGCTGACCTAAGTCCCTTGATCCATAGCAGCAGATCATCGGTCTTGAGGAGAGAAAGACCAGAACCTCCCCCAGACTGCAGAGACCAGCAAGTCTGTTCAAAGCCACCTTGGCTTTCTGATCAGCCTTGCAATTTTTTTAGCAAGATATTTTTTTTCAGGCCACACAAATGATTTTATTAACCCCTCTTTGTGTATCTGTAGACCTTGCCTTCCTTTGTAGAAAGAGCAGAGTCCTCCTGCACATTATGAAACAGGAACTGGACCCCCCTCGTACAACCCCCGAGCACATGGATAATGTCTGCACAATGGAGTCAGCAAGTCCTCAAGA
Source organism: Vulpes vulpes (assembly GCF_048418805.1). Taxonomy (NCBI): domain Eukaryota; kingdom Metazoa; phylum Chordata; class Mammalia; order Carnivora; family Canidae; genus Vulpes; species Vulpes vulpes. The sequence continues at coordinate 119,771,994 of NC_132791.1, read as the reverse complement.
AACATTGCAGACCACTGCATTCTGTTTCCTGATGAACCACCCTAAACCCTTTTTAAAAACCCCTGGGCCAGGCAGACACCTGGGAGTTGGCTTTTGGACAAGAGTCTGCCTTCTTCCCAGGTAGCTGGTCTCCCAAATAAAGCTCAAATTCCTCTCCAGTCAGAACTCAGTCTCTTGAGTTTTGGCCTTTCTTGGCCTTTCGAATAGTGGGGAGCCGAAATTAGGGTAACAGAACCTCTAGTAATTTGAAAGACATATACTCATATACATAGAGTAAATGTACCTCTTTTTGGTAGTAACCCTAACATTTTTAGGGTTGCTACCATTAAAATTAAGAACTTTAATTTTTTTTCAAGATTTTATTTGAGAGAGAGGATATGAGCAAGGGAAGGGCAGAAGAAGAGGGAGAAGCAGACTCCCTACTGAGTGCACTGCCCAATTCAGGGCTTGATCCCAACACCCTGGGATCACGACCAGAGCCAAAGACAGATGCTTAAATGATTGAGCCACCCAGGTGCCCCAGTTTACACCTTTAACTTTTATTTAGCCATTAGTATCTAGAGTTAATCAGTATCTATAGCTTACCAAAACCAAAACAAACATACCAATAAGCTTAGTAGAATTTATTTCTATCTTCTCCCTTTGCCATCATGTATATGGAGATCATCTGGGGATCAGATTATTAACTCTTTTACATTCAGGCTTCTGTGTTTGCCCTTGCTTCTTATGACCAGTTTCTATTTTAAATTCATTTCTTTCCTCTATTGGAGTATATATCCTCTGATAATTCTGTCAGAGTATGAAGAGGATAGCCTTTTGATTTAGTTTTAATTTTTAATCAATTATGTACGTAGATTAATGGCATATTGTATGACAAAGCTTACAATGAATAAGAGCAATTGCCTACATCCTTCTCATTCAAGTTCTGCAATCTACTTCTATTGGCTCTTTTTGATATTTTCATGTAGATATTATTCATTGACTTATTATTTAGGAAGATTAGCATTTTTTTCTTACCCTACTCCCCAGCCCTATATACACATATATCTTTTCCCTTCTCTTCCTCTCAAAAGATCACAATTTTAGTTAAACTCAAGATTTTATATTACTAGGTGTATTTGTTTCCTATTACTGCTCTAACAGCATACCACAAACTAGTAGCAAATCTATTACCTTATGTTCTGTAGAAGTCAAAGTCAATCTTGCTGGGATGGAGTCAAAGTGCTAGTAGTGCTGGTTCCTTCTGGAAGCTCTAGGGGAGAATCTGTTACCTCGTGTTTTCCAGCTTCTAGAGACCAGTTGCATTCCTCCATCTTCCACCCATCCACACAACACCTTCACAGCTCCCACTGGGCTCTCTGACCCTCTACTTCCACATCTTCTCTTTAGCTAACCCTCCTGCTTCTCTCTTATAAGGAACCCTGTGATTATATTGGGCTCACCTGAATAATCTCCCAGTTTGCAATCCCAAACCTAATCAAATCTACAAGTTTATGTAAATCAGTGTATTCACAGGTTCTGGGGGATTAGGATGTGGACATCTGGAGAAGGGAGTAGAAATCATTTTGCTTACCACATTAGGATCATATCAATATTTCTCATAGATGAACTGCATGGGATATTATGATTATGTTTTCATTCCTCATACAATTTTTATTGGTGTTGACAATAATCTTTTGTTGTTTGCTTAATTTTCTGTGAACATACACAGATTTCTTTCTATATTCTGTATTAGAATAATAAAACTCTTCTTAATATGTCAAACACACTGAGTAAACTATTAGTTCCTATGACGGCTAATTTTATATGTCAATTTGGCTAAGCCACAGTGCACAGATATTTGGTCAAACACTATTCTAGATATTTCTGTGAAGATCTTTTTTTACATGAGATTAACATTTAAATCAGTAGACTTTGATTAAAGCAGATTGCCCTCCATAATGTGTGTGGGTCTCATCCAATTAGTTGACAGTCTTAATAGAAAAAGGCTTTCCCTGAAGAAGCAGAAATCTCCCAGCTGACTCTGAATTCACATTGCACTTCTTTCATGGGTCTCCAGCCTCAAAGTCTACCCTGCAGATTTTGGGTGTTCCAAGCCTCCACAATCTCATTAGCCAATTTCTTGAAGTAAACCTTTCTCTCTCTCCTTCTCCCTCTCTCTCAATATGTATACATTCTGGTGTTTCTATTTCTCTGGAAAACCCTAACACAGACTTTTGTACTAAGAGTGGTTCTAGAGAAACAGAATTTTAAGAATAAGTTTTCTGAATTGGTTTTGGGGTTTCTGGAATTTGTTCTCTGATCTGACTTAAAGATGCTAATGACTCTATTTCCAGTAATAAAGAATAGTGTCCCTATAGGGAGACGAGACCAGGACACAGACAAGTATAGCAGAAAAGATATTTGTAGAGTCAGGGAGAAGAAAGCCATCTACTAGTCAAGGAGAGAGGCCTCAGAAGAAACCAACCCTGCTGGCACTTTGATCTGGCACTTCTATTATTATTATTTTTTTTTTGTAAGCTATTCAGTAGTTTAAACAGCATAGCTTAATACTAAACAGAATTAGTATTTTAGGTCTTGACAGAAATTATCTTAAAAAAGGAACTCCTCCGGGCCTGTGTTCATGGTAGAGTTTTGGCTACCTATAATAATTATTCTATGAATAATAGACTTTCCAGGTTTTCTTTATCTTGGTCAATTTTGATCATTTGTATTTTGTTTGAAAATGTATCCCTTTTTTAAAAATTTTATTTTTTATTTATTTATTTATTTATTTATTTACTTATTTATTTATTTATTTGAGAGAGACAGCAAGAGAGTGCAAGCAGGAGAAAGAGCAGAGGCAGAGGGAGAAGCAGGCTCCCTGCCAAGCAGGGAGCCCAATGTGGGGCTCAATCCCAACCCCCAACTCCAGGATCATGACCTGATCTGAAGGCAGATGCTCGACTGAGCCACCCAAGCACCCCAAAACCCATCCTTTTATATAGCTCTTCTAATCTGATACAAATTTGGCATAATAAATTCTTATGACTTTAAAACTCTCCTGTGTATCTATAGGTATGTCTTCCAAATACTGCTTACTTGTGTAGTGAACAACTTTTAGGGGACAGAGAATTCATCTTCTTTCCTCCACAGTGTGTGAGCACATTGCTTTATATACTTGTTTAGTTTTCCTTTTAAAAAATATTATTTATTTGAGAGACAGTGAGAGAGAGGGAGGAGGGGCAGCGGGAGAGGGAGACAGTCCCAAGCAGACTCAATGCCCAGCACAGAGCCCAACCCAGGGCTCAATCTCACAACCCTAATATCATGACCTGAGCCAAAATTAAGAGTCGGACACATAACTGACTGAGGTTGTTTAGTTTTCCTTTTTATCTCTTTCAAAGTGCTCATTGTACTGGCACTGCTAACAGCTCATGACTTTTGCCAATGCCAGGTGTGTGGCTAATAACTCACTTTTCTATACACTAGTCATCTTTAAAGCTATGGCTATCAACGAGGCAATGACAGCATGGCCTCCAATTTACTCAGTTTCACAGTTATATCATCTCCTGAACATATCATTTGCACACTTGTAGACTTGGTAAGCTTGGTGGGCTCTCCACTCCTCCTGGATACACATCCTGGGAAAAATAAGCACGTTTCCCCGTGTGACTCGATGACCACTTCTCTGAAGTATAGCAGGGAGTTATTAGTAACTTTTGCATGTCTCTTACTTCTGTGTGTTTGGGACCTTTTCTTTTTGGCATTTCTGAAAGCATAGTTTAATGTTACTTTTTCAGAGCAATCTACAAAAGAGCTCAATTCTATATTTCTAAGAATATACAGGTTTCTGTTTTTAACCTCTGCTGTTGGGATCTTTGAAAATCCACTTCTTATAAGTGGTCTGCTTCTACCCCATTTTTAAAATCGAATTTCTCATATGAGAATTTCTCTTCCTCTCTGATAAGCCAGGTTTGTACCCCAAATCTATACATTTCTAGGTTTGTGAATGTAGGCAAACCTTCTTAGCAACTCTGACCATAGTTTCCTGTTAGAACACTAGAGGGGTTAAAATTGTATCCATATAACGAATGCACATTGCTTAGCTTGGCACGTAGGGATCAATAAACATGAGGTGGTGCTGTCATTCATGATCATCATCATTGTTGCCATTTATGGGCCGGTTGCTTTCCTCCGATATTGCGGCAGCTCCAGCATAAACCTGTAGGAGTTATTTGAGGCATTGCCTTCACCAGGAGAGTAACCATAGCACCCTGTCTTAGAGTCCTTTGTTACAAATACCTGTCTCTGTATGTTTGATATTTAGCTAAGCAGCCCTGTGTGGGTGCCACCTGTGCCTGTGTGTGGTGCTCCTGGGAAGTGTGCTTCTAAAACCTGCTTATTCCCTTCTCTCTCTGCAAGCGATAACCCGCCAACCCCTGAGTGCTAGCAATTTGCAAGGTATTGATTCACCTGACTCTTGCACTGCCTCCTAGAACACGCACACGCATTGTAAAACTTGTTTCTTCCTTCATACAATTGGATTTCTTTTATTTTCTATGTTCTTGACAATAGTCCAATTTCGATCTTTGCCCCAGAATTTTAGTGCTGTGTTTTCCTGTTCAACCAGTTCTTTTAGCACTGATAGCAGCTAATGCCCCAAACTCATCTCTGCTGATATAGGTAATATCCCAATCCCATCTCCACTGACATCAGTTAATGCCCAAACCTATCTTCCCCAACACCAGTTAATGTCTCAAATCCCTTTCCACATGGACTGGGTGGAGATGAGTTTGGGGCATTAGCTGACATCAGTGCAGAAAGAACATGTTTAAAAATAAACAAAACAGAGCAATATATTTCTGCAACAAAAATCAAAATTATAATAATAAGGTATAAAAATAAAATTAAAGGGATGCCTGGGTGGCTCAGTTTGTTGTCTCTGCCTTCAGCTCAGATCATGATCTCAGGGTCCTGGGACAAGCCCTGCATTGGGCTCCCTGCTCATGGGGAAGTCTGCTGCTCCCTCTCCTTCTGTCCCTCCCCCTACTTGTGCTCTCTCACTCTTTCTCGAATAAATTTTTAAACATTAAATTAAAATATTAAAGTATAAATATAAGAGACAACATTTCTTGGATACTTAAAATGTGCAATGACTCAGCTAAACCCTTTACTTGGGTTATGCTATCTCCCTTGCCAAACAATCTTTGAGGTAGTTCCTACTATTATCCTCATTTTATGGATAAGAAAACAGGGACCTGAATGGATTGCATCACTAACTCATGATCACACTCATCTGTTGAGCCGGTGCATCCTGGACACAAGTCTGGGATTTGAGGAGCTCTAATAAAGTCCACTCCTATTCTCTCCTCTTGAATTCTAAACCAACTGAGAGAAACAAAATCATCAGAAGGATAGAGATCAAAACTTTGCTCTTTTACTGAATAAAAGTTGGACCAGAGAAAGTGGTTTCTGCAGTGACAACTCCTACTTCCTAATTCTCAGTGACCCTCAGTTTAGATCATGGGGAAATCTCATTCTGCAGGGCAGATGCACCTCACCAGCTGGCTGCCCTATATACCTCCAGGATGGAGAGGGAAAAAAGTAGAGGATAAATTCCTGCATGCTACTCTTTATTACTAATGAAAACTGGAGGGCATGGTTTGAGTTAGCCAGTGACTTTCTGTGTCAAACCTCATAATTAGGCAGACTCAGCCACCAGGGTCTCACCACTAAATAAGCCACCACTGTGAACAGGTATGAGAAGCCTTCAGAGTTGCCACCATATTCCTCTGGCTCTGACTCTCTGGCTTCCTTGATGTCATTACTCTTGTTGGCTTCTTCCTTGGAACTTAAGCAGTTGAGATATCTGAGCCGAGGCTTGGGGTTTCCCCTCTTTAGGCCCATTGTATAAAGCCGAGATTTGGAGGTTTTCTCATTTCTGTTTGCTTCAGCTGTTGGGGTGGGGCTGGAGGGAGGTACAGTGCTCCCTGCCACTCGGGGAACAGTTAAATTGCAACAAATATTTCCATTCCCTTTGTATCAATAGTTGCCAGGTCAACACCAGTATGCAGAAGAATCACCTGATACTGTCCTAAAGAACAGGATCATAAACCTGCACACTCCATGCCCCCCTCCTTCTCTACCCCCTGACACCCCCAGGCATATATAGAAGAGAGCTTCAGGATCCTTTTGCCTTGTTTGGGATGGCCCCCTCCCATGTCCATTATGGAATGAATTCTTTAACATAGCCTCCCAGTTGTCCAAAGCATAGCTCCAGGGCGACTGAGTGCTATGTCTGATATTTATGTGGATCTGACCGGTTCCAAAAGGCCACCTTTGTCATCCTAGGTCAGCCAGCTCGCTGTGGTGCTGGCCCACTCCCAGGTTACTGGTTTATTTGGGGCTTTCAAGACTGAGCCTTGGCAGTCTTTGAGGCATGCAAATGGGTCATCTGTTTGGCCTCAGGAGTAGCATTAGTTTTTGCAATGAATATTCCATTCAAGCATTTTAAATAAAAAACACTTTAGGCAACAATCTTCCTTTCTCCAATATTTAAACAAACTTTATCTTTTTAATCATGCCAATGTGTCCTAATGGAACAAGAGTTGACATTAAGTTCAGGAGTTTATCAGGCAAGGCTTGATGCTATTGCACTTGACATTCACTTAGCTTAAGTAATCAAGGACCAAAGCCTAGGTTGAGCCTTGAGGGTTCTCAAATTTAGATTTGCTGGGAAATTGTGCATGTTATGATGCTTCCTATCTGTGTAATCTGAGCTCGGTGCCTCAGTTCCTTATTCATAAAATGGGAATTATGTAGTATTTACTAATATTGTTTTTTAAAATGTTAACATGTAAGTGTGATCAAAATAGTATCTGCAAACTGGAAAGATAGGGAGACAATCAGAACAGACAAAATTTTGGGGGCACAGGGGTGTCTCAGTCAGTTGAGCTTATGACTCTTAATTTTGACCAAGGTCATGATCTCAGTATCATATCTCAGGGTCATGAGATTGAGCTCTGCGTGGAGCCCTCAGTGGAGCCCCACTTCCAGCCCAGACTTGACCCCTAGTATTCAGTGAGGAGTCTGCTTGAGATTCTTTCCCCTTGTCCCCCACTACCACAGGTGCTCACTTTCTCTCTCTCTCTCTCAAATAAATAAATAAATCTTAAAAATAAAAAGACTAGATAAGGCTTGTTTTTTAAATAAAGAGCTTACTTGGAGGTTTAAAACCTACTTATTTTACAGAGTTTTAGAATTTACAAAACTTTCAACTCTCCTATGCTTTATCAATTCGATAATGTACGTACTATTATCCACATTGTGTAGATGACATAACTCATGTGTTGATTAAAGTGGAAGGTGAATAACTAGCAGAGGTGGGAAGATGGCCCAGATCTTCACCCCATCATCTATTTCCCTTTCCTTTTTATTTTGCTCTTTGGTTAGAATTGTAGATGAGCTTTTTATTCAGGTAGCATAAATCTTCAGCAAAATGAGGAACAATTGTGTTTTCCCATCCCTCTTTTGCATCTATGGGTTTTGCTTCTCTCGTTGCTTCTGCAGGGCTTTGCTAACGGAACTCAATCCCATACACAAGAACTGATCTGCTTAGAGAGCAGGATGGCTTTCCTTGTTAAACTATGCCTGGCTTGTTTGTGGTCTTTCACATTCACCTTCCAGTAAATTCTACATATCAGAGACTTTATCTTCAAAGCATTGTTTGTATACACTAGAGATGCACCACAGTAGGCCTCATCTGATTTGGCCAAAAAATTTACTATTCAGCCTTGGCTTCATCATCAGTTTCAGCCTCTGGATGTCAGGAGAGTCTGGGTATATTTTTAAATATAACTGGGCATCTTTGATCTTGTCTATGGTCAATAACAATATCATCTCATGGTTTGCTACTATGTCTAACCAGTGTAGGAACATAGGTAACAGAAATGTAACATGTTATTTAGCTTATCATTGGTCCTTTAAATAGAGGTGAGCATTCTACGGGTGCCTGGGTGGCTCAGTCAGTTAAGCACCTGCCTTCGGTGCAGGTCATGATCTCAGGGTCCCAGGATCCAAGCATGGAGTAAGGTTCCCTGCTCATTGGGAAGACTGCTTCTCCCCCTTCCTCTGCACCTCTACCCTACTTGTGATTACTCTCTTTCAAATAAATAAATAACATCTTTAAATAAATAAATATGTGAGCATTCTAGATGTAACTTAGAGTGAAAATATTTTTATGTATTTTATATATGAACATTCTTAGTTCATTAAAAATATGAAGGCATATTTATTATTGCAATTATAAATTTGAACAACAATAATGAAAGTTCTTTTTTTGTACAAAAATAATTGAGTCTTTAAATAGATAAATAAGGATATGGGTTAGCAGTTAATACAAAAATTAAGGGGAGCTATCTTAGTAGGGTAACTTTAGGAAGTTATTCTTTCTCAGCAAATAAATATTTATAAGAATTTAAATAATACAAAGCAGAGTAATAAAAATGTGATTATGCCATAGTTCCAATGTTTATAAAATGATTAGATGTACATTAAACAAAATAAGCTTTAAGAACTATATATATTTTAGTTTTCTAATTCCATTTAGTCTGTGATTCTTTCAAGAAAAATTTCTTTGCAGAATTCTTTATATTGTGTAAGAGTGAAGTAAGAATGTCAATTTTGTGAACTTCACATTTCTTAAGAAGGGAAGACTCCAAAATCACGCACAAAAACTAGCCATAATAAAGAATAGTAGAGTAGAAGACAAGAGAAAAACATAGGAGAAAAATTAGTCGCCCACCAATTTGTTCTTTAACCAATTTTAATGAGTTACCTAATCTCGACATCAAGCCCACTAGGAGCTATCCAACAGCTGACCATGCTAAGTAAGTGCTAAGCTTCAAATTTTGAAATTTCACTTCTAAAAGCTTAATGAGACATTTATAATAATAGTAATATTTGGGGTATAACAATGTAAATAATAAATTTCCTATAAATATAAATTTTGTATATGTATACATAATATGTCTTATACTTACTTCTTCCTGTAATGGCTATTTTTAGCTTTGATTTGGGCCTGAATATCAGTTTTAACACTTGACCATGGGGCACTTGACCAAAATCTACATTTGGTGAACTTTTACTACATACTCTCTTGTATGATTTTGGCAACCATGTTGTATCCTCAGGAGAGGGGTGTTGACCCTCATCAGAAAGTATTTCTAGTATGAAGAATAACTCACTATGGTGATGGGTATCATAGTAGTATCTTTATTTCCATCAGATGAGCCAGGATTTCTGTCAAGAATATTAAATAAACCAAAACCAAAATAGACCTTATAATGCCTAGTAAGAGTTAGGTGTCATAAGAAATCTATAATGCCAAATCCAGAGATATAGACTATTTGAGGATTATCACCAAGACCAGATAGGCGAGAAGACAGAGTTCCCAAGACCAAGAACTAACAGGAGATCCACTTCAGGTGCCAAATCCAACTCTTAAATGGCCAGGATCAAAAGGGTGCACTTTCCTTTTCTATGGCCCTACACCCAAGGAAAGCAAATCTCTCTATCTTATTGCTATGCTAGCATAGTTATGTCTATCAAGAAATCCATACCCTGGTCTCTCTGGTTAATTTGTAGTAGCATCCCACAAAGATATCAATCTTACTCACTTTTTTAACCTCAATCAGTTGCTCATGTCAGTTACCTTTCCTCTACTTAGGCCTGTACTTTGAATGAAGTATCCATATAAGCTAGATTATACTAAAGCAAGGAACAACCTCCAAACTTAATGGTTTAATAATAATTTTTAAAAAGTGTTTTACGTACTCACTTTATTTCTTGATTCCATTGGGTGTCTGACTCCACGATGACCCTCAGGACCCACGCTGATAACCTGTCATCTTGTGGTGGCAACATCTGCAACACATGACTTCTTCCATCAGCACAGCCAGGCAATACTGGGGGGGGGGGGGGGGGGGGGTTTGCATTTGGACTCTTCCATGCCTATGTGATGCATATCAGTCATATCAGTTCTGCTCACCTTTCATTGGCCTAAAATAGTCACAAGTCATCCAAGCTAATACTTAGAGTGTTCTATATGCAATGGAAAGAAAAGAGAACCAGATTTTTGTGAATACTAATAACAGCTACCACAGTCTCCTTTCTAGGCACCAAATATTCAGTTTGCTCTTACTCAACATCCTCCCCCAAGGGAGCAGCAGCCTAACAGCCCATCACTTATCATATTGAGCTCAAAGCGTGGAGTTTATACTCCAAATCCAGGCGTGGCTCCTCTTCATCTGGAGACTATGAGTGAAAATGGCAAGTTATTTTCCCTGTATGGGCTCAATATACAACACCCTGGGAAGGGAAGCAATCACTGGTCTGTAGGAATTCTTCAATCTCCCTGGCAGGTGTTTTAAGGCCACACCACCCTGAAAGCCTCCTTGTCCTTTGTTTCCTTGACCCCAGTCTTTGGGAGATCTTTCTTTTACCATTTCCTCCTTGAGCCACGACTAATGTTGACTTTGGGAACTAGACCCTCCATGAGGACTGTGCAGATTTCCCAGCCTGTGTACTACCTGGAAAAGGTTGGAAGTCAACAGTTTCTCATGATCTTTTATTTTTTTATTTTTTTTTCTCATGATCTTTTAAAAACATAGAACACTAGCTTTTGATTCCATTTGATTCTGGTCATCTTTGTGCACCAGAAACCACACCCACATTCACAATTCTTTTATTGATGATGATGATGATGATGATGATGATGATTTTGAAACAGTCTCATACTTGTAGAAAAGCTACAAGTATGGCACAAAGAGTTTTCTTTCCCTTGATCTATTTGAGAGTAAGTTTCTGACCTGATGTTACATCATCTCTTAGTATATACATTTCCTACTAACTGAAATATAATCATCAAAATCATAAAATCAACACTGTTATGCTTCTATCATTTAATCCTCAGACATATGAACATTTTGCCTTATACCTTTAAAAACTGTCCTTTATAGAAAAAGGATTATAGAATTCTGATTCCAGTTCAGAATCATGAATTGCTTTTCATTGTCAGGTCTTTATGTCCCTCACTGTGGCCCAGTTGCTCAGTCTTTTTTGACTCCTGTTACTGTGATACTTTTGAAGATTATAGACCAATTACTTTGTACTGTGTCCCTTGATTTGCATTTGTTTCATGTTTCCCTATTATCAGGTTCAAGCTGTACATTTTGTCAGGAATATCACAGAGATGATGCTGTGTTCTCATCACCTGCCATTGGGTGACACAGAGTTTCATTTTTTCACTTTGATCACTTGGATGAGATGATGTCTGCCATGCGTCTCCAGGGCACAGTTATTCTTTTTCCATGTGTAACTAATAACTGTTGTGGGACTGGATACCCTGGAACAATGTATCTAACCTATTTGTCATCGAACTTTCAGCGTATTCATTTATTAATTTGTATTGAGAAGACCTGTGTTTCCCATTTTATTTAATGGATTATAGTAATCCATTACCATCTTCATTTATTTTGAGGATCAAGTTGTCCTAGGTTTGACAGGCAGACACCCTCCTTGCCCCACTCAGGCTCAGACCCAGGCATCCATCCTGTACAGATGGATGTTCTCATTATTCGGCCCAGACTCCTGCGCCCTCTTCTAGGCTAGTGTGGTTGCCCCAACCCCTGACCCAGGTGGGCAAGTCCACCTTTCTCTGTCTACCTAATCGCTTTAGGGCTAAAGTTCTTCAAGAAGGAAAGGGAAGAAAAAAGAAAGGTCCAGCAGTTCCTCTTGGGACAAATTTCTCCTATCTGATATGTTTCTAATGCATTATCACTCCTACAGCTCTCTTTCTCTTCCCTACCTCTGTGGGAAAGTTTCACCCTTATTATTTGACATAAGTAATTTTATACAGTTGAAAAAGATTTACTGAGCAATATACCTTTAATCTGATCCTTGCCCTTAGGTAATATAATCTGTTGAAAGATTTTATTGGCATCTACCTTAAAATTGCTTTCTGACTCTTATATTTTACTACTTGGAGTCTAGAAGCAGTTGGGGTTTTTTTAACCTTGCAAAGCCCCAATTCCTAAATCTCTCCATTTCCTTCCATTTCTGCTTTCAAATTGGGCAGTTCTCTCTTGGGCCTATGTCTTTTTTATAATACCTAGCCACATGCAACACCAAACAAGCATTCTAACATGTTTTCCCCTAGAGCTGTGGCTGCATTCAAACCATGATCTATTTCTTGAGTTACATGAATGACAGCTTTACTAGACTTTTGGTCACTGTGAAACATGGATCACAGCCTTTCTAGCCTCGGGTATCACTTTCCTTACCAATGACCACCTAACTATGAAATCGATGTCACGTATTTTGGGTTATTTTTTACAAGGAGACTCAACTTCTGGTAGGAAGTTTTATATTAATCAGAACAGACCAGGTTATGTTCTGATAACAAAGTTTCAGTGTCTCAATATAACGAAAGTTAGATTTCTTGGCCACGTTGTTTGTTCTACTCTAATTGGTGTGGATAAAGGGAAGGCTCTGTTTTGCATAGTCACTAAGAACCTTAACTTATTAGAGGTTCCACCACCTGCAGCTACACCATCTGAAACAACCAGCTCCCTAGTTGCCTCAGCAGGGGAATAGGGATTGGGAAAGAGTAAGTGGGTTTGCATTGCCTTAGACTAGATATGAGTGACATACATCACTTATGGCCACATTTCAATTAGTCATGTGGCTCCAACCAACTGTAAAGAAGCTGAAAGTGCAGTCTTCCATATGCCAGTGTGTGTAGACAGTAGCAAACATTTGTGTCCAAAGTCCATAAATAACAGAAGTAAACCCAATGCGTCATGAGTAGTAATGAGTAAAAGTTTATTGTGCACACACCAAAGAGACAATTTGCACACTGGGAGCATTAACACCAAAACATAGAATCAGGCTCAGGTGTATATTGTTATTAAGCAGCTACTATAGTAAGAAAACACTATTTATTCTTCCCAGGGATCAGTTATATTAGAATTTTCTTAAATGGCCAGAAATTGGTCAGCAGTTGCTTCATATCAACCTTGGAAAACAGTTCAAGTTTTGCTTATGATTTTCAGAGGCATAAGCAAAAAATGACTGAGGTTGAGTTAGTCTTACAAAATAAGCTCCATTAAGCTTTGTTTGTATGCTTGAACTGCTCAGGGAATTTTAAAGACTGGTTTGAAAAAAAATAACATTTAGTAATATCTTCTAAATACACATTTTAATAGCATATTCCAGTCGTGATTCTCATTCTACCATGCTATTCTTTATGGAATGTCTCTTATACTTACTTAAAAAAACATTTATTGAGTGCCTATTCTATTCTAGTTACCCTTCTAGGCATGGCAGACATAGCAGTGAATGGAGGAGACACAACCCACCTACCCTCATGCTAATGGGCTAGACAAACAAATTCTAGATGTATAGTGTGTCAGGTGGTGGCAAAGACCATGAAGAAAAAATAAGCAGAAAAACAAGAAAGGGCTTTCTGATGGAGAAATGAGATTTGTTAGCTTGAGTACTTCAGTTGAACAAGGCCTGCAAAGAAAGTCATTGGAGTAGGCTGAGGTGTGGTTCCCAGAGATGCCCATATCCATATCCCCAGAACCTGTGAAGATGGGATCTTTACAGAGGTGATTAAGGTAAAGATCTTGAGATGAGGAGATTATCCTGGTTTCTGTGGGTGAGCCCATTGTAATCACAAGAGTTTTTACAAGGGGGTGATAGGAGGGTCAGAGTTAAAACAGCCAATGTGACAATGGAGGCAGAGAGCAGAAAAAGAGGGATTCAAGATATTATGCAGGTGGTTTTGATGGGGCCAGGAGCCAAGAAATGCAGATGCCTCTGGAATCTGGAAAAGGTGAAGAAATGGCCTCCCAAGAAATGCAGCCCTGCTAATACCTTGATTTTACAATTTGGACCTCCAGAAATATAAGACAATATATTTTGTTTTAAGCCACTAACTTTATGCTAATTGGTTATAGTAACAATTAGAAGCTAAAACAGACATTTGAAAAAAGATATGAAGGAAGCAAGGGAAAGACTATGAGGGTGTATCTATGGGAAGAGCTTTCTGGGCAGAAAGAAGAGACATTGTGAAGGTCCTGAGACAGGAGTGTGTCTTTCACATGCAAGGAATAGTAAGGCTTCCAGCATGGTTGAAGCCAAGTAAAGAAAAACCACTCAGGGAAGAAATGAATTGTCAGATCATAAAGGGGCTTGTGGATCACTATGATGGCTTAGGCTTGTCCTTCAAATAAGAAGGAAGTTGCTGGAGGATTCTGAATTGCAGAGCCACATGATCTGCCTTACATTTTAAAGGAATCACCCTTTAAACATCAAACATCAAACACACAAATTAATCACAGAGAGTAGGAGAGTGAGGATAGAACCAGGAGACCACTAAGGAGATAGTGCAAACACTCAAGATGAAAATGATGACAGTGTGACCCAGGACAACAGAGGAGCAGGTGACGAAAAGTGGTCAGGTTCTGCACTTATCTTGAAAACAGATCCTAAAAGAATTGCTGACAGGTTGGATGTGGGATATAAAGGAAAGGAATCAAAAATGACTCTGAGCTTTGGAACTGAAACAGCTAGATGGATATAGCTGCCATCTACCAAGATAGGAAGGACAATGGGCATCTGGAGATCAAGAGTTGAGTGTTACACAGAGTGGATTTAAGATGCATTTTAGATGCCCAAGTGGAGCTGTCTGGTAACCCATGGTATGTAGTAGCCTGGTATCTAGAAAAGAGGTAAGACTGGAGGGCCACATTTGCAAGTGTCTAGACAGTATCGAGAGCCATGATACTGGACAAGATGTCCAAGAGAAAGAACATACAAGCAAAACAAGAGATCCCAGGACTGGAGCATAGGACATGCGAAGGTTTGGGGATCCAGGAGATGAGGAACAGCCAGCTAAGGAAAATGAGAAGTTTCTGTGGTAAAGTAGGAGGAAAACAAGAGTGTTCGTATTAAAGTCAATCCAAAACATGTTTTAGGGAAAAGGGAATATCAAATGCTAGTGAGAGGTAGGGTAATATTCAAAACATTTAACTATCAGCATAATGAAATAAATTAATGGGAAAGTATACATATAATAACAAGAAATTCCCCTTTATCTTTTGAAAAATTAAGCTATATTTAATCCCATCATGTGACGTAGTAATAAACTGTAATAAATTCCAAATCATGGGTTAATTTTAAAAAATTGTTTAGCATGATCTATTATTCAAGGAGGAAGTCACTAGGTAAATGATGCTGTGTATGAGCTATGCTTTGATAGAGAGGACTGCATCAAACACACAAAAAACTTCCCCTTGAAATTTACTAGCTATTGCTGACTTAGAGTGTCAAATTAACATCAATAATATAGATCATGGTGCCAAATTCTCTCAGCTTCTATTGGAAAGCAATTACATTAAAAATATTTTACCCTCCCAAATGTTTTAGTTTTTATATTACTGAGATTCTGTGAATTAAAAATCTTTATTATCAACTAAATCAAGAACATCATTTTGGAGCATCATATGTAATTGGATACAATAGGATCCTTTGGGCCAAACAAGAGGCAGAGTACTGTAGCAGTTAAGAGGATTGGCCATGAGCCAGGCTGACTGAGTTTGGATCTTAGTTCTGCTTTTTACATTTTAAATAACCTCTCTGTGCCTGTTATTTTATCTAGAAAAATGAGGATAATAATGATGGTTAAGTACTTAAATGAGTTGGTATGTACCAGATACAGAGTAAATATTTTAAGTGATTGCTCTCATTTTTATTAATAAGAATATTGCTGCTAATTCTTGTGATGGGTGAGTGTTCATTGGGTTTTGATGAGTCTGTCCAGTTAAATAGAAGAGAAATTCAACAGACTCATACTTGGTATCCTTGACCTCTAGCAATTTCCAAGGGCTCTATCCAGTCCTGCTTGATCACCAGTTCTCTCTGACTCTCCCGGATCCTTTCTGAGGCAAAGCCCTATAAAGGCCACAGTCTATGTAGCCGTGTGAAGACAGCACAGGATGAGCACCAGCAGCACTCTGCCAGAGCTTTGGAAGCCAGCTGGAGCCTGGCACTGGTACTCAAGCCTTCTCACTTGAGTACCAGTGCCAGCAGGGACACTTTCTACACATGTCTGGGCATACCAGAGCCAGGATCTATAGTTGGCTCATGAGAGCCATAATGGACTGGCTGCATTCCAGGAGCCTGGTGGGTACCAAGAAGCTCCTCGAACATTGTCACTTGGAGATCCTCAGGGCTGTGTTTGGAGTGTGGGCAATGCTTGGACTACTCCCTGGGGAATGGTGAGGAGGGAGGGATAGCAATGCAAAGTACTAAGGACACTTGAAGGACATAACTGTCCCATACACTATTGACCAATGATAATAGTATCTGGTCTTAGTGCTGGAGTTTAGCTTGAACCTGGAGACCCCCTGCAGTGTCCAGGATTAACCCTATTCTGGATTCTGAGTTAGGAATCCAGGGATGAGTAAGGAATGAGTTCCAGGGAGGAGTAACAAGGGTTGGCAGGAGCTCTCAGGGGGATAAAAAATGTGGCTATTTATCAATGGTATGGAATTATTTTAATATTTTAAGAACTAGAATGGCTATGGCTGTGTATGTGGCTGGACATTTGCTCTGCTGTTACTTCATGTAGGCAGATAGCAGACTATTAGGTTTTGCACATAGAGGTCATTGATGTTTTCCTGAACTGATAAAAGTAGGTGTCTGATTGAGTGGGTTTAGAGCAAAAGGCAAGGACGATTGGTAACTCTTTCAAGGGATTTTGCTACAAAGAGGGATAGAGAAACGGGATTAGAGATGGGGGATTAAAAGAGGGTTTTCTTAGGGTGGGATAATTAATAGCATGTTTGTACTGTTGATGAGAAAGACCTTGTAGAGCAATGATACCTACTTTTGTTTATCACCCAGGGGTTATGTGTGGGATGTACTAAGGGTACATATTTTTTCAGTATTATTTTCAGCTTTTCTTTCCATTACTTCCATTGTGAAGTACCAGGTATCCCTTCCACTGTTATTCTTTTTCTTCTCTTGTTATAGATACTGCTCTGATTCATATCTGGGCATTTTTCTTTCTCTGACTCTATTTTTAGTGTAAAGTCCACTTGATAAATCAATAAGCAGCCAGGTAACCTGCATATACTGGATATGTGCTCTTTTCTCTGCCAAGAGACCAACATTTCAGTATCTTAAACCATGGCCCAGAAAACCAAATGTCATCCTGTAATACTAGCTTTGTAGCCAGCTCTTGCTTATCTCTATTATCTATCTGTCTGTCTATCTTCTATCTACCCATCCATCATCTATTTGTTTATCCAACCATCCATCCATCATCTAATTCTAGAAAGAAATTAAATCACTCTCACTATCTATTGAACTAATTTCTTGATTCAAATCCCAACCTTAGTTGAAATGAAAAATCTGACCTATTTGAACCTCAAATTTAAAGTTTTATGATAAGTCATCCTTCCTTAGAGTTCTTCCCTAGTTTCTACCTCTCCATTTCACCCAGGAATGAGTTTAGGTGGTTGGGGTGTGTGATAAATCCCTGTCTAGTGTCCATCACATCCTAGATTCCTATGTAGTAGTGACAGCCAACCCCTTTTGACTCCTCATATCCACCTTCTAGCATTTCTCCATGCATCCTAGCCAATGGCTACCTTCCTTTTTCCTGGGCCCAGTAAATGGGCTTCTCTTCCTCTGTAATACATGGGAATTCTCTTTATTATTCCATGGAGGGTGAGATGCTGCTTCTTTTACAAAGGTCACAGAAGGAGGCAATAGAATAGAGGGGTTGGGAACCCAAACTGTTGTATAAGACAGACTGGGTGCTAGTCCCAGCCCTGTACTGACTGTTCTGTGCAGCATGTTAACTGTGAAGTGGGGATGAAATAAATCATAAAGCTTTATTGGGGCTGTGGATCAAATGAGGAAAAAAAAAAAGTAAAATTCTTAATTTTAAAAACAAGTCCTCATTTATATTCTATAGTAAAAGACTTTCACTTCATTATGAGTACCATTCTTAGAGTATAAAATGTGATTTATTCCCATATTTCTAAATCCTTAAGAATAAGTAGAATTCTCAATAATTTTCCATAAAGAAAGCTTCCTTATTAACATAATGGATGTCAACAGAAAAATATAACATTCTGAAATCTTTATCTGGTGATGACCTTCTCAGAAACTTGTTCTTTTTTTTTTTTTCCTTCTGTTGAAGAACTAAAAGAATTTTGGAATGGTTTCTATTTTTTTAATTGAAGCATAATTAACATACAGTATTATGTTAGTTTCACATAGATGGTACAGTAATTCAACAATTCTATACGTTAACCAGTGCTCATCAAGATAAGGGTACTCTTAATCCCCTTCACCTGTTTCATTCAACCTCCTCCCCAACCCCCCTTCCTTCTGGTAACCATCTGTTCATTCTCTGTATTGAAGAGTCTGGGCTTTTGTCTCTTTTTTTTTTCCTTTGTTCATTTGTTTTGATTCTTAAATTCCACATAAGTGAAATAACATGATATTTGTCTTTCTCTCGATGACTTATTTCACTTAGCATAATACCCTCTAGGTTCATCCATGTTGTTGCAAATAGCAAGATCTCATTCTTTCTTATGACTAAGTAATATTTGTATGCACACACACACACCCCATCTTTATACACTCATCTATTGATGGACACTTGGGTTGCTTCCATATCTTGGCTACTGTTAATAATGCTGCAATAAACCATAAATAATTTATTTTTATTTATGATAGTCACAGAGAGAGAGAGAGAGGCAGAGACACAGGCAGAGGGAGAAGCAGGCTCCATGCACCGGGAGCCCGATGTGGGACTCGATCCCGGGTCTCTAGGATCGCGCCCTGGGCCAAAGGCAGGTGCCGAACCTCTGCGCCACCCAGGGATCCCATAAATAATTTTTAAAATAAATAATAAAATACATAAAATTGTGCAGCCAACATCAGTTTCAAATTCCCGTGAGCAAAGAGTTTCAAGGGTTGAATGAAATAAAAGGGTGGGGCCTTGGTAAGTGACTACTATCTGCATTTCTCCTGTCCTCATGGCAGTGTTGGGCAACTGAAGCGATATGCCGATGCAGTTACCACATACTAGGAAGTCATGGCATTCCTTTCTTCCCTCTACAGCAAACCTTGTTAACTCATCACAGATCTCTTCCCAGCTGCAATGGATGAGGTCTCAACATCCTTCTCAATGCAGTGCTGTAACAAGCCCAATTAATTAGCACTGACATGCACACAGAAATGAATTTTCTATCCCTAGAATAAAAGTATTTGTTAAAGAGAATTTATCTTCATGATATATAGGCAACACTCAGTAGAGTTTAGTTTTCTTTTTCTTTCCAAGGCTGTATCAACTACAATGAAAACCATCATCTCCCACCAGAGCAGGTTCTTCCTGTACCAATTATGCAACTCATCATCCATTCTCACTCCTGCCTTCTTCCACCGAGGCTGGGCAAGACATTTCTTATGCCAGTCATGTGACCACATCTCGGTGTTAGTCAACGGAGCAAAAACTATTCGGGCAACATTTCTTTTGGGGACAGAAGCTCTTTTTCTCTTAGTTCTTTCTCAGTAACTTCTCATTTAAAGTTTCCAGAACTCTCATACCCCTTTCTCAGAACAGAGAATAATCATTAAAAATGAAAATTTACAGGATAAAATATTATTGCCCCTATAAAAGAGGGATTTGGAGAGGGTCATTCTTGGTCTATAGCAATGACTTTCTATGATAGGATTTCAGGCAATAAGACCAAAGGAGAGATAGGTCAGAAAGAATGGTTTTTCTCATTTTACCATTTGGCTTTCTAGCAAGGAGCAACAAATGGGGTGCACAGGGGGGAAACTCGTATTATTTTGAGAAAGAGTTGGGGTTCTTAGAGTTCCATGGAAGATGTCAGAGACGAGATACAAACAAATCTTCACATTCAGGAGCAGTGGCATTTAATAAAGTAATTAAGCAGTGACATTAAATAAATTCTCAGGCCATTTTTAAATGATTAACATGGGTGGATGGAGGCCAGGATTCACTGGGGAAGGAACATAGGGATGTTTCTCTTGGTTTTATAAACTGCAAGCAGTGGTGGTAAAAATTTCATGGGAAGTTTTGTTTTATTGTCCTCAGCATTAAATGACATTGATTATTAAGAAGGTTTCTCCCCCTCCCTGCGACAGAGGTGAAGATAAAACCTATTGAGGAATGGAAATATTTGTGAGCAGATTCTGGGTGGTGTTTGTGTTATTCACAGACACTTTAGATTCATCCCCATCCATTAACCTCTCCCATTCCCTAGGCAGATTTCACCGACCCCAGAGTATTGTTTCCACTTATTAAGAGGGCATTGTCTCCATGATAACACAGTGGTTAAGTACCTCCCTCCAGGGTTATAGGGGAGCTTCAGTGATATACTGTATGTAAAGTACTTGGCAGAGAACAAGGTATGTGACACCTGTTTAAAAATGGGAGATACTATTGCTGTTGTTATTATTATGTTCTATTTACCACCAGCTCTGATGGAAGGAGTCTTACAGTATCTTTATCCAGCAGCTATACCCCCAGGGCTCTGTCTCTATGTCCTAATCCAATGGAAAAGTATATGAAGCACATTTGCATTTATTATAAACCATGTTTGTTTTATTCAATATTAAATAAGGTATGTGATAGGTGACTTGTTGAAGCAAACTGAT
Source organism: Vulpes vulpes (assembly GCF_048418805.1). Lineage (NCBI taxonomy): Eukaryota > Metazoa > Chordata > Mammalia > Carnivora > Canidae > Vulpes > Vulpes vulpes. The sequence goes on along the minus strand of NC_132791.1, from coordinate 119,751,243 downwards.
CTGTGCAGAATTTATTAGTTAATAAAAATAGATGGACAAATTCCACTCAGGCCAAATTCTTGCTGCTGGGGATGGTAGAAGACAGTGGAATGATACTATTGGAAAGTAATATGGAGTTATCCAGTCTAATTTCCTACTTAAAGCAAGAATCACTGTCTTAGCTTTCCTTCAAATGTTTGTCTGCTTCTTCTTTAATGCTGGGATTGGGAGGTTTCACATTTTTCTCGAGGAAAAAGTAGGATACATTCATGGACAAGTATGAATGAACTTACTCGTATCATCAGCATCAGAAGATATGCTGGTGCACTAGTTAGATCACAGTGGAAGTCTGAGATATATGGTTATTCTTCATACAGAGCAAAACAAACAAACAAACAAAAAGAACAAAAGCCGGTGAGTCATACCTGAATTCTGGTTCTGATTCTCTCACTGAAAAGGCAGTAGATCATCAAGAGGTTGGGCTTTGGATGCAAATCTGAGCTAGAATCAGAGGAGAAAGCTGAAGCCAGAACCCTTCATTTGCACGAATGCTTTCCAAGGCCTGGGAGGGGCCCTGGCAGTATATTCATATAGCATATGTTTCAGTAAAAAAAAAAAAAAAAGAAGATATATATATATATATAGTATATGTATCTACATGTTTTATAAATATATACAAACATACATACATATTTTATAAATTTACATATTTTATACATTTATAAATATATATGTTCTATAATTATTAAGACTGAGGGTTCTTTCTATCCCATTCTTATATGTAGAGGCAATCCAAGACTAACCACTAAAATAAACACTGATAGTGGCTATTTCATATATTTTATTGGAAATATTTGGAAATACATAGTAAGGGGAAATAGGAACAAAGTAACAAACACAGTTAGAGACCTCAACACCCTTCTCTCAAAAAATCAATGTAACATGTAAACAGATAATCGGTATCGATAAAAAGGACTTAACAAGATCAAGCAACTAGACACATTTGACATTTATTGAACATCTAACCAACATCAACAGAAAACATGATGCCACTTTGTTACATGTCAACTTGCATAGGCTGAAATATACGTCCCAGGATGTTCCCTTTTCTGCATTTCTGATAATGATGGGCCACAGGGAGAGTCTTGTGGAAGATTTGGGAGGTGGAAGGGAAGTGGTGGCCATCCATAGAGCATACATGTTGTTTGCTGATCTGCTGAGTCAACCTAATAGTCTGAGGCAGCAGGTGGACTGCAGCTGTTCTCTCTTCCCCTGGATCTTCCAACAGCTTCTACAACACCTGGGGCTGCTATGCATGATTCACTCCAAAATGAAGGGCCTCCATTCAGCCACATCCCTATACTGCTGTGTCAGAGTCAACAAGAGTGGACCCAATTTCCTGTCCATCCTCATGGGTTTTCAGCTTCTGACGTTGCCAGCATTTGTTCTGTACCTTCCCCCAAATCTACTTTCCTCAGCTGCCTCCCCAGTGGCCTGTAATCCCCAGTGGAAGATGTGAAGAATGCACCTTACAGAATGCTTCATCAGCTCCCACAACCGTGTCAGGTCAAATTCCTGTAACAAATCCATACGTATGTTGTTGTTCTTTGAATAAACCCTCTCTGGTACAATTAAACCCTCCCCTCCACACTCCACACACACAGCAAAGAGTAAGTAACCAAAAATTTAAAAATGAGGAAAGGAAGGGAGAGATGCGTCAGGCAGTTAATTAATAAAAATGTTATTTTTCTGAACTTTGTAATGTTTGGCATAATATATAAGCTTTTAAAAATGTGTCATTGATTTATTTTTAATGTGCTAAATGTGTTATGATTTATTTTCTCATTCTAAATGTCTTCACCTTTGTACCTAATTTTGTGTTTTTAATTTTGTGTCTTTTGTCTTTCAAACATCCCTAAAAGATTCACAACTCATACCCACTAGGATTGGAATCCTAGTACCACGAACTCTGGGACATTGGGCAACTTCTATTCAGTCCCAATTTAACCTATAAAACAGCAATAATACTTTAAATAGTATAATAATACTATGAAACTACAAAGGTCATTGCTAGGATTAAATAAATTGATACATATTCAAGTGCTAATAAATATTAGCTGTTGGAATTATTATTTATAATAATAATACATGTTTTTCAGTCTCAAAATGGAGGTAATAAAATATATCCTCATACTCATGAGGGTTCTTGAAGAATCAAATTAGTAACATTTACATCACTATGAAGATGTAAGTTTTTTCTTTTCTTTTTTTTCGAAGACTTTATTTGAGAGAAAGAGAACATAGGAGTGGGCGGGGAAGGGGGGGGCAGTGAGGAGGAGCAGAGGGAGTGGGAGAAGCAGACTCTCCACTGAGCAGGGGGCCCGACATGGGGCTTGATCCCAGGACCCTGAGATCATGACCTGAGCTGAAAGAAGATCTGACTGAGGCACCTGGGTACCCCAAAAGTTTTTTCTTTTAATCACTGAAAGAAGGGCATGTATATGGACCCACATCCTACATGATCTACACACACACACTCTCTCTCTCTCTCTCACTCATATACATGCTTCCTCCTAATTCCAATGTAAGATTCAAATGGATTGGCTGAATGTACCCAGACAGGCTGTTTCCATTTAAGTCAGGTAACACATAGGGGTCCCCTAGCTATGTCCAGACTGCCGGGCTTTGAGTTCCAGCTCTATCAACAACTGCTGTAATGCCTTGGGCAAGTCCCCACCTGATGTCTCTGTACCTTAGTTTCTTCTCTGAAAATCAGGTGTAGTGATAGTATTCACCACTAGGGATGTTGAATTAAGACATGGACAAATACATACAAAATAAACCAGCCTAAGTGTTACTCCTTTGGTTTTACTGATGCTTAGGGAGTGCTGTTTGATGGCTAGCTGCTGTTACCCTTTGTACCAAGTCAGCCTCCCAGGAACACACCGGGGATGGTATTGAGGCTAAGCTTCCAGGTATTTGGAAGTGAGTATTTGGTCGGTTAAAAAAAAAAAAAAGCCACAAAATGAGAAAAATTACGATAAAGAGTAAGTTGTTCATAAAGCAAATTGCATTATGTTTATTATCCTTTAGTCACTTTGATTATGTTCTTCCTACTTTTTATACCTTATGTAATTTTGTTAGTGGTGGATGGTAATTTAGTTATTGCTTTATTTGACAAGGTAAAAAATTAGTCTTCCTTTTTAAAAAAATTTACTGGTCTATGAAATCCAAAATTCTGAGACTCCTCAGTCTGGAAGATTGCAAGTCTCCTATGAATTCTGTAGGCATAAGTACTGCTTCTAAGGGTCACCACTCTCAACAAGATGCTGAGTCTATGCTTAACAAAATTTGCATCTGTTTTCCTGTACCACCCTTAATTTTTTCTTGAAGCTCTTAAACCAGATGAAAGATGAAAACTCAGGCATCTTTTCTCCACTTTCACTAGCCTGAGGTTACAGAGAAGGGACTTAAATATGAAGCTAGGGTGATTCCCAGGGCTATCGCAGTAACTGGTAATACAAGGGAAAATTAATTAATCCAGAAACTTCCTTAGCATTTGAGCCGAGATAAGGGAATGTCAGTGCATAGAGAAGAGTCCAAAGGGTCTGCAAACAACAAAATGTCTGATTCCAAGAGAGGCCACTTGTCATGGGCACCTTCCCTCTGCCCCTTGCTCCCTACTCCTTCACTCTACTATTGTGAGAACAGAGAGCTATTTAATAGGCAAAGACCATTTCAAGGCCAGAGACAACCGGTTAATGACAACACTTCCCTGAAATTTCAGCCCCCCTCCAAACATAGGCTTTTTAATCAAAAGAACAGCCCTCTACATCCCTCCCCTAATAGATCCTGGCCTCCATCCACCCACATTAATCACTCCAAGATGGCCCCAGGACTTATCTAATGTCACTGCCTAATCACTTTATTAAATGTCATTGCTCCTGATTGTGAGGGTTTGTTTTGTTTCTCATCCCTGCCCATCTCTCCCAGAATTCTGCTGAAAGGTAGTATTAGGGTCCAGACTGCATTGTCTTTTTGCATCCTCACTGGGATCCCAGACATTTTGAGATGGGGTGCATTTCTGCAATGATGACATGCTGTCACAGAAGTCCTCAGAAAGCAGATGAACTCAACACCCGACACCTACCGCCTCTCGCACTGTCCATGATAGAGGCTGGAAACATGGAAACTGAGAACTGAGCTATTTGTAAACCAACATGATGGGGAAGCACCCAGTTTAATGGCTTTTTTTTTTTTTTTTAAGGAGGGCAGTATGTTCAGCTATGGCCTGAGAGAGAAATCAGCTGTTTTCACAATTACAGGAAGAAGAATCTCCAGTGATTTTCTATTGTTTGTCTCATCAAGCCTTAATTTCTCTGCCTGACATCCAGAGCATCCCCCAATTCAGTCTCACACAGGCTACACTCAAGCAGCATGTCCTATGACCTCTCTAGAAGAGCCTCAGATCCAGTCAGGTGCTTCTTGTGATTTTCCTTCATGCCAAATGTCTTCATTGGTGTTTTTATCCTTGCATTTTTCCTTGTTCCACATCCCCCTCCCCCATCCTCTAGCCAGTCTTCTGACTTAATCAGTTATTTATTTAACCCAGAACTTTTTTTATTAAGCTGTCCCATGTGCCAAACACTGGGGACTGGTAACACCTAAGGTAAGGCCCTCACGTTCAAGGCAAGAAAGACCAAAGTTTATGTAAGGACTGACATGTGAATGAGAGGTAGATGAAAATTTCACAGGTGGAAAATGTCTGCTCTGGAACACGGTAGCAGGAAGGACAGAATAGGCAAGTCCACTTGGTGGTGATGGAGGGAAAGGTGTCATAGGCGAGATGACTCTTGAGGTGGGTTTTGGAAGGGGTGTAGACGTCCTCCAGGTGGAGAGGCGTTTTGCATCTCTGCAAGCTGTGCCCCGGCAGGGGTTGGCTCTGGGAGTCCCCCTGGCAGCACCTCCTCTACTGTCCTAGGGCTCATCTGGGCAACGCGAGCGTGAGAGTGTGTGTGTGTGTGTGTGTGTGTGTGTGTGCAGGTTGGAGCGCAGTGCGTGTTTCAGTCTGATGTTTAGGAGGCTCTGTGCACATATCCAAGGCAGTGTGTGAGGCAGTGAGGCTTACTTAACATTCACTACGGGACAAATAAGAGAAAATTAAAAGAGCAATTTTAGGAGGGAATAATTGTTTGCCATACACCATAATTACAACTGCTTGTAAATGCTGCTATCATAAACGAATCTGCCTTTTAGAGGTCTCTTAAATTCTCTTGGTAATGAACAGACGCCAAAGGAAAGGGACCTCGCAGCCCTTCCAGAGAAGCTGGGTCTGCACTGACCCCTGGTGTCTGCCTCGTGCAGAGGTCTATCACCGCAGGCGCAGAGCTAGCTGGTGGGCTCCAGATGCTCCCTGCACCCCGCCCTCCCTGGGTTCAGAGAAGACCTGAGCACCCTTTAGGACCAGAAGTGAACCTCAGACTCAGCCTTCCTGCGCCTTGTGAGGTCATTTCCTAGGATCTGTCTTCAGTGCTCTTCTCCTCTTGCGCCCCCTCCCTGCACAAATGGCACGGTTCAAAAGCTGCCATGGAGAATCTGAATGTCCTTTGGGATGCCCCCAGTCCTTCCCCACGCTTCTCATGCCCCCCCCCCCCCCCACCAGCCCAAGCTGATATCCACTCCATCACTGAGGCCTATTGGTCATACTTGCTCCATAACACTCCAGTTCATCCACTGCCTAAAAAATCAAGACATCGTGGCCCCCTTTGGCTTGCAAGCAACAGTCTCCGAAAAAGGGCTTCTCTGCTTAAGAATTGCTGTCACCGGGGATATCCCACTTTTAGCTCACCAAATTTATTCCTCAACTAACCTTTGATATGCTAGAAGGATTGCTGTTAATTGCTTCCATTAAGTAACTGCACGAGCTTGGGTATGTCACTTGGGCAATCTCGTCATCTATAAAATGAGGGTTTGGGGCAAATAGGGTGTTTTTCTATCTTTTCAAAGGATTCTACTGTTACTTCCCTCAGCACGCTGCCCTTTCCCCTTCTTTTAAAAATCTCTTCCACCAAATAAACTCACTGGTCAAAGAAAATTAATTTGTTACCCTCATTATCTTTTATTTTTATTTTTTTTCCCATCAAAGACATACTCTGTTGGAGCATCTGGTCAGCAGAAGGTAAGCAACGTTCCTGTAAAGAGTTAATCCCAGCCTAAAATAAAACAAAAAGTAAAAGCTCTGATGTGTTATCTAGCCTGTGCAGCCTTATCTTGAGTAAATCTAGCATTTCTGCTAGTCAGCTGGAAATACTGAGAATTGCACACAGCCTTGTGATACAGCCACCAGAGATCCCTATAAAATGAAGGGATCCATTGAAATAAATGACCATAAATGTAACGCCGGCTCTGAGAGTGTAGCTTTCTCGGTCTCTCGTATCTGAAACCCCTCTTAGCATTCCCTGCAGTGAACATAGCCCATTCCTCTAATTGCCCCTGGTCCATAAATAAATATTCCATCACCAATGCTAACTCTAATTAATTAAGGTTGGGAGGAGTTGGCCATGCTACTTGTAAATTGAGCATATATGTGTAGAGAACTTAGAACAAATTAATTTCACAAAGATTTAATGATTTATTATTTAACACATGGTAATTAAACAATTTTTGGTGGAGTATAATGAGTCTAATATTAATTTTACATTGCCAAACCATCTTTCTAATTTTTCTTTTCTCTCTTGGTCCTTTAATATCTAAAAATTGTTTTCCTCTGATACCCTGCACCAGTCACCTTGATATTCATCATCATCACCACCACCACCACCACCACCACCACCATGACATGTTTACAGATGATCTAGGGCAAAGGTCTATGTTCCCCAACCAAGCAGATCTTCTCACATGCTATAACTCCTATTTCCCCACAGCACAAATCTGGCTCACTAAAGGATCAGTCTATCCAAATTCAGTCTAGCCCACCTCACTGCTTTTCTCTCTTTAAATGTACCAAATACAGTGTGTGATCCTTGATGAGACTGGAAATGGGGGAGGTGGAGGAGAGAGGAGAGCTATGAAGAATATTGAAGAACAATCAGAAAATGCTGAATACAGATGCATGATAAGGTAAGAGTATTGCATTAACTTCTTGGGATATACACAGGTATCGTAGTTCTGCAGGGAACCTTCCTTGTTCCCAGAAGATGCATGCTGAAGTGCTCAGTGAATTGATGTGATCTCTGCAACCTACTTTCAAAATTTTTAAAAGATATTTTATTTATTTATTCATGAGAGACATAGAAGCAGAGGCACAGCCAGAGCGAGAAGCAGGGTCCCCTTGGGGAGCCCGATGAGGGACTCAATCCCAGGACCTCAAGATTGACCTGAGCCAAAGGCAGATGCTCAACCACTGAGCCACCCAGGTGCCCCTCAAAAATTTTTAAAGGAAAACAGAAAGAAGAAAGAAAGAAAGGGGGGGGGGAGGAGGGAAGGAAGGAAGGTGTATGTGTGTGTCCATATACATGCCATGCAGAGAGATAAAGCCAATGTGGCAAAATGTGAGCGATTAATGAACCTGGATGAAAGGTCTAAGGGTGGTCATTATACTAGCCTCTGAACCTTTCTGTAGGTTCAAAACCTTGAAAACACAAGCTGGGAAAAAGAATCTTTCTGAATCCCGTGGATACTAGCACAGTTACAATTTCCTAGCTTTTCTTTCCTTCAAATCCCAATTCCTCCCTGCTGTCCTAATCCCAGGAGGCAGCTCTCTCCCTGCATTCAGTCAGGATGGATTGGGTTATGCTGCAGAAATGATCAGAAAAGCTCAGGAACTTCAACCCTCAAAGATTTCTTTCTTACTTGTGCTACGTGCCATTTCAGATCAGTGGGGGATTAAAGTCATCTTTGCCAACATCTCCTGTGCCCCCATTCTCACCATGGAAGGGCTGTGCCTCTGAAGTGGGCTTTTCTCCAAAGGAAAAGGTTTCTTTCCTCTTAAAGATAGCTGCTTTGTATGAATTCTGGATCCTTGTCTCCTCTGGGCATTTTGCTTCCACAGGAGAGCTTTGGTTCCTCCATCTCTTGGGGCTTCAGCCCCCTTGCCTCCTGGCGCTGCAGGCTCCCTGTCTCTGACAGCCCTGTGTTCCCAACCTAGGACACCTCTAATTTCCACTCTTCCTTTTTCCTGATAAACCCTTCAAGCTTGTGGCCTTTGCCGATGTCTTTGCTTACTGACACCCCAATCTTGGTTTTCACACAAGCCAACGTTTGCTCCCAAATTCTATTGCAGTGTCTTTTTGCAAAAGAAATGGGGATGTTAGTCCTCTGCCATGTTATTTGTGATCTCTGCTCTGGGGCACTATTGACAATTCCCTCGTTTTTGACATCCTCTCCTACGCTGATCTTTGTATGCCAGATTTTAGGGGTTCTGCTCCCATGCTCTGGGATTGCTTTTAATCTTTCTTCAATGCTTCATTTTTATCCTGCCTTCCTAAATATGAGGATTCTCCAGGGACCTTCCTTTGCCCCTTCTCATTCTGTCCCTCTAATCACTCTCTGCAAGAGCTTGTTGACTGTCACCTCCAGTATATCTTATATGTACACATCCAGCCATGACCTCACCTTGTCATTTCAGTCTCTTTGTCCAGCTACTCAGATGATTTTCCCATTAGAGTGTCTTGCCCAGCACCTCAAACCCAATACATTTTCACTCAAAGCCATCCTACCTCCTCTTTCCAAATACTTAATTCCCACCCATCCCGCCCCACCACTGGAGGCATCCTTTCCTTCGTTTCCCAACCTAGTAAAATCCTGGCAGGATTCTTTGATTTTTTTTTCTTCTTCATTCCTCATTCTTATTTCAGCCATCCTACCTCCTCTTTCTAAATACTTAATTCCCACCCATCCCGCCCCACCATTGGAGGCATCCTTTCCTTCCAGTTTCCCAACCTAGTAAAATCCTGGCAGGATTCTTTGATTTTTTTTTTTCTTCTTCATTCCTCATTCTTATTTCTAACATTCCAAGTCCTATCTCTTTCCCTTAGATCTGCCCACTCCTCTTTGCTCTTGCCCATGCAGGCCCTCATGAATGCAGCGCAGATCACAGACCGCTCTGATTTGGGCTTTCTACTTCTCCTTCTGGCTTCTCCCCAAGCCACCCTTCAAACTATGATCGAACAAAACTTCTTCTATCATGATAATCCCAGTCGTGACCCAAATAAAGAGTCCATCCGACAGAAGCATCACATCCAGACTCTTGAGCTCAGAATATAATTTGCCTTCACTCAAACTCTCCCACATCACAGACTCTGCTTCACCAGCTGTCTAGCCATGCCCTTCACATCCATGCCAGCCTCTCTGCAAATGCTCCCACCTCACCCATGAAAGCATCTCTCACTGCCAGAGCTTATACACCAAAATTTTCCTGTTTCCATTGTGACTGGATTTAGTTGCAGTTTGGTAGCTTATTCTTTAATATATCTTTTTCTTTTCTTTTTCTTTCTCTTTTTTGAATGAAATATTTGTGTATTTCTTGGTTGTTTCAAGTTTTTATTCAAATTCCAGTTGGTTAACATATAGTATATTATTCGTTTCAGGAGTAGAATTTTGTGATTCATCACTTACATACAACACCCAGTGCTCATCACAAGTGCCCTCCTCAATACCCATCACCCATCAATAACACATCTCACACTCACCTCCCTTCATCAATCCTCAGTTTGTTCTCTATAGTTAAGAGTCTGTTTTATGGTTTTCCTCTCTCTCTTCCCCTCTCATTTGTTTTGTTTCTTAAGTTTCACCCAACTAACTCATTATTAGCTCTTTGAAGTTCTACTTAGAAATCACCACAATGCCAGGCACATGGCTGTGGTCAGTAGATCCTTATAATTTGACTCACTAATCTCTTTGAGATCTAATAGAAAGTATTGGCTATGTGTTTAATCCTCCTACCTTAAGAGGAATTATAGCCACAAATATTTGAAAATATTTCTCCTCCTCAACCCTGTAAGGATGAACTTGGCCCCTGAAAGGGTAGCTGGTGATTTCAAAGTTCCAGAACAACCCATTTCCTGGGGGCATCCATATCTATTATTATACTGTTACCTAATTCTGTGTCATGGAAATATTTACCTTGTTTTTATTCCTGTTCATACTTTCCTTTCTCATTTTTCCCATCTTTGTCATTATGATGATGAATAATAGTGCTTTCATTTACATCAACTCATTCAATTCTCTCCTCAATCTATTTAGGGATGGTAATATCGGTAGATTAATATTTTTGTAATCCAGCAAAAAATGAAAGTAGAGCTCAAAGGATTTGACCTGACTCGAGACTACACACACAGAACACAGCTCCAGGTGTTGTTATTCAAAGGCCTTTGCTCCTTCCATCGCTTTAAATTCATTCTGATCTGGATGCCCCTCCTCTGGGCTTGCATGGTTTCCATCTACCCATGCATATAATGGCAGCGTAATCATTAATTTACAAGTTGGTCTCCCCCGTTAGACTGTGAGCTTACTAAACATATAGACCAAGTATTTTTCAATTTCATGTTTCCAGTGAATGGCATAACTTGTGTTGGTTGGATGTCTGAATTAAGGCATGAATAACAGAATGAATGACTGAGCGAGAACTGTGACTTGTTATGTCTGCCTCTTAGAGAATTTGGCCCCAGACTCTACACAACTGTGTATTCTCCATGGCACATTATGTGTGACTGTAAAGAAATTTGCAACATTCCTTTCTCTTACATCTCCTTATTGATCTCCTTCACCCTAACAGTCCAGTATCCTCAGAAACACACATCTCACTGAAGTCTGTGCATAGATAGGATTCAGACAAACTACGGTTCATACCTTTCTTTCTTTTGCTAATTATTAGCTAGTTGAGTAGCTGTGGACGAGCTATTAACATACCAATTCTTAATTTTCTCATCTGTAAAATGGACATAATAATAGTGAAAAATCCCAGTGTTGTTATGAGAAATCAGTGGGATGATTTATTTGAAGCACTCAGCCCAGGTCCTAGAACATAAACCAGGGAAGGATGATTGATGTACTTTAGGATCCACTTGGCTAAAGCCTGGGGCTCACTGACTAGCACATTTTCAGATTCAAACCTACAAAAGATCTTTTTTTGGCCAAACTAAAACAGAGGATTTAGACAATGATTCAAATAATTTGGGCTCTAAACTCCACTTTCATCTAAAGAACTCCGAGGGGTAAAGGGATGGGATGGCCCTGGCAGGTCATTTTTAGCATCTCTAAGAACCTCACAGAGAGCTGGAACAAAAGGTCATTTGTCATTTATTTATACCTGTAAAGTTGGACCTTCCTGCTAGGGCCCTCCCCATCTATCTCCTGCTGCTACTGTGTTTCCAGGTATGTATGTGTGTGTGATGCTTCTTTAATGGCCTGAGTTGCTACCAGCTATCTAGAGGCAGTAAAATAAAGTATTACTCTTAGGTACTGGGGAAATGCATTTAGCGTATATGTAAATCTATCTCCTGGGACAGACATTTGTATAAACAGAGTTAACTTCACATTAATGCTGTTTATCACCAAGGGCAGGGCTTTGGGTTTAGAGGCGAGGTGGCTGCATCTCCACACAAATCTCCATACAAATCAGCTTTATGAGATCTCCCCCCAAAAATGGGGGTTGCTTCCTTCATCACAAGGCACTGCCCCAGCCCGGTCATTTTCTAGGTGAGCAGACTGGGGTCTAATAAGATCCAACTACACACACGTCTAGTTTGATCAGGCTTTCATTCAGAGGGGACCTAGAGAAGGTTGTCTTGCATTCATGCCCAGGTGGGAAGAGAGTGATCTCTGGCACCTGGGTTTAAACCCTAGCTCTGCTGGTGTGTGAACTTTGGTGAATTGCTTATTTCCCTAAACTTGGTTTTCTCTTCTGTCTAATAAGGACCGTGATACCCCTCAGAATAATTCAATTATTCATCCATTTTCCTTATGTCTGTTAAGGACATATTATGCACCAGACTCTGATGTTATAAGAATTAAGCGCCGTTACAAATGTGAGTACCCGGCCAAATGCTGGCTATAAGGTGGATACTTAGTAAAAGTTATGTGGCCTCCTCCCAAGGCTCATGGCTCTGACTGACCTTTCTCCAGGGAAGAATTCCTTCACCTTTGTTTGGGAGTGAGTCAGATCTGGAGTATTTGCAGACTGACTTCCTTTCCTGTCTCCTGCACCACCGCCCACCAATGCCCGCCCCCTCTGCCCCCAGAACTTCTCCCTCAGGGCTCTTGGGACTAGAATACCCCACTAGCTTTGACAGATGATCTTTGAGGGGAGAAATCTCTGACACTCCAGGCCCTAAGTGACAGCGCAAGGATATTCACAACGATCCTGCTCACACTAGATAAAGCCGACTTGTCAAAAGGGGACAGGTCGTTTTAGCACTGGCTCATGGAAGCCTGACAAGTGAGCAGCTCTACCCATTCTAGGGCCAGGTTTCTGGCTTCCTTCAAAGGAGGGAAAGATGCCAGGGTCGTGGGGAGACAGACTGCCTGGGAAACAGGTCAAGTAGAAGGCAGGATTACTTAAGAGTGAAAATTACCTGGGTGGGAGAACCAAACATCCTTGTGAATGCTCAATCCCATGTCACCTTTTGCTCTGCCTGCCTTCTGGGCCAAGGCCCATGACCCTCCTTCCACTCTTCCACCCCACTTCTCACAACAACATCCACATCTGACTCTTGTTGGTGTCCTGCTTCTCTTTCCATCGTGGCCTCAGCCACGGCGACGGATGCAGGGAAATATAACAACATAATCCTCTTCACACCACTCAGTCCCCAAAGGTCCTTACTCAGAATTCTCCATTTATCTGGTCATTAGATCTAATTAAATCCCTCCAACTTAGAGCACTGATGAGTGGCACCACTTTCTCTCACCAATTAAAAGAGAGGAGATTAAAGAATGCCCTCGACACTGTCCTTGTGAGGGTGGTGGCAGGGGAAGAGGCAGGAGAGGAACTCAGAAGACTGTCCTTTATCTCCGAAGCAGCGTTGATGTAATGTGGGTTCCTGCCAAAAAAATGTACCCTTTGCGTGGCCGATCCAGCTGAGGACATCAGGGTGCGTTAAGTAGTCTGCTGTCTCATAGAAACGTGTCCCTCTTTCCAAAGATGGTTTGAACATCTTAAACAAAGGACATCTACCATAAGGTAGACAGAATTCAAAAGAGGAAACCAGGATTGAAGAAGGGAGTTAGGAAGCATATTAATCCACAGGATTAATTAACATATTTGTTGCAATTAACTCTAAATCTGATCGGAGCTTCCTGGTAGCTAAGGCATATCACCATAGCTTTCATCATCTAAAAGGAGGAAGTGCACTTCCTACTATCTGCTATTCTTAGGGGATTAAAAAATGTCTTTGTTCTTAATTCTGAAAGGAACTTTTCATGTAGGGCTTCACATACCTGAGCGATAGAGAATGTTTTCAATAATATTATTTAATAGTATTGTCTTGTATTTGACAGGCAAGGTTCTGAGTGTTGGAGCTTTGGAATAATGTTTTATTTGAAGAATTGATTTTCCCACATGGGACTCAGAGTGACCTCAGTTTTATTAGAACAGCGCTCAGGCCATTTTAGCTTATGGGGTCCAGCAGGATGGAAAAGGCTACTGACTCCTACAGTATCTGGCTCATCAGCAAAGTCCTTCTAAAAAGTACCCCTACTTTTTGCTTCTTTGGAAACAGACCTTCCTTCTCTGCCCTAGCCCCACTAACATGTTTGCTCATGAAGACAGTCATCAGACAGAAAAAAGGGTTTGCCACTTATTGGAGCACAGGTGGGTCTCCAGGCTCACCCCCCCCCCCCCCCCACAGACCACCTCAGCATAATCTTCTCTCTTCATCATAGCATTATGGAACCAGAGCTAGCCTTTCTCCCTCTTCTCCTGACTTTCCAGAGGGCTATTTGGGAAGGACATGCATGGATATCTCTTTCAAGCCCTCTTGAGTATTCAAAGCAGAATCAGTTCTGGTGTGGTTGAAAGGATTGGAAGGCTGTGGGGCCCTGAGGCAGAGGGATGAGTGAGGTTCTCAGGTTCACTAACTCTGAGATTCACTCCCTGCCAAGAAGGCATAGAGAAGCTCGGCTTCTCCTCAAGTGTGGGCCTGTGAGGATGCACATTTCTGCCAAAGAGATTCCTTAGTGCACAACTTCCTCTGTTTTCATTCCAGATTCCTTCAAAAGAGACTCTAAAAGAAAGCTCTGAGTTCGGGGTCAGCTCACACCCTGCATGCCCTCCTTCTGGATCTCTGGAACCTCTGACCCACTCAAACATCTATGTCTTTAAGATACTCTCAGGTAAGAGCCCGCTCCCCCCCACCATCTCCACCATTTGCCCCTGACTCAACAAAATTATCCTTCAAGGATCCTTCTGGAGAACTGCCCTTTTTCTCTTCTTGTATCCCTACCTCCAATACTGGGCCATATCCTGGCTCCTGACTTGGCTTCTCATCCCAGGGTTTTGAGTTTCTCCCTACACTTTAGACTAGCTCCCTGTTGCTCTTCCTGTAATCACCAGATGATGCTTCTACAGCTTGAACCTGCCTCCTGAAGAACAATGGGAACCTGAAGCCTAGCAGTTTCTCTCCTTACTGACCAAACCCCACTGAGGCTCAGCCCAGTTATGCCAGAGCAGGTTTCTGATTTCACGTCTGGGGCTCTTTTCATGCCTCGGTGGCTGCCACCTGACCACAGCCACTGAGCACAGAGAGGAAGCAAAAACGAGATGAAAACATGGGTAAGGGGAACATTTATAAAACCTGCCCTTCACTATTGTTCCTTCGAGTGTGCTCTCCACTGGCAGCCAAAGCTCCCTGAAACTTGTTGTGTCCTATCCTTCAATCATTGCTTCTCATTGCAATTTCAGTGGAGAATTTGAGAAAGCCTTTGAGGAGAGATTATGAGAAGGGAAGATGCTATTCATGGTCTTACTGAACGAAAGAGCATGGATTTGCTTATCCTAGAGGATGCTGGCCCTGGCAGTCACTCCTTGTGTGTCTTTTGGACTCTCTGTGTCTTTGTTAGTAACCCGGGGCTGGAGGTTTATTTTGTGTGTGGACATTTAATGGGATTATACAGGTGGAGTGTGCAGCATGCTGCTCATCGCATGAGGGTGTGCACTCCCGGGGCTCCCTGGAGGCCTGCTCCTTGTCCCCGGGGGGTCCCCTCCACCTACTCTCGACTGATCATCCCTTGCCCTGTAGGCGTCCCAGAGCTCAGCTTCTTTCGGAAGCCTCCTGGCCGGTTGCAGTAAGAGCATCGTTTCCAAAGGGGGCGCTCTAAGATCAGGAAAAAGGCCTTTGGGGACCTTGACTGTGTGTGTCTGTGAGGAGTGCACGCTGGTACCTATGGCTGGACATTTAAAAAAATGACTTTTATGAAATCTTTGCCTTGATATGCTATCAATTTTTCCAGATGCCTTTTCAATATCTGTCTACAGAACTGTATGAAATTATAGTAAGTCCTACAGCTGGGGGGATGACGATACTGCAGTTGGAGACAGACATCTCTGGCTCTGATGAAATGAGGCAGAGGCATTCTCCTGGTAGTAGGTCCATTCTAGGGGGGCTGCCCAAGCTGCACACCTCCTGAATGCAGGACTCTGGGGCGCCCTCAATGGGAAGCTGCCTGTCTGCAGCTGTTGCTCTGTCTCTCCCTTCCTCCTGCCTTAGCCTCCAGGTAGGCACCTCCCAGGTGAGAAACATCCAGGCTTCAAGCTTCCAGGCGGTGCAGGCTGAGGCTGGCCGGGGTTTGGCTCCCTCAGCTAGACCTAGGGTCTTCAGGATGGGGTGAGGAGACAATGAGGGTCTGAACGGCTTTCTCTGAGCCCTCTTGGACCACAGAAGGGAGAATGGTGCTAGAGGTGGCTAAGAAGATGACACCTTGTGTATGAACACGAACCCTGAGGTCACCAGACTGCCTGCCAGGGTGTGCCCAGTGGCCAGGCCCCTGCCCGGGGCTGCCCGCTGGTGACTCAGCTCGCCCCACTCCTTATCCTGCACAGTGTGCAGGGCACCACGGAAGACCACGGACAGACTGACGAGGCTGGGAACCTCCAGGGCAGGATGTCACAGCTCCTGAGAAAACTGGAGGAGAAAGGGGACTCGTGTCTGGCTTGCAGTTGTCCCCCACGCGGTGTTGAGTAAGTGGACACACGCACCTGACACCAAAGTAACACCTGCCCCCCCCCACCCCGTGGGTGCCTCTCTCCCCAGCTGGGAGGAGGCCGGGTGGCCCACAGGGCCACCGCGGGAATCGGGAGGGCGAGGTGGGTCCTCTGACACCGCAGGCCACCAGGTGTGCGGCCCGGGGAGCCCAAGAGAAGGAAGGTCCTCAGCATGTGTTACAACAACCTGCGTGTTGCTGTTTAACAGCGCTTGTCATCTTGTCCGTTTTGTCCACCTGCCAAGGCTGCTTCCACCGAGCACTGCGGAGTGGGAGGCGGCCGAGGCTCCCATCTGCGGCTGATAACAGACGGCCTTGCGTGAAGCGCAGGAAGTTAAGAGGCTTTTCTTTGCTGTTGTGGAGAGACCTCTGGCTCGAGGCAGTGCTCTCCGAGGGCAGCGGAGATACTGTCAATTATCAACCTGTCCCTCAAGCCTCGGGGCGGGCTGCCATGGGCCCTGTCTGCCAAGGGATGTGCGCGCTCCTCCTGGAGAAGCCCAGGTGCTGGCAGCCAGGTGAGGCTTGGCTGGGGACCTGCCTTCTTCCCTATCTGGGAGCTCCCGTAGTGTCAGGGTGACCCCACCCCACTGGACGACGGTGCCCACCGGAGGAGGTGGTCCTATTTAAGGAGTGTAGTTTATTCCCCCTCTGGGATTATGTCAATCTCCATAGGAATTCCTTGGACTCCCAGGGATCCCCATACTTGCTTCTATCACAGCATCCTAATCCCAGTGTTTTTTTCATGGTGCCTGGAACCAAATGAACTGGTCGTTTCCATCTTCGTTGGAGGTAGCTAGTGTCAAAAAGCTTTGTAAGTGTTAACATCCTAACGCCTTCATAGCTATTTGGAAAAATATCAACTTACAGGAAAAACACTTGTATTTCCTTCTTAAAGGAAAAATTCATCATAATATCTTCTTAATCATAATTAGCTACTAAAGGGATGTGGGCACCTGTTGGGCACTGCACAAGTTCTCGAACGTTGGACACGGCCATCTTCACTTTCTGTTCCACATTGGTTTTTGTCTACCACTTGCCTCTTCTCACAGCAGTCGTAGAAAACCCACTTTCATAAAGAAATGGCTCCATTGAAAGGAAATGGTGAGATCTAATGTCAAAACTGTAAACTTCCTTGAATTGGTAATTTGCTTGGTGTCTGGTGGATGTTGAGTCATCTCCAGCTTTTCGTCCAAAAAAATGGAAATATCCTGCAGAACTGTGAGAGTTTACCATGTTACCCAGGATCCGCTGGTGCATAGTTTGGGAAGTGTGGCCCAGGTACTCCATAGGTGGATTGCATCTCCTTGTGTTGAAGGAAGTAGGGATGGGCTAGAAGTTGGGATGGGGGCCAACAACGGGGAGAGAAAATTTGCTGGGACTAATCCATAGCTTAACTTTGTCAGGACACATCCTCAGACTATGCTCAGTCTATAAAGAGGAATTTCTAGGGAAAATCAGGAGGCTGGGGACTTTGCTGGGGATGTTAAAGACATATTGTGCTGAATAGAAGGGAGTACCTCCATGAGTTGAGGTCTGGGTGCACAGGGTCATGCCTGGTACTATCTGGTCACTTCTCCAACTTTTCCTAGGCTAATTTCTCCCTCTTTCTTTCCTTCCTCCTTTCTTTATCCAACCCTCCTTCCCTTCCTCCTTCCTTCCCTCCCTCCTTTCCTGCCCTCCCCAAATGAATATGTCCTCCTCCCATGTGAACATAGAACAGTGATGAAGAGCAGGTCTCAGGACCCAGATGACCTACCATCTACTTACTACCTGTGTAACTTTAGATAATATCTAACTAAACTCTGGGCTTCAGATTCTACTTCTATAAAATGGATTTAATAAAATAGTGTATTTTATTACTTTGCTATAAGATTGAATACCTATTGGAGAATAGAACAACGTCAGCTCAGCAAACAGCCATGACAAGGCAGGCTTGGTGTCTACTTGTGCCCGGCCTATAGTCCAGGGGAAAGATAAATCTCAAGCCACTGCCCAAATGATTAGTTGATTACAATTTTGATGTGTATTACAAAGAAGTGGAATAGTCTATTTAAGTAAGCAACATGGGGATTTAATCTAGATGTGGGGGATGAGTCCCTCAAAATTCTTCCCGGATTAAATAACATTTAAGTCAAGACTCAAAAGATGTATAGGAGTGTATCAGGCCAACATCCAGTGGGTGGAGGAGTTGTGAAAGAACGTTCTAACAGAAGGAACACCATGCCCAGGACCCTGAGGCTCCAAAGAGTTTTGGGCAGAGAAATGCAAGATGTTATGTCTTGTAGATCACTGTGGTTGCTGGGTGGAGTATGGATTCCAGTGGGTGAGAGAAAAAAACAAAAGACCAGTTAGGAGCCTACTTGTAAATGGTTTGGGGGAGATGGGAGGTGACCCTGCCCATGGTAGCAGTAGAGAAGAGGACAGATGGAGAGGTAATTAGGAGGTAAACTGGATTAGATGCATTGTTTGTGAAAAGAGAAGAGAACCCAAGCAAAGGCGCAGGAGTCTTCCTGGAGCAGTTGGTTGGAAGGAAGGTGGGACATGATGACAGGGACAGGGAGACCTGGGTCAGGGAAGATGCCCATAGGGGCTCTAGGTAGCAAATGAAGAAGGGAGATGACCCAGCTCTACCAAAACCACTCGCCAAATCCTTCTTAGCTAACGGAAAGAAAACAGGGTTTCTGCACTCCTCTTCTGAATTATCCGCATAACTAGTCTGGGTCTTCACTTACTTGGCAGAAAGGCCAGATTGTGGGGGATGGAGGTAGAGAACCTGCAGAGAGGAAGAGAACCCACTGGGGTTGCAGAGTTGTTAATTGAACCTAGGGCATATGTGGAGTAATTAAAAACAAAGTTTATCGTTATGCGGTCCACGAACAGGCCTGTCCACATTCGCTGTCAGCGACTTTCTCCCTCTCTATGGAGCCATCTTTCTTTCTTGTATTTAAGGAAAAAATGTTTTTGATATTAATTAAGTTACATGGCAATTTCCTCCCCCTAATTAAAGTGGAACCTTTTCACAGGACACTTTGAAGTGCAGCTCTGTGGATAGAAGAAACTTTTCATCCTCCGCCAAAGCTCTGTAGTGTCTCTTCATATTGTTCACTTCAGTCAGAATAAAACTCTTTCTGATAATGAAGGGAAGAGCATTTAACTTTTTCCAGCTATCACACCGTCAAGTTGGCCTGGAGTGGGATGTGGGGAGCGGGCTGGAGCCTTGGCTTCAGGCAGTACGAGGGGCTGGTGGCGGCAACCTGGGCGCATCTGAGAAGGGATGCAATGGGTGGCAGGGCCAGGAGGTGGGGGAGGGGGGGGGAGGGAGGACCTATAGGGTGCTGGGAGCCCCTTCTCTCAGGACTATCATAGAGAGAGCGGCAACACCTAACTCCTGGGACATCACTCATTTCCATCCATCATTGTTTTGTCCCCAGGTCTGATAGGTATAGCGGTTGGACGATGAATGCCACTGTTCTAATTTCTGGGGGGGCAGTTCCTGTGCTTTTTTGGGGGGGCCCAGATAACCCCCTGAAACTCCTAGAGATGGACCAATGACTAATAGTCAAAGAAGGAAGGCAGAGAGGAGAGCAGAAAGTGGGGCGTGGGTATCAGCAGAGAGACAGAAGCAGGAAAGGGAATCCATCCCTGGCTATGGGAAACTCATGTGGCCAGGAAGACATTCTTGACTCTTCAAACCCTGCTGGCTCCTCTGATTTGCTTTCCCTCCCTCCAAGTCTTCCTCTTTTAAGCTCCTCTGAAGGCCCTGAAAGTGAGGAAAGGAAAAGAAGGAGTCTTGTCCCCTCCCTGTCTTGTCCCCTCCCTGCCCAGAAACCAATTTCTCATGAAAACACCCCGGGGAGGAAGCAGAGGCCACTGTTTTTTATCTGTGAATCTTACCGCTAGTGTTTTCCCTGTAGGTATCGACAGCCAGTAAAACACATATCACAGATGGAACCAGAAACAGCCCCTGTGTGTCCACCTCCTCCCCACCAAGATGCTACGGGCCCAGAGTGTCAGACGCTTTAATTGGATTATTGCTGTTTCTCCAGCTGTCTCAAGGTGTCTCCCAAATAGCTCCAAAGCCACAGACAAAGGCAAGTGGAAGAGGCATCTGAGGGAGGTAGAGAAGGATTGCAGGTTCCCTTCCATGGTCTTCCTTCAACAGCTGCCTGTCTGTTGCCTTGGGCTCAGGAGGCCTCAGCTTCCTGTCCAGCTGGCAACCCATGTGGTCATAGGGCCCTGCCTGTCGGAAACGGGTTCCCACACGGGAGGGGAGGAGGACAGGGGGGTAGGGTGTTGTGGAGGACTTGAGAAGGTAGCAGGGATTTTCCTGATGTCCTGTGGCTTCATTCAGTAACTTTAACTCAACCCACACATAGGTATGGCCACCCCTAGATGCCAGGTATCAGGCAAGGTAGCAGGAAGGAAGATGGAGCTGCAAGGTGCCAGAGTACCAGAGGCCCCCACTGAGCAAGAAGTGGCCAGATGTGCATGCAGGTAGGCAGTGGTTGGCTGGCATAACTGAGTGTGAACCAACAACATGCTCCAGGAGCATCAGGAAGGCAGACTTGATTCCAACGTAGGGAGATCTGATAAAAAGCCTCAGGAACCTATGATTTCAGCTGTGTGGATTATATCTGGGAGGGTAGAATGATGGCAAAAGGAACATTCCAGACAGAAAGGCCCCACATGGAAGGTGCTTATGAGGGCAGTGCTGGTGTGACTGCATGTTTGGGGTACGTTAACTGGAAGGTGTTTTTGGGGGCAGGGGAGGCACTGCAGAAAGGCAGCACCAGTTGTGTGGGGCCTTGTGTGGCAGGCAGAGGAATTTGGCCTTTCGCTTTTGTGTCCTGGGGAAGAGGCAGGACTTATAAGGTATGGAGTGGTGAGATTAGGATGACACTTTAGAGGAACGCTTCTGTTCCTTTTTGGCACGGGCGCCCTGACCCTTTATTCCCACCCCATGGCTTGCCATCAGAAAAGCTAAGGACACTTAAACACTTCGGTGTGGCTTAGGAAAAATCCGGAGCTGTGGCACGAGCTTCCCCTACCCCTGTACCTGGCTTCTGGCTTGTCCAAAGCTGCCCTGTGGATCATTTTAGCAAAGCTTCAGCAGATCAGGGCACAGATGCCAGAATAGCTTTTCCCAAGGACCCTGGGTCAAGCGCCATCCCATCCCTGTCCCCAGCCATGCTGACTTTCATTAGGTACATATATAATAATCCAGCCAAATCTACAAATATCAAGGGAATTTGCAGGAAAAGGGGGATAAGAGCAAGAGAAGGGTATGGTCACTCCGAAAAGTCTTCCTGAAAGATGTGGCCTTGTGATCATGGTGTCATAGGTAGTAGTGAAATGATTTGGGAGGATATAAAAAGGAGAGGTAATGCAGGAGGGAGACAGGAGGTGTGACAGTGGGGAGGGCACAGTATATTGGGAGGAGGGGCAGGTGGGGAGGTTGCAACAGGTCTCAAAGATGGAGATGCCAATCAATGGTGCTATGAAGTCCAGGTGATAGAGGACCATAGAGGAATATGTAAATAATGGGCCACCAGCAACCCATTCTCCAGAGCTCTTCCTTCTCCACCTCTATCCAGAGTGTAGACAGCCTCCCCTCTTACTCCCTTGGGGCACAGTTCTGCAGATGGATGAGAGAAGACCCTGCAACTGGGGGTTCCGGATAAGTCATTGACATTACAGTCAATCCCTGTAAGATTGGCAAGGGCAGGAAAGGTCTTCCGACCAAGGCAAGTGGCCTGAGCGATAGAGATTATGCGTGTATATTAATTCTGTGGTTAGACAGTTAAGTCCGAGAGCTATGCAATAATCTGTGCTTTTTATATATTGGCAATACATCTGTGCTGGCCTGCTGGGAGCCAGGTTTGGGTTTTAGATGTGCTCAGGATACCTGGGAGCTTCCTTCCATGTGGCTTCACTGTGAAGCATGGCTTCACAGGGAAATACTTTTTTTGGACAAAGGCAGGCAATTCCATCCACATGAAGAGCTCGGTAAGAAAGTTAGCTTAATATCTATTTAGTGCTTTCCTTCTTTTTTTTTTTTTAGGCACCCACATGCCGTTTCACATTCACAGAACACCTATGAAGACTTCCATCTTACAGATGAGAAAACTGATGCTCAGAGAGGTTAAGTAATTTCCCCCAAATCCCATAGCTCCAAATTACAGAGCAAAGCCTCAATCCCTGGTCTTCTGAGGCTGAGTCAAATGTACTTTCTGCCACAGACATAGTCCTGATGAATACTAGCTCCTCTCTGTCAGGGTGAGGGACAGTTTGTGAATACTAGGACCCAGCACCCGATTCTTATTGCAGGGCTTCCTAAGGGCTGGGTCTTTAGCGCTGTTGAAAGTCAGACTCCAGCCGCCAGCCATAGGGGACACCTGCAGGCGTTCCAGCCAACCCAGAGACCTAGAAAGAAAACCCAAGCATTCTTAACCTTTAAAAAGATCTTAGCCTGTGGACAGATAAATTAACTCCAGGGCTCTGGGGAGATTAAACCTTATTTTATGGTTTGCTTGTTAAAAACGCATAACTCCAAATCTCACCAGAGATTGCAATTAAGATAGCACGGGGCTAAAGCTATATGAGAAGTATTATTTACTCCTGGCTCCCTGCAAAGACCAAAACGACAATGGGCTTTTCCATTTCATAACCTGCAGTCGATCTGAAGCCACCTGCCTTTGTACCTAAAATGCTTTAGGACACGTGCTTCTCCGCTCCCAGCATAGCTGCGGCCACAGTTCTGTTATCCTTTGTGGTTGCCCAAAGTAACCATAAAAACCCAAGTTAAAACAAAGTTTCCAGGGCGTTAATGTTCAAGAGACACAAGAACATTTTTTACCATCTGCTCCTCTGCTGTTCCCACCTGAGGGGCCCTTTTTCCTGTCTTCCCCTTTCAGTGCCTGAATGCTACAAGCCCCAAATAGCTCCCTGATTTCTAGCAAAGTCCAAGGAAAAGCCAGGTCACTCCCAAGCAGACGGATCTCAACTAAACTGTGCCCACGAGAGAATCACTATGAGCCTTCTCAACAGTCACCATTAATTTCACATAAAAGGCACACAGATTTCCTCTCCTGAGGTTCTGTGAAATGATGGTTACTTTGTTTACGCAGAGACACCACCAAGAACTATCCACATTACTCTTTCTGGGGTCCTTTTCACTTCTGGAGATCAATAATTCATTTTTTCAACATATATAGAAGAGATAAATAAAGGAATGAGAGCCTTCCTCCGAGAATATTCCATCTTAGGTGCTGTGATGCACAGAGGGTCTTTCTCAAAAAAAAAAAAAAAAAAAAAAATTTTTTTTTTTTTTTTTTCTGTCTCAGGACTCACCTGGGACATTTGACTCAGATTCAAAATTCCAGACTGCGTTCAAGAGTTACTCATCCAGGTGATTCTTAAAATCTGTAAATTTGGAGTCACTGGTGTAAAGAACACTAAAGAGAAAGTTAAGGAGGATTGGATTTTTCTTGAGTAATCCTGACCACCCCCTAGCCGTTCCATCTTCGTAGAGTCCAAGTGTCTTGCTGGGTGTTAAATGCCCCCTTGTAAGCGAAGGGGCTGCTATGATGAAATGTGTTGAGCATGTTCCAGTTACTTTGTGAGCATCGAGCCGCAGTGTCACACAGCTTGACGGAGGTAGGACCCAGATTCAGATGGAGGTCTGCTGGACTCGTGAGCCCAGGCTTCCAAGCACTATGCCTGCACCTCTCTGCATGGACCCCCCCCCCCCAAAAAAAAGCTCTATTCTCCTACTTGTTTCTTACAGGCAAAGAAAAGACCTCATGCATTATATGAGAAGTAAACCATTCCAACTAGTTCCCTCTCTGTCCACTGCATTAATCCCCCAGGCCCCGAATTACACTGAAATTCTGGACCAGCCCTGTATTTTTCCCCCCTTCTCTGGTGATTATCTGGGGCTGATTTGGCCAAACTTCTAAGTCTGTTGCCTAGCAAGTCCCAGCACATCTGGAGTCCTGCTGTTGCCTCAATTGCACAGCTGTCTACAGCAAAGATGTAGTCATCAGAAAGCTGCTGCCCAATGGAAATCCAGAGAGCAATCTTTATATGGATCAGCTCTTTATACCTTTGTGTGGATTTCACTTCTCACTCACAAAGACAACGGGCTGGCGAGTTAGCAGAGTTCACACTGAGATGTGAGCGGCTTTATAACCAGCATGAGGAAGATTTCCACAGAAAAAAACCTCTTCTTTCCTGGTGACAAACCTGAATTTTTGCTAAGGGGGGAAAAAAAAAAAGCTCTCTCTCTGAGAGCATTTGTGCGGACCCAAGGGCTTTGAAATGGGAAGAAAAAAAAAAAAAAAAAGCCAGAAGATTCCTCTGAGGCAAAGAGACACCACCAAATAGTGCTGGCCCCAAATTTAGGTTTTGCAGACCCTTACAGTAAAAGTTTCCCAAAGCTTAAGGAGGCAGAGCCAATCTGAAGCTTTAAAAAAAAAAAAATTTATGCACCAGGGTAGAGGATATTGTTTTAGGGGTGGGGAAGATTGAAGCCTGCAGTGAAAGTAAATGAACCAAAATCGCTGCTGGAGGTATGGATAAAAACCAGAAGGAAAAAAAAAAAAAAAAAAAGGAAAGAAGAGAAAAAGAAAAGCAAAAGCACAACTGACCAGTCTTATGTCGCTCCCCAAGGAGAGAAGTGCTTCAGAAAAGACAGTGGCAACGGTGGGCCCTGTTAGCTCCTATCCTATTCATCAGGCCTCTCCATCAGAGGACACTCCCCCAGACAAAGGCCATTAATGTTCAAAATGGCGCCCACAGGCATCCAGGATCCTGAAGTGCTTTCTGCATCCACAAAGACCAATGTAATTAGACCCAATATTGAACCTCAGAATGGCAAGACTGGATGGGACCTTAGAAGCGCTCCGGGCCAACCCTCTCATTTTGCAGTCAAGGAAACTGAGGCCCAGAGTTCATCAACCCAGAAGTTGATGTGTAACTGGGAACAACCTAAACCTCTGCGTTCCAACTGCTGTTTCCTATCACACCACACTGACACCCCAAACGCTATTGTGTTATAATTATTTGAACATGGGTAATCTCTGGATAATAGGGGATTAATTTTTTTTACCATATTATTTGATTAAGTAGGGCTCATCGATGACTTTTTTTTTCCTCTTTTTTTTTTTTAAATTGAGGTATAATTGATGCATAGCATTATATTAGTTTCAGGTCTACAACACAACGATTCAATATTTATATATATTAATTACATTAGCAGTTTTATTCCTGTGTGTTTGGTGTGTGCATTTAGTTACCCTGGGCTTCCAAAATGCAATTCTCCTTATGTGATGGCCAAAAATGTGAGTCAGTGAGCTGAGCTGATTCTTTCCTTCCCTGGGCATTGTCAAATGACCTAATTTATTAATTTTACCTCCCTCCCAGTTTAGAAACCTGGACACGACTGGCTTCACATTAGCTGTCAGTGTTGTCATTCACACTTGTATCAATAATCCTGAGCTCTGACAACTTTCCTTATTTTTAGACCTAAATCCTATCTTATAATATAAATATCACACTCTAGGCAGGGCACCATAGAGCAATTATTGCACTTCCCAGGCGAGGTGACTTTCTTGGCCTCAACGCTTCAAGGCAGCACCTGAGATGTGTTCTAATCACTGAGAGGCATTGGGGCAGAAGTTTATTATACTATTAAATACTGCAGGAAGAAGAAGACACCTGTTCCTTTGGCAGATCGCCAGATCCTTCCCTCCAGAGAGAAAAATGAAGGTGGGGTGGTTGTAAGTGCAACAAGAGGGTAAGTATGGGGTGCTGTAGGAGCCCGTAACAAGGGGGGGTCTCTCCCAATGGAGGGAGATTGGACAATCTTCTGGAATTTGCTCAGTGCTTTGCAATTTACAAATGTCTTTCATTTGCACTGTTGCATCAATCCCCAGGATGGCATTTGGATTTTTATTGAAATTTAGAATATTGGATGATGTCCTCCTTAATGGATTTTCAGAACTCCCATTATAGAGATAAGGATGCTGAGGATCGGAGAGGCAATCTGAACAGAGCTGGAATTCAAATTCAGATCTTTTTACCCCCTTCCCGCAGTACTCATACGATGTGCATTTTCTCCATACCGCCCCCCCAGATCAGATCTGACAAAAGTGAGGTACTTGGTTTCTTTAATTCACTGATTCAACCTTTGTTTGATTAATAGCAATAAAATGCCAGTGAGTGACACAAAGCATTGTGTCATGCCCAGAACCACAACGATCACTAGCTTCCTTACTCTCTGTGCCCAAAGAAACATTTTGAGAGTAAACTTCCATGATTATGGATGATTATGACTTCTAGGTGGGTATCTGAAAAGATCTTTTAGGGAGTAAATGGTAGAAAGGTCCAGAAAAAAATGTCCAAGTCAGTTTCCAGTTTGCTTTGTCAAGAGAACTCTAATGCTCCTTGCCCTTCACCTCCTATCCTACCTTCACGTGCAACTGCCCCCATACAGCCTCACATGACCTGTCTCATGTATGCCCCTTATATGTTACACACAGTGTCATACACAGGTGCACACACATGCAGCCCCCCCCCCCCACTCCTTGGCTGGCACTGTCCACCTTCATCTCCCTTCGTTCCTGTCACATTCTGGTGGCTTACCCTCCTTCGGGGTCTTGGTTTGCTAAGATGCACCATGGGGACAGTGCGTGCTGCCTTGAGACAGGAACATCCCAGAACAGCTGCCTGCCCCCAGGCTAATGTCCCAGTGCCTCCCACAACTCCCCAACCCCTTCTCCCTGCATACTCAGCAATCACTCCAACCTCCGTGTCATACTTTCCCGGAGCTCCCTCTGACAAGTTTATCAAGTTGAGAGATGACACTGTCAACGGGCATATAAAAAAAGGAAAAAGAAGGGAGAGAGGAGGAAAAAAAAGCCCAAAGCCTCCCTTGGTTCTGCAAGGAGCCATTCCCACACTCCCAAGGTCATCAGGGTGGGCTAGGGGAGGCATCCTTATTCCTCACCATCACTTGCCTCTTAAGTGAGCTTCCCCAGGCATGGGCTGGAGAGGGGGGCTGGAGTGGGGAGGGGGGGGCTCTATGCTTAGGCAGACGTTGCCTGGTAAGACAATGGTTGAGCTGATAATGCCAGCAAAGTCATGACACCAGGGACCTCTTACAATTTTAAGATCCAATCAACTTTAAAATATTACCGGCTAAGGCGGATTTGAGCAGGGGCTATAGCAAACAATTGATCCCTGTATATTTACTGAGAGCGCAGGCACCCTGCTGAAATATTAATCCGGGATGGGGGGGGGGGGGGCGGTGGTGGGGAAGGGGGGGCGGCATTAGGACTGCCCAAGCTCTTCAGAAAAATCCTTTGACAAAATGAGTTTAATTAGGGAAATGCAGATGCTATTTTTTTTATGTATGCATTTATTCTGTTCTCTATAAAACATTCCAAGAGTTGACAGCTTACAAAGAGACCTGCCTCCCTTCTTGGGTCTTTCCCTCCCAGGACTCTGCCTTTCAGCCAGGTTCAGAGTCTGCTCCAGGAGTTGCCTGGGACCTCTCTGCCTGGGACTTGGCCCCTCCCACTATCTACCCCCCACCCCTAACCGCCACCCCCCTGCCCCTTAATGCCTTTCCAGTCATCCCCTAGAGGTTCTGCAACCTCCAGCCCCAGGACATTCAGAATGAGGGCCCGGCTCTCAGGTTGTAATGAAGGCCTTGGAGGAGGGAGGTGAGAAGACGGGAGGACAGAAGCCAGTACAATAAGGAGCAATTTATCCAACTCACATGTCTGGGGGAAGGACATCAGCCCCCTGCTTCTCCTGCCCTTGGAGGCATCAATAACAACCATGGAGCCCATGCCCCCAGCATGGGTTGCAATGTGGCCATGAAAAGAAGGACAAAGAAACAGGCTCTTTCCCGGCAGAGCAGAGCTTATTGCTTGCAGTTAATGGGAGGGTGGATGTGAGGGCCAGCCTTGGGGAAGGCTGAGAAATTCCAGTTACTGACATGCTGGACCATGGTCAGAGATGCACGGCGGAACCTGAAGCTCATGGGGAGCCGGATGCCTTAGACACTGCTGGATGGAGGGCATACACCTAGGGCCCAGGGCAGCAGCTAGAGCAACTCCTGTGCAGGGGGAGGGCCCCAGGAGAAAACCCTGTTCATCTTCCTAGCAAGTGGGATCACCAGTATCTCCCCCAGTTTGAAGAACTGGTTTCTTTTTAAAGATCCATAAGAAAATACTTGCTTTTATGATTGCATATTTGTTTTGGAGACAGTGGTCCACTGGCTCCTTACACCTGCTGTGCTGCTTTCACAGCTTGTCCTCATTCTCTGCCTGGAATGCCCCGCTTTGTAAAGACCGCCTCTGCAGCCTTTTGAGCTTAGGTCCTAAGTCACCCCTTCTGGGAGGTGCTTCTGACCCTCCTCAGACTGAGCTCCTCATTCCCCTGTCTTGCATTTTCATAGCACAACTGTTTGGATTTTGGTTACATTAACCATTATATTAAATTATAACTTTTCTCGCATGTCTGTCTCTTCCTTGAGGATGAGGACCTCCTATCTCTACACCCCTAAGTCCTCGTGTGCGCCTAGCGAGTAGGTGATGTGCGAAACGTGCTTCATATACAGAACAAGGTGTTCATCTTCCCTGAGGCATTGCTAGGAAGACACGTTTTCTTCTAAGTTAAATCAATTAATCCATCAAGGAGATTTGGGTCACTGGAAAAACCATTAACGTACCATATGAAATTCCTAATAGCAACCATTTCCCAAATTACCAAAAATTACCCAAAACTGATATTCAACCAATTACCAAAAATGGTAATTTCACATGGTACAACCAAATCCAGGACATAGATTCGCTCAAGGAGGAAAGGAATAAAAGGAAGCAGCATTTGCTGCACCGACTGTGCGCCAGGTACTTTGCAAACATCATCTTGTTTGGTAATCATCATCTAATTCTGGTTCAGGAGAAAAAAAATAAACCTAAAAGGTGCAAGATATTGAAATGCTGAGTTGGGTGGTACTGTAGGACAGTGGGATGGGAAAAGAGAAGTATTTGGATGGTGAGGGTTTCATAAAGAAGCTGGGCTTCAGCCAGGGCTTCTCAGGGCAGCCTTGGTGGCAGTTGGCGGCTCTGTCCTTTTTCCTGTGGTAAGCTCACTCTGCTTACCTCCATCGTGGCACTCCATGGCTTCATTGTTATTCATTTACTGGTGTGTTTCCATCCTACATGCTGGGTAGGTCCTTCAAATGGCAGGGGTCTTATCTCATTCATCTCTGTATACCTCTGCCCAGAGTGATACCTGGCAGTCTGCTGGACTCAAATGTTTGCTGGGAATATATATATATATATAAAATCATGCAGTAAACTCCAGCAATGAATGCGAGGATTTCTCAAAGGCAGATATGGCTACAGGCTCTCCAGCTCCACACTAGTGGATCTGTGTGCCTACAATGGTTCAGGAGTATGGATCTCAACAGGACCGAGCCAAGCAAGAAGGAGGAAGGGACCCAGGAAGGGTTACAATTCCAAATAAGTGTCACTAGACACATCCTTTTCCCATCTCC
This sequence comes from Vulpes vulpes, assembly GCF_048418805.1. NCBI lineage: Eukaryota > Metazoa > Chordata > Mammalia > Carnivora > Canidae > Vulpes > Vulpes vulpes. Next base: position 119,721,500 of record NC_132791.1, on the reverse strand, counting down.
TATTTTCCTGGCTTGACAGCATAGGTCGTTCATGAACCCCCAATTCCAGACCATCCAGTTGCCTCTGTGGGGACCAGAGGTGCAGTGGGAAGATGCATGAGATGCTCCTAGTAACAGCTACCACTTACTGAGCACTCCAGGGTGGGTCCTATGATCCCCATTTTATAGATGGAGTCTTCACAGGCCTTGCCAGAGGTGATAGTCTACAATTCCAGGTGCCTCTGGTTTTTTTAAACCTGTACTCTTAATCACTAAGCTGTATCAGTACAAAATTCAACTTGTTCCCAATTTCCTAGAGTGTCTGGAATTTTCAGGGCCAGAAATGCACACAGGGTCTTCTCTGGTTTTGGTTCCCTGCCTCCAACCTTTGGGACAAGTCAGGCAGACATTTGAGCAATCTGGGTCCCTCCCCAAGCCCAGCTCGTGCCAGGTCTTAGAGCCTTTCATTCATCATTCTCAATGAGGAATTAACTCATTGGGGTTGATTTATGGAGATGGGCAGGAGCTTCTGCCAGCAGAACCCAGTCTGTTCTCTCCTGTCTTGATTTCTTGCCTCGACTTGTACCCAAAGAGCCCTGGCATCGAAGCTCATCTTGAATCTTAAGAGCCTGTGGACTCATTGCAGATTTAAGCACGTGCCCTCTTGACCCTCAGGATTATGTGGGTTTTTTTCTTCTTAATCTTTAAGGAGGCGTATCTCCAAGGGGAAGGCAAAGTTTCACAGAGGAGATGGAGGTGGCAGAGAGAGCAAACCTGCATATGCTAAGAGCTCTATTCCACAATTTGAATGACAGTGAAGACACATCTTGTCAAATTACCGCTTCAGTCAAACAGGCTAACCCTCACCAACGTTGACAACAGAATGATTTCACATCAAAAAAAAAAAAAAAGTGAGAGACGTGGGAAATAAACCTTGGGCTATTAACAGGGCTCCCATTCCACCGAGCTAATACAGGTTCTCGTGTCTTCTGGTGTCCTCCTCCAAATAGTTGTTTGCAGCTCTGAGAGAAAGGTCCAGGTTGGGCTGTGTCCAAGCTACTCTGCTGGTGGGAATGGGAGCCCTGTAGAGAAGCTGCTTGAGGACATCAGGCCACCAGGAGTTAGGTAATGCCCGGAGAATAGTGGGAAGGGGGCTCTCCACCATGTTTTCTCCTAACTTTCCAGTGGGGCTACCTTTTCCCTAGTCACACGGCTAGGGAAGCACAGAGCTCTCCATGCCCCAGGACTGGACTAATCACATGTGTCACACTCCTGCAAGATGTCTGGGCTACTATGGAAGCAGAGTAACAAAAATCAGAGGCCGAGTCAAGGTCAGCTCGCAGGTGGAGTCAGGGCATCACCAGAGGTAGTACAAATGAAAGAATGGATGAGGTGGGGAGAAAGTAGAGCTGAGACCAGGATGGAAACAGTGGATGGGCTGCCACTAAGGATGAGTAGGGCAAACAGAAGAGAAATCCATGCTGGGTGCTGGTGGGCTGGGACGAAAAAGGGAGGGCGAGAGAACTCACATACTTGATCAGCAGCTCCATATGTAAGAATAGCACTGGCAGATGATGGCCTTTTGAAGAGTCTCATGGGTCCCATCCTCGTGGGTGTGCCTTTACTAGATTTAAGGAGGGGTACCCCGAGCTCTGTTGCATCGGGAATGTCATTGGGCTCTGGGCGAAGCAGCTTCTGCCGTAGTGAAGTTTTTATCATAAAGATCAGCCCTGACTCCACTAGATCCATCTGCCTGGTTTTTACATCTGGCCTCCTGTGAACTCGTATTTCTAGATGCTCTTAAATCTGCGTTTTGCCAGCCTGGGTGCTGACTCCCTGTCTATTCCTGACATTAGGTTTTTGATTTGGCAAACCTGATTTCGGATTTCTTGTCTGTATCCAGAGTTCTCTGTGCCTAGCTCCAAATCGCACCTTCTGGATCCAGTGCATTTCCAGAGACTCCTATTTTACTATGACTCTGGGCCCCAAATGAGACTGGTAATTTACTAGGGAAGTGGAAGCCACGTGGTACCAGCCCTCCACCGAAGATATACTATTTCGGTAAATCCAACTTCACTGGCTAATATTCATTATCTTATAATCATAGACATCTGGGCTTGGGAGAGACTTCAAAGATGCCCAATTTGACGCCTCTCTGATTTGCAAATTTCCTTATTACATTAATTATTTCAAAATAATAAGAGCTAACATTAATGGACTTGGCTAGACACTTTCCATATATTACCTCATTTAATCCTAATAATTCCATGAGGAAAAAATTGTCACTATCATGGTAAAGTTTCAGAAACAAAGCCCAAACTCTGAACCACCATCCCCCACTGACCCCACTTACTATTGGTTCTGAGCTTCTACTTGAATGTCTCCAGTGGAGAGGAGCTCAGGACCTCTTGGGACATCCGGCTCATCTTTGACAGTTCTGACTTTGAGAAAGCACCTCCTCATGTTAAGCTGAAAAGCCTCTCTATAATTTTTACCCCTTGCCCTGGTTTCACACCTTAGGAAGATAGAACAAATCTGACAGCTCTCTAAATACCACATCTCACATGTTTCTCTTAAAATTTGCAAAACATCTCCAGGTTCAAGTTTTTCTCATATGACTGTTTTTGATGATGCCTGATTGTTCCAATTTGCTTTCAGTTGGGGCACCCTGGGTAGGGCCCTAATAACTGTATCATAAATATAATGATACATTTTACTGTTGGGTTTTTTTTTTTTTTTTTTTTTTGGTTTCTACCATTTATTTTCTCTCTTGTGCTAAATTTTAGAGGCTAAGCAAAAGACATATAAGACAAAGTCCTTGCCCTCAAGCTACAATTTTATTGTTTTCTTGGATAAGAAACAATAAGGCAATGTATTTAGTAAACTGTTTACTTTGTGGATCTGACTATAGGCATGACAGCAAATCCAGTAAGGGGGACAGGAGTAGGCAGGAGCCATAGGGGAAAGCTGCTTGGAAGACTTGTGGCACCCCGGGGCTTCTGAGGTAGGTAGGATTCAGGGTGGTGAACCACAGGGATAAATTGCAGGTTGCTTGTTGAATGCAAAAAGGGGAATGACTGCATAGGGGGTTTGGGAAATGAGCATGGGAAAGAGCCAAAAGTTTAGAGGGAGATGAGGATGGGGATGGCGCAATCTTGAATATTAAGCTAAAGGATTTATATGCATGTGAACATGGAATCAGTGAGAGAGCAGGAGGTTATTTTAAGGGCATTTTGTTCAGTCCAGCCTTTCACATAATTTGGTTTCATGGGCCCCAAATTTCTCTGCAGGGCACCTATGCTAATTTCTATCACCATTCCAATTTACCCCCAACTGGCTTCTCTGTGTCTGTGATTTCAATCAGGGCCAGTTCCTTTTCCTTTACCTTGCCTGAATCCCACTTTGCCTGAAGTGCTGTCTCCTACAGCTGGACTCCTTTCCTGCCAGGATTACTTGCTCTGAGATACCTGCCTGCCTCCTGCTTCTACTCCTCCCTGTGCTCCCTCCACACCCCTGCCAGCGACTGCATGAACCTTATTTAGCACTTCCTGCTTGATCTCTCCCATTGGCTCTCCATCATCTTTAGAACAAAGTCCACACTTCCTGCCCATTTTTCCAGCCTGATGATATCCAGCTACACACCCCATTCACAGGTGTACCAAAAAACTTTTTAATTGCTCAACCATCCCATATTCTCGCTCAATTTCTTGGCCTTTGTGTTCGGTACTCATTCTCCATGGAGCACCTCTCGCCTTACAATAATGTCCTCCATGAGTCAGCCTAGTGTAGCCTCTGGAGACACTTCTATGGATCACCTGAGCTGAATGAGGTGACCCTCTACTTCCAGAGTCTCTTGTGGCATTTCATGCACAAGCATTCAGGGCACTGAGTGCGAATGTGTACCTGCCATACTGCGCAAGAAGCAATACGAAACAACTAGGCTATCTTTTCTTTATTGGAAAGTGAACAGAGGCTCACAGAATCCAACCTGGAGAGCCAGGCTTGAAAAATAAGCAGGAATCCAGTGAAACTCAGAAGGTTGGCTGCAGGAACCTGAGAAAAGGTCATGCTATGGATGCAATCTGGTCTGTGTACAGTCACTATTGTGGGGACAGACTTGACCTCCAAATGTCCTCACTACAACATGGGGATATTTAGGGATTCCCATTCATAGGGCGATTTTTAATTAGGGGATACCTATCTTCTATTCTTCTCAGTCTCTTACTTTCTTAATTTACACTGTTGTAATGAAAGCCTGCCTTGAGGCAAGGGGATGGCTGAATTGACTCCTGCATCCTGAGGAGTAACTCTGTCTCAGCTCTGAACTCGGCAACCTCGGGAAACCAATCAGACTGCTTTGGAACAGTCCTCCTGCTTCACAGAGTAGTTGAGAGAAAGCTCAACAGGAAGCTGTCAGAGTAAACAACGAGATGATGCCTAATAAACAATTTCCAGCATTTTGTAGCTGATAATAATTGCTCACTTAAGTCTCCCGAAGCTTTAATTTGGTAGGTCTGTAATCAATGGCAGTTTTCTCCCTGAGGTAGGAAAAGGCTGAGTGACAGAGAGAATTGTAAGTTCCTGTGTGATGCCAATCCCTGGGAGCTGAAGGAAGGGGGAGAGAGCCTTCTTGGCTTGCGAATGGATGGAAGTGGGAAGTGGAGGACCTAGGCTGGATCTGAGTGCAGGGGAGCAGAGGAAACGACTTTGAAATTACCAGATGGGATGCGTTCATCAGTAGAAACTGGCTACCTTTCTTCTGAATCAGCTTCTCTCAGCTGGCTTCCCGGTCAGCTCTCCGAGGCTCTGCTCAGAGAGCCTTTCCCTGGGGTTAGGAAATTTAAACTCTCCCAAAGGATCCTAGCACAACTGAGTCCCGCCCGGACAACTTCATTTGGTCCTTGCATGCATACTTTATAATTCCCCTTAATCCAGGTCTCTTAGATTCAAGTGATACCTGGTTTCCGGCTTCTACCTTCGGACTAGCTCTTTATCCATCTCTCCCCATCTCTTCAGGCCCTGCTGACCATCTTAGCTTTGGCAGTCCCATAACCACATTAATCATTCATATCCTGAAGGGACCCCACACTACGAAGACATGAGCTCATATCCGCCATCAACTGGCATCCAGTGTAGCTCCTGGATGAAACCTCTTTCTTCTAGTTAGGATGGCACCTCTGCCTCTGGCCACCATGCACCTGGGCATGTCCTACACTCACCTAAGATATAAGTCCCAGCACCCACTTGATCAGCTTAAAGCAGTTGTTACAGCGGATTGGCAGGTTCACAGTGGTGAGCTGAGAATTTACTGGAGTGCGGGCGGTAGGGCTCCACACTGCACAAACACATGGAAACTCCTTCAGATTTTGCTGATGGGTTTTCAAGAGGGATCAGTGTCATGTTTCCTCTCCAGGAATGGCTTCACAGTGGTCACTTAGATGGTGTGATTGGGATGGTGCCAGGCAGACCCACAAATCCCCAAATAGCTCTCTCACGCTTCTGTCCAATGCCTAGAATTCCTCCCTCATCTAGAGGGAGTCGTGGTGTTGTGGAAGAAATGGCACCGGATTTGGATTAGAGAGATCTACCCATCTCTGATTCCTGGCTCTGTTCTTTCTGTCTGTGTGACCTTGGGTGGGTCATGAAGCTTTCTGGGTCTCTACGTATTGCAGGAAGCAAATGAAAATAATTTGGAAGTTTGTTGAATACCCCAAAGCTCTGTGCACATATTAATTATTACTGCTCTTCATTTATTCAGTCTTTGAAGACTTTTTACCTTCCCAAACCAAGTTTTAATTTTAAATATCCATGGGAGGTGTAAACTTTTATGAATACTAGCTAACACCTCCTGAGTTAGAAACTGAAAACAAAGATCAGGGAATGACCTAGAATGATATCCTTAGAAAAATTTTGAAGCTATTGACATGAAGAAGTGGTCATCTTTTCCTCTGAGATTCAAATAAATCTCTTGTGACCCCTTTCTGTGTCCAATATCCAACAAAGGTACAGTGAAGACATAGCGAACCACCCACTTGTCTACCTGTTTAATTCTTTATCTCACAAAGATCCCTTCAGAGCCTAATTTGTGCCCGGTTTTGTGCTACTTGCTGGGGCTGCAATGATGAACAAGCATCTGGTCTCTGCCCTCATAGGGCAAAGAGTCTGCAGGTAGAAACAGACAAGTAACAAGCCAATTATGATAATAGGGTGGTAAGAGCTCAGGGGAGCAAGGTAGAATGTGATATGAGAATGTATAAAAGAGGACATAACCAAGACAAGTGAGATCAGAGAAGATTTTCTGGAAGAAGGCAGGCTGTCTAAGAGTTTGTGAGCAGAGCAGGCAGGCATTGGGTGGGGTGGGGGAGGATGTAAGAGTTTTCTAGATGGAGTAAAAAGTACGATGAGAGTCTAGAGGCAATTGAAATATCATTTTTTTTTTGAGAAATCAAAATAGTTCAGTGCAAATGAAGCCCGATTACAAGGGAGAGAACGTTGAGAGGTAAGAGGAATCTGTGTTAACAGGGATATCTGTGCGCTATAGTAAGAAATTTGACCTTTAGGCAGGAAGCAATAGGTCACAGAAAGGTTTCATGTAGGAGATTGGCATTCACTATTGCATGACTCATCCCGTATAAAATAATTCTTAGTTTGACTGCTCTCCCTGCCCACCCTAACTAGGCTGTGCGTTCCATGAAGACTGTATAATGTCATATTAATCACTGTATCCCAAGGGCCTGGCATATGCTAGACACCATAATAATGTTAATGGAAATGAATGAAACTTATTGTCCCTCCTCCTTTCTTTTCTGTAACTGCCACTCAAAATAAACTGGCACAAAATCAGAATGATGACAGAAGGATTCAGCGGGAACCAGGAGATGGTGTACCTTGTGACTTTGAGCTATTCTGTACTTTCTTCTGTTTCTTTTCCTCCTGGGCCTACAGGAGAAGAGTACAGTCTCACATTTCTCAAGCTGATACCTGAGTAAAGGGTTAGGTAGCTAACTCCTGCCAGGCCTCGGGCCCTCAGTTGGTTCACGTATGTTGCCATCGCCCCATTCTCCTGTATTTGTGGCACGCAGAGCTAGTCAGGTTCAGCATCCTTTCCCTCTGAGCCCCTGCTCACTCCTTCCCAACACATTCTTTCCCGGCGAAGCTTTCGAGGCAGCTAAACCAGAATTTGCTCTTGAGATCAAATCCATTTGGCATTCCAGAGCTAAATGAATTCTATGAGACTTTCCAGTGAGCCATAAGACAGTGAGGACATTTCATTCTGGCAACTTTATTAGACAGGGTCCGTGAACATCGGTGTGGATAATGCTCATATTACAACACCACGATTAAAGATTTTCATATTAAGACAACCAGGTTTCATGTGAAGCTCTGGGGCCCGCAGCCTTGAGCATCTAGTGTCTGAAATAGCTCAAAGTAGCAGCTTCCAGCCAAGTCCTAGATCTGCTCTTCAGTGTCTGAAAAAAGTCAACATTGGGTCTAAGTATTTGTGTGGAAACCAGAGTAAAACAGGGGAATAACCAAAACTAAAGTTAACCTGGCTCTCACATCTCGGTTGTGCCTAGATCATTCAATTTCTTTAAGTTCTGCTTCCATTTATAATACTCATCTTTATCTCTAAAAGAAAATGCTGGTCCAGACACATCCCTAGTTTAATAAAAACCTGTTTCAACAGAAAAATATCAAGCAATACTTGAATCCTGGATATGTATTTCTGAGACTTGTAATTATAAGTGGCAACATATAAACCCTGAAATTGCCATCACTGTCCAGTGAAAAATGACCTGAATTACAGCTGTTGTCCCCAGGAAAACATGGCCAACTTCTAATGATCTTGCCCAGTAACCTTCATCTCCCTCTCTCTCTCTCTCTACGTCTCTTACTTTTTCTGCCCTTCTCCACTTTGTATCATTTACTTCCTGTGTCTCTTTCTTGGCTCTCCATTCTGCCCCTGCCTCTGTATATAAGTTTCTTTGTGTTGCTCTATCCCTTTCTAACATTTCGTTCTGTCCCTTGATCTTCCTGCCTTTACTCTATCCATCTCTCTACATCTGTGCCTTCCCATGCCTGTGTTTCCCCCCTCCTGGTTGCCCCTCCCTCAAAGGTAGAAAGCCATTAAAGCCGCTCCACATGCTTTCTTCACACTGTCGCATTGCTAACGTTGACTCCTTGCGGCTCTCACTAGAAATAGCTTTTGCCTTTTGTTGCCAAATCAGAATCTTCTCAGCAGTGAAAATGTGGCTTATGAAAGCAAGTGCCTTGTAATTAAATAAATGGGTAATTTCAGTGTTTTTATTTTTATTTTTCTACCCAGGGATTTTCTTAGTAACAGGAAGGAACAGATAGCGGTACTTTAATTCCTATTGATTGAGAAGAGAACATAAGTTAGACTATATTTAGGTTTTATTTGGGTATTTGTGATAATTAATAAGAAAAGAAGGAAACATCTGTCCTAGAAATGGAGAAGATGAGAGGGAATAGGGCAAAAAAATTGGCTGCATCAGTTAAGACTGCTGGGAGAAGCTAAGGCTGGCAAAAATCCTGGCTGAGTTATAGTTTGGAGAAGAGTTCGGGAAAATAAGAGTTTCATCAAATATATCAGAGGATAGAGTGGTCCTGAGGAGGCAGGCTATGGATAAATGAGACGGTGATGAAGTGTGACCATTATAAGCTAATGGACACCTTGAGGGGAGAGAGAGCCAAGGAGACAACACTGACATTCCAAATCAGAATGGAGCAGCAGTCCAATGATGGGTCTCCCTGGGTGGGAAGGAAATTAGCCGGTGTATTCTGCACGCTGCTTACAATCATTCTCCCAGACCTCTGAGGCAGATGGGGGATCGGAGGGGCTGCACCCATGTAAACAGCCACAAGAAGATGCGCAGCAAGCCAGAGAGTCCCAGAGCAAAAGAATCAGTGGCCAGAGGCAGTGTCTACAAACACGAAGAGGACAGAGGGATCTGCAGTAATAAGCCCATAGTCTACCTCATGGCAGACAAGGTTGATAGTTCCTCTTTCTTTCCTTCCTCTCTCCATCCTCTACCCCTCTCCCTCCCTATTCTTTCTTCCTTCCTTCCTTCCTCTCCCTCTCTTTTCACCCTGGTCCTGTCCCCTCCTCCTCCCTTCTCTCTCTCTCTCATTCTCAAACAAAAACAACTGAGTTCTGTGGTATATAGCATCTTTACAAAAAAAAAAAAAAAATCACAAGCTCCTTGGATGAGCAGACATTTGTCCCTAGGATTAAGGTTTTAGGCAACCTCGAGACAGTTAAACCTCATGTGGGCCTGATACCATTTTTCTTACCCAAAATACTTCTAAAATAGCTTTCAGAATATCCTAGCATCACTATGAGATGCTTGGGTAGATGTTATTTTATCTCTTCTAAAGCTACATTACATTATAATGTGAGACAAATAATGAACCTTAGACTTCTGACACTCTAATTATTCAGGCTGCTTGTTAAACTAATTTTCTTAGGTTCCCCCGGCCCCTATCAAGTGTTTTTTGTTCCGTATTTTATTCTATCCTTTTCAGCAGTGAAGTTTCTGTCTAGGAAGATAATTTAAAAACCTCATACCTGGTGAAAAGTAAGGAGTTGGCTTTGTTAAATATTTATCTTTCATACGTTTTTATTATATTTACTTAAGAGAGGTAGCGTGATGTCATAGGTAAATATTGACATTAGAATCTATACTCTTAAGTTTAAGTTCAAAACCCACCAGTTTTACTTGATATGTAATCTTGGACAAGTCATATAATATCTCTGGGTCTCAATTTCCAACACTGAGGAAGGAGCAAAGACTAAGAGAGCTGTCTTACAGGGTTTCTGTGAGCATTAAATTAGACTAATGTAAAATTTTGTGTCTGGTATATAGTAAATGCTCAATAAATAGTAAAATTTTGTGTCTGGTATATAGTAAATGCTCAATAAATAGTGTCATTGTTGCTGCTGCTGTTGTAGTGTTCAATGACAGCTTTATAATCTACTGCCATAACTATCAAACATATCATTGATTTTTGTGTGGAATTGTAAGGAAAAATTTTATATCCCTCAGAATCTCCTTTCCTTGCAAGAGAATGAAACCCAACCACATAACTTTTATTCATTCACTCAACAAACATTCAGTGAGTACTTCCATTTACTAGGAGCCATCTTAGGTGCTGAGATTATAGTAGTGAAAAGACAAGATCCAGGTTTTATGATGCACATGTTCTATAGTAAAAAGAGACAAAATACAAAGAACGAGTAAGGAGAGAATACCAGGTTGTGATAAGAAACGTAAATAACATAGTAGATACACTTACTATGGACTGTTACTGAGGACTCAGAGATAACTTATGTTTGGGGGATAGAGAAGGCTTCTCTGAGGCATTCAGATGATGAAAAGGAACCAGTCATGCAAACATTCTGCACAGAGATGAGCAAATGCAAGGGCCCTGAGGCAGAGAACAAATCTGACAGTTTCAAGAAAAGAAGACTTAATTAAGAAGATGAGTGGGAGAGATGAACAGGGGCCAGATCATAAATCTTGTGGACCATGATAAGGAGTTTGGATTTTATTAATTATTGTGGAAGTAACTGTAGGAAATTAAGTACGAAACTATGTTATTTAAATTCTAAAAAGAGTGCTCTGTGTGGTGTGTGAGGATGGAGAATATATTGTAAGTGGTCAAGAGTAAAAATAAGGAAACCAGTTAGGAGGCTATTGTTGTAGACCAGGCTGGGAGAAGAAGAGATGGAAAGAAGTAGATAGGCAGGAAATTTATTTTGAAAGTAGAACCAATGGGCTTTGGTGGTAGATTGGTTGCCAGAGGTACAAGATAGGGAGGGGTCAAGGATGATGCTTAGTTTTCTGACCTAAACAATTGAAAAAGGCAATCAGTGGCACCACTAAGGAGATGGGGAGCTTGGGTAAGAGATGAAGGAAGGAGAGGGGATTGTGTTGGATATGTCCAATCAAGATGACTACCAGACAAACAAATCATTGAATGGGCAGCCAGACATATGGGTGTAGAGGTCAGGGCTTGCGTACAAAGGACACTGCCATCATAAATGGTACTTAAAGCTGTGAGACCTGATGAGGTCACTAAGGGATGAGTATAGATAAAGACAAGAAAATGGTTTGGAGAATGAACCTTGGGGATGCCAAGATTTCAAGGTCAATTAGAAGAGGGGAGTCTGGCTGGCTCAGTCAGTAGAGCATGTGACTCTTGGTCTCAGGGTTATGAGTTTGAGCCCCATGTTGGGTGTAGAAATTACTTAAAAATAAAAAATATCTTTTTTTAAAAAAGGGTCAATTAGAAGAGAAAGATTCAAGACTAAAAGGGAATTCATTAGCTTGATAATCAAACTGGTTTTAGCCAGAGTGGAACTGACCTCAGGACAGTAGGATTCAAGGTCTAGGATGACATCAGGGTTCTGTCTGTTTCTCGTTGCCACTCTGGTGTTGCCCCAACTCCCTCAATCTTCCAACTCAGCCTTTTTCCCTCTGTAAACTTAAACTTTTTTCTTTTTGAAGGAAGCATAGCCATAAACAGCCCTGAATTCCATCTTCACAATGCAGGAGAAAAGGAAAAATCTTCCTCCCAACTTCTTTCAAAATATCTTAAGGAAGGGGCACCTGGGTGGCTCAGTCTTCTAAGCATCTGTCTTCAGCTCAGGTCATGGTCCCAAGGTCCTGGGATTGAGCCTCCCATTGGGCTCCCCACTCAGCGGGTAGTCTGCTTCTCTCTCTCCACCCTGCTGGTGCTCTCTCTCACTACCTCTGGCTCTCTCTCTCAAATAAATAAATAAATAAAATCTTTTAAAAAAATCCTATGGAAGATCAGTAATTGACCTGGTATGAGTCACAAGCCATGCTTTCAATGAATCCTAGGCCAGGAGGGCAGAGCCCTATCTCTGACTGGCCCAGCCTGGTTCTGTGCTCCCTAAAGTTCCTGAAAAAAGTATGGCCTGTTTTCTTAAAAGAGAGTAGCCCATTTGTGGTTATTGATGAAATCACTGAGCTAGGCAGCTTTTTCAATTTAGGTCTGCTTCCTAATTGTAAACTTGATATATCTGTCTATATCTCCAAATATAGTATGACACAATAGCCTAGGCTTTAGTTCTGGTTTGATATCTTTACCCAAGTTTAAATAAATAAATGTGTTCTTATCTAAAGTTGAAATTGATGTACTCAACATTAATACTGGAAAGTAAAGTGGGTCATGAAAAAAAGAAAGGAACCCCCCCCTCCAGAATATCGGGAACCCTCTGCAGACACCAAACCATCTGATTCTAAGGGTGATGTGTTCACTGGCAGTGGTAAAGCTGGGTCTCCCAGTCCAGAGGCTCTTCCTTATAGATTGGCATATCTCAGGGAAGGTGAGATGACCACTTGTGACCTTCCTGCCAACAAATGGTTCTACCTCCTGTAATAGGCCGAGCTAAAGCCACAGACAGTGGCCATCCGCCCCATGCCAATTGTTCTGGTTTGACTACCTTGTACATACTCCGTAATTACCTGACTCTAGTCTGGGACTGTTCCAAGTTTTGTTTTGACTCACTGTGCAGGAAAAAAAAAAAAAGTAGAAGAATTTATTTCTAAGCCCACACACTTCAGGGGACTAAGAAAAAGTGACATCCCGAATTTACTAACCAAAATATGATGATGTGAATCGCACATTCCATAACGGTGACTCAGATGGCCTATTTAAGATGCAATTTCGATGCCTCTTTAGAGCTCCTATAAAAGACGACAATCTCAGGGGTATCCAGAAGGCTATCCATGCAATGCAATGCACCTAACTGCAGTCTGCAATCTCGAGGAGTCCTCAGGCAGGTTGTTGAGAGGGACCCCCTATGTGACCCCAAGAATATGACCAAATGAAACTCATTAGATGTCAGGGAAGATTTCTGACCATCCCCATTCTCTCTGCTCCAAACCCACCTGATCTGTTCTAGAGAGCTATACTTTTTCACCTTTATAACCTTTACTCAGAAAGCCATGTTATCTCCTCTAGCAAGATCCTAGGGTCTGCAGCCTTGTCTCTAAAAAACAAATAAACAAACAAAAAACACAAGAGGAAATCCTTCCCTACTAGGAGTCTAAAAGGGCAACATTAATAGGGACAATTAAGGCCTAAGTATTCAGGATGAGCCCAGAAGCTAGTTGGAGGGCTTTTTGTTTGTTTTGGTTTTTGATGCTCTTTCTTTAGCATTTTTGGCTTGTCACTTTTTATTTGTCCCTGAAAACATCTGATCCTAGAAAGAAATCTTCATTTTTGTCTACACGGTAGAATCAAAGTGAAGGATAGGAACCAGCTCAGATTGGGGTCAGCAAGGCCATTACTGAGTGAGGTGCTATGTAGCTCTTCCCTTTTCCTTACAAAGAGTTGGATATTGTGTCCTTGTATGAGAATGCTTCAGGCCCTGGGCAGTGGCTTCCTGAACAAAACCTTCAACTGGTGAGAACAGCCTTTGGCAAGCTCCTCATCTGTGAACCACAGTCTCTAGGCCTGACAGATCAGATTCATGGATGCCCAAGGAATTTGAAAGTGTAATCTCCCTTAAGGAACTCTCAAGAGATGTTTTCTCTCTAGAATATATCTCTACTCCTTCCCCCTCAAAATAGGAGTCCAAATAACACACATCTCTCCCAGCTGCCAAAAAGGTAGTGGGACCAGGTGCAATCAGAGCCATCTCCTTCCGTGTGAGATGAGATTAGCCTTTCTCCATGTGATTCCAGGGCCAAATAAAATTCCTTGGGTTACTTTTTGGGATTACCAGGAGTTTTTTTTTTTTTTTAAGTGGGGGCAGGAGAGACCTTCTCCCAAAATCTCACTATTAGAATTGTGAAGAAGAGAAAATATGCAAATACTAAACACCACAACCAGGCTGGGGAGAAGAAAATGTAAGAAACTTTCAAGCACTCAATGTGGTGGAACTAAGCAAGTGGACAAGACAGGTAGTGAGTGTCAGAGAAGTCTCTAAACAGAAGGCGAGGCTACCTGGGCCCCACCTGGGCTGGGATTCAGGTAAGACTCTAGTCTGGGCACCGGGGACCCACAGGGATGTGCCCTCTACCTAGAGGTGCTAAAAGGGACACGGGGCATCAACTGGAACTAAAACTGAGGACACCAAGAAAGTCCAGGGTAGACGGCGTTGCATTAGAGCAGCTCTCTTGGAGAATGAGGCTTGCTCCCGTGGCATCCTCAGCTCCCTCTTATGGCATCCATGACCTTGGGAACGTCACCGTACCTCCCTGGGCTTCGGTTTCCTCATCTGTACACCGAGGGCAATAATATCAACTCTGGGGAACTGCTGGTAGGATTGCAGGATAACGCGCTGAGCACAGTATCTGGCGCATGGTGAACACTCACAAAATAATAGCTATTATTATTATTACCAAAATAAGTAGAAGCCTGTTTAATCAGAAACAAAAGACACAACAATAGAACCACATTATCCAGATTAGCATTGAGAGAAAATTGATTTTTAATCCCACACAGTTGGGCTAGAGTGCCTTAAATCCCTCCTGCCCGAGGCCAAGATTAGTCCCAGTACCCCAGAGCTGAGCTGAGTCCAGAGTTAAGGATGAGGTGGCCGGAGCCAGGGAGTGGGGAGGGAGGCTGAGGCTGGGAGCCAGGTTAGACGCAACTATAGCTTAGTTGGCTTTGAGTAAGTACTGGGACACTTTGAGTAAGTACCAGGGCATTGGGGACTCCTGGGTGGCTCAGCGGTTAAGCGCCTGCCTTCGGCCCAGGGTGTGATTCTGGAGTCCCGGGATCGAGTCCCATGTCGGGCTCCCTGCATGGAGCCTGCTTCTCCCTCTGCTTGTGTTCTCTGCCTCTCTCTCTCTCTCTCTCTCTCTCTCTGTCTCTCATGAATAAATAAATAAAATCTTTAAAAAAAAGTACCAGGACATCATCTGCAAAAGGAATGAAACTTGTTCTCATCTTTCTCTTCAAAAGCATGTCTGAAGGGGAAAATTATGGTTCAAAATGAGAACTTTCTAATAAGTATAGTCATTTTAAAGATGGAAAGGTGGCTTTGGAAAGGGGCAAGCTCCTCTTTTAGAAGTGGTCAAGCAAAAGATGGACACACAGACACTCTTACAGGAAACACCTGGTGAGACGGTTGGACCAGCTGACCTCCCAGGTGCTGTGGTGGAGATGCTAAGGGACCATGCTCTGTTGGAATTGTGATGGCTGTGGAGCAAGGAGCTAAGGCATTGCCAGCAAAGTTTCAGGATGAAATCTTGTCTGGTGCTTTTTGGCCTCCCTGAGACAACTATATCTAGACAACTATCTAATCCCAGGGGTTAATGTTGAAGGTGGTACGTCTGCAGGGGGCTCCTGGCTTCCCAGTTACACGGTGCTGCTTCTGGTCTTTGCAAAAGCTGGTATAGTGGTGGTGCTGGGGGTTGGGGGAAGGGGAGAGGTGGCAAGAGAAGAGAAAATGAGAAAAAAAAAATAGATGCACCATGAAGCCTGCAATTAGTTTGTACCGTGCTATTTCCATAAAGTAGACCTCACACTTGAGATCTGAAAGGTAATCATCTGAGATATCAGAGCCTGGCTATAAATAGCCAAGCTCCCCGGGGCGGTAAGGCTGCACCCTGGGCGGAGGGGCTGACAGGGGGCCCCCTGCTGGGGTCCTGGGGGCCAGGGCCACCCTGCCTCCAACTCATCCTTGTCGGTGCCAGTTCCCAGGACAACGGGGCATCTGGGTAGCTATTTATGCCCCATCAACTCTAATTGCCATACTCTAGGGGAGGAAAACTATACTAGACAAAGCTGCTATATCCACCCAGTGGTTAGAATATAAAAGGTGTAATCACAGGTTCCGCCCAGGAGCTGCCAGGAGATTTGCCTTCTGGCCTCTCTCTCATTCTGAAGCCCTTTGTTTGGGTCCCTCTCCAGGTAGCTGCACCCAGGTTCCTCCCAGCAAATCAGGCAGCTCATCTCAAAGCCGTTTGCCCAGAAGGCCTGAGGAGGGACCAGCCAGACTGGGTTTGCAAACAGCCGCTTGAGAGTCTCCAAACACACACCCCTTGGAACAGACTCATCATCTGGTGGCATCTGCGAACTGCAGCTCAAGCCAAGGCTCTGTGCTCTGGGTCTTTCGCGCCCACTCAGTGGGCTTCTCACCTGTGAGTGCGTGTGCGTGTGCGTGTGTGTGTGCGTGTGTGTGTACATTTATGCACGTGCCTGTGTGGGGGTGGAGTATGTTTAGTGAGTAAATCCTTCCGTGCACCTAGCTCAGTCCCTGGGCTCCACTGATAATGTATCTCACACATACCTGATGTGCAATTATTTGTCAAATGTTATCAATGTTGTGAAGAATAAAACACATTTTCAAGTATGGCTTTTTGTCATTACACGGTTTCTTGATGAACAGATAACTCAAAGAAAAACTACTTTGATGTGGGAGATTTCAGAGTATTTTTAGCATTCGAAAAGAGCAAAAAACATTGGGAACCACAGCGTTACTAAGTAAAAGTCCACACAAAGTGACTGCACTAGGGCTGTTTTTATGCAGTGGACATTTCAGAAACTTGAGTGAAAAATGAAACTTGCAACTTGCTGAATTAACAAATAAAATGTTTGAGGAGATGTGTACCCTATTCGTGCATCTTGCTCTCTCCCTGGCATCTCTCTATCCCAGCCCACCCAAGGCACTGGGCCAGGCACACAGAATCCAGTAAATGCTTGTCCACTCACCCTCTCCCCGAGGCTCAGCCCGGCCCAGCTCCCTGGCCCCTGGCACATCTCTAACTTCGGTTTTTCTTCTTCCTGGAAGTATGGGAAGCCACCCCGTTAAGATTGAATGGGGCTTTAGCAAGAATGTAATCTCGCCCCAAGCACCCCACCCTTCTGAGCATTTCAGTGGTCTTAATGGTTTGATGAGGTCTTGAAACTATTCAGTTTCGGGGAAGCTGGCTTAGGTCCCCCTCATATGAGTCTACACTCTACTGGGGGCTATATTACCAAATGTATGGGCTTTGGAGCAGAAAAATGTGCATGCCCGTCTAGACTCGGTCCATCATTAGCAATAACTAACTTTAGACAAATCACTGATCCCTTGTTTACTCATCTATAAAACACACCCGATGTGGGAGTTAGCATAGTAATGTAAGATTCCTTTTACTATATTTTTTTATCCAAATTTGATGAGTTTTTTTGGTACTCTAAAGTACTTTTTGGACCGAAAACACAATCCTCACCCTAAAGAAATTGACAATGCAATTGGGTGAGTGATCCATGCAGGGCCAGCTTCAGGGGTGTGCACCCTGTGTAGTCATGCAGGTCCCTCTGCTCAGAAGGGTCCTGTGCTTGGTCTAATGCTCTACTCTTGCTGTCTTGAAATTCTTAATAAGTCTTGAGCAAGACACCCATCATTTTAATTTTGTACTGGGCCCCCCGATAATGTATCTAGTCCTGGATATATGCATGCATATCACACTTCAAGAACATGCCTACAATTGCCTTGCCAGCAGGACCCAAGGACACTGGAATGCTGATAGAATGCCATGTTAAAGAAGTTTTCCTGGACTGTTTGAGGAGGTCATCAAGAGCATATGACTGCCTGTTGAGGCCAGAGCTGGCCCCAGACAATTGGAGGCTCCTTAACCCTTCCACTGTCCTTGGAATGTACGTGCTGTCCACCGTTCCCACCCTAGAAGCCATCTCTAGGATGCAGCCTCGAGAGAGTAAGGTATTGTGGAGACCATCTGGACTGAATATGTGACTGGATCCAGTTAAGGCCTCTATATAAACTTTTAAGACTCTGGTGGGTGGGGGCAAAGGTCTTCTCTTGCAGGTCTTCTCTTGCTCACAAGACAAGCATTGTATGTGAGTTCCTTGCTAATTAGAATTGCCACTCACTGTCTCTTTCTTTGGTCTTTCCTTGCCCTCTGCACATGGGGGCCAGTTTAGAATTTCACCCTGGGGTCTCCTAAGGTGACTTCACTCCAAGGTGGAGTTAGTTGATCCCAACAGGAAGAAAAGTAATGAAAGGATGCAACAATAAACAGTACAAAACAAACATTTCTCAGAACTGTTCCAACCCAACAAGAAAAGGGCCCTTCTGCTTTAGGTGGCCCTGGGTCCAGAGAAACTCTGGGTCCTCTGAGTAGGCAAGACCTTTCTGTTTAAGCAGGCTAAGTGTGCTCTCCTGAAATTGCTAGAAATCGCGGCCTCAGGGGAGTGGCCTCCACAGCTTCTTTTCCAGCCCTGAAGCTCCTGCAATACCTCCCTTTGCCTTCAACTTCTCTAAAATTGTTAAAATTGATGAAACACATACGTGATTCTGCTCCTTTCTACCTAACACGTCCACCTTTAGCCCTGCCTTCCTACTCAGGCTGTTTCCACATTAGGAAATTCAAGTCCTGCTCGTACTTAAATCTTGGCTTGGTGACTTGCCAGCTATGCAACTCTGGGCAAGTCACCGCCTCTCTGTACTGCAGTTGCCTTACTCAGGAAATGAGGACAAAAATAGAGCCTCACCCTTAAAGTTATTCTAAGAATTAAAGACATTAATACATTTGCAGTAGTCAGAACCGTGCCCACCACATGGTGAAAGCTTGCCCCTGTTCTCACCCCACACAGCTCAGCTCATCTGCCATGGAGGCCTGAGGTTCCTCTCCCTGAAACTGCTCCATCTCCACTCATTTGTTCCAGGCCACCGGCTTCTCTCTTGAATTCTGTCACTATCTGTGAACTAAACTCCAAGCTCTAATCTCACCCTCCCTTCCATGCCTAGCATCCTTGCTGGCATGTAGTAGGCGCTCAATATATGTTGAACGAGTCAATGAATGAATGAACTATGAATGGAGGGAGTCCCTAGAATGATGCAACGAATGAATGAACGATGAATGGAGGGAGTTCAGTAGAGTGATGGAATGAATGAATGGATGATGAATGGAGGGAGTCCAGTAGAGTGAGGGATCCTAACATACAAATGTGACCACCTCTCTCTGCGCTGATCAAGCTCCCTAGTGCTCAGAATAAAACCTGAACTCCCTGACTGGAGCCTTCTTCACCTGGCCTCTGTTCAGTTCCTATACTCCTCACTCTAGTCTCAGTTCACACACCGCAGCTTCTCACCTGCAGCCAAACCCCCTCTGGTCACCCAGAACCGCCTTCTCTCCCGTGGCTCTTGGCTTACATGTGGCTCCCTCTCCTTGCTCCCAGTTCTTGCACCTGGCCACCCCCCACCCACCGTGACGGAGCTCAGACTCGGGCTTCTGAGTCCACAGGCCTGTGTCAAGTGTTCTTGACACATGCCCAGAGCACGTGCAGACAAAACCCCACTGGTCCCTAGTCCTCTTTTCCCCGTCAGTCTCTGCCACCAGAATGGAAACCCTCCACATAAAGATTGTGCCTTGTTCATTTTCCTATTTTCAGCAACTATCACAGTTCCTGACACAGAATAGATACTTAGCAAATGATGACATATTTATCAAATCAGCATTGCATTGTAATCCCTTTATTTCCATTGCTGCCATTCCTCTAGGCTGTGACCAAGTCTAGGGTAGGAGCCATGGTTTCTTCTTACTTACTGTTGTATCCGCAGCGTCTAGCGCAGCCAGACCCACAGTAGGCACCCAATACATAGTTTTAAAAATAAATAAATGACTTTCAGATTTAAAAATTTCCATCTATCAACCTACAAATATTTATTATGTGCCTTTCCCAGGCAAGACATCCTATTAGCATAAATTGTCAGACTAGACACAATGACAGGCTGGGGGAAAGGAAATTCCAGGCTGAGAAAACAGCATGGAGACAGATGGGGAGCTATAAAAGAGCAGGGAGAGC
The DNA here is from genome assembly GCF_048418805.1 of Vulpes vulpes. Taxonomy (NCBI): domain Eukaryota; kingdom Metazoa; phylum Chordata; class Mammalia; order Carnivora; family Canidae; genus Vulpes; species Vulpes vulpes. The sequence goes on along the minus strand of NC_132791.1, from coordinate 119,701,706 downwards.
TTGGGGGGATGGCGGGAAGGCAGTTAGGGTGGGAGGAGTGAGACGTAAGATTGAGAGGAGATTTGGACTCCATAAGCAATGGGGAGCTATTGCAAGTTCTGGAGGGTAGGAGAAATAGCCTGGTTTAGGAACAGACACCCCAGAAGGAGAAGGATGAGCGGGAAGGCTATACCTTCAGGGCTCCATGAGTGCTAAGGACAGGAGGTCTGATGATGACTTGGGTCTAGCCTTGGGAACTGAGAGGATGGTGACATTGTCACTTCTGAGGAAAGCAGGTTGGCACGGTGGTGGTTTGGGGAGGTTGGTTAGGATGTGCTCATGGGGCCTGGGGCCTGGGCTCACCCTTGGATGCACCGGGGCTGGGGAGCAGCTTGCACAGTTGGGTGCTACAGACTCTGGAGGGCGGGGAGGTTGGCAGACAGCAGGGTGGGTGGCGGGGCAGAGGGCAGGGAAATCTGGCCCGGAGCCCGAGCCTGAGCCCGGGGCTTACCTTTCAGGGAAGGGATGCAGTAGAGGAGGCCAGGCCAGAAGGGGATGCGGGCAAAGCGAAGGCTCTCAGCCCTGCCTTTCGGGGTAATGTTCACAAAATGTAATCATTAGTGAACAATGTTGGGAAAGAGTGAACTACCAAACCTGACATTTCCAAGCAGCGGGCAGGCAGGTAAGGGGCTTCCCTAGATCGGGCTTCCTTCAAACCCTAATGACATGGAAGGCACTTGGTCCCTCAGAGGAGGCGGAGGTGGGGGGAGAGCTCGGGGAAGGGTGGGGGGCACCGAGGCCTAGGGAAGGAGACCGAGTCAGGAGAACTGGAAGGGGGAGTGGGGTTGCGGTGAATTTTTCTTTTCCACCTGGCACATGGGAGGTAAGAAAGCCAAGGATTTCTGTCAATTGTCAGAGCTTCTACTGCAACAGAGATGTCAGCTCAAGAGCCAAACTGCCATTTCTGCTTTAATTGGAGCCTCTCGGTGAAGGTTGGGGAAGGGATGTGAAAAGGGGGTGGTGGAGAGAGGGAGAATGAGAGAGTCAGCGGCTGAGAGATGGAGACACAGAGATCTTAGGTGGGAGGAAAACCCCTCAAGCAGTCCCGACCGGCTCCCTGGAGCTCTGGCTACCAGGGCAGAGCTGCTGGCTGGGCTGGGACGAGGGGCAGGAGGCCACCATCCAGAAGGGCCGCCCCTCCCAGGGCATGCAGGCACCTCAGCACCCAGGTGGGAAATGAACAAAGGGAGGGGCCTGGGGAGGATTAATTTATCTTGCTTCTTTATAATTTATTAAAAAAGTAAAAGAAAAAAATCCTTTTTCATTTTTCTCCAGTGCCCTGACTACTTGTCAAGCCCACAGTTCTTGATGCATCATGGAAAGCTCAGCCCATGGAAAGCCGGGGCATATATATGTAATAAAGCCCTAATCCTCCTGCAGGCTCCTCAGCTCTGCAGGTAACCATGTGGCAGTGGGTCCAGGCTCTCCTGTCTCCACCTTGCCCAGGTCTCTTCCGTACCCAGAGGTTTCCTGAGAAACTGAGCGATGGACCAGAGGCAGAGTCCGATGAAAGAAAAGATAAATAAGATCATAGTGCGTGTGTGTGTGTGTGTACGCGCGCAAAGGAGAGGGAGACAGACTCTCTCTCTCTCTGTGTGTGTCTATCATAAATAAATAAATAAATCTTTAAAAAAAGGAGAGGGAGACAGAGATTTCAGATAAAGGTCATGTAAGAAATGGTGAAGAAAAGGGAAAAAAGAGACAAGAAATAAGTTACAGAAAAGGATACACGAAGATAGTATTGGGTGTATATAATATGTTTCCTGTGCCTTGCCTCTCCCTAAATATTCACAAACACATTAAAATAGAGTTTAAAAGAGGCTTTTAGAAATCCACCAATTCGACTCCTATTTTACAGATGCAAAAACCGAGGCAGCAACGCTCAGGGAAGCACCTCACTCACAGTTACAGAACTTGCAAGGGAAGGTGAGGATTTGAACCTAGATCCCTTGACTCCCTTCCCCGTGCCCACAGAGGTGGGCCCAAGAGCTTGGTGGCCTGACTCGCGGGCATATAACCCCAACTATCACTTGGTGCTTACCGTACCACCCACATACTTTACGCATGTTACCCCTTTTGATTTTGCCAGTGATCATAAAAGGCAAGTCCTATTGTTATCCACATTTCAGGGGCAAAAAAAAAAAATGTGGAGGAAGAAGCACAGACAGGTCAAGTCAATTGTACAAGGTTGCACAGCAGGGAAGTGGTAGGGCGGGAATACAAACCCAGACAATCTGATTCAAGCGCTTATTTTTAACCGCTCTGCTAAGCACCTCTCAATAATAAATTCAAAGGAAGGTGAACCAAGTCTATGCGATTATTCTCATCAAAAGGTCGAGGATAGACCATTCTCTTTCCAGCATGCCAAAGCCCTTGAAATAGGAAAGCAGAGAGAGCTCCTCGTGGCTCCCCTGGCCCCACCTCGTTCACTTGCACCTCCCTCCCTGCACCCCCAGACTCTAGGTCCTTGCCAACTGCAGCTGGACCGCAGGTCCCTGTCATCCTTCTCCTTTGTCATGTTGACGAGTGAGGCTCTGTGCAGGGTATGCGTTTTCTTCATGGACACAGTGAAAAGCATCGACAGAGCACCAGCCCTGCAGCGGCTCTGTGGTCATCCCAGGGGGTGGGGTCCTCATCGAGATGGACCCACCTGGAGAGAGTCCCTGTCCTGGAGGAAGTCTCCTAGGGGAGCCAAGACGTGAACTCAAATAACTGTACCACCAGCTAGGGGGCCATCAGTCACACCGAGACATACACTGATGCTGTGCTAAGGGTTCAGGGGAGCAAGAGATGCTTTGGGGCTGCAGTGGCCCGGAGGACTTCGGGCAGGAGGCGGGCGTCAAGCTGGGCTGCGGGGAGTCTACTCAGCTTGGCTGCGCTAAGTGGGGAGCATGGGGAAAGGATGCTCGCGGTACAAGGGACGCTGGCGGGAAGGCCCAGCATCAAAAACGGAGGGGAAATCTCAAGGGGCTCCCAGGGATGAGCAGAGCTTCCTCTGCAGGCGACAGCAGGTGCCACAGAACACTTGCAGGTCCCGACCTTTCGGGCTGCTCCAGGCCTTGCAGGGACAGGCGGTGGGGAGGCATGCTGCGCTCTCAAAAGCGCTTGCCAATGACCCGCAGCTGCGGAGGGTGAGGCCGGGACTTGGCCTGGGGCCCGCTCCCCGGGCCGCTGTGCCCTGGGGCCACCTGAGTGGTCTTTGGAAACTGGTTCTCTGAGAGCAAGCACCCAGGGAGGGGCTCGCTCTAGCCCTCCCCCGGGAACAGGCTGCACCCAAGGGGTGACAGGGAGGACGCTGGGACAGGGCTGCTAGCACCAGGGCTCAGCCCTCCCCGCAGGAAGCTGCGAAGTGCTCGTGTGCCTTAGTGACACTTTCTAGGGACTGCGGAGGGCATCCCTGCAAACCAAACATGCCCAAGGTGCAGGTAATCAGGGGAGCTCTAGTCACACAGACACCTGCACCTGATTAGTAGCAAGCCTGGGTGCATTTCCAAACAAGGTGTAGCACGTGAGAACCCTACTGTGAACCCCTAATAAAATGTGAGGCCGCGCCTTGGGGTCTCAGTCCCATTGGGCTCTCTCCCTCCCCTCACCTGCCCCACACTCCCTTCTTCCTCCCCCCCCCTTTCTCCTGCCATCTCCCTCTTACTGTTAGCTGCTGCCAGGGAGTCCCTCAAAGGTCCCCACAGCATTTAAGGAAGCACCGCCCTCCCAGATCCCAGAACTAAACTCAGAGGCCCACGGCTCCAGGATGCCGATGGTCCAGGACACAAGTCCTGTGAGTCCTATCGGCTTAGGGAGAAAGAGATTTCTCTTTCTTACACCCCTTACATGGGGTGTGTGTTGGGGGCTGGCCAGGCTTCACGTCTGGGGATACAGGATCTAGGGCAGGATGAGGCCTGGAGCTGACTCCTCCCTTTGTGTTCCTGAGAAGGAAACTGCGTGTCTTGAGGCCCAGCTGCCTCAACCTGGCACCTGCAGCCTGGTGTTCCTCCCCCCTCGCCGCACCCAGCGGCAGCGGCTTCGGCAGCAGCGGCAGCGGCAGCAGTGGCGGTGGCACCTGCCCACCCCCCCACCTGGGCACCTGCAGCCCTTGCAGTAACTCCCTTCCAGCCCGGCCAGCCCTCCACCGGGACTGCAGTTGATGAAATCCGGGAGCTATTTTGAAATTTCCTTCTTTAAAAAAAAAAAAAAAAAAAAAAAAGTCCAAACTGATTAGTTGATAATTACATGTTGGAACATCTGCTCTGATTTGTTTTATTCTTTCTATTTTGGAAAATTGGAATACAGTGAAGTTTTGCCTTCTGGAATTGCCGGCCTGGCTCTTGGAGTGTGAGCAGTCCTCCTGCTCCACCGCACCTGGCTGGGCCCGCAGCCCAGCTCCCAGGGAAAAAGCACAACTCTCCTGCCCAAAATAGCAGTGTTTTGGCACCTCCTCGCCCTAACCCCGGCCTACAAAGGGTTATAAAACCTCCCTCTCTGTTGTGATCTGCAGGAGCTTCCATTTGCCCCACCTGCCTCATAGCTTTGGAGGCACGTGAGGGGCACCGGCCCAGCAGAGCCTGCAGCCGGATTGGGGTGTGGTGTGGCAAAGCCCAGTGTGGCCCCTGCATCACCCCCCACCCCACTCAGCAATCAGCCATTTGGCTGGTTTCCCTCTGGAAGCGCCTAGATGCTTCTGTCTCCTAGGGAAGAGGGCAGGCCCGTCCTGCCCAGCAGGGACTTGCTGTTATTGAGAGGCTGGGGCTTGCTCAGGTTTGCTCATTACAGGATGCTGGCATCTATCGCCACCGCCGGTCCAAGCTCCAAGAGGCTGCCATTCTTGAGTGACTGTTCAGAGCCTGGAGGTGTTACTGACAGAGACTCAGCAGGGCTGAGGGCTGAGGACCTGTGTGCCTCTTGTCATCTCTTCATCCAATTAGCATTTCTGGAATGTGCATGCAGCACTCAGGGCTTGGTGCAGGGTCATCAGGTGAAGCAGACAGAGTCTACCCTCAGGGGCTCATGACGCTGCCCTACTCGATCCCTTCCCCTTGCTGCAACCAAGATGACTTACAAATCTAAGACAAGATATGATTATGCCACTCAATTACTTTTTCAATGGCTCCCTATTGCCTTTATGATAAAGTCCAAAGTGAAGTCCTTAACCTGGCACCCAGGACTCCTCTAGAGCCAAGCCCAGCTTACCTGGCCGGCCTTATCTCCCTAGTCTCCACTCCACCCATTGCAGGCTTGGTGCTCCAGCCACACCGCATGACCTGCCCTGACCGTCCTCTGCTCTTCCTTGCCCATCTGGCCTTCCCACTTGTCATCCCCTTTGCCAGGATTACTCTTCTTTCTTTTTCCCTTCACCTGCACAACTCTGACTTGTCTCGAAGTCTCAGCCTTAAATGTGAATTTCTCCCAAACTTCTAGGAGTTTAGATGCCCTACTTCTATGCTCCCACAGTGTTCTGAATTTCCCCCTCTGGTACACACCACACCTCACTGACACATACTGATTACTTCTTCACCCTCCCACCCAGACCCAAAGCCTACTGAGGACAGATACCAGGCCTTGCTTGCTGTACTATCTCAGGCAACTAGCACACTGTCTAACATACGGTGGTGCTCTATCAATAACCATTAGGTCAGTGCAAGGCTGAGCAAATGATTGAACATATGAATAAATGCTCAGCTTATTAGGAAGATGACATTTCTACATATAATATCAGAAAGTATTATAGTGTGTGTATCAGACAGGATAAGTTATGTTATGCTGTAGTAATAAGCAACCGCCAATTCTCAGTAGCTTATAAAAACTGAAGGTTTATTTCCTGCTCCTACTATATTTCTATCATGGGTCAGGAGAGATACTCTGCTCCATGATGTCCTCACTTAAGAGCTGCAGCCAAAGGGAAGCTCCATCTCTATGCTTCCACAATCGCTGAGGCAGGGGAAATAGGGTATAATGAATCTTTCAATGGCTTGGAAAGTTTACACTCAGAAGTGACACAAATGATTTCTGCTTTTATTTTGTAGCCCAAGCAAGTCATGTGACCATGCTGAACTTGAAACGGGCCAGGGATATACAATCTGACCATGTGTCCAGAAGGAAAACTGGGAATATTTGGTGAACAGTATTAATGCTCTTTGTAGGAAATCCAGGAAGAGAGACGTTCCACTTCCAAATGAAAATATCTGGCAAGGCTTTGAGACCGAAGTGGCATTTGACTTGGACCTTGAAGGATGGCTTGGGATGGCACTTAGCTCAGTTTGCCAAGCTGTTATTCTCCACGATGGGAAAGCACCCCACTTCTTTCATTTTCACTCACTACCCCTGTAGCTGAAAAATTGTGTAGGCTCCCTGTTCTGAACATTATTCAGATAAATAAGACAAAGTCCTCTCTCTGCAGGACTTGGTGGTCTAGTAGGGAAGATAAGTCCTGAATGTGTACAGATATTCATAAAATATGCAGGAATAGGATGCACACAATAAAAAGTAGAAAAAAGGAAAAAGAAATTATTTCCGTTTGGAGGCATCAAGTTGCGCTTTGTGGAGACAAGTATGATTTCAAGAGGGAGAATTAGGGTGGAGAGTGGGGAGGGGCTCTAGGGAGAGGACTCCGTGTGGACAAAGCCATGGGAATGGATGTTCCTTTTGGAAGAAATACCCTTTAGGTTGGCCAGGATCTGGGATGCTGGGGAATAAGTCAATGGGAAACCTCCTGAAATTGGGAACTTTCATAAAAGGGGAGTAAGTGATAGAGGAGCTGTATTGCTCTCTTGCATGAAAATCTTTTCTGAAGCTTCAGCCCAGGAGCCACCATTGGAGTGGGGTGATTTTGGAAGGCCTCTGATAGGCTGGACCTTACCCCTCACATGTCACAAAGAATCTCAAAGATTCACAGATTGTGCAGCTTTGCCCGCTCCCCCATCTACCCCCACCTCCCCTGCAGGGCATAGATTTGTGATCTTGGTGGTTACCTCGCTACCTCCTATTTTCAATGAGCAGAGAATTCCAGGGAAGACTAGGGAATTCTAGAGATCCTGTATTCTGAAATAGAGCCTGATCCAAGGCATTGCTCCATCCTGGAGATGCCCCCCCCCCCCATCCCCATGGGACTTAGGGGCACGTGCTGGAACCCAGGGAGAGGCAGGCCTCTCCCATCATTCTGTTCTTCCTGCATCCACCTACAGCCATCGTCAACTTTGTTCTATTACTCCCTGATGATTTGGTCACTTTTCAGATCAACCTAGTGTCGAAATAATATGTCAACACAGGCTGTTGCAGTGAGGGTGAGCATGATGAGGAATATGGCAATGATTATTATTAGTTTTCATTTTGTCGGGTTCTATTTTGTTTTGTTTTGTTTTTAGTTCAAATTGCTGTTGCTGAGGAATTATTTCCTGAAGCCAAAATTTCCTGCCTCTCACTCACTTCACACTTTGACTCATTTATTTTTCCTATTTCCCCAAAGACCTTTTGACACTTTGAAAAGTGTTTCACTTAGATACAATCCTGCTCTCTTACCTAGTGTTTCTTCCATTTTTCCCTTCTCGCTTTTTATTAATAAGTCATAAAGAAAGTGTTTCCAGGCAAACATCACTCACTAAGTAATAAAAGCCAGAGCAGAGGACAGAGCGACGCAGAGCAGACACTGGGGAGGTGGCCATTACTCAACAACACGCCCCGTGTGGGTGGGAGGGAAGCTGGTGAAAGAACCCCGTGGCTTTTGGAGGCCACCAGGGCTGCCTTGACACCAGCCACATCCAGTCAGCAGTGGGACAGGTCCGAACTCGCAACTCCCACACCATCCTTGCGTCATTGACACAATGGCCTTTCACAATGAAAGACCAAGTACAGATCATCTGTTCTGGCTTTTCCCAGAGAGAACTGAGGTTCGTGGTTTTGTCCAGGCAAGTCCATTGGAAGCGGAGCCTGGAACACAGCCCACCTTGAGCCTTCTTCCATTTCTTACACTTTCCTCAGTTAAGCACACCCACTCCCTTGCCGCCCCCACCTCCTCCTGGGTCGGCAACACTCTCATGACTCCAATGTGACTGACTCCGTACCTCCCTTTTCTCCTCAACTCCAGACTCATGGTTGCCCACCATTAATTGGAAGATATTTCTACTGCAATAGCCCTCAAACACCAGACTCTATTTGATAGCCCAGACCTGGACCTACCAAGCAACTAAACTATAAAACCTCAGACTTCTTCCAACTGCTCTCTTGTCCTCATCAGCAACTACATTCTACTCCAAATCTCTTCTAAGGTCACCCTTCTGTCTCTCGGTTCTCATTACCCACCCTGTATTCCAGGCCTTCTCAGCACCCTGGCCAGCCTGCTGGTCTCTCTGCCTCTAGGCTCTACCCTCACCAAGTTGTCTTTCACGCTCAATGGAAGAGATTTTTCTACAGCTCACAGAAGATCATGTTTTTCCTATGGCTAAAAACCTAATTACTCCATGAAAGCAGATAGGACTTAGAAAAAACAGGCTGGGGGATGCTAAAGAAAACTGCCCAGCATGGGGCCTGGCCCTGGGCTCTCAATTGATGTTTGACGAATGAATAAAATGGTAATGAGAGCATGGATGGGCTGCTATACCAAAATGGAAAGAACACATACTTTCGTGTTTCCTAGATCTGACGTCTACTGTGTGGCTTCAGGGGAATGCTGAACCACTCTGATCCTTGTGTGGCCAGTGGCTAGAGCTGTTTAAGGCAGAGAATAATATGCAAAAAAAGAGCTGTTTAAGGCAGAGAATAATATGCAAAAGGGAACTATTATTATGTCACAATATTGGCTAAAGTCTGAGGAAGTTCACTACCTGGTACAATGAAAAGTGTGATCTTAGACCAGTCACTTCTCTCTGGACCCAAAATCTCCCATCAATAGGATGACAGTTTGGGACCGAAATACCTCAGATGCCCTTCAGGGCTTATTTCCTGGGATTTGATGTTTTGATCCAAGGCATTCTGTGTCCCTAAGGAGACTTGCTTATTAGCTGTCACAGTCTGCTGTCAAGCTGCTGCCCTGATCCTATCTCTGGATTTAGCCTCACTATGTAGGCTTCTGCTTTCATCTACTAATAAAGATCGAGAGCTCAGATTTAAATCTGATCCTTTCCTTCTTCCCACCGCATATTACACACCTTTTGATCAACCAACCTAGGTGGTTCACA